>NC_090438.1:628711759-631211759 GCF_031143425.1 Pleurodeles waltl | reverse complement strand
GTGACATTGACATCACCCCTCATAGTATAGCCCCGAGTCCAGGGTCTGAGATGAGTGGCCATACCTCAGCAAAAAAGGTCATCAGTGTTGGGACCGTAGATGACAGGGAATATTACTAGTTGTCGATGGAGCGTGCCAGTAAGGAGCACATATCTGCTGCTCTTTTTGTCTATTTGTGATGACGTGCTTAGCAAATTTTATTGCAGATTTGGTGTTGCTGAAAAAGTGGGTCTCCCTCTAAAATGTAATGTGGAGTTTAGCCGGGTACACAAGGGCATATGGCACATACACTTTTTGGAGTATCTGTTTGGCTGGGAGGCAGGCGTCTGCACTGACTGAGTGAAGTCCGGGTAGAAGGAGAGCTTGTTCCCCTGCAAGGTACAGAATAGTGGCGCATTCTGTGTAGTTTAATAGTTGCACCACAATGGGGTGCTCTGGGGCCCCAGGACAGGAGTGCGATCTCAGCGAGCAGTGTGCCCACTCTACCTGGAAGACCAGAGACAGGACCTCACGAAAGAGTTCATGGAGCAGGGCCTCCACATAATCCTCCATTTTGTTGATGGCTGTGGATTCTGGAGGCTGTTCCGTCCTAATCACACCTCCAAATCTTCATTTTTGGCTTTTATTATATCAGGACATTATCCATTCGCTGCAGGTGTTCCTTGGAGTCCGCCTGAGCATTGTCAACATTCGAGGCATGAATTTCTAAATGGGCCAGTCTGTCCTCATGCTTGTCAATGCGTTGTTTCATATGGTCCTGCAAGAAATGAGGATGTCTAGCTTTACATCTACAGTTTTGAGGCTTGGCTTCACCTCTATCAGGAGTGCCTTGTGGTCTACATCTATTTAGATGTCATCTCCAGAATCGTTGGGTGCCTCATCTTTTGGTGGTTCGGGCTATGTAAGGTGAGCGATGCACTGTAGGAAAGCCCTCCTTTTTGCCCTGATCACCCCAGACTTTTTGGACAGATACTGGTGGTTACTGACTCTTGGCTGTGCCCTGGGTACTGCTCACCAGTCCCAGGGCCAGTGCTCTTTGTAAAATGGATACGCAAATTAGGCTAACTATAATTGGCAGTGTCAACCTACCTATAAGTCCCTAGTATGATGGTATGCCATGTAGGTTTAGGGACCCCAGCATAGGTAGTGCACCCATAGGTGCACTGCTGAGGTGCCCTGTGTTATTTTAAAGCCAGGTCTGCCCTGCTTGCTGCTTTTAAATTAAAGATATATGCAAATTCAACTTTGGAATTAAAAGTTCTTCCAAAGTATTAAACTACCTTATTTTTACATAAAAGTCACCCCTGAGGTGTGCCCTAAATACCCCAAGGGCAGGGTGCTATGTAACTATAAGCAGGGACCTTGTAAAAATTGTTTTATAAACCCTGGTGAGGTAACATAGCCAAATTAGTTTTCCCTCACTGAGGTAAATGGACTCTATAGGATAAACTGGGGAGACTTTATTTTAATTGATAGAGCCCCAATAGGAGCCAGATATTTCAAGTTTGCTATCAAACTGATTGTTACAATAAATCCCACAATGTGCCATTGTTGGATTTAATATAACTAGTTCAGGGAAAGGGTTTTAGAACTCTACCTGAAAGTTGCCAATTTCAGCTCTGTAGTACCCTTCTCTGATGAGTGTGCAATGGCCTAGGCTGAAGACAAAGAATGTGCCTGGGAGAGAAGATCTGCCTCAGCAGATGGAGAAAATAGGATGAGGGGGAGAGCAGACAAACTGGACTTCAAAGGAGAGAAGAACATTTGGAGCAGCTCAGGACCTCCCCTATTTCTGGCAAACCCAGACAACCAGGTGCCCTCTTGATTAGATTAGGAGAGGGCAGGAGAGGGGTTTGTTAAGGATTTTTAGCCACACCAGAGGGTGGGCTCAGCCAGACCTAACCGCCAAAAGTCAGTTTCAGACGTTTTAGATTTGTAAAGAATGTTGGTCTCTGGGATTGATTTTTGTCACACTTCCCAGGAAGTGGTCATCCAAGGGAGAAGTGGCCTGCCTGTGATTGGACAATTGGCCCTGTTGCTTTTCACCCCAGGAGCAAGGATACATTTGGCAGAGCTGCACCCTCACCTCAGACCCCTACAAGGAACAACATCAGAAGAAGAAGGACTGCCCTGCTGGACCCCTGACTTGCACCTGGACACTGCACTCTGAAGGACTGCACCAGCTGCACACTTGGGCTTTACCACAAGAAAGACCTTGCCTGGCTTTAACTAGTTTAAGAAGGTGCTCCCTACTTGCTACAGGTGAAAAATAGCTAACCAGAGCCCCTGGATCAAATCCTGAAGAAACTCACCAGCTGACCACTGTCCAGTGGTCATTTTGGAGTTTGAGCCAGGTGCACTTTAGGCGTTGGAGTACTAGCCCTCAAAGAGCAACTCAGAGCTTCTGGAACCTTGGGGTGAGCTATGGACTCCTAAAGAACCTTCAAAGAGCTTCTGGAAAAAGATCCAGAAGTTTGGGGAAGATTGGAGAACGTTTGGTAAAAAACTCCATAAAGGCACAGACCAGCCGTCGTGAGTCAAGCCAGCTTATGTCGACGTTGACCCGGCATGCCTTGCAGGTTCGTCCCACTAAAAAACCTTGGAGCCCCAGACTTCCAGGATTTTACCGGGGCTTGCTGTGAAGGGTCGTCGGATGTTTTTGAGAGAAAAAGCTCCAAAATAGTGCCAAAGTCCAAACGTAAAAAGTTGACTGGGACATCCTGCACAGCGTGTCCGAGGAGGGCTCCAGGGACATTAGACCAAGATTCAGCTTTGTCCGGGACAAAGACTTTCTTCCTGAAAAATCATCTAAGTCCGAAGGTAGAACTCTTCACCGAGGTTTCCTGCGAAGCGTTTCCGAAGAGGGCTACAGGGAGGTCAGATTGGATTGGTGATTTTGTCCCACTGAAGGAAATCTTCAAGAAAAAGCCCGTCTGCCGAAATTCCGACAGGGGGATTGCAGCCATTGTGGCTGCCTTCCTGCCAAACCCATTACGAGTTTTCCACTGGGTCAGCGAGTGGAAACCTCAGTTTCCACCTGATGGCCTGGTGGGAAACAGCCTACAGCATTGTCTCCAGCTCATAATAGAGCCGGCAGCAATGCTGTTGTGCATAGGGTGCACCAGCAGCCGTCGCAATGTTCACTGTGAACATTGCAATGGTGCTGGCCAGGGGGCCCCCTGCACCCATTCTCCGCCAGTCTTTTCATGGCAGTGCTCCTGCCATGAAATCGCTGGTGGAGAACAAAGTCATAATCCACAGTGCAGCACTGCTTGCAGCACGGCTCTGGCAGATTAGGACCGCCATGTCCACCAGACCGCCAAACCGCTGGGACAACTAATCATGATGGTGCTGGCGGTCCGACCGCGACATGATTGCCAAGGTTGTAAGATGGCGCTCGGACCGCTGCAATGGTCATAAGACCGCCAGGTTTGTAATAAGGGCCTAAGTCCGAAGGTAAACTTTTGACCGAGACCTCCCTCTTGCTGTAGCCGAGTAGGGCTCCATCACGGTCAGCCTTAAACTTTGACTTTGCCTTGGTCAAAGTGCAACAAGATATCTCAAGTGGCACTTTCAGTTTCTAAGCGCTAAAAAACATTAATAGTTTAAAAATTAATATCTCCGGTTCCACTTATCCAATTTTATTTGTTTTGGCACCATATTAAAGATCAAAATATTTCCTATTTAAATTGGTTTTTGATTTTTAAACAGTTTCCTGCCAGAAATTAGTTGGGGCAGAGAGCTTAGATGGTTCAGAGCAGGGCCTCATTGATGTAAATCTGGCAGTGTAGAGCATAGAGTAGGTAGTGTGTGCAGCAATCCGGTACTGTCACCTGAGCCCATCCACTCCCCGAAAAGTCACCAGCCTCAGGGGGTATGAGCATGCTTGATGCCCTGGGTAACCTCCCATGTAAGGAGAGGTGACCAGATGCATTAGAGTGATTTTGGGGCCCTGAGGTTGTGTTTGTCCTCAAGGTAGACCCAAGATACCACTTGGAGACGGTGGGATGGGCCCCACAGGTGTGAGCAGAAGGAGGCAGTTCTAGGCCCAAGTTGCCTGTAAGTGTCCATGATAGATATCAGGTGTGGTGAACGGTTTGCATCAGGTAAGACTTGGGAAAACATAAGAAATGGAAGAGCGACAATCACCACTCCATCGAGAATCGTGCAGGCCCAGCCTCCATTTGTCTTGTCCAGCACATTTAGGTGGGGGGACGTCAGGTGGGCTCCCAGCGGTGACCGGTACACTCCAAGTGGCCCCCTGCCAAGGGGGCCCAGCACGAGTCAGCAGCACTTCACCCAGCCTTCTCTGGCCGCCATGCGGAGCAACAACTACAGCGAACACAGCAATTAATTGGGTCCCAAGGCAGCATAGTCCACACACTCAGGAATAAACTAATTGGGTGAGAAGGTAGGGTTATGCAGGCGCTCAGGATCATAAATGGCAAAAATAATTCAAATATCAAAAGAGAAATACAATAAGAAAAAAGAAAAGGGTGCCCGCACAAGGGAGCACACCCATCCCTTACAGGTTTAAACAAAACCAAACATACATGAATACAATGTGCGGCACACCTAACAACAACATTGATTGTATCAAAGAACTACATGAGTAGTCTAGAGAAAATCAAAATGTCCATTATTTTTTATTACGTGTGTTGAAACATCCAGTTCAATTCACAGATCGAAGAATTTTTTCTTCAAATATTCCAAAACATCTTCAAGAAAGTATAACACAAGCCAACACGTGTTTCGTCATGGGAAATTCTTGTTCAAATCCCGAACGACTTCTTCAGGGCTCCCGACTAGTAGGATTAACTATCTTTTTAAGTCATCTAGATTATTCATTGAAATAGTCTCGTAAGCATTTTGTAGACCGAACTCCTTTTGTTCCGAGTCCAAATCCTAGTAGTTAATGTATTTCGTATCCCAAACGCAATCGACTACAAAACGATTAATATTAAGTGTGTGATTGTATAACACACTATCAGATCATTTTCTTATAGAATCGCAGAGTACGCACAATCCAACAGAGATGCGGTGCCGCGAGTGCGCGAACCAGGTCCACACACACAGGCAGCGACAGCGAGGCCACAGCAAACATCAGTAAGATCCAGCACGAGGGCTGCTCCTGCCCTTGCACCCCATGCAAATAGCTGGCAGATCAGGCAGCAGCAGCTGACAGCCCAGGAGCTCGAAGGGCCACCTGATACGTCCAGGCAGAGAACACAGGTAGGCTGCTGGGCTGATCTCCTTGCTGACAGCTCAGGGAACAGTCTGGGGTGCTCTAAGGGAGGGGTCGGGGAAGCAACGTCCAGTGGCAAGGCTGCTGCCATGGGGAATAGGTGTGTTGAGTCCATTGTTCGGCGTTCCCCACAATTTACATAATTGATAAACAATTAAATAACTAATTAAAATAGTTAATTAATCATTAATTTATAATTACTTAAATAATTACCAACAACCCTATAAACCGAGCAGCCCATACCTAAAACATAATCAATATATATTCATACTATACGATTGAAATACTCATTAATCAATTACATATTTAATTATACAATATTCATGATTATTCATTAAATATGACTTAATTAACTTCCCACCATATACCAGTACAAACACAACAGCCCATGACTAATTTGATCTAAAATAATTCAGTGTTACATAATGTAAATAATAATCACTCCAATATTCAATAATAAATTAATAATGTATTATTAATTAATAATTACTTAAATAACATCCCACCTATACCCCTACAAACCCAACAACCCACACCTAAAATGTAACTAAAATAAATGATCATTGCATAATGTATAATAATTAATAATAAACTAAATAATTGATAAAATAATTGAAAATGAATTGTTGATTATTACATAATAACTTCCCAACCTATACCCCTAGCATCCCACACCTAAAATGTAACTAAAATAAATGATTATTGCATAATGAATAATCAAGTTAATAATTAATAATACATTTTAAAAAATAACTGTAATTAGTTATTAACCAATTTCCTTCCCACCCTATAACCTTACAAACATAGCAACCCACACATAAAATAAAATATAATTAAGTCAGTATTAAATAATATACATAATTATTATCATTTACATTCTAACCTAAAATTATTCATTAATAATTAATTATTACCTAATTAACTTCCTACTTTATCGACCTAAAAACCCAAGAACCCACTACCACACTATAAATTACTGTAAACAATTAAATTAAAAACTCTAAATTACAAACTATATTTAAAAAGTTTAAAAACAATTATACAAACAATAATAACAGAATTATTTTATGAACTAAAACACATTGAAATATTTCAAAAACTATATTCTTTGCAACGATATTGTTGAAAATAAAATTCTTGCTAACAATATTACTTACCTGAAAAAACAATGTCCTTGACAACAATATTTGTGCATCACAATATTTCTGTATCAGGATATTTTTTCCCTTATATTTCTGTAATTTGATATATAAATGTCAATATTTTGTCCAAACACCTGTTGGCAAGCACCTGATTATCACTACAAATGGAATCCCAATTACCTGAAGATTTAAAAATTCTTGCATGTGTATTGTGTACCAAAGCTAATCAAATTGGATGTGGATCAGTCATGACACACGTGGTCCACTTATTGCTAATTTCCTTGTTGTATTATAGTGATGACATACGGACCAGCATGTTATATCCATCCTCAGAAAATGAGTCAAGTAGGAGGATGAGCAGAAGCCTGCTGCACAAGAATGGTACCGGAATATTGTGGCCTAAATATTGTCTGACAATAACATCACCCTGCTGGATTTAATAATGGACAATCTACACTCCATTTAGCAATAATTTTGTAAGCATTATTTAGGCCACACATTTTTTGTTATTGGTACTCTGACAAACAGACTTTCCAACTTTCTCGCACGGCTAGATTTATCAAAAGAACCATTTACAATCTTACTACATGGCCTGCTTCTCTATACACATTACACGGTCAGGAGCTCAAACAAATCCTTGTGCAAATTTAAAGATAGAGAGAAAAAGTCCATTTGCAGTTTACTTCATTGGGCATGATGCACACTGGAATGTGCAAAGGGCTTATCGAGCTCGTGCAAATATTCAAGTATAAAATGAACGGACCAAATCAATTAAATGAGTACAGCTCTGAGCCCCGGACCGCTCCCATTGGCAGTTTTAAATGTGCACTTTACTCTTTTGGTAGACAATATTACATGCAATAAAAAGTTTACCTAACATGGCAGAGTGCTCCAGGTTTATACTTTAACCAAATATTATATTGGAAATGTTCCTTGACCCTCAAACGGACCGCTTTCTACACATTCAGGGCCCACCTAACAAAGAGGAGTTTTAGATTTACTCCTGTCGGTTTACTCCTACATGTGGTGTAAAACTGAAACTACCAGTGAATTCACAAAGGTTTGCACAACACTTCATCGTATGTGCAACAGTCGCAGATTGACATACGTAGCTATGGAATTCTTTTGTGATTTCCATATTACCATGTGAGCATGTGTAAATGTGTATGCTGTACATTCGCGCTTGTGTATGTGTAACTCACAAGTCATGGTTTATTTGAAAAAGTATTTTTCTTAACAGGGAGTTTACTTTGCCCACAGAGAAACCCATCCACCTAAAACCCCACAGTCTTGGAGTTGTCTCCTCCCTTTTCTCGTACTGGATATGGATTTACTGATATGGATTTGGTAATACACTCCTGGGAAAAGTAAATATCTGAACCTATCTGGAGTGGCATGTGTCTTACAATAGGTTGGAAATTCCCAGAAACCTAAAGGTTTACCTGTACTCACCACCTTTCTAAATAATTCCAGTCCAAAACACTCATTAACTGTCCTTGGTTCCAATTTGCTCATGCAAATTATCTGTAAATTGACTACAAATCGAAATTCATAGAAAATGCGTTCTTGCACGTTGCACAAACCTTTGCCACTTGTAAATTCAACATAGGTGACCAAAAAGCTTTGTCTAAACGGTCCCTCTGTGCTAATATGTTATGTTTACTATATGAAAGTTGTAGGCAGCCTATCTTTCTTCACAGCTGGAGATTTGTTTTGCAGCAGAAGCTCTGGAAATGATATGCTAAATACCGAATGCAGTCTTAAGCATGGTGTACAGTCACATCAGTGTGTTAAAAGATTCACTAATGAACAAACAAAAACATACAGTTGGGAAATAGATGCACCTAATGTGATGTCATGAAAACCAAAGTGAACATAAGAGCACAATATGCAGATTCACCGCTTGCACAGCCGTGTTTCATCACTTTGTTCTCACTTACCACTTCCGGTCTGGCATGGGTGCAATAGGAACTAACGCCACCCCTCTTGGGCACAATTAACATGGTAAGTAGTTTTGTATTTAAAAAACTATTGCAAAACACAAATGCCTTACTGGTTGCAAACATGAGTTTGCGGTTCTTCGACTAATCCATACATTACCATTTTTAAAGAAAGTAGACTACTGGAATACTGAATTAACCGTGGCCTCCTTAAATTAGCAGCTCCATAACATGTAACCACTCTCAACATCTTGAAAAATCACATCATAGTAATTCCCCTTAACACAGCATTCAACAACCTAACCTTTAGCCTGTCCTAAATGCAAAACTGTTAGATATAAACTTCCATGTTTCCACATTTTCAATTTAAAAATTATAGTCTTGTTTTTTGTGTCTGGAAATTCACAAATGCCCCTCACTTCTACTGTATTAAGTTTAGCAACTTGAGGTAGCACTTTGCAATGTTAAAAAGTTTAGAGACTATGAAAAGTATCTAAATGTAAACTTATGGTCACCTTTCAGTCAAAAATGATACAAATCGGTGAGCATTTATCCCAGGCGTTTACATTCACTTACTCCTTTTCATCATATTTAAGCAATATGACCTCCCTTGGGGTCTAAACACGTACATGAAAGCAGGTCGTAGGTTCTCCTCGACCTATTTGCACCAAATTGGAGGGAATGGCGTTCATGTTGGAAGCTGAAAGCATGTCGAATTTAGAGCAGGGTGATTAAATTATTCGAAAAGTCTAAGAAAGAAACAATGCTCCTCACTTTGAGTTTTGACATGAATTCCACCAAAGCGAAACCCGCTAAATGATACTTCAGCATAGCCTTTCTCTCATTTGGTGCTGTTTTGTTTTTTAGAATTATCAAACTGCGTTTAATGAGATACAAGGTAAAATGTATCTATTGTTCATGCCACAGTGCTGCATGTTTAATTTTTTGTTTGCAGTTTACAGGTTAAAATCTGAAAATCATTCTTAAACAAACTAAAATAGTTCACAGGAGCTGTAGTCATTCACTATTCTCCTCCCTCTCTACGAACATAGTGACAGAGTGGAAAAAAACGGAAAAAAGAGAAAAACTAAAGCAGCACAGATCCGTAGCTGATGCTGCAGTATACATAAACGGTAGGGCTTTGGCCGTCATTCGTATGCAGATCTTTCCCCAAACTGTATAAGATGCAAATAAGGATAGGCCCATCGTCCTAAGTTGCAAATACCCCCATGACATAACAGGCTGGAAGAATTGAAACAACACTCTACACCTTTGGATGAATCAGATGAACTATCAACTGTAAAGAAGGTTACATCTTCTCTTAACCCACACGCTGATTCATTTTGTAATTCGCAAACAAATTTAATAACTTTGCATTTCATTCCTGACAATTTGGCTAGTGGAGAAGTCAATTGCGGGATGGAGAATCCTTTCAGTCTCTCTGAGATGACATCATGCCTTGAGTTTTGCGCTTTATTTTTTTCCAATTTACTTTTAAACCATTCTCTTTTAATATCTTGTTTTAGAGATATAGCAGAGTTAAAATTAATCGAAAGCTATGACATCTCTCGTTTACTCCTGATGCAGGGTCTCGACTCTGTAAAGACAAGAGATTGGTTTTATTCCAAAAACCATTGCAAATTTATTTTTAGTAAATTGTGAACAACTGCAACGTAGAGGCATTGATGTGGTCTTCGTCAGGAGTAAAGATTCCCATCTGTGTAGAATGCAATTCTCTACTGCTCCTTGTATGAATAAAAGTAATCTTTTGTGTGGGAGAGAATCCCCGTTCCCTCCTGGGAAAATGTTAAGGTCTCTTTTTTCCAGGGAGGAAGAGTGATGAAGCTCGTTAAAGGTGTCCTGTCCTCTTCCTGGTCTTCCTCCAAGGATAACTGGAGCTGGCTGGCAGGGGCTCTAAATAATACCAGGGCGAATGGGAAAACTACTACAACAGGGCATTTAACCATAATCTCCATGTGGTCTCTTGGAATGCTGCTGGACTAGAGAAACACACAGGTAAATTAGATCATATCTGCTCTCTCCAAGCAGATATAGTTGCATCCAAGAGACCTGGAGTGCAACTAATTTCTCTTACCCGGGGTACACAGCACTTTGTCTACAGGCACAGCCGTCCATGATGGGGCATGCAAAAGGCGGTACCGCTGTACTTTTAAAAGATAAGTATAAATAGGAGATCAAAATTATTCCGGTTTCACAATATTCGTATCAGATAATTAGAATTGTTCCTACATTGGAGGATGGCAGGAAATAAATGCCATTGTTACTGGTAAATGCTTATATTCCCCCTGAGAAGGAGTATGATAGGATGTTATTGCATGTACTGAATTGTATTTCTTTCTTTTTAAGTTCTCATGAAACTGCATTTGAAGTATTGATCTTGAGGGATTTAAACTGTAAAATTTCTAACCTATCCCTTTCCACTTTTAGTGATACTGAGAGGGAATTTTTCCTCAATATTTCTCCAATCCTATTTCCTACAAGAATTAGGATTGACAAAAGGGGGCATATTTTATTACATGGCATGAGGGAACTTAACTGTATTATTCTGAATGGTCGTTTCCAGTTGGATTCCCCTGCAGCCTTTACTCATAAATCTTGCCTGAGTAACTCCATCATTGATTATCTCTTGGCCTCCTACCCCTTAGCACAAGTAGTGGAGGATATGACTATTATTGATTCTTCATTTAGTGACCATAAGATTTTGAGCCTTATGCTAAAACTCCAAATGCCGCCTCTTGAGACTTGGAATTTTAAGGGCCTCAATGTCAATCTTAATGGGAAAATACGTATAATCTATTGGTCTCTTTTGAAAAATTTATCTGTGAAAGAATCACTTGAAAGGGTTTTGAGAACATTTTATGACTGGCATGAAGATCCGTTAAAATATTTTTCTGAATTTATGGGAAATTGCATTCAGAGAGTCCAGTCAAATTACACTAAACCCCCAAAGAAGAAAGTAGGCTCCCTCTTCTTCTTTTGAATAAGGAAATTAATAGATTGGTTAGGTTGCAGCACAGATGGGAATCTGCAGAGAGGAGTAGAAGAATTTCCTTTCTTAAGAGGAGAAGAGCATGGGTGAAGGAGGGAATAAGGAAGGAGGAGGCAAATCAGCATTGGAGAGACCTGAGGGAAGCAGCCAGGGCTAAAAATGTTCATAAATTTTGGTCACTCATCTCTAAAGGCTGTGGGTCACTTAAAACCTCCTCAGCCCCTCCGATAGCCGAGTCAGAATGGAGGAATTACATTGTCTCCCTGTATGCGGAAAATGAGGAAGTTGAGCTAGTTGAACTGGACCTTAAGAGTGGCAGTTGGTTGGAGTTTGAAGCTTTTGGTGCCCCTTCAATTTCTGAGATAGAGGGGTTTATAAGGCTGATGAGGGCCTCGGGAGCAATGGGCCATGAAGGGGTCCCAATGGCCGTAATCATAAAAGAGCCCTTCCTCTGGGCAAAGATTCTTAACCCAGTATTTGACTCCTGTTACTCGAATGGTATAAATGTGGGGTCTCGGAAGGGGGGTATTATAGTCCCCCTGTATAAAAAGGGTGATAAATCTTTACCTATAAATTATCGGCAAATCGCCCTATTGGACGCCATTGGTAAGATCTTTGCTAAAAGCAAACTAGTGCATTTAACAACCTGGGTTGAAGAAAATGAGATTCTCCCTATTGAACAAGCAGGCTTGAGGAAGCAGCACAATACCCTAGATAATATCCTTTTAATGCAAACGATAAATTAAAAGTATGTCCTGGTTAGAGGTGGGGTAGTATATGCTGCTTTTATTGATTTTTCTACAGTGTTTGTCAGGGTAGACCCTAAAATATTATGGATGAAATTATCAAAATTGGGGGTTCCTACAAATATGCTACCCTTAATTATTGCCCTGCACTCTTCAACCTGGTGTAAAGTACTGCTAGGTGGAGAGCAGGGTTTGTCCTCAGAATTCACGACAAAGAATGGTTTAAAACAGGGTTGCCTGTTGGCACCCCTGCTCTTTTCTTTATACATTCATGACCTTCCCTCGGTATTAAGGAACACCCAAGGTTTTCCGCCTATGATTGGAGGCGTTTCAATCTCGAGCCTCCTCTATGCGGATGACATTGTGGTGTTGGATCTCACTCCGAAAGGACTTCACAGGCGACTGGCTACCTTACATGATTTCTCGAAACAGCATCACTTAAAAAATAAGGCCCATATTTATACTTTTTTAGCGCCACTTTTGCGCCACTTTTTGATGCAAAAACGGCACAACCATACAAAATACAATTACATTTTGCAAGTTTGGGCCGTTTCTGCATCAAAAAATGGCGCAAATGCGGCGCTAAAAAAGTATAAATATGGGCCTAAATGTGTTAAAATCTCAAGTGGTATGCTTCTTGGGGAGTACATCCCGGAAAAAAATAAGTTTACATGGTCTGTGGGTCGGCAGAGCTTGGAGCGGGTGAAATCCTATTGATTCTGGGAAAAATTGTATCCTGTTCCCTTACTGATCAACACCATATAGATAATAACATCAGCAAGGCTCTGTCGCAGTCCTGTGGGATATTAGCCTTTTATAATGCTGTGGGTCGGTGGCATTTTTCCTACTTACTCTCTGTTTATCAAGCGAAAATTCCGTCCACCATTCTGTATGCCATAGAAGGAATAGCAATTACAAAATGGGAGTGTTTGAACAAGATAGAAGGATGAATTTTAAGAAGACTGGTCTCCTGTAATTATTCGGTTTCGGTGTCAGCCTTAAGGCTAGAATTTGGCATCAAGAATATTTATACACAGGCGTAACTGCGGTAATGGTCACTCATTTCTACCTCAACTCCCCTTGTCCTTTAAAACAAACTTAAAAGAGGCGACTAAGGGCAAAAGCTTCTCTTTGGACATGGAGTTTTGACAAAAAAGATGGAGACTAAGCACTTTAACTAGCTCGGCAATTTTTAATTATCCGCAACCCTACTTACGGTGGAATTTACCTCATGGAGTAAGACATTTTTTCATACTGTTGAGATTCAATAGATTACCTCTCAAAGACGTAACTGCTAAGTGGGATGGATCCTCAAACATTTGTGATTTCTGCCAGCGGGGGATACAACATTTTAGGCATGTTTTATTTTTTTGTCCATACTTAGTTGAGCTAAGGAAAAAATGGTTGAGACCGTTATGTGCTAATCTCAGTATATGTTCACCAGATGAGATACTGAAATTTATGTATAATCCTCCGAACGAAATATTTTGTTTTAGGATTTAAAAAAAAATTCAGTCTTTTTTAAATCTTTATTGAACTTATCTCTCCTCTGGAGACACATTGGACATATTGAGATTGAGGTTGCTACAATCCTAAAGCTCTAAGAGATTTTACATTGCAGGACAAATTGTTTTGGGCTCTTCTAGGACCTATCTGTTTTGTTGTATGTACTAAACCTTTTTGTGGACTTGTATCCATTCCTTTTAATGCTGGGTCCTGTATCATAATGCTGGGCTTTGAACTTTATATGTGCAATCAGGTAGAGGGGGAAGCAAACGAAAGTGATCAAACAATAGGCTTCACCGATGGTCGCCGCTTTCTATGGAAATATGTCATGATTTCTTAAGTAACAAGTGACGGGTGGCGACCTGCTTATATTGTAATGTAAAGACAACCTCATTTTCCTCTGCTCCTTGTTTTTATATATAGTTTTTAAGTTAGTCAGTATATATTTGGTATGATTTTTTTTTTTTTATCTTATGCATTGTAGATGAATGTACATGCGGACCTCTTTGGAGTTTCAAATCATGAAATAAAATTGATTGAGACCTAGGGCCATAATTATCAAAGATTTGTGTCACTCTTGCACCATGCAACGAGGTGCAAGAGTGACACACCACTTAGGGCAGATTTATCAAGCCGGGCAAAGCCACTTTCCATGGCCTTGCTTGGCTTGATAAATCTAGAGTAACGCAATGCAGCGCAAATCACTGTGTTGCATTACTCTGCCCTGGAAAGGTGACCCCTTCCTGCACAAAACAATCCTAGTTACATTACAGGCACCCTTGCACCATGGTGAAAGGTGCCTGCGTTGGTTCTAGGCACCACTTTGTGCACCAGCACTGGGAAAAGCCAGGAATGCACAATAAAATGTTAAGTACAGCACATTCCTGCCCTTTCCCTATCACACAGTGTAGCAGGATGACGGGCTGTGCAGTGCTGCTTTATATCATGATAAGTATGCCCCACAGTGCGGTAGCAGTACAAAGGGATAGTGACCGCTTCCCTAAGTGACATCACAATGGTAGCTAACCACTGAGTTTAACCAGTGTTGTGACATCACAGCAGTGGATAACCAAATTTTATTTCACTTGTTCTCTATAAAGGCTTCCGAATGAACCAGCAGACAACAAATGAATAAGGGCCGAAGTGCAGATTTAACACTGGGCGACTCCCCAACAGTTGTTCAGTCTGCTTTGATAATAAAACAAGGTCAAGGTGAACCTATCTTTCCATGTTAATAAATGTGCCTCAACTTTTTTGTCAAATGAATGCACAAACAGTGAAGAATTAAGCAGCCACTTCATATCCACCTTTCTAGTCAGAACAAACACCTATAGGAATTTCAGTCAAATGTGTTTTTTGGTTAATTTTTTGCTATTTTTTTACCACGTATTGTTTCACTGGAATGTTAGGATAATGCTTCTGAAATGCAGATTTGCAATAAGAATTATGGCCAAACTTTTGGTTCACTATAGTATTGCGTTAATGTGGGAAACGTCCTCAACAACAACTCAGAAAGAACAATGCCGTGAACAATGCAAGCATAACCACGCTTGCCAGAACTACGAGTGCCTGTTTCTCTGCCTTAACCGTGCATGTGCTGAACAACGCATATGTGTGGTTAAGGCATAGTGGATTGGGAGAGGAGGGGGTCAGGTAAGTTGGGTTGGGGTTAGTTTTTAGGGGTAGAGGTGGATTAAGGGCTTGGGGCAGGGTGGGGGGTCCGGGTAGTTTTGTTTTTAGGGGCAGGGTGGGGGGATCGGAGTTGTTTGGTTTTTAGGGGCAGGGTGGGGGAGTTGGGGTAGTTTGGATTTTAAGGGCTGGGGGGTCAGATAGTTTTGTTTTTAGAGGTGGGGTGGGGGATCGGGGTAGTTTCGTTTTTAGGGGTGGGATGGGGGAGTAAGGGTAATTTTGTTTTTAGGGGTGGTGAGGGGTAGTTTTATTTTTGGGGGTGGGGCGGGGTAGTTTTGTTTTTGAGAGTGGAGGAGAGGTAGTTTTGTTTTTAGGGGGGGGATGATTGGGGTAGTTTTGCTTTTAGGGGGAGAGGTGGGGCGTCAGGATAGTTATGATTTTAGGGATGAGGGGGGTTGGGGTAGCTTAGTTTTTAGGGGTGAGGGGTTGGGGTAGTTTTAATTTTAAGGGTGGGGAGGTTGGGGTACTTTTGTTTTTAGGGGTGGGAGGGTTGGGGTATTTTTGTTTTTGGGGTGGGTGGGTCAGGGAAGTTTTGTTTTTAGGGGCAGGGTTGGGGGGTTCAGGGTAGATTTGTTTTTAGGGGTGGGGTAGTTTTGTTTTTAGGGGCAGTGGGTCGGGTAGTTTGTTTTTAGTGGGGGGTGCGGAGATCGGGGTAGTTTGGTTTTTAGGGGTGGGGTGTGGGATCAGGGCAATTTGGTTTTTAGGGGTGGGGTGAGGGGATCGGGGCAGTTTGGCTTTTAGGGGCAGGGTGGGGAAGTCGGGTAATTTTGGTTTTAGGGATGTGGTAGTTTTGTTTTTGGGGATGGGAGCAGGGTAATTTTGTTTTTGGGAGTGAGGGCGAGGTAGATTTGTTTTTAGGGGTGGAGAGGATTGGGGTAGTTTTGATTTTAAGGGTGAGGGGGCTCAGGGTGGGAGGTTGGGGTAGCTTTTTTTAGGGGTGAGTGGTTGGAGTAGTTCTGTTTTTAAAGGTGGTGTTGGGGGTCGGAGTACTTTTGCTTTTAGGGGTGGGGGGGCGGGGTACTTTTAATTTGGGATATGGGGGTCAGGGTAGTTTTGTTTTTAGCAGCTGGGGAAGTTTTGTATTTAGGGGTGGGGTGGAGGGGTCGCAGTAGTTTGGTTTTTAGTGGGGGTGTGGGGAACTGGGGTAGTTTGGTTTTTAGGAGCAGGGGTGGGGGGATCGGGGCAGTTTGTTTTTTAAGGGCAGGGTCAGGGTAGTTTTGTTTTTAGAGTGGGGGTCGGGGTAGTTCTGTTTTTAGGGGTGGGATGGGGTGTTGGTTGTTTTTAACTCAGGTGGGAGGTTAGGGAAGGTTTTAGGGCTCAGGGTGGGTTGGTGTTGGGTTACTTTTGCTTTTAGGGGCGGGGGGTTGTGGGTCGGGGTAGTTTTAGTATTTGGGGTGGGGTATTTCTGTGCTTTAGGGCAGGTGGGGGGTGGCATGCTACATCCTCGCAATCCATTCCCACACTCTTTACTAGGCATGCTTTTGCAACCAAAAATCTTTGTAAAGGTTTGCGTGGTAAAGGCATTTGTGGTAATGACACAGTCGTTGTTCCGACCGCGTTGTTCAGGCATGCGTGGTTTTCGCATTCGTTGTTCCATCATACATTCCATTAATGTAGCATGTGCCCGATGCTGGATTCCAAGATACTTACACAGAGATCCATTGTGCCCAATTTGCTTCTCATATTTCTTCCATTTATCAGCAATGAACATTAAGAATGACAACAACATTCTTTCTTCATTATTCTCTTTTGGTGTCACCCAGTGTATGTAATGGTGTAGACACAGAATTCACATTCTGTCTGATACGGGTTAATTGATTACCACCCTCTCCATCTCCACATTTCATACTAGACATGGGTGTTAATGTGGTAACATGCAGTACGCCGGCAGCACATACAACAGTAAGGAGGGCACAGCGTACTTATGTGCACATCACAGTGACACAATGTTTGTGTTTGGCTAAGGACTTGCACTGTATGTAGTACCACACTTGGCAACACGGGAATGGATTAAAAGAGGAATATGTGACCCAGAAACAGCGATTTAAGAGTTATGCAGAAGCCTACAATGTTGCAAAGTAAGGTAGAAGGTCAACGGTAGAGGGTTTGCATACCAGATGGAGGGTTTTTATTATGTCCACTCGTCCATTTTAATTCAATTTAACAAACAGTACACAGATGAGGAACTGGACAGTTCTGTGTAGGAACTGTGGGCCTGATTTACAAAGACAGTTTATGGCCCGATATGCGGCTGTTCGTTCGAGAGTATAAAATACCTTTTGTACGATTTACAAAATCTCTTTTATGAGTTGAAAAAGTATTTCCAACTTGTATAAGAGCTTTCCTATCCCTTTCCAAATTGCAAATAGGAGGGAGCATGATAATGGCAACCCGTCTACTATTTGCGATTCTAAATGGAAATTCATCAACGGTTTGTGACTGCGATTGCGCTCGCAAACGTTGATCAGATGTGGACAATTAAGGGGAGTGATATCTGATATGCGAAAAGCCAACTGGCCCCAGTCAAATGGCTTCTCATTTTGGAATTGTGTGGGTGGCCTAAGGGAATGCTGGCACTGGTTCATAGGATCACTGCCTGCTCCTCTCAGTGTCTTCCCAAACAGGAAACAAATTAAAAGCAACACTAGTCCCTTTAATGGAGGGGCCTGCCTAAAAAAATGAAAATGAAAATGTAGGGATTGAGGTTTCCTTTCATTTGACAGTCTCCATCCCTGCATTCTCAGCCAGTTACATGAGGTCTCAAACTGTGATCTGCCTAATTAATATTGTAATTGTTAATTGGATTTATTTTTTAAATAGTTTAAATAGTTTTATTGCCATTTTTTTCCTCAAGAGGAGCATAATTAAATACATCATGGAAGAAAAAAAACACATAAATTACGTCACATTGAGATGGAAGACCATCTTCAAAAACCTAGATAACTGTTGTTTAAACAAATTCAGCGCTTGACAAACACTAAACGTAATGACTAAATCAGCTTTGTGCTTTAGGCAATGCTGGCAAGGAGTACCTACATTTCCCCCCTACTTAGCAGTTTTTCACGGAGTACAATGGAAGTCAAAAAGCGTTTTTTAATGCTGCGCCTTTAGTCCCACAAACAGAATTGAGGTTCCCCTAAGCTTAAGTGAGTCATGTAATTATATTTATCTAGTTCTGACTACCCCTGCCAAGGTAGTGAGGGACCTTTTAGCAACTAGCATCCTGCCCCGGCACCCAAACTGGACTGCTAAATGTTAATACAGGGAAATCTAAGTTGTTAGTTTGCTTGGTGGGCAAGTGAGTCTGTTGTCTTGAATAAGATAAAGGATGGATAGAGGAAGGAAGAGTCTCGAAGGGTTATTTGGGAGATCACAGTAGAAAAAAGAGGTTTGGGATGAGTCAAAGGAGGAAAGAGTTCATAAAAGGTTATTTAGGAGATCATACTACTAAATGAGGGGGCATATTTATATGCTGAACTGAATGTGCAGCATTTTTTTGAACGAAAATTCAGCGGAAACTTAACTCCATATTTATATTTTGACATTGGACACGTCCAGCGTCAAAATATTGGAGTGGGCACCATTTGTTGGATGTGTGAACCTACCTTGTGTCAATGGGATGCAAGGTAGGCATTCCCATCTAAAAAATGGTGCTATCCCGATAGCCCCATATTTATCCCCCATGCTAAAATAATGCACAGTTGGGAGGAGGGGCTAAATAATGGTGCAAATCTTGCTTTGCACCATTATTTAACGCCTGGGTCAGACCAGGCGTTAGGAGACCTGTGAACCAATTTCCATGGTTAAACACCATGGAATGGGTCCAAAGGTGCCCTCCCCAAGCTCTAGGAACACCCTCACCCACACCAGAGGAACACCAGAGGATAGGGGACCCTATCTCAGGTAAGTAGGGTAAGTATTGGTAAGTAATTCTTTTTTTTTTTTTTTTTAAGTGCTATCGGGGTCCCTTACTTTGGATCCCCTACATGGCACAGGGTACAATAGCCATGCCCAGGGGACAATTGTCCCATGGGGTGGTTGGCATGACTCCTTTCTTTCCTAAGATAGGAGTCATGTTTTTGGTGGGTGTGCGCCAGGAAATGGCACTAGTCTGGTTAGAGGCATGTTATTTTGCCTCTAACCAAGTACGTGTCATTTTCGGACGCACAGCCCCCTCCTTCCCTACCGCCACCCTCACCCTGCTAGCGTCTTTCTTGAAGATGCTAGCCCAAGCTTAGCAGCGGCTTGTGCCATTTCATAAATACGGCGCCCGGCTGGCATTGTGGAATGACGCAAGCCGGCGCTAAACTTTTTGCAGCAAAACTGCGTTAGCACAGTTTTGCAGCAAAAAGCATAAATGTGGGCTGAGGTTTCAAATGAGTCAAAGGAATGATAGAGGAAGAAAAAGACTAGCAAGTGTTAATTTGGAGATCATAGTAGTAAAATGAGGTTTGGGGTGAGTCAAAGAGTGGATAGAGGAGTAAAAAGTCTAGAGAGGGTTATTAGGGAGATGATTGTATCGTGGTTCAATGAGAACTTGGATCAGATGAGTCAAAGGAAAGATAGAGGAGGGAAGAGTCTAGAAGGGTTATTAGGGAGATCTTAGTAGTACCATGGGGTTTAGGATAGCTCAGAGAGTGGAGGTAGAGGATTTAATGAAAGAGGTATGCATGAGACACAGAGTATGTAATTAGGGAGAGTTGAAGGGTTTACATTTTATTTATTTTATTTATTTCATGTATTTATTCTACAGTAGGAGTAGAGTAACAAATATATAGAATACATGACTACATGGAAAGATTTACCTGCATATGGAAAATAATAAGGCAAATTGGTTTGCTACCCCTACTAATTGAAGTGAAAAAAACGCAGTATGTCAATAGTAGGAGTGTGCAGAGTTGTGTGGTTAGAAGTCTGCAAGTCTGCCAAGTCTGCATATTTTAAACTAAGGTACACTGTCCAGTGAGAGACCGTTTCAGCATTAGACCCCACTCAGGGCAACAGGTGGTTCTGCACTGCTCAGCAGCTGTTCCTTCCTCCCTCGGCCATGTGCCCCTGCTCCAGCGCTGGCCTGGTTATCTGTGCTTCACCTTTCCTCTGACAAGCTGTAAAGATAGAGCACCCTCGACCTACCACACCCTGCATAACCTCACCCTACACTGTCCCAACCTGCTACCCTTGACAGAAACTAGTGATGATAGTGGGAGGGTGCAATAGATCAATTTATCATTTCATGCTCCAGGATAATCCACCTAGTGACCCACTGGATCAGGACAGAACCATCAGGATGCAGGATTGTAGTTTTTGCTATGCTTCATGTAGTTCTGTAAAATCATTAAACTTAGGCTGCTGCTGCCCAGACGTCTTACAAGTTTTACTATTAGCAATGTGCACCCCCACCTACAAAACATGCCAGGAAAATATGAAGAATTAAAGTCTTATAATTACTCTGTACTTGTTTTGATCATGCAGTGCTTGGTTGCCCTAGGCTACGTCGTGGCACTGTACAATGAATGAAAATAAAAATATGAGAAATAGAATATTTCCCAGCAATCATGATTAGCACACTACATACTAAGGAGGGCGGTTTTCCCTGTATCAGGAATGATTTAACTTGCCAAATTACTTGAGGATATATTAAAATAATAGCTCCGGCAAATTTGGTGCAGATGGAGCCTCTTTGCCTTTAGGGATAATTACTTTGTAGGAACGTCACACAAAAGTACTCCATCGCCTTCATATACATTTCTATGAAAAAATGGAACTCACAGTAAGATTTCAGCAGTACTCCAAGCATAGGTATGAACCTAAGGGAGTATGTTTGTAATTATTTATGTTTATTAAGCCAAATGGGCTATGTGGTATACTCAATTGGCCATGACATTAATGTAAATGTTTTTAAATATCCAAATGATTCTGGGTGTACACTCGATTGTAGTGCATTTTCTGACAACACAAATGGCTAACCCCCCCAAAACAATATCCAAATATTAAAGTCCCTAAAAGCGAAAAAGAAAATCCTTAATCCTGTAATAACTCCTGTGAGCGAAGATTGACCCTACGGATCGCAGGCTAAATAATCAATGGTAAAAGCAAGAACTCTGACTTTAGCAAGCTGATGCTGTGGTTATGTCTTTATATTGCAATCCTTATCCACAAAAAGAAACATAAAAACACATACTTCCGCATAAATGTTGTTGCCATGTGCTTGTAATAAAAATATGCTATTCACAAAATAAACTAATTGTCACATATAAATTTAGGATAACAGTACTCAAGCTGTCTAGCAGGAATGCTTAGAACAGTTTTACTGTACATCACAGGACCATATTATTTATATTGCCACCAAGAGCATGTGCTGTTGACTTTAAAATAGTGTAAACTGAAAACATTCTGTAAAGACATAAGGGTGAGTAAAAAAATAAAAAAGGGAGAAAAAATGTATTGCGATAGCAAAGTATAGACCCACAAGCACTGGCATTGAAGTGCACTTCTTTGTAGGTGGATGCATATGTGTGATCAAATTAAGGGGCATATTTATACTCTGTTTGCACCGGATTTGCATCATTTTTTTCACCCAAATCTGGCGCAAACTTAACTCCACATTTATACTTTGAAGCTAGACCCGTCTAGCGTCAAAATATAGGTGTTAGCGTCATTTTTTTACTGTGGAAACCTACCTTGCATCAATGAGAAGCAAGCTAGGCGTTCCAGGGCAAAAAATGACTCTAAGGCATTTGCACCTTATTTATCCTCCCGCGCGTCATTTTTGCACGAGGGCCTTAAATATTGCCGCTCAGCCTGTTTAGCACCATTATTTAACGCCTGGGTCAGGGCAGGCGTTAGGCGACCTGTGGGCTCATTTCCATGGTCAGAGACCATGGAAGCAGTCCGAATGTGCCCTTCCCTGCACCCAGGGACACCCCCTGCCACCCCCACCCACCCTTGGAGGACACCCAAGTATGTGGGGACCCATCCAAGGTAGGTGCAGGTAAGGTTTTCTATTTTTTTTTTCTAAGTGCCATATGGGGGCCTACCTTGAGCCCCCCTACATGGCACTGTGCCCAATGGCCATGCCCAGGGGACAGAAGTCTTTGCTGGGACAGGAGTCATGTCCATGGGGGTTGTGCATCAGAAAATTACGCTAGTTAGGTTAGAGTCAATATTTTTTACACTAACCTGACTAGCAACATTCTTTGACGCACAACCCCCAGTCTTCCCTACGCCTCCCCTGCCCAGTTAGCGTCATTTATTTTGATGCTGACCGGGCCTTAGGGCTGGCTAGCATCATTCCTTAAATATGATGCCCGGCTGGCGTCTAGGAATGGCAGTAGCCGGCGGTAAACTTTTTGATGCAAACCTGCGCTAGAGTAGGTTTGCATCAAAAAGTATAAATCTGGGCCTAAATGCTTACACTCAGAGTGCCAGAGAATCCCTGGCCAATTGGGCTGACCATTGCCCAATGCTGTATGCTATGGCTGGTGGAAGTAAAATGGGGATGACAGGTGAACAGGCGAAAACATGCAGAGGACTGACCTAAAACAGGTTTATGTATATTTGTTTATAATTTGTTTTACATGAGGTTGGCAAGGCTACTATAGTTGTTTCTGTACCAGACGTAAAAAAGCAATCCACAAAACTCCAGACTTTGTTGCAAAATCTTATTTGAAATGCACTGTGAAGATAAGGTAAAATACAATAACAAGACGTTTCAAATAACTAAAAAACAATTCCTGCAAAATCTGCCTGGTACAACTGCACATACCACACCTTCAAAGCCAATGTTCGGGGACTTGACGTGGTGGGCCACACAACGTTTTGAATAGGTGACCACCTAGGCTGTGATTGCACAGCAACCAGTGAAGGCACAGTCAAAACCTTCTAAAAGAATTTGACAGATGTGTTCTAGGCTTGAGCATAGTTAATTAGAAGGTGTCTCATTTTCTGCAACTATTACCGATGTAATTGGTGACAGCTGCCCCTTAAAATGTGAAAAACCAAAGAATGAATACACAGTCCAGCAGTTTGTAGTTGGCCTCAAGCCTTAACTGTGTTTTATTTTCAAAAATAATTGTCCAAATGTCATCTTCAGATCATCTTCAGATCATCTTGATTTAAGTTTACAATCCCATATAAGATTTCCTCTTCAGACCTCATCAGCAAAGCCTCTAAGATGACCTTGCTAAATTGTGCATCCAGTGTAAATTTGGAAAAATTATCATTCAACTTATGGACTGCTTATAGGGAGTGTGTGCATCCGTAAAAATGAGAAAAGGCTAAAGTGAGAATGACTGTAGAAACAGAAGGTGCACACAAGAGGGAAATTATTGAGAGTCAGCAGTGTATAGGAGAGGATAGAGTGTGTAAAGGTGGCAAAGAAGATGGTTTTGTGATGGAAAGGAGGATTTGATAGTAAGACTATGTGTGTGTGTGTGTGATTGGAGCCTTTTGGAGAGAGGAATATGTGAGCATGTTTGTGAGTGGGATGGTAAGAGCAGTGATTGGGACAGACAGGAACATCTTGATCTTAGTATAGTTAGAGAAAGGTTAAGGATACAAATGAAGAGCCTCCAGTAGGAGAGTGAAAGAGAAGGGCATGTTAGGGAAGTGAGAAAGTAAGAAAAGGGTAGGAATGGGGCTGCCATTAACAGAGGATATACTATTAATAGAATTGACAGCAAAAGTGGCACCATTGTTAGAGGGAGTGTTACAGAAAAATGTGTCTTCTCCTTAGGTGGCAAAAATCCTTACACTTGCACTTGTGGTGATGAGGGAAGTAGGAGGTAGGAAAAAGAGAGGATGTAGGTGATAGATAGAGAGGATGAGAGAGAAAACAAGCGTGTGATAGTACATGTGTAAGAAAATAGGTTAAAAGAAAAAGGGGCAGGTGAAAAACAAGGGTGAGCGCAGATTGTGAGGAAGGTGAGGGTACGTAAAATGGGTGAAAATACAAATGAAGTTGAAACAAGAAGAAACTGAGAAGCAATTGATACTGTAGCTTTTTCAGGTTCTCAGAAAACAGGCAGAACTTTTCCTCCTTCCCCCTTTCGTCTCTCTAATCGGGGCTACCTCATCCATCACTGATTGAACTCACATATAAAAATTCACTGCAGAGGCCTGAATACACACATCTCCCATTCGTGATTTAGTCAGGGTTTTCGACAGATCTCTTTGTGAAATGCTGCTCCAATTCCTGACCCTGATAACATTATCTTGAGTGGGCTTTTCTGCAGTATCTCCAATTATCTTGAATTTGACCGCATAATGAGGGGACTAAGAGGTGTGCACCCATCTACTAGTGGGGTATCACAATTAGTAAAAACTCCATCCAGCGTACGTCCAGGTTGATGTGTGGCCATATTAACCCTTTGCTAGAATCCAAAGATATTGAAGACCTTAACATCTTTGTCACCATCCACTTTGAGGTGCAAATTAAAGTCCCCCAAAATGACGAAGTTACTGCAGACAACAAAAAAGGTCTAATATCTGGTTTCAGTTCCTTAAGAATTGGGCTTTTGAACAAGGAGGGTGATATACTAGAAGTCCTGTCAAAATCTGAGTGCCCTTCTCATGTATTCTAAAATATCCCACCTAACATCCCTCCCTGTCCATGGAACATTTAACTTCTGGAGTACAATTCAACTCTTATCTAAAAATGACAGTGAAACTCCCCCCCCCCTTACATTCACCCCTATCAACACTTGAAATTGCATATCCCAAAGTAGCAGCCATCACAAGTGGAGATCTGAATCTTCTCTTGCCCAAGTCTCTGTAATAAAGAGACAATCTAGCTGATTGTAAGTAATAAAATCATTAATTTCCATGCTGTGCTCAGGCATAGAATGAGCATTAATCAAAGCGCATTTGAGTCTGTGCTTCTCAGTGCATTCCTCCACCTTGTCATCTTCAACCTTGATTTCAGGTCTAGACTCCTGACAGAGTTTTTCTCTCCTATTTAGCCAGTTACAGATTGAGCAGCACATTCTGCCGGTCATCATTGGATCCGTCACTTGCAGCCTTCCCTATTAGATTTCAGTCTCAGCTTGAGAAGAACCTGCCTAAAGTACTCCAAAAGAGCTTTACCTGAGGCCAATCAAGCAGCATTTCCCTGCCCCCTGGCACCATCCAGGCATGGACGGGCGCAGAGGGGCGCAGAGGGGCTTGCCTTAGGCATGCCTTCTGCACATCTGCACATCGGCATGCTTTAATGTTCTGGCAGAGGTCATGTTACCTAACAATTAGAGCGCTGCCTGTCTATGTAGAGTGGCATGTCCAAAATGCCCCCCACTGAAATAAAGTCTAACAGGCCTTTAAACAGTGTCTCAGTACAAACAACCGACCACACAACCGATAAAATGTGACTAAGGCCCCCACAGATTTCATGAAATAAAACTTTAAAAACACTACCAATAAAATGAAAAAGTGTGCCAGGCTGGGTTCACAAAACCTCATTACTAGGTCGGCGCTCACCCATCAGCTTGCTTTACTGGTCTGACAGAGGTCATGTGCCCTAACAACTAGAGCGCTGCATGTTTATGTAGAGGGGTGCATCCAAAATGGCTGCCACTGAACTAAAAGAGGCTCTAACAGGCCCTTAAACAGCATCTCAGTAGAAACAACCCGCCACTCATCTGATAAAATTTGACTAAGGCCCCCACAGATTTTGTGACATATAGGCCCTCATTATAACCTTGGCGGGCGGCAATCGCCGCCCACCAAGGTTGAACCGCCGGGCCGCCGCCAATGCAGCTGCACTCACGCGGGGTCTATTATCAGATCCCCACTGGGCCGGCGGGTGGAAACCTGCTGTGGTCGTAATGCCCCTGGAAGCACCGCCAGCCTGTTTGCGGTGCTCCTCAAAAACAGCCCTGGCGGTCAAAGACCGCCAGGGTTGTAATGACCCCCATAATCTTAAAAACAATCCCAATAAAATGAAAAAGTGTGCCAGGCTGGATTCACAAAATCTTCTTACCAGACATAAGAAAGATAGAATTATAGAAAGAGGGAAACATAGAAAAAGGAAACAGCGAAAGAGAATTGAAAGGAGAGTGGGAGAGAAGGGCAATGTGTAACAGAAAAAGGGAACTATAAAGACCAAAATGAATTAATAAATTGTGTTCAGCATTTAGGTTAACAATGGACTTATGTTTAATATAACACATCATAAAACACATCAGATAAAAATGTTTCATATATGTAAAAAAATATTTAATCATATAAAACAATGCATTTGTGACAGTTGAGCAGTGGTCCCTCAACCATGATCTTAAAACTTGTTAATTACTGCAGCAGAACAAATATGTTTATAGGTATGTCCTAGAAACCTATTTATAGCACTTTAGTACTAAGTTGCATTTTGTGTGAATAATTTTACTGAAGCATTCATAAACTACTTGACCCTGTGAGCGGTTCTAGTTAAATACAAATAACATATTCATTTATAGCTGTATATCTTAAAATCTATAAAGAAATTGTACAAAATATTAGACTCAGCAAAGGCAGCCCAGGACAGACTCTGAGAATATGCGTTAGGGGCTCAGCGCCTAGGTAACATAGCTTGCTCGAACTCTCTTGGAATTTTTATTTCCTCTTGAGTCAAGTATGTTGGTTGATGATGGAGGGACCTGGCGGAAGGTAGTCGCAGAATGGTCTACCCCCAGGATTCTTTGTAAGCAGGAAAAGTGAGGACACGATTGGTGGGGTGGTGGGCAGTGGCGCGGTGTGGGATCGTGACCTACATAGAGAGCTGGGAGAGGAAGTGATGGCCTCTTCTGACTCTTTTAAGGGGGCCCTACAGGGAGGTGTTTTTTATGCTGAGAGAGTGTCAGAGGGGTGTTAATGTTCTGTGTTTGCAATGCAGAGATTGCGGGCTGTGAGGATGCAGAGACAGTGAGGGCAGCCCTGCGGACATTAGGTGAGGCTGGGTGTGCCGACCTGCTCAAGCCTGGGGTGCTGGAACATGCCTGGGTGGGAATGGTACAGCCCACACGCGCTGCATCAAGTGGTATAGCAGCTGCGGTTGTTGCTTGTTCTACACTGAAAGGACAAGGGCGTGGAGGGGCAGAAGCCCATTACACAGGGCTTGTCATGCTAAGGCAGCAGAGAAGAGGAAGAGTCTGTCTGCCAACATAATAAGGGAAGCTTCAGGCAGGAGCCTGCTACAGGTTTCTGAGGTACGTGGGGTGGGGCCCATGAGTGAACAAGCCAGGTCTGGTTCTATCCTGGTGCTGGGGTCATGGTGACACATGTGGCCCCAATTGATGAGGCACCTTTGGACCTTTCAGTTAAAACAGCGCAGGCACAGGAGGAGCTGGAGTACCGACTTCTGGCTTTGGATGCAAAAGAAAGCAGACTAGGGCAGCAGTTTTAAGCCTAGGCTGGTTCCAGAGGTAGGGCCAGGTGCAGTGGGGGGGCAGAGAGAGGGGGGGTTCTGATGTTGGTGGGGGTACGCTGTCTGCTAGCTCTGTGCACCCTGGGTCATCAGCTGCCCTCCCTACAACATAGGATCACCCACACAATCCTCAGCAGAAGGCACGTTCAGCCCCCAAAGAGGCCTTGCTTAATTCTCACGAGGGTAGCATGGCAGAACACGCTATGCCTGAAGTGAGTGGCGCTATAGATGAGTTAGAGTTGGATTATGAGGATGAGAGTGAGGAGTGGGAGGCTGGTGAAATGTGGCAAGTGGCCTGCCCATTACTTTCCTTTCAGCCATGTCCTGCTCACGAAGAGTGGGTAACGTGTCTAAGAATTTTGCTACATGGGGTAGTTCAGGGGCATGCTGGAACTTTAACAGGGGATTTTGCACCAGAAACCCATGCAAATTTAAACATGAGTACTCCAAATGCAGGGGCCGGAATTCCATTACACAATGTTTCACATTGGTCAGCCCACTTGAACAGTGGAAAGCAGGAAGTGGCAGAGGACAACAGGACCTTGTTGGTCCAAAAGGCTCCTATTCCAATTTAGTTGGAAGCCTTGCTGCTTGGCTGGCACAATACTCGGATACAGAGGTGGCACTGAGGTTGAAATGGGATTTTCAGGAGCATTTTGGGGTAGGTTATCAGGCTCCAAGTAGTCGTAGGTGGCCTAACAATTTGTGGTCAACCAAGGGAATACCAGAGGTGGTGACAGCTAAATTACAGAAGAAGGTTAAGGAATGCAGGATTGTTGCCCTTTGCCTGACTTAGGCCCTCATTATGACATTGGCAGTGAGTCCCGCTTACCGCCATGCCGACTGCCGACTGCCGACTGCCGCCAACATACCGCTGCAGCGGCGTTTCCAGCTACCAATATTATGACACACACATAGCAATCCGTCACTATACAGACACACACACATGTCCGCCAGCCCAAAGGTCAGTGATAAAATGGCGGTAGCAAAACCCACACCGTTACGCCAACATAACTACGTCCACAGCATTATGACCCACGAATCACCGCGGCAGACATTCAACCGCGGTAAACCATTGGCAGTACATACCGCCGCACTCAAAATAGACACAACCCAACAAAACAACACCACATTGGACATTTTGAATAACACACACCTGACACCCATACACACACCCCACCCACACACCCACACCATTATAAAACACACACACACATTACCCACAACCATTTACAACTCAAGAAATTTGATAACTGAAGGAGAGACACACCAAGAGCACCCACAGAACCAGATCCAGAGAACACCATCCCCTTTACACCATCCTCGCACCTCACAGCACACACAGACATCACCCCACACACCCTCACACACACCACTCACACTACACCCATGGCACCACAAAGACACCCCAGGTTCTCAGAGGAGGAGCTAAGGGCCATGGTGGAGGAAATCATCTGGGTAGAGCCACAGCTATTTGGATCACAGGTGCAGCACACACGCATTGCCAGGAAGATGGAGCTATGGCGGAGGATCATGGACAGGGTCAATGTCGTGGGACAGCACCCCAGAACAAGGGATGACATCAGGAAGAGGTGGAAGGACCTACGGGGGAAGGTATGTTCCGTGGTAGCAAGACACCAGATAGCAGTACAGAGGACTGGCGGTGAACCCCACCTCCTCCCCCACAACTAACAACATGGGAGGAGCAAGTCTTGACAATACTGCAACCTGAGGGCCTGGAAGGAGTAGCAGGAAGACTGGACTCTGGTAAGTCAAATCTCTATTACTATCACCCCCCCTACCTGCATGCCATCACAAACCCCCACCCCTACCCTCACTCCCATTACTCCACCACCTCACATACACCCCATCATCACAACCCACCCCTCCCACTACCAAGCCCTGCATGCAACACCAATGCCTGGACACCCATCACAGACCTGCATGGACACCCATCACCAAAGCATGCACACCTCAGACAATCACCTATCCAACCAAATCACCACTCACACAAAGCTGCCAGGGCAATCACAACCATACAGGGCAACACACCCATGCACAAGATGTCACACGCAGAAACAATAACACTGCATTTACATCCCCACAGGTCCCCCACACAACATCACCGGAGAGAGGTGCAGCAACATCCAGTCCCCTCCAGAAGAGGCCCACAGTGATGACAGCAGCTCTGCAAGCCTGGATCAGGATGACCAACCTGGCCCATCAGGGACCTCCAGACAGTTGGTTACCCAGGCACAGTCCCATACCACCACAGAGCCTCCCCCCTCAGGAAACACCACCACAGCACCAACCAGCGGGCCCATACCTCTGTCCCCAGGACACGTCAATCAGCAGTGTGTCCACCACTACGGGGACCCCAGGCAACCCCACAAACACAGGACGATCAGGGACCTGGGGTCAGTGGCAGTGGGCCCACGGTTCAGGGGACAGAGGCACAGGACAACAGGGAAGCTGTGAGGAGTGCTATGCAATAGGGGGAGGACAGGCCCAGGGAACCTACTCTCCATGAGGCACTCACCAAAATCCTGGGAGCATACCGACATTCCCAGGAGACGATGGGCCAGATACTGGCCAAGTTGCAGGAGACCCAGAGGCTGCAGGAGTGAGAGTACCTGGGGATCAGGGAGGACCGGAGCAACATCCACACCACCCTGGTCACCATTGCAGGGGTGCTGGCAGACATGGCCAACACCATGAGGGAGGCAGTGGCACACCACCGGGACCCTGACACTAGCCACACCTATAAACAGCCCTCCACCTCCGCTGATGCTAGTGAACAGGAGGCCCCGCGACAGGAACAACAGGCCATCAGCACCCCTCCCCCTGCAGAAGGAGAAACACCCAGCAAACAGCCCCTGTGATCTAGGCAGATGCCAGAGAACATTGCCAAGACCCCCGCCAGGAAATAAGACTCTCCTGAGTGTCAACCTTGTGTCCTGCTATGTCACCCTGTCCACCTTGAACTGCCTTGCTCCACTTCCTATGCCCCCTTGGACAGTGCACCTGTGATACAAATAGACTGGAACTTTTCCCTGGACTCTCCTCCACCACCAACCCAGCCTAAAGCAATACCCCATCCAATTATTAGTACATAAGTAAACACCCTTGTAAAAAATACAAGTATTGAGTCTGTCAATTGATCAAACTATGTATTCGTTTAACAATCTATAAACATTGCAATTCAACTGTACATTAATGTAGACATAGGTATGACCTGTAGTTTGCTGCAGTCAATACACCAGGAGCCAGAGTGGGGCACAGATATCTGTAAATAGACATGCCAAAGAGTACAGTAAGAGGCCATAGTAGTGGGAATATCAGTCTGCCAGTGACAATATCCAATACAAAACTGTCAAAGGAAGGCGAAGTTACAGTGTCTTACCTGTGTGTTACTGGAAGTATTGTCGTATGATTGATGTTCCATTGTCCACATCCTCATTCTCTGCCTCCTCTTTCTCACTGTCCACAGGCTTCACCGCTGCCACACGCCCATCTCCAGCCTCATCCTCCTGCAGAAAAGGCACCTGGTGACGTAAGGCAAGGTTGTGCAACATGCATATGCCATGATTATCTGGCACACCTTCTTGGGTGAGTAGCACAGGGATCCACCTGTTAGATGGAGGCACCAAAATCTGGCCTTCAGGAGGCCAAATGTTCGCTCTATAATTCTTCTTATTCACCCATGTAGCTCATTGTAACATTCCTCTGCGCTTGTCCTGGGATTCCTCACTTGGGTCAGTAGCCATGAGAGGTTGGGGTAACCAGAGTCACCTGCAAATATCAAGGGATACCTGTTAGCCAAACACTAACCCTTAAGGCCAACCCCATACCCATACACCAACATGTACTGGGTGGGAACCATGGGCTCACCTATTAGCCACACCCGGTGCCTCTGGAGTAGAACCATCACATATGGGATGCTGCTATTCCTCAGGATAAAGGCATCATGCACAGAGCCAGGATACTTTGCATTGACATGGGCACCTTCAGAGAGTGAAAGCTCTTTTGATTTCTGAACACCTGTTCATTTCTCAGGGACAAAGGCAAAATGTGTACCATCAATTGCCCCAGTGATGTTGGGGATATGTCCCATTGTATAGAAGTCAGCTTTCACTGTGGCCAAAACCTCCACGTGGGGGAAAACAATGTAGCTGTGCATGTGTTTCATCAGGGCCGACAACACTCTTGATAGCACTATTGAGAACATTGGCTGTGACATTCCTGCTGCCAAGCCCACTGTCACTTGGAAAGAACCAGTTGCCAAGAAATGGAGCACAGATAGCATTTGCACAAGAGGGGGGATCCCAGTGGCATGACGGATAGCAGAGATCAGGTCTGGCTCCAATTGGGCACACAGCTCTTGGATTGTGGCCCTGTCAAGTCTGTAGGTGAGGATAATGTGCCTGTCCTCCATTGTTGCCAAGTCCACCAGGGGCCTGTACACAGGGAATATCTCCATCTCCTATTCATCTGCAGCGGTTGCAATCTAGGGGGCAACACAATGAGAATCTTGTCAGTATTCAACATTTCCAAAATGTACAGTGCATTGCATGTTGTGACAGAAACAGTATGTAGCAGCATGCATGAGGTGCTATGGTGGGGAAGAGTGGGATGAGATGGGGCAGTCTACTGTCATTTCTGGCCACCACAGTGCCAAAATGGGGTTTTCCAGACATGTTGGTGCTACACTTGGGGGGGGGGGGGCGGTTTGGTGCAATTGTCTGGTCTAACACTACTGCAACACTTGCAGAGGGATTTAGAGGCTTTTAAACAAAAACTGTCTGGGACTTGCTTGTATGGACAGAATTTGTGCCTTGTAGGAAATGGAGGAAAGCAATCAAAATGCAGCCTTTGACAATGCCAGGAGAAAACTCAACAGAGCGGTGAGAGGTTTTTGTGTGCAGAAAGACATCAAAGTGGTGGCACATGAGGACATAAAAGAAGAGGACCGAGGACTTTTCTCTTCTGATGGAGTATACCTTTGCAATCTGGGTTATGCTTGCTATATGTTGGAACTCAGGGACATGCTGGGGGTTTTGCGGAATGAATGGGTATGGTCTGGTAAGAGTGTTCGTGAGTGACTGTGTTGCAGTAGTCAAGGGGTAAAATGGGGATCGGGGGGCAGTAAAACACCCTCCAGGGTTTGAATGTGTGGCGGTAGTTGGGGGTGTGAAGAGTTAGATGCACGCAGATTCACCCCTTGGGGGAGTAATTAAGGAGTACAGGTGACGTAAGATGTTTTGGTAAGATGCCCAAAGCAGGAGAGAGAGGTTGTGTTTATAGGATACAACAACAGAATCTATCAGGAGTAAGAACACACAAGTCCTTGAGAGTAGTCCATCATGATATTGTACAAGAAAAATATATCTACATCTGGTAAGGCACCAGTTGATCACCTACAGTAGGGGCAAACCCTTACACAACACACAGTGCCCTAGCTTCCTGGCTAAAGACAGCAAACATACTCCTACTAAGTGGCTCAATACATTACCTCAGGGCTTCTATAAGTGTGGACACTGTAACATTTGTCCTTTTGCCCTAGACAGACTGAAATGTTTCTGTTAAAATACCACTACCACACACAAGATCAAGTCCTTTTTCAATCGCAATACTGAATTTTTGGTCTAATGTATATTATGTGTCTGTCATTATATCTACATAGGGAGCACAATCAGACCTCTTAAGGAGAGGATACAAGAACATATCTGTGCTATCCGGATGGGAAACAAGAGCTTTCCCCTTTTTCTACACTTTGGCGCTCCACACAGAATTGGCAAACTTTTACATCTAAGGTTTCCCACCATTGGTGGGATTCCTGACCATCCTAGAGGAGGCAGCAGAGTCCAGGTGCTCAGGAAATTGGAAACGGGTTGGATCACAAAACTTAGAGCTGTGGACCATGGCCTCAATTTGGACCGGGAATTACATGAAAACTCATAAATACCTGTGAGACTCTTTAGCCCCACGGAGGCCACTTTTTTCATTAATGGTTGTAACGGAAAGCCACATTCATTTGAACTTGCCGGCTTTTACCATTTTTTGTTAGGCTTCTTTTTAGTGTCACTTTTTGATTAAGTCATCATAGGCCTCTGATTAGTATCTGTTCTGAATTTTGAATTATTGCTTTCTCCTGATGATTCATGCCTGTTAGTTGAACCTTTCCTTTGACTTAGGGTTCTCTTTACATTATAACATCAACAAAGGGTTTCTATACTACTATGTACCACATTTCCCCTTGAATGTACAGCTTCTCCTGTTTATTCACAAATGTTTGCAAGACTTCCTGCTCGTACTAGGATTTTTTATTATGACTATTGTTATTGGGTTGTATAATCGTATACTTGTCTTCCACTGAACTGTGCAATGTCTTATTACCAATTTCTGAATCATTTCTGTATAGATACTGAAGATACTTCTAGGAATACTTATGTTTTAATACCTGTGTTCATTGTCTCCTCCCCTGCCATTACTGTTTTCTCACATATTTATTTTAAAAACTAGATATAATTCGTTCATTAAATTCCTTGATTCATTTTTCAGGTTTCTTTCTTGGTTGCTGCATGCCTTATGCCTATATTCTTGGTATGCAAGACTAATTCTTGGCACTTCTACTTCTCTACATATGTGTGAGCTTTGAGGACATGCACATTATCACTGGAGCATTTTGTTATCTTTTTCAGCTCTTTTTCATGCACTGTTCTGAGTACATGTTTTTCTTGGTTTTCTTTCTAACTACCCTTATCCACCATTCTCTCTTTTGAGGTTTTATTCTTTGCCCTGTGTTCACATAAGCTGAGGTTGTGTTACCCACCTCCAACATGGTGCCCACCATTTTTTGTGGGACTACACCACTGATCGCTGCTTCAGTCCTATTTCCATTTTTTTGACCCTCTATCTCTTAAAATTCCAGCATGGTGAGGACGAGAGCACTGTCACCTACTCCACTTGCTTCATCATATATGTGGGGTAAGCTTCCCTGTACCTGTTGACTTTGACTATTTTACTGGTCTTTTTGACTTATATTGATTAAACGTGTGTTCCTGTTCACTTACAGATGTCAGAGGGCATATCAGATCATGGCCTCTTCTGCACCCTTCTGATACCTTCTAATTGTACTACGAATTTGCTACAGCCCAGCTCTCAGATTACGACTTCTCTGCTTTCGAGAGCTTCTTCTTCCACAAACAGGTATTTACTCGTATATTCCCAACCATGAGTCATACAATTTTATATGACCCCTGCCTTCATCAACATTTTTCTTAACTTTTCATGATTACATTTTTTCATTTGTGCCAGAAGTTCAGTCTTCTTTGAGGACTGATACTGAATTTGTTTGTCAAACATTACTGATCCTATGATTAACTCCTTTACTCATACGCACAGGTGAATATCGCTTAGTGAATTCTTCATCCTAGCTTTTTCAGTCTCCTCACACTAAACATGGTTGTTGCATTTACCACATCCTTTTTCCTACAGTTTCCAGCTTTCTCACATTTGACATGGTTGTTGCAATTTCCGAACTGTAGCTACACATGGTTGTGACCTTTAGAATTTCTTTTGGTTTTTCTTTTCTTGCTCGTGGTCACAGGGCCTGTTTTTCACCTCTACAGGGGATGTTGCCTAGTCTCTTAGATTTTTCAATGGTCACTGATCTTGGGTGTTTTGCAATGCTTGTGCACCTTGGTTTACTCCTTAGTGGTTTGTTAGTTAATATAGGCATACATAATACAATGTTCATTTATTTTGGCTTGATGATGTTAACCTTGCAGCCTTGAAAAAGTTGTCCTAAATGAAACATGTGTTGACTGCTTCTACTGCATCTGGAATAAAGAATATTGTATCAACTGGTACCTTACCAGACTTGGATATATTTTTATTGTAGGGCATGACGATAGACTACTCTCAAGGACTTGTGTGTTCTTGCTCCTGATAGATTGTATTGTTGTATGTGTATGTGGGGATTTCCCTCTATGTTTTGACACTGCTGGTTGGTTTAGTGTTACTATCAGTTGAGATCAGTTTCCTTTGATTGCATGGTACTGCTGGGAAGTGTGATGACCCCTATACCACAGCCACCTACTCGTTGCCATACTCCCTTGTGTTTGTACGATGTTTGCAAAATGAAGTGATGAAGACCTATAGGATGGAGGGAAGTTATTGGGGGTAAGATGCAAAGATTGTGTGAAGCATTATGGTGAGAGAATGATGGGCTGGACAATGAAGGAATAGGTTTAATGTGTTTAATGTTTTCATAAATGTTGCTTCATTACATGTTACAATGTTTAGTCAATCCTGTTCTAATTTTACACATAATGTTGGAGTCCTGAGCGTGACTGCCTCACAAAGTCTAATTTTCAAAAGTTTGCTTAAAAAACAGGACTAAACCCAGATGTAAGATATCACTGAGGAGATAAAGGGATGTACTTGTGTTTTAAAATTGGTCTCACATTTAATTTGTCCAGCGGGGACAGACATATTGTTAAAGCTCACTTCTTATATCATTTTACCAGTTTTAATCCATATATTATAATGTGTGGGAAAAGCTAGGAGCAAGGAATCAAAGTAAGTCTGAATGCACTCATGTCTTGTAAAAGATTTGTTTACATAGATTTACAATTGTTATGTAGAATTAAAGCTTTACTTTCTCTTTTTGTACGGCAGTAATTCCCCAATCTAACTATAATAATATTAATATTGTGAAACAGTAAAGCAAGATTGAAGCATGTTGCTTCAAAACACTTTAATCAATGAGTACAGCGTGCCTGTTTTAAAAATCTACTAGGCCAGCTCAGCTTCTCTCCGCGTTTTTCTAATATCGCTAATATGGAACTTCATGTTAATCATAATTTAAAGTGGCAACTGAGTATTTACATGTTTAAGGCAATTTGTGAACCCAGGGGTGTAGCTTCAGTGGGGTGTTTGGGGTGTTACACCCCCCTAATAAATGGATTTTCTGATAAATAGTTGGGTATAGGTGTTTTCAATCGGGTATTGTGAGATGTCAGTTGGATTTCTGTGGGGAATTTTACATTCAAATAGACAAAAACACACACTCACTCACTTTCTGCTTTGAAAAGTCCTCAAAAATAGTGGTTATTTTACAAAGTATTGTGTTTTCTTTCTTAGTACTCCTACCAATCCGCATTTCACTCCCATTCCACTGCCCCTGCAGAGATGAATGTGCAACTCTGCTGAATTTATGGAGGTCAGAAAAGGAAAGATTAATAAAGCCAAAACATTCACAATGTCTTATGGGAAACAAATCCAGACCTGTAGGACATTTGTCATCCAGGGCACTCCTATTGTGAAAGTCAATTAATTTTGATATTTGGGCGTCCTTTTTTCTAATCATGGTTCATGATCCCCTGCTTGAAGATTACCCTTCCCCCAATCTTGCTGACGAAGCTATAACCCTCTGTGAACCAAGAATGGTGAATGGGTTCATGATCCCAACGTATACATGACAATCAATCTAAAATGAGCAGTGTGTGCAAGGGAGCTTTCAGGTTCTCCCGTAAACTTGGCAGCCACCCCATTAGGGAACTGATTAATATATATAAGGCTAGTGCACTGTCAGCTGCTATGTATGGTGGAGGCCTGTAGGGTCATATGTCTTGCCATCCTCTTCAGGTGAAGGAAAAGGCCTTTCTTATATGTCTCTTGCGGATCCCCACGTCAACACAATCTGCAATTGTTCATAAGCCAATTTTACTTTGTCATTCATTCTGGGTTGAAAACAAAATAGCCTTAATGAAAGCCATCATTTCAGATTGTTTAGCGTTTGACCATGACTATAATATCCTGTGGCTTTCCTGTATTAATGATATAACTAAATCATTGTTTGGTTCCCCGTTGCGTCAAGATCCTTTTAGAATCCTTGCTTTTCATTAGAGTGAGTTCAAAGCCTCTTTTAGGGCCAAATGTATCAAACATTTTTGCGATCGCAAACGGCAAAGGCATTTTGATGTGTAACAAGTCCACTTTACGATTCAGTAACTTGTTACCGAATCACAAATTGGATTTGCTAATACAAACTGATTCGGTATTAGGAAAGGACATGTCAAGGGCATCCCTTCCCAATACCGAATTCCAGAGGTATGTATGATTGTTTTGTGAACGTGAATGCTTTAAGTAGGTGGTAACCCATTTGCAAAGGGGATGGGGTCCCTAAAGGACCCCATCCCCTTTGTGAATGCATGCTTAAACATTTTTTAAGAGCAGGCAGTGGTCCCAAGTACCACTGCCTATTCATAAAAAATGAAAAGGAAACTTTTTATTTTTAAATGCATCCCGTTTTCCTTTAAGGAAAACGGGGTGCATTTAAAAAAAAAAAGATTGCTTTATTGAAAAACAAACACAGACATGGTGGTCTGCTGAGCCCAGAAGGCCACCATCCCTGTGATTGTAGCCATTCAATGGCTGGAAAATTGTGACCTACCTCATGAATATTGATGAGGTAGGTCCATTTGCGAGCCCTTGCGAATCGCCTGGTGTTTCATACACTCCATTAGCGATTACTTAATTGCGATTCGCAAAAAATCACAATTATGTAATCGCTATTGTAAAAAATGATACATCTGGCCCTTAATGTGGTAAATTTGAATACAGAGCCCATATTGAGGCCAAGAAACATACTGTTGTTGCCTGTTTGTTCAATGCCTTCCTGGAGGGCTTCTAAACGTATCTGTTTGTGGTGACAATACCCAACATCACTTTTTTAACCCCTTTGCTGCCAGTTCTTTTCCCCTCCTGTGCCGAGCCTTTTTTTGGCTATTTGGGGCAGTTCACGCTTAGGCCCTCATAACTTTTTCTCCACATAAGCTACCCATGCCAAATTTACATCCTTTTTTTCCAACATCCTAGGGATTCTAGAGGTACCCAGACTTTGTGGGTTCTCCTGAAGGAGACCAAGAAATTAGCCAAAATACAGCTCAAATTTAGTTTAAAAAAAAAAAAATGGAATAAAGGGCTGCAGGGGAAGGCTTGTGGTTTTTCCCCTGAGAATGGCATCAACAAAGGGGTTGCGGTTGTAAAATCACCTTCTTCCCAGCTTTCAGGAACAGGCAGGCTTGAATTAGAAAACCCAAGTTTTTAACATAATTTTGACATTTTACTGGGACATACACCATTTTTACTATTTTTTGTGCTTTCAGCCTCCTTCCAGTTAGTGACAGAAATGGGTAAGAAACCAATGCTGGATCCCAGAAAACTAAGCATTCTTGAAAAGTGTTTCCTACAGAAAATAACAGCTGAAATAAAAGAATATTGAAATTGAAGTAAAAAACCAGCCATTTTTCTCCACGTTCTACTCTGTAACTTTTTCCTGTGATGTTAGATTTTTTAAAGCAATATACCGTTACATCAGCTGGACTCTTCTGGTTGCGGGGATATATAGGGCTTGTAGGTTCATCAAGAACCCTAGGTACCCAGAGCCAACAAATGAGCTGCACCTTGTAATGGGTTTTCATTCTATACCGGGTATACAGCAATTAATTTGCTGAAATATAAAAAATGAAAAATAGGTATCAAGAAAACCTTAGTATTTCCGAAATTGCCACAAGATAAGGTGTTGAGAAGCAGTGGTTATTTGCACATCTCTGAATTCCGGGGTGCCCATACTAGCACGTGAATTACAGGGCATTTCTCAAATAGATGTCTTTTTTACACAGTCTTACATTTGAAGGACAAAAATGTAGAGAAAGACAAGGGGCAATAACACTTGTTTTGCTATTCTGTGTTCCCCCTTGTCTGCCGATACAAATGGTACCCCACTTGCTTGGGTAGGCCTAGCGCCCGCGACAGGACCTGCCCCAAAACACAACATGAACACATCACATTTTCACAAAGAAAACAGAGCTGTTTTTTGCAAAGTGGCTGGCTGTGGATTTTAGCCTCTAGCCAAGCCTGTACCTAGGGAAACCTACCAAACCTGCGCAGTTTTAAAAACTAGACACCTAGAGGAATCCAAGATGGGGTGACTTGTGGGGTCCTGACCAGGTTCTGTTACCCAGAATCCTTTGCAAACCTCAAAATTTAGCCGAAAAAAAACCTTTTTCCTCTTATTTCGGAATCAGACAAGAGCCACAAATTTCCTTCCACTCAGTGTTCCCCCATGTCTCCCGATAAAAATGGTACCTTACTTGTGGGGGTAGGCCTAGCGCCCGCGACAGGAAAAGTTCCAAAACACAATGTGGACACATAACATTTTCATAAAGAAAACAGAGCTGTTTTTTGCAAAGTGCCTAGCTGTGGATTTTGGCCTCTAGCTCAGCTGGCACCTAGGGAAACCTAGCAAACCTGCGCAGTTTTGAAAACTAGACACCTAGGGGAATCCAAGATGGGGTGACTTGTGGGGCTCTGACTAGCTTCCATTACCCAGAATCCTATGCAAACCTTTAAAATTTGGCCCAAAAACACTTTTTTCTCTCATTTCGGTGACAGAAAGTTCTGGAATCAGAGAAGAGCCACAAATTTCCTTCCACCCATCGTTCCCCCATGTCTCCCGATAAAAATGGTACCTCACTTGTGGGGTTAGGCCTAGCGCCCGCGACAGGAAAAGACCCAAAACACAATGTGGACACATCAAATTTTTACAAAGAAAACAGAGCTGTTTTTTGCAAAGCTCCTAGCTGTGGATTTTGGCCGGTAGCTCAGCCGGCACCTAGGGAAACCTAGCAAACCTGTGCACTTTTGAAAACTAGACACCTAGGGGAATCCAAGATGTGGTGACTTGTGGGGCTCTGACCAGCTTCTGTTACCCAGAATCCTTTGCAAACCTCAAAATTTGGCCAAAAAAACACTTTTACCTCTCATTACGGTGACAGAAAGTTCTGTAATCAGAGAGGAGCCAAATATTTCCTTCCACCCAGCATTCCCCCAAGTCTCCCGATAAAAATGGTACCTCACTTTTGTGGGTGGGCCTACTGTCCGCGAAAGGAAATGCCCCAAAACACTATCTTGACACATCAAAATTATCAAATACAAAACTACCTGTTTTTGCGGAGGCACCTGCGTTTTTGGTCCTGGGCTCAGCAGCCTTCTAGGGAAACCTACCAAACCCAGACATTTCTGAAAACTAGACACCCGAGGGAGTCCAGTGAGGTGTGACTTGCGTGGATCCCCCAATGTTTTCTTACCCAGAATCCTCAGCAAACCTCAAATTTAGCTAAAAAATCTGATTTTTCCCAGATTTCTGTGTGGGATTACCGCACTGGGACACATTTCATACCACCCAATATTCCCCTCAGTCTCCCGGGAAAAATGATACCTCATTTGTGTAGGTGGTCCAAGTGCTTGTGAAAGGGAAGAGCCAAAAACATGTCGATATTGAGGGGGAACCAAAGGCGGTCCAAAAGGGCAGTTTGCAAAAAAACATTTTTAGGCTGACAAGTGCAGCAGAATTTTTATCGATATAGATGAGACAATGCTGGGTGGTAAGAATTTTGTGGATTCCTGCAGATTCCGGAAGGTTCCATCACAAAAACGTGGGAAAAATGTGTGATTTCCAGCAAAGTTGGAGGTTTGCAGGGGATTGTGGGTACAAAAATGGTGCGGGGGCATGTGAAACACACCACCCTGGAATCACCCAGATGTTTAGTTTTCAGATGTGTCTAGGTCTTGTGGATTTTTCTACATGACAGCGTCCCAAAGTCCATAAAGTGCAGCTCTCACCATTCCAAGTGGGACGATTTTGAGAGTAAGCCAAGCTCTCATGGCCCAAATGTAAAACTAAAACCCAAAATAATCAAAGGTCTTCTTGCTTGCTGTGGGATAAGATGTTTTAGAGTGCGGGGGAGAGCTGAAAGACTTTTACCCCCTTCAGTTGAGGTGGGGGCGTAACCAGGCCTATACTGATTGGTAGCCACCACCCCAATATATATATATATTTTTTTAATTCCCTGGCATCTAGTAGACTTTCTGCCCCCCCGGGGTGTGGATCAGGGGTAATTGCCCCATCTGCCTACTGGTGGGCAGAACAACTTTGGCCCCATTTATTTGGGGTGAGGGTATGGCCATACCCCCACCCTCTTATTTTTGAAAAAAAAAAACTTCCCTGGCCTCTGGTGGGCTTTCTGCCCCCCTTTGGGGGCAGATATGGCCAACAGTAATGTGCACCCATGGGGAGCGACCCTTACCCAAGGGGCTGCCCCCCTAAAGAAAACACATGCATACACACACACCAATCCCTGGTGCCTAAGTGGCTTCTGCCCCCATGGGGGCAGATTGGCCTAACAAAAATCGGCCGATCTGCCCCCAAGGGGGGCAGAAATGGTCTAAATACAATTTGCCCCCCAGGGGAGCAACCCTTGACTAAGGGGTCGCTCCCCACCTCTGAAAAACAAAACAAAAAAAACAAAAAAACTTTTTATCCCTGGCGCCTAGAGGCTTCTGCCACACCTGGGGGCAGATCTGCCTAATAACAATAGACCAGTCTGCCCTCGGGGGGGCAGAAATGGCCTAAAATAAATTTGTCCCTCCACCCCCCTCTGGGGAGCAACCCTTGGCTAAGGGGTCGCTCCCCACCTCTAAAAAAAAAAGAACAAAAAATGTATCCCTGGCGCCTAGAGGCTTCTGCCCCCGGGGGCAGATCGGCCTAGTAACAATAGGCCGATCTGCCCCCAGGGGGGCAGAAATGTCATAAAATAAATATGACCCCCCACCCGTCTGGGGAGCGACCCTTGCCTAAGGGGTCGCTCCCCTTGCGTGACATTGGCGCAAAAAAAAGATCCCCAGTGCCTAGTGGTTTCTGCCCCCCTTGGGGGCAGATTGACCTAACAAAAATCGGCCGATCTGCCCCCTAGGGGGGCAGATATGGTCTAAATACAATTTGTCCTCCAGGGGAGCGACCCTTGCTTAAAGGGTCGCTCCCCATCTCTAAAAAAACAAACAAAAATAATAGCCCTGGCGTCTAATGGCCTAAAGTAAATTTGCCCCCCCAGGGAGCGACCCTTGCCTAAGGGGTTGCTCCCCTTCCGTGAATTTGGCGTAAAAAAAAACCTCCCTGGTGTCTAGAGGTTTCACTGGCCTCATAAAAATAGGCCAATCGGCACCCAAGGGGGGGCAGAAATGGCCTAAATATAATTTCCCCCTAGGGAGCGACCCTTGCCTAAGGGGTAGCTCCCCAACTAAAAAAAATAAAAAAATGATCCCTAGCGACTAGTGGATTCATCGGCCTAACAATAGGCCGATCTGCTCCCGGGGGGGGGGGCAGAAAGGGCCTTGAAAAATATTGCCCCCCCTGGGGAGCAACCCTTGCCCAAGGGGTCGCTCCCCTAATGCCAGTTTCCCTTGAAAAATAAATCGCTGGTGTCTAGTGGGCATTTCAAAAGCCAGATTGCTTTACAATCTGGCTTTTGAAATGCTCCGAGAGACTTCAAAGGGAAGGAAATTCCTTTCCTTCATTTTGAAGCCTCTCTGTCCCCCATCACATGATCGGAAGAGAAATGCTTTGCATTTCTCTTCCGATCGCAGCGCAATGGGGAAGTGGCCTCTGATGAGGTCAGCGCGCATTGGCACGCTGACGTCATCAGACGTCACTGGACGGGGGGGGTCATAGGGGTCGGGGAGGAAGGGGAAGGGCTTCCCCTTCCATCCCTGCCTTGGGGGGGTGGGAGGGAACCCCACAGAGGGTGTGCTAGTGCTCCCTCCAGGCTCCAGGCCGAGGACGTAATGGTTACATCCTCAGCACAGGAGCACTGTGCCGCAGGACGTAACCATTACCTCTGTGGCACAGAAGCGGTTAACAAGGCTGCGGTTGGGTATAGTATATTATCTTGTTGCCTTCCCCACTATGAACCAGTGACACAGGGACTTTGTAGTGTGCCCTTATGACGGTACCCCGAAAGAGAGCACCAAGAACTTTACACTATTATTTTGATTCAACAATGGTTTAAGGAAATATGTTGTCAAACCGATCTTTGTCGTGCTCAACCTCAGGGATTACAATGTTGCCTTAAATTGTCTGAGTGCCTTGGAGGACTCTGTTTTATGTTTTAGTGTTGCCTCTTGTATTTGGGGATGAATCAAATCAGAAAAATTATTTTTATTTAATTGTAGTACTTGCTTGGTATATTTTTAATACTGTATGAGTGCACGATGGTCTTTATTTGGTTGCAATTTAATTGAGGTGTTGTATTTTGTATTAACTGCTCTTCTGTGGCCTATTCTATTGTGACTGCGTAGGATAAATATATTTTTTTGTAGATTAAATATGTGAGCCTAACTATAACGTCCCTGTAACCTTTTTTTAATTGAAATAAAAGGAAATATATGTACATACATATATATATTTGCACACAGTTTCTTTCGCTAAAAAAAACAAAGGTTAAAGTAACATTATAGTTAAGTGAATTGGTAAATTTGTCATTGGCAACGTTAATGTTTTGAACTAAAAAAACACATAAATTCCACAAAAAGTAGTAAGTAGAATATTTTACCTGCTGGAAACCTTTTCTGACATACTAAAAACACTTGTGTGCACCATCATAAACATAAATCATCAACTGTCATCTACGCATAGGGTTACTTTTCAATGCAAAGATGCATACTATGTTCAGTACCTTGACACCTATATGATGCATTAGGAGCATATATGTTTTGTAAACATTTACACCCATTAGATGGACCCAGGCTGCACAAAATTAGGTTGTAAAGTACTATGGTACTTATCCACCACTATGTAAACTATAAAGCAAACTACCACATGCATTACAAGATGTCACATGTGATGTCATTAGTGATGTCATTTGAGATGCCATCAGTGATGTCATAAAATTCAAAAATGCTCCTGCCAAGCGAGAGCAAACACAGGTTTCCCTGCATGTGCCAGTGTGGGCAGGGAAACCGCTATGGCCCCGGGATATATGAGAAAAACATAAATGCTTTTTAAAAAAATTATACATATGTAAGTCCACAGGCTGTGATAGCTTCTCCTCTATAGTTATGGTTACGCCAAAGTTTCTCTCAAAAAGGAATTTATTATTTTCTTAATGATTTTGGTGCTGGTTGATTTATCTGCATGAAACTTATAAAAATATATGTTCACATTAAGTTTTTCATAGCACGTTTTGTGCTGATTCTTCAAGTGGGGGCTTAAACATAGGGGCAGGAGATACAAAAAGTAGCATTTTAAATCTTTACACCCATATGATTCCTTGCTCCTCAATACATAGAAAATGGATGAATGGAATTATGTCAAATGTGTCATGTAAGCAGAACTTTACTCATGAAAGTGCCTTTACTTGGTTTGGTGAAAATCAGTTTAATAGTTTTAGAAAAGCAAGCACTTAAAAATTGAACTGTTGTCAGCATGAGGAGGTTGCATTTGCAGTTGTGATATCCGGACTGATAATTGAAGGATCCACCGCGGATGCACAATTCCATAGAGGATTTGTAAATCCAAGTAAAATTAAAAGGTTCACTGGCTGAGGAAGGGTTTCCTCCTGTTGTGCCTTTTTAATTTGCAAATCCATCTGATGATTTGCAATTCGGCTACACCTTGATTAGCTGGCAATAAAAAAAAAATGCTGTTGTGTCTGCCATTACCTAGCATGGTAGCTGAGGACCTTGTTGGGAAATATAAAAAGGAGAGGCAAGGTTAACTTACACTGATCCCCTGGCCCACCTGGGGGCTGTCCCACAGGAACTTACTCTTACAATAAAAAAAATACTGAACAACAGTTGTTTTTATCACAGGATTCCTGATATCAGCACTCGATTCATGAATCCTATCTTTCTGTTCCGAACTTGGGGTTCCATTTATAGCTGACATAACCCAAACCCACCGAATTATTTTATGGCATAAGGTTTGGTCTTGTGAAAACACCCTCTTAAATCATAAGGTGATCGACTACTGCCTCAAACTGTTTCCACCCTTTCGAATTCCATGGTTAAAGTATGTGAAAAAGATTTGCTTGGACTTGGGGCATTACGAGCATTTTGAACACCCTGATACATTACAGTCATTTATCAGGAAGGAATTAGAAAAGATGTGCATTTAATCGTATGAGGAACTGAGGGTGGTCACAGAACTGATAAAACTCAGTGTTGTTAAGAACCAATTGATTCTGGTCACTTTTGATCTACAACCTTATTTTAAGTCTGTTCACAACAGTCGTCACAAGTTCATTCTAACTCATTTCAGATTTTATATTTGTCATGATCTGGTAACATTTCCCATAGCAAATTACTGGTCTGAAGACTTACCTAAATGGCAACGTTAATGTTTTGAACTAAAAAAACACATAAATTCCACAAAAAGTAGCAAGTAGAATATTTTACCTGCTGGAAACCTTTTCTGACATACTAAAAACACTTGTGTGGACCATCATAAACATAAATCATCAACTGTCATCTACGCATAGGGTTACTTTTCAATGCAAAGATGCATACTATGTTCAGTACCTTGACACCTATATGATGCATTAGGAGCATATATGTTTTGTAAACATTTACACCCATTAGATGGACCCAGGCTGCACAAAATTAGGTTGTAAAGTACTATGGTACTTATCCACCACTATGTAAACTATAAAGCAAACTACCACATGCATTACAAGATGTCACATGTGATGTCATTAGTGATGTCATTTGAGATGCCATCAGTGATGTCATAAAATTCAAAAATGCTCCTGCCAAGCGAGAGCAAACACAGGTTTCCCTGCATGTGCCAGTGTGGGCAGGGAAACCGCTATGGCCCCGGGATATATGAGAAAAACATAAATGCTTTTTAAAAAAATTATACATATGTAAGTCCACAGGCTGTGATAGCTTCTCCTCTATAGTTATGGTTACGCCAAAGTTTCTCTCAAAAAGGAATTTATTATTTTCTTAATGATTTTGGTGCTGGTTGATTTATCTGCATGAAACTTATAAAAATATATGTTCACATTAAGTTTTTCATAGCACGTTTTGTGCTGATTCTTCAAGTGGGGGCTTAAACATAGGGGCAGGAGATACAAAAAGTAGCATTTTAAATCTTTACACCCATATGATTCCTTGCTCCTCAATACATAGAAAATGGATGAATGGAATTATGTCAAATGTGTCATGTAAGCAGAACTTTACTCATGAAAGTGCCTTTACTTGGTTTGGTGAAAATCAGTTTAATAGTTTTAGAAAAGCAAGCACTTAAAAATTGAACTGTTGTCAGCATGAGGAGGTTGCATTTGCAGTTGTGATATCCGGACTGATAATTGAAGGATCCACCGCGGATGCACAATTCCATAGAGGATTTGTAAATCCAAGTAAAATTAAAAGGTTCACTGGCTGAGGAAGGGTTTCCTCCTGTCGTGCCTTTTTAATTTGCAAATCCATCTGATGATTTGCAATTCGGATACACCTTGATTAGCTGGCAATAAAAAAAAATGCTGTTGTGTCTGCCATTACCTAGCATGGTAGCTGAGGACCTTGTTGGGAAATATAAAAAGGAGAGGCAAGGTTAACTTACACTGATCCCCTGGCCCACCTGGGGGCTGTCCCACAGGAACTTACTCTTACAATAAAAAAAATACTGAACAACAGTTGTTTTTATCACAGGATTCCTGATATCAGCACTCGATTCATGAATCCTATCTTTCTGTTCCGAACTTGGGGTTCCATTTATAGCTGACATAACCCAAACCCACCGAATTATTTTATGGCATAAGGTTTGGTCTTGTGAAAACACCCTTTTAAATCATAAGGTGATCGACTACTGCCTCAAACTGTTTCCACCCTTTCGAATTCCATGGTTAAAGTATGTGAAAAAGATTTGCTTGGACTTGGGGCATTACGAGCATTTTGAACACCCTGATACATTACAGTCATTTATCAGGAAGGAATTAGAAAAGATGTGCATTTAATCGTATGAGGAACTGAGGGTGGTCACAGAACTGATAAAACTCAGTGTTGTTAAGAACCAATTGATTCTGGTCACTTTTGATCTACAACCTTATTTTAAGTCTGTTCACAACAGTCGTCACAAGTTCATTCTAACTCATTTCAGATTTTATATTTGTCATGGTCTGGTAACATTTCCCATAGCAAATTACTGGTCTGAAGACTTACCTAAATGGCCATGTGATAACTTATCTGTTCAAAGCACTTTGCACATCCTGCTCTTTTGCATCTTTTATAAAGACCTGAGGAAGCGTTTTACGTTGTCTATTTTATGTGATTTAAAACTTAAGCAATGTTGCCCCACTTACTTGTTTCTGCAATCGTTACCGTCTCTTCCAGTTAGCTGTTCCATTGCTAGCTACTTGTGTTCATGTTACAGAGAAGGAAAACGTTGGTCACCCAAAAGGCCCTTGCTATTCTGACCCGAATTTTCTCTTCTATTGACACTTGCACTTTTATGACGTTTCAATATATGTCTGGCTAGCTGTCTATCTTCTTTTCAACCTGTATACGCAAACTTGTTTCTTAATTACAATTTGCAATAATATTTTATGTTAGTATGCTTTTATGACTTTTAACATGAAATTGAATAAAGCTGATTTGATTTGAGTACATTTTAATAAGTTACTCGACGCCAGAATGACAAAAATCTAATCAGCAGAACTGAAGTCATGAATTTTTAAAGTTTAAGATAAAAATTAGGCCCATATTTATACTTTTTAGCGCCGCATTTGCGCCGCTTTTTAATGCAAAAGTGGCACATACTTACAAAATTCAGTTGGATTTTGTAAGTTTGAGCCGCTTTTGCGTTAAAAAGCTGCGCAAATGCGGCACTAAAAAAGTATAAATATGGGCCTTATTGTCTAAAAGATCAAAGTGCCAACTGTGGACATTTAGTCACGCAAAACTGGGTTAAAGTCGATGAAGCATGAGTCTGATACAAAGAGTAGATTGGGTGCAGTTGGCTCTTACCTTTGGACATAGAAGAATTTTCTACCGAAATTATCAGAAAAGGTAGAAGGTCAGCAGGCCAAGGCTGCAAGCAATGTCTAAGGAGGGGGCGTCGTCATCGGGGAGCCACAGGATGAAGTCGCGATGAAGATGTCAACATACAGACCTGGTTTCTTTTTTTATGTCAAAAATTGCTATGGGACAAAGCTGGAGGTTGCAGTGGATGAAAAGTCCCACAAGGCCGGATACCCTTTAACAAAGGACCACTGAATAGGATTTGCTGCTGTAGAAAAGAACATTGCAGAAGCTGCCACAAAATCAGGCCGATTGGCGATGTATATTGGGCAGAATAATCGAGAAGATTGGCCCCTGTCTCCTCTGGGTTCTCAGTGCAGTTTTAATCCAAACTTTTTTAAGACCTAAGGTTTGGATTGTGGCTATCTGGGCACGTTTAGTACCACCACCAAGGGTCTACGACTGGAGGGGCACCACTGGGGGAATCAGGACTCACTCATGCTGGATCCAGGTGCAGGTTCAAAATGTTTGGAACTTTACTGTCCTTCATTCTCAGATCAGGAAGCCAACCAACTAGCCCTTGGAGTCACTCTGGTAGTCCTGGGTTCAAGAAGTGGAACAGGGCTCAAGAAGCAGGGCAGGCATCGGAGGGTTCATGGCAGGCACCAGGCAGCAAAGAAGTCCTTCCAGTTGCAGCAAAGCAGTCTTGGGGAGTACACAGCAGGTCACAACAGTAGGCAGTCACCACCTGTGCACACCGGAGGAAATCAGGAAGAAGTGGCACGACCTGCGGGGAAGAGTGTATTCCCTGACCTCCAAGCATCATCTAGAGGCCAGAAGACTGGTGATGGTTCTCCTGTTCCCCATTATAACTTTTTCCATGGGAGGAGAAGGTCTTCAGATCCTACATCCTGAAGGTTTGACAGGAACCCCTGGTGGAGTGAAGACTGGGAAGTTACACTTTTGAATATCTCAGTAATCAGAAATGTAGCCTTTGCCATAAGTTAGCTGCTGATAATGTTTCAAACCCTCATTCAAACTTATAGATAGAATCTTAAAGTATCTAAATGTATTGATAACAACAAAGTAGTAGCATTATGATGATTGCATTTTTCTTTTTAATAATAAGCAATATGTGTTGTCATAAATGTGTTGTTCTCCAGGGATCACCCCTTGCATTTGCCTAGTTTATGGGTTGTTTCAATGTATGGTGGTGTACTGAAGAAAACAGGTTCCAAACTCCATTTATTTCCACAAGAAGGAATAGTGCATCTAAGTGTCCTTTCCACCAATTTACACCATTCACATATGTGTCTACATATTGTAAATGTAGGTTCATTTTCACTGCAGATGTTTTACTAGGTATGTTTAACTCACATTTTTACAAGTTTTAATAGTGAATAGAAATGACTACAACTACCATGATGCCCTGTTTTTGTCCTTGGAAAATGTTATTGCAATGTAATGTTGGTCATTCTCTTTTTTCTTTCATGTACGCACATATGTTAAAGTGTCATGCGTTTGACACTCACCTTTTTATGCTATCAATGAAAATTCAATTTTTTAAGTATATCCAATATGTTGTTGCCTTCTTGTCATTTGATTGAATTGATGTAATTGGTTTCAGAAATCATAGTATGTTGACTTAAAAAATGTCTATAATGTCCTGTTGTATGCTGAATACAAGTAGTATCGATAAACAATTTACTTTGTAATGTTGATATAATGACTATTAGTTCTCCAAAGTTATATGATAGTCTGATTTGTAGACTGCTAGGCCTTGGGATGGTTTAGTTCTCAATTTTCTTCTTTACTGTGTTGCGTTGGATGTTTGGTATATGTATTGTACACATACCAAATAACCGTTTTCTTTTCAGGACATCTCTTCACCAGTAATTCTGAAGTTTGCATGTGTGTAAATTAACCCGTATGTGTAAACACAGAAAGGTCTAATCATTCCATTGATCATTTTTGAACTGTAAGATTGCTTCATTATAGCTGAACAGACATTTGATGTACAATCCAGGCTTTTAATTTCTGATTCTTTGTAATCCATATTAGCTCCCACATTCTGAGCCAGTAAACCACCGTCTGGCACTGAGGACCCTCCACTCCAGACCAGGATTGAACCTTCAGTGAGGACATCACTCCTGCATGTCCAGATGCTATGGAGCAGACTGGTCCATCTGGTCTATCTAGGCAGACAGCTCCAGTGAGCCATATCAGCCACACCTACATCTCCTATCCCAGCTGCAGAAACACATCAGCCTCAGGATACCTCCCTTCCTGTGTTCAAAGGAATACAACACCAATCTTTTACCCCCCCCCCCCCAGACCTGGCTGCTGTTGAGCCAACACCATGACCACTTCTAGGTCAGCCCTGACCCAGTGGTATGGGGCACACTGCCTCAGGGTAACAGGGTAGGGGGAGTAGGGGTCATAGGAGGGAATGTGTGGGACAGCAAAGTGAGGAGACCGGGTACACTGTCACCCAAACCACCACTGACCAAGTCTTAGGAGCTCTATGTCAGTCCCAAGATATGATGGGCCAGGTCCTAACAGATCTCTGGGACATTAAGCAGGTGCAGAGGGAGCACAATTTAGGGGTGCAGAATCACAACTCCAATGTGTTCTCCCTGAGTGGGGTGATGTTTTACATTTATTACTATATTTGCAGGGCTTTGTCTGTACCTTCTTTCCCCATCAGTGGTCCTTCAACCTCTGGACAAAATACATCAGTCTCATCCACAGACAGTGAGGCCCTGCCACAACAGGAAACAGATCCACTCACCCCAGTACCTACAACTGTGGAATCCCCCCATACGTAGACGCTGGACCACCAAGAGAGGATGGCAAGACCTCCGCCACCATAAGCAAGTGACACAGAACATAAGTTCCTCCAATGTGTGACTGCCATTCACTATGTGGACTATTTTCTGGAGACATTTAGCTGTTTTGAGGACAGTTGTATTTTGTGCATTGGACTTCAAACAATTTAGCTTGTACAAAAATAGTTTAATCCACCATGATTAACTGTTTTGTTTTTTCATTTTTCCTTTGGTGCCAACATGTTTAAGTTTATTTCTGTTTGGTTAATAAATTCACATAACACAAGATCAAATATTAGTGCTGTATTTCTTGTGGTATTTTCTTTCTTTAATTCTTCCTTCCATCATTATGTAAGCAAAGCAATCAATAAATAAAAATAATTTAATAAATGTAACAATTATGCAATGTGTATCCCATTTAGAAAAAAAAAGGAAAATAAAACAAACGCAACTCTCAATGTATTGATTACATGCATCTGTAAGAAATAATTGTGAAAAAAATCTGAAAATATTCATAACAGAGATAGCCTTTGTCAGTTGTACTTTAACTGTTTCAAACCCTGACACCATGGAAGAAGAGGATATAATCCTAATAAACAGATTCAATAGGCAACCTGTTATTGATTCATGTCATCAGCTGGACCCAGACATCCTGCCTCACAGTAGGAAACCCACATCAATAACGCCAATAGTAAAACTCATGGTACTACTATTATTTGTGGCCACATGATCATACACTGTGGCAGTATCTGGTAGAATGTCACAAATACATTTAAGTCGTTTGCTGACCATGATGAGTAACATCAACAGCTTCATACACTAAACCCAAAATAAGAATTTTGTCAATGTGAAGGGAGATTAGTATTCTTTGGGTCCACTAACACTTATGGTTAGAGCATGTTCAGCAAAACATCTCACCTTGGAGGCAACATTCAATAGAAAACAGGCCTTATGCAATCTTAAGAACATCAGTTCAATCACTGTACAAGTTCACTGTGCAAGATGTCTTTGTGCAGGATATGTACATCCAAATAGTGTATCTTCCTCGGGATCAACCCATGGTTCCTTGTACCTCAGCATATAAATGCAAATGTCACAACTTTGAAATGTCCAAATAAAGATGAAATGGTGAAGGATCTTAAAAAACAAGAACAATACATGTGTTTTACATGACTAAATAAACTAAAATGTCATGTTATGAGAACATATCCCCTTAGAACATTCAGAGATAATCAATATCAATGAACACAGCAGTCAATGTGTCAAAACTTTTAACAACAAACATTGTTGCCCTGGAATTTCCTGAACTAACCATTATGAAAAACCAGTCCCTAGTGGTTGGTGACCTGACAGGACCTGCTTTCATCTGCATTGTTTTCCACAACCCAGATTCCCATATCCATCTCTTGCTCCCCCTCCCAGTTGGCCAATCCCACACCCTTAAAAGGGCTGGGGTCTCCTTTGTTGCATGCACTTCCCCCATGTCCTTGTCCCCCCAGCAGCACTCAGTGAAGAAACTATTAACCACTTACGCAGCATCTCTGTAAGCCAGACCATGATTCTGAGTGGCATCCAGGGAATTAGTTGTCAAATGCAGCAGATGGTTGTATTCCTGGATGCCATTTATAGTTTGATATCTGGCATGTAGAAATCACTTGCAAAGATGGCCTCTGCGCTGACTACAGCCCTGCAACCAGATCCAGTTTCTGCCCCTATTCCTGTCTCTTCCTCATCCCAAATCTCTTCCAAGCACAATCACTTGCTTGCATGCACACTCCAACAGTCAAAAGTGGCACACCCACACATACACAAAAACACAGCAAGACACAGAAATATACTCCCATCCAACAGACACACACTATTGACACTCCACCCACAGGCACCACAACACCCACCAGCACAGGCACAACCACCGCAACCAAAACACCAAATACCACAGACACAGCCACCACTCCCATAAACACAACACTCACCACCACAGACACAACCACCACACCCACAATCACAACACCCACCAGCACAGACACATGCACTCCCACATCTACCACAACACCCCTAACCACCACCAAACGCACAACCACCAGCACACCCACAATCACCAAAGCCACAACATCCACCTTTAAATCTCACTCATCCAAACACACACAGTCACACACACATCTACAGGCAAGACAACACACATCAGACACACACTCACGATCACTGGAATACAGTGCACCTACAAAATCACACACATCCAAACACACACACTCACAGAAAGACACCCACCAAATGCAAAGGCATACCTGTACACCACACACCTTCCAAGACACAGACACAAACATTCACCACATACACCAGACCCACATCCAACTCTACAACAGACATACAGCACCCTCTCCAGCTCCCGCTACCTCTAAACCCACCCCTCACAAGAAAGATCATTGGGGTGCCTGCTGTGCCCACTAGATGTCCCTTACTGAGGAGGTTGTACTTGGCAGTATAATTAGGAGGCAAGTTCTGGACCTGAAGCCCACGTGCTCATTCCTAGGCTCAATGGAAAATTACTGTATTTATTTTTTTAATTTCATGAAGAGAGACGTATCTCATTATTTGAACATATTTTCATTAATTTTCACTAACTTCGTCCTGGCATTAATTTTTAATAATTAGTAAGTGACTGATGACAATGTTATTAATGCAAATATGTGTGACATTAACTTATTTTCATTTTTGACATTGACAAACAAAGGATCAATTTTTTACATGTTTATAAAGTGCATACGTTAGTGTTGGGTATGTGTGATGGGCATGTTAATTTTGCTGCAAACAGTCATCATGATACTGGACAAGTGCACCAAAAGTAAACATTTAAAAATTTTTGTAACTTGTGAATGCAGGTGTTTTTATTTGAAAATGATATGTAATAATCATAAACACATATGAATTACACATGGAAATTAAGGACTAGATTTCATAGAAAATGACGGTGCGCAGCAACAAATTTGGCAGCGTCGCATACCGCCATTTTCATAACACAGAGATGCACCGTATTTATTAGAATGTGGCGCACCCCTGTGTTTCTCCCTGCACCGGCACTAAATTTGCTCCTGTGCGCCAATACAGCCACCCTTGCGCCATAGTGCAAGGATGGTGTAGCCGGGTGCCGGAAATCCCGGCTACATACTGTGCCAATTCACGGACCGAGAAGTGCCCCAGGTGTCCCACAGAGAAAGACTCTGCGGAAGCCGGGAACCCAGATATCCGGGTTCCCGAAAGCCTGAAAAGAAAAGACGGACAATGCGCGCGGCGCGCACAGACAAGGGAAGACGCGGAAAGGAAAGATGCCAAGAGACCAGAGGAAAGTGAAAATGAGGAGGACGTGAACGAGAGCAACACAGACATCGAGAAAGGAGAACCAGCTAACCGAGGTCCGTTGACCTCCAGAGACAACCCCATGGAGGGACAAGAAGGTCCCAGAAGGCAGGAACTCCGCATGTCCCTGGAGGCGCGTGGCTACAGCAGGTACGGTCCTGCCTAAAGGATAGAATAAGGTCTATAGTGGGAAGAGAGGAGGGTGGAGGAGGCGAGTAGAGGGAGGTTGGGAGGGGACTTTGGGAAGGGAAAAAGTACCAGCACGAGGGGAAGCACTAACCACTTAACACAAAGCAAGAGTGGTTCTATTGTTGGAAAGAGGGTTTTGGAATCCACAGAGGTGAAGGAACGGGACCCTATAACTCATACCCATCCTTTTCTATTTTTCTTTTCCTTTCCCTTGTATTGGAGTCTTACACCAAATCATGCCACTCACTCCACCCATCTCTCTCTATCTATCTTTCTCTCTCTCGCTCTCTACACCCTCTCCTCACACTAACTCATACAAACCAGTCACCCAGACATACCACTTACCTACCTTTTGTTCCTATTTTCTGGTCTACCTGACGACACCACCGCCGGGGAACCACCATCAGCTACCCGGAACCCTGAGAAAGAAGAGAACAAAGGAGATCACCAAACATAACAAGAAAAGACAGTGACTGTTACAAAGGCTTCAGTAATTTACAATAAAACCACTTATATTCAATCCCCCACCTGAGTGTCTCATTGCTCCCTATCGCAATACCCACTGCCACAGTGGTGTCAGAAGTGGGATCTGAAGTAGTGATAGAGGGCAGCCCACCAAGAACATCATGGAAGTGAAGCCCACCATAGAGGATATGATACAACAACTTGCCGAAGGCCAACGTCATCTTCAAATGGTATGGGAGGCCCAACAAAGGGAAGTCACGGAAGATAGAGAGGCCCTCCAGAATGCACTAAAAAGCCAGGCCACTATTATGGCAAATAATCAGTTGGTGCACGAGACAGCCCTACAAAAGTTAACGGACACCATTGCTGCCAGTAAGGTCCACCCCAATGTACCAAGTTTGGTCCTCCAAAAGTTTCAAGAGGGGGAGGACCCGATGCGTTCTTTACAAACTTTGAAAGGGTGGCTTGCTCTGCCCAATGGCCCAAAGAGCGATGGGGTCAGTATGTGGCTCCCTTATTAACGGGCATCTTACAAACCGCATATCAGGCAGCCAATCCGGATGGAACAACCCCATACAACGAAATCAAGAAGAGTATTCTGGAACGTGTGGGACACGACGCGGAGTACTACCGCCTAAGATTCCGTAAAATAAAATGGGCCCCTACCGTGGACCCTAGGACATTGTATTATAGGGTAAAGGACCTAGGACTGAAATGGCTAGGCCCCATAGGAACGGAAAGAGAAGACGTCATAAAAGCAGTCCTTCTGGAGCAGTATTTGGAATCCCTTCCCCCGCTCACACATAGTTGGATCGACAGCACCCTAAAGTCGATACCACTATGGCAATTGACCTGGCCTGCGCCTACCACCGGTCGACTGAGTTTAAGAGTGGACCCTCCAAAATGACAAGCACTTCGACCCGACCTCAAACAGTACCTACTCGGTCCTTTTTCCGAAAGACTGTCAAAGACACTCCTTTGCCCAGAGCAGGTGAAAAACCTCCTATGCAGCAACCCCAATGCTACAGTTGTGGCGAATGGGGACACATAGCACAGGCATGCCCTCGCAAGGAGGACAAGACAGAACCTATGGAGATCTGGATAACACGGGGAAGAGTCCTTTGCACATGGAAAGGCAACCCTAGATACATGCAGGAGATAAGAGTCAATGGCAAAACCATTAAAGCCCTAGTAGACTCGGGATGTAGTCAGTCCGTCCTTAGAGCCGGTTTGGTTGAACTACCAGAACATCAGCCACAACAATGGGTTTCCATATGCTGTATACACGGAGATAAGAGGGAATACCCCCTGACCTCAGTTCTTCTCGAGTGGGAAGGGAAACAGGATGAGGTCCCAATGGGGATTATGGACCGCCTGGTCGAAGAGTGTATTTTAGGGATGGATTACATACATTTTCCTGAACTATTACAGAGGGTAAAAACAAGAAACCAGTTAGACTCTTGGTGGGCAGAGGTTCCCTTTTCGGACATCCCAATAGAGAGTGAACCTCTCCGTTACAGACCTACTAAACGGGAAAAGAGGCGAGAGAAACAGCTATATTGGTCACAGGAGAAGGATGAGAACTTAAGGAAGGTTTTGGGCACTATCCCGACGCCCTTACCCTCCTTCCGTTGCAGTCAGCGGTAAGACCCATCCCTTCAACATGCCTGGAAAGGAGGCAAAACAGAAAGTACAGGCGAGGTGGGTCCATATTTCCTTAATATGCAAAAACCTCCTGTACCGAATCGTCAAACATGACAATCGTGAAAAAAGACAATTAGTAGCACCCAAGCCCTACCGAACACAGGTACTCTACCTTGCTCACAATCAACCGGGGGGACGGGACATTATGGTAGAGAGAAAACTGAGGAATACTTGTTATGTCGGTTTTATTGGCTGGGAGTTTATGCTCATATCCGATGGTTTTGTACCCAATATCCCAAATGCCAACTAGTAGACCCATGATCCCAGAGAAAAGTACCCTTACAACCCTTACCGATAATAGACATTCCCTTTTCCAGAGTTGGAATGGACTTGATAGGCCCCCTCCTCCCATCCACCAAAGGGCATACCTACATTTTAGTCCTCGTCGATTACGCCACCAGATATCCAGAGGCCATACCTCTCACTAGTATGACGACCAGGAATGTAGCCCAGGCCATGATTGGCTTCTTTTCCAGAGTCGGGTTCCCTAGCGCAATCCTAACTGATCAAGGTATCCCATTCATGTCAGCCTTAATGGCACACATCTGTAAAACATTGGGAGTCAAACAACTTAAAACATCGGTATATCATCCACAAACCGATGGCCTTGTCGAAAGGTATAACCATACCATAAAATCATTTTTGAAGAAAACCGTATCAGAATCAGTGCGAGACTGGGATAGGAAGCTCCCACTGGTCCTCTACGCCATAAGGTCCCACGAACAAGCCTCTGCGGGACATAGTCCTTTCGAGCTGGTCTTTGGGCGACAACCCCGTAGTTTATTAGATATGGCGGCCGAGACATGGGAAGAAGAAGAAGAAGGTGAAAAACCCTTATTAGATTACGTCCAAGAACTCAAGTCCCAACTACAAACGGTATGGGAAGACGTTCGCAACCATATGAAAAGGGCCCAGAGCAAACAAAAGAGTTCTTATGATCAGGGAACGAAAGCAAGACAACTCCGGCCCAACGATAAAGTCCTCATATTACGTCCCAGTTCCGACAACAAGCTATTAGCCAAATGGCAAGGCCCCTATACAGTTGTAAAACCGGTCTCCCCTGTTACATACCTCCTAGAATTATCTCAGAACCCAAAAAGAGTACAGATTTATCATATCAACTTGCTGAAGAAGTGGGAGGATCCCACTATTCCCTTACCCCCTGTAACTACGGGTTTTATGGTAACACCAGAGAAAGCCTTAGATATTGAGTTATGCCCCACAAACCCAGATACATCCTCGGAACGTCCCCAGATCAATCCTGATATACCAAAACCCCAACAAAGACAGCTGAATTGCCTGCTAGGCTCAGCATACCAGCTTCTTTTCAGGAAAGCCCAGTAAGACAACCTTAATACAACATCATATCAAAACCCCAGAGGGTCAAACCGTACGTCTCTGACCCTACCGTATCCCAGAGGCCCGACGGCATCTAATTGAGCAGGAAATAAAAACCGTGCTACAAATGAAAGTTATAGAACCATCTGTCAGCCCCTGGTGTTAACCGGTCGTATTAGTCCCGAAACCGGACGGCTCGATCCGTTTCTGTATCGACTTTCACCGGTTAAATGCCATATCCCAATTCGATACATACCCCATTCCCCGAGTCGACGATCTACTGGAAAAATTAGGCAAGGCCCGATATATGTCAACCCTCAATCTAACCAAGGGGTATTGGCAAATACCTCTGGCTCAAGCGGACCGGGAAAAGACGGCTTTCTCGACACCCTCAGGGCTTTACCAGTTCACAGTACTTCCGTTTGGCCTGCATGGTGCTCCTGCTACCTTCAAGAGGTTAATGGACCACCTTCTAAGACCCCTCCAACATTGTGCAGCCGCCTATTTAGATGATATAGTAGTCTTTAGCGAATCTTGGGAAGCCCATCTCGACCATCTAAACCGTGTTTTCCATGTCCTCAGTGCGACAGGCCTTACAGCTAACCCAAAGAAGTGTCACTTAGCCCATGACCATATCGCATACCTCGGGTACTTTATAGGGAAGGGACAACTGCAGCCTCAGAAAAACAAAGTGGAGGCCATCCAACAGGTCCCAGTTCCAACAACAAAAAAAGAACTCCGTTCCTTTTTGAGGTTAATAGGCTATTACAGACGGTTCATACCCAATTATTCTACATTAGCAGCACCCCTTACCGACCTGTTACAGAAAAGCCAACCATCCAAACTATCAGTCTTGACGGCAGATCAACTATCAAGTTTTCAACATTTAAAATCCCGCCTCATGACTGAACCGGTCTTGAGATGTCCTGACTTTACTAAACCCTTTTACCTACAAACCGATGCCTCGGACGTGGGGTTAGGAACAGTATTGTCCCAAGCAGACGAAAACAGACATAATCACCCTATAGTGTTCATTAGTAGAAAACTGATGCCTAGGGAACGGCATTATCCAATAATCGAGAGGGAGTGTCTAGCCATTAAGTGGACCATTGAGAATCTACAGTACTACCTTCTAGGTCATCCCTTTATTCTGTATACCGAACATGCTCCTCTCACCTGGTTGGCCTCCCACAAGAATACGAACTTGTGCATCCTCAGGTGGTTTATGGAACTGCAACCCTTTTCCTTTCAGGTTTGTCACATCCCAGGGAATCTCCAGTATACTGCAGACTATCTATCCCGTTATCCTTGGACCACGGGAACTCCAGCAGTCCCGTTCTTGGGAAGGGAGATGTAGCCGGGTGCCGGAAATCCTGGCTACATACTGTGCCGATTCACGGACCGAGAAGTGCCCCGGGGGTCCCACAGAGTAAGATGCTGCGGAAGCCGGGAACCTGGATATCCGGGTTCCCAAAAGCCTGAAAAGAAAAGACGGACAACGCGCGCGGCGCGCACAGACAAGGGAAGACGCGGAAAGGAAAGACGCCGAGAGACCAGAGGAAAGCGAAAACGAGGAGGACGTGAAAGAGAGCAGCACAGACATCGAAGAAGGAGAACCTGCTAACCGAGGTCCGTTGACCTCCAGAGACAACCCCATGGAGGGACAAGAAGGTCCCAGAAGGCAGGAACTCCACCACGTCCCTGGAGGGGCGTGGCTACAGCAGGTACGGTCCTGCCTAAGGGATAGAATAAGGTCTATAGTGGGAAGGGAGGAGGGTGGAGGAGGCGAGTAGAGGGAGGTTGGGAGGGGAGTTTGGGAAGGGAAAAAGTACCAGGACGAGGGGAAGCACTAACCAATTAACACAGAGCAAGAGTGGTTCTATTGTTGGAAAGAGGGTTTTGGAATCCACAGAGGTGAAGGAACAGGACCCTATAACTCATACCCATCCTTTTCTATTTTTCTTTTCCTTTCCCTTGGATTAGAGTCTTACACCAATTCACCGCCACTCACTCCACCCATCTCTCTCTCTATCTATCTCTCTCTCTCGCTCTCTACACCCTCTCCTCACACTAACTCATACAAACCAGTCACCCAGACATACCACTTACCTACCTTTCGTTCCTTTTTTTCCGGTCTACCTGATGACACCACCGCTGGGGAACCACCATCAGCTACCGGGAACCTTGAGAAAGAAGAGAACAAAGGAGATCACCAAACATAACAAGAAAAGACAGTGGCTGTTACAAAGGCTTCAGTAATTTACAATAAAACCACTTATATTCAATCACCCACCTGAGTGTCTCATTGCTCCCTATCGCTATACCCACTGCCACAGACGGCTGTGTTGAGGGGGAGATTGTTTTTATGCCGGAAGGAAGACCTTCCTGCACAAAAACAATCTTGAGTGGCAATTTGATCTTTCTATGTGTGCAGTGTCAAAATGGCATGCCCACAGCAACACCCATTGCACGCCCCTTCGACGCAAAGTGTTGCATGTGAAGGGGCAGTATTTACAAGGTGGCCTTAAACCACAAAAAGCAGCTTAAGGCCACCTTGTAAATACAGAGCAAGGGATTGCGCCAAAATGTGATGCTCCGGTGGCGATAGGGCTTTTTAAATCTGGCCCTAACACTTTTGAGTTCAATTAAATCTAATGGTTAACAGAAATTGCCCAAGGCAAGGGGAAATGTGACCTTGATATATCTCTGACATGATTAAAGTTTAGAGATGACATTGGATGTATATTTTGTGTAAACTTACTTGTTGCATTGTGTAGTGCAAATACTACATTATATTGACGTTATGTAGTTACAATGATTTGTACTGTTTATGTATCTGATATGGTAGTTTAGGAAAAATGATTACACACACACCTGTATTGACACATTTCAAATGAGGAATTAATGTAATTTTTTGTGTAGGTGTCCACTGGCATGAAGGCACTTAGAACTGAATTAGTGAGTCAATATAGAGATGTATTTCTTTAAGTTTTTTAAATACCACATTACACATATACACTGCACATCGTTGTATTGTTGCTTACAAGTATTTTTAATCACATATCTGCTCAGAGCTAATTCACTTAACTTTTGTTCCGGCGACAACTGGGTTGATTTGCATCATGTTCCAATATCAGCAGCAAAGGCAGGACTTGTGTGATCGGGTCAATGGCAGCAAGGGAAGAGAAAAGAGGGGGAAAAAGGAAGTTTTGTGCTTTTATCCCTTCCAATCTGCCAACTCAATGTGCGGAGGTTTAGTGGCCACATTTACGTCAGTGGGAAGGCACATCTTGATTGGCCTAGCAGAAAAACTGGCAGAGATTCTGCCGCCAGCTTCTTTTTTGCTATGGCGCCAATGACGCGGGTGGGAAATCCTGGCAGTGATGGTGATTCATGGATGGACTTTCGTCTGCGGGCCTGCCAGCATCTATATAGAGCAGGCAGAGAACCTATTCTTTGGATGGATTATCTGACGGAAAACCGGTGGCGGGACCGATTACACCAAGGTCTAAATCAGGCCCCAAGACTCTGTGGATAGTGCTCCCTGAAGGGGATGGGATGTGTGGTAAAATTGGCTAAAAAAGAATTTGATCTGGATGATGACTAAATATATAGTCATAAACAGTATTGTTGCCCTTACCATTAAATGTGCAGTTAAAGGAATCAGAGGGTACAAAGTTCATTGAAAAGGTCCAGATCATACTTAAATAGGGACTTATTCAATTTGTCACCATAGCTGCAAAGGGCATAGGTAAATATTAAAATTACCTCCCCATAGTATAGTAGACTCCTTCTTATCTCCCAAACATGTGAACTCAAGATCATTATCCAACTGACCAAGGAAAGTCAATACGTCACTGGGAATTGAATTGTTTTTAAAATGAACCAACATCAGGTTAAATTGAAGTAGTATTTCTGTAACAATAATATGATAATACATAGTAGAGGACTGAGTTGTTATGTTGGGGAATGGCACATAAATACACAAAACACCTTTTGCTCTACCAGCATCACATGGATGTCACAGGTAAGTGGTGGGTGCTATAGCTGCTAATGTGAACAGGCTCAACTACTCAAGTCTCCTGAAAACATAAAGTATAAAAATTGGTTACAAAGTCTAGCCATTCTGGACTGGCTGCCTTAGCACGTAGACCTGCCACATTCTAGGAAAGGACTCTACACATCGATTGATCAAAAGAAGCTACAGAACCTTGGCTGGGGATAAGGCAATTGACCAGGCTGGTTGTAGATGCAGTTATGGGAGAAATTACTTCTAAGCTGTGTGGGGCACCCTCACTCAGAGGGACTGGCCCAGGGCCAAAAAGGACAGTAGCTGCAGGCCTGCTATTGAGTCAAGCTACCCCATCTAAGTTCGCTAAAGGAGTAAAATGATTATGAACTGCAATGGGAAATGTAAATCCTGTGTTTGTGCGTGGTGTATGTCTTGAAGGCAAACGTGGATGATTAGCGATAAACAAGAAAAGGTCAAAATAACCAAGGAATACAACAGGAATTTGGTGTGGAGAGACGGATGGGGCACTAGTTCAATGTAAAATAGTGTCAACTAATCTGGGTGACTTAAAACTCAGATCTGCACAGTCTCCAGGTAACATTTTGGAGCTCCTGACAACCCAGATTACGCTTCTGACCATTCTGATGTCATCAAAGAGGGCCCATTTAGGGCTTTTTTGTTACCAACCCAATTAAAAAATTTATTTCTCAGAGGTTCCCAGCACTCTGTAGCTCTGTAGCTGTACTTTAGCCAGGATTACAACATAAGGTGTGGCTTTGGGGGCAAATCAAGAACACTTGGTGGCCCATCTATTCTGCTTGCAATCTACTTATTATTAGTTTGTACTGAAGGTAATAAAATTGGAGTAGAATTGTGGGTCACGGACGTAGTATTAAAGCCACTAGCGGGGACCTGTGGCAAGAGTTGAACATCCGTGGTGCTAGTGTGGGCAAGAATAAGGGTTGGTGTGGTACTGCATTTACTTTATGCAGGTGACAAATGTATATGGGGCTTACTTTGGACATCAACAGGTCTAAACAACTAGTTTTCAGGCTTTCTACAAGTGCTGATCTGGTGGTAAGGGAATCTAGCAAGGTTTTCATTAGTGTTTCTCAAGCATGGACCACAGTAAGGAATGTCTTAAAATCCTATTGGTTCACCCCAACAGATTTTGACCTCATCTTTGCACTGGTGGTTTTAGAAAATATCTCAGTCATGGTTCTTGTTCCTCCCGAAGTTGTGTCTGATGCTTTAAAGCGGGACCCTGGTGTCTTCATACACTTAGAGGGGACTGCTGTGAAACATAACATCCATTTTATTTATTACGAGGTACTCGATTTTTCTAGATTGGTGGGGGATTTTTCTTGTGTTGTGTTTCCTCTTTATTACTGTTTGTGTGCTGCATAAATACTGTACAGATTTCCTCTAAGTTCAGCATGACTGCTTTTGTGCCAAACTACCAAGGGTCAAGCACAGGTTAAATGAGTGTATTTTGTTGTTCACCCTGACAGGGATTGTGACTGTTGCATGAGTAGGGTTACCACCCCACTCAACCAACAACCGAATTTCTCACAGACATTGAGAGTGATTCCGGCCACCTGGTTCTGAATGGTCTGCAGCCTTCAGGTGAGTTTTTTGTTGATCTCGGCAAAGAAAGTGTATCTGTAGTCCAGGTTTCATCCGACAAGAGCATGCATGACTTTTATCTGGGTGCTAATTGGGAGCCATTTGAAAATATCCCTCAAGTTTGCTGTTGATGATGATCCCCAAGGTTCTGTACTGTTGACTCTCAGGTGAAGTCCCACCATTAAATGCTCTTCCTGATTACCACAATTTTATTCTTGTCAGTGTTCAGCTGACTTGTCTTCATCCAGTGGGTGATTTCAGTCATGCAGACATTGACATTGAATTTGATCCAGATAACCTGACGTCTTGTCTATGAAGGAGAGAGTACGTTTTATGTCATTGGCGTAAGAGAGCACATTAATGCTATCACAAATGTTTTGAAAAGGGTTGGATTCAGGGAGCTTCCTTGTTCTAGTCCTTAGATGAGGTCACAGGCGTTTGAGGTGTACGGTGCTAGGCTGACTGACTAGGCCTTCCAGTCAGTAAGGAGCAGATCCATTAGAGTTTGTGTCCATGGTTTCAATGTTATGTAGGCGTTGAATGATGGGATGGAAGACCATGACAAACACTGTGGTGAAGTCGAGGAGGATAAGGGCCGCTGTGTCTCCTCCATCCAGAGTCATGCAGATATCATCTGTGGCAATGATGCCAGTTACCATGCAGTGGTGTTCAGGAGGTGATGGTTGATGAGGTACATGGAGAGGCATCAGTTGATGATTTTCTCTAAGACCTTTGCCATAATTTGTAGCAGGGAGATAGGTTTGTAGTTGGTCATCATTGAATGAACACAGAGGGTTTCTTCAGCACTGGGAGGACAGTTGCATGTTTTCAAGCATTTGGCAAGGTCGCAGAAGAGGGAGTGGCATTCAAAAGGAGTGTGAGCATGGGACTGATTGGTTGTAGTCCTCTGGAATTGGCCTGGTGGTGGTAGGGTTCCAAAGGTGCCACTGAGTGGATGGACTTCATGGTGCTGACAGTTTCTTCCAGGGTGAAATAGGGTCATGTGGTTACAAATGGTTGTTTGGGTGAGAATGGGGGGGCTTTGGAGAGTTGTGCCAGTTGTGGGTGAAAGTTGCTGTAAGTGCTGGTGATTTTGTTTTTGAAGAATAGAGAGAGAGATTGTTGCACAGGTCCTACAAAGGTGTGATCGAGTTGGAGGTTGCTGCTGGCGAGGTAAAATCCTTACAGTGGTGAATATTTGTTTACTTCTGTTGGTGCTGGCATCAATACGGTCTGCTACAATGTCACTTTTGGTGGTTCGGATTACTTGATGGTAGTGTTTCAGGCAGACCTGAATGTGCTCCTGTCTGCCTTGTCCTGGCTCATTCTCCATTTGTGTTCCAATTGTTTGCAGATGTGTTTCATCATTCTGAGTTTCTCTATATATCACTTGGCCTGGGATCTTGATCTTGATGTATAGCTGTGCTTGTGAGAGATGCTAGGAAGTCAGCACTAGGGGTGATCCAATTGTTGAAATTCTTGATGGGTTTGAGGATGCTGCTGCTATGTTTGGGTCGATGAGTGTTAAGAGCATTGTTCCAGCCCTTGTCAGTGATGCTGTTTCAGTTTTTGCAGGCTGGTTGAGAGGTGGTACGTGTATGTTGGATCAAACCAAGAATGCTGAACTAGAGAAGGGCATGGTTTTTCCAGTAGGCTGGTGTGACCTTGTTGACTCAGATTTTGTTGAATGCAGTGAAAATGGGATCCAAAGGGTCTTCAATAATTTCTTTTGAATTGGAGTCAATGTGATCTCCCAGGTGAAATTTCAAATCTTTGAGTAGGATGCAGTTGTCAGTGTCAAAGGCGAGTAGTGCAACAAAGTCTGTGATTGTGTCAATGACATTGGTGCGCAGTCCCAGCTGGTGATCTGTAAATGATAGTTATGCTAAGGGTGAAGTTGGCTGTGAAGTGGAGCTTGAATGACAAGTGTTCCATGTTGGAGGATGAGGTGTTTGTGATGCACCTGTGGTTAATGGAGATATAGCATCTAGGCTTGTGAAGTCTGTCTTGCCTGGTGATCTTGTAACCTGGAGGGGATGGCTGTATCGATATCAGGTGCTGATGCTGGGTTGAGCCAGGTTTTCATGAGAAAAACTAGTCTGTTGCATTGTTGTGCAGCAGGTCACAGATCTCTGTGGCTTATTTGGTGAGTCAACTGGTGGTGAAGAGCATTTATGTGAGTGTGGAGCTTTATATGGGTGGGTGCAGGACTGTGTGAGAGTGAGGTGTTGAATGCTGTTGTGGGTGCAGTGAGTGTTGAAAACATGCAGGAAGTGCAGGAGAACACTGCCTTGGAGTTGTGTGGTGCGGAGAGGCAGCAGCCTGTGGAGCGATGGCCAGGGTTAAAGGTGCAGAGGGTCACAGTGAGGGCAAAACCACACTGTGGCCACCATTAAGTAGCTCCTGGTGTGGGGGCGTAAAGTGATGTCACTTATTGTGCGGATTGATGATGCAAAATCCTGTGATGTCACCTCCTGTGCTGATGGATGATAGAAAATCCAGTGATGTCACTTTCTTTGCAGATAGATGATGGGAAAACCAGTGATGTTTCTTCCTGTGCACATGCCACGCTAGAAAGGCAATGCCAGTTACACATTTTCAAAATGCATCACTTTACATTTCTAATTGCTCTGCAAAAAAGTTACAGCGATACACCGCTTTGAAGAGTATAATCCTTAATCACACACTTTATGAAATCTAGCAACATAAATTTCAACTTTCAATGGGCAATACACAGAGTTTCTGTTCTACAGGTAGAACCTCTGCTTATTTTTCAGATGCCCCACTTCTGTTGTGTAATGGAATTGTAGTGCAGTAGAAATTACACTAATTGCCCGAGCATTCTTTCCTCTTGCACCTGTGCCATCCGATCTACATTCAGAAAAATAATCCTGAGGATAAAACTGAGAGGAACCCAACTTTCTTTCCAAAGAGGTAGCTGTCATTGACAAAAAGTTATTTAAAGTGTCCACAGCTATACAGCAATTACACAACAAGAGTGAAGTTCAGCTAGTGAGTATGGTCTAAACGATATCACCCATTATTGTTGCTGGCTGGGTTTGAAGGCAAAAAAGCTGGATACATTTGTGATAATCCAAGAGGTGGTACTGCATCAGGGCAGAGGCCAGTGTAAGAGCATATCCTAGCAGTCACATCACACACTGAAGTCCTGTGTTGCCCCACTGCTACAGCTTATTTTTCCAGTAGTTGGCCCAAACATTACTTATTTTTCCAGTAGTTGGCCCAAACATAACCGTGCAATATTGATCATCATCAGAGCCACATTTTATCTGCTAATAAAAAATCTATAAAACATACGTCATAAAAACATCCCTTATACATGTAGGTATAGAAATGGTGCATGCAGCATCATTCATAATGCAGGTAAAGTGCCAAGGTTCTACTTGTTTAATATGGGCATTATAAAATCATAAAATATGAAAAAAGAATTCCATCATTATTCAAAATTATGTATAATTATATTTGTGCCATACTTCTTTCACTGGCCCATCATAATTAATCCAAGTCTTACTTACAAACAAAACACATGTACCTGGAAATGGAAAAAATCAAAGATTAAACAGTGACAGATTTATATAACCTCATGGCTATTGGTTATTGGCCCATTCATAAACATTCAATCAAATCCTGTAAGGGAAACCACGCAGCATCAGAAAGGGGCACAGGGGTATAAAACAATAGAGGAGATAGCGAGAGAAAATTGTCCTCAGAAGGAACAAAATAAATAGAAGTAGGTGGTCAAGAAACTTGCACGACAAAGGTATGCCATATCGGTCATAAGGTCAAAATGGCAATTCTAATAAAAGCTGGCAGTGTAAAGACCTGCGGGTGGGCAAACACCCTTTGCGTTAGTTATGCATTGGGTGACAAAGTCCCTGACCTCCACCTCTCCATCTTGGAGGTCAAGCCCAATGTACTCATGGGAATTCCTCTGCTAGGGTAAATATCTATTGAGCACCTCTTACCATTTAAAGAGGCATGTACAGATATCTTTCTGGGGCATAGGCCAAACCATTCTCCGGCCTCCAAGTACGGCTTCCCAGACAACTGCCAAATTGCATGATGCCACTGCCCTTCACCGGTCATGCCTGCAGTTTTTTGTCTCTGCATCCCTCACCTGAAAGCTTGGTAGCACAGCTGTCTGCAAGCAAAACTATCACCAACACATTCCTAACTACTTCCCCCAATAGGAAGTCCAAATGGGTGGAGTCATTCTGGAAGAGAGGTTTATCCTCCACCATTTTGGCACTTAGCTCAACAAACACCAGCTGCCTGGTGGGGTGCTATTCTCATGCACTTTGGGATTCAGTAGCTCATGTCTACCTGATGATCTCCAACCAGCTCTTGCCCAAGATGTTCAGGACCGTCATGATGTTGCTAAGTTCACAATTTGTTGTGGCTTGAACACTACCAATCCCAGAGAATGGGCCACTGGCACCAGTGTTGCCATTCACTTCTGCTCTAAGCTGCAATCCCTCATAGTCATGCCCTTTGATGGGACTCACCTATGTAGGGACAAGGCAGATTTAGCTCTCGAGAGGTTCAAGGAGAGCAGGACAACAGTACTCTCTCTTTGTTTATCTGCCCCACTCACCAACACATGAGCCCTATGCTCCTTTTGCCACATTGGCATAGCTAACTCATACGCTACCTCATCCAATCCCCTCATGGTGCCCTGCAGTTTTGCAGTCGAGGCTGTGGTGCCCACCTCCCCCACAGTCAAGGTCAACCAGCTGCCCAGTCCACAGCCCCCCAAAAAAACCTTAAGCGTGCAGTAAGTAGAGCAAGCGATCCCGGTAGGAGGCAGAATCCAACAACTCTTTCTCATTTGGCAGGCCATAATATCAGACAAGTGCATCCTGCTAATTGTTCAGAAAGGCCAAACCCTACCTGTCCTTTTCCAACTACTGCACCTTTCACTTTCTCCCCAGCAACTGAGGGAGGACCATCTATTCTGTTTGTGTCAGGAAGTGCAAGCTCTATAGGACAGAGGGGTTTTGAGGGAGTGCCTAGACTACAAGTAGGACATGGCTTTTATACCCTCTTCTTTCTGGTGCTCAAGAAGTACAGACAACTTCATTTGTTTTAAGACCTGTGCCCTCTCAATACTGCCTCAATACAGCATGAAAAATACAAAATGCTCACACTGCCCCAGGTCTTGTCTGCCCTTGACTCTGGACACTGGATGGTGGCTTTGGACCTGCAGGACACCCACTTCCTTATACCTGTCCGGCCAGCTCATTTTCACTATCTGTGGTTTGTGGTGGGACATGAGCGCTTTCAGTTTGCTGTAGTCCCTTTTGTTTTCCCTAGTACACCTCTATGTTCACAAAAGTGATTGTCGTGGTAGTAGTGCATCTTTGGAGATCAGGGTTCAGAGTCTTCCTCTATCTTGATGACTGTTAAAAGCAGGCTCACCCTAGGAAGTTGTCAACCACCTCCAGACTATGGTGACCCTCATGTCATCTTTGAGGTTCAGTAGCAATGTGCCAAATACATGTCTGACTCCTTTTCAGATGTTCCCCTTCATCAGAGTCATTCTCTTCTGTTTGGTGCCTTTCTCTCTAGAAAGAAAGCATAGGACATTCTGGCCAAGATCTGATCCCTCGGCCTTAGTCCTGGATTTCAGTGATAGCGACTTTGAGACTGTATGAACGAATGGCCTCCTGCAGCCTGCTGATTGAGTACACCAGGTATCATATGCAAGCTCTTCAGTGGGACTAGAAAACTCAGTAGGCCCAACATTAAGGGCTACCTATCTCCAACCATGTTCAGATTTCATAGGAGACTGCAAAATATCTGCATTGATGGTTACCGGATTGTGATTGGGTAAGCAGGAGACCTATCTCCCTTTCTCATTCATTGCTGACAGTGGTGACTATCTGTGTTATAGTGACAATCTTGGAGACGTTGAGCTCAGAGTCCTATGGTGGTTTCCCGACACCATGTCAACCTCTGGAGCTGAGTGCCATCAGCTTACCTTTGAAAGCCATTCTGTCTTCCATCCATCAAAGGGGGGTTGGTATAGCTGCTCACAGACAACATTACCACAATGTGGTACTGCAAAGAGCAGCGTTGGGTGGCTCATGGACCCTCACAGCAGGAGGCCATGCATCTCTGGAAATGTCTGGACCACCAAGGAATTTTCCTGGTGCTGAACAACCTAGTAGGATCATTGAATGCCAGAGGAGGCGAGCTCAGTCATTGGTGCCTAGTGGATCATAAGTGACATTAACACCCAGAAGTGGTGCACGGTCTCTTCTGCAACCTGGCTTGATTTGTTTCCCACTGCCGAGAATGCACAATGTTAGCACTTCTGTGCATTACATTTCCCTAGTCATTTCTCACTTGTAGACTCATTCCACCTCAAGTGAAATTCAGGGCTCTATTTCTTTTTTTACTGTCGAAACCACTCCTGCCCTGAGTACTCAAGAAGAACAGGATTGACTAGGTCCAAGTCATCCTACTAGCCCTGGTTTGGGCATGGATGATATAGTATCCAGAACTCCTGCATTTGAGCATCTGTCCTTTGATCAGCCTGCCCCTCCAGAAGGATCTGCTGTCACAGCAGCAGGGCAGGGTTCAGCACCCCAGCCTTCACAATCCCTGCCATTGAAAAAAATGGTATACACCTGTCGCTGGGACAAATTTGTGGCTTGGTGCAGTGCTCGGCAGATTGACCCCCCCAGACAAAGTTATCTGATGTATTGTTATTTGTTTTGTCCCTATCCCAGCAAAGTTTTGCTCTGGGCGTAGTTAAAAGGCACCTTTTGACTCTTTCAAACCAATAAAAAATGTATCGAGCACTGCAAATCACCCGTGATGGTCTCCAGGCAATGGTGCTGTATGCTGCTACTTGGTGGTATTATCATTCGAACATCCAGGTCTTTAATTCTCTTCTGTATCGCTGGAGTGTTTGTGCAATCCTGAGGTGTGGGGGGAGGTTTGTGTTTGACTTGGCTGGCAGGTGCGAGAAGGAGCATTCACCGCTGTTGCCTTGATGGTTCCGTGGAGTGTCACTGAGGGAGAGGGAAGCTGATTCGAGGTGCATGGTCATTTGATGGAAGGTCAGGCTTTTGTTCATATCTGCTGGGCCTTAGTTTTGCAGGTCCTTGTAGGTGTGGGTCATCTTCTTGAACTGGCATCTCTTTGAATCAGGAGCCAGTGTAGTTTCTTGAGATGGGGTTTGCTGTGGGTCCTTCTAGGGAGGCAGAGTACCAGTCTTGCCACTGAGTTCTGAATTGTCTGGAGTCTCTTCAGGAGGAGTGCTGTGATTCCTACATAGAGCGTGTTTCCATAGTCCAGTCTGCTGGTGATGAAGGCCTGCGTGACAGTCCTTCTGGTGTTTTCTGGGAGCCACCTGAAGATCTTGTTGAAAATGCGAATGGTGTGTAAGCAGGCAAATGAGACTCTGTCAACTTGTTTCTTCATGTATAGGTTGCTATCCAGGATGATGATGAGGTTGCAGGTGTGGTCTATTGGGTTGGGGGATGTGCCCAGCTCTGTGGGCCACCATGTGTCAGTCCACGGGGAGGTGTTGTTCCCAAAGATGAGGACTCTCATTTTTTTAATGTTGAGTTTGAGACAGTTGTCCTTCACCCAGTCCGCTACGTTGATCATGCATATGTGGAAGATGGCTTTGTGGTGGAGGGATGTTCAGACAGTGAGAGGATGAGCTGTGTGTCATTGGCATAGGAGATGATGTTGAGTCCATGTGATCTGACAGTGATGGCCGGGGGGAGTCATGTAGGTGTTGAAGAGGCTTGGGCTGAGGGAAGATTCTTGAGGGACTCCACTGATGATCTTAGTGGGGTCTGAGGTAAACCGTGGGAGATTAATACTTTGGGTTCTGCTGTGAGGGATGAGGCAATCAATTTGAGGGCATTTCCTTGAATCCCAATGTGGTGAAGTCTGTTGATCAGGATGTGGTGGGAGACAGTGACAAATTCTGCGGATAGGTCCAGGAGGATGAGAGCTGCTGTTTCCCCACGGTTCAGGAGGACTCTGATGTCATCTGTGGCTGCAATCAGTGCTGTCTCAGTGCTGTGGTTAGCATAGAATGTGGATTGGGAGGGGTCCAGGAGGTTGTGGTCTTCTAGGTGCTAGGTGAGTTGCTGGTTGATTGCTTTCTCAAGGGTTTTTGCTGGATAGGGGAGCAGCGTGATGGGCTAGTAGTTCTTCGATTTCACTGGGTCAGAGGATGTTATTTTCAGGAGGGCCTCACTTCAGTGTCTTTCCAGATATCCAGTAAGGAGGCCAGGGTGAATGAGGTATTGAGGACCCTCCTGAGCTTATTGCCGATTGTCTTGCTTCTGAGGTTGAAGATGTGGTGGGGGAAAGGGTCCATGAGTGCTCCCGAATGTACTAAGTTCATGATCGAAATAGTGTCTTGTGTGGTGAGGAGTTTCTAGTGGGTGAGAAGGTGTTCGTTATTTGTGTTTGTGCATGTGAGTTGTTTGATGCTGTCTGTGGCTGAGGGTTGGCATTCGAAGTTTTCGTAGATGTCCAAGATCTTGTCATGGAAGAAGTCTGCCAGGTTGTCGCACAGTTCCTCGCAGGGAGTAATGTCATTCTCTGTGGCTGTGGGATTGGTGAACTCCTTCATGATGGGGAAGAATTCTTTGCTGTGGTTTGTGCTGGCATTGATGTGGTCTGCTAGAGCGTTCTTCATGGTTTCTTTCAGGAGTCAATGGTACTGGTTGAGAACGGTCCTGTAGGCGAAGCCGGTGTAATATTCTGTTTTTTTCTGATCCACAACTTTCAATTTGTCAGCAGTTGTATTTAGTGGAGTGCAATTTCTCGGTGAACGAGTTTGCTCTTTTTCTTTGTTATTTGAACATGGCTGTCTTGGCGGGGGTGATGGCATTGACGCATTCTGTGATCCTTTTTTTAAGTCTCCATTTGTTACATGCTTATTGAAAGGTTTCCTCCCTCTACCTTTAATATGCCACAGTGGGACTGTGAAAAATTGGGTATTCCGTTGAGGGGGGAAACCCTTCACAAAGAACAGTCACAAACCTCTTCAGGGGAAACCACAAAAAGTCAAAAATTTAAATGTGCTTACCCGTCTGGTACCATGGCACCAAAACAGTCAGGCTTAACTTCAAGGCAATGTGTAAAGTATTTATGCAGCACTCCAACAGTAATAAAGTGAAAACACAACACAATTAAAATCCCTCACCAATCTAGAAAAATTTAGTATATTTTAATAAATAAAATGATATCAGAATGACAAGTATGCAATTAGTAGAACTGGAAATATGCAATTTCAAAGTCTTAAGTGAAAATAGCGACAAAAAGCACAAAAAGCAGACTGGGGTTATCTGGTCCTGCTGGACCCTTGACAAAGTCAGAAGTTCAAATCAACTGTGACGGAGCATGGGCGGGATACAGGACCGAGTTCTTCCTGCTGGACCATGTACCTGATTGTACTTTGACTGAGATGTGAGGCCCTGCGTTGCACCATATCAAGTTGCATCAGTTCCGATGAGGCTGCTGATCAGAACCTGCAAGGTTCTTTGTTGATTTGTGCCATACTGTGTTGGTTTTGATGAGGCTGCAGATGAGAAACTGTGAGGTTCTACGATGAGAGGTCCTGCATCGAGATGCGTTACACTGCGTGTGTTCAAATGAGGCTGCCAATCAGGAACTGTGAGGTGCTGCAATGCGAGGTCCAGCATTGTGCTGCGTTGAGGTGCATCACACTGCATTGGTTCTGAGGGAACCATCAGTTGGGAAAGGAGGAGTACACTCTGTCAGCTAAGAGTCTAGACCCTGGACTTCTTGGGTTTCATGATTCACTCCAGCAGAGGCCAGCTGCAGGGCATAGGCAGGTTCAGGTGAGTCAGGACAGAATCAGGACAAGTCTCTGGAGCTTGTTATGTCTCTGTAGCTCAGAGAAGGGGGCCGGTCAGCTAGCCCTTGGGGTCACTCTGTTGGTGATGTGGTCAAGGGCCAGTCCCAAACTTCCTTCCTCAGGCAGCAGGGCAGCAGGTGCGTCATTCTTGCAGTAGGGCAGCAGGTCAGTCTTTACACCAATAGGGCAGCAGAGCAGGTCCAGAAGAGATCTGATGAGTATCTGGTTCTATACCATCCCCACATCTGTTCTGGAAACATCCTCCCTCCCCTTCCAGGCTCTGAGTTGTCTGGGATCACAATAGGCTGGTGTAAATTCTCTTTGTGTGTGTGCTGGGGCACCCCTTTGAAATGTAAAAGATGCAGGGAACAGCGCTGACAATCTTGACAGGATGGCCTATATTGCCAACACCTAGTCTACCTTTGTGTCACTGTCAGAGAGGAAAACAGAAAGGCCAACTGTCAACTACACCTAGTCATGTGACCCAGGACTCAGGCAGCAAATGGTTAGGACAAACAAATGCCAATGTTCCAAAAGTGTCATTTTCAGAATTGTGACTTAAAATCTGACTTTACCATTAAAGAGGATTCATTTGTGTGTAAACATCATTTTCCCATTTGCTCCCAAACTTAAGCTATCGTTTAAGTGTAATGAGGTGACCCAATGTTATCCTATTGGAGAGTTGGGCCTTGCAATGCGGAAACACAACTTTAGGGGCCAGATGTACAAAGCTGATTAGTGGTCGCAAATGGCAAAATTTGCCGTTTTTGACCTCTAAACAGCCTTCTACTATGTGCCAACCTATTACTGACTTTCAAAATAGGGTTTACGACTTGCTATTAGGTAGAAGTGTGCCAAGGACACCCCTTCCTAATAGCAAGTCGCAGGGGGATGTTTGATTGTTTTGCAACCAGGAATGCGGTTGCAAAACAATCGCCATTACCACCAATTTTAAACTGATGGTACCTCATTCGCAAATGTGAATGGGGGGGCAACATTTTTTCAGAGCAGGCAGTAGTCCCAGGGACCACTGCCTACTCTGAAAAAATGAAAAGGAAACTTTGTTTTAGTAATGCATCCCGTTTTCCTTTCAAAGCAGTCACAGACATGATGGTTTGCTGACCCCAGCAGGCCACCATCCTTGGGAGTGCTGGCCATTCCCAAATGGGTCACAAATTGCGACTTGCTTCATGATTATTAATGAGGCAGGTCCCTTGCGACCCATTTGCGAATCACAAACAACATTTGAGACACTGTTGTACATCAGCTTTTGCGACTTGCAAACTGCAAGTCGCTAAAAACAAAATTTGCAAGTCGCAAAAGTGACCACTGCCTACTCTGAAAAAATTAAAAAGAAACTTTTCATTTTTTTTTGCAATGCATCCTGGTTTCCTTTAAGGAAAACAGGCTGCATTAAAAAAAAAAAGCTTTATTTAAAAAATAACCACTGATATGGTGGTCTGCTGACCCCAGCAGGCCACCATCCCAGTGAGTGCTGGCCATTCCCAAATGGGTCGCAACTTGCGACCTGCCTCATGAATAATAATGAGGCAGGTCCCTTGTGATCCATTTGTGAATTGCAAACAGTGTCTAAGATACTGTTGTACATCAGCTTTTGCGGTTTGCAAATTGCAAGTCAGTTAAAAGCGCAATTTACGAGTTGCAAACGCTGACCTTCGTACATTTGGTCTAGGAGGTTTTCACTACCAGGGCATGTAAAACTTAAATCCACTTGTCCTACTTTTTAAATACAATGAGCTCTGCCGTAGGGTCCTTTAGGGCCTACATTAGGTGTGACTTATATGAATTAAAAAGGAAGTTTAAGTCCTGGCAACAAGGTTTATTTTGCCAGGTCGATATGGTAGTTTAAAACTGCACTACAGGCTGCAGTGACAGGCCTCAAATAGATATCAAAGGACAACTGTGGTGGATTGTATAATGGCTGCTGCAGGTCTCCTAGTAGCATTTAATTTACAGGCCCTGGGGACACACAATACCATTTCACTAGGGTCTTAAAAGTAAATTAAGTGTGCTAATCAGATGTAAGCGAATTGTACCATATTTTAGGAGAGAGCACAAGCATTTTAGCATTGGTGTGTGACTCATGTTGAATTTTTATAGTTCACTTTACACATGTCTGTTGTAATATTATTGTTGGAGTAACTCAAACATAAGTATTATAGTATGTTGTCCTAATTATATATACTACTGTTATTATTCTCCTAAACCATTTTTCCCATTACCATATAATTCAAATTGTAGTGGTCTCAGTAGTAAAATGGTGCACTCCATTCCTTCCTTTGGAATGTTGACTAATGGTACATCCTGGAGTGCACCTTAGAATGTTGATGAAGAAAAGTACTGGTTGTCAGATGCAGTGAGAAGTGAAGGTGCTATGCAAGGAGTCTGCTAATAAACTGACTATCAAATCAGCTGGTCTCTATTGATTTCAAGATTATAACAGAAGAACTTTTTGGCGACGAGGATAGGATACTGCGCAGGGGCGGTACAGACTCCTTGTCCCTGATTTGTTCGGCACCACAGTGAATATTACGATTCCTGTTTTGGAACCAAGAAGGTACAGTCAAGTGGCGCCTGTGTGTCTTAAGCGGGCAGAGAGCATCTGAGGACGCGATCTTCTCAAGTGTCAACCGCTGGTGATGGCTGTCTAGCAATTCAGCATGCTATATGGGAATATGCCGTACGAAGAGTTAAGTGGCTAGATCTTGAGTGTTATATGGTTAATGCTACGAAGAATTAACATTTTAACCTGACTGAATGCCATAGAGGTGTAGAGCTGAAGAGAACTTTACCTAGAACTGGTGCCAGAGCTGGATGAAGATTATGGCATCATAGTGCTGATGTGTAAGCGCTCAGTATAACCTCAGTTAACACAGTGCATGTTAATCGCGCTGGCCGTGTGAGAATACACGGCCTCACGCTGGCTGATTAAAACTACACGTCCTGAATTTGGTATCGGCGCATTGAAGCGGCGTCTTAGATCGACACCAAGTTGAGGTGGGGGAAGGTTCCGAGTAGCGCAGGCGTCTCAGAACGGCTCTGAAGCACGGTGCACGAGCGTTCTGAGTAAGCCCAGGGTGTCGCAGTGCGGCGCGGAAGCGTGGCGTGTGGCCGTTCCTGTACGGCGCTAACTAGAGAGGAGCACGGCGCCAATATATGAAGCACTGAGGGGATTTCAGCACTAAAAGCCCTCACTATAAAACGCGAACGAAGGAAGAGGAAGGAGAGAGGCATCAGGAGCTTACCGGCAAAGCTCTAGAAGTCCCCAACCTTGGGGAATCGGACTGGTGAAGTGAGGTAATCCTCCAGGCTGAAGCAAGCTTCCCTGCAGATGAACGCTCTACAAAATAAAAGCCTTTCTTGAGTTTAGGCTACTTCAAAATAAGAGTGTAGGGTGTGGAATTCATATTATACACGAGTGCAGACTTTATTAAGACTGTGAATACATTGCAAGTGTTATATTATAGAATGTGTTGTATAATATTAATGCTAACTTATTCTGTACATTGTACAACAGTTGCCAAGAGAGTGTACTGAGGAAAAAGGGACTGGGGAAGAAGCAGAAATCACTCAATACAATACCATTTAGTAACGTTATTACCTATTTTACTATAAATAATAGAGAACGACATGGCTGCTGTGGTTATGTCTCAACCCCCCCCATTCTTAAACGAAATAGGTGAACCATTATTACCTTGGAAGGAATGGTCTAAATTGTTTGAGTCTTACTTAATTGCTATAGGGGGAGAAAAGTTTACAGCATTAAGGAAGCAACATATACTATTACACAACATAGGAATACATGGTAGAAAAGTATATGAGAGTCTGACAGTCAATGAAGAAGAAGGAGAGGAGGATGGAGAAAATGTTGATGTTTTCCAACAAACGTTGTACAAGTTGGAGAGTCATTTTGGGCACAAAGTTAATGTTGTATTAGAACGACATAGATTTTTCAGTAGAGTACAGGCCAAAGATGAAAAGGTAGGAACCTACATAGCTTCTTTTCGAGGGCTTGCCCAAACATGTGTTTTTGGGGACCTAGAAGACTTGTTAATCCGTGATCAATTAGTTAGGTGTACGAATAGCCCAAGGGTGCAAGAGAAACTCCTTACTCACAACCCTACTCTGAAAGAAGCTGTGGATATGGCAAGGAGTATTGAGCATACAGTAGAATGTATGAGAGAGATTAAAAGCACACCTGAGGTAGATAGCGTGAAAGAAATAAAAGGTAGCAATACAAAGGATGATGGGGTGGACAATAAGGATGAAGAGTCAGTAGTGTTGGCCACCACGGTAAGGAGGAATCTTAATGAGGACATAACTAAAGGGAGATGTTTCAGATGTGGGAACCCCAAACATCTAGCCAATAGTCCTTTGTGCCCGGCACGTGGTTGTATGTGTAGGAAGTGTGGTGCAAAAGGGCACTATGCGAGGGTGTGCAAAAATGATAAGAACACCAAGAAAAAAATAAATAGGGTAGAAGAATTTACTGATTTAGGTACTAAGTTTATTCTGCAAGTCAAGGGTAAGCAGGGGATGGAAGACCCCAGCAACACTTATCCTGTGTGTAACATCAAACTTGATGATGTTGTGGTGAAGGTCTATGCCGATTCTTGTTCACCTTATCCATTCTTGAATTATCAAACTTTTGTTGACAAGTTCCAAATGCGTGGTTACAAATTGCACTCAGCCAACATTAAACCGGGTGGGTACAACAACGACCCAATACCTCTTAAGGGGATGCTAGAACTAGACATTATGTTCAAGGGCAGACACACGAAAGGAGAGGTGTACATTACTGAGAAGGGATCCAATTTACTGGGATGGAGGCACCAGAGGGAGCTTGGCATCAAACTGGATCCCAATGGTGATGAACAAGTGTTACTAGTAAATTTACAGAGATTTTGTGAAAGAGTTTGTGAGGAATGTCCAAGGCTGTTTGAAGATAGATTAGGGTTGTTGAAAAACTTCCAACACAAAATTAAACTTAAGGAGGGCGCTACACCTGTAGTACATAAAGTGAGATCTGTCCCGTATCTAATGAGGGAACCTCTGAAGGAAGAATTAGACAAATTGGTCAAATTAGGAGTTATAGAACCTATTGAAAGTTCCTTATGGTTGGCGCCAATTGTGGTCACAAAGAAACCCAATGGTAGAGGTATTCGTCTGTGTGTGGACTTGAGGGATTTGAACACGAATATATGGGTAGATAGATTTCCCTTACCCAAAATAAATGAAATGGTAAGCATGTTGGGGTCTGCGAAACATTTCAGTGTAATCGACCTATCTTCCGCATACCACCAGGTGGAGTTACACCCTACATCACGCTCGCTCACGTCCTTTATAACTCCATTTGGGGCATTTAGATATCGCAGGATGCCATTTGTCCTCGCATCAGCTGCTGCGGTATTCCAAAGAATCATGTAGAAGATCTTGCAGGAAATCAAGCAAGTTATGTGCTTTCAGGATGACATACTAGTCTATGGAAGTACGGAAGATGAACACAATGCAACCTTAAGAGAAGTATTCCAAGCCTTAGATAAGGCTGGCATGACCATCAGGAAGGAAAAGTGTCAACTGGGGGTCGAATCTGTGGAATACTTAGGATACAAAATAAGTAAAATGGGGTTGAACCCAAATGTGATCTAGTAGTGGCTGTGAAGGAAGCTCCAGCTCCTACCAATAAAGATGAGTTGAGATCATTTTTTGGTTTAGCAGAGTTTATGTCAAAGTTTGTTCACAATTTTGCAGCAGTCACTGCTCCTATGAAAGCATTATTAAAGAAAGACATACCCTTTGTGTGCAATGAAGAGAGTCAGAGTGCGTTTGAAGAGGTCAAAGAAGCTATTGTCCATTGCCCTATGTTAGGAAACTTTGACACCACAAGGAAGACATGGCTCACCACAGCTGCGAGTGGAAAAGGGTTAGGTGCCACCTTATCCCAATGTATAAATGGGCAGGAGAGGATCATAGCGTTTGCATCCAAATCATTAAAGGAAGCAGAACTAAATTATTCCACGATAGAGAGGGAGGCTTTAGCCTGTTTTTGGGCCATCAATCATTTCAAATTCTTCTTATGGGGATTGCCGTTTGTGGTTAGAACAGACCACAAACCCCTTATTACATTATTTACTGTTAAAGGTAAAGACCAAGCTACCCCTCGTATTGCAAAGTGGATTATGGGGTTGGAAGGCTTCAATTTCGACATGCAATATGTCCCTGGCAAAAGAAATATAGTAGCTGACTGTCTCTCGAGACTACCCAGGAAGGGAGGGAAGGAGGAAACCAACGAGAGCCTTGATCCAGTGCTTCATGTAGAGCTGTCAGGTATTACCAAAGAAGAATGGGTCGCAGCTACAACATTGGATAGGATCATGCGAACTTTGAAAGATATGATTTTGAGGGGTTGGCCTGATAGTTGTCGACAGCTTGATGAGGAAATAAAGGGGTATTGGGAGGTACGTTCTGAACTTCACTTAACCAAAGACCTAGTAATGGGAGGTGAGAGAATTGTTCCCCCCAAAGCACTCTGGGAAAAACTAATAGGATTAGCGCATGAGGGACATCTAGGAAGAACTTTGACTAAAAACAGACTGCGAGCCTCCTACTGGCTCCCCACAATGGACAGGTTAGTTGAGGATACTGTACGTGATTGTACCCATTGCTCATTGAGTGATAAAACCAGAAGTTTGCGCAAGGCTCCTTTATCACCAGTTGAGGTCCTCAGCAAACCTTGGGACAAACTTGGGTTAGACATACTAGGACCTCTCACGTGCCCAGGATCGAGAGCCAGGTTCATCTTTGTATTAGTGGATTATCACACACATTGGGTGATGACCAAGGCTGTACATAACGTAACCACACATGATGTAATACAATTCCTTAAAGAAACCTTTACCTGTGAAGGTATTCCAAGCACTATTGTGACAGACAATGGGGTACAGTTCACTTCAAGTGCCATGGTTGAGTTCTTGACAGTCAGTGGGATCAAACATTACCGGACAGCGTTATACAACCCAAAGGCAAACGGTCTGGTAGAGAGAGTCAACAGGATGATCAAGGAGTGTTTGCAGTTAGCCAGTGTATCTCGAGTATCAGGAGAAAGCGCAATTGAAAGTATGCTATGGTCATATCACACCACGCCCAATTTGGTCACGGGAGTATCCCCTTTTATATCCCTTAAAGGTAGACAACCAGGCACCAAGTTAAATCCGAATTGGTTGGGAGGAGGGGAGCCCGTTAGTGTTCATCGTAAAGAGGTATTGGCAAAGGTAAGAGAAAATCAGAGGAAATACCAGGATTGGTATAACATCAAAATGGGCACTACGAGTAAACAATGGAGGGTGGGCCAATGGATCAGAATAAAACTACCAGGATCTACTCGGAAGGAGGGAAGCCGGTTCTCCAAGCCGTTAAGAATTACTAAGGTACATAAGAATGTGGTAACCTTGGAAGATGGTCGTGTATGGAGTATGGACCGTATATCTGCCACCCAGGACGACCCCAGTAGGTCAGAACAATGGTCTGGATAGGAGCGACAAGGATCCTAATAGGTAGCAAGTTCATCGTGCAGGTGGAGGACTTCCTGGATATATGATAAAGAAAACGTCCTACTGTAACATGTGATTATGTCATGTTCTTTCTCCATTATGCATTGGTGGGGAAGGGGAAGTGTTGTAATATTATTGTTGGAGTAACTCAAACATCAGTATTATAGTATGTTGTCCTAATTATATATACTACTGTTATTATTCTCCTAAACCATTTTTCCCATTACCATATAATTCAAATTGTAGTGGTCTCAGTAGTAAAATGGTGCACTCCATTCCTTCCTTTGGAATGTTGACTAATGGTACATCCTGGAGTGCACCTTAGAATGTTGATGAAGAAAAGTACTGGTTGTCAGATGCAGTGAGAAGTGAAGGTGCTATGCAAGGAGTCTGCTAATAAACTGACTATCAAATCAGCTGGTCTCTATTGATTTCAAGATAATAACAATGTCCTTAAATGGATTTGTATCACCAGCAAAGTGCAATGCCTTGGTAAATCACTGATGAGCAATAGTTATCATTTCGTGTTTAATGGATGTGCACATAAAAGTCATATAAAAAATAACTATTGTATGAACTTCAAAAAGTGCTAATGTCAGAAAGACAATTCATACTAACAGGGCCAGCTAGCTCCAGCCCCAGTAGGTCTAGCAGATCTGCTTCACGTGCTACTACATCCGCCCATCTGTGATGAAGTTAGTGGATCGTGCGGTCCACCCTTGTGGCGGTCCACCCTTGTGCCTGAGAGCAAGTGTTTCCTGACACACTCCCAGTGGACACAGCGATTCATGGCTCCATAGCCTTGGCTGACTGTCCCTCCAACCCCAAGCATACTATTGTACACCAACCATTAGACTATCTTTTAGTGTTTGTTATAGTAGTATATTATAGTTGGGAATAAGAGAAGCTCGCCACCTATGACTGCACAGAATGCTGTTTTACAATGTACACTCTGCTTATGTTGAACTACCACAGTTGTATGCCAATATGGGCCTAAATTATGTTGAGCTTCTCTACAGATTGAGGACATCATCACCCTGTGTTTTACACATATTTGCTTAGTGTACTGTCATTTATATTTGACGCACATAACATGTTGTACTATCGGGCCCGATTCACAAAGGTAAACTTAGATCAAAAGTCTAAGGGCCCGGTTCACAAAAGTAAACTTAGACCAAAAGTCTAAATTTACACCAAAAGTCTAAGTTTAGACCTAAAGTCTAACTTTACTCGTAGTAAAGTCAGACTTCTGTTTTAAGTTTAGACGTTTGGTTTAAACTTACACCAAAAGTCTGAACTTAGACCAAAAGTCTAACTTTGCTACAATTAAAGTTAGTCTTTAGGTCTAAACTTAGAGTTATGGTGTAAACTTAGATTTATGATCTAAGTTTACCTTTGTGAATCAGGCCCTAAGTTTATACCAAAAGTCTAAGTTTAGACCTAAAGTATAACTTTACTCATAGTAAAGTTAGACTTTTGATCTTCATTTACACTTTTGGTTTAAGTTTAGACAAAAACTCTATACTTAGACCAAAAGTGTAACTTTACTCGTTGCAAGGTAAACTTAGACCAAAAGTGTTACTTTATTTGTAGCAAAGTTACACTATTTGCCTAAGTTTAGCTAATGTGGCCCAACAAGGCCAAAATCTACGCACCAGAAATACAAAGTGGTGCATTGCTCCACTTTGTAGCACCTTGCACCACATTATCCCTGCACCAGGCATTATGAATGCAAGGGGGAGTACACCCGTTGTGGGAGGGTGCCAATCTAAGAGATTCAACTCTGTCATATTTTGTGGCTATGTTTAACATCTGCTCAGAGCAGGCGTTACAAGGAGGCACACCATTGGTATCAATGAGCCCATATGTACTGTTCTGGGTTTTGGCCAATAGTTTGACGCTAAGCCTGAGCAGTACATCAATAGCGTAAAATATCTTTACACAATTGCCCCATACCCTGTGCATTGGTGCGCTGTATTTTAAATATGGCACACACATGGGGGGTGCTAAGGGCCGCAAGAAAAGTGGCACTGCACAGGGTGACAGCTCACTTTTCTTTAATCTACCCCAGAGCCAGGAACAAATAACAATTTAAAAGAATGCACTAGCACATGGATGTGTGGATAGAATGTAGGCATAGTCTGTAGCAATTACAATTTAGCTTGTCACACACAACACATCACACAAGTGTGTTGGCTTGACATATGCCTGCAGCAATCCTGGAAATACACGTGAAGACTGCTGTACAGATGTATGGGCTAGGTAGGAACAGGGTAGCAATTTCCTAAAATGGCAGGTTTGTGTCTGCTAGGTAACCAAGCAAAGTCTAAATGACAAAATCACACATAATAACTGAAAACATACTTCTCAGTGGCACTCAGATGTTTGGCCAAGAGAGAGCGACACACAGGGACCAAAACACATAAATGTCTAGGTGTCTCACACCTTGTCCAGTTTGGAATGTGCATGTAAATCAAGCAATGTCCAAGCAAGTCACATACCCTTTGCTAATTTGTATGTGTGATGAATGAGACAGAAAGGTTGAATGAGGCATCTTCTCTACTCATAGCTAAAATGAGTACTCATACTTACAAAATACACTCATGGTAAATGTGACATAGGTTGTGAGTGCAGGCCCATGTAGAATAAATTATGTAGAAGGACAGCTGAGTGACTCCCTCATGTCACTTTGAGATCCAGCATGTGGAGGTCACTCAAACACTACACAAGTGCTGTGGCTGGTGTTCTGTGGTGTGTGGGGAAGAGTCATGTGATCTAGCAAAGACAGGAAATGGGAGAAATACTATTACTTAGCCTAGAGAGGAAGCTGTGCCCATCTACAACTTACACAAGTCTGACTTAGTATGGTGTGCATGAATGAAGGGACAATGTTGATGACGAAGATGGGTACTAAGACCAATCAGCAGAACTTATGCCAGCAATGTTGAACTAGAACCATACATGACATTGTATGCCATCAATGTGTGTGAAGGAACACACCCAGACTAATACTCACTGACAACACAACAATGTTTCCATGTAACACCAGACACATATTCACAGAGAATGTGTAAGTCAGTACATATTACAGTCACATTAGCAAAGACTACAATTATGGTCTTAGCTAGCACAAACAAGCGTGACAGGAGCTAGAGACAAATGACAGTATCTGTACCCTGTGTTTAAAGACATGACCCAGTGCCACAATCTATCAATTACCTAACCAAGCATTCTGGGAATAATCTCACCTATGTATACCAAGTCTTTTGAAACCATGACAAAGTATGAGACCTGTCCTACACAAACAAGCTGCCACTCCCCAGTTTATGATAGGACAAGCCTGACATCAAGAACCCCAAAAGGTAACAAAACAGACTTGGCCATGGGAACACAAATGTGCAGGTGTATGTCGTATGTCTGCAGGTGACTGTGCATCGCACTGCTGATGATCGATCACAAGGATGGCAGATCCCCACCCAATTCCCCCAATCCCCAGAGGATGCTACATTGACTCTTGAAGCAGTCAGGGGCCTGCTGTTTGTGCACAGTGAACTGAGCTATGGTGACCACAGTTAACCTGTGTCAATACATGCAAAAGTGGGCCAGTGTGGGCATCCAAAGTGACACTGGATCACTGATGACTAAGGTGCCATCACTGCCTCAGAGCAGCCCTGTCATACAGATTGTATGCAAATATGGAAATCTGGCAATAAAACCAAAGTTAGAGTCGTACATTCCAAGTATATGCTGTTTACACTTAAAATCAAAATCTTGGCTCACATGTCCCACCTTCGGGGACTAGGCTTGGAGCCGTCTATTTGCCTATGGACAAAAGGTAACAATTTGCATATGAAAATGTGTATGTGTCACATGATTATTTACAAACTTATATGAACAGTACAAATGTTCCCACATTGGGAAACATAGTTAACCCGGATATGAGTACACAGCTGTGAGAAAATGACCTACATGAAACACATCTTTTCACACACAAACATCTCACATTCATACCTACAATGACACATGTCAGCACACCATCTCCAACATTTTGCATGCATGGGGAACTATACGTTACACGTGTTGCTTTGCATCATGAAGTCTGGCCCTTACAACACTCCGGACTGCAGACATATTTGCACTCACATTGTCATGGCGTACTGAATCTTAACCCAATCTTAGTCAACAGCATCCTTTGCTAAAGATTAGTCAAGGGTATCATATGCATGAACATGTATTGTACATGACACATCCTATCTTATGCTGTGTTGTGAAATGTACAGTCAGAATTCGGACTTGACAGTGTTGAAGACCCACAATATGAGTACCATTACATATGTACACTCAGTTCACATGTGGAAAAGAGTCTTCATACACATGCACATTTGCAAATATTATCAGTGCTCCCTAGTGTGCAACGTTGGATAGCCGTTATCCCTGTGACATGAACAAAATACCGTAGGTACTTGGTAGGCAGATTTTTGTAGACTTGGGTCTTGACATTGTTGTAGTATGTCTGGTGTTCAACATGTGTCATCTAAAGATGCTGTTTCCATTGCATGCTTCTTCTTCATCTACCCATCGCAGTTTTTTATTAGATGTTCTCCTCATGTTTTAGCAGCAACAATGACTCCAGCAAAGAAACATGCCTTTGATAAGAGTGCCAAACGATTCCGGCACATGTGCAAAGTTCAGATAGGTTATCGCAGGTTGGCCAAAAGGTATCGAAGGGAGAAGGCTTTGGGGTCATGACACGTGTTCCCACATGGGGTACCAGCAAAACCGCTTGCAACCAGCACCAAGAAAGGTGTGACCTCAACATCGAGGGTTAGGGGTGCCTTAGCAAGTCCTGCCCCGCCCCCTTCACATCCACAGCCCAGACAACATCAGCAGCCCAGCAACAGCCACCACCAGCTGCCACTGGCTCTACCTTTGAGGCAGATATGCGAAAAGACGTGGCGGAGGTCAAACAAGGTTGGCCAAACTGGAGGAGGACAATGACCATAACTACAAACTTTTAAAATACATTAGGAAGGAGCTTGAAAAAACGTGAGTGTGGACACTGACCGCTTTCCAGTACATTCGCTTCCCATATTTTCCATTGTAAATACTTTTAGTGGGTTTTAGGTGTGTAAGCAAAGATTAGGTAGCATAGAGTAGGTTAGTTGTAGGACATAGTTAGTATGGTTGGGAGGGTCAGATGTAGTAAAATGTTTTGTTTTGGGGGTTAGGGTGTTATGTATAGGGCTATGGTGGTCATTACAACCCTGGCGGTCGGTGTTAAAGTGGCGGTAAAAAAATTGGAATCACGACGTGGTGGAAACCGCCAACAAAGACAGCCACTTTAACACTCCGACCGCCACGGCGGTACAAACAAACAGCTTGGCGGTCACCGCCAACAGACAGGCAGGAGACAATGTACCGCCCACACTATTATGACAGGCCAATCCGCCACCTTTTCCGGGGCGGATTCACCGCAGATAAAAACACGGCAGAAGCAGGTATCACGAAGGGAAAACGCTCACCTCTACACACCCCACGAGGAACGAGGACGCCATGGACCCGGAACTCCAAATTCTACCTGCAATAGTCTTCCTGCTCCTCTACCAGAAGCACGAACGCCGGCGGCGAAGACCACTGTGAGTACTGCACCTATGACACAGGGGAGGCAAAAAACAGGGACACACACACGCAACACCCCCCCCACCCTCACCCACTACAACACACACACTAATACATATCTATACATTATAATTACACCCCCAACTCCCCCCGGAAGAATGCATAGACAATAGAAAATGAGTGTAACTATTGTAATATATTAAAAGCAAGTAGGCAGAAATATATATATACACCATGTACATAATATATACCAAGCATAGTAGTCCAGGTAGTGTTCTAAGAAAGTCCGTGGAACACTGGGACCACACGGTATGGGCGAGGCCCACACAAGATCCCCGACCATGACGGAGAGAACACTGCAGGGGCATCAGAGAACAACTAAACCAGCACTTCAGAGGGAGGGAAAGGGGGGAACGTCAGCCGCTTGAGTGCACGACGCCAAATCCACGAGGGGGCCACATGCCCACTGTTCCATCCTGGGGAGTGCAAAGCCACAGTCTTATAAGTCTCTACAGTGGGTGGGTTGCCCACTGTTCAATCCTGGGGAGTGCAAAGCCACAGTCTCTCAAGTCTCTACAGTGGGTGGCTTGCCAAATGTTCAATCCTGGAGAGTGCAAAGCCACAGTCTCACAAGTATCTACATTGGGTGGGTTGCCCACTGTTCAATCCTGGGGAGTGCAAAGCCACAGTCTCTCAAGTCTCTACAGTGGGTGGCTTGCCCACTGTTCAATCCTGGGGGGTGCAAAGCCACAGTCTCTCAAGTTTCTACAGTGGGTGGCTTGCCACTGTTCAATCCTGGGAAGTGCAAAGCCACAGACTCACATGTGGATGCCTTACTCCACTGGTTCTGGAGGGGGCTTTGTGCCCGGAGTGCTTCATCCTGCTAAGGACAGAGGTAGTGGATGTATCTCTCCACTGGTTCTGGAGGGGGCTTTGTGCCCAGAGTGCTTCATCCTGCTAAGGACAGAGGTAGTGGATGCCTTACTCCACTGGTTCTGGAGCGGGCTTTGTGCCCAGAGTGCTTCATCCTGCTAAGGACAGAGGTAGTGGATGTATCTCTCCACTGGTTCTGAAGGGGGCTTTGTGCCCAGAGTGCTTCATCCTGCTAAGGACAGAGGTAGTGGATGCCTTACTCCACTGGTTCTGCAGGGGGCTTTGTGCCCAGAGTGCTTCATCCTGCTAAGGACAGAGGTAGTGGATGTATCTCTCCACTGGTTCTGGAGGGGGCTTGGTGCCCAGAGTGCATCATTCACCCCGTGACGGACTCAGTTGCGTCAGTGCCCTTGCCGCTCATGGGCCAGCGGTGCTTGAGATGGCGGTGCCCTGTTCATCGGTGCTTGAGATGGCGGTGCCCTGTTCAGCAGTGCTTGAGATGGCAGTGCCCTGCTCAGCGGTGCTTGAGATGGCGGTGCCCTGTTCAGCGGTGCTTGAGATAGCGGTCTCCATTGCAGGGTCTCAGCTGCTGGTGGTCCTTCATGGCCCAACGGGGCTTTTGCTGGCGGGCCTTCATGGCCCAACGGGGCTTTTGCTGGCGGTCCTTCATGTCCCAACGGGGCTTTTGCTGGCGGTCCTTCATGGCCCAATGGGGCTTTTGCTGGCGGTCCTTCATGGCCCAACAGGGCTGGTGCTGGCGGTCCTTCATGGCCCAACAGGGCTGGTGCTGGCGGTCCTTCATGGCCCAACAGGGCTGGTGCTGGCGGTCCTTCAAGGCCCAACGGGGCTGGTGCTGGCGGTGGCCTCCTGGGCAGCTGGGCTGGTGCTGGCGGTGGCCTCCTGGGCAGCTGGACTGGTGCTGGCGGTGGCCTCCTGGGCAGCTGGGCTGGTGCTGGCGGTGGCCTCCTGGGCAGCTGGGCTGGTGCTGGCGGTGGCCTCCTGGGCAGCAGGGCTGGTACTGGCGGTGGCCTCCTGGGCAGCGGGGATTATGGCGGTCTTCTCCGCCGTGCTGCTCTTCCCAGACTTGCCGGGTTTCTTGTGGCCCTTCCCCACCTTGGAAGGTGTCACAGTTGACTCCACACTCCCACCTGTACCCTTGGGAGCGGCTTTGGTGGCTGGAGTCTTCCCCCTCTCCCGCCGGGCACTGGCCAACTTCTGATGCCTCACAGGTGGGGGACTGTCTGTGCTCTGGCTCCGTGCCACACTGGCTGCCCTGGTGGCCGGTGCACTCTAGATTCCGGTGACCTATGAGATGGACGGGGTGGGGGAGGTGTGGGAAAGAGGTCAAGGGTGGACAGGAAAAGTTTTTGGGATACACTGGGACGGGTTGCTGGAGGGGGTTTGGGAGTGGAGGAGGTGTATGTTTGGTGACTTTGGGTGAAGGTGCATGCGCTGGAGGCTGTTGTGAGGTGAATGGCTGTTGGGTGGGTGTGTGCCTGCGTTTGTGTATCTTGGGAGGGGGCGTCATAGACACACTGGGAGAGGACACAGGGGATGTGTGAATGATAGTGGGGGTGGTGACTGCACGTGAGCGGGGTGTGGTGGTGGGTGTGCTGGAGAGGGACGTTGTGGCTGTAGATGTAGTGCATGCAGGTGTGAGTGTAGACGAGACTGGAAGGGAGGAGGGAGACGAGGAGGAGGGGGACACAGTGGAGGCAGTGGATGTTGGTGTGTCTGCATGTGTGTGATGCTTGCGTGAGTGCCTGTGGGATGTGTGGTGCTTATTTTTGCCTGAGCTACCCTTGGGTGTTGACGTGTGTGCATGTTAGTCTGTAGGTGTGCTTGGGATAGGCTGAGGTACAGGGGATTGGGTCTGGGTGGAGGAAGTTGGAGGGGGGAGGCTAGAGACGGGGACAATGGCTGCCATCAGTGCTGAGGCCAGAGTCTGAAAAGCTCGGTGAAGGTCCGCCTGACCAGAATGAATGCCCTCCAGGAATGCATTAGTTTGTTGCAACTGCCTCTCTACACCCTGGATGGCATTCAAAATGGTAGACTGCCCAACAGTGAGGGACCTGAGGAGGTCAATGGCCTCCTTACTGAGGGCAGCAGGGTGATTGGGGCAGGGCCTAAGGTGCCTGGGGCGAAGGTAATGCCCACCCTCCTGGGTGAGCGGGCACGGGGCAGAGACTGACAGGCTGCGGGGAGGGCGGTGCTGGTAGGGAGGGTAGCGGCTGTACCTGTAGACGCGGGGGGCACAGATGTTGCCGCCACCACAAGGGAGCTCCCATCAGAGGACGAGTCTGTGTCGCTGGTCTCAGCTCCTGTCCCCGCCGTGGAGCTCCCCTCGTCCTCCGTCCCACTGGTGAATTCTGACTCCGTAGTGTCGCCCTCCAGGGCCATGTGGGATGCAGCTCCCTTGTGCTCCGGTGCCACTGCTCCTCCGCCTGATGATGCTAATGCACACAAGAACAGGGAGACCACAAAAAGGGGGGGAAAGACAGAAGAGAGACATGTTGAGTGCATGCATTACCGCTACCGTTGGCGGACACGACAGACACAGAAGCCCCCTGCACTACGCCGCGCTCTTGGGCTCCACTGTTCAATTCCTGGGAAATGGCCTACAAGGTTATGGACGACATCTGCACATATAGATGACACGTGGGCATTACTAGGTGTACTTGGCACTCTACAGAGGTGGGCTGGGGTGCCACATGGCCTGCCTTACGGAGGGGCCTTGCCTACGGAACTCGCCCTGGCCTAGGGAAACCCACAGCCCATCTCCCCCACCCAGACACCTCCACTGCGCGCAAAGTCAGCAGAATGAGAGTGTACTCACCCCCTTGTGTCTGCTGTGATGCCCTCAAGCGCCCATCCAACTTTGGGTAGGCCACCGCCAGGATCCGGAACATCAGGGGCGTCATGGTGCGACGGGCACCCCTCCCACATTGGGAGGCCATCCCCAGCTGAGCCTCCGCCGTCTTCTTGCTCCAGCGGCGAATGTCCTCCCATCTTTTACAGCAGTGGGTGCTCCGTCTGTGGTAGACCCCCAGGGTCCGGACGTCCTTGGCGATGGCATGCCAAATATCTTTTTTCTGGTGGGCGCTGACATACATGAAATGAACAGGGAAAAAAGAGAAGTTATTACCAACTGCACCGTCAAAGTGATTGGCCCCCATCCCTACCCTTGCCATGTGGCACATACATTCACCGTCTTTCATGCACGCAGCACTCTCCCCCCCTTCCTTCTTACATCCAGCCCTCTCCACACAGGCATAGCCCATACAACATGCTCCCTGTGTACATACCTGTTTGTCTGGAGGACCGTAGAGTAGCGTGTACTGGGGGAGGACCCCATCCACAAGTTTCTCCAACTCCTCCGATGTGAAGGCAGGGGCCCTTTACCCAGACACTCCAGCCATTGTCTCTTCCAGACCGAGGTCACAGCAGCACTTGCAGTGTAGGTCCTCTCCTGTCGAAGATCAGGTATCGAGTGATTGAACAGATAGAAAACGGCGGTCACGTCCGCTGCGGTGCGTACCGTCACCGCCGGCGCACATCGTCATTGGCTCCTGGCACCCATAGGGTCCAATGTTAACCAATGCAGCATTGCCCCGCGGTCATCGACCACCTACCGCGACGGTGTACAACGCCAGCGCAGTTACCTCACATCCCATTGTCCCACTTTAGAGGTCAGGCAGCCGCCATTTCAGGGGCCCACATGGCTTCATATCCAACTGCGTCACACATGCCTAGGCCTAGACTCAACACACATACAGGCCACCTTTTGTGTATGATTGGTGTTCTGGGTAAACTGTGGGTACGTACCTCTGACTTGTTTGACTCTGTGCTCGCTGTTGTCCTTCATAGGCACCGTCCACTGGGACATGTGAGGAGATGGCGGCATCCTCCGGTGTACCGACCGTTGGTGGACCTGTCGACAATGGAGGAGCGACATGTCATAATCACATACAGGCTGGACCGTGCCACAATCCAGGAACTGTGTACCCAGTTGGAGCCAGACCTGATGTCAGCAATCCGCCATCCCACAGGAATCCCCCTTCAAGTGCAGGTACTGTCAGTGCTCCATTTCCTTGCAAGTGGGTCTTTTCAAACAACAGTGGCCATACCATCAGGGATGTCCCAGCCTATGTTTTCCAACGTATTGTCCAGAGTGTTGTCTGCCCTTCTGAAACACATGCAGAGCTAAATCGTTTTCCCTCAGGTGGAGTATTTGCCTACAGTGAAAGGTGATTTCTATGCCCTGGGACATATCCCCAACATCATAGGTGCCATTGATGGGACCCGTGTGGCTTTGCCCCCCCCCACAGGAGTGAACAGGTGTACAGAAACCGGAAGAGTTATCATTCTATGAATGTACAGATGGTATGTTTGGCCGACCAGCACATCTCCCATGTGAATGCCAAGTTCCCTGGCTCAGTGCATGACGCCTACATCCTGCGGAATAGCAGCATCCCTTATGTGATGGGTCAACTCCAGAGGCACCGTGTGTGGCTATTAGGTGAGCACCTGGAGGCAAGTCAGTGGGAATGGTTGTCTGGGGTTACCCTACAGGTTAGTGTGTGTCTAATACTTGTCCCTCGCCATTTGCAGATGACTCTGGTTACCCCAACCTGTCATGGCTACTGACCCCAGTGAGGAATCCCAGGACAAGGGCAGAGGAACGCTACAATGAGGCCCATGGGCGATCTAGAAGGGTGATCGAGTGGACCTTCGGCCTCCTGAAGGCCAGGTTCTGGTGCCTCCATATGACAGATGGATCCCTATTCTACTCACCCAAGAAGGTGTGCCAGATCATCGTGGCATGCTGTATGCTTCATAACTTGGCATTGCGACGACAGGTGCCTTTTCTGCAGGAGGATGGTCCAGATGGCGGTGTTGTTGCAGCTGTGGAGCCTGTGGACAGTGAAGACGAGGAAGCAGAGGAAGAAGACATGAACAACAGGGACTCAGTGATCCAGCAATATTTTCAGTGAGACACAGGTAAGAGTACAGACCTGCCTACTACATGTACTTAAACACTACCACCTCTCTACTGTCTGTCGTTTTCACCCAGTATATGGTCACTGAGTTGTCACTTTCCCTTACGATTTCACAGATGTGGGTCCCACTGTGTGACATATGCTTTGATTCCTCATGGACTTGAGCTGTGTGACATAGGTATGTTGACATTACAATTGAAAGAGCATTTTGTCACTGTAATTGCTAATACACTATTTCGAAATCACAGACAGACTCCAGATTGTTTTCTGTTTTAAGTGTGTTTATTTAAGTGCTCAATATTGGAGGGGGTAGTGAAATGGTGAGGGGTGATGGCAGAGGAATGTCCATGGCAGATTCCAGTCTATTAGTCTCACAGGTGCACTGCCCAAATGGGCATAGCATGTGGAGCTGGGGCAGTTTAAGTATGGACAGGGTGACAAAGTGGGACAGTAGGATGGCAATCAGGGTGGTCTCATTTCTTGGCGGGGGTCTTGGCATCGTGCTCTGTCTTTGTCCTGGATCTCAGGAACCGTTTGAGGGGTGGTTCTCCCTCTGCAGGGGGTAGGGTGCTGGTGTGGTGGTCCTGTGGCGGGGCGTCCTGTCCACTAGCGCCTGTGGAGGTGGTGGGCAGTTCATCATCCATGCTAGTGTCAGGGGCCCCTTGTAGTGCCACAGTGTCCCTCCTGGTGTTGAGTAGTTCCTTCAGCACCCCTACGATGGTGCCCAGGGTGGAGCTGATGGTTCTGAGTTCCTCCCTGAAGCCCATATACTGTTCCTCCTGCGGGCGCTGGGTCTCCTGAAACTTGGCCAGTACTGTTGCCATTGTCTCCTGGGTGTGGTGGTAGGCTCTCATGATGGAGGAGAGGGCCTCGTGGAGAGTGGGTTCCCTTGGCCTGTCCGCCCCCTGTCGCACAGCAGCCCTCCCAGTTCCCCTGTGTTCCAGGGCCTCCGTCCCCTGGACCGTGTGCCGACTACCACTGCCCCCAGGTCCCTGTTGTTGTTGGGGTGGTGGGTTATCCTGGGTTCCTTTTAGTGGTGGACACACTGCTGATTGACGTGTCCTGGGGACGGAGGTATGGGCCCGCTGGGTGGGTGCCAGTGTGAGGGGAACTGACTGTCCCAAGGTCCCCGATGGGCCGGGCTGGTCATCTAGATCCAGTTGGACAGAGGTGCTGTCATCACTGTGGGCCTCTTCTGTTGGTGGTGTGGACATGTGTGGACCCTCCTGTCCGGTGACGTTGTGTAGGGGTCCTGCAGGGGTATAAAAGGATGGTTATTACATCTGTATGTGCCATGGTGTACAATGGGTGGGTGACTGTGTACCCCAGTGCTTGCATTCCTGTGTGGGAGCTTGGGTGATGGTGGTTTAGGGGGTTGTATGGGTATGTGCAGTGGGCATGCTTTAGTGATGGGTGTCCATGCTTTGTAGTTGCATGCAGGGCTTGGTGTTGGGATGTGTGGTTTGTGATACTGGGACATATGTGAGGAGCTGGGGTGCTGGGGGTGAGGGTGGGGGTATGTGATAGCATGCAGGTAGGGTGGGGATGTAATAGTTAAGATTTGACTTACCAGAGTCCATTCCTCCACCTACTCCTGTGAGGCCCTCAGAATGCTTAATCGCCAAGACCTGCTCCTCCCATGTTGTTAGTTGTGGGTGAGGAAGTGGGGGTCCGCTGCCAGTCCGCTGAACCCCCTGGTGGTGTCTTGAGACCACGGAACGCACCTTCCCCCGTAGGTTGTTACACCTCTTCCTGATGTCCTCCCGATTTCTTGGGTGCTGTCCCACTGCGTTGATCCTGTCCACTATTCTTCGCCATAGCTCCATCTTCCTTGCTAGCGAGGTGTGCTGCACCTGTGATCCGAATAGCTGTGGCTCTACCCGGACGATTTCCTCCACCATGACCCTGAGCTCCTCCTCCGAGAACCTGGGGTGTCTTTGCCGTGCCATGGAGTGGTGTAAGTGATGTGTGGGATGGATTGTGTGGTGATAAGTGTGCTGATATGTAGTGGTGTGTTGTGTGAGGTGCGTGGAAGTTGTGTGGGTGATGGTGTTGTGTGCCTGTGGATGCTGTTGCTCTTGCTGGTGGTGTCTCTCTCTGGCCTTCTTTCTGAATGTTTTGTCGTGGGGGTTTGTGGGTGATGTGGGTGTGTGTTTTATATTGTAATGGGTGTGTGGGAGTGGTGTGTGTATGTGTATCAGGTGTGTGCATTTCGAACTGTCCAATGTGGATGTGTTTTGTATGTGTGTGTGTATTTTGAGCGCGGCGGTGTGTACCGCCAATGGAATACAGCGGTTGAAAGACAGCCGCGTGGATTCGTGTTTCGTGATAGTGTGGCCGTATTTCTGTTGGCGTGACAGTGGAGGTTTTGTTTTCGCCAGTTTATCACTGAACTTTGGTGTGGCGGACTTGTGTGGGTGTCTGAATTTTGGCGGATTCCGTGCTTTGGGTCATAATAGTTGTGGCGGTTTTCCACGGCCGCGGCGATGTGTTGGCGGTCTTCTGCACGGTGGTAAGCGGCTTTTACCGCCAATGTTGTAATGAGGGCCTATGGGCCAGATGCAGCAACAAACCAATTTGCGAGTTGCAATTTGTGAGTCCATCCGACTCGCAAATTGCAACTAGCAATTTGGTATGCAGTACGGTGTCTCAGACACCGACTGCGACTCGCTATGGGGTCGCTATGTCGTCAGCAGACCTCCATGTTCGTGACTGCTTTTAAATAAAGCAGTTTTTTTTTTTTTAAGTGTAGCCCGTTTTTCTTAAAGGAAAACGAGCTACACTTAAAAAAAAAAACGAAACCTTTAGTTTCGTTTTTTTTCAGGTCAGGCAGTGGTCCCTTGGACCACTACCTGCCCTGAAAAAAATGTTTTGGGTCCATTCACAAACTGGAAGGGGTCCCGTGGGGACCTCTTCCAATTTGCGAGTGGCTTACCATCCACTTGAAGTGGATGGTAACTGCGATACCCTTTGCGACCGCATATGCGGTCGCAAATGGTATTGCATTCCATTCCGAATCGCAAATAGGAAGGGAACACCCCTTCCTATTTGCGATTCTGAAATGCATATTGCGAGTCGGTACCAACTCGCAATATGCATTTCTGCATAGCAAAGAGGCATTTGCACCTCGCAAACGGCGATTTTCGCCGTTTGCGACGTGCAAATACTTTGCTACATCTGGCCCTATATGTTTTAATAAAATAAAAAGAAAAGATATAAAAATACCAAAAAAATATATATTTGTTTAGGCAATAGGCTTAGTTGGTCTATGTGTGACTTTAGTTCATGTTTTTCTACTCGTCTATTTTCTCTTAAGAGGGGTGGGGGACAATATTTATTGTGTGGCATTACATGCATAAGATAAGTTACGATTAGGATAGATAGCTGTAGGAATAAGTTTGGATAAGTTAGTATAGGTTAGCTTAATGTAGTTTAGTGTGCAGTTTAGGTTTTTAATAGGTAGTGTTTTTAGTATTAATAAATCATGTTAGTTTTCTGCAATATGGTGTCCATGATGATTGACTGTCTGCGTGTTATCATGTTTGCACTGGCCACATTAGACAAAAGCCTTTGGGTATGCGTTCAGTATTGATTTACGTGTATGACTATGGCCCTCATTACAACCCTGGCGGTCGGTGGTAAAGCGGCGGGAAGACTGCCAACAGGCTGGCGGAAAAAAAAATGGAATCACGACCGTGGCAGAAACCGCCAACATAGACAGCCACTTTAACACTCCGACCGCCACGGATGTAGAAACAAACAGCCTGGCGGTCACCTCCAACAGACAGGCGGAAGACAATGTACCGCCCACACTATTATGACAGGCCAATCCGCCACCTTTTCCGGGGTGGATTAAACGTGAATAAAAACACGGTGGAAACAGGACTTGGAAGGAAAAACTCTCACCTCTACACACCCCACGAGGAACCAGGACGCCATGGAGCCGGAACTCCAAATACTCCCTTTCATTGTCTTCCTGCTCCTCTACCAGGAGCACTACCGACGGCGGCGACGACCACGGTGAGTACTGCACCTACAACACAGGGGAGGGGGGAGGGAAAGAGATTGACACACACACGCAAGATGCAACACCCCCACCCCCACCCTCACCCACAACAACACAAATACATGCTGAAACGTTACGTTCCCCTCCCCCCCGGGAGGAACGCAAGGACAAAAGGAAATGATTTGAACGAATGTAATCAAGAAAAATCCATTTCTCAAAAATGTATATAGACTATTAACAAATATGTACACCAAGAATTCAAGTCCAGGTACTGCACCTATATAGTCCGTAGACCACTGGGCCCAAAATGCATGGGCGAGGCCCACACAAGATACCCGATCCAAATGGAGAGAACACTGCAGGGGCATCAGATCTAAATAAAACAGGCACCTCAGGGGGAAGAAAGGGGGGCTCCTCAGCCGGATGAGTGCACAACACCAGCTCCATGAGGGGGCTCCAGCCCATTGATGTATCCTGGGGAGTGAAAAGCCACAGTCTCTCAAGTCTCTCCATTGGGTGGGTTGCCCACTGCTTTATCCTGGGGAGTGCAAAGCCACAGTCTCTCAAGTCTCTCCAGTGGGTGGTTTGCCCACTGCTTTATCCTGGGAGTGCAAAGCCACAGTCTCTCAAGTCTCTCCAGTGGGTGGTTTGCCCACTGCTGCATCCTGGGGAGTGCAAAGCCACAGTCTCTCAAGTCTCTCCAGTGGGTGGTTTGCCCACTGCTGCATCCTGGGGAGTGCAAAGCCACAGTCTCTCAAGTCTCTCCAGTGGGTGGTTTGCTCACTGCTGCATCCTGGGGAGTGGAAAGCCACAGTCTCTCAAGTCTCTCCATTGGGTGGGTTTCCCACTGCATTATCCTGGGGAGTGCAAAGCCACAGTCTCTCTAGTCTCTCAAGTGGGTGGTTTGCCCACTGCTTTATCCTGGGTAGTGCAAAGCCACAGTCTCTCAAGTCTCTCCAGTGGGTGGTTTGCTCACTGCTGCATCCTGGGGAGTGCAGGGCCACAGTCTCTCAAGTCTCTCTAGTGGATGGTTTGCCCACTGCTGCATCCTGGGGAGTGCAAGGCCACAGTCTCTCAAGTCTCTCCAGTGGGTGGTTTGCTCACTGCTGCATCCTGGGGAGTGGAAAGCCACAGTCTCTCAAGTCTCTCCAGTGGGTGGTTTGCTCACTGCTGCATCCTGGGGAGTGGAAAGCCACAGTCTCTCAAGACTCTCCAGTGGGTGGGTTTCCAACTGCATTATCCTGGGGAGTGCAAAGTCACAGTCTCTCAAGTCTCTCAAGTGGGTGGTTTGCCCACTGCTTTATCCTGGGAAGTGCAAAGCCACAGTCTCTTAAGTCTCTCCAGTGGGTGGTTTGCTCACTGCTGCATCCTGGGGAGTGCAAAGCCACAGTCTCTCAAGTCTCTATAGTGGATGGTTTGCCCACTGCTGCATCCTGGGGAGTGCAAAGCCACAGTCTCTCAAGTCTCTCCAGTGGGTGGTTTGCTCACTGCTGCATCCTGGGGAGTGGAAAGCCACAGTCTCTCAAGTCTCTCCAGTGGGTGGGTTTCCCACTGCATTATCCTGGGGAGTGCAAAGCCACAGTCTCTCAAGTCTCTCAAGTGGGCCGTTTTCCCACTGCTTTATCCTGGGTAGTGCAAAGCCACAGTCTCTCAAGTCTCTCCAGTGGGTGGTTTGCTCACTGCTTTATCCTGGGTAGTGCAAAGCCACAGACTCACAAGTGGATGCCTTACTCCACTGGTTCTGGAGGGGGCTTTGTGCCCAGAGTGCTTCATCCTGCTAAGGACAGAGGTAGTGGATGTATCTCTCCACTGGTTCTGGAGGGGGCTTTGTGCCCAGAGTGCTTCATCCTGCTAAGGACAGAGGTAGTGGATGCCTTATTCCACTGGTTCTGGAGCGGGCTTTGTGCCCAGAGTGCTTCATCCTGCTAAGGACAGAGGTAGTGGATGTATCTCTCCACTGGTTCTGGAGGGGGCTTTGTGCCCAGAGTGCTTCATCCTGCTAAGGACAGAGGTAGTGGATGCCTTACTCCACTGGTTCTGCAGGGGGCTTTGTGCCCAGAGTGCTTCATCCTGCTAAGGACAGAGGTAGTGGATGTATCTCTCCACTGGTTCTGGAGGGGGCTTGGTGCCCAGAGTGCATCATTCACCCCGTGACGGACTCAGTTGCGTCAGTGCCCTTGCCGCTCATGGGCCAGCGGTGCTTGAGATGGCGGTGCCCTGTTCAGCGGTGCTTGAGATGGCGGTGCCCTGTTCAGCAGTGCTTGAGATGGCAGTGCCCTGCTCAGCGGTGCTTGAGATGGCGGTGCCCTGTTCAGCGGTGCTTGAGATAGCGGTCTCCATTGCAGGGTCTCAGCTGCTGGTGGTCCTTCATGGCCCAACGGGGCTTTTGCTGGCGGGCCTTCATGGCCCAACGGGGCTTTTGCTGGCGGTCCTTCATGTCCCAACGGGGCTTTTGCTGGCGGTCCTTCATGGCCCAATGGGGCTTTTGCTGGCGGTCCTTCATGGCCCAACGGGGCTATTGCCGGCGGTGCTTCATGGCCCAACAGGGCTGGTGCTGGCGGTCCTTCATGGCCCAACGGGGCTGGTGCTGGCGGTGGCCTCCTGGGCAGCTGGGCTGGTGCTGGCGGTGGCCTCCTTGGCAGCTGGACTGGTGCTGGCGGTGGCCTCCTGGGCAGCTGGGCTGGTGCTGGCGGTGGCCTCCTGGGCAGCAGGGCTGGTGCTGGCGGTGGCCTCCTGGGCAGCAGGGCTGGTGCTGGCGGTGGCCTCCTGGGCAGCGGGGATTATGGTGGTCTTCTCCGCCGTGCTGCTCTTCCCAGACTTGCCGGGTTTCTTGTGGCCCTTCCCCACCTTGGAAGGTGTTACAGCTGACTCCACACTCCCACCTGTACCCTTGGGAGCGGCTTTGGTGGCTGGAGTCTTCCCCCTCTCCCGCCGGGCACTGGCCAACTTCTGATGCTTCACAGGTGGGGGACTGTCTGTGCTCTGGCTCCGTGCCACACTGGCAGCCCTGGTGGCCGGTGCACTCTAGATTCCGGTGACCTATGAGATGGATGGGGTGGGGGAGGTGTGGGAAAGAGGTCAGGGTGGACAGGAAAAGGATTTTGGATACACTGGGACGGGTAGCTGGAGGGGGATTGGGAGTGGAGGAGGTGTATGTTTGGTGACTTTGGGTGAAGGTGCATGCGCTGGAGGCTGTCGTGAGGTGGATGGCTGTTGGGTGGGTGTGTGCCTGCGTTTGTGTATCTTGGGAGGGGGCGTCATAGACACACTGGGAGAGGACACAGGGGAATGTGTGAATGATAGTGGGGGTGGTGACTGCACGTGAGCGGGGTGTGGTGGTGGGTGTGCTGGAGAGGGACGTTGTGGCTGTAGATGTAGTGCATGCAGGTGTGAGTGTAGACGAGACTGGGAGGGAGACGAGGAGGAGGGGGACACAGTGGAGGCAGTGGATGTTGGTGTGTCTGCATGTGTGTGATGCTTGCGTGAGTGCCTGTGGGATGTGTGGTGCTTATTTTTGCCTGAGCTACCCTTGGGTGTTGACGTGTGTGCATGTTGGTCTGTAGGTGTGCTTGGGATAGGCTGAGGTACAGGGGATTGGGTCTGGGTGGAGGAAGTTGGAGGGGGGAGGCTAGAGACGGGGACAATGGCTGCCATCAGTGCTGAGGCCAGAGTCTGAAAAGCTCGGTGAAGGTCCGCCTGACCAGAATGAATGCCCTCCAGGAATGCATTAGTTTGTTGCAACTGCCTCTCTACACCCTGGATGGCATTCAAAATGGTAGACTGCCCAACAGTGAGGGACCTGAGGAGGTCAATGGCCTCCTTACTGAGGGCAGCAGGGGTGATTGGGGCAGGGCCTAAGGTGCCTGGGGCGAAGGTAATGCCCACCCTCCTGGGTGAGCGGGCACGGGGCAGAGACTGACAGGCTGCTGGGAGGGGGGGTGGCGGCTGTACCTGTAGACGCGGGGGGCACAGATGTTGCCGCCACCACAAGGGAGCTCCCATCAGAGGACGAGTCTGTGTCGCTGGTCTCAGCTCCTGTCCCCGCCGTGGAGCTCCCCTCGCCCTCCGTCCCACTGGTGAATTCTGACTCTGTAGTGTCGCCCTCCAGGGCCATGTGGGATGCAGCTCCCTCGTGCTCCGGTGCCACTGCTCCTCCGCCTGATGATGCTAATGCACACAAGAACAGGGAGACCACAAAAAGGGGGGGAAAGACAGAAGAGAGACATGTTGAGTGCATGCATTACCGCTACCGTTGGCGGACACGACAGAAACAGAAGCCCCCTGCACTATGCCGCGCTCTTGGGCTCCACTGTTCAATTCCTGGGAAATAACCTACAAGGTTATGGACGACATCTGCACACATAGATGACACGTGGGCATTACTAGGTGTACTTGGCACTCTACAGAGGTGGGCTGGGGTGCCACATGGCCTGCCTTACGGAGGGGCCTTGCCTACGGAACTCGCTCTGGCCTAGGGAAACCCACAGCCCATCTCCCCCACCCAGACACCTCCACTGCGCGCAAAGTCAGCAGAATGAGAGTGTACTCACCCCCTTGTGTCTGCTGTGATGCCCTCAAGCGCCCATCCAACTTTGGGTAGGCCACCGCCAGGATCCGGAACATCAGGGGCGTCATGGTGCGACGGGCACCCCTTCCACATTGGGAGGCCATCCCCAGCTGAGCCTCCGCCGTCTTCTTGCTCCAGCGGCGAATGTCCTCCCATCTTTTACGGCAGTGGGTGCTCCGTCTGTGGTAGACCCCCAGGGTCCGGACGTCCTTGGCGATGGCATGCCAAATATCTTTTTTCTGGTGGGCGCTGACATACATGAAATGAACAGGGAAAAAAGAGAAGTTATTACCAACTGCACCGTCAAAGTGATTGGCCCCCATCCCTATCCTTGCCATGTGGCACATACATTCACCGTCTTTCATGCACGCAGCACTCTCCCCCCTTCCTTCTTACATCCAGCCCTCTCCACACAGGCATAGCCCATGCAACATGCTCCCTGTGTACATACCTGTTTGTCTGGAGGACCGTAGAGTAGCGTGTACTGGGGGAGGACCCCATCCACGAGTTTCTCCAACTCCTCCGATGTGAAGGCAGGGGCCCTTTCCCCAGACACTCGAGCCATTGTCTCTTCCAGACCGAGGTCACAGCAGCACTTGCAGTGTAGGTCCTCTCCTGTCGAAGATCAGGTATCGAGTGATTGAACAGATAGAAAATGGCGGTCACGTCCGTTGCGGTGCGTACCGTCACCGCCGGCGCACATCGTCATTGGCTCCTGGCACCCATAGGGTCCAATGTTAACCAATGCAGCATTGCGCCGCGGTCATCGACCACCTACCGCGACGGTGTACAACGCCAGCGCAGTTACCTCACATCCCATTGTCCCACTTTAGAGGTCAGGCAGCCGCCATTTCAGGGGCCCACATGGCTTCATATCCAACTGCGTCACACATGCCTAGGCCCAGACTCAACACACATACAAGCCACCTTTTGTGTATGATTGTTGTTCTGGGTAAACTGTGGGTACGTACCTCTGACTTGTTTGACTCTGTGCTCGCTGTTGTCCTTCATAGGCACCGTCCGCTGGGACATGTGAGGAGATGGCGGCATCCTCCGGTGTACCGACCGTTGGTGGACCTGTCGACAATGGAGGAGCGACATGTCATAATCACATACAGGCTTGACCGTGCCACAATCCAGGAACTGTGTACCCAGTTGGAGCCAGACCTGATGTCAGCAATCCGCCATCCCACAGGAATCCCCCTTCAAGTGCAGGTACTGTCAGTGCTCCATTTCCTTGCAAGTGGGTCTTTTCAAACAACAGTGGCCATACCATCAGGGATGTCCCAGCCTATGTTTTCCAACGTATTGTCCAGAGTGTTGTCTGCCCTTCTGAAACACATGCAGAGCTAAATCGTTTTCCCTCAGGTGGAGTATTTGCCTACAGTGAAAGGTGATTTCTATGCCCTGGGACATATCCCCAACATCATAGGTGCCATTGATGGGACCCGTGTGGCTTTGCCCCTCCCCCCACAGGAGTGAACAGGTGTACAGAAACCGGAAGAGTTATCATTCTATGAATGTACAGATGGTATGTTTGGCCGACCAGTACATCTCCCATGTGAATGCCAAGTTCCCTGGCTCAGTGCATGACGCCTACATCCTCCGGAATAGCAGCATCCCTTATGTGATGGGTCAACTCCAGAGGCACCGTGTGTGGCTATTAGGTGAGCACTGCAGGCAAGTCAGTGGGAATGGTTGTCTGGGTCTGGGGTTACCCTACAGGTTAGTGTGTGTCTAATACTTGTCCCTCGCCATTTGCAGATGACTCTGGTTACCCCAACCTGTCATGGCTACTGACCCCAGTGAGGAATCCCAGGACAAGGGCAGAGGAATGCTACAATGAGGCCCATGGGCGAACTAGAAGGGTGATCGAGCGGACCTTCAGCCTCCTGAAGGCCAGGTTCTGGTGCCTCCATATGACAGATGGATCCCTATTCTACTCACCCAAGAAGGTGTGCCAGAACATCGTGGCATGCTGTATGCTTCATAACTTGGCATTGCGACGACAGGTGCCTTTTCTGCAGGAGGATGGTCCAGATGGCGGTGTTGTTGCAGCTGTGGAGCCTGTGGACAGTGAAGACGAGGAAGCAGAGGAAGAAGACATGAACAACAGGGACTCAGTGATCCAGCAATATTTTCAGTGAGACACAGGTAAGAGTACAGACCTGCCTACTACATGTACTTAAACACTACCACCTCTCTACTGTCTGTCGTTTTCACCCAGTATATGGTCACTGAGTTGTTACTTTCCCTTACGATTTCACAGATGTGGGTCCCACTGTGTGACATATGCTTTGATTCCTCATGGACTTGAGCTGTGTGACATAGGTATGTTGACATTACAATTGAAAGAGCATTTTGTCACTGTAATTGCTAATACACTATTTCGAAATCACAGACAGACTCCAGATTGTTTTCTGTTTTAAGTGTGTTTATGTAAGTGCTCAATATTGGAGGGGGTAGTGAAATGGTGAGGGGTGATGGCAGAGGAATGTCCATGGCAGATTCCAGTCTATTAGTCTCACAGGTGCACTGCCCAAATGGGCATAGCATGTGGAGCTGGGGCAGTTTAAGTATGGACAGGGTGATAAAGTGGGACAGTAGGATGGCAATCAGGGTGGTCTCATTTCTTGGCGGGGGTCTTGGCATCGTGCTCTGTCTTTGTCCTGGATCTCAGGAACCGTTTGAGGGGTGGTTCTCCCTCTGCAGGGGGTGGGGTGCTGGTGTGGTGGTCCTGTGGCGGGGCGTCCTGTCCACTAGCGCCTGTGGAGGTGGTGGGCAGTTCATCATCCATGCTAGTGTCAGGGGCCCCTTGTAGTGCCACAGTGTCCCTCCTGGTGTTGAGTAGTTCCTTCAGCACCCCTACGATGGTGCCCAGGGTGGAGCTGATGGTTCTGAGTTCCTCCCTGAAGCCCATATACTGTTCCTCCTGCGGGCGCTGGGTCTCCTGAAACTTGGCCAGTACTGTTGCCATTGTCTTCTGGGTGTGGTGGTAGGCTCTCATGATGGAGGAGAGGGCCTCGTGGAGAGTGGGTTCCCTTGGCCTGTCCGCCCCCTGTCGCACAGCAGCCCTCCCAGTACCCCTGTGTTCCTGGGCCTCCGTCCCCTGGACCGTGTGCTGACTACCACTGCCCCCAGGTCCCTGTTGTTGTTGGGGTGGTGGGTTATCCTGGGTTCCTTTTAGTGGTGGACACACTGCTGATTGACGTGTCCTGGGGACGGAGGTATGGGCCCGCTGGGTGGGTGCCAGTGTGAGGGGAACTGACTGTCCCAAGGTCCCCGATGGGCCGGGCTGGTCATCTAGATCCAGTTGGACAGAGGTGCTGTCATCACTGTGGGCCTCTTCTGTTGGTGGTGTGGACATGTGTGGACCCTCTTGTCCGGTGACGTTGGGTAGGGGTCCTGCAGGGGTATAAAAGGATGGTTATTACATCTGTATGTGCCATGGTGTGCAATGGGTGGGTGACCGTGTACCCCAGTGCTTGCATTCCTGTGTGGGAGCTTGGGTGATGGTGGTTTAGGGGGTTGTATGGGTATGTGCAGTGGGCATGCTTTAGTGATGGGTGTCCATGCTTTGTAGTTGCATGCAAGGCTTGGTGTTGGGATGTGTGGTTTGTGATATTGGGACATATGTGAGGAGCTGGGGTGCTGGGGGTGAGGGTGGGAGTATGTGATAGCATGCAGGTAGGGTGGGGGATGTAATAGTTAAGATTTGACTTACCAGAGTCCATTCCTCCACCTACTCCTGTGAGGCCCTCAGAATGCTGAATCGCCAAGACCTGCTCCTCCCATGTTGTTAGTTGTGGGTGAGGAAGTGGGGGTCCGCTGCCAGTCCGCTGAACCCCCTGGTGGTGTCTTGAGACCACGGAACGCACCTTCCCCCATAGGTCGTTACACCTCTTCCTGATGTCCTCCCGATTTCTTGGGTGCTGTCCCACTGCGTTGATCCTGTCCACTATTCTTCGCCATAGCTCCATCTTCCTTGCTAGTGAGGTGTGCTGCACCTGTGATCCGAATAGCTGTGGCTCTACCCGGACGATTTCCTCCACCATGACCCTGAGCTCCTCCTCCGAGAACCTGGGGTGTCTTTGCCGTGCCATGGAGTGGTGTAAGTGATGTGTGGGGTGGATTGTGTGGTGACAAGTGTGCTGATATGTAGTGGTGTGTTGTGTGAGGTGCGTGGAAGTTGTGTGGGTGATGGTGTTGTGTGCCTGTGGATGCTGTTGCTCTTGCTATTGGTGTCTCTCTCTGGCCTTCTTTCTGAATGTTTTGTCGTGGGGGTTTGTGGGTGATGTGGGTGTGTGTTTTATATTGTAATGGGTGTGTGGGAGTGGTGTGTGTATGTGTATCAGGTGTGTGTATTTCGAATTGTCCAATGTGGATGTGTTTTGTATGTGTGTGTGTATTTTGAGCTTGGCGGTGTGTACCGCCAATGGAATACCGCGGTTGAAAGACAGCCGCGTGGATTCGTGTTTCGTGATAGTGTGGCCGTATTTCTGTTGGCGTGACAGTGGAGGTTTTGTTTTCGCCAGTTTATCACTGACCTTTGGTGTGGCGGACTTGTGTGGATGTCTGAATTTTGGCGGATTCCGTGCTTTGGGTCATAATAGTTGTGGCGGTTTTCCACGGCCGCGGCGGTGTGTTGGCGGTCTTCTGCACGGTGGTAAGCGGCTTTTACCGCCAATGTTGTAATGAGGGCCTATATGTTTTAATAAAATAAAAAGAAAAGATATAAAAATACCCAAAAAATATATATTTGTTTAGGCAATAGGCTTAGTTGGTCTATGTGTGACTTTAGTTCATGTTTTTCTACTCGTCTATTTTCTCTTAAGAGGGGTGGGGGACAATATTTATTGTGTGGCATTACATGCATAAGATAAGTTAAGATTAGGATAGATAGCTGTAGGAATAAGTTTGGATAAGTTAGTATAGGTTAGCTTAATGTAGTTTAGTGTGCAGTTTAGGTTTTTAATAGGTAGTGTTTTTAGTATTAATAAATCATGTTAGTTTTCTGCAATATGGTGTCCATGATGATTGACTGTCTGGGTGTTATCATGTTTGCACTGGCCACATTAGACAAAAGCCTTTGGGTATGCGTTCAGTATTGATTTACGTGTATGACTATGGCCCTCATTACAACCCTGGCGGTCGGTGGTAAAGCGGCGGGAAGACTGCCAACAGGCTGGCGGAAAAAAAAATGGAATCACGACCGTGGCAGAAATCGCCAACATAGACAGCCACTTTAACACTCCGACCGCCACGGATGTAGAAACAAACAGCCTGGCGGTCACCTCCAACAGACAGGCGGAAGACAATGTACCGCCCACACTATTATGACAGGCCAATCCGCCACCTTTTCCGGGGTGGATTCAACGCGAATAAAAACACGGTGGAAACAGGACTTGGAAGGAAAAACTCTCACCTCTACACACCCCACGAGGAACCAGGACGCCATGGTGCCGGAACTCCAAATACTCCCTTCGATTGTCTTCCTGCTCCTCTACCAGGAGCACTACCGACGGCGGCGACGACCACGGTGAGTACTGCACCTACAACACAGGGGAGGGGGGAGGGAAAGAGATTGACACACACACGCAAGATGCAACACTCCCACCCCCACCCTCACCCACAACAACACAAATACATGCTGAAACGTTACGTTCCCCCCCCCCCCCGGGAGGAACGCAAGGACAAAAGGAAATGATTTGAACGAATGTAATCAAGAAAAATCCATTTCTCAAAAATGTATATACACTATTAACAAATATGTACACCAAGAATTCAAGTCCAGGTACTGCACCTATATAGTCCGTAGACCACTGGGCCCAAAATGCATGGGCGAGGCCCACACAAGATACCCGATCCAAATGGAGAGAACACTGCAGGGGCATCAGATCTAAATAAAACAGGCACCTCAGGGGGAAGAAAGGGGGGCTCCTCAGCCGGATGAGTGCACGACACCAGCTCCATGAGGGGGCTCCAGCCCATTGATGTATCCTGGGGAGTGAAAAGCCACAGTCTCTTAAGTCTCTCCATTGGGTGGGTTGCCCACTGCTTTATCCTGGGGAGTGCAAAGCCACAGTCTCTCCAGTGGGTGGTTTGCCCACTGCTTTATCCTGGGGAGTGCAAAGCCACAGTCTCTCAAGTCTCTTCAGTGGGTGGTTTGCCCACTGCTGCATCCTGGGGAGTGCAAAGCCACAGTCTCTCAAGTCTCTCCAGTGGGTGGTTTGCCCACTGCTGCATCCTGGGGAGTGCAAAGCCACAGTCTCTCAAGTCTCTCCAGTGGGTGGTTTGCTCACTGCTGCATCCTGGGGAGTGCAAAGCCACAGTATCTCTAGTCTCTCAAGTGGGTGGTTTGCCCACTGCTTTATCCTGGGTAGTGCAAAGCCACAGTCTCTCAAGTCTCTCCTGTGGGTGGTTTGCTCACTGCTGCATCCTGGGGAGTGCAAAGCCACAGTCTCTCAAGTCTCTCTAGTGGATGGTTTGCCCACTGCTGCATCCTGGGGAGTGCAATGCCACAGTCTCTCAAGTCTCTCCAGTGGGTGGTTTGCTCACTGCTGCATCCTGGGGAGTGGAAAGCCACAGTCTCTCAAGTCTCTCCAGTGGGTGGTTTGCTCACTGCTGCATCCTGGGGAGTGGAAAGCCACAGTCTCTCAAGTCTCTCCAGTGGGTGGGTTTCCCACTGCATTATCCTGGGGAGTGCAAAGTCACAGTCTCTCAAGTCTCTCAAGTGGGTGGTTTGCCCACTGCTTTATCCTGGGTAGTGCAAAGCCACAGTCTCTCAAGTCTCTCCAGTGGGTGGTTTGCTCACTGCTGCATCCTGGGAGTGCAAAGCCACAGTCTCTCAAGTCTCTATAGTGGATGGTTTGCCCACTGCTGCATCCTGGGGAGTGCAAAGCCACAGTCTCTCAAGTCTCTCCAGTGGGTGGTTTGCTCACTGCTGCATCCTGGGGAGTGGAAAGCCACAGTCTCTCAAGTCTCTCCAGTGGGTGGGTTTCCCACTGCATTATCCTGGGGAGTGCAAAGCCACAGTCTCTCAAGTCTCTCAAGTGGGTGGTTTGCCCACTGCTTTATCCTGGGTAGTGCAAAGCCACAGTCTCTCAAGTCTCTCCAGTGGGTGGTTTGCTCACTGCTGCATCCTGGGGAGTGCAAAGCCACAGTCTCTCAAGTCTCTCCAGTGGGTGGGTTTCCCACTGCATTATCCTGGGGAGTGCAAAGCCACAGTCTCTCAAGTCTCTCAAGTGGGTGGTTTGCCCACTGCTTTATCCTGGGTAGTGCAAAGCCACAGTCTCTCAAGTCTCTCCAGTGGGTGGTTTGCTCACTGCTGCATCCTGGGGAGTGCAAAGCCACAGTCTCTCAAGTCTCTATAGTGGATGGTTTGCCCACTGCTGCATCCTGGGGAGTGCAAAGCCACAGTCTCTCAAGTCTCTCCAGTGGGTGGTTTGCTCACTGCTGCATCCTGGGGAGTGGAAAGCCACAGTCTCTCAAGTCTCTCCAGTGGGTGGGTTTCCCACTGCATTATCCTGGGGATTGCAAAGCCACAGTCTCTCAAGTCTCTCAAGTGGGCGGTTTTCCCACTGCTTTATCCTGGGTAGTGCAAAGCCACAGTCTCTCAAGTCTCTCCAGTGGGTGGTTTGCTCACTGCTTTATCCTGGGTAGTGCAAAGCCACAGACTCACAAGTGGATGCCTTACTCCACTGGTTCTGGAGGGGGCTTTGTGTCCAGAGTGCTTCATCCTGCTAAGGACAGAGGTAGTGGATAGATCTCTCCACTGGTTCTGGAGGGGGCTTTGTGCCCAGAGTGCTTCATCCTGCTAAGGACAGAGGTAGTGGATGCCTTACTCCACTGGCTCTGGAGCGGGCTTTGTGCCCAGAGTGCTTCATCCTGCTAAGGACAGATGTAGTGGATATATCTCTCCACTGGTTCTGGAGGGGGCTTTGTGCCCAGAGTGCTTCATCCTGCTAAGGACAGAGGTAGTGGATGCCTTACTCCACTGGTTCTGCAGGGGGCTTTGTGCCCAGAGTGCTTCATCCTGCTAAGGACAGAGGTAGTGGATGTATCTCTCCACTGGTTCTGGAGGGGGCTTGGTGCCCAGAGTGCATCATTCACCCCGTGACGGACTCAGTTGCGTCAGTGCCCTTGCCGCTCATGGGCCAGCGGTGCTTGAGATGGCGGTGCCCTGTTCAGCGGTGCTTGAGATGGCGGTGCCCTGTTCTGCAGTGCTTGAGATGGCAGTGCCCTGCTCAGCGGTGCTTGAGATGGCGGTGCCCTGTTCAGCGGTGCTTGAGATAGCGGTCTCCATTGCAGGGTCTCAGCTGCTGGTGGTCCTTCATGGCCCAACGGGGCTTTTGCTGGCTGGCCTTCATGGCCCAACGGGGCTTTTGCTGGCGGTCCTTCATGTCCCAACGGGGCTTTTGCTGGCGGTCCTTCATGGCCCAATGGGGCTTTTGCTGGCAGTCCTTCATGGCCCAACGGGGCAATTGCTGGCGGTCCTTCATTGCCCAACAGGGCTGGTGCTGGCGGTCCTTCATGGCCCAACGGGGCTGGTGCTGGCGGTGGCCTCCTGGGCTGCTGGGCTGGTGCTGGCGGTGGCCTCCTTGGCAGCTGGACTGGTGCTGGCGGTGGCCTCCTGGGCAGCTGGGCTGGTGCTGGCGGTGGCCTCCTGGGCAGCTGGGCTGGTGCTGGCGGTGGCCTCCTGGGCAGCAGGGCTGGTGCTGGCGGTGGCCTCCTGGGCAGCGGGGATTATGGTGGTCTTCTCCGCCGTGCTGCTCTTCCCAGACTTGCCGGGTTTGTTGTGGCCCTTCCCCACCTTGGAAGGTGTTACAGCTGACTCCACACTCCCACCTGTACCCTTGGGAGCAGCTTTGGTGGCTGGAGTCTTCCCCCTCTCCCGCCGGGCACTGGCCATCTTCTGATGCTTCACAGGTGGGGGACTGTCTGTGCTCTGGCTCCGTGCCACACTGGCTGCCCTGGTGGCCGGTGCACTCTAGATTCCGGTGACCTATGAGATGGACGGGGTGGGGGAGGTGTGGGAAAGAGGTCAGGGTGGACAGGAAAAGTTTTTGGGATACACTGGGACTGGTAGCTGGAGGGGGTTTGGGAGTGGAGGAGGTGTATGTTTGGTGACTTTGGGTGAAGGTGCATGCGCTGGAGGCTGTCGTGAGGTGGATGGCTGTTGGGTGGGTGTGTGCCTGCGTTTGTGTATCTTGGGAGGGGGCGTCATAGACACACTGGGAGAGGACACAGGGGAATGTGTGAATGATAGTGGGGGTGGTGACTGCACGTGAGCGGGGTGTGGTGGTGGGTGTCCTGGAGAGGGACGTTGTGGCTGTAGATGTAGTGCATGCAGGTGTGAGTGTAGACGAGACTGGGAGGGAGGAGGGAGACGAGGAGGAGGGGGACACAGTGGAGGCAGTGGATGTTGGTGTGTCTGCATGTGTGTGATGCTTGCGTGAGTGCCTGTGGGATGTGTGGTGCTTATTTTTGCCTGAGCTACCCTTGGGTGTTGACGTGTGTGCATGTTGGTCTGTAGGTGTGCTTGGGATAGGCTGAGGTACAGGGGATTGGGTCTGGGTGGAGGAAGTTGGAGGGGGAGGCTAGAGACGGGGACAATGGCTGCCATCAGTGCTGAGGCCAGAGTCTGAAAAGCTCGGTGAAGGTCCGCCTGACCAGAATGAATGCCCTCCAGGAATGCATTAGTTTGTTGCAACTGCCTCTCTACACCCTGGATGGCATTCAAAATGGTAGACTGCCCAACAGTGAGGGACCTGAGGAGGTCAATGGCCTCCTTACTGAGGGCAGCAGGGGTGATTGGGGCAGGGCCTAAGGTGCCTGGGGCGAAGGTAATGCCCACCCTCCTGGGTGAGCGGGCACGGGGCAGAGACTGACAGGCTGCTGGGAGGGGGGATGGCGGCTGCACCTGTAGACGCGGGGGGCACAGATGTTGCCGCCACCACAAGGGAGCTCCCATCAGAGGACGAGTCTGTGTCGCTGGTCTCAGCTCCTTTCCCCGCCGTGGAGCTCCCCTCGCCCTCCGTCCCACTGGTGAATTCTGACTCCGTAGTGTCGCCCTCCAGGGCCATGTGGGATGCAGCTCCCTCGTGCTCCGGTGCCACTGCTCCTCCGCCTGATGATGCTAATGCACACAAGAACAGGGAGACCACAAAAAGGGGGGGAAAGACAGAAGAGAGACATGTTGAGTGCATGCATTACCGCTACCGTTGGCGGACACGACAGACACAGAAGCCCCCTGCACTATGCCGCGCTCTTGGGCTCCACTGTTCAATTCCTGGGAAATGGCCTACAAGGTTATGGACGACATCTGCACACACAGATGACACGTGGGCATTACTAGGTGTACTTGGCACTCTACAGAGGTGGGCTGGGGTGCCACATGGCCTGCCTTACGGAGGGGCCTTGCCTACGGAACTCGCCCTGGCCTAGGGAAACCCACAGCCCATCTCCCCCACCCAGACACCTCCACTGCGTGCAAAGTCAGCAGAATGAGAGTGTACTCACCCCCTTGTGTCTGCTGTGATGCCCTCAAGCGCCCATCCAACTTTGGGTAGGCCACAGCCAGGATCCGGAACATCAGGGGCGTCATGGTGCGACGGGCACCCCTCCCACATTGGGAGGCCATCCCCAGCTGAGCCTCCGCCGTCTTCTTGCTCCAGCGGCGAATGTCCTCCCATCTTTTACGGCAGTGGGTGCTCCGTCTGTGGTAGACCCCCAGGGTCCGGACGTCCTTGGCGATGGCATGCCAAATATCTTTTTTCTGGTGGGCGCTGACATACATGAAATGAACAGGGAAAAAAGAGAAGTTATTACCAACTGCACCGTCAAAGTGATTGGCCCCCATCCCTATCCTTGCCATGTGGCACATACATTCACCGTCTTTCATGCACGCAGCACTCTCCCCCCTTCCTTCTTACATCCAGCCCTTTCCACACAGGCATAGCCCATACAACATGCTCCCTGTGTACATACCTGTTTGTCTGGAGGACCGTAGAGTAGCGTGTACTGGGGGAGGACCCCATCCACGAGTTTCTCCAACTCCTCCGATGTGAAGGCAGGGGCCCTTTCCCCAGACACTCGAGCCATTGTCTCTTCCAGACCGAGGTCACAGCAGCACTTGCAGTGTAGGTCCTCTCCTGTCGAAGATCAGGTATCGAGTGATTGAACAGATAGAAAATGGCGGTCACGTCCGCTGCGGTGCGTACCGTCACCGCCGGCGCACATCGTCATTGGCTCCTGGCACCCATAGGGTCCAATGTTAACCAATGCAGCATTGCGCCGCGGTCATCGACCACCTACCGCGACGGTGTACAACGCCAGCGCAGTTACCTCACATCCCATTGTCCCACTTTAGAGGTCAGGCAGCCGCCATTTCAGGGGCCCACATGGCTTCATATCCAACTGCGTCACACATGCCTAGGCCTAGACTCAACACACATACAGGCCACCTTTTGAGTATGATTGGTGTTCTGGGTAAACTGTGGGTACGTACCTCTGACTTGTTTGACTCTGTGCTCGCTGTTGTCCTTCATAGGCACCGTCCGCTGGGACATGTGAGGAGATGGCGGCATCCTCCGGTGTACCGACCGTTGGTGGACCTGTCGACAATGGAGGAGCGACATGTCATAATCACATACAGGCTTGACCGTGCCACAATCCAGGAACTGTGTACCCAGTTGGAGCCAGACCTGATGTCAGCAATCCGCCATCCCACAGGAATCCCCCTTCAAGTGCAGGTACTGTCAGTGCTCCATTTCCTTGCAAGTGGGTCTTTTCAAACAACAGTGGCCATACCATCAGGGATGTCCCAGCCTATGTTTTCCAACGTATTGTCCAGAGTGTTGTCTGCCCTTCTGAAACACATGCAGAGCTAAATCGTTTTCCCTCAGGTGGAGTATTTGCCTACAGTGAAAGGTGATTTCTATGCCCTGGGACATATCCCCAACATCATAGGTGCCATTGATGGGACCCGTGTGGCTTTGCCCCCCCCCCCCCACAGGAGTGAACAGGTGTACAGAAACCGGAAGAGTTATCATTCTATGAATGTACAGATGGTATGTTTGGCCGACCAGTACATCTCCCATGTGAATGCCAAGTTCCCTGGCTCAGTGCATGACGCCTACATCCTGCGGAATAGCAGCATCCCTTATGTGATGGGTCAACTCCAGAGGCACCGTGTGTGGCTATTAGGTGAGCACTGCAGGCAAGTCAGTGGGAATGGTTGTCTGGGTCTGGGGTTACCCTACAGGTTAGTGTGTGTCTAATACTTGTCCCTCGCCATTTGCAGATGACTCTGGTTACCCCAACCTGTCATGGCTACTGACCCCAGTGAGGAATCCCAGGACAAGGGCAGAGGAAAGCTACAATGAGGCCCATGGGCGAACTAGAAGGGTGATCGAGCGGACCTTCGGCCTCCTGAAGGCCAGGTTCTGGTGCCTCCATATGACAGATGGATCCCTATTCTACTCACCCAAGAAGGTGTGCCAGAACATCGTGGCATGCTGTATGCTTCATAACTTGGCATTGCGACGACAGGTGCCTTTTCTGCAGGAGGATGGTCCAGATGGCGGTGTTGTTGCAGCTGTGGAGCCTGTGGACAGTGAAGACGAGGAAGCAGAGGAAGAAGACATGAACAACAGGGACTCAGTGATCCAGCAATATTTTCAGTGAGACACAGGTAAGAGTACAGACCTGCCTACTACATGTACTTAAACACTACCACCTCTCTACTGTCTGTCGTTTTCACCCACATGGTCACTGAGTTGTTACTTTCCCTTACGATTTCACAGATGTGGGTCCCACTGTGTGACATATGCTTTGATTCCTCATGGACTTGAGCTGTGTGACATAGGTATGTTGACATTACAATTGAAAGAGCATTTTGTCACTGTAATTGCTAATACACTATTTCGAAATCACAGACAGACTCCAGATTGTTTTCTGTTTTAAGTGTGTTTATTTAAGTGCTCAATATTGGAGGGGGTAGTGAAATGGTGAGGGGTGATGACAGAGGAATGTCCATGGAAGATTCCAGTCTATTAGTCTCACAGGTGCACTGCCCAAATGGGCATAGCATGTGGAGCTGGGGCAGTTTAAGTATGGACAGGGTGACAAAGTGGGACAGTAGGATGGCAATCAGGGTGGTCTCATTTGTTGGCGGGGGTCTTGGCATCGTGCTCTGTCTTTGTCCTGGATCTCAGGAACCGTTTGAGGGGTGGTTCTCCCTCCGCAGGGGGTGGGGTGCTGGTGTGGTGGTCCTGTGGCGGGGCGTCCTGTCCACTAGCGCCTGTGGAGGTGGTGGGCAGTTCATCATCCATGCTAGTGTCAGGGGCCCCTTGTAGTGCCACAGTGTCCCTCCTGGTGTTGAGTAGTTCCTTCAGCACCCCTACTATGGTGCCCAGGGTAGAGCTGATGGTTCTGAGTTCCTCCCTGAAGCCCATATACTGTTCCTCCTGCGGGCGCTGGGTCTCCTGAAACTTGGCCAGTACTGTTGCCATTGTCTCCTGGGTGTGGTGGTAGGCTCTCATGATGGAGGAGAGGGCCTCGTGGAGAGTGGGTTCCCTTGGCCTGTCCGCCCCCTGTCGCACAGCAGCCCTCCCAGTTCCCCTGTGTTCCTGGGCCTCCGTCCCCTGGACCGTGTGCTGACTACCACTGCCCCCAGGTCCCTGTTGTTGTTGGGGTGGTGGGTTATCCTGGGTTCCTTTTAGTGGTGGACACACTGCTGATTGACGTCTCCTGGGGATGGAGGTATGGGCCCGCTGGGTGGGTGCCAGTGTGAGGGGAACTGACTGTCCCAAGGTCACCGATGGGCCAGGCTGGTCATCTAGATCCAGTTGGACAGAGGTGCTGTCATCACTGTGGGCCTCTTCTGTTGGTGGTGTGGACATGTGTGGACCCTCCTGTCCGGTGACGTTGGGTAGGGGTCCTGCAGGGGTATAAAAGGATGGTTATTACATCTGTATGTGCCATGGTGTGCAATGGGTGGGTGACCGTGTACCCCAGTGCTTGCATTCCTGTGTGGGAGCTTGGGTGATGGTGGTTTAGGGGGTTATATGGGTATGTGCAGTGGGCATGCTTTAGTGATGGGTGTCCATGCTTTGTAGTTGCATGCAGGGCTTGGTGTTGGGATGTGTGGTTTGTGATATTGGGACATATGTGAGGAGCTGGGGTGCTGGGGGTGAGGGTGGGGGTATGTGATAGCATGCAGGTAGGGTGGGGGATGTAATAGTTAAGATTTGAGTTACCAGAGTCCATTCCTCCACCTACTCCTGTGAGGCCCTCAGAATGCTGAATCGCCAAGACCTGCTCCTCCCATGTTGTTAGTTGTGGGTGAGGAAGTGGAGGTCCGCTGCCAGTCCGCTGAACCCCCTGGTGGTGTCTTGAGACCACGGAACGCACCTTCCCCCGTAGGTCGTTACACCTCTTCCTGATGTCCTCCCGATTTCTTGGGTGCTGTCCCACTGCGTTGATCCTGTCCACTATTCTTCGCCATAGCTCCATCTTCCTTGCTAGTGAGGTGTGCTGCACCTGTGATCCGAATAGCTGTGGCTCTACCCGGACGATTTCCTCCACCATGACCCTGAGCTCCTCCTCCGAGAACCTGGGGTGTCTTTGCCGTGCCATGGAGTGGTGTAAGTGATGTGTGGGGTGGATTGTGTGGTGATAAGTGTGCTGATATGTAGTGGTGTGTTGTGTGAGGTGCGTGGAAGTTGTGTGGGTGATGGTGTTGTGTGCCTGTGGATGCTGTTGCTCTTGCTATTGGTGTCTCTCTCTGGCCTTCTTTCTGAATGTTTTGTCGTGGGGGTTTGTGGGTGATGTGGGTGTGTGTTTTATATTGTAATGGGTGTGTGGGAGTGGTGTGTGTATGTGTATCAGGTGTGTGTATTTCGAATTGTCCAATGTGGATGTGTTTTGTATGTGTGTGTGTATTTTGAGCGTGGCGGTGTGTACCGCCAATGGAATACCGCGGTTGAAAGACAGCCGCGTGGATTCGTGTTTCGTGATAGTGTGGCCGTATTTCTGTTGGCGTGACAGTGGAGGTTTTGTTTTCGCCAGTTGATCACTGACCTTTGGTGTGGCGGACTTGTGTGGGTGTCTGAATTTTGGCGGATTCCGTGCTTTGGGTCATAATAGTTGTGGCGGTTATCCACAGCCGCGGCGGTGTGTTGGCGGTCTTCTGCACGGTGGTAAGCAGCTTTTACCGCCAATGTTGTAATGAGGGCCTATATGTTTTAATAAAATAAAAAGAAAAGATATAAAAATACCAAAAAAATATATATTTGTTTAGGCAATAGGCTTAGTTGGTCTATGTGTGACTTTAGTTCATGTTTTTCTACTCGTCTATTTTCTCTAAAGAGGGGTGGGGGACAATATTTATTGTGTGGCATTACATGCATAATATAAGTTAAGATTAGGATAGATAGCTGTAGGAATAAGTTTGGATAAGTTAGTATAGGTAAGCTTAATGTAGTTTAGTGTGCAGTTTAGGTTTTTAATAGGTAGTGTTTTTAGTATTAATAAATAATGTTAGTTTTCTGCAATATGGTGTCCATGATGATTGACTGTCTGGGTGTTATCATGTTTGCACTGGCCACATTAGACAAAAGCCTTTGGGTATGCGTTCAGTATTGATTTACGTGTATGACTATGGCCCTCATTACAACCCTGGCGGTCGGTGGTAAAGCGGCGGGAAGACTGCCAACAGGCTGACGGAAAAAAATATGGAATCACGACCGTGGCAGAAACCGCCAACATAGACAGCCACTTTAACACTCCGACCGCCACGGATGTAGAAACAAACAGCCTGGCGGTCACCTCCAACAGACAGGCGGAAGACAATGTACCGCCCACACTATTATGACAGGCCAATCCGCCACCTTTTCCGGGGTGGATTCAACGCAAATAAAAACACGGTGGAAACAGGACTTGGAAGGAAAAACTCTCACCTCTACACACCCCACGAGGAACCAGGACGCCATGGAGCCGGAACTCCAAATACTCCCTTTGATTGTCTTCCTGCTCCTCTACCAGGAGCACTACCGACGGCGGCGACGACCACAGTGAGTACTGCACCTACAACACAGGGGAGGGGGGAGGGAAAGAGATTGACACACACACGCAAGATGCAACACCCCCACCCCCACCATCACCCACAACAACATAAATACATGCTGAAACGTTACGTTCCTCCCCCCCCCCCCGGGAGGAACGCAAGGACAAAAGGAAATTATTTGAACGAATGTAATCAAGAAAAATCCATTACTCAAAAATTTATATACACTATTAACAAATATGTACACCAAGAATTCAAGTCCAGGTACTGCACCTGTATAGTCCGTAGACCACTGGGCCCAAAATGCATGGGCGAGGCCCACACAAGATACCCGATCCAAATGGAGAGAACACTGCAGGGGCATCAGATCTAAATAAAACAGGCACCTCAGGGGGAAGAAAGGGGGGCTCCTCAGCCGGATGAGTGCACGACACCAGCTCCATGAGGGGGCTCCAGCCCATTGATGTATCCTGGGGAGTGAAAAGCCACTGTCTCTCAAGTCTCTCCATTGGGTGGGTTGCCCACTGCTTTATCCTGGGGAGTGCAAAGCCACAGTCTCTCAAGTCTCTCCAGTGGGTGGTTTGCCCACTGCTTTATCCTGGGGAGTGCAAAGCCACAGTCTCTCAAGTCTCTCCAGTGGGTGGTTTGCCCACTGCTGCATCCTGGGAGTGCAAAGCCACAGTCTCTCAAGTCTCTCCAGTGGGTGGTTTGCTCACTGCTGCATCCTGGGGAGTGGAAAGCCACAGTCTCTCAAGTCTCTCCATTGGGTGGTTTCCCACTGCATTATCCTCGGGAGTGCAAAGCCACAGTCTCTCTAGTCTCTCAAGTGGGGGGTTTGCCCACTGCTTTATCCTGGGTAGTGCAAAGCCACAGTCTCTCAAGTCTCTCCAGTGGGTGGTTTGCTCACTGCTGCATCCTGGGGAGTGCAAAGCCACAGTCTCTCAAGTCTCTCTAGTGGATGGTTTGCCCACTGCTGCATCCTGGGGAGTGCAAGGCCACAGTCTCTCAAGTCTCTCCAGTGGGTGGTTTGCTCACTGCTGCATCCTGGGGAGTGGAAAGCCACAGTCTCTCAAGTCTCTCCAGTGGGTGGTTTGCTCACTGCTGCCTCCTGGGGAGTGGAAAGCCACAGTCTCTCCAGTGGGTGGGTTTCCCACTGCATTATCCTGGGGAGTGCAAAGCCACAGTCTCTCTAGTCTCTCAAGTGGGTGGTTTGCCCACTGCTTTTTCCTGGGTAGTGCAAAGCCACAGTCTCTCAAGTCTCTCCAGTGGGTGGTTTGCTCACTGCTGCATCCTGGGGAGTGCAAAGCCACAGTCTCTCAAGTCTCTATAGTGGATGGTTTGCCCACTGCTGCATCCTGGGGAGTGCAAAGCCACAGTCTCTCAAGTCTCTCCAGTGGGTGGTTTGCTCACTGCTGCATCCTGGGGAGTGGAAAGCCACAATCTCTCAAGTCTCTCCAGTGGGTGGGTTTCCCACTGCATTATGCTGGGGAGTGCAAAGCCACAGTCTCTCAAGTCTCTCAAGTGGGCGGTTTTCCCACTGCTTTATCCTGGGTAGTGCAAAGCCACAGTCTCTCAAGTCTCTCCATTGGGTGGTTTGCTCACTGCTTTATCCTGGGTAGTGCAAAGCCACAGACTCACAAGTAGGTGCCTTACTCCACTGGTTCTGGAGGGGGCTTTGTGCCCAGAGTGCTTCATCCTGCTAAGGACAGAGGTAGTGGATGTATCTCTCCACTGGTTCTGGAAGGGGCTTTGTGCCCAGAGTGCTTCTTCCTGCTAAGGACAGAGGTAGTGGATGCCTTACTCCACTGGTTCTGGAGCGGGCTTTGTGCCCAGAGTGCTTCATCCTGCTAATGACAGAGGTAGTGGATGTATCTCTCCACTGGTTCTGGAGGGGGCTTTGTGCCCAGAGTGCTTCATCCTGCTAAGGACAGAGGTAGTGGATGTATCTCTCCACTGGTTCTGGAGGGGGCTTGGTGCCCAGAGTGCATCATTCACCCCGTGACGGACTCAGTTGCGTCAGTGCCCTTGCCGCTCATGGGCCAGCGGTGCTTGAGATGGCGGTGCCCTGTTCAGCGGTGCTTGAGATGGCGGTGCCCTGTTCAGCAGTGCTTGAGATGGCAGTGCCCTGCTCAGCGGTGCTTGAGATGGCGGTGCCCTGTTCAGCGGTGCTTGAGATAGCGGTCTCCATTGCAGGGTCTCAGCTGCTGGTGGTCCTTCATGGCCCAACGGGGCTTTTGCTGGCGGGCCTTCATGGCCCAACGGGGCTTTTGCTGGCGGTCCTTCATGTCCCAACGGGGCTTTTTCTGGCGGTCCTTCATGGCCCAATGGGGCTTTTGCTGGCGGTCCTTCATGGCCCAACGGGGCTATTGCTGGCGGTCCTTCATGGCCCAACAGGGCTGATGCTGGCGGTCCCTCATGGCCCAACGGGGCTGGTGCTGGCGGTGGCCTCCTGGGCAGCTGGGCTGGTGCTGGCGGTGGCCTCCTGGGCAGCTGGACTGGTGCTGGCGGTGGCCTCCTGGGCAGCTGGGCTGGTGCTGGCGGTGGCCTCCTGGGCAGCTGGGCTGGTGCTGGCGGTGGCCTCCTGGGCAGCAGGGCTGGTGCTGTTGGTGGCCTCCTGGGCAGCGGGGATTATGGCGGTCTTCTCCGCCGTGCTGCTCTTCCCAGACTTGCCGGGTTTCTTGTGGCCCTTCCCCACCTTGGAAGGTGTCACAGCTGACTCCACACTCCCACCTGTACCCTTGGGAGCGGCTTTGGTGGCTGGAGTCTTCCCCCTCTCCCGCCGGGCACTGGCCAACTTCTGATGCTTCACAGGTGGGGGACTGTCTGTGCTCTGGCTCCGTGCCACACTGGCTGCCCTGGTGGCCGGTGCACTCTAGATTCCGGTGACCTATGAGATGGACAGGGTGGGGGAGGTGTGGGAAAGAGGTCAAGGGTGGACAGGAAAAGTTTTTGGGATACACTGGGACGGGTAGCTGGAGGGGGTTTGGGAGTGGAGGAGGTGTATGTTTGGTGACTTTGGGTGAAGGTGCATGCGCTGGAGGCTGTCGTGAGGTGGATGGCTGTTGGGTGGGTGTGTGCCTGCGTTTGTGTATCTTGGGAGGGGGCGTCATAGACACACTGGGAGAGGACACAGGGGATGTGTGAATGATAGTGGGGGTGGTGACTGCACGTGAGCGTGGTGTGGTGGTGGGTGTGCTGGAGAGGGACGTTGTGGCTGTAGATGTAGTGCATGCAGGTGTGAGTGTAGACGAGACTGGGAGGGAGGAGGGAGACGAGGAGGAGGGGGACACAGTGGAGGCAGTGGATGTTGGTGTGTCTGCATGTGTGTGATGCTTGCGTGAGTGCCTGTGGGATGTGTGGTGCTTATTTTTGCCTGAGCTACCCTTGGGTGTTGACGTGTGTGCATGTTGGTCTGTAGGTGTGCTTGGGATAGGCTGAGGTACAGGGGATTGGGTCTGGGTGGAGGAAGTTGGAGGGGGGAGGCTAGAGACGGGGAAAATGGCTGCCATCAGTTGTGAGGCCAGAGTCTGAAAAGCTCGGTGAAGGTCCGCCTGACCAGAATGAATGCCCTCCAGGAATGCATTAGTTTGTTGCAACTGCCTCTCTACACCCTGGATGGCATTCAAAATGGTAGACTGCCCAACAGTGAGGGACCTGAGGAGGTCAATGGCCTCCTTACTGAGGGCAGCAGGGGTGATTGGGGCAGGGCCTAAGGTGCCCGGGGCGAAGGTAATGCCAACCCTCCTGGGTGAGCGGGCACGGGGCAGAGACTGACAGGCTGCTGGGAGGGCGGTGCTGGTAGGGGGGGTGGCGGCTGTACCTGTAGACGCGGGGGGCACAGATGTTGCCGCCACCACAAGGGAGCTCCCATCAGAGGACGAGTCTGTGTCGCTGGTCTCAGCTCTTGTCCCCGCCGTGGAGCTCCCCTCGCCCTCCGTCCCACTGGTGAATTCTGACTCCGTAGTGTCACCCTCCAGGGCCATGTGGGATGCAGCTCCATCGTGCTCCGGTGCCACTGCTCCTCCGCCTGATGATTCTAATGCACACAAGAACAGGGAGACCACAAAAAGGGGGGGAAAGACAGAAGAGAGACATGTTGAGTGCATGCATTACCGCTACCGTTGGCGGACACGACAGACACAGAAGCCCCCTGCACTACGCCGCGCTCTTGGGCTCCACTGTTCAATTCCTGGGAAAAGGCCTACAAGGTTATGGACGACATCTGCACACATAGATGACACGTGGGCATTACTAGGTGTACTTGGCACTCTACAGAGGTGGGCTGGGGTGCCACATGGCCTGCCTTACGGAGGGGCCTTGCCTACGGAACTCGCCCTGGCCTAGGGAAACCCACAGCCCATCTCCCCCACCCAGACACCTCCACTGCGCGCAAAGTCAGCAGAATGAGAGTGTACTCACCCCCTTGTGTCTGCTGTGATGCCCTCAAGCGCCCATCCAACTTTGGGTAGGCCACCGCCAGGATCCGGAACATCAGGGGCGTCATGGTGCGACGGGCACCCGTCCCACATTGGGAGGCCATCCCCAGCTGAGCCTCCGCCGTCTTCTTGCTCCAGCGGCGAATGTCCTCCCATCTTTTACGGCAGTGGGTGCTACGTCTGTGTTAGACCCCCAGGGTCCGGACGTCCTTGGCGATGGCATGCCAAATATATTTTTTCTGGTGGGCGCTGACATACATGAAATGAACAGGGAAAAAAGAGAAGTTATTACCAACTGCACCGTCAAAGTGATTGGCCCCCATCCCTACCCTTGCCATGTGGCACATACATTCACCGTCTTTCATGCACGCAGCACTCTCCCCCCTTCCTTCTTACATCCAGCCCTCTCCACACAGGCATAGCCCATACAACATGCTCCCTGTGTACATACCTGTTTGTCTGGAGGACCGTAGAGTAGCGTGTACTGGGGGAGGACCCCATCCACGAGTTTCTCCAACTCCTCCGATGTGAAGGCATGGGCCCTTTCCCCAGACACTCGAGCCATTGTCTCTTCCAGACCGAGGTCACAGCAGCACTTGCAGTGTAGGTCCTCTCCTGTCGAAGATCAGGTATCGAGTGATTGAACAGATAGATAATGGCGGCACGTCCGCTGCGGTGCGTACCGTCACCGCCGGCGCACATCGCCATTGGCTCCTGGCACCCATAGGGTCCAATGTTAACCAATGCAGCATTGCGCCGCGGTCATCGACCACCTACCGCGACGGTGTACAACGCCAGCGCAGTTACCTCACATCCCATTGTCCCACTTTAGAGGTCAGGCAGCCGCCATTTCAGGGGCCCACATGGCTTCATATCCAACTGCGTCACACATGCCTAGGCCTAGACTCAACACACATACAGGCCACCTTTTGTGTATGATTGGTGTTCTGGGTAAATTGTGGGTACGTACCTCTGACTTGTTTGACTCTGTGCTCGCTGTTGTCCTTCATAGGCACCGTCCGCTGGGACATGTGAGGAGATGGCGGCATCCTCCGGTGTACCGACCGTTGGTGGACCTGTCGACAATGGAGGAGCGACATGTCATAATCACATACAGGCTTGACCGTGCCACAATCCAGGAACTGTGTACCCAGTTGGAGCCAGACCTGATGTCAGCAATCCGCCATCCCACAGGAATCCCCCTTCAAGTGCAGGTACTGTCAGTGCTCCATTTCCTTGCAAGTGGGTCTTTTCAAACAACAGTGGCCATACCATCAGGGATGTCCCAGCCTATGTTTTCCAACGTATTGTCCAGAGTGTTGTCTGCCCTTCTGAAACACATGCAGAGCTAAATCGTTTTCCCTCAGGTGGAGTATTTGCCTACAGTGAAAGGTGATTTCTATGCCCTGGGACATATCCCCAACATCATAGGTGCCATTGATGGGACCCGTGTGGCTTTGCCCCCCCCCACAGGAGTGAACAGGTGTACAGAAACCGGAAGAGTTATCATTCTATGAATGTACAGATGGTATGTTTGGCCGACCAGTACATCTCCCATGTGAATGCCAAGTTCCCTGGCTCAGTGCATGACGCCTACATCCTGCGGAATAGCAGCATCCCTTATGTGATGGGTCAACTCCAGAGGCACCGTGTGTGGCTATTAGGTGAGCACCTGGAGGCAAGTCAGTGGGAATGGTTGTCTGGGTCTGGGGTTACCCTACAGGTTAGTGTGTGTCTAATACTTGTCCCTCGCCATTTGCAGATGACTCTGGTTACCCCAACCTGTCATGGCTACTGACCCCAGTGAGGAATCCCAGGACAAGGGCAGAGGAACGCTACAATGAGGCCCATGGGCGAACTAGAAGGGTGATTGAGCGGACCTTCGGCCTCCTGAAGGCCAGGTTCTGGTGCCTCCATATGACAGATGGATCCCTATTCTACTCACCCAAGAAGGTGTGCCAGATCATCGTGGCATGCTGTATGCTTCATAACTTGGCATTGCGACGACAGGTGCCTTTTCTGCAGGAGGATGGTCCAGATGGCGTGTTGTTGCAGCTGTGGAGCCTGTGGACAGTGAAGACGAGGAAGCAGAGGAAGAAGACATGAACAACAGGGACTCAGTGATCCAGCAATATTTTCAGTGAGACACAGGTAAGAGTACAGACCTGCCTACTACATGTACTTAAACACTACCACCTCTCTACTGTCTGTCGTTTTCACCCAGTATATGGTCACTGAGTTGTCACTTTCCCTTACGATTTCACAGATGTGGGTCCCACTGTGTGACATATGCTTTGATTCCTCATGGACTTGAGCTGTGTGACATAGGTATGTTGACATTACAATTGAAAGAGCATTTTGTCACTGTAATTGCTAATACACTATTTCGAAATCACAGACAGACTCCAGATTGTTTTCTGTTTTAAGTGTGTTTATTTAAGTGCTCAATATTGGAGGGGGTAGTGAAATGGTGAGGGGTGATGGCAGAGGAATGTCCATGGCAGATTCCAGTCTATTAGTCTCACAGGTGCACTGCCCAAATGGGCATAGCATGTGGAGCTGGGGCAGTTTAAGTATGGACAGGGTGACAAAGTGGGACAGTAGGATGACAATCAGGGTGGTCTCATTTCTTTGCGGTGTCTTGGCATCGTGCTCTGTCTTTGTCCTGGATCTCAGGAACCGTTTGAGGGGTGGTTCTCCCTCTGCAGGGGGTGGGGTGCTGGTGTGGTGGTCCTGTGGCCGGGCGTCCTGTCCACTAGCGCCTGTGGAGGTGGTGGGCAGTTCATCATCCATGCTAGTGTCAGGGGCCCCTTGTAGTGCCACAGTGTCCCTCCTGGTGTTGAGTAGTTCCTTCAGCACCCCTACGATGGTGCCCAGGGTGGAGCTGATGGTTCTGAGTTCCTCCCTGAAGCCCATATACTGTTCCTCCTGCGGGCGCTGGGCCTCCTGAATCTTGGCCAGTACTGGTGCCATTGTCTCCTGGGTGTGGTGGTAGGCTCTCATGATGGAGGAGAGGGCCTCGTGGAGAGTGGGTTCCCTTGGCCTGTCCGCCCCCTGTCGCACAGCAGCCCTCCTAGTTCCCCTGTGTTCCTGGGCCTCCGTCCCCTTGACCGTGTGCCGACTACCACTGCCCCCAGGTCCCTGTTGTTGTTGGGGTGGGGGGTTATCCTGGGTTCCTTTTAGTGGTGGACACACTGCTGATTGACGTGTCCTGGGGACGGAGGTATGGGCCCGCTGGGTGGGTGCCAGTGTGAGGGGAACTGACTGTACCAAGGTCCCCGATGGGCCGGGCTGGTCATCTAGATCCAGTTGGACAGAGGTGCTGTCATCACTGTGGGCCTCTTCTGTTGGTGGTGTGGACATGTGTGGACCCTCCTGTCCGGTGACGTTGGGTAGGGGACCTGCAGGGGTATAAAAGGATGGTTATTACATCTGTATGTGCCATGGTGTGCAATGGGTGGGTGACTGTGTATCCCAGTGCTTGCATTCCTGTGTGGGAGCTTGGGTGATGGTGGTTTAGGGGGTTGTATGGGTATGTGCAGTGGGCATGCTTTAGTGATGGGTGTCCATGCTTTGTAGTTGCATGCAGGGCTTGGTGTTGGGATGTGTGGTTTGTGATATTGGGACATATGTGAGGAGCTGGGTTGCTGGGGGTGAGGGTGGGGGTATGTGATAGCATGCAGGTAGGGTGGGGGATGTAATAGTTAAGATTTGAGTTACCAGAGTCCATTCCTCCACCTACTCCTGTGAGGCCCTCAGAATGCTGAATCGCCAAGACCTGCTCCTCCCATGTTGTTAGTTGTGGGTGAGGAAGTGGGGGTCCGCTGCCAGTCCGCTGAACCCCCTGGTGGTGTCTTGAGACCACGGAACGCACCTTCCCCCGTAGGTCGTTACACCTCTTCCTGATGTCCTCCCGATTTCTTGGGTGCTGTCCCACTGCGTTGATCCTGTCCACTATTCTTCGCCATAGCTCCATCTTCCTTGCTAGTGAGGTGTGCTGCACCTATGATCCGAATAGCTGTGGCTCTACCCGGACGATTTCCTCCACCATGACCCTGAGCTCCTCCTCCGAGAACCTGGGGTGTCTTTGCCGTGCCATGGAGTGGTGTAAGTGATGTGTGGGATCGATTGTGTGGTGATAAGTGTGCTGATATGTAGTGGTGTGTTGTGTGAGGTGCGTGGAAGTTGTGTGGGTGATGGTGTTGTGTGCCTGTGGATGCTGTTGCTCTTGCTGGTGGTGTCTCTCTCTGGACTTCTTTCTGAATGTTTTGTCGTGGGGGTTTGTGGGTGATGTGGGTGTGTGTTTTATATTGTAATGGGTGTGTGGGAGTGGTGTGTGTATGTGTATCAGGTGTGTGTATTTCGAATTGTCCAATGTGGATGTGTTTTGTATGTGTGTGTGTATTTTGAGCGCGGCGGTGTGTACCGCCAATGGAATACCGCGGTTGAAAGACAGCCGCGTGGATTCGTGTTTCGTGCTAGTGTGGCCGTATTTCTGTTGGCGTGACAGTGGAGGTTTTGTTTTCGCCAGTTTATCACTGACCTTTGGTGTGGCGGACTTGTGTGGGTGTCTGAATTTTGGCGGATTCCGTGCTTTGGGTCATAATAGTTATGGCGGTTTTCCACGGCCGCGGCTGTGTGTTGGCGGTCTTCTGCACGGTGGTAAGCGGCTTTTATCGCCAATGTTGTAATGAGGGCCTATATGTTTTAATAAAATAAAAAGAAAAGATATAAAAATAGCAAAAAAATATATATTTGTTTAGGCAATAGGCTTAGTTGGTCTATGTGTGACTTTAGTTCATGTTTTTCTACTCGTCTATTTTCTCTTAAGATGGGTGGGGGACAATATTTATTGTGTGGCATTACATGCATAAGATAAGTTAAGATTAGGATAGATAGCTGTAGGAATAAGTTTGGATAAGTTAGTATAGGTTAGCTTAATGTAGTTTAGTGTGCAGTTTAGGTTTATAATAGGTAGTGTTTTTAGTATTAATAAATCATGTTAGTTTTCTGCAATATGGTGTCCATGATGATTGACTGTCTGGGTGTTATCATGTTTGCACTGGCCACATTAGACAAAAGTCTTTGGGTATGCGTTCAGTATTGATTTACGTGTATGACTATGGCCCTCATTACAACCCTGGCGGTCGGTGGTAAAGCGGCGGGAAGACTGCCAACAGGCTGGCGGAAAAAAAAATGGAATCACGACCGTGGCAGAAACCGCCAACATAGACAGCCACTTTAACACTCCGACCGCCACGGATGTAGAAACAAACAGCCTGGCGGTCACCTCCAACAGACAGGCGGAAGACAATGTACCGCCCACACTATTATGACAGGCCAATCCGCCACCTTTTCCGGGGTGGATTGAACGCGAATAAAAACACGGTGGAAACAGGTCTTGGAAGGAAAAACTCTCACCTCTACACACCCCACGAGGAACCAGGACGCCATGGAGCCGGAACTCCAAATACTCCCTTCGATTGTCTTCCTGCTCCTCTACCAGGAGCACTACCGACGGCGGCGACGACCACGGTGAGTACTGCACCTACAACACAGGGGAGGGGAGAGGGAAAGAGATTGACACACACACGCAAGATGGAACACCCCCACCCCCACCCTCACCCACAACAACACAAATACATCCTGAAACGTTACGTTCCCCCCCCCCGGGAGGAACGCAAGGACAAAAGGAAATGATTTGAACGAATGTAATCAAGAAAAATCCATTACTCAAAAATGTATATACACTATTAACAAATATGTACACCAAGAATTCAAGTCCAGGTACTGCACCTATATAGTCCGTAGACCACTGGGCCCAAAATGCATGGGCGAGGCCCACACAAGATACCCGATCCAAATGGAGAGAACACTGCAGGGGCATCAGATCTAAATAAAACAGGCACCTCAGGGGGAAGAAAGAGGGGCTCCTCAGCCGGATGAGTGCACGACACCAGCTCCATGAGGGGGCTCCAGCCCATTGATGTATCCTGGGGAGTGAAAAGCCACAGTCTCTCAAGTCTCTCCATTGGGTGGGTTGCCCACTGCTTTATCCTGGGGAGTGCAAAGCCACAGTCTCTCAAGTCTCTCCAGTGGGTGGTTTGCCCACTGCTGCATCCTGGGGAGTGCAAAGCCACAGTATCTCAAGTCTCTCCAGTGGGTGGTTTGCCCACTGCTGCATCCTGGGGAGTGCAAAGCCACAGTCTCTCCAGTGGGTGGTTTGCTCACTGCTGCATCCTGGGGAGTGGAAAGCCACAGTCTCTCAAGTCTCTCCATTGGGTGGGTTTCCCACTGCATTATCCTGGGGAGTGCAAAGCCACAGTCTCTCTAGTCTCTCAAGTGGGTGGTTTGCCCACTGCTTTATCCTGGGTAGTGCAAAGCCACAGTCTCTCAAGTCTCTCCAGTGGGTGGTTTGCTCACTGCTGCATCCTGGGAGTGCAAAGCCACAGTCTCTCAAGTCTCTTTAGTGGATGGTTTGCCCACTGCTGCATCCTGGGGAGTGCAAGGCCACAGTCTCTCAAGTCTCTCCAGTGGGTGGTTTGCTCACTGCTGCATCCTGGGGAGTGGAAAGCCACAGTCTCTCAAGTCTCTCCAGTGGGTGGTTTGCTCACTGCTGCATCCTGGGGAGTGGAAAGCCACAGTCTCTCAAGTCTTTCCAGTGGGTGGGTTTCCCACTGCATTATCCTGGGGAGTGCAAAGCCACAGTCTCTCAAGTCTCTCAAGTGGGTGGTTTGCCCACTGCTTTATCCCGGGTAGTGCAAAGCCACAGTCTCTCAAGTCTCTCCAGTGGGTGGTTTGCTCACTGCTGCATCCTGGGGAGTGCAAAGCCACAGTCTCTCAAGTCTCTATAGTGGATGGTTTGCCCACTGCTGCATCCTGGGGAGTGCAAAGCCACAGTCTCTCAAGTCTCTCCAGTGGGTGGTTTGCTCACTGCTGCATCCTGGGGAGTGGAAAGCCACAGTCTCTCAAGTCTCTCCAGTGGGTGGGTTTCCCACTGCATTATCCTGGGGAGTGCAAAGCCACAGTCTCTCATGTCTCTCAAGTGGGCGGTTTTCCCACTGCTTTATCCTGGGTAGTGCAAAGCCACAGTCTCTCAAGTCTCTCCAGTGGATGGTTTGCTCACTGCTTTATCCTGGGTAGTGCAAAGCCACAGTCTCTGAAGTGGATAACAGTCTCCACTGGTTCTGGAGGGGGCTTTGTGCCCAGAGTGCTTCATCCTGCTAATGACAGAGGTAGTGGATGTATCTCTCCACTGGTTCTGGAGGGGGCTTTGTGCCCAGAGTGCTTCATCCTGCCAAGGACTGAGGTGGTGGATGTGACCCTCCACTGACGGTGGGGCAACATGGAAGCTGCCCAGGCCCCTGGAACTGACCACCAGCCACGTACGAATGGCCACAGGGGATGGCAGCCATGTCTGCGGTGGTGCCACTGGCTCATGAAGTGGTGTGGCCGCTGGTGGTGCTGGCGGCGGGCTCAGTAGCGGCGGTGCTTGTGGCGGTCATTGGGCAGTGGTGCTGGTGACGGGCTCACTGACCTCGGTGTTGGCGGCGATGTAATGAGCGGCGGTGCTGGTGGTGGGCTCACTGACCTCGGTGCTGGCGGCGGTGTCATGAACGGCGGTGCTGGTGGCGGGCTCACTGACCTTGGTGCTGCTGAAGGGCAGTGTCTGTGGTGCTGGTGAAGGGCTCAGTGTCTTGGGAGCTGGCGGCGGTGGCGGCGGTGCATGTGGCGGTGCTGGTGGCGGTCTTGTCAGCCGTGCAGGTTGGCGGCGACTTGCCTTTCTTTTTCAGGCCCTTCCCCACCTTCGATGGTGGCGCAGCTGTCTTGCCACTCCCAACTGTTGTCTTAGCTGAGCCCTCGGTGGCAGGTGTTTTGGCCTTCTCCCTCTGGGATGTGGGCAACTTCTTCTGTTTTGGAGGTGGGGGAATGTCCTTGGCCTCTGTCCTTGAGACACTGGCAGCCCTGCTGCTTGGCGCACTCCAAAAGCCGGTTACTGCTGGCACCACTGTGCCCGGTGATGTGGTGGCTGAGGTGCTGGGTTGGGACCTGGAAAGGCGGGCCTTAGGGGACGTAAGGGGTGGGGGAGGTGAAGGGAGGAGGTCAAGGTTTGACAGGAAAAGTTTTTTAGACACACTGGGACGGGTAGATGGAGGGGGTTTGGGAGTGGAGGAAGAGGTAGTGGTTGTAGGAGGTGTCCGTTTGCTGACTTTGGGTGAAGGTGCATGGGCTGGAGGCTGTCGTGAGGTGGATGGCTGTTGGGTGGGTGTGTGACTGCGTTTGTGTACTTTGGGAGGAGGGCTCACAGACACACTGGTAGAGGACATAGGGGATGTGTGAATGGTAGTGGGGGTGGTGATTGCACGTGAGTGGTGTGTGGTGATGGGCGTGCTGGTGATGGAGGTAGTGGCTGAAGATGTAGTGCATGCAGGTGTGAGTGGAGACGTGACAGGGAGGGAGGAGGGAGACGTGGAGGAGGGGGACACAGTGGAGGCAGTGGATGTTGGTATGTGTTCATGGGTATGATGCTTGTGTGAGTGCCTGTGGGATGTGTGGTGCTTATGTTTGCCAGAGCTACCCTTGTTTGCTGAGGTGTGTGCATGCTGGTCTGATGGTGTGCTTGGGATAGGCTGAGGTACTGGGGATTGGGTCTGGGTGGAGGAAGTTGGAGGGGGGAGGTTGGACACAGGGACAATGGCTGCCATTAGTGCTGAGGCCAGAGTCTGAAATGCTCACTGTTGGGCTGCCTGGCCAGAATGAATGCCCTCCAGGTATGCATTTGTCTGTTGCAACTGCCTCTCTACACCCTGGATGGCATTCAGAATGGTAGACTGCCCATCAGTGAGGGATCTGAGGAGGTCAATGGCCTCCTCACTGAGGGCAGCAGGGCTGACTGGGGCAGGGCCTGAGGTGCCTGGGGCGAAGGAGATGCCCACCCTCCTGGGTGAGCGGCCACGGGGCACACGCTGAGGGGCTACTGGGAGGGCGGTGCTTGTAGGGGGGTGGCGGCTATACCTGTAGATGTGGGGGGCACAGAGGGGCCCGCCACCGCAAGGGAGCTCCCATCAGAGGAGAAGTCTGTGTCACTGGTCTCTGCACCAGTCCCCGCCGTGGAGCTCCCCTCGCCCTCCGTCCCACTGGTGAATTCTGACTCCATAGTCTCACCCTCCAGGGTCATGTGGGATGCAGCTCCCTCCTGCTCCGGTGGCACAGCTCCTCCGCGTGATTATGCTAATGCACACAAGAACAGGGAGAGCACAAAAAGGGTGGGGGAAAGAAAGTAGAAAGACATGTTCAGTGCATGCAATACCGCTACCGTTGGCGGACACTACAGACACAGCAGCCCTCTGCACTATGCCATGCACTTAGAGTTCCCTAATTGATCACAGGGACATGGGGTACATGGCCTATGCCCGATTGCTGCACACATGGAAGTCACAGGAGCCTGACTAGGTGTAGATGGCTCTTACTACTGGTGGGGTTGGGGTGCCACTTAGCCTGCCTCACAAAGGGTCCTTGCCTACAAGGCTCGCCCTAGCCTAGGGGAACCCACAGACCACCTCCCCCACCCAGACACCTCCTAATGTGCACAGAATCAGATGGATGTGACTGTACTCACCCCCTTGTGGCTGCTGTGATGCCCTCAAGCGCCCATCCAACTCCGGATACACCACCGCCAGGATCCGGAACATCAGGGGCGTCATGGTGCGATGGGCACCCCTCCCACGTTGGGAGGCCATCCCCAGCTGGGCCTCGGCCGTCTTCTTGTTCCAGCGGCGAAGGTCCTCCCATCTTTTACAGCTGTGGGTGCTCAGTCTGTGGTGAACCCCCAGAGCACGGATGTCCTTGGCGATGGCACACCAAATATCCTTCTTCTGGTGGGCGCTGACCTACAGGAATAGTACAGGGGAAAGGGAAAAACATTAACCGTCTGGACCGTCACAGTCATTGGCCCACGTTCCCACCCTTGCCCTGACGCACATACACTCACCGTCGTATCGTGGACGCCTCATCCCCCCCCCCCATCTCCCATCCACACCACTCCAAACAGGCATTGCCCATACAGCATGCTCACAGTGTACTCACCTGTTTGTCTGGAGGACCATAGAGTAGCATGTACTGGGAGAGGACCCCATCCACTAGTTTCTCCAACTCCTCCGATGTGAAAGCAGGGGGCCTTTCCCCAGACACTTGAGCCATTGTCTCTTCCAGACTGAGGTCACAGCAGCACTTGCAGTGTAGGTCTTCTCCTGTCAAAGATCAGGTATCAAGTGAGTGAACAGAGAGAAAATGGCGGTCACGTCCACGGCGGTGGTACCGTCACCGCCGGCGTACATCGTCATTACCTCATATCCCTTTGCCCCACATTACAGGTCAGGCAGCTGCCATTTCAGGGGGCCACATGGCATTAATTTTAAATGCGTCACACATATCTAGGCCTTGCATACACACTAAGACAGGCACAGAGCAGATTGACAATTGTGTGCAAGAAAGTTGTTTTTTTTGTACCTCAGTGTTGGCTGACCCTCTGATCGCTGTTCTCATCCATAGAGCACGTCCGCTGTGGCAGGTGAGGAGATGGCGGTATCCTCCGGTGTACAGACCGCTGGTGGACCTGTCGACAATGGAAGAGCGAAATGTAATAGTCACCTACAGACTTGATTGTGCCACAATCCAAGAACTGTGTGCCCAGTTGGAGCCAGACCTGATGTCAGCTATCCGCCATCCCACAGGAATCCCCCCTCTAGTGCAGATCCTGTCACTACTCCATTTCCTGGCAAGTGGGTCTTTTCAAACTACAGTGGCCATAGTATCAGGGAAGTCCCAGCCTATGTTCTCAAACGTGTTGTCCAGAGTGTTGTCTGCCCTGCTGAAACACATGCGCAGCTACATCGCTTTCCCTCAGGTGGAGGATTTGCCTACAGTGAAAGGTGACTTCTATGCCCTGGGACATATCCCCAACATCATAGGTGCCATTGATGGGACACATGTGGCCTTGGTACTCCCCCGCAGGAGTGAACAGGTGTACAGAAAGCGGAAGAGCTACCATTCTATGAATGTGCAGATGGTGTGTTTGGCTGACCACTACATCTCCCATGTGAACACCAAGTTTCCTGGCTCGGTGCATGATGCTTACATTCTGAGGAATAACAGCATCTCTTATGTGATGGGGCAACTCCAGATGCACCGTGTGTGGCTATTAGGTGAGGACAAGGACCCTATAACGTGTGTATAGTTGTCTGGGTCTGGGGTTGTCCCTAAGGGTTAGTGTGTGTCTAACAGTTGTCCCTCAACATTTGCAGGTGACTCTGGTTACCCCAACCTGTCATGGCTACTGACCCCAGTGAGGAATCCCAGGACAAGGGCAGAGGAACGCTACAATGAGGCCCATGGGCGAACTAGAAGGGTGATCGAGCGGACCTTCGTCCTCCTGAAGGCCAGGTTCCGGTGCCTCCATATGACAGGTGGTTCCCTTTACTACTCACCAAAGAAGGTGTGCCAGATCATCGTGGCCTGCTGTATGCTGCACAACTTGACTTTGCGACGACAGGTGCCTTTTCTGCAGGAGGATGGTCCTGAAGGAGGTGTTGTGACAGATGTGGAGCCTGTGGACAGTGAAGAAGAGGAGGCAGAAGAAGAGGACATAGACAACAGAAACACCGTGATCCAACAGTACTTCCAGTGAGACACAGGTAAGAAGACATCACTGCCTCCTACATCTGATAAAATTGTTCGACCTCTCATCTGTCTGTCACTTTCACCCAGTGTATGGACCCTAATTTGTCACTTTCCCTTTCGATTTCACAGATGTGGGTCCCACTGTGTGACCTCTGCTATGTTACCTCATGGACTAGAGCTGTTTGACATTGGTATGTTGACAATAGAATGGACATTGCTATTTCCCGCAGTTATTGCAAATACACATTTGTGAAAGCACAGACTGACTCCAGATTGTTTTGTGGTTCAAGGGTGTTTATTTAAGTGATAAATAGTGGAGGGGGTTGTAAAATGGTCAGGGGTGATGGTGGAGGAATGTCCATGGCAGAGTCCAGTCTATTTGTTTCACAGGTGCATTGTCCAAAGGGGCATAGGAAGTGGAGCTAGGGCACTTTAAGGATGGACAGGGGGGCGACAAAGTGGGACAGAAGGATGACATTCAGGGTGGTCTCATTTCTTGGCGGGGGTCTTGGCATTGTTCTCTGTCTTTGTCCTGGATCTCAGGGACCGCTTGCGGGGTGGTTCTCCATCTGCAGGGGGTGGGATGCTGGTGTCGTGGTCCTGTGGCAGTGCCTCCTGTCCACTAGCGCCGGAGGAGGTGGTGGGCAGTTCATCATCCAGGCTAGTGTCAGGGGCCCCTTGTTGTGCCACAGTGTCCCTCCTGGTATTCACAAGGTCCTTCAGCACCCCTACAATGGTGCCCATGGTGGTATTGATGAATTTGAGTTCCTCCCTGAACCCCAAATACTGTTCCTCCTGCAGCCGCTGGGTCTTCTGAAACTTGGCCAGTACTGTTGCCATCATCTCCTGGGAATGATGGTACGCTCCCATGATGTTGGAGAGGGCCTTGTGGAGAGTGGGTTCCCTGGGCCTGTCCTCCCTCTGTCGCACAGCAGACCTCCCAGTTCCCCGTTTTTCCTGGGCCTCTGTCCCCTGAACGGTGTGCCCACTGCCACTGCCCACAGGTCCCTGTTGTTCTTGGGGTGGTGGGTTTGCCTAGGTTCCCTGTAGTGGTGGACACACTGCTGCTTGACGTGTCCTGGGGACAGAGGCATGGGCCCGCTGGGTGGGTGCTGTGCTGGTGTTTTCTGAGGGGGAGGCTGTGACTGTGTCAGGGGAACCGACTGTCCCGAGGTCCCAGATGGGCTGGGCTGGTCATCTAGATCCAGTTGGACAGAGCTGCTGTCAACACTGTGGACCTCTTCTGTGGGTGGAGTGGACATGTCTGGAACCTCCTGTCTGGTGACGTTGGGTAGGGGTCCTGCAGGGGTGTAAAGGCATGATTATTGCATCTGTGTGTGCCATGGTGTGCAATGGGTGGGTGACCCTGTACCCCAGTGCTTACATTCTTGTGTAGGACCTTGTGTGATAATTGTTTAGGGGTCTGTGTGGGTATCTGTATTGGACATGCATTGGTGATGGGTGTCCATGCTTTGTTGTTGCATGCACGGCTTGGTGTTGGGATGTGTGGTTTGTGATAGTGGGACATATGTGAGGAGTTGGAGTGATGGAGATGAGGGTGAGGGTGGGGGTATGTGATAGCATGCAGGTAGGGTGGGGGATGAAGTAGTTAAGATTTGACTTACCAGAGTCCATTCCTCCAGCTACTCCTGCGAGGCACTCAGGATGCAGTATAGCCAAGACCTGCTCCTCCCATGTTGTTAGTTGTGGGGGAGGAGGTGGGGGTCCGCCGCGAGTTCTCTGAACTGTAATGTGGTGTCTTGAAACCACAGAACGCACCTTCCTCCGTAGGTCGTACCACCTCTTCCTGATGTCATCCCGTGTTCTTGGGTGCTGTCCCACTGCGTTGACCCTGTCCACGATTCTGCGCCATAGCTCCATCTTCCTAGCTATGGTGGTGTGCTGTACCTGTGATCCGAATAGCTGTGGCTCTACCAGGATGATTTCCTCCACCATGACCCTGAGCTCCACCTCAGAAAACCTGGGGTGTCTTTGCGGTACCATGGGGTGGTGTGGGTGATGTGTGAGGTGGTGTGTGTTGTGTGGAGTGATGTTTAGGGGTGTGTGGTGTTTTGTGCGTGGATGTGTATGTGTGATGGTGTTGTGTGCCTCTGTATGCTGGTGTGATCTTTGCTTTGCTGTCTCTCTGCTTCTGCCAAATTGTTCGTTGTAAGGGTTTGTGGGTACTGTGGGTGTGTGTTTTATATTGTATTGGGTGTGTGGGAGTGGTGTGTGTATGTGTATCAGGTGTGTGTATTTTGAATAGTCCAATGTGGTAGTGTTTTGTAAATGTGTGTGTATTTTGAGAGCAGCGGTGTGTACCGCTAATGGAATACCGCGGTTGAAAGACCGCCGCGTGGATTCGTGGGTCGTGATAGTGTGGGCGTATTCCTGTTGGCGTGACGGTGGAGGTTTTGTTATCGCCAGTTTATCACTGACCTTTGTTGTGGCGGACTTGTGTGGGTGTCTGGATTTTGGCGGATTCTGATCTGTGGGATGTAATAGCTGAAGTTGATTTCCGCGGCGGTGTGTTGGCGGTCTTCTGCACGGCGGTAAGCGGGATTTACCGCCAATGTTGTAATGAGGGCCTATGTGTATGCCCTGTAAACAAGGACCTGTCTGATTGGCAGCAGTATGACATCAGCTACTCAATACACTTTTCAGCGCAGTTCCTTACACTTGGATAGTGTATAAATACACATTCTTAGACATGTAATCATTCAACTTCAATTGTTAGTGTTAAGGTCTGTAACAATAATTCTTGAAAAGATTAGCACATTGCACTCCAGCTCATTTGGTGAATGAACACTGCCACACTAATGGCTGCCCCACACATTCTTACATATGCCCTTTTTGTTGGTCACATCAGTGTTGTACTGGTACAATCATCAGGGAATTTCCAGACAATTGTGCTCTGAACCACACATGCCATATGTCAACTTGCATGGATACCTGTTTAATACATGCTTTGAAGACTCTAAAGTTGTTTGTAGTTCACAATGCTATCAGTCCCCTTCATCATGTTTGAGTCCTAGTGTGTGCCTTTGTGTCTGACAGAGAGCCACACATGACCCTTGGTTCTGTAGTCATTGACGCAGCTTCACAAAATGCATACATTTGTAACAGTTGATGGATCACTGAACGAAAGCAGAACATGTGGTTATGGTGATTTATTTACAAGTGCAAGATATGTTTCCATTGATGTACAATGTACAGTACAATGCACAGTTCACTGACCCCATGAGAGATCCCAAGCCATTGAATGTCCATTCAGAGTCCAAGGGTGATGGACATATCATGGGACATTTGTAGGAGAGGTGGGCAGAAGTCAGGAGGTGTCCAAATTGACAAATGGAAGGGATTGCGACAATAACAGTCCATGCATGATAAGTCAACAGTGGTGGAGTGAAGAGGGCACGTTGCCAGCTGTCACAAAACTGGCATGATCTTAAGCACAGAACTAAAGATGTACTGTCCATGAGCCACAGACGGTAGCTACTGGGTGGCTTTTCGTGTGAAAGATGTTCCTTCATCCTCTGATGTGTGTGGTGCCTTCTGTGCCATGAGTGGTGCTGTTGTTGAAGTTGAGGGGGGCACACACACACATCAGGGGATAGAGATGTGGAATCAAAGGTTCCAGCAGCTACCATTTGTGGGAATGCAATGGCATCACTGTAGCAAGGAGGAACTGCTGGTTTTGCAACACAGGAGCTCCATCACGGTGGTAGGCAGCCATGTTTTCACCGAAGGAGGCCAGATCCCGCTGCATGGACTCCAGGACATTTTGTATAGCCCCTAGCCTGTTATCAGTCATGCTGCTGCCACTTTGGGAAGGCATTTGTTCAAGCCCCTGCCTCAGGACAGCAGCTATGTTGGCCAGGGAGTGCTGGAGTCCACGAAGTGGAGAGTGGGTGCCTCTGATGGCAGCAGAGTTGTCCTTAATTGGATGGAGGCACCTCTGCTCTCCCTCTAGGCTGTCCACCATGCTCTCCATCCCCACCCATACCTGCTGTGCAAACTCCAGCTGGACTCCAATCGCTGTCTTCTGAAAGGTAATTTCTGGGTCCTCAGAGTCCAGGGCTGTGTCAGGACTGGTCGCTTCTGTGTGTTGGTAGTTGGGTGGATCATGTGGAGACCCCACAATGCTGTGTGCCTTCCCTGTGACTGGCGATGGTGTCTGGAAGGAACCCAGGACATCCTGGAGAGTGTCAGCATTGATGGTCGGCAGCTAGTCATCCATGTCATCTGTAAAATCCAGGACAGGCAGGTCTGTAGGTGGTAAGGCATCATCCTCTGAAATGGGATAGTGAAAGGTCAATCTTTGACTGTAGTGGCTGTTGGCATGGGTCATCATTTACTTGCTACTGGTGGCTCAGTGACATGGTACTGACCCCCACATCAAAGCACATATTTATAGACCCTATGGAACACTGTGCCAACTGAGCATCATTTCTGTGGAGTCACCATTGGCACTATCTGCCAATCGACAGTTCCCAGTGTGCTACACCCATCTTGATTGTTTAATCATGGTCTACTACATATGTACCCCTTCCATTGACATGACTGTGTTACATATGCATGCATGGCAATTGTTATGGATTTGTGGAGATTTACAGGAAAACCTGGAATTTGGTTTTACAGATATGAGATTAAGTAACTGACTCATCTGCCACCCTATGTGTGTTGTTGGAGTAATGGAAGGGAGTGAGCTGTCCACATGCATCCTCCTGGCCACTTTGAGTGGTGTGCCCATCAACCTGCACCACCCATTGTGAGATTCAACAACCTTGTGTGTAAATGTACAAACAGGATTTTCTCCCATCCTGAAGCTCAACACTCATCCGTGCAGCTCAGGTTTACTTGTTGCATAACTGCAAGGATAGCTGCATTGCTGGACTGAGTGATATTTTGTTGGAACGTAGACCTTCTTGTTTGCCCACATACACATAAGGTGGTTCATTGTTCTGTTGTGTGGTGCAGGATGCAGAACACATGACTCAGAGTGGCTAGGGGGATGCATGTGGAAAGCCCACCCACTTCCATCACACATGTGGGGTGGGATACGGAGCTGATACATTTTGAGGCATGTTGATGTGTGGATGTATTCAGTTTGGACACCACATCAGGGATGGCAGTGTAGTTGTGGTACTAAGGACTGACATTGTTGTCATACTATTGTGGACTACTTTCAATGTGTGTTGCAATCATCATCAATCATTGTAAGTGGCAGACAGCATTCCTGTTAGAAGAGTTAGCACAATGTGTTCCTTCCTGCAGATGTCCATTTGGGCCAGCAAGAGGGTCACCCATACACCATGCTAATTGTGTGGCAAAGTTGGTACTGTCCATCTCTTTAAGCATTACCATGGTTAGTAGAGGGATGCATTGACTCTCTGTGACAAGTATACATCCCTGCACATTTGAATTGATGCTGCACAGCAGAGCGAGCTGAGCTGTTGCAGTGCATGTTTCTTCATAAATGGGTAAATATGTGCCAGTATATCCAGACACAGACATCATAGTGCTTTACCTAAGCATATTCTTTTTTTTTAACTTCTACTCCAGTGGTGAATGTGATAAGTCATCCTTACATTGCCAAAGTGAGGCACTTTGCATACCGTATCTTGGCATATTTTTCACGGGCCCCTTTCAAACCTGACACTTCATTTAGTAGGCATATTATGTGTATATTTGTGATCTTCCCATGCAACACGTGTGGCCCACCCAGCTTTTGATGCCTTTGTAAAGATCTGCACATCTGGATTTGGTTTTGGAAGTGTAGTCCAAGAACTCAGGATGGTGTGGGAGTGGCAAGTGGTTGTGTGACAAGTTTGTATTTCTACAGATTGTAGTTGTTTGTTGTGTGTTGCATTGTGCATCACACATAGGACAAACTTTCAAGGTATTTGGTGTTTTCCGTGAAGGCCCCTTGCCCCTGCCACTGACACCCTGGAAGCACATTGTTTACATTACTGTATTGGCACAAACAATGATGGCACTAGTGCAGTAAAGCACAGGGATGTCCATTGGTTACAATACTTGCGTCACTTTGAAATCTGCCTTTGGCAGGCCTCACACACGAGGTTATGTATGGATGTATGTATGTAGATATATTTATAAAGCGCATTCCGGCTCACAAAGAGCATTGAAGCGCTAACATAGGTAAAAAACCTCACTACACTCATAAAGAAAACCCAACCCATAGAAAAACAAAAAGAAAAAAATTAGTTAGGAAAGAGCCAAGTTTTAATCAACTTCCTAAACCGGAAATAACATGTTTCAGCCCTGATATTGAGAGGGAGGGAATTCCAGCATTTTGCAGCAGCCACAGTAAAAGCTTTATCACCCCACTTCGCTCTATAAGTGCGGGGAACATGAATATAGCAGGCTGATAATGATCTAAGATGCCTCTTTGGTTTTTACCAGCCTAATTTAGCAGACAGATATTTAGAGCCTTGGCCATGCACGGCTTTAAAAGACAAGCAAAGGGATTTAAAAATAATCCGCTGAGCCACTGGAAGCCAGTGCAGTTGTCTGAGACTACTTCTCACAGAGGTCCAACGTGAAAGATTAGGAACTGCTCTGGCAGCTGAATTCTGAATCAGCTGTAGCCTATTAAGAAGTCCTTTGTCTAAATTGAGAAACAAAGCATTGCAGTAATCCATTTTAGATATTACCAAGGCTAGAGTGGCGGAAAGACTTTCCTTAACATTTTAATCAGCCATAGACCAATTTTAACCATGTGATTGACCTGATATTTGAAGGATAGTTGATTGTCAAACATAACACCCAAATTTTTGCTAACGTTAGAAGGGGTAGGAAGAGAACCACAGTCTGATGGCCACCAGCGTGGATTCCAATATTTAACACCAGATCCAAAACAGAGAATTTCAGTCTTCGAAGCATTCAATTTCAGCCAATTAGATCCCATCCAGTTGCTAACTTCCTTCATACAGAGGTTAAAACGGTCTGTCACCTCCTCCCAGTTTTTATTAAAGGGGATAATAAGCTGTGTATCGTTTCCATATGAGGAGGGGATAAAACCAAAAGAACGAACCAGGTTGGCTAGCGGGGCAACATAAATATTAAACAAAGTAGGGCTTAATGAGGAACCCTGTGGAGTCCCACAAGGAAGAAGGTAAGGTGTGGAATCGAAGTTACCACATCTGACCGTAATCCATCTGTTAGTTAGAAAAGATTCTAGTAATTTCAAGGCCCTATCTCTAACACCTGCTTGATAGAGACGGGCTGTTAGAATCTGGGAAGAAATAGTATCAAAGGCTGCAGATAAATCTAACAGGACTAGGATGGCACCCTGTCCCTCATCCACAAGTTTACGAATAGAATCAGTGGAGGAGATAAGGGCCGTTTCCGTACTATGAGCTTTCCTGAAGCCATGCTGCGAAGGATCTAAAACTTCCACTTCCCCCAGAAAATCCACTAGTGCCTTATTCATGATTTTCTCTAAGATCTTGGCAAAGAAAGGAAGGAGCGCAATTGGCTGTAAATTATCAAGGTCCTGCACATCTCCAAGTGGTTTCTTCTTTACAGGGACTACTATGGTCTCCTTCCATCTAGAAGGAAAACATCCAGATTAAAAAATTTCCTGAAAACTCGGAATGAGAATCCGAGCTATATAGTCCGGGATCATATGAATCACTGAAGGAGGACATGGATCTAAAGGAGAGGCGGACTTCATATTCAAAATTAGTTTGCTAAGATCGTCAAGAGACGGGCAAGGAAAGTCAGACAGGGTTACTTCACTAGCTAACGAGTCGGGAGAAATACAGGGAATTAACTCCCCACTGACATCAAGAGGGGCAAAGTTAGCATAAGAGCAAAGGATCTTGTTTTAAAAATGCTTTGCTACCTTGTCACAGTACGTTTGTGTATTTACTAAATCAGGTGGCTTAGAAGGGGTGGATAATTCCTTGATCACCTTAAATAGCTCTCTCGGGACATTCAAAGCCTCCTGGACCTTAACCGTATAAAAGGCCGACTTTGCCTTAAAACGGGCCGCTCTATAAATTTTAAAAGTAGACTTGAGTAGCTCCCTTTCCTCAGTGCCAGGATTATCAGAGAGCACAGTGCAACCTTTAAGGATTGTCAGCCCATTAGTTCTTCTCTCCCTGTGTAAGGGATATTTAATTGCGTATGTCATATCTGGCACAGGCATATTGTGGTGGAAGGAGGTACAAAGTGGATCAATGCATACATTGTGTGACTTTGTTAATGTAGCACAAGGGGAATGGGAAGCTTGAATCCACATTGGCATCAATTGGTATGATGCTAATGTTGCATTACAGGCTTGTAAAATTGGACCCCTAGTGCAACAGTGAGCCCACTTGTAGCTGTTTTTATGCATGAATATGTCCTTTGGTGCATGACACAAACCATTCCAACTACACAGGCAACCTTGCTACATGGTGAAATGGAAGCTACTTGTACAGCAGTACAGTAGGTGATCACAGAAATGTCCCATATGTGGCATATGTTCACTTTGTGCCCATTCCCAATAGTGCATGGAGGTGTGCAGCAGTTCTTGCTGGACCACCCTGTGCAACAAGCGTAGTACATGTTGCCCACTGAGTGGTACACATGGGCAGGTCAATCAGTGACAACAGTGAAGGGATTCCTGTGCTGGTTAAGAAATGGTTGGTGCATGTAGCGGGAAGGTGTGGGCGCATTAGAACTGTTTGGCCATTATGTGACCCCATGCAACCCTTTTGCATATATTCAGTGTTTCATATGTGCCTCCCCCTTCTGCCATTTGTTAGTTTCCAGATTGTCCCCCACTGCAACTTACTGTGCATTTGTGGTAGGTTTTGGAAGTCTGTGCTGTCCTGTCCTGAGATTCCAGTGACTAGCTCCTCCTGGATGACTGCTGCCACCTTCTCCTCCAGGTCATCCGGGTCCTCCTGGGATGCTGGACTTCCACCTCCGGTCTGCAGAGCTGCCTTCCATTTCCTGTCCAGTTTCTCTTTAGTTCTGTGCTTGCAATCATGCCAGCGCTTCTTACAATCAGTGACAGTCCTCTTCACCTCTGTCACACTGTTGACTTTATCTACTATTGCCTGCCATATAGCCTCCGTCCTAACTATTGGCAATTTGGAGGTGACAAAGAGCTGGTGTTGGTGCTCCATCACCTCTCTGACCAAGATGTTATTTTTTTCCTCACTGACACAACACTTCCTCTTCCTTTTCCCCTTCTCCTGTGATATTGTTTGTCCATCCTGGCTTGTACTCTGTTGATGGGGTCCCTCTGGGGTCTCTCCTGCCCTGCATTGTCCATCTTGGGTCCTTGTGGCTTGTTTAGCTATCTCACAGACTTTTTTTATGCTAATGCTGCAACAAATGTTGCAAACACGATTAGTGTAAAGAAAATGCCGCTAATCGTTCTAACGCAACTTTTGCAGCATTAGCGCCATTTTTCTTTACAGCGTGTTGCAATGGTTAGCATCGTTTTGTTTATGCAAGCCTTTCGTTTGCACCATGGTGCGTCATTTTCTAAATATGGCACATGGATGGCGCAAGGGAATGTCGTTAGGCAGCGGTATTTTGTTTGATGCACAATATATTGTTTTTGCCGCAGAATTTTTCTTAAATTGGGGCCTTGGACTTTTGGCCTACGTTTACCTTTGTGAATCTGGCCCACTGTCTTTTGGCACCAGCAATAGAGGCGTAGGTGAACACACTTCATTTTCATGTTTCAAACATGGACCATTATTATCCCTGCAGCATATTCCTTTTATTATCTTTCTTCATACAACAGCACTACTGCTATGTCTGATATATTTGTAAAGTAACACATACTGGCCCTCATTCTGACCCTGGCGGTCGGTGATAAAGCGGCGGCCAAGCCGCCAACAGGCCGGCGGTCTAAAATATGCAATTCTGACCCTGGCGGGAACCGCCAACACAGCCCGCCAACTTAACACTCCGCCCGCCACAGCGGTACAAACAAACAGCGCGGCGGTTCCCGCCAACAGCCAGGCGGCAGACAATGTACCGCCCACCCTATTACGACCCACCAATCTGCCACCTTTTCCGGGGCGGGAGCACCGCCGATAAGAACACGGCGGAAACAGACTACGAACGGGAAAACGCTCACCTCTACGCACTCCACGCGAGATTCCGGCAGCATGGAACCAGAGTTGCAGGTCATCCCCGCACTCCTATTCCTGCTCATATACCAGGAGCACGCCCGGCGGCGCGGAAGACATCGGTGAGTACTGCACCTACGACACAGGGGAGGGAAAAGATTACCGGCACACACCCACCCACCCACACCCACTACAACACACACATCAATGCATTCCCACAGATCACTGTCACAACCCACAAACCACCCCCCTCCGAAATAATGCAAAGACCAAAAGAAGAGATCATAAACGGGCAGATATATTGAAATATGGACACCAGTAATCCCAATAAATAAATAAACTATGTACAAAATATATACAGCTACTAAATGTAGTCCAACCACTGTCCGTGGATCACAGGGGTCCTGTGCAAAGGGGCAAGGCCCAGTCCCACGACAAGAACTCCACGGAGAGAACACTGCAGGGGCATCAGAAAGAAAATAGGACAGGCACCTCAGGGGGAAGGGAAGGGGGGGCACCTCAGCCACTTGAGTACACGACGCCAGATCCACGAGGGGACTCCATGACCACTGGGCCATCCTGGGGAGAGCAAAGCCACAGTCCAAACAGTCCATACAGTGGGTGGCCTGCCCACTGGGCCATCCTGGGGAGAGCAAAGCCACAGTCCATACAGTCCATACAGTGGGTGGCCTGCCCACTGGGCCATCCTGGGGAGAGCAAAGCCACAGTCCAAACAGTCCATACAGTGGGTGGCCTGCCCACTGGGCCATCCTGGGGAGAGCAAAGCCACAGTCCAAACAGTCCATACAGTGGGTGGCCTGCCCACTGGGCCATCCTGGGGAGAGCAAAGCCACAGTCCATACAGTCCATACAGTGGGTGGCCTGCCCACTGGGCCATCCTGGGGAGAGCAAAGCCACAGTCCATACAGTCCATACAGTGGGTGGCCTGCCCACTGGGCCATCCTGGGGAGAGCAAAGCCACAGTCCAAACAGTCCATACAGTGGGTGGCCTGCCCACTGGGCCATCCTGGGGAGAGCAAAGCCACAGTCCAAACAGTCCATACAGTGGGTGGCCTGCCCACTGGGCCATCCTGGGGAGAGCAAAGCCACAGTCCAAACAGTCCATACAGTGGGTGGCCTGCCCACTGGGCCATCCTGGGGAGAGCAAAGCCACAGTCCATACAGTCCATAACAGACCCCACTGCCACTGGAGGAGGCAAGTTGGCCAGAGGACATCCTGCAGCCCTGCCCGAGATAGATCCTGCACTGCCACGTCTGCCAAAGGGCCAGCGGTTCTTGCCTTGAAGGGCCCAGTTCAGCGGTTCCTGAGACGGCGGGGCCCAGTTCAGCGGTCCTTGCCCTGAAGGGCCCAGTTAAGCGGTTCTTGAGACGGCGGGGCCCAGCGGAGCGGTTCTTGAGACGGCGGGGCCCAGCGGAGCGGTGCTTGAGACGGCGGGGCCCAGCTCAGCGGTCCTTGCCCTGAAGGGCCCAGTTCAGCGGTTCTTGAGACGGCGGGGCCCAGTTCAGCGCTCCTTGCCTTGAAGGGCCCAGTTCAGCGGTGCTTGAGACGGCGGGGCCCAGCGGAGCGGTGCTTGAGACGGCGGGGCCCAGTTCAGCGGTCCTTGAGACGGCGGGGCCCAGCGGAGCGGTTCTTGAGACGGCGGGGCCCAGCGGAGCGGTGCTTGAGACGGCGGGGCCCAGTTCAGCGGTCCTTGCCTTGAAGGGACCAGTTCAGCGGTGCTTGAGACGGCGGGGCCCAGTTCAGCGGTCCTTGCCCTGAAGGGCCCAGTTCAGCGGTTCTTGAGACGGCGGGGCCCAGTTCAGTGCTCCTTGCCTTGAAGGGCCCAGTTCAGCGGTGCTTGAGACGGCGGGGCCCAGTTCAGCGCTCCTTGCCTTGAAGGGCCCAGTTCAGCGGTTCTTGAGACGGCGGACGGTCTATGGCCAACTGCTAATTGCCTGGTGGTGCCCTCCTGGGCAGCGGGGATGGTGCTCCTTCACTGCCCACCTGGGCTGTGGGTGGTGGGGCCCTCCTGGCCAGCTGGGCTGGGTCCTCCCTGGGCAGCGTCTATGGGGGTGGTGGGCTCTCCCGGGGCAGCTGTGCCGGTTCCTCCCGGGGCAGCGGCTATGGGGGTTGTGGGCTCCTCCTGGGCAGCAGGCCTGCTGCCTGACCTCTCCGACTTGCTGCCCTTGCCCTCCTTAGTCGTGGGCCTGTGGCCCTTTCCTCCCTTTGGAGCTGTGGCTGGTGACTGTCTCTGGGTGGTGTCCGGGGGGGATGTAGAAGGCGGGCTCCTGCGGCGCCCCTTCCGCCTTCTGCTCCTCTTCCCAGGGGGTGGGCTGGCTGTCCCCTTGCTGCTGGGCGAAGATCCAGACATGCGGGCTGGCGGGCTCCAATACCCCTGCGCCCTTGTCAAGGGGGCTGCAGGGCTGGTGGTGGCTGAGGTGCTCTTCTTACCCCGACGAGAAGGAGGGGGGGGCTCAGGTCAGGAAAGAAGTTAGTAGTGGCGAGGAAGAGCTTCTTGGGACAATGGAGAGTGGTAGGTACAGTGGGAATGGGAGCGGAGGGAGAGGATGTGGTTGTAGGTGAGTCACGTTTGCTGTCTTTGGGTGCAGGTGCAGGAGGGATAGGCTGTCGTGAGGTGGATGGCTGTTGGGTGGGTGGGTGGCTGCGTTTGTGTGGTGTGGAAGAGGGGGTGACAGACACAGTGGGAGAGGACACAGGGGACGTGTAAATGGCAGTGGGGGTGGTGACTGCACGTGTGCGGACTGGAGTGGAGGGTGTGCTGGTGATGGAAACACTGGCTGATGGTGAGGTGAATGGAGGTGTGAGTGTAGACGTCACAGGGAGGGAGGAGGGAGACGAGGAGGTGGGGGTCACAGAGGTGGTAGTGACTGTTGGCATGTCTGCATCGGAATGTTGCGTGTGTGAATGTCTGCGTGATCTGTGGTGCTTATGTTTGGATGAGCTTCTCTTGGGTGTTGAGGTGTGTGCAGGCTGGTCTGATGGTGTGGGTGGGACAGGCAGAGGAACAGGAGACTGGGAGGAGGGAGTTAGTAGAGGCAGGCAGGAGACAGGGACAATGGCTGCCGTCAGTGCTGAGGCCAGAGCCTGGAACGATCGCTGATGGGCAGCCTGACCCGAATGAATGCCCTCCAGGTACGCATTGCTGCGATGAACCTCCCTCTCCACCCCCTGGATGGCATTCAAAAGGGTAGTCTGCCCAACAATGAGCGTTCGGAGGAGGTCAATGACCTCCTCACTGAGGGCAGCGGGGGTAACAGGGGCAGGGCCTGAGGTGCCTGGGGCGAAGGAGATGCCCGGCTTCCTGGCAGAGCGGGCACGGGGCGAACGCTGAGGGGCTGCTGGGAGGGCGGAGATGGTGCGCTGGGTGGTGGCTGTACCTGTAATGGCGGGGGGCACGGATGGTGCCACCCCCGCAAGGGAGCCCCCTTCCGAGGACGTGTCCGTGTCGCTGCAGGCTCCAGTCATCCCCGTCGTGGAGCTCCCCTCGCCCTCCGTCTCACTGGTCCAGTCTGACTCTGTGGCATGGCCCTCCTGGGCCATGTGAGATGCAGCTCCCTCCTGCCCCGATGCCACTTCTCCTCCGCCTGATGATGCTGATGCACACAAGCACAGAAAGACAAACAAAAAGGGGGGGGGAGAGAGAAATAAAGGGATATTGAGTACATGGATCTCCGGTACAGTTAGCGGACATGACAGACACAGATGCCCCCTGCACTAAGTTGCGCACTTGGGGTCCGCTACGCATTCCGTGGAACATGCCCTACACGCCTAGAGTTGACAACTGCACCCATGGATGACACGGCCCAGGGATGGCTGTACTGACAAACTACTGAGGGTGGTGGCTGGGGACACAGGGGCTTACGGGGGTGCCCAGCCTACAGATATCGCCCTGGCCTAGGGGGACCCCCAGCCCTCCTCCCCCAACCAGACACCTCCACTGCGCGACAACAGAGTAGATAATGCTTGTACTCACCCCCTTGTGTCTGCTGTGCTGCCCTCACGCGCCCATCCAATTCAGGGTAGGCCACCGCCAGGATCCGGAACATCAGGGGGCTCAGTTGACGGCAGGCACCCCGCCTACGTTGGGAGGCCATCCCCAGCAGAGACTCGGCGGTCTTCTTGGTCCCGCGGCGGATGTCCTCCCACCTCTTGCGGCAGTGGGTGCCCCGTCGATGGTGGACCCCCAGGGTCCGGACTTCCTTGGCGATGGCACACCAAATCCCGATCTTCTCATGGGCGCGGACCTATGTGACACGTACAGGGAGGGAGAAATACCACGTTCAAGTTTGTCAGCATTTTCCTTTCCAGTGGCCCAACGCCCCCCATCCCCGCCAGGCCCCCCGCCATGCCCCCCGCCAGGCCCAACATGCCCCCCATCCCCGCCAGGCCCCCCGCCATGCCCCCCGCCAGGCCCAACATGCCCCCCATCCCCGCCAGGCCCCCCGCCATGCCCCCCGCCAGGCCCAACATGCCCCCCATCCCCGCCAGGCCCCCCGCCAGGCCCAACATGCCCCCCATCCCCGCCAGGCCCCCCGCCATGCCCCCCGCCAGGCCCAACATGCCCCCCATCCCCGCCAGGCCCCCCGCAATGCCCCCCGCCAGGCCCAACATGCCCCCCATCCCCGCCAGGCCCCCCGCCAGGCCCAACATGCCCCCCATCCCCGCCAGGCCCCCCGCCAGGCCCCCAAGCCAGCCAGTGGCCCCAAATCCAGATTGAATTAAACTCACTTGTTGGTCTGGAGGACCGTAGAGTAGCGCATACTGGGGGAGGACCCCATCCACGAGTTTCTCCAACTCCTCTCCAGTGAAGGCAGGGGCCCTTTCCCCAGGTGCAGCAGCCATTGTCCCTTCCAGACCGAGGTCACAGCAACACTTGCAGTATAGGTCCTCTCCTGTGAAAGTTCAAGTCGCAAGTGGATAAGTAGATAGAAAATGGCGGTCACGTCCGCGGCGGTGCGTACCGCGGCGGTGCGTCCCGCCACCGCCGGCGCCCTTCGCCATTGGCTCCTGAAACCCATAGGCTTCAATGTTAACCAATGCGGCTTTGCGCCGCGGTCTTCGCCCGCCGCCCGCCGCGGTGTGCCACGCCAGCGCATTGACCTCACATCCCATTGTCACACTTCACAGGTCAGGCAGCCGCCATTTCCAGGGCCCACATGGCTCAACTGCGTCACACAGGCCTAGGCCTTGCATAGCCACTCAGACACGCCATTCACTGCATAGAGAATCGTATACTGTGCTAGCTGTGAGTACGTACCTGTGGGTTGCTTGACTGTGTGCTCCATGTTGTCCTTCCTAGGCACCGTCCGCTGGGTTGGGCGAGGAGACGGATGAATCCTCCCGTGTACCGACCGCTGGTGGACCTGTCGACAATGGAAGAACGCCACATTATCCTGACCTACCGTCTTAACCGTGCCACTATCCATGAACTGTGTGCCCAGCTGGAGCCCGACCTGATGTCCCCCATCCGCCAACCCACAGGGATTCCCCCTCTGGTGCAGGTCATGTCAGTACTCCATTTCTTGGCAAGTGGGTCATTTCAGACAACCGTGGGAATTGCTTCTGGGATGTCTCAGCCCATGTTTTCGAAGGTGTTATCCAGAGTGTTGTCTGCCCTGATGAAATCCGTGAGGAGCTACATCATTTTCCCTGAGGTGGGCGAATTGGCTACAGTGAAGGGTGATTTCTACACCCTTGGACATATTCCCAACGTAATTGGTGCCATTGATGGGACCCATGTGGCTTTGGTTCCCCCAAGAGACAGGGAGCAGGTGTACAGGAACAGAAAAAATTACCATTCAATGAACATCCAGGTGCTGTGTTTGGCTGACCAGTACATCACGCATGTAAATGCCAAATTCCCAGGGTCAGTGCATGACGCCTACATCCTAAGGAATAGCAGCATCCCTTACGTGATGGAACAGCTACAGAGACACCGTGTATGGCTAGTGGGGGACTCTGGGTACCCCAACCTGTCGTGGCTACTGACCCCAGTAAGGAATCCCCGGACCAGGGCAGAGGAACGGTACAATGAGGCCCATGGGCGTACTAGGAGGGTGATCGAACGCACCTTTGGCCTCCTAAAGGCCAGGTTTAGGTGCCTGCATATGACAGGTGGATCCCTAATGTACTCACCTAAGAAGGTGTGTCACATCATCGTGGCCTGCTGCATGCTTCACAACCTGGCTTTGCGCCGCCAGGTGCCTTTCCTGCAGGAGGATGGTCGAGACGGTGGTGTTGTGGCAGCGGTGGAACCTGAGGAGAGTGACGAGGAGGAAGACGACGGGGCTGAAACAGACAACAGGGACAGAATCATTGAACAGTACTTCCAATAGGACACAGGTAACATTTCAAAGATAATTTAGTAAATGTTAACTACTCTCCAGCATCTCTGCTGCCTGTCTATTTGCCCCAGTGTATGATGACTGAGTTTTGGCTTTTCCCTCCCTATTTCAGATCTGGGGTCCCCACTACGAGTCCTGTGCTTCGTTTCCCCATGGACTACAGCTTTGTGGCAGCTGTTTGTTGACTTCACCATGTACAAGGACATATTTGCACTGTCATGTCAATTACAATCTATTGAAATCACAGCCAGACTCCAGATATTTTGGTGCAAAATAGGTGTTTATTGAAGTGCTCAAAATGGGATGGGTGGTTTCAAGTGGGTGGGGGCTATGGTGAAGGAATGTCCATGGCAGAGTCCAGAGTAACAGTCACACAGGTGCATTGTCCAGAGGCCTGTGGAGAGATGGAGCATGGGCAGTTCAAGGATGGACAGGGTGACAATGTGGGACAGTGGGATGACATCAGGTGGTATCCATTGCTGGCGGGGGTCTTGACATCCTACTCTGTCTTCTTGCGAGATCTCAGGGCCCTCTTGCGGGGTGGTTCTTCTCCTGCAGGAGGTGGGGGTCTGGTGGGCTGCTGCTGTGCGGGGGCCTCCTGTCCACTAGCGCCGGCGGAGGGGGTTGGCTGTTCTTGGTCCAGGCTAGTGGCAGGGGCCCTTGGGTGTTGTTCAGTGTCCGCCCTGGTGTTTACGAGGTCCTGCAGCAGCCCTACCATCGTAACCAGGGTGGTGTTGATGGCTCTGATGTCCTCCCTGTACCCCCGATAGTGTTCCTCCTGCAGTGCCTGGATCTCCTGGAACCGGGCCAGTACCGTCGCCATCGTCTCCTGGGAGCGGTTGTATGCTCCCATGATGGTGGTGAGGACCTCGTGGAGAGTGGGTTCCCTGGGCCTCTCCTCCCCCCCCTGTCGCACAGCTGCCCTCCGAGTTCCCCTGTTTCCCTGGGCCTCTGCCCCCTGGCCGGTGTGCCCACTACCACTGCCCCCAGGTCCCTGTTGTTGTTGGGGTGGTGGGTTATCCTGGGTGCCCTGTAGTGGTAGACACACCGCAGATTGACGCGCCCTGGAGACAGAGGCATGGGCCCGCTGGGTGGGAGCTGTGCTGGTGTTCCCAGAGGGGTTAGGGTCTGTAGTGGCCTGGGCCTGTGTGAGGGGAACCGACTGTCCAGAGGTCCCCGATGGTCCGGGCTGGTCATCGGTGTCCAGGTCGACAGAGCTGCTGTCATCGCTGACGGCCTCTTGGGTGGGGGGTGTGGAGAATTCTGGCCCCTCCGCCGCGGTGTGTTGACGGTCGGGTCCTGCAGGGGTATAGAGGTATGGTTATAGTTTCAATGAGTGGCATATGGGTGTATCTGTGGGTTCTCGTGTCCCCAAGTGCTGGCATTCGTGTGTGGGGACTTTGGTGAGGGTGGCTTGTGGGGGGGATGTGTATATGCATTGGGCATGCTTTGGTGATGGGTGTCCATGCTTAGTGGACGCATGCAGGCCTAGGTTTTGGGATGTGTGGGTTGTGATGGTGAGACATTGGCGGGGAATAGGTGTGCTGGGGGTGGGGGTGAGGATGGTGGTGGGGGTGAGGATGGTGGTGGGGTGAGGGTGGGGGTGAGGGTGGGGGTGAGGATGGGGGTGGGGGTGAGGGTGGGGTTCGAGGATGGGGGTGAGGGTTGGGGTCTGATTTGGCATGCAGGTGGGGGGGAAGCAGTATTGAAGCTTCAACTTACCAGTATCCATTCCTCCGCCGACTCCTGCGAGGCCGTCAGGATGCAGGATGTTCAAGACTTCCTCCTCCCATGATGTGAATTGTGGGGGTTGAGGTGGGGGTCCTCCGCCAGTCTTCTGCACGGCAATGTTGTGCCTGGATACCATGGAACGCACCTTCCCCCGTAGGTCGTTCCATCGCTTCCTGATGTCTTCCCGATTTCTGGGGTGCTGTCCCACTGCGTTCACCCTGTCGACAATCCTCTGCCATAGCTCCGTCCTCCGGGCAATGCTGGTGTATTGTATCTGTGTGCCGAACAGCTGGGGCTCTACTCGAACGATTTCCTCCACCATAACCCTGAGTTCTTCGTCTGTGAAGCGGGGTTGTCTTTGGGGTGCCATGGGGTGGTGTGTATGATGTGTGGGGTGGAGTATGTGTATTTAAGTGAGTTGAGTGTGGTGGTGTGTGTTGTTTTGTGTGTGGATAGTGTGTGGGTGATGGTGTTGAATGGCTGTGGCTGTTATTTTTTGGATGCTGGTGTCTCGCTCTTGCCTTCTTTACGAATTTTTTAGCGTAGGGGTTTGTGGGTGATGTGGGTGTGTGTTTTATATTGTATTGTGTGTGTGGGAGTGGTGTGTGTATGTGTATCAGGTGTGTGGGATTCAAATCGTCCAATGTGGCTGAGTTTTGTTCGTTTGTGTGTATTCTGACCGCGGCGGTGTGTCCCGCCAATGGAATACCGCGTTTGAATGACCGCCGCGTGGATTCGTGGGTCGTAATGGCATGGGCGTATTTCTGTTGGCGTGACGGTGGAGGTTTTGTCACCTCCACCTTTCCGCCGACCGCTGGTCTGGCGGTCTGTTGTGGCGGTCGGATTTTCGGAGGTTTGCCTTCTGCGGGTCAGAATGACCGTGGCGGGTTTCCGCGACCGCGGCGGGATTATGGAGGATTTCTGACCGGCGGTAGGCGCCTTTTACCGCCGAGGTCAGAATGACCCCCACTGTGTAGACAAAATGAGTAAACCAATGTAGAACATACTTTAAACTAAATGTTAGATGGTTGAATAACTTGTAGTCATGTTCAGACATTTGCCCAAGAAATTTAGGGCTTATTTACAAAGAACTGGCGCAGCGTCAAAATTGGCAGCACTTCGCTGCGTCAGTTCTGAAATGCAGGGGTGCGCCTTATTTACAAAATTAGGGTGCATCCCTATGTTTATCCCGGTGCTAAATTAGCTGCCTAGTGCCAACGTAGCCACCATTGCACCATGGTACCATTGTGGAGGAGATTGTTCTTGTGCAGAAGGGATACCTTCCAGCACAAAAACAATCTTCAATTTTGATTAGCTCCATGTGTGCTGCAGAATGCAGCACACATAGAAAGAGACAAAAACGAAGAGAAAAAAAAACATTTCTCCTCATTGCATCATACTAACACCACTCCTGGGGTGTAGTTAGATTTTGGCACTGCCACAGATTTCTGAATTCTTGTAAATCTGGGGAGGTGTCGAAATGAAATGGCACATTTATGAAAAATGATGGACAACTGCGCTAGCTAATGACCGCCACATAACAACGTTTCTCAGCGGCATGCCTGTGCTATATTTATTGAATGGCACACAATAGCGCTGAGAAAAGACTAGCATCATAAAAAATTATGCTAGCTGGTGATGGACTGCGATACAAAAAATGCCGCTTGTGGGTAAAAAATGACTGTAGTCAGCCAAGCGTCACTTTCCTGCGGCACAAGCAGCCAAAAAATGATGCCTGTCCAGGAATTGACAGGAAACAGCAGTACAACAACCACAATGTCCAACATAGGAGACCAGTGTCCCCAGGCCAACCCCAACAGCACTAGTGCCAGCCAGGGGGCCTCATGTAAGAGGCCCCCAGTGACACAAAACTGTTAAGGATGCATACTTATGGAGGATGGGCTCCTTCCACTTGCAGTGTCCCTGTGTGGTTGGTGGTGGTGCTGAGGGTTGGGGTGGGCCTCTCGGGACCCAAAATAGTGACACCATGGTGGACTCCAAGGAGTTTGTAATGTGTTTCCCTATGTAACTGTGCCTAACATCACTTTAATACCTGGTCTGACCAGGTGTTACATTTTTGACAGAAGCCAGTGTTAGTGTCATTTTTCCTCGGCACTCGTAATTTATTGCCTGGCTCATAAATATGGCACTAGCGACCTAGCATAATTTTTTAGGAGGGAACGCCTACCTTGCATATCATTGTAGTTAAATGACGCAAGGTTAGGTGATGCTTGCATAAAATGAAAAAAAGGCTAGATTTTTGTCGCTAGACTTGTCCAGTGACAAAATATAAATATGGTGCTAGGCTGGCTCCGCTTTTGCATCAAAAATAATGGCGCAAAGGCAGAGCTAACTTTTCTTAAATATGGGCCAATGTGGAACACTCAAAGCAAAACCCATCGCTCACCCCTTCCATGCAAAGTGCTGCGTGTGAATGGGCCGTATTTACAAGGTGGTGTTAAGCCACAAAAGTGGATTAACCCCAATGCCCACACCACCTCCCTGGTGCGGGCCACGACCAGTGGGCGACACCAGGGAGGGGGTGAAAAAATCCTCGGGTGCATCTTCCGTGTGCCAAACGCCCACCCTACCACCCCTTTGTGACATCAGCACACCGTGAGGCGCGCTGACGTCACAGTGTTGTTTTCCCCACTGGAGCAGGAAGCGACCATAAGGGGAAAACGGCCACAAACAGCCTCTCCGATGTTCGGGAAGGCCTTGTGTGAAAGGGGACAGACTCCTTCCTGAACGTGTTTCCTGGCCCTCGATCGCAGCTGTGCAGCAATTGAGAGCCAGGAGACACCACTAGACACCAGGGATTTCACGTGGGGGGGGGGGGGGGGCGGCCATATTTTTTAACATAAACGTAGGTGTCCCCGGGGGGCGCGATCGCTCTCAATCGCACATCCCCAGGGGCTCATATTTTTTTTTTAAATGAAGAAATTGACAGGGGGTCTCCCGTGGGAAACCATACAACTACTAAAAAAAATATAGATCTATATATATATAGACCTATATATATATAAATATACATATATATATATATATATATAGAGAGAGAGAGAGAGAGAGAGATGTATCTATCTGTGTAGCTAGATTTATCTATCTACATAGATATATCTATTGATAGATTTATATGTATATATATATATATATATATATATATATATATATATATATATATATATATTTCTATATATATAGATCTATATATAGATATATCGATCACTTTTGTCAATGCATGTGTGGTTTCCCTGGGGGCTGCAATCGGCCCCCAGGAAAATCACATATATATATATATATATATATGTATATATATATATAGATATATTTGCCACCAGTTGTCTTGCAGTTGCAGCTTGCGTCTTCAAAGCAATACACATACTTCAACTGACGCATTTCAACTGTAGCTTTTAGGCAGCAATAAAAAAGTCAATTAGGTCTTGTGATTATGCTTCTGCTACAAAAGGATCAGAATTTTGTCTAGTGGCAGTTTTAGTGCCATAAAGAAGCGCAGAAGGTTTATATGCCTACTGCAAAGAGCAAATCTGTATTTTATGTAAATAGCTGAGTATATTAGTAAAGTCAGCTATTAACTGTGCTATAATACAAATGAAATATATGTGTGGGGTGGGGGCAGCTATGGATAGATGAAGGGCACTTTTGCTGGGTGGTAATGAGGGAATCTGAGGAGGAGGACATGGGAGTGGGAGCACCAATAATAATTGTTGGACTGGGCGCAGGAAGTGCTAAAGACTGTGACAAATGGTATGTGACAAGGTGTTTTTTGAGTGTCTTGAAAGAATGTGCTGATTGAGGGAAGAAGCGCAGGTAAGGTGATCTCTACTGTTGCACATATCACACACACACCAGCAATTTTGTGACTGTCTACATAGGCTAGTGATTTAGAGCAACAGTTTGGCCAGTAGCAGAGATGGCATCTTGATGGATGACTGCTGCTGACACAGTCACTCGGTTTTATAGAGGACAGCTCTGACATAGGATCAGAGACTGAGACAGCAGATACTGAGACAGCATCTGAGAGATAGGACAATGGTGCAGACTCTGGGAGTAATTTTTCAGTCAGAGGAGTCCCATTCAATAACTCCTCTTCCAGTAATTATGAGGGAGGTGATGAGGACAGTCCTGCTGTCCCTTCGCAAGCACAGTCTGTGCAACGGGGAAAAAGTGGGTTAGCCCAACCCAGAGAGCAGGTGAATGTGGCGGCAAGCACAGAAAGAGAGTGCTCTCTTGGGAGCTCCCCAATTTAGTTCAGCCCAAAATTCCACCGCCCAAATTGTATTGTGGAGACATCAAAATTATCTATCACAAAACAAACTGGTTTTGTAAGGCAGGCACTGTGTTTTTGGTCCTGGGTTCGGCGGCCATATAGGGAAACATACTAAACCCAAACATTTCTGGAAACTAGACATCCGGGGAAGTCCACAGAGGTGTGACTTGTGTGGATTCACCAAAGTTTTCTTACCCAGAATACCCTGCAAAGCTGAAATGTTGAATAAAAACTCTATTTTTCTTGCATTTCTGTCACACAAACTACAGGAATATGCTGGGATCCACAAAATTCCTACCACCCAGTGATTCCACAGCTGTCCCGATAAAAACACTACTCCACTTGAGTGCCTGTACCTAATGCCTGCGTCAGGAATGGATCACCCCATGGTCAACAGTTGCTTCATGTAAGGACTATCATTGACCGTTGTGTGATCTATTCCTGTCGTGGGCACTAGGCCTACCCACACAAGTGAGGTACCATTTTTATTGGGAGACTTGAGGGAATGCTGGGTGGAAGGACATTTGCAGCTCCTCTCAGATTCCAGAACTTTCTATCACCGAAATGTGAGGAAAAAGTGTGTTTTTTGTTTCCTAATATTGAGGTTTGCAAAGGATTCTCGGTAACAGAACCTGGTGAGAGCCTCACAAGTCACCCCCTCTTGGATTCCCCTAAGTGTCTAGTTTAAAAAAAATGCACAGGTTTGGTAGGTTTCCCTAGGTGCCGGCTGAGCTAGAGGCCAAAATCCGCAGCTAGGCACTTTGCAAAAAACAGCTCTGTTTTTTGTGAAAATGTGATGTGTCCACATTGTGTTTTGTGGCATTTCCTGTAGCAGGTGGTAGGCCTACCCACACAAGTGAGGTACCATTTTTATTGGGAGACTTAGGGGAACGCTGAGTGGAAGGAAATTTGTGGCTCCTCTCAGATTCCAGAACTTTCTGTCACCGAAATGTGAGGAAAAAGTGTTTTTTGGCCAAATTTTGAGGTTTGCAAAGGATTCTGGGTAACAGAACCTGGTGAGAGCCCACAAGTCTGCCCATCATGGATTCCCCTAGGTGTCTAGTTTTAAAAAATGTACAGTTTTGGTAGGTTTCCCTAGGTGCCGGCTGAGCTAGAGGCCAAAATCCGCAGCTAGGCACTTTGCAAAAAACAGCTCTGTTTTTTGGGAAAATGTGATGTGTCCACATTGTGTTTTGTGGCATTTCCTGTAGCAGGCGGTAGGCCTACCCACACAAGTGAGGTACCATTTTTATCGGGAGACTTGGGGGAATGCTGAGTGGAAGGAAATGTGTGGCTCCTCTCAGATTCCAGAACTTTCTGTCACCGAAATGTGAGGAAAAAGTGTTTTTGGGCCAAATTTTGAGGTTTGCAAAGGATTCTGGGTAACAGAACCTGGTGAAAGCCCACAAGTCTGCCCATCATGGATTCCCCTAGGTGTCTAGTTTTAAAAAATGCACAGTTTTGGTAGGTTTCCCTAGGTGCCGGCTGAGCTAGAGGCCAAAATCCACAGCTAGGTACTTTGCAAAAAACAGCTCTGTTTTCTTTAGGAAAATTTGATGTGTCCACATTGTGTTTTGTGGCATTTCCTGTCGCAGGCGCTAGGCCTACCCACACAAGTGAGGTACCATTTTTATTGGAAGACTTGGGGGAACGCTGGGTGAAAGGAAATTTGTGGGTCCTCTCAGATTCCAGAACTTTCTGTCACCAAAATATGAGGAAAAAGTGTTTTTTTGGTCAAATTTTGAGGTTTGCAAAGGATTCTGGGTAACAGAACCTGGTGAGAGCCTCAAGTCAACCCATCCTAGATTCCCCTAGGTGTCTAGTTTTCAAAAACACGCAGGTTTGGTAGGTTACTTAGGTGCCGGCTGAGCTAGAGGCCAAAATCTACAGCTAGCCACTTTGCAAAAAACACGTTAGATTTCAATGTAAAAATGTGATGTGTCCATGTTGCCTTTCCTGTCGTGAGCATTAGGCCTACCCGAGCAAGTGAGGTACCATTTTTATCGGGAGACTTGGGGGAACACAGAATAGCACAACAAGTGTTATTGCCCTTTGTCTTTCTCTACATTTTTTCCTTCCAAATGTAAGACAGTGTGGAAAAAAAGGCATCTATTTGAGAAATGGCCTGTAATTCACATGCTAGTATGGGCACCACGGAATTCAGAGATGTGCAAATAACCACTGCTTCTCAACACCTTATCTTATGCCCATTTTGGAAATACAAAGGTTTTCTTGATACCTATTTTTCACACTTTATATTTCACCAAATGAATTGCTGTATACCCAGTATAGAATGAAAACCCATTGCAAGGTGCAGCTCATTTATTGGCTCTGGGTACCTAGGGATCTTGATGAACCTACAAGCCCTATATATCCCTGTGACCACAAGAGTCCAGAAAATGTAACGGTATGTTGATTTTAAAAAATCTGACATTGCAGAAAAAAGTTACATAGTAAAACGTGGAGAAAAATGGCTGTTTTTTTCAGCTCAATTTCAATATTTTTTTTATTTCAGCTGTTATTTTCTGTAGGAAAACCTTGTAGGATCTACACAAATGACCCCTTGCTGAATTCCGAATTTTGTCTACTTTTCAGAAATGCTTAGCTCTCTGGGATCCAGTATTGTTTTCACACCCATTCCTGTCACTAACTGGAAGGAGACTAAAAGCACCAAAAACAGTAAAAATGGGGTATGTCTCAGTAAAATGCCAAAATTGTGTTGAAAAGTGTGGTTTTCTGATTCAAGTCTGCCTGTTCCTGAAGGCTGGGAAGATGGTGATTTTAGCACCGCAAACCTTTTGTTGATGCCATTTTCAGGGAAAAAAACAAAAGCCTTCTTCTGCAGCCCTTTTTTCCCATTTTGTTGAAAAAAACAAAATTTTAGCTGTATTTTGGCTAATTTCTTGGTCTCCTCTACGGGAACCCACAAACTCTAGGTACCTTTAGAATCCCTAGGATGTTGGAAAAAAAGGACGCAAATGTGTTGTGGATAGCTTATGTGGACAAAAAGTTATGAAGGCCTAAGCACGAACTACCCCAAATAGCCAAAAAAGGGCTCAGCGCTGGGGGGGGGGGTGGTCCAGCAGCTAAGAAGTTAACGCTGCATTGTAAATAAGGCTCAGTGCACAGTGCCACCGGACACTCCGGTGGCGCTAGGGACTTGTAAATATGTCCCTCATTATATGTCTGTGAGCAGACATTTTTCACATGAGTTGGAACATGGTTTGCCATGACACACAGGAAATGTTATATTGGTATTCGGCTACGTGAGTTAATATTTTAAAGCCATAACTGTGAGGGTCTACTATGTACAAAAAAGGCCTTTGCACTGTCCTTGTATCTTTCAAGGTAAACACAGGTGTACACAAAGACTTCAGTGTTGTTTAGAATAACAAGCAAGGCCACTTTTGCATAGCTTTGAGTGGCTTTGTACATAAAAGTTACGCAAGCCAGCACCTTGGCTTACATATCATTTTAATCAGGAAGGTGTTCCGTGGGTGGATCTAGGCCATTCCCATTCATCAACGAAAGTATTTTTCAATATTGGCAAATTGCATGCAGCCACTAACTATGGGAATCCGTGAAAACAGTGAGGTTTCCTGGCGCAGGAGTACCAATATGAATCATCTTTTGTACTCCCTTTCGATTCCTCTTTCAGCATTCTGCAGCAGATTTGAAAAGAGGGAAATGTCTTTAAGGATTATTTTAGAGCAGGAAGTTATCCCTTCCTTGTCAAAAAGTTTCTAGCCCACAACACAGACACCCTTTCGCTATGGTGCAAGGGTGCCTGTGTCGTTGGTAGGCTGCACACAGTGCCCCAGTGAAAGGAGAGACTATAAATGGTTCATATCTGTTTTGCATGTGAAATTAGTAATGGTACCCAATTAGTCTGTTTGGATCCATTACACCCACTATGTGTAATTGGAACTCTTTGTGGAGCCTATATTTGTATTTTATCAACTGTATTTCACAACCACATACAAATAATAAACTGTGTAGCTGCACTTACCAATCAGTAACCCATTTCCATATGTTTCATTCTGAGAACACCCATTTGTGGTGCAGTGTTGAAATATAAAGGATTCATGGGCACTTCCAGGATATTTGTCTATCATATTGGTGAAGCTTCCATTATGATTCACAAATGCCTGCACATTGGTGGAATAGTTGTGTTTCAGACTGTAGAAAATATTTGCAGTGGATGCAGGTGGCGCCAATTGGACATGGATGCAATAAATTGTTTCAAATACATGAGGAAACCCCTTAATGTTATAAAATCCTTGCTTGTTGTTGAATTTTTGTTGACCGGTTTCTGTAAAATGCATGAACTGTGGAATGAGCTTGATGATAGCATCTAGCGCAGATGCTACGAAAGCAGAAAAAGCACCCTGTGAGAGACTAGCCAACATAGCAGAAGTTTTCTGGAATGCTTTAGAGACCAACATGTGTAAGACTGCCACCAGTTTGACGTTATGTGATGGATTTGGACCACTTAGTTGCTGATTGTAGAATGGACGCTATCCTCTCTAACAACTCCAGGATGCTCTCCTTCTTGAGTCTATATAGCTGAGTCACCTCCTCCTCCATGAGATCAATGAGGGTGATCTATTGTTTGAATATCTGCTCCTTTCTCCTTCCTGTCACTGTTGTCCCAGTTGCAAAAACCTTTCTCCATGGCTTGGATGAGCTTTCCAAAGTGTATTAGGTAGAATGTCTTATTATATTGGCGGCCTTGCTTGTGCCTGCGTTGACTATGTGTAGTAATATAACCCATTTCCATCATTGTGTTATATTGCATGATAATGTGTCATGCAGCAAAGTGTTAGTAACTCCTACTGCGTTAGTGCTGCGCTGGGATTTGTGTGGCAATACCCAACTAGCATACCTCAATTACTATGTCATGCAGCCACAGCACTTGCACCACACAAGCCCCAAAACGTGGCACAGGAGGGCTGTGTCGCTTGATAATTCTCACTTAATCCCTCGTTTTGCCTTGTGTTGCAGTGTGTGACACAAGGGCAACATAAGAGCTTAGTAAATCTGGGCCTTGGTGTCTTGAATAGGACATTGGCATTTGGGCACATATTTATACTTTTTGATGCAAAACTGCGCGAACTCAGTTTTGTATCAAAAAGTATAGCACCAACTTACGTCATTCCAGGGCACCAGCTGGGTCCCAAATTTATGGAACCTTGCAAGCCGGCACAAAGGGTGGCTAGCGTAAAAAATAATGACATTAGCCGGTTGAGGGTGGCGGTATGGGAGAAGGGGGTTTTGCACCGAAAAATTAAGCTCGGCTGGTTACAGTAAAAAAAATGCCTTTAACCAGCCTAGCGTCATTTTCTGATGCAAAACCATCCATGCCACAAGACTCCTTTCTCATAAAAGAAAGGAGTTATGCCCACCACCCCAACAGGCCAGCACAGGGGACAAGGGTCCCCTGAGCATGGCCATTGCACCCAGTTCCATGTAGGGGGGGCAATTTCAGGGCCCCCAATGGCACTTCAATAAAGTTTTAAAAATACTTACTGCTACTTAACCTACTTACCTGGGATAGGGTCCCCCATCCTCCAGTGTCCCTCTGGTGGGGGTGTTCCAGGGGCTTGGGGAAGGAACCTGTGGACCCATTCCATGGTCTCTGACCATTCCATGGAAATGGGTCCACAAGTCCCCTAAAGCTGGGGCTGACCCAGGTGTTAAATTATGGCGTAAAGCAAGCTTTGCACCATTATTTAGCCCCTCCTCCCACCCATGCTTCATTTTATCAAGGGGAGATAAATATGGGGCTATTGGGATTGCACCATTTTTTAGAAGGGAACGCCTACCTTGCATCTCATTGATACAAAGTAGGTTCACGCATCTAAAAAATGGTGCAAACTCCAATGTTGTGACGTTAGACATGTCTAACGTCAAAATATAAATATATAGAGTTAAGTTTGGGCTCCATTTGCGTACAAAAATGACACAAATGCAGCGCAAAACAAGTATAAATATCGGCCTTGGTGTCTTGAAGCAGTGTCAATCAACTGTGGTGGTCGCATACTGTAGTCAACAAATGGACGATTTCAGGACTTGAAAGAATTATGAAATAGTTTTGCGAGGCATTCAATGGAAAACCACCAAGGGAGAAGGCCCATGTTTCAATGGCCACGGTGCCTGCGCAGTACTTTTTATGGAAATCAGAGAGTGAGACAGCAAATCATTCGAAAAGAAGAAACAATGTACTATTCACCTGTAAAAGACTGCTAAAGAATAGCGAAACTGATTATTTTGTATTAAGAGGCCAGCAACCTGGCAAGCAAAGGTTATAAGACACATGATCTGCAGCCTTTTTTAGGAACAAAGATGCTTCTTGTTAAAGAGACTGAACCACAGAAGCTGCAATGCTCCTACAGAATGAAATGAATTTGTGTGTGTCTTGCTGGCAGTATTTCTTCAAGTGTGATATGAGCATTGGGCACATAGACTTCTCAATAAAGAAAGTGTTGATTATGCCGTCAAACACCAGTGTCGGTCCGGAGCAGCTCCAGTGTGCTGCTTGCCATCCCCTATAGTATCTTGTTCACAGCCTGCAGGGAGTGAAATACCCTTAAGAAGCAGTCCATCAGGTCCAGAGTACCCTCTGTGCTTAGCAGAAATTAGTAAGAAATGATCAAATGATCTGATGGCTATGCTCAATTACACTTTACGAACTAAAACCAACATGAAAGTGTACAGAAATGGAAAAAATAGACCAGGGCACCCCTTCATTGGCCACAATGACCTGATCCTCAAGGAGATAACGGCAGTGGGGCACTGGCTGAAGGCCATGATGTGAAGATGACCAATCGGACGGCGGAGGCAATATCGATCTGGGCTGAAATCTCGTGTTTCCATAACAATATATAGGCTCTGGACCACCATCTAGCCTCCCTGGAATCCAGATTCAAGCTTCTTCCCGACAGGGATCAGGAGCTTCTCGCCTTGTGTGATAGGATCGTAGACCTTGAAGACCAGAGCTGCCTCAGCAACATGTGTTACTTTGGCATTCCGGAGAAGACTGAGGACACTGATGTTTGAGAGCTTACTCATGATTTTCTGCCCACCCTCATTGGGATCACATTCTCACTCTCACTGAAAATGCAGAGGGTGCCCAGGATGCAGCACTTGCTGGGTTTCAAGTCCATCATAGCATGCTTCCTCCGGCATGAGCAGAAGTGGTAGAGCCTGACAGTGGAGCGTGCCTATGGACCCTACGCCTTCGAAGGCCATAAGATTAAACTAGCAGCAACTTCTCCAGAGAGATTAACAACCAGTGAAGGGCTTTGCTCTCCATCTGGTCACAACTTCACATGTGGGACATTACATTTGGCCTCTTTGAGCTGCCAGGTATGTGGATCACTGTGGATGGCAAATCCAAGGACTTCTACGACTCATAGGTGCAGCAGGCCTATCTGGCTCGACTACGAGATGGGACCATAGACATGATCCTGTGCATCTCTGGACCCTAGACCTCTTAGCTGTAGTGGCAGATCAACCCACACTGGTGAACCTGGACGCAGAGCCCCGAAGGCCCCACTCCAGGACCGGTGCACTGTATGCTGAGTGGCAGAGAGAAGGCGCTGAAAGCACTGATAAAGCAAACGCATGACAGAGGGTATGATAAATCCTCCTTGCCAACAAAGTCAGAGCTGTCTGCTGACTGATAGACACTGTACCAGCTGCTATGCATTGGGCTCTCAGTATCTTCCAGCCTGAAGGCTAAGTGTGGCCTGTATGTTTGTTGATGGGGCTTACCCATCTGCAGTAAGGTCATCTCCAGCCCCCATCCTCCCTGCTGCATGCCCCACTAATCCTTTTCCATGTGTGCCTCTGAGGCCCCTCCTGTCCCCCTCCTTACACCCTCTCCTGCCTGATTCCTCACCCTCCCATTCTATTGTGACATTGTTCTACCACAGACTTGTTGATGGTAGGCCGGAGGCAGGCCCTACAGGTCCCCTATTGCCTGGCTACACCTTGAACTTGGGGCTGGACTTGCCCCCCCCTCCACCTCACTTCCCCACCAAGGGAAGTCCCCTCTCCCTTCGGTGGCCAGGCCTCCCTTGCTTTCTCAATTTTCCTCAATCACCCCTATCACCTTCCCTAGCATCCTCTATTTCCCTCATGGCTCACTCCTCTCCCTCTCTCTCTCACCTGCCCTCTTTGCCCTTGGGCCTCCCAGACCTTGCAGCTCCTTAGGTTTAGACCCACTGATTACAGTTTTAGGGCATGTTGCCTTAGAATTTTGCAAGTTTATTTGAACTAGTCTTGATTGTTGTGTTTACTAGGGCATTGTTTTCTCTCATCCTTTCTCTGTTTTTCCTCTTCTTCCTCTTGTGGTCCTTCCTTTCTTTTGTTTCGCTTAGGTACCTCCCCAACCTCACCTGCCCTCATCCCTGATTGTCCTCAGCTTCTGCCTGTCTGGCTTCCCTTTCTGCTCTCTTGTCCTCCTGTTGACCTTCAATTTTTTACTTTGCCATTTGTAGTTGAAACTCTCTCTCTTCCCTCCTTTCCTCTGCGGTCTGGCCATGGCTAGATACACTGCTCCCTGGTTTACTAGGGGGCACAATTCCAGGGGTAACATCCCCCACTACTGGCAAGAAATCCTCTGAGGGACCATCCTCTTGCTCCTCCTCCTCAACTTCCTCCTCTGAAAGGGCTTCTGCCCAGGCCCTCAACGCCTTTTGGTACTCCTCCTTCTTGGAGGCACCCAGGGTGGGTACTCCCAACCCCTTTCAGTACCCCTTCAGCTGTTTGACAGTGTATGCCTCCAGCTAGGCTAGGTCAAAATCTTCATCTCCTGCTTGAGACCTAGCCAGAGACATGTTGAATTAGGATTTAGTTGAAAATCAGGCAGAGAATAAAATTGCAGAAAAAGATAAAAATCAGGTTGACCTTCAACTGTGGGTAGGTAGTGTACAATTAGCAATTGTATGTCACTGCACAAATACAAGACCTATCCCACCGCTGCCACCAATGTTAGAAATGGGGTCTTTGGTTGTCAGTCAGGTTATCCCCTATCCAAGCAAGGACCCTCTCTCTAGTAAGGGTAAGTCACACACAATCCAAATTATTCTGTGCCCACCCTCTGGTAGCTTGGCACTGAGCAGTCAGGCTTAACTTAAAAGGCAATGTGTAAAGTATTTGTGCAATAAATCATGCAATAACACAGTATAACACCACAAAAATACACCACACAGTGTTCAGAAAAATATAGAATAGTTATCTGGCTAAATGCAGGTCAAAACGATCAAGATTCAATAAGTACACGTTAAAATATCACTTAGAAAATGATATAGGGCCAGATGTACAAAGCGTTTTGCATGATGCAAACAGCGAATTTCGCTGTTTGCGCCATGCAAAACGCGCATCGCAATGCTCATTCCCATTTTGCGAGTCACTAACGTGGTTACTGACTCGCAAAATGGGAATGCAACTCGCAAATAGGAAGGGGTGTTCACATCGCGATGTAGAATTGCTTTGTGACCGCGAACTCGGTCGCAAAGCAATTTGCAGTTAGCACCCTTTTCAAATGGGTGCTAACCCACCCGCAAAAGGGAAGGGGAATGGCTCTGAAAACATTTTTTCAGAGCAGGCAGTGGTCCTGCCTGCTTGGAAAAAATGAAACAAAAACGTTTCATTTTCTTGAGTGTATTGCAACATGTTTTCCTTTAAGGAAAACGGGCTGCAATACAAAAAAAAATGCTTTATTAAAAAGCAGTCACAGACATGGTGGTCTGCTGCCTCCAGCAGGCCACCATCCCTGTGAGTGCAGCGAATCGCAAGGGGATCGCAAATTGTGACCCCCCTCATTAATATTAATGAGGTGGGTCTTTGCGACCCCCTTGCGATTCGCAGATGGTGTCAGGGACACCATACTGCATATGGGTCTGCGACTCGCAAATTGCGAGTCGCAAACCCATTTTTTGGTACATCTTGCCCATAGTCTTTAGTTCTTAAAACAAAAATGCCTCTTGCAAGCACAAAGTACCTGGTTTACTTTATAAGTAGATTAAATAAGCCAATTGGGTATGAACCAATGTCACCATGTTTTAAGAGAGAAAGACTTTAGCACTGGTTAACAGTGGTAAAGTGTGCAGAGTCCTAAAACCAGCAAAAACAGTGTCCAAAAAGTGGAGGGAAGGCTGTCAGGTCTAACAGTCCCTCTCTCCTTTTAGGAACTTGTGGGACCACCTTCCTCAGTCTCCCTTGCCTCACTTCCAATAGGTTGGTCTGTAGTGCCTAACAGCTCATTCTGACCTCTCCACCTTCCCCGCAGGCTCTTGTACCCCCCTCTGAGTTCTGCAGGCCACGATGCCCTTGCCATCTGCTCTCAATATCATCTCTTGGAATGTCAATGGCCTCACGCACTACGTTAGGAGCAAATGTTAGGAGCAAAAACATGCTACTGTATCTCAATTCCAAGCATGCTCAGATTGCCCTACTTGAGGAGACGCATGAGGCAGAGAAGCTCGGACAGGACAGGGTGGGCATTGAGATCCATAGTTGCTGTCCTCCATGAGTGGCAGATGGCTCATCAGCCTCCCAGAAACACGGAGTGGCAATCCTGATTAGCAGGTCCCTGCCTTACGTGTTGCTCAAAACATGGATCGACCTTGAGAGACGTTAAGTGTTTGTTAAACTTAAGGTTGGTGGGAGAGTGCCGTATATTCTCCGACAGGCCAAAGCACCTCTATTTTCTTCAGCACACCCATGTTCTGACGGAAATAGACACAGCAAATCTTATGGTAGGGGTGACTGAAACCTACCTGGGATGCGATCTTGATCCTCAATCACCCTTTTGGCATGATCCATAATGCGGAATGGGCTCTCCTGGGAGAAATTAGAGTCGACCATGGCCTCCAGGACGTAGGGTACCTCTTGCACCCAATGGACAGGAGTACACTTACCTCTCCCCGATCCATGGCACGAAATTGCAGTGAGACTCCTTCCAGGTGGCTTATCCATTGCTCCTCCTTATATGTGAGCTTCCGTCCTAGAAGGTGTGCTCTCGGACCACTCCCCAACCGGCATGCGGGTCAATCTGGGTCTCACACGACTGATCCAGAAACCCTGGCACCTTAAATTGTCCCACTATAACCACCCATTGAGTAGGAAATTGCTCAAATTCCATGTCTGCACCTACCGTGAGCACAATAAGGGCTCAGTAGCCTTGGCCCTGATCTTGTGGGAGGCGGCAAAAGCGACCATTAGTGGCCACCTGATGAGGGATGCAGACCTATCAAATAGGCAGAGAGAGGAGTGGCAGAACGTACTTTAAGGGAACGTAGCTCATCTCACAAGCGCCTATATGGCCTGCCCCTCTGATATCGCTATGCGCAGCTTGAAAGGGTGCATATGGATCACAACACCCTCTTCACCTCCATAGCCAAATATATGCCCCGGAAAATGCTGTACATGCATTGCAAACGCGGGGAAAAGGCAGACAAGCTTCTGGCAGTGCAGCTAAGGCAGCAGGAAGCAGGAATGTCTATACCCACCATTACCACTGACTAGTCCTGGTCACCAAACCTCAGGAAATTGTGGATGTGTTTGCCTCCTACTATAGGGTCCTTTAATCCCTTGAAATAACCCCAGAGGTGAAACAGGTTGTCACCTTTCTAGACAACATCAGCTTACCCAGCCTTAGAGACAAGGGAAGGGAACTGCTCAGGGGTGCATTCATCAAAGAGGAGATCACGTAGGCCATCTTGAACTTACCCTATAACAAGGCTCTGGGGGAAGATGGTTTCCTGGCTGAGTTTTGCAGGTGCACTATGTATTGTGGCATACTGCAAGGATCATGTTTAGCCCTATATTGTTAATATCTATGCCAGATAACAGAGAGAGTTTTTTTTCCCTTTGATAAACATTCTCTGCCACTACACATCAGTGCTTACAGAATTCTCTGTATTCATTTTGATGCCCAGCTTTCTTTTTTGTATGCATATTAATTGGCTAGCAGCAACCCGCTTTCTTATGCTTCAAATTATTTTTGAAATATTCTCTCTTCTTCCACTTGTAGTAAAGTTAGACTTTTGGTCTAAGTTTAAACTTGGACCAAAAGTCTAACTTTACTACTAGTAATAGACTTTTGGTCTAAGTTTACCTCTGTTAATTGGGCCCCAGTTGCTTATCTCCTCTAAAACTGACTGTGGTAATTCCCTTTGTTTGAGGGTCCTGCCATATTTTACTCAGAGTCTAGAGGTAGTCTAAAATGAACAGCTCAACTTGTTCCGAGCACACCTATTCATGATTCTGTCACAACTTACTTGAAGAATTTACATGAGTATCCAGTGCTCAAAAGGACCCGTTTCACGTCCTTATGTTTCACTCATAAGTCATTTAACAATTTGGATCCAGTTTTTCTCAGTAATAAAGTATTATACAAAATCTTTCTGAATTTGGCGCTCTATAACACAACATCTTCAAGTCACAATTAATATCAGTCATTAGAGACTAGGAGGCAGATCTTTCTCTTATCGCTCTGCTCAAATGTGGGCTTATGTTCCCAAATAGATTTGGCAAATTCAAAATTATACTCGTTTCCGAAAGCAACTCCAAAATTGGATATTCCAAAGTCCTTAGCTAAGAGATTCTCTGCCTTATGTATTTGGCTAAGTACAGTTTTCGCTAGGGTGTCTTACAGGTAACACTTAATAAACCCTATTTAATTCTTTCATGCATTCTATGGGAGTAAAATAGCACTGATTACCCTTCGTACACCTACAGGATTATAGGGAGACCGCATGAACCCCAGCCCAAACTAGTGACAGTTAGACCTGACAGCCTTAGGGTGGTTATCCCCCACCTTTCTGCCCACTTCCCTTCACTTTTCTGACACAGTTTTTGCTGGTTTTAGGACTCTGACCACTTTACCACTTCTAATCAATGCTAAAGTGCATATGCTCTCTCCCTTAAACATGGTAACATTGTTTCATACCCAATTGTCATATTTGATCTACTTGTAAGTCCCTAGTAAAATGCACTACATGTTCCCTGGGCCTGTAGATTGAATACTACTAATGGGACTGCAGCACTGGTTGTGCCACCCACATAGGTAGCACCTTAACCATGTCTCAGGCCTTCCATTGCAAGACCTGTGTGTGCAGTTTCACTGCCACTTCGACTTACAAAGTACTTGCCAAGCCTTAAAACTCCCCTTTTTCTACATATGTCACCCCTAAGATAGACCCTAGGTAACCCATAGGGCAGGGTGCGATGTAGGCAAAAGGCAGGACATATACTTGTGTGGTTTATATGGCCTGGTAGTGGAAAACTTCTAAATTAATTTTCCACTGCTGTGAGGCCTGCTCCTTTCATAGGCTAACATTAGGGCTACCCTCCTATACTGTTACAGTGGTAGATTCTGATCAGAAAGGGGTAAATAAGTCATGTTTAGTATGGCCAAAATAGTAACAGAAAATCCTGCCTATTGGTGAGGTTGGATTTTATATTACCATTTTAGAAATGCCACTTTTAGAAAGTGAGCATTTCTCTGCACTTAAAATCCATATGTGCCTTACAGCCTGTCTCCAATACATGTCTGAGTTGGGCTGGTTCACAGCTCCCTTGTGCATTTCACCCAGACAACCACAAGATACTCAGTCACACCTGCACTCATCTACATAGTGAATGGGTCTTCTTGGGCGGAATGGTAGAGGGGCCCGACACTTACATTTCAAAGGATAGTGACCTGCCCTCTCACAATGGACTGCCAAACCCCCTACTGGGACCCTGGCAGACAGACCTGTACTGAAAGGGGACCTTGTGCACTTCAAAACCACTCTTTCAAGTCTCCCTCACTTCCACGGTATTTCGGGGTATATAAACGTGGTCCCTGTCTGCACCAAATCAGACACTTCTGGACCAGATCCTGCAATCTGTCAAGATGAGCTGCCTGGCTGCCCAAAAGACTCACCTGGACTGCTTTGTTGTGAAGGACTGCTGCCTTGCTGTTGCCCTGCTGCCTTGATGGCCTCTGGCTTTGCTGAGAAGTGCTCTCCAAGGGATTGGATTGAGCTCAGGGCCAAAAAGACTTCCTCTCTTCAAGTATACTCCTTGTGCAGCACAAATCACTGCACCGCCTGCGGGGAATGACACACAGACTGCCCAGTGATGAGAAAATCACTGCATCGCTGGACCGGAATGACATGGCCTGGCTCCCCGAGCGGAGATTGATGCAGCGCCTGCGTTGCGACCGGAACTTCGACGCACAGCCATACCGGATCAACACACAGCTGAGCCGGAACAATGCAGCCCGACTTCCTGAGTGAAGAATCGATGCAGCGTCTGCCATACAACAGAAACTCCGACGCATCACCCACTGGTTTGATGCAGCCCCTGTGGCTTCATCCTGCATGCCCAGGATTTCCACGCATTGTCCCTGGGCGTCAAATGACCCCGCATTGCAGTGAGGATCTAAGACTGCATGCTGGAAATCTACGCAAAGCCCTTGCAGCATGGGAAGAAATGACACATCATCTGTGCCACATCGGGGAGTCCGACGCACACCTTCCTTTTTTCACACATCTCCTCCTCTGCGGTCTCCATGCGTGTAATTTTGAAGCAAAACCAGGTACTTTGTGCACACAAGAGACAATTGTTGATTTTTAAAGACATAAGACTCTTCTTAACTTTGCAAAAGTGAAATTTCAACTTCTGCTTATCAAATCTTGATCGTTCTTTGCCTTAATTTAATCACATAAGTATCTTATATTTTTCTAAATCCATGTGGTGTATTTTTGTGGTGTTTTCACTGTGTTATTGCATGGTTTATTGCACAAATACTTTACACATTGCCTTCTAAGTTAAGCCTGACTGCTCAGTGCCAAGTTACCCAAGGGTGGGCACAGGATAATTTGGATTGTGTGAGACTTACCCTGATTAGGATTGTGGTCCCTACTTGGACAAGGGTGTATACCTCTGACAACTAGAGACTGCAATTCTTACAGTGACCAAGCCACCAAAAGAGCAAAGACACAAAACATCCAGAGACAAGAAGGAATTATTTTGTCCTAGAGAAAAAATACTTCCAGGCTGCCCGCTGAAAATTCACATGAGAAGGAGGAAGCCTAGTGACTCATTTAAATAAGGGTGAGTTGTGCTTAATGGATCTTAATAAGAAACTAATGTAACAACAGGAAATATTGATCAGAGCATTTTAGTGTTGGATACTTGGCTGGACCAGATAGCTTCCTGGATTGCTGGAACTGCGCAGCTGGTTCTTGGACTAGAAACAAATGGCCTGATTCACAAAGGTAAACTTGGACCTAAAGTCTGTTATGGCTTTCTGTATTCACAAAGGTAAGTAATGAGTGACATGTTTATGTCCACATTCAGGGCAGAATTTCCACACTCAGGGTGAAATCTCCAAACTTTGAATGGATTTTCTGCACTCAGAGTGGAATCTATGCAGTTAGACAGAAACACAAAAAACTCAAGATGTACAACAAAAATAGCATAAAATACATCACTGAAAATATAGAATTGCTACATGTAGGCACTAGGCAGTTACATATGTGGATATGTAGGGTATATATTGCAGTGGTAAATACTCTGTCAAAAACACATACCACTACGAGAATGTTGAAAAACACCACAAATTAAATAAAACATATTTTCTACAGTTTAACTTTTAACCTACTATAATGGGTCATGTAAAGTCTTCCACAAACAATAAAATTGTGAATGTAATATACCAATCTAAATCTATGAACAAACATCAGATTCCTAAGTTTCTTCCAACCACAGTACACACACACCTGTATCTGTGCTTACCGCCCCAACACCCAGCTGTAGCTGGAAGTGGTTAGCCAATCATAGGCTGGCTGCCGACATAAATCCAGAGCTGCCACACACAAAGTCCTTTAGAGATTCCAACATGTTGCTGAATGTGTTTGTTGGGTTGCCCTTCGTCATACAACAGAATGATTTGAGGAGAAGGAGGAAGAGGGCAGAGAAGATCTTCAGACAAAGGATTAACTTCTCTGGGATGTCCAGTCAAGATGGCAGGTCCAGATTTCTTTTTCCCCCTGATGTTATCTTGGAGATGATTTCTAAAATGGGAGCAGGATCTTCAATCTGCCACTTCAATGGTATCCCAGTCTATGTCAAGATTTTAGCAGTTCTCAATTTCTTTGACACTGGCTCATTCCAGAGGGTGTTCAGTGGCACTGTGGCCATATCTCAGGCAAGCCTGTCCCGATGCTTGCATCAGGTTCTGAGCTGCATAAATAGGAGAGTGCATCAGTACATACGTATGCCCCATCCATTGGCAGTAAGGCAAAGGGTTGCCAGGGATCTTTACATCTTATCCCACTTTCCACATGTGGTTGGTTCAGTGGATTACACTCATGTGGTACTTCCTACATCTTCCCCAATAGACACCTCTGGCACTCCAACAATGTGCAGGGTGTGTGTGATGCCAGTGGCTGCTTTACGAATGTGCATGCAGTGTTCCTAGGTAGTACACATGACAGCTACATATTCTGCAGGTCAACACTTTCGTGAAGGTTGGCAGTGGGAGAATTTGGAAACATGTGGCTTCTGGGTAAGTACTCAAACTACAGACAAGTTTGCATATGTATAACGTTGTTTTAATACACATGCATCATAATTTAATCTTTCTTGTGAAACATACATGTTATGTTGTTATTGCTACTTATATAGCGCCAGCTACCCGGAGGCTTCGTATCGCTGATCAGTTTGAAAAGTTTAGAACATACTGGAGAAATCTCAAACTTCACTGGAGAGGGGGAACTTAGAAGAATTTAGAATAGCCAGGTTTTAATGGCCTTCCTAAATTCAGTCTCCTGATTCATCATGCGAATATTCGTGGTTAGAGAGTTCCATAGTCTGGCTCCCTGGTACTTCAGGGATCTTCCTCCCCATGATGTTCTCTTCACTTTGGGTACCACTACCAGGGCTTTAGAGGCCAATCTCAAAACTCTTGTGGGTGTGTATAGTGAAATTAAAGATTTTAGATAATGAGGATCCTTTTTATATAAAGCTCTGTGGAAGAAGCAAAGAGCCTTAAACTTTATCCTTTTTGCCATTGGAAGCCAGTGCAGTTCAATCAGAGCTTTTTTAGCTGATGTGGTCCTAGGCAGATTAAAGAGCAAACGTGCTGCAGCATTTTGTACCACCTGTAGTTTGTTAACCACATAACCTGGAGATCCCAAAAAGAGGCTGTTTCCATAATCTAATCTGGATAAAATCAGGGCTTGTATGGCCAATCTTTTGGCCAATGGCGGAAGCAGACCAATAATCTTCCTTTGTAGCTTACGAATCCCAAAACAGGTGGCTGACGTTCTCTTGGCTTGATGTTCCATTAGAGTTTGGGATCCAACCAAACTCCCAAAGCTTTAATCTGAGCTTTGGGGGGCGGGGGGGTTAAGTAATCGAAATGTATTACTGGTCCTATATTTTTAGCAGGGTTGGCCAGTTTTCCTAAAAACATGATTTCTGTATTTTCTTCATTGAGTTGCAGCCTGCTTTCTGTCATCCAGGCAGCAATCGCTTGGAGACAGGCAGGCAAGGCCAAGTTGTCCGCCTCCTTATTGGGGGAGAAGGAAACCACCAGCTGTGTGTCGTCCGCATATGACACCAGGGATACCCCAAAGGGTTCTATGACTTCTGCTAGGGGGGACATGTAAATGTTGAACAGAGTGGGACTCAAAGATGAGCCCTGCGGAACTCCGCATAAAAGTTTCAACTGGGCTGAGAAAAAAGAGCGATCCAAGACTTGAAAGGTTCTATTTTGTAAGAACGAGCTTAACCATTTAAGCGCCCTTCCTTTAATCCCACTATTTTCCATTCTTTGAATGAGTAGATCATGATTGACCGTATCAAATGCCGCGCTCAAATCTAGCATTATTATTACAGTTGCCTGACCTTGGTCCATTTGTTTCCTCGCTTCTTCCGTAACCGCAATCATGGCAGATTCAGTGCTGTGGCCCGGTCTAAAGCCCATTTGAGTTATATGCAAAATCTTATGTTCCTCCAAAAAGCCCGATAGTTGTATATTTACGTGCTTATCAATAAGTTTTGCCATCATGGGAAGGAGCGAGATAGGCCTGTAGTTTTTAAAGACCGCTCCATTTAGATTAGGCTTCTTTAGAAGGGGCTTGACCACTGCATGTTTCCAGGAGTCCGGCACCATCCCACTTTGTAGTGAGCTGTTTAACAGCTCGGTAATTATCGGATTTAGCGCTACTCTACCCTGCATAATAATATGGGGAGGTGCGGGATCAAGTGGAGAGCCTGATTTTAATTTGCTGAGGAGCCCCAAAGCTACTTCCTCAGAGATGGGAAGAAAACTCTGTAAAACATTGTCACCTTCCTTCTTCTCCATCGCATGCCCTGCGACTCCCCCTACTTCCCCTGAGAAGTTTTCATAGATGTCCTCAATCTTCTTTAAGAAGAAGGAGGCAAAATTGTTACTATGTTCTTCTGAAGCTTCCATTGCTTCCGGGCATGCAGGAATATACAATAGCTCCTTGAGCACACCAAAAATTTCTTTTGGAGATCCTGCCGCCTTTTCAATTTTATCTCCATAAAAGGTCGCTTGGGCTAATCTGATCTCCTTCTGGTACAACCTAATTGAACCTCTGTACTCTTCTCTGTCCTCCTCCTTTAGTGATTTCCTCCATTTCCTTTCAATCTTCCTACAGTTCCTCTTTAATGTCATTAAGTGGTTATTGAACCACGGAGCCTTCCCTCCCTTCTTTTGCCCAGAGAGGGGTGTATAGGGCAGCACTCTGTCCAGACTATCCGAGATCCACTCATTAAAAGAAGTAGGGTCTATCTGACGGTCCCTCATAAAATATTTTTATTTCTATTCAGTGAATTGACCCATTCCATTGTCTTTAGTTTGTTCCACTTCCTAATCTTACTGTTGGAGTGATGGTGGTGTCCAAACCTATTAGTTATATTAGCCTTTAAGGTGATTAAAAAATGATCGGACCATGCAACAGGGGTAGGGGGTAGTGCGACCAACGATGAAAGATTACTAAACACCAGGTCTAAAGTATGCCCTTTCTCCTGTGTGGGGCCGCTGATCAATTGGTGTAATCCCAGCGCTTCCAGATCATTCACTAACCGCTTAGTTGCCATCAGTTCTAAATTATCAACTTGGATATTAAAATCTCCTAATAAAGTAAAATTCGGCCTATTGCAAATGAGACTTGCCATCCGCTCTGGTAATAGGTTCAGGAATTCATCATACGTCCCTGGGGGCGGTAAAGTAGTACTCCTGTAAATGTAAATGTAGGATTGAAGGTAATGGAAAAAAACATTCCCTCACACCCTGCGAGGTCAAGGGGACTATAGTTAAAAAGAAAATCTTTTTTAAAAATAATTGCTATTCCCCCTCCTTTACCTTTATCTCTATCGGTTCTTGCTATCACATACCCTTTGGGTAAAGCAAGAGCTAAATCCGGCCCTGAACCCTCATGGAGCCACGTTTCTGTCAAAAAGAGGGCATCTGGTGCCCCCTCGCTCAGCAAGAGATTTATGTCTAGTTTGTGTGCTGGCAGAGAGCGGCAATTTATTAGCTGAATCCTCACATTATATTTGGAGGGTTCTGCCTGATCTGAGTCAGGACCCATAGGCTTTTCCAGAGTCCAATCACATCTAGGGCAGGACCATGTCTCCCTCGCATCGCTGGGACAAATGTAGCAGCCCTCTCCTACTTTTTTCCTAAGGTCCTTCAGTGCACCTGACGAATAGGTAAAGGTATCAGGACTTACCATCCTTAATAGATACAGGGGGGTGGCCCCTAACCCCGTCCTGGCGCGGACAGGCTTGCCTTTGGCGCGCAGACGGCGAGCCCGCTGCACACGTCCGCTGCGCGGACTTCGGGACCAGTTTTATTAAAGCTGGGAGGCGGTCAACTAGACCGCCAACCCCCCAAGATGGCGGACCTCCGTGGGCCTCTACAGTGTAGTAAATATGGCTGCCCCTTAAAAACCGAACTTCATTACAGATTCAATACAATTTTAAAAAGATGTTTAAAAACTTTGCAGTAAAATGTGCTAATCGGCTGACCTTAAAAAAACAATGGTCAGGCTAGGAAAATGCATTCTGACCAAAAGTGCAGTGCTCCTTCTCCTAAATAAATCGTAATTTCCTCTTGTTCACATCAACTTTTCCACCTATTTCAATTTTTCCCCACACCTTAGTTCCCTCTTCCTCCCACTCTACACTACCAGTTTACATGAATTCAGCCACTTAAAAAACCTTCAAAATCCGACTGCATGTACCATTTCATTTCTTAGTAAATTAATATATTCATCATGGGCATGCACCAAAATCAGTACTTTTTCTTCCTCAGGTGATGCTGCATATGCATTCTCCCCTCATCTCCTAACGCCACACAGACATGCAATCACTGTACCTCAGTGGAAGTACAACAGGGCACACATACAGACATGAACCATCATAGAGAGTACTTTTGGAACCTTAAAGTTGCTATTCAGATGTCTACACAGTACAGGGTGCAGGAAACATGCTGCTGTACTCCCCAGAAGTTGTGAGCAAGATGATAGTAGCCTGTTGTGTCTTACATAACATTGCAGTATGTCAGGACTTACACATACCTCTGAACCCTCACGTAGGTCTGAATCCAGGGAACTGGGCCCATGTACCCAACAGAGGGCAGTGTCTGCAGGTGCGTGACCAGCTGGTTGACACTTTTTTCTCTTGAGCCATTAGTTGTGCTATAGACTTTATGTGGTTGCAAATGTCTGTTGTCAATGATGACAATCAACATTTAACACTCTATCCATAGATACCATCCTGAGACTGCTGTGTAAGCCATAGATATAGTTTGTTAACAGCAGATGTTTAAAAAAGTCCCTGCTACAGATTTTATGCCCATGTCAGTGTTTAGTGTCGCAAATGACTCCATTGCCTAAGGAGGGTACATGCCGATGCATTTGTGTGATCTTCCTAGACAATAGACATCTGAAGCTTAGCCCTCACCAAGTGTCACAAGGATTGATGCCTATGCATAGAGTCATTGACGTTTGGTACTGTGTACAAGAAGGATACCTATAGGTATATGTGAAACATTAAATTGTACAAGTAAATGCCAACCCTAGCGTTACCTTGTTGTGCTAAACTGTGTCATTAGTAAATGGCATGAATGCATTATATCTAAGGCATTCATGCCCTTTCCCCCTGTGATGGTACACAATGGGGTGTCTAGTGCCAATGGAGACACCCTTGCTATATGGTGCAAGGGTGCCTGCATTTCATGCACGATTGTATTTGTGCAGGAAGAGGCACCTTCCTGAGGGACTTGATAACAAGGCATCCCCTTTCAGTGAAACAGAATTGAGCATCTTAGCTAAGAGGGTGCATGATATGTACCCTCAGCTTTATGGGGACCCAAAGGAACAGCTGAGTACTGCAGTGCGCAACAGAGTCTGGCCAGACATCACAGCGCACTGTAGTGCAGAGGGCGTTTGCCATCAATGGGTCGGAATGTGCCACAAGCGCTGGGAGGACCTGCAACTCTCGGACTGTATAAAGGCCCAGGACCTAATGGTCCTGTCCTCCCTGCCACAAGGGTCCTGGGAACAGCCTGGGCAACCCTCCATGCTCAGCTGGAGGAGTATGAGCAGCAGAGACCTTGTGAGCGCATGAACTGCTTTATATGTCTGGTAGTATGATGTGAGTGGTGAGAGAGATGTCACACCATTTTTTATCAGCTTTCACCTTATCTGCATAATGGTTACAGTACTTATAAGGTTTAAGCCTCCTTGGAGCAAATGGAATGATATTTGATGAGGGCATTATGGGACTTGTAGTGCAGTAAACACAACTGGGATACATTTCCATTACTGTTACTTTTAATGAATAAATGTACTTAGATTATCATGACTAGTCAACTAAGGACCTTATACTTGTTGTATACAATGATTAAGGAATGGCTTGCACAATGTATGGTGTTGGTATGTTAGGGGTATGGGTGATGGATGCTGTATCATGCATACTTTACGTGTGTATTTGTTTCTAGGCTGAATATTATATTTTTGATAATTGAATAATGACTGACCTTCTGACACTTGTCTCATTCAAAATGATACGAACATAGCAAAGAGGGATGACATACACACATCTTCTCTGCAGTGGCACATATGTAATTTTTAATATCTAGGTAGCAGTCCAAACTATGAACATGTGATTACCAGTATACAGCATGGACGAAGCTGTCTTGACATGTTATATGAGCCACTTGCCATGTAGACTGTCTGATGTTCTCAAGGAATATTACAATATTTAGAATCACATCTTTGCCAAGATCATATCCAAGGCCTTGTTTGTAAATTTACACCCTACTATCCAGATAAGTAGTGTTTCAGTATGCTGCACAACAGATGACATTTAATAGTAAGTGTGAGACTGTTGCGACTGGACATTACAGCATACTGCTGGCTACACTTTTAGCTGTGGATATATTCATGCAGACTGTGGCCCTCATTATGTCATTGCCAGTAAAAACCGCCTAGCGCCGCGGCGATGGCTGCCAAAAGACCGTCGCTGCGTCTACCAGCCATCCACTGTATTATGACCACAGTTGGATTTCCGCCAGAAGGATGGCGGAAATGTGCCTGTGGCCATGCTGGCGGATGGCAGTAAGGTGGCGCTGCTACCACCAGCAGCGCCACACCAGTAAACCACCACCAACTGTATTATGACCAATAATACAGCCTGCCGGTGTTCTGTTGGTGGATGCTGCTGCTGACAACAGCGCCCTGTCCCGTCTCCTGCCAGAGGACCCCCTAAACACAGGTTAGTGGATGATCCGACAGGGGTGGTGGGTTGTGTGTGTGTGTGTGGGGGTGTGTGTTAATGTTTGTGCATGCGTGTATGCGGGTGTGTGTTGCCTGTTGAATGTGTGTGCATGTATGGAGGTGTGAGTGCGTGTATGTCGTGTTCTGTGAATGCATGTCTGTGTGTATGTATGGAAGTGTGTGAATGGATATATGCATGCGTAAATTAATGTGGGAGTTGGTATGTGTATGTGTGTGTGTGTGGGGGGTGAATGTGGGAGGAGGTGTCTGGAGAGGAAGGGGGTGTCACGGGGTCCTTTCCTCGGGATCTGCACGACGCTGGACAAAAGGCCCACCTCCCGGCGTCACCAACTCAGAAAGCTATTATAGCACAGAGTTATGGTGAAGCCAGTCGGCGGAAGGGAACAGCAGGGAAAGAGATCTGAAAAGGAAAGGTTAGAACAATATGCATTTACTCATTCATAGAAACGTAAATCATTTATGGACTCCTGACTAAATGTGTCTCTGAGATATCAGGTGGAGACCTCTTCTGAAATGAGGGCGAAGCCCCTTGTAAAACACAACCTCAGATTTAAGAGATGGCAAGAACGTTGAACTATGATTATGCACAGAATATCAATCCTGTAACATTTACGTTTTTCACAACATTAACCTTTGATCATGACTTGGAAAATCTCAAAGACTTAAATATACTTTTCATATCTTAAGTTATTCAAAGAACAATGAAAACTTTGATTTGTTTATCTCCAATACTTTCACATTCATATTAATAATGCCAAAAAGGTTTTACTCATTAAACCTAAAGCCCCTTACTTAATAACACCAGGAAACGCTTTTACTCAAGTAGTCTAAATCACTTAGATTATTGTGCCAATAACCTTTCCCTCCTGTGAATTGAAGTGCTTTATATCTGGGAACGGAAGCGCCTGAATAATCATGCCAAGAGTGATTTACATCTAAGAACTGGAGCGCCTGAGTTATCATGCCAAGAGCGATTTGCATCTGAGAACAGAAGCACCTGAATTATCATGCCAAGATCGCTTTACATCTGAGAACTGGAGCGCTTTGAATTACTGTGCCAAAAGAGCGCTTTACATTTGTGAACGGAAACACCTTGAATTACTGTGCACAAAAGCGCGTTACCTCTGTGAACTGAAACACTTTGAGTTACTGTGCCAAAAGAGCACTTATATCTGTGAACGAAAACACTTTAAATTACTTTGCACAAAAGCACGTTACCTCTGTGAACTGAAATGCTTTGAATTATTGAGCCAAAAGAGCTTTTTACACCTGTGAACGAAAACACCTTGAATTACTTGTGCACAAAGCGCGTTATCTCTGTGAACTGAAACACTTTGAATTACTGAGCCAAAAGAGCGCTTTACATCTGTGAACGGAAACACCTCGAATTACTGTGCATTAAAGCGCGTTTTTGGAAGTAATAACTTTCTCCAAACTTGGATTCAGCAAGGCATCACCACTACGAGTACGACCCACTCGTTTTAGAATGCACCCTGGACTTTGGTTAGACGATACTCTGCCATTCAGAAACTCTGGAATTCTCCAGAGAAACCTCCACAAGGTCTGGCTGCATCGAAGTCTTCAAAATAGTGAGCAACGTGCTTGGGTGTGGCTGGGCTTTATAGGCCTGTCACACCCCAAGATGGCTGCCGCCTCTAAAAACATGGGAACTGTATTCCCTTCATAGGATAGCACTGATAAGTGCATCTTGTCCACCAATGCCCTGAACCTGCAGCTATGTGAGCTTTGCCACAGGGCAGACGACGCTGATGGCCATTCTTGGAAAAAGCGGGGATGACAAGTGGTGCGCATAAAGCACCACAGAGTTGCGCAGCGGAATTTCGGGCGAGACCTGGACTGCGCCTTGCCTTATTCCTGACGGGGTGGGGGAATTTGGGGAGAGGGGTAGGGGTGAGAAAGACCTCTATCAGTGACAAGGAAGGTATCCACTGTCACTGATAGTGCCTACCGCCATGGTTTTCATGGTAGTAAGGGAGCCACTAAATCCATCGTGGTAGGTGGGGTCATAATCCTGCAGGCAGTACAGTACAGAACATAAAATTGCCTAGTGAGATCAAAGGAGTACAAAGACAGCACTTGCGTAATGTTGTTGTGAACTTGTTTATGAATTGTACATCAACTACATAATTGTTTGCCTTCTATTTCAGTAGACCCGGCTGGCCAAGGGACATCCACCTAGGACCAGGGGCAGGATAGTGGAACCTCAGCTCATCGACGGGGATGTACTCTCGATTCCACCAGTGAGGAGGAGGAGTAGGGAGAGCAAGGCCATGGCAGGGGTAGTGTGCCCAACCAGACCAAACCTACACCACTAACACCCTCAGCCCAGGTGGAGACTGCAGATATTGAATGGAGGACCTTGAGAGGAACACCATCAGCCAAGGGGGAGGGGAAATGTGGTTCTCCCCCAGCCCAGAATAAGTGGAATTTGAAGTGGTGTGACCAGAGCAGGCCCCATCTACTTATGTGCCTCCCACCAACCCCTCCCTAACTCTTAAGGCCCCTATTCGTGCGGGTCTCCAGCTGCACTCCCTGTCACTAATCCCCCTCCATGTGCCTGCCCAGAAGAGCCGAGGGAGGCATCTGCTCCAACACCTCACATCCCTCTTGTTCTACCCAAGTACCCTCCACGTACTATTATTCTTGTAGCTGCATCCCAGGAAGTGGTGCTGAAGGAAATGTATCCTTTCAGTTCTTACAGGAGATCCAAGATGAACTCTGTGAGGTTCCGAGAGGCACAATCAGGATATATTCGCTCACCTCAGTGCCTCCATCACTTCCTTGGGTGCAGTCATACAATCTAATTGGGCCCATTGACCCCAAAATCACTGCAGTCGTGTCTCCTAGTTAATCTTCCCTCTTTGTTTCCCCTGCTACCCCTCCTACCCATCATGTTGCCCACTCCTGTTGGGTGTCTGGTCCTGCATCGGACAGCCCAACCAGGAGCTGTCCACAGGAGCAGAGGATTTGATCATTATTGTCAAGGAGGACAGTGAGGATGGGCAGTGACTAGACATTGTTTTACCTGGAGACTTTTTTTTTAACCCCTTGTACATAGAAGGGTTAGTGTGATGCATCTGCCTGTACAGGTGGTGTAGGTGCCTCTACAGCGGGTGAGGGTGCCTGTACACATGGTAAATGTGCTTGTTCAGTGGTCAGTGTGCCTGTAGAGGTGGTGGAGGTGCCTGTACTGGGGGTAGGGGTGCCTTTACGGTTAGGGGATATGACTGGGCAGGGGCCTGTGCAGGAGGTTTGCCTGTGAACTCTGGCGGTGCATGTGCTGGTTATGGGACTGGTGGGTCGGTGGCCAGAGTTTGGTGCAGATAGGTATGTTGGGTCCCCTCTAGGCCTTGACAGCAAAGGATGATTTTGGAACAATTTCAACATACCCTCCATCATTTTCATGGTAAAGGCATGGTATCTGACACTCTTTTCCCTATAGATTGCTAAGATGTTATTTTGCTCTTTGCCATGGCAAGTTTCTCAAGGCTGTCCAAGAAAAAGGTCTATCTGTCAATCATCTGAGGGATTTGGCATATTTCCTGCAGTGAGTCTCTCATGCCAGACGGAGTACCCCCTATGGCATGTACTTCCTGCCTCACATCAGCCTGCTGTGGGAAAACTCATCCTCCCACTGGCCACCGAAACCATCTGCCGGCCCCGTCTGCATAGAACGAAGTCTGTTCGGACCGTCAGGTCTACCAGCACAGCGAGGGAGGAACATGGGAGGCTGTGTGGAGGAGATTGGTGTCTATTGGATACTTGCTCCTCACCAGGGGCGTCAGGTCCCTCAGATGCTTGAGAGAAGATCAGGGAGGCAGTGTCATGGGAGGAGTGTATAGGAGAACCAACATGTCTAGCTTGAATGTGCAGGTTGTGAGGAAGTGATGGTTGTGTTGGATTAGGTGAATGATGTGGCTGGGGGTTGGCTGACTGCTGGGAATGGGCAATCCAAAGTGGGAGGTGCGATACTAGCCAGACCTGGTGTTGGCTTTGGTGTTTTGCCCTGTGGGTCAGAAATGCACTCATAAGACTCCTCCTCGACTTGCACCAGATCATCTTATGAGAAGTAACTACTTGGAGGAGGATTGAGTTCTCTGCTTGGATTACCCTCCCTAAATCCCCTCCCACACTGGTGGATGGTTCAGCTTCCTTAAGCAACTCATCATCCCCAGGACCTGAAATACAGAGTTTGAAACAGGATACATACGTGCCTTAGTATATCATGTGTTACAATACAAGGGCGTGGTCAAACAATCTGAGGTTCCACCTTGCCTGTGTAACCTACATGTGACAGCTCATACTGTAGCACTGAGATGTTCAATGCAGATGTGCAATATAAAATCAAACTCACCAGCTCCAGCCACAGCTCTCTATGGTATTATGATCACCTGTGATGTCAGCTGCTGAACCTGGATCCTTAAGTGTGTTGCAGAAGATGTGATCCTCAATCCAGCAGCTTCCGAAAGATGTGACACCAAAATGAATGTTCAGCATGATTGATATGTGGACATGCAAGAATAAAACAGACATTACTGGTTATGCTGATAACATATTACACACCAATTTCAGATATAATAAATAAGTGGCAAAATGTGCTAGTATCCTTTCAAAAGTAGTTTGTTTATGGCTACAGTTTGAGAATCAATAGTTTACAACACTATGGCCCTCATTATGACCCTAGCGGTCTGCGGTAATATGGTGGAAAGTACTGCCAACAGGCTGGCAGTACTTTCCACCATACTGTGACATTGGCGGTTTGGTTGAAGCCAAACTGCCAATGTACCACACCGATCGCCACAGCGGTAATGGCCGCCGGGCTGGAGATATCAGTCTCCAGCCCAGCAGCCGTCACTGTACCGCCTGCGGGATTATGACCCCCGCCTGCCATAATGGATTCTGTGGCTCCCTTACCGTCATGAAAACCATGGCGGTAGGAACTATCAGTGACAGGGAATCCTCTCCAAACCCCCCCTACATTTACGCCCCCATTCATGCATGCACACACGCATACACAAACCGAATCCTACATTCATCCACGCATGTATACATCCATTCACACACACATCTGCACACACTTTCATACATACATGTAGATATGCATTCACAGAATACAACATACATGCACACACATTCAACACGCAACACACCCGCATAAATGCATGCACAAACATTAACACACACCTCCACACACACACAACACCCCCCTCCCCTGCCGGAGCACCCATTTACCTGTGTTTAGGGGGCCCTCCGGCAGGACACGGGACGGGAATCTGCTGCCCGCAGCAGCGTCCGCCAGCAGAACACCGCCATGCAGTATTATGGGTCATAATACAGCTGGCAGCGGTCTACTGGCGTGGCGCTACTGGTGGCAGAAGCACCACCTTACCGCCATCAACCGGCATGGCCACAGCCGGATTTCTGCCATCCTTCTGGCGGAAATCCAGCTGTGGTCATAATATAGCCTTAGAACCCGCCGTAGCGGGCTCTACCGGCTATTAAAGGCCCGCTCCCCTGCCACACAGGGCAGAATGTTCTATTAAAAAAAAAAAAAATTCACGGAGCCCGAGGGGATTTAAATCCCCTCGGGCTCCGTGAGGCTTTGTTCACAGCTGTTGCTGTGAACAAAGCGAACATTGGAATGTTGGCACTGCGGGCTTTTACCGGCCAGTAAAAGCCAGCAGCACTCCATTGTTTTCAATGGAGCCTCCAGCATTCCAATGTTCTAATACGGAGGATGGCTGGTAGCCACGGCTACGGTCTTTTGGCGCCCATCGCCGCGGCAGTAGGCGGTTTTTACCACCAATGTCATAATGAGGGCCTGTATGGCACACTTACCTGACTGACTGATGGTAGTGGGTCTGACTGCTGTAGCCAGGATGTTTCCCAAATCCCTGGATGATATTGTCTGGGTCACAAAGGAGGCCCTGACAGCAGCTGTAATGTGCCATACATATCCATATTTTAATACAGTGGAAGATGGTAATCATTTTACATGTATATGTCATAGGTATAGGCCAGTGAGAGTCAAAATATGGCACAGGGACCACAAGCGGCCCTCTTGACCTTTATATGTAACCACCCTGGTCAACAGCAGCAATGGTCTGCTGTTAACTCCACACAACATTGACACTGAAAAGATGTGACATTTGTACCTGAAGGTAAATTTAGGTTAAATAATAGAAGTAAGCGGGTGTTCTGCATTGCCTAATGCTAGAAATACCTGCAGTTGTAAAGACAGCTTGCAGCATATGTGCAAAAGTATGAAAACGTATCTTCAATATTCTAACAGGGAAATTCATTAACATGCAAGACTGTTTCACCTTAGTGCATCAGATTATATTGGTGCATTACAGAGGAGTTTTTAAAAGAGATAGGGGGTCATTCTGACCACGGCGGGCGGCGGGAGCCGCCCGCCTAGAGGGAACCGCCAGAAAACCGCTGCGCGGTCAAAAGACCGCCGCAGGTATTCTGGGTTTCCCACTGGGCTGGCGGGCGACCGCCAAAAGGCCGCCCGCCAGCCCAGTGGCAAACACCCCTCCATGAGGATGCCGGCTCCGAATAGAGCCGGCGGAGTGGAGGATGTGCGACGGGTGCAGTGGCACCCGTCGCGTATTTCAGTGTCTGCAAAGCAGACACTGAAATACAAAGTGGGGCCCTCTTACGGGGGCCCCTGCAGTGCCCATGCCACTGGCTGCACTGCAGGGGCCCCCAGGGGCCCCACGACACCCCTCACCGCCATCCTGTTCCTGGCGGTCGGAACCGCCAGGAACAGGATGGCGGTGAGTGGGTCGGAATCCCCCATGGCGGTGCAGCAAGCTGCGCCGCCATGGTGGATTCCCAGGGCAGCGGAAAACTGGCGGGACACCGCCGGTTTTCCTCTTCTGACCGCGGCCGAACCGCCGCGGTCAGAATGCCCTGCGGGGCACCGCCAGCCTGTTGGCGGTGCTCCCGCCGACCCCGGCGGTCCTTGACCGCCGGGGTCGGAATGACCCCCATAGTGTTCTGAAATGAATTTGGTAACATTCATTGTTCAACTCTCTCCACCCCCCTCAGACAACATTGCCAACAGTGAAATAAGAGATAAATCAGTTGTGAAGTGCACTCTTTGAATGGCCTGTGTTCCTATTAAACATAAACAACATAATCGTTTTTCTATATCCAACAATGGAAAAAGTTTTGCACAGCACATCCTAAAGCCCTGTATTTCAAGGTTATCTGGTATTTAGTCATGATGAAAGAGGAGGGAAAGTGAAATTAACCAATTGCCTAGGATCTCATAATTTGGCTAAGCGGGGAAACAGGGATGAATCACACTTCTTCAGGTTTAGTGTTGTGCAGTAAAGTCACAGTTCAGTCACCAGATATATTTGCTTTGCTTCATCTACACTCACCTTATCGCCAACCCCCTCCACATCACAAACACCAATAGCCACCCTGCTAGCATCAGTGTGCGCTTCGGCCACATCACTGACCATACATACTGGTCCCTGAGAAAATGTGAGCGAATTCATGGTATAGACTTTCAATCCTGTTGTGACTACACCTCTTTAGATGAGACAGTTTAGGCAATTTGGTACATATGTCATCTATTTGACATAACTGTATGAATTTAATATAAATGTAGAGTCATTATTTTATTACCCAACATGTTATGAAGTAGTATACTCTTATGAGCCATATCTGATCATATGGAGACGAGGTATAACAGGGATGTTAAACACACACCACATACTTCTGGCATAGACAATATTTATGAGCATGACCATTTTGTGAATTCCTTGCTACCTGTGCTTACAAGAGTCTGCCATCTGCCCAGAGTGTGTTTTGCCTGATCAGGTACACACCCATCTGTGAAGCAGGCATCACTGTAGTTGATGTTTTTCTGGCCAGCGTCACGGGCCTAAAATGATATGAGTGTATTTAGTTTACATTCAAGTTGACACGTGATGTACCACATTTCCTAGTTCAGTTCACATGTTTGAGACTATTGATGAAAAGTATGTAAAATTTCTATTGGTTGTCGGATTACAATGTAGTAGAAGGGATCCTCTTCAGGCCATGTGTATGTACCAGTTTGTACTTGTGGAATGGGTTGATGTGCCCATGACATTGCCTCCCTGCAAGTGTAGGCATCTCTGCTTCAGTGGGTGAAACTCTTCTGGTAGTATGTGGCAATCAAAATGAGATGTCAACAGATAATACCAACAAACAATGATGATGTACAACAATTTTTTTGTTTACTAAATTGCATTCACAAGACAACAGTGATGGTTAGCATGTTCTAGTGCCATTTACCAGCGTAAAATGAAATCAGCAGCAATGAGGGGCCACTGTTTGTGAATGAGAAACTGTAGGTTACCTTTTTCATCACAAAGGTGATCCATGCACAGGACCACAGAGGGAAGAGCAGAATGAGTGAGCCCACCCCTGTCTCCTGTTCAGTCTCAGGGTGCAGACCCTAGGCTGGGTGGCCAGTTTCAGGATACCACCCCTGAACTGGTAGGAGATAGAGTGAAAGAAGGGTGCAATGCATCTGGGGCTACTGCTCCCCAAATGTGAGAAACCACAGAAGTCAGGGATTCCAGGATTACCTGGGGCCTGGTTCTTGACACTGACAGTTATAGAGGCTTCTGTTGGGTGTTCTTCTTGTGGACAGAGTTTTCCCTGGGTTTGGGACAGAAGTGAGACCCAATGGGTTGAATGGGCCATGGGTTGTACTGTCTGCCTACTACAATGCATCTGTGAGCATGTTAAGATCACAGATGGGGTCTACAGGTAAGGAGAGGTGTATCCCATGGGTCAGCTCAGTGGCTCCCAAGAGTATAGACAGAGAGACCGAGCTGGGTTCTGAGCGGCATAGAACTGACAAGTGCCCGTTCAGCAGTGGACCATTGTCCATGTTCTATCTTCTTAAGCAGGGAAGCGCATCCAGGTATTGATTATTCTACCCTGTCTTTAGGTTGGAGCGGGGGTTGTGTTGGAAATTCTGCAGGCTCAACCCCTGACTTCTGCCATCTTCCGCCTTGTTTTTGACTTTGTTTTTGTTGGCTTTAGGACTCTGTGAACTTTACCACTACCCAACAGTGCTAAAGTGCGTGTGCTCTCTCCTTAAAATGTGGTAATATTGGCTAATCCACAATTGGCATATTTAATTTACTTGTAAGTCCCTAATAAAGTGTACTATTTTGCCCAGAACCTGTCAAATTAAATGCTAGTAGTGGGCCGGCAACACTGATTGTGCGATCCACTACAGTAGGCTTTCAAACATGCAACTGTAGAGCCTGTGTGTGAAGTTTTAAACTTTAATTTTGACTGGGTCAGTGCACCCATTTGCCAGTCCCAAACTCTCCTTTTATTAAATGCAAGTCACCCCTAAGGTAGACCTTAGCTTACCCCAAGTGCATGATGCAGTGTATTTAAAACGTTGGACATGTACTTTTAAGTTTAACATCCCCTGGTAGTAAAATACTATTACATTCATTTTTCACTTCTGCAAGGCCTGTCTCCCCCAGAGGTAAACAATGAGGTCACCCTGAAGCAACCGTTAAGTGTAACTTCCAATTGGGAAAGATAGAAATTTGGGGTTTGGGGTCTCTGGACTCACAATTTAAAATCACAATGTATGGTGAAGTTGGATGTAAAATTGTAAGGTTGAAAATGACACTTTTAGAAACTTAGCATTTTCTTACTTTAACCATTCTGTGCCCCTGCCTGACTCTAAATGCACAGCTTGGGTTGGTGACAGCTGGGATTTGTGCATTCCCCCTAGACAATTACACAATGGGAGCTTAGGTGTGACTTAATAGGCCTCAATGTGCGATTAATTGGCTTGATGGTGCAAAGCTTAGCACTGACTCACTTACACCTCAATAAGGCTGCGCCTCTCCCCACACAAAGTCTGCATAACCCCCTGTAGAGTGTCTGGAGCCAGGAAAGGAATGGCAGGGACCTTGTGATCTTCAAAGGCCCCTTTGAAGACTTCCCCACTTCAAAGGCACATTTGGGTATAAATACAGGACCCCAAAACCCACCAAATCAGAACTCTACTGGAACCAAGGACAATCTGCCAGGAAGAAGGATTTCTGTGTTGCCAGAAGGGACTGCCACTCTGCAAATGCATTGCTGTTTTGGCCTACTGCTTACTGTGTGCTGTAGGAGGGAATGCCACTCTGCTTTTTCTGTGCTGCTTCTTTCCTGCTTTGAGAAGGAATGGAACTTTCTCTACATCCTTGCACCCAAGAGTCTCCAAAGGCTTGTTGGCTTGCCCTCTGTTCTCCTGTAGTCTCAGAGACATCAAAGACTGCCTGCAACTCTCCTGGTACTTCTGGACTCTGACATCTCTGAGTCCTACCCTTGCCTGAGGTCCTCCTCTCCAGTCCAGGCCTCAGCAGTGGGTTCTGCAGCTGATATCTACCAAAAACAACGCATCACCTTGAGTGCAGGAGAAATTCTGACACATTGCTCCCTCGATGCTGACGCAGTGGCTGCACAAGGACAGTGGATTCACAGCCTGCGTGGCTCCACGTTAACGCTCTGCACAGCCCGGAGATGATGCATCGCATTCATTTAAGTTGTGCCCGGCGAAGATGCAGTGACCAGACTGTGTGGAAAATATTGGTGCATCGTGCCCTCCATGTCAACACTTTTCTCGAACAAAGATACTGTTTCTTCCTGGGTTTTGTTGCTGGCTACCCTCCATCACTGTTGGCCTGGATTGTGGATTTGCGCTGGTCCCTCGTGAACACAAGTAATCTATTGACCGCTAGTGACTTTTAAGCACTGTTTTCTTGTTTAATCTTTAAAAAAACATATCTTGACTTCTACGTCTGTTGTCATTTTGGTCTTGTTTTACTCAGATAAATATTCTCTTTTCTACTAAACTGATGTGAAATCTTCTTTTGGTGTCTTTCATTGTGTTACTGTAATTAAGTGTTGCATAAAAAGTTTACACATTGCCTCTTAAGTTAAGCCTGACTGTTCTGTACCAAGCTGCCACACGGAGAGCACAGGTTAATTTGGGGTGTGTATCTGACTTACCCTGACTAGGACTGTGGTCTGTACTTGGACAGGGTGCATACCTCTGCCAGCTAGAGACCCAGTTTTTAACACTTTACCCCTGTGAATCGGGCCCAAGTGTAGAAAATATACAAACCCTGGAGCATACACTCAGTCTGATATTGACACTGTACAAGAGTTTAATGAAGGGGCAAATATTATGATGTACTTTAAAACACAGATTGGGGTGCTTTAAAACTATTCAAGAAATCCCAGGATACATTTGTTGGGCCTATTCTACATTATACATATGTAAGAACTGACTGCTTCAGTTTTCTAACATGCAGGTAATCCCACATGGTAAAAGGGCCATGGATGTAAGAGGTCTGGCACTAGTACAGTCATTGTAGTACTTGGATGTTTAATGCAGAAAGAACTGATAACCGTTATGGCATTTAAAAGGAGAGACTTGTCTTTCAAGGGCAATACAATCCTGATATTTTAGGACTTAAGCCTCGATAACACATAGCAGATGTCAAGACTTTAAAGCTATGAAAAGAGATATACGTAAGGTAATCAAATAATTGCTAGGTATCTATCACTTGCAAATCCCCCTGTCTATATGATGAAACAAGCACTGGAATCACAGGAAAATACTCAACTCCATCAGGGAACCTCAGGCAGAGTTTCCTGAAGGAACACCATTTTTGAAAATGCAATTGTAGGAAATTGGATTATTGGCTGTAAGGGAACCTTACTCAAGCAGCAATCACAATTCTCTGTTAGGGTGAAGTCACAAGCAAACCCTAAATGAACCCATGTTCAACACCCTGGTAGGTTGGCACAGCGCTGTCAGGCAATGTGCAAAGCATTCATGCATTCATGCAGCACTTTAAATAGCAGTAAAGTAAACCACAACACAAGAAAATCCCATACCAATTTAGAAAAGTAATATTTAATAAATAATATTTTGACCAAAACAACAAAAATTCCATAAGTAGAACAGGAGATATGCAATTTTACTGTTTTAAGTGAAAATAGCACCAAAAAGCGCAAGGCACAAAGGGCCAGATTTAAGAAAAGTGGAGCTGCACCCACTGCAATGTGACTTTCCATGCGCCCCGTAGTGCCCCCCCTACCGCCAACACGTGTGCGCCGTATCTGAGATATGGTGCACCATGGCACAGGGTAGGGGGCACTAGAATCAACATTTTTGACGCTATTGATGTACTGTTCAGGGTTAGTGCCAAACTTTTGGCGCTAACCGTGGGCAGTACATAGGGACCCATTGTAAAAAATGGTGTGCCCCCTTTTAACACCTGCTCTGAGCAGGCATTACAAATGCCAGAAAACATGATGCAATTAATTCTCTTATATTTCTTTGTGCCATTTTTTCAGGCCCCCTAAAGGGGGAATGACCCCTTTGCATATATTATGCCTGGCCCAGGTGTTGTAATCAATGATTGATAATTGTAGGTTATAAAAGTAGTAGTTAATTAGCTTAGTTGTAGGTTACAGATAAAGCCCCACCAGGAGCAGCAACCTGCCACTAAGCCCTTCTCACTCCAACTGTCCACTCATCCAAGCACAAACACTGTCAACATTCCAACCATACAAGGATCACACTCACTGGCTGAGCAGCAGGGAACATTAAGGAAGAGGGGAGAATGCATAAGATAGCAAAAGACCACAACACATCTCCCCCTTATGAAAACAATGAAATATTCAACAGGACAGAAAAAGGCAAAACACCCCATCAACCGTCATTCAAAAGTTTGATTACCACCCCATCAAAATAAACAGAACAGGTCAACAAACACTCTCTGCTTAACTTCAATACTCCAATGGGATGTAAGATACTAAAACACAGTTAATCAATACATTCCACAAATTCAGAGGCCACAACACATCTCCCCCTTATAAAAACAATGAAATATTCAACAGAACAGAAAAAGGCAATACATCCCATCAACAGTCCTTCAAAATTATGAGTACCACCCCATCAAAATAAACAGAACAGGTCAACAAACACTCCCTGCTTAACTTCAATACTCCAATGGGATGTAAGATACTGAAACACAGTTAATCAATGCATTCCACAAATTCAGAGGCCACAACACATCTCCCCCTTATAAAAACAATGAAATATTCAACAGAACAGAAAAAGGCAATACATCCCATCAACGGTCCTTCAAAATTATGAGTACCACCCCATTGAATTAATCAGAACAGGTTAACAAACACTCTCTCCTGAACTTCAATACTCCAATGGGATATTAAATGCGAAAACATAGTTAATCAATACATTCCACAAATTCACAATACAAGTGTACAAATAACTCAAAACTTCCCTGCTCACCCAAAATACAACATAGAACCCTAACTATTTGTTCCCCTCCACCTCACGCACACTATAACAGGACCAACCCATTGCCTTCCACAACTCAACACTCAACAGGACTAGAGTTCCTTTCACCTCTACTGTGTTGGGGTGTAACCACGTACCCCCATTGCCATACACCTAAACAGAACCAGGGTCTCACCTACCCTCCACTGCATTTGGGTGTAAACAAGTACCCCCACCACCATTCACTTAAACAGAACCAGGGTTGCATCTACCCTCTACTGCGCTGCGGTGCAACCACGTTCTCCCATCACCCTATGCTCAAACAGGACCAGTCTACACTGTCATGATGACAGCTATATATGTACAAGCAGTAATATGGGAAATGAGTGGGGAGACGGGTTAAGCAGCAAGGCAGGAGGGGGTGGAGAAGTACATGCAAGGAGGAGGGAGGTATGAAGCAATAATGAGAACACAGGAGTGAGTGGGGGAAGTTCTAGGAACCATGTGAGAAGGGTGCCAAGGAGGAGAGGAGATGGCCTGCAGATGACCTTGTATTACTGCTAGATAGCAAATTAAAAAAAAATCTCAGTGGTACCTAGAGAGTAGGCTATTTCAACACTGTCATGTGACAGTGATATATGTGCAAGCAACAATAGGAGAAATGGGTGGGGAGATGGGTTAAGAGGCAAGGTAGGAGGGGGTAGTGAAAGGCAAAGGAGGGAGGGAGGAAGCATTAATGAGGACACAATAGCGACAGGAGAAGGGTGCTAGAAACGATGTGGAAGAGCTCCGGGGACGAGAGGAGATGACCTGCAGATGAACTTGTATAGAGTGCTAGATGCCAAATAAAAAAAATATCTTCTGAAGTGCTTGGCCAGTGGAAGGACAGGGGCTACTAGCCACTGGCCAGTTACTGGAAGCTGTACTTGGGCCATGCTCCATGGCATCAACAGGTACAGCAGAAAGATGTGCAAAGTGAAAGCAAATTATGTGCTGACCAATCAGAAGCATAGAAATAAGAGCAACACTGATTCCAATGAATGATAAGTAAAGGTAAGTAATGGGCGGGCTCTAAGCCCCTTTGAAGATTTTTTTTAATACAAGAGATTTCGTAAGCACAGCACAAGCACTGGGCAGGCAAAACCTAAAAATGACAAAGTGGATTCTCATTTGGCCATTAGGATATTGCAATTGTTAACCAACTTTCCAGCTTGAACGGGAGAAGCAGACAAGCTGTGCCTCACACAGCTATCATCACATGACCTGGAGATAATGAGTATCAGATAATGATAAATCCTGCCAGGGACTGCCAAAAATACATTTCAGTTAGATGCTAATCATTATAACACCTGTGAAGAAATACACCATATTCATTTAAAAGGCTTTTTAGTATCATTAAGTCAAGTAATATTGCAGAGTATATGAATAAGTGTAATTGCAGATAAAAACATTATAGTAAAGGAAGAAATGAAAGGTATAGCATATAAGTAAGATGTATCTTTGGAATTCGTTGGTATAACAAATGGCAATTTTAGCTCATGTCTACATAAGCACACAACTCTTGCCAAAAATATGAGCTTCCTAAATGGCCTGCAGCACACATCCCAGCTTATAATTCAATTGTTTTTCTGGGCTATCGTCTGCTCAGTGAAGCACAGCCAAACCTTGTTTATGCTATCTTGCTATTCTACCAAGAAATTGATAGCTAGAATCAGCAAGCACCAGTATGGACCTTGATGCAGACATCTTTGGAATAGAAGCTCCTCTGAAATGCCTAAAGTTTCTCTCTCCCTGGGAGGCTCTGGCTTGTACCTTATATGTTATTCCTCAACATTATTAGGAGAAAAACAAACCTTGTGTTTTGTGATGTTAAGTGTGAAGAGAAACGTGATTTCTCTTACACATTTGTCTGACTACTTAAATGTTCTCTGAATATCATTACATATAAATACATAACGCATAAATCTATTGATACACTATCAACTCATAAGCAAATATTATTACACTGCCAACACATGCAAACAAAATGATTAAAAAGCATACATTGTAAAACATACAGAAATAAAGGTATAACTTCAAGGGGCTCAAAAGCAGAAATAAGGCAAGGCACATGGCACCCCTGGATTGGTAGCACAGCAATCCAAGTGAATATATGTGCATAAATATTCATTCTAAAAAACAAGTATTGATGAATATGGGTCTCATTGCGAGTCTGGCGGTCCAACAGCAATCGAGATGGTGGTCTGGTGCTGGCCTATGGAGCAAATACCACCATGGTCCAGCTGGCCCCACCAGGCAGCACAGACCTCCGTGGTCACGAGGCTTTGCAAACATGCCGGCGGAGTCTATTTTTCCACCAGACACATTACGAGGTTGCACACTGCCAATGTGACCATGGCAGTCCAACTACCATATCTCAAGTGGTAGAAACGGGTACAATAAAAGGAGACACTCACCTGCAGGCAGCCTTACATGTCCGCTGCTACCATGGAACCCATCACGCAAGTCTGTTAATCATCGATGGAGCACAAAATCCATGACGCTGTGGGCGCAACCGACCATAAGTACACACACACACCTGCCTGTGTCATCAACTGTAGCACCAGCTTGTTGTGCCCTCCTTCATATCATATGAAGGTCACTCTAGGGGCACCAAGTACACATCTTATTGTGTCCTGTGTTGAAATCATACATAAAGATGGACACATTCACAGCCACCATATACCCCCTTTGGACAGGTCACTCACACCTCACTGCAGCACTACACAAAAACACATGGCCACACATCTCAGGCACAGGAATAGTGAAGGCTACACAGCATTGTCTCAGACATCGCCAACAACACACCAACATCACATATACAACTCACATACTTCACACAACACACATATGTATGGATGTGGATTGGAACATAAACACCACTACCATTAAACAGCCCTGAAATGGACACACACATCACCTACCCCACAGCACAATGGAAGGACAATCGAATGCACAATAGACAGAGAGACTAAAAGGCAAATAGCACTATGCTAATAATACCAGCACAATAGGGATGGGGGCATCAGGAGCACCAAGATAAGGAGGCTGTACTGGGACACATATCACTTTGCACACACCCCTTAACCAACATCCACACAGGAAGGGCCCATCATGTGTCGCAGGAACAAACAGTACTAGCCCCAAATGACTTGCCCATCTGCACAATGTGGAAGTGCAAGTCAACAAAGCACATACAACTCTAACTGCATTGGAAATATATCTACAGTAATTAGCTGCAATGTACACTCAGCTAAATGGACGCATGCACAGTCAAATGCAAACAAAGCTAGCACAATTGAACACACTCCATGTCTGCACAAACAAAACTCAAGCTGACACACATCAGATGAACACATCAATCATATCATGGCGACAAGTTTAACACCATACATGCTCACATTGGACAACACAAAATGAAATACTTACCACAACAAAGAGCACACAATGCCATGGCACCTCCATTGCATGAACACCCACATATCCATGCACACAACACATACCTTTGTCTTGGGGTACAACACTGCCCACAAAGTCACATACTGCGAGCAAAAGGAACAGCAAGCAGGCTGAAACACACAAAAGTAGGCACACAACACAAGTCACTCAGGAACAACACAATGGTAAAAAGGAATTACAGGACAAACGTGTTCCCAATATAACAACAACTGTTTGGGTTTATTATAACCAATGGAATTAGAATAAAGGCCGTTGGCCAGTCCATTTTTGGTCCATAATAGCCCAGTGTTGCGCTCAAACTTGACTCCTAACTGCCATGGAACCTCCACAGGAAGGGGCTTCGAGGGGACAGGCAGGAACCTAGGTAGACCATGCATGAAACTGCAGCACACAAATGTTGAATACAGAAAAAGGGACACATGCTTACATATAGATACTAGGGGGCATATTTATATTCTGCACCATTTTAGCATCATTTATTTTGACGCTAAAACAGAGCAAACTTGACTCCATATAAAAATTTTGATGCTAGACATGTCTATGGTCAAAATATTGGAGTTAGCGCCATTTTTTAGTGAACCCACCTGGCATCAATGTGATGCAAGGTAGGTGTTCCCGTCCCAAAAAATGACTTTAAGCCCGTAGTGCCATATTTATCCCCTGTGCCAAAATGGCACACGGCACAGGTGGGAGGCGGACCTGAATAATGGTGCTAAGCTTGCTTAACACCATTATTTAATGCCTGGGTCAGACAGGCATTAGGGTAGCTGTGGACCCATTTCCATGGCTAAACACAATGAACCCGGCCCAGAGATGCCCACCCCAAGCCCCAGCAACACCACCATCCACACCAGAGGGACACCTGAGGATGGGGGACCCCATCCTGGCTAAGTATGGGTAAGTATAGGTAAGTATACTTTTTTTTCTCTGCCATTGGGGGTTCCTTACATTGCCCCCCTGGCTGACACTGGGTCTAATGGCCATGCACAAGGGAGTCATCCCTGCAGAGCAAGTGGCTTGGCATTTTAGCTAGTTGTGTGCATGGTCCCTGGGACAATAGGCTAGGCACATCAGTATACAACACATGACATGGCTACACAAACAATCACTCATCTACTATGTGACACATGGCTCATCCCTACTTGTCAGGGGGAGCAGTCAGAACCTGACTCAATCACTTGGCAATGGCACAGGCAGAAATATGCCCTGTACTCATCCCCTTGTTTCTGCTTTCAAAACCCTATCAAGCTCCGGATAGGCCACTGCCAGAATGGAATCCATTAGGGAGGGTCATGGTCGGATGGGCACCCTGCCCATATTGGGTGGACAGCCCCAGCTGGACCTCCGCGATCTTCCAGGCCCAACGTCTCAGGTTCTCCTACCTTTTTCTGCAGTGGGCACTCCACTGGCTGTGGACCCCCAGGGTCTTCACCTTCTTGGCAATGGCTCTCCATATTCCCTTCTTTTGATGGGCGTTGACCTGCATGGATGCAAAAGACAAATCAAGAGGTCATGTTCACAAGTCTCATCACAAATGGATGAGTCACATACATGTCGGTAACATCAAGCTAGAAATGTCCTATTTGTCAGTACTCCCCAGTTGTGGCACATTGAGGAAATTCGATTTTTAATACGATCGTATCGACCCGCCATTTTGTGGCCCGCCGCCATTTTATGTTGCCTTCACTCAGGCAGCACAGCGAACGAAGTCCATTCTGCCTTTTCTGCTTATTCTGCAACATGGTGTTCAAAACAGCCTTCTGCCTCTATCTTTACAAGGCTGGTATTAAGGTCTGACCGAGTACACTAATCCCTGTCTGGTTTTCTAATCCTTGTTTCAACTATCTGTAGGCTCACACTATTCTCCGCCGATCTTATCTTATCGTCTGGCCTTCGCTGTCCTTTCCTAGTATTCTCTCATTTCACAACTGTCCTCCAAACGCACACAAACTTATCACACCACATGCAACTTCGTTGTGGATCGGTTAATGAATTAGTTCAAGGGAGGGGTGACAAACACAGCTGGAGGGGAGGCAACCTTAAGTCACTTGATACTTTGTTTTCCAATTCCTTCTATTGGTGCTGTCTTGTTTTCCGACATTTCTATTGGCTCTGTTCTATCTTTACATTATTCTTACTGGCTCCTTTCTATGTGTTCTGGGAGTGTATGTAGTTAATAAATGGTTTTTATACGGTATATAAGATTGTGCGCCACAAAGTAAAGTGGCAGTCTCCTGAGAACATACCTTGTGTACTTCTTGGACAACTGTACTAGCTGCAGCTAATAAAATCTGATCTTTTACGCCTGACAGAGTGTCCCGTGTCTCTGTTAGTTGAGGCAGGTGAATCCAAGGAGATTTCAGGCGTACCCTGCGCCGCCAGGCCCATAAGGTTCTGGTTCTTCAACTGGCGCCCAACGTGGGGCGGCTTCAGCGGTACCGGTTCTGCCTGAAGGTCGTGAGGAACCCCGCAAGAAAATTCTGGAGGAATCGCGAGCCACGTCAAGCGACCCCTGTATGTCGAAGTGGTCCGAAGGTCTTTTTCAGCGCGGTTACTCCTTCCTGACGGCTACTGACGACTGCTGCCCTGACTGCCGCCCTGCCTTGGCCCTTTCTTTGATGATGTATGGTAAAGCGAGACGATAGACGGGCCTCTGTTGGTGTAAGAAGACATCCTTAGTTAAGTATTTGGTGGGTCGCGCCCACAAATTTTGGTCTTTGTTTTGTCCTTAGGTCCTTAGATTTGGCCATTGCAGTGGCCAAAGCCGAGGGGTAAGTGCATTTGTGCTGTGTAAACTGAAAGATTTACCCCCTTGATGTTTGTGAACAGCCAGTAAAAATCGTGAGATGTCTGGTCTGACTAAGTTTGGAAAACTTTGTTGCTTTGGTTGTAATAGGGACTCCCAGCTTGAGGACTCCTGTCCGATTCCTTCGGTTGGAACTCCCACATATGAGCTCTATTCTAAACATGGTGTTAGTCCTATTGCCTTTAATAAGACATGGACCCGATATACAAAGAAAGATGGTGTTTTAAAATGGCCAGAAAATGGTAGTTTCCAAACTGATGTGCTAGATAATTTAGAAGCAATGTTATTTAAAAGAAAAGCCCGGCCGGCAATGTTTGACTCTTTTCGCCTTTGGCGTAAGGAAGCCAAACAGAGAGAAATTAAACAAGCAAAACGAGATAGGAAAACACAGGGAATGACGATTATACAGGCTGCTCAGCAATTCAAAGATGATGAAATAGATAATGCAATGGAAATTTCAGACAGACAGCATCGAATGGCAATAGATAAATGCTATCCGACGTTGCCTATCTCTTCCCTTGATAAGAGAAAAGATTTTGAGGAAGATTCCTTAATGTCCCACTTATTGAAATTGCCTCCGCCCTATGTACAAGGTGCTAATGCACCCCCGATGTTACAGCCTGTTCAGCCGCCAGTTGTGCTTCCGCCTGCTCCAGCTTTTCCACATTTGCCTCCTCAAGTATTGCCTATGCCAGCTTTGCCTTTAACTCCTTTGCCTTCTGCTCCTTTGGCAATTCCTAATGCTCCTTTAGTTAATTCACCTAATACCTTGTCCCCTATCCTTATGTCAAATTCTCCATCTATGCGTAAGCGATTTGCAGATACTGTCTCTGGTCTCTTATCACCTTTCTTTGAAGCTTTAAACGTGTCTCCAGCTTTTTCTCGAAGACAGTCTCGTAGTCAATTCCCAGACTCCGAAGAGCGAGAAAAATTGGACTCACTTGCTTGTAGATGGATCAAGAAGGGTCCCCAATATAGTACGTCTGATATTATGTCCACCTTTCTGCAATGGAATGCACCTACGCAGAGATATGTTTTTAAAGTTATGTGCGATACTCTCGCTAAAGAATGGGAGGATATGAATTTGGGTTCGGTCCCACAGGATCTGTTAGATGTTCAGGCTGACTTTGACAAAGGACTTATTGTGGGTCCTAAGGTTGAAAACGCTGTCAGAACACTTATTTCTTTCAGATCCCTATTGTTCTCACAGACTTTTCCTGATTCTGATCCTTCAGTTAGGACAGCACTGAAAAACTATCCCATGAGAGAGGTTTCTCCAATATGGAAGGAAGAAGTTGCAGCAGCAGGTGCTAATCCAGCTATTCCTGCGCATTTTCAGCGCATATGGATACATGTCCCCTGGAAAAGGTCTGAAGTTTTAGCACTTAAACAGTCACTACCAGATCCACGCAAAAATCCTGCTGGTTACTATAAAGAGTTGTCGCAAACAGTTGATGCATGTACTATGAATCTAGCAGATATTGACATGTTGATGGGAAATGTAGTTCCACAGACAATATGGGCCAAAATTCGTAGAGAGGATCACGCTCAAGAATTAGGCGGCGATTGGAACGCTATTATTGCCGCAGATAGAGGTCAAGTAGGTGGTGCAAAGCCCGACGTTTTGATCTCAGAACTCCCTGGTAGGATTATTACATTAATGAAAACAATGATGCCTGCTTTGAGAGTTAATTGGGATAAGCTAGCAGCATGTAAACAAAAGAAAGATGAAAGTGTTTCCGATTTCTTTACCCGATTCGAGGAGACATTCATTGATCACAGTGGTCAAGATATGGCTACAGAAGGGGGACAGCGATTATTTGTGGATAAGTTCGTATATAACTTGCTTCCTGAACTATCACACAAGCTAAAAGACTCCGAGAGTTCATGGGCAGTTTCTTCTTCCGCCCAGATATTGGCTACTGCACAATATTATGAAAATAGAGACAAAGAAGAAAGGGAAAAACAAGAGAAAAAGACGAAAGAATTAAAAACTAAAGTTCTCTTGCAACAGGCTTATCCTCCTTGTTATGTTCAGCCTCAGTTTCAACAGCCTCCGCAGTTTCAGAGGTTGTATCAAAAGCCTGAACCATTCATTCCAAGACCTTTGCTAGGTCCCAATCAATGTGCTTATTGTAGGGAGGAAGGTCATTTTAAGAACAGTTGTCCGGCATTGTTGCAGCGTAATGGAGCAACATCTGCTTCACGAGGTCGTGGTGGTCTTCAGTCAGCAAATAGAGGTAGAGGTCGAGGTGTGTTAACCCAAGAGCAGCGTTCTTTTGTTCCTCCAAATTCCGGAAATTACTTTGACCAGCAAAATGTTAGGTCTACACAGTATTACAGTGAGGATCAGTATATTGAAGGAGGGAATGAAAGTCTTCATTTTGAATAGGACAGCCATGGACAAAGTAAGGGGGTTACGTCAATTCCAGTGGATCAGAATGGACCTTATGTTAATGTCACTACAATGGGTGTTTCAGAGCCATTTCTTTTAGATACTGGTGCCATGAGAAGCTCTATCATTCATTCTAAACTCCCTGGCGCACCTTTGTCTGGCTTAACGAATGTATCTGTAGGATTTTCTGGCGCCCCTGTTCGCAATCCAGTTTCTTGCCCTTTGCCTGTTTCAATAGGCCCTTATGATTTAGAAGCTCCGCTTCTTCTGACGAATGGTTGTGGTGAAAATCTGTTGGGTTTAGATCTATTAAAAAGAATGCATGCTACGATATATTGTTCACCTTCTGGTGTATACCTCACTCTAGGACAGAAAATGACTAGTCCAATGTACTTATCAAAAGATCAATTCCCACCTGAATTGCTTTCTCTTCCCGAAACGCTTTGGGCTACGGGTCTGAATGACGTTGGTTGTCTTGAGATCCCACCTTATGTTGTTACTCTTAAGCCCAATGCTGAAATGCCACGTATTCCGCAATACAGAATCTCTACTGAAGGTGAGAAAGCACTTCTGGAAATTGTCCATGATTTGATTCAGAAGGGTGTGGTTGAGGAAACGAGAGGAAATACATGTAACAGTCCTGTTCTTCCGGTTCTTAAACGCACTGATCCTTCTCAGCCTCCTGTTTATCGTTTTGTAATTGATCTTCGGGAGGTAAACAAGATTGTCGTACCGCAGTTTCCTGTAGTCCCAGATATCACTGCTCTGTTGACGATGATACCTTCTACAGCGACTTGGTTTTCAGTTATTGATCTAAAGAATGCTTTCTTTAGTATTCCCATCGCCATAGAGAGTAGAGATATTTTTGGTTTTTCCCTCGGAGGCCGAAGCTTCCGGTTTAAACGCGCACCTCAAGGTTATTGTGAAAGTCCCTCTATTTACAGTCAAGCTCTAAAATGTCATCTTGATGCCTTTTCCTTACCGTCCGGTGCCGCTCTCATTCAGTACATGGGTGACTTATTAGTTGCCGCTGATTCAGAGGAGATTTGCAAAAACGTGACCGTTGCACTGTTGCGTCATTTGTTTGATCTGAATCACAAGGTTTCTCCTTCTAAATTACAATATGTCTGTCGCGAGGTGACTTATTTGGGTCATCTCTTGTCAAAGGAGGGACGACGATTGACCCCCGAACGAATTCAGGCAATTGCACAAATGTCAGTGCCATCCACACAAAGAGAGGTACGTGCTTTTTTGGGCATTACTTCTTATTGTAGACAGTGGATTCCGAGTTTCTCTTTATTGGCTAAACCGCTGTTGGCGCTAACTTTACAAGATACGCCTCAGCCTCTTCCGTGGACTGACGAATGTCAGAAGAGTTTTACTGATTTGCGTATTGCTTTGTGTTCTGCTCCTGTATTGGGTACTCCTGATTACAGTAAGCCCTTTACGCTCTATGTCCACGAAAGAGAGGGTTGTGCATTGTCAGTCTTAACGCAGCGTTTTGGAGATCAACAGCGACCATGCGCATATTTCTCAGCTACGTTAGATCCAGTAGCTAAAGCATTGCCTAGTTGTCTTAAGGCGATAGCGGCAGCTGCAATTTCTATTCGACAGTCTGCTGGAGTAGTGCTAGATAATACTCTCATTGTTATGGTGCCACATGCAGTGGATACTTTACTAAATAGGACAAAAACGCAGCATCTTACGAGTGCTCGGTTGTCCGGATATGAGCTGACGCTTTTGGCTAGTCACATACACATCAAACGATGTAATACCCTGAATCCAGCTACTTTGTTGCCTCTTCCAGAAGAGAGAGATGTCTCTGAACAGCATGATTGTTTTCTCCGTACTGAAGAAGAGACTAAGGGTAGAATTGACCTAAAAGACACGCCATTAGTGAATCCAGATGGAACACTATGGGTAGATGGTTCTTGTTTCAAGCTCCCGAATGGAGATACAGTTTCAGCCTACGCTATTACTACTTTGCATACGATTGTGGAGACAGCACGCATTAGACATAATTCAGCTCAGGCAGCTGAATTGATAGCCTTAACTAGAGCTTGTGTGTTATCCAAAGGAAAAAGAGTAAACGTGTACACTGATAGCCAATACGCTTTTGGTGTAGCGTTTAACTTTGGGCGTTTATGGAAGGAAAGAGGATTCTTTACTTCCCATGGTACTAAGATACAACATGGTCAATTAGTGACTGAACTTCTTGAGTCACTTACAATGCCTACTCAGATAGCGATCGTGAAGTGTAGTGCACACAAAAAGATTGTGGACGATGTTGGTCGAGGAAATGCATTTGCAGATGAGGTAGCGAAAAAAACAGCCAGAGACAACACAAGTCGAATGTATGTTGCAGGTCCCGCAAACTGCGTAAGAGAAAAGGGAATGTGTGAAGATACAGTAGAGAGTGTGAAATCAATTCAAGGAGAGGCTACGGAGAATGAGTTGAGAAAGTGGAAGGAAAGTACAGGAATGTTAGATGAGATGGGATGTTGGGTTGAATTATCAGAACATCAACGTTGGCTGTTACCAGATGCTTATGTACTACCTGTAGTTACTATGGCACATGGTCCAGCTCACCTAAGTGCAAAAGGAATATGTAAACTTCTGGCTCCAGTGTGGCAAAATGAGGGGATCCCAAAGTGTGCAAATAATATAGTAAAACATTGTATTGTTTGCTTGATGTACAATCCGGGAAAGGGAACCCCAACTCCAGCAGGTCATTTTGCTCCTCCAACATATCCATTTGAGGTGTTGCAGATCGATTATATTCACATGGAACGATGCAACAACCTCAAATATGTTCTGGTGGTAGTATGTGCTTTTTCTAGATGGGTAGAAGCCTACCCTCTGAAGGACAATACTGCTTTATCAACTGCCAAAATACTTTTGAAAGAATTCTTCCCTAGGTTTGGTTTGCCGCGCATTGTCTGGAGTGACAATGGGAGCGAATTTGTGGGTCAAGTCATGCAAAAAGTTTGTGCAGGTCTTGGCATAAAACAGAAGTTCCACGCGGCGAATCACCCACAGTCGGCTGGTTTAGTAGAATGCTACAATGGAACCTTGAAGCTTAAAATTGCTAAGGTGCAAGCTAGCACAGGACTTAATTGGCCTGATGCTTTACCATTGGCTCTTCTGTCCACCAGAACAGCAGTACACTCTCGTTTGGGGCTTAGCCCTTACGAAGTGATATTTGGTCGCCCAGCTAATGTATGGGGAGTTCCTCGTCCTAAGAAATACTCAGACTTGCCATACCCGATGTTGATTGACTACTTGCATGACCTTACAACTAAATTGCGTGTTCTTCATCAACAGGTTCAGAGTGCTCTACCAGAGGCTTCCACAGACCCAGGTCATTCCATCCGACCAGGTGACTGGGTCTGCACGAAAAATTTCCAACGACAGAGAAATTTGGAGCCCAGATGGAGAGAGCCACGCCTGGTTCTTTTGACCACAAGAACAGCAGTTAAAGTCGAAGGAAAGAAAAACTGGGTGCATGCCGTGCACTGCAAGAAAGTGCCTTTGCCCTTGCCTTTCGATCAGTGGGTCCGTAGAGGCATCAGTGACTCTGAAAGTGAGAAAGTTCCGCAATTTGTACCATTCAGTGATGCGCGTCTAATTGGAACACTTTCTGAGAAAGAGGACGACGACATCCTTCAAGAAGCAATACCATCGCATCGTCGCTTGAACACGACAAATCCAGGAACATTGTTTCAAAACCAGACTGCCTCTGGACAGGAACGCTATAATTTGAGACCAAGACCAAAGAACTTGTAAACTTCTCTCCTATGTAGTACTCTATCCCGTTTGCAGGGTCACGGTAGGAGTCTTAGTTACGACCTGAGTAAGTGGCAATAGGCCTGCAGGACCTCACAGTGTCATAGGACGGTAGATAATCGTGACTACAGTGATTGAGGAAGATTGCCGTGAGCATCCACTTAGAAAGATGGAGGCTACATTAGATAAAAGAGAAAGTAAAAATGTAAAGAATAATTGTAAAGAAATATATAGTCGTTGTAGTATTGCTCTATGCGTCATTATATTGTCGTGTATTCTTTTGGCATCTGTAAACTGGATCATTATTACTCTGCAGCAAAAAGTTGTCTCTTCTCCTACCTCTACATCTTCTTCTACTATCTCTCCGCACCTATTTCACACTCTTCCCCAGCATGAACTCATCAGAAGAACTGAATACTTTAACAATTCCTTCGTCCAGTTGTTACATCAACATCAGTTAGTGATCAATACAACTGACTGTTGGGTGTGTGGACTCATACCACATACGGTAGGAAAAGGAATGCCATATTTAGTTCTTCCATTCTCCTATGAAGGTTCTGCTTGGGCTTATTTTGTCATTTTCAATAATGCATATCAAAGTAAAATTAAACAACCTGTCAGTTCACATAGTGTTGGTTCAGATTTCAGTCATAGTTTATTGATAAAGGGAATGGTAGCTATGGCTAAAATCATGGAAAAAAGTGAAGCTTCCATAGATGAAAGAAAAGCATATACCAATTGGAACATAACTAATTACATTTCCAGCCTCAATGATAAGGTTGAGCAAGGAAAATCTCCTCCGATACGGGTCATACCCCAACAAGGAAATTTCTGTCTGCAAATAAATGGTAGAACTCCAAACACCGGACAAAGAGAAAGTTTATGTTCCCATACATATGTTTATTCAGCCCTGAATTCACTGCCGTTAGTACCATCTCAAGGTACATACTTTGTTTGCCACGATAGGGCTTATACATGGTTGCCAGCTGATTTCTCTGGTACTTGTTATATAGCCTTTCTTCTTCCCCCTACATACACGGCTCCTGCGAACCATCATAAAAATAGATATGGCAGAGGGATTGTGGATTCGAAAGACACAGCAGGACAAGAGGGAGGAGATTTCCTCAAAGGATTTCTTCCCTTCTGGGGTCCAATGGCCAACAGCAGAAATATAAGGCAATTGGTTCGTGTCGTAGAAACCACCATAGACATCACTGTAGGAGCTTTAAGTAACATTACAGCTGAACTACAGGCTGATCGTCTTATGACCTTGCAGAACCGTGTTGCCTTAGACTTTGTTCTTGCGGACCGTGGTGGAGTATGCAAATTGATCGGATCAAGTTGCTGTATTTTCATACCTAATGACGCTCCGACAGTATACCAAGCTATCTCTAAGTTACACATAATCTCCGAGTCGATTCATCAGGACGAAGGAGATTGGTCCTTTTCAGAGTGGTTTTGGGGATTACTGTCCAAATGGGGTTGGAAGGTATTGACATTCTTTGGAGTAATTTTAGCTTTTATATTCTCTTGTTGTCTTTGTATGCACTGCGGTCCTGCCATCTGCAACCTATGTGCTACTGCATGTATTCCCAAACCCAAGTCACAAAGAGCAGAGAATATCAAAATGATGGTACAGCAACAGCTTGATGACCTCATGGCCATAGACATCGACTCAGATTAACATGAGTTTGTGTATCTTGCCTGAGTTCTGGCAAAAGGAGGGTCTGAGGAAATTCGATTTTTAATACGATCGTATCGACCTGCCATTTTGTGGCCCACCGCCATTTTATGTTGCCTTCACTCAGGCAGCACAGCGAACGAAGTCCATTCTGCCTTTTCTGCTTATTCTGCAACATGGTGTTCAAAACAGCCTTCTGCCTCTATCTTTACAAGGCTGGTATTAAGGTCTGACCGAGTACACTAATCCCTGTCTGGTTTTCTAATCCTTGTTTCAACTATCTGTAGGCTCACACTATTCTCCGCCGATCTTATCTTATCGTCTGGCCTTCGCTGTCCTTTGCTAGTATTCTCTCATTTCACAACTGTCCTCCAAACGCACACAAACTTATCACACCACATGCAACTTCGTTGTGGATCGGTTAATGAATTAGTTCAAGGGAGGGGTGACAAACACAGCTGGAGGGGAGGCAACCTTAAGTCACTTGATACTTTGTTTTCCAATTCCTTCTATTGGTGCTGTCTTGTTTTCCGACATTTCTATTGGCTCTGTTCTATCTTTACATTATTCTTACTGGCTCCTTTCTATGTGTTCTGGGAGTGTATGTAGTTAATAAATGGTTTTTATACGGTATATAAGATTGTGCGCCACAAAGTAAAGTGGCAGTCTCCTGAGAACATACCTTGTGTACTTCTTGGACAACTGTACTAGCTGCAGCTAATAAAATCTGATCTTTTACGCCTGACAGAGTGTCCCGTGTCTCTGTTAGTTGAGGCAGGTGAATCCAAGGAGATTTCAGGCGTACCCTGCGCCGCCAGGCCCATAAGGTTCTGGTTCTTCAACATACAAGCCAATAAGTACAGGCCATGACTACAGACATACATTTCTCAATCTGGAGACCAACCAACCACCCTGCTCATGCCCTACAATGCACTATCAGGCTTACTGACATCATGTGTGCCATGCTCTAGCAACCTGACTGAGATGTGAGCCATTACGAGAAACATCACACCACTGTGGCTTCTGAAGGGTAAACTCCTTAGGCATGATTGGACCAACACATTCACACTATGTGAGAATGACCCTTTGCATGCAGTCCCTATAGGCTACCGCCAGAGTACAAACTCAAACAACACACATGGGTAACAATGAAGGGACTGGCATGGTGGGTATAGAAAGTGTCTACCCTGTCCATGTGTGGACATGTGGCCTAACAAATGCAGACTCACACCACTTCAGGGGGTGGGGTCCTGTGTTATGTTCCACTCTTCTGGACATATGTGTTCATCCTACAGAGATGGCATCCAAGAAACAAAGGCATGCATTGTCCAGTTTCTGCTATGTGACCAAGCTACTGAGTCAAATATCACTGCCTACCAGGAATCAACACACTGTTTCCACTGTGGGAATGCCATTTATGCAATAAGCCTGCACAGGACAAATGTGGCCTGTGTGAAGGTGACAACAAGGCTGTGGGAGTAAGGGACCTGTCACGAGTCAAAGACACATATTGACAATGATGCTATGTGCACATGTGGACTAGATTAGTAACTTACCTCTGGACCCATTCCCAATCTAATGAATGAAATGAGGCATTCTGGGCAGGGTATAACATCACAGCCACATACTGCCCACTTGACAGGATATGCTGGGGTACAGGGCCACAGTGCCATAGTTGTATAGCCACAGTGACCACCCCAGCCTAGACTAGGAGCCATACTGGGAGATACATGTGACAGGTCATGGTGTCTGCAGCCTGAGAAGACAGAACCTACATGACACTACATTACCATCACTTCTATGCATGGCAGTACACCATGTAGTCAACACAAATTGGCATGTGGTGTATGTGGCAATCTGACAGGCAGAGAGAGTCATGTTGTGCCTTCAAAACAACAGTTTAGCAAGGGCCGTTGTGTGAAGCAATCTCTGTGGCACCATACACATTACTCACATTACTCTCAACTGACTCATACAACATGCATACTCAGCTCATGCTGTCATGAACATTCATTTTGTCTGTAAGTGGTTGGCAGTAATGTCTCCTCACCTAGTTATGTACACCCAACACAAGGAGGATATAGGAACCCAAAAAAAACACACAACACAATGTGAATGAACTCAACATATGGCACTGGCCACCAATACATGCATATTGACCTTCCCATTGATGCCACACAGACTGCACCTAAAGGCACATGGTAGTCAAAATGGCACACATGGCCACAACCTAGCCTGCGAGGAGCGAAAGGATGGTGAAGTACAGAGAAAACTGTGCACATGAGGTAGTTACCTGCTCTTATGGGGCACTTTAGAGCTGCCATACAGGAGTTAGACCTCATCCACTAGCCTTTCCAGCTCCTCTAGAGAGAAGGCAGGGGCCCTATCACCTGCTGGACGTGGCATGATTGCTCCCAGAGGTGGTACACGGCAGCTTGGTAGTGGAGGTCTTGCTGGCAGCAGTGTCAGGAGTCAAGTGTCAAGTGAGTGATTCTGCTGAACATGGCGGCCACTCCCGCCACGTATGTGGTCACCACCATCAGCTGACTCAGCCATTGTCCCGCGACCGCCACTGGCAACAACATTTGCCTGTGGCTTTGTCCGCTGTGGTTGCAACCGTCTACCAGCATGACGATGTCCACATGCAGTCACAAGCGGCTTCTAATGTCCATTGCAGTAGGTCAGGCATTCGCCAGTTTAGAGACCTGATATGCGGTATTGGACTGTACGCTAACTACGTCACACCTCAGAAAATTAAGGCCCTCATTACAACCCTGGTGGACGGGGGAGAATGGCGGTAATACCGCCAACAGGCCGGCGGGATTTTTTTTTTTATTATGACCATGGCTGTTACCGCCATGGTCATCTGCCACTTCTCCACTCCGACCGCCAGGGCGGTGATGACTGCTGGGCTGGAGACTTCGGTCTCCAGCCCGGCGGCTGTCACCAGACCACCGGCGGTATCAGGACCCTGCATATCGCCATGGATTTCGGGTGGTTTGGAACCACCACGAAATCCATGGCGGTAGGCACCATCAGTGACAGGGAATTCCTTCTCTGGCACTAATAGGGGAGACCCTCCCCCCCACCCCCACCCCGAGTCCTCCCACCAACCCCCCACACCCCTGCCACCCCCACAAAGGTGGCAGGACATCCCTCCCCACCCCCACCCTAACATGCACATACACACACCCCCTCCCCACCCCCACCCCCTTCATGCACATACACACATCCCTACACGTACACATACACTACAACACATACCCGCATACATACAAACACACATGCACACAGACCGACCCGCACACATTTCCCATACACACAACACACCCCTTCATGCATACACGCACTCACACACCTCCTCTACATACTCACACGCACACCCCCATGCACGCACACAACACACAATACCCCCCACCCTCCTCCCCTAACGGACAATCAACTTACCTTGTTCGTTGATCCTCCGGGAGGGGACGGGATCCATGGGGGCTGCTCCGTCGCCAGCACCCCGTCACCAGAACAACGCCACACCGAATCATGGGATGTGATTCGGTGGGCGGTGTTCTGATGACGGGGCGGTGGAGGTGGAGCAACCTCCACTTCCCCGCCGACCGCCAGTATGGCTTCTGGCGGCTCTCCGTCGGGAAAAGGACGGAGGACTGCCAGCAGTCACAATACGCCACGCGGAAAACCGCCTGCACAGGCGGTCTTCAGCACAGCAGTACCTCGGCGGTCTTTGAAAAAGACCGCCGAGGTCGAAATGAGGGCCTAAGTTTTGATCTCACAAGCATGCTTATCCTGTCTTGTCATGTGGGTCCTACTACTCAAATACCATTGTAGTATGTTGTATGGCACAGATGGCATTTTCCAGTGGTGCACAGTCCACCCCCATTAAATGTAATTTCTGCAGTTGATATATCCAGTCATATTTGGAGGGGCATTTGTTATGCACATAATTGAGTTTGGTCCATATGCATGTTGTGGACACCTGTGTGGCAAACCATGGGCTCACATGTGCCTAGCAGCTTCGATGTGTACTGGGTGTCATGTCTATTCCTTCTAAATTGACATTTCACATGCTATCCTTGACACGCATCATGTCTTTAGCTAGGGATACAATGACTAATGTTAGAACTCATTTCTTGTCATATATCAGCACCCAGTGAGAGGGAGGATGTGTCAACCACCTGTCTACCGTCCACTGCCAGACCTATAGGCCATGGAAGAATGACACGTCATACTCCTATATCATCTGAAATGGCAGCAATAGTGGACTTATGTCATTGCTTGGAGCCAGATCTGATGCCAGCTATTAGTTATCCGACCAACATACCACCCATTGCACCAGTCATGTCAGTATTGTACTTACTAACCACAGGATATGTCTAACATATAGCGGCCCTGTCAGTTGGCATGCCACAAGCTATGTTCAGTCTGGTTTTGAAGGATGTCCGCTCAGCAATGTTGACATACCTGGACAGCTACATCCATTTTCCCTGACATGATGATTTAGCCCATTTGAAGGCTGGCTTTTATGGTTTTGTATGCATTCCACATGTGGTGGGGGCTATTGATGGAACACATGTACATTTCACGGCTCATTCCATGATTCCTTCATTATGCAGAACAGCACTATCCCCCAGTTGATTTCACAAATGTACTGAGAGTGGGCCTGGCTGGTTCGTAAGTCACATCTGTCCTGTTTGTGTGAGTGCAATGTCTAGTGCAACAACTCTGATGAGAGAGACTTATTGTTTCACATATGTCCCATTCCTTTACAGGAGACTCTGCAAATCCAAACTGTCCTTGGTTATTGAAGCCAATAAGGAATCCAACTATGCTAGGGAAAGTCCGCTTCAATGAGGCCCATGTAAGAACATGGCAGGTATTGGATCAGGATTTTGGGCTCTTGAATGCCAGATTTAGGTGTCTGGGTCGGAGAGGTGGAGCCCTCCTTTACTCTCCCAGAAAAGTGTGCCAGATCACTGTGCCATGCTGCATATTCCACAACATTGCCCTGCAGAGAAATATCCCATACATCCCAGAGGAGGGGCATCCTTTAGTACCACCATTGAGACTCCTGAAATGCTAAGTGAGGATGACAGTGGTTAAGAGGAAGGAGGTGACTTGCGGGAAGATCTCATCAATATCTACTTTTCTTGAGTGCAAGTATGTCATGTGATGTAATGAATATGGCTGTACAAAGAAATGTAGTTGTTAGAATGCGTGGAGTGGAGTGTTCTGACAAAAACTGAGGAGCTAATACCCTCCAATATTCAGCCAAAGGGTGCTTGAAGGGTTAGCCTTTGACATAACCCCACCTTGATGTAGCTGCAATGTTTGTGTTAGCATCATTGCAGTGTAATTTCCTTTCCAGATGCTTGCAATATGAATTGTATAGTAGGAAGATTTTCAAGCTATACTTCTTGTTTTGTCTTTGTACAGGTACCTTCACCATGACATCCTTTTGTGGGAAATTCAGAGTTGTGACATTGGCAGGTATCTGACGCCTTTCCGACATAGGAAGTAGACACGGATTGTTCCAGGGAATGTAGGTCACAGATTTAGGGTGTATGAGACCTGTGCCAAGGCATCTTGAACAGTGTTTGGGTTGAAGGTCAGAAGTGCACATTGTACTTGTTTATTGTGCTGTGTTGGGCCGATTGCATCATATGTGTGATCATGTGGGCATGAAATATGGTGTCATCAATTCAGGCATGGTATTCACCCTTCACATAGGCTAAATACTATCCGTGTGTGACCTGTATATAAGTGTAGATGTGTTTCATCATTGTAGGCCACAGTGCCAGTGCCACAACACTGACAAATGTTTATGTCATACCACCTGGTGCAAGGTTATTGGATGATGATGGACCTGTTATAAGGGACTGTTGTACTGCCCTCTGCCTGTACCTTGGTTTATGTGGATTATGTGATATTGGATTACTTTGGTTTGGTATGTGATAAGGCTCAAGCTGGTGACATCATTCACTTTTCTCTTAGCCTATTCTACAGGACAATGTCTGACAAGGTCCTTCCTTCCATTGTCTGGGGGGCCGTTTCTTGATATATGTACAGTGACACAATATGAGTCAGCCATTCTTGGCTCTGACAATCCAGCCATATGAACAGTATATGTGCTGTACAATGCAATAACATGATTGCAATGTGTTTGTGTGTGTTAGCAATCCTTAGCAGGACTCTGTACCTGTAACATATCCCTCCTTGCATTAGTATCTTGTGTCTTCCTCATTTGCTTCACATGGTCTTTGAAATTGAAGGTGGTTAAAGAACAGTCAACAGAGAGAATATGTGGCACACAAAGAAGGTTTTTTAAGAAGAGGTCTTGCCATCTGCACCTCTAAGAGTCTTTACTGGACGTCCCCGCTTGTGTGGTGGGGGAGATCTGCTGCTACAGAGACTGGGGTGTCTGTGGCAGGCCTGACAGGGCCTCCCTTCCAGTGACTTGCACTGATGAAGGTCCTAGTGTTGCTGCACCAAAGGAAGGGGTAGCTTGTTGACGATCCCAGATCAGGGTATTGTAAATGTCCCTCAACACCCTTGTTAGGGAGCCCATGTTGGTATTGTGGGCCTCCCACTGTTCACACATATCCCTATGGATGTCTCTGTGCAGCTGCTTGAGGTCCTGGAGTTCTGAAAGTACCAGGCCCATCATGCCTTGGGACTCCTGATGGAACCCCAAGACGTGGCTGATGGGGTCCTGGCCAGGAGCATCCCCAGTGGCCTCACTCCACTGGCCCATAGCATCCCTCCAATGCACCATCAAACCCCCTTGGGCCTGTGCCCTTGCCTCAGGGTGCACCCTCCCACTGCTTCACGCTTATGATTTTGTCCACCATGACTCTTAACTCTTTATCTGAGAAAAACAGGGTTTTTTGGAACATGACATGGTGGGAAAAAAAACAACATTGAAATTAAAAAGAATGACAGTGATTTACTAAAGGGGAGTGGTGCAAAAGGGTATGACTGGACAAAAGTGTGTGCACAGTGTTGTTTGGGATGGTGGAAAAAATGGTGCCATGTTTCTGTGCAGTGTGGGAAAAGAGCTGATCTGTCTTGCTGGGTCTTGCTGTATAAATGCAAAGGATGGTGGTGTATGAAAAGGTGTGTTTTATAGTGTCCATTGCAGGTGTGTCTAGTGTGGCAATGTGTGTCAGCTATGTTGTTTTCTAATCCATCCAATGCGTAGTAGTGTATTACTTTGGTGACCTCAAACAGCCTTGGTTCGGACCGCCTGCCACTGAGACTTTGGGCTTGTAATACGGCCAGTTGTTGGTAGATGGGTTGTCGAGGCTGGAGTTCGGACTGCCTGTTTCCAGGCCTCTGCACTGCTGCCGATTTGGCATTTTTATTTGGTGATTGGCAGTCCTGCCTGTGTAACTTATAATAAGGCAGTCTTTTCAGGACAGTAAGCATGGTGATCTGGCAGTCTGACCACCGAACTCATAATAAGGGCCTAGGTGTTATTGCACATTGATAAACAAACAAGCTAGACAAAAACCTTAGGTGAAATCTGATTATGCAGCATGATGCAAAACCCAAAATCCCAAAAGGATTAACAATGTTAAAAACTTGTGAATAAGTCTACACCAGCAGCAACTGATTGATCTTCTCATGTTCAACTAAGTTCATATTATTCAGAAATTGGTGCCACACCAAAAGGTGATTTGCTCCATTAGAGATGGAATTCAAAACTGAAGATGATGATGTGAGACATGCCATGCCAGTACCTGAAGAACTAATAGATCCAGGAGATTTAGGAGAATCTGGTTGTACCATTGTGGTCACTGAAAAAGTTTGACAGAAGACATAAGTTGTAGATGATGCAGGTGAATCAAGTTTGTGGTGCGAAAGCCACAAAAGAGCCACATGTGCAGGAGACCTCAATTCATTTGAATACACTGAAAAAGATGCACATGTGACAGCACTAAGGGTGATCCATACGAAGCAGATTTCATAATGGATAGTTGCATAGCAACATAAAATACCTGATGTAGAACCAAAAGTTGAATCAGCTTCCAACAACCTACAGGAAGCATGGTTTGTAAAATTCAAGATGGCAGTGGGATAATAGTTCAAGCACTGAAACAGTGGTCTCCCGATAGGTAGTCAAAGCTAATGAAAACACAGAGTCCCATGCTTACTCAGACTGGAGAGCAAATCTGCACCCAATTAGATAGCTGAAGCTTAGCAATAGAGCTGCTCAGTTGCATATGGTGTGTTCATACTTATAAGACTGGTGCAACACTACCTACAACAATAAAAAATTGCTGAAATTCCAATTACGGGTTATGAAATAGTGAACTCAAAAAATGTGAGTAAGGTACCAAAACAGACTTAAAGTCAGTCACCATCCCAGAGCTAATTGGTTTAAAAACAAGTAAGATGGCAATTGTATTGAGAGTATGGCATAAAACAGCAAGCAAATCAGCAATGTGTTCCAGGAGTTGAGCGTGCAAAATCTGGTGTATTTCTGCTGCAGATCGTGTGATTTGAACGTTAAATGATTCTACAGCAGAGGCTGAAGGAACCTCGTTTTGTGATGCCAATAAACATCTTTCATTGATCAACACATGTGTTTGCTAGTCTAATTTTTGACCATAGAGCAATGTAAAAAGGTTTCTTTGGAGGAGGATATTATGTTATACCCCACAACACTGGAAACTTTTCTGAACAGTTGGAAGATAAAGTGTTCTTGGGTGAGACCACAAGATGAAACTTATGTCCCAATAACATTGGACCAGATTTACATCTTGGCGGATCTGGTTCTGCTGTCACTTTTCCGTTGGTTACTCCGTCCGCCTACTAGGTAGTTTGCCTGCTCAATTTAGATGCTGAGTCTATGGGAATCAATGTGTCGGAGTCCCACCATCCTCAGCAGAATTTTCCTCCTGCGTCAATGGCATTATCGGTAAAAGCACCTGTTGGAGGTAGTATGTTTATGTCTGTACTCTGGGTGGCGATCCGCTGTGAGTGTGGACGTAAACATACTACTCGTAAATGCCCTTTGTGAATTCCCAAAGACGTAAACTTAGACATTTGATCTAAGTTTAGACCAAATGTCTAAGTTTACCTTTGTGAATCAGGCCCTGCATTATAGGCGGAAGGGGGTCCATTTGTGAACCCGATCTAATAGACTGTGCCAAGAACACAAATGTAGACAGGTCCAAAGTGTCCCACTAAACCATGGGGGAAAATTGGCCACAAACGACACAGTCAAATAAGAGGGCAGAGGAGTGACGTCTATGAGAAGAAGGTCCCTTCTTCCTTTCAGCAGGGAGTGCTGGATGTCCTGCACTTTGTTCACAGAAAAAGACATAAGTTCCTCACGTTGAGCCTGGCATAGACCAGTTGCTGGGGCTATCCCACCAGGGTTAGAAAGCTCACTAACTATTTTAAAAAGTGTTCTCAGACAATTTTGAACCAAGGTATTCTGGTCTAAGAAAAAAGTAGCTCAGACCAATCTACACTGGCTATGATAGTTTTTAAGTGCTAATTTATAATTGGTCCTGGTAGTGTCATCATATCAGACACTCCAAAGTCTTTCCATCCTTTTACAGCTCATTTTCATCATCTGTAATTCCTCAGTGTACCAAGGGGTTGGAGGAAGAAGCCTAGCGGAGCAACTGGGTTTTAAGGCCAGAACATGGTCTATGGAGCTGCGCAACCACTAGTCCATCTGGGGCTGATTGACCTTAAGGTCTTTCCTACAATAAGGAATTGATTTCCTCAGCAGTACCTGATCCTGATTTAACAAATACATGTCAAATCAATGTTAGTTCTGAACTTAAACCATATTTTAGTTTTTTATGTTTAATTTGTCCTTGTCTAATGCATTTTCTGTACTTTCATAAATTAGATTTAAATGTATTTTTAAGGTGTAATGCATATATATATTTTTTGCACTTATTAAGTTAAAAAAAAAATACCTTTATTAACACTTAAAAATAACTATTTAATTTTTTGTGTAAGTGTTCATTATCATGATGAATGCTTGCACCAAAATTGTAATGTCCATTAACTTTTTTTTCCCCTTATGTTTGCACTTTACAAATCGGTCATATTAAAATATTTTGCATTTGTTAACATAAATATAAGTACGAATATGTATTTCACATTTTCATCAATACATTTTTTTAAAATAATTAATTGTACATGAGTAATAATAATGACAGGACAGACTTTCCGAAAGTAAAAGTTATTATTAATCATAAACAAGAGACTTCTCTCAGGCAATTATTTTGGCAATGTGACAAAAGTCAAGAAAATGATGGTTTTAATATACTATAGCTTGTGGCTTTGTTGCCCAGAACTTGCCCCGTATATGTAGTTCAAAAATAACCTTCTCTGGAAGAGGCGTCTATTGGACACAAAGCAGGCATCTCAAGGCTTTTTTTGGGAAGTTGTGGGTTTAGGTGTGATAAGGGTCAAAGCAAGGAAAGAAGTCAGAGGAGGAGTAGGGTTAGGAGGGGTTGGAGAGGATTGGCAAGTGGAGGTAGAGGGAGCTGGAGTGGGTGATGTGGTTGCATGTGGGTCTGGTGTTTGTTTTGTATGCTTGGATGTGTGTTTTTTGGCTGGTGTGTGGTAATTTAGTGAGTATGTGTGTTTCCTTTTGGTTGGTGTTGTTTTAAGTGTAGGTGTACTTTTGTGTGAGTGTGTTGGTTTTGATGAGTGTGTTGTTGTGGCTTGTTGGTGTGGTTGTGGTACTTCTGGATGTGGTGGTAGTTGTGGTGCTTGTGAGTGTGATAGTGGTTGTGGTGGTTGTGGTTGTGGTGCTTGTGGGTGTGGTGGTGGTTGTGGTGCTTGTCAATGCAGTGCCAATAGTGTGTGTGTACATTGTTTGTGTTTCTTTGTGTGTATGTGTTTGTGTGTGTGTGTGATAGTGCTGCTGCTTGTGTCTGTTGGAGAGAGTGCCTGCAAAGTCATGAGTGTGGCTGGGAATGGGGTGGGAATCTGGATTTGGGTTGAGGAAGGGACCTGAGTTGGGGCAGAAGGTGAGAAGGCTGCTATTCTTGTAAGTGATCTCTGCATGCCAGCCATTGAACTGTGAATGGCATCCAGAAATACAACTATTTGTTGCATTTGGCAGCTTAGCCCCTGGATACCATTCACTAGCGCAGTCTGGCATACAGAGATACTGTGTATCAGGTCAATAGCCTCCTCAATCAGCGTAGCCACAGTTACAGGGGCAGGGGGTGAGGTGTCTGAAGAAGATGGGTTTGGTCAAGTGGGGGAGAGCAAGGGAGAGGGTGGAGATGTGTCTCTGGGTGGCGAGCAAGGATGAGGTGCTAACTGTTCCAGTAGGGTCCTCCACCACTAGGGAATGGTCACCAGTGAAGGTCTCTGATGGCTATGAATATGTCATGGCCTCTGTTAAAGTCCCCTCACCCTCTGTGCCTCTGTGTTCATCAGTGTCTGATGTTTCTCCATCTGAAAAACAGTGGCCAGCTGCTTCCCTGCCTTCTTGACCAAAGTCTTCTTTGCCTGCCCTTGAAGATGCTGTAAAGATATATACAATAGTGTTATTGTATCTGTGTAAATATAACAGATCATGACATTTGTCATTAAAACATTTCATAATTTTTCAAATTTCACCAGTTTCAAGACTTTTAAACCTAGGTTTATGTTCATGTTAATCTCCTGCATGCAGGGATCATGTTCAGAAACCGTTTGGTCGCAGTTTTGTACTTTTTAGTATAATTGCTCCTAATTCAATTATGAAAATTGTTCTTATCTATTTTCTATTATTTCCAGGAACTGGTTTACACTTCTGAATGTTTCAGATTTGTTGTTTTGAATAGTGAACTTATATTACCCAAATTTTATATCAAACTAAAAACACTTTGGGCCACATTTACAAGACCCTAGTCCCATCGGTGCATCACTTTTTGTGACGCTCCAGTGGCGCTGTGTAGTGTGCCACAATTACAAGATCTACTTTTGTGGCTTAACACCACCTTGTAAATATGGGCACCTCAGAGGGGCATGCAATGAGTGTTGCTGTGGGCATTTCACTGAAACACCTTTTGCTTTTGACACTGCCCCAGATTTACAAGAAGGCAAAACTCTGTGGCAGTGCCAAAAAGTAACATTACCTCAGGGGTGCCGTTAGCATGGCACAACGAGGAGGAATACTTTTATTCCTCCTTGTTTTTGCTTTTTCCATGTGTGCTGCATTCTGCAGCACACATGAAAGAGCAGAAGGCCATGAATGAATGTTTATGTGCAGGAAGGTGTCCTTTACGGTACATAAACAATCATTCAAAAATGACAATTTTCTACTTCTATGTGTGCTGCAAAATGCAGCACACATATAGGTGCAAAATCACCATTATAGATTGTTTATGTGCAGGAAGGGACATCTTCCTGCACATAAACAATCAATCCTCTCAACGCAGACACCCTTGCACTATCATGCAAGGGTGCCTGCGTTAACAGCTAAATTTAGCACCACGCAGAGGGAAACACCGGGGTGGTCTGTATTTTAGTAAATACGGCGCATCCCTGTGTTTCTGAAGTGACGAAGTGCAGCACTGCAAATTTTGACACAGCATCATGCTGCACTACATTTTAGTAAATATGGCCCTTTGTACATTATGGCCCTCATTATGACTTCGGCGGTCTTCGTAGAAGACTGCCGAAGTCCCGCCAGACCAAATACTGCCAGCGTTGGCGGTCTTCCGACCACCATATTATGACTGCTGGCACTCTCTGCCATAATTTGGGTGGAGAGCCGCCAGCAGACATACTGGCGGTCGGCGGTCGGCGGTGCAGTGGAGGTTGCTCCTCCACCACTGCCACGTCGTCAGAACACCGCCCACCGAATTACATTGCAGTATTTGGCGTGGCGGTGCTCTGGTGACAGGGTGCTGGCGGCGGAGCAGGGCCCATGGAACCCGTTCCCTCCTGGACGACCACCGAGACAGGTAAGGTGATCGTCCGGCAGGGGAGGGGGGTGGGGAGGTGTTATGGGGCATGTGCATGAATGGGGGTGTGACTGTGTGTGTATAGAGGGGATGTGTGAGTGCGTGTATGAATGCGGAGGGGTGGTGTGTGTCAGGGGATGTATCGTTTATGTGTGTATGCATGTGTGTGCGTGTGTATGTGTGTGAGTGGTGTGTGCATACTTGAGTTTATATATGGGGGGCCCATGGGGTTCGGAGGGGTTGGGGAGGGTAGGTGGCATGAACAGCTTTGGGGGGGGTAGCGGGCCGTGGCTGTTGTGTGGCAAGGGGGAGGGGGGGAAGGGAGACCCCTATCAGTGCCAGGGAAGAAATTCCAGGCGCCACAAAAACCATGGCGGTATGCAGGGTCATTATCCTGCAGGTGGACTAGTGATGGCCGCCGGGCTTGAGACCGTTGTCTCCAGCCTGGGGGTCATTACCACCGTGGCTGACAGTGTGGTACATTGGCGGTTTGGCAGGATCCAAATTGCCAATGTCATAATTTGGCAGTAATTACCGCCAGCCTGTTGGTGGTGCTACTGCCAAGTTCACACCGTCCGCCAGGATTGTAATGAGGGCCTTTGTGTATGAGGCTAAAAAAGGCTGATTAGACATTTAATTTATAATAATAAAAATATGAATCAATGTGTGTCAATATTTACTGTGCCATATTTTTTTTTTTGTCCATTTCACAATGCTTACTTTAATTAACTTAAGTATTTGTTTAAAAGTTCTAATTACCTTTTTCAGATATTTCAAAATGATAAATTTCTTTGGGCTGGTTTTGATTTTTGCTATAGACTTGACAGAATTTCCCTTGGAACATATAGGGCAAAATATTGTTTTTGTTGTGACGGAACATTTCATCTGCAAAAGTCCTTTTAAAGAATCTTTTTTTTGTCATTATTGATTTTTTATCTGGATATAACAAAGGACATTAAATGATTGTGTTTTGCTATGTTTTACTCTGTAACAAATGTGTTCACATTCCTGTCTGTTTTTTAGAAAATAGTTGTGCCTATAGAATACGTTTTTCTAAAAACAGACTGGCTTACATGCACATTTGTGAATGAGCAAGATATCATGCAAGTTGTCACATTTAACATAAATATTAATATGTTAATCACATTTTTATCCATTTCATCTGATGGTTTTGGTCATTTTGGCTCACAAGTTTAATATTCATTGCTCAAAATATTAACTCACAATTGTGAATTTGAAATCATCCATTTGATCATAAGTGCATTATACACCATGTCACTTTTAAGAGGGGAAACATAACAACCTTCACAATTGTGATGGAGTATCACACATGACACAAAAAAACACTTGCACTGTTTGGTACAATTGTCCCAAAAATATGTTACATTTATTTTAAGCAGACGTGTGTCTGCTCAAAACAGTCCTTAGTGATTGATCAAAAATATAATGGTATCCTTTTTAAAAAATCTTTTCAAAAACACATCTTGATACACCTGCAAGATTTACACCTTCATTAGCACTTCTTATGTGTTGGTCATGTGTCACCCTCAATGATGAAGCCAAATTCTGTTGCTGAACAAAAATTAGTTATTTAACATGAAAAATAAAAAAATAACTTACCTCCTTCTTGCTGATGGTAATGGCCTTTCAGATCTCCTTCTTCAGATGCTAGTTGACCTGTATTGATACCACAAAGAAAGGACAAACTTTTTGAGTGACTAGTTTTTTAAGGTTTTAATGTTACACAAATTTGAGAAATCAGTCACAAAAATTCTTTAAAGTTAAAACAGCACAGCTTTTTGTCTTTTAAAAAAAAACACAAATGTGTAGTAACCTGTTGAGTAACCTTATCCCTTGTTAGTCATCATTTTAAAAATCCAAGCCAGTGCCATCATTTAGGCTGAGAGGTTAATTATGAGTGTGGCAGTCCTGGCCCCACCACAGTCGTAGTGACTGTCAGACCACTGCGGTTGTGGTGGTCTGACCACCACATTGCAAGGTTGGCGGGCAGCCCTGTCATCCTGCCGCTATCTCTGCCGGGATCAGAAATCCCGACTGGCTGACTGCAGTGCAGGTTGGAATCGGACAGGGTGGTGCTGAAGTCAGCACCGCCCTGCTGACTACAACCTTGTTCTTTGCCAGCCTTTCATGCTTTTGCCAGGAATGAAAAGGCTGACGGAGAATAGGAGTAAGGGACCACAAGGGGATCCCTGCACACCCCAAGCCTGGGGATGGGCAGTGCAGGGGTCACCCTGCTCAGTACCCCGGCAATGTGCACTGTCTGCTGCACAGAGAGTGCACATTACGAGGGTGCTGGTGCCCCCTGTGGGTGGCAGCATTACTTCTGCCTCGATTAAAAGCCGGCGACAATGCTACAGTCACTTTCCGACCAGGCCAACCGGTGAAAACTTTGGTTTTTGCCAGTTAGCCCAGCAGGAAAGTGTTAATGGGGCCAGTGGGGAGGTAGCCAGCAGGGTGGGAACCACCCCATCTGGATTTTGGTGGACGGGTGTTCCCAACCGCAAAACTCATAGGCCCTCATTTGGACCTTGGTGGTCTTTTTTCAAGACCGCCGAGGTTCCGCCAGGCTGAAGACTGCCAGTGCAGGCGGTCTCCCGCCCAGTGTATTATGACTGCTAGCAGCTCTATGCCCTTTTTCGGACGGAGAGCGGCCAGCAGCCATACTGGCAGTTGGCGGTGAGTGGAGGCTGCTCCACCTCCACCTCCACCGCCACGTCATCAGAACACCGCCCACCGAATCACAACCCAGGATTAGATGTGGCGGTGTTCTGGTGACGGGGTGCTGGCAGCAGAGCAGCCCCCATGGATCCCGTCCCCTCCCAGAGGATCACCGGACCAGGTAAGGTGATCGTCCATTGTGGGAGGGGTTGGGGGGGTATTGTGTGTTGTGTGCTTGCATGGGGGTGTGCGTGTGAGTGTGTAGAGGGGTTGTGTGAATGCGTGTATGCCTGCGGTGGGTGTATTGTGTGTATGGGAAATGTGACGAATGTCTGTGTGCATGTCTGTGTGCTTCTATGTGTGCATGTCTGTGTATGAGTGGTGTGAGCGTGCCTGTCGGAGGTGTGGGGGCTGTGTGTGTATCCGGGGGGGTGGGGGGAGGAGGTTCTACCACCTTTGCGGGGTTGTAGGTGGGTCGTGGATATTGGGGGAGGGCACTGAGGAGGGGGAGGTGGGAGGGGGAGACCCCAATCTGTGCCAGGGAACGTATTCCCTGGCACTGATAGTGCCTATCGCCAAGGATTTTGTGGTAGTACAAAACCCCACGAAATCCATGGTTGTATGGGGGGTCCTGATACCGCCGGCGGTATAGTGACGGCCGCTGGGCTGGAGACCAAAGTTTCCAGCCCAGCGGTCGTTACCCCTCTGGAGGTCGGAGTGTAGAAGTGGCAATTTTTTTTCCCGCCGGCCTGTTAGCAGTATTACCGCCACTTTTACTCCAACCGCCAGGGTTGTAATGAGGGCCATAATCTGGCCTTGAGTCTTTTGTCAACATTTTTAAAAGTCATGTTTTGTACATAAAATTATATATGATAATTCATATGAAAAATATATGTTCATATTTGAACTAACATATTTAACTTTTTTGAAAATCTAAGATAGTATATTAAAAATACAGATACATATTTGAAAATACGCACTAAAAAAGTATATAGCATGTTGTAGTGTTGTATATTTAAACTGTTTTTTTAAAATACACACCATAATTTTCAATATATTTAAAAATAAACAGAAATGCCACTTAAATCACTATACTTAACTCACGAACTAACTAAACAGGACATTCTAGCCTATGATTTAATTAACAGAAAAAGTTATTCATAATTGGGCTGACATTTTAAACATGTACCTGTTCCTCTGGGGAGCCATACAGCTTGCTTGCTGTACTGGGAAGGGACATGAAACACCAGCATTTCCAGCTCATCAAGTGAAAAGTTTGGGACCTTACCTCCTGATTTACAAGGCATTGTAGCTCCCAGAGGCAGTAAACAGCGCCGAAAGTTTGGGAGGTGTTGGTATTGGCACTGTTAGGAAGCAAGTGTTTTTTTTTTTAATGCCATGTACATATACACAATGCGTGAAACCGTCAACAGAAACGGACACATCCATTGACTATCACACGTTGATTTCACACATGTGAGCCTATTGCTGTGGTGGTCGTGGAGTTTCACATCCACTACCTGGTCAACTTCCGCCGACTTCTTTGTACTTGCAAATGTTCTGACGGTGAGTTCTATTTTAGATTGTTAAATACTATGTTTGTGAATGATAAGTGCATCACCACCATTCAAAACGGTGGCTTGTTTGCTTAAATATACAAAATGTTAATGTTATTTCTTTGTTTTTCCAAAAATGCATTATGTAGTGCTTTACTGTGGTAAAATTCAATATTTACACAGGTTTCTTCATACTTCTATTGATTGAATATTTTATTACAATTTTAAAAATGTGTAATGTGTAAATGATTGATTCAAAATGTCTTAGTTGCACATTTTTAAATAAATAGACATGTTAAAAATTGAATGTAAAAAATATAATCAGAAACAAATGTGTTAATTTAACTCAGAAACATGAATTAATGTGTTTCATTTAAAACAAAATGTTTTTAAAAATTAATGCATTTTTTAACCTTTTAGCTACAGACATATCAAGCCAGGACAATAGCCTCAAGTTATGAGACCATTTTCGTCCCTCCCCACTATGGAAGAATGGGCTATAATACACAAATTCAGGTAAAATAGATCAATTATTATTGATCTATGTTATCAGCTGGAGACAGATCTCCTGCAATCTTTTGCCTCACAATGGGAATCCCACTGCAATAACACCAATAGTGAAAATAATGGCAATACTCCATTTTGTGGCAACAGGATCATTCCAATGCACTGTTGCAATATCTGGTGGAATGTTACAGCCAGTGTTCAGTGCTGTGCTACAAGAAGCACTTTCTACATGATGAAACACACAAAGAGCTTCACACAGTTTCCTACAAAGGAGGATTTTGCCATTGTGAAGGGAGATTTCTATGCTTTGTGGCACCTACCACACATGATTGGAGCAATTGCTGGCACAACTACTGCCTTGGTGCCACCACACAACAGAGAACAAGTCTACAGCAATTGAAACCTATAAGTATTTACAATTTGTTTTATAGTCTGGATTGTACATCAGATCAATTTAATGTACAAAATGAAGCAACATAAAAGGTAAAAGACAATTCATATCATTATTATAAGTTCCAGTTGTTTTTTAAATAAGTTACAAATCAAAAATACACACAAACCTACTTAAAAAGTATGTAAAATGATGTTCTTAAATGTAAAAAAAAAGTTATAAAATATACATGAAATAGAGCAAACTTTCAACACAACAAAATAGAGGGGAAAAATGTTTTTAAAAAATTAAATGGCCTAGCAGGGTAATAATCTGACAATTAAACAGCTTTGAATGATAGATAGCATTAGTCATCACATAAACATTGAAAAGTACATTTCTTTAAAAAAAAAAATATTCAGCATACAAAAAACATACATTAAAAAGTGTAGTTCTTCTCCTATGAGAAAGGTCCAAAATTCCCTTCCTGATTGATTGCCCTATTAAGAAATGTTTTATATGTGGGAACTCAAAGTTAAGGGGTATGGACCATAACCCCTTCAAAGTAAGAATCCAAACCGTGTGAAGGATGAGAACCCACGTAGATGAGTCAAATGTGCACAGTCTTTATTTGTAAGTTCATAAGTCCATACGAGGACAATTAGTGAAAGTGGAACAAATCAAAGCCAGTCATTGATTCATAAGTGTATCCAGGAGGTAGATGAATGTGAGACAGTTGTAGCAGCCAACACGTGTTTCGCCCTCAATGGTGATTCCACCTGGAGCTTTCTCAAGGCAGTATAATATTCACGTTTATACATCACATTGTTGTAGTAATTGGTCTGAATACGAAGGAAAAGGAGCCTTCAGAAAAATGCGGCAGCGATTTGCCAAATGCGCGTCTTATTCGGACGCCATCAATTATACTGCCTTGAGAAATCCCCAGGTGGAATCACCATAGAGGGTGAAATACGTGTCAGCTGCTGCAACTGTCTCACATTCATCTACCTCCTGGATACACTTATGAATCAATCACTGATTTCAGATTTTGGTATCTGTGGGAGTGATGGAAGAAGAACAACCCTTGGGCCGATAGCACTGATCTCACAATGCAATTTGCTGTAAAGGTGCTGATTCATATACTGTATATGTGTTGGTGCAGGTTCAGTTGCAATGGTAGTTGATGTTTCAGCACCACATCTGGCTCAGTACTTTAAGATGTAGTAAATTTGGAGACTCAGCAGTCCCTGGAATGGAAACAATGACTTTAACTTGACTGATCTCTTCTGTTGAATAGACTCATCCACATGACACTTCTTTATGCAATTAATCAACACCTTTCTATTGTTTGCGCCAGCACAGAAATTGGCAGGATTATGGTGTGAGTACCTTCTACTTTGAGAACTGGCACAGGTGGTTTGTAGGATGAGCCAAATGCAGGATCCATTACAGAACTAGTGTTTTATCTTTTGGGAGCCACAAGTTGGCAGTTTTTTTATCTTCAGTGGGGGGATTTTGCTCTTACATCCATGATGCTCTGTAGTAAATGGACATATGAGATGTGATCAGACAAATCATTCAATGACTCTGCGCTTTAAAGAGCTCTACATGGGAACTGTAAGGTATTGGGTTACTGAATGAGGGGGGTAGAACCTCAGAGAGCAACCACAATCCTTGTCAGTGTGAAGTCTCAAGCAAACCCCAACTTAAACTGTGCTCAACCCTCTGGTAGCTTGGCACAGAGCAGTCAGGCTTAACTTAGGGCAATGTGTAAAGTATTTGTGTAGCACTTCAAACAGTAATAAAGTAAATACACAGTACAAGAAAAATTCCACACCAATTTCGAATAGTGAAATACATTTTAATAAATAACCCAGGACCAAAAATACAAAATTCCAATCAGACCATGATGGAGCATGGGCCAGCTATAGGGAGTCAGTTAGGCCTGTTGAACAGGAGTACCTTAAATACTAATTATAAAGATTTGTGAAGTACTCTCTTCAAGGATGGGGTGCACAACCAATGTAATGCAAGGTCCTGGTCAGAGATGTGTTGCGCAGCCCCAGTTCTGAGGAGTTGTAAGGATGCAATAGAAGGTCCTGCATCATTGACAAAAGTGCTGCCAACAAGAGGGGGCCATGATGCGAAGTTCTGCATCGAGGATGCGTCACGCATGAGCTGGTTCCGAAGAAGCTGTGGGGCTTGTAATGTGAAGTCCTGATGCATCATCGAGGCTGCTGTCTACAAGAGGCTTGGTTTGCGTGGGCCTGCATCAAGGATGCATCATGCAGTCCTAGGACTTGGAAAGTCCACTCAGCAGACCAATGTGTTGATTCTGCTTGGGGTTGCACAGCACAGCAGAGGAGATGTGCCAGTTCTAATGTATCCACAGATAGGCTTGCAGAGCACCTTCAGGCCCCCTTCCAAGAGTCTAGGACTAGGAGTAGGGTGGCATCACTTGGCAAGGTAGAACTCACAGACAGCAGAGCCCAAGCATGGGAATCAAGGTTGTTGGAACCTTCTGTCCCTCGGCCTCTATTCAGGAGGTCAGACGAATAACCCTTAGAGGCACTCTGGGGTCCTGGGTTCAACAAATGCAGGTCCAGTCCTTTTCACCCGGGCAAGACAGTAGCAGGTCAGGGCAGGAGTCCTCCAGAGCAGCAGTCCAGCAAAGTGGCAGTCTTGTCAGAACCACAGCAGTTCTTCTTCCTGACAGAGATCACAGGTCATGAAGTATACTTTGTAGTGTACGACGAGTTGAGGTCTAAGGTCCATCATATATACCTGGTGCCCACTTTGAAGTGGGTGAGGCTTCTAGGGGTTTCCACTCCTCTGAAGTGTCAAGAATCGCCTTTTTCCCTGTCCTGGCCCTAGCTTGTCTCAGGTTACAAAAGACCAGTGATAACCCCTTTGCGAGAGTACTCAGGCAGAGCCTTTGTGATATGCAAGTGTGGTAGGTGACAGCTCATCTCCCTTATTTACTCAGAGTGGCCCATTCCGCCAACACATAGCTCCCCTTTGTCTCACTGTCTGGGAGCAATACACAAAAAACAACTGCCAGCTACACCTAGTCATCTGACCCAGGAACAGGCTGCAGGCACCAAATATTTAGGAGAAGATAATAACTTTCTAAAAGTTGTATTTTCAGAATTTTGATTACAAATCTGACTTTACTATAAAAGAGGACTTTAGACACCAAACTCGACTTGTCCACCGGCTCCCAGTTGGATGTTAGAGCTCACTAAGTGTAATAAGGTAACTGGAATGTTGTCCTATGAGGGAGGTAGGTCTTGCAGTAGTGAAACAAAACTGTAGGAGTTTTTCACTACCAGGACATGTAAAGCTTAAAAGCACATCATAGTTTTTAAATACACTGCACCTTTCACTCTGGGTTGCTCAGGGCCTACTCTAGGGGTGACTTATATGTATTAAAAAGAAAGGTTTGAGCCTGGCAAAAGGTTTATTTTTCTAGGTCAAAGTGCACATGCAGGCTGCAATAGCAGGCAGTCGCTGCTCGCCGGAGGGAAAAGAGGTGGGGCAGTGCGTGCCCGGAACAAAAAAAAAAACATTCCTCAAAAAAGAAACTTAGCTTTCTTGCTGAGCTGCGCCACTCCGATGCTCCTCTGGCTGCCAGAAGTTGTAGGCACAGGCTTCCAGCCTGCCCTGCGACCAATTTTAATGCTGCTTTCATGCATGAAAGCAGCGTTAGGATTGGCCGGAGCACCCTGGCTGGGTGCCCCCGAGGCAGAGTGTGCTGCAGCGATATGAAATCCTAGCTATTACTTAAACTGAAGAGTGGATTGTGCTTAAGAAGTCAATGGATCGACGCACCATTGAGAGGATGTCATCAATGATTAATGCGATTATCAACATTAAATAACACATTTAGAATTTCGAACCTTAGACAATGACCACACCAGTTTATTAAGAATAATTTATTTCCCAAAATTAACAATGTTAGTGTCGTGAAAAAAGCTCTCAAACATAAGTGATAAGCATATAGAATTCATAGTGGCTAATTAGAATTTCTTATATATCTGAGTTTCATCAAAGCAATCAGGCAAATAATCTCTAAAATAACATCCCTGATTAGCGACACCAGAATCGGTAACAATGGCCAAGTATGCATTAGTACAAACAATCAAAGAGTGTCAATATAAATGTTGAGCATTTGAAGTTAATGCCCTCACTAACCACAAATTAGCATCAACATGTTGGGCATTATGTAAAAGAATTTAGAAACACAAATTTAGGAAAAACATACTATCTCAGGTTATTATAAGAAAGCATTATTAATATGCAGCAGTCAAATTATAAGTTGCAGCTGGTACCTGCAAAGCAAAAGAAACACATACTGTATATCATTACGATTTTATACATTACCCATCGAACAGAAACATGCAGTCTACTTCAGCAAAGGGACACCATCTGGTATGACTTCAGATGATCGGGCCTTTCAACAGCTAAACCCCACACTGCTAGTATGACTCAAACCACCAACAGGAACTCTTGAATACACAATCTCCTTTCCCTCCCTAGAATCTCATCATGGAGTCTGACTGTTGAAACTCCTACCCACTTGTTATTCTAATCTTCAAAAAAGTTATGATTGGTCAGTACATGGCATGGCTACAATTCAACCAATATTAGCTCTAATTGATAACCTAAATGTTATAACATCTACGTCAACCAGGACATTTTCATGACAGTAACTTTTCCTCTTCCGTCTCGTATGTGGCTCCTTGGTTCCACCTCGTCTTAACCTCTCTTCTCAGGAAGAAACTTCTATCGTCTACTTCCATCGTCGAGGAAGAAACTATGTATTAGTGACAATTTCAAACAATAGAACATTCAACTTATGCAAGAACTTGTTTAAACATGGCCTTGTAAGACATAACGCAGCAATCTACTAGGGGTAGCTGTGTACAAATCTATTAAACCATCTAGCACACATTTATATAAGCGTTTAACTATGGAAAAAAACCACAACGTTTAGTTCGAATTTTTGCTCAACTAAGAACACAAATGAATTATGGCAACCATTCCCAAAAGTCACCAGTTTTTGTATGTTAATTCACTATACAGTTATTATATTAAAATTATTAATAAAACATATTAGAAAATTCACACTCTAACAATCCCTACTCTGATGACTATATATGTCATCACATGAATTCATAATAAATTTATTTATTTATCATCCGAGAATTCAAAATCTGGTATCATTTACTTTTGCATTATTTCTCTTACTCCTTATATTTTCCCCATAAAATTTAGCCATTTGTATATTAAATCTTCTCCGATTCTTTTCCAGCTTTCTCCTTTTCAAACATTTTATCATTTTATATATCCCCCAGATTCCAATTAAACAAAATACAATTATTGACACCCATTTTGTTATTGTCAAAATAATACCTCTCACCACATTATCAAACCAATTTGCCACAGCTGCGATTACCTTGCCAGCTTTTTCCCATACTGTAGTTTCTGGTATTTCTTTTAAATCTGCTTTGTTAATTGTTACGTTTTTAACCAACTCTCCAACTTTTCCTGAATTATCAGGAATGTATGCACAGCAATGATTCGAACCAAGTAATTTGTAAACTCAACCCTCCTTTGCCAAAAGAATATCTAACGCAAGGTGGTTCTGAAGTGCAATAGCTCTTGTAGTAGCCAACTCAGTATGTAGAAGAATGATAGCTCCAGAATAATTTGACAACATGTTAGCCACTATTGTAGACAACTTCTGTATCTTGATAGAATTCAGAACTACTCCCACTGAATGAATTATAGCCCCAAAAATGTCTCCCACAATGCTAGAAATTGATTCTCATTTTTGTCTTGTTTGAATTTTCATTGTCTCAGTAAATTTACTCAAGTCTTCCAACTGATACATTTTTGGAAAGACTATTCTCAAATAACATGTTCCATACCATCCTTTAGGAAGACGGTAATATCCATTTCTTCCACAAATATGGTAAATACCAGGCACTGGCGGATCCTTTCCATTCATCATAAAATACCACTTACTCCAAAATATAAACAAATGTCAGCACTTACTTGTTCCCACAAGCACTCTACCATTCTCACTCCATGGCCTATATACACTATGGGCCTGATTCTAACTTTGGAGGACGGTGTTAAACCGTCCCAAAAGTGGCGGATTTACCACCTACCGTATTACGAGTCCATTATATCCTATGGAACTCGTAATACGGTAGGTGGTATATCCGCCACTTTTGGGACGGTTTAACACCGTCCTCCAAAGTTAGAATCAGGCCCAAAGTCTTCCCACATGTTCAGCATCCAATGTCAGTTTTCCTTGTTTAGTAATATCAGTATAGGCATAATCAATCCCAGGTCTTCTACTAATCATTCACTTATCTACACTTGCCTTTATTTCTCTCCTTCTTTCTTCAGTGTTATCTAAAAATGTATTTTCTGCAGGAGTTAGTAAACATGTTAAATTGTCACGGTGAGCGAGTGCTGTGTCAAAAGTTAAAGTAGACTCCAAGAAATCTCTCATAATAACTATGTTATTATCTTTGGCTGTTCTATTCAAATAACCAGTGACAGGTACAAACGAAAATGCCAGGTCATAATTTGAATAGAAATACTGAATATATTTTTGGTTATAAAAGCGCGTTAGTAAAAGACTGCAGCTTATAGCATAAGTCACTGGCAAACTATGATAAGTAGTTCCTTCTTCCACTGAAGTGGGAATCTGTGTACATACATAACAGTCTTTCATGTCCATCACTTCAACATACTCACTCAATAAGCAATGGAAAACATTAGAGGAAAGCTCTTTCTCATCATGCAAGTATTTGACATCTATTCTAAACTTACCTTTAGTTAGTGATGTACCAGCTGTATCCAAAGAATTATCAATCTTTGCAGTATGGTTGGCTCCATTCGTCTCAACTTGCTACCTCCATTCCAATACTTAAAATCTTACAGCAACTAATTCTACTGTTTTGGTTATTAAAGATTCTCATGGTCTCCATGGTCTAAAAAAAATAAAAAATAAAAACATTTTCAAAAATTGTAAAAATTACGCATAGCAATTAAAATACCCTCCTAATTTTTTATATTTTTTTCCAGAAATTCATTTACTCAGCACCGTCTTTCTTTGTCAATTTTCAGTATAGCAGCTTGTCAAGTTCTGTTATCTATTTGTCAATTCCAGTTATTAATGTTTCTTTTAAGCACAACTTTTAATTTTCAACTTCTTTTCCCAAATTCTTTTCTCATAAACTTCACGTGCCAGAATAAAAAAATTCAGTATCTCTATCAAAACAATAGCTCAAAAATTCTTCTTGCCATTCATTTGTAGTTATATATGCCCATTCTTGTCCAGAATATCACTTGCTTGCAGCTCTTTTTCTTTTCGGTCTTTCACTGCTTTCACCTTCTTCTCCACTACTATTTTCTCCTTCATTCAACTCTTTCCCCTCCTGAATTGGTGGTACTACATTAATTCTTCCACTCTTTGAACTTTTCTCTGACTAATTGTCTCCTTTCAATGTCTTTTTCATCAACAACTTTCTCAAGATTGAGTCTTCACTTGAGGTTGACCCTCTTTCTTCTTAGGTTCAGGGTTCAGGTAGAGTATAATACACTTGGGCGGGACTACCCTCAATTCCTTTCCCAATGGGGTCAGTCCTTTGTTCAGTTTGGTATGTAAAACCACCTGCTTCTGAGGACACCCTACTCTGAGCAGATCTTCCCTCAGTCAAATGTCTCTGATCACTCTCGTCTGAGGACACCCTCCTTTGATGAGAATTTCTCTCAAGTGAAATTTCTCTTTCCGACTCTTCTTCTTCTCCGTCTTCAGATTGTTCAGCTTCTTTGGGTCTTTGTTTCTTTTAATCTGTTAAAGGAGTAGGCACATCTCGATCATTCTCAGTGTTAGGATCTTCACTTTCCTGTTCTTTAATCGCAATGTTGTCATCTGTCGGTAACCTCAACAGTTCTTCTTCTTCTGTTGGGGCATTCACCTTTCTCGTGTGTCTGGCATGCACCCAGTTCGGCAAACCTGCACACTTTACAGCTGTCGTTGTTGTGAGTATGATCTGGTAGGCCCCCTTCCACCATGGCTCCATATAAGACATCCTCACATGCTTTCGTATAATCACCCAATCGCCACCTCTCAAGTTGCGGCCTTGACCTTGCGTTTGTTGTACCGTTGTTGCTTCCACCTGATGAGAAAAAGATCGAACTACATCAGCCAGGCTTTTGCAATAATCTCCCACCATGTCATCTGTAAAATTCACAAGTGCATTTGCAGGTATCGCTGGCAATCTCATTGCTCTCCCCGTTAAAATTTTGTGAGGAGACAACCCAGTCTTCTTGTCAGGAGTACTTCTCATTGACATTAAAACTAGTGTTAAAGCATCTGGACACTTTAAGGCCCTTATTTATACTTTTTGGTGCAAAACTGCACTAACTCAGTTTTGCACCAAAAAGTTTTGCACCGGCTTGCACCATTTCTGTGCACCAGCCGGGCACCATATTTATGGAATGGTGCTCGCCGGTGCAAAGGGTAGGCTAGAGTAAAAAAAAATAACTTTAGTCGGGTGGGCAGGGCGGTACAGAAGAAGGAGGTTTAGCACCAAAAAATGACTTTAGGCAGGCTATAGTAAAAAAAAATGACTCTAACCAGATTAGTGTCATTTTATGGTGCTAAACCTACCATGCCACATGACTCCTGCCTTAGAAAAGGCAGGAGTTATGCCCACCACCCCAATGGCCAGCACAGGGGACAAGGGTCCCCTGGGCATGGCTACTGCACCCTGTGCCATGTATGGGGCCCATTTCAGGGCCCCCTATGGCACTTTAAAAATAAAATGTAATACTTACCTGTACTTATCTGTACTTACCTGGGATGGGGTTCCCCATCCTCTGCAGTTCCTCTGGTGTGGGTGGGGGTGCCCCTGGGGCCTGGGAAGGGCACCTGTGGGCTTATTCCATGGTGTTCCACCACGGAAATAGGCCCACAGGTCCCCTAATGCCTGTCCTGACCGAGGAATTAAAAAACAGGGCAAAGCTAGCTTTGCACCATTTTTTGACCTCCTGCCATGCCTATGTGTCCCATGTTGACAACTGTCCTTTGCCTACATTCATTTGCTGACAAACAATGCACCTATGGCAAACCAGTTCTACCACTTGCCTGAACTTTGGATTATACCAGAACTACGTAATACACCTGATCATTGCATCTCTCCATATTTGTGCTTGACCATGATAATATCTGGCCATTTGTGTCAACAGACTATTTGGCAAACCACTTTCCCTTCTATTGTCACCCAAATCTCATATTCTCTTTGAATGCAATGATGTTTTAGCCAATCCCTACGCTCTTCTTCTGGAACATTGTTCTGTATGTCTTTGAATTCTTCTAATGTACCAACAATTTGCATCGTGGAATTTGTATACACTTCATCATTTTCAGACATTAATTCCCAATTTCCTTTGAATTAAATTCCATTTAAAGCACAACATTTTGCAACCTGGTCTGCATAAGCATTTCCCAAAGTTACATAATCTTGTCCTCTCTGGTGTACATTGCATTTAACCACAGCAATTTTCTCAGGTTTCTATACAGCTTGTAGCAAGTCATGTATTCTTTCACCATTTCTCACAAGTGAACCTGATGAGGTTAGGAAACCTCTCTGCGACCAAATTTGCCCAAAATCGTGTACAATACCAAATCCAAACTGACTATCAGTGTAAATCGTTACCTTTATCTGATCTGATAATTGCCATGCTCTAGTAAGAGCCACCATTTCTGCAACCTGCGCAGAAATTACTCCTTTAAGCCATGAGGCTTCCAGTATGCCAGTAATTGTGCACACTGCGTAGCCTAGTCTGAATGCACCTCTGTTGTCTCTTAGACAGGAACCATCAACAAAGATGATTTGATCATTGTCTTCCAGACAAGTGTCTTTAATGTCATCTCTTGGTTTTATGCATAATTCTGTCACTTCCAAACAATCATGTTCAATGTCATCTGTTTTGTTTGGTTCATCCCCCTCATTTGGTAACAATGTTGCCCGGTTAAGCACTGTGCACCTTTTGATCATTACATTTATTTGGTGCCCCAAGAATCACTGTCTCATATCGAGTCAACCTTGCATTTGTCAGTTATTGTGTCTTTGATCGTGTCAACAGAATTTCTATTGAATGAGGTACCATCACCACCAGAGGATAACCCATCACAATATTTTCACTCTGAGTTATAGTCTGCTCAACTGCTCGTAAGCATCCTGTTAAAGCTGCTGCAACGTTATCCAAAGTAGCTGAAAAATATACTACTGGACGATTGACACCACCATGTGTCTGTGTGAAGACAGACAAGGAACATCCATCATGCTCATGACAAAACAACAGGAAAGGTTTTGTGTAATCAGGCATACCTAAAGCTGGAGCTTGACACAAACTTTCTCTCAATTCATTAAATGCTCCCATGCATTCTTCATCCATCATTATGGGATCTGTAACATCCTTATGTGTAAGCCTTTGCAGAGATTTAGAAATAGCGGAAACATTTGGAATCCACTGGCGACAATATCCTACCATTCCCAGAAACATTCTCATCTCTTTCTGTGAACTAGGTATTTTCATTTTCATTATTGCTGCTACTCTTTCTCTTGAGATTCTCCTTGATCCTTTTTCAATCAAATGACCCAAATATTTCACCTCTCGCTGACAATACTGCAACTTGGTAGGGGATAGGTTATGACATTGTCTCCCAAAAAGTTCAACAATGCAATTGTATCCTCCCCACAACCTCCCTTTGTCTTCGATTCGATTAACAGATCATCAATGTATTGCACCAATGTCGATTGATAGGGCATTATCAATGACTCCAGGTTCTTTTTCAAAATTTGATTGAAAATTGATGGCGATTCTGAAAACCCCTGAGGAATTCTACACCAACAATAGACTCTGGTCAGGAATTTGAAACAAAATAGATGTCTACTGTCCTCATGTAGAGGCATGGAAAAGAAGGCTTGGCACAAATCAATCACTGTGAAGCATTCTGCATCACATGGAATTTGAAACGTTATCACAGATGGATTTGGCACGACTGGACAACATTTCACCACAATATCATTTATTTTCCTCAAATCCTGGACAAGACAAATTTTTCCACTTGGCTTTTTCAAACCCATTATCGGTGAATTACACGGGGTACTCATCACTTCCTTCAAAACTCCCTGTTCCATAATTTTTTCTATCAAAGGTCTTATCCCATTCAATTGCCTCATTCTTCATTGGGTATTGTGCAGTTTGTGGAAACACTGCATTCTCTTTCACTGTCACTCTGACTCCTTCAACTCCTTTAATCAAACCAATGTCTTTTCCTGATAAATCCCAAACCTTTAACTTGACTCTCTCCTGTAAATTGACTGGTAGATCTTTTATTTCAAAGACTGGAAAGAAATGAATAAAGTCTACTGAATTGTTATCTTCATTTTTCTGCTCATTTTCATCAATCTGATCATCAAAATTAATCAAAGGAAATTCTCTGGACACCAACCCCTTTTCGACAATAATTGTCACATCTTCTCCACCACTGTTTGTCTCACTATCAATCGCATTAATTGAACATGAAATTGAACAATTTATTTTACACAGCAAGTCTCTTCCGAATAATGACACTGGACTGGAATCACAAAAGACAAAACTGTGAAAATCTCTAAAATTGCCAACTTTCACAAGAACTGGTTCTGTAAGAGTGTTAGTCTAATGTTTGTTCGCAACTCCTACTATCTGCACTGTTCTCTCTGAAATCGGTATGTCTGGAACTTCTATACTTCTTACTGTTGAACTTGTTGCTCCTGTATCGAAAAATTAACTTCATGACCATGTACTTCACCTTTCACAGAAGGACCCCTCTGATCCACTTCTAATGATGCGGCCATCACATACTCCTCCTCATCTAAACTATCCAACGGCCATTCATCTTTTATTTCATCCTCACTGTGTAAAAGAAACTGTTCAGCTATTTTTTCACTTTTGTTCCTTTTCTGATTCGTGACCACTTGTGAAAGTATTACCTGTTATTGATCTATAGGATTCTGTATCATTTGAATTTGTCTCAGCATGCGCATTTGCTGTACATGCACCATCTCCACCTGTGGCTGCATTTGTTGTATATGTGGCATTTGTAGCTGATATACCTGTGGTTGTGCATTCTGTACCTGTTGTATTGGTTGTAAAGGGTGGAAACCTTGCATATTATTCTGGAACTTTTGATTTTGACCCCATTCCAGGTCCTCTCATGCTCTGATATGAATTGAAACCCTTTGTCTGTTGTACAACTCCACCTTGATTTAACATCGGGCACTGTCTCTGCCAATGTCCAATCACCCTGCAACTATGACAAGGTAACACCTTTCGCCTTTGTTGCTCATCCCGCATCACCACTGAACTCAAATCCACATTTCTATTGAATACTGGAAGCATCATTCCACCCTGACCTCTGCCTCTACATTGACTCTGGAACAAACCATTCCCTTGTGGCAGCTTCTGAAAATGTCCCTGTAGTCCTGACTGTGCAGCTTTAATCTTCATCACAATTGCTTTTTCTTTCAACTTTTTCTGCTTCAACTTGATCTCATCACTACAGATTTCGCATACTGCAATACTTCATCAATTGGTTTTGCTTGCCAGCAAATTAAATGATTCTTAATCATCTGATTTATTTCTGGTTTCAACCCTTCAACAAACCTGAACACCAAATGATTCATGCTCTCTTTCTCAATTGTTTCCACGCCACTAAATTGTTTGAACACCTTCAACATTCTTTCATAATATGCATGAACAGATTCCTTTCCTTCCTGAGATGTTCTATCCATGAATTGCAAATCAACGTTTTACGGCGAAACTCTCGTTTTCAGAAACTCAATTAACCTTGTAGTAATATCTCCTTACTTCGGGAGATGGTGCACCTGTTTTCAGATCCCTTTGCGGTTCACTTGTTGGCCAATCCACACTCCTTTTGCATTCAATCCACAAATCTGCTAGAACAACAATATCAAAAAGTATATTCAGGTCTTCCCACATTTTGCAAGCTTCACAAACGTATCTGTCTGCTGGTACCACTCCACTGGTTTCTCTCTCAACCTTGAGTATTCATTTTTAAAACTGAAAATATCACCCCTATTCCAAGGTACATATACAAAATTCCCTGTCTTTCCTTTCTGAGGTCTTTGAATTACTTAAATATTCCAACCACTTTGTTATTACTTGTGCAGATAAAACTTTCAAAGAAACTCCATTAGATTGCACACCTAAATCTCGTTCTTGTTTAGAGCTTGTGCATTGTTGCAGAACCATTAATCTCTGTCCCTGATTATTATAAGATGTAGTCAGAGAATTCTCAACAGGAGACAAATCTATTAAAGAAGTAGTCTCATTGAAGGTTTGTCCTTGTCTAGGAGTTAATTTTTCCAAAACTCAATTCTGAACTTGGATCAAAGAATTCACTCCACTATTGTTTATATGTGCATATAATGGAGTTACCAGACCCATTGGAATAGGTACAGAAATTGTATCCGGATTAGCTAAAGATCCAACCCTCTGCATCTGTACTACACCCATGCTCTGCGTTTGTGGAATATATATTTGAACAGAGTCTCTTTGGATTACACCCAATCCTTGCTGACCAGGACACAATACTAGATTAGTAATTGTCCTTATAATCTGAGCCTCTGTCTGTATTTCAGGAATGTTTATTTCCAACTGCTGTCTATTGTTCAGTGAATCATTGAAACTATTGTATCTGAACTCTTTCATTGTTCAGGGTATCTCTTGATATCTCTGATGTGGATGGTGCAGTAGGAATCGTATTACTAATTCCACTCCCATTTGATATCTGGTCTCTCTGATTCGTGTTTGGTGGAGGATAAGTCTCTAAAATCTATGAAGCTATCTTATCCTTACTTATCTCCTTGTCATCATTAAACATGACTCTTTTCAAGTCTTTCAATTTTTGTTCTTTAGTCACTCTTGAACCCTTTTCCTTTTCTTACCATCTTTTGTCTCATCCTCCTTTGTCCTTGCAGGAAATAATCTAATTCCCTGTAGTGTTTCTACTCTCCACCTTTTCTGCTCTTCATCCCATCTAGCCTCTGCTAGTGTCTTTTCTACTCTCCTCATTTTCTTCTCAAATTTCAATGTTTGTTGCTGTCTAGCTATTAGCTCCCAATTCACTAGGGCTTCATACTGGGTTGGCCTCGGTGGAGGTTTTAAACTGTACGTCTTCAACCTCAAATTCTCCAAAATTCTCAAATTAAATGTTCCATTCTCTAGAAAAGCTAAACAACCTTCCTTCCTTGTAATCTTAACCCAATGTTTCAACCAGAGGCATGCTCCTGCACCTTTCTCCTCAAATCTGATAGATGCCAGAGTATTTTCTGGTGGGCAAATATCTCCTTCGAGAGACGGAATATATATTCATCGCCTCTTGATGCACTTCTCAAAGCCTTGAAAACTTCATTTTCAACTGAATTTTATTCAGACCTGATATCCACGACAAATATTATTTACGAACTGAGTTAAATTGAGCAAAACAAATAGTAAAATAAACAAAAAGAAAAATAACCAATCAGGAAAAATGACTACTATCCCACAATTCTCTTCAACCCTCTCACCTTCCAATCGCGTTACCCTATTATCGGACTGATCGACGAATCCGTGCGCGACCCTTCTCACTAATCAACCAATCCCAGTGCGGCACCACTTACGTCACACCAACACATACGCCCCTCCTCAGCGTGATTGTTGAGACGCTGACAAAGTCTATCATACCGATTTCTTTCACAAGTCACACATTAAATCAACGCAATATTAAGGGGGTCATTCTAACTCTGGCGGGCGGCGGAGGCCGCCCGCCAGAGTTCCCCCCTCCGAAATACCGCACCACGGTCAGTAGACCGCGGAGGGTATTCTAAGTTTTTCCCTGGGCTGGCGGGCGGTCGCCAAAAAACCGCCCGCCAGCCCAGGGAAAAACTCCCTTCCCACGAGGATGCCGGCTCGTAATCGAGCCGGCGGAGTGGGAAGGTGCGACGGGTGCTGTTGCACCCGTCGCGTATTTCACTGTCTGCCAAGCAGACAGTGAAATACTTGTAGGGGCCCTCTTACGGGGGCCCCTGCAGTGCCCATGCCAGTGGCATGGGCACTGCATGGGCCCCGCGACCCCCCCTACCGCCATCCGGTTCCCGGCGGGCGGACCGCCGGGAACTGGATGGCGGTAGGGGGGGTCGGAATCCCCTCGGCGGCGCAGCTAGCTGCGCCGCCTTGGAGGATTCCAAAGGGCGGCGGTACACTGGCGGGAGACCGCCAGTGTTGCCGGTCCGACCGCGGCTTTACCGCCGCGGTCGGAATGCCCTTGGGAGCACCGCCGGCCTGTCGGCGGTGCTCCCGCCGACCCTGGCCCCGGCGGTCTTAGACCGCCGGGGTCAGAATGACCCCCTAATTCACAAGCAAAACTCAAAACCAAGATAAGAAAACAAATTTGCCCATTTACTACAGGTAGGGTAATACAATCACGTCAGGAACCTTCCAAAGTAACCTTCAGCTTTCGCCTACTCTTTTCCACAGTTCCCCTCAATTGCAAGCAAAATGCGAACTGCAAATTTCACTTCTCGACTGATCCTTGGACTGTCGTCCTAGTGCACTTAGTACTCACCAAGTCTCAGTATAGTTTCAATCATACCAATTATCTCACAACCTCGACTTACCAATCACGCCAGATCAGTCTATTAATTGGACAAATTACAACATTTCCAAGTGTCTCACTACACTTGTCAATATACTCCGGAGACCCAGACCTCTCTCCTTAGGTCTGTCATCAACAACCATGTGGATAATTTCTCCTGCATTAAGCGCCACACTCAAATGAAGAAAGCCGTTTCCCTGCTCTCATACCTATTGGAGTACACCCACTCCTTCTAAATTCTACTAGAGTACCTCCACTCCTTTGAACTCATATACACCTCAATCATCTGCAAATTAGCTCAAGCTGTGCAAGCACAAATCACTTCACTCAATTCAACCAAACACTGCTAGAAACGTACCCCTCAACCTAGAGGGTCTCCAAGAACTAGGGAAAGTCACTTAAGGCAACTAGCAACTCATCTTGTCAAATCCGTATAACATTTCAGAAAAAAACAGCAAATCTATTTTCATGAAAGGAAGAAAATCTTACATTAACCTCACTATGACATCATCAATCAATGACGGAACCATAATCTGCTACCAAAAACTGCTGCAGCGCTACAAAATCCAAGCTATTACTTAAACTGAATAGTGGATTTTGTGCAAGAGGTAAATGGATCGACGTGACTTAGGATTGAGAGGATGTCATTAATGAGTAATGCGATTCTCAACAATAAATAACAAATTTAGAATTCCGAACCTTAGACAATGACCACCCCAGTTTATTAAGAAAAATTATGAATTTATTTCCCTAAATTAACAATGCTAGTGTCACAAAAATAACTCTCAAACATAAGTGATAAGCATATAGAATTAATATTGGCTGATTAGAATGTCTGATATATCTGAGTTTCATCAAAACAATCAAGCAAATAATCTCTAAAATAATAACACTGATTAGCAACACCAGGATTAGTAACAATGGCAAAGTATGCATTAGTACAAACAATCAAAGAGTGTCAATATAAATCTTGAGCATTTGAAGTTAATGCCCTCACTAACCACGAATTAGCATCAACATGTTCGTGCTTCATGTATAAGAATTTAGAAACACAAATTTAGGAAAAACATACTATCGCAGGTTATTATAAGAAAACATTGGCGGTAATTACAAAATTGGCGGTAAAAGCCACTTACCGCCGTGCAGGAGACCGCCAACACACCGCCGCGGCCGCGGAATTCCGCCACAGCAATTATGACCCACAGTTCTGAATCCACCAAAATCTAGACACCCACACAAGTCCGCCACACCAAAGGTCAGTGATAAACTGGCGATAACAAAACCGACACCATCACGCCAACAGAAATACGCCCACACTATCACGACACACGAATCCACGCGGCGGTCTTTCAACCGCAGTATTCCATTGGCGGTACACACCGCCGCGCTCAAAATACACACACATTTACAAAACATAGCCACATTGGACAAATCAAAATACCTACACCTGATACACATACACACACCACTCCCACACACTCAATACAATATAAAACACACACCAATATCACCCACAAACCCTTATGACAACAAATCACAAACGAAAGCCAGAGAGAGACAGCACCAGCAAGAACAACAACATCCACAGGCATACAACACCATCACCCACAGAACTTCCACGCACCTCACACAACACCCCACTACATATCAGCACACTTATCACCCCACACATCACCCACACCACCCCATGGCACGGCAAAGACACCCCAGGTTCTCGAAGGAGGAGCTCAGGGTCATGGTGGAGGAAATCGTCCGGGTAGAGCCACAGCTATTCGGATCACAGGTGCAGCACACCTCCATTGCAAGGAAGATGGAGCTATGGCGAAGAATAGTGGACAGGGTCAACGCAGTGGGACGGCACCCAAGAAATCGGGAGGACATCAGGAAGAGTTGGAACGATCTACGGGGGAAGGTGCGTTCCGTGGTCTGAAGACACCACCTGGCGGTTCAGCGGACTGGCGGCGGACCCCCACCTCCTCCCCCACAACTAACAACATGGGAGGAACAGGTCTTGGCGATTCTGCATCCTGAGGGCCTCACAGGAGTAGGTGGAGGAATGGACTCTGGTAAGACAAATCTTAACTATTACATCCCCCACCCTACCTGCATGCCAGCACATACCGCCACCCTCACCCCCAGCACTCCAACTCCTCACATATGTCCCAACATCACAAACCACCCATCCCAACACCAAGACCTGCATGCAACAACAAAGCATGGACACCCATCACTAAAGCATGCCCACTACACATACCCATACACCCCCCTAAACCATTATCACACAAGGTTCCACACAGGAATGCAAGCACTGGGGTACACGGTCACCCACCCATTGCACACCATGACACACACAGATGCAATAACCATCCTTTTATACCCCTGCAGGACCCCTACCCAACGTCACCGGACAGGAGGGTCCACACATGTCCACACCACCAACAGAAGAGACCCACAGTGATGACAGCACCTCTGTCCAACTGGAGCTAGATGACCAGCCCGGCCCATCGGGGACCTCGGGACAGTTGGTTCCCCTCACACAGTCACAGGCCACTACAGAGCTTCCACCCTCTGGAAACACCAGCACAGCACCCACCCAGCGGGCTCATATCTCCGTCCCCAGGACACGTCAATCAGCTGTGTGTCCACCACTACAGGGAACCCAGGCTAACCCACCACCCCAACAACAACTGGGACCTGGGGGCAGTGGCAGTGGCAGTGGGCACACGGTCCAGGGGACGGAGGCCCAGGAACACAGGGGAACTGGGAGGGCTGCTGTGCGACAGGGGGCGGACAGGCCAAGGGAACCCACTCTTCATGAGGCCCTCTCCTCCATCATGGGAGACTACCACCGCTCCCAGGAGACGATGGCAACGGTACTGGCCAAGTTTCAGGAGACCCAGCGGCTGCAGGAGGAACAGGCAATGGGCTTCAGGGAGGAACTCAGAACCATCAGCTCCACCCTGGGCACCATCGTAGGGGTGCTGAAGGAAGTACTCAACACCAGGAGGGACACTGTGGCACTACAAGGGGCCCCTGACACTAGCATGGACGATGAACTGCCCACCACCTCCGCCGGCGCTAGTGGACAGGACGCCCCGCCACAGGACCACCACACCAGCACCCCACCCCCTGCAGAGGGAGAACCACCCCGCAAACTGTCCCTGAGATCCAGGAACAAGACAGAGCACGATGCCAAGATCCCCGCCAAGAAATTAGACCACCCTGATTGTCATCCTATTGTCCCACTTTGTCACCGTGTCCATACTTAAACTGCCCCAGGTCCACTTCCTATGCCCATATGGGCAATGCACCTGTGAGACTAATAGACTGGACTCTGCCATGGACATTTCTCCGCCATCACCCCTCACCATTTTACTACCCCCTCCAATATTGAGCACTTAAATAAACACACCTAAAGCACAAAACAATCTGGAGTCTGTCTGTGATTTCGAAATAGTGTATTAGCAATTACAGTGACAAAATGCTCTTTCAATTGTAATGTCAACATACTTATGTCACACAGCTCTATTCCATGAGTAATCTAAGCAGATGTCACACAGTGAGACCCACATCTGTGAAATCGTAAGGGAAAGTGACAACTCAGTGACCATACACTGGGTGAAAACAACAGACAGTAGAGAGGCAGTAGTGTTTAAGTACATGTAGTAGGCAGGTCTGTACTCTTACCTGTGTCTCACTGGAAATATTGCTGGATCACTGAGTCCCTGTTGTTCATGTCTTCTTCCTCTGCTTCCTCGTCTTCACTGTCCACAGGCTCCACAGCTGCCACAACACCGCCATCTGGACCATCCTCCTGAGGAAAAGGCACCTGTCGTCTCAAAGCCAGGTTGTGAAGCATACAGCAGGCCACAATGATCTGGCACACCTTCTTTGGTGAGTAGAATAGGGATCCACCTGTCATATGGAGGCACCGGAACCTGGCCTTCAGGAGGCTGAAGGTCCGCTCGATCACCCTCCTAGTTCGCCCATGGGCCTCATTGTAGCGTTCCTCTGCCCTTGTCCTGGGATTCCTCACAGGGGTCAGTAGCCATGACAGGTTGGGGTAACCAGAGTCACCTGCAAATGGTGAGGGACAACTGTTAGACACGCACTAACCTGGAGGGATATCCCCAGCCCCAGACAACCATTCCCACTGTCTTGCTTCCAGGTGGTCACCTAATAGCCACACACGGTGCCTCTGGAGTTGACCCATCACATAAGGGAGGCTGCTAAACCGCAGGGTGTAGGCGTCATGCACTGAGCCAGGGAACATGGCATTCACATGGGAGATGTACTGGTCTGCCAAACATACCATCTGTACATTCATTGAATGATAACTCTTCCGGTTTCTGTACACCTGTTCACTCCTGTGGGGGGGTACCAAAGCCACATGGGTCCCATCAATGGCACCTATGATGGTGGGGATATGTCCCAGGGTATAGAAATCACCTTTCACTGTAGGCAAATCCTACACCTGAGGGAAAACGATGTAGCTCCGCATGTGTTTCAGAAGGGCAGACAACACTCTAGACAACACGTTGGAAAACATAGGCTGGGACATCCCTGATGCTATGGCCACTGTTGTTTGAAATGACCCACTTGCAAGGAAATGGAGCACTGACAGCACCTGTACTTGAGGGGGGATTCCTGTGGGATGGCGGATTGCTGACATCAGGTCTGGCTCCAACTGGGGACACAGTTGCTGGATTGTGGCACGGTCAAGCCTGTATGTGATAATCACATGTCTTTCCCCCATTGTCGACAGGTCCACCAACGGTCGGTACACCGGAGGATGCCGCCATCTCCTCACATGTCCCAGCGGACAGTGCCTATGAAGGACAACAGCGAGCACAGAGTCAAACAACTCAGAGGTACGTACCCACAGTTTACACCGAACACCATTCATACACAAAAAGTGGCCTGTATGTGTGTTGAGTCTAGGCCTAGGTATGTGTGACACAGTTGAAAATGAAGCCATGTGGGCCCGTGAAATGGCGGCTGCCTGACCTCTAAAGTGGGACAATGGGATGTGAGGTAACTGCGCTGGCGTTGTACACTGTCGCGGTAGGCGGTCGAAGACCGCGGCGCAATGCTGCATTGGTTAACATTGGACCCTATGGGTCCCAGGAGCCAATGACGATTTACGCCGGCGGTGACGGTACGCACCGCCGCGGACGTGACATCCATTTTCTATCTGTTGAATCACTTGATACCTGATCTTCGGCAGGAGAGGACGTACACTGCAAGTGCTGCTGTGACCTCGGTCTGGAAGAGACAATGGCTCAAGTGTCTGGGGAAAGGGCCCCTGCCTTCACATCAGAGGAGTTGGAGAAACTTGTGGATGGGGTCCTCCCCCAGTACACGCTGCTCTACGGTCCTCCAGACAAACAGTAAGTACACAGGGAGCATGATGTATGGGCTATGCCTGTGTGGAGAGAGCTGGATGTAAGAAGGAAGGGGGGAGAGTGCGGCGTGCATGAAACGACGGTGAATGCATGTGCCCCATGGCAAAGGTAGGGATGGGGGCCAATCACTTTGACGGTGCTGTTCCCCCTGTACATTTCATGTAGGTCAGCGCCCACCAGAAAAAACATATTTGGCGTGCCATCGCCAAGGACGTCCGGACACTGGGGGTCTACCACAGACAGAGCACCCACTGCCGGAAAAGATGGGAGGACATTCGCTGCTGGAGCAAGAAGACGGCGGAGGCTCAGCTGGGGATGGCCTCCCAACGTGGGAGGTGTGCCCGTCGCACCATGACCCCCCTGATGATCAGGATCCTGGCGGTGGCCTACCTGGAGTTGGATTGGCGCGTGAGGGCATCACAGCAGCAACAAGGGGGTGAGTACACTCTCATTCTGCTGACTTTGTGCCCAGTGGAGGGGTCTGGATGGGGGAGGTGGGCTGTGGGTTTCCCTAGGCCAGGGCGAGTTCCGTAGGCAAGGTCCCTCCGTAAGGCAGGCCATGTGGCACCCCACCCCACCTCTGTAGAGTGCCAAGTACACCTAGTCATGCCCCTGTGTCATCTATGAGTGCAGATGTCGTCCATAGCCTTGTGGGCCATTTCCCAGGAATTGAACAGTGGAGCCCAAGAGCGCGGCGTAGTGCAGGGGGCTTCTGTGTCTGTCGTGTCTGCCAACGGTAGCAGTAATGCATGCACTCAACATGTCTTTCTTCTGTCGTCGTCCCCTTTTTGTGTTCTCCCTGTTCTTGAGTGCATTAGCATCATCAGGCGGAGGAGCAGTGGCACCGGAGCACCAGGGGGCTGCATCCCACATGGCCATGGAGGGCATCACTACGGACTCTGACTTCACCAGTGGGACGGAGTGCGAGGTGAGCTCCACGACGGGGACAGGAGCTGAGACCAGTGACACGGACTCGTCCTCTGATGGGAGCTCCCTTGTGGTGCCACCCCCATCTATAGGTACAGCCCCTTCCAGCACCGCCCTCCCAGCAGCCCCTCAGCCTTCGCCCCGTTCCCGCTCACCCGGGAGGGTGGGCATCACCTTCGCCCCAGGCACCTCAGGCCCTGCCCCAGTCACCCCTGCTGCCCTCAGTGAGGAGGCCATTGACCTCCTCAGGTCCCTCACTGTTGGGCAGTCTACCATTTTGAATGCCATCCAGGGTGTAGAAAGGCAGTTGCAACAAACAAATGCATTCCTGGAGGGCATTCATTCTGGTCAGGCGGCCCTTCAGCGAGCTTTTCAGACTGGCCTCAGCACTGATGGCAGCCATTGTCCCTGTGTCTAGCCTCCCCCCTCCAACTTCCTCCACCCCGACCCAATCCCCTGTACCTCAGCCTATGCCAAGCACACCTACAGACCAGCATGCACACACGTCAACACACAAGGGAAGCTCAGGCAAACGTAAGCACCACACATCTCACAGGCACTCACGCAAGCGTCACACACATGCAGACACACCAACATCCACTGCCTCCACTGTGTCCCCCTCCTCCTCGTCTCCCTCCTCCCTCCCTGTTTCGTCTACACTCACACCTGCATGCACTACATCTACAGCCACTACGTCCCTCACCAGCACACGCACCACCACACCCCGCTCACGTGCAGTCACCACCCCCACTACCATTCACACGTCCCCTGTGTCCTCTCCCAGTGTGTCTGTGACACCACCTCCCAAGATACACAAACGCAGGCACACACTCACCCAACAGCCATCCACCTCACGACAGCCTCCAGAGCATGCACCTTCACCCAAAGTCAGCAAACAAACACTTCCTACAACCACCACCACTTCCTCCACTCTCAAACCCCCTCCAGCTACCCGTCCCAGTGTGTCCAAAAAACATTTCCTGTCCAACCTTGACCTCTTTGCCACACCTCGCCCACCCCGTCCGTCTCATAGGTCCCGGACTAACATCTCAGCCACAACATCTCCGGGACCAGTGGTGCCTGTAGTCTTGGGAATCTGGAGTTCACCGGCCACCAGGGCAGCCAGTGTGGCACGGAGCCACAGCACAGACAGTCCCCCACCTGTGAAGTATCAGAAGTTGGCCAGTGCCTGGCGGGAGAGGGGGAAGACTCCAGCCACCAAAGCCGCTTCCTGGGGTCCCAGTGGGAGTGTGGAGTCAGCTGTGACACCTTCCAAGGTGGGGAAGGGCCACAAGAAACCCGGCAAGTCTGGGAAGAGCAGTATGGCGGAGAAGACCGCCATCATCCCCGCTGCCCAGGAGGCCACCGCCAGCACCAGCCCACTTGCCCAGGACAGGACCGCCAGCACCAGCCCACCTTCCCAGGACAGGACCGCCAGCATCAGCCCAGCTGCCCAGGACAGGACCGCCAGCACCAGCCCAGCTGCCCAGGACAGGACCGCCAGCACCAGCCCAACTGCCCAGGACAGGACCGCCAGCATCAGCCCAGCTGCCCAGGACAGGCCCGCCAGCACCAGCCCAGCTGCCCAGCACAGGACCGCCAGCACCAGCCCAGTTGCCCAGGACAGGACCGCCAGCACCAGCCCATCTGTCCAGGAGGCCACCGCCAGCACAAGCCCACCTGCCCAGGAGGCCACCACCAGCACAAGCCCACATGCCCAGGAGGCCACTGCCAGCACAGGCCCAGCTGCCCAGGAGGCCACCGCCAGCACAAGCCCCGCTGGGCCATGAAGGACTGCCAGCAAAAGCCCCGCTGGGCCATGAAGGACCGCCAGCAAAAGCCCCGCTGGGCCATGAAGGACCGCCAGCACAAGCCCCGCTGGGCCATGAAGGACCACCAGCAAAAGCCCCGCTGGGCCATGAAGGACCGCCAGCAAAATCCCCGCTGGGCCATGAAGGACCGCCAGCAGCTGAGTCCCTGCAATGGAGACCGCCGCCTCAAGCACCGCTGAACAGGCCACCGCCGTCTCAAGCACCGCTGAACAGGGCACCGCCGCCTCAAGCTCCGCTGCACAGGGCACCGCCGTCTCAAGCACGGCTGCACAGGGCACCGCCGTCTCAAGCACCACTGAACAGGGCACCGCCGTCTCAAGCACTGCTGGCCCATGAGCGGCAAGGACACTGACGCAACTGAGTCCGTCACGGGGTGAATGATGCACTCTGGGCACCATGCCCCCTCCAGAACCAGTGGAGAAAGGCATCCACTACCTCTTGTCCTTAGCAGGATGAAGCACTCTGGGCACAAAGCCCCCTCCAGAACCAGTGGAGAAAGGCATCCACTACCTCTGTCCTTAGCAGGATGAAGCACTCTGGGCACCATGCCCCCTCCAGAACCAGTGGAGAAAGGCATCCACTACCTCTGTCCTTAGCAGGATGAAGCACTCTGGGCACCATGCCCCCTCCAGAACCAGTGGAGAAAGGCATCCACTACCTCTGTCCTTAGCAGGATGAAGCATTCTGGGCACAAAGCCCCCTCCAGAACCAGTGGAGAAAGGCATCCACTACCACTGTCCTTAGCAGGATGAAGCACTATGGGCACCATGCCCCCTCCAGAACCAGTGGAGAAAGGTATCCACTACCTCTGTCCTTAGCAGGATGAAGCACTCTGGGCACAAAGCCCCCTCCAGAACTAGTGGAGAAAGGCATCCACTACCTCTGTCCTTAGCAGGATGAAGCAATCTGGGCACCATGCCCCCTCCAGAACCAGTGGAGACTGTCATCCACTTGAGATACTGTGGCTTTGCACTCCCCAGGATTGTAGAGACTTGTGAGACTGTGGCTTTGCACTCCCCAGGATTGAACAGTGGGCAAACCACCCATTGTAGAGACTTGAGAGACTGTGGCTTTGCACTCCCCAGGGTTGAACGGTGGGCAAACCACCCACTGTAGAGACTTGTGAGACTGTGGCTTTGCACTCCCCAGGATTGAACGGTGGGCAAACCACCCACTGTAGAGACTTGAGAGACTGTGGCTTTGCACTCCCCAGGATTGAACGGTGGGCAAACCACCCACTGTAGAGACTTGTGAGACTGTGGCTTTGCACTCCCCAGGATTGAACGGTGGGCAAACCACCCACTGTAGAGACTTGTGAGACTGTGGCTTTGCACTCCACAGGATTGAACGGTGGGCAAACCACCCACTGTAGAGACTTGTGAGACTGTGGCTTTGCACTCCCCAGGATTGAACGGTGGGAAACCAACCCACTGTAGAGACTTGAGAGACTGTGGCTTTGCACTCCCCAGGATTGAACAGTGGGCAACCAACCCACTGTAGAGACTTGAGAGACTGTGGCTTTGCACTCCCCAGGATGGAAGAGTGGGCATGTGGCCACCTCGTGGATTTGGCGTCGTGCACTCAACCAGCTGTGGTGCCCCCCCTTTCCCTCCCCCTGAGGTGCCTGTTTAGTTGCTCTCTGATGCCCCTGCAGTGTTCTCTCCGTCATGGTCAGGGATCGTGTGTGGGTCTCGCCCATACCGTGTGGTCCCAGTGTTCCACGGACTTTATTAGAGCACTACCTGGACTACTATGCTTGGTATATATTTTGTAAATGGTGTATATATATATTTCTGCCTACTTGCTTTTAATATATTACAATGGTTACACTCATTTTCTATTGTCTTTGCATTCTTCCAGGGGCTTGGGGGGGTGTAACTGTGATGTATTGATATGCATTAGTGAATGTGTTGTAGTGGGTGAGGGTGGGGGTGTTGCGTGTTGCATGTGTGTGTCCCTGTTTTTTCCCTCCCCCTTCCTCCCCCTTCCCCTGTGTCGTAGGTGCAGTACCCACGTGGTCTTTGCCTCTGGCGTTCGTGCTCCTGGTAGAGGAGCAGGAAGACTATTGCAGGTAGAATTTGGAGTTCTGGATCCATGGCGTCCTCGTTCCTCGTGGGGTGTGTAGAGGTGAGCGTTTTTCCTTCGGTATTCCTGTTTCCACCGTGTTTTTATCAGCGGTGAATCCGTCCCGGAAAAGGTGGCGGATTGGCCTGTCATAATAGTGTGGGCGTTACATTGTCCTCTGCCTGTCTGTTGGCGGTGACCGCCAAGCTGTTTGTTTGTACCACCGTGGCGGTCGGAGTGTTAAAGTGGCTGTCTTTGTTGGCGGTTTCCGCCACGGTCGTAATAGCAATTTGTTTTTCCGCCGGCCTGTTGGCGGTCTTACCGCCGCTTTATCACCGTCCGCCAGGGTTGTAATGACCACCATTATTAATATGCAGCACTCAAATTATAAGTTGCAGCTGGTACCTGCAAAGCAAAAGAGACACATATATCATTACAATCTTATACATTACCCATAGAACAACAACATGCAGATACTTCAGCAAAGGGACACAATCAGGTGTAACTTCAGATGATCAGTAAAATAATAACACTGATTAGCAACACCAGAATTAGTAACAATGACAAAGTATGCATTAGTACAAACAATCAAAGAGTGTCAATATAAATCTTGGGCATTTGAAGTAAATACCCTCAATAACCACAAATTAGCATCAACATGTTCGTGCTTCATGTAAAAGAATTTGGAAACACAAATCTAGGAAAAACATACTTTCTCAGGTTATTATAAGAAAACATTATTAATATGCAGCAGTCAAATTATAAGTTGCAGCTGGTACCTGCAAAGCAAAAGAGACACATATATCATTTCAATCTTACACATTACCCATAGAACAACAACATGCAGTCTACTTTAGCAAAGGGACACCATCAGCTATAACTTCAGATGATCGGGCCTTTCAACAGCTAAAACCCACACTGCTAGTATGACTCGAACCATCAACAGGAACTCTTGAATTCACAATCTCCTTTCCCTCCCTATAATCTCATCATGGAGTCTGATTGTAGAAAATCCTACTCAGCTTGTTATACTAATCTTAAAAAAGTTTCTCATTGTTCAGTACATGGGGTGGTTACGATTCAACCAATAGTAGCTCTAATTGATAACCTAAATATTATAACAGCTACATCAACCAGTACATTTTCATAACAGTAACTTTTCCTCTTCCGGCTCGTCTGTGGCTCCTTGGATCCACCTCGTCTAAACTTCTCTTCTCAAGAAGAAACTTCTTACAAAGTATTGTCTTCTTCCATCTTTGAGGAAAAAACTACGTATTAGTGGCAATTTCAGACAATAGAACATTCAACTTTTGCAAGAACTTGGTTAAAGAATGGCCTTGTAAGACATAATGCAGCAACCCACTAGGGGTAGCTGTGTACCCGACTATTAAACCATCTAGCACGCTTTTATATAAGCACTGAACTATGGAATATAATTACAACGTTTAGTTAGAATTTTTGCTCAGCTAAGAACAGAAATGAATTATGGCAACCCTTTCTAAAAGTCACCCGTTTTTTAATGTTAATTTACTATACAGTTAATATATTAAAATTATTAATAAAACATATTAGAAAATTCACACTTTCACAAGTGGAAGTCTCTGCCTGCTGCCTTCAACCCAGCAATACAGTGCCAGGTTGGAGAGACCCTAGTGCGCATGTGCGTTTGGCCTGCCTCAGACGGCCGGCCAAACATACATGGTCACTGAGGCGAGTGCTGTGCACTCCCCCTAGGTCCCTGCCACGCCCCATAACCCCACCCTTTTTACAACAAAATCATAATAAACATAGTTTATTATGATTTTGTTGTAAACGTTTTGCAGCTATTGCTGCTGGCGGGGGGGGGAACAGCGCTCCTCCACCATAGCAGAGGAGCTGTCCCTGATGGCAGCCCTCAGATATGTTTAAAGGGCTAGTTATGTGGGCGGCACAATCAGTGCTGCAGGCTCACTCATAGCATTTAAGTTACAGTTTCTAGGTACATGCAGTACCACTTTACTAGGAACTTACAGGTAAATTAAAGGTGCCTATTGGGTACTAGCCAATTCTACCATGTTTTAAAGTGACATCACAAGCACTTTAGCACTGGTTAGCAGTGGTAAAGTATACTGAGTCTTAAAGGCAGCAAAAAGGAGTCAGCTAAACAGGAGTCTTGAAAGCAAAAAGTTAGGGGAGAACCGCACCAAGGATGTTAGGTCTAACATGTACTGCAAAAAGCATTTCATATAGTGTGTGACCATGCAGTACAGCACTAGGAAAATTATTATTCAGTGCTTGCTGAGCCTGAAATAAGTTATGGTACCATGGCAATCCTCTATCCCTAGTAGGAAAGGGTAATTTAAGCATGTTGTTGGTGCATTTGACTATTCTGTTTTCTTCTGGAAGAAAGGGGTATGTGTATAGACGATGTACTTCCAAAGCAGATGCAGCATCAGGAAATGACTTTTTGACAAATGCTGTGCCGTTGTCTGAATAAAAGTTATGAACTGATTCAATTGTTTCTAGACAGTGCATCTTTTTTATTGCTTTGAGCAGTGGCAAACTTTATTGACCAAACTCACACAAATCTAGACCATGGATCAACTGCATCCATCACATATTTATATTGATTGACACTTTGTGATGAGCAAAAGTGGCGAGGTACACAACACTGAAGAGTTTATCGGATATTGTAAGAGGAGTAGGCTATTAGGAATTTGTCAAACTATTTTAGACCTATGCTGAAACAGACAGTTAAATCCCAATCAGCAAGTGATTTGCTTACCTATTCTGGAATCTTCCTCCCACCAAAACTCTTCAGCAGTTCAGGACCATGGGATTGTTTTGTTTTTTCCTTTGCACATTTCCATAACAGCTTCTAGAATTTCGGCATTGCCTTCAGTTCCATGTTTGTTTTTAGTACTTGCGGTGTCTCTGTAATTCCACTTGTATTTCATATTTTTTCTTGTGTTCTGGAGGGTTCTATTGTTATTAATCCAATCCTAGTTTTCATTGTTTTGGATACGTTTCTTGAGTGCTCTGTTTATTTTATTCTTCACAAAGCAAAATGTAGGAGTTCTATTTCCTGGGTCATAGTCAATGTCTCCCTGGAAATTAGATATAAAATGAGAACTAAAGAGCTGCCCAATGTGTCACAACATTTCTGTTGTGTTGGTTGCTCACTCGAGGTGCTTGGTTTTAGATCTCTGTACCTTTCTTCCGATTTTTCCTCAACTCTACCACCTTTCTTCGTCTATGTCATTTAGCCTTTAGTTTAGGAAGGTTTTTCAATTCACAAGCCATTAAAGCACATAATTAAAGCAAATACTCATGGAACTACAAAAAGAAAGGGTAATAAAAAACATTAAAAACATGTCAAAGACAATACAAATAGACTCAGAATTTCATAAATTCATAGATTCATGCGCATTCCTGCTCAACCCTAGTAAACACATTTGGGCATCTGTGCAAACCCCACAGAGTGTAAAACTGCTACACAAAGGACCGTAGTCACACTGTTACTGGATAAGAATAATGCATCCATGTAAATTCACATTTTGGCAAACACTAAAATTGGCTCATGACTCCTCCTTGAACAAAAATATAGTGTACAAATATATTGTAATACATGGAGTCTAATATCGAAAAGCACCACAAGAAGATCAAAACTGTTTATACTCCGAGCAACTTCTTAAGAGGGCAGACTACAGTAAGTCTCTTTAGTCGAACCAGATAAAGACTAATTAAGTACAATCATATAGACAGCAATGCATAGATATAAAAAGGGAAAGCTTCCTATGATTCAGAAAGGCACTTAGGCTAAAATCCAATCATCAGTTCATTGCTGTAATCTCCTTTTATGAACTATTAGATCACCAATCGTAGTTAGTTAAATAAAATATATGGGAAGCGTATAAAACTATTCGAGCACAAAGGCCCTGCACAGATGCTACTTATTATCCAGATTTTAGCACTATAAATAATAATAAAATCTAATTAAAGAAATAGTGTGATTAAGACCATAAAATGGAAACACCCGATGCAGGGGAAACCTCCCCAAGGACATGCCTGTTTGTAAGTTTCCAGTGATCCTACAGTTCCTCATGGTGTTAAAAATCTGGCACTGTGGTAGCCCTACGGCGAATAGACCACGCTGATGTTAAAAGTTACTGCACTTACAACTAGTGTGGACGAGTCATTACTCCATATTCTATAGGCGTTAGCTAGGTCATGTAGTAATAAAACTTTACAGAGAGTAATAATCCATCTTCCTCTTGGATTTTTATACAGAGGACAGAAGAACAAAACATGTTCGATAGTTTCCTCGCGTAAATTACAATATGAACATTTATTGGCCTCTGAGCTATTTTTCGGCCAATGGGCGGTAAAACTATTAACTGGTAGGGTTCCATGTCTGAATTGAAGGAATAGGGCACGTGCATGGGCAGTTATGGCAAGATCAAAAAACTGTTCTGGCCTTGGTTCGTGCTTGACCATCAGAAACTCTGAAGTCAATCGTCCCACCCCTTTACTAAGGAGGGTCTCCTCATTGGCCTTCTCCCAATACCTTTGCTTAACTAATGGGATGGCATTGGTGGGAATCAACTCCAGCATCTCCCAAAAAAGAGGGAGAGCCAGTTTGTCCCATCCAATTTCATCTCCCTTAACCAGCTAACCTTAGTCCAGTTACACTGGAACTTTGTAAGATCTTTAATTGCCTCTCGAAAGGGAGCCAATTCTTCCTTTTTCCATATACGTATCCAGTATAAGAGGGGTTTCAAGCCTACTATATCTTTAATGCTATTTATTCCAAGGTCAAATCTAAGAGGGATCAGCGGCGTGCCCTTCCCCAGCCAAGGTATATATCTAATAAGCTGATTCTCTTTGATTTGTAGAACATCCAACTGTCTATAAAACCCCCAGAGCTCTGCCCCATACAGTGCTGCACCTCTAACTTGAACTTTATATATTTCGAAAGTGGGGTTTAAAGGTGGACTAACTACACTTCTTGCTTTGCGACCTAAGGCCCCTCCTCTTTGACATAAGGTGAGGTTCCCTTTTCTAATGGCCGCATCCCAGCTACCCGAGTCCATTAATCTAATTCCCAGATAATCATACTCAGCAACCCTTTCCAGAGGAGTAGTGTTCATTAAAATAGTCACTTTTGTTTTAATCTTCCGTGGACTGTATATCATCAACTTGGTTTTTTTAACATTAACTTCCAAGTCAAAATCTCTACAATAAAGACAGAATTGGTCAGCCAGATTTTGCAGTCCCTTAGGTGTTTTGGCTAATAAAATGGTGTCGTCCGCATAAAGCAGACCTGGAATTTTCTTTCCTGCCAATTTAGGTGAATCATTGATACAGTTGTTTAAATATTTAATGCAATTATTTATATATAAAAGAAAGAGGGTCGAAGCTAAAACCCAACCTTGCCTGACACCTCTTTAAATAGCAACTGTATCTGTTAGTTCACCGTCTTTGCCACACCTGATCTGAGCAAAAGTGTTTTCATGAAGTCGAGCTATAAGAGCTAGGAGGCCTTTGTGGACACCCATATTCGATAATGTCAGCCAGAGTTTATTCCTAGGGACCAAGTCTAAAGCCGCTCTCAGATCAACAAAAATCACATATAGATTCCCACCTCCAACATCCACCATCTTCTATTCAATTGCTAAAAACCTCAGAACCTGACCTATTGTGCTAACCGCTGGTCTGAACCCTGCCTGAAGATCCGAAATAGCCCCATTCTCTATAATCCACTCTTCAAGGCAAAACAGAATCTGTTTTGCAAAGAGTTTTTGTAAGTTGTCCAGTAGACAGATTGGACGATAATTAGAGGGATCATTAGGACTACCTTTTTGGAAAAGGGGGACTATCTCAGCTCCCTTCCATGTCCAGGGGATGGGTGCTCCTGTGGCGACCGCATTACAAACCAGGTTCAAATAGGGGGCCCAAATATCAGGGTTTGATTAATAAAGGTCGCCGGGAATTTTGTCAAGACCTGGGGCCTTGCCCCACTTCAAAAAAAGTTATTGCTGCCCTGGTTTCTGCTACGGTGAATTGGATTGGGGGTGAATCGAGTTTCCCGTTTTCCACCTATACCCCTGAATATGGAACGTCCACCCCTGCATAAAGTGACCCAAAGTGTTTTGTCCATGTTACAGGGAGGATCGAGGTACCAGGCAGGGGCTGAGATTCTCCGCTATCATTTGAGATCAGTTTCCAGAACTTAGAGGTATCATTTGCTCTAGCGGAGTCCAAAAGCGCAGCCCACCTTTCCTCCTCCCAACTTCTACGGGCCTTAATAAGCTCCTGCTTGTAGCGCTCTCTAGATTGTCTGATAGGCTCTCTGATCCCCATTCTCAGATCCCTAAATAACTTGAGCTTAGCTTCCTTACATGAGTGGTTAAACCATCTCTCACTACTTTTATTCCTTTGCTTGGCAACCGACTCTTTAATAAAGTGTTTTTTGAGGGAGTTAAATAGTTCCATATGTGCAGCCAAAAGCCTGTCCCCGTCCTCTGGTGAGAGTAGCATATGCTCCATTCGATCTATTAATAGGCTATATATAGATGTAAGGGAGCCCAACAATGAATTCACAGTGTCCCACTTGATATTACGTTTATTATTAGTCATAGCGAGCTGCTGCACATAGTCCTGAGGCATCTAATGAGTACAACAGACCCCCAATACTTAAGACTAATGGTTTGTGGTCGCTTTCTTCGTGTTCCTTTACTGCCATACCGATCATATGTCCCCACAGGCGAATGTCCGGTAGGAAATAGTCGATATGGCTCTTGTGGGCTCCCCGCCTGAAAGTAGGGCGGGGTGTGGCATCGGAGCATGAACGGCCATTACAAGCACGGAGACCGTATACAAGTGTGCTATCAATTATTTGGTAAGCTGATCTACTCAATCTAATACTTTTATTCAAAGATAGCTGTGGGATGCCCCAGTAAATGTCCTCTTCTACATAAAGTTCTTGGGCCATTGGATGAGGCTCAAAAGTCATATTAAAATACCCGGCAATTATAATATAGTGAGAAGCAGATTTACAGAATAAAATGTTATCTAAGGCCCTCAAAGTGTCAGACATGCAATTGCTCCCCACACTTCTGCAATATGTATTTAAACGTAATAAGGGTTTTTCCATAACAGTTGTCAATATCAGGCCTTGCAGGTCGACACAGCCTGTGTCAATCTCTTCAGTCTGGCACTTAAGGGAACAGCTAACCCAAGTCAGTAACCCTCCAGAAGGTCTCCCGGAAGTTGCCTTACGGGCTGGGACCCAATAACTTTTGAAGCCATGCCTAAACTTGGGCTCCAAAGCCCATGTCTCTTGGAACAAGTAGATCTTGTGCTCATCTATAAAAAATCCCCAGTCAGGGATTTGCATTTTACGCTCTAGACCTGCTATGTTCCAGCAGAGAACTTTCCCTGGGATATCAACTTGAACTTGAGGTACATCATTCAAGACTTCCGGTATAACTTGGGGTGTCTTAGATGGGTTACTTAAAGGGTTCAGAGGATTCATGTTACACATTTGGTCTATCGAAGAACGACTCTCCAATAGTCCCCGGTCATGGACACTGGTTACATTACTCTCTCCAGAAAATTCAGAGTCGGCATCTTTCCTGCTGGTAACCGGGGGCCTTTCATCATTCTGGGTTAACATTATGGTTTGAGTTGAATCCGGGGAATCCATAATTGGAATCAAAGTTCCCTCTGGGATGCCAGCTCTGAAACCTACTTGGTCGTTAGCACTAAAAGTAGTTTGTTCCCTAATAGTTAGTCTGTTCCTCAGAACCTCAGGGGGACCCTGCAAAATTTTAAGTCAATCTATATCATTAGGAGAGGGTAAAAAATTCCTGAGCTCTAAGTAATAAGTATGTTGTGGTTGATAGCGTGGAGGATCTCTGAAAACTGGTATCGTCCTGCTAGGAACATCTTTAGTTACTGGGGGATAAAAGGACGCAAGCCTGCACAAAGAAACTCCATCTGCTACTGGGCCAGGTTTACATGTATTTAAAAACAACTGTTGAACCAATACAGGAGAATCAAAGTTAACAACAATACAATCGCCCATTCCTGTCTTATTCAACAGACCCACCCAGCCCACCCTCCTCACCATTAAAATAGAGGGTGCCATACGAAATTCAAAATTAGCATTAACGTGCAGCCAATGTATGACCTTGTTTTTTAGCTCTTCATCAGATTCCAGTCTATTAGATTGTAGTCTTGGAACATTTGAAATAACAAGGACATATGGGCAGGATTCTGGGGGAAAATGTAAAACATTTAACTTATCCCCTTGGATCCCCAAACTAGTTCTGCTATATTCCGAGACCACCTCTGATACACAAATATTAGGATTTAAAACTGCTCCTTCGGGTCCCCCGATAGATCTAAAGTTTGATTTATTTTACAGTTGGCTTGCGAAGGCACCCCCTTCCGCCTGCCCATTCTTGCTTTGGTTTCAACCTTACCTTATCTCTCTTCTCTGAAAAGCCTGCAGAGCACCCCCAGTAACTCTTCAATGCCAAAGCATCAGTCGTTTACCTCACCTCTATTAAAAAGCCACGTCTTCGGGCGATACTGCTTTTCCTAGTTTGCCCAAGCCACGTAGGGCCTCAGCGAAGATTTAGAGCAAGGACTTAGAGGGGTGGCCCGGCCTCTCACGGTCGCTGATGGGCGAAGGACGGGCCCGCCCTTGGCCCGGGCTTTGCCCGGGCACGTCCTGTGTCGCGGGAGAACAGGTCCGCGCTTTCTAGCGCTCGTTAGAGGGAGGGGCTCCTCCCCCCCTCTCAGGCAGCGGCAATCGCGTCCCGCATTGCGGGAGAACAGGTCCGCGCTTTCTAGCGCTTGTTAGAGGGTGGCTCCTCCCCCCTCTCAGGCAGCAGCAATCGCGGCCTGCGTCGCGGGAGAACAGGTCCGCGCTTTCTAGCGCTCGTTTGAGGGAGGGGCTCCTCCCCCCCTCTCAGGCAGCAGCAATCACGTTTAGGAAGGTTTTTCTCTTCCAAGTTCTGAATCTGCTTTTGAGAGTAATTTTAGAATTATTCTCAACCTGGAGCAATTACTGCTAGAAGCAGGAGGCTCTACCACTCTTCCAAGAGGTCAACCAGGTTATTGCCTTTAAGACCTTCCATTGACATAGGCGCTGGCCTTACAGCAACCGAGAATATTGGGCCAGATTTAGAACTTGGCAGGGTTACTCTGTTACACCAGTGACGGATGCCCCATCCGCCAAAATATAAATACTATTAAATATAATGGGATTAAGATTTTGGCGGACGGGACATCCGTCACCGTTCTGACCGAGTAACCTGCCTGCCAAGTTTTAAACCAGGCCCATAATTATTTGAGAAATGCTACATTGCTATGTGAGCACATGGGCTGCAATCACAAAAACGTAACGACTATGCCTTTATTCTGCCAAGTGAGCGCTTTGTTATAGCTCTTATGCACGCTTGAGGTTCTAATAATTAGGGTATTTCACAGAGCTCAGCTCTGGATGGTATCGGAAGACTGCAGAGCGAGATATGCTGTTTTTCTTCTGACACTTGCAAGTGGTTTTCAAGGTTGCATCTGCAGTGGGAAGAATGCTCTGTTTAACATATGTTATCAATGTACCAAGGCGGAGTTGGTACATGTGTAATGAGTGCACATATGTTTGTTGTGCTGAACTGAACCGTTAAGTACATTTCCACTGCTGGACAATGGTAGAACAACTGTGCTTAGAGTTTTTGTCAGATATTTTGCTGGAGCTCCAGGTGCTCCCATGTCATTCAACTGAATAAATCCTCACTCTCAAACACTGATCCTGCTTATTAATTTGTTTTAAGTTAGGGTATTGACAATGCTACATACATGTTTCTGAAAATATGACCAGAAATATCTTTCAAGTAGCACTGATACTGTACCAACAATGCCCGCATGAGAAGAAGGGTAGCCCTGCATGAACTGCTTTGGTAAGATCTAACCTAACGTTTTCATTAGGAATATACCTATCTCCTATTCCTGGTATAAACAATTTGGAATGTTGTCTTTGGTGAGAGGGTAGTAATATTTAGAAGTTGGAACCTTCAGGGGTCTTTCCGTTTCCATTGTTTTCTGTATTGTCACAATAATATCTGCATTGATTTTCATTTGAGATTGCATCACAGCAGCAACCTTACAGGTTTGCAGCCAAATCAGTTCAACATTTCTCCTTAGGATGGATTTCTACACGTTTGTGTTTATGTAGACCAGGAATAGTTGTTTACAGCAGCCACCATTCCCTCAAAGAATTTTCATTCTCTGAATTTGGTATAACTATGGGAACCAATAAAGCAATCTTCTGAAGGGTCGGGGTGGAGGGGGGCCATACTCAGATTTGTTAACTGTAGCATTCTGTTTCGAGGACCATTACACCCTTGTGATTATAATGCATAAGTGTTAGGAATATCTCCTTTAGTAGCCTGTTCTAATGCTGGGAAGAAATAAAGTATAGTACTCTGTATGTCCTGCAGCAGAGGCTACTCCTTCAAAATAGCCATCTGCACATTCGTGAGAATTTTCTAAGTATGAGTGAATTATTCCTCTGCAGTGAAGTACAAGTGTGATTTGGATGCAATGGGGTTATCTGTCTCCCATTTTAAACTACACAAGGTAGCCTCAAATGCTAACATCTACCCAAATTACTAGGATTTTTTGTCCTGTGCTTTGAGATATTTCATCTCAAACACGTTTGCTTGCAGTAGATGTAGAATAGTTGTGTATGTGTCTGTTCATTTCTTCTCCGAATGTGTGTGCGTAATTAAGGGATATAAGGGCTTTGCTTGCTTAGCATGGTGTGCATATTCAAGAGCTATATAGGAGCACGTAATTTTCTCAATGTATTTCGAAGCTGTAAGGTGGCACATTTCCACTAGAAATCTGGCACCAATCTTTTGCCTTCACTTTATAATTATTATCTGAAGACGATCTCATTAATTCATGCAAAGTTTTTTTGCAGAACTTTATTGTTTTCTGTGTCAACCCTAAATCATCCCTATTGGGTCGATCCTTTCTAGGTGCTCATTTAAACCATCATCAGTAAAACATGTCATCAAAGTACGATAACACTTCAGGATCATCTTGTAGAATCTCCATTATTATTGCTGCAAATAACCCCTGACTATTTTTATTTTCCAATGGGAGTACTGTGTAACTATATTGATTATCATCAAATGTAAAGGCAGTTAAATTGTGTGATTCAGGTCTTATATTTTGGCTACAGAAACCATTATCAATGTTTAAAGTGATTTTGTACATTTTCCTAGCTAAATTCATCATACGTCTAGTACTGTGAGTACTTTGCACTGCACGTGTTTGTGAGTTCTGATTTCTAGAATTCAGTAAATTCCAAATGAGCGGTCTAGTGCCAACTCATGGTCGAGTGGCAAGGCGCTAACACATTCCAATATTGTAATTGATCTAGAATGGTCTCTATATTGCACTTTGCCTCTCGCGTTAGTGGATATTAAGCCTGTATGTCTTAATCTGTAGCAGAAGCTCAATGTAAGAATGCATACGTTTCAATATTGTTGGATAGCTGATGTTCACACTCATTTAAAGGAGTTGCTGCCAGACCCTGGTGTATGGCCAACTCAGCTGTCTCTCTGAACTTTACTGAGAATCATTGAAGCAACAGGTTCAAAGTTACCTATCAACTTCACACACAAATAAACTGCAAGAGTGACTCCTTGTTCGTTTTGTATTTGTTTCAGAATATCAGGTAATGCCACTATAAAGGGCTACCATGAGATACGTAATGGTATATATGCTAGCCAATATAGTCCTCCATGTATCAAATCAAATCAAATCAAACAATTTCTTAAGCACACTACTCACCCTGTAGGGCCTCAAGGCGCTGGGAGGCGGTTACTGCTCGAAAAGCCATGTTTTAGGTGCTTTCTGAAGGTTAGGAGGTCCTGGGTCTTGCGTAGGTTGGTGGGGAGGGAGTTACAGGTCTTGACCGCGAGGTGGGAGAAGGCCACCTGTAGAACTATCCTCTACAAGTGGCACCATACTAAGGGGTATGTATGGGCTCCACTACATCTGGTAATTAACCTCTCATCAAACCATAATGTTCTTGAAAACCAGTGGGGATTTCCTTTTGATCACATAGTACATAATGTATGGGAAATGAAGCAGGCTTAAATGGAGTAAAATGGTTAGTGGCAGGATTCACTGGCTCAAACTATTAAAATATTTCAGGAGGATACGCTGAATTCACTATAACTATTAGATTTACTTCTCCCCCAGTTGGATATTGTGTCAACCGACTTCTATGTATTGACGATATTTGTACATTACCATCTGCCTCTTTAACTAGGCCTGGATGAAATTTCTGCTATGCCAGCGTAATCTTGTGTAATTTGATGTCACGCTTTTTATGCAAGATTCACAAAATTACGATATTGTGCCACGCTGTGTATTTATGCGTGATAAAAGGCATACGTTTTGTGAGTGTACAGGAATAATGCCAACGACCAAATCACAAGTAGCTGCTGTTTGTGGTCCTCGTGTTTTTTGCGCTATGTTTTAACATGAAATACATCCTGACATCCAAACTGGACATTAGGATGCATTTTGCACAAACATATTGCACTAAATGCCGGATTTGCATTTCACATAATTTCACTTATTTTTTCTGAAGTATCGTGTTATAACACAAAAAGAAATTATGTAAGTTTCGCACACCGCTAATTTTAACACAAATTCAGAACGCAATTCAAAACACAATTGAATTGCAAGTAAACTCGTTTACTAGTCAAGCACTGAAAAACTCTTCATCGGATAAGAACTCCTGACTGGAGTAAGAGAGAAAACCACTATTACAATGGACGTCTCTGCACTAGTAATGATTTGTCAATGCTTGTGTGCGGCCCCTGAGGGTACTCGAAATTCAGCCCCACATTGGACACTATGATACATATTTTTTTAAGTCTGCTTGTAAAGACAGTCGAGTAGAGCTCCTTGACCATTAGCCAAGCACAGATTTGAATCAACAAACCAGCTTGAGTGGGATAAACAGAGAGGCTGTGACCCACACATCACATTTCTAGAGATAATTATAATAATCAGGTAAATATTAATCGTGCCAGAGATTTTAAGGAATGCATTTTACTTATATATGAGTACCCGGAGAGCCTTTCTCTGAATTACTAGCATACAACAAATCCACTCTGTAATTTTAAGAAACTTTATTAATAAGATAAAGCCCAGTTTTAGTGCAGAATATATGAATATGTGTAATTGCAGCTATAAACATTACGGTAAGAAAAATAAAGTCAATTGATATCACTCGTAGATGCCTTCTTACATATGATGAAGACAGGAACTGACATCACAGAAAAAGATTCTATTCACTTTAGATTGGGAAGCCCAGCCAGAGTTCCTTCATCTAGCCACCATCCTAGAAAGGGCAGTAGATAAGATTTGTCCCACGCCTTTCCTGTAATTTATTGAGCCATTCTAATAGATAGAGTAGAATCCCAAGTTTGATATCTTTTTCCCAGAGCAAAACTTCACAGCCCTTTCATTGTCCTTCCCATCTGACATTCTGCTCCCATAACAAAGACAGAGGACACGCCCAGATTATGAGGACACCCACCCACTCATTGTGGGCAATGCCCTTCAGCAATTTGTCTGGTTGCTTCTTCTTCTTGATACTCATAAATTCCGGTAATCTCTTGTCATATATGTAACTGGTAGCCTGAATTTTCCAATTTGCTCAGCCTACAAATGAGATGCCTCCTATATCAATTTCCAGCTCCAATATGTGTCTCATAGAAAATAACATGTTTTATCTCGGATCCAGGATACTATCTATGTGAGAGAAAGTTTCCCAGCGTAGCCTTTGATCTCACCAATCAAAAAATGTGTATCCTTGACTAATTCTAATGCCTTTCTGGTACAATCTAAAAATTCTGTGCAGGCACTTGGCATTTTATGTGGCTCTGTGATGATGAGTCAATGCTTCTTGTTTCATGATGGAAAACTATTCATACTTATGGCTCAGTTACAGCAGCAAGCCATGGTTTGGATACATGACTCCAAACTAACTGGTCATTTGTCTATTCTTACAATATAAATATTTTTCTGGGGTGCACTTTCGGTTTAAATGCATAGTACCGTGTGGTTCTGCTGTACAAGCAAGAGTGCAAAAAAATTCTATTGAGATTTACTACTACCAGTCTCATTGACACTTAGGAGATTGGTCTTCATAGTAGAATTACCAAAATGTAGTAGACTTTCCATACTGTTATTAGTGGTGGATCGTTTAACCAACATTTTATTACAAGACCAGAGGCTCATATTCTGCAGTCTTTTCTTGCTTTTAATTTAAACAGCAGCCAAGAAGAAAAACTACATTTCCCAAGAAAAGTAAAAAACTACAAAGTGACATCACAATGGTAACATCCACTAAGACGTTGAATACAGCTATTAATATATTGACTGCGAACAACAAGTCCCTCTTTTCTTGCTGCTCGCAGTCAAGATAAGTACTCCAATTTTCTCTCAAATTTGCTTACATGTACATTTATTGTATTTCCTTGGTTACTGATACATGTTTTTACCATTTTTGCATATTGCAGCTTTACACGCGCTCACGATCACGCGCCGTCTCTGTCTTTTAGGATTAATCCATTACGCATCTTCCGCCAGTCGTTTCTAACCGTCGGAGACGCGTGCAGCCAGCGTTTCTTATTGCTTCGCATGTGGAAGCATTCCTTCAGTATCCCTGCCGCCTTTGTTTTCGGCTTGTTGCCGAGTCATGGACCCGTTTTTCCCTGCATGTAACTCCCCTGGGAGGAGTTTTCTTTTCTGCTACTGCCTCCTTTGCTCAAGGTAGGATTTTCCTGTCAGTTCTCCACATGCCCACTCCTCGAGGCCACTCCCTGCCTCACAGGCTTATTTTTTAACCCTATATTAACTAGAACAAATTTAGCTACCAGTTTTTTCACCTCAGTTAGCTTTCTTTAGTGTACCTGTATTTTCTCTTTCTTCAGTATGTATGAAGAAGAGGACTCCCAATTTTTTAAAGAATCCTTAAAGTCCTTTATTAAGGATTCTGTCCAACAGGCAGTTTCTGTCTCTATGTTGGACATATCCAAGAATTTGGAAGCCTCCTTTTCTAAAATTATTTCTGCCTCTGAAGTGCCTTCTACTAAATGCAAGAAACGTGCGGCCACCCTTCCTGGGCCTTCAAAAGGTGTTTCTGTTTCTTTTGGTCCTCCCACCAAAGAGGTTTCCAAATTGGGAACCCCTTCCTCCCCTCTCCATATTACCCACTTAAGAGACACTGATGATGATGATGACTCATTGAGTCATACTGATGATATAGACGGATCTTCGGATCCATATATTCATGGGCCTTCGGAGAAAAAGTGTAGAATTTCTCTTATTGACGGTGGTGTCGTTCACCCTGTGTCTCAGTTCTTGTTAGGCCACTCTGGCGAACCCATGTTCGACCCTTCCTTCATGGTTCATCCAAATTCTAATGAATGGTTTCCTGCTTACCATGTGGCAGATTATGTTTCTTTCTATTTACGTCACTCTCTTGATAAGGTTACCAGGAATAAACTCAAATCTGAGTGTCCCCGTCCCTCTTTACCCGACAGTATTACTGCTATCCCTGTTATTGATCCAAATATGCTCATGTTTTTTACAAAGTTTGGAAAAGAGCCTAAGAAAGGTGTGGATAGAGCCTGGTCAGGTTGCCAGGATAAGCTTTTGGATTTGGTGGGTCCTCTCACCAGGATTTTCGATTTGGCTGAGGAAGCCAAATTGGATCAGTCTTTCCAATTGGGCGCAACACATTATTTGTATGCTTGGGAATGCGAACACCCAATTATCCCTTGAAAGGAGAAAAAGTCTCCTTCTAAGGATCAATCCCAAACTGGCGTCTTTGGCCTCAAAAGATGAAGGCCCTTCGGCTAAAGGTTTGTTGTTTGGAGACTCCTTTATTAAGGAACTAGGCAAGTACGTCTCCACCTTTGCCACTCTGGACAAAGCTCATCTTTCTATCAAAAAGATTTTTTCGTCACAGGTTTTCGCCAGGACAGGAGTCACTTTGCCGGCCGTTCTCTCAGAGCTCAATACCCAAATCAAGACTCCTACAACCAGCAGAACCAGCTTGATACCTACACAGGATACAAGCCACGTTTCTACCCCCGTCGCTCCAGAGGCTATCGAAGCAGAGGTTATGCCAACAAAGGAGAACAAGTTTCGGGTAAGTGTTTCCAATTCTGGCCATTCTCCAGTAGGAGGCAGACTGGCTTTGTTTCTAGATTCATGGTTGTTCCTCACGTCAGATCCCTGGATAATTCAATCAATTTAGGGTTACCTCTTAGAGTTTTATCAACCCCCAAGTCAGTCCCTTTTCCCTCTTCCCCTTGTCTTTTCTCAGGAGCAAAACCAACTCCTCCACAACGAGATCCAGTCCCTCCTCGCCAAACAAGCCATAGAACCAGTTCTCTTCGACTCTTCGGGTTTTCTCAGTACCATTTTCTTGGTCCAAAAGAAAAAACAGAAGTTTTGACTAATTCTGAACCTAAAAAAGTTCAACAATTTTGTAATCTATCAACATTTCAAGATGGAGACTACCTTCCATCTCAGGGATATTTTATCACAAAACGACTGGCTGGTAAGATTAGACCTTCAATATGCTTACCTCACAGTACCTATCCATCCCTCACACAGGAAATTTCTTCAATTTCAATGGCAAAACTCTTTCTACCAATTTAAGATTCTTCCTTTCGGACTCTCTTCGGCCCCTTGTTGTTTCACAAGATTCTCAAGCCTGTAGCGGCCTTCCTCAGATCTCACGTCTGATTCTTTACCTGGACGATTTTCTCCTCATGGCACAAGACAAGGGCCTTCTCATTGTTCAGTTACACTTTTGTCAGGATCTTCTTCTCAAATTGGGTTTCCTCATCAACTTTCAGAAATCAGCCATCGTTCCATCTCAAAAACTGGAGTTCCTCGGTTTCCTCATAGACACTACTCTTTCAATTCTTCAACTTCCCCAACACAAAGTCTCTTTAATCAAGAAATAAATTTGTCATTCTTTGTCTCTTCCTCACATCTCCCTCAGAACTCTAGCTCGTCTAGTGGGGCTTCTTGCTTCCTCTATTCAAGCTATTTTCCCAGGTCCTCTGCACTATCGCACCCTCCAACGTCTGAAGATAAGCCATCTTCACAAGGGCCTTGCTTATTCTGATCCACTTGTTCTAGACTCCGAGTCCAAAGAGGAACTTCTGTGGTGGCTGACTCACCTAGATGGCTGGAATAGGAGAACTATCTTCTCTGCCGCCCCAGATCTTGTATTAGAATCCGATGCAAGTCGGATTGGTTGGGGTGCAAGATGTGGTCAGTTCTCGACTGGAGGCGCATGGTCTCTGAAGGAGTCCTTCTTGCACATAAACAGTTTAGAGATGCTTGCAGGTTCCTTTGCCATCCGGTCCTTTACAAAGGACAGAATAAGTTGCATATTCTTCCCAGAATGGACAACTTGACCGCCATCAGATACATCAACCAGCGAGGAGGCACCAGGTCCACAATTTTATCTACCCAGGTGAAGCATATCTGGGAATATTGTCTTTCTTGACAAATCTCAGTCAAAGCAGTTTATCTACCGGGCAATCTGAATACAGTGGCAGACTGGTACTCCAGACATCTTCACAATTCCAGCGATTGGCAATTGCACCCTTCAGTGTTCAGTCGTCTTATTTCCATCTTTGGCGACATGTCCATCGATCTTTTTGCTTCTCGTCTCAATGCCCACCTTCCTTCTTTTTGCAGCTGGAGGCTGGATCCGCAAGCTCCTGCCACGGATGCTTTCCTTAAGGTTTGGCCATCATCTCTTCTTTACGCTTTTCCTCCTTTCCTTCTGATTTCTCGGGTCCTTGCACAAGCGCGCAGACAACAACCCATTCTAATTCTCATAAACCCATTTTGGCAAGCTCAGCCTTGGTATCTAACTCTATTAGAATTAGCAACCGACCGTCTGGTTTGGCTTCCCCATTTCCCCAACCTGCTCTTGGATCCTCTAGTTCGACAACACCACATGGTCCTCGACAACTCCTTGTTCCTCATTGCTTGGAAGATTTTGGGTCATCCTGGAGAACCCCAGGAATTTCGGAGGATGCTCTCAAACTCATCCAACAGTCCAGGGCCCCTGGTACCTCCAAGGCTTTCAAATCTGCATGGGTAATTTGGTGCAGCTGGTGTATGGACAGGGATTCAGATCCCTTTTCAGCTGATGTAGTGCTGGTTGTGAACTTCCTTGCTTCCTTGGCCTCCCAGGGTAAGGCCTATCATACAATCAACACTTACAGATCAGCCATTTCAGCTGAACATCATAGAGTCAATGGCAGACCGATTGGTGAACATCCTCTCATCTGTCAACTTTTGAAGGGAGTAAGATGTGTTTTTCCTCCATCTCCTAAATATAATGTAATGTAGGATGTTAATCTAGTGCTGAGATTTTTTACCACCTGGCCGGACACTGATTTCCTTTCTCTTAAGCAGCTTTCAGCAAAATTGACTATGCTTTTATGTCTGATTTCCCTTAAAAGTATTTCGCATTTTAAAGCTTTGGATGTTTCCTCCTTTTTCTTCTCTCCTTTAGGTGTTTCTTTTCAGGTTCGAAGACGTACTAAAACTAACCTGGCTTCTGTTCATTACCCATTCTTTCCTTCTCAACCTAAAATGTGTGTTGGAAATTGTTTAAAGAGTTATGTGACTCGTACTGCAGATTTGAGATCATCCTCAGCCTCCCAAATACTTATTTCTTTCCTAAAACCCCACAAGCCTGTTTCTTCTCCTACCTTAGCTCTTAGGGTCAAATGGATCATGTCTTTAGCTGGGATCAATGTGGATTCTTTTGGAGCCCAAACTGCCAGAGGAGCCATGGTCTCTCGGGCTTTTTGGGCCAGAGCATCCTTATAGGATATTCTCAAGTCTGCAGACAAGTCTAATGAAAACACATTTAGAACTTTTTACTGTAAGCCAATTTCTCATATTTCAGACTCTGTTATTGCTATGCTTTGAACATGCATAAGCCTCCGGTCTTGTGATAAAATTGAGATTTTCCTAGCCTTGGTGTCTGAAAGGCTAGATTTTATTAAAGACACGGAGATGAGTATTATCCCGCCACTCGATTAACCCTTCCCTACTCCTTTATTTCGGTTCCAACTCCCTCTTCCGGCATTGGATCCTCGTAGCCAACTTGGTGTTCTTCCATCAACACAGGATTCTTTCTTCAATGGCTCCCCTACCTGGACCTATGCCTACGCTCGCCAGCTTCAGGACTGCCTTATTGACATTTTCACTATGATAACTAATTTTTATGCGATTTTGTTTGTTACTTCTCCTCTTTAGTTCTTGCATCAAGAAAAGAGGACTTGTTGTTCGCAGTCCATATATTAATAGCTGTATTCAACGTCTTATTGGATGTTCCTATTGTAATGTCACTTTGTAGTTTTTTACTTTTCTTGGGAAATGTAGTTTTTCTTCTTGGCTGCTGTTTAAATTAAAAACAAGAAAAGACTGCATAATACTCTCCTCTGTGTCTTTAATAAAATCTAGCCTTTCAGACACCAAGGCTAGGAAAATCTCAATGTTATGTTATGTTATGTTAATCTACCTTGCTATAGCGCACAAATGACGCCCTAAGGTGTATTATTAAAATTAAATATTTTATCCATTTTTTAAATAGTTGCTTTCAGCTTCAGATCTTGGTGCCATTTACAATATATGCATGAAATAATAACATCACACAATTTACCATCTGTGCCCATCAGTGCTCGGGAGCTCATTTTATCTTGTTAATTTGCTCAGGGTTTGAGCCGTTCACAAAACTGATGTCAACTAGGTATCCCTTGAAGACAGTCAGATAGTGTGCCTACATCAAATGGCTGAACAGTACTGTTACAGAGTTATCTTTGGGTTTTGGATATTTGTATAGATGCTTTGTATTTGGAAAGAGTGTTCACACAACGGTGCCACTCCTCACTTGAATGCCCCTTTTTAGTTGTCTTCGTGGTTTTCATCCACAAAAATATTGCATGTTAAAGCCTCCGAGTCGTCTGAGGAATCTGCTATGCCTCTCGAAAATTTGAACCCATGTGTTGTAGCAAACCTAAGGGTGCATATTTCAGATTTCGGATTTTTTGTGGGTGTGGCATGAGACCAGGTTATTTAAATGATCAAAGTCAGGTTAAGGGTGGACTCAGCGCCCTCTTATGAGGATGTTCTTTAAACAGATAACTAACAGTTTGGCTAAAGAAATACTATGTGATATTGCATGACAACGTATTTAATTGCTCAAGAGTTCTGAATACTGTCCACTCATTTTATGCCAATTAATCATGTAAACGTCTCATCATTATAAATATTCTCTGCGATGACCCCGACTTTTTTTCTGTTTGCACATAATTTAGTAATCTGTGTTTTGCCATATAAAGCCAGCATTCCTAGCTCTTGCTAAATGCGGACCAGTGAATGCTCAGTTATTAAGCATTTTTCATTTCCTGAGCAGTTCCTGTGCTGCTGCGTTGACAATTGTACATAAATCTGCCGTCGTGATTCATTTAGCAATCAAAAGAAGCATATACAAAGCACACCCACAAACAACTAAGCAGCCGATAAATACCGTTATGGTTAATTAACTTGTCGTGTGGTGTATGACAAACTCAAGGAAAGTATGAAACCACAGCTGAAGCACGATCATCATGCTTGCAATAATGCCAGTGACATCACATATCATGACTACAATCCACTAACCTCCTGTAAACCACTCACACAGATGAGCGATTTTCAAACTAGTAAATAGATTAAATTTGAGGACTGCTAAAGCTGCCACTGAACAATTAAGTCCGGAGACACTAAAGTAGATTCTGCGAAAGTGCAATACTATAGTTTCTCTTAATCTTGGATTTATTAAAATGCATATTATTATTTTATTTATATTTGTTTCATCCCCGGTCCTTCTAAAATGTGCTTCTCAGTTTCCACCACAAATAATTTAAATGTTATGTAATTTGCACAGATAGCAAAGTTTTGCAGAAGGTAATAAGTTTGACATTTGTATTGCTCTATCATGTTATGGTGCTTAATGTGCCAAGGGTTTGGGTCAAGCTGAAAACAAAAACTTGGGGCCTCATTTACATGGGCACTATGCCACTGGAACCACGTTCAGGTGGTGCAGTGCCCTGCTCCATATTTATAAAGCAACGTTAAGCCACTTTTTGTGCCTTAATGCTGCCTTTAAAATACGGCTGTTTACACGCATCACTATGATTGAAAGGGGCGGAATATGGGTGTTGCGGTGGGTGTTCCACTGCAACACCCATTGCATTTTGACTGCACCACTTCTTTGTAAATGAGGCCCTTAGTGTGCAATCGGAATCAATTCTCATTGGTCAAATTAAATACAATGAGACATCCAGGTCCTCATTATGAACACCGCGGTCCCTACCGCGCCGCCGGCAGTGGCGGTAAAAACCGCCAACAGAGAAGCTGTCCGGACCGCCAAATAATGAACCAATCGAAACACAGGCATCCAGAAAACCACCCACCGCCAGTAGAGGAGTGCCGCCAACGACGGCAGAGTCCGCCCACAGGCCGACGGGAAGGCCCAAAAGCCCATCAAATAATGAACCACAAGTCTGCCGCCAGTTCCGGGCGGGAACCACCACCACGCAAGTCCAAGCAGAAATGAACCAAATCCAATGAAACACTCACCAGAGGCCCACACAACGCGCCAAAGCAGACATGGATAGAGAGCTGTAGATCATGCCAGCCCTGCTCCTTGCCATATACCTCCACCACCAAGACCGCCGACGAAGATGACAACAGTAAGTACCGCAACCTACGAAACAAGGGAGGAAAGGGCACAGTTACATACCCACCCACCCAGCAACGCCCCCCCAACCCTTCCCAGCAGCACAACCCATACACCCCACAGCAAGAGGTACTTACCCGACACAAGACAAATCCAACTTGACCATAGTACATACAAATGCCGAACACTCACAAACAATGAAACGAAAGACCAGGGTTCAACAGTGTGCCGCCAAAACACAGGCCACACAGAAATATTTATTACAGCTCATAGAGCCAACTATTTCCAACAAGGCCAATGGCCAGTCCATAGCGCAAGAAGTCCCATGGGCCACAACGGCCCCAACCTGACTCCCAAAAGTGCACGGTACTCCACCTAATAGGGCAACAAAGGGGCATCCAGGTACCTCACGGAACGGGGGCATGGGGTGGTGGGGGTGTGGACTTGCGATGGGGGTGGGGCTTGGACTTGCGCTTGGAAGGTGGAGGGGGTGTGGGTTTGTCCTTTGAAGGTGGGGGGGTGTATCGAGCGGGTGGAGCCCGATGGACTTGGCATTTGCACTGGCTTCTTCTTCTCTGGGGAAGGGGCACGGGAATGTGACGGGCAGATAGGGGTGGGCTGTGAAGTGGAAGGAGTGGAAAGGGCAAGGAGGTGTGCACGCTTAGGGACAAGACAGGGTGGGCCAGTGGGTTGGAAGAGGTCAGCACCGGAGAGGAAAAGTTTCTTCGGAGCAATTGGGGTGGTCCTGGATGAGGGTGTGGGAGTGGAGGCAGACAGTGTGGAAGTATGTGGTGTAGGGGTGCGTGTAGTGGGTGCAGGTGACTTGACAGTATGCTGAGGTGTGGTGGATGTGTGATGGGTGGGTGTCTTGGTGCGTTTGTGTGTTTTTAGGGGGGGGTGGACACAGTGGGAGAAGACAGGCTGCCAGTGTGGATGTATGTTGTCTGGGTGTCTGCAAGTCTGGTGAGTGTGCTGCATGTGTCAACTACAGTAGTTGTGGTGAGTGCAGGTGTGGTGTATGGATGTCTGCTATTGTGGTAAGTGCAGTAAGAGGAGCAGTAACAGTGACTGAAGGAGCAGTGCATGAGGGTGTACATTTAGTGGGGACAGACAAGGAGGCGGAAGAGGTGGGCACACTGGGGGAAGTGGATGTTGTTGTGTGTGCATATGTATGTTGGCTGTGTGAATGCTTGTGGTGGGAGGTGTGGTGCTTGACTGCATGTTAGATTGTGTGCTTTGGACGGGTGAAGGGAGTTGGGTGCTGTAAGGGGTAGAGAAGGTTGGAGGGGGGAACGGAATGGCCAGGGAAACTGGCTGTCGTCCAAGAGGAGGCCAGAGCCTGAAAAGATCTCTGTAGGGCAGACACAGCACCGTGAATGCCATCCAGATAGGCATTGGTCTGCTGCACCTCTGATGCTAGCCCCTGGATGGCATTGACGATGGTTGTCTGCCCTACAGAGATGGTTCTCAGGAGGTCAATAGCCTCCTCTGTGAGGGCAGCAGGGCTGACTGGGGCAGGGGAGGAGGTGCCTGGGGTGATGGAGACGCCCACCTTCCTGGGTGAGTGGGCACGGGCAACTCAGTGGGGAGCAGAATTGAGGGCGATGGTGGAATGGGGGTGCCACCACCGGGAAGCCCCCATCTGAGGAGGTATCAGAGTCACTACCTCCAGTGGTAGTTGCCTCCCCCGTGGTACTCGCCTCACCCTCCCACCTACTGGTCCCCTTGGCATCGGATGACTCTGCCTCTGAGGATCCATGGGCCACTGCTTCCCCACTTGCCAGTGCCTCAGCTCCCTCGCCAGATGTTGCTAATGTACAAAAACAACACAAGAGAACAGGGATGGGGAGACAAAATAGGAGCAACACTTGCAAATAGCTGAATGGAGGTACATAGTGGCCAGACATGCACCCACCCAGAAGACACCCCCAACAGGCAGCACCATTCACTATGCCCATGGCCATGCCCCTGACTACTGAGCAGAACCCTGCTCTACACCCATCCCCTGAACTACCTCTAAGGACCCGACGTGTGGGAGACCTGAAAAAGACACCCCACCACCCTACGGGGATCATCATGTAGATGGACAACAGTCAGAGTCCCTGCCTCTAAGCAGCATGAACCCTAATGCACACACAGACATCCATCCAGACTTAAGATTGTGACATGAGTACTCACCCCCTTGTGACTGCTGTGCAGCCTTCAAGCGCCCACCAAGGTCTGCGTACGCCACCGCCAGGATACGTTGCATGAGGGGGGTCAGTGCCCGACGGGCACCCCTGCCACGTTGGGAGGACTTCCCCAGCTGGGCCTCACAGATTTTACGCGCCCAGCGTCGCAGGTCCTCCCACCTCTTCCTGCAGTGGGTGCTCCGCCAGTTGTTGACCCCCAGGGTCCGCACCTCCTTGGCGATGGCATGCCAAAGTGCCCTCTTCTGGTTGGCGCTGACCTAAAAGGGTGACACAGAAATGGAACACAGAGGTCAGGCACTTGCAAGATAGGTACAGCTGGCTATTCATCCACTATGGGACGGACAGTACTGTCAGACTTACAGGACATACGCACGCAGCATGCCATGCACCGTGGCCCATGCAGGCTCACAGGTGCACACATATGTCCTTACAACACCATCCATTACTCCCAAACAGTGCACACCAAACCCCGACTCACCTGTACCTCTGGCCGTCTGTAGAGCTTGGCATACATGGTCAGGACCCCATCCACTAGCCTCTCCAGTTCCTCCTGGGTGAAGGCTGGGGCCCTTTCCCCTGCAACACGAGCCACATCCATGACCAGAGGCAGGACACAGCAGTACACACAGTGGAGTACCTGTTTGCACGAGATCAGGGAGTCAAGTGAAGTATAGATGATGAATTCATGTATGTACCACGGCAGTGTGCACCGTCACTGCCGGTGGCGATCATGATAGGGCAGGATTCCCCATTGGCATCCATGTTAACCAATGATGGTGCGAACGGTGGTAAACACCGCCTTACGCTGTTACGTCAACTGCTAGCGGTATGAGGTCACTTCCACAACAACAGGCCTGGATTACAGGGGACAGACATTTTGGCATTAACTACGCATCTATAAAAAATAATTGTGCACAATGCAGGCCCTATTTTCCACATGAAGCACCTATGCATGTGACCATTAAAAAAAATAACACACATGAAAAACACTGTTCCCTCGTTGAGGTGTAGATGTAGATCTATCAAGAACATGTTACTGTTGAGTCACTACAATAAAGTATGCAGTGCACAATTGATGACAATGTGTGCCTATGTATGTGTGTTCCTCACACTTGTTTGATATCCCTCGTAGATACCGACCCTTGTGGCGAGGAAGGGCACCATCGGTGTACAGACCACTTGTAGATATGAGGACCATTGTGGAGCGTCAGATCATAATCAATTACAGACTCACCCGTCCAACAATTCAGGAACTTTGTGCATTACTGCATCCTGCACTAACTCCGGGAAATCGTGCTCAGCATGCCATCCCTACTGAAGTGCAGGCGCTCTCCACACTCCATTTCCTGGCTATGGGCTCATTTCAAATGACAGTGGGCAAGGATGCTGGAATTTCACAGCCAATGTTCAGCATGATACTGACAAGATTTCTAAATGCATTTGTATGACACATGCAGTTCTTAGGGGAAATCTCCAAAAGACACCTGCAGTCTTTTGGAGATTTCATCAAAAGTACTGACCTCCCTGCCATCAAGTCGGAATTCTATGCCTTTGCCAACATACCCCATGTGATAGGTGCCATTGATGGCACCCACATACCGATCATATCCCCAAGAGTCAGTGAACAAGTGTACAGAAACAGAAATAACTTTCATTCCATGAACATACAATTGGTATGTACTGCAGACCAGTAAATCTCACATGTGAATACCATGTTCCCAGGTTCAGACCATGATTCCTTTGTGCTGAGGAACAGTAGTGTGCCACATAAGATGGAACAACTCCAAGTGGACAGAGGGTGGATCATAGGTAAGTGTTTCTGTCACTAACTGACACATAGCAGACAGCCAGGCTGTCTGCCTAAGAGGCTTGACAATGACTACTCTGTATTGCATCTTTTTCTAGGTGATTCTGGCTATCCAAACTTACGGTGGCTCCTGACACCAGTGAGGAATCTTGGGACGGATGCAGAGAGGAATTACAATGAGGCCCATGGACGTACTAGGAGGGTGATAGAGCAAACAATAGGTCTCCTGAAGGCTAGATTTCGTTGTCTACATATCTCTGGGGGGGTCCCTGGCCTATGGGCCTGAAAAGGTGTGTAGAATAGTGGTGGCCTGCTGCATGCCACACAACATGGCAGTGAGAAATTCTACCCCCCTCTTGGAGGTGGAGGGTGCTGTATATCCTGACCAGCTACCTCAGAGAGGTGAGGAGAGTGATGGTGATGATGAGGAAGGGCAAGATGTTAATTCCAGGACCCAAATGATACAACTCTACTTCCAGTAACTATGTGGGACAAAGGGCTGACATTGGGGTTTGTGACACATACTCTCAGTGTGCTTTGTCATATAGGGGGGTTTTATTCTTATATGTGAAACTGGGACCAGGTCTGCATGGTACAGAATACAATATAGTGCATTTACTTTGGGGCCACATTTAGGCACACAGGAGCCCTTTCATGCAACGAATTGACAATAAAGCCAGTTGCATCCATACTTCACTTTGTTCACATTTTATGACAGGGGACAGCGTTACAGGTGTGATATATGTTTTATTGGTGGCAGGGTGTGAATAGGCAATTTACAGTGATGGCAAGTGGTCATGTGTGGTTGTCCTCAATGCCAACATGGTGGCAGCCTTGTTGGTAGTATTGATGAGTCCATCAGTTCTTACATTAGTTCATATTGCTTCTTAGCACTATGTGGCGGTTGATTGAGTGGGATGGTTGCTGTGCAGATTGATGCTGAGTTACTTCTTGAAGGGGGCCTTGTTCTTTGCTGGGGTTCTAGTGCCATATCTTGGCCTGAGAGTACATTTGGGTGCCTGCTGTTCAGCTTGAGGAGATGACATGGTTGGCCCTTGGGTTTCCTCTGTGGGTAGTTCCTGGGATGTTTCTGATGATGGTGTAATTGTCAGGTCTGTCTCTGGTGCTGTAGTGGGGGCCTCCTGTCCTGTGTGGGTCTCAGACTGGGTTTGTACCAGCTGCAGCAGTGCTCCTGCCATGCTGAACATTGTGGCGTTGTGCTGTTTCCACTGCTCCATGGCCTGTTGGTGGTGTTCCTGCTGCATCCTCTGACTGTCTCCAGGGTGGATACTATCTGTGCCAACCTGTCATGGGTATGCTGGTAGGCCCCCAATACCTTAGATATCACGTCCTGGGCTGCTGCATCCATCCTGTGGCCTCCCCCCTGGCCCACTGAGACCCTAGCACTTGCCCTAGCCCCCTGTGCCTGTGTCCCCTGCACAGGTCTGGCAGTACCACTTGTACTGGGGCCCTCGCCTTCTTGCATGTTGGGAGTGGGAGACTGTGGCTTCTGTACCTGTGTTCCATCAGTCTGTGGCCTGGATACACTGGTGTGGGGATGCTTGCCCTTGGCTTCTGTTCTTGACTGGGTGGTAGGGGTGTCAGTGGTATCCTGGGTGGGGCTGCTGCATGGTGACAGTCTAGGACTGTGTGAGGGGCCTGCCTGCTCATCAGTGTCCACGGATTCTTCACCAGTGTCCTGTGAGGTACCTCTGTCTCCATGGGAGGCAATGGCACTCCTTGTCCCATCTGTGAGGATGGCATGGGTGGTGGTACCTGTTGGGGACATAGACATTTCTGTTACAAATGCATGAAGGGTTGGGGTGCACAGGACTGGGCTATTTTATGCTGGTGTAACTTTTAGTGGCCATCCAGGGTGCCTTTGTGAGGTTTACACTGCATTTTGCTTAGAGTGTGGGGTTGCATGGGGGGGGTGTAGTTCCATTGTGGATCCTTGCAGGTATAGGTGGCTGTGCACAGTGGGAGGGATGTGGGCCTTTTAGTGGGTTTGTGGTCATGCAGGGGGAGGATGGATTCAGTGGCTGTTGCCTGAGTGAGGTATTGGCCCTGGTGGGTATGGGTGGGGTGCGGTGGTGCATGCATTACAGGTATGGTGTATATGGGGTAAATGTAGATGAGTTACCCAAATCCATTCCTCCAGTGAGTCCAGTGAGTCCTCAGGGTGCAAGATGGCCAGTACCTTTTCCTCTCAGTCGGTGTATTCTGGTGGTGTTGATGGCGGTCTTCCCCCAGTCTTCTGGACTGCAATGTGGTCCCTTGATGCCATGCCCCTGACCTTCCACCGCAGGTTGTTGCATCTCTTGCGGATGTCGTCCCTGGTACGTGGATGGTGTCCCACTGCATTGACCCTGTTGACAATGGTCTGCCATAGTTCCATCTTCCTTGCGATGGGTGTGTGCTGCACCTGGGCCCGAATATTTGTGGCTCCACCTTCAGGATCTTGTCCACCATGGTCCTTAGCTCCCTTTCTGGAGCGTAGATGTTTGGGGGATGACATGGTGAGTGTGGTGAATAATGTCGGGGCTGGGTATGCGGTGAGGGTGCTCTTCTGTGGGTTGGTGTACGTCTCATGTATTGTGGTGCTCTCTACTTCTTTGGCTAGGTTTTGTTGCAAAGGATTGTGGGGTGTGTCTATGAGTGTTTTATGGGGTTATGGATGTGTGTCAGGTGTGTGGGTTTCAAGCTTATCCAAAATGTGCACTTCTTGCTGTTAAGTCCACTTGCCGCCCGTGGCGGTCGGCACCGCCAATGGTCGTCCGGCCTCCACTGTCCGCCAAGGTGATTTGTGCATCATTATTTGGAGGGCCTGATGTGGGTGTGCTCGGCGGTGGCGGGGTGGGGAGGTCCAGCATTTCTGCCAGCAAAGTCATGGCATTGACTGGTGGTCTGGTGATATTTGGCGGGGTTGGGATTTTAGTTAATTATATGGCGGGTTTCTATTCACCGCCAACGGCGGCCTTCTGTTCACCGCTGCCACGGCGGTCGGCGGAGTTTACCGCTGTGTTCATAATTACCGCCCTAATCTTTAACCTGATTTAATCAAGCACATTCGCTTAATGCAAAAATAATCTGTTACTGTTGCCAACAGTCATTATATCCAGAAGGACTCCATAGTCCCTGAAAGCAAGTGTATGCTCCATTTGACATAGAACGAAACACAGAACACATGTATTATTTACACATCATTGAAAGAAGTACCATCTTCTCTTGTTTCCTCTGCATCCTTTACAATATATGTGTCCAAATGCTGATTTCATTCAATAATGCCCCAAAGAGGTAGTCATTCAACCCGTAGAATCAGAACAAAATGTCCTCTATTTCTTTCTCCTTGCCGTTCAACATACTTGGTTAACTAATTTGATTTGTTGTAGATTCCTCTGCAGCCAGTTGACGAGTTTTGTCCTTGCTAGTTCTAGACCTCTTCAGGACACAATATAAGAGGCCTGTTGCCTGCAAAAAGATATAGAAAATCACAAATCTGAAAAATATTTTTCAGTTGTATATATAACATAGCCTACACACTGACCAACAATAAAAACACGGGAGGACAAATCTAAACTGATATATTGCAGCAGCCATGTGCTACCAAATCGGTGAACCGTGCTATTACCATGCACTATCTAAAAAGTGGAGAACATCCCGGAGAGAACTCAAAAATTGTCCTGTATACCACCTGCAAGACAAGGGAGTCAAAACCGTGCCCCAATGTCGGGGTCATTACTGCATCTCGAACCCTGAAGTGAATCCCCTACATGGGTGAACCAATACCAAACAAACAAGCTTACCGAAACGGGATTAAATATCACATTCTGGAACATATATTTGCCTTAAAGGATTGTGGAGTCCTTCTGGATATAATGAATGTTGGCAACACTAACAGATTCTTTTTGCATTAAATGAATGTGCTTGATTAAATAAGGTTTCAATAAGGATTAGGTGTTTAATTTAATTGACTAATTAGAATTGATCCCCATTGCATACCAAGGGCCTCATTTACAAGGAAATGTCGGAGTGGGAGCTGCGCCAATTTGGCAGCACCGTACTCCGACATTTAAAACATGCAGGGCTGAGCCATATTCACAACAATACGGCATACACCTGTGTGTTCCCTAGCACTGGCTCTAAAGTTAGCAGTCTAGCGCCAACACAAGCACACTTGCACCATAGTGAAAGGGTGCCTATGTTGCAGTGAAAGATTGTATATGGGCAGAAAGGTGTCCCTTCCTGCACATAACCAATCAATAATGGCGATTTGTTAATTCTGCAGCACACATAAAAGTAACAAATTGTCATTATTTAATGATTGTTTATGGGCAGGAAGGGACACCTTCCTGCCCATATACAATCATTAATGACGTTTTGCCCTTTCTGTGAGTGCTGCATAATGCAGCACACACAGAGAAAGCAAAAATGAGGAGAAATAAAAGTATTTCTCCTTGTTGTGCCATTCTAATGCCACCCCTGGAGTAGCTTTAATTTTTGGAGCTGCCTTAGGTTTACAATTTCTTATAAATCTGGCGCAGTGCCAACAGCAACACCCTTTTCACGCCCCTCTTCTGCAGAAAACTGCATTGGGGGGTCCCATATTTACAAGGCGGTGTTTAGCCATGCAAAGTTGTAAATATGGAAAAGAGCACAGCACCATCAGAGAGTGGCTGAAAGTGACGCTCCAGTAGCACTAGGGCCTTGTAAATGAGCACCCAAGTTGTTATTATTAGCTAGTTTAAAGCCCAGGTTTGGTGGGGTTATATGGGCAGACCCCTTAGTTTGTATCCAAGGGTTTTGGTCAAGCTCACACAGAGGCTGCTCAATGTGCCAGAACTGCTCACTGTGCAAGGGGAGCTACTCCTTGTGTGATGGTCAGCTCAGTGAGGCAGGGTATGCCCATTTACCTGTTATGTTGGGAAGCTATGCATGATGTGATGATGATAGTTTTGTAAAATGCGTGAATGCCAACGGCGTCTTGGCTCTAAAAGCTGCCAAACTGACCCTCAAGTGCTGGATCTGGAAAACATAATTAAAACCTGAATTACACCTCTCCTGTGTAATAAGTAAATCCCCTTTCCCCCATTTAGTTCTCCTGATTTTAAACACATTCATTTTTTTAGAATTAGTTGATCTTAGTGACTGTCTGGGATTGTACAAAGTGAGCTTGATCTTTAAATATTGTAGGACTAGATCATACAGGGTTTTAGGAGCCAGAAAAAGAGCCTTAAATCTGATCCTCGATTTCACCGGCAGCAAGTGGAGCTTTTTTAAGGTCTCTGATACAGAATGAAACTTAGGGATCTTCATTGGAGGCCTCACTGCTGCACTCTGGACACATTGAAGTTTATTTGGAGAACGTTGTTGAGTCCCTAAATAAAGAGTGTTGCAATAGTCAAGTCTGGAGAGAATGAGGGATGTGACCACTGTTTTGTTTTAAGCTCAAAAGGAATGTAAGTAAAAATCTTCCTGATTTTGTGCAGCAGAAAAATCAAGAAGTGAGTTTGCTTATCTGTGCTTTGAAAGAGAAGCTAGAGTCAAAGATAATACCCAGATTTTTAACACTGGTAACCGGACGGGGAGGGTGCCAAGCAATTGAGGCCACCATGATTGATTGCAAGAAGGGGAATTCCTCCCAAAAAACAGAACCTCAGTTTTTACTGAGTTAATCATAAGGAAATGTGCACTCATCCACTGAACAATTGCCCCCATGCATTTGGTAAAGCTAAGAGCTGTCTCTTTAAAGTCATTTGAGATAGACTGAATGAGCCGTGTGTGATCCTCATATGCTATTGGAGCAAAACCAAAAGATTAAATTATTTTTGTTAACAGGGCCACATAAATATTAAAGATGGTGGGGCTCAAATAGGAGCCCTGAGGGACTCCACAAAGCAATGTGAAAGGTTTTGAGCTCAGATCAACCAGGGCCAATACATGCTCTCTTTGCGAGAAGTAGGAACGGTACAGCTTTAATGCACAACCACCAATTCTGATGTCTGACAGTCACGCTATCAAAAATATCATGATTGGCAGTGTCGAAGGCTACCAACAGGTCTAACAAAATCATAGCTGCCTTCCCAACACTGTTCAATGTGCTTCTCACCTGGTCGGTAACCACAACCAAGGCAGATTCCATGCTATAATTCGGTCTTAAGCCAAATTGAGCTGAATCAAAAACTTTATTCTCTTCTACAAATTTGGAGAGGATAATATTCAAATGTTTTTCCAGAACTTTGGCAGGTAGAGGAAGACGAAAGATGGGCAGTAATTTTTCACATCCAGAGGGACTAATGTTGGCTTTTTCAACAACGGGAGAATGGATGCTCTTTTCCATTCCAAGAGGAAAGAACCACACTCCAAAATGTTAATAAATAACAATACAGGGAGAAGGGTGCTAGCATCTACAATCTCATGCATTATCTTTGGGGGACAAGGGTCTGAAGGAGCCCAAAATTTCGTTTGCCTAACCAAGTCTGCCATTCTATCTTCAGTAAGCAGTGGAAGGTTAGTTAAAACACTGGAGTCAGAGGCCTGATTATTTAATTCAGGGAATGGGTCATGCTGCCTCTCCCTGACGTTTAAGGTGTTGAAAATCAGCTCAACTTTGCTTTTAAAGAGATCTACAAGTTGATCACAAAACAACTGGCAAGGTGCTGAAATATGATTTGCAGAGATGTTGGATGAAAACTCAGCTTTAAAAAAAGTTCTTTAGTAGAGTTCTTGGCAGTGTAGTTTTTATTTCTTTAAAATGTAGTCTTTTCAGAAACAATCTTATTTTTATATTCTTGAATAAAGCTATTGTATTTAGTTTTTGTTTCCCCATTGTAGTCCCCCCTCCACACCACTTACGTTGCAGCTCCTTGAGAATCAAGGGGCAGAGGGTCTACTTCTAAACTGTGTTATTATTTTCATTGGAGCGTGCTTAGCAACCTCACTGACAAGCCATTCTGCAAGTACTCCTATCAAAAGTTTAGTTTCTTTTGGGAAAAGATGGTAAGACTTCTTAAGAGAGTCAATCAAATCAGGAACACAAATTTTATTCTCGGAGTGAACTCTTTTAGATTGATTAACCTTGGTTGTCTCATTAATAGACTGTGTACTAGCAACACTAAAATTAACAATCTTGTGGTCTGACCATGTGACTGGGCACAACATCCTCGACCTTAAGATCTGGTTTATTAGAAAGAATGCTGTCCAACACATGGTCTACATTGTGTCTGCAGGTACTTACCAGCTGAAAAAGATTGAAACTATTCAACAAATCCAAAAGAGACCTCGTTTCTCTATTATTCATATCCTCACAATGAAAATTCAAACCCCCTAAAATTGTAAAGTTGGCATACTGCATAAAAGACTTAGACGGGTCACCCAGATTTTCTAAAAAACCTGCTTTTTAGCCCATTGAAAAAATATTAATAGGGAGGCTTACATCGGAAAAATATTGCTTCACAGCCAATTACAGCAACTGGTTCACACGTTACTTCCAAGTGGTCACAAAAGACAACTTCAAGGCCTCCACCCCATATTCGACCTCAGTCTAGACTCTTAATAGAGTAGCCGGAAGGAAGAGCCTCCCCCATATCAGGGCCTGAAATCTCATCCTCCCACGTTTCGGTTAAAAGTGCCAGCTCAGGTGAGTGGACTTCCATGTGATTAAAAAATGTGCACTTGTGCTTAATAAGTGAGTATTTAACAAGGCACAATTCATTCTTAAATGTTGTTTAGATAGGCCAAAAGGTGGGTGGGCCAATTCTGCATCATCTTTAAGAATAGTTGGCTTCTCCGTGCTTGACCAATTGCATTGAGCAGAATGGAGAACCTAAACCACATGACTAAGGTTAGAAATCTTATAAATTCTGGAGTTAGGCATATTTAAATTTAAAAGTTGGGTCCTAGAATACCTGTAGGTCCCATTTTGACCAGGGTTCCTGGCCCGGACTTGGCACAGAGGGACGCCGACGGGCTTGCCTTAGGCATGCCTTCAGCATGCCCGTGGCGCGTCTGTTTCCCCAGGCTTATTAAGGCCCATATTTATACTTTTTTAGCGCCGCAGTTGCGTCGTTTCTTTGACGCAAAATCAGTGCAAACTTGTACAATTGTATTTTGTAAGTTTACGCTGCTTTTGCGTCAAAAAATTACGCAAATGCGGCGCTAAAAAAGTATAAATATGGGCCTAAGTACCAAGCCTAGGGCAAACAACCAGCCCGCTAACACAAATGCCAGCATCAGCACTAAACAAGGCCGGAAATACAGTAAAAATCAGGAGAGGCTAAGGAGTACTGATTCAGCCGCACAACAAATGCAACAATAAAAACCCAGTTCCAAATATAAAAGGGATTAGTTAAAATGTAAAAAGTAGTTAAAATGTAAACGTGTAAAGATCACCAGCATCGAGAGCTACAGGGCCAGCAACAGCATTAGGCCCTGATTTATAATTTTTTGCGCCGCAAGAGCGTCATGTTTTGACACGAAAGCGGCGCAAACATACAAAATACAATTGTATTTTGTATGTTTGCGCCGCTTCGGCGTCAAAATATGACGCTAATGCGGCGCAAAAAAAGGTATAAATCAGGGCCTTTTTGCGCAGACAGTCTCATCAGGGGGTGCTCACAAGACATGAAGGGTGTCAGGAAGGTACTCATTATGCAAGGTGTTGGCCTTCATTTCAAGTGGCTGATCAAAATGTAGCCAACATCATGAAACACAGTTGGCAGCATCACATGCCTACCGACATCGAGATCAGGCCCTTCCTTTCATGAGTGTCTGACCCAGAAGCAACCACTGCTATAATTAGTAACTACTTCACGTTTTGTCAGAATGCTCTCATGCTATCCAAAGTATCTTGAAATTTTCAGGGCGTTGTTCTTGGAAATTGATTCATCATCAGTAGCCTTCCACCCTCTTGAGCAGGACCTTAACAAAATATCAGAAACGGTTTATAATGAGGTTGCTGACTGTTTTTGGGTCTTTTCATTTTTTTCAGTAATCTCACAATCAGCCCATGATTTAATTAAAAAAATTCCTTGCATTATGAAAAGGCATTTCCTATAACGAACGGTCACCTCTGATGACGCAGAAAAGAGGGTGCAACATATATTCATACATATCATGTAATCAAAAGCATATAATGTAGTGTGATTTTAGTAAAGAAAATAATGTACGAGGGAAATTGTGCCCTCGGGGTAGTTCGCCATCATTGTAAACGAGCTTTATTAATCATGAAGTATTGAAAATTGTAGTAATCCGTCATAATTGCAAATGTATGCCATGATTTCTTAGTTGAAACTGTTTCGCTTAGCTTAAATTTAGTAGAGGGTTTGGCCTAGTTGCCTGGTCTCAAATTCTAACTGCGTGGCTTTTTCCTTGAACTAATGAAACATATATTCTTGTTTGAAGTTGTATTTTTCCAGTAGAGCTGACTAATACACTTATCTCCAAGGTTTCGTACTAGGCCGGTTTCATCCCCTTTGATACAAGGTCAGTCTCTGCAGGTGCGGACAATGAAGGTACAGATAGTAAAATAATTGGCAAACCATGTTACAACTTGTGTTCCAAGGCTCCAAGGACAGTGTATGCATAAATGAGAGCTAGTAAAAAGACAATTTTCATTGGACAATTTGAAGCCAACCTATGAACCCTCCAATGGAAGACCCTGCAGAATTTGGAATGTTCCTTACTTAAACCCACTGGACAAAGAGAAGTCAGCCATTTTCCTTGATGCCAGTTTGAAGCCAGATGCCAGACTCCATTTTGGACGATACCCTGATGCCCTTTTCTCTATCTGAGAGAAAGAGACTTTAAGAATTCTCACCCTAGAGACTTTAACTTTGATTTGCCCCGTCTTCCCCATGAAGTAACTTTGCCCCATCCTCCTTGCCGCTGCAAGGAAGCTTGCCCTTAACTTTGCCCCTTTGAAACTTGCCCCATGCTGATCGAACCGGTACCTGAAGGACGAAGACTTTTCTTGAATGCTGATTGTATTTGGTAAATATGAAAGGATAAATGTATTATGCATTGTGTTTTTCCTTTTAGGTACCAACTTCTATTTTGATAGGGCCCAAGCTAGAAGTTTTCCAAATTTGTGTTGACTAAATTCGTTTTGCATGAAGTCCCACATGCCAATGCTAATTAGAGGTTAGTCGAGGTATTCATTCGATGCATCATGTTAATTTGAAATCTTGTTATGCTGACCAATGTATGAAATTAGTCAAATACAGTTAGTCATATTAGTGATTTGCATTGCCATAACTGAGTATCATTGTCCAGATTTTGCGTAGATTGCGTTTCTTCCGCCGTTATGGACAGCCAGTAATGTTCATCTACATATATCATTTGGTTTTTAGACTTATATATATCGTGTTAGCTATGTTAATATAGGGAAATAAATTCACTAACTTTTAATAAACTGGTGTGGTTATTCATGACTGAAAGGTCATGGTGCGCCGAAATACCAACTGTTATTGATTTCTGATGTGTTATGTTGATCTATTAATTGAGTATTGATTACCGATTATAATAGTTATTGATTATTGATCTGAGTGACCCGACTATTCTAGGATGAGGAGAGCCCGACTTGGTTAAAAGATTCACCGACCTCCAACGTGTCCAGGTACAGGTAATTTATAAGGGCTGGACGCGTTATCAGTAGATGGTAGCAGAGATTGATGGTTTTGCTCTTTGGGACCCCATCTGAGCAATAGACGGAGTTAAGTTAGAATTTTCCTTTATGAAACAAGTTGATGGGATGATGATGCCCTAAATACCCAATGACTTTCCCGGGATCTCGGAGCTTGCGAATGGAGGACATGGAGGTGCGAGAATGTTTTCGGCGTTTCTAGTGACGGTTTGAGTGAAGTTAGGGTTTTGCGCTTGCACAGCTTATTGCCGCAGATTAATTGAGAAGTTTGTGAGGATTTTAGGGGGTTAAAAGATATTAGAGGAGTGTTACTCCAAAAGTGTGAGAGTAGGGAAGTCGTCGAACTTCACGTGTGTGTAGCGCTTTGTGCAGAAAAATTGTCCACGTGGTTGTTGATGTTGAGACGGGCCCTGCGAGGTCAAGAGACTCCGGAGTATGTTGAAAAGTGTATGAGACACTTGGTTGATGTTGTGATCTGGTCGGTTTAATAGGTTGATCGGGCGTGGTCAACAAGTCGGTTTGAATTCTGAGGAATGAAAGAAAATTTCGACTTTGAGATTTGACGAATTCTAAAGTGCACTAGAATAGTTCATTGATCAGTTGAGAGTAAAGTTTGCGGGTCAAATTTTGCTTGCGAAAGCGGGAAACCGAGAAAGATGGAATAACTGCCGAGGCTAGTGAAAAATCCCTAAGGTTTCTGAAGCGATTATATTACCTTTCCTGTAGTAAACCGACAGATCTGTTTTATACTTTTGGTTAAGTGCTCCCGTTATATTGCAGAAATTAGTTTATGAGTGAAGCCGAATGAAAAGAGGACAAGCCGCGGGACTTTGTCAGCCGCAGTGTGTGAGTGTGACGTCACTAGGAGCCGCGCTGGGATAGGTTGGTTGATGAGAAGGGTCGCGCACGGATTGGACACAGTCCGTGAAGCGCAATTGGTAGGAGAAAGGCAAGCGAAGAGTATTCCGGGAATCAAAGTCACTTATTGATTACATTTTAGGAAAAACAAAAGACGGAAAGATGAAATTTTTCAAAGCATTTAAGAGTGCCATGAGGGGAGATGTTTATATTAAAGCAAATGTAGGAGAAGAAACACCGCCTGAGGGTACACCAGCTTACATTGTCATTGAAGAAAAGGGTGTAGCACCATGTCTTTGGTTAAAACAATGGTGCAAATTAACAGAGAAACATGGAAGTGTAGCGTTCCCTATCCACGGGTCGTTTAATCTAAGGGTTTTAGAAAATCTGAGATTTGCGCTATACGACATGAAAGTACCTCCAAGACCAGCACAGTTTGAGGCACTAGCAATATGGGAGCTAATAGCTAGAAACCAACGACAAAAGAAGTTTGAGACCAGAATAAGAAAAGTAGAAAAGACACTAGCGGATGCTAGATGGGACAGCACACAAAAGGTTTGGAGATCAGACGTATTGCAGGGGACTAAATTGTTTCCAGCAATTACCGATGAAACGGAGACGGAAGGAAGGAAAGCCACCTATAAGACAAACAGGAGTCAGTCCAGAGATAGAGAGAACAATAGAAACTCGAAAAGGGGAGACGAGTCAGACGATGAGGAGTTCATTATACAATTGCTGAATGATCGCCCACCACCATACGTGGAAAGCGAAAAAGGCCCAAGCATTAGTACTGCTCCTCCAGAACCGGTACAGGGTAATGTAACACCAAATTTGAGAATATCTCAGAGGCCGAGCAGCTCCGACATGCCTTTCTCACCACAAATACCACAGATTCAGAGAATATACCCAGACGTGCCTAATTTGAAGCCTGCTGATAATTATCAGCCACAGGTTCAAAGGTACTGCTGTGATGAGCATAACATGGGATTGCCTTCAAATTCAATGGCGCAGGGAGGACAAAACTATCAGAGACCGACATTGATTCAAGCCGAATCAACACAGTTTTTGATGCCTCAAAAACAGGCACAAGAAGGGCCGAAGTATACTCGAGTGACGGAGAGCCAGTTAGGTATGCCAGCAATGATGAACCATAAAGTGGGGATTAACATGCCACAGAATTCAGGGAACAGATAGAATCCAGACGCGATATCTCTGCCTATTACTGTAGGTCCACCAGTACCACTCTACATACAGGCAAATTCAAGCACAAGTGACCAGGGGTTAATGATACAGAGTGGGACAGGGAGAAGATGCATAGAAACCACTCCAGAAACAACTCTGATAGCGACACTGCCAAATGGATCTGGGTCCTTGTCGGAATTTAGTCCAATTCCAATTTGTGCCCCGTCAACCGTGGTAAGGTCACATCCACCACTATTAGTACCGTTAACCTCAGAGACTGAAACATTACAGAAGCCATCAGTAGCAGTTGATGTAACTGCTACGCTGATGGAACTGAACGCGCAACAGTTAACACAATGGTTCAACAGCCTGAACTCCCCACAGAGTACATCCAGCGGGAAGGGAGAAGAATACCTGAATAAAATAAGGTTGAGTATGGAGGCAGATGAATTGGTAGAGGGAACAATGGGTTTGAATAGATTAGAATCATACACAGAGGAAGAACCATGGGCCAGATGTAGGAAACCACTCCCTGCCCTGAAAAAGCCGAAACAAAAGGTTTCGGATTTTTTGAAATGCAGCTCGTTTTCCCTTAGGGAAAACGGGCTACATTTAAAAAAAAAAAAAATGCTTTATTGAAAAGGCAGGTCGCTAACATGGAGGCCTGCTGACGTCAGCAGGCCTCCATGTTAGCGAGTGCCTATACTCACAATGGGGCCGCAATTTGCGACCCACCTCATGAATATTCATGAGGTGGGTCATTGCGACCCCATTGCGAGTTGCAGACGGTGTCTGAGACACCGTACTGCATAGCAATTTGCGACTTGCAAATTGCGAGTCGCAGGGACTCGCAATTTGCAAGTCGCAAATTGCTCTCTTCCTACATCTGGCCCCAAGATACATGTGTCCTAGGATTACAAGAGAAGTAAGCAGCATACATAAGAAGTTACAAGAAATTGCAGACAGAAACGAGATAGATATAAGTAAAACTAAACACCTGAGCAGAAGTTACAGGTTGGACTTTGAGACAAAAGATTTTGAACACATGAGATCCGCAGGGATGAAAACACACCTAAAAGAGATACTGCAGAGTGCACAGGTCTGGAGATGTTTAGACAAATGGGAAAGCAAAAGGTCAAAAAGAAAGAAAATACTCCAGAGCGGAATGAGAATAAACAACAGAATGACGATCTGATAACTATGTTACCAATGAGAGAGACAGCAGGGGGAAAACTTGTACATGTACCATGGCACAGGTGCGATATTCAATCCTTTACGGATGACTTTCCCAAATTGAGAGAGAAGCCGATTGAGTGGTATCAACAAACAGATAGATTTGTGAAACTCACTAAATGACTCTGGGAAGACCTGAATACTTTATTTGAAATTGTGGTTCAGGCAGATTTGTGGGAAGATTGTAAAAGGGCTGTAGGTTGGCCGACGAGTGAACCAGAGAGAGATAGGGACACAGGTGCGCCATCACCTACGGTAATGAGTTTGTACCACAAGGTGATCGAGCACTTGAAAACCAAGGTTGCGTCGAAAAATGTGGATTGGCAGAGGATTGACAGAACAGCCCAAGAGGTTAAAGAGTCTATACATGCGTACTACAAGAGATTGTTGAAGGCGTTTAAAAATTACAGTGGCACGGAAACGATTGAGCCAAAGGACATGCTCCATTTTGTGTTCAGGTTCGTGGAAGGGCTGAGACCCGAAATCAGCCAGATGATTAAATTGCATTTGATTTGTTGGCAGTCAAAGTCGATCGATGAAGTGTTGAATTATGCAAAATACTGCAGTGATGAGACTGAGACAAAGCAGAAAAGACTGAAAGAAAAGGTGATGGTGATACAGCTTAGGGCAGCTCAGACAGGTTTGCAAGGGTTGCAAGGTTTCCAACAACAGATGCCGCAGCAGCAGCAGCAGGGAAATGCTATGTTTCAGCCGCAGATGAGAGGCAGAGGCCGAGGAGGTTTTGTGAATAATGTTCTTGATTTGAATACCGTTATGGTTCCAAACGGTATACAGGCAATGAAGAAGGTGATGCCATGTCACACGTGTGGAATTGTCGGGCATTGGAAACGGGAGTGCCCGATGATGGTGCAGGAAGGTGTAGGTCAGAAAAACAATGATGTCAATGCATTTCAGACTATGAGAGGACAAAAATTGAGAGGTCCGAACCCAAATTTTCAAAACAATATAAACCAGATGCAGGGTTTACAACTCATGCAACCGCAACAGGTGCAAATGCCCGTGTGCAAATGGCACAATTGCAGCCAATGCAACAGCAGTTTCCTATGGTACCTAATCAGCAAATGCAAATACCCTTAGCACCAATGAATCAGCAGCAAGCAATGCTTCCTCAACAGGTCACGGGTCAAGGAATGAATCAAAGTGACACAGTGCACCAATTCCCCTTACATAGTGAGAATGGAATAAACGATGCATGGGAGAGTGAAAGTTCAGATGAAGAAGGAAATTGTATGCTTGCAGCATCTTTGGAAGTTGATCAAAAGGGTCCGTATGTGGAGGGAAGAGTTATGGGTCATCGCGTTTCATTCTTGGTTGACACAGGAGCTACACGTTCCACTGTCAGGAGCATTGAAGTACCAAATTTGCCACTTTCAGGGAGAACAGTACAGGAAGTGGGAGTAGCAAATAGGTACCTGACGAACCCAATCACAGACCCAGTACAAGTCAGAATTGGAAACTATCAAGGGTCACATAAATTTGTGGTATGTGACTCAAGCCCGATATCACTGTTAGGGAGAGACCTATTGTGCAAATTGGGATGTTCGATTATGTGTTCAAACGATGGAATTAAAATTCAGACAAGCAGTGATGGGGAAGAAGAGGACAGTGTAGAAGGGGGTGAAGTGGAAACTGTCGATGAAGAGTATCCCCTGATTACTCTTTAACCAATGATCACTGAAGCAGACATTCCTGCTGAGTTACAAGAAACAGTCGGAAAGGAAGTGTGGGATATGACAGGGAAAGAGGTGGGATTGGTGAAAGGAGTGGAACCAGTGAAAGTGACTGTAAAACCCAATGTAACCTTTCCCCAGACCCCACAGTACCATATGGCGCAAGACACCCTCATAAAAGTCGCACAACTCATTGATGAGTTTGTAAAGCAGGGAGTACTGAAAGAAGTGTTAAGCAGCCCATGTAATTCGCCAATCATGGGACTAATAAAGCCAAGTGAAAAGGTCCGAATTGTTCAGGATTTGAGGAAAATAAATGACATAATAATAAAATGTTGCCCTGTAGTACCAAATCCAGCTGTGGTAATGTTCCAAGTCCCTTGTGATGCTGAATGGTTCTCAGTCATCGACTTGTCACAAGCATTCTTTTCGGTGCCTCTTCATGAGGACAGCCAATTTCTCTTTTGTTTTAAATTCCTAGACAGAGTCTACAGTTGGTGTCGAATTCCTCAAGGTTTTTCAGAGTCACCATCAATTTTCAATCAGATTCTAAAGAAAGATTTGGAAGCGTTGGAGTTGCCATTCGAGTCAACCCTAGTGCAATACATTGATGATTTGTTGATTGCATCCAAGACCGAAAGTGACTGCACAGCTGACACCATTGCCCTACTGAACCATTTGGGAAGGAATGGACACAAGGTGTCCCCTTCAAAATTACAGTTCTGCCAGAGGAAAGTGAAATATTTGGGCCACCAAATAGAGAAAGGGTCACGAAGAATTATGAAGGAAAGAATAACAAGTATACTTCAAATGAGTCTCCCAAAGACGAGGAGGGAGGTGAGGAAGTTTTTGGGAATGGTGAGCTACTGTCGCCAATGGATTCCCAATTTCTCAACCCTTGCAAAACCTTTACTGAAACTGACCCAGAAGGATGCGCTGGATGAAATAGAGCTGAAAAGAGATGAGATGGATGCTTTTATTGAATTGAAAGAATGCATATGCAGGGCTCCAGCTTTAGGTATGCCTGATTACACGAAGCCTTTCACATTGTTTTGTCATGAACGTGATGCATGTTCCTTGTCTGTCTTGACCCAAGCCCATGGTGGCGTAAACAGACCAGTAGCATATTTTTCAGCTACTTTGGATCCGGTCGCAGCAGCACTGCCAGGGTGCCTGCGTGCCGTAGCCGCAGTTGGTATCAGCCTCACTCAGAGTGAAGGAATAGTGATGGGACACCCTTTAACAGTCATGGTCCCTCACTCAGTCGAGATACTTTTGACACGTTCCCGAACGCAGCACATGACTGGTGCTATACTCACAAGGTATGAAACAATAATTCTGGGATCGCCTAATGTGCAGCTGAAAAGGTGCACTACGTTGAACCCGGCAACCTTGTTTCCCAGTGAAAATGCTGAAATTGAGAACGCTGAAGACATCGAGCACGACTGCCTTCAGGTGACTGAATTTTGCACCAAACCAAGACCTGATATCAAAGATACCCAATTGGAAGAAAATGATCAAGTTATTTTTGTTGATGGTTCATGTTTGAGAGATGCACTGGGAATATTGAAAGCAGGATATGCCGTATGTACTGTAACAGGTGTTCTGGAAGCATCTTGGCTTCAAGGAGTTTACTCCGCACAAGTAGCAGAATTGGTAGCCCTCACTAGAGCTTGCCAACTTTCCGCATTAATGAAAGTCACCATTTACACTGACAGTCAGAACGGATTTGGGATAGTGCATGATTTTGGACAATTGTGGTCACAGAGAGGCTTCATGACCTCTCCGGTGAAAAATGGTGAAAGAATAAGAGAATTGTTACATGCCATCCAGTTACCAGGAGAAGTAGCAGTGGTAAAATGCAGTGCACACTCGAAGGGACAAGACTGTGTTTCTCTGGGAAATGGATATGCGGATCAAGTCGCAAGATTTTGCGCATTGAACTGTATATTGCTCAGGGATGAATGGAACTTGATAAATGAGCCAGAACTTGAACCGAGAGAAGTCTTTGCTCTAAAGGTTGTGGATACAATGGATGAATTGAAGTCCTTACAGAATGATGTCAGAATGATGTCAGTGAGGATGAGAAACTCTCATGGACCAAATTGCAGTGTGTAAAGAGACTAGAAGAATTGTGGATTTCAAGTGAAGGGAAGTTTGTTCTGCCAAACAGTCTTTTGACACAGTTAGCCAGATTTTACCACGGACAAGCCCATCTTGGGAGGGATGCCATGATTAGACTGTTTAAAACTGATTGGTTTAACCCCAAATTCCGTCAAGTTGCTGAAGCAGTTTGCCATCATTGCGTCATTTGCCAACAGATGAACGCAGGGAAGGGAACCGTAGTAAATTTGAGCCACATTGGAAGAGCAGGGGGTCCCTTCAGCAGGATGCAAATGGACTTCATTGAGATGCCTCTGCATGGAGGCTTGAAGTATGTGTTGGTGGTTGTGTGCATTTTTAGTCACTGGATTGAAGCATACCCTACACGCAGAAATGACAGTCTCACAGTTGCAAAACTACTCTTGTTTCGGATTCCCGATCTCCTTAGAATCAGATATGGGAAGTCACTTCAATAACAAAGTAATAAAATTACTTTGTGCAGCGCTGAACATTGAGCAAAAGTTGCATTGTAGCTACCGCCCTGAAGCCTCAGGTTTAGTGGAGCAAATGAATGGCACATTGAAATCAAGAATGGCGAAAATATGTGCATCAACAAACTTAAAATGGCCTGACGCGTTGCCCTTGGTGCTAATGTCAATGAGAAACACCCCTGACAGAAAGACTGGACTGTTCCTGCACGATATCCTTATGGGCAGAGCCATGAGACTTCCAGCAGTTCCTGCAAATTCTCTTTTGAATATTACAGATGATATGGTGTTAGACTACTGCAAAGGTCTAGCTGATGTGGTCCGCTCTTTCTCTCACCAGGTGGAGGCAACCACCTTGCCACCGATCCAAGGTCCAGGACACGCCCTGAAAGCAGGTGACTGGGTCGTGATAAAGAAACACGTGAGGAAGTTGTGTTTGGAACCCCGTTGGAAAGGACCTTTTCAAGTGATTCTGACGACTACCACCGCTGTGAAGTGTGCGGGAGTTCCCAACTGGATTCACGCCAGTCATACAAAGAGGGTATTGCGTCCCACAGATGAGGAAGTTGAAGCGCTGAAATCACCAGTGTCTGACAACAAAGTGCCAAGCGCCGAGACAGAGCGAAAGGGAGCTAGAAGCGAACAGGTAGAAATAGAGGAGGGGGAAATATTCTCTGAGGACGAAGCAACTGATTCATTTGGGGAAGACCAAGGAGGAGCCTCAGAGAGTGACGAAGGTCCGGAAGGTGACAAAGAGCCTGAAACAGCTGAAAGTGACAAAGAGCCTGAAGCAAGTAACAGTGGCAAAGAGCTTGAAACGGGTGAAGGAGCAGGAGAGCCTGATCAGAGGAGGGCTTTCCCCGAAACAGACAATACAGGAAAAGAAAAGGAAAACCTGATTGACTTCCCAGAAGGAGAAGACAAGACGGAACAGAACAAAGCTGTTCAAACTTCTTCGGAAGAAGTTGCAGGTCCATCAAGTGGACACAGTGCAAAAAGAAGACAAAGCATATCGCCAGTAAAATTAAGAATCAGAGAAGCATTAAACGAAAGTGAAGGGCCAAAGGTGAAAGAGAAAAGAAAGGAAGTGTCTGTTGCAGTAACAGCACCAAGTGAAGAAAAGGACTTGGCCAAGGAAGAAAGTACCAGCGAGAGAGAGTCAAAGAGAGATGCAAAATTGAAAAGAAAAAGAATACCAAGCAAAAGATATTCTGGTCCGGAGTGGGCATATTTAGCCACTAACGACTGGTCAGACGAATTCGTATCCCTCAGTCTCGAGAACGAAGAGACAGAATTTCACTTTGGCACATGAGGAGTGAAACTCCATGAACTTTACCGAATAGAGACATTGATAATCTGATTGACTTTTCAACCGGCTAAGACATTGCTAACTTGATTGACTTCTGAAACCGATTCTGAGACAACGCTGCTAACCGATAAGAGACTAAGCTGCTAAAGAAAACTGTGTGGACATTGAACTCGTTCAGCTTTGTAAATATTTGCAAACCCGCTTTGATAAAGTGTCTTCAACTTTCTGATTCTATACAGATCATGACTTGCTTTACTACACAGGGGCGTAAAATGAAGTGTTGTAAATACATGTGTATAGGTCTAATAACCGCATGCGTACTAATAATTGTAGCGATAGTTCTTGGAATGCATGGAAAGAACGAGAGTGAGACGAATGATGCTTCTACTTCTAAACCTACTATTATTACTGAACTAACAGCTTTGAAGAGACTTGAGCAAGACGAGAGACACTTGCATGATAAGAAGGAACTTTCATCTAACGTTTTCTATCGCTTGTTGAGTGAGTATGTTGAGACAACGGATGCAAAGGATTGTTATGTGTGCACACAAATACCTACCTCAGTAGTGGAAGGGGTGACATATCACAGCATGCCTCTTACGTACGGAATTACATGTAGTATAATAACGTCCAGATTTTATGGTCAGACGTACATTCATTTTGTTTGTTTGTTTGTTTAGCACATGCTTTATTCGATCAGTCGATCATCAAAGCAAAAATACAATAATAATAAGAATAGAGATAAAAGCAATAATGGTAATAATATTATAAAACATAGATACAAATTATTATGGAACATGGGTTCCTAAAAACATAGTCTAATTAAAAATTCTCGGTACACATAATACACATAATACAGTTTCAACCCACTTCCTATATTTCTTGTAAGAGTAAGAGAATTAAGAAGGCTGTAGATCAGAACACAGTCTTTACAATGGAGTTACGTATTCGCCATGCTGCTAATAAATATTTGCTGACAGCAAGTATTAAAACCGTGGAATGATGACTTTTTAAAATCCTTAAAGCAGAGGCACAATCTCTTATCCCCATATCGCGGCAAATATGACTAATCCACTTGGACCTAGGAAGGGAGTATGCAGGGCAAAGAAACATAAAATGTTCAATCGTTTCAGATTTTGCACCACAAGCTGGGCATGTACTTGTATCTGTTTTTGTACCCCATCTGCACATCAATGTCTTCAACGGCAGCGACCCAAAACGGAATCTTGCATATAAGCTTTTGCCGAGGATGTCAGGAATATTATCTAAGTATGGTTCAAATTGAGGATACCATTTAAAATCTATGAAACGATTTGTTAAGGTGCCATAAGTTCTGTGGGTAATATAATCATTACATACATAGGACCAATATATGCGTTTCAGCGCAATGGAGTGAGCCTTTTCTAGTTTGTGGGGTTCCTCCCAAAAGTGATTGAGGCCGAGTTTGTTAAACCAACTGGATACATGTTTGACCCAGGGAATGGAGGTTGAATTGGGACACATTAGCAGGTCATGGAGTGAGGTCTTATAAACGTCTAGTTCAGGGTTGGTCCATAGTCGTATCCAATATAATAATGGTCTTAAGATAATTATATCGGCTATGCGTCTCAGGCCCAAGTCTAAGAACAGAGGTATCAGTGGAGTACTAGGAGGACAAGCACACAGGGACCTCGCAAAACTATTCTCGCTAATAGTGAGCCTGTTACAGTCAGAAAAACCCCAGACCTCTGCTCCATATGCGGCAGCACCCTGTGCTCTGGCGGTGTAGATCTTGATCGCCGGGGAGACAGTTTTTGCTGTCGTACCCCTATAGAAGCGCAGGATTGATGCCGCACCATGCTGCAAGCGACCCACACTTTTATTGATCTGTTCTCCCCAGTTTAAATTATCAGCAATCCTTACGCCCAGGTAGTCTATGGAGGAAACCTTATCCAGAAGGTTCCCTTCTAGCTGAATAGTGCATTTCTTCCGCACTCCTGAGCGGAACGCCATTAGCTTGGTCTTTTTGTGGTTTACCTCTAGGCCGTAGTCTCGACAAAAGGAGTTAAATCTATTGATAAGAGTTTGAAGGCCCATGGGAGATTTAGAAATAAGAAGAGAATCGTCGGCAAAAAGGGGGATTGGAATTTTTGGAGCGCATAGGGTGGGGGCATCATTCTGGCACATCATTACGTACATTCATTATTTTTACTCCAATTATGATGTCACATTTGCATATGTCCCCATAATAGAGTATCTGAGTAAAATAGCTAGAGATTATTATTTCAAATTAATGAGGGAATTCTTTGAACCGTTATCACCCTTTCACACAGCTCACGCGCATAGAGAGAACCTTACATGCTTGCTTTCACAGGTAGAGATAGACTTCTTAGACCGCACTGATGATAGGAGGAAAGAAATGAAGGAGGAATTAGAAAGGGAATTACACAAAAGGACATCTGTAGATAACTATGCTTTTGCCGCAATAAAGACACAAGGGAAAATAGCTTTAGATACATTGCACGTAGGGAGATTTTGTATACATAGACATAAATCATACTATGACACAGTTTTTGTGGGAACGAGTGAATGCGAACATACGTTTTTGTTTCAACCTAAATGGACATTCATGCTGAATGGACAAGACCCAGTTATTCCTGGAATATATTATATTTGTGGACTTAATGCCTATTATCGTCTTCCTAAAGGATGGTATGGGAGATGTTATTTGGGAATAGTGTTCCCAAAGATTTACCAACTGGATGACTTAAAGAAATTTCCAAAGCTGTCTGAATCACATCATGTTCAGAAAAGAGAGACAGCTTCTGGTATAGTAGGAGATATATTTGGAGCTTTGATTCCTTCAGTGGGAGTCATATTGAATTCAATCAAAATACGAAAGTTGTCTACTATAGTGGATAACATGCTGACAAAATTTTCAGGAGCTATAATCCTGATGGATGCTGAACTCGCTGCAGAAAGAGCTATGACTCTTCAAAATCGGCTTGCCTTAGACATTCTTTTAGCAAAGGATGGCGGCGTTTGCAAAATGCTTGGTACACGTCACTGTTGTACATATATACCGGACAGCAGTGGAAAAATTAGAACGATGCTTACAAATCTAACTAATGAAAGTATAGATTTAAAGGACTTGAAAGAACCAGGAGTTTGGGAGAAAGTTGGAAAGGGATTTGCTTCTGTGGGAAATTGGCTCAGCAACGTTTGGAACGGATTGTTACTAAAAATAGTAAAGGGAATATTAATAATATTAATTTGTCTATTAGGCTCTTGGGGAATATGGAAAGCTATCAAAATGTTAAAAGCAAGGAACAAAAGGAAAAGAGAAGAGAAAATAGAGAACAAAATGGTAGAAATATATAGAGAAAAATCTAAGGGGACTAAAAGAAAAAGGGAATTAACTGAAGTGCCAAATTACTGTACAGAATTTTAATGGAATAACATTTGTGGGTAGATTTGATGTGATGACATAATTAGTCATCAGAGGAGGGATTGATGACGCAGAAAAGAGGGTCCAACATATATTCATACATATCATGTAATCAAAAGCATATAATGTAGTGTGATTTTAGTAAAGAAAATAATGTACGAGGGAAATTGTGCCCTCGGGGTAGTTCGCAATCATTGTAAACGAGCTTTATTAATCATGAAGTATTGAAAATTGTAGTAATCCGTCATAATTGCAAATGTATGCCATGATTTCTTAGTTGAAACTGTTTCGCTTAGCTTAAATTTAGTAGAGGCTTTGGCCTAGTTGCCTGGTCTCAAATTCTAACTGCGTGGCTTTTTCCTTGAACTAATGAAATATATGTTCTTGTTTGAAGTTGTATTTTTCCAGTAGAGCTGACTAATACACTTATCTCCAAGGTTTCGTACTAGGCCGGTTTCATCCCCTTTGATACAAGGTCAGTCTCTGCAGGTGCGGACAATGAAGGTACAGATAGTAAAATAATTGGCAAACCATGTTACAACTTGTGTTCCAAGGCTCCAAGGACAGTGTATGCATAAATGAGAGCTAGTAAAAAGACAATTTTCATTGGACAATTTGAAGCCAACCTATGAACCCTCCAATGGAAGACCCTGCAGAATTTGGAATGTTCCTTACTTAAACCCACTGGACAAAGAGAAGTCAGCCATTTTCCTTGATGCCAGTTTGAAGCCAGATGCCAGACTCCATTTTGGACGATACCCTGATACCCTTTTCTCTATCTGAGAGAAAGAGACTTTAAGAATTCTCACCCTAGGGACTTTAACTTTGATTTGCCCCGTCTTGCCCATGAAGTAACTTTGCCCCATCCTCCTTGCCGCTGCAAGGAAGCTTGCCCTTAACTTTGCCCCTTTGAAACTTGCCCCATGCTGATCGAACCGGTACCTGAAGGACGAAGACTTTTCTTGAATGCTGATTGTATTTGGTAAATATGAAAGGATAAATGTATTATGCATTGTGTTTTTCCTTTTAGGTACCAACTGCTATTTTGATAGGGCCCAAGCTAGAAGTTTTCCAAATTTGTGTTGACTAAATTCGTTTTGCATGAAGTCCCACATGCCAATGCTAATTAGAGGTTAGTCGGGGTATTCATTCGATGCATCATGTTAATTTGAAATCTTGTTATGCTGACCAATGTATGAAATTAGTCAAATACAGTTAGTCATATTAGTGATTTGCATTGCCATAACTGAGTGTATCATTGTCCAGATTTTGCATAGATTGCGTTTCTTCCGCCGTTATGGACAGCCAGTAATGTTCATCTACATATATCATTTGGTTTTGAGACTTATATATATCGTGTTAGCTTTGTTAATATAGGGAAATAAATTCACTAACTTTTAATAAACTGGTGTGGTTATTCATGACTGAAAGGTCATGGTGCTCCGAAATACCAACTGTTATTGATTTCTGATGTGTTATGTTGATCTATTAATTGAGTATTGATTACCGATTATAATAGTTATTGATTATTGATCTGAGTGACCCACCTACTCTAGGATGAGGAGAGCCCGACTTGGTTCAAAGATTCACCGACCTCCAACGTGTCCAGGTACAGGTAATTTATAAGGGCTGGACGCGTTATCACCTCCTAGCTGATGGTCTCTGGGGCTTCTTTTGAGTTAGGTAAATTGTTAAGATACCTTGGCAGGAGCCTTCCACTTATTGGAGGGACATCTTATGGTAACAGGGAGGTGATGATTATTTGCCATAAGGTTTACTAGTGATGTCATAGCCAGCTTATTATTTTTGAGGCTGCTAATTGTAAATATAAGTGACATAATGGACATTCATCTTGACATGATCAACATATTATTTTATGGAGGTTTCCTGTGCACAGCCAAGACAGCGACCCTTTCATGAACCTTGCTCCTCTTTCATGAACCTTGCTCCTCTTTCATGAACCTTGCTCGTTACAACAATGTTCAGAGGCACATTAGTTTAAAAAAGTTTTTTTAACTTGTGGACTCTCTTTCATATACAATAACCCACTTCGATCTACGCCTTCTCATTCTTCTTCTTCACATATTCTTTAATTTTGACATTAGGACAGGTGATCAGCCACTCTCATTCTAATTCGTAGTGCCGTTCTCATAGAGAAATGTTACATTTAACCAAGGAATTGACTACACAATCACAATCCAAAATTCAACATTTGATCAACTATGAGTAAGTCCTGCAATCACGTCCAGTTCACAAACCACAATCATTCTGTTCCGCATCCCCTGGGCTGATTGTGACCAATAAGTACGTACGTATAAGAAACCATGAGATAGATTTAAGAGCCCCTTGTGCTATAATATCGCCACATTAGCGTACGTTTTTTACGCTTATGTGACGATATTATGGCAAAAACGCAGTGCCAGATTTACAAAGTAGCGCAATGCATGCATTGTACTACTTTGGAACCCCTTGTGCCACATAATGCCTGCACCAGGGTGGCATTCCCCTGTTAGGGGGGGTTTGAAAAAATTATGTGAAGAAATCCAAAGGATTTCTTTGCGTTATTCTTTTTGGCATTTCAAATGCCTGCTCAGAGCAGGCTTTAGAAGGTGTGCACACCATTATTTAAAATAGGCCCATTTGTACTGTTCAGGGTTAGCACCAAAATTTTGCCGCTAACCCTGAACAGTACATCAATAGTGTAAAAAATTCTGACGGTATTGCCCCCTACCCTGCGCCATGGTGCGCCGTATTTTAAATATGTCGCACACATGATGGCGGTAGTGGGGCACTAAGGGGCGCAAGGAAAGAGGAGCTGCACGCAGCGCCACTTTTCTTAAATCTGCCTCCATATATCTCTAGGCTGGGAGGTGCTGGGTTGCATACTGTCATTGCAGTATATGAGGTCCGTAATCCAGTCTTTGCTAGTGGGGGTGGGTCCCTTGCCCCATCTCATAGCTACACTTCTCTTGGTTAGTAGTAATTACAGGGCAGCATATATTATGGCTTGTTTTAGGAGGTCTTTCACAAAGCCAAGTACGACCTAGAACAGTGAAGTGACCGATCTGATATCTAACATTCAGAGAGAGTATCAAAGAACGATGCCCACTATGACAGACTTGGGGGACAGGTCCATGCTACATGATAACAGTCCTCTATTAAACAATGGCGTCTAGGGAATTAAGAATAATTGGTTAAGTCCATGGCCTTTTAGTGGGCAGGAGTATAATGTATTTTGTGAAGGAATTTGAAATTAAGTAATATACAAGTGTTATTTAGGGAAATTTTTGGGATTTACTAACAGGATCATTTCCCAATGGCGTCTGTGACACTAACATCTATTTCCCACTTAGCTCTAGCAGGGGAGGTAAATGTACTTGGATCGCCTACCATTACAGTGTATAGTCATGTAATAAGGCCGTGTGGTGAAAGTGAGGCATATGTCATCATTAAGGCCAGAAAGATCAGTAGAGCAGTTGAAAAGTGGGGGAAGTTGTAGTGATTTCCTTATACATCACTATAAGAATATTGCAAGGGGTGATGTTGCTTCTTTTTACTTGAATACATTGATCATCATGAATTTTCTTTCAGGATACAGGTCCCTTATAGTGTGAATACTCAGTGATGTCAAGTTGTGTCTGTGCCTTCTGTTCGTAATTGAGAGGCAGAATGGGGTAATCACGGATGGGCAGCTATGATGATTATACTTCAGCAATACCTGCATGCTGTGCATGGGTGTGCCATGCAAATACAGAGCATGTCATTGTGTTGGTCTGTATTCCTGGTTGGGGAACCTTTTGAACATCATTAGTATTTAGTGGGCGGTATCCATCATTTCATATTCAATATTATATGGTGATAGGCTGTAATTTGGGTGTACCCAATATATAATATATATATAGCCTGGGCAACCACAAAATAGTATTCCAGGTTCGGTCAATAAGCCCACTTTAAGAGAAGAGTTTGGTCAAGATTATCCAACTAATTCTAGGTTGCTTGTTTGCTCAAACAAATGTTATAAAAATGCATCATATGGATTTTAAAAAATGAGTTAGTAAGTGGGAGTGGAATGAGGGTAAATATTTAAAGTAATCATGAGAGGAAGACCATTCTTAATATAGCTAACCTTGCAACAGACAAAGGGAGATGTGCTCATCGCTGTGCTTGTCCTTTGATTTTCTGCATTACCGGTTCATAGTTTGCCTGAATTACCTAGGCAGGACTGCAGTGTTTATCCACTCCTAGATATCTCATGAGAGTATTTTTCCAAAGAGGGCGTATTCTAACACCGGTTTGAAAGTGGCACCTGTCAACAGGATCATAATGGACTTTTCTCCATTGATGCAGGATTCTGAGATGTGGTCATATTTAATTATCTTCCTAAGTACTGGGGTGAGGTTAATGTTGTGAAGTTTTACATAAATAATAATATTGTGCACATAAAGGGATGCCAGGTAACTATTACTGGGAATGCATAGCCTGTGGTGTTGAAATTGCTCCTTCAGTGAATCAGGAGCTATGACGAATAGGAGAGGGTATAATGGGCATCCCTGGCAGGTACCATGGGCCACGATTACGTGATTGGATGTGAAAGGAGTCCATTCACACTCAATTTGGCAGTGGGCTGGTTGTAAAGCAATTTAATTCACCTCAACAGTCCTACCACAATGTCCACCGTCAAAAGTGTGGCAAACATAAAGTCCCAAGACAGTGAGTTTAATGCTTTTTGGCCATCCAACATCACAGGAACTATTGGGAGATCAGGGTCTATCTGTTGTGTGAGAGAGAAGAAGGGACAAAGCTTCTCGGATGTAGAATGCCTAGGTAAAAATCCAGATTGTTCAGATGAGACCGTGGAAGGCATCAGAGGGTGAAGTCCCCTTACAATCATCTTGACGAGTATTTTAGCATCAATATTTACTAAGGACATTGGGTGGTAGACGAGCATTCTTACAAAGATTTCCTAGACTTAGGCAGGACTGTTATTATTGTGTTGGGTGGAGTTTGGGGAAGTAAGCCAAATGTTTGGGCCTCGTCCTATAATTCTAGCAATATGGGGGCTAACAGAAAGGCATAGTCTTAATAGAACTCTGAAGTTGAGCCATCGGGGCTGGGAGTGTTCCCTCGTGATAGTGTTTTAATCACCTCTTAACTTCCCTGAACTTGAAGGACATGTCGAGGACTAAGCGTTCTTTGTCTCAAGTTCAGCCATGCTAGGCTTGTGTCAGACAGTCAATTAATGTGGATCACATAGTAAGATTTTACTTTTGTGTACAACCCAGCATAGTATTGACCTAGTATAGACAAAATATCCTCTGATATTGTGTATCTGGTACCATCCTCACACTTCAAATATAATATCTCTTGGACTTCCCCATAAAGTCCTGCCACGGTATTATTCACCAGATACATGACCCTCCCCTCAGCCTCGTCTTTAAATTGGAGCAGTGTTGTTTGGATTTGGGGGAATGTTATGGAGTACTTGTCTGGGAATCTGTGTCCTCTAACTGTTTCAGTTTTTAATCTAATGTTTTGAGTGTAGTGCTGAGGAAGGTTAGGATGCCACAGAGGAAGGCTTTGAATGCCTCCCACAGTACACCCTGGCTGTCTGCAGAGCCATCATGGTGAAGGGATGAGTCAGTCATATCCTGCCCTTTTCCTTACAAAATCCACTGTCAGTTCGGGCCTGTGATAGAAAAATCTGTGTTTGCATGTGGCTTAAATGTGGAGTGATCCAAGAGCATCTTCTAAAATATTTGGACCTCAATACATGTGGCTCTTATGCCACCTGTTGTCAGCAAATATTTTATGCTAGAGTGAGGCTCATGTAATGTCAAATAATAGAGTTGTCTCACTCAAATGGATGTCTCTGACACCAAAGATCAAATAAGGACAGTTAATGTATTAGTTCATGAATAGAGGAGCACATTGGAGAGAGACTTCACGGAGTGGAATGTTCTATCCAAAGGTATGTCTAGTATGCTATTCAGGTCTCCTCCCCACACTACAGGTGTTTTGGGGCATGCCAGGCAGTGATGTAACATTCCTTTATAAAAGAAGGGTGAGTTTATGTTTGAGACACATGTCACATATATCAGTTGTTGCCAATAGTACATTGAGGTATAAAATTGCAGCCTTCCTAATCAGTGACAGTAGTTTTGTGCCTTTAGTGTAATGAGGATCAAATAAGAATTGCAAGTCCTGAGGCGCAGTATCTATTGAAACCCCAGGATCTGGCAAAGTGTGTGGTTTTATATGTTGAACGAGATGTGTTTTTTTGAAGAAACACTATATCCACTTTGTGGCCATTGAGATATGCAAGTACATCTCAGGATTTGCGTGGTTATGGCATTCCGAGTACTTTCTAATTTATCAATCATATGGTGCCCACTGTGTTCATGTCCACACAATGTGTGTGGTAATAGTCTACCCTGTATGGGGTAGGATAGAGTGCCCATGTGCTGGACTTGCCCCGAGAGTGGCACAACTACATGAATGCAATCCCCCTGGTTAGTTATATTCAAGCAGTGTTGGTGAAAGGAAATAAGTAAAACAAAAGTCAACAACGACCCCGAATGAACAGTGTATCTACACTTCCCGTAATATTAATCAAAGTCTCAGTAAAGGAGAAACATGAAATTGTAAGAAATAAAACCCTAAGTGCGAACTTTGCATGTCGGTGTCAGAGGGCGACAAGTGGCATGTGTTAAGTAACTTGCTCAGAAGTACACTTCTAGTGTCGCCCCCAATGAGGTTAAGTTCTAGGCTAATTGGAAGGAATCAAATCAAAGGCAGTAAGTGGGCAGGGAATAAGTCTGCAACACATTATAAATAACTGTGTGTGACATACTTGTGTTAGAAATATAGGTTTATTGTGGGTGGAACCTTTTTGATTTTTGCTGTGGCCATAGATAATGTGATCAATTAGTCATTATCATCAATGCTGGAGGATGACTCTGGGTGGACACAGCTGAGGATCCTCAAGAAAATTCCTTGGTAATCTTTTTGGAAAAGTAATCACAAATTGAGGATCTCTGGACGATTTGGAGCTTTGCCAGATTTAACATAGCATATTCCATGCCTACTGCTTGCAGGCATTTTCTGAGAAAAAGAAATACGCAGCATGCCTCCTAGTCTGCCAATGTCAAGAAAGATTGAAATCCTGGAGACATTGAAGGAGAGATATTTCAATCTGGGGCATAGGTTCAAAACTGTGTCACAGTCCTTATAATTCAGTACACAGACGAGAATAGCCCCGGTGGGGAGCACCAGGAGAAGGCCTGGCCCCAAGGAAAGATGCACCTGTAGACTGCTTTGCATTTGAAGCAGTAGAGTACAGATGTCTGAGGAGTTAAAAGTAGCCACGTTCCCCTGTCACTCATGGCAGAACAGCTCTCGGATGGTGAATTAGTCTTCACTACACAGGAGAGCAGCTCTGCCCATAGGTTAACATAGGGATAGGTTAGAATTGATCCTTAACTGCAACATTGGACTGCAGTGGAGCAGCCTCATGGTGTTTTCTATCATTAGATTCACAAGGATAAACCCCTTTTCATGGTCAAGGTGGTTTTGTCAGTAATGTTCTAAAAATACCGCTTCTACGAAGTGGGCATTTCTATGTTCTAAAAACTCTCTTTTGGTGCATTTTAATTCCAACTTCATTTCACTGGAGGCTGGGGAAAGTGTTACATTGACGCCTACATGGTTGTTCTTCCAGAATAAGTTTATTATATAAATTGACCCTGACACAAGACACAGCAAACAGGCACGTCTTACACGATCCTCCAAGCATCCCTGCAATAACTGTCACTATCTCTTCAACCACCCACTAGGATTCTAGACAGAATCAACTGATGTCATGATCCCCTCTACAATGTCTTAGCTTAGTAACTAAGCATGCTATGTACAATCACAACATATTCCCCTCCTTTCATTTTAAAAATTTGTTGATCACATTGTATGGGTCTAACTTTTGTACATTCTTTACCCCAATGAACATATTCATTTTAATAAAATCAAGTACTAAATGCTTATAACTAAATAACTTATACAAGCGATAAATCCTACAGTGTGCTCCCACAAAGCATAATACTGAAATAATATTCTCACTAACTAGATTACTAAACTAAAGCTTAATATAATCTATTATTCACATTAATACACTGAGGTTAATAGTCTCATAGATTAGTAGGTTTCTTTACTATGGGTCCATATTTACTCACTTTCTCTTCCACTTGTAAACATATGTTTGTATCAGTGCTCTCACAAATGTTATCACTTTATGATACAGAACTTCCAGGAACATTTCTACTCACTTTCTAACATGGTAGATGATTGTTCTCCCCCTTCCCCAACATCTTCATTTTGTGAATCTTTCTCATTTTCCCACTCTACTAACCAATCAAATTGTTTTCTGTTTGGTTTTTGTATTAGGCGAGAAGATGCAGACCCTTGTTCTTGCATGTGTTGTGTAGACTTCGACACAAAGATAAAGACAAAAGATGCCACACTTTCTCATCATTTAACTCTACTGAGTTGCAGAATATTTTTTCTACTGTTAAAGGCTCAGACAAATGGCTTTAAAAAAAGTCCTTTTAATTCTAACTTGATCTCCTACTCTGATGTGTACATTCTTGCATTTGTGTTTGGCATCAAAATATTTTTTTTCTACCTTTTGGGTATGTTTTAGATTATGTTTGACCTTGTTAGGTGACCGATTAACCTTCTTAGCTGCATTCTTCCAACCTCAATTGTCTTTAGTGATAGGAGTTCTTCCTCTCATTAATACAAATGGTGAAAGTCCTGTAGACACACAAGGAGTCGTTCTATATGCCCAAATATTCTGCATTATTTATTTTCTCCAATTTAGACTATTGTTGCCACTTAGTTATACTATATTTGTTATTACTCGGTTAAATCTTTCTACTGCACCATTCCCGGGCAGGTGATACAATGAAATTGTTATGTGTTTAATCCCTCTAGTTGCCAGAAAGGTTTTAAAAGCCTCTGATGTGAACTGGGGTCTATTATCACTAACAACACATTTTGGTAGTCCTTCCTTTAAAAATACCTTTTCGAAGAATTTTATAATGGTGCTCACATCAGCTTTGTTGAGGATTTGCACCTCTGGCTACTTAGAAAATGCCCCTCTAAAACCAGCAAGTACTTGTGTTTCACCTCTTCCCAAATGGGACCCACTACATGAATACCTATTCTTTCCCATGACACACTGGGACAACTAATGCAGTGTAGGGGTGGTTTTAAATTGATGTGGGTTTTGTCTGAATTGTCACAAGCTTGACACTTCCTTACTTTCTTCCCAATCACTAAATCTAAACCTGGCCACCAATATGAATACTTTACTTTATTCTTTATCTGTCCAATGCCCAAATGCTCCTCATGACAAATACCTATTTTTTTTGTCTTAGGAATAATGGAGGAACCACTGTGCCATTCTATATACACTAATCCACCTTCCAAAGATAACTCATGTCTTAACTCCCAATTTGTACGCAGCCTGTTTTCTACAAATCCTTTCTCAGGCCAACCTTCCTTGATCAATTTACTTATTGTGCTTAAAACGTCATCCAAGCTCTGAGCCAGTTCCCATTCATCTTTAGAAATACCAGGGGGCATATTTATACTCTGTTTGCGCTGGAATTGCGTCGTTTTTTTTTACGCAATTCCGACGCAAAACTAACTCCATATTTATACTTTGGCGTTAGACGCGTCTAGCGCCAAAGTCCATGGAGTTTGCGTCATTTTTTTGCGTGGACACCTGTCATGCTGTTCTTTGTCCTGTCCATTCTCCTTTGTTTTCTGCTGTTCTCTCCCTGTCCTTGCTCCTCTTTTCGCCTCCATCTCCTGTGAATTTTTCCCTTTTTTCACACTTTTCCTTCTTTCTGGCCCCCCCGCCCTCTGCTTTCCTGCCGCCGCCACCCGTGCGGCCCCGCCCCCCCTGCTCCCATTCGTCGCCCTCCCTCCCGCCTCCCGCCCCCAGCTGACCCCTCCTCCCCCCCACGTCCCTTTTATGGCCGCCGTGCCGCTGGCGCGCCAAAGGCTAGCCTGTCTGCGCCCGTCTGCGCCCGTCCGCGCCTGGACCGCGCCCAGCACCAGTACCCCTGGCCCCCAGCACTCCCAAACCCCGCAGCACTCATGGACCCTTCGCATGTCAAACCTGCAAACATACCTTCCACCGCGACTGCACCCCGCCCACCAACCCACGCGCCAATAACCACCTCAAGTGCATCCTCATCAACGCACGCTCCGTCCACAAGCACGCCATCGAACTATGGGACCTCCTGGACTCTACCGCACCGGACGTCGCCTTCATCACTGAGACCTGGATGAACGCCTCTTCGGCCCCCGACATCGCCATAGCCATCCCCGACGGCTACAAGATCACCAGGAAAGACCGCACCAACCAAGTCGGAGGAGGAATCGCCATCATATTCAAGAACTCCATCGATGTCACTACCTCCACCGAAGACACCCCTCTCGCCGCCGAACACATGCACTTCCAGATCCACACCGACCCCAGGACCACCCTCAGAGGAACCCTCATCTACAGACCCCCTGGACCACGCGCCCTTTTCAGCGAATCCATCACAGACTTCATCTCCCCGCACGCCCTAGCCTCGCCAGACTACATCCTCCTCGGAGACCTGAACTTCCACCTGGAGCAGAACAACGATACCAACACCCCCACCCTGCTCGACAACCTCGCCAACCTCGGTCTCAAGCAACTGGTGAACACCCCCACCCACATCTCCGGACACACACTCGACCCCATCTTCTCTGCCAGCAACCACGTATCCTTCAGCCACTCCTCCGAAATACACTGGACCGACCACAGATGTGTTCACTTCACCTTCAGACGCAAGACTCTCCACCTTCGCACACAACCCATCTCACGCAGACCTTGGAACAAAATCTCCACAGAACAGCTACTCTCCACTCTCAACCACAACCAACCTACCATCACCTCCGACGTCAACAACACAGTCCTCAGCCTCACACAGTGGATCACCAACTGTGCTGACAACCTCGCCCCCCTCAGACGTCTCCCAAGACAGACCAACACCAGGAAACCTCAATGGTTCACAGAGGCCCTCAAAGAATCCAAAAAAACTGCTGTACCCTCGAGAAAACCTGGCGCAAAGATCACACCGCAGAAAACATGTCAGCTCTCAAAATCGCCACCCGCGAACCCACCAGCTGATCCGCACCACCAAAAGAGCATCCTTCAAAGAAAGACTGGACAAGAACACTCACAACAGCAAAGAACGCTTCAACATCGTCAAAGAGCTCTCCAATCCCAACGCCAGCTCCAACTCCATCACGCCCTCACAAGAATTCTGCAACTCCCTCGCTACCTTCTTCCATCGAAAGATCACCGACCTACACGACAGCTTCGGTCCACAGACCCCACCGACCACCACGGAACCCACAGCCCCAGCCGTCACCCTCAACGCCTGGACACCCATCAGCGCCAAAGAGACCAAAACTACCATGAACACCATCCACTCCGGTGCCCCCCCAGACCCTTGCCCACATTACATCTTCAACAAAGCTGACGACATCATCGCCCCCATCCCCAGACCATCATCAACAGCTCGTTTGCATCTGCCACCTTCCCCGAGAGCTGGAAACACGCAGAAGTCAACGCTCTCCTGAAGAAACCCACGGCGGACCCCAGCGACCTGAAGAACTTCTGCCCCATCTCGCTCCTCCCCTTCCAGGCCAAAGTCATCGAGAAGGCCGTCAACAAACAACTGACAAACTTCCTCGAAGACAACAACCTGCTCGACCCCTCCCAATCCGGATTCCGGGCCAACCACAGCACGGAAACCGCCCTCATCGCAGTCACCGACGACATCCGAACTCTGCTGGACAACGGAGAAACAGCCGCCCTCATCCTCCTCGACCTCTCAGCTGCCTTCGACACCGTCTGCCACCGCACCCTAATATCCCGCCTCCGCTCCACCGGTATCCAAGGACAGGCCCTGGACTGGATCGCCTCTTTTCTCTCCGACCGCTCCCAAAGAGTCTACCTCCCGCCGTCCCGCTCGGATCCCACCGAGATCATCTGCGGCGTCCCACAGGGCTCCTTGCTCAGCCCAACTCTCTTCAATGTCTACATGAGCCCCCTCGCCGACATTGCACGCAAACACAACATCAACATCATCTCCTACGCCGACGACACCCAGCTGATACTTTCCCTCACCAAAGACCCAGCCACCGCCAAAACCAACCTGCAGGATGGAATGAAAGACGTCACAGAATGGATGAAACTCAGCCGCCTGAAGCTGAACTCAGACAAAACGGAAATCCTCATCCTCAGAAACACCCCGTCCGCCTGGGACGATTCCTGGTGGCCCACGGCCCGGGGCACCGCACGGACCCCCTCAGACCACCGACGCGCAACCTCAGATTCATCCTGGACCCCCTTCTCACCATGACCAAACAAGTCAACGCCGTCTCGTCTTCTTGCTTCCTCACACTCCGCATGCTCCGAAAGATCTTCCGCTAGATCCTCGCCGACACCAGAAAATCTGTGACCCACGCCCTCGTCACGAGCCGCCTAGACTATGGAAACACCCTATACGCAGGAATCACCGCAAAACTTCAGAAACGTCTTCAGCTAATACAAAACGCCTCTGCACGCCTCATCCTCGACGTACCCCGCCACAGCCACATCTCCGCCCACCTGAGACACCTGCACTGGCTACCCGTCAACAAAAGGATCACCTTCAGGCTCCTAACCCACGCACACAAAGCCCTCCACAGCAAGGGCCCCGAATACCTCAACCGTCGCCTCACCTTCTACACGCCCACTTCGTTCCACCAGCCTCGCACTCGCCGCCGTCCCTCGCATCCGCCGAACCACTGCAGGTGGGAAATCCTTCTCCTACCTGGCAGCCAAGACGTGGAACTCCCTCCCCGCCCACCTCAGGACCACCCAGGACCACCTCGCCTTCCGGAGGCAGCTCAAGACCTGGCTCTTCGAGCAGCAGTGACCCCCACCCCCTAGCGCCTTGAGACCCTCACGGGTGAGTAGCGCGCTGTATAAATATAATTGATTGATTGAAATGCACTTGTTCTTTTTGTACCTTTATCATTTATTTGGGTCAAAACTGCTCCAGTACCTACTCCACTAGCATCTGTGGTAATTATACTGTGCCATGTGGGATCAAAGCCATACAATGGTGGAGCTTCAGAAATTTCTCTTTTTATCTTTTTTAATGTTTTTTTCACACTGCTCAGACCAATCAATTTTTTGCTTCAATTTCAGTAGCTGTCTTATGGTATATGTCATAGTTGAAAAATTTGACACAATTTTGGCATAAAATTCTGCTAAACCTAAAAACGCCCGTACATCATCTTTGTTTTTAGCCGTATGAACATCCTCAACAGCTTCCAAAAACTATTTTTTCGGGTTAACTCCCTCTCCTGAAATCTCATGTCCTAAATAATAAAAATTTTCCTGCAATCTTGCACTTACTCATCTCTGCTGTTATACCCTTTCCTTCTAGCCTTTGCAAGACTTTTGCGAGGGGACAATTATGTTCTTGTCCATTTTTCCCCATAACAAGAATGTCATCTTGGAATATTAATAAATCCCTCATGTCTTTGAAAATTAGGTGCATCAACCTTTGAAACGCTGCTGCAGAAGCCAGTCCAAAAGGTACTATCTTGAATCTGAAACACCCAAATGGTGTTACAAAGGTGGTGAGGTTTTTGTTTTCCTCATGCAATGGTATCTGATAGTATGCAGCTTTGAGATCGATAGTTGAAAACCATTTGATGCTTCTGGTGCATGAAAGCATCTAATTTATTTTTGGTAGAGGAAACTGCTCAATTAAGATACTCTTGTTGAGATCATGAAGAACCACACATAGACGGTCATTTTGACCGCGGCGGGCGGCGGTCGCCGCCCGCCATGTAGTCACCGCCAAATGGCTGCTCCGTGGTCAGGAGACCGCGGATGCCATTCTGGCTTTCCCGCTGGGCCGGCGGGCGACCGCCAAAAGGGCACCCGCCGGCCCAGCGGGAAAGGCCCTGCAACGAGAAAGCCGGCTCCGAATGGAGCCGGCAGAGTTGCAGGGGTGCGACAGGTGCAGTTGCACCCGTCGCGATTTTCACTGTCTGCAAAGCAGACAGTGAAAATCTTCATGGGGCCCTGTTAGGGGGCCCCTGCACTGCCCATGCCGGTGGCATGGGCAGTGCAGGGGCCCCCAGGTGCCCCACGACACCCGTTCCCGCCATCCTGTTCCTGGCAGTAAGAATCGCCAGAAACAGGCTGGCGGGAAGGGGGTCGGAATGCCCATGGCGGTGCTGCAAGCAGCGCCGCCTTGGAGGATTCCCTGGGCCAGGGGAAAACCGGCGGGAAACCGCCGGTTCCCCTTTTCTGACCGCGGCTTTACCGCCGCGGTCAGAATGGCCCTGGAAGCACCTGTTGGCGGTGCTTCCGTGGTCCCCGGCCCTGGCAGACATGGACCGCCAGGGTCAGAATGACCCCCATAATCTTAGCTTTCCATTAGTTTTTTTAGCTATCACTAAAGCCACTACCCATTCAGCAGACTCAACAGGTTTAATAATACTTGCTGATTGTAATTTCTGTAATTCCTTCTCTACCTCTCCCTTTATTGAAAAAGGACTTTTTCTCACTTTGTGAATGGCAGTAGTTGAATTTGATTTAAGTTTTGTTTTATGTTGAAAATGCTTGAGTTTCTCAATCTTCCCTGAAAATACCTTCTGAAATCATTTTGCAAAGTCTAATTTGAACTGTGTTTCCGGTTGTACTGCTAAAACGGGTTCTGTACCTTTAGGGTCTAGTGTAATAAGCAATGCCCCTTGATCTTTGTACCCAAGGAATGATAGACCTGTCATGGACCCATATAATTTGTTTTGAGCCTCTTTATTTTTAAACTTAAATAATAATTTTCTGTACCCAACTGTTAGACCTAACAGCCTTAGGGTGGTCACCTCTAACTTTTTGCCTGCCTCCCTCCACTTTTTAGATACTGTTTTTGCTGGTTTTAAGACTCTGTGCACTTTACCACTGCGAACCACTGCAAAAGTGCATATGCTCTCTCCCTTTAAACATGGTAACATTGGATCATACCCAAATGGATTATTTAATTTACTTATAAGTCCCTAGTAAAGTGCACTATATGCGCCCAGGGCCCGTAGATTAAATGCTACTAGTGGGCCTGCAGCACTGATTGTGCCACCCACTTAAGTAGCTCCTTAACCTTGTCTCAGGCCTGCCAATACAAGGCGTGTGTGTGCAGTTTCACTGCCAATTCGACTTGGCATTTAAAATTTAAAAGTACTTGTCAAGCCTTAAACTCCCCTTTTTCTACATATAAGTCAGCCCTAAGGTATGCCCTGGGTAATCCATAGGGCAGGGTGCTGCGTAGGAAAAAAGCAGGACATGTACCTGGGTAGTTTACTTGTCCTGGTAGTGTAAAACTCCTAAATTCATTTTTACACTGCTGTGAAGCCTGCTCCCTTCATAGGCTAACATTGGGGCTGCCCTCATATATTGTTTGAGTAGTAGCTGCTGATCTGAAAGGAGTAGGGAGGTCATATTTAGTATGATACAAAATCCTGCTGACTGGTGAAGTTGGATTTATTGTCACTATATTTGAAATACCACTTTGAGAAAGTAAGCATATCTCTGCACTTAAATCCTTCTGTGCTTTGCAAGCCACGTCTGGCTGGGTTTATTTGACAGCTCCCTTGTGCATTCACTCAGACACACCCCAAACACAGGATACTTAGCCTCATTTGCATACATCTGCATTTTGAATGGGTCTTCCTGGGCTGGGAGGGTGGAGGGCCTGACACTTGCATGTCAAAGAACAGTAGCCTGCCCTCACACAAAGGACAACCACACCCCCTACTGGGACTCTGGCAGACAGGATTGAACTGAAAGGGGGCCTTGTGCACTTCTAAGCCACTCTTGGAAGTCTCCCCAACTTCAAAGGCACATTTGGGTATTTAAACAGGGCCTCTGCCCCTACCAACTCAGACACTTCCTGGAGAAGAAACCTGAACCAGAACCTGCATACTGCCAGGAAGAACTGCCTGGCTGCCCAAAGGACTCACCTGTCTGCTTCCTGTAGAGGACTGCTGCCTTGCTGTTGCCCTGCTGCCTTGCTGCTCTCTGGCTGTGGGGAAGAAGTGCTCTCCAAGGACTTGGATAGAGCTTGCCCCCTGTTCCCTGAAGTCTCAGGACCAAAAAGACTTCATCTCTACAAGAAGGACTCCTTGTGCGGCGCAAATCGACGCAGAGCCTGGCAGAACCGATGCACAGCCTGTACCGCTGTGAAAAATTCACTGCACGCCTAACTGGAACGACGCAGCCCGACTTTGCAACGAGAAGATCGACGCAGCACCAGCGTAGCGACTGGAAATTCGATGCACGGCCCACTGGATCGAAGCACAGCTGAGCCAGAATGACACAGCCCGACTTCCAGAGAGAAATCGATGCAGTGCCTGCCATGTGGTAGTAATTTCCACGCACCGCCCACCAGATCGATGCAGCCCCTGTGACTTCATCCTGAAGAGGATCCATGTCTGAGTGCCGGAAATCGACGCGCAGCCGTCCCTGCATGAAAATTAAACAACGCATGGCCGTGTGCGGCCTGAGAAATCGAGGCACACCCTCTTTGAACCACGCATCTCCTCCTCTGTGGTTCTTTGCAGAGATTTTGAACACGAACCAGGTACTTTGTGCTTGAAAGAGACATTTATTGCTTTTAAATGAATAAATACACTTTATATCACTTTTACAGTGACATCTCAACATATAATTATTGCATTTTAATTGTTTTGACCTGCATCTTATCAGATAAATATTATATATTTTTCTAATCACTGTGTGGTGTATTGTTGTGGTGCTATACTGTGTCATTGCATGATTTATTGCACAAATACTTTACACATTGCCTTCTAAGTTAAGCCTGACTGCTCAGTGCCAAGCTACCAGAGGATGGGCACAGGATAATTTGGATTGTGTGTGAATTACCCTGCCTAGAGTGAGAGTCCTTGCTTAGGCAGGGGGTAACATGACTGCCAACCAAAAACCCCGTTTCTAACACCAACCATGTCTATAGGTGCCCCCGTAAATGTTTTCGGTGAAATGTCTGGTTTTTCTAGGTCATTTCCCATGACTAGTTCAAATAGTTTTCTGCCAAACCTCCTGATTAACAGTAGTATATGGTGATCCTCAGTCCACTACAAATAAAATGTCCACTCCCCCTATAGATACTTCACAAACTGGTCTTTTCCTGCCCCCCTTTACACTCAATAAATCTTCATTTACATTCAATACACATAAATTCATGTCCGAATCTTCTGAAGAACTGGAGTATATTTCTTCCTCTACATCTACGCATTTCACCCTAGTAATTTCCTTTGCTTTTTTTTTTCTCTGACACACCTTATAGAAATGTCCAATTATGCAACAATTCGAACATTTCTGATTGCGGGCCGGGCAACTCTTCTCATTGGCTAAATTATATTTGCTTCCACATCTGAAACATATTTTACCAATGACCACTTTTGATTTGTTCATTTTTACTGTGTTATTCGGATGATCCAGGCCCACAGTTTTTCTTGCAATTTTTTTTGATTTCTTTACTCTAGCAACAAGAGCATTTTCTTCTTTACTACTATGCAAGGATGATTCTTCTTTTGCCCGTAGCTTATCCTGTATTATTGGATTTGCAGTGTGCACCACTATCTGCTCTCAAATCAATTCATCGTGAAGTGTGCCGAACTTACATGTGAGTGCCAAAGTTTTAAGTGCTGCAAAAAGTCTTTGATTGACTCATTTTTTTCTTGTTTCCCATGGAAGAACTTATAACAGTCCACGGCAACACACACAGTAGGTTTAAAATAATGAGTTACATCTTCTAATGCATGTGCATACACAACCCTTGACCATCTATTTTTTATTTATTCTATTGTATACCTTCAATCCTCTTGCACCTAAACAATGTAGAAGTACTTTCTTTTTTTTCCACTGTAAGGGCCTGATTTACACTTTTTTAGCGCCGCATTTGCGTCATTTTTTGACACTAAAGGGGCACAAACTTACAAAAAATAAATTTTTTAAGTTTGTGCCACTTTTGGGTCAAAAAAATGACGCAAATGCGGAGCTAAAAAAGTATAAATCAGGCCCTAACTTCTTCATACTCTTTAAATGTGTAGATATAACTCTCAAAACACTCCGGACATTCTTCTCACTTAACATGTGGTTCTCTTTTTCGAGGAAAAAATGCTTAAGTTGGAGTTCCATACATTTCCAGGCCTCATAGTAGTGTTAATTTACCAATAAGGTGTGAAAATAATCAATGAAACACAACATGAAGTGTGTGTATCACTGATGAAAATGACATACGCAAACAATATTGTATAAGTGTGTGTGCCATTGATTATCTGTCAAACAGTGTGTGTTTCACTGGATTGTTTGAAGTAACACCGAAAGACTGCAGAAGGTAAGGGTGCGTGTCACTGAGTTTGCTCAACAGATTCTGTACTGGCTGGGGATTTAGAAATAACAACACAACATGAAGTGTGTGTATCACTGATCGCTGATAAAAATGACACACACAAATAATATTGTATAAGTGTGTGTGTCACTGATTATATGCCAAACAGTGTGTATTTCACTGCATTTGCTTAAAGTAGCACTCAAAGACATCCGAAGTTAAGTGTGTGTGTCACTGAATTTACTCAGCAAATCCTGTACTGGATGGGGGTTTATTGTTATAAATAACAACTCGAGCATCCATAAGCTTGAAAAGTTCCTCAGTACCGCTAAGTTAATTGACAAGAGCTAAATGGTAACCACTTACATATGACTGCGTGTCATGTGAGCGTGCACATGCATTTCAATGACATTGCTATACCACTTGACTGCTCTTAGCCAGATCATGGCCCCAATAAAGACAGCAATCTGCATTCCATGGCCCAAAATCACACATGCCTGAAATGTAGGGCAGACATCTGTGATTCAAAGGGGAACCTTTGAAACACCCCCAACTTCAAAGGCGCACTTCAGTACATCTACTGGTACCACACTTCAGCAACTTTGAGACACGCTTGCAGGAATGTGAGGCAGAGATGCTGGACCACGTGGTACATATTGCCAGAGGACTATGTTGTGCAGAATGAATATTTACTGCCCCATGAAGGCACCACGCACCGTTCTAAGATTGTGGTTGGCCTGGGAAAACTGGTTGCTGCAGTGTGGCACTCTGAAGTGTGCTTTCCAAGAGGATGATGGCATGCCCCCTGTTCTCTTGTGGCGGTCTCAGGGACATCAAAGACGTCCTGTGAGGGACCTTCACCTTCTATCGCTGTCATCTGGAGAGTGGTGCCCTCGTAAGTACTCCCCTCATCTGCAGGACTTCATTGGGCAGCAGCAGTGCGAGTGCTGAAGCAAGTGTGATATCTAGAGATTGGTTTTGCCTGGTGCAGTGCCTTCAAAGTATTGTCCGCATTTCAAGGAGTGTGGTCCTTCATTGTGGAGCCATGACATGCATAAGTGGGTGGTTTGTTGTGAGTGGCTTTACCAGTGCGGGACTCCGCATGGCCCACCTTTGTCAAGTGCATTGCATTCCACTCATGTGACTCCTGACTGCATGCTCATTGTGTGGGGTGTCTGTGCCATAGGTGATGACCCTCAGAGGTGTGGGCATCACAGGAACAGTGCTGTATCCTACCTTGTGTGGCCCCGCTGAACTTGCATCTTTTGTGTGTCGCCGGATCATCTGGTGTGACTCAAGTCATCACGCACCAGACGTTGTGCCTCATTCCTGGGAGGTACGACATTGAGCACTTTGTGTTGGTGATCGGGATTGTCTGGTGTGACTCAAGTCACCGCGCACCAGATGTTGTGCCTTATTCCAGGGAGGTACAGGAGTGGAATCCGATTTGTGTTTTTAACCGGTTTGTCTGGTGCGGCGCAACTCATTGTGCACCAGACTTTGAATGCGCAATTAGAACCTGTCTGGTGCGACTCAAGTCCTAGCGCACAAGATGTTGTGCCTCATTTCAGGGAGGTATGACATTCAGCACTATGGACCTCATTTTAAGTCTGGCGGCCCTTGGCCAAACTGCTGAAACGCTGCCTGTACCACCATGTGGGTTGGATCGCTGGGCCGGAGGTGAGTACCTCTGGCCCGCCGGTAGCCGTAACACTGCCATCAGTATTACGACTCAGTCACACCTCCATGAAAATGCTGGCGGTCATGCACCCGGTGACAGGAATCTCCATTTCTATCACCAGCAGACACCTCCCACACCTACATTCACTCACCCCCATTCACACACATTCGCTTACATACACCCCCACACACTTGCTCCCAAACACATATTCACATACACCCATTCACTCGCACACACGCACTCAAACAGACACACACACTCGCACACATGCACTCAAACGGACACCTCTTCTCCCCCTCAGCATACATGCACTTACAAATGCACACACAAACACCCCGCCTATTCGCATTCAAATACACACGCAGGCACCACATACATTCACACAACACCCCCCTTTCAGACGATCAACTTACCTGCTTCAGCGAGGTGGCTGTCTGGGGGGGATGGGTCATGGCACTTTCCACCGCCGGCACGGAACCAGCGTGCAGGAAATGGCCACATCGTATTACGGATCGTAATAAGGGGGCGTCGTCCTGTTGATGTGGCGGTGCCGGTGGTGGAAACCGCCTCTATTAAGACGTTGGCCAGGCCGACGATGTCAGATTTCCACCAGAAATCAGGTGGAAATCAGCACTATGTCTCCGGACCACCAGCACTGTCAGTCTTTTGGTGCCTGCGGCTTTAGCGGTCTTTCGAGAAGACCAACGAAGTCGAAATGAGCACCTATGTGTTGGTGATCAGAATTGTCCGGTGCAACTCTTCATCCGACACCTGACATAGCACCTCCATCCAGGAAGGTGTGGATTGGTATCTCTCCATGTGCAACCGGGACCAACTGGGGCTTCTCAAGTCTTTGTGCCCCAGCACCTCCTCCAAGGGAGGTGCGGGATTTGGGAACCATTGTGTTTGAGTGCCTGGTTAGGCTGGGTCCCACTGTGACCAGTGTGTGTACCCCAATGACCCTTCCCCCATGCTTTGCAGACCTGGGTCCGCATCAGGACGCACATTGTGGAGACCTCTCAGTGAACTTCCAGAGTGGTGGCCAAACCTCGATTTGTTGACTATTATCTGCTCTGGTGGTGTCTCTTCCTTTCCCCCCATTTCATCCCCAAGTGCCTGAACAAAAGTGACTCCAGCAGTGTGCGGCCTAGCACCCGGGGAAAAGCTATTCAGATCTTCAGCTAGTGGGAGGTGGGGTAGTAGGGCCAGTTGGAGGGTGGAAAAGGTATTTGGGTTCAAAGGAGGGGTCTGCGAGCGCAGTGACAGCTAAGCTGCTGGATATCAGAGCACCTCGTTTGGGTGCTGGGAGCGAGTATATGCAAGTGCATAAGTTTCATGATGCCTGATATCCATGGCACCACCTGGTGGTGCAGAGTGAGTGCTTGGGAGCGATTGTGGGTGAGTGTTGCACTGTACAACGGTGTTGCCTGACATGTTAATTCTTGCCACAGGGCTTACACGGTTGACCTTAGAGTTCTCCTCTGTGGCCCAGGCTTCAGAGCTAATTTAAAGTGCTGCATTGCCCTGTATGAACATATTGCTGCTATCATTGTGAACGAGGGTGCACCCTACGCCTATGTATAACTGAGTTGGGGTAATGGCTAAGGTGGGTCTTGTGCTGACAACAATTGTCATCTCATGTGGGTGCTAGGAGGTAATGATCATTTTTCTCATGTGTACATACTTAAAATTTTGTTTTAACACAGTTGGGCCTAGTTCTGTTGGGGTTGTTTCAAATGTTGATTCCTGCCTAGAGTTACATGTTATTCACGCTGTGTTAATTATTGTGTGAGTTGAATACAAAACTTAATTACATACATCCTGCGTGAAGTCTCTTTTGTGACGCTCAGCGTAATTGCTGAGCGGTATTGCTGTGCCATTTACACATTACCCATGTGCTAAGCCTGACTGCTCTGTGCTAAGCTATCCTAGGGTGAGTGCAGGTCATACAGTGAGTGTAACTATCCACCCCTTAAGGGAGTGGGGAGTTCTGCCTGGCTAGGGCCTAGCCTCATCCAACTAGAATGCGCCACCTCCAACATTTGGCAGTCAAGTGGTGGGATAGGACTTGCAATTGCACAGCATCACACAGTAATTAACTATGTGCCATGACGTCACGTTTGGCAAAAAGTTCTTAAGGTGTGCCTGAGGGAAAGATTGACTTCAGTGTCAGGAAAGAGCTGCTCCCCATAGATTTGTATTTTGGCTCCTGCTAGTTTGCTACCATGCCTGGACACCTACCTAATGGAGACACCTTTGAGTCAGCCGGTCTGGACCCAGGGGGGTCAGTGAATAGGGAGAGACATCGTGAGTGTTGGGAGGGAGCATATGGACCAGCGGTAGATGTGGAGAGACCCTGTCCTTCGGGCAGAGGGTCTCCTTAGCCACTGGTGGCAGTGTGTTCTCCAGGTGCATGTCCTTTGAAGAGCTGGAGGTCAGGAGGGAGGAAAGGACACTAGAACTTGAAAAATAGAACAAGGAGCAGACCCTAGCCCTTGCCAACTTGGAAAAATAGAAAGTCCTGGCCAAATTGGAAAGTGAGTAGGCCCTCACTGAAAAGGGACTAGCCATGGAAGAGAAAAAGATGTCCCAGAGCTTAGCTTAAGAGAAATGGACAATAAGGGCCCTACAAATATGGTCCAACTGAGGTAATGGTGGCAGTGCACCTGCTGCTTTCGATAGTGATAGTAAAGGTCGCATTCCTGAAAAATGAATACCACAATTCCTGTTGGTGGGGGTATCAAGAACTGGCTCTCCAATTATGAGGCACTATAATAGCGCACGGGGTCCAAGAGGAAATTTGGGAGGGGGTGTTAAGTTGGGTTGGTACTTCCCTAACGTGGGAAGAGATGCCCTCCTGACACCGGCATGGGAGGGCATCATGAGCTACCCAGTCAAGAAAGCCATTCTAGTCAGAATTGAAGGGATCTCTAACTCTGTACTGGAAAGACATTAGGGAGGTGTTCCCCAGTCGGTTGGGCTGGCTATCTCCCCACCATGGGTGGGGGAGATGCAAATCAGTATAGGCAGCTCCCTGTGGAGCTGGGTGGTAAATGTGTCTCATGCTCCTTTTCACATGGAGAGGGGAGTAGGGGGCGGGCCACAGCCCTGGAGGTCTAATGTTCCTTGTCAAACAGAGGAGGTAGTCAAGGATGGACCAGTGCACAAGAAGTCCGATGTTCCTTCTCAAAGTAAGGGGGGAGTCGGATTGGGCAAATGCCTGAAATACCCTACACCCATCCCTTGGGCCTGGGCTTGGTGGATTCTCAAAGTGAGCACCGGGTGGGGAAGTTGGCCAGTGTTGGAAGGAAATCGGGTGGGTGGGAGTCCTCTCATAGCAGAGGGATGTGAGGTAACTACTGGAACCGGTGAACCAGGTGTTCGGCTTCTGGGTGTATCCTATCCAAAATGAGGGGCAGAGAAAAGAAGAACTCCTCCCTGAGCCCTGGCCAGCCCCACAGTATAGGCGGTATAGGCCCTAGGCTGGAAGACCAGGCGCAGGAAGCCATCTCTGACCTCATCAGCATGGAAGGGGGAGGATAGTGCAAGACATCTGGGGCCATGGGGCCCCCCTTTTTGGAGGCCACTGAGGGCAGAGGCCCTTGGATGGCTAGGGGCCTGTTTATGGATGCTGATGACTGTTGGTGCCCTTAAACTGCTGCTGTTCAAGTGAGCTAACGTAGCCCCGGGGGCAGGACCAAGAAGGCCCCCCGGGAAGGAAGGAGCCACACCCTACGGTGGGCCCTGGGAGCAGCAATTGGGATCCTACTGGGATCAGGGGCTTACAGCTGGAGGGGGGGTACCACTGCAGTGGTGTGTCAATGTCCAGGCTTTTTCACCCTGAGCTGGGTGGTTTATCAAGGGAATGATTAAAGCCACCCTGGCTTTAGGCTGGTATGAGGTCATGTAGGTCATGGCCTTGTTAGGGGGATTGCCCTGAAACCTTTTGCTTTTTCCTCTCAGCTTTTCGCTGACTCTCTTGGCGTGGCCTTAGTACTCTGGGCACTTTCCCACTGTACTGCAATGGGAAAGTGCATGCGCCCTTCCTACATAGGCCAGGAAGGAGCGCCACATGGGTGGTTGAGGTGCTGTACCCAGGAGTGACCTGTAGGAAGGTACATCACATACCTGGGACAGTTACAACTGTGGCTACTGGTGGGGTGCTGCACTAGGTGTGCCAGCCGCCAGAATAGCTTCTGTGCTCAGGGTGGCATCTACATGCCTTGACTAACCCTGAAATACCTTACGCTACCCCTAGGTTGTCCCCTGAAGGGCAGTGAGGGTGGCAGGCATAAGACAGGGCAGGGACACCAGGATGTTCCCTGCCCAAGCAGAGAAGAACCCATACAGGGTTTCTCCTTACCTAGGACTTGGCCCCTCCAATAGGTTTTACAGATTCCCTGTGAGTGGCCTTAGGGACCGGGGCACTGTCCCGATTGCGAGTACAGTGTTGAAGTGCCAGCACCCTTCCTACACCTGGTGGGAGGTGGTTGTAACAAGTGTGTTCTGGACCTGCCCCAGCTGGTCAGAGTGGGCACACTTGCAATGATATTCTGACATGTGCAAACTGGGCCTGGCAGGTCAGTATGTGCCCACTTACCCCATGGTGTCCAAAAAGGGACTAGGTTTTACATTGGTTACCTGTATGTGCACACTTGAACAATGATGTTCCTATGTACACTGAGCCTGACACAGAAGACCAGTGGGTGTGCACTTACACAACAATGTTTAAAGTGCTTTTAGGACTCTAGGTGTTGTTCCACTGTGAATGTAGTGTGAAAGCGCACACGTCTTCCTACCTATGCCAGGAAAGCGGTGCCGACCAATAGGTGCACATATGCGCACTGATGTGCCCCAGTGTACTTGTCCTGTCATAGCAGGCCTGAATGTGCACACTAGCACCCGTGTCCTTTAACTTGTGTTCAGCCTGCCCCTGCAGGCTTGTGTATGTGCCAGGGCACATGTGCCCATGTAGTGAAAGAATACTCATGTATGTTTTCACTACACATGAGAGCTGCTCTGCTCTTAGGTTAACATGGCAATAGGTTACAACTGAACCTGAACTGCAACATTGGATTGCAGTAGAGCAGCCTCACGGTGTTTGGCCTGGCCTGGCAGTTCGGGCTGGACTGTACCCAGGAGGAACACAGTCAAGACTGATTTGCATGTGGCTGGGTCCAAACTGGGGTGGCATGTTAAGCAAAAGAACGATGCATTAAACCCAGATCTGTAACTGGGAGTGTGTGTTTGAAAAGTTTCAACACCCCCTCCTTCATCCTTTTGTGTTGCTGAAGTTTAGCAAAGACATCCGTGGTTCAAAGGGGATCCCTAGGAACCATCCCCAACTTCAAAGACACACTTCAGTATATCTACTAGTAGCACACTTCAGCAACTTAGAGCTACACTTGGAGGAACGTGGAACAGAGACGCTGGACCGCGTGGTGCATACTGCCAGAGGACTCTGTTGTGTGCAAGGAGTATTAACTCCCTCCAGGAAGGGACCACGCACCGTTCTGACATTACGGTTGGCCTGGACAAACTGGTCGCTGCAGTGTGGCACTCTGTAGTGTGCTCACCAAGGGTATGACAGCGTGCCCCCTGTTCTCTTGTGGAGGTCTCACAGACAACAAAGACCTCCATTGAAGGGTCTTCTACTGCTGTCATCTGGAGAGTGGTACCCTCATAAGTACTCACATCATCGGCTGGACTTCATCAGGCAGCAGCAGTAAGAGTGTTGAAGCAAGTATACTATCTGGAGACCGTTTTTTGCCTGGTGCAGTGCCTTCAAAGTATTGCCTGCATTTCAAGGAGTGTGGCCCTTCATTGTGTGGCCAAACACTCATAAGCAGCTGGTTTGTTGCAAGCAGATTCACCAGTGTGGGAACCTGCGTGGCCGGCCTTTGTCGAGTACATTGTATTTTTCTCATGTGACTCCCAAATGCATGCTCATTGTGTGTGGTGTCCTTGTCATAGGTGACAAACCTCAAAGGTGTGGGTGTCCCAGGAACAGTGCTGTATCCTACTTTGCGTAGCCCCACAAACCTAAATCTTTTGTGTGTGCAACCAGATCGTTTGGTGCGAGTCAAGTCGTCGTGCACCAGACGTTGTGTCTCATTCCAGGGAGGAACGGAATTGGAATCCTTCTTGTGGGTTCTCAAGGATTGTCTGGTACGACTCTGATCATTGCACATCAGGCATTGTGCCTCATTCGAGGGAGGCATGACATGGAGCACTTTGGCTCATATTTATACTCTGTTTGCGCCGGATTTGCATCATTTCTTTTGACGCAAATTCAGTGCAAACTTAACTCCATATTTATACTTTGGCGCTAGATCCGTACAGCGCCAAAGTTATTTCGTTTGAGTCATTTTTTGGACGTGAAAACCTACCTTGCGATAATGACATTGAAGGTAGGCGTTCCCGTGCAAAAAATGACTCTAAGGCATGCGCGCCTTATTTATCCTCTGGCGTCAAAATGACTCACAGGAGGAGGCGGGCCTTAAAACAAGGCGCCCAGCTGGATTTGTGCTGTTTTTTAACACCTGGGTCAGGGCAGGCGTTAAGGGACCTGTGGGCATTTCCATGGTGGGAGACCATGGAAACAGTCCACAGGTGCCCTTCCCTGCACCCAGGGACATCCCCTGCCACCCTAGCCCATCCCTGGAGGACACCCATGGATGGGGGACCCATCCATGGTGAGTGAAGGTAAGTGCAGGTAAGTATATATATATATTTTTTTAGGTGGCATAGGGGGGCCTAACTTGGGCCCCCCTACATGCCACTGTGCCCAATGGCCATGCCCACGGAACATAAGTCCCATAAGTCCCCTGGGCATGGCCATTGGTCAGGGGGGCATTACTCCTGTCTTTGCTAAGACAGGAGTCATTTCCATGGGGGTTGTGCTGGTAAGTCCTGTATTGGCCAGTGATGAGGTAGAATCTATTGATGACATTGAGGGTGACTGTGCCATAGACCCCTTCATTATATGGTCATATTTCTTCACAAATGTGAACACTCTGCCATTTTGATAATCTCATTCGTCCCTTTTGAGCTTTCTCGCTTTCCTTTCTTTGATCTCTTCTTGATACCTAGTGTTAACATCATTAAGTATCTTATAGTTTTTCTGAATTGTCTCCTCCGAACCTAGTTCCCGAATTTATTTTTCTAATGAATCTATTTCACTCTGTAACTTTGCTACTTTTCGCTCTGAGTTTACAATTAGTATATCAATTAATCTCATTGAGCTTGCTGTTAATTCCTGATCCCACCGTTGTAATAAATCCATATCCAAGTCAACATATGTGGGGAAAATTTGTAATCTAAGACCCCTAGGGATTCTATTTAGTTTCTTATACTGTTTAAGGGTAATTCCATCCCACCATTTGGATATTTCATTTTTCTTCAATTTCTCCAATCTTATAAATTTATCCCTTAAACCCTCTTTTCGCAAGTCTGTCCAACTCTTTACTGCCTGCTGAATAGTATGACCCCGGTTTAGATTATTGAACAGATCTTCCGCTATTTTATCCCTCTCCATCTTCTAGTGTTGCAATTCCTTATCTATATGTGACAGAGCTGCCTACTCCAACTAAAACCGATGATAACAAGGGCTGATCAAAAAGGATGATCAAACCACACTGGTTGAAGGAGCTCGAGGTGGGGAGCCAAAGGCCGCAAGCATTTGGCTCACTGCCTTCAGCACCCCCCCCCCCACAGGACCTCGAGCCTTGCTCTTACCAGTCCCGACAATGAAGGGCTAACCCTTCACTGTCGGGCCCGGCGAGCGCATGGATTGAGGCATCTATGCCTCGCAGCACCTCGTGGCTGGGGTCGGGAGCCTCGCGCTCAGTGTCCCCCCACCAGAGGATCTCTGACCTCGAGGCGAGGGTCATGGAGCACGAGGAGCACGACCCCTGCCACCCCACCACACTCCAGAACGTGCTAGGTGCAAGCTAGAGGCCTGAGGGCCCTAGCCTCACGCGCTTGGGCCCTCAGACCCTAACATATATCATTGGGCCCCAAATGGCTGGGGCCCTTGGGCCACGAGCATGAGGCTTGTTTAAAAAAAAATGTAAAAAATTAATAAATAATACATTTTAAAAAAACACTTAATTATTGGGGTCAGAGGACACAAAGCACAATGTGAGTGACCTCTGCCCCGTAGCCCCCCAGCCCAACCACACAACTTCTCGACGGTGGGGGCTCTGAGCAACAGGCTCCAGCCCTACAAACATCTATCCACTCACCTTAGGTTAGGGTCCTGGGTAGGTGGTGAGAAAGAAGCAAGGGACCCCCATGCTCCCTCCACAGCATGCAATTTTTCAAAAGACTGTGTCCAGGGTGGTGGAGCTGGCTCTGCCTGTCTGCTCCACCGTCTAGGCTGGAGCTTAGAGTGAGCTCCACCCCCACACATGGTCCGGAGCGTGGGGAGCTAGGGCAAAAACACGGAAAAGGATCCCAGGATCAGGCTGTCAATCTATTGTACATTTATTTATACAATGAACTGTAATGTTTCAAATTGTTTTGAGTTATATATTTTTATAATTAATGTTATTATGTGACATTATAAAGATCAGAGGTGGCATAGTAATATGAGTAAAATAAGGCCCCGAAGGCCGCCGAACCATATAAAATAATGCCTTATTGAGAGATTCCTAGATCTTATGTTGTGAAGCAGCGCCACCCTGTGGACTTTTGAATAAACAGTGTATGGTTTTTGAGAAATGTGAACAACAGGCTTTGTGTATTGTACCTTAAGAACAATGTAGGGGCTGATAGTGTACTTAATAGCTAATATCCTGAGTGAGATTGTTTAATTGTGTATGTAAAAAATCATGGAGAAATTTGACACTTGTCTTAGCATTTACCTCTGAAAGTACCCCCACTATTTAATAAAGATAACACTTGTTAGCCTGGGGTAATTTTCAACTCTTAATCATTCAAGTAAGCGTTTGTTAGAGCCTTATGGTATATTTATGAATGTATTAGGAATGTAACATTAAATTAGTTATGGTTAAAGTCAATTATGTCTCTTTTTTGTACGTAGGATCCCCAAGAGCAAATGCCAACCTGTGAGGAAATGGATGCGTTTCAGCAAGGTACAGCTATCTATACCTTTATAGTTAGAGAACCTTGTCAACAAACTAGTCTTATTTTTTTTTATTTTGCTTTATTTTTAATAATGTATCCTGATACTTTTCTTTCTTTACACAGAATATAACGCAGAAGTTCAGACAGTTGTGAAAACTTTACAGCGGATCCTAGAGGCTCAAGATGCAAAGTCTTCAGCGCAACAAAATATAGATCTTACAGGTAAATAACATTATCCAATGCCTCAGAGAATGCTAAGGGTCACTGGTATATTGTAAATGTGACATTTTTATTTCCTCTTCTGTACAGAGGCCCTGGTGCACAAATGAGCAGCATATCATTGGCGCAAAATGTGGAAAGTGGCATTCAAAAGGCAGGCCAGAAAAGGAAGTCTACATCACCTAAACATGGACCACCTATAAGGAAAGGTTCCAACCGTGGGAACACATCAGATGTGTTCAAAAATGGAGAGCCAAAATAATCCTAACCTCTTTCTCTCTCTCTACCTACTTTTTTTTCTCCCTCTAGGATATAGCGGTTCTAGCAATACCTAAAATTATTTTTTTATCTTTCACATCGAAGAACCGTCACAAAAGATCTCAGAAGGTGTTCGCCTTAAGACCAAGCGGTCTGCGTCACCTTAAAAGGACGTCACAGGAGTCTTACAGAACACAAAGTCGTCAACAGCCGTGGAGATCAGCGCAGGCCATCAGGACAAACAACAACCTGGGTCTACAGATAATCGTCATAGACCAGGTACAGCCCTTATCCACTGCACCACCTTACAAATAAGCACTGCCACCAGTACGTCAACCACTTCTACAGAAAGTACATTTCTGCAAGGGTTGGGACACACAGGTGATGGAGCCGTGACACCCGCAGGCACACAACATCAAGTACTGTGTAAAACCACTGAAGGGGATCCCAAACAGTGCAACAACCCTAAAATAAAATAAAACCGTCTTTCCTGAAAGAATCATAAGAAGAAGCAACCGGTCCCTGAGCTACAAACAGTTCCTCTAGGTCTCTCAGTTAAAAACACAGTTACTCCTGGGACAGGACCCAGTAATCCACAGGGATCTAAGGGGGTCATTATGACCCTGGCGGTCACTAGGCATCCAGGGTCACGGTTGCGGTCAGACCACCGCCAAATTGGCGGTCCGACCGTGACATTATGACCGTGGCAGAGCCGTCATGGTCAAACCGCCGACACAGCCAGCCTGCAGCCTGGCGGTCCCGGCTAATGTAATCTGCCAGGGCAGTGCTGTAAGCGGTGCTGCCCTGGGGATTATGAGTCACAATCCGCCAGCCTGTCCATGGCGATAAATACTGCCATGGAAATGCTGGCGGAATGGGGGACTCGGAGGCCCCTGATGGCCCCTTTACTGCCCATGCACTTGGCATGGGCAGCGCAGGGGCCCCCATGCACAGCCCCATTGCGCATTCCACTGCCTGAATTATGGGCAGTGGAATGTGCAACGGGTGCTGCTGACCCCGCTGCACCGCCACATTGCCGCCAGCTCCATTGGGAGCTGGCTGCAATGTTAAGGCCCTGTTCCCCACTGGGCCAGCGGGCAGAAACTCTGTTTCCACCCTCCAGCCCAGCAGGGAATCATAATAGGGCCAGCGGGTTTCAGGCCGCATAGGCGGCCTGATGGCGGGATGGCATTGTCAAAATGAGGGCCTAAGTGTTTTACAACTGAGACGGGTAATGTAGAGGTGGTTCCCAACCGATCGGTCCCAAAAACTCCTATAACTATTTTGGACTCTAGGTTTGAAAAGGATCACCCCATAGAGGACCCTTATGCCACCTGTATAGGGCTTCTAATGGGAAACGGAGGGGTGGAGGTGAGGGTTCTAAACCAATAACAGCCACCAAACGCAGCGGGCCTTCTAGTGTAGACCCAGGGGCGCAGCAATCTCCCGGTCAGCAATCACCCAATCCTACCCCCTGCGCATCCCAAGCATCCATGGCCCTAAGCTATTACGATCACCATTTAAGTTCCCTATATCTGATGTCCCCAATTAATCCCCTGGGAGCGTATGATCCCACCAGTCCCCCTTCAAGTGTGTATGTTCCTCAGTCCTTTCCCTCTTCAGCATACTCTGATATGAGTACAGGTAGTATCGGAGCCCAGAATCTAAGTTTTGGAATCCCGTCTATTGAGGAACAGTCCTCCGAAACACCCAGTGTTCGCATTGTTTTTTTGACCCGTCCTGGTCCAGCCATTCAGAAAGCAGGTATTGCTGTTAACAAAGAAACTGCAGCTGGTATGGCTCAGGGAAATATAAACCCCACATCTAACGCCTCAAGTAATAACCCAGAACATGACATCTTGGACCGCACTAGAGTCCTGGACACATGCAGTATATGAAAAAAATACACCAATCTGTTAGAAAGCTAAAATTCAGGAAGGGGGGGTCGTGATGCCGCATCCCCCAGAGCCGTCCTAAGGGCTTTAATCCAGAGGTTGGCATTGTGTAGGAGGGAGGTGGTCCAATCATGGGAATCAGCTGCTGTAGACATAAGTAATGTACAGGTGTGACTAGGCGTGCGGGGTCGCCTAAGGAGTGTAAGAACCGCATTTATTAATATTGGTGTCCACAGGTCTAAATAAAAAAAGAACAACCTGGATATACTCACTAAAGCTCTGGGGTTTTTACAAGTGCTCAAAATAAGAAAAAACAAGAGCGACCCAACAACTGCTTAAAACCCAAGAAATCAGCATCAGTAACATATAAAACGACCCTGCTAGGCCTCAAAACATAAAGTTAGGAGAAAACATCACAAACATAGGGGTTTTTATGACCTCAGGGGGTAGAGTCCAGAGCCAGGTTACCCCCGAACATCCTGCAGGACCCCTGGCAACAGTAGGTAAAGTGGCATGGACACAGCTTGTAAATACACCTACTATTGTTCGAATAGGCTGCAGGCAGTTACCTAAAAACAGCTTGGCTTGTAAGAAACAGAAGTGGGATACTAACACTAGAAACTGTAAGCTTTAATAAGGAAATTAAAGAAAGCCAGACTAAGGCCCTCATTATGAACTTGGCGGCAATCATCGCCGACTGCCTTGTTGTCGGTGAACAAAAGACCGCCATTGGCGGTGAACTGCACACTGCCATATAATGATGCCAAAAAGACAAATCTCCAAAAATCCTGCAACCTCCACCCACCGCCAGGGCCAATGACGGCGGAAAGGCAGTACACCCCTCTCTGCCACCACCATGCAGACAAATTCCCAACCTACCAAATAATGATGCACAAATCAGCTTGGCGGACAGAGAATGTCGAACGACCATTGGCAGTACTGACCACCACGGCCAGCAATGGGACCAGCCAACAACAAATGCATACATTGGCAAGCACGAAAACTACAAACCTAACACACATCCACAACACTTTAAAACACACTCATACACACCTCACAACCCTTTGCAATGCCAAAAGCACAACAGCTATTGACAACACAACACGCATACACTGAACTCACCATCACACAAGTCACACACACAAATATACCACCTAAACACATACATTGCTCAACCACCATCACAAGCCACACACCCAACCGCACAACAGCACACTCACCAATACACATACAACACACCACCCACAACACACACCATGGCACCCCCTAAGCACCCCGCTTCAGAGACAGGGAGCTAAGGACCATGGTGGACGAAATACTCAGGGTCGATCCACACCTATCTGGCACAGGTGCAGCAGACACCAGTGGCCAGGAAGATGGAGCTATGGCAGACAATTGTCAACAAAGTCAACGCAGTGGGAAACCATCCACACCCAAGGGAGGACATCAGGAAGAGATGGAACGACCTGCGCTGGAAGGTTTGGTCCATGGCATCCAGGCACAACATCGCCATACAGAAGACTGGTGTTGGTCCTCCACCTCCTCCCACCGAATACTGCGACTGGGAGGAGAAGGTCCTGGCTTTCCTGCACCCAGAGGGCCTTACCGGACTCACTGGAGGACTGGACTCGGGTAAGTCAACTACAATACCTTAACAGTCACCACACCTGTAATACATGCATCACCCCATCCCCTCACTATCACGGGGACCCCATCCCCTACCAAGTCCACAAAACCCACACACCCACATCCAAGTCCCCTGCATGCCCACAATCCCCCAAACAAATCACCATCTAGCCCCCTGTGCACAGTCACCTACCCCTGCATGGAATCTGAGTGGCACTACAACACCCACAATGCACCTCCACCCCCTCAAAAATGCATCTAAACGTACACGAAGGAACCTTGCATGCCACTACATGGCAATTTAAGCATCAATTAGTGCTGACTAGTGCTGCAATTCACAAAAAAGTACAGGACACCCACATCTCAATTTTCTCACACACAGGAACCACCACCCATGCTACCAGGACGGAGATGTCATGGAGTGCCAGTCTTCCACCTGAAGACGGAGACCCCACTCAGGAGAATGCAGCAGGATGTCTAGACACAGAGGAAATCTCCAGCCCAACCCACACCACTGGACAGTCACCCTGCAGACGCCCCACCCAGGACACCACTAACACCCCTATAACTCAGCCACCAACACAGCTGTGGCCAAACGATCCCACACCAGTGTCACTAGGACAGGGACTGGCTGCCCACATGTACAGAGGCCAGAGTCTCCGTCCACCAACAGGCCGGATGATGAAGGGCCAACTGCAGGTGGGACCGCCAGACCTGTGCTGAGGACACAGGTACAGGGGGCTATGGCCAGTGGAAGGGCATCAGTGGCTTGGGGGGTGGCCAGAGGATGGATGCAGCAGCCCAGGAGGTGATATCTGAGGTCCTGGGAGCATACCAGCATTCCCAGGACAGAATGGGCCAGAGCCTGGCCACCTTGGAGCAGAATCAGAGGCTGCAGATATCACACCACCAGGAGGCCATGGAGCAATGGAAACAGCTCAATTCCACCATGGCCTCCATTGCAGGGGTGCTGCAGCACCAGTACCACGGCCAGCCTGAGTCCTCCTCCCACCTGCAGGCCACTACCTTTGGCCAGGAAACTGCCCTGCCATCTGCATCTGCAGCATCCACTGGACTGGTGGCACTGCCAGAGGAGTCATAGGACATCAGCACCCCTACCCATGCATCCCAGCTGCACCTTATCAAACATGCCCTCAGACCCAGATATGCCACTCAAACACCAGCCAAGACCAAGCCCAGCTCCAGGAAATGACTCTGCCCTGTACTGTCTCCCTTGTGTGCCACTGAGCTACCTCGTTAACATGCCACTGCCCTCTCACCCTCTTCCAAATGGCCCCATAGACGATACCCCTGTGCAACCAACAGCTGATCATATGTATCTGAGTATGTATTCACCATGTGCTCACTCCTTTTCACTGTCCAAACACTCATGTATATTTTGACATTGAATGAATACACCTGTGCACTCAAAATATATGTCCTAAATCAATATGAGAGAGCAATTGTGAATGTGAATGCATTAGCCAGTTACCATAATAATGCCACTTTTATTGAAGGAGGTGATCTAACACACTGTAGTGTCTGAAGTATCCCACACTGTACATACCATTGCGTGCACTAGCATCTGCCACTTCAGTCAGACAAAGGACACCACAGTAGTAATTACATAAATCAGACTGAAACAATGCAGTGAAGACATCAGCATCATAGAGCAATACCTGAGAGTCACTGGAGGTACAGGCGGATTAGCTGGGTCCTGGAGTTGATATCTTCCCCCTCTTCTTCCTCATTATCACTGTCATCCCTCCTCTGAGATTGCAGGCCTGGTTGGACAGCACCCTCCTCTTCCAGAAATGGGATAGCTTTCCTCACAGCCAAGTTGTGCAGTATGCAGCAGCCCACCACTATCTTACACACCTTGTCAGGGACAAAGCACAGGGATCCTCCAGAGAGATGGAGGCAACAGAATTTTGCTTTCAAGGGTCCTATGGTGAGCTCTAACACCTTCCTAGTATGACCATGGGCCTCATTGCAATTCCTCTCTGCATCTGTCCTGGGATTCCTCACAGGTGTCAGGAGCCATTGCATGTTGGTGTAGCCAGAATATCATGCAAAAGTGGGTGAAAGGGGGTAGAAACACACATTTTACTTGCATACAGCCTGGCTGTCAGCTATGTAACTGATCCAGTGTCATACACACTACCCTATGAGCCAAGCTCTGTTCCCCTGTAGCTGTCCCATAATGAGTGGCACACTGCTGTTTCTCAGGAGAAATGATTCATGGACTGATCCTAGGAACCTTGCATTGACATGTGAAATGTACTGATCAGTAGTACACACCAATTGGACATTCGTGGAGTGATATTTTTTACGATTCCGATACACCTGTTCATTCACTCTTGGAGGTATGAGGGCTATGTGGGTACCATCAATGGCACCTTTCACATGCAGGATATTTGCAAAGGCAAAGAATCCTGATTTGATGGCGGTGAGATCAGCCCTTTGGGGAAACTGGACATAACTTTGCAAGTGTTGAACAAATGCATCCAGGAAATTGGACAGGATGTGGCTGAACATTGGCTGAGATACCCCTGCAGCCATGCCCACTGTTACTTGAAATGAGCCTGTGGCCACAAAATGGAGCACAGATACCACCTGCACAACTGGAAGGTAGGGCATGCTGATTCCGATTGGCCGGCTTCAGAACAGGATCCATTACAGCACAGAGGTCAAGGATTGTAGCTCGATTAAGTTGGCAAGTTTTGATGATGTGACGTTCCTCCATGGTGGCCAGATCTACCAAGGGTCTATAAACAGATGGGGCTCTCCCTCGACACATGGGTCTGTAACTATGTGTGATGAAGGAACACATTTTGAGTTTCGACATACACTTGAATCACATGGTGTCACTATACCTTTCTACAATGCGACACATAGGTAACGCACACAGACACAAAGAATGAGGTAGATGAGGCTAATGTGTGCTGAGGTTTCCCTGTCATAACGGCATCACAGTGTAAACACACTTCCAACCAAGAGTACATGTGGGGATCCAAGATTTATGTCAGTAATCGATGAACGGGAGAGAGAATTGGGCCATGGATGAGGCCTCTGGCCAGGCTATGGAGAAGTGGTGAAAGCAAAATGGCAGCCTCCTGCTATCCAGGTATTAAAGTGTGGAAGTGACTTCATTCCGTTGGTGCTAGTCGTCATAGCGGTAGGCAGAGTTCACTGCCGTGCACCTGATCATTGGATTACATGGTTGTCAATGGGGAACCTGGGCCAATCATGATCGCCGCCAGCGGTGACTGTGCACAAGGCAGCGGTATCTACCGCCATTTTGACAGACCCTTGACACTTCACTCCTGCATTACGTGAAGGGTAGAACTCCACAGCGTGTGCTGCTGTTTCCTGACTCTAGTCTCTGAGATGGCGCGTGTGACAGGGGAACGGGCCTGGCCTTGATCGTGGAGGAGATTGAGAAGCTGGTGGATGGGGTCCTACCCCTGTATGCAAAGTTGTATGGGCGACCAGAGGAGCAGGTGAGTTGCTATCTGTCCTCCTTAGATCTGTGTCATTGTGGTGAATGCCTGTATGCGTTTTTGTTCACTCTGTGAATGCTCAGTCGTAGTGTGACCAGCAGTTTCTGCTTGTTATTTGTTCATTTGCAAGAATCCATGGGCCTTGTCAGTATGAATGAGCATGGCATTTGTGTATGGGACACCCACATTGACGTCTGTTTCTTTACTCTGTGTGTCCCATGCAGGTCAGCGCCCATCAGAAGAAGGGCCTGTGGCAAGCCATCACTAAGGAAGTACGGACCCGGGGGGTCTACAACCGGTGGAGCACCCACTGCAGGAAGAAGTGTAAGGCCCTGAGGCGCTGGGCCAGGAAGACCGGAGAGGGCCAGCTGGGGAATGCCTCCCAACAAGGAAGGGGTGCCCATTGGACACTGACCCCCGCTAATGGCCTGCATTCTGGCAGTGGCCTATCTGGATTTGGATGGGCTCTTGAAAGCAGCATAGCAGCCACAAGGGGGTGAGTACCAACACTGTTGTGATGCCACTATGATTAATGTAGTTAGGTGCTAAGGGGTGCAATCATTGTAGTGCCAGGAACATAGACAGTTGTGGACCTGCAGTCCTGCCCCACCCCACATCTGTGCGATAGTGTAATTGCTAGTTTTGGCAGGGTCCGTAGGACTGTGACGAGTCCCATTTTTGTAAAATGGTATAAATTGTGGCCTCATGAAATTGTAGAAGTATTGGCTTGGCATAGTCTCTCATGGCTTCACTTCACAAAGTGTATCACAGTTGTGGTTCGGAATTGTAATGTAGTGTATTCTGGGGTCATGCCTACTAGTCAGGGGCACAGTCATAATGTGTTGCATCTGCTGAGGGTTAGTACCTGAGCTGGGCGGCAGTGTTTGTGTCCCAAAATGTACATATTTCAATGATTTGACATACTTCTTTCTTGTTTTGTTTCCCCACCCCTGTGCTCTTGTGTCCCTGTGTACATTAGCATCATATGGGGAGGGAGCTGAGGCATTGGCGAGTGGGGATGCAGCAGCCCATGGTTCCAAGGAGGCAGAGTCGACCGATGCCAATGGGACCATTGGGTTGGAGGGTGAGGGGAGAACCACAGGGGAGGAAACTAGCACTGGAGGTAGTAACTCTGATATCTCCTCCGATGGCAGCTCCCTGGTGGTGGCAGACCCTACTGGGCCCACCCATTCTTTGTCATTTTCCGCCACCCATACCATCACCGTCCTCCCTGTTGCTCCCCACTGAGTTGCCTGTGCCCGCTTACCCAGGAGGGTGGGCATCTCCTTCACCCCAGGCACATCATACCCTGCACCAGTCAGCCCTGCTTCCCTCACAGAGGAGGCTATTGACCTCCTGAGGACCATCTCTTTAGGGCAGACAACCATCGTGAATGGCATCCAGGAGCTAGCATCTCAGATGTAGCAATGCAATGCATACCTGGAATGCGTTCATGGTGCCATGCCTAGCCTACAGAGATCTTTTCAGGCTCTGGACTCCTCTTTGACGGCAGCCAGTGTCTCTGTTTTTTCCATCCCCCCTTCCACAACGTCTACCACTTCCAGCACCCCACTCTCTTCACTCATCCCAAGCACACATACAGACAGCCATGCACACAGATCAACACACAGGAAGCACACAGAAAAACACAAGCACCACACCTCCACCACAGGCATGCACACACCCAACATACAAAGGCACACACAACAACATCCACCTCCCCCACTGTGCCAGCCTCCCCCTCCTTCCTGTCTGTCACCTCACTATGTGCACCCAGATGCACTGCATCCTCAGTCACTGCTGCTACCCCCATTCTTGCAGTCACCACACAGGCTGACATCCAGTCATGCAACCCAGACACCACACCTGCACTCTCCACAACTACATTCACATACACTTGCAGCACACTCACCAGATATGCAGACACCCACACAACATCCATCTACACTGGCAGCCTGTCTTGTCCCACTGTACCCACCCCCCCTCCTCCCAAAACACTCAAACGTTCACACTCATCCACACCACACACATCCACCATACATAAGCATCCTAAACAGGCACCTGCATCCACGTCCAGCACATCTGCACCTCATACCACCACTCCCTCAACCTCCACTTCTACCCTTGGCTCCAGATCCCCTCCAACTGCACCTAAGAAGCTTTTCCTCTCCCATGTTGACCTGTTCGAACCCACTGGCCCACCCCGTATTGTCCCTAAACATTTGCATGCCCTAGCCCAGTCCACTCCTCCCTCGTCTAAGTCCGCCCCAGTCCGCCCTTCTCATTCCTGTGCCCCTTCCCCAGGGAGGAAGAAGCCCTGTGTTGCCCCAGGTACCTCTGTCACCCCCGGTCCAGGCCCACTCCCCCTCCTTCCAAGGGCAAACCCAAACCCTCTATACCTCCACCTCCTAAACTTAAACCCAAAACTCCCCCTTCAAGACCTGAGTCCCCACCCCCTGCCCCTGTTCCCTGAGGTGCCTGGCTGTCCCATTGATGTCCCTTCCCTTTAGAGTTTCCTTTACCATTGTAGGGGTCAAGTATGGGTTATATTTGCCCTTTCCGGACTTTACAATGGACTGGCCAATGGCCTTATTTGGATATTCATGTTCTTTGTTGCAATTAGATTTGAGTGCCCAGCAGTGCTGTTGCCACTATATTGAGCCATTGTGTAGCGTTTCACTGTGGGGATATGGCATGCACAGGTGTGTGCATTGGTGCAGGTATTTGTTGGCTTGTGTCTGGTAAGTACATCTTTTTATGGTATGTATGGTTTGGGATGGTGGGAGGGGTTGGGAGTGGGTTGCGGTGTGGGTAGGGTGGGTATGTAACCATGTCCTTTCTTTCCATGTGTACTAGGCTGCGGTACTTACCGTTGTCTTCATCGTCGATCACGGTCCTGGAGGAATATGGCAAGGAGAAGCACTGGGATTATTTCCAGCTCTCGCTCAATGTCTGCGTTGGCGTGTTCTGTGTACCTCCGGTGAGTGTTTTCCTTTATATGGGTCGTTTCCACCATGCTTTGCCTGGCCATGGTTCCTGCCCCGGAACTGATGGCGGTGTGGTGTTTCATTATTAAGTGGGTGGGTAGCGCCTTTCCACCGGCCTGAGGGCAGCCTCCTCCATCGTCCGCAGGACTACAAAAACGGTGGTGTGTGGATGGATCGCTACTTGTTTCTCATTGGCTTCATTATTTGGTGGTCCGGACTGCCAGTCTGTTGGCGGTAGTTACCGCCCCCTCCGGTGGTGCAGTGTTGCCTGCCATGTTCATAATGACCACCTAAGTGTTACAAGGACGTATAAAAACACGCCAACACTGAGCCATAGTCAACTACCAGTGAATGATACCCCAGTAAGGCCACCATTCTGCGACGATCCTCAAGCCAAGGATTCAGAACCGGTGTTTTTAGAAAGTGTTAGAAGGTACAATTGTACTGCAGAGAGGTTTGACGCTACAGAGCACTATGAGGAATTCTGTTTTGATAACTTGGGACGTATAAATTCCTTCGATCATGCATTATAGCTAACCATCAAGCCTTACAAACGCTCATAGAAAGGCTGTTACACGATGTGGGGCCTAAAGATTTTTTCCAACTACACTTCGAGGGCCAGGGCATTGACAGCCATTGTTCACCCGTTGAACACCCTGTGACGTGTTTGACGCTGTAGAATTTCTAGAAAACCTCTCTAGCCTGCTACAGTGTAAGGCTGAAATAGTAGCACATGGCACCTTCAGCATCATCACCCTCATTGTCAGGGGTCATGAGGGAGGTGTTTCCAGACTGTTAAGGAGCACCTTGTGTAGTAAGCTCATTGGTAGAAACAAAGATGTTTGCTCAACTTTAACACAGGGGTATTCAACACGTGTCTGGCTGGTAGCACAGCGGGATTACTGAGGTATTGCACTACACCTGATGCTCACATTATGTTTAGAGCTGCTGAAGCCCGTAGGGCGCTTGAAATACCGCACAACAGAATGGTCGGTTTTGGGGATCTATGGCTTTTTGAGAACTATTTTGCCATTACGGTAAAAGATCTTTACTACAATGGTTTATGGAAGTACTTCACGATTGGGGAGCGCACGAAAAACAAGACTGTGTATGTTCTCCATCATAAAAATCACTTTTACGGTATTTTGAACCTGAGGGGTTTTCTAGGAGCCAAATACGTGTATACCCATTGCGACCATATCTACAACACACAGACAGCTCACCAATGTGAAATACACTGTAAAATCTTCCAGCGAGACAGGTGTATTGAGATCGCTGGGCAGAAGGTACGGTGCCAAACGTGTAATATGTTTTGGCACTTGCAAAACTGCTTGAGCATACATAACAGACTTGTTTGCTGTGTCTCTAAAGCAGACTGCAGGAGATGCGGGCGGTATGTCACCTATGAGCATAAATGCAAAGGTATGAAATGTCCAGGTGTAAGGTATATTGTCACACGTGGACAGAACACAAGTTTTGCATGGTTAAAGGGTTCCCTCAGACCAAAACCGAAGACTACAAAGTGTTCGATATAGAGTGTACACAGGAGACGGTGTACATCAGCCTACTTATATTTATGCTCATCATCTAACTTCCGATAACAGCTGGGAGTTTGAAGGGCATACGTGGGTGAACAATATCCTCACCACTTTCAGGCAACCGAAATTCTATGGGTACACTATGCTGGCTTATAGCTCGAAAGTGTACGACTCCTTCTTTATGTTTGGTGAAAAAATGGCTGTAGAACTCATCACCCAGAGTTCCAAACTGATGTTGTTAAAGGCGGTGCCTTTTCAAATAAGGTTCATCGATACCCTAAATTTTCTACCCATGAAATTGAACAAATTACCAAAAGCCTTTGGTTTCTCAGGGTGCAAAGGTTATTTCCCCCACTTTTTCAACACCTGGGCCAAACAGAATTAGTAAAGTACCATGCCACCACCCGACAGCTACGGTGTTGAGCATATGATGTTGGCTGAGAAAGAGAGCTTTCTACAGTAGTATGATGAAAACCGTGAAAATCACTTTCATTTTCAAACAGAGTTGAAAGTGTACTGTCAGGCAGATGTAATGGATTCTGAAAAACCTGCAACCTTTTCAGAGACATGGTTGTGGAAATGACCAAAAGGGTTAAGGTTTTGAAGCGCAATACCTGAACGGTGAAAAAGACTGTACACTACAGGGACACTTTCCAAAATATCAAGCTGGCTTCTATGTGTATGTCTATCTTCAAACACGTGTTTCTGAAGCCCTGCACCATAGCTCTAGTACCACCCGACCTGTATAACAACAATCAGAAGCGCTATTCAACCCCTTCCATCCAATGGGTCATGTATGTCTCTGACAAGAAAACCATCTTCATTCAACACGCCTTGCAGAGCGGTGAATGCCGAGGGGGGCCTTATTATCTAGACGTCTACACTATAATTAACAATGTGCCTACTGCTTAAGAGTACAATGTTGTTTTTACCACGGTTGTCCCCGCTGTTACAAGGCCCATGAGTTTAACAGACTGTTGCGCACCAAGTTTGAACACTTACACCGCTGAACTCAGGCTGAATATGTTGAAAGCTGTGGCTTTGTAATAAGAACCCTATGGGAACATGAGTGGCTAGACATGCTACCTTCGGATGCAAAACTCGCATCTTTTAAGAGGTGACAGTTACCCGAGCCTTTGGAATCCCTCAATGCCTTATTTTGCTGTCGTACAAATGCTACACAGTTGTACAGGGCTTCGGTTGAGGGTGAGAAAATACGCTATTATGACTTCACAAGCTTGTACCCATTTGTGAACAAACAGAAGTTATACCGTGTAGGCCATCCCACCAGCATCTATAGGGACTTTAAGCCCGTAAGTGAATATTTTGGGCTCATTAAGTGCCATATCTACCTGCCACTGCGGCTTTACTTTATGGTGTTAACATACAGAGTCGACGGCAAGCTCATGTTCCCGTTGTGTTGAACCTGCGCCAAAAGTAAAGAGACTAATGAGTGTAGACACAGTGGCGAGCAGAAGATGCTCATCAGTACCTGGTGTAGCATTTGAGGTACAAACTACCCTTGAGAAAGACTACACACTGTGTAAAATAGTGAAGGTATGTCACTTTGAAAAAACTTCAACATGTCTCTCTTCTAAGTTATCAACTTGTTTTTGAGAGACAAACAAGAGGCTTCGGGCTTTCCTGAATGGTGTGTCGATTCGACCTCTCGGCAGAAGTACATAGAATATTACCATGCTCATGAAGGCATAAGATTGAGACCCGAGTCCATCGAAGTCAACCCCGCCAGGCGAAAGTTAGCCAAGTTCTGCCTAAACTCCTTATGGGAAAAATTTGCCCAACGTACAAACCTACCAAACATTACCATAATAACAGATCTTGACGAGTTGTTTAAGTACCTTTTTTCACCTAGTTATGATGTGTCCAGCTGCGAGTTTATCCATGATGAGACTGCTGCTTTCTGCTGGAAATACACAAAAGAGTACCCCACAACATGTAACAATATAAATATTTTCATAGCCTGTTTCACAATGACTTACGCTCATTTGGAGCTTTACAGGGTGTGGGATAAACTTTAGGAGCTCTGTCTGTATCACAATACCGACTCTGTTATTTTTTTGAGTAAGGATGGTGATGAAGACCCTCCCCTAGGTGATTATCTAGGAGATTTGACCAGCAAATTAGATAAGGATGACTACATAGTAGAATTCACTTCATCGGGACCCAAGATCTATTCCTACAAAACAGCAAACAACACTGTGTGTATGGAATTGAAAGGTATCGCCTTAACTGTTAATAACAAAGTCAAAATCAATTTTGGCAGTTTAAAGGCTTTGGTGAACGAATATGCTATATCGAAAGTTGGCGATAATAAAACCATTGTTGAACAACAGCCTGGCATAGTGCGGTCCAAAAAACAGTGGAAAATTACAATCCAGCCTTTACATAAAACCTTACGCATAGTGTTTGATAAAAGGGTCCTTACTGAAGACTACAAAACCCTACTGTGCGGTTATTAAATGTGCATTAGAATCCCGAATCACCCCGACTATGGAAAAAAGATTGCAACACCCTTTTCTCCTGCATTTTAGCAGGCCCCTCAAATTGTGGTAAAAGTTATTTTCTAAAGAAGTGGTTAGAAAATGCTCCAGAGGTTTTAACCCAGATCCCGAACAACATTGTATGGCTTTATTCATGCTGGCAAGATCTTTATTTGGAACTATCCCAAGGTTACCCCACATCAGATTTATAGAAGTCATACCCGACACTCTCAACAACGATGCCTTGTTACCTAAACACATTACAAACATGGTGATTGTAGATGATCTTATGTGCAAGGGCGGGGATCATCCTGAAATAGAAAAAGCTTTTACCCAATATTCACACCACCATAATCTAAGCATATGCTACATCGTGCAGAACTTGTTTTACAAGGGTAAGAGCAGTCGTTCTATAGCTCTAAACATCTCATACCTCATCCTATTTAAAACCCCTTAGTGACAAACAGCAGATATCTATGATCAGTAAACATATGTACCACGTAGAAACCCAGATTTTCTTGGAAGCCTTTAACAACGCAATCACTAAACCTCACGGCAAGCTCCTTGTAGACTTGAAACCCAACACTCTAGATGGCTACAGACTATGGCCCTCATTACAACATTGGCGGTAAATACCGCTTACAGCCGTGCAGAAGACCGCCAACACACCGCTGTGGCGGTGGAATTCCGCTACAGTTATAACGACCCACAGCTCGGAATCTGCCATAATCCAGACACCCACACAAGTCCGCCACACCAAAGGTCAGTGATAAACTGGCGATAACAAAACCTCCACCGTCACGACAACAGGAATATGCCCACACTATCAAGACCCACGAATCCACGTGGCGGTTTTTCAACCGCGGTATTCCATTGGCGGTACACACCGCTGCGCTCAAAATACACACACATTTACAAAACACAACCACATTGGACGAATCAAAATACACACACCTGATACACATACACACACCACTCCCACACACCAAATCCAATATAAAACATACACCCACATCACCCACAAACCCTTACTACAAAAATTTCTAAAAAAGGCTAGAGAGAGACACCACCAGAAACAACACTAGCATCCACAGACACACAACATCATCACTCACACAACATCCATGCAGCTCAAACAACACAACCCCTCACACATCACAACCGACACGACCTCACACATCAGCCACACCACATCATGGCACCTCAACGACACCCCAGGTTCTCTGAGGAGGAGCTCAGGGTCATGGTGGAGGAAATCGTCCGGGTAGAGTCACAGCTATTCGGATCACAAGTGAAGCACACCTCCATTGCTAGGAAGATGGATGTAAGGAAATGCCTCCTTGGCATGGTTACCCCCTGACTTTTTGCCTTTGCTGATGCCAAGTTATGATTTGAAAGTGTGCCGAGGCCTGCTAACCAGGCCCCAGCACCAGTGTTCTTTCCCTAACCTGTACCTTTGTTTCCACAATTGGCACACCCTGGCATCCAGGTAAATCCCTTGTAACTGGTACCCCTGGTACCAAGGGCCCTGATGCCAGAGAAGGTCTCTAAGGGCTGCAGCATGTCTTATGCCACACTGGAGACCCCTCACTCAGCACATGCACACTGCTTGCCAGCTTGTGTGTGCTGGTGGGGAGAAAATGACTAAGTCGACATGGCACTCCCCTCAGGGTGCCATGCCAACCTCACACTGCCTATAGGCATAGATAAGTCACCCCTCTAGCAGGCCTTACAGCCCTAAGGCAGGGTGCACTATACCATAGGTCAGGGCATAAGTGCATGAGCACTATGCCCCTACAGTGTCTAAGCAAAACCTTAGACATTGTAAGTGCAGGGTAGCCATAAGAGTATATGGTCTGGGAGTCTGCCATACATGAACTCCACAGCACCATAATGGCTACACTGAAAGCTGGGAAGTTTGGTATCAAACTTCTCAGCACAATAAATGCACACTGATGCCAGTGAACATTTTATTGTGAAATATACCCCAGAGGGCATCTTAGAGATGTCCCCTGAAACCATACCCGACTTCCAGTGTGGGCTGACTAGTTTTAGCAGCCTGCCACACACCAGACATGTTGCTGGCCACATGGGGAGAGTGCCTTTGTCCCTCTGTGGCTACTAACAAAGCCTGTACAGGGTGGAGGTGCTTCTCACCTCCCCCTGCAGGAACTGTAACACCTGGCAGTCAGCCTCAAAGGCTCACCCCCTTTGTTACAGCACCCCAGGGCACTCCAGCTAGTGGAGTTGCCCGTCCCCTCCGGCCACGGCCCCACTTTTGGCAGCAAGGCTGGAGGAGATAATGAGAAAAACAAGGAGGAGTCAGTGGCCAGTCAGGACAGCCCCTAAGGTGTCCTGAGCTGAGGTGACTCTGACTTTTAGAAATCCTCAATCTTGCAGATGGAGGATTCCCCCAATAGGATTAGGGATGTGCCCCCCTCCCCTCAGGGAGGAGGCACAAAGAGGGTGTACCCACCCTCAGGGCTAGTAGCCATTGGCTACTAACCCCCCAGACCTAAAAACACCCCTAAATCGAGTATTTAGGGGCTCCCAAAACCTAGTTAACTAGATTCCTGCAACCTAAGACGAAGAAGGACTGCTGACCTGAAAGCCCTTCAGAGAAGACGGAGACACCAACTGCTTTGGCCCCAGCTCTACCGGCCTGTCTCCCCACTTCAAGAAAAACTGCAACAGCAATGCGTTCCACAGGGTCCAGCGACCTCTGAAGCCTCAGAGGACTACCCTGCATCTAAAAGGACCAAGAACTCCTGAGTACAGCGGCTCTGCTCCAAAGAAGAAACATATTTGCAACAAAGAAGCAACTTGGAAAGAACACACGTTTCCCGCCGGAAGCGTGAGACTTCGCACTCTGCACAAGACGCCCCCGGCTCAACTTGTGGAGAAACAACACTACAGGGAGGACTTCCCGGCGACTGCGAGCCCGTGAGTAGCCAGAGTTGACCCCCCTGAGCCTCCACAGTGACGCCTGCAGAGGGAATCCAGAGGCTCCCCCTGACCGCGACTGCCTGCTTCATAGAACCTGACGCCTGGTAAAGACACTGCAACCGCAGCCCCCAGGACCTGAAGGATCCGACCTCCAGTGCAGAAGTGACCCCCAGGTGGCCCTCTCCCTTGCCCAGGTGGTGGCTTCCCCGAGGAGCCCCCCCCCTTGCCTGCCTGCTTCGCTGAAGAGACCCCTGGGTCTCCCATTGAATCCTATTGCAAACCCGACGCCTGTTTGCACTCTGCACCCGGCCGCCCCCGTGCCGCTGAGGGTGTACTTTTTGTGCTGACTTGTGTCCCCCCCCGGTGCCCTAGAAAACCCCCCTGGTCTGCCCTCCAAAGACGCGGGTACTTACCTGCTGGCAGACTGGAACCGGGGCACCCCCTTCTCCATTGAAGCCTATGTGTTTTGGGCACCACTTTGACCTCTGCACCTGACCGGCCCTGAGCTGCTGGTGTGGTAACTTTGGGGTTGCCCTGAACCCCCAACGGTGGGCTACCTTGGACCAAAATTTGAACCCTGTAGGTGGTTTACTTACCTGCAAAACTAACAAACACTTACCTCCCCCAGGAACTGTTGAAAATTGCACTGTGTCCAGTTTTAAAATAGCTTATTACCATTTGTGTGAAAACTGTATATGCTATTTTGCTAATTCAAAGTTCCTAAAGTTCCTAAGTGAAATACCTTTCATTTAAAGTATTGTTTGTAAATCTTGAACCTGTGGTTCTTAAAATAAACTAAGAAAATATATTTTTCTATATAAAAACCTATTGGCCTGGAATTGTCTTTGAGTGTGTGTCCCTCATTTATTGCCTGTGTGTATGTACAACAAATGCTTAACACTACCCTCTGATAAGCCTAGTGCTCGACCACACTACCACAAAATAGAGCATTAGAATTATCTCTTTTTGCCACTATCTTACCTCTAAGGGGAACCCTTAGACTCTGTGCATGCTATTTCTTACTTTGAAATAGTACATACAGAGACAACTTCCTACATTGGTGGATCAGCGGTGGGGTACAAGACTTTGCATTTGCTGGACTACTCAGCCAATACCTGATCACACGACTAAATTAAAAAAATTGTCATTAGAAACTGATTTTTGAAATTGTAGCTATTTTTCTAAATTTTTAAAAGTCCTGCTAGGGCCTTGTGTTAGTCAATGTTAGCATTTCTTTTAGAGTTTAACAGTTTTGTAAAAGTTTGAATTAAGTTCTAGAGATAGTTTTAAATTCTTAAAAAGTATTCCAACTTTTAGAAACAAAATGTCTGTTGCAGAAGAGATAGGGATGGAACTCAACCTCACCCCTTACCTGCATCTTAGGATGTCAGAGTTAAGGTCTCTCTGCAAAATCAAAAAGATTAAAACTGGTTCAAACCCTACCAAAGTACAGCTCCAGGAGCTTTTGGCAGAGTTTGCTAAAAACAACCCCTTTGATGATACCTTCCCAGAGGGGGAAGCTAGTGATGTGGAGGAATTCCCAGCTCCAGTCCTAGTTAGGGAGAGCAGGGTTTCTCCCACCCTGTCTCCACAAGTGATAGTCAGAGATGCTGCTTCTCTCACAGGAGAGTCCAGAAACTGGAAGCATTGAGGGCAGCCTCAATGAAGAGGACCTCCTGCTAGCCAGGATGGCCAAAAGATTGGCTTTAGAGAGACAGCTCCTAGCCATAGAAAGGGAAAGACAAGAGATGGGTTTTGGTCCCATCAATGGTGGCAGCAACATAAATAGGGTCAGAGATTCTCCTGACATGTTGAAAATCCCAAAAGGGATTGTAACTAAATATGAAGATGGTGATGACATCACCAAATGGTTCACAGCTTTTGAGAGGGCTTGTGCAACCAGAAAAGTAAACAGATCTCACTGGGGTGCTCTCCTTTGGGAAATGTTCACTGGAAAGTGTAGGAATAGACTCCGCACACTCTCTGGAAAAGATGCAGAATCCTATGACCTCATGAAGGCTACCCTGATTGAGGGCTTTGGATTCTCCACTGAGGAGTATAGAATTAGGTTCAGTGGGGCTCAAAAATCCTCGAGCCAGACCTGGGTTGATTTTGTAGACTACTCAGGAAAAACACTGGATGGTTGGATTCATGGCAGTGGTGTAAATGATTATGATGGGCTTTACAATTTATTTGTGAAAGAACACCTGTTAAGTTATTGTTTCAATGATAAACTGCATCAGCATCTGGTAGACCTAGGACCAATTTCTCCCCAAGAATTGGGAAAGAATGCGGACCATTGGGTCAAGACTAGGGTGACCAAGACTTCCACAGGGGGTGACCAAACGAAAGGGGTCACAAAGACTCCCCAGGGGAAGAGTGTTGAGACATCCAAGGGAAAAAGTAAAGAGTCTTCTATAGGGCCCCAAAAACCTGCTCAGGAGGGATGGTCCAAAGCCTCTTCACAATCCAATTTTGGGTACAAGGGTAAAAACATTGATCCCAAAAAGGCCTGGTGTTGTAGCTGTAATCAGCAAGGACACCAAACTGGAGACAAGGCCTGTTCCAAGAAAGGTTCCACTTCTAACTCTACTCCAGCTAACACTGGAATGGCCAGTCTCCAAGTGGGATCAACAGTGTGCCCAGAGCAAATCAGGGTTCACACTGAGGCTACATTAGTCTCTGAGGGTGGGGTGGATTTAGCCACACTAGCTGCCTGGCCCCCTAATATGCAAAAATACAGGCAGCAACTCTTAATTAATGAGACAAGTGTAGAAGGCCTGAGGGATACAGGTGCCAGTGTCACCATGGTGACAGAGAAACTGGTTTCCCCTGGTCAATACCTGGCTGGCCAAACTTATCCAGTCACCAACGCTGACACTCAGACTAAAGTACATCCCATGGCTATGGTAACTTTAGAGTGGGGAGGGGTCAGTGGCCTGAAACAGGTGGTGGTCTCCTCAAATATCCCTGTAGACTGTTTGCATGGAAATGACCTGGAGTCCTCAGCATGGGCTGAGGTAGAACTCAAAACCCATGCAGCCATGCTGGGTATCCCTGAACTGGTGTGTGTCAAGACAAGGGCACAGTGCAAGGCTCAGGGTGAAAAATGGTGTTGGAGCCTGGAAAAAGGGCCCAACCCTCCAAGAGAAAAGGAAAGAAGACTGGGGAACTAGCTTCAACACAGCAAGAGAAAGAGAACCTCTCTTCCCAGGAAGAAGTTCTGCCCTCTGAGGGAACTGAGCCCATGGAGTTGGAACCTTATCAGATTGAGCTCCTAGGCCCAGGAGGACCCTCAAGGGAACAGTTGTGTAAGGGGCAAGAAACCTGTCCCTCTCTTGAAGGCCTTAGGCAGCAAGCTGCTGAAGAGTCCAAAGCAAAAATAACAGGAACACATAGGCGGTCATTCCAACCCTGGCGGTCTCTGACCGCCAGGGCGGAGGGCAGCGGAAGCACCGCCAACAGGCTGGCGGTGCTTCCAGGGCTATTCTGACCGCGGCGGTAAAGCTGCGGTCAGAAAAGGGGAACCGGCGGTTTCCCGCCGCTTTTCCCCTGGCCCAGGGAATCCTCCATGGCGGCGCTGCTTGCAGCGCCGCCATGGGGATTCCGACCCCCTTCCCGCCAGCCTGTTTCTGGCGGTTTTCACCGCCAGAACCAGGATGGCGGGAACAGGTGTCGTGGGGCCACTGGGGGCCCCTGCACTGCCCATGCCACTGGCATGGGCAGTGCAGGGGCCCCCTAACAGGGCCCCATACAGATTTTCAGCAGACAGTGAAAATCGCGACGGGTGCCACTGCACCCGTCGCACCCCTGCAACTCCGCCAGCTCCATTCGGAGCCGGCATCCTCATTGCAGGGGCTTTCCCCCTGGGCCGGCGGGCGACCTTTTGGCGGTCGCCCGCCGGCCCAGCGGGAAAGCCAGAATGGCCGCCGCGGTCTCCTGACCGCGGAGCGGTCATTCGGCGGTAACCGCATGGCGGGCGGCGACTGCCGCCCGCCGCGGTCAGAATGACTGCCATAGAGTCTATTGGGAAGATGGACTCTTTTACACTGAGGCAAGAGATCCCAAACCTGGTGCCACTAGGAGAGTGGTAGTGCCCCAGGGGTTTAGGGAGTTCATTCTGACCTTAGCTCATGATATTCCTCTTGCTGGGCATTTGGGACAGACCAAGACGTGGCAGAGATTAGTCAACCACTTCTATTGGCCCAACATGTCCCAGAAGGTCAAGGAGTGTTGTGTCTCCTGTGCCACCTGTCAAGCCAGTGGTAAGACAGGTGGACACCCAAAGGCCCCCTCATTCCACTTCCAGTGGTGGGGGTCCCCTTTGAAAGAGTGGGTGTGGACATAGTGGGTCCACTTGAACCTCCCACAGCCTCAGGGAACCAATACATACTAGTAGTAGTGGATCATGCTACTAGATACCCTGAAGCAATTCCCCTTAGGTCGACTACTGTCCCTGCAGTAGCCAAAGCACTCATTGGTATTTTTACCAGAGTGGGATTTCCTAAGGAGGTGGTGTCTGACAGAGGCACCAACTTCATGTCAGCATACCTGAAGCATATGTGGAATGAGTGTGGGGTGACTTACAAATTCACCACACCATACCATCCACAAACCAATGGTCTTTTAGAAAGATTTAACAAGACATTGATAGGCATGATCATGGGGCTCCCTGAAAAACTCAAAAGGAGATGGGATGTCCTCTTTGCATGTCTGCTCTTCGCCTACAGAGAGGTGCCTCAGAAGGGAGTAGGGTTTTCCCCCTTTCAACTTCTGTTTGGCCATCCTGTAAGGGGACCACTAGCTCTTGTAAAAGAAGGCTGGGCGAGACCTCTTCATGAGACTAAACAAGAGATAGTGGACTATGTACTAGGCCTAAGTTCAAGGATGGCAGAGTATCTGGAAAAGGCAAGTAAAAACCTTGAGGCCAGCCAAAAACTCCAGAAGATGTGGTATGACCAAAAGGCTGCTATGGTTGAGTTTCAGCCAGGGCAGAAAGTATGGGTTCTGGAGCCTGTGGCTCCCAGGGCACTTCAGGACAGATGGAGTGACCCTTACCCAGTGCTAGAGAGGAAGAGTCAGGTCACCTACCTGGTATACCTAGGCACTAGCGTGACCCCCAAAAGGGTGATCCATGTGAACTGCCTCAAACTCTTCCATGACAGGGCAGATGTGAATCTGTTGATGGTAACAGATGAGGACCAGGAAGCTGATAGTGAACCTCTCCCTGATCTCCTCTCCACAGACCCAAAAGATGGTTCAGTAGATGGAGTGATCTATTCAGACACCCTCTCTGGCCAACAACAATCTAACTGTAGGAAGCCCCTGCAACAGTTTGCTGAGCTCTTTTCCCTAACCCCTGGTCAGACACACCTGTGTACCCATGATGTGGACACAGGAGACAGCATGCCTGTCAAAAACAACATTTTCAGACAGTCTGACCAAGTTAAGGAAAGCATCAAAGTGGAAGTCCACAAGATGCTGGAATTGGGAGTCATTGAGCACTCTGATAGCCCCTGGGCTAGCCCAGTGGTCTTAGTCCCCAAACCTCACACCAAAGATGGAAAGAGAGATATGAGGTTTTGTGTGGACTACAGAGGACTTAATTCTGTCACCAAGACAGATGCCCATCCCATTCCAAGGGCAGATGAATTCATTGATAATCTAGGTGCTGCCAGATACTTAAGTACCTTTGACTTGACAGCAGGGTACTGACAAATCAAAATGGCACCAGGAGCAAAAGAAAAGACAGCATTCTCCACACCTGATGGGCACTATCAGTTCACTGTGATGCCCTTTGGTTTAAAGAATGCCCCTGCCACCTTCCAAAGGTTGGTGAATCAAGTCCTTGCTGGCTTGGAGTCCTTTAGTGCAGCTTCTCTTGACGATATTGCTGTCTTTAGCTCCAGCTGGCAGGATCACCTGGTCCACCTGAAGAAGGTTTTGAAGGCCCTGCGAGCAGCAGGCCTTTCTATCAAGGCATCCAAATGCCAGATAGGGCAGGGAACTGTGGTTTACTTGGGACACCTTGTAGGTGGAGGCCAAGTTCAGCCACTCCAGCCCAAAATCCAGACTATTCTGGACTGGGCAGCTCCAAAAACCCAGACTCAAGTCAGGGCATTCCTTGGCTTGACTGGGTACTACAGGAGGTTTGTGAAGGGATATGGATCTATAGTGACCGCCCTCACAGAACTTACCTCCAAGAAAATGCCCAAGAAGGTAAACTGGACTGTAGAATGCCAACAGGCCTTTGACACCCTGAAACAAGCAATGTGCACAGCACCAGTTCTCAAAGCTCCAGATTACTCCAAGCAGTTCATTGTGCAGACTGATGCCTCTGAACATGGGATAGGGGCAGTTTTGTCCCAAACAAATGATGATGACCTTGACCAGCCTGTTGCTTTCATTAGCAGGAGGTTACTCCCCAGGGAGCAGCGTTGGAGTGCCATTGAGAGGGAGGCCTTTGCTGTGGTTTGGTCCCTGAAGAAGCTGAGACCATACCTCTTTGGTACTCACTTTGTAGTTCAAACTGACCACAGACCTCTCAGATGGCTAATGCAAATGTAAGGTGAAAATCCAAAACTGTTGAGGTGGTCCATCTCCCTAGAGGGAATGGACTTTATAGTGGAACACAGACCTGGGACTGCCCATGCCAATGCAGATGGCCTTTCCAGGTTCTTCCACTTAGAAAATGAAGACTCTCTTGGGGAAGGTTAGTCTCATCCTCTTTCGTTTGAGGGGGGGGGGGATTGTGTAAGGAAATGCCTCCTTGGCATGGTTACCCCCTGACTTTTTGCCTTTGCTGATGCCAAGTTATGATTTGAAAGTGTGCTGAGGCCTGCTAACCAGACCCCAGCACCAGTGTTCTTTCCCTAACCTGTACCTTTGTTTCCACAATTGGCACACCCTGGCATCCAGGTAAGTCCCTTGTAACTGGTACCCCTGGTACCAAGGGCCCTGATGCCAGAGAAGGTCTCTAAGGGCTGCAGCATGTCTTATGCCACCCTAGAGACCCCTCACTCAGCACAGACACACTGCTTGCCAGCTTGTGTGTGCTGGTGGGGAGAAAATGACTAAGTCGACATGGCACTCCCCTCAGGGTGCCATGCCAACCTCACACTGCCTATAGGCATAGATAAGTCACCCCTCTAGCAGGCCTTACAGCCCTAAGGCAGGGTGCACTATACGATAGGTGAGGGCATAAGTGCATGAGCACTATGCCCCTACAGTGTCTAAGCAAAACCTTAGACATTGTAAGTGCAGGGTAGCCATAAGAGTATATGGTCTGGGAGTCTGCCATACATGAACTCCACAGCACCATAATGGCTACACTGAAAGCTGGGAAGTTTGGTATCAAACTTCTCAGCACAATAAATGGACACTGATGCCAGTGTACATTTTATTGTGAAATACACCCCAGAGGGCATCTTAGAGATGCCCCCTAAAACCATACCCGACTTCCAGTGTGGGCTGACTAGTTTTAGCAGCCTGCCACACACCAGACATGTTGCTGGCCACATGGGGAGAGTGCCTTTGTCACTCTGTGGCTAGTAACAAAGCCTGTACTGGGTGGAGGTGCTTCTCACCTCCCCCTGCAGGAACTGTAACACCTGGCGGTGAGCCTCAAAGGCTCACCCCCTTTGTTACAGCACCCCAGGGCACTCCAGCTAGTGGAGTTGCCCACCCCCTCCGGCCACGGCCCCACTTTTTGCGGCAAGGCCGGAGGAGATAATGATAAAAACAAGGAGGAGTCACTGGCCAGTCAGGACAGCCCCTAAGGTGTCCTGAGCTGAGGTGACTCTGACTTTTAGAAATCCTCCATCTTGCAGATGGAGGATTCCCCCAATAGGATTAGGGATGTGCCCCCCTCCCCTCAGGGAGGAGGCACAAAGAGGGTGTAGACACCCTCAGGGCTAGTAGCCATTGGCTACTAACCCCCCAGACCTAAACACACCCCTGTACCACACCTCGAGTATTTAGGGGCTCCCAGAACCTAGGTAACTAGATTCCTGCAACCTAAGATGAAGAGGGACTGCTGACCGGAAAGCCCTGCAGAGAAGACGGAGATACCAACTGCTTTGGCCCCAGATCTACCGGCCTGTCTCCCCACTTCAAGAAAAACTGCAACAGCGACGAGTTCCACAGGGTCCAGCGACCTCTGAAGCCTCAGAGGACTACCCTGCATCTAAAAGGACCAAGAACTCCTGAGGACAGCGGCTCTGCTCCAAAGAAGAAACATCTTTGCAACAAAGAAGCAACTTTGAAAGAACACACGTTTCCCGCCGGAAGCGTGAGACTTTGCACTCTGCACAAGACGCCCCCGGCTCGACTTGTGGAGAAACAACACTACAGGGAGGACTCCCCTGCGACTGCGAGCCGTTGAGTAGCCAGAGTTGACCCCTCTGAGCCCCCACAGCGACGCCTACAGAGGGAATCCAGAGGCTCCCCCTGACCGCGACAGCCTGCTTCAAAGAACCTGACGCCTGGTAAAGACACTGCACCCGCAGCCCCCAGGACCTGAAGGATCCGACCTCCAGTGCAGAAGCGACCCCTCAGGTGGCCCTCTCCCTTGCCCAGTTGGTGGCTTCCCCGAGGAGCCCCCCCCCCTTGCCTGCCTGCTTCGCTGAAGAGACCCCTGGGTCTCCCGTTGAATCCTATTGTAAACCCGACGCCTGTTTGCACTCTGCACCCGGCCGCCCCCGTGCCGTTGAGGGTGTACTTTTTGTGCTGACTTGTGTCCCCCCCAGTGCCCTACAAAACCCCCCTGGCCTGCCCCCTGGCGTTGGTACTTACCTGCTTGCAGACTGGAACCGGGGCACCCCCTTCTCCATTGAAGCCTATGTGTTTTGGGCACCACTTTGACCTCTGCACCTGACCGGCCCTGAGCTGCTGGTGTGGTAACTTTGGGGTTGCCCTGAATCCCCAACGGTGGGCTACCTTGGACCCAACTTTGAACCCTGTAGGTGGTTTACTTACCTGCAAAACTAACAAACACTTACCTCCCCCAGGAACTGTTGAAAATTGCACTGTGTCCAGTTTTAAAATAGCTTATTGCCATTTTTGTGAAAACTGTATATGCTATTTTGCTAATTCAAAGTTCCTAAAGTTCCTAAGTGAAATACCTTTAATTAAAAGTATTGTTTGTAAATCTTGAACCTGTGGTTCTTAAAATAAACTAAGAAAATATATTTTTCTATATATATTGGCCTGGAATTGTCTTTGAGTGTGTGTCCCTCATTTATTGCCTGTGTGCATGTACAACAAATGCTTAACACTACCCTCTGATAAGCCTACCGCTCGACCACACTACCACAAAATAGAGTATTAGAATTATCTCTTTTTGCCACTAGCTTACCTCTAAGGGGAACCCTTGGACTCTGTGCATGCTATTTCTTACTTTGAAATAGTACATACAGAGCCAACTTCCTACAATGGAGCTGTGGTGCAGAATCGTCGACAGGGTCAATGGAGTGGGACAGCATCCAAGAACTAGGGATGACATCAGGAAGAGGTGGAACGACCTACGGGGGAAGGTGCGTTCCATGGTCTCCAGACACCAGATTGCAGTACAAAGGACTGGCGGTAGACCCCCACCTCCTCCCCCACAACTAACAACATGGGAGGAGCAAGTCTTGGCAATACTGCATCCTGAGGGCCTCGCAGGAGTAGCAGGAGGAATGGACTCTGGTAAGTGAAATCTTAATTATTATGTCCCCCACCCTACCTGCATGCCATCACATACCCCCACCCTCACCCTCACCACCATCACTCCAACACCTCACACATGTCCCACTATCACAACCCACCCATCCCAACACCAAGCCCTGCATGCAACACCAAAGCATGGACACCCATCACCAAAGCATGTCCACTACAGATACCCACATAGACCCCCAAACCAAATATCATACAAGGACCTAGACAAGAATGCAAGCACTGGAGTACAGGGTCACTCACCCATTGCACACGATGGCACACACAGATGCAATAATCATGCCTTTACACCCCTGCAGGACCCATTCCCAACGTCACAGGACAGGAGGTTCCAGACATATCCACTCCTCCCACAGAGGAGGCCCACAGTGATGACAGCAGCTCTGCACAACTGGATGAAGATGACCAGCCTGGCCCATCTGGGACCTCGGGACAGTCGGTTCCCATGACACTGGCAGGACCCACCACAGAGCCTCCCCCCTCAGCGGGCCCATCCCTCTGTCCCTAGGACACGTCAAGCAGCAGTGTGTCCACCACTACAGGGAACCCAGGCAAACCCACCACCCCAAGAAATTCAGGGACCTGGGGGCAGTGGCAGTGGGCACACGGTTCAGGGGACAGAGGAACAGGAAAACAGGGGAACTGGCAGAACTGCTGTGCGACAGGGGGAGGACAGGCCCAGGGAACCCACTCTCCACGAGGCCCTCTCCAACATCATGGGAGTGTACCATCATTCCCAGGAGACGATGGCAACAGTACTGGCCAACTTTCAGGAGACCCAGCGGCTGCAGGAGGAACACTATCTGGGGATCAGGGAGGAACTCAAGCCCATTAACACCACACTGGTCACCATTGCAGGGTTGCTGCAGGAGCTTGTCAACACCAGGAGGGACTTAGCGTACTGTCCCTTAGACCGTCAATAATTGAGAACTACATTTGAGATTCTCTTGTTCCTGCCTGCGTGTTAGAGATTTGTAAGCAAAGCAGAAGCATACGGATGTTGAAAACAGTCCTGGGGAGCTTGTCGTCTCTTCTCATTTTGACAGATAAAGAACCGAAGGTCTTGGACTACACCTGCTAGGTCTCTAGAAAGTGCCTCCGGAGTTAATGGCCCTGGCAGTGGAAAACTCAGCAGCACATCTGACTCCCATACGAACATCCTTTGTTAGTCGGAACTATGGAGAAGTTAGTACTGACTATCATGATTTGGAGGACAGCGTGAGGGAACTATTAGAAACAGATGAGGCAACATCTTGCTGTGAAAGAAGAGAACTTGGGAAGGTCAACAGACTTTATTCACTCCCTCAGAAGCCAGATGAGGGAATTCGAAAGAGCCCAAATCGCAGTGATGGATTGTTCTTAAAGTCTCCTACCAGATTTTCTCAGCAAAATACAACATATTTGGAACGAAAGCTGCCTCTGGCCAGGGCTAAACACAGTTCTGAATCATCCTACAAAGTCAAGGCAGAAGAACAGAAGCTTAGGGACACAGACATGTTGTTCACCAAGGAATATCCACAACAGTCAACTTACCAGACACTGACAACACCACACACAAGAGATAACATGGATTTCAATGGAATTCGAAGAACATTTCCTTCTTACTCATCAGGCCCAAAGTCTTCATTTAGCAAAACAATCCATTGTCCTAAAGGACCATCCCCAAGATATTCCAAAAGCCACCTTTCTTTCACTCTTCCAGACGCTTGCAGCCCTCCACAGGAGAGGATGAGATCAAGGAGCATATCCGCAGCCAGATGCCTCTCTTCAGAAACATTTACACCTCCTTGTCGACATAGTCGGGCAGATCTTGTTGATGAACGTTTGGCAGGCTCACGCAGACCAGTGCACCGTAGCTTTAATAGTGCTCTGGAAACTAATAGATGCTGGAAAGAGTCTCCTTTTCAGGAAGACTATTGGGCTTGTGCACTTCCTAATATCCCACCACCCTCACCAGACCGTCAATCTCCCCACTGGAATCCAGATAAGGAATATCAGGATTTACTAGATTATACATATCCTTTAAACTCGAAGCAAATACGATCAAAGGAGATCTCTAAAGAGTTTGTATCACCTGAACCCTTTTTGCATGATTCCGGCATAGGCCTTGATAGCATTTCAGTTTCACCAGATGATACGCTACAGTCTGTTAGTACATCTTATGATGATACTCGGCCTGCAATAGGAAGCCAGAGTAGCCTCGCTGGGAAGTACTTAAGCTCCTCACAACAACTCTACACAAAACTATCCACTAGCACTGGCTGCCTACAAACAGATTCTGTATACCAGCCTATCTCTGTTAGCAAAGCAACCTTCGAAACATATTCCACTAGCAGAGAGAATATTTCAACCGATTTTAAAACACCATTTTTTACTTACACCTTCTCCAGTTCTGATACATCATCTAGTGTGGATGGCAGTGAATGGGCCAGTAAGGATGAACACACTTACACCAAAAAGCAGCAAAGTGATGTTGGTTTCATACCTAGCACACAGGTCCTGCAGTTTAAGAGTGAATGGGACAGCGATGATGAATATCTTACTCTGCCTCCCAGATTTAAAGAACTGGAAAATTTAGCTCAGCAATTAAAGGATCTTTCAATCACTACGCAGGAATGTGATTATGATAATAAAAGAAGAGACCACCAACATTTCACCATAAGCAATGATGAACTCTTACTAACATATGCTGATGAGATAGAAGGAAAGTTGCTCTCAGATCCAAGAGAGGACACTGAGGACATTGTTGATCATAGATTTCATTATGATGGGCCACAGAGGACTAGTGCAAAGAGTTGCAGTCAATGCCAAGGTGATGCAGCAGGTGAGCTAAGGAAGTTATCCTCCCTGAGGCACATGTTGGACTCTGAGAAAGATGGACAGCAAATTGGAGGGAATGGATCTCTTGTCCATTGTATCAAGATGTTCTGCAGTAAGCTAGAAGATCTGATACAGTGGCTCTATAAAGTTGCAGAGGTTACAGAGAAATGGGTTCCACCAAAACCTGATGTTGAAAGTATCCAGTCCAACCTCCAGCTGTATCTCAAATTTAAGAAAGATGTAATTGGTCAACAGACAGTGGCCAATAATGTTGTGAAGATGGGGGAAATCCTTCTAAAGACCATGGCAGCAAATTCACCAGTTCTGAGGGATGCCCTCGCACTGATTGCGAAAGAGTCCGAAGCGCTTGAAAGACACGGGGAGCGGCTGTATGCCTCGGTGCTGGGAGCTATGGATACCGTCTCAGACAGCGACTCCAGGCTGAAGAGTGAAGCACAACAAGCCGTCTCCCAGGAAATGGATTGGATGCAGTCATTAGAAGATAAAGCTTCAACATGACTGACCTTAAACGTGTTTGAAGGATCACCAATGTGTCATTGTACTTGAAAATATCAACTTAAACTACTTGATGCATTTAAAAATAGCGTCCGTTAGATTTAGATGTCCATGTTGAAAACACTGCATCATGAAATTACATATCCCGACTTGTTGCTGACGTTATGTAAACCGTGATTGGTATTGAAGACCAGGATGTGTTTTACTGAAAGGAACAACCACACCGCCCACCCTTACCTGCAGATTGAAGCCATGGGTTGAAAGCCAGTGTATCTTGCAGTGCCTGCTTCTTGCGACATTTGGACACCTAGAAAAGTTTTGAGAAGGAAATGAATGAGCTAACCTACATAGGAAAATCGATAGCGAAACGGTTTATGTTTAAATATAAGGAGTGAAACGTGTAAAATGCCAATCTGGGTTAGCCACCCATTATATGCACCAGTCGGCAACATAAATGAAACATTATTTTGCATTGAAAGGTTTGTCAGTGGCAGGCAGGGCACAGTAGTCTGCCATTCGTTTATTAAGCAAACAAGCCCTCTTTTCGAACTACAGCAAATTTGGTGAGAGATGTGTGTTTTTTAATCTGTTTTCTATATATAAAGGCTATTTTTAATTTAATGACATAATCGACAATTATGATTTATTTTATTTTTGTATTTTATACTTTCGTTTGTGTGTTTCATCAGTATATAACCTATTTTCATAGATGCCTTAATATTTGATCTGTCACCTTGGAATATTCACAGACATTTTTTTCTGTACTGTTCTTGAAAGGGGTGTCTTTTTTTGCACTGCAAAGTTTTTATGTTTGTTCATAAGAGCACATCAGTCTTTTTAATGCCACATTCACAGTATAGATGGCTGATTTAGTACACTGCGTGATCACAATAGTTGCTGTACACACATTTGTGTATTAGCAGACAGTCCTTTGTTTGTGACTTTGTTTCATAAAGTTATTGTTGCCTTAAAAAAACAAAAAAAAAAACAGGAGGGACACTGTGGCACAACAAGGGGCCCCTGACACTAGCCTGGATGATGAACAGCTCTCCACCTCCGCCGGCGCTAGTGGAAAGGAGGCACCGCCACAGTACCACGACACCAGCACCCCACCCCCTGCAGATGGAGAGCCACCCCGCAAATGGTCCCTGAGATCCAGGACCAAGACAGAGAACATTGCCAAGACCCCCGCCAGGAAATGAAACCCCCCTGAATGTCACCCTTCTGTCCCACTTTGTCACCCTGTCCATCCTACAATTGCCCTTGCTCCACTTCCTATGCCCCTTTGGACAATGTACCTGTGAAACAAATAGACTGTACTCTGCCATGGACATTCCTCCACCATCCCCCCTGCCCATTTTACAACTCCCTCCACTTATTTGCACAGAAATAAACACACTTCAATCACAGAAAAATCTGGAGTCAGTGCTGTCACAAATGTGTAATTGCAATAACTATGGAATATAGCAATGTCAATTTAATTGTTCACATACCGATGAAACATAGCTGTAGCGCTGGATGAAATATAGCAGAGGGCACAAAGTGGGACCCATATCTGTTAAATGGAAAGGCAAGGGGACAAGTCACGGTCCTACACTGAGTGAAAATGACAGACTTATGATAGCTCAAACAATAGTATGAGATGTGGGAGGCAGTGACATCTTCTTACCTGTGTCTCACTGGAAGTATTGCTGGATAACGTTGTTTCTGTTGTCGACATCCTCTTCTGCCTCCTCTTCTTCACTGTCCACAGGCTCCACGGCTGCCATAAGACCTCCAGCTGGACCCTCCTCCTGCAGAAAAGGCACCTGTTGTCGCAAAGCCAGGTTGTGCAGCATACAGCAGGCCCCGATGATCTGGCACACCTTCTTTGGTGAGTAGTAGAGAGAACCATCTGTCATATGGAGGCACCGGAACCTGGCCTTCAGGAGGCGGAAGGTCCTTTCTATCACCATCCTAGTTCGCCCATGTGCCTCATTGTAGCGTTCCTCTGCCCTTGTCCTGGGATTCCTCACTGGGGGCAGTAGCCATGACAGGTTGGGGTAACCAGAGTCACCTGCAAATGTCGAGGTACAACTGTTAGACACACACTAACCCTTAGGGACAACCCCATACCCAGACAACTATTCACACTGTATAGGGTCCTTGTCCTCACCTATTAGCCACACACGGTGCCTCTGGAGTTGACCCATCACATAAGGGATGCTGCTATTCCTCAAAATGTAGGTGTCATGCACTGAGCCAGAAAATTTGGCATTCACATGGGAGATGTACTGGTCGGCCAAACACACCATCTGTACATTCATCGAATGGTAGCTCTTGCGGTTTCTGTACACCTGTTCACTCTTGCGAGGGGGTACCAAGGCCACATGTGTCCCATCAATGGCACCTATGATGTTGGGGATATGTCCCAGGGCATAGAAGTCACCTTTCACTCTGGGCAAATCCTCCACCTGAGGGAAAACGATGTAGCTGCGCATGTGTTTCAGCAGGGCAGACAACACTCTGGACAACATGTTAGAGAACATTGGCTGGGACATCCCTGATGCAATGGCCACTGTTGTTTGAAAGGATCCACTTGCCAGGAAATGGAGTACTGACAGGACCTGCACTAGAGGGGGGATTCCTGTGGGATGGCGGATTGCTGACATCAGCTCTGGCTCCAACTGGGCACACAGTTCAAGGATTGTTGCACGATCAAGTCAGTAGGTGACTATTACGTGTCTCTCTTCCATTGTCGACAGGTCCACCAGCGGTCTGTACACCGGAGGATGCCACCATCTCATCACCTGCCCCAGCGGACGTGCCCTATGGAGGAGAACAGCGAGCAGAGAGTCAGCAAACACTGAGGTATCACAATGTGTATTTTGCAGAAATGTTATTAATCCACAATGTGCCTGTTACTGTGTGTATGCAAAGCCTACATTGGTGTGACGCATTTAAAATTAATGCCATGTGGCCCCCTGAAATGTCCGCTGCCTGACCTGTAAGGTGGGACAAGGGGATATGAGGTAACTGCGCTGGCGTTCTACACCGTCGCGGTAGGAGGTCGAAGACTGCGGCGCAATCCTGCATTGGTTAACATTGGACCATATGGGTCCCAGGAGACAATGACGATGTACGCTGGCGGTGACGGTACTCACCGCCGCAGCCTTGACCATAATTTTCTGTCTGTTTACTCACTTGATTCCTGACCTTCAACAGGAGAGGACCTACATTGCAAGTGCTGCTGTGACCTCAGTATGGAAGCGACGATGGCTCATGTGTCTGGGGAAAGGGCCCCTGCTTTTACTTCGGAGGAGTTGCAGATACTAGTGGATGGGGTCCTCTCCCAGTACACACAACTGTACGGTCCTCCAGACAAATAGGTGAGTACACTGTGAGCATGCTGCATGGGCAATGCCTGTTTGGAGTGGTGTGGATGGAAGATACATGGGGGCGGGGGACTGAGGCCTGCATGAGCGGACGGTGAGTATCTGTGCATCAGGGCAAGGGTGGGAACGTGGGACAATAAGTATGACAGTCCGGACGGGTAAAGATTTTCCTTTTCCCCTGTACCATTCCTCTAGGTCAGCACCCACCAGAAGAAGGATATTTGGCATGCCATCGCCAAGGACGTACGGACCCTGGGGGTCCACCACAGATGGAGCACCCACTGCTGGAAAAGATAGGAGGACCTTTGCTGCTGGAGCAAGAAGATGGCGGAGGCCCAGCTGGGGATGTCCTCCGAACGTGGGAGGGGTGCCCGTCGCACCATGACCCCCCTGATGTTTCGGATCCTGGCGGTGGCGTATCCGGAGTTGGATGGGCACTTGAGGGCATCACAGCAGCCACAAGGGGGTGAGTACAGTCACATTCAGCTGACTCTGCGTGCATTATGAGGTGTCTGGGTGGGGGAGGTGGGCAGTGGGTTCCCCTAGGCCAGGGCGAGCTTGTAGGCAATGTCCCTTGTGAGGCAGGTTCAGTGGAACCCCAACCCCACTAATGGTTACTGCCATCTACACCTAGTCAGGCTCCTGTGACTTCCATGAGTGCAGCAATCGGGCTTAGGCCTTGTACCCCATGGGCATGTGATAAATCTAGGAACTATAAGTGCATGGCGAAGTGCAGAGGGCTGCTGTGTCTGTAGTGTCCGCCAACGTTAGTGGTGTTGCATGCACTGAACATATCTTTCTTCTGTCTCCCTCCCCTTTTTGTGGTCTCCCTGTTCTTTTGTGCAATAGCATCATCAGGCGGAAGAGCAGTGGCACCGGAGCAGGAGGGAGCTGCATCCCACTTGGCCCTGGAGGGCGACACAGAGGAGTCTGAAGCCACCAGTGGGATGGAGGGCGAGGGGAGCTCCACGGCAGGGACAGGAGGTCACCGCAGTGACAGCGACTCCTCTTCTGATGGGAGCTCCCTTGCGGTGGCGGGCCCCTCTGTGCCCCCCTCATCAACAGGTACAGCCACCAACCCCCATACCAGCACCGCCCTCCCAGCAGCCCCTCAGCTTGTGTCCCGTGCCCGCTCACCCAGGAGGGTGGTCATCTCCTTCGCCCCTGGCACCTCAGGCCCTGCCCCAGTCAGCCCTGATGCCCTCAGTGAGGAGGCTATTGACCTCCTGAGATCCCTCACTGTGGGGCAGTCTACCATTGTGAATGCCATCCAGAGTGTCGAGAGGCATTTGCAACAAACAAATGCATACCTGGAGGGGTTTCATTCTGGCCAGGCAGCCCAACAGAGAGCATTTCAGGCTCTGGCCTCAGCACTGATGGCAGCCATTGTCCCTGTGTCCAGCCTCCCCCCTCCAACTTCCTCCACCCAGACCCAATCCCCTGTACCTCAGCCTATCCCAAGCACACCATCAGACCAGCATGCATACACATCAACACACAAGGGTGGCTCAGTCAAACATAAGCACCACACATCCCACAGGCACTCACACAAGCATCATACCCATGCAGACAGACCAACATCCACTGCCTCCACTGTGTCCCCCTACTCCATGTCTCCCTCCTCCCTCCCAGTCTCATCTACACTCACACCTGCATGCACTACATCTTTAGCCACTACCTCCATCACCAGCACGCCCATCACCACACACCGCTCACGTGCACTTACCACCCCCACTACCATGCACACATCCCCAGTGTCCTCTCCCAGTGTGTCAGTGAGCCCTCCTCCCAAACTACACAAACGCAGGCACACACCCACCCAACAGCCATCCACCTCACAACAGCCTCCGGCCCATGCACCTTCACCCAAATCCAGCAGACGTACACCTCTTACAACCACTATCTCTTCCTCCACCCCCAAACCCCCTCAATCTACCAGTCCCAGTGTGTCTAAAAAACGTTTCCTGGCTAATATTGACCTCTTCCCTACACCTCCCCACCGTCCTTCCCCTAGGGCCAGGCTTTCCAGGTCCCAACCCAGCACCTCAGCCACCACATCCCCAGGCACAGTGGTGCCAGCAACTGTGGGCTATTGGAGTGCGCCAACCATCAGGGCTGCCAGTGTGCCACAGAGCGAGGGCAAGGACATCCCACCACCTGCCAAGCTAAAAAAGTTGCCCACATCCCGGAGGCAGAAGCCAAAAACACCTGCCACCAAGTGGTCAGGGAAAACAAAAGGGGATAGTGGCAAGACAGCTGCACCACCTTCAAAGGTGGGGAAGGGGCAGAAACTGAAGGGCAGGTCAGGAGAGGGCATGGTGGCAACGACTGAGGGACCGGTGTCACACCTTCTGTCCACGTCGATGCCAACCTGTATGGCGGAGAAGATCGCCACCTGCACCGCCACCTTCAGTGCCACAGAGCCCGCCGCCAGCACCGCCGCCACAGAGCCCGCAGCCAGCACCGCTGCCACAGAGCCCGCAGCCAGCACTGCCGCGACTGACACCGCCGCAAGCACCGCCAGCGGACCCGCAACATCCTGAGCCATTGGCACCACCGCAGACATGGCTGCCATCCCCAGTGGTCATTCGTCCGATGAAGCACTCTGGGCACGAAGCCTCCTCCAGAACCAGTGGAGAAAGGCATCCACTACCTCTGTCCTTGGCAGGATGAAGCACTCTAGGCACAAAGCCCCCTCCAGAACCAGTGGAGAAAGGCATCCACTACCTCTGTCCTTGGCAGGATGAAGCACTCTGGGCACAAAGCACAACGCCCCCTCCAGAACCAGTGGAGAAAGGCATCCACTACCTCTATCCTTGGCAGGATGAAGCACTCTGGGCACAAAGCCCCCTCCAGAACCAGTGGAGAAAGGCATCCACTTGTGATACTGTGGCTTTGCACTCCCCAGGACAAAGCAGTGGGCAAACCACCCACTTGAGAGACTGTGCTTTGCACTCCCCAGGATAAAGCAGTGGGCAAACCACCCACTTGAGAGACTTGAGAGACTGTGGCTTGGCACTCCCCAGGATAAAGCAGTGGGCAAACCACCCACTTGAGAGACTGTAGCTTTGCACTCCCCAGGATAAAGCAGTGGGCAAACCACCCACTTGAGAGACTTGAGAGACTGTGGCTTTGCACTCCCCAGGACAAAGCAGTGGGCAAACTACCCATTTAGAGACTTGAGAGACTGTGGCTTTGCACTCCCCAGGATAAAGCAGTGGGCAAACCACCCACTTGAGAGACTTGAGAGACTGTGGCTTTGCACTCTCCAGGATAAAGCAGTGGGCAACCCACCCACTTGAGAGACTTGAGAGACTGTGGCTTTGCACTCCTCAGGATACATCAATGGGCATGGAGCCCCCTCGTGGAGCAGTGGCGTCGTGCGTTCATCAGGCTGAGGTGCCCCCTCTTCCCCTGAGGTGCCTGTTTATTTTCCATCTGATGCCCCTCCAGTGGTCTCTCCGTTTGGAGTCAGGTATCTAGTGTGGGCCTCGCCCATGCATTTTGGGCCCAGTGGTCCACGGACAATGATTGGTGCACTATCCAGACTTGTGTAGTTGGTGTACATAATTGTATATACTGTATTTAGAGTTTTGACTACTGGATTTTTATTGATTACAATTGTTCAAATCAATTCCTTTTGTCCTTGCGTTATTCAAGAGGGGGGTAGGGAGGTGTATATGTAATGTTGCAGCATGTAATTGTGTGTATGGTGTTGTGGGTGAGGGTGGGGTGGGGTGTTGCGTGTTGCGTGTGTGTGTCACTCTCTTTTCCCTCCTCCCTCCCCTGTGTTGTAGGTGCAGTACTCACCGTGGTCGTCGCCGCTGTCTCTGGAGCTCCTGATAAAGGAGCAGGAAGACTATCGCCGGCAGGATCTGCAGTTCTGGCTCCATGGCGTCCTGGTTCCTCGTGGGGTGTGGAGAGGTGAGTAATTTCCCCTTCTGTGTACTGTTTCTGTCGTGTTTTTATTCGCGTTGGTTCCGCCCAAAGAAAAGGTGGCGGATTGCCGTTTTATGATAGGGTGGGCGGTACATTGTCTTCTGCCTGTCTGTTGGCGTTTACCACCACGCTGTTTGTTTGTACCGTTGTGGCGGTCGGAGTATTAAATGGCTGTCTATGCTGGCGGTTTCCGCCGTGGCCGTAATTCAATTTTTTTCCGCCGGCCTGTTGGTGGTATTACCGCCGCTTTAACACCGACCGCCAGGGTTGTAATGAGGGCCTATGTGCTGATATTTTCCAACCGACCTCCCCGTCGATTACATACCTGAAAACAAAACCAAATCGTATAAAACAAATTGGGAAAAAGACTCTAACTCTTATAATATAAACTGCTGACCATGTCCGTATGTCTCCCCCAATGATTTAGCCATCCTCAAAATGCTGGTCACAGCTATCCCCCAACAAAGAAAGGCCATCCTTAGCTCGGCTTTGGATGACTTAGTGACTGCTATTTCTGAAATCTCCCTAAAAACCCTAAAAGGCAATGTCCCTATATCAGAGAGTCAGTTGCGCGTGCTGAAGTAGAAGCGTAACCTTATCAAAAAGTTAGTAATAAAAGGGCTTCCTCATTTCTAAGAAAAAACTTGTAAAACAATCAGGCGGCTTTATAGGAGAACTTCTGGGCATAGCGATTCCTTTAATTACAAACCTCCAAACCGGGAACAAATAGATTACACACAAAAGATGTACTTTGTACCACGCCAACAGCTGGAACAGTTGGGCCTGTCTATGAGCGAGGCTTGGGATACACAAAAAAATGAAACACTACGTTTAGATGGCGAAATTAAAAACATTTTGAACCGGACTGATTTAAAACCTTACGACAAAGCTGATCTTTACTCCAGAGTTCTTCAAAACTTTCTACATTATTACAAGCAATGGCAGCCAGAAAAAAGCATGCTGACTCTATATACCCCTGACTCTGATCTGCCACCATCAGCCCTTGCTGCCCCTCAGGCTTAACAGCCCCCACATCCGGTGGTCCCATCGCCACCGTCCACAGACATCTTTGTTGAAGAACTTCAAAACAATATAAGTCAGAGGTAGAGAGGTGCGGCACAAATGTTATTAAGTAGAATGGCTGCTTCTAAAGATTTAACCTCGTGGAACGATCGGGGTGAATTCCTCTACAAAGGACAGCCGATTGTTAGGTCTCATATGTACGACCTCGTCAAAGGTTTCACACACCCCAACACCCTATTGCTCTAGAAAGTGCCTAGAGGTTGGGACCAGTTTCTACAGGCTGCTGCAGAACTCAACGTTTCTTCTAAGATCGTTGGTAATGCTGAACACAGAGAGCTGCTTGAAAGTTTGAAAGATCCTACTTACAGCCCTCCAAGTACTCCAATGCCTGTTGTTTTTAAATCCGGTCCTACGGTGCCCGCAGCCCGGCTTATCCCCCGGTTCTCTCTCTCATGGAACACATCACCTCTGCCTTTGGATCCCAAAAAGACATCATCCAAAAGGAACACTTGGTAAATTTGTTTACCTTTTGAACCTATGTATAAGTTTTACACTGTCTGTGTGTATAGTTTTACACAGATTAATATATTTATTGATTTCTTTCATCATTTATTTTCTTTAGTATATTTGGTTGCTTAATGTTTGTACTAAAACTATGTGTAATAAACACTTTTTAACCATTTCACCACTCTTCTGTCATCTTTTAACGGGTGCCTCACCAGAACAATGAAAATGTATATTCTAATTTTGAGTTTAAATTCTTTTATTGTAGACAATTGTAGTTACACGTATATAAGCATTACACAGCCTTAGACGTTTGACAAACATCATATTCTGTTTTAACAATGGTCGCTGTAGACCCCGCATTTTCTTTTACATACTTCACAACCAGACGGTCGTTATTTACTAGATCGCTTGAATATAGATTTAGAAAATTTCTAAACGTCATACTCTCAGACATTTTACTAATAAAATATATACAGTGGTCCCCACATCTGATTGATAAAGAACACTGCACCCGCATTTTGTTATACTAGACCCTGGCAGCAGCTTTTTTTATATACTTGAATATGGGTTTTGTATAGATGCGATGCTTGGGAAACGCTGCTGAACTGCCAAACACTGTAACCATGTCAAAATTCCCCAAAAATTCCTACTCAACATGTTCCATTCTTGTAATGCGGATCTGTGTTAAAGACTAACAAGTGCTGTTTTTCTACACCAGCTTCCTCGGGTAGCCCATTGCTCGGAAAAACTACTAAAAAGTATTTCCTTGCATATTTATGCCTTCTTAAGAACTCACTATCTGCACAGTGTCCATTGTACAATATTTTAAAGACAGCCAAACATGATTTGGTGGGTGTGGTTGACCTGGATGACGCTGTTGAACACCGTGAATACACTCATGTTCACATTGGTAGCCAAGGGTTGACTAACACGTATTTCAACTTTTAGATTTCCGTTTTTTTATCAGATTATAATGATCACCATTTTCCATGTCGGGCGTCAGATCGAAAGCGAACAACGTGTAGTGGGCCCCATATCCTTCTCTTGATACGATGACTTCCGAGTCCCTCAGATGTTTTCCAGTTATCAACATCAGTCCAAGATATTCCCTGATAAAATCAGATGTTTCAAAACTGGGTGTGTATGGTTTCACAGGAATCACAACCCCCTCATGTACCAGCACCGTGTAGTTGATGTCGTAGTGTTTGAAATTGAATGGGTTTGAGATATACTGACCGCTAAAAGCTGTATTGTCCACAAACCCTATAATACTACGTTTCGGTAGCTGTCTCAGAAATACATTTTGCTACTGTGTTAATCTGGTACTGGTTGGAATGCTATATATCTTTAGAGCTACTCTTTCCACAGCGTACTTGGCATTTGATAGTTGTAAGGCCTCGGTGTGAGCCAGTCTGACGCTTGGTGACACTTTCATTCTCTTTATAAACAAACTGGCAGACAGTATAACAAGTTTATACTGTTCCGCATCCCCACTGATAAGACAGAATGAGTCCTTGTTGCGGGTTAGTTTGATCTTAAGGTTGATGCTGTTGACGAGTAGTTTTTCTTGGTAGTAAAAGTCAGAGTGTATGCGGCCTAGGAGGTCAAACTGTCTGCTGCTGGCGGTGAAGCTTGCTCTTTTTACAAAACCCTGATTGCGACCGTCCAGAGCAGTAGCTTCAAAATGACTGTAAGTATCTTTATAGAAGAGCTCCGCTGAAAGCTTTGTGTCCAGGGCATCGTTGCTGTAATTAAAGAATACTCTCATTGTATGCCCTATAAGCATACATGTTATCACTTGTGATAAGGCTATCACCGAGGGTGATGTCCACCTGGTTAAACATGGTTGCTACAGGGTAAGCGATCATTGCCACTTTAGCGTCATTCGCTATGTTGGAACCATCAGCTTTTACAATTTTACAGATGAGATGCAGCAGCGTGTTGTTGAGATCCAAATACATATCCGTGGACCCTGACTCATAAAACTCTATTGGTGCCAAAGGTGTTAAAGCAGCTAGCGGCGATGCCTCCATGAAAAAACAGTTTTCGGTGCTAGTCTGCGTTAGTTTTAGAGAAAACGGGACTAACTCCGGTTTAGCGCGGTCACCCGATGTGCAATGTATGAAGGCCATATTTTCAGGTTGATCAGCTTTTTAAAAAATATTTACGTTAGCGACACTTCTCTTCTTCTTCGAAGTTCTCTTCCGACTTACAGATCTTTGTTTGTGAGCGATTTTTGAAGATCAACGTCTTTTTTTATAGGGGGCCGGCAAGCCCCTGCGCTTTGAAGAACTGTGCTTCCTTTTAACAGGTGTGCAAGACTTGTTCACCAGCCCAGTTCCTTCTTGAGGTTGCTTATTCATACTTTCAACAATCGCAGACAACACGGAACCCACTAAATCCTGCGCAATGTTCTTAGCAGCCGCTTTAATGTGCGGTTTTGCAATTTCATAGCCTCTTCTCAAGAACGGCATAGCTCTTCTAAACAAACTATGGAAAAAAAAACTAAGCCTGCCCCATACATAACAGGGTCCCCTTGAAAGTACAGCAGTGGGGCTCCATATCCAGCCTGGTTTCTGTAATAATCCCTATACATAGAAGGGTCACCCTATGTTTCCATAATCACCATGATGACTAATTAATAGTCGCTCTTGCGTCACGGTCTTAAATGAAGCTTAAGAATAACTTTCCCGTATTTAAAGGACACCGGCTCAGCTTGATCGTCATAGATCATGATCGTAATGGTGTCAAAATGGTTTTTAGAAATTGATATGAAGTTGGGTTTGTTGTATGGTATATTAACCATTGTGTATTTTTCACCATTTACCTGGACCCATCTCAGCAACGGTGAATAACTATCCCCTATCCTCTGCGACTCTACGATATTGCTATACACGTAGAGTGTATAGAGACCTCCATTAATATTGGGCATAACTGGTCCGGTCCTACTTGACTTTTGATATGATGCACTGTTCCTCAAACCCATTTAATTTACCCGAACAGTTAAACACTGTATCACGATTTGGAGCTGTAAGAAACACCTTTTATCTAATGTTATCCAACACTAACTGAATATTCACATACAACTCAATGCTGGCTATGGATTTGTTGATGACTTCGACCACCACAGCCACAGATGGGTAATAACCATGAGGAAACCCGGCGTGGATGCTCAAAGCACCCTGAGCATGCTTTATATTAAATATGGCGTTGCACATTGAAAATGTATTCCATGTTCTGGGGTATTGGATTTCTGTTAGGGCTATCTCCCAATCCCCTTTTAGGTCTATGAGTTTAGCCAATTTCACTGTATGATTGGAAATTCTATTGTCAGGGAACATGTCCTTTGAGGCGTTCGACGGAAGAGTGATATAAAATGGCGCTGTATCCATCTTCGCGTCTACAACGAGCACATGTCATTCTCACACAACCTGCACAGAACTGGCCAAGCACCCAACTGTTCAATTCTCGGGCCATCCGAGTCATTTGACAAAAACCTGTTGGTTACCTCCTCTACCTTTCCTTTTCAGAATCTTTCAACCCTGTACATCCTGTGTGTATCATTAGGTACTTTCTGTAGCTCCTCCTTGTAAAAGACACCCGACACCTTTTCCCTGTCATAGTCCTTTAGCCTGTAAATATATACATCCTCTTTAAGCTCCACACTTTCCGCTATATTTATCTTGTCACTAAAAGTTTGTGGTGGCTGTTCGTAAAGACCTCTTTCAATTTTGAAATCCTAACATCATCACCTTCTTTTAAAAGTGGCTTCTTTACATCTGCAACAATCCAACTTCCATACACAGTTCGCCACACCTTTAACAAATTATTAGCGGTTACGTCTATGGGTGCCTTTTTTAATGTTTCTGTAGTAAGTGGCATTATAAACATCTATAAAAGCCTGTAGAACATCCATGTACCGGTAGGTGTTATAAGCCACAAAATATTTCCACATCTTAGAATTTAGGATTCTATTAAAATGCTCTATTACAGATGCTTTTACCTCTGTGTGCATTAGAAAATGTTTAACATTATGCTTCTTTAATCATTTCTGAAACGCTTTGTTTAAAAATTATTTTACTGCATCTGTTTGTAGTTTTTGAGGGGTTCGCTCGCTCCTGAAGATTGCTTTAAAGGCTTCAGTTACCCTTGAACCACTTTTATCGCTTATCGCTTCTGTATAGACGTACTTGGAAAATACATCTATAACCGTTAATATGTATCGAGCACCGCTATTATGCTTTGGTAAATCTTGAAGACTGCCATTGATAATCTAGTTGCGCATTAACGATGGTAGGTCTTCTCTTAAAATGTTTCCTGATGGGCTTATGGAGTGAATACGCCTCTTCCCCAGATAACCACATCTTCACCAGTGCTCTGTTTACCAGTTCATTTCCAACCAGGGCCCTTCTAAACAGTGATTTGGTACCCCTAAATCTGCCAACACCGCTTGTATCGTAATAAAGCTTCCTTAATCCATCACTCATAATGTTGTCATCTGTTACAAACCATGAAATGAAAGACACCGGTTTTGTGTTATGCCATTTTATAAAAAATAAAAAATACTAGCATGGAATAAAGCTGTACACTTTACATTTCTAGATACAGATGTTATGGAGGGGTATTGTTGGACATTAGGTTGTTTTTTGACTATGTGTACATACTACTACACTCACTTCATATGTTACTAGGCGCCATGCTGCTAATCGACCTCACTGTCACAAGTTTTGCTAATTTTATACATATACACTCGATAGCTCTAGACACGACTTCCCTCTTGGCCCTTCTATAACTTTGTGCACACGAGATACTGATAGCATTCATAAGTTCGTACAGTTCAAGGCCCGACAATACTAAACCCTTCTTTGTGAAATAATCATCTGTCAAGCTCCAAGGCTGTGCATAATGCAATCGTCGGCAAAAGTCTTAACTCGTACATATGCCTTTTGTACATACTCCAATGTTTATCAGCTGTGGGCATCCACACGTTGATACACCATTTGGTTACACATTTAGGATTGTTGCACATCATCATAGTGGGCGGCTCAGAATTGGTCAAATAATGCAGAGTTACAGAGTGTATTTCAGCTATTTTTTCTTTAATCAGCACATATACCATTCTGCCAATGCATATGTATCCGGGGTGTAGCTCATGGACATCTTGCACCTCGATATTCTGATAAACCTGAAAGTGAGTAAGTATGTATGCTAAATAACAGCATGATGACCCTCTACCCAGGACTCTACATTTTTTAAAACAGTCTTGGCAGGGCTAATGGACCGATTCTTCTATTTTTAAAATAAACATCACACATATGTCTTCCTATAACCCTTTCTATCATATTTCTATCAAAATCTGTACACAACCCCTGCATACGCTCAAGTTTTGAACCTGTTTCATTTGAGTATTGGATCTCTTTGAGCGCTGCTGCAAAGATTTTAACCATATAAGGGTGTACATTTTTCTTTTCCTTGGACATCCCATACAAAACATTTTATACACCTTGAACGGGTCTAGCCTGCTACCTATATGTCAAATTATTCTTGGTGTGTACGACTCATATAGATACACGTGAGCCTCCTGTTGTGGTTTGTTAATTTTATGACCATAACAAAGATCATAATAGTCGCGTTTCACACACGTGTTCACAACAGTCACTGCAAAACCTTTAACAGGCCATACTGCGTTTTGCGGGATGCCCATATTTTCCTTTTCGAAAACGCTGCCATTATAGGTACAAACACAATTCTTACGCTGCCCTTTGTTCTGGCTTGTGGAACTTTTAGACTGTTTTGAACAACATATGCAGTAAAAATTAACATTGTTAAACTTTGATGATGACCCTTCTCCCACGGCGCTTTTTGCTGATGTTTTCTACGGTTCAATCAGAAACAAAAACATACTATAAGTTAAAGGTAACAAAATATACACATATATGCGTTGTGTCTATATCGTATTTTTTACTAACCTCTTCATTTTCTTGACACTTGCTGGCGCCTCCGAAATCTTGAGAATCTCACAGATAGATGGATGGGTACCCGTCGTCAGTGATTAGACGCTGCTGCTGCACGATAACTGTGCATGGCGCCTTTTCCTCCAGAAATCCCATATCTTCATAGACAGGGGAACTAGGAGGCACAATAGATTCTTCTACATTGTCAATGTTGGTGAAAATGTTTCTGACATTTAACTCTTCACTCGATGCATCGCCACCTCTGCTGTCACACTTAATAAGGGAAATCAGCTGCGGTAAATTCTTGAGGCTGAGCTTCTCAAACCGATGGCAAAGTTCCTCTTGAAATCCTGTAACATCGCACCCCTCATCTTTAGGAGTGCCCTGCTGCACGTTCTCATCCAATACCGAAGGCTTTAGGGTTCAATAATATTTGTCAATAGTGTTCTAGCCACCCTCCACGGTCGCCTTTTTGATGAGGGGTTACATCGCTTCGCAATGACAGAATAATCTCTTTCAGCTAGATGCTCTGGGTTTAGCGGAGGTCACTTAGACGGCCCCCTATATGCGTTCTACAGGTCAAAAAGGGCATATTCCAGTACAACATTACATATGCTCTCCAACAGCACTCTTATTCGTTGGGGGGATGGGGCATAACCCTGTCGCTCTTTTAGGAACTAGGCACATGCCTAACATGTGTTCAGCCTATGTCTCAATCCCTCTGACCCTCCTACACCTACCTCAGTTCCGGGGATGTTATACAACACTCGGGGAGGATGTGTGGTGGCTCTGTAGTTCCACTGTAACTCCTTCTGAGGAGGCACACTGCAGCCCTACCACTCTGATTGCATGAACATGCCCACACTTGTCCTCTTAGGTGCAGAAACACAGCGCACACCTGCACTGACACCATTTTACACAACACATAGACCTAGACACTAAGGACAGCAACAGGGCATGTGACTAACACATCATCACACCACGTCAAACACACGTGACTCACCTACAGCTACATCACTTCCGGAGTGGGCTCCCAGGGGTCACCAGAAGTCCTGGTAATGGAAGTGACGTCACTTCGGAAGGGGCGGGACAGCTGTCACTTTTTAAATGATGAGGAAAGGTATCCCCGAATACTACTATTATTACACCGTACAACGGTTTTGGTAGACACATTCATTCTTGCCACAGGACTTACAAGGTGGACCTTATATTTTACCCATGGGGCCCAGGCCGTGGAGCTAACTTAAAATGCTGAATTGCTCTGTATGTAGATATTCTTGCTATCATTGCAAAACAGGGTGCACCCTAGGTCTGTGTATAATTGAGTTAGGGTAATCAGGAGGGTGGGTCTCGTGCTGACAATGTTTAGCACCTCGTGGGTGCTGGGAAGGAATGTATTATTTTTCTCACGTGTGCATACTGCAAAAGTTGTTTTAACACAGTTGGGCCTAGTACTGCTAGCATTGTTTCACATGGTGATTTTTGCCCAGAATTACATGGTATTCATGCTGTGTTAATAAATGTGTGTGTTGAATACAAAAGTTATTTACATAGATCTTGTGTCAAGTCTCTTTTGTGACGCTCAGCGTAATTGTTGTGTGGTATTGGTGTGCCATTGCTGTACACATTGCCCCAGTGATAAGCCTGACTGCCCCGTGCCAAGCTACCCAAGGCTGAGCATAGGTTATACAGTGAGTATAATCACCCATCCCTGACGAGAGGGGTGAGTTCTGCCTGGCTAGGGCCCAGCCTCATAGAACCAGAATGTGCCACCTCAAACACCTGCTTATTATCTGTTTTCCCTATTGTGACAGTCTGGGTTTAGGGCTCAGCAGTACAGAAGGGACCACAAAAGACCCCACTTTTACTGCAGTAAGTGATGCGTTGTTAGACCTGACATCCTTGGAGTGGTGTTCCCCCAAACATTTTGCATTCACCCCTACCATTTCCTGAATTCATTTTGCTGGCATTAGGACTCTGCACACTTTTCCATTACTAAAGTGCTTCTATTCACTCCCTCAAACTAGGAACATTGGCCTGCAGCTGACTGTCACATTTGATTTTACTTATACATCCTAGTATATGGTACTACCTTTACCCAGGGCTGGCTACTAGTGGGCCTGCAGTACTCATTGTACCACCCTGTGAGTAGCCGTTTAAAACGTGTCTCAGACCTGTCATTGCAGCCTGTAGAGCTGTTTTAACATGTCATTTCAACTTGGAAAAATAAACCTTTTGCCAGGTCTAACCCTTCCTTTTTAATAGATATGTCACCCCTAAGGGCATATGGCAGGGTACATTGTATTTAAAAAGTAGGACATGCAGGTTTCTGTTTTACATTTTCTGGTGGTGAAAAATGGTTAACTTTGTTTTTCACTATTGAAAGGCCTATTCCTCCATTGGATAAATTGGGTTATCTTACAACATTTAATGAGTGCTAACTTTGGATTCAGAATGGATCGGGATATCATGTTTAGAATCAAATGAATTGTCATTCAAAATCCTATTTAATAGCAAAGTCAGATTTTGAGTTACAATTCTGCAAATGCCACTTTTAGAAATTTGGCATTTTATTGTCCTAATCATTTTATGCCTTCTACCAGGGTCCTGGGTCACATGATTGTAAATGGTTCTGCTGTTAGGCTTTGTGTATTCCTATCAGACAGTGACGTAAAAGGGATAAGGTTTGGACAGGATGGGCTATCCTGCCAGGATGGCTGGGGGCAGAGCTGTTCCCTGCCCCACTTTCTCTTCAAAGGACTTGCCTCCAGTAGACACAAAGGACCCTAACAGCAGCCTTTTGTCACCCTAGACTTCTTCGTGCCTTGACAGGGGAAGGGAAGTACTTTCCGGAACTAGATTTGGAGATGGTACATAGAATTCCCCATTTCAAAGGCTGGCACCAGGAATAAATGCTAACCTTTCAGAACAACTCTTCAGTTCACTCCTGGACCAATGGAAGACTTCCTAAGGACTGCCTAGCCACCAGAGTACTGCTCTGCTGTTTCCATTGCACTTTCCTGCTCTCCGAAGGACTGATGTGCTACTTGAAGGAGAACGGGACCATCTCCTTGCTCACGGACCACCAGAAGCGACTCCAAGGGCTAGTTGCCTGGCCTCCTGTGTGAACTACAGGGACATAACAAGCTTTTTAGGCCTTCAATGCTGCACCTGGCCTCTCTTAGTGCCACCCCAGCCAGGACCTGGGCCCTTGGTAGAGGTGTTGGTGGTACTGCTCCTGCCCATCCCTAAATGTTGGGTCTTAAAACATTTTTCACCAAAAATTTCCTTCAGAATCGACAGAAGACCCGAACCTACCTGCCACCAGATCCACCCAAGGTGCATCACAGGTTGGCCTCACTTTGTGATAGCTCCCCTACATTCTTCTACACAGCTGCAAATCCTGTTCAGCTGGGCCTCCCAGCAATGGTATTTGGCCTTGTGGAACCCTCTTTAGCTACAGACTGCAGCTTTATCTCACAGGAGATTTTCAACTTCCAAAAAGTTATCTAAGTTTGAAGGTAAAAATCTTCAACAGGCTTAGTTAAGACTGGCTCACAATCGACGACAATGACTTCCTCGGCTTAGAAACCCAGCATTTCCCACTGAGTGCTTTTTCCTGCCATTGTCGACATTTCACTGAGACTTTGCCCAGTGACTCCCCAGCATCAATGGCTCCTTTTCAGACACAGTCTGTTGTCTTGAACTGCTGAACTGTACCTTCTCCTGGACTTTTTCTTCAAAGTGTTTCATAGGCCGAAGGTAAGCTGACACTGGGCCCCATTCACCAGTTGTATTCCATCCAAGCTCCATCACAGTTGGCCTTAACTTTTGACTTTGTCCCATTCTCGAATGACTAGATACCTGCAGTTTGCACTTTGATCATTTAGGTGCTAGTTTTCACTAAAAACTTGAAAAAATCATAACTCCAGTTCTATTTACTGGATATGATTTATTTTGTGCCATTATATTTAAGTTTCTCTATTTTCCTAAATTGGTTTCAGATTTTTCTTGTGTTTTCACTTTATTACTGTTTGTGTGCTGTATAAATACTTTACTCATTAACTCTAACTTAACCCTAACTGCTTTTGTACCAAGGTGCCACAGGGTTAAGCACAGATTAATTTAGTGACTTTTGTGGTTCACCCTGACAAGAATTGTGGTTGATGCTTGATGCTTGAGCAGGGTGTTTTATCCCTCTTAACCAATAACCAAATTTCATAAATGTGTGACTAGTGTAAAGGATCACTGAGTGAGCTGCCAGTGTCCAGAGCAAAGTATCTGTCTGTCAATTAGTCATCACGGGAACCCCACACATCTTGGGGCCCCAGATGTTACAGTCCTCAGGCACCAAGAGCCAAAATGACAGGATTAACGTTGTATGCTGTTAGGCCTTTCCCTCAGTATAGTCAGAGGTGACCAGAATGCAGAACCAAAGGAGATCTCAATAAAGGAACAAGCAGTTATCAATCAATTATCAAGTAGTTTTCAAATGAGATCAACAGAAAGTACTGGAAGATATAAGTGGATAGAAGCCATAGAGGCAGGAATGGATGAAGATAGTCACTTCACAATCCAGTTGACGCCAGCAATATCAACATAGTATTATTGTCATCTAAAGCTCCATCCTACATGGTGGGAGGCTTTGAAGCACACAGTCCACTTAAGGCACAGGGAAGACATGGCCCCTAGACATAGTCAAAGTTCAGGCCACACAGGGGCTGATGCAAGCAACATGGTTTGCTCCCAACAGCGACACCCACAAACGCGCCTGGCTACCTCCACCAGTGTCTGCTAGTCAGCCTGTGAAGTCCCTGTTCTCCATTCACTTGGAGCCAATGCTGACCGTGAGAGAGAACAGCCAACAGCCGCCTGGCAGGATCTTGGCCATGGGGGTGCATTTGAGGCCAGGGCCAGAACATATTGTCCCCAAATGACCGAGGCAGCTGGTACAATTTTTATTACAAACTCAGTTTATCTAAACAAAATGCATTCTCATTTGAATGCATATAAACTAATTGAAAACAAAAGGTAGCTAGGAGTATAGTGTGGGTAGAGGGTGCTCACGCACCCCCAAGATAAATATTCTAGTGTTCAGAAAGTTGATGAGCAATACAAATGTCTTTATGTCTTCTTTTCTGAATGAAAACTGAGAGAATTTTGTAAAGTGAACTATGTGATACATTTTCTTGGGTACATGGAGTGTGTACAGAAAGACTGTAGGTTGCCATTTATTTCTAATAAACAAAAACACTTAAATACCTGTAAATTAACTGTACAAATACATCAAAATACAGCAGCGGTTATTAAAGCACACATGAAGCACATTTTGTCTTGTAATTCTGAAATATGATGGAAACAATGATTTGAATAGGATCAAAACAAATCTAGGTGATGCACAACTATTGTACTGTATTGCAGCATTTGAATAGTGCATATTATCCCATGTGCAACACTGAAATACCTACATGGGCAGCAAGCTACACCATATAGAGTATGTGGTTGGAAGATTGTTGTCTTTGTTTCTTGATCATGCGTAGGAAGTATTTTCATGTTGTGCGTGATGACCTCCGAAGTGCGGTTATTATGTTATGGGATGCAGTGCTTTGAGATGTGATGGATGATGAGGGGTGAGAGACACAGATTTGTAGTTTATGGTTTTTTAGTAGGCTGGCAGGTTTAAATAGCTCTGCAGGTCCCATTATGGGATTTATTATGATTATAGTCTGCTTAGCTGGTTACTGCACTGGGTTATCCAGTCAGAAATTCTGTGTATAGTTGTGGGCCTTAGCTGGCATAGTTGGAGGTAGAGGGAAGTAGACAGATCTCTTTGGATGGGAATTGTTACCATCAACTCATATCTGAGTAGCATTGTGAGAAGTAAAGAAGCGACTGTAGTGTATACCTTTTTGGGACCTGCAGTGGTAGACTAGATTAATGTCCTCTGATTGACCAGCAGGGTGTGACAGATCTCTTTAGTTATTCCATGCCTGTCTATTTGGTGATGGGTGTTTTTTTGGCTGCACAGTACTGGTAATGGACAGCCCTTGTAGCATGTCTTTGTTGTGTAAACATAGGGTGTGTAATTATAGTTGGCTAGCAAGTACTGAGGCCCATATTTATACTTTTTTTAGCACCGCATTTGCGCCGCTTTTTGATGCAAAACAGCGCAAACCTACAAAATACAATGGTATTTTGCAAGTTTGTGCCGTTTTTGCGTCAAAAAACGACGCAAATGCGGCGCTAAAAAAGTATAAATACGGGCCTGAGTGTTTTAGTATTAGTATTTGTGTGGGTATAAATGTTGTATATGACATTACAAAACTATGTAGTATCCCATCAAACCATAGCTCAGCCCTCCTTAACTTGCTTTGCTCTCAAAAGTAGTTTGCTGTTTTGAGTGTTTCCAATTTGTGTATTGTAAGCTGAAGATTGGCTTGAGGGGACAACTGCCTTTATAGTTAACTGTGACTTGGATTTGGGGTAGTTTAGATAGAGCTGTGTTTTCAAATGTCTTTTGAAGTGTATATGTGCTTGGATGCTTTGAATGCTGGTTGTTAGTGAGTTCCAGAGCGTGGTGACTGAGAAAGGATAGGCTCCTATAGGTTTCCTATTGTAAGGTGGGAGGCTCTGTGGGCAATGCAAAGTGCTTTGAGCATTGCCCTTCTAGCTATAGAGAGCCAGATGAGTGATTGCAAGACTGGAATCATGCGTTTTCTTGAGTGAAGGCAGAGAAGTCATCTTGCAGCAGCATTTTGAATTAATTGTATTATGCATATGATCAATGCGGGTGCACCAAGGTGTAGGCTGTTGGCATTGTTCAAGCATGGAGATTAAGAGTGTAAGGATGGCTTGCTGTGTCTGTTGGTATTCAAGGTTTGGAATGATGTTACAGTATTACTAGTGTATAGAATACATTCTGACATTTAACATGGGAAAAAAGTATAGATCTGAATCCATTGTTACCACTCAGGTTTCTAACTTCTCTTGAGATTGGTGGAGAGATCTCATGTTCCTTAGGCTATATGACATATACTAGGATTTTGACATTTTCCACAGGCCATGCTATCTGCCTTTCAGATATTGTGCTTTGGATGATTATTCATCATCCTTGTGTTTATGGCCTGAAGTCAGTCATCAAAGTTTAATATGTAGAGGTCTTCCAGGCCATCCATTTTTTAAATGATTTTGGTGCCATCTACATAGTTGTAACAGATGAGAATGCATGATTTATTCAGTTTTGGTAGGAGGTTAGTTAGATGTTGAATAATAGAAATGATATTATGGACCCCTGAGGGATGCCACAGTGTGGTGGTTGAGGAGCTAATGTGAAAGGAGGTACCAACACTAGTTCACAGTCACAGATAAGAGGCCAAGATTTCAATGGGTATTATCTGAACTCCCTTCTCACCTTTCACTAATGATATGTCAAACAAGAATTTGTTGTGTGAAAAGATTGCACAAGTGTACAGGACATTGAATCATATTGTCCAGGGAAAAACACCAATCCCATATCACTGTAGTGTACTAACAAATCTAAATCATTGTGTTCTCCAGTAACTAAAGAGGAGCCAAACAAGATAGAAAAAATATCATAATTATATTTTTATTAGCTAAGAGTCAAATTATATGCATCCAATAGTTAACAAACCTTGTATGAACATTCAGCAAATTCCATTGCCAGATCATAATATAACAATAATACACAATTCAGTCATTTTCACAATCATTTACAAGAACATGTGCAAAATACTAATAATGACCAACCCCTATCCACTCCCAAAAAAGCTCCCTTAAACTCACACTCTCACCATCATTTTTCCTCAATTATTTAGATTCAACTAGTAGTCTCAGCATCAACAGGGCCTGTACATACATTCTGTTTTGAATATAAAATATTCTAACTTTGCATTATTTAACATCATTTAGCAAACATATCTTTACAGGTTTTTGTATACTCATCGCCTTCTTACAAATAACATAGCAAAGCTTTAATACCTTATGTCATCAGTCCGTCTTCTGCTCTATACTCCAGTGCTCTTTGTCTCTCAGATCACTTTCTGGTGTTGCCACACGTTTCAGTGCTACATGGTCAAGTGACCATCCATCTTCCTCAAGACACATATATGTACATAGATCCTAATCCAACACAGTCTCTCTCCATAAGTTTGCATTGATCGCTTAACCTCATCTCATTCCTGAACTGGATACTCTTACATACTGGCTAGACCGTAACAACCTGGCCTTATAGTCATTGAAAAGATTTTTGCCCTAGGACAAACCAAGTTGAACCAAGTGAACTTTCCACTGCAACCAGGCCAGTCAAGATCCTCACCATAGGTTAGAGTGCCTTAAATGTACCTTCTTCAATATGGTTTCTGCATTAATCCACCTCAAATTCACAGATACAAAAAAGGTGAAATCATGTTGTTCTTAAGCCAGCATCTTTCATGACCTTTCTTGTTCCTGATACATAAGTGGCTGTCACTACCTAAACCGACTAATCATACATAAGCAATGCCCAATCAGGAAATCTCCAGAATGCAATATGGCATAGCAATTTGTTTCACCTACTGGGCTGGGACAAAGTCTTCACAAGTCAGGTATAACTTGTGGCTGACTGGCATTCTTCCAGCCTCCAGCCTGTTTAGTGGCAGTGGCTATTGCGAAATCCAGTCTGGTGAGATAATGTATCTGCTCTAGAGATCTTTATTTTGCTTGCAGAAGCCAGATAGTTTGTTAGGTTAATGTGCCTGTTAAGGAGATCTGCAAAAACCATTACTAGATGTTGTGTGAATCTGAAATGACCAGTACAGCCTTTAATATCATAATGGGCTGCAATGATGGACTATCTACCTTTCAAAAATGATTTATCATCTAGATAGCCCTGCCAGACGCAACATGCTGAGGATTCATCTCCTTAAACCAAATATTATGGAAATCATAGAGCATCTGAGAGGAGAATGTCCATGCTTCCAGAATTAGAGGTCTCCTGGAATCAGCATCAAAGAAAGAGGCTATCACAGCACAGGATCCTCGAAGCAAACCACAAAAAACTCAGAGCCTAATAGACAGTGCTGGTGCCTGCCCATCTGTGGCTCCTCTAACTGGAGATGGAACTAGTGTCCTCAACCAGGTCACAGATCTGAAACGAACCCATACCAGGCTCACACAATCATATATCCTTTACCATGCCTAATCATATTGCTAGTGAGTATTTGAGGAAGGTCTTCTTTTGTACAGCATGATTAGCATAACCTGCACATTAACTATGAGGGGAAAATGCCAATGCTGGAGCCTGATTCAAGCCTGTGCAGGTCTGATTGGTGCTTTTGATTAAATGTAAATTAACTATCTGTCTTTTGTCACAACATTATGAGGAAATTCATTGTGGGACCATCCCAACTTCCCCCTGTAAAATTACATTTAAATTGTATTTAGTTGTTGCCATTCCATTGTTGCAGCCCTAAAATGTATAAAACACACTGTTCACCACTAATTTCCCAAAATGTTCTTCATGGATATGCTCGTAGCTCTTTATAAAGTTATTTTGAACTATTGATGAGTTACATTAAAACTTCACTTACAAACTTGGGTGGACTTAGGAAACACCATACTTTACTAAGCAGTTAAGTTTCCTAACTTTCCTTGAGGTAAGGTTTATCCCTTCTGGCCTTCCAGATGATTTGCTGATGCAGAATATCCAAGCTAGGACACCTTCAGGCAAATAAAATGTGAATGTGGGGGCTAGATACCCACTGCATTAAGTAAGAAGATGGTTCAGAGCTGAGGCCAGCTTATTTTTAAAAAAACGAAATTCAGAAACTTTCCATTTAACAAAGGTGGAATAGTCCAGAAATCGCGTGAGTCAGCTGACCTTTACAACTTTCCAAATTGAAACCTTGCTACTTGAAATTCTATCTAATTGATAGGATTTTAACGTTCAACTGTGGTAAGTCGAGTGAGTCTGCTTTAATATGTATCTTAAAAAAATCTATCCTTTCCTTAGCATGGAATCAGAATACCAGTGGCTGAGAATATCGAGGACAGAATACCAGTATAATGAAATAATGAATTCAAAATATCAACAGGTACGTGGGGATGTGTGTGTGTGTGTGTATATATATATATATATATATATATATATATATATATATATATCTATGTGTGTGTGCGTGTGTTTGAAAATATGTATTTTGACTACATTGAATGTGAATGTCTGTTTTTTTTTTTAACCTAAAGTAATATATAAATACTGTATGTTAATACAACCACCACTGCGCATGGCCTAGCTTGATGAATCACCACGAAAAGTTCCACACAGCACACTAAATTGAGTGGCAAAATAGTAATTGCGTAAAGACTTGTCAAACAGTGCCAAAGTTATTAGCTATCGCCAGTAGGTAACATATGTATATATATACATATATATACATACATTTTTTTTACCTAGTGGCGGTTGCCACTAGATAGTTATAGTTAGGACCACGTTTCTATAGAAAGAGTGTTTTTTGTTTTGCTAATACCTTTTGCGTTGCTTGACAAATCTTCACATAATTTTCCAAGAAAATACAACGCTCACTTGAGCTGCTGTCTGGAAAGTTTCAGGGTGATCCGTCGGGGGGGGGGTGGGAGCAGGGAAAAATGACACTTTTTTCCCATTCATTTTTCCGTAGGGATTTTGAGAAGCGATAGCAATTAAACTACAAGACGGAATTACACCAAATTCAGCAAAAGGGTAGATCCTGGTCTAGAAAGCAAGCTTTTTTGTTTTGTCGTAAATCCGTTTAGTAGTTTTAGAGAAATTAAAGAAAAGACAAACTTGTACATCTAGGGATGCAAAGGATTTACAACCACTCATGATCTTGTGCTGAGATCTGATTGGCTGCCAACACTTCAACAAGGAAGCTGCTGAAGTGTTGGCAGCCATCTTGGGACTTAGCTGAAGCTGAGTCCCAGAAAAAATGAAAAAAAAATACAAAAGGTGCCAGGGTACGAACACCCTGATCCCTTTGCTTTGGTGCTCCCCCAAGGCTAAAAAGCATTTTTTTTTAAATGTTGCCGCAATTCGCGGTCCGGCCGCGGATCCGGTTAAAATAAAAATAAAACAAAATGAAGAGCGGGCTCCCTTGTTCATCTTTTTCAAGCCCTTCGGCGGGCCAGGTCATGGGGCCAATGTTTATTTGTAAACGGGGGTCACCCTTCCCCTCGTAGCCCTGGGGACTGCCACCTCCCTGGGATGATGATCAACATTAATGCGAGTGGGCCACACAGACCCCCTGCAGCCCCAGGGACAACCACCTACCTACCATCTACCACCTACCGGGGCTATATTTAAATTACATGGGAGAGGCCCATCGGCCTCCCCCACAGCCCCAGGGACTGCCACTTCCCCAGGGCAAATATCAACATTAATGAGGGGGCAGGTGGCCCCCGCAGCCCCAAGGACCATCACCTCCCCGGGGCTTTTAACAATTAATACCCAGGGCATATGCCCATCCACCCCCGATTCACCAATGGCCACCACCTCTCCAGGGCCTTTAACAATTAATACGCGGAGCACCTGGCCCCCCCTTCAGCCCTGGGAACACTACCTCCCCATGGCTCTTATTGTTAGGAGTGGGGCTGCATGGCCCCCCTCGAGGAGCCACTGATGGCCCTGGGGACCGCCATTCCCAGAGCTGGCTGCTGCTATGTCCCAGGGTGCCCATACCCAGGGACACAGCTGTTTGCTATGGCTTGGCTGAAGTTTTGAAGCAGCAGCCAAGTCACATATCAGAAAGCAGAGTTTCATTTGTCTTCCCTGCACGTATACCTGTGTGCAGGAAAGACATACAAAAACATTGCTCCAGCAACCAGGGAGCTGCTTCTTAAAGAAGCTCTGTTACTTTCTGAAGAAATGGGACAGCAGGGGAGGCCTTGAGGCTCCCACTGTAGTCCCAGATAGCCTGCAAGGGCAGAGAATAAAAGAAATAAAATAAATAGTCAGGAACCGCAAGGGAGGTCTTGAAGCTCCCCTGTGGTCCCAGATAGCCCGTAAAGGGCTAAAAAAAATATTTTATAGAAACAAATGAATAGCTCAAGTGTGAAGGTCAAAGACCTTCCCACTGAGCGTTGAAGGTTCGAATCCAGGTATATCCCTGGTCGTCCCCTCCTTTATTTGTTTTTGAAGTGCAAATGTTTAAGGATCATACTGAAAGGTGATCTCACTCTTTTTAAATGACAAATACATTTTTCTTCAAATTGTGCAGAAATATCTAATTCTAAGTACATCATACGACAAAGCCTAAAACACTCTCTATCTCTCTCCATCTCACACTCTTTTTCTCTCTCTCTCTTTTTATCTCTTTCTCTGACTCGCACATCCACTCAGACACGCATCCACTCAGACACTTGTGCACCCACTCACAGACCCACTCAGACCTAGTGCACCCACTCACAGCAACAGTCAGACCATCATGCAACCACTCACAGACTCTCTCAGACAGTTACGTACATACTCACAGACCCATTGAGACTCTCACACATCCACTCACAGACCCACTGACACCCACTCACAGACCTGGGCATACACTGACGCAGCCACTAAAAAGCTGATGTATGCACTCTCACATCCAGACAGACACTCTCACAGCTACTCTCAACCCCAGACAACCCTCTCACACATATTTTCACACCCAGAGATGCTGTGGCCAGCTCCCACAGTGCATGGCCAAAGGGCCCTCACCATGCACTGCTAATTACCCCATAAATTATGGCACTCATTGCATCCTTGATGACATCATTGATAATATCACTGTAATAGTTGCAGTAACATTTTTGGAGAAAAAACTGCATGGCGGGGATGCGCGTCATAGTTACCTTAGGGCACGAGTTATAGTTACTTGAGGTAACTAACTATAACTGGTGAATTTCTATGGTTTTGCACTTTTAAAATGTGAGCCTAAATGTAACGTTCCTGTAGCCTTTGTTTTTTTTAAAGTAAATTCCTGTTTTTTTTTAATTCTATTTCCTAACTATAATGTCCCTATAAGCCTGTAAGCTTTGTTTTTTCAGTGTATATATATATATATAAATAAATATATATGTATATATATTTATATATATACATATATGTAGACATATATATATATATATATATATATATATGTACATTATTATTATATATATATATTCATTAGAAATCAAAGGTTACGAGGATGTTATGGTTAGGCTGAGGTTTTACACACACAAAACCATAGCAATTCAGCAGTTATAGGTATATGTATGTCAAGAAACTATAATTCGTGCTCTGAGGCTTATATGGACCTAACTACAATGCCCCTGTAACCTTTGTTTTTTTAAGTGAATTTCTAAGGTTTTTTTTTTATTCTATTTCCTAACTATAACGTTTCTGTAACCTTTGTCTTTTCAGTGAATTTCTAGGTTTTTTTTAAATGTAAAGTAATATTTAATTATTTAATTACTATATTAATCCAACCCCCACCTTGCAACCCCCCCACATGAACCCCACCCTCCTGATGCAGCCAAGCCCACACTGTGGGTCAGTGAGTGGGTGTGTGAGTAACTGCATGGGTGTGTGTGGTTGTGTTGGTGTGTAAGTGGGTGTGTGAGTGTATGAGTGGGTGTGTGTGCTTCTTTGAGTGAATGTGTGGGTCTGTTAGTGGCTGTAGGAGTGTTTTTGTGGGTCTGTGAGTTGGTATGTGAGTGTCTGGGTGTGTGAGTGGTTATGTGGGTGTGTAAGTGGGTGTGTGAGTGTCTGTGTGAGTGGCTGTGTGGGTCTGTGACTGGGTGTGTATTGGTTTTGTGGGTCTCTCAGTTCATGTGTGAATGGGTATGTGAGTGAGTGCATGAGTGGGTCTGTAAATGGGTCTACTTTTTATTTTTGAGGTCCTCTGATCCATCGTGAATTCAAACTGGAGGCTGCACTGAGCACTACAGTGGATACAAAGATCCTCATGTGCCCCCAAAAATGTTTTTGGGTAATTTCTTGCCCTTGAGTGGTCATTCAGAGACCCCACCATCAGTCTGATGGGGTCAGATATCTCTATCCTGACTCCTTATATACTGTTTTTTCTTTATTGACAATAGGGTGCAGACAACTTTTTTCTCAGGTTGCGGCCATCCAACCACAGCATTGTTGTTGGCACTGTGGATTTGTGCTTCTAGATATACATACAATGTTTTCATTAATAGCTCTAAAACTGCTAAACAGATACTACTACTACTAAACAGATTTACACCAAGTTACAGAAAGATCTCTTTCTGTACCAAGATGTAGCTTTCTGCCAAATGTAATGTAATTCCATTTAGCGATTAGGGATGTAATTGTATCTAAAACCATATGACATCTCGGCCCTGGGGACTCCATCCCCCAGGGCCCGACCTTAAAATATATTTTATTTTTTTGGGGAGGGAGGTCGCGCAGCTCCCCTCCCCCAGTTGCTTTCGGCATGAGAACCCCATATCCCAGGACAAGGCCATGCCACCTGGGTGCCCCTCAGTGCACTCATTCGCCACCACTGGGGGCCACAGGGGGAGTCTGAATGCCCCTACAGTCCTTGCTGGCTCCCTGCCTTCTGCAAGAACCTGCATTGCTGTCACAGACAGTGTTGTGTAGCCATTTTAGTTATAGCTACATGCACATTATTTTAACACACAAGGCCGCTGTGCACTTTAACCTAGATATATTTTATTCAGCTTTGCCTTATTATTACAATAACCATTTTTTAGATCTTGTTTTGTTTCCGTCTATCTAACTGTTTTTGCCTAGGCCAGCACTCTGTTCTCAAACAAGACATTCTTGATCACTCTGTGCTTTTTCCAAGGCTGGAGCACGGTACATTGCCGGTGAACGTCGTAGGAGTTTAGTCTCCAATATTCGTAGAAAATACACATCTTTACATAGGGACACTTTCTCAGAATATCAGCTGTGTTATTATAAAAACACTTCCTTGTCCCTTACACGTTAGAGGGAGATTCCAGCCAGGGAACCCCGACTGTATGCTGATTGCCGAATGCTTTGCTACAGATGCTAAAGCTGACCGCAGGCCTTTGCTCAGGTATATGGGTTGATGTCTTCCCAGGGGAACCTGAAGGGCAGACTTAGAGCTTAACGTGCTGTGCTCTATCCTAGCCTAGGTAGGGATTAGTCCTTTGACAATAATGACAACATGATAGCGTTGTTCTTATGCTTCACTCTACTCGTTACAATTTTAATACTGTCATGTTGTGTTGTCCTGGTTATTGCAGCTCACTTCTTGATACCTAAGATGCAGTCGTTTTAATATAACTCATTATTGGAACATATACTTCTTCTGTTTGTCATTTATATATGAGACTGAATTGTAAGTGAGAGAACCGGATGGGACTTGAGTGACCACGACTTCCCTGAGAAGCCAAATACGTCATGTGCTCGGCTGCCCAGTCAACCCTATCCTTGGGTGGAGATGAGGCACTGCTAGTTAGTCGGAGCAAAACCCGGATTGGAGCGACAGGTGTCACCAGCAGTGGGTTAGACTAAGGGGGTCATTCTGACCCTGGCGGTCGGTGAAAAAGCGGCGGCCAACCCGCAAACAGGCCGGCGGTCAAAAAAATGGAATTCTAACCCTGGCGGGAACCGCCAACACAGGCCGCCACTTTAACACTCCGACCGCCACGGCGGGACCGACAAACAGCGCGGCGGTCACCGCCAACAGGCAGGCGGCAGACAATGTACCGCCCACCCTATCACAATTCACCAATCCGCCACCTTTTCCGGGGCGGGAGCCCTGCCGATAAAAACACGGAGGAAACAGACTACGAACGGGAAAACGCTCACCTATACACACTCCACGAGGAAGGAGGACAGCATGGAGCCCGAATTACACATCCTACCAGCTATTGTCTACCTGCTCATCTACCAGGAGTACGAACGCCGGCACAGACGACAACGGTGAGTACTGCACCTACGACACAGGCGAGGGGGGAGGAGGAAAGCTTACGGGCACACACATGCACCATACACCCACCCCCCCACCACAAATACCTACACCCCAATGCCGAGCAACAAGTCAGAGTGACACCACACAAACCCCCCGGAATAATGCAAAGACACAATTTAAATGATCTATAAAATATATGTATAAATAGCTCCATTGAAGGAATGGCAAATTTGCCATATAAAAGATACAAAAATAAGGAATGAACATAGGCAACAATATATCCTTGGTCCAAAAGTCGAGCACATTCCATCAAAGTTCCATAGTCCGTGGGCCAATGTGCACAAACACATGGGCAAAGCCCACACAGGAGACCAGATACCATTGGAGAGAACACTGCAGGGGCATCAGATGATAAAACTACAGGCACCTCAGGGGGAAGGGAAGGGGGGGCACCTCAGCCACATGAGTCCACGACGCCAGATCCACAAGGGGCCTCCATGCCCACTGTCCCATCCTGGGGAGTGCAAAGCCACAGTCTCACAAGTCCCTACAGTGGGAGGCTTGCCCACTGGACCATCCTGGGGAGTGCAAAGACACAGTCTCTCAAGTGTCTACAGTGGGAGGCTTGCCCACTGGACCATCCTGGGGAGTGCAAAGCCACAGTCCATCAGATGGATTACCGACTCCACTGTTATTGGAGGAGGCATGGTGCCCAGAGTGCTTCCTGAAGCCATGCTCGACACAGAAGCGGCACTGTCAATGGGCCAGCGATGCTTGAGATGAAGGGCCCAGCAGAGAGGTGCTTGACAGGAAGGACCCAGCGGAGCGGTGCTTGAGACGGCGAGCCCAGCGGTGCGGTGCTTGAGACGGCGGGGCCCAGCGGAGCGGTGCTGGAGATGAAGGGCCCAGCGGAGCGGTGCTTGAGACGGCGGGGCCCAGCGGAGCGGTGCTTGACAGGAAGGGCCCAGCGGAGCGGTGCTTGAGACGGCGGGGCCCAGCGGTGCAGTGCTTGAGACGGCGGGGCCCAGCGGTGCGGTGCTTGAGACGGCGGGGCCCAGCGGAGCTGTGCTTGAGATGAAGGGCCCAGCGGAGCGGTGCTTGAGACGGCGGGGCCCAGCGGTGCGGTGCTTGAGACGGCAGGGCCCAGCGGAGCGGTGCTTGAGATGAAGGGCCCAGCGGAGCGGTGCTTGAGACGGCGGGGCCCAGCGGAGCGGTGCTTGACAGGAAGGGCCCAGCGGAGCGGTGCTTGAGATGAAGGGCCCAGCGGTGCGGTGCTTGAGATGAAGGGCCCAGCGGAGCGGTGCTTGACAGGAAGGGCCCAGCGGAGCGGTGCTTGACACGAAGGGCCCAGCGGAGCGGTGCTTGAGACGGCGGGGCCCAGCGGTGCGGTGCTTGAGACGGCGGACCCAGCGGAGCGGTGCTTGAGATGAAGGGCCCAGCGGAGCGGTGCTTGACAGGAAGGGCCCAGCGGAGCGGTGCTTGAGACGGCGGGGCCCAGCGGTGCGGTGCTTGAGATGAAGGGCCCAGCGGTGCGGTTCTTGTCCCGCCGGGTCCCGGCGGGGCCCTGTTCAGCGGTTCTTGTCCCGGCGGGGCCCTGTTCAGCGGTGCTGCTCCCGGCGGGGCCCTGTTCAGCGGTGCTCCTCCTGGCGGGGCCCTGTTCAGCAGTGCTCCTCCCGGCGGGGCCCGTTCAGCGGTTCTTGTCCCGGCGGGGCCCTGTTCAGCGGTGCTCCTCCCGGCGGGGCCCTGTTCAGCGGTGCTCCTCCCGGCGGGGCCCTGTTCAGCGGTGCTTGTCCTGTGTGTCTAGGGAGCCAGACCTGGGCAAGACTTCCCGCTCATTCACCATCCGGACTTGCGGTCGCGGCGCCCTCCTGTGATGGAGTCCTGGGCCCGTGGGTGTCGTCCGTCACACCCGGAATGGGGCTGGTGAGGCCCTCCTGGGCAGCTCGCCTGCTGCCTGACTTCTCCGCCCTTCTGCCCTCACCATCCTTCACTGGAGCTCTGTGGCCCTTGCCTCCCTTGGATGATGTGGCAGGTGATGGGGCAATGCTACTGTCCTTGGTGGCAGCCGTCTCAGGCTTGTCGCGCCGGCCCTTCTTCTTTTTTGTCCTCTTCCCGGGGGGGGGCTGGCTGTCCCCTTGCTGCTGGCCGATGTTCCTGCCCTAGGATCTGGTGGACTCCAATAGCCCTGCACTATGGTCACAGTAGATGCAGGGCTGGTGGTGGCTGAGGTGCTTTTTTTACTCTTACCAGATGGAGGGGGTGGGTCAGGGATTGGAATGAGCTCAAGGTTGGAAAGGAAAACGACTTGGGAAGGACAGGGACGGGTAGCTGTAGTGGGTATGGGAGTGGAGGAAGAGGATGTGGTTGTAGGAGAGTCAAGTGTGCTGTCTTTGGGTGCAGGTGCTTGTGACGGAGGCTGTCGTGAGGTGGATGGCTGTTGGGTGGGTGGCTGCCTGCGTTTGTGTGCTTTGGAAGAGGGGGTGACAGACACACTGGGAGAGGACACAGGGGACGTGTAAATGGCAGTGGGGGTGGTGACTGCACGTGTGCGGACTGTAATGGAGGATGTGCTGGTGATGGAAGTACTGGCTGATGGTGGTGTGCATGCAGGTGTCAGTGGAGACGTCACAGGGAGGGAGGAGGGAGATGAGGAGGTAGGGGACACAGAGGTGGTAGTGACTGTTGGCATGTCTGCATCTGGATGTTGCTTGGGTGAATGCTTGTGGGATCTGTGGTGCTTATGTCTGGATGAGCTGCTCTTGGGTGTAGAGGTGTGTGCAGGCTGGTCTGATGGTGTGGATGGGATAGGCAGAGGAACAGGAGACTGGGACTGGGTGGAGGGAGTAAGAAGAGGGAGGCTGGAGACAGGGACAATGGCTGCCGTCAGTGCTGAGGCCAGAGCGTTGAACGATCGCTGATGGGCAGCCTGACGCGAATGAATGCCCTCCAGGTATGCATTGCTCCGATGCACCTCCCTTTCTACACCCTGGATGGCATTCAAAAGGGTAGACTGCCCAACAATGAGTGTCCTGAGGAGGTCAATGACCTCCTCACTGAGGGCAGCAGGGGTAACTGGGGCAGGGCCTGAGGTGCCTGGGGCGAAGGAGATGCCCGCCTTCCTGGGCGTGCGGGCACGGAGCGAAGGCTGAGGGGCTGCTGGGAGGGCGGGGCTGGTGCGCTGGGTGGCGGCTGTACCTGTTGTGGCGGTGGGCACGGATGTTGCCGCCACCGCTAGGGAGCTCCCTTCCGAGGACGTGTCGGTGTCGCTGACGTCTCCACGGGTCCCCGTTGTGGAGCTCCACTCGCCCTCCATCTCACTGGTGTACTCGGAGTCTGTTGTATGGCCCTCCGGGGCCATGTGAGATGCAGCTCCCTCGTGCGCCGATGCCACTTCTCCTCCGCCTGATGATGCTAATGCACACATGAACAGGAAGACAAAGAAAATGGGGGGGGGGGAGAAATGAAGACAGGTTGAGTGCATGCATTGGCAACACCGTTGGCGGAGAGGACAGACACAGAAGCCCCCTGAACTAGGCCGCGCAATGGGGGTACACTACTCAGTTATTGTGACGGGTCTATGGACGACAGATGCACACATGGGTGGGGCCGGACCATGGCTAGCTGTACTTGGCACCCTACAGAGGTGGGGGGCGGGGGCACAGGGCCGTGTCTAATGGAGGGGCCTAGCCTACAGAATGCGCCCTGGCCTGGAGATAGCCACAGCCCTCCTCCCCCACCCAGACACCTTCACTGCGCGCAAAGATAGCAGAATGTGCTGATACTCACCCCCTTGTGTCTGCTGTGATGTCCTCACGCGCCCATCCAAATCGGGGTAGGCCACCGCCAGGATCCGGGACATCAGGGGGGTCAATTGCCGGCTGGCACCCCTCCTACATTGGGAGGCCATCCCCAGCAGAGACTCGGCGGTCTTTCTGGTCCCGCGGCGGATGTCCTCCCCCCTCTTTCGGCAGTGGGTGCCCCGTCTGTTGTGGACCCCCAGGGCCCGGACGTCCTTGGCGATGGCACGCCAAATGTCGATCTTCTGATGGGCGCTGACCTATGTGACATGTACAGGGTGGTAAAGGAAATCGCATCAGTTTTCTGCCTGGTCAATGTGAGTGGCCCCCCCCTCCCCAACCTTGCCATGTGGCACATGCTCTCATCTTTCGTGCATTGCACTCCTCATTCGCTCCCCTCCCCACCATCTTACATACACCCCACTCAACACAGGCATAGCCCATTCAACGTGCACCCTGTGTACTAACCTGTTAGTCTGGAGGACCGTAGAGTAGCGCATACTGGGGGAGGACCCCATCAACAAGTTTCTCCAATTCTTCGGCAGTGAAGGCAGGGGCCCTTTCCCCAGTCGCAGCAGCCATTGAATCTCCCAGACCGAGGTCACAGCAGCACTTGCTGTATAGGTCCTCTCCTGTGGATGATCAGGTCTCGAGTGATTAATCAGATAGAAAATGGCGGCCACGCCCGCGGCGGTGCGTACCGCGGCGGTGCGTACCGCGACCACCGGCGCACATCGTCATTGGCTCCTGAGACCCATAGGGTTCAATGTTAACCAATGCTGCTTTGCGCCGCGGTCTTCGACCGCCTACCGCCACGGTGTGCCACGCCAGCGCAGTGACCTCACATCCCACTGTCACACTTCACAGGTCAGGCAGCCGCCATTTCAAGGGCCCACATGGCATGATTTCTACTGCGTCACACAGGCCTAGGACTTGCATTGCCACTCATACAAGCCGTTCCATGCATAGCGATTCGTGTACTGTGCAAGCTGTGTGAACTAACCTGTGGGTTGCTTGACTCTGTGCTCCATGTTGTCCTTCCTAGGCACCGTCCGCTGGGATTTTTGAGGAGAAGGATGAATCCTCCTGTGTACCGACCGCTGGTGGACCTGTCGACAATGGAAGAACGACATATCATACTTACATAACGGCTTGACAGAGCAACTATACATGAACTATGTGCCCAGCTGGAGCCAGACCTGATGTCCCCCATCCGCCAACCCACAGGGATTCCCCCTCTGGTGCAGGTTCTGTCAGTACTCCATTTTTTGGCAAGTGGGTCTTTCCAGACAACAGTGGCCCTATCATCTGGGATGTCTCAGCCTATGTTTTCTAAGGTTTTGTCCAGAGTGTTGTCTGCCCTGATGAAATACATGCGGAGCTACATTATTTTCCCTGAGGTGGGCGAATTGGCTACAGTGAAGGGCGATTTCTATGCCCTTGGACATATCCCCAACATCATTGGTGCCATTGATGGGACCCATGTGGCTTTGGTTCCCCCCAAAGAAAGTGAGCAGGTGTACCGAAACAGAAAAAGTTATCATTCGATGAATGTCCAGGTGGTCTGTTTGGTTGACCAGTACATCTCCCAAGTAAATGCCAAGTTCCCTGGGTCAGTGCATGACGCGTATGTCATGCGAAATAGCAGCATCCCTTATGTGATGGAACAGCTACAGAGACACCGTGTGTGGCTAATTGGTGACTCTGGTTACCCAAACCTGTTGTGGCTACTGACCCCAGTGAGGAATCCCCGGACCAGGGCAGAGGAACGGTACAATGAGGCCCATGGGCGATCTAGGAGGATCATAGAAAGGACCTTCGGGGTCCTGAAGGCCAGGTTTAGGTGCCTGCATATGACAGGGGGATCCCTCATGTACTCACCAAAGAAGGTGTGCCAGATCATCGTGGCCTGCTGTATGCTTCACAATCTTGCATTGCGACGCCAGGTGCCTTTTCTGCAGGAGGATGGTCCAGATGGTGGTGTTGTTGCAGCTGTGGAGCCTGTGGAGAGTGAAGAGGAGGAAGACGACGGGGACGACACGGACAACAGGAATACAGTCATACAACAATACTTTCAGTAGCACACAGGTAAGAAACAGCCACCCCAATTGACATTTACTTGAGGCCTCATGCGTATCCACTGTCTGTGTTTCCCCCCAGTTCCTGTTAACTGATTTGTGACTTTCCCTTCCCTTTTCAGAGCTGTATGACCCACTGCCTGACTTCAGCTTTGTTTGCCCATGGACTAAAGCTTATTGAAATTGGTATGTTGTCATCACAAAGTAACTGGACATTATTGAACCGTTATGTGTAATACATTTGTTATGAATACAAGCAGACTCCTGTTTATTTAAGTGGAATAAGTGATTTATTTTAAGTGCTACATATAGATAAATTATTGGGAAGCGGGGATGGGTGGGGGTGGAGTAATGTCCATGGCAGAGTCCAGTTCTCAGTCGCACAGGTGCATTGTCCATATGCCTGTGGAAGGATGGAGCAGGGGCAGTTCAAGGTTGGACAGGGTGACAATGTGGGACAGTGGGATGACATCAGGGGGTATCTTAGGCTGGCGGGGGTCTTGCAATCCTACTCTGTCTTCTTGTGAGATCTCAGGTTCCGCTTGCGGGGTGGTTCTTCTTCTGCAGGAGGTGGGGTTCTGGTGGCCTGTCGTTGTGTGGGGGCCTCCTGTCCACTAGCGCAGGCGGAGGTGGTAGGCTGTTCCTGGCCTGGGCTAGTGACAGGGGCCCTTTGGGGTGCCACATGGTCCCGCAATGTGGTGACGATCTGGGTAAGGGCCAGGACGATGGTCCCCATTGCGGAACTGATGTTCCTCAGTTCCTCCCTGAACCCCATGTACCGTTCCTCCTGCAGTTCCTGGATCTCCTGGAACCGGGCCAGTACCGTCGCCATCGTCTCCTGGGAGCGGTGGTATGCTCCCATGATGGAGGAGAGGGCCTCTTGGAGAGTCGGTTCCCCGGGCCTGTTCCCCCCCTGTCGCACAGCAGCCCTCCCAGTTCCCCTGTGTTCCTGGGCCTCTGTCCCCTGGACCGTGTGCCCACTACCACTGCCCCCAGGTCCCTGTTGTTGTTGGGGTGGTGGGTCAACCTGGGTGCCCTGTAGTGGTGGACACACCGCTGATTTACGTGCCCTGGAGACAGAGGCATGGGCCCGCTGGGTGGGAGCTGTGCTGGTGTTCCCAGAGGGGGTTGGGTCTGGTGTAGCCTGTGGCTGTCTGTGGGGAACCGACTGTCCAGAGGTCCCTGATGGGCCGGGCTGGTCGTCTGGCTCCAGGGAGACAGAGCTGCTGTCATCGCTGGGGGCCTCTTCTGGGGGTGGGATAGACATATCTGTACCCTCCGTGGCGGTGTGGTGCCGTTCGGGTCCTGCAGGGTTATAAAGGTATGGTTATTGCTTCTGTGTGTGGCATTTCGTGTGATGGGTGGGTGTCCGTGTACCCATGTGCAGGCATTTCCTTGTGGAGGCTTTTGTGAGGGTGGCTTGTGGGGGTGATGTGTGTGTGCAGTGGGCATGCTTTGGTGATGGGTGTCCATGCTTTGGGGTCGCATGCAGGGCTTGGTGTTGGGATGGGTGGGTTGTGATGGTGAGCCTTTTGCTAGGGGTTGGTGTGATGGGGGAGGGGGTGAGGGTGGGGGTATGATTTGGCATGCAGGTGGGGTGGGGGTGGGAAGCAGTAGTGAAGATTTGCCTTACCAGAGTCCATTCCTCCGCCTTCTCCTGCGAGGCCCTCAGGATGCAGGATGTGCAAGACTTCCTCCTCCCACGCGGTAAATTCTGGGGGAGTAGGTGGGGGTCCGCCGCCAGTCTTCTGCACTGCAATGTTGTGCCTTGATACCATGGAACGCACCTTCCCCCGTAGGTGGTTCCATCTCTTCCTGATGTCCTCCCGATTGCGTGGATGCTGTCCCACCGCGTTAACCCTGTCCACTATCCTTTGCCATAGCTCCATCTTCCTAGCAATGTTGGTGTGCTGCACCTGTGCCCCGAAGAGCTGGGGCTCTACACGGACTATTTCCTCCACCATGACCCTGAGTTCGGCGTCACTGAACCTGGGGTGTCTTTGGGGTGCCATGGGGTGGTGTGGTTGAGGTGTGGGGTGGTGTTTGTGGTGATGAGTGTGGTGCGTGTGGTGGTGTGTGGTGCTTGGTGCGTGGATTCTGTGTGGGTGATGGTGTTGTGTGCCTCTGTGTTGTGGGATTCTCTATTCTGTGCTCTGTCTCTAGCCTTCATCAATGATTTTGGGTCGTTGGGGCTTGTGGGTCATGTGGGTGTGTGTTTTATATTGTGTTGGGTGTGTGGGAGTGGTGTTAGTATGTGTATCAGGTGTGTGTTTTTCGAACTGACCAATGTGGCTGAGTTTTCTATGGGTGTGTGTATTTTGACCGCGGCGGTGTGAACCGCCAATGGAATACCGCGTTTGAAAGAGCGCCGCGTGGATTTGTGGGTCGGAATGGTATGGCCGTATTTCTGTTGGCGTGACGGTGGAGGTTTGGTCAGCGCCATTTTTTTCGCTGACCTTTGGTGTGGCGGATTTTTGTGGATGTCGGGTTTTTGGCGGTTTGCCAGTTGCGGGTCAGAATGACTGTGGTGGTTTACCGCGGCCGCGGCGGTGTTATGGCGGCCTTCTGACCGGCGGTAAGTGACTTTTACCACCGAGGTCAGAATGACCCCCTAAGTCTCCCATGCCGCAGGCGATTCTGCCACTCAAAATCCAGTAGTCTCATTAGAATAATGAGAACCTATGCGACAACAGGGAGATCTGCAGGCAGAGAAACAGACAAAAACTCCATTCCCAGCAAGCAAGAGCTGTTTGACAGATCTCGCTTGTTGAAAATGGAATTTGAATTGTCAAAGCACTCCCCAAGTCGGAGCAAACAGCTATGTCCCGGGGGCAGCCTGGGAAATAGCAGGAGCAGGCCCTGAGGGTGGTGGTCCCCAGGGCCATTATTGACTCCACAAGTGGGGCTGCATGGCCCCCTTCCAACATTTAAACAGTCCTGGGAGGTAGGACCCCTCATTCTTTTAATTCAGCCCCAGGGAGGTAGTGGGCCCAGGGCTGCATGGAGCCCCAGGGAGGTGGGGCTGCCCAGGATGCGGGGGCTGCACCCCTCCATACTATTTCATTGAAGCCCTGCACTAGTTGTGTTCACCGGATTATAAATAAACCCAGGAGGCGGCCCTTCTTTTTTGTCCTCTTCCCGGGGGGGGCTGGCTGTCCCCTTGCTGCTGGCCGATGTTCCTGCCCTAGGATCTGGTGGACTCCAATAGCCCTGCACTATGGTCACAGTAGATGCAGGGCTGGTGGTGGCTGAGGTGCTTTTTTTACTCTTACCAGATGGAGGGGGTGGGTCAGGGATTGAAATGAGCTCAAGGTTGGAAAGGAAAACGACTTGGGAAGAACAGGGACGGGTAGCTGTAGTGGGTATGGGAGTGGAGGAAGAGGATGTGGTTGTAGGAGAGTCAAGTGTGCTGTCTTTGGGTGCAGGTGCTTGTGACGGAGGCTGTCGTGAGGTGGATGGCTGTTGGGTGGGTGGCTGCCTGCGTTTGTGTGCTTTGGAAGAGGGGGTGACAGACACACTGGGAGAGGACACAGGGGACGTGTAAATGGCAGTGGGGGTGGTGACTGCACGTGTGCGGACTGTAATGGAGGATGTGCTGGTGATGGAAGTACTGGCTGATGGTGGTGTGCATGCAGGTGTCAGTGGAGACGTCACAGGGAGGGAGGAGGGAGATGAGGAGGTGGGGGACACAGAGGTGGTAGTGACTGTTGGCATGTATGCATCTGGATGTTGCTTGGGTGAATGCTTGTGGGATCTGTGGTGCTTATGTCTGGATGAGCTGCTCTTGGGTGTAGAGGTGTGTGCAGGCTGGTCTGATGGTGTGGATGGGATAGGCAGAGGAACAGGAGACTGGGACTGGGTGGAGGGAGTAAGAAGAGGGAGGCTGGAGACAGGGACAATGGCTGCCGTCAGTGCTGAGGCCAGAGCGTTGAACGATCGCTGATGGGCAGCCTGACGCGAATGAATGCCCTCCAGGTATGCATTGCTCCGATGCACCTCCCTTTCTACACCCTGGATGGCATTCAAAAGGGTAGACTGCCCAACAATGAGTGTCCTGAGGAGGTCAATGACCTCCTCACTGAGGGCAGCAGGGGTAACTGGGGCAGGGCCTGAGGTGCCTGGGGCGAAGGAGATGCCCGCCTTCCTGGGCGTGCGGGCACGGAGCGAAGGCTGAGGGGCTGCTGGGAGGGCGGGGCTGGTGCGCTGGGTGGCGGCTGTACCTGTTGTGGCGGTGGGCACGGATGTTGCCGCCACCGCTAGGGAGCTCCCTTCCGAGGACGTGTCGGTGTCGCTGACGTCTCCACGGGTCCCCGTTGTGGAGCTCCACTCGCCCTCCATCTCACTGGTGTACTCGGAGTCTGTTGTATGGCCCTCCGGGGCCATGTGAGATGCAGCTCCCTCGTGCGCCGATGCCACTTCTCCTCCGCCTGATGATGCTAATGCACACATGAACAGGAAGACAAAGAAAATGGGGGGGGGGGAGAAATGAAGACAGGTTGAGTGCATGCATTGGCAACACCGTTGGCGGAGAGGACAGACACAGAAGCCCCCTGAACTAGGCCGCGCAATGGGGGTACACTACTCAGTTATTGTGACGGGTCTATGGACGACAGATGCACACATGGGTGGGGCCGGACCATGGCTAGCTGTACTTGGCACCCTACAGAGGTGGGGGGCGGGGGCACAGGGCCGTGTCTAATGGAGGGGCCTAGCCTACAGAATGCGCCCTGGCCTGGAGATAGCCACAGCCCTCCTCCCCCACCCAGACACCTTCACTGCGCGCAAAGATAGCAGAATGTGCTGATACTCACCCCCTTGTGTCTGCTGTGATGTCCTCACGCGCCCATCCAAATCGGGGTAGGCCACCGCCAGGATCCGGGACATCAGGGGGGTCAATTGCCGGCTGGCACCCCTCCTACATTGGGAGGCCATCCCCAGCAGAGACTCGGCGGTCTTTCTGGTCCCGCGGCGGATGTCCTCCCCCCTCTTTCGGCAGTGGGTGCCCCGTCTGTTGTGGACCCCCAGGGCCCGGACGTCCTTGGCGATGGCACGCCAAATGTCGATCTTCTGATGGGCGCTGACCTATGTGACATGTACAGGGTGGTAAAGGAAATCGCATCAGTTTTCTGCCTGGTCAATGTGAGTGGCCCCCCCCTCCCCAACCTTGCCATGTGGCACATGCTCTCATCTTTCGTGCGTTGCACTCCTCATTCGCTCCCCTCCCCACCATCTTACATACACCCCACTCAACACAGGCATAGCCCATTCAACGTGCACCCTGTGTACTAACCTGTTAGTCTGGAGGACCGTAGAGTAGCGCATACTGGGGGAGGACCCCATCAACAAGTTACTCCAATTCTTCGGCAGTGAAGGCAGGGGCCCTTTCCCCAGTCGCAGCAGCCATTGAATCTCCCAGACCGAGGTCACAGCAGCACTTGCAGTATAGGTCCTCTCCTGTGGATGATCAGGTCTCGAGTGATTAATCAGATAGAAAATGGCGGCCACGCCCGCGGCGGTGCGTACCGCGGCGGTGCGTACCGCGGCGGTGCGTACCGCGACCGCCGGCGCACATCGTCATTGGCTCCTGAGACCCATAGGGTTCAATGTTAACCAATGCTGCTTTGCGCCGCGGTCTTCGACCGCCTACCGCCACGGTGTGCCACGCCAGCGCAGTGACCTCACATCCCACTGTCACACTTCACAGGTCAGGCAGCCGCCATTTCAAGGGCCCACATGGCATGATTTCTACTGCGTCACACAGGCCTAGGCCTTGCATTGCCACTCATACAAGCCGTTCCATGCATAGCGATTCGTGTACTGTGCAAGCTGTGTGAACTAACCTGTGGGTTGCTTGACTCTGTGCTCCATGTTGTCCTTCCTAGGCACCGTCCGCTGGGATTTTTGAGGAGAAGGATGAATCCTCCTGTGTACCGACCGCTGGTGGACCTGTCGACAATGGAAGAACGACATATCATACTTACATAACGGCTTGACAGAGCAACTATACATGAACTATGTGCCCAGCTGGAGCCAGACCTGATGTCCCCCATCCGCCAACCCACAGGGATTCCCCCTCTGTTGCAGGTTCTGTCAGTACTCCATTTTTTGGCAAGTGGGTCTTTCCAGACAACAGTGGCCCTATCATCTGGGATGTCTCAGCCTATGTTTTCTAAGGTTTTGTCCAGAGTGTTGTCTGCCCTGATGAAATACATGCGGAGCTACATTATTTTCCCTGAGGTGGGCGAATTGGCTACAGTGAAGGGCGATTTCTATGCCCTTGGACATATCCCCAACATCATTGGTGCCATTGATGGGACCCATGTGGCTTTGGTTCCCCCCAAAGAAAGTGAGCAGGTGTACCGAAACAGAAAAAGTTATCATTCGATGAATGTCCAGGTGGTCTGTTTGGTTGACCAGTACATCTCCCATGTAAATGCCAAGTTCCCTGGGTCAGTGCATGACGCGTATGTCATGCGAAATAGCAGCATCCCTTATGTGATGGAACAGCTACAGAGACACCGTGTGTGGCTAATTGGTGACTCTGGTTACCCAAACCTGTCGTGGCTACTGACCCCAGTGAGGAATCCCCGGACCAGGGCAGAGGAACGGTACAATGAGGCCCATGGGCGATCTAGGAGGATCATAGAAAGGACCTTCGGGGTCCTGAAGGCCAGGTTTAGGTGCCTGCATATGACAGGGGGATCCCTCATGTACTCACCAAAGAAGGTGTGCCAGATCATCGTGGCCTGCTGTATGCTTCACAATCTTGCATTGCGACGCCAGGTGCCTTTTCTGCAGGAGGATGGTCCAGATGGTGGTGTTGTTGCAGCTGTGGAGCCTGTGGAGAGTGAAGAGGAGGAAGACGACGGGGACGACACGGACAACAGGAATACAGTCATACAACAATACTTTCAGTAGCACACAGGTAAGAAACAGCCACCCCAATTGACATTTACTTGAGGCCTCATGCGTATCCACTGTCTGTGTTTCCCCCCAGTTCCTGTTAACTGATTTGTGACTTTCCCTTCCCTTTTCAGAGCTGTATGACCCACTGCCTGACTTCAGCTTTGTTTGCCCATGGACTAAAGCTTATTGAAATTGGTATGTTGTCATCACAAAGTAACTGGACATTATTGAACCGTTATGTGTAATACATTTGTTATGAATACAAGCAGACTCCTGTTTATTTAAGTGGAATAAGTGATTTATTTTAAGTGCTACATATAGATAAATTATTGGGAAGCGGGGATGGGTGGGGGTGGAGTAATGTCCATGGCAGAGTCCAGTTCTCAGTCGCACAGGTGCATTGTCCATATGCCTGTGGAAGGATGGAGCAGGGGCAGTTCAAGGTTGGACAGGGTGACAATGTGGGACAGTGGGATGACATCAGGGGGTATCTTAGGCTGGCGGGGGTCTTGCAATCCTACTCTGTCTTCTTGTGAGATCTCAGGTTCCGCTTGCGGGGTGGTTCTTCTTCTGCAGGAGGTGGGGTTCTGGTGGCCTGTCGTTGTGTGGGGGCCTCCTGTCCACTAGCGCAGGCGGAGGTGGTAGGCTGTTCCTGGCCTGGGCTAGTGACAGGGGCCCTTTGGGGTGCCACATGGTCCCGCAATGTGGTGACGATCTGGGTAAGGGCCAGGACGATGGTCCCCATTGCGGAACTGATGTTCCTCAGTTCCTCCCTGAACCCCATGTACCGTTCCTCCTGCAGTTCCTGGATCTCCTGGAACCGGGCCAGTACCGTCGCCATCGTCTCCTGGGAGCGGTGGTATGCTCCCATGATGGAGGAGTGGGCCTCTTGGAGAGTCGGTTCCCCGGGCCTGTTCCCCCCCTGTCGCACAGCAGCCCTCCCAGTTCCCCTGTGTTCCTGGGCCTCTGTCCCCTGGACGGTGTGCCCACTACCACTGCCCCCAGGTCCCTGTTGTTGTTGGGGTGGTGGGTCAACCTGGGTGCCCTGTAGTGGTGGACACACCGCTGATTTACGTGCCCTGGAGACAGAGGCATGGGCCCGCTGGGTGGGAGCTGTGCTGGTGTTCCCAGAGGGGGTTGGGTCTGGTGTAGCCTGTGGCTGTCTGTGGGGAACCGACTGTCCAGAGGTCCCTGATGGGCCGGGCTGGTCGTCTGGCTCCAGGGAGACAGAGCTGCTGTCATCGCTGGGGGCCTCTTCTGGGGGTGGGATAGACATCTCTGTACCCTCCGTGGCGGTGTGGTGCCGTTCGGGTCCTGCAGGGTTATAAAGGTATGGTTATTGCTTCTGTGTGTGGCATTTCGTGTGATGGGTGGGTGTCCGTGTACCCATGTGCAGGCATTTCCTTGTGGGGGCTTTTGTGAGGGTGGCTTGTGGGGGTGATGTGTGTGTGCAGTGGGCATGCTTTGGTGATGGGTGTCCATGCTTTGGGGTCGCATGCAGGGCTTGGTGTTGGGATGGGTGGGTTGTGATGGTGAGCCTTTTGCTAGGGGTTGGTGTGATGGGGGAGGGGGTGAGGGTGGGGGTATGATTTGGCATGCAGGTGGGGTGGGGGTGGGAAGCAGTAGTGAAGATTTGCCTTACCAGAGTCCATTCCTCCGCCTTCTCCTGCGAGGCCCTCAGGATGCAGGATGTGCAAGACTTCCTCCTCCCACGCGGTAAATTCTGGGGGAGTAGGTGGGGGTCCGCCGCCAGTCTTCTGCACTGCAATGTTGTGCCTTGATACCATGGAACGCACCTTCCCCCGTAGGTGGTTCCATCTCTTCCTGATGTCCTCCCGATTGCGTGGATGCTGTCCCACCGCGTTAACCCTGTCCACTATCCTTTGCCATAGCTCCATCTTCCTAGCAATGGTGGTGTGCTGCACCTGTGCCCTGAAGAGCTGGGCCTCTACACGGACTATTTCCTCCACCATGACCCTGAGTTCGGCGTCACTGAACCTGGGGTGTCTTTGGGGTGCCATGGGGTGGTGTGGTTGAGGTGTGGGGTGGTGTTTGTGGTGATGAGTGTGGTGCGTGTGGTGGTGTGTGGTGCTTGGTGCGTGGATTCTGTGTGGGTGATGGTGTTGTGTGCCTCTGTGTTGTGGGATTCTCTATTCTGTGCTCTGTCTCTAGCCTTCATCAATGATTTTGGGTCGTTGGGGCTTGTGGGTCATGTGGGTGTGTGTTTTATATTGTGTTGGGTGTGTGGGAGTGGTGTTAGTATGTGTATCAGGTGTGTGTTTTTCGAACTGACCAATGTGGCTGAGTTTTCTATGGGTGTGTGTATTTTGACCGCGGCGGTGTGAACCGCCAATGGAATACCGCGTTTGAAAGAGCGCCGCGTGGATTTGTGGGTCGGAATGGTATGGCCGTATTTCTGTTGGCGTGACGGTGGAGGTTTTGTCAGCGCCATTTTTTCGCTGACCTTTGGTGTGGCGGATTTTTGTGGATGTCGGGTTTTTGGCGGTTTGCCAGTTGCGGGTCAGAATGACTGTGGCGGTTTACCGCGGCGGTGTTATGGCGGCCTTCTGACCGGCGGTAAGTGACTTTTACCACCGAGGTCAGAATGACCCCCTAAGTCTCCCATGCCGCAGGCGATTCTGCCACTCAAAATCCAGTAGTCTCATTAGAATAATGAGAACCTATGCGACAACAGGGAGATCTGCAGGCAGAGAAACAGACAAAAACTCCATTCCCAGCAAGCAAGAGCTGTTTGACAGATCTCGCTTGTTGAAAATGGAATTTGAATTGTCAAAGCACTCCCCAAGTCGGAGCAAACAGCTATGTCCCGGGGGCAGCCTGGGAAATAGCAGGAGCAGGCCCTGAGGGTGGTGGTCCCCAGGGCCATTATTGACTCCACAAGTGGGGCTGCATGGCCCCCTTCCAACATTTAAACAGTCCTGGGAGGTAGGACCCCTCATTCTTTTAATTCAGCCCCAGGGAGGTAGTGGGCCCAGGGCTGCATGGAGCCCCAGGGAGGTGGGGCTGCCCAGGATGCGGGGGCTGCACCCCTCCATACTATTTAATTGAAGCCCTGCACTACTTGTGTTCACCGGATTATAAATAAACCCAGGAGGCGGCCCTTCTTCTTTTTTGTCCTCTTCCCGGGGGGGGGGGCTGGCTGTCCCCTTGCTGCTGGCTGATGTTCCTGCCCTAGGATCTGGTGGACTCCAATAGCCCTGCACTATGGTCACAGTAGATGCAGGGCTGGTGGTGGCTGAGGTGCTTTTTTTACTCTTACCAGATGGAGGGGGTGGGTCAGGGATTGGAATGAGCTCAAGGTTGGAAAGGAAAACGACTTGGGAAGGACAGGGACGGGTAGCTGTAGTGGGTATGGGAGTGGAGGAAGAGGTTTACCCCAGGGCTTTAGTAAAACAATCACAGGAGACTTTCAAAAAATGCTTTTTTGCCCTGGTGGGGTCCTTCTGCAACCACAGCACCAGAACAAAGGTGTCAGATTGTCCTTACACTGGCCTCTATTTTCTTTTTTTCACTTTTTTCAGAGAGTTGGCTGAAGCAAAGTCCCAAGATGGCTGCCAACACTGCCTGGTTGAAGTGTTGGCAGCCAATAATAGCTCTGCAGATCTATGCACGAGCTCATTATTATTCACGAAGTCCTCAGTAAGGATCCGCGGCCCTAGATATACAAATTTGGATTTCCTTAAATTTCTCGACGACTAGTGAATGGATTTACAACAAATAACAAAAAGCACAATATGTGGTATAAAAGCTACCTTATGTCAAATTTGTTGCAATTACTTCCAGCGCTTTGGGATGTAGTCGTGTTCAGAACTTCTGTGGGAATTCACATGGGAAAAGCACTTTTTTGCCCCCCCCTCTTTTTCTTGGCACCCTCTTGATGCATCCCGCAACAAGAATCACCAGCACACTTTTTTGGGAGAATTTTGTGAAGATTCATCAAATGGCATCAAAGATATAGACAAGTCAAAAAATGCTTTTGATTGGTGCAAACATGGTCCTAACTACAACTACTTACTGGTGACAGCCAGTAGGTGATATATGTGTCACCTACTGGCGGTCGTCAGTAGGTATTTACAGTTAGAACCTAGTTTCCATAGGAAAAGTGGTTCTTGACTTGGCTATATCTTTGGCGCTGTTTGGCGAATCTTCAAAAAAAATTCAAAACTAGTTTGCCAGTCACCTCAGCTGCTGTCATGCAAGTTTGTGGTAATCCGTCAGGTGGGGGCTGAGAAAAATTGGGGGTCCCAAAACATGGTTCTCCATGCATTTTCCAATAGGGTCTTTAGACTTGACTACAGCCCGACCCACTGAACGGAATTACACTAAATTTAGCAGGAAGCTCGATCTTGTGTGCAGATCATGCTTTTTGTGATTTGGTATCAATCTGTGCAGTAGTTTTTTAGTTATTAAGTGGAAAAGAAATATAGATAATTAGGGACGCAGACACTCTGCAGATCCATCCACGGTGGACCTGCGGATTCACACCCCAAACCAAGAATCTGATTGACTGGCTCAACCTGACAGAGAAATTGCAGCCACCATTTTAGCTTAGCAGGAAACGGTCCCTGGTGCTGAAATGTTGGCTACAATTAATATGAAGGGGTAGAGATTCCCTGAGCCCATGTGTGTAGTGAAGATGTGTCAAAAGATGTGTCATGGTCTCAAAATGACTAAAAATATTTTTTTAACCCTTTGCAAGATCCTCAGATCCACACATGGGCCCAGAGTGAATCCGCAGATCTTGCTGCACATGAAAAAATATATATATATATATATACTCTCAGACACACTGTGACACCCATATAGATACTGTCACCCCCACTCTGATGCCTGGACACACAGGACTTCATTTACAAGAAAATGATGGAGCATGGTGCTGCGCAAAATTTGGCAGCACCATGCTCTGTCATTTTCAAAATGGAAGGATGCTCTGTACTAACAAGAATGCAGCACACACCTGTAGTTCCCCCTGCACAGATGCTAAATTTGCTGCCGAGCACAAACGCAGCCATCCTTGCGTCATGGTGCATGGATGTCTGCATTGTGGGGGAGAATATTTTTGCGCAGGAAGGAATACCTTCCTTCACAAAAACAATCTTCAATAGTGATTTGCTCTTTATACATGTGCTACAGAATGCAGCACTCATAGACAGAGCAAACAATGAGGAGAAATGAAAGCATTTCTCCTTGTTGTGCCATGCGAACTTCACCCCTAGGGTGGCGTTAGATTTGTGTGCTGCCTCAGGTTTCAAAACCTCATAAATCTAGGGCAGCATCTAAATGCAATGTGTATTGCTGTGGAACGCTCACAGCAACACCCATTGCACGCCCGTTCCATCCAGAATGCTGCGTGTGAAAGGGCTATATTTACAAGGTAGCGTTAAGCCACAAAAAGTGGCTTAACTCCACCTTATAAGTATGGCGCAGTGTACAGAGCCCGCAGAGCATCACAAAAAGCGATGCTCCGGTGGTGTAAGGGGCTCGTAAATGAGCCCTAGAGTCTTACAACCACTCACACAAATACGCTGATACTCTTACACCCACTCTGAAACCCAGACAAACATTCTCACACCCACTGTGTTACCCCGGCTGACACTCTCACACCCAGTCACACACCCATACAGACACTATCACACCCCTTCTCACACCCAGACACCCTAACACTCACTCTCACAACTAAGCAGACACTCTCACACTCATTGTGGCACCTAGGCTGAGACTCTCACACCCAGTCACACCCCCATAGGAACACTCTGACACCCACTCTCACATCCAGAAAGACACTCTCACACCCACTCTCACACCCAGACACTCGCACACTCACTGTGACACCTAGGCTGACACTCTCACAGTCACATACCCATACAGATACTCTCACACCCTCTCACATACCCTCACAGACATTCTCAAACCCACTGTTACATGCAATGGATCCACAGATTCGAGAGAAACTTTTAAAAAAAAGGAATCAATATTTTTTAAATAAATCTATAGTAAAAGAATTGGCTTTGAAAAGAGCTGTTTAAAAAAACACAGAAATTCACTGAAAAAACTATAGATGACAGGGATGTTATAGTTAGGAAATACAATGAAAAAAACCACTTAGAAATTCACTGAAAAAAACAAAGGTTACAGGGATGTTATAGTTAGGCCCAGATTAAAAACACACACAACCATAGCAATTCAACAGTTATAGTTACATGAACTAACTATATCTTACGCCCCCGCAATGCACTGCTTATGACCTCACACATAATATCACTCATGACATGGCCATCAATGAGGACATCTCAAATGATATCACTGATGACATCATCCAGTGAGTGTGAGTGTTTTGTGGAAGTTTTTTTGGTTTTCTCTGTGAATTTCTAAGGCTTTTTAACATTATTTCCTAAATATTACATCCCTGTAACCTTTATCTTTTTTAGTCAATTTAATATAAATTGTACTACACTTTTTCCTACAAGTTCAATTTAGTAATATACATTCTTACAAGTTTATGAATGCATTTTATTTGCACATTTATTCTTATTATTACATTTAAAAAGTAAGAATGAACAAATCAAGGTAATCTAACTTATGTTGTGTTTTTGTAAATGAAATACAGCAAGTTTTTTTCTCTTTTTTAATCATTTTATGGATCTGTGGATCCACCGCAAGTTCGAAAAGGGAGCCCATATGGGTACTCTATGGTTACAAGTTCCTGGGATAAAATCACAATAGAACCGTGGATTTGGATCCCCAGATCTGTCAAAACATTTAAGAGAATATATAGATATGATAAACTGGCCCCTCAAATTGAAACATTGACATCAGAGAAAACATATCCATACATTAATATTTCGAAGTCTATGGCCCTCATTACAACCCTGGTGGTAAATGCCCCATACTGCCGTGCTGACGGCCGGCAACATACCGTGACTGCGGCGGTATTCTGCTACGGGTATTATGACCCACACTGAGAAAACCGCCACTATACAGACACCCACACAAGTCCGCCACACCAAAGGTGGGAAAGCTGGCGATAGCAGAACCCACACCGTTACGCCAACGGGAATAAGCCCACATTATCATGACCCGCGAATCACTGCGGCAGTCTTTCAACCACGGTAAACCATTGGCAGTACACACTGCCGCGCTCAAAATACACACACACATTTACAAAACACCATCACATTGGACAATTCAAACTACACACACCTGACACACATACACACACCACACCCACACACTCACACCACTAAAAACACACACCCACATTACCCACAACCCTTTCAATGAAAAAAAAGATTGCCAACAGAGAGAGACACAAGCCAGGAGCACACACTCAATCTGAGGCACAGAACACCATCACCCATACACCATCCACCCATCTCTCAGCACACACCCCAACACATCATCCCACACATCCTCACACATATCACTCACACCACATCCATGGCACCCCAAAGATACCCCAGGTTTTCAGAGGAGGAGCTAAGGGTCATGGTGGAGGAAATCATCCGGGTAGAGCCATAGCATTTCGGATCACAGGTGCAGCAGACGTCCATTGCAAGGAAGATGGAGCTATGGCGGAGGATCGTGGACAGGGTCAACGCCGTGGGACAGCATCCCATAACAAGGGATGACATCAGGAAGATGTGGAACGACCTATGGGGGAAGGTGCGTTCCGTGGTTGCAAGACACCAGGTAGCCGTACAGAGGACTGGCGGTGGACTCCCCCTCCTCCCCCACAACTAACAACATGGGAGGAGTAAGTCTTGGCAATAATGCATCCTGAGGGCCTCGCAGAAGTAGCAGGAGGACTGGACTCTGGTAAGTCAAATCTTTACTACTTTATCCCCCCCCACCCTACCTGGATGCCATCACAAGCTCCTACCCTTACCGTCAACCCCATCACTCCACCACCTCACACATATCCCAAAATCACAACCCACCCATCCCAATACCAAGCCCTGCAAGTAACACCAATGCATGGACCCCCAACACAGACCTGCATGGACACCCATCACCACAGCATGCCCAGTACAGAGAATCACCCAGCCCACAAAATCACCACTCACACAAGGCCAAGCTGACAGGGAAATCACAATCATACAGGGAAACACACCCATGCACAAGATGGCACACGCAGATACACTAACACTGCAGTTGCATCCCCACAGGACCCATACTCAAAGTCACCGGAGAGGAGGTGCCAGCTACATCCAGTCCCCTCCCTGAAGAGGCCCACAGTGACAACAGCAGCTCTGCACGCCTGGATCAGGATGACCAACCTCGCCCATATGGGACCGCTGGACAGTCGGTTCCCCTGCCACAGTCCCAACCCACCACAGAGCATCCCCCCTCAGGAAACACCAGCACAGCACCCACCCAGCGGGCCCATGCCACTGTCCCCAGGGCACATCAATCAGCAGTGTGTCCACCACTACAGGGACCCCAAGCAACCCCACAAACACAGGACGATCAGGGACCTGGGGTCAGTGGCAGTGAGCACATGGTTCAGAGGACAAAGGCACAGCACAACAGGGAAGCTGGGAGGACTGCTGTGCGATGGAGGGAACACAGGCCCAGGGAATCCACTCTCCAGGAGGCACTCTTCAACATCCTGGGAGCATACCACCATTCCCAGAAGACGATGGGCCAGATACTGGCCAAGTTGCAGGAGACCCAGTGGCTGAAGGAGGGACAGTACCTGGGGATCAGGGAGGACCTCAAAAACATCTACACCATCCTGGTCACCATTGTAGGGGTGCTGGCTGACATGGACAAGACCATGAGGGAGGCAGTGGCCCACCAACGGGCTCCTGACACTAGCCAAACCAATGAACAGACGTCCATCTCCGCTGGCGCTAGTGGACAGGAGGCCCCACCACAGGAACAACAGGCCACCAGCAACCCACACCCTGCAGAAGGAGAACCACCCCACAAATGGTCCCTGCGATCCAGGCAGAAGCCAGAGAACATTGCCAAGACCCCCCCAGGGAAATAAGACTCTCCTGATTGTCACCCTTCTGTCCCACTCTGTCACCCTGTCCACCTTGAACTGCCATTACTCCCCTTCCTATGCTCCATTGTACAATGCACCTGTGACACCAAGAGGCTGGACTCTACCCTGGACTTTCCTCCACCATCAGCCCAGCCCATTGCACATCCCCCTCTACTTATGAGCACGTAACTAAACACCCTTGGAACAAATACTAATCTGGAGTCTGTCAAATGATTTAAATATGTGTTAGTTCAACATTATCAAAGCATTGTTAGTCAAATGTACACTTAAATATACTTTGGAATTACCTTTGGTGGGCAGCAGTACACATAGCAGGAGCCAGAATGGGGCACAGAGATCTGAAAATAGAGATGCCAAAGGGTACAGTCAGTGGCCATAGCCATAGGGTATCAGGCTGCCATGTACAATGTCCAACAGAGAACTGAAAAGTAAAGTGAAGGTACGGTGTCTTACCTGTGTGTCACTGGAAGTACTGCTGAATTATATTGCTTCTGTTGCCAATATCTTCTTCCTCTGCCTCCTCTTCCTCACTGTACACAGGCTCCCCCGCTGCCACAAGACCATCTCCAGGCACATCCTCCTGCAGAAAAGGCACCTGCCGTCTCAAGGCCAGGCCAGGTTGTACAACATGCAACGATGATCTGGCATAGCTTCTTGGGTGAGTAGTATAGGGATCCACCTGTCAGATGGAGGCACCGGAACCTGGCCTTCAGGAGGCCGAAGGTCCTTTCAATAATTCTCCTTATACGCCCATGTGCCTCATTGTAATGTTCCTCTGCCCTTGTCCTGGCATTCCTCACTGGGGTCAGTAGCCATGAGAGGTTGGGGTAACCAGAGTCACCTGCAAATATTGAGGGACAACTGTTAGACACACACTAACCCTTAGGGGCAAACCCGTACTCAGGCACTTACTTTTACTGTCTAGGGACCTTGGGCTCACCTATTAGCCACACCAATGCCTCTGGATTTGGCCCATCACATATGGGATGCTGCTATTCCTCAAGATAAAGGCATCATGCACAGAGCCAAGATATTTGGCATTCACGTGGGAGATGTACTGGTCCGCCAAACACACCATCTGCACATTCATAGAGTGATAGCTTTTTCTATTACTGTAAACTTGTTCATTTCTCCAGGGGGGACAAATGCCACATGTGTACCATCAATGGCACCAATTATGTTGGAGATATGTCCCAAGGCATAAAAGTCAGCTTTCACTGTCGCCAAATCTTCCACCTGGGGGAATACGATGTAGCTGCTCATGTGTTTCAGCAGGGCTGACAACACTCCGGTCAACACGTTGGAAAACATTGGCTGAGACATCCCTGATGCCATGGCCACTGTTGTCTGGAAGGAAACACTTGCCAGGAAATGGAGCACGGACAGGACCTGCACGAGAGGGGGGATACCTGTGGGCTGGCTAATAGCTGACATCAGGTCTGGCTCCAATTGGGCACACAGTTCTTGGATTGTGGCACTATCACGTCTATAGGATATGATAATGTGTTTGTCCGCCATTGTCGCAAGGTCCACCAGGGGTCTGTACACTGGAGGATGGTGCAATCTCATAGTCAGCCTCAGCGGTTGCAGCCTATGGAAAACAACGGTGAGCAGAGGGTCATATTCACACACTATTGCACTAATGATGATTCTTTTGCTTTACAGAACCAGTATGTGAATCCGACAATCTGTTGCTGTGCCAATGTCTGCTGTGACACAGTTATGTGCCATGCCCTGTGCCCCCCTGAAATGTGGTTGCCTGACCTGTGAGGAGGGACAAGTGGAAATGAGGTAATTCTGCTGGCGTTGTTTGCCGTCACGGTATGCGGTCGAAGACCGCCGCACAACTTCGCATTGGTTATCATTGGGCCCTATGGGTTCCAGGAGCCAATGGTGATGTACGCCGGTGGTGACGGTACGCACCGCTGCAGACGTGGCTGCCATTTTCTATCTGTTCTCTCACTGGCTACCTGACCTTCAACAGGAGAGGACCTATACTACAAGTGCTGCTGTGACCTGTGTCTGGAAGTGACAATGGCTCATGTGTCTGGGGAGAGGGCCCCTGCCCTCACTGCGGAGGAGTTGGAGAAACTGGTGGATGGGGTCCTACCCCAGTACACGTTACTCTACGGTCCTCCAGACAAACAGGTGAGTACACTATAAGCATGATGTGTGGGTCATGAATGTATAGAGTGCTGTGTGTGTAAGCCACATGTAGGGGTGGGCAGAAGCATCCTGGCCAGAGTGCTGCATCTAAGGTGGTCAGTGTATGTGCGTCAGGGAATCAGAGGGATCTGGTGCGCCATGAGTATGACGGTCCGGACGGTTGACTAATTCACTTTTCTGCTGTCTTTTTCCATGCAGGTCAGCCCCCAACCAAAAAAAAGGTATTTGGGGTGCCATCACCAAGGAGGTGCAGACCCGGGGGATCTTTGACAGGCAGAGCACCCACTGCTGCAAAAGGTGGGAGGATCTGTGCCGCTAGGCAAAGAAGATGGCAGAGGCCCAGCTGGGGCTGGCCTCCCAACGAGGAAGGGGTGCCCATCGCACCATGACCCCCTGATGTTCTGCATCCTGGCGGTGGCCTATCCGGAGTTGGATGGGCACTTGAAGGCATCACAGCAGCAGGGGGTGAGTACAGATTTAGAATCCTGACTTTGCACGCATTAAGAGTTACCTGGGCTGGGGATGTGGGCTATGGGTGCCCCTAAGCCAGGACGAAGATGGCAAGGTAGGTCCCTTGTTGGACAGGCTCTAAAGCACTCCTACCCCAATAGTGTTAGTGGGCATCTACTACTGGGCCGGGTTCTGTAAGTTTCAGGTGTGCAGCTAATGGCGGTAGGCATTGTACCCTATGGGCTGGTGACTATCTTAATAAATGGTTGGGCATGGCTTAGTGCATATGGCTGCTCCCTGTGTGTTGTGTACGTAATGGTAGTGGTGTTGCTGGCATTGAGCAAGTGTATCTTCTGTCTCGTCACCCCATTTTTGTTTGATCACCCTGGTCTTGTGTGCATTAGCATCATCTGGCAGAGGAGCAGAGGCACGGGCGACGGAGGGAGCTGCATCCCACATGGGCTTGGAGGCCGACTCCACCAGTGGGACGTAAGGTGAGCGGAACCCCACGACGGGGACAGGAGGGGAGACCACAGACAGCGACTCCTCCTCCGATGAAAGCTCCCTGGCGGTGGCAGACACCTCTGTGCCCACCCCAACAACAGGTGCAGCCACCACCCCCCATACCAGCACTGCCCTCCCAGCAGCCCCTCAACGTGTTTCCTGTGCCCGCTCTCCCAGAAGGGTGGAAATCTCCTTTGCCCCAGGCACCTCAGGCCCTGCCTCAGTCAGCCCTGCTGCCCTCACCTGAGATCCCTCACTGTTGGGCAGCCAACCATACTGAATGCCATCCAGGGTGTTGAGAGGCATTTGCAACAAACAAATGCATACCTGGAGGGCATTCACTCTAGTGTGGCGGCCCAACAGAGAGCATTTCAGGCTCTGGCCTCAACACTGATGGCAGCCCTTGTACCTGTCTCTAGCCTCCCCCCTCCAACTTCCTCTACCCAGACCCAATCCCCTCAACCCAGCCTATCCCAAGCACACTTTCAGACCAGAATTCACCCAAATCAACACACAAAAGTGGCTCAGGCAAACACAAGCTCCACACTTCATCTCACAGGCACTCACACAAGCACCATCCCCATTCAGACACATCAACATCCACTGTGTCTCCCTCCTCCTCCTTGTCCACCTCCCTCCCAGTAGGGCCTCCAATCACACTTGCATGCACTACATCCTCATCCACTACCTCCATCCCCAGCACGCCCATCACAACACACCCCTCACGAGCAGTCACCACCCCCACATCCATTCACACATCCCCTGTGTCCTCTCCCAGTGTGTCTGTGACCCCTCCTCCTGAAGTACACAAACGCAAGCACCCTCCCACCCAACAGCCATCCACCTCACAACTGCATCCAGCTCATGCACTTGCACCCAACATCAGCAGACAGACACCTCCTACAACCACTCCCTCTTCCTTCACTCCCAAACCCTCTCCCTCTTCCCACCCCAGTGTGTCTAAGAAGCTTTTCCTGGCAAACATTGACCTGTTCCCTACCCCTAACCCCTGTCTTTCCCCTCAGGCCAGGCTGTCCAGAACCCAGACCAGCACCTCAGCTACCAAGTCGACATCTACTGTGGTATCTGCAACTCACAGAGGCTCAAACGGGGCAGTTGTCAGGCCAGCCAGTGTGCCAGCAACCCCCGCAAAGGAAAAAAAACAATCCGCCACTTGCCAAAGTGAAGAAGGGGACAGCATGCAGCAAGGCCAAGGAGCAGGAACCACCCAGCAAGGCCTCCTCAAAAACTCCAGCAGCCAGACCCAAGGTCACACCACCATCTGCCAAGGTGAGGAAGGGGCAGAAAACACCAGGCAAGGCACTTCAGCCGTCGGAGGCTGCAGGTGAGGGCCTGGTGGCTACCAGCACACCCGCCAGCACCACCACCTGAATAACGGTCAACAATGGCAGCAGCCCCAGTTGGCAGCCGTCCGAGGCTGCAGGAGAAGGGCTGGAGCCTCCCTCCACCACTAGCAGCACCAGCACCTGCACCACGGCCAGCACCGCCACATGCACTGCCACTAGCACCGCCACAGGCCCCACCGCAACCACTGCCACCTGCACTGCTGACAGTAGGACCACTACCAGCATCAGCAGCCCTGGTGGGCAGCTGTCCGAGGCTGCAGGAGGAGGGCTAGAGCCTCCCACCACCACTGGCAGCACCCCCACCAGCACAGGCTCTACCACCAGTTTGCAGTTTTAGCTGCCGCAGGATGGAGTCTAGCCCTGCCTCCATGGACTATCATGCAACCTGTTCCCTGCAAATCTCGTGCCTTAGACACCCAGGTGAGGGAATGTGAACTGCCACACCCCAAGTGTTGCTTCACTGGGCTCAAGGCCCCCTCTCGAACCAGTGGAGAAAGGCATCCACTCACCCTAGCCTTGGCAGGATGAAGCACACTGGGCACAAAGCTCCCACCAGAATCAGTGGAGAAAGGCATCCACTCACCCTATCCTTGGCAGGATGAAGCACACTGGGCACAAGGCCCCCTCCAGAACCATTGGAGAAAGGGATCCACTCACCCTATCCTTGGCAGGATGAAGCACACTGGGCCCAAAGTCCCCTCCAGAACCAGTGGAGAAAGGCATCCACTCACCGGATACTTGGTATGGAGGAAGCACACTGGGCACAAGGCCCCCTCCAGAACCAGTGGAGAAAGGCATCCACTCACCCTAGCCTTGGCAGAATGAAGCACACTGGGCACAAAGCCCCCTCCAGAACCAGTGGAGAAAGGCATCCACTCACCCTATCCTTGGCAGGATGAAGCTGACTGGGCACAAAGCCCCCTCCAGAACCAGGGGAGAAAGGCATCCACTCACCCTATCCTTGGCAGGATGATGCTGACTGGGCACAAAGCCCCCTCCAGAACCAGTGGAGAAAGGCATCCACCAGAGAGAGTGTGGCTTTGCACTCCCCAGGACCAAGCAGTGGGCAAACCACCCACTTGAGAAACTTGGGAGACTGTGGCTTTGCACTCCCCAGGACCAAGCAGTGGGCAAACCACCCACTTGAGAGACTGTGGCTTTGCACTCCCCGATACCACGCAGTGGACAAACCACCCACTTGAGAAACTTGAGAGACTGTGGCTTTGCACTCCCCAGGACCAAGCAGTGGACAAACCACCCACTTGAGAGACTGTGGCTTTGCACTCCCCAGGACCAAGCAGTGGGTAAACCACCCACTTGAAAAACTTGAGAGACTGTGGCCTTTGCATTCCCCAGGACCAAGCAGTGGGCAAAGCACCCACTTGAGAGACTGTGGCTTTGCAGTCCCCAGGACCAAGCAGTGGGCAAAGCACCCACTTAAGAGACTGTGGCCTTGCACTCCCCTGAACCAAGCAGTGGGCATGGAGCCCCCTCGAGGAGCAGTGGCATTATTCCATCTTCCGGCTGAGGTGCTCCCCCGTCCCTGTCCCCCTGAGGTGCATGTGTTTTTTCTACCTGATACCCCTGCAGTGTTTTCTCCATATTGATGCAGGAGTCAAGTGTGGGCTTGGCCCATGTTTTTTGGCCCAGTGGCCAACGGACATTTGGAAGGGACAATGTGCAGCCTTATGTAAATATTGAATATTTTTGTAAATACTGTTTTTCTATTCATTACATATATCTGCCTATTTCTAATATATCACTGATTTAACTCAATTCCTTTTGTCCTTGCGTTCTTCCAGGGGGTCACGGGATGTAAATGTAATGTTATTGCATGTGTTTGTGTGTATGGTGTTGTGGGTGAGGGTGGGGGTGGGGGTGTTGCGTGGTGCATGTGTGTGTCACTCTCCTTTTTCTTCCCTCCACCCCTGTGTACCAGGTGCAGTACTCACCGTGGTTGTCGCCGCCACCTTTCGTATTCCTGGTAGATGAGGAGGTAGACCAGCATGGGCAGGACCTGTAACTCGGGCTCCATGGCGTCCTGGTTCTTCGTTGAGTGTCGAGAGGTGAGTGGTTTCCCTTCTGTGTTCTGTTTCTGCCCTGCTTTTGATGGCGTTCGTACCGTCCCGGAAAAGCTGGTGGATAGGCGGGTTGTGATGGGGTGGGTGGTACATTGTCTTCCGCCTGTCTGTTGGCAGTTACCGCCGCGGTGTTTGCTGCTACCACCGTGGCGGTCGGAGTGCTAAAGTGGATGTCTGTGTTGGCGGTTTCCGCTGTGGTCGTAATCCCATTTTTTTTACCGCTGGCCTATTGGCGGTATTACCGCTGATTTAACACCGACTGCCATGGTTGTATTGAGGGCCTATGTGTTTTTTGATCACTCTTATTTATTTTATGAGTTCAGCAAATCTGCAGATCTACAGGATTGATCCGCTGGATGTCTGGAATACACCCAAACATCAACTTCTGATTCGCTACAGTAAGTCCCCACCCATGGGCATTGCAAATCACAACTAAGCCAGCCATGTTGCTTTCAGATCTCTGTAGAGAACACTGAAACCCAGTGTTCTAATGTGTTTTTTTGAATTCCTGCAAAACTATATTATTGGAATACAAATTTGTTTTCTTCAAGATGCCTTGAACCACTTCAAGATGACAAAGAAGCTATGCCACCTCCCAAAAAGCAGTCCGAGGTGTGAAGACATTTTTCACTTCAGTCAGGTGAAAAAGAAGGTGGTGGCTAAAATCGTCCAACATAACATCTGTAGAAAACAAATGTCACATGAAATGGGGAAAAAGTATTCTCTTGGAATTTTGTTCATATGGAGGGATTTGAAAACAATACATCGGCACACATATGACAGGATGATAAAAGAAAAGGCAGGAGGTGGTGAATCATCAGCAACAGAGCCATCTGCACAACCATCAGCACCTCAAGACATGATCACTTCCCTGGATTTTCTCAAAAACCTTCTGAGATGGTGACTCATTGTGGAAAATGTCTCATGCCTGTGGGACTCAATATGTATTTTATCGCTGAGTACATGGATGCTGTTAATAATCATAGCTCTAAATGTTTTTTATCCTCCAAGTTCAATGTTCAATTGTTTGTAAAGACTGAAGCCAGTTGCTTCCTCCAAGTTGCCTTTCCTTACCCCTTTCACTACCCTGGTTAATTTTGTTCCCAAACAAAAAAATCCAAGAAAATATAAAACTGTTTTAAAAATCCATACAAAAAACTGTTCTTTTTAGGACCACTTTATCTGGTCAAAGAAAGAGCTAACTTTATGCTTTTTTATGTTTTTGTGCAATTGTGTCTTTAAGTATTTGTGAGTTTTTCTATGTATACATGTATTATACCCTGCATAAGGGAAATTAAAAGTAGTAGGTCTAACTACTTTTATATTCGTCAAGGGGAACAAGCGTATAGATTATTGAAGAAGACACTAGCAAATATTTTGCAATGTCATCTACAGTACTAAAATGGAAATTGTTGTGTAAATTACTGTGTGGGTTTCTTAGTGGTTGTATCAGTGGCTGTATGGGTGAATCAGTGTTCGTGTAAGTGGCTTTATGGGTATGTGAATAGCTGTATGGGTCTATGAGTGGGTGTGTAAGTGGCTGAAAGGATTTGTGAATGAGTGTGTGAGTGTCTGTATGGATGTATAAGTGTATGTGAATAGGTGTGGGCATGTGTAAATGGGTGTATGAGTGAGTTTATGGAGTATAAACTGGTGTGTAAGTGTCTGTGTGGCTGTTTCACTACTTGTGTGAGTGAAAGTATGGGAGTGCTATTGGGGATGTAAATGTATGTGTGGGCATGTAAGTGGGTATGTCACTTGGTATGACGCTGTGGTGGTCATTATGAACATGGCCAGAAACACTGCACCGCCGGCGGTGGCGGTAACTACTGCCAACAGGCTGGCGGTCCAATTCGCCAAATAATGAAGCCAATGAGAAACAAGTAGCAGGCCATCCACCCACTGCCATTTTGGTAGTCCCACCGAGGACGGGGGAGGCCCCCCTCAGGCCTGCGGAAAGGCCCTACCCGCCCAACAAATTATAAATCACCACACCACCTTTAGTTCCGGGGCAGGAACCACCGTCACGCAAAGCATGGTAGAAGCGACCCATATAAAGGGAAATACTCACCGGAGTCACACAGAATACACCGACGCAGACATGGAGCGAGAGTTGAAAACAATCCCAGTTCTTCTCCTTGCAATATTTCTCCAGGACCATGACTGATGACGAAGACAACAACAGTAAGTACCGCAGCCTAGTACACCTGGGAAGAAAAGGCACAATTACACACTCACCCACTCCACCCAGTCCGCAATGCACTCCCAGCCCCTCCCACCATCACAAGCCATACATACCATTACAAGATGTACATACTGGACACAAGCCAACAAATACCTGCACCAATGCACACACCTGTGCACACCACACCCCCACAGTGAAACTCTGCACAACGTCTCTATAGTGTGCCAACAACTCTGCTGGGCACTAAAATCTAAATTTAACAAAGAAATATGAATGCTCAAACAAGGCCATTGGCCCGTCCATTTCAATGTCCCAGAAGGGCAAATACAGCCCACACTTGACCCCTATGATGGTAAAGAAAACTCCACTGAGAAGGGGCATCAATGGGGCAGCCAGACACCTCAGTGTACAGGGGCAGGGGGTGGAGGCCAGGTGACTTGGATCTTGAAGGGGGGTGTTTGGGCTTAGATTTAGGAGGTGGAGAGGGTTTGGGCTTGCCCTTGGAAGGAGGGGGAGTGGGCCTGGACCGGGGGTGGCAGAGGGACCTGGGGCAACACAGGGCTTCTTCCTCCCTGGGAAAGGGGCACGGTAATGGGAAGGGTGGACTGGGGCAAACTTAGACAAGGAAGGAGTGGACTGGGTTAAGGCATGGGAACGTTTAGAGACAAGACGGGGTGGGCCAGTGGGTTCAAACAGGTCAACACAGGAGACGAAAAGCTTCTTAGGTGAAGTTGGAGGGGATTTGGAGCCAGGTCTGCGAGTGGAGGTTGAGGGAGTGGTGGTATGAGGTGTAGGTGTGCTGGACGTGGATGCAGGTGCTTGTTTAGTATGCTTATGTATGGTGGATGTGTGTGGTGTGGATGAGTGTGAGCATTTGAGTGTTTTGGGAGGAGGTGGGTGGACACAGCGGGAGAAGACAGGCTGCCAGTGTAGTTTGATGTTTTGTGGGTATCTGCAGGTCTGGTGAGTGTGCTGCAAGTGTCTGTGAATGTAGTCATGGTGAGTGCAGGTGCTGTTGTGATCACTGCAAGAATGGGGGCAGCAGCAGTGACTGAGGGTTCAGTGCATGGTAAGGTGACGGACAGGGAGGAGGGGGAGGCTGACACTGTGGGGGAGGTAGACGTTGTTGTGTGTGTGGTTTAGTATGTTGGGTGTGTGCCTGCCTGTGGTGGGAAGAATGGTGCTTGTGTTTCTCTGTGTGCTTCTTGTGTATTGATCTGTGTGCATGGCTGTCTGTATGTGTGCTTGGGATTGGTAAAGGGAGGAGGGTGCTGGAAGGGGTAGAGGAGGTAGGAGGGGGGAGGGGGGACGGAAAGACCAAGGACACTCGCTGCCATCAGAGAGGAGGCCAAAGCTTGAAAAGATCTCTGTAGGCCAGACATGGCACTGTTAATGCCTTCCAGGAATGCATTGCATTGCTGCATCTGGGAGCTAGCCCCTGGATGGCATTCACGATGGTTGTCTGCCCTACAGAGATGGTCCTCAGGTGGTCCATAGCTTCCTCCGTGAGGGCAGCAGTGCTGACTTGAGCAGGAGATGAGGTGCCTGGGGTGAAGGAGACGCCCAACCTCCTGGAAGAGCGGGCATGGGCAACTCAGTGGGGAGCAACTGGGAGGGCAATGATGGTATGGGGGTGGCAGAAGATGACAAAGAATGGGTGGGCCCAGTAGGTCTTTCACCACCAGGGAGCTGCCATAGGAGGAGGTATCGGAGTCACTACCTCTAGTGCTAGTTGCCCTCCCTCGCCCTCGGTACTCCCCTCGATCTCCTTGGCGTCGGTCAACTCTGCCTTCTGGGAACGGTGGGCTGCAGCATCCCCTCTCACCGGTGCCTCAGCTCCCTCGCGAGATGATGCTTATGTACACAGGGACACAAAAGCACAGGGGTGGGGAAACAAAACAAGAAAGAAGTATGTCAATTACAGGAAATATGCACATGTTGGGACACATACACTCCCACCCAGCTCAGGCACAAACCCTCAGCAGACACAACACATGTTATGAATGTGCCCCTGACTGTTTGGCATGAGTGAGCCCACAATACACTACATTCCCATCCTGAACCACTAGTCTGATACACTTTGTGAAGTGAACCAATAAGAGATGATGCCAAGCCGACACATCTACAAGTTCATGAGGCTACATTGAATACAATGGTACAAACAGGGGACCCCTCACAGGCCTACAGACCCTGCCAAAACTAACTATGACACTATCCCATGAATGTGGAGGGCGGCAGGACTGCAGGGACACAACTGTCTATATGCCTGGTACTACTATGCATGCAGCCCTTACATCTAGCTACACTCATCATAGTGGCATCACAACAGTGTTGTCACTACCCTCTTGTGGCTGGTGTGCTGTCTTCAAGCACCCATTCAAATGTGGATAGGCCATTGCCAGAATGCGGGCCATTAGGGGAGTCAGGGTCCAACGGGCACCCCTTCCTAGTTGGGAGGCCTTCCCCAGCTGGGCCTCTCTGGTCTTCCTGGCCCAGCACCTCAGGTCCTCCCTCTGCTTCCTGCGGTGGATGCTCCACCGGTTGTAGATCCCCAGGGTCCCTACTTCCTTGGCGATGGCTTGCCATAGTCCCCTCTTCTGATGGGCGCTGACCTGCATGGGGCACACAGAGTAAAGAAACAGACGTCAGTGTGGGTGCCCCATACAAAAATGCCATGCCCGTTCATACTGACGTGGCCCATGGAGACATGCATATGACAAATTACAAGCAGAAACTGCCATACACACTATGGGTGAGCAGTCATACAGCGAACAAAAATGCATGCATGGAGGACAGATAGCAACTCACCTGAGCCTCTGGTTGCCCATACAACTTGGCATACAGGGGTAGGACCCCGTCCACCAGCTTCTCAAGCTCCTCCATAGTGAAGGATGGTGACTGTTGCCCAGTCACATGCGCCATCTCAGGGACCAGAGTCAGGACACAGCAGCACATGCATTGGAATTCTTCCCTTCTCGTAATGCAGGCATCAGGGGTCTGTCAAAATGGCGGTAGATACCGCATCAGTGTGCACCATCTCCGCTGGCGGTGATCATGATTGGCCAGTATCTCCATTGACAACCATGTAATCCAATGATCAGGAGCACGGTGGTGAACACCGCCTATCATCATGACGATTAACGCCAGTGGAATGAAGTCACTTCCACACTACAATACCTTGATGGCAGGAGGCTGCCATTTTGCTTCCACCACGTCTCCATAGCCTGTCCCCATCCAGGCCCCATCCATGGCCCCATTCTCTCTCCCCTTCATCGAATACTGACATGAGTATTGGTCTCCCACATGTAATCCTGGTTGGAAGTGTGTCTACACTGTGATGCCATTATGACAGAGACACCTCACCACACATTAGCCTGACAGACTACCTCATTCTTTGTGTGTGTGTGCGTTACATATGTGTTGCATTGTAGAACTGTATTGTGACACAGTGTGATGCAAGTATATGTCCAAACTCAAAATGTGTTCCTTCATCACCCATAGGTACAGACGCATGTGGCGACGGAGAGCCCCGTCTGTTTACAGACCACTAGTAGATCTGGCCACCTTGAAGGAACATCACATCATCATAACTTAGCGACTTAATCGAGCTACAATCCTTGACCTCTGTGCAGTAATGAATCCTCTTTTGAAGCTGGGCAATAGGAATCAGCATGCCATACCTACAACTGTGCAGGTGCTATCTGTGCTCCAGTTTTTGGCCAAAGGCTCATTTCAAGTGACAGTGGGCATGGCTGCAGGTGTATCTTAGCCAATGTTCAGACTCATCCTTTCCAATTTCCTGGATGCATTCGTTCAACACTTGCAAAGTTATGTTCAGTTTGCCCAAAGGGCTGATCTCATCGCCATCAAATCAGGATTCTATGCCTTTTCTAATATCCCATGCGATAGGTGCCTTTGATGGAACCCACATAGCCCTCATACCCGCAAGTTTGAATGAACAGGTGTATCAGAATCATAAAAACTATCACTCCATGAATGTCCAATCGGTGTGCACTGCTGATCAGTACATTTCACATGCCAATGCAAGGTTCAGTCCATGATTCATTTGTCCTGAGAAACAGCAGTGTGCCACACATGATGGTACCGCTACAGGGGGACAGAGCTTGGCTCATAGGTGAGTGTGTATGACACTGGATCAGCTACATAGCTGACAGCCAGGCTGTATGAAAGTAACATGTGTGTGTTTCAACCCTGTTTCACCCACTTTTGCAGGGCATCCTGGCTACCCCAACATGCAATTGCTCTTGACACCTGTGAGGAATTCCAGGACAGATGCAGAGAGGAATTATAATGAGGTCCATGGTCGTACTAGGAGGGTGATTGAGCACACAATAGGACTCCTGAAAGCAAGATTTTGTTGCCTCCATCTCTCTGGAAGATCCCTGTGCTATGTCCCTGACAAGGTGTGTAAGATAGTGGTGACCTGCTGCATGCTGCACAACTTGGCTGTGAGAAACGTTATCCCACTTCTGGAAGAGGAGGATGCTGTCCAACCAGTTCTGCCACCACAGAGGAAGGATGAGAGTGATGGTGAAGAAGAGGGGGAAGATATCAACTCCAGGACCCAGCTAATCCGCCTATACTTCCAGTGACTCTCAGGTACTGTTCTATGAAGCTGATGGCTTCACTGCATTGTTTCAGTCTGACTCATGTAGTAAGTACTGTGGTGTTCTTTACCAGTGAAAATGCTAAATCATGACTGAAGTGGCAGATGTCAATGCACGCAATGGGATGTACAGTGTGATACACTTCCGACACTACAGTATGTTGGATCCCCTCCTGAAATAAAAGTGGCATTATGATGGTAAATGGCTAATGCATTCACTTTCACAATTGATCTCTCATATTGATTAAGGACATATATTTTGAGTGCACAGGTATATTTATTCGAAGTCAAAACATCCATGAGCGTTGGGACAGTGGAAGGGAGTGGGCACATGGTGAACAACATACTCAAGTACAATTGCTGATACCCCTGGTTGCACAGGGGTATCGTCCATGGGGCCATTGGAAGATGGTGAGATGGCAGTGGCATTGTAAACTAGGTAGTTCAGTGGCACACAAGGAAGACAGTTCAGGGCAGAGTCACTTCACTGTGCTGGGCTTGGTCTTGTCTAGTGTTTCAGTGGGATGTCTGGGTCTGAGGGCACGTTTGTGAAGGTGCAGCTGGGCTGCAGGGATAGGGGTGCTGGTGTCCTCTGAGTCCTCTGGCAGTGCCACCAGTCCAGTGGATGCTGAAGATGTACCTGGTAAAGCAGTGTCCTGGCTAGTGTAAGGGGCCTGCAGGTATGTGGAGGACTCAGGCTGGATGTTTTTTTTGGCACTGCAGCACCTCTGCAATAGAGGCCATGGTGGCATTGAGCTGTTTCCATTGCTCCATGGCCTCCTGGTGGTATGCTACCTGCAGCCTCTGATTCTGCTCCAAGGTGGCCAGGATCTGGCCCATCCTGTCCTGGGAATGGTGGTATGTTCCCAGGACCTCAGAAATCACCTCCTGGGCTGCTGCATCCATCCTTGGGCCACCCCCCTGGGAGTACCATTTGCAGTTGGCCCTTCATCATATTGCCTGGTGGTGGGTGGAGACTCGGGCCTCTGTACATGTGGTCAGCCAGTCTGTGGCCTGGTGACACTGGTGTGGGGTCGTTTGGCCAGAGCTGATGGTGGTGGCTGAGTGGTAGGGGTGTCAGTGGTGTCCTGGGTGGGGCTTCTGGAGAGTGACTGTCTGAGGGTGTGGGGTGGGCCAGGGATTTCCTCTGTGTCCAGACATCTGTCTGCACTCTCCTGAGTGGGGCCTCCATCTTCAGGTGGAGGACTGGCACTCATTGACGTCTCCATCCGGGTGGCATGGGTGGTGGTGCCTGTGTGTGAGAGAATAGAAATGTGGGTTCCCTGCACTTTCTTGTCAATTGCAGCACTGGTCAGCAGTTAATGGTGGTTGGATTACCATGTAGTGGCATGCAAGGTCGCTTCGTGTACATTTAGATGCACGTATTGATGGTGATGGTGGTGCATTGTGGGTGGTGTAGTGCCACTGGGATTCCATGCATGGGTTGGTGACTGTGCACAGGGGGCTGGTTTGTGATTTGTATGGGGGATTGTGGGCATGCAGGTGTCTTGGATGTGAGTGTTTGGGTGTTGTGGACTGGGTAGGGGATGGGGTTCAGGTGGTAGTGAGAGGGATGGGGTGATACATGCACTATAGGTGTGGTGACTTACCTGAGTCCAGTCCTCCAGTGAGTCCAGTAAGACCCTCTGGGTGCAGGATAGCCAGGACCTTTTCCTCCTAGTCGGTGTATTCGGGGGGAGGAGATGCAGGACCACTACCAGTCTTCTGTACGGCAAATGTTGTACCTGGATGCCATGGAACGAGCCTTACTGCGCAGGTCATTCCATCTTTTCATGATGTCCTCTCTTGTGCGTGCATGGTTTCCCACTGTGCTGACTTTGTTGACTATCGTCTGCCATACCTCCATCGTCCTGCCCATGGGTGTCTGCTGCACCTGTGCCCCGAATAGGTGTGGCTCGACCCTGAGTATTTAGTCCACCATGGTCCTTAGCTCCCTGTCTGTGAAGCAGGGGTGCCTAGGGGGTGCCATGTTGTGTGTTGTGGGTGGTGTGTTGTAGGTGTATTGGTGAGGGTGCTGTTGTGTGGTTGGGTGTGTGGCTTGTGACGGTGGTTGTGCTATGTATGTGTTTTGGTGGTATATTTGTGTGTGTGACTTGCGTGATGGTTAGTTCAGTGTATGCGTGTTGTGTTGTTAATATCCGTCATGCTATTGGTGTTGCAAAGGATTGTGGGGTGTGTATGTGTGTGTTTTAAAGTGTTGTGGATGTGTGTCAGGTGTGTGCTTTTTTAACTTGCCAATGTGTAAATTTGTTGTTGGTGGGTCCCATTGCTGGCCGTGGCGGTCCGTACCACCAATGGTCATTCGACATTCACTGTCCGCCAAGCTGATTTGGGCATCATTATTTGGTGGGCGGGGGATTTGTCTGCATGGTGGTGGCGGGGTGGGGTGTACTGCCTTTCTGCCGTCGTTGGCCCTGGTGGTGGGTGGAGGTTGCAAGATTTTTGGAGGTTTGTCTTTTTGGCATCATTATACGGCGGTATACAGTTCACTGCCACTGTCTGTCTTTTGTTCACCATCAGCATGGCGGTTGGCGGTGATTGCCGCCTAGTTCATAATGAGGGCCTGTGTGACTAGTTGTGTGGGTCTGTGACTGCCTGGCTGACTGTATGGGAGTTTGAGTGGCTATATGAGTGGCTATGTGAGCACAGGTGGTAGTGGTTTTCTAGGAGTATGAGTGAATGTGTGAGTGTGTGAATGGGATGTCAGTGGGTATGTCAGTGGGTCTGTGAGTGGGTGTTTGAGTGTGTGAATGTGTGCATGTGTGGATGTCTGATAGTGTGAGTGGTTTTGTGGGTCTGCGAGTGGCTGTATAGGTGTGTGAGTGGGTATGTGAGTGGCTGCATGGGTCTGTGAGTGGATGTGTAAGTGGTTGTGTGGGTTTGTGGGTGGGTGTGTGAGTGGCATATGTGGGTTTGGAGTGGATGTGTGAGTGTTTTTGTGGGTGTGAAAGTGGTTGTATGGTTGTGTGAATTACTGTGTGAGTAGCTTTATGGTTCTGTGAGTGAGTGAGAGCCTCTGTAGGTTTGTAAGTGAGTATGTGAGTAGGTTTGTGGGTGTGTGAGTGGGTGGATGGGTGTATGACTGGGTGTGTGAGTGGTTTTGTGGGTAATGCAGCGGGTGTGTGAGTGGTTGTATGGGTGTGTGAGTGGTTGTGTGTTTCTGTAAGTAGGTGTGTGAGTGTGCATATGAGTGTGAGTCGGTGTGTGAGTGGTTTTGTGCATCTGTGAGTGGGTGTGTCAGTAGCTATATGGGTATATGAATGGCTTTGTGAGTGGCTGTATGGGTCTGTTAGTGACTGTGTTTTCATGGTTGTGTGGTTGTGTGCGTGGGTGTGTGCGTGTGCAAATGGGTGTGCTAGTAGTTTTGTGGGTCTATGAGGGGGTGTTTGAGTGGCTGCATGAGTGTGTGACTAGCTGTGTGAGTGCCTGTAAGGGTCTGTGAGTGGCTGTGGAGTGGTTGTGTGGGTCTGTGTGTGGGTGTGTGAGTGGTTTTGTGGGTTTGTGAGTGGGAGTGTCAGTGGCTGTATGGGTGTCTGAAGGGGTGTGTGAGTGGCTGTATTGATCTATTAGTCAGTGTGCGAGTGGCTGTGTCATTCTGTGCATAGGTGGGTGTATGAATGGTTTTGTGAGTGGGTATATGAGTGTTTTTGTGGGTCTGTGAATGGGTGTTTGAGTGGTTCTGTGGGTGTGAGGGGCTGTATGGGTGTGTGAGTGAGTGGGTGAGTGGGTGTGTGGGTCTGTGAGAGTGGCTGTATTGGTTTGCAAGTGGGTCTGTGAATTGCTGTATGGGTATATGAAACGTAAGTGTCTGTATAGGTATGTGAGTGGGTGTATGAGTGGCTATAAGGTTGTGTTAGTCGGTTTACTAATTTGTAAACCAAAAAAGGTATGGATAGTGCACCACTGCGCAAAGTCAGTAAAGTCCAGTAACACAACGTTGTCTTTTAACCATCTTCATTTTTTATTATTGCTTTTTCTTGCCTAAACAAGCAATCAGCCAACGCGTTTCGTCCTAAACAAAAAGGACTTCTTCAGGGCTGAAATGTAACAAAAAGAATGTATATATCACACCAGGACAGACAAAATACAGTGAATACAAAGACAATTAGACATATAAAATATGTACATACAAAAAACTACCTCTAATACACATACTTATGATCATAAAGAACTCATAATCACAAGAGACCGGGGACACATAATACCAGAGATATTATACACGCATATAATCAATAGAGACATATGTGTTGATATACCACACATGTTACTAATATTTACAAAGACAAATTACAAAAAACCAAATACAAACACCAATTATTTTATGGATCAAATCTGTTTATTGTTTTCAGGTTATTAACATGTCAAGTACAACTCTTCACAATAAGACAACCACAGTGCAGCAGTAGTAATCTGGGAGTGTGGGGGTAGCCCAAACAATCCACTCCTGCTCAGCCATGTCCGAAAGGGCCACCTACTCCCCTCCTCTAATCATGTGCTGCACTCTGGAGCGAACCCCATGTATGATAATATACAACATAGAAATGATTAGTAAAACACCAACATTGTTTCCCTGAATAGGCTCGCCATACAGCAATCTCTCGTGCCCCCGCCCTACCCCCACATGGTCCTGGGTCCCCCAAGAATCTCTCCCGCAAACACACTCCCAGAAGCTCAGGTCAAACCCAGCACTCTCAAGTAAGCCGGGCAAGTCAACTCTGTGAACTCAGTGGATAAGATCTGCAAGAATGGTTGCCACAGGTCCCTGAAGTCACCTCCCTGCTGCTGTGAGGTCAGAGTGAGCTTCTACATAGCCAGAATGAACCACAGCTTATGAAGCCATGATGTAAATGTCGGAATCCTCTCAGTACCCCACATTGCTAATATCAACTGCAATGCCGCATTGAGGGCCAGGGCCATCTGCCGCCCTTTTAATGATCTCAGGGGGAAGGTGAGCGGATTGGGCAACCCCAGCAAGATATACGATGGGAATCTGGGGATGTGAGTACTAAACGCTGCATCAATAGTATCTATAACACTCTCCCAGTATCTATGGAGCTTGGGGCAATGCCAGAGTAGATGCACAAGCGTACCCCTGCCCCCACACCCCCTCCAGCAGAGGCTAGACTTAGTGGGATCCCAGGCGTGTATCCTTGCTGGCGTGAAGTAGCAATAGGAGGCCACCTTATATGCTGTCTCTGTGCCTGCTGCATTGTAAGCCGTGTGGTGTGTCCTATAAAATATGCTATCCCAATCTTCGTCAGACAGTTCCCTTTCCAGCTCCCTTTCCCATCGCAACTGAACTTTAGATTTAGGTGGGCGACCCTCCCCCTGCAATATTCCGTAAAGCTCCGAGATCACCCGTTTATCATCCCTCTTCACTAGGAGCCATTTCTCAAACGGCGTTAGCGGCCTATCAATTAATGCTCTATTAGCTGGCAACAGGACCCAATGCCGTATTTGATTGTACATCCTCCTGTCTGCCTCTGTTAAGCCATATGTCTCTTTCATCTGGTCAAAGGAGATCACCCTCTGCTCATCAAAGAGACACCCCACCCTTTTACAGCCCCCTTCATACCATTGGCGCAACGCTTCCACTTGTAGCCCAAAGTCAGGGTTCGCACCCAGAGGGGTCATTGGGGATGGGAACGTCGTCAGTCCCAGTCTACCGGCCTCTGCATCCCATACACGCAACGTTACTTCCGTAATCGGGGATGAATAAAGACCGCTCGCCCTGTGCCGGCGTCGGAGCCAGGGCTCCTTCCATATATGGGAGCCCGCCACCGCTTGGTCCATGAAGCACCAATGTTTCTCAGTAGACGGGCGACTCCACTCTAGTAAAAAGCGCAGCTGCGCCGCCTGAAAATATCGTAAGAGGCAGGGAACCGCCAATCCCCCCATCCCCTTGGGGCGGTACAGAACCCGTCGTGGAAGACGCGTCACTTTACCCTCCCAGATGAATCTCAGAACTGCGTTTGAAGGGTTGCAATCGTTCGGGGCGGAGGCGTCAAAGGAAGCGCCTGGAACACATACAGGACACGTGGCAGGATAGTCATCTTCACCGCTGCCACTCTGCCCAACCAGGACAGCCTGAGTCTCCCCCAGGTTTCTAGATCTCGCTGCACCTCCCGAACCAATTTCGTATAGTTCAGAGTCGCCGTTCTAGCAACGGAAGGCGCCAAATCAATCCCCAAATAAGGAAGCCGCGAGGACGACCACATAAAATGGAATCGGGCTCTCAGGTCGCTTTCATGCTCAGCGCTAATAAACCGACTCAGGGCCTGTGACTTCTGCATATTCATCCGGAATCCCGAGACCCGGCCAAATTCATCAAGTATCCCCATTAGCGCAGGCAGCGAGGTCGCGGGCTCTGCCAGGGTAAGAATCACGTCGTCCGCATACAGGGAAATGAGATGGTCATCTCCCCCGAACTTCACACCAGTGATCTGAGGACTGTCACGCAGCCGCTGCGCCAGGGGCTCCATATAAAGCGCAAACAAGAGAGGAGAGAGCGGGCATCCCTGCCGAGTCCCTCGTCGTATTGGGAACGGCAATGATAGCGTCCCATTAACCGGGACCGCAGCACGAGGCGCCTGGTAGATACAGCGGATCCACGCCATAAAGCCCGGGCCCAGACCAAAGCGTTTAAGGACCCTGAACAGATATGGCCAATGGACTCTATCGAACGCATTTTCCGCGTCAATAGAAAGGAAAAGCGCCTCCCGGCGTGAGCGATCCGTTTTGTCCAGCAGATGAAGCAATCGCTTCGTGTTATCGCTGCACTGCCTGTGCGGTATAAAACCTGCTTGGTCAGGATCCACAAGCCCCGGCATGTAGTAATTAAGGCGATGGGCAAGTATTCCTGTGAATAATTTGACATCAATATTCAAGAGCGAGATCGGCCTATAGGAGGCGCATTCCTCGGGGTCTTTCCCCGGCTTAGGTATAACCACAATAGTGGCATCCAACATACTGGCTGTTAGAACTCCCGACGCTCGGAAAGAGTTGAAAAGCAGCACTAATATCGGTACAAGTTCCACACAGAAGGTCTTATAAAAAAGTGCTGTGAAACCATCTGGACCAGGGGACTTCCCCACCTGCAAGCACGAAATTGCTGATATGACCTCTTCCGCCCTTACAGGTTGATCTAATGAAGCAGCCTCCCTCTCGCCCAGGGGAGTAATTGCTATACCCTCTAAAAATGCATCAGGAGCCACATTGCCCCGAACATCTGCCTCATACAATCCCCGATAGAACTCCGCAAATGCCTCTGCAATTTGGTCGCTCGTTCGCGCTTCCGCTCCCGAGGGAGAACGGACCAGCTTTATCGTCCACGCTGCGCGTTGCGCTCGTAACCGGTGTGCCAAAAGCTTCCCACATCTATTACTCCCAATATAATACTTGTGCTTAAGGCGTGCCACCGCATACTCCGCCCTGTCCCAATCCAGCCATTTCAGCTGCTTCCTTACCTTCTCCAGCTCCCGCCAAATTCTAGGGGCACCCGTATGTTTATGGGAGCGTTCCAGTATCGCCACCTTCTGTTCCAGCTCCTCCCTCATCAGTCTCCTTGCTTTATTATCCCTAGTGGACAACGACATCACCTCACCTCTGACCACCGCCTTCAATGCCTCCCACAGCGTCGCCAAGCAGGTGCTCCCATCGTCGTTAAAACTAAGGTAGTCCGCTATTGCACGTCGGATCGACTCCACCGTTGCGACATTCTGAAGCATCGAGTCCCTGAATCGCCACCCCGAGGCCCCCACCCTCTTCATGGTCATAGCCACCTCTACAGTGACAGGAGCATGGTCCGACAGGGCCCGAGGCTCAATCGCAGACTCCCTAACTCGGGAAAGGAACTCTTGCAAAGCCAAGAAAAGGTCGAGCCGAGCATATGTCTTGGTCGCAGCTGAGTAAAAGGAATAGTCCCTAAGCGTGGGATGCGCCCTCCTCCACATGTCCTCCAAGCCACACTCAACCAGCCACTGGCGGCCAGCTGCTGTCAAGGACCCCGTCTGCCCATGGCGGGGACCAGAGCGATCCAGATCACCATCCATCACCAGGTTAAAATCCCCCCCACCAAAATGGCGCCATCCGGTGAGTGTAGCAACGGCGTCAGAGCCTGCTTCAGGAAGACTTCCTGCTGAGTATTAGGAGCATATAGGGATGCAATAGTAAAAGAAAAGGCCCCCAACCTCATCCTTATGGCCAAAAGCCTGCCTTGCACCTCATGTAGTTTTGCCACCACTTCCCCGGGGAATGAGCACACTAATAATATCGCAACCCCTGCATGCTTCGAGGGAGCTGAAGACCAGAATTGCCTAGGGAACCACTTAGAACGCATGCGGTAGATGTCCTTCTGCACGAGGTGTGTCTCCTGCAACAGGCAGATATGACTCCCTGACCTCTCTAGGGCTGACAGGATGGCTAACCTCTTAATCGGACTATTAAGCCCTCGGACATTCAAGGTTATGCATTTAATAATCATACCTCAGGATGAATAAGGCGGTCAAGAAGGGAGAAACCTCACGGGAAAACCACACCCCAGACCAAACCATCAACCACTCCAAACACCAGGGCCAGAGCACACCTCCACACACAAGCCAGCATCGCAGGGAAACACGCCAACATACAACTAGTACGCACAACAGGTGCTCACAACCAAAAAGTCCTCGCACGTCCATCTCCACGAGGTGAAGTCTCCACCGGGCTGTAGAACCACTCAAGTTCATCGAACTAGGTCCATCGACCCTGCCGCCCCAGCTTCTCTTCAGCAGCCACTAGGCTGAAAACGGCCCGACCCTCAGCAGTCCAGCTCTCCTCGGCCACCACTCCCCTAGGTGTTAGTCCCAGCGGCCACGCTACTCAAGGCAGATTCCCGCTCCGACCTCAGCTCCGAAGCCGTAGGGCGTTGTAGTTTCCTCCTTTTCTCCTTCCGCCGCTAACATGGGCAATCCCAGCCAGCCAAGCCCACCTTATCGCCCGAATCCTGGCTGGCATCCTCCAAGCGCAGGATCCGGTGCGCCTCCGATATGGACCTCACCTGCCGGAACTGATCCTCCCACCGAAAGACAAGGCGGAACGGATGGCCCCATGAGTCAGACACATCATGCGCTCGCAGGTTCTCCGTAGTGGGCTTAAATTCTAGCCGCCTCTGCAAGGTCTGCACAAAGAGGTCCTGGAATAATTGGAGCTCATGACCTCTGAAATGCACCTGCTGAAGATGCAAGATGCAAGATGCTCTCTTTAAGCCCATAGTTGTGGACACAGGCTAGGATGTGCGGTGGTCGGTCTCCAGCCCCACCGGCAGGGCCCACTCGATGAACCGTGTCCAAGGTAATCTCCTGGGTCTCTTCCAGGCCAAGTAATGAGCGAAACAGGCCCGCCACAAAGTCCCCAATGTCCTCCTTCTCAGCCCCCGCCGGGACCCCTCTGATGCAGATATTATGCCTCCTCAAGCGTTTTTCTAAATCCTCCACCGCTATCTGGAGGAGGTCCTGCTGCTCCCGGAGGCGGACAACCTCCTGTTGAAGGCCCGCCACCTCCTCGCCGCGAGAGATCTCGCCGTCTTCCATCTGTGCTACGCGCTCCCCCAGGGACGTAACCTCACCTCGCAGCTCTCTCACCTCTTGAGAAATGTCCCTACGAAGATCCTGAATATTACTCCGCAGCAAGTCAAACAAGGAGGTTAGGAAGCCCTTCGTGACTGGGGAGCTCTCATCCAGCTCCGTCTCCGCCAGCGTCTCTGGGGATTTCGTCGCCGGCGGTTCCTCAACCGCGCCACCTGGTGCCTGGCGGGCCCCGGCCAACATTTCTCTAACTGATCGCTCCCACTTGGATTTTGACACCGCCATGGCACTTGTGTGTTATCACGATCGTGCAAACTGCCCTCCTGTGCCCCTTCTCAGGCTCCCTCTGGGGCCAGACCACGAGAAGCCCCCCGTGCCCAGAACCGCACCTGGCCTTGTGCTCTTGAGCTTCCTCTTGCCAATCGTCGCCTCACTATGTCGGCAGAACCATCACTCAGAGCCCAGTCCAGTCTCTCCGCACTGCGTCTGCCTACTTCAAAGTCGGGGCGACCTGATGCACCCCTTACCTCTGCCGCCACCTCCATGCCTCACGTCCATCGAGGAAAGTCCAACTGGGAGGGTGCCTCCAGCCGACCCCCCAGGAAAGCCCAGAAGGAAGGGCGCTCCCACCTCGCAGGGGCGCCCGCGACGCTCAGCTCCTCAGGCCCCCGGCTCCGTCCTCACCACCTTCTGGGCCCGGCGCCGTCCTCCTGGGCCGCCGCCTCCACAGCTCCACGTCCAAAGGAGCAGCCGCATCGGGGCCCACCACGTTGCGCGATCCGCCGCGCTGAGCACTCGTCGGTCACGGGTGCAGGCCGAGGCCAGCCGCTCCTCGCCCGCGCTTCGCGGTGCCGCGGGCTCCCCGGTCTCCACTGGGCGCCCTCTGGTCCGCGGCACCACTCACCGTCCCTGGGGACACCGGGCCATCCCCCTGCCGGGCCGCGCGTCAGTGTTCTGGGGCCAGGGCGGCGGAGCTCGGGCGAACACGTCCACTCACGCCGCCATCTTGGCCATGCCCCCCAATTATTTTAAAAAGGATATTATCTACATAGTTCTAAAGATCTTTGTAATATCACCATGAATCTGTGATTTCTAACAATATATTAATTTCATATACAGAAAAAAAATGTCAATAAAAATAATAATAAAAAAGTAAATATGATATCAAAACACGTCATACCTTATATTTGCATGGTCTTTAAATTTATTGTCTTTCCATATTATTTGAATTAGATGTCCAATGTTAACCTATTGTTACTAAAAACAATGACGACACCATGTAATATCCCATAAATTAAAAAACGAGTAACAACCATAATCATAAATTGCCCATACATAAATGTAATATTTTCAACATTTTCAAAAGATAGAGAATTTAGAAAAATTCATCAAACTCCATAAACGAATAGCCCTACTGAATGGCCAAAAATACCACACAGGAAGACCACCACAAAAAAACAATAATATGATTTCAAATAAACACAAGAAAATACGCTCTAAAAATACTAGCCAAAGCTTAGATGAGGGAATGTATAAGTATAGCTATTTTTATTTTACAGGAAAACACAACTTATGAGCCATAACCCCACAAACCTACAAGTGCTTAAACAAAAACATTTATACATTTTGACACCACACATATACTAATATACTATTAGTTCATGTTATCACTGCAAAAGCAATCCCAAAGGGAGAGAAAATTAGCAAGCATAATACAAACAGCGTTCCACAGGATAACATTTGTAAAAGCAAGGCATTTGCGGTATATTTAAATGCCTATCCATCAATTATGCTGCCCAAAAAATCTGTGAAAGACGTAAAATTGCAATAAAATGGTAGCCGCTTACCCCATAAAGTAAGGGATAAGCCATGTCCATCCCGGTCGAAAAAAGAAGTAAACCGAGCTCATTTTGGCATCTGCTTTTAAACCCTAGTGATCTTGATAACGGGATTATTTAACACAGGTGGCATACACATTGCTATGGCGACTGTTCCGTAATAAGAATAGTCCCCATGTTAGGTAAATAAATCGGCCATTTCTGAATGGTGTCATCCACTCTGTAAACAGATGTATAGAATCCATACACCACTATACGGGCTCAACAGGAATTCCAATAAAACCCTAAAAAAGTAAGAAAAAGACTGATAATCTGTACTAAACAGAACCCAAGAGGCATACAAATTGCTGTAGCGACTATTATACAATAGAAATAATCTCCTCATCGCATACATGCGTCGGACATTTTGGACTGGTGTCATCTACACAAAAAAACAAGCGGAGCTTTAAAAATCATTCTAATAAAGCCCTAAGATGTAAAAATTACAACCAATGCTATGTTGTATTAATATGACATACAAGGAACCAAGAAAAGCCGATCTTTTTGAAATGGAGTGTCGGCCATCTTGACAGGATGGTGACAAAACGAAAAAGAATGTGGACAAAACATTATAGGGGCTTGGAAAAGATTTCAACAAAGCCCTACGAGGTAGAAAGAAAAAGATAATCTGTGATGAATGGGACACAGGGAACACAACAGTCGCTATGGCGACCATAGCATAGGTTGTAATTTTTACATCTTAGGGCTTTATTAGAATGATTTTTAAAGCTCGGCTTGTTTTTTAGTGTAGATTACACCAGTCCAAAATGGCAGACGCATGTATGCAATGTGGAGATTATTTCTATTGCAAAATAGTCGCTACAGCAATTTGTATGCCTCTTGGGTTCTGTTTAGTACAGATGATCAGTCTTTTCTTACTTTTTTAGGGCTTTATTGGAATTCCTTTTGAGCGCGTATAGTGGTGTATGGATTCTATACATCTGTTTACAGAGTGGATGACACCATTCAAAAATGGCCGATTTATTTACCCAACATGGCGACTATTCTTATTACGGAACGGTCGCCATAGCAATGTGTATGCCACCTGTGTTAAATAATCCCGTTATCAAGATCGCTAGGGTTTAAAAGCAGATGCCAAACTGAGCTCGGTTTACTTCTTTTTTCAAACGGGACGGACATGGCTTATCCCTTACTTTATGTGTTAAGCAGCTACCATTTGATTGCAATTTTACACGTTTCACTGATTTTTTGGGCAGCATAATTGATGGCTAGGCATTTAAATATACCGCAAATGCCTCGCTTTTACAAATGTTATCCTGTGGAACGCTGTTTGTATTATTCTTGCTAATTTTCTCTCCCATCGGGATTGCTTTTGCAGTGATAACACAAACTAATAGTATATTAGTATATGTGTGGTGTCAAAATTTATAAATATATGTTTTTGTTTAAGCACTTGTAGGTCTGTGGGGTTATGGCTCATGAGTTGTGTTTTCCTATAAAATAGAAATAGCTATACTTATACATTCCCTCATCTAAGCTTTGGCTAGTATTTTTAGAGCGTATTTTCTTGTGTTTATTTGAAATCATATTATCGGTTTTTTGTGGTGGTCTTCCTGTGTGGTATTTTTGGCCATTCAGTAGGGCTATTCGTTTATGGAGTTTGATGACTTTTTTGTAAATTCTCTATCTTTTGAAAATTTTGAAAATATTAAATTTATGTGTGGGCAATTTATGATTATGGTTGTTATTCGTTTTTGAATTTTGTAATTTATGGGATATTACATGGTGTCGTCATTCTTTTTAGTAACAATAGGTAAACATTGGACATCTAATTCAAATAATATGGAAAGGCAATCAATTTAAAGACCCTGCAAATATAAGGTATGACGTGTTTTGATATCATATTTACTTTTTTATTATTATTTTTAATGAAATGTTTTTTTTCTGTATATGAAATAAATATATTGTTAAAAATCACAGAATCATGGCGATATTACAAAGATCTTTAGAACTATGTAGATAATATCCTTTTTAAAATAACTGGTGTTTGTATTTTTTTTTTTGTAATTTGTCTTTGTAAATAGTAATATGTGTGTTATATCAACACATATGTCTCTATTGATTATATGGGTGTATAACATCTCTGGTATTATGTGTCCCTTGTCTCTTATGATTATGAGTTCTTTATGATCATAAGTATGTGTATTAGAGGTAGTTTTTTGCATGTACATATTTTATATGTCTAATTGTCTTTGTATTCACTGTATTTTATCTGTCCTGGTGTGATATATACATTCTTTTTGTTGCATTTCAGCCCTGAAGAAGTCCTTTTTGTTTAGGACGAAACGCGTTGGCTGATTGCTCGTTTATGCAAGAAAAAGCAATAATAAAAAATTAAGGCCCATATTTATACTTTTGTAGCGCCGCATTTGCGTCGTTTTTTGACGCAAAATCGGCGCAAACTTTCAAAATACAATTGTATTTTGAAAGTTTGCGCCGATTTGGCGTCAAAAAACGACGCAAATGCGGCGCTAAAAAAGTATAAATATGGGCCTAAGATGGTTAAAAGACAACGTTGTGTTACTGGACTTTACTGACTTTGCGCAGTGGTGCACTATCCATATCTTTTTTGTATGTAATCCCTTTAGGATTGCCCCTTTGGTGGCAGGTGCCGTGATTTGTGTACAGGTATAGCCATAGATATTGGGCGACAATATAGTTCACAGAGTTTTAATGTTTATGGTAGTCTAAGACAGGTGCATTTTTAAGGTTTAACCCACCACCAATTCAGTAGCAGTTAATTTGTAAACCACTTTATGCCAATAGAAGGTGCCATTCATGTGTTTGAAAAATAAGAAATGAAACATGAAGTAGTATTACAATTTATAAAATAAATGTAGAATTTTTAACAATGCATAAGTTCATAATAGCAACAAATCACTACACATTGCCCATGCTGTAATGCTATGTAATAATAAAAATGAACATTTCATTTTCCCTCTTTTACTGTTCTCAGCTTTTATATTTGTATAGCATAAAAGATGACCTGTATTATAAATCATCCTCAAACAGTAACTATATTAAAAAAAATACTGCACAGTATGTCACTGCAAATAAGCAACACCGTGCATTGCACTCAATACAATTTTGTAAATGATTATTTCACCTGTACTTGCTCTAGTAATCGAAATAAATATATGCTGAAAATGAGAACTTCATCATTAGAAGTACTACTATCTATAAGGCTCTCCAGAATAGATAAAACCTTGTAAATACATTACCTTTGGTAAGCCACCTGATATAATAAACCCTGATAATGCATCTATCATAACTAGACTATTCCACGTGTATAACAGTGACCCTCCTTAGAATTGAGGTTCTAAAAACAATTGGTAACTTCCTAGGCAATCTTCGTCTGAATTTAAGGTTCTTATCATTACATTCTGTCCATCCACTTCTACAATAGACAGTGTAAAGACCATATCTAATAGTAACTTCTTCATGAAGAATGATAGCAACAATAGTGTATGTTTTACCAGAAATAGATATTTTTTCCAGTTTAAAGTTAGTGATCTCAGTACGTAATTTACTATCATGTGCTCTGCATCGTTATAGCATTAAACTAACATACTTTCCATTTCTTGACAGAACATCTATTTCACAATTTGGATATACATTATTTTATGTATTTTGTGTAGCTTTTGTCACTAATATTTCAAAAGTCACACTTTTGGAATCTGTTAATCTTAAATAAATAAAAAGTTCTCACTATATTTGTGTAGTTGATGTGTATGAGCATTATTCGCATTCATGTTGCCACGGGTAACTAAGTCCAAATAAGTCATTCACAGGTATCTCTTCTTCTTTAAAACACTCAACCTCACCATTACAAACTCTTGAGTGTTTTGAGGAGTAAACTGTCACATCCACTACATAAATATACAGTGTCATGAATTATTGATGTGGAATATATTTTCGTTCTCTCAGTACACAGATGGTTCAACAAACTACATCGTACAGAAAACAATACATTCTGTTGTTTCACTTCAATTGCATCTACAACACGAGGTAATGCAAACAAAATGTTTACCACAACATTAGTATAGCAGTTCACACCAGAGAACTTTGACAATTGATAATCTACAATATCTCCATCATTTCTAATTTTGTGTTTCTTAACAACTTCCTTCTCTTTCATTTCCTAATTTGCAGCACCATCACTACACTGCTTTTAAACTTTCCGCTCTGGTCAGATGGAGCGTCTCTCAAAAACTGGATACTGTTCTAAATGAGGAACATGAAAACTTGAGTCTGCGTTTTCTCATGCTTTCATCAAATGCAACTAGATACAAACCAGAGAATGTCTTAACTCAAGGCAAAGCTACATATGACCTACCTTCCTTAAACACAGTACTACCAACATTATTAAATGCTGTATCTAAACCTAATGCTTGTGATTCATGAATAGCAACAGCATTTGCTAAAGAAACTAGAAACTGTTTCCATTAAACAAAAATATTTCTCAAGCAAGAAATGTGCAAAAGACTGTCCAATCTGCTTTGCGTTGTCAGTCTGATCACATTTAATCACAAAGTACTCCACCACATTCTTATTAGAAAAATTAATAAAATCAACAACTTTACTCATAGCACCACTAACCAACCCTTTCTCAACATTTAAATTTCAAGGCAAAATGACCCTACAGTTTTTGCATAGATTTAAATGTTTCTCCAAAACTGCAGTTCATGAAACAGATTTTTCTAATGCATCCAGTTTTGCTTGTAACTTTTCATCTAGTAATGCAGTCACATCCTCGTGTTTCATTTTATCTATTTTCTTCAGTTGCAAAATTTCTTCTTTCTTCAATTGCACCAATTGTTTGTTGAAAGATGCACACTCCTACAATGTAAGCATTAGGCACACAATGTTTACCTCCATGTACAGAAGTGACATTAGTTCTGCTGCTGTCTTCATTGTTGGATACCATTTTTTAAGACGACCACTTTCTGGAGCATGCCTTCCCTCTTTTGAAAGAACGTATAATCTAATCTCTTTTAAAATATCATATTCAATGTCCAATGCTTGTTGCATATTCCTCACTACTCATCTGTATTAAAAAAGTAACCAAATATTCACGTTTCCAATGCCACCCAAAGAATTCATAGTTTCATCATAGAGCAGTGTTTTGAACACAGGTTGGCTCTTCACAGATGTAAGTTGCAGTAGATCTCCAAAGACATCATAGTCCATATTTTGAACCTCTTGCATTCTCAAATGTATAAAAGCAAGCATTTAGGGGCTGATTTAGAGTTTGGCAGATGGGTTAGTCTGTTATAAACTTGACAGATTTCCCGTCAGCTGAATTACGATTCCCATTGGATATAATGGTCTCATAATAAGGCGGATAGGATATCCATCACGTTTGTGACAGAGTAACCCCATATGCCAAATTCTAAATCAGACCCTACATTTGGGACCACGCTCACCTCGTTGATGATTACAAGTATTATGTTTTTTGCCACTCTTGACGCATCATGACAAGCTTTGTTAGATAACATTTGGTATCCCTGTTAGTTGTCATGTTCCACAGGCAGCATCAAAACTCAATGTAAAGCATTATCTTTGATATTCTGTGCAGCCAATTCAGTAGGTGCTGTAACCACACATTATAAATTAGGGTCTGTTGTCTTCTGTAGGAAATCAGTAAGAACTTGTGCTAAGAAGCGTTTACCAGTACCAGCCTGACCTCTGACAGACAACAGTATGGGGTTAAATATTGAGCATGCACACTGTTTCTTGTCATGAAGCTATCCAGGCTCAACTGTGGCTTTCACTTCGGTATATATTTCCATTTGTTCATCATTTAGTTGTTCAACTAAATCTTTCAAATCAAGTGTTTCTTGTCTTGCTTTCTCAAATGCAGTCGCCACTTCATTCATTGCAATGGCAGCTTGATTTTCAATTATTGGTTGTCCAAGTGGGTCTTAAATTTGAGGACCTCAACTTTGGCTGCTTTGTGAACTTTCCTTAGCTACCTCAGCAGCAACTGTATCTTCCTGTTTCTGACCCTCAATGCTCTCCTTTGCATCACTGAAAGAGGCTTCATAGCAGTCAAACTCTCCTAGTAATTCTGCATCGGAACACCAAGGTTCAAACAGCTGCAAAAGTGCCAAATAGAAAAATTCTCTTTTTCTAGCAGTCTGGCAACTCAGTATTCTATGGCTAATTAGACTGTCTTTGATATGCTGCACCTATTGCAACCAACTACTGCAAATGTATCTTCATTTACATTTTCTGTCACAATGTTTCTATATGTGTACTACTGGAGTCTTCATAGAGACCAACATTTTCAAGATGTCCACTCCTTTTTCATTAGTAAGTGTCCAATATGTTCATTTTTTCAAAGTCTGTAAAGATTTTAAAACCCTGTTTCGAGTTGATGCTATGCCTAAACTCACCCAAACAACTCCTCTTGACTTGGAATATAAACTAGCTGAAGTCAACCAATCATAGCATTCATGGTATCCAATTTCTCTGTGTGAAAGCATCTTCAACCTGAAGCTGTACATTTTTTTTGTTAGAGACTTCTCGACAGAAATCTCTTCTCACACATCTTTCGTCTCCATCTTCTAAGATTTTGTTATATATGAAGTAAAATAAAGAGCAACAGCTAAAGCGTTGTCTGCCACAAATTCAATATCCATGTTAACATTCCACATTTTGAAAATGACAGGAATGTAGTCATTAATATATTTCGAAGCCTCTTCTCTCCTGAGGTTTTAGGTGTTTTTTGGTGATTTACGAGTAAGTATATGTCTCACTGCAGACATAAAACTGTTGTCTCTTCCTCTTGAAAACAACAGGCCTAGGAAATCCAAAACAACATTTTGTGCATAATTTTCCTTTTTCTCTGTATTTTCACTGTTGGGCCTGGCCTTTTCTGCGGATTCACTTCCAGATGTTTTGTCTTTTTACTTCACTTTTTGCTGAATTTGTTTTTGTTGGCTTTAGGACTATGGGCATTTTACCATTGATAACCAGTGCTAAAGTGCAAATGCTCACTCCTCTAAAACATGGAACCATTGGTGTCTCCACAAGTGGCATATTTAATTTACTTGTAAGACACTAGTAAAGTAAACTATATATGCCTAGGGCCTGTAGAATAAATGCTAATAGTGGGGATGAAGAACTGATTGTGCTAACCACTTAAGTAGCCCTCTAAACATATCTCAGGCCTGCTACTGCAGATCCTGTGTGTGCAGATTCATTGCCATATCGACCTGACTTTTAAAACCCCTTGCCAAGCCTTTAACTCCCCTTTTATTACATGTAAAACACCCCTATGGTAGCCCCTAGGCAGGTCGTGGGGCAGGGTGCAGTGAAGGTAAAAGGCAGAACATGTGCTACTTAGGTTTTCATGTCCTGGTAGTGAAAAACTCCCAAATATGTTTTTCACTACTGTGAAGCCTATCTTTCCTATAGGATACCACTGGGGATTCCATAATACATTTATTTAGTGTAATTCCTGATTGAGAAGGGGTTTGGCAGTCATGTCTGGTACCATATAGACTTGTCATAAAAAATCCTCTACAATGATAGCGTTAGAATTATGATTACAGCTTTAAAAATGGAATTTATAGAAAGTTGGCATTGTCCTTCTCTGAATCCCTATGTGCTTGCTGCCTGCCTCCATTATACATCTGGGTTGGGTGACAATTGGGCTTTGTGCATACCCTCTAGACAGTCACATACAAAGGGAGCTGAGTTGTGCTATTTACATCCTGAAGGCCCATCACCTTCCTGAGATAGATGGAGGGAGGAACTGACACCTGCACCTGAATGGGGCTGTGCCTGTCCCCGCAAAAAGAGCTGTGTGACCCCCTGTAGTGTGTCTAGAGCCAGGGTAAGAAAGAGAGGACCTGTGTGCACTTCAAAGCCTCTCTTTGTAGTCACCCCACTACAAAGGCACCACTCGGTATCAGAACTGGACTTCTGACCCTACCAAATCAGTACACTTATGGACCTAATGATACTCTGGAAACGACTGCCACTCTGCTGGAACTCTGCTAGATTTAGCTGGACTCCTGTTTTGTTATGCCTGCCCTGTTGCCCACTGCTCTCCTTTCCTGGGAGTGAGAAGGACTGGACCTGCACATCTCAATCCCCAGAACCAAGTGACTCCAAGGACTTGCCTCCTATTGTGGAAGTCTCAGGGCCATCAAAGACTTCCCTGAACTCTGCTTTAGCTGCTGGACTCTGCTCACTGTACGTCCTGCCATACAAAGAGGTGCCAAACCAGTCCAGGGCCTTGAGAGTGAACTCTGCAGGTGTTTTTCTCCAAATATCAATGCATCAAGTACATTATGCTGCTCGGAACTGATGCAGTGCCCTTCAGTGCTGATGCAGTGCATATTTGATGACTATGCAGGACTGACTACGCGGTACAATGACTACACAATGCTGAACCAAAGACATCATTGTGCAGCTTGATAGCGATGCATCACCTGCATCGAAAGGGGTTTGACATTGGCATGGGACCCGATTGCAAGGCTCAACTACGATGTATCTACTCGACAGCGAGGATCAGACCCAACACATTGAGTCTTCGGTGCTTGTTCTATCCATGGTACTTTTTCAGTAGGTCCTGCGTGGGTCCTGTAGTGGCCTTCCCTCCATCGTGGTCAGTCTGAACTTTGGATTTACCCTAGTCTAGCACGACCTCAAGGACATTTTTTAGCGCTATTGACTTTTAAGCACTACATTGCAGTTTAATCTTTCAAAATTCACATCTCGAGTTCTACTCTATGGACTATTGTCATTTTGGTCTGGTCTACTCAGATAAATATTCTTTATTCTAATATTCCTTATTTTACTGAGCTGGTGTGGAGTCGTTTTGTGGTGCCTTTCACTGTATTACTGTAATTTAAGTGTTGCACAAATACTTTACCCATTGCATCTTAAGTTAAGCCTGACTGCTTGTGCCAAGCTACCAGAGGGTGAGCACAGGTTAATTTGAAGAGTGTTACTGACTGACTTACTCTTACTAGGACTTTGGTCCCTACTTGGACAAGGTGCATACGTCAGCCAACTACAGACCCAATTTCTAACATTGGTGATCAGCGGTGTGGCTAGCAATTGTGTTTCTACAGTGCCTTATAGTAATTTGTTGTACCCACTACTCACATCTAAGGCCAATTTGAATCATTTTTCTCTGATCCTCATTGGCATCTTTTTCCTTTTACTCTGTCTCATTGGCATTTTTAATTTTTCAATTTTCCATGATTGGCATTTTTATTTTCGTATAAATCATGTCTCTGATTGGTGATCCCATAACTGCACCCGCAAACCTGGATTTTGAGTTGGTCACACTGGAAAAATATACAGTGACCCACCTCAAGGATTTTTGCAAGGTGTTTGGGGTTTCTACCTAAGGCTTCACCAGGAAGGTGGAGTTACAAAGGCACTGAGGGCTAGGGGTGCAACACAGGAGACCCCTGAGGAGGAGGATGTAGAAATTGGGGATGACGAAGAGCAGGGCTAGGATTCAGTAGAGAATCTGGGACTGCCTGTGACCCAGGGGAGAAATACCTTGCAATGAACAGTAATTTCTCCCAGGCCAGGGAGCAGCTTCTCATCGAGAGGCCTGTCCCCAGAGGAACTGGAGGACAGGAGGGAGGAGAGAAAAATGTAAGTTAAAACTACAACTATAGAAAGAGAGGGCTGTAGAGAATAAAAGCCTGGTGATAGAGGAGGAGGAGAAAAAAAATAGAATGACCACAGAGGAAAGGAAGCTCATGTTGGCTCATGAGCTGAGCCTAAAGGAGCTGGACATTAAGGCCAGGCAGGCTGAGTCCACCAGTGGTTGTGGCAGCATACCTACAGTGTCTGCTGGTGAGGAGGGGGTCAGAATCCGAAACAATTTGGTGTCCAGCTATGTGGTGAGGGATGACATCGACAAGAGGTTCACAGCCTATGAGGTGGGTATCAAAGTGCACAGGGCTCCTGAAGATTAATGGGGGGGGTATGCTGTGGAGGTATATGCCCACAATGGGAAGGGACACACTTCTAACCCTAGAAACTTCCCACCCAAACCTGACTGAATGTCCTTGATTTTTCCAGCAAGGCACTAAAGGGCTTTGGTGGGGGCAGCAAGGTAGATCTTTTTGAAGAGATGCACTACCCAATTATGAGTGAGCACATGTTTGAAGTTTGTTTTCCAGAGCTACACCAGCACCTGGTGAATAGCAAGCTGGCTGACCCCAGGAAGCTTGCTAAAGAGGTGGACCTCTGGGTCAGCACCAGAGTGTCCACAAAGGCATCTGGTGGGACTCCCAAAAGGGAGGTCAGGGTTCCCACAAGAAGAAAGAAGGGCGAGATAAACAGAAAGAGAACTCTCAAGGCCCCCAAACAGTTTTTATGGGAAGGGATCCCATAGCAAATCTGTCTACCAGAAAAAGAACTTTCCTGACAAAAGTCAGAACAAACAGGCATAAAAGGCCTCTACAACACCGAAGCTGCCTACATCAACAACTGCCTCACTTTCCACCAACCAGCGACCTCCACTCAGCCTCCCTCACCATGGCCCACATCCCCTGCATCTGCTGCGAATGCTATGGAACGAGCTCCTTCTTCCACCTCACTTCCAGATCCTGGAACGACCCCCCAACCTGTGCACCTCTCCTTCCCTAAAGGACTTCAGAAAACAGCTCAACACCTGGCTCTTTGACCACCGGTACAGCCAAACAAGACCTGCAGCAACCCCCAGTGCCTAGGGACCCCAAGGGTGACACACTTGCACTATATAAGACCCCTTGATTGATTGATTGAAGGTATAGAGGCTCTGAGGAACACAGGTGCCAGTATGACTATGGTGAGGAGTCATCTGGTGCATGCAAGCAGATTTTATCCAATGTATTCCACCAGGTTGTGGTAGTAGACAACCGTGGGGGTGACTGCCCAGTGGCCCTTGTTCTCTTTGAGTGGGGGGGTCCCAGATCTTCTGCAAGCAACTGTAAGCCCTGCCACTCCTGTGGACTGTTTGTTAGGGAATGACCTAGAGCACACTACCTGGAAGGAAGTAGAGCTCAGTTGATACCTGGAAATGTTGGAAGTGCCTGAGTGGGCTTGTGCTACCACAAGGTCAATGGCTACCCATGGAGGGAGTGAAAAAGGTCTGTAGCCTGGAACAATGGCTCAGACAGCTGTCAATTCAAAGAAGGGTGAGAGGACCTTTAGGCCAGCCCCTGAGTATCTCCCAACTTAGGTGGCTGGGGCACCCAGGAGGCTACCCAAGAGCCCAGTTGAGAGAGCACTGTCTCTATTGGTGACCTACTGGATCTTGCTGGATGGCAGGTAGGAGGAGGACCCACCAGGGAGGACTATTGCAAGGCTCAGACGAAGTAGCCAGCCTTGGAAGGCATGAGACGACAGGCTGAAGCCCTGCAGCAGGTGATGCCTCTGGCAATTACTGCGTTTACAGGTAGGACAATCTCCTGTACAGTGAGCCTAAGGAACTGGCACATGGGACAACAAGGGCCCTGGTCATCTCCCAGAGCTACCAGTCCTTCCTACTGGGGCTGACTCATGAGATTCCCCTGGCAGGACCTCTGGGTCAGGACAAGACCTTTGCCAGGATTGTGTCCCACTTTTACTGGCCCCAGATGAGGCGGTCCTCAGATATGTTTTGTAGGACCTGTGTGACCTGTCAGGCCAGTGGGAAGACAGGACAGAAGCTGAAAGCTCCCCTGTCTATCTTACCTGTCATTGGCACTCACTTTGAGAGGGTGGGCATTGACATTGTAGGGCCCATGGAGTCCCAGAACACTTCTGGTTACAGGTACATCCTGGTTCTGGTGGATCACACCACTAGATACCTAGAAGCCATACCTCTTAGGACTACTACTGCACCCACAGTGGCTAGGTCCTTGACAGGGATTTATATCCAAGTGGGCTTTCCCAAGGAAGTGGTATCTGACAGGGGCACCAACTTCATGTCTGCTTATATGCGGTCAATATGGAAGGAGAATGGAGTTACCTACAAGTTCTCCACCCCTATGAACCACAAACAAATGGGCTTGTTGAGAGATTCAACATGATCCTAAAAGGCATGATCAGGAGCCTACATGAGGCATAAGTGAGAAGTCATTCTGCTATGCCTCCTTTTTGCATACAGAAAGGTGCCATATAAGTTGATTGGATTCAGCCCCTTTGAACTGTATGGACATCCGGTGAGAGGACCTCTCAGCCTGGTAAACGAAGAATAGGAGCAATCTCCCAGAAACCTTACCTGGATGTAGTAAACTACATGCTGGCCTTCCAGACCCAGATGGCCAAGTTGTGGAAGCAGGCTTCAGACAACATAGAGGCCAGCCAGGAAGTAATGAAGCAGTGGTACAACCAGATGGCAGCCCCTGTGGACTTACAAACTGGGAAGAAAGTGTGGGTGATGGAGCCCATGGAGACCTGGGCCCTCTATGTACATTGGACTGGACCCCATGAGGTTTTTGAGAAGAAGCGGGGGCAATTTACTTGGTGGACGTCAAGACCCCCAGCCACCCCTTAAGGGTTATCCACCTCAACCATCTTAAGCCCCATTATGATAGGTCTGAGGTCACCATGCTGTTGGGGACAGATGAAGGGGAGGAAGAGGAGAGTGAACCTGTCCCTGACCTCTTAGCCTCCAAAGAGAAGGATGGGTCAGTGGAAATTGTAAATCTTTCTCCTACTCTGACTTCTGAACAGCAGAGGGACTGTCACCAGATGCTAGGACAGTTCTCCTCTCTGTTTTCCCTTACTACTAGGGTTACTTGTGTACCTGCGACATAGACACTGGAGAAAGCCCCCCTGTAAAAAAGTAGAATTTACCAGCTATAAGAACAAGCGAGGGCCAGCATTAAGGAAGAAGTTTCTAAAATCCTGAAATTTGGGTGTGATTAAACCTTCCAGTAGTCCCTGGTCCAGTTCTGTAGTGCTGCTACACAAAGCTGGCCCAGAGGGCACTACAACCAGAACTCAGGTTATGTGTAGGTTATGGGGGCTCAATTCATTCACAAACACCGATGGTCATCCAATCCCTCAGGCAGATGAGCTGATTGACAGGTTAGAGGCTGCCCAGTTCCTGAGTACTTTTAATCTAGCTTAAGGATACTGGCAGATTGCCCTAAACAAAGGTGCCAAGGAGAGATCTGCCTTCTCCACCCCAGAGGGCCACTACCAGTTTAGGGTAATGCCCCTTGGGCTCAAGACTGGCCCCACCACCTTCCCGAGGTTGGTAAACCAAGTTGTGACTGGGATGGAGCCCTTCACCATAGCGCACCTAGATAACATTGCTGTCTTTAGCCGCAGCTGGAAGGTCCTGATTATCAAGGCCAGCGAGTGCCACATAGGGCAGGAGACTGTAGTGTACCTGGGGCACCTGGTGGGAGGGGGTAAGGTGCAACCCCTCCAGGCCAAGATAGAAACCGTCATGGCTGGGAAGCCCCAAGCCTCAGACCGAGTTGAGAGCCTTTTTAGTCTTTACTGGGTATTACAGGAAGTTTGTCAAAGGGTATGGTATCATTGTGGCCACCTTGACGGAACCTACATATAAGAAACAACCCAGTAGCAAACACGCCATGTGCACAGCTCAAATGCTCAAGGTCCCTGACTTTTCCAAGGAGTTCTTAGTCCAAACTGATGCCTCAAACTATGGCCTAGGAGCAGTAGTGTTACAGCTTAATGAGATGGCCTGGATCTACCTGTATCTTTCATCTCCAGGAGGTTACTTCCCAAGAGCAGAGGTGGAGTGCTATTGAGCGGGAAGAATTTGCTGTGGTCTGGGCACTAGAGAAGTTGAGATCATACCTGTTTGGGACTCACTTCCAGATTCAGACTGACCTCAGTCCGCTCAGGTGGCTAATGCAACTGAGGGGTGAGAATCCTAAATTGTTGAGGTGGTCTATCTACCTACAGAGAATGGACTTTACAGTCAAACACCAATCAGGGTCAGACCACGCCAATGCTGATGGTCTTTATAGGCTCTTCCACCTTGATGAAGAAAGCTCTTAATGGGGTTAGGTAGCTCTCCCTACTTGCAGCTGGGGGGACACTTGTTAGACCTAGCAGTCTTAGGGTGGTCTTCTCCCAAACATTTTGCCTGCTTTGCCTTATTTTTGCTTTTTTTGGCCTTCTGACTATGGGCATTTTACCAACGCTGACTAGTGCTGAAGTGCATGTTCTCACTCCCCTAAAACATGATAACATCAGTGTATCCACAATTGGCATATTTGATTTACTTGTAAGCCCCTAGTAAAGTGCACTCGGTCGGCAACACTGATTGTGCCACCCACTTCAGTAGTCCTTTAGACATGGCTCAGGCCAGCCGCTGCAGAGCCTGTGTGTTCAGTTTCACTGCCTTGAAAAGCCTTAAACTCTCCTTTTATTACATATAAGGCACCCCTAAGGTAGGCCCTAGGCAGCCCATAAGGCAGGGTGCAGTGTGGGTAAAAGGCACTACATGTGTTGCATAGGTTTTCTTGTCCTAGTAGTGAAAAACTCCTAAATTAATTTTTCAATACTATGAGGCCCACCCCTCTCATAGGACAAGATTGAGGAATAATACATTTATTAGGTATAATTCCTGAATGAGAATGTGTAGGACAGTAGTTATGTTTGGTACCTATGAACTTGAATAATAAATTCTCTTTAATGGCAAAGTTGGATTAATGATTACAACTTTAAAAATGTCGCTTTTAGAAAGTTGACATTTTGCTGCTCTTAAGTCCTGTGTGCCTGCTGCCTGCCCCCAATACATGGCTGGGTTGGATAACAGCTGGGCTTTATGCATTCCCTCTAGACAGTCACACACAAAGGGAACTGAGGTGTGCCATTTACATCCTGATGACCCATCACCAAGCTGATGGGCCTTGCTCAGCTAGATCGGAGGGAGGAACTGACCCTTGCACCTGAATCGGGCTGTGCCTGTTCCCACACAAAAACCCCTGTAGTGTCTGGAGCCAAGGCGGGAAAGTGAGGAACTGTGTGCACTTCAAAGCCCCTCTACAAAGTCATCACCACTTCAAAGGCACTACTGGGTATAAGAACTGGACTTCTGGCCTAAAAAGTCAGTACACGTCTGGACCTGAAGATGCTCTGCTAGTCAGAAGGACTGCTGTGTTGAAAGGACTGCCACTCTGCTGGAACATTGCTGGACTTTACTAGACTCCTGCTTTGTTGTGCCAGCCCTGCTGTCTGCCGTTGTCCTTTCCTGGGAGTTAGAAGAACTGGACCTGCATCTCTACATCCCCAGAACCAAGTGACTCGAAGAGCTTGCCAGCTTTCCTCCTATTCTGGAAGTCTCAAGGCCATCAAAGAATTCCCTCAACTTTGCTTCAGCTGCTGGATTCTGCCCACTGTGAGTCCTGCCCTGCCAAGAAGTGCCTATCCAGTCCTGGGCCTTGAAAGTGGCCTCTGCAGCTTTTTTCCTCTAAAAAATCAATGCATTGAGGCCGTTGCACTGCGCAGGACTGATGCAGTGCCCTTCAATGCCGATGCAGTGCATATTCAACAACAACGCAGGACCTGTCTGCGAAGTTCAAAAATGAAGCAGCGCCGATCAGAAAACATGTCTGCGCGGCTTGATGACAACGCATCATCTGCATCGAAAAAGGTTTCGAGCACGACTCAGGACCCCACTATGAGGCTCGACGATTGACGAATGTACCCGACTGCACACACCAGAACCAACACATTGATATTTCAGCGCCGACGCAAGGTACTTTTCAGTGGGCCCTACATGGGTACTGTAGCTGGCCTCCCCTTCATCGCAGTCGGCCTGAACTATGGATTTTCCTCAGTCTAGCAAGACCTAAAGTAAACTTTTAGCGTTGTTGAATTTTAAGCACTACATTGCAGTTGGCCTCACTTTTCGGATTTCACCCCGTCTAGCGTGATCAGATCGTCCTGGTTGGCGCTTTATGCATTTAAGCACTGTGGGCCTCATTACGAGTCTGGCGATGAACATACCGACAGACTCGCGTTGGCAGTCATACCCGCCGCCAGTTTGGTCGTCCGACCACCAAATTAAGAGTTTGGCAGTCCAACCGCCAAACGATTGCGGGCTCCACTGGGAACAATGTTCCTGACAGGCTGATTGTGGTGCAGGTCGTAATCAGCCAGGGCAGTGCTGACCTGGTTCTCTGCCAGCCTTTTCTGCCATGAAAAGGCTGGCAGAGAACAGGTGCAGAGGGCCACAGCAGGAGCCCTGCACTGCCCATTCCCATGGCTTGGGCAGTGCAAGAGTCTCCCTGATCAGCACCCACGTAATGCGCATGGTCTGCTGTGCAGACATTGCGCACTACAAGGGTGCTGGTGCCCCCTGCGGGTGGCAGCATTGCTGCTGGCTCGCTTACGAGCTGTCAACAATGCTGCAGCCACTTTCCCACAGGGCTGACAGGCTCAAACCTTGATTTCTGCCTGGCAGCTCAGCAGGAAAGTCATAAGAGGGCTGGCGGGGAGGTCGCTAGTGAGGCAACAACCTCCCTGTCGGAAATTCAGCGGACGGTTCTTCCTGTCCGCCAAACTCATAATCGGCACTTTATTTGCAGATATTGTTCAAAATTTCAACTTCTACTTATTGGTTTTTTTTTTTTTCTTGTTTTGTTCATTAAATTAAGATCTACTTTTCTCACTCACTGTGGTATCTTTTTGTGTGATTTTTTCCAGTTATTTTGTTAAAAGTGCTGCACAAATATGTTACACATTGCCTCTTAAGTTAAGCCTGACTGCTCTGTGCCAAACACCCAAAGGGTGAGCACAGGTTAATTCATGGTGTGTATCTGACTTACCCTAACTAGGATTGTGGTTCCTGCTTTGACAGGGTGCATATCTTTGCCAACCAGAAACACAATTTCTAACATTTGCCGACATTAGTACTTGCTGCTTTAGGGGTAGATTTTCTTTGTGTAGATTTTCTTTGTTGCAGATGAACAACAGCAGAGCTTAAAATCTGTGGTTAAAGCAGTGCTTAATTTGAGCCGGTGGTTTCCGGTGCTCAGCACTGGTACTTCATTATTAACATCTGAACTTCTGACAGACTGGCATATGGTGGCATTGTTTGAACAACAGTTGCTTAACAATTCCATATACATTACAATGACCACAATTGGATCCCCATGCTATAAGAATAGCTTGGGTGGGAGGTAATAGTCCTTTGTAATGTATAATAAAAGTCTGAATCATTACACTTGTAGAAGTGTGACAGTTAGTAATTATGTTGGAACTATCATTGGCATCATTGGCTGGGGCGATGGGTGGTACAAGCTGCAGAGGCCTACTGACAAGGGCCCTGGTAATTATTATTTTTACAAATTAGGCAATGGGCTAAAGTACCTACAAACATTTGCAGGGCCCAAAGAGTGAAGTTCTTCTGGTGTCTTAGTTTCAATGCCTTTAATGTTTGTGTTTGCTTCTTTCAAAAACTCATGTATATCATCCCATGCACTCTCTGCACAACACAGTGTTATAAACCAAGTTGGGTCACCTACATTTTGCAAGACACACTTGAGCTCACCATGGAAATGATACCAGTATTCATTGGTCCCAGGCTGGCATGCCATCACATTTATTAAATTGAACTCAAGCTTCTCTTCTTTTCTATGAATTTTTTCAACAAATTCTTTCTCCAGACAAATTTTGTGCATTAACTCCTGTCTTAAGAATATGGTTAACAGTGTATGACAGTCCAGACAAATCACTTTCAAATAAGAGACGGAATGCTCATAAAAATGCATTGTTGAAATCTATAGTCCTATCAATATATTCTTGTTGGCCTAGATTCAGCTTCAGGTATTTGCCCATGGCAGTAATCATACTGTTAGCCCACTGCAGTTGGAAATAGTTTAGGAAAACGTTGAGCTTCTAAACCTTTCTCCCACACAGTCATTGGAGGTCCTTTAGCTTGTTCTTGTTTTATCTGATGCAGTTCTGTGACATCCCCCATAACCATTGTTGAACTTAGTAGCTGGACAATGTAGTGCTTGTATATGCCTTCAGGTCTACTTCTATCCACTTTTTAAATTGTCCCCTTGAAGGCAACATTTCTCCCTCCATTCAACTTCCATGTGCGAGAACATCTACATCTTTATAGTACACATTATTCTCTTTAAGATACAATGTACCTTTCTTCACTTTATTCACAGCCACTAATCCCTGCAAGATCTTTTTGTTTTTCGTAGGCATACCATTCTCTAGAATAACAAACAGTTCATCCAAATCTCTCTCTACAACTTGCAGTTTCAATACTTTGTTTAAAATCTAATGGTAAATACATAAATCTATCTTTAAGCCCTTTCTGAAGCTCATTGGGTGGCAGTTTCATAGTCTTTGGTTCCACACCAACTATTTCTTGAAAAGGATGTATAGATGGTATGATCTTTCATAAACATTCAGTTGTCAAAGTTTCCCATGGAATTTCAACCACCTCTAACGTATTGTGTATTGCTCTGACAGGCATTTTGTTGTCCTCTAATTTGTCATAGCAATACTTACACTTGATCTGTCATGTTGACAAATCAAAATGTACCTCCACAAATAAATACACAACAAATTCTAGCCACTTTTCTCTGTTTTCTTCTTCAGTTTTCAAAGACACATCAACATTTTGAATTTGGCCTTTGTAGCAAGTGCACCGACAACAAATGCAAACATCATTTAGTTTCTCTGTAGAAGCTACATTAAACTCTACTATTTCTCATCTGCTATTTCTCATGCAAAGTTATCAGTACTAATATCTGTGTTTTGTTCCTCTACACATGAACATACCAACCCCTCATTTTGCCCAGACCCCACTTCAGGACCAAAGAAACGTAAATAAATAACTCCACAAGGATTTTCTACCTCTGATACTGTACCATACAAAAGTGCTTTGTTCATGTCTCCTAAACACAATGCAGGACTTTTTACAAAGTAAAGTCTTTGAACTAAATTTAGCATTTTTGAATAATGAACAGCCAACATTCTAAAATAATTAAAAGTACTTGTGTACACTATCCTAGATAGATACACCAGTGCATGTCCTTGCAAATTAGAATATTACTTGACTTTGAAACATTGCGATTTTCCACTTCATACTTCTATCTTGAAATTGACATAGAACATTTCTTAATATATCAATTGATTCCTGTGAACACTTCATTTATACAAAGGGGCATGTCTACACCTTCCTTGTACTTCTTCAGCTATCTCTTCCTCTACATTTCTAGGAACCATCTCTTCTTTTGCAATGGGAGTACCATCTTTTACCACAAAGCACTGGCCATTTGTTTAAACTGCATTCATTAATGCGTTCTCTTGTAAGTAGCTTTCTTCATTAAAAAAAGCCCCAGTACTAGATGTGTGCTTAAATTACCCGTTATAAATTTTGGAAAAATTCCTTTTATTAATAAGTGTTTTTTGGGCTTTTTTTTCACAAACACTGTGCTATCCAGTGTTCTCATTGTCTTTAGTATCAACATACATAGTTTGCACTTCAGGACATATGACCACATTCTCAATATGTTATTTTTGTTTCAGTGCTGCCCTTCTCCTCTATAGTGCTTTATGTTTCCTACCAAACTCTGTATTACCCTATTTCTAAACATTCTCATTCATATTTCTTTAAATTGTTTCTATTTCTTTGTCAAACAAGGACCCATAATTAAGAAAAAGTGGCACATCAGCTATGATGTGGCACTCTTCTTGCGCACCCTACCGCTACCTAATGAACACAATGTTTGCACTGTAATTATAATATGGTGCACCATGGCAGTTGTTAGCACAATAGCATCAGAGTATTTGACTGTGCTGTACAGCTTTCCTACACTAGCATTGAAAAATGTTGATGCTAGTGTAAGGAGGCACAAAGGTTACTATGGGAGTGCACTTTTAATGCCTGCTCTGAACAGGCGTAACAAATTATGCCACAAATGGTGCAATGAAATATTTTTAATTTCACTGCGCCATTTTTGCAGGCCTCCTAGTGCCAGAACGCCCCCCCTTGCATACTTTATGCCTGGCACAGGCATAATGTGGTGCCAGGGGCTACAAAGTGTAATATAAAATGGTGCTGCAGAAAAGCAACTTTAGCGGCACCTTAGCGTAAAAAAATGACACTATGGTGGCGGTAACGTTGCGCTAGGGGCTCATAAATATGTCCCTATGTGTTTTCTTATATGATTTCTCACTTTCAATGTAACTTACTCCTTCTCCTTAGGGAATTAATTTCAAACCTTGCTTTTCAATTGCAATTGTTTCCACATTTTTCATTTCGCCGCGTACTGTCTTAAGAAACTCCTTAGTTCTCTTACTAGCAGCTCTTTTTATCCCAGCACATTCTCTTCATCATATCCTTTCTTAATCTCACTTTTATGCAGACACTACTACTTCTTCTGTTCTTTTCTCCTCTCTTCCTTTCTTGGCACTGTAAATTATTTTTCCCCTTTCAAGACAAGTAGATATCTGAAAACCAAATACAGAATACATTTAACGTTATATTAGATACTATTAGATTACATACTATAAGCAAGTAAGGGGCATATTTATACTCTGTGCCAAAATTGCGTCTTTTTTTTTAACGTAAATTTGCCGCAAACCTAACTCCATAGTTATATTTTGACGTTAGACAGTCTAATGCCAAAATATAGGAGTTTGCACCATTTGTGGATGCGTGCACCTACCTTGTGTCAATGAGATGCTAGGTAGGCTTTCCCATCTAAAAAATGGTGCTATCCCTACAGCCCCATATATATCCCCCATTCTAAAATGTAGTACAGGTGGGAGGAAGGGCTACATTTAATGCTGGGTTCAGACCAGGCGTTAGGGGACCTTTGGACCCATATCCATGGTTAAACACCATGGAATTGGTCCATAAGGTGCCCTCCCCAAGCCCCAGGAACACTCCTACCTACACCAGAGGGACACCAGAGGATGAGGGATCCCATCCCAGGTAAGTAGAGTAAGTATTGTTAAGTGTTTTATAACTTTTCTTTAAAGTGACTTTGGGGGCCCTAACTTGGGGTCCCTGGCATGGCACAGGGTGCAATGGCCATGCCTAGGGGACAGTTGTCCCCTGTGCTGGCCATTGGGGTGGTGGGCATGACTCCTGTCTTTCCTAAGACAGGAGTCATGTTTTTGGTGGTTGTGCACCAGGAAATGGAGCTAGTCTGGTCAGAGGCCTTTTTTTCCTCTAACAGGCTAGTGCCATTTTTTGATGCACAACCCCCTCCTTCCCTACCGCCACCCCCACCCGGCTAGCATCTTTTTTGAAACGCTAGCTAAAGTTTAGCGCCAGTTTGCACCATTCCTTTAATGTGGTGCCCGGCTGGCGCTGTGGAATAGCACAAGCTGGCGCTATACTTTTTGCAGCAAAACTGTGTTTGAGTAGTTTTGCGGCAAAAAGTATAAATCAGGCCCTAAGTACCTACATAAGTGGTTATGTCAGTGGTTCACATGCTATGTGCCTCATTGTGGGTATTTAAATGGGCATAGGAGTGACTGTGTAGGTTGGTTATTGAGTCTGTAAGTGGCTGAATACATAGGGGAGGGGGTACACCATTACCAGTGTTGGTGTGTCACTGGATACTTTAACTAGATATGTAAGAGCTTGTCCAACTGTCACATTACATAACATAACCAAGCACCCACATCTAATTTCAAACACATTCATTCATATTGCTTTAGCAATTCCTCTTTGTCCTTTGCTGGTCACTATGTTTTAACTTAATGTCCTCATCTAACCTCCCTTCTATTCTGCCTTTTACTGTTCTGTTTAGAACCTACACATTTTCTTTCATCATATATGCAGACATTATTTTTTTATATGTAGTTTTTCATGGCCTAATTCACATACCTGTAATATTTTTTTGCCGTTCTCCAACTCTTCTCTTAACATCACTTGATATTTCTTTTTAGTGCAAATGTCAAGTCAAAAATATAGCTATGCTCTTCTACTCTCAGTACAAAAGTACCAATAATGGCTACCCTTTCCACTCTGCTCCCATTAATACTGCTGTACTTAGAAAAATCACACTTCTAATGGTCAGTATTTTGAACCCTTTCTAGGTCTCCTGTAAAGAAACCCAATTTGGTGGTGTTTGTGGGTGGCTCAATGGATCTGCTGCGGGGCTCAGCGCGACCCCCCCTTGTAAATTCACGGCAGATCCATAGATTCACACACAAGCCCTTACTAGCACTTAACAATATCATGTCAATCCTTTCCATTTATAGTTTATTTTGTAAAAATATTTAATTACAAATCATACACTCCATACTGAGCAATTTTTGTACACTCTTTTAGCTCTGTTTCCACAGTAACCATTTTTTGAACACTGTTTGCTAGCACTAGTTCAAAAGTTCACAAGACTTTCTCTGAGCAGCAAACTAGCTTCAAATTAAACTGTAACAGGTGTGCATTTCTAAGCATAGCCCAAACACCATAACTTTTTTTTTATTTTTTCAAAGCTAATCACTGAGTTAGTAACTTTTTTCCTTAAAATCACTATCTAATTTTAGTTCACTGCACATCTCCACCAGCCAATCAAATATGTTCTGTAATATTTTAGGTGCTGTCCTCCATTTCAACTGCCTTTCTACTTCAAAACTTCCTCATTCTGCTGCAGACTTTTCTTGTGCGGTACTCCTGCATGTCTTCAAAATGGTTAGAGTGTGTATTGTGGGAAATAATTTTGTGTTTTGGGCCAGAGAGAGTGCTAGAAAGAGTGACATTGACCGGGACCTAGGTTTACCTAATGTAGACATTACTTAGGTTTGACAGAGAGGGTTAAAGTGACATCAATTGCTGCCTTTGGTTGAAAACATTGCAGATTTCCAACTTCCAGATCTCATGATTGTGCACTGTGGTGGCAGAATACATCAAAAAGACAGAGTCCATTTCACAGATGGAGGCAACATGTTGTTTCTCAACAACTCAAAAGACTACATCCTCTTATATGTGTAATACTCATCTACACATCATAAACACAAAGGCTCTTTCCAGAGCCAACACTTTTTCTAAACACCAGTTCATTTTTGTTTCAATTTTGTTTTAATTCCTCACATGGATCTGCAAATCAATCACAGATTCCCAACCACAGTGTGTTTGAGTGTGTGAATGGGTGTCTGACTGGGTGTGTCACTGACTATGTGGGTCTGTGAATGAGTGTGTGAGTCTGTGATTGGGTGTGTGAGAGGTTGTGTGGCTCTGTGAGTGGGTACGTGAGTGTGTAATTGGCTAACTGAATAGGTGGGTGAGCTCTTGTCTGAGTGTGTGAGTGGGTGTGTGAGTAGCTGTCTGGGTATGTGAGTGGATGTTTGAGTGTGTAAATAGGTGTGTGCGTGGGCACGTGAGAGGTTTTGTGGGTCTGTGAGTCAGTGTGTGAGTGGGTATGTGAGAGGGTGTTTGAGTTTGTAAGCGGAAATATGAGTAGGTGTGTGAGTGGTTGTATGGGTCTTTGAGTGGATGTGTGAGTAGTTTTGTAGGTGTGTGAGTGGCTGTATAGGTATGTGAGTGGATGTGTAAGTGGCTGTGTGGGCCTGTGATAGTGATTGTGTGGGCTATGTGAGTGGGAGTAGTACTGACTATATTGGTATATGAGTGATTGTGTGAGTGGCTGTATGGGTGTGTGAGTGGATGTGTGAGTGGTTGTGTGGGTGTATAAGTGCATGTGTGAGTCTGTGAGTGGCTGTGTAAATGCTTGAGTGTCAATGGTTTTGTGGGTCTGTGAGTGGGTATGTGAGTGTCTAAGTAGGTATGGGACTGGGTGTGTGAGTGGGTGTGTGAGTGGCTGCATGGGTGTGTGACTGTGTGTGACTGGCTATGTGGGTCTGTGAGTGGCTATGTGAGTGCATGTGTTGGTCTGTGACTAGGTACGTCAGTGGTTTTGCAGGTCTTTGAGGAGGTGTGTGAGTAGGTATGTGAGTGGGTGTGTAAGCATAATGAACAAATGCATCAAAAAGCATTGTGTGCTTTAAAACCCTGCACACTTTAACTTTTTACAATTGAGTATTTTAGAAAGAATGTAGCTATAGTGCACAGTTTTAATTTTTGGTAATAGCTGAGGGCCATGCCCCCCTAAAAGTACTTCTTACCACACGCCGGCAGCTGGGCCACTTGCCCGGCCCAACTCATCAGGGTCCTGATACGTCTTCCACACTGCCCTGCCTCTATCAGCATGGCAGGGGGCCCGGCCTCTGATTCAGGCCAGCAAGCAGCAGTTGATCCACCACCACAGCAGGCCCTAAGGTCAAGCAGCAGAAGGGGACTGGCAGTCCTGCACCACACTGCAAAGCCATCTTCAGCACCTCCAAAGTGTGCCACACACTGTGTCTGTGCGTTCCAGCAACCAGGCCCAGCCCAGCCGCCGTCTCAGGGCTCACTCCTTTGATCTGCTGAGAAGTTGAGAAGCTTGAGTGAAGTCACGTTCTACTATCCCACTCTGTCTGTCCTGATATATAGCAAGTCTCCCCAGCGTGGATGTTTCCAGAATGCACAGAAGCACTGGTTGGATTGTGGTTGGGAGCAGCAGAGTACAGTTAATGAGCGACTATCTTGGATGACGCTCTCCAGTGAGTCACTGCCACTTGATGTACGATTTCTTCTCTAGTCCACTTATGCTGATTCTTGAGATCTATTTCTGTCTTTGACTTAGATTACAAATCCCTCCTCCTGTATTCAACTAAACTGAGAAATTTCTTCTCAGCATCTGTCAAAATTCAAGCCCAATTGTCTCAGTGAGCATAGACAATATCCAATGTTGTGATCGGTTTAAATAACCTCACAATTATCTCTATCTCTATGGGAGTAGGATGATGCTTCAAATGCTCAATGTGGGAATTTCTGAAAGAACAAATGATAGTCATAAAATAAAACAAAAATACAAAAAATAATACTCGGAATGTCCTGTCCCATAAAACAAACTTGACAGAAGGCTGCACGTAACAGCATAAGTCAAAGGAATATGATGGTACATGATGCCCTGTGCAACTGATGCAGGCATTACATACATACATACATACATACATAGCAACCCTGTGCATCATAGTGTCAATTTATTCATAAAGCAATTTAAAATACACATTTGAAAAAAATCTCCTTATGATGTGCCTACAGGTAATTTTCTGTCATCTAGTGCATGTAAACAATTCTCAATAGGGCTCAGGGTCAAAGGGTAACACTAGATTTGGACTTTACTGTTGTGGAAAGTGTGTGTGAGTATAGTCCTACAAGAAGAACAATTAGTACTACAATAGTGGAAAACAACACTTCTACTAATACATATCCATGCCTAGTTGTGATATTAGTTTCCATAACTTCTCTAGAATCAAACCGTTGAGTAGAAATTAGCAGCAAACAGAGGGGGTCATTACAACCCTGGCGGACGGTGTTAAAGTTGCGGTAAGACCGCAAACAGGCCGGCGAAAAAAAAAAGGGAATTATGACCGTGGCGGAAACCGCCAACAAAGACAGCCACTTTAACACTCCGACCGCCACGGCGGTACAGGCAAGCAGTGCGGCGGTCACCGCCAACAGACAGGCAGGAGACAAAGTACCGCCCACAGTATCACAACCTACCAATCCGCCACCTTTTCCGGGGCGGATTCGCCGTGGATAAAAACACGGTGGAAACAGCCATTTCAAAGGGAAAACGCTCACCTCAAACACTTCACGAGGAAGGAGGGCACCATGGAGCCAGAACTCCAAATACTCCCTGCGATAGTCTTCCTGCTCCTGTACGATGACCATCAATGCCAGCGCCGAAGACAACGGTGAGTACTGCACCTACGACATAGGGGAGGGGGGAGTCAAAAGTCAGGGACACACACACGCAACACCCCCACCCCAACCCTCACCCACTACAACACAGACCCCAATGCATATCCAAACATTACAGTAACAACCCCCAACCCCCCCCCCGGAATAATGCAAAGATAAAAGGAAATGAGTGCAACCATTGTAATGTATAAAAATACAGTAAGCTAATATATACAGATATTTTTACACATTCTACAAAATATACATCACGATTAATAGTGCAGGTATGCACCATTCAATGTCCGTGGACCACTGGCCCCAAAATGCATGGGCGAGGCCCACACTAGATACCTGAGCAAAACGGAGAGAACACTGCTGGGGCATCAGATCGAAATACAACAGGCACCTCAGAGGGAAGGGTAAGGGGGGCACCTCAGCCGGATGACAGCACCACGCTAGATCCATGAGGGGGCTCCATGCCCATTGATGTATCCTGGGGAGTGCAAAGCCACAGTCTCACAAGTCTCTCCAGTGGGTGGTTTGCCCACTGTACCATCCTGGGGAGTGCAAAGCCACAGTCTCACAAGTCTTTTCAGTGGGTGGTTTGCCCACTGTACCATCCTGGGGAGTGCAAAGCCACAGTCTCTCAAGTCGATAACAGGCTCCACTGGTTCTGGAGGGGGACTGGTGCCCAGAGTGCTTCATCCTGTTAAGGACAGACGGAGTGGATGCATGTCTCCACTGGTTCTGGATGGGGACTGGTGCCCAGAGTGCTTCATCCTGTTAAGGACAGACGGAGTGGATGCATGTCTCCACTGGTTCTGGAGGGGGACTGGTGCCCAGAGTGCATCACTGTCCCCGTGACGGTCCCAGTTCCGTCACTGCCCCAGCCGCACATGGGCTAGCGGTGCTAGAGTTGGCGGTCTTTGTCCTGTTCAGTGGTGCTTGCCCTGTTCAGCGGTGCTTGCCATGGCAGTCTTTGCCCTGTTCAGCGGTGCTTGCCCTGTTCAGAGGTGCTTGACTTTGCTGTCTCTGACCTGTTCAGCGGTGCTTGCCCTGTTCAGCGGTGCTTGACTTTGCTGTCTCTGACCTGTTCAGCGGTGCTTGCCATGGCTGTCTTTGCCCTGTTCAACGGTGCTTGCCCTGTTCAGCGGTGCTTGCCATGGCGGTCTATGCCCTGTTCAGCGGTGCTTGCCCTGTTCAGCGGTGCTTGCCATGGCGGTCTTTGCCCTGTTCAGCGGTGCTTGCCATGGCGGTCTTTGCCCTGTTCAGCGGTGCTTGCCCTGTTCAGCGGTGCTTGACTTTGCTGTCTCTGACCTGTTCAGCGGTGCTTGCCATGGCGGTCTTTGCCCTGTTCAGCGGTGCTTGCCCTGTTCAGCGGTGCTTGCCATGGCGGTCTTTGCCCTGTTCAGCGGTGCTTGCGCTGTTCAGCGGTGCTTGACTTTGCTGTCTCTGACCTGTGCAGCGGTGTTTGCCATGGCGGTCCCTCATTGCCCAGCTGGGCTGTGGCTGCCGGGGCCCTCCTGGGCACTGACTCTGGCGGTGGTCTCCGGACCACTGACGATGGGACTGCCCTCCTGGGCACTGACTCTGGCGGTGGTCTCCTGACCACTGATGATGGGACTGCCCTCCTGGGCACTGACTCTGGCACTGACTCTGGCAGTGGTCTCCTGACCACTGACGATGGGACTGCCCTCCTGGGCACTGACTCTGGCGGTGGTCTCCTGACCAGTGACGATGAGACTGCCCTCCTGGGCACTGACTCTGGCGGTGGCGTCCTGGCCAGTGACGATCGGGCTGGCGGAGGCCTCCTGGGCAGCGGGGATGATGGCGGCCTTCTCCGCCGTGCTGCTCTTCCCAGACTTTGGCGCTTTCTTCTGCCCCTTCCCCACCTTGGGAGGAGTCACAGCTGAGTCGACACTCCCCCCGGGACCCTTGTGAGCGGCTTTGCCGGCTGGAGTCTTCCCCATATCCCGTCGGGCACTGTCCAACTTCTGGTGCTTCACAGGGGGGGGACTGGCTGGGCTTTGGCTCCGTGTCAGACTGGCTGCCCTGGTGCGAGGGGAACTCCACATACCTCTAACAGGCACCACTGGTACCGGAGATTTTTTGGCTGAGGTGCTAGTACGGGACCTATGAATTTTCAGTGGGTGGTTTGCCCACTGTACCATCCTGGGGAGTGCAAAGCCACAGTCTCTCAAGTTGATAACAGGCTCCACTGGTTCTGGAGGGGGACTGGTGCCCAGAGTGCTTCATCCTGTTAAGGACAGACGGAGTGGATGCATGTCTCCACTGGTTCTGGAGGGGGACTGGTGCCCAGAGTGCTTCATCCTGTTAAGGACAGACGGAGTGGATGCATGTCTCCACTGGTTCTGGAGGGGGACTGGTGCCCAGAGTGCATCACTGTCCCCGTGACGGTCCCAGTTCCGTCACTGCCCCAGCCGCACATGGGCTAGCGGTGCCAGAGTTGGCGGTCTTTGTCCTGTTCAGCGGTGCTTGCCCTGTTCAGCGGTGCTTGCCATGGCAGTCTTTGCCCTGTTCAGCGGTGCTTGCCCTGTTCAGAGGTGCTTGACTTTGCTGTCTCTGACCTGTTCAGCGGTGCTTGCCCTGTTCAGCGGTGCTTGACTTTGCTGTCTCTGACCTGTTCAGCGGTGCTTGCCATGGCTGTCTTTGCCCTGTTCAACGGTGCTTGCCCTGTTCAGCGGTGCTTGCCATGGCGGTCTATGCCCTGTTCAGCGGTGCTTGCCCTGTTCAGCGGTGCTTGCCATGGCGGTCTTTGCCCTGTTCAGCGGTGCTTGCCATGGCGGTCTTTGCCCTGTTCAGCGGTGCTTGCCCTGTTCAGCGGTGCTTGACTTTGCTGTCTCTGACCTGTTCAGCGGTGCTTGCCATGGCGGTCTTTGCCCTGTTCAGCGGTGCTTGCCCTGTTCAGCGGTGCTTGCCATGGCGGTCTTTGCCCTGTTCAGCGGTGCTTGCGCTGTTCAGCGGTGCTTGACTTTGCTGTCTCTGACCTGTGCAGCGGTGTTTGCCATGGCGGTCCCTCATTGCCCAGCTGGGCTGTGGCTGCCGGGGCCCTCCTGGGCACTGACTCTGGCGGTGGTCTCCGGACCACTTACGATGGGACTGCCCTCCTGGGCACTGACTCTGGCGGTGGTCTCCTGACCACTGATGATGGGACTGCCCTCCTGGGCACTGACTCTGGCACTGACTCTGGCAGTGGTCTCCTGACCACTGACGATGGGACTGCCCTCCTGGGCACTGACTCTGGCGGTGGTCTCCTGACCAGTGACGATGAGACAGCCCTCCTGGGCACTGACTCTGGCGGTGGCGTCCTGGCCAGTGACGATCGGGCTGGCGGAGGCCTCCTGGGCAGCGGGGATGATGGCGGCCTTCTCCGCCGTGCTGCTCTTCCCAGACTTTGGCGCTTTCTTCTGCCCCTTCCCACCTTGGGAGGAGTCACAGCTGAGTCGACACTCCCCCCGGAACCCTTGTGAGCAGCTTTGCCGGCTGGAGTCTTCCCCATATCCCGTCGGGCACTGTCCAACTTCTGGTGCTTCACAGGGGGGGGACTGGCTGGGCTTTGGCTCCGTGTCAGACTGGCTGCCCTGGTGCGAGGGGAACTCCACATACCTCTAACAGGCACCACTGGTACCGGAGATTTTTTGGCTGAGGTGCTAGTACGGGACCTATGAATTTTCAGTGGGTGGTTTGCCCACTGTACCATCCTGGGGAGTGCAAAGCCACAGTCTCTCAAGTTGATAACAGGCTCCACTGGTTCTGGAGGGGGACTGGTGCCCAGAGTGCTTCATCCTGTTAAGGACAGACGGTGTGGATGCATGTCTCCACTGGTTCTGGAGGGGGACTGGTGCCCAGAGAGCTTCATCCTGTTAAGGACAGACGGAGTGGATGCATGTCTCCACTGGTTCTGGAGGGGGACTGGTGCCCAGAGTGCATCACTGTCCCCGTGACGGTCCCAGTTTCGTCACTGCCCCAGCCGCACATGGGCTAGCGGTGCTAGAGTTGGCGGTCTTTGTCCTGTTCAGCGGTGCTTGCCCTGTTCAGCGGTGCTTGCCATGGCAGTCTTTGCCCTGTTCAGCGGTGCTTGCCCTGTTCAGAGGTGCTTGACTTTGCTGTCTCTGACCTGTTCAGCGGTGCTTGCCCTGTTCAGCGGTGCTTGACTTTGCTGTCTCTGACCTGTTCAGCGGTGCTTGCCATGGCGGTCTATGCCCTGTTCAGCGGTGCTTGCCCTGTTCAGCGGTGCTTGCCATGGCGGTCTTTGCCCTGTTCAGCGGTGCTTGCCATGGCGGTCTTTGCCCTGTTCAGCGGGGCTTGCCCTGTTCAGTGGTGCTTGACTTTGCTGTCTCTGACCTGTTCAGCGGTGCTTGCCATGGCGGTCTTTGCCCTGTTCAGCGGTGCTTGCCCTGTTCAGCGGTGCTTGCCATGGCGGTCTTTGCCCTGTTCAGCGGTGCTTGCGCTGTTCAGCGGTGCTTGACTTTGCTGTCTCTGACCTGTGCAGCGGTGTTTGCCATGGCGCGGTCCCTCATTGCCCAGCTGGGCTGTGGCTGCCGGGGCCCTCCTGGGCACTGACTCTGGCGGTGGTCTCCGGACCACTGACGATGGGACTGCCCTCCTGGGCACTGACTCTGGCACTGACTCTGGCAGTGGTCTCCTGACCACTGACGATGGGACTGCCCTCCTGGGCACTGACTCTGGCGGTGGTCTCCTGACCAGTGACGATGAGACTGCCCTCCTGGGCACTGACTCTGGCGGTGGCGTCCTGGCCAGTGACGATCGGGCTGGCGGAGGCCTCCTGGGCAGCGGGGATGATGGCGGCATTCTCCGCCGTGCTGCTCTTCCCAGACTTTGGCGCTTTCTTCTGCTCCTTCCCCACCTTGGGAGGAGTCACAGCTGAGTCGACACTCCCCCCGGGACCCTTGTGAGCGGCTTTGCCGGCTGGAGTCTTCCCCATATCCTGTTGGGCACTGTCCAACTTCTGGTGCTTCACAGGGGGGGGACTGGCTGGGCTTTGGCTCCGTGTCACACTGGCTGCCCTGGTGCGAGGGGCACTCCACATACCTCTAACAGGCACCACTGGTACCGGAGATTTTCTGGCTGAGGTGCTAGTACGGGACCTATGAATTGGAGGGGGGGGTGGTGGGAAAGAGGTCAACGTTGCTCAGGAAAAGTTTCTGACGAACACTGGGACGGGTAGATGGAGGGGGTCTGGGAGTGGAGGAAGTGGAGGTGGTTGTAGGAGGTGTAACTTTGGATGATTTGGGTGCAGGTGCATGTTCTGGAGGCTGTCGTGAGGTGGATGGATGTTGGGTGTGTGTGTGCCCGCGTTTGTGTACTTTGGGAGGGGGCGTCACAGACACACTGGGAGAGGACACAGGGGACGTGTAAATGGTAGTGGGGGTGGTGAGTGCAGGTGAGCGGGGTGTGGTGGTGGGTGTGCTGGTGCGAGTTCTAGTGGCTGTAGTGGTAGTGCATGCAGGTGAGAGTGTAGACAACACTGGGAGGGAGGAGGGAGATGACAAGGAGGGGGACACAGTGGAGGCAGTGGATGTTGCTGTGTCTGTATGTGGGTGATGCTTGTGTGAGTGCCTGTGGGATGTGTGGTGCCTATGTTTGCCTGAGCTTCCCTTGTGTGTTGACATGTGTGCAGGCTGGTCTGATGGTGTGCTTGGGATAGGCAGAGGTACAGGGGATTGGGTCTGGGTGGAGGAAGTTGGAGGGGGGAGGCTAGATACAGGGACAATGGCTGCCATCAGTGCTGAGGCCAGAGATTGCAGGGTTCGATGATGGGCAGCCTGACCAGAATGAATGCCCTCCAGGAATGCATTAGTGTGTTGTAACTCCCTTTCTACACCCTGGATGGCATTCACAATGGTAGACTGCCCAACAGTGAGTGACCTGAGGAGGTCAATGGCCTCCTCACTGAGGGCAGCAGAGGTGACAGGGGCAGGGGCTGAGGTGCCTGGGGCGAAGGTGATGCCCACCCTCCTGGGTGAGCGGGCACGGGGCGAAGGATGAGGGGCTGCTGGGAGGGCGGTACTGGTAGGGGGGGTGGCGGCTGTACCTGTAGAAGTGGGGGGCACAGATGTTGCCGCCACCACAAGGGAGCTCCCATCGGAGGACGAGTCTGTGTCGCTGGTTGCTGATCCGGTGACAGCCGTGAAGCTCCCCTCGCCCTCCGTCCCACTGGTGTATTCGGAGTCCGTGGTGTGGCCCTCCATGGCCATGTGGGATGCAGCCCCCTTGTGCTCCGGTGCCACTGTACCTCCGCCTGATGATCCTGATGCACAAAAGAACAGGGAGAGCACAAAAATGGGGGGGGACGACAGAAGAAAGACAGGTTGAGTGCATGGCTTACCGCTACCGTTGGTGGACAATACAGACACAGCAGCCCCCTGCACTACGCCGCGCTGTTGGGCTCTACAGATGCAGTTCCTGGGATATGGCCTACATGGCTATGGTGGACATATGCACACATAGATGACACAGGGGCATGTATACCTGTACTTGGCACTCTACAGAGATAGGGTTGAGTGGCACATGGACTGCATTACGGAGGGGCCTAGCCTACGGAACTCGCCCTGGCCTAGGGAAACCCACAGCCCTCCTCCCCCACCCAGACCCCTCCACTGCGCGCAAAGTCAGCTGAATGAGAGTGTACTCACCCCCTTGTGTCTGCTGTGATGCCCTCAAGCGCCCATCCAACTCAGGGTAGGCCACCGCCAGGATCCGGAACATCAGGGGGGTCATGGTGCGATGGGCACCCCTCCCACATTGGGAGGCCATCCCCAGCTGAGCCTCCACCGTCTTCTTGCTCCAGCGGCGAATGTCCTCCCATCTTTTTATACGGCAGTGGGTGCTCCGTCTCTGGTGGACCCCCAGGGTCTGGACGTCCTTGGCGATGGCATGCCAAATATCCTTCTTCTGGTGGGCGCCGACCTACATGACATGGACAGGGGAAGAAGAGAAGTCATTACCAACTGCACCGTCGAAATGAGTGGCCCACATCCCTGCCCTTGCCATGTGGCACATGCATTCACAGTCCTTCATGCTCACAGAACTCTGCCCCCTTCCTTCTTACGACCAGCCCTCTCCACCCAGGCATAGCCCATACAACTTGCACCCTATGTACTCACCTGTTGGTCTGGAGGACCGTAGAGTAGCATGTACTGGGGGAGGACCCCGTCCACGAGCTTCTCCAACTCCTGTGCAGTGAAGGCAGGGGCCCTTTCCCCAGACGCACGTGCCATTGTCTCTTCCAGACCGAGGTCACAGCAGCACTTGCAGTATAGGTCCTCTCCTGTCAAAGATCAGGTATCGAGTGATTATACAGATAGAAAATGGCGGTGACGTCCGCGGCGGTGACGTCCGTGGCGGTGCGTATCATCACCGCCGGCTCACTTCGTCGTTGGCTCTTGGGACCCATAGGGTCCAATGTTAACCAATGCAGCATTGCACCGCGGTCTTCGACCGCCTACCGCGACGGTGTCCAACACCAGCGCAGTTACCTCACATCCCATTGTCCCAGTTTAGAGGTCAGGCAGCAGCCATTTCAGGGGCCCACATGGCTTCATTTACAACTGCGTCACACATACCTAGGCCTGGACTCACCACTCTTACAGACAACTTTTTGGATTATGTTTCGTGTTCTGTGTAGCTGTGGGTACATACCTCTGAGTTGCTTGACTCTGTGGTCGCTTTTGTCCTTCCTAGGCACCGTCAGCTGGGACATGTGAGGAGATGGCAGAATCCTCCGGTGTACCGACCGCTGGTGGACCTGTTGACAATGGAGGAGCGACATTTAATCATCACCTACAGGTTTGAGCGTGCCACAATCCAGGAACTGTGTACCCAGTTGGAGCCAGACCTGATGTCAGCAATCCGCCATCCCTCAGGAATCCCCCCTCAAGTGCAAGTGCTATCAGTGCTCCATTTCCTTGCAAGTGGGTCATTTCAAACAACAGTGGCCATGGCATCAGGGATGTCCCAGCCTATGTTTTCCAACGTGTTGTCCAGAGTGTTGTCTGCCCTGCTGAAACACATGAGGAGCTACATCGTTTTCCCTCAGGTGGAGGATTTGGCTACTGTTAAAGGTGACTTCTATGCCCTTGGACATATCCCTAACATCATAGGTGCCATTGATGGGACCCATGTAGCTCTGGTCCCCCCCCACAGGAGTGAACAGGTGTACAGGAACCGGAAGAGTTATCATTCGATGAATGTACAGATGGTATGTTTGGCAGACCAGTACATCTCCCAGGTAAATGCAATGTTCCTTGGCTCTGTGCATGACGCCTACATCCTGCGGAATAGCAGCATCCCTTATGTGATGGGTCAACTCCAGAGCCACTGGGTGTGGCTATTAGGGGACTCTGGTTACCCCAACCTGTCATGGCTACTGACCCCAGTGAGGAATCCCAGGACCAGGGCAGAGGAACGCTACAATGAGGCCCATGGGCGGACTAGGAGGGTGATCGAACGCACCTTCGGCCTCCTGAAGGCCAGGTTCAGGTGCCTCCATATGACAGGTGGTTCCCTATTCTACTCACCAAGGAAGGTATGCCAGATCATCATCGCCTGCTGAATGCTTCACAATCTTGCTTTGCGACGCCAGGTGCCTTTTCTGCAGGAGGATGGTCCAGATGACAGTGTTGTGGCAGCTGTGGAGCCTGTGGACAGTGATGAGGAGGAAGCAGAGGAAGAAGACATTGACAACAGGGACTCAGTCATACAGCAATATTTCCAGTGACACACAGGTGAGAACACTTTCTTGACTACTACAAGTACTTTCACACTTCTACCTCTATCCTGTCTGTCAATTTCAACCAGTATTTGGTAACTGAGTTGTACATTTCCCTTACGGTTTCACAGGTGTGGTTACCAACGTGTGTCATCTGCTTGCATCCTTCATGGACTTGTGATGTGTGACATAGGTATGTTGACATTACTATCGAGAACGGATTTTGTCACTGTCATAGTTAATACACATTTTCTCAATCACAGACTGACTCCAGATTGTTTTGTGGTTCAAGGGTGTTTATTGAAGTGCTAAATATTGGAGGGGGTGGTAAAATGGTGAGAGGTGATGGTGGAGGAATGTCCATGGCAGAGTCCAGTCTATTAGTCTCACAGGTGCACTGCCCATATGGGCATAGGAAGTGGAGCTGGGGCAGTTCCAATATGGACAGGTTTACAAAGTGGGACAGTGGGATGACAATCAGGGTGGTCTCATTTCTTGGCGGGGGTCTTGCCATCGTGCTCTGTCCTGTTCCTGGATCTCAGGGACCCCTTGCAGGGTGGTTCTCCGTCTGCAGGGGGTGGTGTGCTGGTGTGGTGGTCCTGTGGCGAGGCGTCCTGTCCACTAGCGCCGGCGGAGGTGGTGGGCAATTCATCGTTCATGCTAGTGTCAGGGTCCCCTTGGAGTGCCACGGTGTCCCTCATGGTGTTCTGTAGGTCCTTCAGCACCCCTACGATGGTGCCCAGGGCGGAGCTGATGGTTCTGAGTTCCTCCCTGAACCCCAAATACTGTTCCTCCTGCAGGCGCTGGGTCTCCTGAAACTTGGCCAGGACCGTAGCCATCGTCTCCTGGGAGTGGTTGTATGCTCCCATGATGGAGGAGAGGTCCTCGTGGAGAGTGGGTTCCCTTGGCCTGTCCGCCCCCTGTCGCACGGCAGCCCTCCCAGTTCCCCTGTGTTCCTGTTGTTGTTGGGGTGGTGGGTTATCCTGGGTTCCCTGAAGTGGTGGACACACAGCTGATTGACGTGTCCTGGGTACGGAGGAATGGGCCCGCTGGGTTGGTGCTGTGCTGGTGTTTCCAGAGGGTGGAAGGTCTGTGTTGGGCTGTGCCTGTGTGAGGGGAACCGACTGTCCCGAGGCCCACGATGGTCCGGGCTGGTCATCTGGATCCAGTTGGCCAGAGCTGCTGTCATCACTGTGGGCCTCTTCTGTGGGTGGGGTAGAGATGTCTGGACCCTCCTGTCTGGTGACGTTAGGTAGTGGTCCTGCAGGGGTGTAAAAGTATGATTATTGCATGTGTGTGTGTCATGGTGTGCAATGGGTGGGTGACCGTGTACCCCAGTGCTAGCATTCCTGTGTGGGGGCTTGTGTGATGATGGTTGGGGGGGGTGTTATGGGTATGTGCCGTGGGCATGCTTTAGTGATGGGTGTCCATGCTTTGTTGTGTCATGCAGGGCTTGGTGTTGGGATGGGTGTTTTGTGTTATTAGTACATTAGTGAGGAGTTGGAGTGATAGGGGAGGGGTTGAGGGTGGGGGTGTGTGATAGCATGCAGGTAGGTTGGGGGATATGATGGTTAAGATTTTACTTACCAGTGTCCATTCCTCCACTGACTCCTCCGAGGCCCTCAGGATGCATAATGGTCAAGACCTGCTCCTCTCATGTTGTTAGTTGTGGGGGAGGAGGTGGGGGTCCGCCGCCAGTCCGCTGTACCGCGATGTTGTGCCTGGAGACCACGGAACGCACCTTCCCCCGTAGGTCGTTCCACCTCTTCCTGATGTTGTCCCGATTTCTTGGGTGCTGTCCCACTAAGTTGACCCTGTCGACTATTCTTCGCCATAGCTCCATCTTCCTAGCTATGGAGGTGTGCTGCACCTGTGCTCCAAATAGCTGTGGCTCTACCCGTATGATTTCCTCCACCATGACCCTGAGCCCCTCCTCGAGAACCTGGGGTGTCTTTGCCGTGTCATGGGGTGGTGTAGGTGATGTGTGGGGTGGTGTATGTGGTGATGAGTGTGGTGATGTGTAGTGGTGTGTGGTGTTTTGTGCGTGGATGTTGTGTGGGTGATGGTGTTGTGTGCCTCTGTGTGGTGGGGTTGTCTATTCTGTGCTCTCTCTCTGGCCTTCGTCAATAATTTTGGGTCATAGGGGTTTGTGTGTGATGTGGGTGTGTGTTTTATATTGTAATGGGTGTGTGGGAGTGGTGTTTGTATGTGTATCAGGTGTGTGTCTTTCGAATTGTCCAATGTGGCGGTGTTTTGGAGATGTGTGTGTATTTTGTGTGGATTCGTGGGTCGTGATAGCATGGGCGTGTTTCTGTTGGCGTGACGGTGGAGGATTTGTTTTCGCCAGTTTATCACTGACCTTTGGTGTGGCGGACTTGTGTGGGTGTCTGAATTCCGGCGGATTCCGAGATGTGGGTCATAATAGCTGTGGCGGATTTCCGCGGCCGCGGCTGTGTATTGGCAGTCTTCTGCACGGCAGTAAGCGGCCTTTACCGCCAATGTTGTAATGACCCCCAGAGTCTTCTCTGTAGGTTTCAACTTATGCAAATGGCAAAACAAAGTTCATGCGATGTGCAATGCAATTATGTACAATATCTTCATGAGACTTCCTTAGCCCTATTCCGTCTTCTTCTAAATGACAACCTTTATCTCCTTAAGCTGCCTCAGGCCTGAGTACTCTACTTAATTCTTTAAACAATGTCCTTTTCATTATTTACAAGTCAAAGTTGATTCAAAAGATCATGTCAATAATATTTCAAATCAGTTTATTAAATGACAGTACGATTCAAGGAGGTTCAGCAGGAATTTCAATTTTGTCTTTCAAATCAAAAGTTTCCTTTTTGCAGTTGATACCAGCAAAGTATGTCCATTTAGGAGATGAGTACCAATGACATGGTACTCTAGTCCTTTTTGATCTCCTGGGTTCGGGTTGTTCACTTTCTCTGTCACTCAGATCAGATTCCTCAGTATCTTCCAGGACAGTGCTGAGTCTTGGTTCTGTTGACAACCTTAACCTCTCATTCTCTATGATTGTGGGCTGTGTGAATCCAGTTGGGAAGACCCCCACACTTAACACTAGGATAACTTGGTATTGTCCATGCCACCTAGGCTCTAGACATGCCTTCCGAATGTGCTTCCTCACAAACAGCCAGTTGCCAGTACTGAGGTCATGGCACTGTTCAAGACTGGGAGTAGCGGCAACAGCGCAGGACACAGAATGGATCCCATCAGCTAGTTCCGTGCAATAGTCAAGAACCATGTCATCAGGTATGTTCACAAGCGCATCTGTAGGCACTGAAGGTAATCTCATGGCTCTCCCCATGATTATCTCATGAGGTGACAATCCTGTTTTTTTGTCAGGAACAGTGCAAAGACTCATCAGTACAAGAGGCAAAGCATCTGGCCAATTCAGAGATACTGATGCACATACTTTGGCTAATCTAGCTATCAAAATGCTCTTCACTTTTTCCACGATGCCAGAAGCCTCTGGCCGATAACTGCAATGTGGTCTCTGCTCCACTTATAATGCTGCACACAACATTCTCAGGAACTCAATATTGAAATGAGTTCCTTGGTCTGAAACTGAACCTAATTGGGAAACTGAACCTAGGTATTAACTCCCTCAACAACTTGGCTACTGTTAGACTGTAATTTCTCCTGGTCAGGTAGGCCTCCACCCAACGTGGGAAGATGCACTCAATCACCAGGAGATATTTCAGTCTATTACACACAAGCATTTTGATGAAGTCAAGCTGCATTCATTTTAATGGCCCTCCTGATCCTCCTATGTGGCTCAATGTCACTAGAGTTCTTTTCCGTATGTTCATCTGTTGAGAAACAGCACATATGCAACACATCTCTTCAGTCACCAACCTAAATTGTGGGTTAAACCAAAGTTGCTTAAACAACCGCACCATGGCGTCTCTCCTAATATGAGTGGGTCTATGGAAATGTCTTGCCATTGGGGATAGCATGCTGTCTGGTAACACTGTTCTACCATCTACAGAAATCCATATGTCATCATCTCTCTTCACACACCCTGCTTCGATCCAAGCCCGCTGTTTGGCCTCTGACACTTCCTCTTGTAATCTGTTCACTTCTTCCCAGATATCAGTTGCTGATAAGAAAAGGTTACAGTTAGTCTCATCCTCAAACTTGTTTACATATTCACCATTGAATATTCAAGAACCATCTACACAATATCGGGCTACCTCATCAGCATAACGGTTGCCCACTTTTGCATAATCATCACTATTGCAGTGAACAGAGGACTTCAGTACTGCAATTTGTACAGGAAGCTGTAATGCCTCAAGGAGTTTAATGACATAGGCCTTCATTACAACCCTGGCGGTCGGTGAAAAAGTGGCAGTAATACCACCAACAGGCTGGCGGTAATTACCGCAAAATAATGACCACGGCAGTGAGAACTCACCACACCAACCACCAGAGCGGATACAACAGCCACCACGGCGGTAGCCGCCTACAGCCAGACGGAAGTCAATGTTCTGCTCACCATATTAAGACCCTGGAAACCGCCACCTTTTCCGGGGCGGTACCAACATCAAAAGCCTGGTGGAAAAACTGCACAGAAGGGAAAGGGCTCACCTTTGGAGACACAGGGAAGAACCACGCCACCATGAAGCCTGAACTTCATATATTCCCAATGATTTTCTACGTCCTTCTCCACCACAAACACCCACAATGGCGAAGACGATCACGGTGAGTACCTCCGCCTAGCACACAGGGGAGGGAGGGAGGAAAAAGAGAGTGACACACACACAACCTCCCCCACCCACCCCCAACACCATACACACAATCAGCTGCAGCAATAAAACATATTTACCCTGTACCCCTGAGGAATAATGCAAGGACAAGAGGAATATATTAAAGTGAGTGTATTAATAACAGCACAGTAGAAATACGAAAATGCAATGTAATGGTATATACATATGTACAGTTCAAGGGACACTGGCCAGTCCATATTGTGCGTGGGCCACAGGGCCACAGGCTAATGTCCAAGGCCCCACTTGTCACCTGCACCAACACGAAGAGAACACTGCAGGGGCAGCAGTTGGAAAATAGGCAGGCACCTCCGGGGGACGGGAAATGGGTGAAGCACCTCAGCCGGCAGATGGAACAAGACCACTGGTTCTGGAGGGGGCAACATGCCCTGTGCTTGGTCCTGGGGCGTGCAAGGCTACAGTCTCTGGAGTGGGGGACTTGCCCACTTGTTCTGGAGGGGGCAACATGCCCTGTGCTTGGTCCTGGGGAGTGCAAGGCCACAGTCTCTGGAATGGGTGACTTGCCCACTGTTTCTGGAGGGGGCAACATGCCCTGTGCTTGGTCCTGGGGAGTGCAAGGCCACAGTCTCTGGAGTGGGTGACTTGCCCAATGGTTCTGGAGAGGGCACGCCCTGTGCTTGGTCCTGGGGAGTGCAAGGCCACAGTCTCTCAAGTAGGTGACTTGTCCACTGGTTCTGGAGGGGGCATTGTGCCCTGTGCTTCTGATCCTGGGGAGGTTGGGGTTGGTGGGTGTCTTACCTACTGGTTCTGGAGGGGGCATCATGCCCTGTGCTTCTGATACTGAGGAGGCAGGGGTTGGTGGGTGTCTTACCCACTGGTTCTTGAGGGTGCATTGTGCCCTGTGCTTCTGATCCTGGGGAGGCTGGCGTTGGTGGGTGTCTTACCCACTAGTTCTGGAGGGGGCATTGTGCCCTGTGCTTCTGATCCTGGGGAGGCTGGGGTTGGTGGGTGTCTTACCCGCTAGTTCTGGAGTGGGCATCGTGCCCTGTACTTCTGATCCTGGGTAGGCTGGGGTTGGTGGGTGTCTTACCCACTGGTTCTGGAGGGGGCATTGTGCCCTGTGCTCTTGATCCTGTGGAGTGCAAGGTCACAGTCTCTCAGCTGGGTGTCATACTCACAGGATTTGCAGGGGGCACAGGCCGCACAGCAGCCCATGGAGGCAGGACTACATACTGTCCACTGGCGGTGATAGCTGCTCAGTGGTGGTGCTGCTGCAGCTGCTGGTGGGGGGAGGCTCCAGCCCATCCCCTGCAGCCTTGGATGGCTGCCCACTGGTGATGCTGCTGGTGGTGGTCGGTGGAAGCTCCTGCCCATTCCCTGCAGCCTCAGACGGCTGCCTATTGTTGGTGGTGGGGGGGAGCTCCTGCCCATCCCCTGCAGCCTCGGATGGCTGACCACTGGTGGTGGTGGTGCTGATGCTGCTGCTGGTGGTGGTGGGGGGAGACTCCAGCCCATCCCCTGCAGCCTCGGACGGCTGCCCACTGGTTGTGCTGCTGCTCCTGCTGGTGGTGGTGGGAAGCTCTAGCCCATCCCCTGCAGCCCCGGATGGCTGACCACTGGTGGTGGTGGTGCTGATTCTGCTGCTGGTGGTGGTGGGTGGAGGTTCTGGCCTATCGCCTGCAGCCACGGATGGCTGCACAATCATGGTTGGTGGTGGATGCTCTGTCTGACTCCCTGTACCAGGCCCCTTGTCCTTCCTGCCTGCTGGCTCTTTGTCTTTCCTAGCAGCAGCTGGGGCAGGCACCTTGCCCTTCCGGGCAGCAGCTAGGGATGGCTCCTTGCCCTTCTTGGCAGCAGCTGGGGATGGCTCCTTGCTCTTCCTGGCAGCAGCTGGGGCAGGCACTTTGCCCTTCCTGGCAGCAGCTGGGGCAGGCACCCCTTCCTTGAGGCTGCCTGGTGCCCTGGATCCTTTCCAACCACAAGTGCGTGTGGAGACTACTGGGCCCGTGGACTGGGTGGCTGAGGTGCTTGCCTGGGTTTTTGACACCCTGGGCAGACGTTAAGGACAAGGGCGAGGGGTAGGAAAGAGGTCAAAGGTGGAGAGAAAAAGCTTCTTAGGGATATTGGGGTGGGAAGAAGGAGAAGGAGAAGGAGAAGGTTTGGAAGTGGAGGAAGAGGAAGTGGTTGTAGGAGGTGTCTGTCTGCTGTGTTTGGGTGTAGATGCATGGGCTGGATTCTGTTGTGAGGTGGATGGCTGTTGGGTGTCTGAGTGCTTGCGTTTGTGTACGTTAGGAGGGCGGACAAACACAGTGGGAGAGGACACAGGGGACATGTGCATGGCTGTTGTGGAGACGTCTGCCAGTCGGGTGTGGGTGTGTGTTCTGCTAGGTGTGGTGGTGATGCTGGTAGTGGATGAGGATGTAGTGCATGCAGGTGTGAGTGTAGACACAACTGGGAGGGAGGTGGAGGAGGAGGGGGAGACAGTGGAAACTGTGTACATTGGTATGTCTGCATCTGGATGGTGTTTGTGTGAGTGCCTGTGGGATGAAGTGTGGTGCTTGTGTTTGCCTGTGCCAGTCTTGTGTGTTGTCTTGTGTGCATGCTCATCTGCCTGTGTGCTTGGGATAGGTTGGGGTTGAGGAGAAAGGGATATAGAAGAGGAGGTTGGAGGGGGGAGGGTGGAAACAATGGACAATGGCTGCCATCAGAGAGGAGGCCAGATCTTGGATCGATCTCTGTTGGGCCATCAAGACAGTGTGAATGCCCTCCAGAAATGCATTAGTCTGTTGCATTTGGGCTGCCAGCCCCTTGATGGCATTCACAATGGTTGACTTTCCTACAGAGATGGCTCTCAGGAGGTCAATAGCCTCCTCACTCAGGGCAGCAGGGCTAACTGGGGCAGGGCCTGAGGCGGCTGGGGTAAAGGAGAATCCCACCCTCCTGGGTGAGCGGGCACGGGCAACTCAATGAGGGGCTGCTGGGAGGCCGGTGCTGGTACGGGGGTGGCGGCTGTACCTGTAGCTGGGGTGGTCACAGAGGTGTCCGCCACCACCAGGGAGCTTCCATCAGAGGAGAAATCAGAGTCTGAACTGTCCCCTCCAGTCTCCGCTGTGGTGCTCCCCTCGTCCCACTGGTGACCTCAGTGTCGGTGGACTCTGCATCCTGGGTCCTGTGGGAGGCAGCTCCCTCCATCACCAATGCCTTTGCTCCTCCGCCAGATGATGCTAATGCACATAAGGACAGGATGACAAAACAAAACGGGGGGAGACAAAGGATACACTGGGTCAATGGCTGTACCAACACCACCGTAGGCGTACACACCACTGTCATACATGGGGAACAGCCGTACGCACTATGTATTGCACTACCACTTATAATGCTAACCACCAAGGCATGGGGAGGGGCACATACCGCCAAATAGAGCACACCTGGGACCCACACAGGCCTGACCAGTTGTGGATGCCAATGAGCTAGCTAGCAGGATTATCACTTCAGAACCCTGGCCAACATGGGACCTACTCTGCAATGTAAGCCCTGGCCTAGGGGCCCCCACTGACACACAACCCCCACCCGGACACCACCCTACCATGCGTAAGTTGTTATGATGAGCACTGTACTCACCCCCTTGTGGCTGCTGTGATGCCCTCAAGTGCCCATCCAGCTCCGGATAGGCCACCGCCAGTATGCAGGCCATCAGTGGTTTCAGGGTTCGACGGGCACCCCTTCCTCATTGGGAGGCCATTCTCAGCTGGGCCTCTGCCGTCTTCTGTGCCCAGCGTCTCAGGTCCTCACACCATTTCTGACAGTGGGTGTTCCGCCTGCCATAGACCCCAGGGGTCCGCACGTCCTTGGCGATGACACGTCATATACCTTTCTTTTGATGGGCTCTGACCTGCAGATAAATACACACAGGAAATGGTATCAGTCAGCCCGTTCTGCCTGTTACACTTATGGCCCACCATACCCCTTCACATCGCCATTTACACACACATGGCCCAGCACAGAAGCTGTATGCCGCCCAGGGGACATACACCCACCCCTCCACACGAGGTCTTCACACACACCACTTCATGCATTCATGCCACATGCATCATGCTCACAGTTTACTCACCTGTTGGTCTGGAGCCCCATACAGCATTCCGTACTGGGGTAGGACCCCATCCACCAGTTGCTCCAACTCCACTGAGGTGAAGGGAGGGGCCCTTTCCCCAGTCACATGAGCCATGGTAGGGTACAGACACAGGTCACAGCAGCACATTCAGTGTAGGTCCTCTCCTGTGGAAGGTCCCGGTAGCAAGTGAGAGATCAGATAGAAAATGGTGGTCACGTCCGTGGCAGTGCACACCGTCACCACCGGCGTACATCACCATTGACCACTGTACCCCATAGGGCCCAATGTTAACCAATGAGGAGTTGCACAGCCGTTCTTGGCTGCCTACCGCAACAGAGCACATTGTCAGCAGAATTACTTCACTTCCACCTGTCCCTCCACACAGGACAGGTGGATGCCATTTCATGGGTGCAGGGCCTGGATAATAACTGGTCACAGTTCAAAATTGGGCATGCAGGAAAAAAAAACACTTACCCTTTGAAAATTGACATCATGCATTGTACTGTTGTGGCGCCGATGTTCAGTTTGGGACTGGCTCCTCACTCTTTTGTCCCTTAGACTGCAACTGCTGCGGATGAATAGGAGATGGAGACATACCCCTGTGTGCCAATCCCTGGTGGACTTGGCAACAATGGAGGGCAGGCACATTACCCTCACTTATAGACTGGACAGGGCCACAATCACAGAGCTGTGTGCCCAATTGGAGCCTGACCTGATATCTGCTATCCGTCACCCCAGTGGGATCCCCCCTCTTGTGCAAGTCCTATCTATGCTCCATTTCTTGGCAACTGGTTCTTTCCAAATGACAGTGGTGGGCAGCAGGAATGTCATAGCCATTGTTTTCAATAGTGCTGACCAGAGTTTTGTCTGCCCTGATTGAAACATATGTGCAGCTACATTGTATTCCCCCCAGGTGGAGGATTTGACCACAGTGAAGGTTTGACTTCTATGCAATGGGACATATCCTCAACATAATTGGGGCAATTGATGGAACACATATTGCATTTGCCCCCCCCTGACAAAATGAACAGGTGTACAGAAATCAAAAGAGTTTCCACTCGATGAATGTCCAGATGGTGTGGTTGGCGGACCAGTACATATCCCATATCAAGCATCCAGGGTCGGTGTATGATGCCTTTATTCTGAGGAATAGGAGCATCCCAAATGTGATGGCCCAACTACAGAGGCACTGTGTGTGGCTAATAGGTGAGCCCTGGTTCCCGCCCAGTTGATGTTGGTGTATGGGTATTGTGTGGGCCATATAGGATAGTGTATGGCAAAATGTTGTCCCTCGATATTTGCAGGTGACTCAGGTTACCCCAACCTATCATGGCTACTGACCCCTGTGAGGAACTCCAGGACAAGGGCAGAAGAATGTTACAATGAGGCACATGGGTGAACAAGAAGAATAATCAAACCTTTGGCCTTCTGAAGGCCATGTTCAGGTGCCTCCATCTAACTGGGAGATCCCTGTGCTACTCACCCATGAAGGTCTGCCAGATAATCGTGGCATGCTGCACATTGCACAACCTTGCCTTGAGTTGCCCTCTGCCTTTTCTGCAGGAGGAGGAGGCTGGAGATGGCCGTGTGGCAGCACTGGACCCTGTGGACAGTGAGAATGAGGAGGCAGAGGATGAGGATGAAGACAACAAAACTGCAGTGATTTGACAATAGTTCTAATGTCACACAGGTAAGACAGTGTTACTTCACATTTCATTGCCATTATTTAGATTATCTTTTGCACTGGCATGATGTTATTTTGCACTTCTAAGTGCACTCACTGTACCCTTTGGCAACTCATTTTGCAGATGTTGGTGCCCCACTATCACTCCTGGTGTGATCACTGCAGCCAACTACAGGTATTTCCAATTTGAACATTACTGTAAATGTGAATTGCAATGTTTGAACCTGGTTAAATGAATACATACTAAAAAAAGTTTGGCATACTCTATACTTTTTTAAAGAGTGTTTATTTAAGTGCTAAGTAGAGAATCAAGTGCATTGGGAGGGGGTGATGATGGAGGAAAGTCCAGGGTATTGTTCCAGTCTATTTGTAGCACAGGTGAATTGTCCATGGGGACATAGGAAGGGAAGCAATGGTGGACAGGGTGACAGAGTGGGACACGAGGGTGACAATCAGGAGAGTCTCATTTTTTGGCGAGGGTCTTGGCAATAGTCTCTGGCTTCTGCCTGGATCGCAGGGAATGCTTGCGGGGTGGTTCACCTTCTGCTGGGGAGGGGTGCTGGTGGCAGTTCAGATGTCTGACTAGTGGCAGGGCTCCACTGGTGTGAGACTGCCTCCCTCATAATGTTGGCCATGTCTGCCAGCACCCCTGCTATGGAGACCAGGGTGGTGTTGATGGGCTGCAAGCCCTTCCTGATCCCCTGGTACTGTCCCTCCTGCAGCCGCCTGTTTTCCTGCTCGTTGTCCAGGATCTGGGCCAGCATATCCTGGGAATGTTGGTAGGCTCCCAGGATCTCTGCCAGTGCCTCCCGGAGAGTCGGTTCTCTGGGGCTGTCCTCCCCCTGGCGCACAGCAGTCCTCCCAGTGTCCCTATTGTCCTGTGCCTCTATCCACTGAACCGTGTGCCCACTGCCACTGACTCCACGTCCCTGATTGTCTTGGGTATGAGGTGTGCCCTGGGATCCCTGTAGTGGTGGACACACTGCTGATTGACGTGTCCTGGGGACAGAGGTATGGGTATGCTGGGTGGGTGCTGTGGTGGTTTTTCCAGATGGGGGAGCTCTGTGGTTGTCTGGGACTGTGCCTGGGTAACCGACTGTCCAGAGGTCCCTGATGGGCCAGGTTGGTCATCCAGATCCAGGCTACCAGAGTTGCTGTCACCATTCTGGGCCTCTTCAGTTGGGGGACTGGATATTGCTGGTACCTCTTTGCTGCTGACATTGGCTGGGATACCTGTGGGGATGTAAATACTGTGTTATTGTTTTTGTGTGTGACATATTGTGCATCAGTGGGTTGCCCTCTTTGTTAGTATTTGCCCTGGCAGCTTTCACTTGTGTACGTTTGTGTATGGTGTGCATGCTTTAGTGATAGGTGTCCATGCTGGTCTGTGAGTGGTGTCCATGCATTGGTACTGCATGCAGGGCTTGGCATTGGGATGAGTGAGATGTGATGGTGGGGTGTGTGGGAGGGGGTAGAGTGATGGGAGTGCGGGTGAGGGTGGGGGTATGTGATGGCATGCTGTTAGGGGGGTAGTACAAGTATAGAATTGACTTACCAGAGTCCAGTCCTCCTGCTACACCGGCCAGGCCCTCAGAGTGCATGATTTCCAAGACTTGCTCCTCCCATGTTGTTAGTTGTGGGGAGGAGGTGGGGTCCACCGCCAGTCCTCTGTACAGCGAGTAGGTGTTGCTGCAATGGAACGCACATTCCCCGTAGGTCGTTCCATCTCTTCCTGATGTTGTCCCTTGTTCTGGGGTGCTGTCCCAGGGCGTTGACCCTCTCCACGATCCTCCGCCATAGCTCCATCTTCCTAGCAATCGATATCTGCTGCACCTGTGCTCCAAATAGCTGAGGCTCTACCCAGATGATTTCCTCCACCATGACCCTTAGCTCCTCCTCTGAGAATCTGGTGTGTCTTTGTGGTGCCATGGGTGATGTGTGAGTAGTGTAGGTGAGGGTGTGTAGGGTGATGTGTTGGGGGGTGTGATGTGGGGTGCGTGGGTGGTGTATAGGTGTAGATGGTGTGTGGCTCTGGTTTTGTATGTAGTCGTGGTGTCTGTCTTGTGCCAATGGTTTGTAGTCATAAAGAGTTGTGGGTACTGTGAGTGTGTGCTTTATAGTGGTGTGGGTGTGTGGGTGTGGTGTGTGTATGGGTGTCAGGTGTGTGTTATTTAAATTGTCCAATGTAGTGTTGTTTTGTTTGAGTGTGTGTATTTCGAGCTCGGCGGTATGTACCGCCAATGGTTTACCACCATTGAATGTCCGCCGTGGTGATTCATGGGTCATAATGTGATGGGAGTTGTTCTGTTGGCGTAACGGTGTGGGTTTTGATACCGCCAGTTCATCACTGACCTTTGGTGTGGTGGACTTGTGTCTGTGGCTGAATAGTGACGGATTGGTGTGTGTGCGTCATAATATGGTGAACGGATATCCGCTGCAGCGACGGTGTGTTGGCGGCAGTCGGCTTGGCGGTAAGTGGGATTTACCGCCAATGTCATAATGAGGGCCATAGTGTCTATTACAAATCAGGGAACCAGATAAGGTCATAAACCTTAGTTGTAACCACAACTGGCCGAAATCATGAACAACACTAAAGCTGTACTGACTGTCTGTGTACACTCTCAGCTGGTCAGAGACACAGCAAGCTCTAATAAGAGCTACCAATTCAGCCACTCATGCAGAGAACACCTCACGAAGACAGGAGAATTTGCCTACTCCTCAAACACTGCAGACTGCATAGGCAGTTCTCAAGTTTCCCTCATTGTCTCTCAGACAAGACCCATCCACAAACAATATGTCATCGGACTCTACCAGTGGCTCATCCTGTATAGCTGGTCTCGGCTTGGCGCATAGTTCTGTGACATCAGGACAGTCATGCTCAACCTCCCCATCATCATTTTCATTCTCTGGATGGGCCACGAGTGTGGATGGATTCAAAGAAGCACATCATCTGACAGTGGCATTATCTGCAGCCAATATAATTTGCACATACATCATCAAGCGGCTCTTGGTAATGTGCTGTGTATGTGTTAACAATATCGCAACTGAATGTGGAACATTTAAAGGATGTCACATCACAATGCTTTCACAACATGCAAGGCTGACATCTACAGCTGCCACAGCTTTAAGAAAGTTGGGCAGTCCTGCGGCCACAAGGTCAAGAGTATCTGAGAAGTAGGCCACAGGACATCTTGTATTCACATGCACCTTTATAAGCACTGAGAAAGTGCAGCCCTCTCTCTCACTGCAGAAAAGAGTAAACGCTTATCTATAATCAGGCATTCACAGTGCTCGGGCACGACAGAGAATTTCTCTCAGCTCTAGGAAGGCAACAAAACAGTTGTTATCCCATGGTATCGGACCAGGCACATCCTTGCATGTCAGTCTTTGTAAAGGCTTGGCAACAAGGGAAAGGTTGGGTATCCACTGACAACAGTAGCCCTCCATCCCCAAAAACATCCTGATGTCTCTCTGGGTGGTTGGCAGATTCATTTTAAGAATCACAGAGATTCTTTCTTGTGACACCTTCCTCAAACCCTTCTCAATTGGATGTCTGTGATACAAAACTCCCTTCTGGCAATACTGCAAACTTTCTTAGGGACACATTTGCCCATATTTATGGATGGTTAGCATCACTTTAGCACCATTTATTTTGGCACTAAAGCAGTGCTAACCTAACTCCCTGTTTATATTTTGATGCTAGACCCGTCTAGTGTCAAAATATAAGAGTTAACGCCATGTCTAGGATGCGTAAAGCCACCTTGTGTCGATGAGATGCAAGGTAGGCGTGCCCATCCTGAACACAACGTTAACCCCCTAGCACCATATTTATCTCCAGGTGCAGAAATGACGTGCAATGAGGAAGTGGGCCTAAATAATGGTGCTAAGCCTGCATATTTAACTAGGCGTTAGGGTGCAGGTAGGCCCACTTCCATGGGTAAACACCATGGAATATGCACAAAGATGCCCACCCCAAGTCCCAGGAACACCACCACCCACATCACAGGGACACTACAGGAGGGGGACCCCGTCCCAGGTAAGTTCAGGTAAGTATAATTTTTTATTTTGTAAGTGCCATTGGAGGCCTCTTACATGGGGTCCCCTGTCTGTCACTGGGTATTTTGGGCTTGCCTGGGGGACACTATTCCCCTGTGGTAGGCACTGGGGTGGTGGTGATGACTCCTGTCTACACTTAGACAGGAGTCCATTTTTGGCTCCTAGGGCATCATAAAATGACGCTAGGCTGGTTAGTGGCATATTATTTGCTGCTAACCAGCCTAACGTAATTTCAGTCCCACTAGCACCATTTTCCCCAACGCCATCCCTGACCGTCTAGCATCTTTTTTTGTATACTCTAGCCATTCCTTAGAGCCATCTTGCGTTATTTATTAAATATAGTGCAAAGATGGCTCTAAGGAATGACGATAGCCGGCATTAAGAAAAATGACGCAAAAGTGCGCTAGAGCAGTTATGCGTCATTTTTCATAAATATGGGTCTTTATGTCCATTCTTAGCCAAGTGATACAGCAATGCAATGCTGTCTTGTTTGCAAGCATCTTGAGAACCAGCCGCCACCAGCAGGTCAGCTATATTTTGGATTAGGTTAAAGCAACAGGGCATCATCAGAGACTGAAGGTTCTTTTGGAGGATCTGATTAAAAATTGAGGGACTCTCCATATACACCTGCGGGATTTGGCACCAGGCCAAAACATGGTTCCGGAACTGGAAAGCAAATAGGTACTGTCTGTCCTCATACAAAGGGACAGAGGAAAAGGATTGACACATATTGATGACGGTGCACCACTAGTCCTCACATGGAACTTGAAACAAAATCACTGCCGGATTCAGTACCACTGCACAACAGGGAACAACAATAGCATTGATCCTTCTCAGGTCTTGCACTGTGCAGTACTTGCCGCTGGGCTTCTGCAATCCATTAATGGGTGAATTCTATAGACTACCAAATTTTTTCCTTCAAAATGCCTTGTTGTACAATTGACTCAATTGTGGGGGTAATCCCAGCAGCGGTTTACAAGGTAAAACTGTACTGTGGGGTTCTTGGGTACACATCTTTGGACTTTACCTTTATGTGAACTGCTTTTATGAGACCAATCTCTTTTCCAGAGAAGTACCAGACCTCAGGCTTCACTGTATCTTTAAGATCCAGTGGTAAATCCTCAGATGTCATCACACGATACAAATCAATCTCTGGCCTTTGACGACTCAATTTAAAGTCTATGGGGGTTATTCTAACTTTGGAGGAGTGTTAATCCGTCCCAAAAGTGACGGTAAAGTGACGGATATACCACCAGCCGTATTACGAGTTCCATAGGATATAATGGACTCGTAATACGGCTGGTGGTAAATCCGTCACTTTTCCGTCACTTTTGGGACGGATTAACACCTCCTCCAAAGTTAGAATAACCCCCTATGTCCTCATCATGTGTTTGAAATTCAACACCCTTTGGGGTGCAGTAAATTGTGCAATTCAAGTTGCACAACAAATCGCTTCCTGGTACACTCACAGGACTCGAATCACATACCACAAACTAGTGATTTTCCTCAAAAGACCCTAGTTTAACAGGTCCTTCTTCTGTCACAGGGTTTGTCATTTGTTTATTTGTGACTCCTACACCTTGGATTATTTTTCCCAAGAGGGGTAGGTTTGGGACTTCCGCTGTCCTAAAAGTAGAGTGAGTAGTACCAGTATCAATTAGGAATGATACAGATGATGATACAGGGTGGCCATTCACTTCACCTTCTACGAATGGATCACTCTAGTCTACCTTTAAGACTGCACGAAGTATGCATTTTTCCTCCCCCCTCAGGCAGCTTTATTGTGACTAGTCAGAGTTGTAGCCTGTCAAGGGCATCAGGCATGGAAACTGCTGGAATGGATTCTGATTTTAAAAGGATTTTTGGTTTAGATTTAGGACTGGGTTTGAATTAAACTGGGAACTGTAGGAAGTTGGCTCTGTATATACTATCTCAATGTAAAAGATAGTGTGCACAGAGTCCAAGGGTTCCCCTCAGAGGTAAGATAGTGGCAAAATAAGATGATTCTAATGCTCTATTTTGTGGTAGTGTAGTCGAGCAGTAGGCTTATCAGAGGGTAGTGTTAAGCATTTGTTGTACACACACAGGCAATAAATGAGGAACACACACTCAAAGACTTAACTCCAGGCCAATAGTTTTTATATAGAAAAATATATTTTCTTAATTTATTTTTAGAACCACAAGTGCTCCACATAGGTACTCCACATAGGTAAGTTAGAAACTTTCAATTAGACCAGTAACATACACAGTTTTAGTTAAAATGGCAATAAGCTATTTTAAAGTGGACACTGCAAAAATCAACAGTTCCTGGGGGAGGTACGTAATGGTTAGTTTGTCAGGTAAGTAAGGCACTTACAAGTTCAAGTTCCTAGGCATAGGCAGCCCACCGCTGGGGGTTCAAGGCAACCCCAAAGTTACCGCACCAGCAACATGGCTGGTCAGGTGCAGAGGTCAAAGGAGGGCCCAAAACACATAGGCGCCTATAGAGAACAGGGGTGCTCTGGTTCCAGTCTGCCAACAGGTAAGTACCTGCGTCTTTTGAGGCAGACCATGGGGGGTTTTGTAGAGCACTGGGGGGGCACAAGTAGGCACACAAAACAAACTCTCAGCGGCACAGGGGCGGCCGGGTGCAGTGTGAAAAGCAGGCATCGGTTTTTGTATAGGAATCAACGGAGGGACCTGGGGATCACTTTAGCGGTGCAGGCGGGCACAGGGGGGCTTCTCGGGCTATCCACCAACTGGGCTAGGCAGAGGGTTACCTGGTGGTCACTCCTGCACTAAAGTTCGGTTACTTCTGGTCCTGGGGGCTGCAGGTGCAGTGCTTGGTCCAAGCTTCGGGTTCCTTGTTACAGGCAGTCGCGGTCAGGGGGAACCTCTGGATTCTCTCTGCATACGTCACTGTGGAGGTCCAGGGGGGTCGTCTCGGGCTACTCATGAGGTCGCAGTCGCCTGGGAGTCCTCCCTGTCATGTTGGTTCTCTGAAGCTCGAGCCGGGGGTGTGGGGTGCAGAGGGTGAAGTCTCACACTTGCGGCAGGAAGAGTGAGTTCTTGGAAAGTTGTTAGAAAGTTGTAAAAATGTTGCTGTAGGTGAACAGTGCCGCTGTTCTCAGGAGTTTCTTGGTCCTTCAGGTCTCAGGGCGGTTCTCTGAGGCTTCAGAGGTCGCTGGTCCGTGTTGGATGCGTCGCTGTTGCAGTTTTCTTTGAGTCGGGAGACAGGCCGGTAGGGCTGGGGCCAAAGCAGTTGTTGTCTCCGTCGTCTCTGCAGGGCTTTCAGGCCTGCAGTCCTTCTTCTTGTTTCAGATTGCAGAAATCTGATTTCCTGGGTTCGGGGGTGCTCCTAGATACTGAATCCAGGGGTGTGTTTAGGTCAGGAGGGCAGTAGCCAATGGCTACTGTCCTGGAGTGTGGCTACACCCTCTTTGTGCCTCCTTCCTGAGGGGAGGGGGGCACATCCCTAATCCTATTCGGGGAATCCTCCATTCTCAAAATAGAGGCTTTCTAAAGGCAGGGGTCCCCTCAGCTCAGGACACCTTAGGGGCTGTCTTGACTGGTGGGTGACACCTCCCTATTTTTCTTATTATCTCCTCCAGACTTGCCGCCAAAAGTGGGGGCAGTGGCCGGAGGGGCGGGAATCTCCACTAGCTGGGATGCCCTGGGGTGCTGTAACAAAACGCATAAGCCTTTGAGGTTACAGTTCCTGTAGGGGGAGGTGAGAAGCACCTCCACACAGTACAGGCTTTGTTCCTGGCCAGAGAGTGACAAAGGCACTCTCCCCATGTGGCCAGCAACTCGTCTGGTTGCGGCAGGCTGGCAGAAACTGGTCAGCTTAGCACTAGGAGTCGGACTGGTATTCAGGGGGCATCTCTAAGATGCCCTCTGGGTGCATTTTACAATAAATTCCACACTGGCATCAGTGTGCATTTATTGCGCTGAGAAGTTTGATACCAAACTTCCCAGATTTCAGTGTAGCCGTTATGGAGCTGTGGAGTTCGTGTTTGACAAATTCCCAGACCATATACTCTTTATGGCTACCCTGCACTTACAATGTCTAAGGTTTTGCTTAGACACTGTAGGGGCATAGTGCTCATGCACAGGTACTCTCACCTGTGGTATAGTGCACCGTGCCTTAGGGCTGTAAGGCCTTCTAGAGGGGTGACTTACCTATGCCACAGGCAGTGTGAGGTTGGCATGGCACTCTCAGGGGAATGCCATGTTGACTTAGTAATATTCTCCCCACCAGCACACACAAGCTGTGAGGCAGTGTGCATGTGCTGAGTAAGGGGTCCCCAGGGTGGCATAAGACATGCTGCAGCCCTTAGAGACCTTCCCTGGCATCAGGGCCCTTGGTACCAGGGGTACCATTTACAAGGGACTTATCTGAGTGCCAGGGCTGTGCCAATTGTGGAAACAAAGGTACAGTTTGCGGAAAGAACACTGGTGCTCGGGCCTGGTTAGCAGGGTCCCAGCACACTTTCAATCATAACTGGCATCAACAAAAGGCAAAATGTCAGGGGGTAACCATGCCAAGGGGGCATTTCCTTACAGGAACAATTTGCATTTTGTTGTGGCATTGAGGCTTGTGGAACTTGCATCACTAGAGCTTTGGGTGCATTAATGTTTGGCATTCTCCATCTTATCACATTTTGTGATTGTACAAAGGTATTGCCCTGGGGCTATATAAACCCTGAATTATGAACCTGGTTCTCACTCATGACTCTATTTGGATTAAGATGACATTTCTGCTTCCAATGACCAAACCTGTTGCAAAAATTACAAGGATTCTATTTCTTCAAAGTAACCAGACCAATCTGAGTACTTGGATCAACTGCAACACCACTACATCGACCTGTGGAAATCCAAATCCATCTTCTTTCATAGGAGCTCCCTGCTGATACACTCCCTGCATATAACCAATATTTCCTACAAAATGTTGATTCTGACTTTCTCTCTGTGCTGCTTTCACCTATGCCACCATCAACTTCTCCTTCAATCATTTATGCTTCATTTCCAATTCATCTCTACAATATTTTGCATATCTCAAGATCTCATCAACTGATTTATTCTGCCAACAAATCGAATGCTGCTGAATCATTAAGCTAATCTCAGGTCTCAATCCTGTCACAAACCTGGGCACAAAATTTCCCATGTCTTTAGCTTAAAGAGTCTCCATTCAATTATGCTCCTTAAACATATGCAACAATATATCATAGTAGGCATCTACTGATTCTTTGGGATCTTGTCCTGTCCTGTCAATCTTAATCCAATCAATGTCTTTTATTGGCCTCTTCCCTTTTAAAAAGGTCACCACCTGTTGACACTTTTTCATCAACAATGTTGAAGGAGCATTTGTTATCGGATTTTTCTCAGGTTCCTTTTCTGGCCCTTCTACAGCTATTTTACATTCTGTTCACAAATCACTCAGTAATGTCAAAGAAAGTATTCAAATTAGCCCACAAAACTTGTGAAATCTTCACAAATCACTCAACCTGTTTACACCATTACACTGGTTTTTCTCCTAATTCTGGGAAATCATTAGTGAATGACACAAGATCACTCTCACTTAAAGGTACATGAACATAACTTCTATCATGCACTTCCCACAATAGAAAATGTGAAGCACCCCCTCTATCCTTTGAAGATGGAGGAGGTTCTCCCTTCGGTTTCTTTTGTTCTTTCTTTTTCTTCCATCTGCTTTCCCACTTGTCTAACCCATTCCGTTTCTGAATGCTTCTAATTCATTCCTTAATTTGCATTTTTGTTCTTGATGTTCTGGTGCTGCAATTATCACTCTCATCAAAACACACACAATAGCTTCTCTGCAATGACTTAGTTCACGGTAAACCTATCTCATATGTTTCTGCCAATTCAAACAGTTAGTCATGAGCTTGTCCTGCATGTTTAGTAACATCCTTACATCGGAATAGAAGTTATTTCTTTTGATAAGTATCTAATCAGGAAAGATCAAGGTTTCCTTGTATCATCTCATCCAATTCAAACTTTAGTTTAACCACTTCTACTGCATTTTCACTCATCTGAGACCACATTATTTATCTGCTTGATCCTAAATTTCACCTTCTCTTTGTGACTCATTATCGAATCTAATCATTTTGCCTAATGCTTGGAGATCAGTACCACTTTTTACGTCAGGAGCACTGGACTCTACTCTTTCTCTGGAAATACTTTTGGTATCTCCCTGAGGCAAGTTCCACTTAGACATGTTAGGATTTTGCAATCTTGGAGTGGATTGTCCTACAGGAATAAGTTCGAAGTCCTGTCTGATTCATAAGGCATTGCGGAGAGACAACACAAAGAGTGTTTATCACCAAAGGAATTTCTCCCATTCCTAGAGCTACAGGAGTGTTCATTGACTTACTTCCTCCGATGGAGACTGTTAAAGTATGAGTTCCTGTGGACTCAGATTTATACAAAGGAACTGCGGGACCAATTGTTACTGGGACTGTGATTGCATCTGGGGTGTTGGGAATAGTGGAGTTTACAGAGGCAATAATCGCTGAACCCTCTTGCATCCAGTTCTGACTCACACTTACTGGTGCATTAGCTATCCTGAACTTACACTGGTAGCTATCCCATTGATTCCTTTAGCTTGTGCCCCATTATATGGAGGTGGACGTACTGATAACAACACACCTAGGAGATCATCACTGGAATCACTAACAATGTCTTCACCTGAACTCTCAGGGTTTAATGTTCTTTCCTCCTTCTTCTTTCCTTTCCTTCATTTCTTTTTCATGAATTCATCACTCATCAATGAAGGATATAACCTAGTTCCCTCTATCAGGTCAGTTCTCCACCTCTTCTGTTCTGCATCCCATCTAGCATTGGCACAATTGCGCACTGCCCTTCAAACTCTTCCCTGATATTTTTCTCTTCCTCTAACATGAGCGGTGTGCTTCCAAGCATTAAGTGCTTCAATCTGTGCAGGGTTTTGAGGTGGCTTCAACACATACAATACTCTTCTCAGATTTTCAATGACTCCCAAATTAAATGTGCCATAACGGGTAAACATCAACACATCTCTTTTCTCTGTGATCTTCTGCCATTGACTCAGCCAAATACATGTGTCAAGCCCTACGTTTATAAATACATAATGACTTGGTGATGCCTCTTCTCCCTCTCCAACAGGTATTGTCATAGCTCCCCTAATCCAATTCCATAAAGCCTTAAAGAATTCCATTTTTCAACAATAATATCAAGAGTCACAAACACAATTTCAATTTCAACCAAGAAGATAATTTATTTTTGCTCACAATTCCTGTTTGATGTTAACAACCAATAGGAGCAGGGCACTCTATGACGTAGTCAACCAATAACAGTGCAGCACCAATGCCAACCGTCTACCCTCAGTGAGGCACACTGTGACATCTTTCTCACTCCTCGGAGGGGCTCGCCCTCCTTTACAATTCTTTGCAAATGTTGCAATACAAGCACAAAGCAAATGCAAAAGCAAATTCAACACTTTTGTTTGCTCCACTAAAGAATGAATAGTATTTAATCACACAAGAAATGGTCTGGACAGACACTTTCCGGCCTAATTTGATTCACACTCGAGTGAAACCTCAACCAATGGGGAATTCACTGGGATTAGTGCAGATTCAACCCTGCTCACAAGGCTCGACTACACCAACTACACCTTACTCTCACACAAAAGTATTTGTCCCTACCTCAATTGTGTTGCTGATGGTACCTCACGACTAACACCACCAAACCTAGCAGACAATTACCACACAGGCGGTCATTCCAACCCTGGTGGTCCGAGACCGCCAGGGTTGGGGACCGCGGGAGCACCGCCAACAGGCTGGCGGTGCTCCCATGGGCATTCTGACCGCGGTGGTACAGCCGCGGTCAGTGACGGAAAACCGGCGGTGTACCGCCGGTTTTCCGCTGCCCTGGGGAATCCTCCATGGCGGCGCAGCTTGCTGCGCCGCCATGGGGATTCCGACCCCCATACCGCCATCCTGTTCCTGGCGGTTTCGGCCGCCAGGAACAGGATGGCGGTATGTGGTGTCTAGGGGCCCCCTAACAGGGCCCCAATAAGATTTTCAGTGTCTGCCATGCAGACACTGAAAATCGCGACGGGTGCAACTGCACCCGTCGCACCCTTCCACTCCGCCGGCTCCATTCGGAGCCGGCATCCTCGTGGAAGGGTGTTTCCCGCTGGGCTGGCGGGTGGCCTTCTGGCGGTCGCCCGCCAGCCCAGCGGGAAACCCAGAATAACTGCGGCGGTCTTCTGACCGCGCAGCGGTATTCTGGCGGCTACCGCCGGCCCTGCGGTTACCACGGCCGGCGGGAGTCAGAATGACCCCCACAGTGTCTTCTACACTGACAACTTATTATTGTCCCGGGATTTTAGGCTACATCGAGCCTGATAGCCACTTCAATTAGGGTTAAGCACTTCCACGTCCACACAACAACTTAAAACATCAGCACATCATCTTAAGCATCCTCAGCAAAACACTGCAAACTAGACATAAGCAACTGCAATGCACAATCCTATTGATTCTCACTCCTCCGCTGCTACAACTTCATTTCAAACTCTGGAATACTGCTGCTCCTTTGAATCAACCCATAGGATTTTGGAACCAGAAATGGGCTTAGGCAAACTTTATTAGCCCATTGCATTGACAAATGAACAGACAGAACACCTACATTCTCATGACAGCTGCCCGTTTTCTAATGCGGCTACACTCCTTTTTAGGTCAAGCGTGCAAGCATTCTGACGTGGGCTTTTAACCATGCCCACCCCACACCCATCATTATCACTCGTTCATGGGTTTGCCTTTCAAAAATCCTCTGTTATCATTGGTAAATGCTTTACATTTGTGCCTCCTTGGGACAGTTTTGTAACTGCCTTGGCCATTGACCCTGTTACATGGATAATTGCGCGCTTGCCGATACGTTTGACTGCAAGCAAACTTCTTTTTTTTCTTTTGTGTCTCTCCTTCACGCTCATGGTGGCCGTGGCGCTTTGAATTGGCTTGCTTATGTCAACTGTTTCACTTTTGATTTCTAATTTATGTGGCAAGAAACATCCAGTTAGGAATTTACAACTCTTATAGCTCTAACTTGAACAAACACCAGACCCATTGCATTATATCACTAGGTAGAGGCCTTGAACATCCATGATTTTCACTGCTTTTAATTGACTTGCATACGCACAACCAAAGCAGTTCTCCTGTCAAACGGCCTGCCATTCTAATTTGTTCTTATTTTGAATTTCTGCTCCTTTTGTAACTGGCACTGGGGCGCAGGTGTAACATTACCCTCACTGTAAATGTTATGATCACAAGGTAAGATGCAACCTAATCATAATATTGGATCTCCCTGAATTTTGTGAAAGAGTGGGCTTTAGCCAAATTAAAAAATATTTTTTAAGGAAGTATCGTTTATTGAGTACTAATGTGGGGCAACACATTTTCCTGCCCACATGCTTGAGATTTGTACTGAGAAAGAGGAAGAGAGATGGTACTTGATAGAGTTCCACTTGGATAGAATTCCATACCTTTGGTGCCCTGAATGTAAAGGCTTGGTGTCTAGTCTTCTCTTTCTTGTATTTTCTGGTCTCACGTCTTGGAATGCTGCTGCCTGTTTTGCTTAAATCTTGATACCCTTGATCTTGGATGCCAATTAGGAAGGGGTGCCGTTATGCACAATATCTTTATTAGACCTGACAGCCTTTAGGTGGTCTTCCGCCAAACGTTTGCATGCTTGCCTCACATTGTGCTGATTTATTTTTTGTTGGCCTTAGGACTCTGAGTACTTTACCAGTGCTGACCAGTGCTAAAGTGCATGTGTTCTCTGCCCTAAACATGGTTTGATTGGTACATCTATGTAAGACTTTTCATCCTTGGCGTGGTTTCCCTTAAATTTTTACCTCTGTTTCCCAGGTTGTTGATGTGTGCTGGATTCTGATTTTGCTGTTTGTGTTACTCTGGGCACTTTACCACTGCTAACCAGTGCTAAAGTGCAAGTGCCCCTTTATAAAATGTGTATGTAATTGGCTTATCCATGATTGGCATATTTGATTTATTAGTAAGTCCCTAGTACAGTGCACTAGAGGTGCCCAGGGTCTGTAAATCAAATGCTGCTAGTGGGCCTGCAGCACTGGTTGTGCCTCCCACATAAGTAGCTCAGTAATCATGTCTCAGACCTGCCACTGCAGTGTCTGTGTGTGTAGTTTTAACTGTAAATTCAACTTGGCAAGCGTACCCACTTGCCAGGCCTAAACCTTCCCTTTTTTTACATGTAATGGACCCGTAGGGTAGGACCTAGGTAGCCCCAAGGGCAGGGTGCAGTGTATGGTTAAGGTAGGACATATAGTAATGTGTTATATATGTCCTAACAGTGAAATATTGCTAAATTTGTTTTTCACTGTTGTAAGGCCTGTCCCTCTCATAGATTAACATGGGGGCTGCTACCTTTAAATCTGATTAAACTGTAAATTCCCTTTGAGAGCCTATGGACATGGGGAGTTTTGGGTCTCTGAGCTCACAATTTAAAAATACATCTTTTAGTAAAGTTGATTTTAAGATTGTGTGTTTGAAAATGCCACTTTTAGAAAGTTAGCATTTTCTTGCTTATACCATTTCTGTGACTCTGCCTGTTTGTGGATTCCCTGTCTGGGTCAGTTTGACAGTTGGGCTGGTTGCACCTCACACTAGACAGTGACACAAAGGGAGCTGGGGTGTAGTCTGCATTTCCTAATGAGCCATCTGTGCCAGAAGGGAGGGGAGGAGTGGTCACTCACACCTGAAAGGGCTGTGCCTGCCTTCACACAATGCAGTCTCCAACCCCATGGTGAGTGTCTGGGGCCTGGCCTGGGCAAGGCAGGATTTCACATTCAAGAGAGACTTTGCTTTGAAGTAGGCCTACTTCAAAGGAGAAATTGGGTAAAAGAAGGGCACCCAAAACCACAGACTTAGAACACTTCTGGAAACCAAGAGGAACCTCTGCCTGGAGAAGAGCTGAGGAAGAAGAGCTGCCCTGCCTGTGACTGTGCTTTGTGAAGCTATCCTGCAGTTGCTGCTTCTGCCAGAGTAAGAGGGCAAAGACTGGACTTTGTGTGCCTTCCATCTTGTGTAGATCTCCAAGGGCTTGATTTAGAGCTTGCCTCCTGTTGCTTGAAGTCTCAGGGACCGCAAAGACTTATCTCTGCCAGCCCCTGGAGTCTCAGGAGAGACTCCTACTCTGCCCTTTGGTGCTCATCCAGTCCCTGAGACCCTGAAAGGAGAAGCTGGCAGCCTAAAAGGAAGAAATACACGCACAGAACACTGTGTGGGCAAAAGATCGACGTGACTCAGATCTGCGGCTGGGAAATCAATGTGTCGCCTGCTTCGCGGCTGAAAATCAACTCTCGTCTGCAATGCGACCGAAGAATCGATGCATGGAGCTGGAGAAACGACTCGCAGCATCGCTGACGGAGGCTGGGAGATTGCAACCCGCTTTGCGTGGTTTTCGGAGTACCGTGCGGCTGGATTTCTGCTGCAAGTACCGCTGGGCGTGTTAAAACAATGCAAGGCCTGCCCGGACCCGAGAGTGCTGACCGGATTGACGCATCGCTCTCCTGTGGAGAGAAGAAACAATGCGCCCGACCCAACAAAAGGATAAACAACGCATGGAAACGCTCATGAGTGAAATCGACGCATCACAAGCCCTTTTTGATGCACCTGTCCGGGGTTATTTTTGACGCACCCAATGTACATTTTCACGGTAACAGTGTGAGTGTGTGTTTAAAACTACATGAAGACTCTTTTTGCTTTTTAATTGATAACTTGACTTGTGTATTGTTGAATTTTGTCGTTTTGGTCTTGTTTTGTTTAGATAAATATTTTCTATTTTTGTAAACCAGTGTTGTATCATTTTGTAGTGTTTTAATTAAGCTACTGTGTGTTGGTACAAATACTTCACACCTAGCACTCTGAAATTAAGCCTACTGCTCATGCCAAGCTACCAAGGGGGTAAGCAGGGGTTAGCTGAGGGTGATTCTCTTTCACCCTGACTATAGTGAGGGTCCTTGCTTGTACAGGGGGTAACCTGACTGCCAACCAAAGACCCCATTTCTAACAATCTACAATTGTCATATTTAGTTTACTTATAAGTCCCTAATAAAGTGCACCAAAAGTGTCCAGGCCATTTAAAACATCTTGCCAAGTCTCACACTCCTCTTTTATTATATGTAAGTTACCCCTAAGGAAGGTGCAAGCTAGCCGAAAGGGCAGGGTGCTATGTAATTAAAAGGCAAGACATATACTTTTAGGTTTTACATGTCTTGGTAGTGAAAAATTCCCAAATTTATTTTTCACTACTGTTTGGTCTACCCCTCTCATAGGTTAACATTGGGGATGCCACATTACATTTAATAAGCTATAGTTCCTGATTAGGAGGAGGGAGCTCTATCATGTTAAGTAGCTATTGAATTGTAATTATAAATCCTCTTTAATGCTAAAGTTGGATGTATGGTTGCAATTTTGAAAATGCCACTTTTAGAACCTTGGCATTTTCATGATCTTAACCTTGTGTGTCTGCAGCCTGTCTCCAATGTACATTTGGGCTGGGGTGACAGCTGGACTTTGTGCATTCCCTCTAGATAGCCACACACAAAGGGAGTTTGGGTGTGACTGATGGGCCATCAACATCCTGATGGCCCATCCTGTGCATAATAGGAGGAAGGAGCTGGACACATACTCAGAGTTACACCTGTCCTGTCCCCACACAAAGAGCTGCATACCCAGCAGTAGTGAGTCTGAAGCCATGACAGGAAGAAAGGACCTCTGTGCACTTTAAATACCCCTCTTTGAAGTCATATCAACTTCAAAGGCACAATTGGGTATAAGTACTTGACCTCTGGCCCGAGCAACTCAGTATTCTTCTGGACCTGAACCCACTCTGCCAGGACGAATAACTGCTGGGCTTAAGGACTGCTGCTTTGGAACACTGCTGCCTTTCTGTGTTGCCCTGCTGCATGCTGCTCTCTCTGACAGGGTAAAGAGTAAGCCTGGACCCTCATCACTAAACCCAGAGTGACTCCAAAGGCCAGCTGACTAGCCTTCTGCTTTCTGAGGACACAGGAACATCAAAGTCTTCCATCTGACTCCTGTACCTGGCCCATTGAAAGTGGACCCAGGTGCTGGCTCCAGTGGAACCAACACACCCACTGCTGCTAGAGCAGAATCAATGCTTTGCTGCTGTTGCAGGAGCAGAACCAGCGCATCACACTTAGACCCAGATCGGAACCACACTGCAGAGAGACAATCAACACATCCCTATGACTTCGTGGAGAAATCCAGTGCATCGGGTTTCGAAACTTTGCATCTTGGAACTGGTGCATTGCCTTTGGATCCAGTGCATCGCCAACCTAGAGCGTACAAAATCAACACATCACTCTAATTGCGGGGTCAACATTGAGGCATTACTCAACTGCACCTCACATCTTCATGCTGAAACAAGGATCAAGGTACTTTTGTTCAGCTGGCTTTGCATGGTCCCTGTATCTAGCCCACACTAATTGAAGTCACCTGAACTCTTGACTGTGCCTTGGTCCAGCGCGACCAGACAACACCATAGGCTCTTATTGCCTCTAAGCGCTATTTTTACCTTTTAATCTTTCAAAATCAACTTGTGCTTATTGGATTTTTGTCATTGTGGTTGTTTTATTTTTAAATTATGAGCTATTTTTCTAACTTGGTGTGGAATCTTATTATGTGGTGTCTTTACTGTTTTACTGCTTGAAGTGTTGCACAAATACTTTACACATTGCCTTTAAAGTTAAGCCTGACTGCTTTGTGCCAAGCTACCAGAGGGTGAGCACAGGTTAATTTATTGTGTGTATCTGATTTACCCTGAGTAGGATTGTGTTTCGTGCTTAGACAGGGTGCTAATTTCTGCCAACCAGTATCCCAATTTCTAACAGTCTTCCTCACCTTTATATTTGGATGTGGAGACATAGAAAATCCTTCAGCGAGCAGTGGTTAGGCGGTACACTGGGTGCTCTCAATATTTTGAACATGGGCAGCACAAAGGCTGGGATTTCACAGCACCTGGTGCACACGTGTTCAAAACCTTTTCGAAACGTTTGCCACCTGTGTGCCTCTATACATCATAGTTACTTAGGTTGTATCTGGGTTACTCCAGATAGCACTGATTTCTGATATAGTGGCTGCTCATCAATATGTGAAAAATTGGGAGTTTAAGGATGTTGATTTGGAATATAACCTAAGTGATAATGATGGCAGAACTTGCATATTCACTCACTCATCCAACTATACATTCTCCTCAGTGAGTTAAGGACCCGCTCCAGAGATCTGTTTCTAATATGCATATCAATCCTGCCTTAACTGTACATGTTCTTTGACTGATGAAACCTTGTACTAGTCTGCAGTGCTGGATCTACTCTGGTGTGAATGGAAGGTTGCACTTGCTGCATCGTGTGAGAGTGGGTAGCTTGCTTTGCTACTATCCTCCTGTGCCACTTCTGTGAGAAAGCAAATCTTGCACTGCTGCCACCTGATTTGTGTGTGTGCTGTGATGGAGAAAGCTTAGACTGCTGCTCCCGTACCTATATTTGTCCTCTGAAGGAGCAAAGCTTGCACTGTTTCTACTCAAGAGGTACCTATTCAAAGAAGAAAGGATACTTCCACTGCTGAATGAAGATGTTTCTACTTCTTATGAAGAAAAAAGTATATAGAGAATGCACTTGTATAGCATGCTCAAATGAAAAGGGACTTTCCCACAATATACTATATGAGATTCTTCTAGTCATAAGGAAGTTCTGTTTGCCATGTAATTCCTTGATTTAATAATGCCTGTGGAGTTTAGTCCTCTTGTGATCAGCAAATACCTAGAAAACAAACATCACTTTGCATCAGAGGTGACAAAAGAGGAAAATACCACCTGGCCTCCTGTAAAATGGATATCAGTTGCTTTTTTATGGCTGCAGCCACCTCAGTTGCCGATGGGCCTACAAGCAGGTGCCCATCAGAGAGACTTCTTGAATTCTGGTGATGACACCCTGCAGACTTCAACCTGCATCTCTCATATAAGAGGCAGCCAGTGGTGTGGATCCCACTAGTTTACGCCAAACTTTTGCAGCACTCAGCATCCTAGTTTATCTTCTGAAAATTGGCAATGGGTTATTCCAAGTTGACAGAAGGAGGGATAGAGAAGTAGTAATTGGCAGTTTCACTTTTCACATCACTCTCCTGTTGTTATTGCTATGCCATGGCACAAGTCAAGGTCTAATAGTTTTGAGCTTTGAGTTTTGAGCTCTAGAATGGAGAAGGGGAGGGCATTTCCCTTGATCCCAGTGATATCCCTATACATTGGAAGCCCCTGATGATGTGTGCCAGTTTTTCCACTCCTTAGCAGTGTAGGAGAAGGATGCCATTGTGGTGTTAACAAGACACACAATATAGTACAGAGAATGCAAGCGGTTCAAAATGTGGGTGATCAGGAGGGTGCCAAACAAAGGAGAGGGAAGAAGAAGTGGAGAAGGGGACCGAATGCCTAATCAATGTATTCAGCTAGGAATCTTCATGCTCCTAATAGGGGAGGCAAAGCCACAACAATTTCTCCAAGAGTTCAAGTGCTAGTGCTGGCGCAACAGTATGATTTACCAAAGCCCAAGACAATACTGCAGGCTGATCAGCTACATGCACACAGACATGTATTCCTCTGATCTCCCTGAAGCAGCGATCAAGGCTGTCTGTGAAGCAGGGAAGAGAACGCTAGCTCTGCTCTGCATCCCTACTTACTCTCGGATTCAATACATTTTAGTAACAAGCAGTAGAAGGAACAGGTGGTTGGGCAGATGAAATAGGAGAAAGTTTCCCATAGACACCACAAATAAATGAACAGGATACCACTCCATTAATTAATTTGTAAATCCATCACCTGTAGAAAAGCATCCCAACTTTGAACATGACATATAAGTTCCCAACTGTACATTTCTGAAGTACAGGAAGGCAATTAACGCGGAAGTATTGATGGCCGCGTTACTTACAGAATATTGCTTCTCAACCCCCTAACAAGCTTTGCTCTAAGGAAAGGTCAAGAAAGCCAAGCCTATGAATGGAACCTAAAAGCATGTAAAATTATTATGAATTAATACACTCTCAGATGAGTGATTGGTCAGGGCAGGGATGGGGAATTCGTATAATCAAAGATCTAAGGCAGTCACCAAGAATGCTAAAAGAGAAACGATTGGGCAGGCTGAGAAGACTGACTTGAATGCTCACCTGGAGAATCTTTTGAGCAAGGCAGATTGAACTAAACAGTGGACAGAAAAAATCCTGAAGTGGACAGAAGTGTTACTACAGCCAAACCCAAATGCCAGAATAGAAGAGTTTGTGTATGAGAAGTTGGACAGGAAAGCACCAACCCGTCTGAACAATTCCGAACAGTTGTCGCAGTACATGATGGATGCAGGAAATTAATTTGGTCCGGGTACTGCATATGGGAACGCACTAATCAAATGTGGAGAAACACAGAAACGAATTGGAACTGCAGACCGGGAACTCATGCATACAGCTGCAACAAACTTTCTCAACCATTAAGGAAGTTTATTGAGGGTGATTATAAGACACTATCTCGAAGCGCAAACTATTGCAAATCAAACGGCTGGATTTGGATGCACCAAAAACCAGATTAAAGAAGGCGCGAGTGGCAGAAGCCAGGGCCGCATGTGAACAGCAATTGAGAATAGCTCAAAGTGAATTTGATCGTCAAGCAGAGACTACCAGGCTTTTGTTGGAAGGAATCAGCAGCACACATGCACATCATCTTCGATGTCTGAATGACTTTGTAGAAGCTCAAATGACGTACTACACACAATGTTACCAGTACAAGCTTGACCTCGACAAACCACTTGGAAGTTTTCCATCTACCTTCCTTGCCAACAATAGTCAGTCTTCTTCACCGGGTGTGCCAAGTCTTCCAAACTCCTCTGTTTTAAATTCGACTTCATTACCTGCCACAAGCAATTCAGTCATTACTTTTGACTTCATTGAACATAAAGCATCTAGCGGCAACAGGAACGCCAGAGTTCTCTATGATTATGATGCTTATAATAGCAGTGAGTTATCATTGTTAGCAGATGAGGTGATAACTGTTTACAGTTTACTCGACATGGATTCTGATTGGCTGATGGGTGAACGGGTCAATCAGAGTGGAAAAGTGCCTATCGCATATTTAGAGCTGCTGAACTAAGACTGTATTGTATTGTATTAAGTGTCAATAATGGTGACACCATATTTATATGCAATTAACTCTTTATATAAAGCAGAATACGTGTAGTTCACGTTACTGTCTTAAAAACAATATCGTCCAATGATGTTACTGCCAATACCATTGCATGGTGTATACTCCAGAACTTGACATAAAACTTGTGTTGAGAGCTTTTACTTTGTGCAAGAATATGCATTTTCTTACCAGTTATAACTTAGTCCTCCTTTTCAATAGTCTATTTAGAAAGCTGGAAGCACCAGTTTCTACCGAATTTTGACATTGAAAGCAAGCTTTTTGTGTCAAATAAATTTATTGTAACTTAAAAAAAAAAAATATCAAAGACACAAGCCTCGAAGATATGGGATACTCCGTCCATCTCCCAAGAGAAACCAAAAAGGTATACATCCCTCACTCAAAGAAGCTTGACAGCAAAGAGTCTCTCTTTCTTCCTGTTCTTCCACTACTGGAACCTGAACTAGCCTGCGGCTCTGATAAGACTCCACAAACAAAGATGTTAATCCTAGTCACATAAATATTGCTGGACCCCAGTACCTCCAGCAGAAGGAATGATGCTAACAGGATAAATGCTACCGGAGTCTGAATGTCAACAGAAACCCAGGAAGCTACAGAAATCCACATTTCCTCCAGGAAGCCCCATCTTCAGTCAAAAAAACGTATGGGACCTCTCAATGATTAAGAAACATGGTCCCTCGTTAAGCGACAGGTGGAATCTTGCCATAAGAAATATGCCCAAAATAACAAAACAGTAGGCTTCCAGCGTCCTCAGAAATAAACGTTTGCCCTGTCTAAAGGATAGAGTTGGATATGAACGCACGTGGTTCAAGGACATGACATTTGTGAGCAATACTTGTAGTATTCATTCGGACCAATCAATTGATTGCATCATGATAGGGTATGGGGACAGTGACTTGCCAGGCATCCTTTTAAGGAGCAAAATACTAGCCCACATTTCCTCTAAGATGAAGTTGTTGTTGTGACCATTGACATCTTTACATTAGAACAAATTAATCTTTGTCCAGCGTTTGCCACTGTGAAAAGCAATGATTTGGGTCCTTCAAATCACCATTTAGGGGAGGGGGGCAAAGATGGTAAGCAAATTTGTAAATAAATGGTTGCTGCTAATTTTGACTATCAAATGCTTGATTTCCTTTCCGATTGATGCTTTCGTTGTAGTTTTATGTTTGTAACTTAATTCAATCCGAATTGTAATTATTCATTTTTCTTTTCTGTGCATGAAGGTCTTGAAGGTGATGTAGGCAGAAAGCAAGCCATTTGAGGTTGTGGAGCAAAGGGATACATTTTCAAAGATCTTTGATGGGGTGTTCTGCTGCGCTGCATTGCTCGTGAGTGCAGTTCAACATGTTTCTTAGAATCCAGCTGGGAGATATTTTCCTCAATTTGGGATGGTGGTGGAGACAGGACTTGTGCCTGGATGGCTGTTCCGAAGATAGCATTTGGGAGGAATGTTCTAATTCTGAGAAGCATGGTTAGTTGATGCCAAGAGGCCTTGCTTTTTTGTCCAATGAGTGATTGTGAATGCTCTTATTAATTTAGTGCTGATGGTGAATTGTAGTGTGAAGCCAACAAAGGTTCATATCTTTGAGCCTTTTTATACCCCAAGTAAGTTACTGATGAGACTGAGTTCTACATGGGTGGGATTTAGAAATTTAGTTTTGCACAATGGTAAGAAAAGTTTTCAGATGGATTATGGCATGGCCAAAAGTGACCCTTTTATCAAGCGGTGAACGATGTATAGGTGTATGCTGATGTCCATGTCATCAGGTAGGGCTGCCAGAGATTCCATGTATAAGTTGAAGTTCATCCATGAGATACTGTAGCATTCTGGGATGACATATGTGATGATCTTTGGGTCTGGACTCTGAGAAACACATCCGGACCAGCAGGATCCCGTTGGTTAGGTAGTAGCTGAACCACTACATTGCAGTCTCATTAAATTCAATTTGGAATACCAGTGTGGTGAGCCAGTGAGCGGTCCATGGTGCTAAAGGCAATAACTGTACTCAATTTAATGAAATTCAGAGGATAAAAGGATGAGTTGAGTTGACCTCCCTCCCTCCGATTCAAACTCATGACATGGAGATCAGAGAACATTCAAATCACCGATAATCATCAACCATTTGCTGTCTTTGTCCAGAAATCATTGGTAGGGAAGAGTAAGGTTCTGTGAATGATGGCATGTTTGAAGGTTTTGCCTTCAATGCCTCCCTGGTCGTGTTTCTGCATTAGGTAGCTTTGGCACTTGTTATAAGCTGCTTATGAAACTGAGTTGTTTCAGGGAGGTATGCTCCTCTAGCACCGATGTGCATCTCCATTTAATCTCTTGGTATCTGATGGCTTAATTGCTGTAGATGAACATTTGGCTGAACCAAGGAGTGGAAGTCTTAGATTCAACGGAGTGAGGTTTGAGTGAACATGGATGCACGCTGTTCATTAAGGAGCATTGTAGATGTCCTGAAGAAAGGATTTGGCATGAACATTCGAGTCTGATGAAGCTGCTAGTGCTGTCAGGCACCCATTGATCCTGAAGGATCTGTTAATAGATAAAGTTATCTTTCGTTCACCACGATGAGTACGAAAGGTGTGGCACTGGTCGATGGATACTTAAGCAATGAGGTATTGATTGTCAGTAATAAGCAAGCCCTGGCAAAGCCAATTTAATGTGCTAATACAAGCAGACAGCCTTTGTTCACCCTTGTATTTGCATGCATTAGTACATCAAAGTCATATCTATTGGCTTTTCACTTGTCACATTTTAGGATGGCCTCTCATTGGCAAAGAGCACTCTCAATTGTGTGACCTGTCATGCGAGCCAATGCTTAGGGGCACAGCAGTGTCTCTGGCACTACAGTTGCTCACCTAGTACAATTTAAGAGGTCTGGGACAGAGTGGGGACCTTTGGAAAAACAGTGGGTGAGGAAAGATATTGTGGGTGGCAATTTTGTAGCAGGTTAGCAAGTGTCCTAGGTGGAGTGAGCAAAGACAATGACCACACTCTCAGGGTCCGTCTGCTACCTCCCTATTCCATATTTCACTTTGATATTGAAAGCATTTGTGGGTGATGTTGGCTACAGGCAGCTTTAATTGCTTGTTGGCTTGATCTCTTGTACCGAATACATTCCATATATGTAGGATGGGATTTTGGTCATCAGCCCCTGCCTCAATCTTCGATGTCTTTGCTATTTATCTCATTTCTCTGCTCCTGGTTCAATGGTTTTCCTCCCTTTTCTTGTGCTTGTCCTGCCCAGGAGCATTTAAGTCTCACAGAGTTCTAATTAGATGAAGCATGTTTCCAATGCTCATGCTGGACCTTACTGATATTATTTTGTTTCCTTCTTTCTCCCTGCTATTCCTCACCCCAAAACCCTTCTTTTCGCAACTCTCCACCACCCAACTCCCTCTTGCACCCTCACAAGACCCCCATTTTTAACAGTATTTTGCCCTCTTTATGATATTAGTGGGCAGTCATCTTAAAAATTTTTTTCATCGTTTCGTGGAGCTTCTCACATGTGAGCATAGGCACATGTGAGCACGTGCACAGGAGGCACTTTTTAATGATTTTGTTTTCTTTTAACAAACCCAGTCAGAGAGGTCACCATGGATGTGCGTGTGTCTGCCTCAGCCAGGTTTCTATGGGATTTATTAAAATAAACAAAAGTGCATTCAAAGATGTCTGCCACGGGTGCACTCATGTGCACTGTGACTAACCTTCATAGACATTTGTAAAAGTGTTATTACACATTAAATATGGCTGCAGTCTAGGTGCATACATCCATGCTCGCAATCTTTGAATACACTTAGTAATGTTTTTTAAACCAGTTCCAAGGTGGTCTCTGAAGATGCACATTCATTTGATGCTGCAATATGAGCCCAAAAATTCCCCAGCAAAGCAATAGTTTTCACTCATGAGACATGCCGGTTTCACAAAAGCTTATTTTTATTGAAGAAACTCGTCAAAACAATATTTTGGAAAGGAGCATAATATAGTTAAGTATGGACTACCATGCAATGTTGTCCAGCAATCTATGTTTGAAAAGAGGCAGGAAGGTTCAATACATTTTCACCAGACAGTTACTGCTAAAGGCAGTGAAATTTATAAACCAGATTTTGGTCAGCAGGAATGCAAAAAACAACAACCTGATGATTATCTGATGATGATGAAAGCAGCAACAGATTGTTTCAATTGTTGCAGTTTTCTGAGCTCCTGTGACATGTCATCTGAATATTTATGTGCCTGACAGAGCAAATGGCTGGCCAGGCTCAACATAGCTACCCTCTCAACTTCTCAACTTTTATAAGCAACAGATTAGCCCCCCCTGCTGTAGTGTTGCCCTCTTGAGCCCATGTTGGTCCCCTATTTTAGCTTGTTTTATATTTAACATTCAACATGTTTTAGCTGCATTGATTTTGGCATGGCTTATTAGCAGTGACATTTTACAGACTTCCCTTGCATGATATTGTTCTAGGAATATATTGTACAAGTTGCTTGTTTTAGTTACCCTTTCCTCGACATTTAATCAGTACATTCTGTTCAAGGCTAGGAACACAGCACACAATATCCTAGTGCTTGCATTGTCCATTCAGGAGACAGCTGCTAAAATCTGGATATAGCATTGAAAAAGAGCTGTGCTTCTATCACAGTGCAGCTTTTATTAGATAAATTATGTACCTGCCCAGAAAGGATAGAGAGGCACTCCAGCCACAACCATCCTGGGATGAGTGCTGTATTAAACATGCAGCTCTGCTGTTGCTAACCTACCACCTTCCCCAAGAGGACTGCCATCCACACTACAGACTAAGGTGGTCATTACAACCCTGGCGGACGGTGTTAAAGCTGCGGGAATACTGCAAACAGGCCGGCGGACAAAAAAAGGGAATTATGACCCTGGCGGAAACCGCCAACAAAGACAGCCACTTTAACACTCTGACCGCCACGGCGGTACAGACAAACAGCGCGGCGGTTACCGCCAACAGACATGCAGGAGACAATGTACCGCCCACACTATTACAACCCGCCAATCCACCACCTTTTCCGGGGCGGATTCACTGTGGATAAAAACACGGCGGAAACAGCTTTTGCTATGGGAAAACGCTCACCTGAACACATCCCACGTGGAACGACGACTCCATGGAACCAGAGCTGCAAATATTCCCTGCCCTTGTCTTTCTGCTCCTCTACGAACAACCGCTACGTAGTCGCAGAAGACTCCGGTGAGTACTGCACCTATGACATGGGGGAGGGGGCAGGCAAAAGTTAGGGGGACACCCACCAAACACCCCCACCCTCGCATATCACAACATACACACCAATGCATTCACAAAAATCACAAGAACAACCCACAATCCCCCCGGAAGAATGAAAACACAATGCGAAATTCGGTCAAACATTATAATGTGCCAATATACATGTCATACAAAAATATACTGATATATATTAGAAAATCACTCATAATAATATACAATACGAGAAGTAGTGCAGATATGTACACAACAATGTCCGTGCACCAACAGTCCAAAAATGCATGGCCGAGGTCCACAAACGACACCTGACCACAATCGGAGAGAACACTGCCGGGGCATCAGATAGAAATACTACAGGGGGAATGGAAGGGGGGGCACCTCAGCCAGATGAATGCGAAGCCAGATCCATGACGGGGCACCATGCCCATTGACGTATCCTGGGGAGTGCAAAGCCACAGTCTCTCAAGTCTCTACAGTGGGTGGGTTGCCCACTGTGCCATCCAGGGGAGTGCAAAGCTACAGTCTCTCAAGTAGATGCAGTTCTCTACTGGTACTGGGTGGGACTGGTGCCCATACTGGATGAGTCTCCATGTGAAAGTTCCTGTCCTGTCACTGTCCCAGCTGCACATGGGATAAGGATGCCTGATGTAGCGGTCCATTCATTACTACATGGTGCCTGCCCTGTTCAGCGGTGCTTTGCCATAACGGTCTTTGCCCTGTTCAGCGGTCTTCACCATGGCGGTCTTTGCCCTGTTCAGCGGTGCTTTGCCATAGCGGTCTTTGCCCTGTTCAGCGGTCTTCACCATGGCGGTCTTTGCCCTGTTCAGCGGTGCTTTGCCATAGCGGTCTGTGCCCTGTTCAGCGGTGCTTTGCCATAGCGGTCTTTGCCCTGTTCAGCGGTCTTCACCATGGCGGTCTGTGCCCTGTTCAGCGGTGCTTTGCCATAGCGGTCTTTGCCCTGTTCAGCGGTCTTCACCATGGCGGTCTTTGCCCTGTTCAGCGGTGCTTTGCCTTAGCGGTCTTTGCCCTGTTCAGCGGTCTTCACCATGGCGGTCTTTGCCCTGTTCAGCGGTGCTTTGACATAGTGGTCTTTGCCCTGTTCAGCGGTGCTTTGCCATGGCGGTTCTGGTACGGACATTGGTGTGTGGCATGACGTTCCGTCATTGCCCAGCGGGGCTGTGGCAGCCGGGGCCCTCCTGGGCTGTGACTCTGGCGGTGGTCTCTGGACCAGTGACGATACTTGGGCCCTCCTGGGCTGTGACTCTGGCGGTGGTCTCTGGACCAGTGACAACGGTGCTGGCGGTTGTGTCTGGACCGCCGGAAATGATGGCGTACTTCTCCGCCGTGACACTCACAACAGGCTGGCAAGACTTCCTCTGGACCTTCCCCACCTTTGGTGGAGTCACAGCTGACTCTCCATTCCCCTCCGAACCCAGGTCAGTTGTTGTCCCACCAGGAGTCTTAACACGGTCCCGACGTCCACTCTCCAATTTTAGAGCCTTTACAGGGGGTGGGCTGCCAGTGCCTTGGCTCCGGGTCCTACTGCCTGCCCTAGTGGCCGGTGCACTCCACAATCCCTAAACTTGCACCACTGGTATTGGAGGCTTTTTGGCTGAGGCGCTACAACGGGACTGATGAATTGGAGGGGGGGTGGGGGCAAAAAGGTCAATTTTACACAGGGACAGTTTCTGACAAACACTGGGATGGGTAGCTGGAGGGGGTCTGAGAGTGGAGGAAGAGGAGGTGGTTGTAGGATGTGTTACTTTAGCTGTTTTGGGTGCAGGTGCAGGTACAGGAGGCTGTCGTGAGGTGGATGGATGTTGGGTGAGTGATTGCCGGTGTTTGGGTACTTTGGGAGGGGGTGTCACAGACACACTGGGAGAGGACACAGGGGACGTGTAAATGGCAGTGGAGGTGGTGAGTGCAGGTGAGTGGCTTGTGGTGCTGGGTGTCCTGGTGCGATTCCTGGTGCCTGTAGATGTGGTGCATGCAGGTGTGTGTGTAGATGAGACTGGGAGGGAGGAGGGAGAAGAGGAGGAGGAGGACACAGTGGAGACAGTGGATGTTGCTGTGTCTGTATGGGTGTGATGCTTGTGTGAGAGCCTGTGGTATGTGTGGTGCCTATGTTTGCTTGAGCTACTTTTGGGTGTTGACTTGTGTGCATGCTGGTCTGTAGGTGTGCTTGGGATGGGCTGGGGTACAGGGGATTGGGTCTGGGTGGAGGAAGTTGGAGGGGGGAGGCTCGACACAGGGACAATGGCTGCCATCAGTGCTGAGGCCAGAGATTGCAGGGTTCGCTGAAGGACAGCCTGACCAGAATGAATGCCCTCCAGGAATGCATTACCGTGTTGTAACTCTCGTTCTACACCCTGGATGGCATTCACAATGGTAGACTGCCCAACAGTGAGTGACCTGAGGAGGTCAATGGCCTCCTCACTGAGGGCAGCAGGGGTGACTGGGGCAGGGTCTGAGGTGCCTAGGGCAAAGGTGATGCCCACCCTCCTGGGTGAGCGGGCACGGGGCGAACGCTGAGGGGCTGCTGGGAGGGCGGTGCTGATAGGGGAGGTGGCGGTTGTACCTGTAGAAGTGGTGCGCACAGATGGTGCCACCACCACAGGGGAGCTCCCATCGGCAGACGAGTCCGTGTCGCTGGTTGGTGATCCGGTGGCCGACGTGAAGCTCCCCTCGCCCTCCGTCCCACTGGTGCATTCAGAGTCCGTGGTGTGGCCCTCCACGGCCATGTGGGATGCAGCTCCCTCGTGCTCCGGTGCCACTGTACCTCCGCCTGTTGATGCTGATGTACAAAAGGACAGGGAGAGCAGGAAAAGGGGGGGAGACAGAAGAACGAGAGTTTTAGTGCATGGTATTCCGCTACCGTTGGCGGACAAGACAGATGCAGCAGCCCCCTGCATTACGCCGTGCTCCTGCACTCTGCACACACAATTTTTGGGTTATGGCCTACATGGCAATGGTGGACATCTGAGCACATGGATGCCACAGGGGCAAATATACTTCGACTTGGCACTCTGCTGAGGTGGGGTTGAGTGCCACATGGCCTACATAACGGAGGGGCCTTGCCTACCTAACTCGCCCTGGCTTAGGGACACCCACAGCCCACCTCCCCCACCCAGACACCTCCACTGCACGCAAAGTCCACAGAATGAGGTTGTACTCACCCCCTTGTGTCTGCTGTGATGTCCTCAAGCGCCCATCCAACTCCGGGTAGGCCACCGCCAGGATCCGGAACATCAGGGGGGTCATGTTGCGATGGGCACCCCTCCCACGTTGGGAGGCCATCCCCAGCTGAGCCTCCGCCGTCTTCTTGCTGCAGCGGCGAATGTCCTCCCATCTCTTCCGGCAGTGGGTGTCCCGTCTGTGGTGGGCCCCCAGGGTCCGGACCTCCTTGTCGATGGCACGCCAGATGTCCCTCTTCTGGTGGGCGCTGACCTACATGACATGCACAAGGGAAGAGGAACAGTCATTACCAACTGCACCGTTGTTGTGAGTGGCCCCCTCCCTACTCTGGCCATGTGGCCCATTCATTCGCATGCATTAATGTTCAATCAACTCTGCCCACTTCCCTCTTCCACCCAGCCCTCTCCACCCAGGCCTAGCCCATACAACGTGCCCCCTGTGTTCTAACCTGTTGGTCTGGAGGACCGTAGAGTAGCGTGTACTGGGGGAGGACCCCATCCACAAGTTTCTCCAACTCCTGTGCAGTGAAGGCAGGGGCCTTTTCCCCAGACGCAGCAGCCATCGTCGCTTCCAGACCGAGGTCACAGCAGCACTAGCAGTGTAGGTCCTCTCCTGTTGAAGGTCAGGTATCTAGTGATTGAACAGTTAGAAAATGGCGGTGACGTCCGCGGCGGTGTGCATCATCACCGCCGGCGCACCTGTTCATTGGCTCCTGGGACCCATAGGGTCCACTGTTAACCAATACAGCATTGCGCCGCGGTCTACGACCGCCTACCGCGACGGTGTGCAACGCCAGCACAGTTACCCCACAATCCCATTGTCCCAGTTTAGAGGTCAGGCAGCCGCCATTTCAGGGGCCCACATGGCTTCATTTACTACTGCGTCACACATAGCTAGGCCTACACTCAACACACATACAGGAAGGGTTTCGTGAGTGGCGTAGTCTTGTGTGTAACTGTGGGTACATACCTGGAGGAATAGTGACTGGTTCTTCGCTGTTGTCCTTCGTAGGCACCGTCAGCTGGGACATATGAAAAGATGGCGGAATCCTCCGGTGTACCGACCGCTGGTGGACCTGTTGACAATGGAAGAACGACATTTAATCGTCACCTACCGGTTTGACCGTGCCACTATCCAGGAACTATGTACCCAGTTGGAGCCAGACCTGATGTCACCGATCAGCCATCCGACTGGAATCCCCGCTGACGTGCAGGTGCTGTCAGTGCTCCATTTCCTTGCAAGTGGGTCTTTTCAGACAACAGTGGCCATGTTATCAGTGATGTCCCAGCCTATGTTTTCCAACGTGCAGTCCAGAGTGTTGTCTGCCCTGCTGAAACACGTAAGGAGCTACACCATTTTCCCTCAGGTGGAGGATTTGCCTACAGTGAAGGGTGACTTCTATGCCCTTGGACATATCCCCAACGTCATAGGTGCCATTGATGGGACCCATGTAGCTCTGGTCCCCCCGCAGGAGTGAACAGGTGTACAGGAACAGGAAGAGTTATCATTCCATGTCCAGATGGTCTGGTTGGCAGACAAGTACATCTCGCAAGTAAATGCTATGTTCCCTGGCTCAGTGCATGACGCCTACATTCTGCGCAATAGCAGCATCCCTGATATGATGGGTCAACTCCAGAGGCACCGTGTATGGCTATTGGGGGACTCTGGTCACCCCAACCTGTCCTGGCTATTGACCCCAGTGAGGAATCCCAGGACCAGGGCAGAGGAACAGTACAATGATGCCCATGGGCGGACTAGGAGGGTGATCGAACGCACCTTCGGACTCCTGAAGGCCAGGTTCAGGTGCCTCCATATGACAGGTGGATCCTATTCTACTCACCGAAGAAGGTGTGCGACATCATCATCGCCTGCTCCATGCTCCATAATTTGGCTTTGCGACGCCAGGTGCCTTTTCTGCAGGAGGATGATCCAGATGACGGTGTTGTAGCAGCTGTGGAGTCTGTGGAGCCTGTGGACAGTGATGAGGATAAAGCTGAGGAAGAAGAAAACGACAACAGGGAGTCAGTCATACAGCAATATTTCCAGTGACACACAGGTGAGAACATTTTCAGATTTTACATTACATTCAATGTCACACGTCTACCTCTATCCTGTTTGTCTATTTCAATCACAATTTGTTAACTGAGTTGTACCCTTCCATTACGGTTTCACAGGTGTGGTAACCTACGTGTCAACTGCTTGCATCCTTCAAGGGCTTGTGATTTGTGACATAGGTATGTTAGCCTTACAATGGTACAGCCATTATGACACTGTCATTGATAATACAAAGTACGAAATCATCGACTGACTCCAGATTGTTTTGTGTTTCAAGGGTGTTTATTTAAGTGCAAATTATTGGAGGGGGTGGTAAAATGGAGAGGGGGGATGGTGGAGGAATGTCCATGGCAGAGTCCAGTCTATTAGTCTCACAGGTGCACTGCCCATCTGGGCATAGGAAGTGGAGTTGGGGCAGTTCGAATATGGACAGGGTAACAAAGTGGCACAGTGGGAGGACAATCAGGGTGGTCTCATTTCCTGGTGGGGGTCTTGCCATCTTGCTCTGTCCTGTTCCTGGATCTCAGGGACCACTTGCGTGGTGGTTGTCCATCTGCAGGGGGTGGGGTGCTGGTGTGTTGGTCCTGTGGCGGGGCATCCTGTCCACTAGCGCCGGCGGAGGTGGTGGGCAGTTCATCGTCCTGGCTGGTGTCAGGGGCCCCTTGGAGTGCCACGGTGTCCCTCAAGGTCTGCTGTATGTCCTTTAGCACCCCTACTTTGGTGCCCAGGGCGGAGCTGATGGTTCTGAGCTCCTCCCTGAACCCCAAATACTGCTCCTCCTGCAGCCGCAGGGGCTCCTGCAACTTGTCCAGGACCGTCGCCATCGTCTCCTGTGAGTGGTGGTACACTCCCATGATGGAGGAGAGGACCTCGTGGAGAGTTGGTTCCCTTGGCCTGTCCTCCCCCTGTCGCACAGCAGCCCTCCAAGTTCCCCTGTGTTCCTGTGCCTCCGTCCCCTGGACCGTGTGCCCACTACCACTGCCCCCAGGTCCCTGTTGTTGTTGGGAGGGTGGGTTACCCTGGGTGCCCTGTAGTGGTGGACACACCGCTGATTGACCTGTCCTGGGTAGGGAGGTTTGGGCTCACTGGGTGGGTGCTGTGCTGGTGTTACCAGAGGGTGGAAGGTCAGTGTTGGGCTGTGCCTGTGCAAGGGGAACCGACTGTCCCGAGGCCCACGATGGTCCGGGCTGGTCATCAAGATCCAGTAGGGCAAAGCTGCTCTCGTCACTGTGGGCCTCTTCTGGGGGTGGAGGGTGTTGTCTGGACCCTTCGGTGTGGTGACGGTCCTTCGTGTTCCTGCAGGGGCATAAGATCATGATTATTGCATGTGTGTGTGCAATGGTGTGCAATGGGTGGGTGTGCGTGAACCCCAGTGCAAGCATTCCTGTGTGGGGGCTTGTGTGGTGATGGTTGGGGGGGTGTTCTGGGTATGTGCAGTGAGCATGCTTTGGTGAGGGGTGACCATGCTTAGTTGTGTCATGCAGGGCTTGGTGTTGGGATGTGTGGTTTGTGTTATGGGTACATTAGTGATGAGTTGTAGTGATATGGGAGGGTGTGAGGGTGGGGGTGTGTGATAGCATGCAGGTAGGGTGGGGGATCTGATAGTTGAGATTTGACTTACCAGTGTCCCATCCTCCACCGACTCCTCCGAGGCCCTCAGGATGCAGGATGGTCAAGACTTGCTCCTCCCATGATGTTAGTTGTGGGTGAAGAGGTGGGGGTCCACCGCCAGTCCGCTGTCCCGCAATGTTGTGCCTGGAGACCGTGGAACGCACCTTCCCCCGTAGGTCGTTCCACCTCTTCCTGATGTCCTCCCGATTTCTTGGGTGCTGTCCCTCAGCGTTGACCCTGTCAACTATTCTGTGCCATAACTCCATCTTCCTGGCTATTGATGTGTGCTGTACCTGTGAGCCAAATAGCTGTGGCTCTACCCGTACGATTTCCTCCACCATGACCCTGAGCTCCTCCTCGGAGAAGCGGGGGTGTCTTCGGCGTGCCATGGGGTGGTGTGTGTGATGTGTGGGGTGGTGTATGTGTTGATGAGTGTGGTGAGTGTAGTGGTGTGTGGTGTTTTGTGCGTGGAAGTTGTGTGGGTGATGGTGTTGTGTGCCTCTGTGTGATGGGGTTGTCAATTGCTGTGCTGTCTCTCTGGCCTTCTTTCAGAATTTGTGGTCGTAGGGGTTTGTGGGTGATGTGGGTGTGTGTTTTATATAGTGTTGGGTGTGTGGGAGTGTTGTTTGTATGTGTATCAGGTGTGTGTATTTTGAATTGTCCAATGTGGCGGTGTTTTGTAGATGTTTGTGTATTTTGAGCGCGGCGGTGTGTACCGCCAATGGAATACTGCGGTTGAAAGACCGCCGCATGGATTCGTGGGTCGTAATAGCATGGGCGTGTTTCTGTTGGCGTGGAGGTGGAGGATTTGTTTCCGCCAGTTTATCACTGACCTTTGGTGTGGCGGTGTTGTGTGGGTGTCTGAATTTTGGCGGATTCCGAGATGTGTGTCATAATAGCTGTGGCGGTCTACCGCGGCCGCGGCGGTGTATTGGCGGTCTTCTGCACGGCGGTAAGTGCCTTTTACCGCCAATGTTGTAATGACCACCTAACTCCTGATGCAGTGTCTAGGTATTGGGCTACGGCTAATCCCTTAGATTGGGCAAAGGCAGAGGGTACACCCACTATGCTCTCAGTATAGTCCTAAGGTTATGTAGAAACATCTAGAAATCATTTATCATGGTTGGTTTATTCATCTTCTCTACCATGTTTGTGTTTGTAATGCTGATTCCTTTGATTTGTTTCATCTGTCTAGTTATCACAGCTCATTCTTTCGATACTAGACTATTGTCTTAAGAAATGCACTGAAAACCTATTTCGTATCACTCTTATGTATTGCCTGGGCATGCATGTGTGATACAACGAAATTGTGAGGTCTGTTTCCACAACCTCCTTAAGAGTAAGAGTGTCATACTCAGGTTGCTAAAATCACCTTTCACTTCAGAGGGTTGGGGTGTAGGTGAGGCACTGGTAGCTAGCCAGGAGTTGGGCTGGCAGTTTCTGACAGTGTGGATGGATTTAGTCTCCCACATTCTGAAGTTCTGTCATCCTAATATGCTGTCCTATTATCTTAGTAGAACTGCATATTGTGTGCCACAACTTTCATAGGTAATGTACTTATTTAACACATCACCTGAGTAGTTTTCTCTTGTATATCCAAGGTGCCCTATTCCGCTTAATATGGAGACGTCCGTGGTGTTAGGGGTTTTGTCCTCCTCATCATTATGGGAAGCACCTATATTTGTCTGTATGTTTTTCAAGCTTGAACCTTTAAAAGAATACCCCACCTTAATACTTCCCTCTCCGAGTTCTCATACTAAAATGGTGAATCCAAATAATATTCTTGCTAACTGCAGGCATGCAGTTGCAACACATTTAAACATGCATGGGTAACCAAATGGGGGTGGAGATAGTACCTTCATGGTTGATGCACACGATGCTCACAAAACTGAAGTATTTTACTCATGGGTCACTTTTCCTGGAGTCAGTGCTAACCCAAATACATTTCATACTTAAATAGCGGCAAATGTACCAGGCCAATACAGACCATATCATGATTTTGAAATACCCTTAACATTTCATTTGAAATTGTTTCCAATGCACCCTACCACATGTTTTAGAAATTATCAGACCGGTTCCCCTCAGTAATGATGAGGCCACATGTACAGTTCTAGCTGGCTCGCAACACCATGTTTTAATATACAGAGTTTAGTTGTGGACGAATTGTGCTCTTGATATAATAATTTAGTTAGGTTATACGGATGTTTAACGCACTTTGTTATGCATACTTTAACAGCTGCCCCAGTGAAGGCTGCTCAAACTGTCCAACTACAATTGGCTACGCCTGGGATGAACCCAGTGACCATTAATGCTATTATGGGTAAAGTATCCACCAGATGGGATGAAATCCATTCTGGATTACTCAAAAAATGATTCAGCTTAAAGCACTGTATTTCCATATGGGAACCCAAGATCAACCTAGAATTCTCACAATGTGCTTGCCACTTGGGATGGCTCCCTTCATTGACAACTGTGCCACATGTTTGCTGCAATACATACCATAACTCATAGTACACCATCTCTTGCTTTTTTACTCGATGTGAAATCCGCTTCTGTTCTGGACTTGGGGATCAGCACTGGTAATTCACCAATGAATCACGCAGGTTCCATTAATAGATCAGACTCTCAAGTTACAAAATCTATTGCTGAAACCCATATAACTATAAGTCGAGATAATTTGGAGGCCAGACCAAATAAGCCACCGCTTAGATCTGAAAGGACAACAACAAGCAAGCACAAGAGTCTTCTACAAAACCCTGGGATAAACAAAGAAACAATAAAGAAAAACAAAATCACAGGGAAAATCTCTGAAACTGGAAAGCTCTGAGAAATTTTATAATACACACAACCGTGATACTTTAATACAACGTGACAGGTATCAGTACACTGATAAACACACTTCTCATTCTTTTCAGGTCTCATCGGACAAACGGACTGTGAGAGTGGGCCAGTCAGAGAGTAGATATGAAGAGAATGTGAAACCGGAAAAGGACTCACAGCACTTGTCTGACCTCATGATAAAAAAAGAAGAGAAACTTCCACAACAAAAATCCCAATTTAAAAAGCGGAAGGTTGCAGGACTTTCAGCAAAATATGTGGCACATACTGAGAACATTACTTCAGAGCAGGACGTGGGCAGTGACTTCCTTAGACAGTGCGATACAGGTCACAATTGTTCGCCAGAATCTTCAAAGGTTTCTGGTTGCAAAAGCAACTAACGACTACATAGAAGTCGAAACCTCAGTTCGGCATGTCACCCCTCCTGACAGAGTGTATAAACTGAATATACAGATGGAGAGGGACATAATGCACACAATTAAATACATTTTCTGAGAAGCCCTAACACTAAGGCCCTCATTTTGACCCTGGCCGTTAGCAGACAGCCAGGTTCACGGTTGCGGTCAGACTGCCGCCAAAGTGGCGTACCAACTGCAACATTATAACCGTGGCAAAAGCACCATGGTTGGACCGCCGATACCGACAGGTTGCTGCCAGTCGACAGCCTGGCGGTCTCGGAGGTTGTAGCCCAACAGGGCAGAGCTGCTTGCAGTGCTGCCCTGGGGATTACAAGTCTCCTTTACATCAGCCTTTGCATAGCGGTAGCCCCACCATGCAAAAGCTGGCGGAAAGGGGGTGCCAGGAACACTTGGCATGGGCAGTGCAGAGGCCCCCATGGACAGCTCGTTGCGCTTTCCACTGCCCAAAGTATGGGCAATGGAAAGCACAATGGGTGCTGCTGCACCAGCTGCACTGCCACATTGGCACCAGCTTGATTACGAGCAGGCATCAATGTTAAGGCCCTGTTCACCACAGGGCCGGTGGGCGGAAACACGCTGGTCCTGTGGTGAGCTCCTAATAGTGCCAGTGGTGTTCAGGCCACACTGGCGGCCTGATGGCGGTATGAGTTTGGAAGGCAGTGGAGGCCACCCGCCAAACTCGTAATGAGGGATTTAGTTATGATTTAGTTTGCTAGAACTCGTCTACAATGGGAAGTTGTAAAATTACCATCTTTCTTGATTCTTGTTCCTGAAGAAGTTGAACAAGCCTACTATGCAGAATCGGCCCTTGTGCAAGCCCCTGCACTATATCGCAACCACGTGGGCTGGGATAAGGACTAGCCTTATCATGTAATACCCATAAGGTCCAGCCTGTACGTGCAACCTCAAAACCCAATAAAACATGAAGCAAAAGCTCCCTTGAGGGAAATTCTCTCTCAACTTGAGTACTAGGGAGTCATTGAACCCTGTGTATCTCCCATTCACACAGTATGGCTTTAATGAACAATATTGTATTTAAAAAATACAAAACAACCCTTGATACATAGCACCTGAAAACAGGGATTTAACATTTTTTTTCATGCTTGGATCTCAGTACCATTTTTGTTGACTCTCTCTGGGGTATAAGAACAGTCTTGGTCTGTTTGCTGCCTGTGTTACATCAATATTGCATGACATTGATCCAGAAGCATTGTCCTATGCTAATGATATATATCTCATAGATGATAACTTATACACACACTTAGCCAGGGTAGATCACGTTGTTTTGGAATTTGCTTAACATGGCTAAAAATTAAATAAAAAACAAACAAATTGCTTTTGTCAGTGTCCTGTTTTTAGGATATGAGTTGTCAGATGAGCGAAAGAGCTTGGCACCATACTTCCTAGACAAGTGTGCCCAATGACAACCACCAAACACTATTAAAAAACTATAATCCTTATTAGGATTCTTCAATTTTGTCAAAACATACATTCCTGATTATGCAAAACGCATAAAACCACTGAACAATTTAATTTGTCCAGACTTCTGAAGCAAAGATTGGACACCAAAACATTCACAAATTCTCAGATCACTACAGATTGACATGCTTGTAGCATGACACTTATACACATGTGTATATAAAACAAACTTGGTCATCCGGATACCAGGTACCATTGACATCACATACAATTAACGTGACGCCGTGCTGATTGCATATAAATCACATTTATATTCTTTTTTTTGTTCAAAACATTTTATTGAACATTTTGCGAAAAAGACTACAACACAAAGGAAAAAAAGAGTAAAAAAAGAAAAAGAAAAAATAATATTTGGCATACTTTTATCACACTGGATTAGAGAAACCAATATTGATTTGCTTCAGTGGCTGGAAAAAAGAATAAAATACATGAGTGTTTCTGAGAAACAATCATTCTAGTACAAAACACTTGTAGAGCCATAGCATCCCTATTTTGGGGTAATTTGTCTGAGAGTCCAGGGAGATAGGGAGATAAAAATGGAGGGAGAGGAAGGATGATATGAACATTAGTATAAAACAGGGTATTCAGTAGTACTGACAAAAAGTATATACAGTTGTAAGAGTGTACCTTGGGAGATACCCTCAAACTGGTAGTTTACAGACAAAGAGGTCCAGGGTTTCTCAGACACAAGGTGAAGGTCACACCTGAATGTTACCTTTTATTAGTGCAAGATGTATCCTCCTTAAGTGTGTTACCCAGACCCACCAAAAGTGATAAGACACCTTTTTGTTGGACTTCGAATCAATTAATATAACTTTAATCGCAATAGTAAGTAAAAGATCTAGCAGGCCAAGATCTGAGATTGAGAGGTCGACTGGAGGTTCCATCAGCAGTGGGCTCAGAAGCACTGATGGGAATGATAGGTTTATTTGGCATTGAAAAATCACTTCCAATTGTAACAATATGTTTTGCAGTAATCGTGTAGGTTGGGGCATGTAAAGAACATATATTACTTGTCACCAATATCGGATTCGCATGACCAACATGTATTGGTGTCTCTAAGCTTTAATTGGGCTAGTTTAGCTAGAGTCCAGTATAAGTATAAAAAATGAGTTGCAAAAATGTTTGTCTGGAGAATAAAAGGAATGAGTTTATGTTTATACATTACTGGGCCCCAGGTTTACCAAAATTGATCGTCACGGGTAGCTAAGTCTTTAGAGGAGAAATAGGCAGACCACTTCTGTATTAAAGGGGTAGTATGTGGTATTTTGGAGGTATTAATGATTTTGTATAATTTTGAGGCTATGCGACCTCCACTTAGAAATGTTTGAAGTTTAGGGATTATTTGGGAGTGTTGGAAGAGGGAAGTTTTGAGATCTTTGCCTTGATGGCAAGGAAGGCATAGGAATCTAAATCTGATAGGTTATGTGTATTTTTGAGATTTGTAAACTATACGGGTTCTCTGTAAGAGTAAAGGTCCGATAACATTGCTATACCTTTGGCCGCCCATACTGGTGCAATGATTGGAGAAAGTTGGGTTGAGATTTTCTTACTGTGCAATAGAGATAAAAAAAAAAGGAATTTCAAATGTTGGTATCTAAGACACCATTCAAGGAGATGAGTGCTGAAATAGTGTCTTTAAAAATTTGTAATGAGTATTTAACAGGTAAATGGAATATAGTTAAGGTGGATAATAATGGGTAGGGTTAAGCAATGATAGATTCAATGTCTAACCAGATGGTTTCTTAATTGGGTCTGTTTCAAACCAAAGCATGCCTTCGGTAGCCAGAAAAGCCATTTGATAATGAATCCAGATGGGGATATTACAGCCCCCCAGTAAGATAGGTGTTCTTAATTTCTTCAAAACGAGTCTAGGTTTCTTGCTACATCAAAGGAAAGAAGAAACTTCTTTGTTTAATTTGAAGTGGAATTCTGGAGAAAGGCGTGAATTGATCATACTAGCCAGAAAATTGACCAAGGGAGGGATCATCATTTTAATGGTGTCCAATCTTCCCCACCGCAATATATGTTTTGGCAACCATGTGGATAGTAATTATTTTATTCTAGTTAGGGATCTATGTTCATTGTCAGAAACTGAATCAGGAAGATTATTGCTAAACCAAACCCCAAGAGACCTGATGGAGGGTTTCCTATGAAAGCTGGATGATCCCACTATAGTAGGATGGCAATTCACGTTTAAAGATAGTATCTCTGTTTTTTCTTTATTCAGGGGATAACCTGAATGCTGTGTATATATGTTAATAATATCGGATAGGAGAGCATTAATGGTTGTATCAGGTTGTTCCTGTAAAGATCAAAATATCGTCAGCGTAGGCTGCCATCTTGTAGGATCTGTCCCCAAAAAGAATACCTGGGATGGCCGTATTCTCATTGATTAACAAAAGTAAGGGGTCAATTGCTGACAGAAAAACGCAAAGGTGATAAGGGACATCCCTGATGGGTACCTTGTTGATGCAGGATTTGTGAGGAGGAGGCACTGTTAATCCTTATCCTAGCAATCGGGCTATGGTACTAGGCCATAACCATGGCAATAAATACTGGTCTAAAATCATGTTGCTGTAAAATGGCTCTGAGGAAAGGCCAGGAGACTTTATTAAATGCCTTTTCCACATCCATGGTGATGGCTGCGGAAGTGAGTGGGCTGGAGGATTTGGAGGATTTTTCATTGACATGAGAGAAAAGTCAGATATTATCACTGGCTAGTCGCCCTTTGATAAAACTAGATTGTGATGGGTGTACTAAAGTGGGAATGAGAGGGGCAAGTCGCACAGCAAATATTTACACATATTTATTTGCTTCCATGTTTATAAGGGAAATGGGCCTAAAGCTTTTTTGGTCTGAATGGTCTTTCCTTTCTTTAAGAAATATTACATTATGTGCGTTGGCAGCAGAGCCTGTTACTTGTCTTGGGGAAGCGAATTGTGTTAATGTGTTCCCCAGGGTGTCAAGAATCGAATCCAGAAATGTTTTGTAAAATTCAATAAGAAGACCATCTGGTCCAGGAGCTTTGGCAGAAGGAATTGATTTGATAGTGCATAGTGTTTCCATTCTGGAGATTGGAGCTGCCAATTTCTGCTGGTCTGATTGTGAGATTTGTTTAATGGATAAAGGATTTAGAAAGTCTAAGCAAGTGTCCACTGTAGGGAGTATATACCTTGGTATAGAATGTCTGAAATACTTTGAGAATCTCATCATAGGAGATAAGGATGTTGTTTTCATCGTCTTTGTTAGATACTAGGGAGTTCTTGCTTTTTTCAAATTTAAGATAGGCTACCTGCCTTGTTAAGATAAAAGAGTGTCTTGCCCTTCTGTGCCTACACCCATAGGTGGGCCCTTTTACTAATTGCGGTGTTAAATTCATATTTGAGGCATTTTAGTTTTGTCTTAAGAGATGGATCATTGCTCTCTCTGTATAGGTTTTCTGTGGATTTTATTTCTGTGGATAGATTTTGAAGTGTCAAGGTGATCAGTTTATTCTTATGTGCCATGCGAATAATGAAATGACCACTCATGACAAATTCGAATGAATCCCATAATGTCACGGGGAGGATACAGAGTGTTAATTTATTTTAATGAAGTGATATATTTCTTCTTAGAGTTCTCTGATGGACGTTGGGTCATCTAAAACATCCAAATTCATACACCACAATTTAGCTTTAGGTTGTACGGGGATGATATGGAGGCATGATGATATGACGGCGTGATCTGATATCGTGATCGGTTCAATGGTAGTGGAGGCAGCACAATGTAGGAGTGATTGGTCGACCAAAAGGTAATCTATCCTTGAAAAAGAGTTATGTGGTGGGGAAAAGAATGTAAAATTGCTCCCTGTAGGATTATGCAACCTCCAAGCATCAACGAGTTTGTGGGTGGAGCATAGGTTAAGTAACGCTTTGTTTGATTTAGGGATTCTGTATCGAAAAGCGGTTTGGAGGTTTAAAATAGGGTCCATAGGTAAGTTGAAATCACACCCGATATGACCCGAGCATCAGTTGGGAGGACTGCTATTTTAGCAAAGAGTGAGGCTTGTCGGTGGTAGGAGCATATACATTAATTGCATATAGTTTGCTATATGTGCTTTGTAAGCGCATGATTAGCCATCTTTCATCATTATCAGGCTTAGAAAATATGACAGAGAGATTGAATGATTTTGAAATGAGTGTGAGGACTCCATTCTTTTTGGCGGAGGCAGGGGAATAAGTAACATCCGTAATCCAACCATAATGCAAAAACAAGGACTCTTTATAGCAAAACCTTGATTCTTGTAGGAAAATCAGATCGCCATGGAGTGAGTGCCAATATTCAGCAAATTTTCTCCACTTTACAGAGTGGTTGATACCTTTGAAATTGAAGGAGATCGCCTTCAGCATATCAGAGGTCATTGTATAGAAAGAGAAGAGGCAATCAGATAATGTGACTGATATAGAAGAATTGAACCACACTGAGTTTTAACATGTCTGGAATATGTCAAATAAGTGGAAAGGGCATAAAGGGAAAAGGTTGAGGTCCTAAATGGGACAGAAACCATCCTAGGTGTATCGAAAAGTCTTGATGAACGAGGTGCAGAAAACAAGGTGATGGGAGCCATTTGCAAGTATTCGACAAAGACTAGAACATATAATAGATACATTCAAAACAACTGTGCAAGGACAAGCATTAACCCGCAGCAGTTTGCACAAGAGAATCACAACTGTCTCGCAAACCATGACACATTAGTTTGAATAAAGCATCATTAAAACTCAGATGGTAACATTATCAATGGCAAACATTATCATTAGAAAAACCGCATGGAAAGGAATAACAGATTGTAAACTGCCATTTTAACATGTATCCCAAAGAACCACATAGTAAATGTAATTTCAAAATATGGTAGTATGAGATAAACAGTAGCCAGATCATGGGGGAATATTCTGGATTAACCGAGCATGGAGCCAAGATATCAGAAGATAGTTAGAGGTGGCTCTGTAAATATTGAACATTTGCCGGAATAGCATACTTTACCCAAAGTGAACCTGGTGATGGCATATGCGAAATACAAGACAAAATAAATACCAGTGACTAGTTATGGTGTCAACTTGGCAACAAGTACCCCTTGTAATTATAGGCCTTGACATGATAGCCCACATAAAGACTTGCTGATACATTAAGTCACTTAAACATGTCATTATTTTTGACGGGACGTAGTGTCACCCATATGCGTCTCAGTGGTGTTGTCCAGGAAGGTGCGTAATTCTGATGGATCAGTGAATACATTGAATGTGCCCTGATAGTTTATTTTGAATTTAGCTGGTTCGATGAAGGAGTGTTGAATTGACCTGTCTCCAAGCATATGTTTCAGTGCTAGAAAGCCTTTCCGTTTCATGAGTGTATCGCTTGCATAGTCTTGTGGAATACCTACCTTCAAGCCTTGCCAAGATAGGAATCTTATCTTCTTCATGTTGTTCAGTATAAATTCAGCATGCTGAAAGCGTAAAGGCCGGAATATCATTGCTCGAGGTACATTCATATTCTTGGGTTTATAGTTTGGAACTCTGTGAACACATTCAATCTCGAAATCCTTGCCCAAAGTGGTTCCCAAGGATTATGGAATCTATGATTAAAGAAAGGCGATGACTGAAGTAGATTTATCCTCGTCACCCTCCGGAAGAACAAACATTTGAAGATTGCCACGTATATTACGATCTTCCAACTTGTCAGTTCTATTAAGATGTTTGGAGTGAGTTACTAGACGGTCTTAAAATATACTTATTCGACTTTCTACATTAGTGAGTCGCACATTGATTTCTTTCAGCTTTTTCTGATAGCAGTGATATCCGCTTGTAACAGGTAAGTATTGGTTTTTGTGCTATGCGCCATTCATATACAACATTGAGTTTCTTAAGAATTATCTCGAGGGTAGGTTGACTTTCATGTTTTTCTTTGATTGGGGAATCAGGATTTGGTATATCATGTTTTGATCTCTTAGTGCCTGCTTTGCTGTCTTTTTCCTTCCCAGATTTCAGTTCACAGTGGTCTGCCATGGTGCGTAATGGGCGTGCGCCTCAGGTAATTCAAGCAAGGGTACCCTGGACCAAAAAATAAGGAGCGGGACAGGAACAAACTGAAGAAAAAAAGCGAAAAGCACCAAACTCCTAAAGAGGTTCCAACAAGAATCCTGAAAGAGATTATCAACGTTGAGCGTTAAAATATGTACACATACATAAATAACTAAACTATTTCAAATAATGTATAGAATGATTTTATTATTATTCACCCATCACTAATATATATATGTAAGAGCGCTCTAGGGACAAAAAATAAAACTCTCTCTCTACCCTCATTCATACCCAAGTATACCGCACACATACATCAATAAAAAATAAATAAAATGGAAAAGTTGCTTAGTCGGTACAAATGTCATCAAAATGTTCCACTAGAGAGGGCACTTTTGTCCATAACATAATTTGTATATAAGAATAAATTAAATATAACTAAGGTCCTCATTATGACATTGGCAGTAAGTCCTGCTTACTGCCATGCAGCCTGCTGCCAACATACCGCTACCGCAATGGTATACTGCTACTCATATTATGACCCACACATAGCAATCCGTCACTATACAGACACACACACAAGTCCGCCAGCTCAAAGGTCAGTGATAAACTGGAGGTACCAAAACCTACACCGTTACGCTAACAGAACTATGCCCACAGCATTATGGCCCACGAATCACCGTGGCGGACATTCAAACGCGGTAAACCATTAGCAGTACAAACCGCCGCTCTCAAAACACACACACACTAACAAAACAACACCACATTGAACAAATCAAACTACACACACCTGACACACATACACATACCACACCCACATCACTATAAAACACCCACCCGCATTACCCACATCCCTTTACGACTAACAAAAATTGCCACTAGAGAGAGATACAGCAAGAGCACCCACACAACCAGAGCCACAGAACACGATCACCCATGCACCATCCATGCACCTCACAGCACACACCCCAACACATCACTCCACACACCCTTACACACCCATGGCACCACAAAGACACCCCGGGGTCTCAGAGGAGGAGCTAAGGGTCATGGTGGAGGAAATCATCCGGATAGAGCCACAGCTATTCGGATCACAGGTGCAGCAGACATCCATCGCAAGGAAGATGGAGCTATGGCGGAGAATCGTGGACAGGGTGAACGCTGTGGGACAGCACCCAAGAAAAATGGATGACATCAGGAAGAGCTGGAACGACCTACGGGGGAGGTGCGTTCTGTGGTAGCAAGGCAACTGATAGCAATACAGAGGACTGGCGGTGGACCCACACCTCCTCCCCCACAACTAACAACTTGGGAGGAGCAAGTCTTGGCCATACTGCATCCCGAGGGCCTGGCAGGAGTAGCAGGAGGAATGGACTCTGGTAAGTCAACTCTCTACTACTTTCAACCCCCTATCTGCATGCCATCATATACCCCCACCCCTACCCTCACCCCCATCACACCACCACCTCACATACACCCCACTATCACAACCTACCCATCCCAGTACCCAGCACTTCATGCACCACCAATGTATGGACACCACCTACAGCCCTGCATGGACACCCATCACCACAGCATGCACACTAGAGAGAATCACCTAGCCCACAAAATAACTATTCACACAAGGCAAAGCTGACAGGGCAATCACAACCATACAGGGCAACACACTCATGCACAAGATGTCACACACAGAAACAATAACACTGCATTTACATCTCCACAGGTCCCCCACACAACATCACCGGAGAGGAGGTGCCAACAACATCCAGTCCACTCCCCCCGAAGGGGCTTACATTGATGACAGCAGCTTTGCTTGTCTGGATCAGGATGACCAACCTGGCCGATCAGGGACCTCCGGACAGTCGGTTACCCAGGCACAGTCCCATACCACCACAGAGCCTCCCCCTCAGGAAACACCAGCACAGCACCCACCAGTGGGCCCATACCTCTGTCCCCAGGACACATCAATCAGCAGTGTGTCCACCACTACAGGGACCCTAGGGCACACCACAAATACAGGATGATCAGGGACCTGGGGTCAGTGGCAGTGGGCACACGGCTCAGGGGACAGAGGCACAGGACAACAGGGAAACTGGGAGGACTGCTGTGCGACAGGGGGAGGACAGGCCCAGGGATCCGACTCTCCACGAGGCACTCAGCAACATCCTGGGAGCATTCCCAGGAGACAATGGGCCAGATACTGGCCAAGTTGCAGGAGACTCAGCAGCTGCAGGAGGGACAATACCTGGGGATCAGGGAGGACCTGAGGGACATCCACACCACCCTGGTCACCATTGCAGGGGTGCTGGCAGACATGGCCAACACTATAAGGGAGGCAGTGGCACACCAACTGTCCCCTGACACTAGCCAAACCGATGAACAGCCCTCCACCTCCGCTAACGCTAGTGGACAGGAGGCCCCGCCACAGAAACAACAGCACCCTAACTCCTGTAGAAGGAGAACCACCCCGCAAATGGTCCCTGCGATCCGGGCAGAAGCCAGAGAACATTGCCAAGACCCCCGCCCGGCAATAAGACTCACCTGACTGTCACCCTTGTGTCCCACTCTGTCACCCTGTCCACCTTGAACTGCTATTGCTCCACTTCCTATGCTCCCTTGGACAATGCACCTGTGATACAAATAGACTGGACTCTATCCTGGACTCTCCTCCACTACCCCCCCCACCCTATAGCAATACCCCATCCACTTATTAGCACATGAATAAACATACTTGTAAAAAATACAAGTATTGAGTCTGTCAAGTGATTGAACTATGTATTCATTTCACAATCTGTAGACATTGCAGTTCAACTGTACAGTAATGTATACTTAGGTATGACCTGTAGTTTGCTCCAGTCAATACTCCAGGAGCCAGAGTGGGGCACACATGTCTGTAAATAGACATGTCAAAGGGTACAATAAGTGGCCATAGTAGTGGGAATATCAGCCTGCCAGTTAAAATTTACAAAACAAACCTGCATTGGTAGGTGAAGTTACAGTGTCTTACCTGTGTGTCACTGGACGTACTGTCGAATGATTGCTGTTCTGTTGTCCATATCCTCTGCCTCATCTTCGTCACTGTCCACAGGCTCCACCGCTGCCACACGCCCATCTCCAGCCTCATCCTCCTGCAGAAAAGGCACCTGCCGACGTTAGGAAAGGTTGTGCAACATGCAACATGTCACAATGATCTGGCACACCTTCTTGGGTGAGTAGCACCGGGAACCACCTGTTTGATGGAGGCACCGAAACCTGACTTTCAGAAGGCCAAAGGTTCGCTCTATAATTCTTCTTGTTCGCCCATGTGCCTCATTGTAACGTTTCTCTGCCCTTGTCCTGGCATTCCTCACTGGGGTCAGTAGCCATGAGAGGTTGGGGTAACCAGAGTCACCTGAAAATACAGAGGGATACCTGTTAGCCAGACACTAACCCTTCGGGCCAACCCCATACCCATATACCAACGTCCACTGGGTGGGGACCATGGGCTCACCTATTAGTCACACCCAGTGCCTCTGGAGTTGGGCCATCACATATGGGATGCTGCTATTCCTCAGGATAAAGGCATCATGTATAGACCCAGGATACTTTGCATTGACATGGGAGATGTACTTGTCCCCCAGGCACCCTACCTGCACATTCATAGAGTGAAAGCTCTTTCGATTTCTGAACACCTGTTCATTTCTCCGGTGGGGGGGACAAAGGCAATATGTGTACCATCTATTGCCCCAATAATGTTGGGGATATGTACCATTGCAAAGAAGTCAGCTTTCACAGTGGCCAAATCCTCCATCTGGGGAAAAACGATGTAGCTGCGCATGTGTTTCATCAGGGCAGACAACACTCTGGCCAGCTCGTTTGAGAACATTGGCTGTGACATTCCTGCTGCCAAGCCCACTGTCACTTGGAAGGAGCCAGTTTCCAAGAAATGGAGCACATATAGGACTTGCATATGAGAGGGTATCTCAGTGGGGTGACGGATAGCAGAGATCAGGTCTGGATCCAATTGGGCACACAGCTCTTGGATTGTGGCCCTATCAAGTCTGTAGGTGAGGATAATGTGCCTGTCCTCCATAGTTGCCAAGTCCACCAGGGGCCTGTACCACAGGGGATGTCTCCATCTCCTATTCATCCTGTTGTAATCTAGGGGGAAAAACCGATGAGCATCTGGTCAGTTTTCAACATTTCCTAAATGTACAGTGCATTGCATGTTGAGACAGAAACAGTATGTTGATGTTTAGGCCCAAATTGTGTCTATGTGTGCTGTGACACAGTTAGGTGCCATGGTCTGACCCCCCCTAAAAAGGCAGCCGCCTGTCCTGTGTGGATGGACAGGTGGAAATGAGGTAATACCGCAGACGTTGTGCGCCATTGCAGGAGGCGGTCGAGTACTGCCAAGCAACTCCTCATTGGTTAACATTGGGTCCTATGGGTTACAGTAGCCAATGGTGATGAACGCCAGCGGTGACGGTACGCACCGCCGCAGATGTGACCGCCATTTTCTATCTGTTCGCTCACTTGCTACCTCAGCTTCAACAGGAGAGGACCTACACTGCAAGTGCTCCTGTGACCTGTGTCTGGAACCGACGATAGCTCGAGACACTGGGGAAAGGGCCCATGCCTTCACCACTGCAGAGTTGGAGAGACTGGTGGATGGGGTCCTACCCAGTACCGAATGATGTATGCGCCTCCAGACCAACAGGTGAGTACACTGTGAGCACGATCCATGGGGCATGAATGCATGGAGTGCTGTATGTGAGGACCTTGTGTAAGTGGTGGTGGTTGAGGGGTGCTAGGCTGCGTGCTGCATGTATGGTGGGCAATGTATGTGCGTAAGGGGATGGGAGGGCTATGGTGGGCCATTAGTGTAATAGGCTGGACGGTATGACTGATACCCTATTTCTATGTATATTTCCTCTGCAGGTCAGCACCCATCAAAAAAAGGGTATATGATGTGCCATCGGCAAGGACGTGCGGACCCTGGGGGTCTACAGCAGGCGGAGCACTCACTGTCGTAAACGGTGGGAGGACCTGAGACACTGGGTACGGAAGACGCCAGAGGCCCAGCTGGGGATGGCCTGCCAACGAGGAAGGGGTGCCCGTCGAACCCTGACCCCCTTGATGTTCCGCATACTGGTGGTGGCCTATCCAGAGCTGGATTGGCGCTTGAGGGCATCACAGAAGCCACAAGGGGGTGAGCACAGTTCCCAATATACTACATGCGCGTGGTGGGGTGGTCCCTGGGTGGGGAATGTGCGCCTGTTGGTGCCCCTAGGACATTGCAGGGTAGGTTCCATGTTGGACAGGGGCTGATGAACTCCACCTCCAAACAAGCTAGTGGGCATCCACTACTGGGCAGGGCTCTGTGGGTCTCAGGTATGCTGCAACTGGCGTTAGGTATTACTTGCCATAGTCTGGTGACTAGCATTGTGACTGGTAGTGCATTGCCTAGTGCGTAGGGCTGTTCCCTGTGTGTTGTGTACGCCAACGGAGGTGTTGTTGCTGCCATTGACCAACTGTATACCCTGTCTCTTCCCCCCTTTTTGTTTTGTCATCCTGTCCTTCTGTGCATTGACATAATCTGGCGGAGGAGCAGAGGCACCGACAACGGAGGGAGCTGCATCCCACAGGGCCCATGAGGCCGAATCCACAGACGGTGAGGGCACCAGTGGGACGGAGGGCGAGGGGAGCACCACGGCGGAGACAGGAGGGGACAGTTCTGAAAGTGTTACGTCCTCCGTTGGAAGATCCCTAGTGGTGGCGGGCACCTCTGTGGCCACCCCAACTACAGGTACCAGCACCGCCCTCCCAGCAGCCCGTAAGCAAGTTTCCCATGCCCGCTCACCCAGGAGGGTGGGCATCTCCTTTGTCCCAGGCACCTCGGGCCCTGCCCCAGTTAGCCCTGCTGCCCTGAGTAAGGAGGCTATTGACCTCCTGTGATCCATCTCTGTTGTGCAGTCAACCATAGTGAATGCCATCCAGGGCCTGGCAGGACATCTGCAACATACAAATGCATTCCTGGAGGGCATTCACTCTGGCGTGGCAACCCAACAGAGATAATTCCAGGCTTAAGCCTCCTCCCTGATGGCACCATTGTTCTTATCTCTAGCCTCCCCCCTCCAACTTCCTCTGCCCTGTCCCATGCCCCTGAACCCCAACTTATCCCAAGCACACAGTCAGACCAGCATGCACCCAAGACAACACACAGGAGTGGCTCATGCAAACACAAGCAACACACATCATCACACAGGCACTCACACAAACACCATCCAGATGCTGACATGCCAACGTCCACTGCCTCCACTGTGTCCCCATACTCCTTGTCTTCCAGCTCCCTCCCAGTAACGTCTCCACTCACACCTGCATGCACTATATCCACACCCACTGCCTCCATCACCATCACGCCTACCACTACACGCCCCTCACTGGCAGTCACCACCCCCACATCCATGCACACGTCCCCTTTGTCCTCTCCCACTGTGTCTGTGCCCTCTCCTCCCAAAGTACACAAACGCAAACAATCAGACACGCAACAACCATCCACCTCACAACAGCATCCAGACCATGCACCTGCACCCAAACACAGCAGACAGACACCTCCTACAACCACTCCCTCTTTCTCCACTCCCAAACCTTCACCCTCTTCCCACCCCAGTGTCCCTAAGAAGCTTTTCTTCTCCACTGTTGACCTCTTCCCTAACCCTCCCTCCATCCTTCACGTCAGGCCAGGGTGGGCAGAACCAGGCTAGCACCTCAGCCACCTAGTCCACGGCCACTGTAGTTTCGGCAGCTACGGCAGATGTGAGAGGTTCCAAGGAGACACCCATCAGCCTGCACCACCCAGGATCAAGCAGTGGGCAAACCACCCACTTGGTGCGAGACTGTGGCTTTGCACTCCCCAGGACCAAGCAGTGGGCAAACCACCCACTTGAGAGACTGTGGCTTTGCACTCCCCAGGACCAAGCAGTGGAGAAACCACCCACTTGAGAGACTGTGGCTTTGCACTCCCCAGGACCAAGCAGTGGGCATACCACCCACTTGAGAGATTGTGGCTTTGCACTCCCCAGGACAAATGGTGTTGTACCATCTTCAGGCTGAGGTGCCCCCCATTCCCTGTCCCCCTGAGGTGCCTGTGTATTTTCGACCTGATGCCCCAGCAGTGTTCTCTCCGTATTGATGCAGGAGTATGTGATGTAGCCCTGTGGCCCACAGACATTATGGACTGGGCAGTGTCCCTCCATATGTATATCTGTAAATACTGTTTTGAATTTTGAGGAAGTATTTCTAGAATTGTATCTTATTACACTCACTTCAATCACTTCCTTTTGTCCTTGCATTATTCCTGAGGGGTATGGGGTGGATGTGTAAGGTTGTTGCATCTGTTTGTGTGTATGTTGTTGGGGGTGGGGATGTTGCGTGTGTGTGTCACTCTCTTTTTCCTCCCCTGTGTGCTAGGCGGCAGTACTCACAGTGGTTAGTCGTTGCCAGCGTTGGTATTCCTGGTGTAGGAGGAGGTAGACCAGCATGGGAAACACCTGCAGTTTGGGCACCATGGCGTTGTGGTTCTTCCCTGAGTCTCGATAGGTGAGTTCTTTGACTTCTGAGATCTGTTTCCACCGTGCTTTTGTTGTCGTTGGTACCGCACCGGAAAAGGTGGTGGATAGGCCTGGTGTAATACAGTGGGCAGAACATTGTCTTCCGCCTGGCTGTTGACGGTTACCGTTGCGGTGCTTGTTGCTACCACGGTGGCGGTCGGTTTGTTAAAGTGGCTATCTGTGTTGGCGGTTTCCGCTGTGGTCATAATTCCATTTTTTTTACCGCCGGCTTGTTGGCGGTATTACTGCCACTTTATCACCGACCATCAGGCTTGTAATGAGGGCCTAAATGTCCTCCAATGACCTCGATACATCTCGAATTCCAACTATTCTTTGAAGGATTCTTTTATTGTTTCCTCTTTCTATTGTCGCGTGGGCTCTCATTATCCTAAATGAGACTACTGGATTTCTAGGCAGCAGGATCGATAACGGTGTGGGGGACTGAGTCTGACCCACGTGTAAGGAATTCTGTCACCCTAAATCCGGTTTTTGCTCCGGCTAACTAGCAGTGCCTCATTTCTCCCACGGGGAAGAAATGATTAGGCAGCCGAGCGCATCACATCTTTGGAACTTCTCAGGGAAGTCGTGGTCACTCAGATCCGAACCAACTCTCTCATTTACAATATGATCTCATATACAAATGACAAAGACAGTATAAGTTTTATATAATGTTTTAATAAAACGACTGTATTTTAGATAATAAGGCGTGAGCCGCAATAACCAGAACAATACAACATAGTAGGATTGATATAGTCACCAGGAGAGTAAAACATAAGAATAAAGCTATCATATTTCCTAACAGTTTCTACTCTCCTTTCCTTTCCGAATCACCGGGGAGACATACGCCCTCATACCTGAGCAAAGGCCTGTGATCTGGTTCAGCATCTGCAACGAGGCAGTCAGCGTCTAGCTGTGGGTCTCTGGTCGGAATCTCCCTCTTGCATGTATTGGGACAAGGAAGTGATTTTATAACTAACATGTCATCGTGATCACAAAATGTCCCTACGCAGGAATGCCAAATCTAAACTCCTACCATGTCTATCGGCAATGTACCAGACTGTATCCTTGACTGAAGAACAGAGTGAATATGTTATGGAGAACTCCAGTGCTGAAGTAGGCAAAACAGTGTGATATGAATAAAAAACAACACCGTAGAACTGGGTATTTGAAAAATAACAGTATGAAGCCTAATAAAAAGCATTTAGAGCAAAGTGCACAGAGGCTCTAAGCTGTCAGCAAATGAATAAAATACATTCAAGGCAAAGTGCACAAAGGCCTAAAGCCTGAAGCTAATGCGCAAAGTATACGTAAAACTAACCACACTACACCCTCCCCTTGTCGGTAGCAAGTGGTTCCAATAACATAAAAACATGCCCCAAACATAAACAATATATTTCGACAAGGTAAGAAGACAACAAAGTCATAAATTTAGGAAACATGTGACGATAAAGCCAAATTCAATATAGTGTCAATTTTGCAGAAGAAAAAAATCCAATTGTCAGACAGAAGCAATAGAACGTAGGAGCTCCTCCACTTCGATATATGTTAATATCGGAAGATCCACGCCACAAAGTACCATGGAGCAGGTGTGTTCCAAAGCCCCAAAACCATTCAGGGCGGCACCCCGTGCAGGGCCAATGAAAGAGACAATACCATCTTCCTCCAGGAAGGGAATCTCATAAACCGCCTCACGAAGCAAACGCAACCGTAGTGCACAAGTCTGGGAATGAGCCCTTATCGGGAACATCAACAGATCAGGATCGACCACTGGAGGGCGCTACAGTGAGAGACAGAAAGCCAGTGCATGTTCAAATGAGCACCAAAGGCACCGAAACACGGGTTGCACACAATCCAAAACCGGTCTGAAAGACAGAGACCAGTCACACTCCAAATGGCCCAGGAGTGTAGCTCCAAAATGCTGCATCATGCGTTCACGACACAGCTGCGCTGACGGGAGCAGCAATATAGGATCTCGTCGTGGCGGGACAGCCATTGCGAAAAAATAGCAACAATAGCAAGACTCCAGCCAACAAAGCCAAAGTAATCGGGAAACCCCCAAAAATGCTTCCGAAAATAGAGTGTATAGCCGAAGGTATCAAACCGAATATGGAAGAGAAGGTGTGAGAGAAACCAACACCAACGGCTTTGAAAAAATGAGCAATACCAGCAGTGCTGGATGCATTAAATATACGTCCCACAAGTTCACCGAAGTGACTTGGAAAGTTAGTATTCAAAAGGGACTGTATCTCCGCCGATGACCTTGCCACCTGAAGTGCGTAGGTCTCGCTAGCAGATGTAAGGGCCACATGCTTTTGAAACAATAAAGCTTTCAGCCGACTCAACTTGTCGAAATCAACCTTGGAAGTAGCAATATGAGGCCAGATGTCCGCTACCTCCCTAATTTGAGTGGCGGGAAACAACACATTCCTGCAGCACGTAACGGCCTTGTTGACAACGACAACGTAAACTATGCCGGCACGCATGCCACAGCAGCGTTCGCTGTTAAGAACAACGTAACTGCCGTTAGAAAGCACCCGTAAAGTGTTTTTAATAACCGGGACTGGAACACCCTTTAAATAACAAGCTAAGTTAGCAATCGAAGCGTTACACGCTCCGTGCAAGGACAGCTGTTTACAAACCATGGAATGGCTGACAGAAGCTTCGCATTCGCTACAGCTAAGAAAAACCTCCCTCAAACCATTAATACATCTGTATTGAAAGGGAAGCTCCCACACCTCGTGTATGTAACTGTCTCCCAATAGTTCATATCTACCCACCGGAATGTGCTTCAAACAAGAAGTAAATTGCAGAGTGGAGATAGGCAAATTAATAACCCCATGAATCAACCACTCAGCTGACGGAATCTCAGCCACCGTGAAAGGCAGTTTCTCCAATTTCTCAATATTCAACATAACATACGTCACTTCCTTTTTAGCCACCAACTGTTGTTGACGAGTCAAATTAAAGGAGATAAAGATCTCTCTGGCACGAATGTGCTGCCATGGAACGTGACCCGCCTTCAAGGTCTGAAGAGTCCAACCCAGCTGCATGATGGACCGCGTTTGACTCTGCCCATGATATAAAGAAGACATGTCTGATTTAATAATGTCAATAGCAGAGGAAACAATGCTGTCAATCGTGTAAACACGGTCAGAAAGGGTATGCATGCCATTATCAACAACAGACAAAGTCTGCAGCAGATTTTCATGATCAATCTGCCTCAACCGGGCTGCAGCCTCCTTTTGTGAAAGTTTCCAAATCTCATTATAAACTTCATATAAAAACCTTTTCTTCCGTGGTACCTTGGGACCTGACAAAAAATCTTGTAAATCAGTACCATTAGACAGTAGCTTGAGATGTGACTTAACTGCATCCAGCGTGGATGACTTCAACCATTGTTGACAAAGCTTCCCCACGCTGTACGTAGTTATAATATCAGCATGTTCTGGTGAAATGTAACGAGGGTCTGCCCGACTAGTCCTGAACCCCCCTGAAGAGGTGACAAAACGTTGATGACACTGATTAGTGTCTACAGGCCATAATAACCACCCGCCCGGATGTAACGATGAAGCGTTAAGCGTACCATTCTGGACCCAATGCGTAAATTCACTAAAAGTAGCATTCACATAGTGCTGCCAGTTGTTTAATTTGGAAGGGACAGGTATACTAGGCAAAGTCAACTCTCTAATCGTCGCCAAGCCCAAACAGCTAGTCTGTTGTACCGTGTCATTGAGGAAAATCATCTGCACAGGGATAAGACATGCTCTAAATAATGTATCCCTGCCTTGCATCTGCCAATTTTTCGTACCCCAAACACTTTTCAAGTCAACAGTCTTTAACCAGTATTCATATCCCTCGACCGAAAGTTTAGATACAAACAAATTTGAATATAGTAATTTAGTACCGGTCAAAAAAATTTGCTTATTAGAATACGGTGCAACTTTAAAATAGTAAGACTTAGCATTCCGCTGATCATGCCCAGAAAAATATGCAAATTTATAATAATACGTTTTCGAACTCCCTTGTGGAGGAGTCGAGCAATGTTCCCATTGCACATAATTAAATATGGACTTAGGGCTACTAGCTTTATGAATAAAGTGGTGTCCATAATAGTTGTAGCAAAACATGTCACCATGATTATCCCTAAATTGGTTAGCATCTTCATCGTCATAGACAGTATAATATTGCAAATCCGTTAGCATAGAATCTACTGTCTTCACATCCCAATCATCAGAAACAATGCCTGGTATAACAGTATCATTCATTGATAACTTGAGGACATACGGTATTTGAATCAATTCAGTGGGACCATATATATCAAACATTACTTTATCCCACACAATCCCATCCGGAATCGGTATTGCAGAAATGTTCACATTGGACAAGTCTCTTCGAACCATATGAGATGAAAAATGTGGTCTCAACACAGTCTCCACGTGCTCAATGTCAGATCGATCAGGAAGAAAATGACCATGTATTACTAGAAAAAAAGTAACCACAAATCCCAACCATTAAAAAAAAGTAATTACAGTCATAAAAAGCCACAAATAGTTCCAAGGAAAAACAAAATATGTGCGTTTAAGCCAACTCAGCAGCTTACGTGGACCTTGGACAGAAGACATCGAGGACGAGGAGCTGGACACTGCTTCATCAGCGTCGTCGAAGCAGCCAGAGGCAGTTCTTGCAAAAGGTGCAATTGTGAACAAAGAAGCAGATGGAAGCTCTCTCCTAGGCACGCTATAAACCACATGTTCAGAAACATCAGTAGAACGTACAGCAACTTGATCAAAAGATTCCATATTAATCGTTGTCTGTGGAACAATCGCAAGATCATCTTCCACCCTCCCCAAGCTCGGAGAGGAAACAGCGTCAGTGTAAACCACCTGCAGCGGGACTTCTTCCCCAGTAGTGAGAGGGATGCCGGAACTACTGGGTGTCCCTCTTGGTCTGCTGTGCAGAATCGGCCACATGTTATAACTTGACATTATCAATAGAAACAAAGCGATTTCCTTTGGCCCCTTGCAGCGGCGGTAAAATAACAGTTCTCGTGCCGCTCACCCCTAACACAGGGACAGGTGCTCGATAAGAAGGACCAAATTCTTTCTTTACTGTGACCTTTTCACGCACTAGATCCCCAATCCTGAGTATCCAACCAGTAGGTGTTACTGGCTCATCCTTAATTCCTGAGGAGGCAGCACTTGCAGAAGAGTTATCTTCACGGAATTGTTGTAAATCCTGCAAAACAGTGACACGATTATTTATGTCAAAGGGCGTAACTGCCGCCTCCACACCAGGACCATCTAGATCAGGAACATACATTTGTGTTCCAAACAGGCACTCATATGAAGTACGACCCCCCAGTGACCATCTAGGCAAGTTATTAAGTGCTCTCTGTACTCCATATAGGTGGGCTAGCCAACCACGACCCGTACCTATAACCCTGGCCGTTAAGGATTGCTTTAAATCACGATTTAAACGCTCCACGACAGAATTTCCCTCGGGATGAAATGGAGACGAGAATTGGAGTTGGACCCCCAACGAAGCCATGGTGTCCCTGAATGCCTTAGAGGCGAAAGCAGGGCCCTGGTCCGAATGAAAAGCCGCAACTGCAAATGTATTGACAAAGATGCGCAAATGTTTAATAACAGTCCGAGCGTCAGCCGAGCGTTGAGGCCATACCCACACAAATCTGGAGCACGAATCTACAGCAACCAATATATATTTGTATGCACTATCTGGTGTTAGCGGACCACAATGGTCCAAGTACACACACTGTAACGGTTTGTTTGAAATCAGAAGGGGCGTCTGCTGCGGGCGTCTAGCCGACGATGCTTTAATTTGTTGACAGACGTCACAACAAAGGACATACTGCTTCGTCTCTTTATAGAGACCAGGCCACCAGTAACGAGCCTGTAAAAGTGAAATCGTGGCAGCCACACCAGCATGTGCAGATGCCACCCCTTCATGTGCTGCAGAAATTAATCGAGGTCTCTCAATTCTATTGGGAATTTCACGTACACCAATGCCTGGAATATTAACAACAGCATTTAGCGCACTACTCAAGCAGTAACTATATTTAGAAGGAAATCCTTTAGGAAACGGCGTGCCATCAGCCGTAGCTTTTATGGCAGCCGAAATCTCTGTTTCTGGTTTGGAACTCGAACGAGTCACTGCGGCCACAGTGGCGACAGCCACTGCCGATTTTGCGGCTTCATCAGCCAAAGTATTCCCAGCAAAGTGTATTCCAACGTGCTGGTGTCCAAGTGTATGCACAACATGGACCTTAGGAAGCGTTTCTTTCAGATCCACAACCTTACCCCACAACAATTTATGTTTAATGGTGTTGCCTTTAGAAAATCTGAACCCATTCAACTTCCAATAGTGCAGATATTCATTGAAAGACTGAACACAGTAGTAGGAGTCACAGACCAGCAAGGTCAAAATCGCCGGATCCACATGCTCCAACGCTAACAATAGAGCTTTGAGCTCAGCCAGCTGTGCTTTGCAATCTCCCAAGGTTTTAGTATAAGTATGTCGGGGGCAGAACACTTTCCCCTCCATAGTGCCGCTCACCACCGCACATGCAGCAGAATACTGTTGTTTAGTCCCAACCGCTGGTTGCGCAGAGTCATCGGTATACATGACCACCTGATATTGGTCAATAGGCAATGTGCCAGCAGGAACTGGGTACTCCATTTCATATTGAAGAAATTCTTGAGTCTGCAGTTTAGGATCAAATACGTAATCCACATCAGTGGCTGTCAAAGACGTAGCCCATTGTATCCATCGTGGGTGTAAAGCTTTCGAATTAGGAACACTCGCTTTTGTAACAGCCTCTAAGGCTGGAATCGGGGAAACGACAATGATGCGTTGGCCCTGGGCAAGCGGTCTTTCTTTAATTACAGCCATCTGTACTGCAGTGAGTATTTTCTCAGTCTGTGCAAAATCGTTGTTTTGCACCAGAATACAAGTGGGACTTGGATGCAATTGGGACTGTCTCACCCTCATTAAAGGTGACATACGTAAACCCAACAGCCCCAGGTATTACCCTGATGACTAAATGTGTCTTATTGTCCCGTGTGTGTAAGTGTTTAACTGCTAAGAGATCAGTCTGTAACTCTCGCAGTATGTGTGTATGCTCAATCGTCCAAAATCTACTCCAAAAATTCGGGCGAATCAGTTCGTATAAGGGTTTTATACGCATAGCATAGTCAGGAATGTAAGTTCTGCCAAAATTCAGAAACCCCAACAATGACTGGAGCTTCCGAACCGTATTAGGAGGCTGCAATAAAGCATATTTCTCCAAAAAATGTGGTGCTAGGTTCTTGCCCTCACTCGATAACTCATATCCCAGGAAAATGACGCTGAGGAAGGCAGTCTTAGATTTCTTAGAATTAAACTTATAGCCAACGCCTTAGATGTCGCAGAATCTCATCGTCTGTCAAATATATGTCATCAACATATGATAACGCTTCAGGGTCCAACTCGTGCAGCATTTCAGTCACATGAGCAGAAAACAGTCCTGGGCTATTCTTATACCCCTGAGGCAAACGACAAAAAATTTTCTGAGAGCCAAACGCACTGAAACTGGTATAGTCCCGACTTTCGGGCGCTATATTTTGGCAGAAAAATCCATTCGAGATATCCAACGTTGTTTTGTATTTCTTACGCACTATATTGTTCATAAGCGATGCGCTATGTGAATTCTGTATTGCATATGTGCGTGTGTGACTATTCAAATGTCTGTAATCCACCACTATCCTATATGAATGGTCCGGTTTAGCAACCGGAAATAAGGTATTATTCATCAGCGAGACACAGGGCTCAATTACACCCTGGTACTCCAATTGTGTAAGAATTTTCCGAACCGATGCCCTTGCCTCAAATTTAATAGGATACTGCGGCTGTGGCTGAGGTGTGCCCTTTATTGGAATTACATGATAAGGTGATTGTCTATCCCACCCCACATTATTTCTATATAGGGCGGGAGCCTGTGCTAGAGCCCATGTTTTACCATAGGACTCCGCTAGCTCTCTCGGAACAAGTGGTGAGAAGGATGGTACAATACCATCCTCCCCAACCGGACAGTCGCGAACAAAGTCAGGTGGCCAATCCTTTTCGGCCAACAAAACATCATATGATTTTACCACATGGTCCCAAAAGATGGCGTGTACAATGTGGTCAATGTCCCCTTCTAATCGTAGAGTCACTTGATATACTCTATCAGGATCAGAGACTCGCATGTCCGCCGTTTCAACTTGTATGAAGTCATCAGTTGCTTTCACCTCCAGATGCTCTAGAAGACTCCGGCAAACTATTGTGACCTCTGCCGCGCTGTCTAACAGTGCTAACGCCCATGTCTTGTTCGTCAAGAGAACTCTCTTCTTGAGCGGCATGTCTAACTGAGACAGCTGCCACTTTTTTCTTATTAAATTGCTGTTTTTGTTGCAGCGGTTTCTCTTCTTGTTTAACAGAAACCTCCGCTGAGCGTTGTGAATCCTGTCTCAGTTTCACATACTCCGTCCTCCGCTCTGACCGCCCACCTCTCTCACTTCTCTTCTCTGAGGAGTCCTGAAAGGAACGAGATTGGCGTGTATCAGTATATTGATATCTATCAGGCGTCTTCAAATTATCCCTATTCCTGAGATTATACCTATTCTGCGGGGTCTCCGGTTGCGGAGACTGTCCCCCATCTTTTTTAGGTGTTTGCTGTTTCTTTTCCCAGCGCTTTTTCGTACCCTTAGGTTGCTGTTGCTTAGCATTATCTTTATTATTTTTACCCTGCAATTGGGGTTTCTGCGGTCTAGCCCCTAGGCTATCGCGACCAATACTTGAATATGTCTCAGCTATTATTCGTGGAAGTTCCCGCTCTTGATCAATCTGCGGAACATCCCGAAGACGCATTCGCACGGCTAGTGCTACTGCCTCTCCCTTGAGATTACTCAAAATAATAGAAGAAACTGCGGCAAAATTGCCCATTAACTTCATGCCCAAATCTAAGGCAGGGGCAGCCCCATATTCATCTTGAATTTGTTTAAGCACTTCCGGTAAATTAGCTAAAGTCGGTGTACCGTGTGCTGTAGTATAGAGCGCGGCAAACACCGTGCCCCAGGTATTACAAAGGTCCACCGGAGGAACCATCCCATACGGCAAACACATCGTCAAAATTCTATGTTTATCCTGAGGTCCCGTATGGGGAAATACTGCTTCCAGCGTATTAATTTTTTGCGCCAGCCAAAATCGAGTTTCCTCACGTTTAGCCGGTACCTTGCCCATAACTGAGTGTACAGTGGCCGGATTGATTCCCGGAACCACTGCTTGAGGGTGCGCCGGAGCAGCACGCGCTGCATTAGTATTTAATGTCTGCATCACAAACTGAACCAGTCTTCTATATGTTGTAGCTAAGTCTATATATAAACGACGCACATCAGCCACTGCCAAATTTGCAACCGCAGGATATGGTGTGTAAGTAGCCAATAAAGGCCAGGTCGGACCATCATTACTCAACGGACCTAACCTCACTTGTGCTACTGTATGTGGGAGGGTGCCATCAAGCCAATTATGGTGTTCTTGATAAGATAGAGGTATCTCTAAATAAGCGTAAGCCCTGTATTGTACAGGGGAATTCGCAACAGTGTAGTCGTGAAAAGTATTTGTACCCCCATCAACTGCTGGAAATGCGACCCAAGAATAAAAAAGTTCTGTCCTATAGGCTGCATGGGCATCCACCACAAAAGTGACTGGACCCCCCTGGACTGTTAGTCCATGTGCTATCAGATGTCCTGTGAGCGGGTGACGCATATTGATTGCTATATTCACTACATAAGGATTCGCCATTTGCAAAAAAAATAGCTCTAGGTCAGAGAAGGCACACCAATATCGGCGTTTTTCCTTTCAAAGTTCAAGCTTGAACAACCAACCACTAAGCAATAGGACGTACCTATCCCGTGGTGGCGGAAACCCTCAGTCCCACGGACGTCTCCGCGTACGGAACCGAGGAGTCAAAATATATATGAGACCGAGAGAGTCAGTCGGACCTAAACATTAGAGCCAGACCAATCGTTGGCGGCGCCATGTCACGTGGGCTCTCATTATCCTAAATGAGACTACTGGATTTCTAGGCAGCAGGATCGATAACGGTGTGGGGGACTGAGTCTGACCCACGTGTAAGGAACTCTGTCACCCTAAATCAGGTTTTTGCTCCGGCTAACTAGCAGTGCCTCATTTCTCCCACGGGGAAGAAATGATTAGGCAGCCGAGCGCATGACATCTTGGGAACTTCTCAGGGAAGTCGTGGTCACTCAGATCCGAACCAACTCTCTCATTTACAATATGATCTCATATACAAATGACAAAGACAGTATAAGTTTTATATAATGTTTTAATAAAACGACTGTATTTTAGATAATAAGGCGTGAGCTGCAATAACCAGAACAATGCAACATAGTAGGATTGATATAGTCACCAGGAGAGTAAAACATAAGAATAAAGCTATCATATTTCCTAACAGTTTCTACTCTCCCTCTGCTTGTTCTATTTAGAGCACAGCATGTTAAGCTTCCAGCTTGCCTTTCCGAATCACCGGGGAGACATACGCCCTCATACCTGAGCAAAGGCCTGTGATCTGGTTCAGCATCTGCAACGAGGCAGTCAGCGTCTAGCTTTGGGTCTCTGGTCGGAATCTCCCTCTTGCATGTATTGGGACAAGGAAGTGATTTTATAACTAACATGTCATCGTGATCACAAAATGTCCCTACGCAGGAATGCCAAATCTAAACTCCTACCACGTCTATCGGCAATGTACCAGACTGTATCCTTGACTGAAGCACAGAGTGAATATGTTATGGAGAACTCCAGTGCTGAAGTAGGCAAAACAGTGTGATATGAATAAAAAACAACACCGTAGAACTGGGTATTTGAAAAATAACAGTACGAAGCCTAATAAAAAGCATTTAGAGCAAAGTGCACAGAGGCTCTAAGCTGTCAGCAAATGAATAAAATACATTCAGGGCAAAGTGCACAAAGGCCTAAAGCCTGAAGCTAATGCGCAAAGTATACGTAAAACTAACCACACTACAGTATAATCCTTTGCTGTATAAATTGTTGACATCTGGTACATCTGGTAAATGAAATTCCAAGTCCAGGAACTTCCATACAACTCCTAGCGAAATAACATGGCAACGTATGTTTCAGTGTAATGTGGCCAGCAGGTCACACACCTTCTTTAGGGCACAAATATATTGTCCATGGCTTATTAAAATGTACAGAAAGAGAGGTCCCGTCCATAAAGTAAATCTCTGCTTATATTAATCCATCTCATACTTATTATGAAGAACAAGGCACAGCCTGTGGCCTACATCCATTGCACTATATGTATAATATACATCAATAATAGTGTTGACTCGGTCCTGGGGATTGCGAAACTAATCTAGGTGGCAGCCTCTTATGAATACAGGTGTCCAATGGTCACTTTAAAGAAGCAGGTGGCCCGTCATCTCCCAATACCACCAACTAAAGTAGTAAACAATTCCCCCGTACTGATACAGCGCCTCAAGGGTGTGTTAGTCGTTTGCTGTATTAGTTTATACACATTAATATAGCATGTACTCATTTGGAAAAAGTTCACTTAACTCCGCTTTGACATACTGGTGCTGAAAATTCCAAGCCAATCTCACATATGCAAAGTCATTTCATACAGCATCATTCCATTAAACCTTCTCTTGAGTAATCTTCAGTCTTTCATTGAATAGCGCTGAGCGGTAAAACAATGAAAGGATACCTTCTAATGAGGCTGTTGGATCTGATGGTTCAATGTATACACTCTTGTAGCATTGTAATCACTTGTTCAGGTCCGGAGAAGAAGGCCGAGAGATTTGCCCATTCAGCGTGATGTTAGTGTACTTGATACCTGATCCCAATGAGAGCTGGGTTTGGCAGCAGGTTGGTAGCGGGTGGGTCTGGCATCCGTCCCGCACTGATGGGATCAAAGGAACAGACACAGGTCAACACCGAGGCAGTCAGGATTCACCCAGAGCGTGCCGCCATCTTGGAACTTGTGGCCATTGTTTGTTGCTCCTTAAAAGTCCTTGTATGTCAGCAAAAGGTCAGGTCAGGTCAGAGATAGCGTCTTGTACACACACCCAGCATAGTTTGGGTGTGAGCGAGGTGGATGGTCCAGAGGTTTGCTTTGAGTCGCAACGTGGACAGCAGAGCTAACAAAATGTTGCCATCTTGGACGTCGCTGGCCACTCCCCCCAAATCACATATATATCCTAATGCTGAAATGCACATTGCATCCACTTAAAGAATTCTGACTGCAGTTCAGATGGCTGTGATAAAGGAAGAACCAGTGGCTCAACTGAACACATTGCTGTCGTTACGCCTATCTCAGCCTTAGAGGCTGTCAGAAAGGCCAGCATCCCAAACACGAAAGCCTTACATCTTATATGAATACAATGGGCCACTTCCTTGACTACCATTGATGTAGACTGAGGCCCTCATTAAAGTTGCGCTGTGCGGCCGCCAATGTGGCTGCAGTCCAGCGGTGGCCATTTCAACATCCCCGCTGGGCCGGCGGACGGAAACCGAGTTTCTGCCTGCCAGCCCAGCGGGGATGTCTGCCGCAACACGGGAGCCGGCTCCAAATGGAGCTGCAGTGTTGCGGCAGTGCGACGGGTGCAGTTGCACCTGTCGTGCTTTTCACTGTCTGCTATGCAGACAGTGAAAAGCTCCATGGGGCCCCCAGGGGCCCTGCGACTCCCCTTTCCATGAAAAGGCTGGTGGGAGAGGGACTTGTAATCCCCTGGGCAGCGCTGCAAGCTACCCTGGAGGATTTCAACCGCCGGGACCAACGTGGCGGTAAACCGCCGGTCCTGGCAGTGCGACCGCGGCGCTTCCGCTGCGGTCTTATTCCCAAGGATTGCACCGCCAGCCTGTTGGCGGTGCAACCGTCGAAACAGCCCTCGTGGTCTTTGACCGCCAGGGTTGTAATGAGGGCCTATGTCTTTAACCCTACACTACAAACTCAATAATTTCTCCAGTATGAACAAGAGTACCCCATGACCACCAACACATTGCCTCTTGACCAGTATACATATATTATATGCACTGAGGGTTCAGCTCAGCCTGCTGTAGGCACCAAGAACCTATGCTCTGTGGCTTACAGTTACATATTGATTAATGAGGGTGGAGAGTTCCACCCTCAACAAACTTTCACACAGTCCTTAGGGGATTGCACCTCACAATTAGATGAACTCAAAGCTTTGATTCTGGCACTGAAGCATATCAATCCTGAATTACCCACTCTTGTAGTGTTTGACTTATTTTACTCTGTCCAGTCTTTCAATGAAAATGTGCATCATTAGCATCTAAATGGAATCAATGACTCTAAAGGGAATACTATAAACATACGGTACTTTGAGGAAAGGTGGAAGAACTCAAAGATAGTCTGCCATGGGCTCATGTAATTTATACATGGAATTACCAACGTGGTGGGGTACATGTTGTAGCAAATTTACTGGCTGATGAAGCGGCCAAATCTGCTCTTAAAACTGCAACAGTAGCTGTGATTACTCATTTTCATGCAGGGGTTGAAAAAAATAATGCTACCATTCTGTAGTGGGTGATCAAGTGATTCCCAACTTAGACTGCAGGCTGGAATTCATTAAAGCAGCAGATGAGGGTGTAGCACCTGCCCAGGCTGATGTGGTGGTCATAGTTTCTCTGAACAAAAATGCTATTGGTGGCACAGTCTGTACAAACATACAAAGCAGTGTGTCCCTAGTATTGACATTAGCCAGCAAATGAAATGTCCCACCATCAAATGCCCACCAATGACACCCCTTTTAGTTTCAAACAAACCACTGCAATGTGTGTACCTAGACCATTGTGGCCCATTAAATTTGGATGATGCATTAAAATATATTCTACTTGCTGTAGATTATTGCTCCAGATTCCTGTTGATGTCACCACAGTGATCGGCTGGCGCTAACACTATTCTCAAAGATTTGCAAGTCTTCATCGGTACATATGCAAAAGCTGCATTCTACTCGGACCAGGGCCCTGCATTTGCATCTAGGGCTTACAGGGACACCTTGAGAACCCTGGGTGCAGCTGTGCATTATTCCTACCCATAACATCCTGAGATATTGGAGAGAAAGAACCGAGACTTAAAGCAAGCCTTTACAGCTACAGTCCTAGCTTCAGGCCACAGTTGAATCCACCACCTGTATGTAGTTCAAAGAGCATTGAATAATCTGCCTAGACAATCTTTGGGGGGGCAGACCCCATACAAAGCCCTGTTTGGCATCCAGATGTATGTCCCAGATCATGATGCTCCTGACGCAGTGGTAGCAGACACACACTTTGACATAAAGGAACTCCAAGACCTCCAGGATGAGCGTTCAAACACACATGCTGCCACTGAAGGAGTGAAGGAGCAACCAGCACCTACCGGCTGGATTAAAAAAGTTGGGGATCTGGTTTGGAAAACAATTGTGGTGAAGAAAGAATTTGGCCCATCATACTGTGCACAGGTGCCAGTCCTTGGAATTCAAGGTGCCAGAACTGTCATTTTGCCACCCCTTGCTGGATGAAAAGACAAACACTTTGGCTCCATTGATCAAGTAAAATTGCATCATGTGGTAGATCCTAAACAGTATGGCCCAAGGACTCCTGAGTAGTTCCCTAACCCCTCTCACTACCCTACAGGAAATACCTCTTCAAGCATTAAACAAGGTATAGAATGTCATTTTGTTGATTCCTGTTACCACTGCAAATGCAAGAAATATCCCAGGAGTAAGTCTACAGTTTTCTTCTACTTCTGAAAGCAACAGTGTTGTTTATGACAAGCCACATTTGGAGGTGTCCAACAGTTTTCTTTCACCTGCCTTGGCTCCTGTCTTCAAACAGACTGCTTCTGTCGACATTGACAACTTCTTTTCTGATTCTTCACACACTTCGCTTCAGGGTGCACATGGTTTAGTTTACTGGTTGAAACACACTTATCTGATCTCTCCGTGCTCCTATTCGTGTTTTACAGTTGCATTATTTTCTTTGGTCCCGTGGATTGAATGTGTGACTGTTTTCTTCTTGCTCATAAATGGTTATTATCTTCTAGAGGGCTCTGCTGTGTAACTAGTATCTGAAGTGTTGAAGCCTCATTCTTCTTATCACAAAGTGAGAAGAGACCTGTCCCTTGGAAACATTTCTACCATTCCTGGTATTGATATAATTGTTTGCGATAAGATCCCTTATGATATCTATGATCCTACAGAGACTAAACAAATTCCTTACATTTCAAAGTGGCTATGAATGATGTGATAATCCCAGGTGGTATGCCTGATTAATGAACATTAGAACGGTGTCTTCTATGCTCTCTGAGGTTGAATATTATACTGTATTTAAAAGTGAGAATATTAATTTTACCAAATACAGTGAAATGTTTTGTTATCATCACTATGCATACCGTTACCTACATAGAGCACTTCAAGTATAGTTTTCAAATATATACAATGGGAACATTGCCAGACTCCATGAGAGGGAAGTTCCAAAACGTATTTAGATAAATTTACATATTTTGTAGAGCATGATACTTCAGATCCTGAGTCTTGTTTTTTTTAAATGAACACCTTTCAAAGCATGGTAAAATATGCTGACCCACACAACATTAATGTACTCATATTTGTTTCCCAATTAGCAAATAAAGGCTATGGGGCATATTTACAATGAATTGGTGTAAGGCAGCCCTCCAAGTCTTTTTGCTGTGCTTCCCTACACCAATTTGAAAGTGCAGGCATGCACCATATTTATGAAATACTGCGCATTCCCGTCCTTTCAGCCAGAGCTTGTGCACAATTTGGTGCCTAGCGCCAATGCAGGCACCCTTGCACCATGGTGGAAGGGTGTCTCTGTTGTTGGGAGGATTGTTTTTATGCAGGAAGAGACACCTTTCTGCACAATAACAATCTATAGAGGCATTTTTCTCTTTATATGTGCAATGCAAAATGCAGCACACAGAGAAAGAGGGAAAAACAAGGAGAAATAAAAATATTTCTCCTTGTTACACCGTATACAGTTTTGACGCAGTCCCAGGTCTAGAGACCCTTGTAAATATGGGGATGTGTCAAAACACATGGGTGTTGCGTGGGAAAACCCACTGCAATGCCCATGGAATGCTCCCCTGAAGCTGTGTAAGGCATGGCAGCGACTTGTGCTACGTTGCCTTACACCATATCTACGAGGCCATGAAAAGCCATGCAAAGTGGCTTTGCGTGAACTTGTAGATATGGATCTGCACTCTGTGCCATCGGAGCATCATAAAAAGAGATGCAACAGTAGTGGAAGGTGCTTGGAAATAAACCCCTATGAATATTGGAAAGAAACAATTGATTAAAAATCCGTTTGGGGAATAAAAAGCTGGCAAATGTAGTACACGCATGCCTTATTAAAAGCTTGTTAAATTCCACTACAGACACTTTTTCTGAATGACACAGTGCAGTAGACCACTTTGTTGTATAGCTATTTTAGCAATGTTTTAGACACGTTGTTTTAAGCTAAGTAGGCCTGCTGCTGTGCACTTTAACCCTGTTACATTTTATTCGCCATTGCTTTATTTTTGTAGCAATAGCAACATTTGCGGTGCTGTTTTATTTTCTTTATCTCATTGTACTTTTGCCTAGGAAAGCATTACGTTCTTAGTAGGACATTTATTTCACTTTGTGCTTTCTTCAAGGCTACAGTTAGATAGTGTTGCCGACAAACGTGGTATGCTGTGTCTGCAACATTCACAGAAAACACACACTCATACGTGGGAACTAGTCTTAGAATGTCAGCTGTTTTATTATAAAAACACCTCTTTGTCCCAGACAAGTTAGAGGGAGATTCCAGCCAGATGACCACGACTGCATGATGATTGCTGACTGCTTCACTGCAGCTACTTGCTGAGAATGCCAGCCCTCTGATTCACATGGGGATGGCGCCTTTCTAAACTACAGGCTTCTTCCTCCAGGTATGAGGGATGATGTACCCCCAGGCGGGAAACCCAAAGAGTAGATAAGGCTTATTACGCTGTGCTCAGACATAGTTTAGGTAGGAGAAATATACATCACTCCTAGTGACAGTATGGTAAGACTATTCTTGAGTTTTACTCTGTTAGTCACCTGTTTGCTTTTATTGTGTTTTATCATCCTAGGTATTGCAATACATGCCTTTTTATCTAAGATGCAGTTATTTCAATAAATCCCTATTCAACTATATTCTGCCTCTGTTGTCTTGCCTCTATGAGACCCATTGGTAACCGAGAGAAAAGGAAGGGATCTGATCAACCACGATTCCCCTGAGGAGTCTTCTTGTCATGCGCCCGGTTGCCACAATCATCTCGGCTAGAGGTGAGGCGCTGTTAGTTAGCCAGAGAACCCGGATTAGGCTGACAGGCCTCATGTGGTGTGGAAATTTAGTTGCCAAAATCCATGTTATCCTGTCACCCAAACCCAGTAGCCTCATTATCATATTGAGAACCTACACGACATGACGCCACCAACTTTTGATCAGGCACTAATATTCGGTCCTTCCTAGGTACCTCTGTCTCATCTAAGGCTAAAGACACCTCAATACTATATATAGGGACGTCCGTGGTATTGAGAATTTCCTCCTCAGCTAAATAGGTACTATCTATCTTAGGCTGTAGTTTGTTCAAGCTTGAACCTTAAAAGGACCAATCCCCACTTGGTGTCTTTATCTCTGAACATACTTCTTCCATTAAAATGGATAACCCACAATGGGTAGGATTTGTAGTAAATTTGCGATCACCCCTTACTGCACATTTAATGGCAAATGGCCTAACAGCCCGAGGGGGGGGGTCCAGTTACATTTGTTGTTGAGGCTCATCCAGCCTATAGAGCAGAAGTTTTTTTATTCTTGGGTCACTTTTCCAGCAGTACATGGGAACACAAATACATTTCACCACAATACACCTTCAAACATACCTGCACAATACAGAGCTTATGCATATTTAGAAATACCTTTATCTTATCAAGACCATAACAAATGGCTTGATGGCGCCCTACCACGTACAATATTACATGTTAGGTTAGGTCCTCTGACCAATGATGGCCCGACCTGGCCTTTATTGGCGACATATACACCACACCCTGATGCAGCAACCTTAGCGGTAGCTGAGGTTCACCGCCTATACATAGAGCTCACGACAATCTACAGATTATTAGTACAGTTTGTCATGTAAACATTAAATACTAACCCAGCTCGTGTTGCCCCAGTGCAACAACATGCAGTCACGACAGCATTAACCCTGTGACTGTACATTTGATCATGGGTAAGGTACCCACAAAGCAGGAGGAAATTACGTTTTGGTTAGCTCAAAAATAAATGCACTAGAAGCAGTTTTTCCTCATACAGGACCTCAGGATAAACATAGAATTCTCACTATGTGCTTGCCATTCGGGATGATTCCTGCAGTAGATAACAGCAAAACAGGGGGCACAATATTTGCCAAGCTCTATACTACCGCACATGGTTCAACAACACTTGCCAATCTTCCGGAGGTGTTAAAACAAATTCAAAATGAATAAGGGGCTGCCCTGGCCCTGGATTTGGGGATGCAATTAATGGGCAATTTCACCGTGGTATCCTCAATCATATTAACTAATCTTAAAGGGGAAGCTGTTGCACTAGCAGTGCGCATGCGGCTCTGTGATGGTCCTCCACAGGATCAAGAACGGGAGCTGCCAAAGATTATCGCAGAGAACTATTCTAGTATTGGTCGACATAGTCTGGGGGTCAGACCGAATAACCCACAATTTCAAGAAAGTGTTAACAAAGATAATACCAAGCAAATGCCTGAAGATTCCACAAAACACTGGGATAAAATACAACAAACACCTAAAAAAGAAAGGGGAGAATATCGTCATGTGGAGACCCCACAAAATAGGTATAACCTTAGAAATAGAGATAATATAAAGACGTCTGACAGATATCAATATACTAATACATGCCAATATCATTCCTTTCAGGACTCACCGGAAAAACGCAGTGAGAGTGGTGGTCAGTCAGAGCAACGAACTGAGTATGTGAAACCTAGAAAGGACTCACAACGCTTGTATGAAGTTTCAGTAAAAAAAGAAGAGAAACTTCCTTGACAAAAACCCCAATTTAAAAAGAAAAAAAGTGTCAGCAGTTATAATTCGACATGCCACTCAAGAAGAGGGCTTTACTGAAGAACAGGAAGTGAGCACTGGCACTGCTTGACAGTGCAGCAGAGGTCACAATAGTTCGCCAGGATCTTAAAGAGCATCTTGAGGTGAAAGCAACAGATGACTTCTTACAAGTTGAGACTGCGGGCATGATTTTCTCCAGACCCTATAGGGTGTACAGAGTGACAATTCAGTTAGACTGTGACATGGAGCGCATAATTGACAATATCTTTTGGGACCCCTTCGTCTCTATGATATTTTACTGGCTGAAAAAGATTGGCCATCAGCATTTATCTGCAATCTCCCTGATGGAGAGGATGTGATTGAAAAATCCTTCTCGCCCCTTGCTCCCAGAAAGCTAGTTGAAATGCATGCAATTGATTGGGCAGTGGCAAAGGCACCTGCATTATATTGCAATCATGTAGGATGGGACAAAGATTCCCCCTAACACGTAATACCAATAAAATCCCAACCCCAACCGCAACCCCAATACCCTTTAAAATATGATGCTAAAGCACACGAGAGGGAAATCCTCAATCAATTGGAGTACCAGGGTGTCATTGAAACCTCAGACTCATCCATGAATAATCCATTATTTTCAGCCATTAAACCCGATCATTCACATAGAATAGTCTTAGACTATAGACATTTAGATAGTCACACAAAATCATTTGCTATACAAAATGCACACAGCACAGCACTAATGAACAATATAGTGCGCAGAAAATACAAGACAACCCTAGATATATCCAATGAGTTTTTCTTCCAAAACATAGCACCTGAAAGTAGGGACCTAACAAGTGTTAGCGCCCTTGGCTCTCAGAAGAAATTCTGCGGACTCCCACAGGGGTACAAGATCAGCCCAGGACTGTTCTCAGCTAGTGTAACATCTATTTTACAGGATATTGACCCTGAGGTGTTGTCATATGTGGATGACATTTATCTCACAGATGACAACCTCATGCAACCTTTTAGACAGGTAGCCCGCATTGTTGTAGGATTTGCCGAAATCGGCTACATATTCAACTTAAAAAAACAAAAATAGCTTTCAGTAATGTCCTGTTTTTGGGATACGAATTGTCGAATGAAAGCAGGAGCCTGGAGCCCAAATATTTAGAAAAATGCACACAACCTCCAAACACAATAAAAAAAGCTCCAGTCAGTGTTGGGCTTTTTAAACCTTGCCAGAACATATATTCCAGATTATGCACGAAGCAGTAAATCATTTTAAGACTTAATACGTCCTGATTTTACTGGTAAATTTTGAACAGTCAAACACACACACATTCTAAAAGCTTTGCAAAAAGACATGCTTGAAGCAAAACACTTGCATGCAAGGGACAATAAAAAACATTTTGTTAACAGAGTATTTGCTGGTGACATTGGTTTCACCAATGTGACATCCAATGAGGGTGAGACTGTCTAAATTGCATATAAATCACACTTATATTCCACGGCTGAACAACGCTTTGCGCCCACTGAGAAAATCCTCACTGCTGTCCGGATGGTGATCCTTAAAGAGACCTCTTGCCCAAGGGAAGTGCATTATTGTTGCATCCCCGATTCTAGCCCTTGAAGCTGTTACTAAAGTGAGCGTTCCAAATGCTAAAGCATTACACACACGTTGGATCATATGGGGAACATCTCTGACAGCCACTGATATTGACTATGTCTTTGACTCCAAATTACAGACCCAATAATTCTTACAATATGAACTTGAGTATCCAGTACCAGCAAATACATTGCCTATCGAACAATATAATTTTGGACATTGATGGTTCAGCCCAACCAGCGATAGGAACAAAACATCAATGCTCCGCCTCTTGTGCAGTCGTGAGTGGTTACATGAAGGATGGCAAGTTCCAGCCACAAAATACTTAAACGCAGACTTTGGGAGATTGCACTGCACAACTTGCAGAGCTCAAGGCTCTGGTTATGGCACTGGAGCATACGGATCCTGAGCAGATGACGTTGATTGTCTGTGAATCGTACTATTGTGTCCAGTCCTTCAAAGAATATCTGCATTACTGTCGCCAAAATGGGTTCAGAGATTCAAAAGGCAACACCGTTAAACTTAGACTTCTTGGGGGAAAGTAGCAGAGCTGAAAGAAACGCTACCTAATGTCTATGTGGTGCATATACTAGGACATCAGCGTGTTGGAATACACGTTGAAGGCAATACTCTGACTGATGAAGCAGCAAATCAGCAATAGCTATGGCTTCTGTTGCTGCAGTAACTCATTCTAAGCTAAAAGTGGATGATGAAACACTGGCAGCCCTGGCATCTTCGGCTGACGGCACGCCTTTCTCTAAAGTGTATCTTGCTAAATATTCCTACCGGATGGCAGGCTTGTTTAATGCACAAGTAACAATACCAGGTGTGGGAGTTTGAGTAATTCCCAATAAAGACCTAAGACCTGAGTTAGTAAAAGCAGCACATGAGGGAGTTGCTTCTGCCCATGCTGCTATGGCGGCTACAATTTCAATATTACAATCACGATATTGGTGGCCAGGTCTAAATAAAGACCAAGAACTATGTCCTTTGCTGTGACATCTGCCAGCAGATAAAAGAGTCCACCATGAAACGCCCACTGCAGACACCCTTCTTAATTTTCAACAAACCATTACAGTATGTGTACTTGGACCATTGTGGTCCCCTGACACCAGATAGTGCACACAAATACATCTTAGTTGCTGTTAACTAATGCTCCAGATTTCTGTGGGTTTGGCCACAACGCTCGGCTGACGGTCAAACTGTTTAAAATATGTGAGACTTTATTGGTACATATGCTGTTGCAGCTTTTCACTTGGACCGGGGCCCTGTTTTTGCCTCAAGGGCTTACAGGGAAGCCATGGCTTCATTAGGGGTCCAACTGCATTACTCATCTCCATTTAATCCCAAGGGGAATAGTGTCATGGAGCGACGAAACTGAGATTTAAAGCAATCCTTAACAGCTGGTGTATTAGACATGGGTCGTAGCTGGCTTACATACCTATATGGAATCCAGAGAGCACTAAACAATCTTCCTGGAAGGTCACTAGGGGGGCGTACATCATATGAATGTCTTTTTGGAACTCAAATGTACGTTCCAGATCTTGATGGTCCTGGCTTGGAGGCACCAGATACATCCTTGACATAAATTAACTTGCCACTTTCTTGCCGGACTTAAAACAGATCTGTGATGGCAACGCATCTGCCAATGCTGCGTCCTTTGGAATCATGGATGTACCAGTAACATCTACCATCTGGATTCCCAAACTTGGGTATATAGTGCATGAAAAGATTGCTGTGAAAAAGGAATTCAATCTTTCTTATTGTGCACCGGTTCCAGTCCTGGGAATACACAGTACCAGAGCTGTGATTCTACCACCGCTGTCTGGCTCTAAAGAAAATCGCTTTATCTCCATCGACAATGTCAAGCTGTACCATGTGGCCGATCTTGCACAGCAGACCTAGAGGACTCCTGAGTAGTGCCTGAATCCCTCCCACTACAGACCAGGATATTCCCCTGCAAGTCTTCAACAGCAACGTTGATACGTCTCCGAGCTTGGGGAGGGTGGAAAATGAGCTTTCATTACTTCCACTCACAACTACTTCTACAATCAGTAATGAAAATAATGAGCAATTTCCTAAAAATTCTACACAAACGGATGTTGTAATTTACTATGAACCACAAAGGGAGTTCTCAGTAAGTTCTCCTGTTCATAACACAGCTCCATTTGTTTCGCTAAAAGATTCTGGTTATTTTGTCCACGTTAATGACACTTTCAGCAACTCATCTGCCTCTACTACAACTGAACTGTCAAGAGCACGTAAGCTGATACACTGGCTTAAAATTAACTATCTCATTTGTCCATGGACGTATCTATGGCTTATATTGACTGTACTTGCCTTTCTCCTTTGGATTGGGTTTATCATTGTCTTTTTTCGCCTGATGCATGGTCATTTTCTACCTGAATGCTCCACAGTAGAACTGGTGGATGAGGTTTTAAAACCACATTTTTCAGCAAACAAAATTTGCAGAGTTGTCACTGGTGAATATTACAACCATACTAATTCCTGGTGGGATTGTTTGGGACAAAGTATTATTCGATATACATGGGCCTACAGAGGTCATTCAAATACCATATGTATTTAAACTTTCCTTGGTGATCACACCGGGAGTGCTTTCTGATGATTGGAATGTACAACAGTTGATATCTGATCTAAAGTATTATACAATATTTGAAAATGAAGATGTATACCAGTTTAAAGGAAATTATGATGACATGTTCTGTGATAATTGTTATGGACATTATTTCATTCACAGATCAAGTACTGCAAATACTATTTTTAAATATACACAATGGGAACACTGCCCGACTCCACCACTAGGCAGTTCTAAAACGTATACTGAAAAATGTGCATATTTTTCAGGGCACAAAGTTAAGAATGCTGAGTCATATTATGAAATGGAAAGTCAACATGTTTTATTGATAGATACAAAATTGATATACTCTGATTTATTTGTCTCTCGATTGGCTATAGAAGGCTATGAGTACTGGTTGAAGTCAATTGACTTAAAAAGTGTGTGTGGAGCAAGAAATTGGCAACTAAGCAATTAAGAGGAAGAGAAGCTTTATTTAGAGCATGTATGATTCCTGTTCAAATTATATTTTTAAATGAAACAGTACAACAAACAAGCTGTTTAGGCTTAGCAAACAATAAAGAACTGAAAGCGGCCAGTATTCCGACCCCTGCTAAATTTTACAAATGGCAAAAGTATATAAATATGTCCGAAGATCAGCTCAATGAATGGGTCTTGAATGGTACATTTAAAGCATCATTTTCATGTCCTGGTGGGTGGTTATTGTGGCCTGTAGACACCAATGGCTAACATACCTGTTTTTTTATTCCTCGGGGGTTTAGAATTAATAGGCCAGACCCTCTCTATGTGTCCTCAGAACACTCGGGTATAGTGACAACATATACTGTAGGGAAAGTACGCCAGCAATGGATGAAGTTCTCCTCACTAGATGCTGTCAAAGAACATATAAGTCCCCTGTCCAATAACACATATTTACAGGATTTCCTGTTAGGCCCCAGGACACCATGCAGAAAATGCTTCTTTTATGCTGCATATAATGAAATATGGAAGCTTTCCCAACAAGAGGCGGCTGCCCGGTTAAAGAAAATAGATCAGGAAAACTTACAAAAGCATTAGCCATTGTAGATAATGGAAATAACACCTTGTCCGACCGAATATATAACTGAAATAACATTGTATCCTCTGCTATAGATATAGTACAGAGTGATGTATCATTTATGCAACATGGACAAAGTCAGCTAAGATCCATTATGCAGTTAGGTTGGACACTACAAATATTTAAAGCAGGGCACGTTCACTGGCAACACGTGAGCGCAAGGGAGATTTTTTCCACATATAATATAACGCGACAACAACAAATAATGGCTAAGAAAGAAACAACATATGTCATGTTGAATATTGAAAAGTTAGAAAAGTTGCCATTTACTGTGGCTGAACTACCATCTGCTGAATGGCTAATACATGGGGTTATAAATCTGCCCATTTCAACACTCCAAATTACATCCTGTATGAAACACATTCCAGTAGGCAGATATGAAAGGCTGGGAGATTGCTACATACATGAAGTGTGGGCGCTTCCTTTCTGGTAAAAATGTTTCAATGGCATGAAAGAGGTCTTTCTTAGCGGTAGTAAATGCGAGACCTCTGTGAGCCATTCGATGGTTTGTAAACAGCTGTCCTTGCATGGAGCATGTAATGCCTCTGCGGCACATTTGCCTTGTTATCTGAAGGGAGTCCCAGTCCCCTTGATTAGACCTGCATTCTAGGTGCTCTCCATTGGCAGCTATGTGCTCCTTAACAGTGAGAGCTGTTGTGGAATTCGAGCCGGAATAGCTTACGTCATTTCGGTCTCCCAAATTGTTACGTGCTGTGGGAATGTCCTTTTCCCCCTCATGCAGTTTCAAGGAGCAGCAGAAGTTTGGCCTCATATTGCTACTTCTGATGTTCATTTTGACAAGTTGAGCAGACTAAAGGCTTTATTGTTTCAAAAACATTTGGTGCTTACATCTGTACGCGAGACCTATGAGCTTCAGGTTGCGAGATCATCGGCGGAGAATCAGTCCCTTTTAACTGCAAACTTTCCAAGACACTTTGGTGAACTTGTGGGACGAATATTTAATGCATCCAGTACAACTGGAATCACCCACTTTTTTAAGGCTCTTGGTTCTGGTTTTGTTCACACTTTCTCCTCTATATTCAGTTTAATACCATCAGCCTTACATTCTATATTTTCTAGTGTTTTCAGGGGATTTCTGATTACATTGGCTACAATAGGTGCCATTTTGCTGTTGCTACTTTTTCTGCACAATCGCTGTCCCATTACAGCAAGGAGTACTGTAAGCGATACCGCCAGCACAACTGTGTTGTGATCGCATGATGCAGTGTTTCGGAGCACCACTCCTGTAACAACTGGAGTGTGATTGGTTTTGGAGTGTGTGCAGCCCGTGTTTCCATGCCTCTGGTGCCTCCTTGAATGTGCACTGAAAGTCTGTCTTTCTATGCAGTGCTTACTTTCATTGGACGCTGATCTGTTGATGTTCTCGATGAGGGCTCATTATCAGACATACACGTTGAGGGTGTGTTTGCTACGAGAAGCCGTTTATGTGTTGCCTTTTAAGGATGCCGCAACTCTTAACTCTATGGAGGGCATGACACTGAATGCTGCTGCCTCAGCTGGAGCTCAGGTTTTAGAACACGAGTGCTCTGTGGCTTTTCTTGGATATGATCTGGATATTTTACCATCTGCTGAAGTAGAAGGTCTCCCTCAATTGTCCCGGATTTAATTGGCGATTTCCAAAGTGACACTGGCTATTGAATTTGGCTTGTTCAAATTGTCCTTTTCTTGTCTCTGTGTCTCTTTACTTGTCACTATTGACATATATATATATATATTTGTATTGTAAGAGTTATTAGATTTTTATCTTAAGCTTTTAAACCATATTTGACCGGCAAAGGTAGGGTGTTGTATAGCTATTTTAGCCATGTTTTAGACACGTAGTTTTAAGCTAACTATTCCTGCTGCTGTGCACTTTAACCCTGTTAAATTTTATTCAGTATTGCTTTATTTTTCTAGCAATAGCATTTGCGGTGCTGTTTTATTTTCTTTATCTCATTGTACTTTCGCCTAGGAAAGCATTACATTTTTAGTAGGACATTTATTTCACTTTGTGTTTTCTTCTAGGCTACAGTCAGATAGGGTTGCTGACAAACGTGGTATGCTGTGTCTCCAACATTCACAGAAAACACTCATACGTGGGGAATATTTCTTAATATGTCAACTGTTTTATTATAAAAACACCTCTTTGTCCCAGACAAGTTAGAGGGAGATTCCAGCCAGATGACCATGACTGCATGCTGATTGCTGACTGCTTCGCTGCAGCTACTTGCTTAGAATGCCGGACCCCTGGTCCACATGGGGACAGCGTCTGTCTAGCCTACAGGCTTCTTGTCTCACACTGAAAAGTAGCCCTAGAGCAAAAAAAAGACATAGCGTTGCACGTTACTTTGCACTGCTTTGTGTTAAGGGGTGTGCCATGGGTGGTACATGAGCCTTCCCATGCAATGACCGATGATTTTGAAAGCAAAATAGGTAGACAGGGCTTTGCGCAAAAGAATTATGACTCGTTGAGGCAGTTGTAATGTTGGAGAAAAGTTTTCTGTTCTTCAAGCCTTACTAACTTTGCTTGTTTGCTGTATTGTACAGCATACATACATCTAGGAAAGGTTTCAAACTATACTTTAGAACAGTATTTTGTATTGGAAAGTTATCTTTCCAGTACAAAACCTATGCTTGATCTCGCACACACACCTTTGAAGTGTGGTTCAAGGCTGTGTGTGTCACAAAGCAGCCAAAGGTGTACCAGCAAGGGGAAATATTGCTCTACTCTGCTCTCTCACGTTTACACAACATAGTGTAGCAACTTTGGTTATTGCACTGCATTGTGTGAAAAACATTTGGCCCAGTCCTCTCATGATTTACAGTGCTAAACATAGCAGATAGTAATAATATGACAAAAACAATAATACCTATGTCTGTAATCTGTTGCAAAGTCATCAGTCACGGCTTACAGCACTGATTCCATGACTCTTTCAGGTTTAACATCTTACCGGAAATGGGTTGAGAAAGTCTAGATTTCTAGGAAGATTTGCAATTGTTGTGTGACTGTCGACTCTACCATTTTGCCAATAATGGTGGTATGATATTGACCAACAGTTTGCCATGCCAGGTAAGATTAAATTAATTCTTTAGGAGGTTGACACTATTGCTATCTTTAAAAAAATAAAAAAGCAATTTTTGTTAATTTCTGAAGACATGAACAGTAGCACAGTAAAGTAAAAGTGACATGATACTATAATGCTCCTCAAGAGTCAACGCACTACCAATGCCTATCAATATATGTGTTATATACTGTCTCCACATGATACAAGCAGTTTGTCACCAAAAATGCTTGTTTCTGGCTCTAAAAATGCACTTTGATTATAGTCCTAAAATACACAGACCACTGGGCTGATGAGCATAACTCAGTAGTCAGCGGGGGACTCTGAGTTAAAAAAAAAGTGTGGGGCAGGGCAGTGAGAGTTGGGGGAAAAACAGAGGGAAGCAGAGGCTGTTAAAATGTGGAAATCATGATGAAGCAGGGGAGCAGAGCCAGTAGATGGAATTTATGGGGGTAGTGAGGGGTAATTCGAGATCACACACCACTACAGAAATGTCAACCCTCCATGTGATAAACAACATTCTGACATTGTCAGATGATCACACATGCGGGCAGACATTAACATGGGCACATCCTGTTTTCTGGGAGTATCAATTTTACCAACAACACTCGTCTGTGCCTGGGCTATTCATCAAATATGAGAGACCTTTCTTACCTCCCAGGGTTGCTGGATTGGCAGATCTTGGAGAACATAGCTAAAGGTCTCTAGGACATGGTGAAGTTGCCTGAAAATACATTAGCTGTACAAATGACACAGAGCCTCTCAAACATGGCCCAAGCTGCAGAGCCAAGTCATGTGCCAAAGGCAACTGGGGATCACCATCAACTTCAAAGGGTCACCCACCCCAAACTGTGCCAACAACTGACCTGCACCCCCCACAAATCCACCTGCTCCCACTTCATATCCTCAACCTGATCCTCAGCAATCCCCCTATTTGCATGGACAGCAGCCACCACCCATAAACTATTAATTAAAAAAAACACACTGATCCATGCTCACACAGAACACAACAACTTTTGTCAGTATCCTCGCCACGTCCACCACTTTGTGAATAAGTACCAATTATACCATCTTTTTACTTGTGAGTCATACCTTGTGTGCCTGGTCATGAAGATGGTTGTATCTGAATAACGTAATGTACTGTCTTGGAGACTTAGGATCATTTAGCACTAAACCTTAAAGCAATATACTCACATACATCTACAGTGTTACAGGAAAGGTAGAATGTGTATGTGAAAATATAACGCAAGAACAGACATTGACAGGAATCGCTACACTATATGAAATAAAAGAACATTGCAGGCCTTTATCCATTGCTGACCAAAATAAGGTGAGGAATTCACTTGAGGACAATATTCTAGTTAAAAGCTAACTTGTGTTCAATAAACACGTAGGAATATGCAACTCAAAAGTACATAGGTTCATTACCACGCATTCCATACTTCCAAACAGATCGTAAACCTCACTAGAAAATGAATGTAGTAAATCTAATCAGCTCGGACTACACAGAGGTCTAAGGGTTACAATGATAAGACACACATGGTATTAAAATTGTATTTGCTGTAGAAATGTATGCATTCTGGAGTTAAGAATGGTTAGTTTGTCTAGCATTGTTAAAGCCACAAGTAAAGAATATGTAGAAGCTTTGTATAGAGTTAAGGATTTACGGGGTAACAGGTGTTCAAATGTTTTTCTGTTTTAATTCTTGATTGGCCAGTCAATCATTATTTACTGTTTTATAAGTATTGTGTGATTTTGAACATAAGAGACTATTCTCTGCTACAGCAACTTGAAACCGGCTGCCTGCCTGTGTGGGGAGGGTCGATTTCCCTGTCACAACAGGAAATAACTGTCTTTTCATTGCCAAAGAAGAGTTTGTCTTTTTTTCTAGTTTTAAGCTTTTTATTTACCCTGCAACAACAGATTTGCCAACACACCCATAAAAGAGAAAGAACACATCGAATTTAGTAGTGAAAAAGTGTTTCATTTAATATTTAGGGCCTCATTACGGCCCTGGCAGCCGGCGGTACACTGGCGGTAACACCACCAACAGGCTGGCGGTGTATCGGCAGTGTTTTATGACCGTGGCGCATTAGCCATGGCCATACCGCCGGACCCTCCAACTGACCGTCAGGCTTCCGTCAGACGGTCAAAATCCCTAACCACTAGCCTGTCCATGGCAGTAAATACCGCCATGGAAAGGCTGGCGTTAAAGGGGAATCAGGGTGCCCCTGGGGGCCCCTGCGCTGCCCATGCACTTAGCATAGGCAGTGCAGGGGCCCCCAGGCAAAGAACCATCGCGCATTTCACTGCCCGAATTTCAGGCAGTGAAATGCACGATGGGCGCTGCTGCACCCGCTGCACATCAACTTTGCCGCTGGCTCTATTATGAGCCGGCTGCAATGTTGATGTGACTTTTCCGCTGGGCCAGCGGAAATGTCATAATAGGGAGCCACCAATACCGCCAGCACTGGTGGTATTGTGGCGCCCGCGTCTTCTGCGGTGTTTTAGTAAGACCGCCGAAAGCATAATGAGGGCCTTAGTCTAAAAAGTAAAAAGGATGTTAAGAATTGTTAAGGGTGAAAATTAACTCTCCTTTTGAAATGGAGAAAGGGAATAATAATGCCTGTGTTCAGGGAGGAAGAGTCAACTTGGAGGGTTGGTTGGTGTAAGGAAATGCCTCTTTGGCATGGTTACCCCCTGACTTTTTGCCTTTGCTGATGCTAAGTTATGATTTGAAAGTGTGCTGGGACCCTGCTAACAAGGCCCCAGCACCAGTGTTCTTTCCCTAAACTGTACCTTTATCTCCACAATTGGCACAACCCTGGCACCCAGGTAAGTCCCTTGTAACTGGCACCCCTGGTACCAATGGCCCTGATGCCAGGGAAGGTCTCCAAGGGCTGCAGCATGTCTTATGCCACCCTGGGGACCCCTCACTCAGCACATACACACTGCTTGCAGCTTGTGTGTGCTGGTGGGGAGAAAATGACTAAGTCGACATGGCACTCCCCTCAGAGTGCCATGTCAACCTCACACTGCCTGTGGCATAGATAAGTCACCCCTCTAGCTGGCCTTACAGCCCTAAGGCAGGGTGCACTATACCACAGGTGAGAGCATATGTACATGAGCACTATGCCCCTACAGTGTCTAAGCAAAACCTTAGACATTGTAAGTGCAGGGTAGCCATAAGAGTATATGGTCTGGCTGTCTGTCAAACACAAACTCCACAGCACCATAATGGCTACACTGAAAACTGGGAAGTTTGGTATCAAACTTCTCAGCACAATAAATGCACACTGATGCCAGTGTGCACTTTATTGTAAAAATACACCCAGAGGGCATCTTAGAGATGCCCCCTGAAAACCTACCCGACTTCCAGTGTGGGCTGACTAGTTTTTGCCAGCCTGCCACACACCAGACATGTTGCTGGCCACCTGTGGAGAGTGCCTTTGTCACTCTGTGGCCAGGAACAAAGCCTGTACTGGGTGGAGGTGCTTCTCACCTCCCCCTGCAGGAACTGTAACACCTGGCGGTGAACCTCAAAGGCTCACCCCCTTTGTTACAGCGCCACAGGGCGTCCCAGCTAGTGGAGATGCCCGCCCCTCTGGCCACTGCCCCCAATTTTGGCGGCAAGCCTGGAGGAGATAATGAGAAAAACAAGGAGGAGTCACCCCCCAGTCAGGACGGCACCTAAGGTGTCCTGAGCTGAGGTGACTCTTACTTTTAGAAATCCTCCTGTGGCTCCCAGGGCACTTCAGGACAGATGGAGTGGCCCTTACCCAGTGCTAGAGAGAAAGAGTCAGGTTAGCTACCTGGTAGACCTAGGCACTAGCAGGACCCCCATAAGGGTGATCCATGTGAACCGCCTCAAACTCTTACATGACAGGGCAGATGTAAACATGTTAATGGTTACAGATGAGGACCAGGAAGCTGAGAGTGAACCTCTCCCTGATCTCCTCTCCACTGACCCTAAAGATGGCTCAGTAGATGGAGTGATCTATTCAGACACCCTCTCTGGCCAAAAGCAAGCTGACTGTAGGAAAGTCCTACAACAGTTTGCTGACCTCTTTTCCCTAGCCCCGGGTCAGACACACCTGTGTACCCATGATGTTGACACAGGAGACAGCATGCCTCTAAAAAACAAATTTTTTAGACAGTCTGACCAAGTTAAGGAAAGCATCAAAGTGGAAGTCCACAAGATGCTGGAATTGGGAGTCATTGAGCACTCTCACAGTCTCTGGGCTAGCCCTGTGGTCTTAGTCCCCAAACCTCACACAAAAGACGGCAAGAGAGAGATGAGGTTTTGTGTGGACTACAGAGGACTTAATTCTGTCAACAAGACAGATGCCCATCCCATTCCAAGGGCAGATGAGTTAATTGATACATTAGGTGCTGCCAAATACTTGAGTACCTTTGACTTGACAGCAGGGTACTGGCAAATAAAAATGGCACCAGGAGCAAAAGAAAAGACAGCATTCTCTACACCTGATGGGCACTATCAGTTTACTGTGATGCCTTTGGCTTAAAGAATGCCCCTGCCACCTTCCAAAGGTTGGTGAATCAAGTCCTTGCTGGCTTGGAGTTCTTTAGGTCAGCTTATCTTGATGATATTGCTGTCTTTAGCTCCAGCTGGCAGGATCACCTGGTCCACCTGAAGAAGATTTTGCAGGCCGTGCAAGCAACAGGCCTCTCTATCAAGGCATCCAAATGTCAGATAGGGCAGAGTACTGTGGTTTACTTGGGACACCTTGTAGGTGGAGGCCAAGTTCAGCCACTCCAACCCAAGATCCAGACTATTCTGGACTGGGTAGCTCCAAAAACCCAGACTCAAGTCAGGGCATTCCTTGGCTTGACTGGTTACTATAGGAGGTTTGTGAAGGGATATGGATCCATAGTGACACCCCTCACAGAACTTACCTCTAAGAAAATGCCCAAGAAGTTAAACTGGACTGTAGAATGCCAACAGGCCTTTGACACCCTGAAACAAGCGATGTGCACAGCACCAGTTCTCAAAGCTCTGGATTACTCCAAGCAGTTCATTGTGCAGACTGATGCCTCTGAAGATGGGATGGGGCAGTTCTGTCCCAAACAAATGATGATGGCCTTGACCAGCCTGTTGCTTTCATTAGCAGGAGGTTACTCCCCAGGGAGCAGCGTTTGAGTGCCATTGAGAGGGAGGCCTTTGCTGTGGTCTGGTCCCTGAAGAAACTGAGACCATACCTCTTTGGTACTCACTTTGTAGTTCAGACTGACCACAGACCTCTCAGATGGCTAATGCAAATGAAAGGTGAAAATCCTAAACTGTTGAGGTGGTCCATATCCCTACAGGGAACGGACTTTATAGTGGAACACAGACCTGGGACTGCCCATGCCAATGCAGATGGGCTTTCCAGGTTCTTCCACTTAGAAAATGAAGACTCTCTTGGGAAAGGTTAGTCTCATCCTCTTTCGTTTGGGGGGGGGGGTTGTGTAAGGAAATGCCTCCTTGGCATGGTTACCCCCTGACTTTTTGCCTTTGCTGATGCCAAGTTATGGTTTGAAAGTGTGCTGGGACCCTGCTAACCAGGCCCCAGCACCAGTGTTCTTTCCCTAAACTGTACCTTTGTCTCCACAATTGGCACAACCCTGGCACCCAGGTAAGTCCCTTGTAACTGGTACCCCTGGTACCAATGGCCCTGATGCCAGGGAAGGTCTCTAAGGGCTGCAGCATGTCTTATGCCACCCTGGGGACCCCTCACTCAGCACATACACACTGCTTGCCAGCTTGTGTGTGCTGGTGGGGAGAAAATTACTTAGTCGACATGGCACTCCCCTCAGAGTGCCCTGCCAACCTCACACTGCCTGTGGCATAGGTAAGTCGCCCCTCTAGCAGGCCTTCCAGCCCTAAGGCAGGGTGCACTATACCACAGGTGAGGGCATATGTACATGAGCACTATGCCCCTACAGACATTGTAAGTGCATGGTAGCCACAAGAGTAGATGGTCTGGGAGTCTGTCAAACACGAACTCCACAGCACCATAATGGCTACACTGAAAACTGGGGAGTTTGGTATCAAACTTCTCAGCACAATAAATGCACACTGATGCCAGTGCGCACTTTATTGTAAAAATACACCCAGAGGGCATCTTAGAGTTGCCCCCTGAAAACCTACCCGACTTCTAGTGTGGGCTGACTAGTTTTTGCCAGCCTGCCACACACCAGACATGTTGCTGGCCACCTGGGGAGAGTGCTTTTGTCACTTTGTCAAGGAACAATGCCTGTACTGGGTGGAGGTGCTTCTCACCTCCCCCTGCAGGAACTGTAACACCTGGCAGTGAGCCTGAAAGGCTCACCCCCTTTGTTACAGTGCCACAGGGCATCCCAGCTAGTGGAGATGCCCGCCCCTCTGGCCACTGCCCCCACTTTTGGCGGCAAGGCTGGAGGAGATAATGAGAAAATCAAGGAGGAGTCACCCCCCAGTCAGGACAGCCCCTAAGGTGCCCTGAGCTGAGGTGGCTCTTACTTTTAGAAATCCTCCATCTTGTAGAAGGAGGATTCCCCCAAAAGGATTAGGGATGTGCCCCCCTCCCCACAGGGAGGAGGCACAAAGACGGTGTAGCCACCCTCAAGGACAGTAGCCATTGGCTACTGCCCTCCCAGACCTAAACACACCCCTAAATTCAGTATTTAGGGGCTCCCAGAACTGAGGAAGATACATTCCTGCAACCTAAAAGAGAAGAAGGACTGCTGACCTGAAGCCCTGCAGTGAAGACGGAGACGACAACTGATTTGGCCCCAGCCCCACCGGCCTGTCTCCCTACTTCAATGAAAACTACACCAGCGACGCATCCAACAGGGACCAGCGACCTCTAAAGCCTCAGAGGACTGCCCTGCACCTAAAGGACCAAGAAGCTCCAGAGAACAGCGGCCCTGTTCAAGAAACTGCAACTTTCTGCAACAAAGAAGCAACTTTAAAGACCCCACGTTTCCCACCGGAAGCGTGAGACTTCCCACTCTGCACCCGACGTCCCCGGCTCGATCTGCGGAAAACTAACACTACAGGGAGGACTTCCCGGCGACTGCGAGTCCGTGAGTAGCCGGAGTTGACCCCCCTGAGCCCCCACAGCGACGCCTGCAGGGGAAATCCAGAGGCTCCCCCTGACGCGACTGCCTGTAACAAGGAACCCTACGCTTGGAACCAGCACTGCACCCGCAGCCCCCAGGACCTGAAGGAACCGAACTCCAGTGCAGGAGCGACCCCCCGGTGACCCTCTGCCTAGCCCAGGTGGTGGCTACCCCGAGGATCCCCCCCTGTGCCTGCCTACATCGTTGAAGAGACCCCCGGGTCTCCCCATTGATTCCTATCTGAAACCCGATGCCTGTTTGCACTCTGCACCCGGCCACCCCTGTGCCGCTGAGGGTGTACTTTCTGTGCCTACTTGTGTCCCCTCCGGTGCCCTAAAAAAAAACCCTGGTCTGCCCTCCGAAGACGCGGGTACTTATCTGCTGGCAGACTGGAACCGGGGCACCCCTGTTTCCATTGAAGCCTATGTGTTTTGGGCACCACTTTGACCTCTGCACCTGACCGGCCCTGAGCTGCTGGTGAGGTAACTTTGGGGTTGCCTTAAACCCCCAACGATGGGCTACCTTGGACCCAACGTTGAACCCTGTAAGTGTTTTACTTACCTGTGAACCTAACAAATACTGACCTCCCCCAGGAACTGTTGATTTTTGCACTGTGTCCACTTTTAAATAGCTTATTGCCATTTTTGTCAAAACTGTACATGCTATTGTGATTATTCAAAGTTCCTAGAATACCTGAGTGAAATACCTTTCATTTGAAGTATTACTTGTAAATCTTGAACCTGTGGTTCTTAAAATAAACTAAGAAAAGATATTTTTCTATATAAAAACCGATTGGCCTGGAGTAAGTCTTTGAGTGGGTGTTCCTCATTTATTGCCTGTGTGTGTACAACAAATGCTTAACACTACCCTCTGATAAGCCTACTGCTCGACCACACTACCACAAAATAGAGCATTAGAATTTTCTCTTTTTGCCCCTATCTTACCTTTAAGGGGAACCCTTGGACTCTATGCACACTATTTCTTACTTTGAAATAGTATATACAGAGCCAACTTCCTACAGTTGGCAACAAAAAAATACCATACCAGAAAGGTCAGGGAACAAGTTAATGTACATATTACAACAGATATAGGGGGTTATTACAACTTTGGAGGAGGTGTTAATCCGTCCCAAAAGTGATGGTAAAGTGACGGATATACCACCAGCCGTATTACAAGTCCATTATATCCTATGGAACTCGTAATACGGCTGGTGGTATATCCGTCACTTTTGGGACGGATTAACACCTCCTCCAAAGTTGTAATAACCCCCATAATACTCAAGATGTTCAAATTTTCCAAAATCCAAAAACATAGTTGAAATAAAAATTCTAATCCAAAGAAAACATCCACAGTCCAACAGAAATGTAAAGACCATCCCTACATGGTGCATCTGATAGGCTACTGTGGGTTGAGGGCAAAGGTTTCTGCCAACCTGAGGGTTAGACATTAGGACCACCTGGAGCTCTTCCTCAGGCAAAGACATTTGGAGTTGTAGTAAGGGACCAGACACATAATAAGATTTAGGACACACTGTTGTAAGTTGAGGGACAGGGGAAGACTTAGTAGGAGACACAACAATGGCAGGTGGTGAGTGGTGGGTCTCTGAGCAAAACAAAATAGCTGCAATTCAGTAGGACAGGAGCCTGTAGACCTCTTGATACTGGTCAGCTTTTACCTCTCGAAGTATCTTCACCTCTGACACCACCTGTTTTAGGTCCTGAGATAGCACCTGTAGATCAGCAATCAGCAGCCTCACATCCTCCTAGAATGCAGATATGGTGTCATACCTAGATGCCAGAAGTGGGACACTACATGAGGGTTCAGAAGTGCTAGGCAAATTGTACCCTCAGCTTTATATATTGAGGGCAGTCATTTAGAGAAGAAGGAGGAGGTCACGGTGGTCCAGCCAGATGCCTCACTATTGTGGGGGCCTCTTGAGTGGAGGAGGGAGTGGCTCCAGGTCTGTTTAGCTTTACTTTTGACTAAGCCAAGATATACACACTGAAAAGAGTCGAAAAGATTCTCTGGAATGCACTTCTTAATCTGAAGAAGACATTTATTATAGCTTTTTGCAAGGTTCGTGAAGGAAGGTTTGCATAGTAAAAAGTGTATTTTCAAAATGTGCACCAGCAACGTAAGAAAGAATCTTCAATCTATAAACAGCAAATATATACATGCAAGGATACAAACACTTATATTGATATATAGATATATATTCATATGCAATGCAAAGCAAATAATTAATAAAAATGAATCACCGTAGGACCTGTCGGACACTTCATCTTTCTCATGTCAGCAAGAAGATGACCCTGTTCAACTGCCAGAAAGAGATCCTTACCCTTACGGTAAAAATGTCAGGCATTTGACGTCCAATCCTGACCAAGGTCCCGGAATTCATCGCTACTGAGCAGGGCCACCTTTTTTTAGCTTAAACAACCATGGAAAGAGCCTTCTAGAAGACCCCCCCTCTCAGATAGAAATATTCAAAAATGCTGGCTAGTTTAGGTAAAACTTGAAAGGAATGCGTCGGGAGCTGGCCACCTTCCCAAGGCACGCCTCCCAAAGTCAAACCGTTCTCTTGCCTATGATAAACACTAGCTTGTTACGGTCTTATTGCACGGACTGCTTACCTCCTACATATCGTGTACCAGTCCTAGCTCTTCGGTGAGAAAGAAAACACGCAGAAGTAGAAAAACACATTGCATAACATGTTTGCACGGAAAAATATTTTAACGTGGCAGTAAAGCTAACCTGAACTCAAAATGGAGTCTAGGCTGAATACCAAATGGAGTCTATAACCAGTGACCACTGAAGTGACAATAGGCAGCTAAGCCAGGTGCAAAGCGGTGTGACACGACATCAGTGGTCAATACTCAAATAACATTACAAGGTCTAATTACAAGGGTCCTGCTCATGGGACACCACAGATGTTTATTTTCCTGAGCTAGAGGGAGCCCAATATGCCAACTCTTCAATGCATGTTGTGCCATGATCTAACTCCTACCTCGTGGTCTCCATAGCCTCCATCCAAATGTTCTTATTGGGAAAGAGTAGTTCTCTGTGGCATACCCATCCCACTAGTGCGCTTACCCCCTTCCTTTGTCTTGGTAATTTCTTCTTGTGCCCTTGTAGCCACCTGGTACCATTTTCTCTTTTGCCCATGGCCCTGCTGTTCTCTGGCACTGGTTGCCCACTGAAAAGGAAGTGAGAAAAGAAAACACTTTGAATGCATCCATGCACTACTTCATGTACATCAAAATAGACCTTTCACTGTTATGCATTTTATTATTACAGGGTAGCATTATTACTTGCAGCACTCCTCTTTCTAATGCAAGTTAATAATTCCCACATGCCACTTTTTACAGGTGATGACTATGGATATCAAAAGTGCAGCTGAAGCACACTTTAATTTCAACTAAAACATAATTCCCTATGTTTGATATATGTAAAGATATATCACTATTGGTTCATGGGTTGGCTTGACCTACTAAAACAATATCACATGTACATTCACTTAGGATGGCAAAAATTAACGTGCACGTGATTTAAGTGTCTTGAGTTGGTGACCAGTGCAGCATGCATGAGTATTTCCTGGAAAATGACGGCAGGTGTGTCTAAGTGTATATTGTATGCACATGATTTGGCAAAGTCAATTTTTTTGTATGTCAAAATGGTCAAGATGTGTGTTTTATCACAGTCTATGATGAGTGAATGATATTTTAGAATAAACCTAGATTACACGTGTTATGTGCATTTAACAATAGTAAACCATTATTTTTTAACAAAGAAGGGTATATGCCAATTATGACCTAAACTGTTTAGAAAAAACACAGATGATTTTTCAATAACATATTTGTTTGTACACACATATTATACAACTTTTGTAATGTAAGTAACAAATATTTACACTCATTACATTCTTTGAATTACACATTTTACATGACTACATAAACATAGGGAACATAAACATTAAAAGACCAAATAAACATGAGACATGACACTATGAAACTTTCAGTTCACAGATGTTTTTTTCAATATTGCAAGACTTAGGCCCTCATTCCAACCCTGGCGGTCTCTGAACGCCAGGGCGGAGGGCAGCGGAAGCACCGCCAACAGGCTGGCGGTGCTTCCAGGGTTATTCTGACCACGGCGGTAAAGCTGCGGTCAGAAAAGGGGAACCGGCGGTTTCCTGCCGGTTTTCCCCTGGCCCAGGGAATCCTCCATGCGCCGCCATGGGGATTCCGACCCCCTTCCCGCCAGCCTGTTTCTGGCGATTTTCACCGCCAGAACCAGGATGGCGGGAATGGGTGTCATGGGGCCCTTGGGGGCCCCTGCACTGCCCATGCCACTGGCATGGGCAGTGCAGGGGCCCCCTAACAGGGACCCATACAGATTTTCACTGTCTGTTTTGCAGACAGTGAAAATCGCGACGGGTGCCACTGCACCCGTCGCACCCCTGCAACTCTGCCGGCTCCATTCGGAGCCGGCTTCCTCGTTGCAGGGGCTTTCCCTCTGGGCCGGCGGGCAGCCTTTTGGCAGTCGCCCGCTGGCCCAGCGGGAAAGCCAGAATTGCATCTGCGGTCTCCTGACCGCAGAGCGGCCATTAGGCGGTAACCGCATGGCGGGCGGCGACCACCGCCCGTGGCTGTCAGAATGACCGCCTTAGCGTCTTAATGTTGCTTATGAACCACAGCTGAGCATAGATGTCCAGTCAAGCTGTTCTCAAAGCCCACATGTGCAGTGGGTGGAGTCTGGAGTGCACTCCTATGACTGGAAAGAGGCGGCCAGAACATCCTGTGCCTTTAGACTTGCCCAGAGCCTGGTGTCCTCCCAGCTCCTGCAGCATTCCCGGCTCTACAGTTGTGAACATCAACTACATTGCTGTATAGGGCCATGCCCTGCCGGATTTCTATCCATACTACATTGCTCTGCTGGGTTTCTGGTTCTAGTTCCAGATGTAGCTGGTGGTACCCTTTCCGATCGCTGCCAACAACAGTAAGAAATTGGGGTATTAGCTGATGGGTGTAAGTACCCACTTCAAATAATAACCACAGTCCTTTCAGTGTGAATCACTTAGGGCCTGATTTAGATATTGGAAGACGAGTTACTCCATCACAACGGTGACAGATATCCCGTCCGCCAGTATTTAAACCCCATTATGTCCTATGGGATTTACATATTGGCAGATGGGAAATCCATCACCATTGTGACGGAGTAAGTTGCCTATATCTGAATCAGGCCCTAAGTTATTTAATTAAACTGAACTCAGCCCTCAAGTAGCTATTACACAGAGCAGACAGGGTTAACTTAGAGGCAGTGTGTAAAGTGTTTAATGCCTAGAACAATAATAATGTCACAACATTAGAAAAATCTCAAACCAATTTAGAAGAAAGAAGTGAATTTTAATTAAACAAATGGCACCACGAATGATAAAAATCCAATAAGGGAAACAGGGGTTATGAACGTTTCATTTCTAAACATAAAAATGGCACAAAAAGCATTAAGCACTGCAGGTGTCTGGATCCACTTGAAAGCTGCCTAGGCACAAGTTCAGGCTGAGCATGATGGAGCATGGATCAGATAAAGACACCAGCTTTGACCTAGTTAGAAGTGTTACCTTTGGACTTAGTCTCTGAAATGGAAGTAAAAAATCATCAGCAGGGCAAGGCAGCAGGCTGTGGCCAAAGAGGGATACATGTCATTGTATAGCCACTGCACAAGCTCTCAATGAAGCCATTTACATTTGGTGGAAAAGTTCTGAGCTCTAGAAATGTTAACGTTGCGCCCAGAGAAGGTTCCTCATCGGCCAATACTTTTGATGCCTTTGCCCATTGACGATTTCTACCTTCAGACTTATGGCCTTATTTACATCTTGGAGAAGGGGAATATTCTGTCACAAACGTGCTGGATATCCCTTCCACTGTATTACGATCCCATTATAGCCAATGGAGATCGTAATACAGTGGATGGGATATCCATCACGTTTGTGACAGAGTATTCCATCCGCCGAGAACTAAATCAGGTCCAAAGGCACTTTTTAGAAACTCAGGCACATATTTATACTTCAATTGCACCAAATTTGCATCATTTGTTATGTAAATGTGGCGCAAACCTAACTCCATATTTATATTTTGACGTTAGACACGTCTAATGGCAAAATATAGGAGTTTGCACCATTTTTTCGATGCGTGCACCTACCTTGCGTTGATGAGATGCAAGGTAGTCATTCCCATCAAAAAAATTGTGCTATCCCCATAGCCCCATTTTATCCCCCGTGCTAAAATGACACACAGGTGGGAGGAGGGGCTAAATAATGGTTCAAAGTTTGCTTTGCACTGTTATTTAATGCCTGGGTCAGACCAGGCGTTAGGGGACCTGTGGACCCATTTCCATGGTTAAATACCAAGGAAATGGGTCCACAGGTGCCCTCCACATGTCCCAGGAACACCCCTAACCACACTAGAGGATGATGGACCCCATCCCAGGTAAGTATTGGTAAGTATGGTTTTATTTATTTTTTAAAGTGCCATTGGGGGCCCTAACTTGGAGCCCCTTGCATGGCACAGGGTGCAATGTCCATGGCCAGGGGACTCTTGTCCCCTGTGCTGGCCATTGGGGTGGTGGGCATGACTCATGTCTTCCCTAAGACAGGAGTCATGTTTTTGGTGGTTGTGTGCCAGGAAATGGCGCTAGTCTGTTTTTTTTGCCTCTAACTAGGCTAGCATAATTTTTTGATGCACAACCCCCTCCTTCCCTACCACCACCCCCACCCGGCCCGCGTCTTTTTTTAAGACACTAGCCCAAGTTTAGCACCGCCTTGCGCCAGTCCTTTAATGTGGTGCCTAGCTGGTGTTGTGGAATGGCTCAAGTTGACGCTATACTTTTGGCTGCAAAACTGTGTTTCTTAAGTTTCTAAGTCAGAGGTTGCAGAAAAATTTCGAAAGAAATTAGGACATTAGTTTCCAGGCATAGGTTCCCAACTCAAGTAAAAACCATAATCCTTGTTAGGGTGAATTACTAAGTCAATTAATTAATCTAAACTCAGCCCCCAGAGAGCTATGATACAGAGCAGGCAGGATTAACTCAGAGCCAAGTATTTATGCAGTACTAAACAGTAATAAAGTCACAACACACCACAAGAAAATGTTTGAACCAATGTAGAAAAATAGAGTAAACTCTCTGACCATTCTTTTGGGAGACTGCAAGCCCCAAAAGCAACCTACATTGCCTCGCAACCAATAGGGGATGGACTTCACACCATGACAGAAAGCGCCAGCTCACTACTGCAGCACAGGACAATCTGGACATTCTGGTGGGGGACTACAAGCCTCAGAAGCAAGTTACATGGCCTCACACACAGGAGGGGAGGGGTGTCACAATGTGCTTAAAAGCGCCAGCTGACTCCCACAGTGCGGTTCACTCTGGACATTCTGGTGGGGGACTGCAAGCCCCAGAAGCAACCTGCATTGCCTCACATCCAGGAGGGAGGGGCTTCACAATGCAATTAAAAGTGCCAGCTGACTTCCACAGAGTGGAACTGGGTTGGCCATGCCCAGCAATGACCAGGGGAAGAGCGGGCCTGTCTGTGCCCATCAAATCCTGGAAGAGGCTGGGCTGGGCCACTCCTCTTAGTTCCAACACAGAAGAGACAGGTACATTCTTGTTTTACTATGGGTGAGAGGAAGTCCACTGTGGTAAAAATAGAAGGTGGGTAAAAGGCAGGACATGTACCTGTGTTGTTTACATGTCCTGGTAGTGTAAAACTCCTGAATTCGTTTTTACACTACTGTGAGGCCGCCTGCTCCCTTCATAGGCTAACATTGGGGCTGCCCTCATACATTGTTGAAGTGGTAGCTGCTGATCTGAAAGGAGTAGGAAGGTCATATTTAGTAAGGCCAGAATGGTAATACAAAATCCTGCTGACTGGTGAAGTTGGATTTAATATTACTATTTTAGAAATGTCACTTTTAGAAAGTGAGCATTTCTCTGCACTTAAGTCTTTCTGTGCCTTACAATCCACGTCTGGCTGGGTTTAGTTGACAGCTCCTTGTGCATTCACTCAGACACACCCCAAACACAGGGTACTCAGCCTCACTTGCATACATCTGCATTTTGAATGGGTCTTCCTGGGCTGGGAGGGTGGAGGGCGTGCTCTCGCACAAAGGACTGCCACACCCCCTACTGGGACCCTGGCAGACAGGATTGAACTGAAAGGGGACCTGGTGCACTTCTAAGCCACTCTTTGAAGTCTCCCCCACTTCAAAGGCACATTTGGGTATAAAACAGGGCCTCTGCCCCACCACCTCAGAAACTTCCTGGAGAAGAAACCTGAACCAGAACCTGCACCCTGACAAGAAGAACTGCCTGGTTGCCTAAAGGACTCACCTGACTGCTTTCTACAGAGGACTGCTGCCTTGCTGTTGCCCTGCTGCCTTGCGGAACTCTTGCCTTGCTGCAGAAGTGCTCTCCAAGGGCTTGGATAGAGCTTGCCTCCTGTTCCCTGAAGTCTCAGGACCAAAAAGACTTCTCTCTTTCAACTGGACTCCTTGTGCGGTGAAAAAGTTGACGCACAGCTTGTTCCGCGGTGAAAAATTCACTGCACGCCGACCCGGAAAGATGCCGCTCGACTTCTCGACGAAAAGATCGACGCAGCGCCTGCGGTGCGACCGGAACTTCGACGCACGGCCCGCCTGGACAACGTTGTCCGACTTCCAGAGAGGAAATCAACGCAGCGCCTGCCGTGAGGAAGAAAATTCAGCGCACCAGAACGACACGCAGCCGGTCAACCAGCCCAGGATTCCACACAGGCCCCAGGGCGTCTGAAAACCCCGCAACCCACAGAGGAGACCTGTCCGCGCACCGGAAATCGACGCAACGTCTTCCCCGCGTGAAAAATAACGACGCAAGTCCATGTGTGAAGGGGCGAAACCGACGCACACACCATTATTCCACACATCTCCTCCTCCGCGGCCCTTTGCGGAGGTTTTTCACTCAAACCAGGTACTTTGTGTTTGAAAGAGACTTTGTTTGCTTTTTAAAGACTTAAGACACTTCCTGGAGAAGAAACCTGAACCAGAACCTGCACCCTGACAAGAAGAACTGCCTGGCTGCCTAAAGGACTCACCTGACTGCTTTCTACAGAGGACTGCTGCCTTGCAGTTGCCCTGTTGCCTTGCTGAACTCTTGCCTTGCTGCAGAAGTGCTCTCCAAGGGCTTGGATAGAGCTTGCCTCCTGTTCCCTGGAGTCTCAGGACCAAAAAGACTTCTCTCTTTCAACTGGACTCCTTGTGCGGCGACAAATTCGACACACAGCTTGTTCCGCAGTGAAAAATTCACCGCACGCCGACCCGGAAAGACGCCGCTCGACTTTGCGAGGAAAAGATCGACGCAGCACCTGCTGTGCGACCGGAACTTCGACGCACGGCCCGCCTGGACAGCGCCACCCGACTTCCAGAGGGGAAATCGACGCAGCGCCTGCCGTGAGGAAGAAAATTCCACGCACAGCCCACCGGAACAACGCGCAGCCGGTCAACAAGCCCAGGATTCCACGCACAGACCCCAGGGCGTCTGAAAACCCCGTGACCCACAGAGGAGACCTGTCCACGCGCCGGAAAATAACGACGCAAGTCCGTGTGTGAAGGGGCGAAACCGACGCACACACCATTTTTCCACGCATCTCCTCCTCTGCGGCCCTTTGCGGAGATTGTTCATTCCAACCAGGTACTTTGTGCTTGAAAGAGACTTTGGAGGTCATTCTGACCCTGGCGGTCCATGACCGCCAGGGCGGAGGGCAGCGGAAGCACCGCCAACAGGCTGGCGGTGCTTCCTGGGTGATTTTGACTGCGGCGGTAAAGCTGCGGTCAGAAAAGGGGAACCGGCGGTTTCCCGCCGATTTCCCGCTGGCCCAGGGAATCCGCCATGGTGGCGCTGCATGCAGCGCCACCATGGGGATTCCGACCCCCTTCCCGCCTGCGGTTTTCACCGCCAGGAACTGGATGGCGGGAAGGGGTGTCGTGGGGCCCCTGGGGGCCCCTGCACTGCCCATGCCACCGGCATGGGCAGTGCAGGGGCCCCCTAACAGGGCCCCATAAAGATTTTCAGTGTCTGCTTTGCAGACACTGAAAATAGCGACGGTGCCACTGCACCCGTCGCACCCCTTCAACTCCGCCGGCTCCATTCGGAGCCGGCTTCATTGTTGAAGGGGCTTTCCCGCTGGGCCGGCTGGCGGTCTTCTGGCGGTCGCCCGCAGGCCCAGCGGGAAAGCCGGAATGGCCGCCGCGGTCTTTTGACCGCGGAGCGGTCTTTCGGCGGGAACCGCTAGGCGGGCGCTGACCGCCGACCGCCGCGGTCAGAATGACCGCCTTTGTTTGCTTTTTAAAGACTTAAGACACTTCATATCACTTTCCAGTGATATCTTTACAATTTCTTATTGCATCTTTTATCGTTTTGACCTGCAAATATCCAGATAAATATTTTATATTTTTCTAAACACTGTGTGGTGTATTTTTGTGGTGCTATATTGTGTTATTGTATGATTTATTGCACAAATACTTTACACATTGCCTACTAAGTTAAGCCTGACTGCTCAGTGCCAAGCTACCAGAGGGTGGGCACAGGATAATTTGGATTGTGTGTGACTTACCCTGACTAGAGTGAGGGTCCTTGCTTGGACGGGGGTAACCTGACTGCCAACCAAAGACCCCATTTCTAACAATGGAATATAGCTGATATACATGGAAAACTGAATAATAAAGACTGGCTATCTTTTAGGCTAGGTTTGATTAAACTTTTGCCAGGAGACCTGCCTTCCTGAGGATTTTCATGCAATGGCCTGCTCTCTATTTGTACCCAGGCTGTTCACTCTAATATGGGAAAACCAAGTGGGGGACTGATGGTTTTAGTATCAGTCAATTGTACCAATGATATTTTTAAGGTTTTGTCTTCCACACCTTATTATCAATTGATCTCACTAAGAATAAAGAATGTTTTGCATGTTTTGCCACTCAATTATTATTATACTGTTTTTGACCGTGTGAATATCTCAGTTGCAAAGGGGTTGGAAAACGATTTAGACTTGAGGAAATTTCATACTCCCCTTCCTATATTATGGGTGGGTGATTTTAGCCTGACACTTTGAAGATATTCAAGTGTTAGAGTTTGTGACTTTTTTGATACGGTTGGGGAGGGTTATCCACATTTTAAACATAATTTGTATGGGGAGTTTTTGGACAGACATATAATGGAATATAACATCTTTTGCATTCGCTGAGCAGAAGGACCCTGAGCTTCATTATTTACCAACATTTACAGGAAGAGGTATGTGGAGCACTATTGACTTTATTTTATTTTCAGCCACCTTAGCACCTGTGATGTTCAATGTTATGGTTACATCTACATGTAATAGTGACCATAACCCACTTACAATTGATATTTTTACTGGAAAGATCTGTAATTAAAAGAAGACTTTGCCACTAAATATTTTAAAAAATCAGAGTATGGATAAAATGGAAACAAAATTACCCCATTCACTTTGTAACAACTTTATGTAAAGATTATTTAGGACTTTTTGAGGTGTGTTTGAACCCTAAAGGAGAACATAATGATTTCATTTGTGCCTTTCATTTACTCACCGAGTTTATAAATTTAGAGTTAATGAGCAAGACACACCCTAGGGTTACATTTGTGGGAAGTCGGTTCAATCAGGAATGTTCTAAGGCTCATAAGCAACTTTTGAAGGCTCCCACAGAGTTTTCAAGATCGAGTATTGAAATTAGACGAGCCAGAGCTAATTATAATCAGGTCCTAATGCTTAGGAAGAAGGAACTTAAAGAAAAGGCTTGGGCTGACCTAGAGGCGGCTGGTAAACTTAAATGTACTGCAGCATTTTGGCGTGTGGTGAATGTACCTTACTTTAGTACATCTAAATTGGCCTCCTCTGGTGCAGTAATTGTGGCAGATATGTGGTTGGGGAAAATTTTGTGGAAGTTTTTAACTCCAGGCACAGAGGTGTATATGGAGATTTGCTGACCCACTCGTTTGATACAGAGGGGTTCAGTTATTTTGAGAGGTGGATGGTAAGCTCTGCTCTGCTGGCAGAGTTAACAGAGTTTTTTGCACTCCACCAGAGTGTGGAATTTGGCAAAAAGCTCTTCTAGACCCAGCAGCGGAGCAAAGTCCACCTGTGTGTGACCCAGGGTAACTGGGCAGCACTTTACACTCAGCCCAAAATTAAGACATTTGCCCTTGGACCAGCAAGGAGACCCCTACCTGAAGATTTGCTTTCTGCCAGGCATTGTGGAGCTGCTGCTGAGGGGGGAACTGCACTGGCACCAGATCTGGTTTCAGCTTCTCCCTTTTTTCACTGTTCTCAGAAGCCCGGGAGCAGGGGTAGAGGTAGGCAGAGAGCCAGGCCTCTGGCAATGGGGACCCTGAACCCAGCAGCATTCAGACCCTCATTTTGCTGCCTCTTCTCTGTGCACACTAGGGCCGGCACTGGGCCTGGCCTTTATTTGCATATGAGGGGGATGTGGGCTTGGAAAAAAGGAAACTTGCGGGCAGAGCTCCACAGAAAAGAATCTGTTTCCCCAGAGTCCCTCAGAAAGTGGTGTTAGGAGGTACAGTGCTGAGGCCAATAAGGAGGAATGGAGACCGGGTAAGTGCCAGCTGCTAGTGCTGGGATGTAATGAAAGGGCGGTCTGAGGATGTGTACAATGGAAGTGATTGCAAGGCTGGTGAAAGAAACGGGGAGTGGTTGGCCTTCTGTAGCAAGTTCTTGGAGGTGAGCAGATGGTGAAAGAAAGTGTGCAGGCATGGTTAAGAGCAGTAGGCTCCAGGCCGGTGGGCTATGTCAGAGGCCTGCAGCTTTCGCTGCTAGGGCCCTGACCTAAATGCACCCAATCTCGGAAGTGCTGAACTTCTGACATCAGGTGCATTCTTGCCAGGGTGCCAGTAGGGCAGGTGGCACTCTGTAGAATTCCACAGAGTTTTTGGCTAACTCTGTGGAATTCCGCTGAGTTGAACTCTGCGAGCTCAGCCCACCCTTAGTTATGTTCCTACTACACACAGGTTCAGGAGGTAGAAGTGGCATTATTGACACCCCCATCGGGCAAAGTTCCAGGTCCTGATGGAGTTCAAGTTGATGTTTTTAAACGTAACTTCTCACTTTGGGCCAATTTAGTAATAAATGTGATAAGGGCAGCTATTCCTGGAGTTTTCCCCTCATCCTGGTCAGAAACAATTATAGTTCAGATTTTTAAAATAGGGAATAGGAGTCTCCTCTCCTGCTACCGCAAGAGTTCTTTGATTTACTCCAAGGTTAAGGTGTTAGGCAGAATCCTCCTTGCTAGGTTGGAGAGTTGGGCGGAAGAAAAAGGCATTCTCTCCAAAGTTCAATGTGGTGTTTGTCCCGGTTTGGTAACAGTGGAACGATGTCTTCATCTCCTGATCATCATGGGCAAATATACTAAGGCTAAGAAGGGTTCTATTCATATGGGTTCTATGGAATTAACAGCAGCATTTGATTATATGAATCACTCTAAATTATGGCTGTTGATGGATGCTGCAGGGATGGAAAAGTCATTGACTATTATTTCATGAATATTGAATCCAAAATACACAGGTAAGGGTGCATTATGTTCCTACTGGGGCTTGTAGAGAGAAATTAGCCTCAGGGAAAGGGGTGTGAACTGGCACTGTTTTTATTTTAATTTTATATTAATGGCATAAAATGCTTTTTAATTTATGGGGTGGGAGATTTCCAACAGGTGGGGAAAATTTTTGTTCCAGTTCCATTATATGTGGATGATCGTGGATTGCAAACCAAATCTTATTTCATGACTTGTGGACCCAGGGGAGCTAACATGAAAACTCCTTAATTTGATGACTCATTTTCCTATTTGGGCTTGCCGTTTGCAGCCTTGTTAAATGGAAATTTCTCCTCACTATTAGAACCCAGCAGATGCTTCAGTCATCTGAAGCAGTGAAGAGATTTGCTGCAAAGATAGGAGGAAATCCATATTAGTGATGTATAGGGCAAAATGTTCTACAGGGGGTAGTTTCAGGGCAAGGATATGGGGGTATATAATCCCTAAATCCTCCAGTAAGTAGAAAATTACTTTTTACTTTGGCATCTGGCATTGTCAAAGCATACCTCTAATTTTATCAGTCATGAGGGGACCAGGATGTCCAATATCTCTGATATTATTAGAAGTCGTTCCATCATATTATAGCTCTCATTTTTGACCAAAAAGTAAGCTGTCTTCTCAAAAGCTGTGTTGGAGGATTTCTTAAAGCTGGATAATCCTCTAAGTATTCCCTGGCTTAAAAATGGAAAGCAAGCATTAATGGATTTGGGAGTGCCAGAACTTTTGCAAATCCAGATGGCATTTTTGTGGCAGTGAAATGCAAAATAATGGATAAACGCTATAAGCACCATGGGATAGATCAGATGGTTAAGGTGTTATGCATTACAGTGGAAATTGATTATTTTCCCTTGGTTTTAGCAAAAGTAATGGAACTATATCAATTAGATGTCAGTTTAAATTTCATCTACCTCGATTAAAGCTGAATTTATTGCATTTTGTATTTGCATTCTTTGTTACAGGCTCATGGATGATAATATTGCCCCATTAATAACGATTTTTCTTATTTTTGTTCAAACAATAGTAAGGACATACAATGAGTCCATGGTATTCCAACTATTTGCCTAAAATGTTTTCATGTTTCTGGGGAAAGCCCTATGCCTCGTAAATCGTTCATTTTTGTTTGGCGCAAGTCCACACTCCTTCTCCATTCCACCAGTGACTGGGGTTCAGTGGAGTTCCATTTACATGCAATATTGCATTTAGCAACCATCGTTGCCACCCCAATGTGGACCCTTACCATCCTCAATCCACTCACCTCTTCCAACAAGCCCAGCAAGGCCACCAGAGGGGTAAGTTCAAACCGGTGCCCCAAAACCCTGGAAAGCTCCTCACTCACTCCCTCCCAAAAGGAGGGTCAGTCCAAGGCAAGCCCAGGTCATATTAAAGAAGTCAGATTCTGCCAGAGAACAGCTTGTACATTAACCTAGAGTAGTTCTGCCTCCTCTGTGCTGAGGGAGTCAGATAAGCAATATAGAGGTAATTTAGTTGGATCATGAGGAGGCATGGGAAGATAACCATTTCCCTCGGGGCCATTCTGGCTCCACTACAGTCCTCTTCATCAGGGTCTCACACCCACATCTCCCATCGCATCTGTAATCCAGGAAAGCGATCCGGGGCATTAAAAATAAGGGGACAGTAAATCCTAGAAATGGTTTCTTTGCCCAGCTTTCCCATTAAGAGCTTGGCCTCCAGGGAGCTAAACTCAGGGAACTACATACCTGGTGGGATGTGGACCGACATGGCCTAGTGCAGCTGCAGATATTGGTGAAATTATGTACAGGAAAGCTGGTAGTGCTTCTGCATGTCCTGGAAGGATATTAGGGCCTTGCCCCGCCAGACATCCCGTAAGTGAGTGATACCAATCCTGTCCCACCTCCCATACCCTGTAAGCCATCCACCTGGGGGAGCCACCTACAGTGCCACAGCGGGGTCAACCCAGTGAGTATGTGGTCCTAAGCTGATAAGCCGGAGAGCCCCCATTCAAACATAATAGGATCACCTGTGTACATTCTGGGAGTGTCCAAGGAATGGGAGAACCATAGCGCAGACCCAAGAGCCCATCAAGGCCCATGCGGTTCAATTCTTCTTGGTATGGTGGGTTATTCCATCCACCATTAAACCAATCATTGATTGTTTTAACTTGGTAGGTAGTAACTTCAAAGTTCAGGCATTCCCATTCCCTCATCATATGGGGAGTGCCGCCTGTTAACAAAGGGTGCCTCCCTGTCCAGATATACATGAAGACCTTAAATGTCAGGGTCTCAAACCATTTCAGAGAGATTAGGTGGGGATAGTTTGGATAATGATGCAGAAAGTGAGGAAGCACCATCATTTTTAACAGTGCTATACCCCAGATGATTTAGGGGCAGGCAGCTCCAGCATTGCAAGTCTTAATTCAATTTAGTGGTGAGGGAGTTCAGATTAACGTTTCATGCAAGGCTGGAATACTGGAAATGTAAATGTCCAGGTATTTGATGGACAAGCGGCATTGTGGGATTGTGCACACCAGGACTGGGTGACTGGGTCACCCTTGATTGGTACCAATAAGGACTTAGGCTTGTTGACCTGGTGGCCAGAGGCATTGCCATATAGGTGGAGGATATCCAGACATCAGGAACCTGAGGATTGCATGCTTGTGAGGAATAACAATAAATCATCAGTGTACACTGCAACACGCTCCACCATTCCTCCTCCCTATGACCAATCCCACACCCGAGCATCACAACGGATGAGACGGGATAGTGGTTTGATTAACAGAGAAAAAAGAAGAGAGAAGAGGGGGCCACCCTTATGGGTGCTCCTGCAGATAGGGAAAGACAGTGAAAGGGTCCCAGTTACCCGAACTTGAGCAGAAGGATTTGCATAGAAAAACCCCACAAGTTTCCGGAAGAAAGGCCCAAGATCTGCCCTTTGTAGCATTGCGTCCAAAAAAGACCAATCTACAGTGTCAAGGGCCTTTTCAAAGTCTATTACGGGCAGAGTTGTTGGATGGGAAATGCAGTGTACCTGAGAGAGGGCAACATGAACTCTATAGATACAGTGTTGGGTGCTTCTATTCGGCATGAATCCACATTGATCTGGGTGGACAAGATAGGGCAGCATCTGAGTGAGTTGAGTAGCTAAGAGTTTCACAAAGATCTTGACATCTGCAGTAATAAGAGGTATTGGGCTATATGACAAACACCTGTCTGGGGTTTAAACCTGCTTTATGGATCATGACGATCAATGCTGTGTCCAACTCTGGGAGGAATGACTCTCATTTCTATTTTGTACTTTTTACACATCTCTGTGGAAATACATTTGATTTCCAGTTTTTATTAATTTTAATATTCACATACATAAGGATGCATTACTATTAATTCAACAACTTTCATCAAAATGTCTATCCTTGGCAGGATAAAATTTGATTGGGTATCTTTGAAGATTAGAAAAAGCTATGGGAATGTACTCTAATCAAGCACTTGTGACACCTATGACAATGTCTTTTGTACATATTGCTGATTGTTTTTATTATAATGCTGTACTGTTTTTATTGTTATTTTTTGTTTTATGGATCATTCATAGTAAGGCCTGGCAGAGCTGGCAGGGTTTCACTCCTTGGAATTCCGAAGAGTTACTGAAAAACTTAGAGAAAAATTCAGGAAGCAAGCAGAGTAGACCTCAAGCAATGAGCAGCACCCAAGGCATGCTAAATGTTGAATCTCAAACACATACGGTAGAAACAATCACCCCCAAGAGCCCTCCTGTGCAGCTACCAATGCAGTCTCCTCACATCAAAGCATGCCTGCGAGCACCTCCTTACTAAAAGCCTGCAGCAGCGTAATGCAAAGACACAGGACTTCATGATGTCGGCCACGTACTGCTTGGCTCAACGGGTTTTCTGAGGTCTTCTCCTCCTGCTCACCCTCGTCCTTTTACAAGATAATCTGATCTCATTGTTTGCCCCCATATCATTGCCCCCGCCGCCGTTCAGCAGTGCCATCCATCCCGGTCGCAGCCTGGTGACGAGCCCAGCAGCCACCCGCAAAAGCAAAGAGCCTTCAAGAAAGAAACCAAAGGGCAAACTTTTAAACTTTTCCCGTTGTTACCCCTGGCTTATTTTTGCAACAAACATCGCACTTTGAGGAGTGGGTGCTAAGAAGGGAGGGAACATTTTTTAATGAGATTCAAAAGGGGAACGGAGGGGCTTGCAGATTGCATGTTCTGACACTTGCACACAAACACAGGAAGAGGAATATGAGAAGCCGTTCATGTCAAAATTACAGCTCCCTAAATAGGATACCTCCTGAAATGCATAGCGTGCTGCAAAATGAATATGACACACACCAGAATTAATGTACTATGTGTTAAAATAAATATGATACCTGGCTGAGTGAATCTGACTTGAACCAACACAAATATGAAACCAGGCAAACTGAATATGCTACTTAGTGATTATTATGAATAACTCACACTCAGAATTGATAAGGAGATACACTGAAATATATATCAATCACACTCAAATAAATATGGCCCTCTGTAAATAATAAAGCAATCACTGAAGCACATGTAATACTCATAAAAAAAAATGAGACATTTCTTGGAATGACTGACACATGCCAAAAGGAATTTGACACACATTGGAATGAATATGACAGATTGAAATGAATATAAGGTACTGAAATGAAAATGCATTATTCTGAAAGGAATATAGGGGGTCATTCCGACCCTGGCGGTAAAAACCGCCAGGGCCGGGGACCGCGGATGCACCGCCAACAGGCTGGCGGTGCATCCTTGGGCATTCTGACCGCGGCGGTACAGCTAAAAGTCAGAGTCACCTCAGCTCAGGACACCTTAGGGGCTGTCCTGACTGGCCAGTGACTCCTCCTTGTTGCTTTCTTTGTTCCCTCCAGCCTTGCCGCCAAAAGTGGGGGCCGTGGCCGGAGGGGGCGGGCAACTCCACTAAGCTGGAGTGCCCTGCTGGGCTGTGACAAAGGGGTGAGCCTTTGAGGCTCACCGCCAGGTGTTACAGCTCCTGCCTGGGGGAGGTGTTAGCATCTCCACCCAGTGCAGGCTTTGTTACTGGCCTCAGAGTGACAAAGGCACTCTCCCCATGGGGCCAGCAACATGTCTCTGGTGTGGCAGGCTGCTGGAACTAGTCAGCCTACACAGACAGTCGGTTAAGTTTCAGGGGGCACCTCTAAGGTGCCCTCTGTGGTGTATTTTACAATAAAATGTACACTGGCATCAGTGTGCATTTATTGTGCTGAGAAGTTTGATACCAAACTGCCCAGTTTTCAGTGTAGCCATTATGGTGCTGTGGAGTTCGTGTTTGACAGACTCCCAGACCATATACTCTTATGGCTACCCTGCACTTACAATGTCTAAGGTTTTGTTTAGACACTGTAGGGGTACCATGCTCATGCACTGGTACCCTCATCTATGGTATAGTGCACCCTGCCTTAGGGCTGTAAGGCCTGCTAGAGGGGTGTCTTACCTATACTGCATAGGCAGTGAGAGGCTGGCATGGCACCCTGAGGGGAGTGCCATGTCGACTTACTCGTTTTGTCCTCACTAGCACACACAAGCTGGCAAGCAGTGTGTCTGTGCTGAGTGAGAGGTCTCCAGGGTGGCATAAGACATGCTGCAGCCCTTAGAGACCTTCCTTGGCATCAGGGCCCTTGGTACTAGAAGTACCAGTTACAAGGGACTTATCTGGATGCCAGGGTCTGCCAATTGTGGATACAAAAGTACATTTTAGGTGAAGGAACACTGGTGCTGGGGCCTGGTTAGCAGGGTCCCAGCACTCTTCTCAGTCAAGTCAGCATCAGTATCAGGCAAAAAGTGGGGGGTAACTGCAACAGGGAGCCATTTCTTTACAGACTGTTTGTGAATTCACCCTAAACAGCCATATAAAGGGATCAGAGGTGTGCCATGCATATCCTGATGGGTCGTCCTCAGAGTGGTGGGAGGAGCTGACAAATGCACCTGAATAGGGCTGTGTCTGTCCTTAAACAAAGCAGTCTCCAACCCCCTGAAGTGTGTCTGGAGCCAGGGCAAGAAAGGCAGGGTATTGTGCACCACACACACTTATCTCTGAAGTTTTCCTACTACAAAGGCAGAAATGGGTACGAGGACTGGACCTCTGACCCCACAAATTTAGAATCTTTCTGGACTGAGGACATTCTGGCAGGAAGAAGAGCTGGATGCTGTAGCAGGGACTGTACCTGTTGCTTTGCTGTGCTGACCCACTGCTTTCTGCTTCTGTCCTGTGATTGAAAGAACTGGACTTTGCTTTCCACATCCTGCTTCCAAAGGTTCTCTAGGGGCTTGGACTGAGCTTTCCTCCTGTTAGGAAGTCTCAGGGATATCAAAGACTTCATCTGCCAGCACCTGTGCTCTCTTGCTGAGAGTCATGACTTGCTAAGTGGTGCCAAAATCCAGTCCATGGACCCTTGGGAGTAAGTTCTGATGCAACCAAGATAAAACCATGTACATTGACTCCAGAGCGACTTCGGAACAGGTGCCTCTGTCTGACTCCGCTCAGCTGCCGAGACCCGAGCTGTGGTCCCCACTGAGGGCAACAATGAGTCCCGAGTGCAGTGTCACTGACACCTGTATCACCCAACTCCGATTCCGCCGCAGTACCATTGGCCCCATGGTGTGATTGGGACGCCATGAAGTCGACGCCTCGTGTCTTGACCTGCTGGATTCATTGACCCCAACTTGTCGAAAGGAAGCGATGCCTTGCCACTGATGCCACATCACCTCCCCTGCAACCATAAGGAACCGATGCCTCAACTCCCCTGCCTAGCAGTAAGCATCCAACGCCTCCCTTCCCCTATAGCAGTAAGGAACCGACACCGCACTGACTCCAGTGACGCCTCACCTCTGTGACTCTATACAAAGTCTTTGTTTCCTCATTTTCCAAGGTACTGTACCTGGGGGTCCGTGCGACTCTGTGACCAGCCACAGTCCCACACAAGTGGGGTTGGACTGTTGCAAATTATTCTGTCAAGATGTCATGGTAGCCCCAGTTGGAGCTATTGTGTTTCTAACTGCTATACTAAGATTGAGGGTCTGATTACATGTTTGGCGGTCAGGCCACCAGACCGCCATGTTGGCGGTCCCAAAATGATCACTGCGCTTGTGGTTCCCAGATCACCATATCATGATTCATACAGACAGGACCACCATCCGCCAAGCAAAAAAGACAGACTTCCAGCAGCGCAGCAGCTTGGATTTAGGTAGTCTGACCTCCAGTGCAATCATTGCAGCAGCAAAACACCAAGCCTATTACAAACACACAGATCCCGCAGCAGTCAGCCAGTGGTGGTCGACCACCGCAGTCTGGATTCAGCAAAGTAACAGACAAGTGCTCTCTGGATGAATTAAAAAACAACAGAGCTGATGCACATTGGCTAAGTGGATGCACCTGCAAAGGACGCTATAAAACACACCCCTTCACAGACCACAGTCTTTTGCATTTCCACTGCAGCATAGCAAGACAAACCACACATCATTTCATCCATTTTTTGTCACAAGGTAGCCCTTTTCCCCCATCCCATTTTACACCTTTCACGGAACCGTCTTTTTTCCCCCATATTCACGTGTCTCATTCAGTTAGTCGCTGTCACCCTCTTTAATTTCCAGGCATGTCACAGGCCAAAAACGCATGATTTTCAGAGGATGAGTTGAGAGTCATGGCGGATGAAATCATTATAGTAGAGCCACAAATGTTAGGAGCCCAAGTGCAGCACACTCCTCTCAGCAAGAAAATGAAAATATGGGACAGGATAGTTGACAGAGTGAATGCTGTAGATACCACCCTGCACACAAAGGAGGAGATTAGGAAGAGGTGGAACGACCTCAGGGGCAATGTCAGTTCCATGGTCTCCAGGCAGCAGGTAGAGGTCAAGAAGACTAAGGCCCTCATTACAACTTTGACGGGCGGCGGAGGCCGCCCGCCAAAGTTGCGCTGCAGGAATACCGCACCGCGGTCTGAAGACCGGGGCCGGCATTCCAAGTTTTCCCCTGGGCTGGCGGGCGGCCGCCGAAAGGCCGCCCGCCAGCCCAGGGGAAAACGACCTTCCCACCATGAAGCCGGCTCGTAATCGAGCCGGCGGAGTGGGAAGGTGCGACGGGTGCTACTGCACCCGTCGCGTATTTCACTGTCTGCTATGCAGACAGTGAAATACAAGCGGGGCCCTCTTACGGGGGCCCCTGCAGTGCCCATGCCATTGGCATGGGCACTGCAGGGGCCCCCAGGGGCCCCGCAACTCCCCCTCCCGCCATCCGGTTCCCAGCGGGAGAACCGCCAGGAACTGGATGGCGGGAGGGGGTGTCGGAATCCCCAAGCCGGCGCAGCAAGCTGCGCCGGCTTGGAGGATTCCTTGGGGGCAGCGGGAAACCGGCGGGAGACCGCCGTTTCCCTTCTCTGACCGCGGCTAAGCCGCCGCGGTCAGAATGCCCCGCGGGGCACTGCCGGGCTGTCGGCGGTGCCACCGCGTCCCGCGGCCCTGGCGGTTACAAACCGGTAGGGTCGTAATGAGGGCCTAATAGTGGCCCTCCCATTGCCCTGTTAAGACTCTTTCCCTGGGAGGCCATCCTGCATCCTCAGGGCTCGACAGGAATAACTGGGGGAATGGAGTCTGGTAAGTCACACACAAACAATGTCACAAAACTGCAATGCCATGCATGCTCACAGCTGAGCTGTTGCCACTGGCTTGTTCATATACCTCAATGCAATTCAATGCCCAGAGTATCTGAGATTGTAACACTGTCAGTCTGTATAACTGGATCCTACATCACAGCTACCAAGGCCCATCACATGCCATATGTCAGAATGGTGTTTGGAAATGTCCCAAAACACATTCCAGGATTCCTTGTATGTCCCAAAATGTAGACTTATGCATAAACCTAAATGCAGCCTACATACATGTGAAGTTTTGGGGAGTAGAGAGACTGACTTGACTACAACTCACAGGAGGCACTGTTCCATTAATTCTAAACACCAGTCCAGTTGTCACTTGTCCAAATACCCTTGTTTGTGAACTCTCAATTGTAGTGTACTCACCAGGAAGGATACAATTTGTCAAGTGTGTGTAGTAGAGGGAGTGACCGCACTACAACTTCCAGGAGGTCCTGTTCAACTAACTCCAAACACCAGCCCCGTGGTCACTTGTCCAAATACCCTAGTTTGTAAACTCTCAATTAAAGTGTACTCATCTGTGAGTATAACATCTGTCAAGTGTGTATAGTAGGGGGAATGACCGGGCTGCATCTCCCAGAAGGTACTGTTTCAGTAACTCCAAACACGAGCCCAGTAGTTACTTGTCCAATTACCCCTATTTGTGAACTCTCAATTGAAGTGTACTCACCTGGGAAGATACCATTTGTCAAGTGTGTGTAGCAGAGGGAGTGACCTGACTGCAACTCCCAGGAGTCACTGTTTCAGTAACAAGAGTGATCTGACTGCAAAGCACCATATGCTCTGTTCCAGTAACTCCAAACACCAGTCCAGTGGTCATTTGTCCAAATACACTCATTTATGAACTCTCAATTGAAGTGTACTGACCTAGGAGTGATCAAGCTACAGATCATGCTCAAATCAAAGAAGTGTGTGTCTCCTACCTAGTTCCATCTTGACGTGCTAACCCAAGATGAAACTATTGAGGACAGGAATGACACTTTACCCAGTGTGTACAACAAGTATTCCTAAGGCCACAAGATACATCACCAGATTGGTATTGGCAGCATACACATTGACATAGCACTGTGTACACAATGACTCCAGTCACATATACAACAAAGTCCTTGGCTTGCTTGCTTCTCACTCAACTAGGCATCAAATGGTCAAAGTCATATCTTGCCTCTCCACTGTGTTGGCTGCACCGGTGGGAAAATGTCATTTTCAGGCCATCTTCCAAAGTGCAAGCGATCTGCACATCTCATCAGCTACTTGAGTCAAATTGCGTTGCCATGCTTCATACATGTCATGCCAAATCACCTAATACCATGATTACTTGGCAGGATTGGATTATCTACAACTTAACTTTGTCCAAGTTCTCTGCTTACTGTAACACAAAACCTTTGGAGGTAAATGTCATAATTCAACAAGTAACTATGTATGTTTTTTATCAACAGATGGATCTGCCGGCAGGCATACTGCGGCCACAGAGCAAACTAACACCTCCCCTAGATGAAGCCCTGAGTGATGCCAACACTCCTGGACTTGTGGACGTGGAAGATGGTTCTGGCCCATCTGGGCAACCTGGTCAGACGGCAACAGTGAGTCTTGCTGTGCCCACAACATCACCTCCCAGCCCTGTTCCTTCAACATCACAGGAAACCATTTGACCCCCCTCCTGTGTAACTAGCACAAATTTCAGCATCTTGTGCTCCCCTCAATCCTGGATCCTGAGTTGCAGCGCAACACTTTGGACAATGAAGGTCCATTAACAAGTTGGGGAGGTCACACTGTGGCAAGAGAAAATGCCCTTGGGATTAGGGTATGTGGGAGGGTGCTCTGGGCCAGTGGGGTGAGGCCACTAGGGCTGTTCTTGGCCAGGACAACTTCAGCCATGTCTTGGGGGTCTATCAGGAGTCCAAAGGAGTGATGGGCCAGGTGTTGACGGAACTCTGGGAAATCAAGGAGCTCAGAGGGGCATGCATATGGATGTGTGTGAACAGATGGATGCCCACAATTCCAACATGGCCTCCTTAATAAGGGTATTGAGGGACATGCACACAACCCCAAGTAGCGCTTTTCAAAACCAATCTTCTCCTGCCTTTGGCTCATCAACAACAGGCCCATGAACATCGGCAGCAGCCACAGGAAGGGATGCCCTGCCAGAGGAACAACCAGTCACAGACCCCCTTTCCTTTGTAGCAGCTGATCCCCTGCTGATTTTGCTTTTATATTTAGCCCTGCAGCTATATCAAATCATGTTAACCATACAATGATGATCCAAGATACTTGTTTAATAAGGGCTATGTTGCATGTACACAGTTTCCAACTCAGGATTACAACCATCCCATACAAACACTTACATACAAGTGTCTGGTCAAACTAAAAAATATATTTCAGTGTTCAGCAAATAGGCTGTCAATATGTGTGAACGCTTGTAAATCATAAATGATTGTCTCATACTAAGCAAATGAACATATTTACAGATACAGCCCTCCAGACCACGATAGGAAGGGATTTGTCAGACATCGTCCTGTGGAATAGTCAAACATGAAGTGGTTGATGTCTCCAGCTTGAGCCTTATCACGTATCACACCAAAGGAATTCAACACCACATAATCCAAGATTCAGACAGATGACAGTACAACAGTTCCAGATCACAGGGCCTTTATAATCCAATACTCATGCATCTGGTGATATGACACAAACATATGTCAGTGTTTTGTCACAGGCACTGTGGCCTACAATGATGAAACACATCTACAGCTACATACAGGTCACACAAAAAGTGTTTAGTCAATGTGAGGGAACAATGACTTGGTTGTAAACTAGGACTACATATTTGATGAAGACATGAGGACATACAAGATGCATCATGCCCACCACAGGACACAAAACAAGTGCAATGGGCACTTCTGAACCTCCACCCAAACACTGTGCAAACTGTCTTGGTACAGGTCTCATGCACCCAAATTCTGCGACCTGCATTACCTGGAACAATCCATGCACACTTTGTATGTCAGAACAACATCACATACCTGCCAATGTCACAACTCTGAAACGTCCCCATGAAGATGTCATGATGAAGGTACCTGTACAAAGAACAAAACAAGGAGTATAGGCTTGAAACCATACAATCAATCAACCAATCAATCAATCATAGTATTTATAAAGCGCGCTATGTACCCGTCAGGGTTTCGAGGCGCTGAGGGGGGGGGGGAGCGCTGCTGGTTTAGCAGTCGAAGAGCCAGGTCTTGAGGAGCCTTCTGAATGCGAGGAGGTCCTGGGTCTGGCGAAGAGATGTGGGGAGAGAGTTCCAGGTCTTGGCGGCGAGGAAGGAGAAGGATCTGCCGCCGGATGTCTTGCGCTGGATTCGGGGTACGATGGCGAGGGCGAGGTTGGCGGATCAGAGTTGACGTGTTGGAGTGTAGAAGTTGAGTCTGGTGTTGAGGTAGGAGGGTCCGGTGTTGTGAAGTGCCTTGTGAGCGTGGGTCAGGAGTTTGAAGGTGATCCTCTTGTCTACCGGGAGCCAGTGGAGTTCCTTTAGGTGAGGGGAGATGTGACTTCGGCGGGGTATGTTGAGGATCAGTCGGGCGGAGGCATTTTGGATACGTTGGAGGCGTTTGATGTCTTTGGTTGGGATGCCTGTGTAGAGTGCGTTGCCGTAGTCAAGTCTGCTGCTGACGAGGGCCTGGGTCACCGTCTTTCTGGTTTCTGTTGGAATCCACTTGAAGATTCTGCGAAGCATTCGAAGGGTGTTGAAACAGGAGGAGGAGACGGCGCTGACCTGTTTGGACATGGTGAGGGCGGAGTCCAGGATGAAGCCGAGGTTTCTTGCGTGGCTGGCAGGGGTGGGTGGGGGTCCGAGGACGGAGGGCCACCATGAGTCGTTCCAGGCCGAGGGAGTGCGTCCGAGGATGAGGACTTCCGTCTTGTCGGAGTTGAGTTTCAGGCGACTGTTGTTCATCCAATCGGCGATGGATTTTAGTCCCTCGTGGAGGTTTGTTTTGGCGGTGAGCGGGTCTTTGGTCAGGGAGAGGACGAGCTGGGTATCGTCGGCGTAGGAGATGATGCTGAGATGATGTTGGCGGGCCAGTTGAGCGAGGGGGGCCATGTAGACGTTGAACAACGTGGGGCTGAGGGAGGATCCTTGGGGGACGCCGCAGATGAGGTTGGTGGCTTTGGAGCGGAAAGGGGAGAGACGGACTCTCTGCGTTCTGTCGGAGAGGAAGGATGAGATCCAGTGGAGGGCTTTATCTTGGATGCCGTCTTCCTGGAGGCGGGTCAGTAGGGTGCGGTGGCAGACGGTGTCAAAAGCGGCTGATAGGTCGAGGAGGATGAGGGCTGAGGTTTCGCCGTTGTCCATTTGATGTCTGATGTCATCTGTGGCGGCGAGGAGGGCGGTCTCAGTGCTGTGGTTTCGTCTGAATCCGGATTGTGAGGGGTCCAGGATGGAATTGTCCTCGAGGAAGTGGGTGAGCTGAGTGTTGACGATCTTCTCGATGACTTTCGCTGGAAAAGGGAGGAGAGAGATCGGACGGAAGTTTTTGAGGTCGTTGGGGTCAGCCTTGGGTTTTTTGAGGAGGGGTTGGATTTCAAATGCCACAAGTTACATAGCAAGCATCTGGAAAACAAGTTACATTGCGAAGAAACTAACACAAACAAAGTAACATCATCAAGGTGGGGATGTCTGAAAAGCTATCTTATCAATCAGCCTTTGGCTGATTTTTGCGGATTATCAGCTCCCTCACTGTTTCAAAAACACTAAACTCCACACATTCCCACAACTACAGTTCCTTTTACAGTCACAGTCCATAATAACATGACATACTTACACTCACAAGAAGTAGCTGTGGATGAGATCTTCTTACAAGTCATCTCCTTCTTTCTACCACTGTCATCTTCATTTGGCATTCAGGATTCTCACCTGGTGGCACTGAAGACTCCCTCTCCTCTGGGATGTACGGGATATTTCTCTTCAGGGAGATGTTGTGGAGCACTCAGCATGCAACAGTGATCTGACACACTTTCCCGGGTGAGTAGAGGAGGGCTCCACCAGTCCTGTTCAGATAGCAGAATATAACCAAGGACGGGTTGGATATGCTAAGTCTCCTGTTAAGGAAGGGGACAAAAGTGCAGCAATGAGTCACTCACTTCATGATTGTAGCACCTGACATTGCTCACACACAATCAGTACAGATGTGACTTACCAACCAGCCAGGCTGGTTGCAGTTGTGACATCAGCTGGTGTATGGCACTGTTCTGCATTACCAAGGAATTATGGGCTGATCCAGGATGACAGGCATACACATTTTAGATGTAGAGATTCGCCAAACAGACAACTTGCACGTTGATGGAATGGACATTTTTTCTGTTGCAATAGAATTGTTCCATGGCTTATGGTTGCACTAGGCCAACATGTGTGACATCAATGGACCCCACCACATGTGGGATGCAGGCAAAACCTTAGAAGTCAGCTTCACATCGCTTAAATCCTCACGTAAAGGGAACATGACATAGCTGTCTATATGTTTCAACACTGCTGATAGGAAATCTTTCAACACCAGACTAAACATAGGTTGGGACATACCACCAGATAGGGCCACTGTATGTTGGAAGGCCCCTATTTCCAGGAAGTGCAATACTGACATGACTTGTACAATGGGCGGTATGCAGTATGCAGTATGGATTACTGTTGGCTGGCATCAGTTCTGGCTCCAGTTAATTGCACAAATCCACTATAGTTTGCTTATTCAGGCGGCACAGTTGGATGATGTGGCATTTCTCCGTGGTCTGAAGGTCTGGCAATGGACAGTAGACAGGAGGTTGAAAATGAACATGGCGGGAAAGACCACCGTGGTGCCGGTGAACAGAATCCCGCCGGAGGCGGCGAATGGAAACCCGCCATATAATGATAGAAAAATCCAACCCTGCTAAAAATTCCCAGACCACCACTCCCCGCCTGGACCCTGTCGGCGGGAATCCCAGCCCACCCCACCCCGCCACCGCCAAGCACACACACATCCTGCCCTCCAAGCGGAGGCCGGACGAACATTGGCAGCTGCGACCGCCACGGGAGGCAAGTGGGCCCAACAGCAACCAGTGCACACATTGGCTAGGCCTAGCACCCACACACCTAACACACATCCATTACACCATAAAATGCCCCAGACACACCCCACAATCCCTTGCAACGAAACCAGGACCAGAAGACAGAGCGCACCAGAGCAAGACAGAGAATGCCAGCACACAGGGCACGCATAGCGACCCGCACAGGAGCACCCAAACCCCGTCCCCAGTCCTGACGCCATTCACCACTCTCACCAGGTCCCCCCAAAAAAATCCTTGCTTCACTGAAAGGGAGCTAAGGACCATGGTGGACGAGATCCTAAAAGTGGAGCTTCAAATATTCGGGTCCGAAGTGCAGCACACACCCATCGCACGGAAAATGGAGTTGTGGCAGACCATTGTGAACAGGGTGAATGCAGTGGGATACCATCCACGCACCAGGGATGACATCCGCAAGAGATGGAACGACCTGCGGGGGAAGGTCCGGGCCCTGGCATCGAGGCACCACATAGCAGTGCAGAAGACTGGGGGAGGACCGCCACCAACACCACCCAACTACACAGACTGGGAGGAGAAGGTACTCGCCATCCTGCAGCCTCACTGGAGGAATGGACTCGGGTAAGTCATCTACAATTACCCCATATACACCATACCTGTAATGCATGCACCACCCCACCCCACCCACACCCACCTAGACCCACACCCCACCCAGCCTTTATCCACCACATCCACCACCTTGCATCACCCACAACTCACTACCAGGCCCACATCACTCCCGCTGTGCACAGCCACCCACCCCTGCATGTACCCACAATGGAATAATAACCCCCACCACAATGTAACCCCACCACTGCCACTAGGGGGCCACAGCACTCCAGGGAGACAGAGGCACATCACAGGTCACTGGTGAAGGATCCCTGGACACTGATGAGCAGGCAGGCCCCTCACACAGCCCTGGATGCTAACCATGCAGCAGCCCCACCCAGAAAAACACTGTCACCCCTAACACCCAGTCAAGACCAGCAGGCCAGGGGAGGCGTACCCACACCAGTGGACCCAGGGCACAAACAGGTGGAACACAGCTACAGAGGCCACAGTCTCCCACCCCCAACATGCAGGAAGACGAGGGCCCCAGTATAAGTGGCATGTCAAGACCTGCACAGGGGACACAGGCACAGGGGGCCAGGGCAAGGTAAAGTGCCCCAGTGGGTCAGGGGGTAGGGCACCGGATAAATGCAGCAGCCCAGGACGTCATTGCAGAGGTATTGGGGGCCTTCCAACATACCCAAGACAGGTTGGCACAGATTGTATCCACCCTGGAGCAAAGTCAGAGGATGCAGCTGGAACAACACCAACAGGCCATGGACCAGTGGAAAGAACACAATGCCACAATGGCCACCATTGCTGGAGCACTGCTGCAGTTGGTCAACAAACAATCAGACACCCACACCGGACAAGAGGCCCCCACAACAGCCCTGGAGAACCAGAAACAGATGACCCAAGCAGCTGAAACAGCACAGGAAATACCCTCCCAGGAATCACAAGGCCCAACCATGCCACCCCAAGAAGCTCCACAGCAGGCGCCCAAACGTAGTCTCAGGCCAAGATATGGCACTGGAAACCCAGCTAAAAACAAGCCCCACTCCAACAATTGACACTGCTACTACTGCCAAGCAACCATCCCACCTATTCACCAACTACACTTAGCTGAGGGCAAAATAAAGTACTAAACTACAAATAGGACCCACCTATGACATCAAACAGGCCTGCCACCAAGTCGGTTTTGAGGACACCCAACCATTATGACTTCCATCACTGTACATGGCACATTTCACTGAATTCCACCAATAAACCACATACCTCATCTGTAGCACTGCCCCCTGTCTTCAATGTTGAACAAAGTGGAGTATGGATGTCAATTTGTGCATGGTGGTGGTAATGTGTGTTTCAAATTAGGCAAGGAGGGAATGCATATATTGTCTGTCAGTATCATGCTGAAAGAGGTCCATGTCTCGCCTATCATGACCAATTCCCCCTAGATGACATGACACACTTACAGTATCAGTCACTAACCACATTTACAGGCTTAAGTCCCACACAGTTATTGGAAGCACAGTTGTATCAGTTGGTTCCTGGAATTGACATCTTCCCCTTCCTCATCCTCACCATCACTCTCCTCACCTCTCTGAGGTAACTGATCAGGACCTATAGCACCTTCCACCTCCAAAAGGGGGATTGAATGTCTCACTGCCACGTTGTGCAGCATGCAGCAGGCCACCTCTATTCTACACACCATATCAGACCAATAGGCCAGGGAACCCTCAGAGATATGTAGGCACCGGAATCTAGCCTTCAGGAGACCTATAGTATCCTCCATCACCCTCCTAGTACGTCCATGGGGATCATTGTATTTCCTCTCTGCATCCGTCCTGGGATTCCTCACAGGTGTCAGGAGCAAACGCAAGTTTGGATAGCCAGAATCACCTAGAGAAATGGTGCAATACAGAGTCGTCATTGTTATGCCCCTTAGTCAGACAGCCTGGTTCTCAGCAATGTGTCAGTTAGTGACAGGCAAACTTACCTATGATCCAACCTCTGTCCTCTTGTAGTTGTTCCATCTTCTGTGGCACAGTACTGTTCCTCAAAACAAATGAATCATGGACAGAACCCGGAAACATGACATTCACATGGGATATGTACTGGTCTGCAGTACATACCAATTGGATGTTCATGGAGTGTTAGTTCTTCCTGTTTCTGTACACCTGTTCACTCACTCTTGGGGGGATGATAGCTATGTGGGTGCCATCAATGGCACGGATGACATGGGGAATGTTTACAAAGGCATAGAAGTCAGACTTGATGGCAGGGAGGTCAGCACTTTGGAAGAATCACACATAGGATTGCATATGTTGCACATATGCATTCAGAAATTTTGTCAGTCCCTGGCTGAACATTGGCTGTGAGAAACCAGCACCCATGCCCACTGTCACTTGAAAAGAGCCTGTGGCCAGGAAATGGAGTGTGGAGAGCACCTGCACCTCAATTGGAATGGCATGCTGATTACGATTTCCGGGAGTCAGTGCAGGATCCAGTAATGCACATAGGTCCTGAATAGTTGCAAGTGTGAGTCTGTAGGTGATTATGATCTGATGCTCCACCATGGTCCCCATATCCACAAGTGGTCTGTACACTGATGGTGCCCTTCCACGTCACAAGGGTCTGTACCTATGAGGGGTAAGAAAAAGGAGTGATGTGCACACATACACTGGCATATTTGCTACATGCATGCACTGCATTCTTCATAGTAGTGTCTGTAAAATAACTGCAACCAGACAGATCTACATGTACAACACAAGCAGGGAACGGAGTAAATCATGTGTGATTATATACTCAATGGATAACAGCCTAGGTGCTTCTTATGGCTAGTAGGCCCAGCATTGTGAGTAATATGAATTTCAAGATGCGTAGGAGATGGCAAAATGTCTGCCCACTGTAGTTCTGCCCCTTAATTTTTGGAAGTGACCTAATACCGCTAGCGGTTGATGTCACAGCGAACAGTGGTTTTGACCGCTGTTCACACCCTCATTGGCTAACATGGATGCCAATGGGAAATCCTGGCGTATCATGATCGCCGCCGGCGGTGACGGTGCATACCGCCGCGGAACGTACGCGCGTTTGTCATCGTTTGATCACTTGACTCCCTGATCCTGTGTGGACAAGTACTCCACTCTGTGTACTGCTGTGGCCTGCCTCTGGCTATGGATGTTCCACGTGGCGCAGGGGAAAGGGCCCCGGCCTTCACCCAGGAAGAACTGGAGAAACTGTACGGAAGACTCTACAGATGGCCAAAGGTATAGGTGAGTCCGGGTTTTGGGGGCACTGTGTGAGTGATGGATGGAGTGGATTGCACAGATGTGTGCTCCTGTGAGCCAGGATGGGGCTCGGTGCATGGAATGCTGCGTGCCACTGTCCTGCATGTCTGGGAGTACTGTTTGTCCTATGTCTGACAATCTACCAGCTGTTGCCATCGTGCAGGTGCCTGACCTCTGTGTTCCATTTCTGTGTCACCCTACTAGGTCAACGCCCACCAGAAGAGGGCACATTGGCATGCCATCGCCAAGGAGGTACGGACCCTGGGGGTCTACAACCGGCTGAGCACCCACTGTCGAAAGAGGTAGGAGGACCTGCGGCACTGGGTGCGGAAGATCACTGAGGCCCAGCTGGGGAAGTCCTCCCAACGTGGAAGGAGTGCCCGTCGGGCACTGACCCCCCTCATGCGAAGGATCCTGGCGGTGGCTTACCCAGACCTGGATGGGCGCTTGAAGGCTGCACAGCAGTCACAAGGGGGTGAGTACTCACAGCCCATACTTCAGCCTGGAAGGATGAGTGTGTGTGCGATAGGGCTCATGGTGCTTAGATCAGGGATTTTGACTGGTGTTCAGCTACTGTCTGCTCCCCAAAGGGTGTAGGGGTGTCCCTGTCAGGTTTCACCTACCTCAGCTCCAAAACAATTTCAGGATATCGGTGTAGGTCAGTATACTGCTCAGTAGTCAGGGCCATCGCCATGGGCCTAGTGCACGGTGCTGCCTGTTGGATGTGTCTGCTGGGTAGGTGTATGTCTGGCCATTGCGTATCAGCATTCAGCTACTTACAAGTTTCTCTCCCGTTTTGTCTCCCCATCCCTGTCCTCTTGTGTTTGTCTGGTACAGCATCAACATCAGGCGAGGGAGCTGAGGCACCCGCAAGTGGGGAGGCAGCGTCCCACGGATCCTCGAGGCAGAGACAACGGACGCCCAGGGGACCAGTGGGTGGGAGAGCAAGGGGACTTCCATGGGGGAGGCTACTACCACAGCAGGTAGTGACTCTGAGACCTCCTCCGATGGGGGTCTTCTGGCGGTGGCGGACACTAGTGGACAAACCACGACCCTGAGATCTTCCGCCACCCCCCATAATGTCAACACCAGGACAGTGCGCGCTCTACGGGCATCTAGAATGCAAAAAACCAACACTTGCAAGATAAAGTAATTTATGCATTGTGATGATATGTTATTGTTTAACCTTTTGCAATGCAGAATTCCATCCAAAAGATTTATTTTTAAGGTGCTTATAAATACTGTACATTTACAATGTATTGCTGCAGACATTCAGAGTGTGTTAGGGTGTGGTCCCTTTCCAGGGCCTTCTGGAGACTTTCCCTGCAACATGCCTGGGCGTGGTTCTAGGCTGGGCCAAGACTCTGTAAAAGAGAGTCAGCCCAACTTCCAGTGCTCACTATTCAGAGGTCCCGGTGCAGAGCAGCAGCTTCTTCCTGAGCTCCTGTCCCGGCGGCCTATTTGGATTTTCCAGTCTTCTGCACTCATCTCTCATTGATGATCACTGTTTCCAGGCGATAAGACGGTGTTTGGACATTTCCCAACACCGTAATTGAGAATCTTCATATTCTTGCTTTTAATTCTTAAATGAATAACAGATTACTTGTGCGCTGCCATTTTTTGACATTTGTATAGTGGTTTGCAAATAGGGAGGACGCGCAATTTATTCCATAAAGATTTGACTTCGTTATTACATTATTGTTCATTGCGCGCTGATATTTCTTGACATTTACATGATGTTTTACAAGTTGGCAAGACGTGCAACTCGTTTCATGAGCATTTAACTTTGTTGTTCATTGCGCGCTATCTTTTCTTGACATTTACATGGTGACATTCGAATCGGCGAAACGCGCGATTCACTTCTCGTGTGTAATTCATGCTGTTCATTGTGCGCTATCATTTTCTGGCATTTACATGGTGGCATTCGAATCGGCAACACGCGCAATTCTTTCCTTGAGTGTTTTTTCATGTTGTTCATTGTGTGCTACTATTTCTTGGCATTTTTATGGTGGCATTTGAATCTTCAAGGCGCGCGATTCTTTCCCTGAGTGCTTTTCATGTTGTTCATTGTGTGCTACTATTTCTTGGCATTTGTATGGTGGCATTTGAATCGGCAAGCCGCGCAATTCTTTCCTCGTGTATAAATAATGTAAGTTACTGTGCGCTACCATTCTAAGACATTTTCTTGGTAGCATTTCAAATTGACACGTCGCATGATTTATTCCTTGAATCTACGTTGTGTGATTTCATGGTGCACAAACCTTTATGGTGTTTAATACTCATATAAAAATCTGCAATGTGCGCAATTTACTTCCAAATGTTTTTTCTGAGATGAACACAACACTACCAGAATTTTAGATGTAATGCTGTGTGTTCCTGATATGTATTCATAAAAGGAGACTCATATGGTTGTTTAGAAATTGCTCAGAGTGTTTCCTGATTCTCATGCTAAAGAAAGTACTTGAATCTGAAAGTCCTATTTAACTTTTCCTGTTTCCTCCTCAGGTATTCGGTCATCTAAAGCCTAGTCAGTTTTAGGATTATTCCAGGGTTGTTCATGTTTTTTCGGAAAAGACGAAGCTTAGAGTTGTAGCATGGTACTGATTTCATGAGATGTAATTTTGATGTTGTGTTTTAACCTTTTGCTTCCTACAGGTCTCCTTCCCAGCTGTTCCCGTCCTAATCCCCTTTTCCCCACTTGGACTCTCTTAGACTCTGTGATAAATCTAATCAGAGTATTGGAGCTGTCTTGTGGTGGAAGTGTTGGGAACGTGCACGGACCCCGAGGATCTGGTGACTCTGACACATAACATCAGCGCCCTCCCTTCTGCTCCCCACCGAGTTGCCTGTGCCTCCCGCCCCCAAAGGTGGGCATCTCCTTCGCCCCAGGCACCTACTCCCCTGCCCCAGTCAGCCCTGCTGCCCTCACAGAGGAGGCTATTGACCTCCTGAGAACCATCTCTGTAGGGCAGACAACCATCGTCAATGCCATCCAGGGTCTGTCTCACCACCTCCACTGTAGTTAACACATGCAGCACACTCACCCGACTTGCAGACACCCACCCAACATACATCCACACTAGCTGTCTGTCTTCTCCCACTGTGTCCACCCCCCACCTCCCAAAACACTCAAACACACCAAGACACCCACCCATCAGACATCCACCACACCACAGCATACTGAGCAGTCACCTGCACCCATTACACGTACTTCTACACCACATACATCAACTCCCTCTGCCTCCACTCCCACGCCCTCATCCACGTTCACCCCAATTGCTCCAAAAACTTTTCCTCTCCCGTGCTGACCTGTTTGAACCCACTGGCCCACCCCGTCTTCTCCAGAAATATGCCCACCTCCTTGCCCTTTCTGCTCCTTCCACATCGCAGCCCACCCCGGTCCAGCCTTCACATTCCCATGCCCCTTCTCCGGTGAAGAAGAAGGCCCGCTCAGAGCCTAAGCCATCCAGCTCCACCCGAGCCAAACAGCCCCCACCCCTTTCAAAGGAGAAGTCCACCCCCCCTCCAACTCCTCACGCAAGTCAAAGTCCCACCCCCATCATAAATCCGGTGAGTGTTTCCTTCTTTTTGTTTCTTTTCCGTCTGGCTTTGTGTGGTGGTGGTTCCCGCCCCGGAACAGGCGGCGGAATGGTGTTTCATAATTTGATGGGCAGGTTGGGCCTTTCCGACGGCCTGCGGACGGACTCTGCCGTCGTCAGCAGGGACTCCTATCCTGGCGGTGGGTGGTGCGCGGGATGCGTGTGTTTCGTTTGGTTCAATATTTGGCGGTCAGGGCCGCTCCTCTGTTGGCGGTTTCTACCGCCACCAACGGGGGTGTGGAACGGACCACCATGTTCATAATGAGGGCCTCATTTTGTTTTTGTGATGCATATAACAGGGCCATATGTAGCCTTTCAAGCTGCCAAAATGGCAGATGCCCCCGTACTCCACTGGACACCAGGAACCACCTACGACCGGCGTCAGAAGTAATCTGTGCGGTAGGTGGTTTCAAGCAGCGGTAGACACAGTCATAGGCTAACATTGTTGCCTGTGGTGGTAGCTGCCTAATGGCTATGTCCGTCCACGGTGATGACCGCGTATGTGGCATAAGTGTACGCTGTGCCAGCAACACCTCCACCACTTCAGCTGCTGTGTGCCGCCTCCGGAGCCAATCATGCTACGTCCAGCAGGTGAAAGGACCACTGCTTTCTCTCCAGAGGAGTTGGAGAGGCTTGTGAGCACTATAGGGTTCTTCCCCTATAGTGTCCGCTCTACTGCTCACCAGAGGAGCAGGCAAGTACCTCATAATTGACTCTGTTCAACACCTTCCTTTCCCTCCTCACAGGGTACAAAGTGCCCCTGTGTGCCAGTTAGACTTCTTGTGTGCCTGTTGTGGCAGTCTGTGTGGCACCAATGGGATGTAAATAGTGCCGGTATTGGAGACCAGTACTATATGTTGTGCTCATTCTCATTGTGATGTTTCATTTTGTTTGGGGCCCTAGATCCTCCTTGTGTTAGAAGCACATAGCTAGGCAAGCAGACTTTACTGCCATCCAGTGACTTTTTTTGGTTTATGATGGCTATAAATGTTAGACAACATGTGTGTGCATGACAGCATGAGCCATGTATGCATCTTGTCTGAGTCATTGAGGATATTGCAAGCAATGTGTATTGTGCCACAGATCTTTCACCCCACATCTGGCCTTGCCAAACCGTTGTCTAGAAGGCATATCATGACTCTCTGTGTCCTTCAGGTTGCCCCACAAGCCACATTGCTGATGGCCACATGATGTACTGTCATGCATGGAAGTGATGGAAATGTGAGTTTCATGTAGGTTCTGTATGCTCAGCCTGCAGAGATCAGGGCCTGTCAAATGTATCTCCCAATTTGAGAGATAGTCGAGGCTGTGGGAGAGTCACTGTGGCTATGCAATTGTGGCACTGTGCCCACTTCCTGTAGACATGCAGATCCTATCAGATGGCCAATATGAGGCTTAAGTGGAAAGACTTGCCCTGAATGCCTCAGTCCATTGACTGGATTAGGAATGGTTACTGAGGTGAATCCCTAAACTAGCCCATATGTGCATTTTGCATCACTGTCAATGCGTGTCTTTGACTCATGGCAGGTCCCTTACTACCACAGCTCTGCTGTCACCTTCACGGAAGTCAAATTTGTCCTGTACAGGCTTATTGTACAAATGTCAGACCCACAGTGCGGACAGTGTGTAAATTCCTTTGGGGGCCATGACATGTGACTCAATAGCTTGGTTACATAGCAGAAATTGTACAATGCATACCTTTGTATGTTGGATGCCGTCTCTGTAGGTCAGAAACATGTGTTTAAAGGAGTGTTTGGTGGTACAGGTACATACCACCGAAACCTACTCTGAAGTGACATGAGTCTGCATTTGGTAGGCCACATGTCCACACATGCACAAGGAAGACACATTCCGTACCCACCATGACAGCCCTTTCATTGTCACTCAAGTGTAAGGGTGAAGTCTGTACTATGATAGTTGCCTGTAGGGACTGTATGCATTGAATCAATGTTGCAGAGTGTAAATGCATTTTTCCAGTCAGGCCTAAGGAGTTTACCCTTCAGAAACCACATTGCCGTGTGGTGTTTCATTTTCACAGTACATGTTGCTGGAGCATCGAATACCTGATGTCATTAGGCTTCCTTAGTCATTGTAGGCCTTGAGCAGGGTAGTGGGTTACTCTGCAGGTGAATCCAAAAGTGTGTAGTCATGTCCCTGTACTTATTGGCATGTGCTTCACACTTGTGGTGTGTTGACAAATTGCCCATTTTATGCTTGGTGTTTCTGATGTGTGTGACACAACCATTTGAGCAAAACCTTGTGTTTGTAATTGCTTGATTTGTCTCTTGCATCCATATTGGTAAACACCCATCAAAAGAATGAGATTTGGAGAGTCATCGCCCAGGAGGTGCAGACCCTGGGGATCCATAGCAGGCAAAGCGCCCACTGTTGCAAGAGGTGAAGGGACCTGAGGTGCTGGGCCAGAAGATCTCAGAGATTCAGCTGGGGCTGTCCTCCCAACGTGGGCGGACACACCTCGAAGCATGTCCCCCCTAGGGGCTTGCATTCTGGCAGTAGCATACCCAGACCTTGATGGGCGTTTGCAGGGAGCACAGCAGCTACAAGGGGGTGAGTATAGGACATATTACTGCCTGTCACACAGCCAAGTTGATGTGTTAGGTTCTGACATCTCCTCCTGATGATTGGGGATAGACCATGTGTGACACACAAGGTGAGTAACTGTTTGTGTAGATATGTAGGCCCATATTTATGCTTTTTTTGTGCTGCATTTGCATCATTTATTGACACAAAAGATGTGCAAACTTACAAAATATAATTGTATTTTGTAAGATTGCGCTGCTTTTGCATCAAACAATGACACAAATGCAGCACAAAAAAAGTATAAATATGGGCCGTAATTTGGTGCATATTGATGTGCCTTGCCTCGTAGCCCAGGGTCCTAGGACACAACTGAGTACAATCCACAAAACAATTGCTCTCCAGGGACAACACATTGCTTTGTACAGTGATCAGTCACTGAAGGTTTGTTGTTTTAGTGGGTCTAAATTCTACGCAACAGACAACTACTCATCAGTGTTACAGTCCAAAGAAAAAGAAGTGATGGATCACTGTCCTCAGCCATGTGTCTGGTCAAGTGAGTAAATTGGCATCTGCTCCCCAGAGGCCACTTGTTTTCAATGAGTGATGAGTGCTGGTGCCTCACTGCTGTCTGACATGTGGAGTTGGCATCACACATGTGACAGAGCATACATTGTTCTTGCAGCTACAGATGAAAACTTTCCCTTGGTAAGTGGGGAATGTCCATTGGCATGATTTATGGCCCATCACTATTGCCAAAATTCCTTGTGCCGACATGTTAGTATGTGCCCCATTCTCTTTTAACAAAATGTGTACACTGCTGTTTCATGCTTCGTCTACCTGTGTTCATGGGAAGATTTCTATATTCCCCCACATATAGTTGCATGCCAACCTGCCTTTGGAATTGGACATATGCAATGGGGCTACATCTTATGTAGTGCCTCAGACAGGAGTGTGTCACCATTGATTGTTGGCTCACACATACCCTCACTCGTCATTGCATGTCATTTGGCATGTACAACTGCAGTAGCAATGAGAGACATGGCAGGTAGGACTAGAGTTTTTACACACAATGTCCATGCCATTGATGTGGCATCAAGTGGCAAAAGCAACTGCACATGTGAAATGGGAAAGATTTGTTACCTGACTGTTGACACACATCATGGAGTGACTTGCAATTATATTGGAATCACATGTGGTTGGGTTGAACCATCCATCCACAGACATCTGGGTTTGCAGGACCAAAATGGAGACAGTGATGTAGCTTCCCTTTGGGTAACAGGTCCAGGGCCTTCTACAAGTGCTTGTAAATCCCTGGGCCTCTCCAATATACAAAGGACTAATGGCTTCTACTGATGCAATCAGAATTTGTCATTGTAAGGGGTGCCATATAGTAGTGGTGATTTTCCTGGGGCTAGCTGTTTGATTGTGTTATGTATTTTAGCGACATATCTCCCTGTCAATTTGCACATTTTGAATACAGTGTACATTTCCATGCCAAATATGTAGTATATTTGAGCAACATTAGTACTACCTCCATAACTCAATTAGGACAACTTACACATGGTGACGTGTGCAATGTTGACATGTTTCCAGTGTGACATGATTATTTCCATGTCACCTTCTCCAGGATACTATACTGCTGTCAGCAACATGGAAAGATTTGGAGCACCATCTCTTATTGTTGCGTTATTGCATATGTGACAAACTGATGTCTGCATGACATTGTGTGGGATCTGTTGGAATGAACTTGGCATTGGACTACTATTGTCATTGGACTACTATTATATGACAACAGGTAACAGGTATGCTCCATGAGGCAAAACATTGAAGGTGATATGGTCTCCTACTTGTTCAATGGTTATTGTGATTGCACAACTTCACCTATCAATTGGAGATCTGAGACCGGATTTTCCTGTGGGCAACTGTTGGCAGTTCATGTAGCATGCATGCGTATGGTATGGTTCATGTAGGAGCCACCTTGAAGTATTTTGTTGCTGGGGCCTACTTGACATCATGGTACTGGTTGTAAATCACAGCTTTTGTAAAAGTGTGATCAGGAACATGTAGAGACCCTTTTCCCCTTTGCATTTGCAGCATCCTCCCAGGCAAGCGAAGGAGACAGGGTGAAACCAAGTGGGGAAGCATCTGACCATGGTACCTCCAGGCATGACACCACGACACAGAGGGACCCAGTGGACCGGAAGGTGAGTGGAGTGCCACCGAGGACACAGGATCAACCTTGTCATCTTTAGATTCTACCTCCAGTGGCTACTCCCTAGTGGTGGGGGACCCATCAGGACTTATTCCTGTACCATCCTTGTCCACCACCCCCAGTACTAGCACCACCCTTCCTGTTGCTCCCCACCCAGTTGGCCATGCCCACTCACCTAAGAGCGTGGGTGTCTCCTTTGCCCTAGCTGCCTCAGTGCCAGCCCCTGTTCCGCCTGCTGCCCTGAGTGAGAAGGCTATTGACCTCCTGAGGAGTATCAGGAGTTCAATAGCCTTCTGTGGGGCAGACTGCCATTGTGAATGCCATCCAGGGGTTGGTAAGCCAACTTCAGACAAATGCCTTCCTGGAAGACATTCATAGTGACATGTCTGACCTACAGAGATCTTTTCAGGCCCTGGCCTCCTCACTGATGACAGCAATCCATCCCCATTCCTCCCTCCCACCACCTCTGTCTTCCCTATCCAAATTCCCTATACCCCTACTTGTCCTAAGCACACAGACACATCCACATGCACCAACCTCAACACACACAAGCATCACACAGCAACACAAACTCTAGCAGCCACACCGGCATGCAGGCACTCAACATTCACCCACAGACACCACATCAGCCACCATTTCAGCAGACAGCCTCATCGACCCACACACCACATCCACCATACGCACAGACACCACCACAATAGCCAGTGACACATCCATCACACCCACCATACACCAAGACAGCAGCACACAACCCACAGCCCCACACACCTCAGACACCATACCCCAGACACCACCACAACACCCACGGATGCATCCATCACATTTGCTGTTGTTTCCAATATCTGACTTTGTGGAAAGTGTTGATCATCCAAGACAAGGGTAGATGCTCACTGTATGGATATGTGGGTGTTGATCTAATTGGGATGGCATTGCATTGTGTTATGCTTGCTAGGGTAAGTATTTCTTCTTGTGTTGGCCAGTGTCAGCACGTATGGTGTAGATTTGTCCCCTGATATGGATTGTACTTTCGTCTCATGTGTGGGAGCTAGAGTTGTGTTTGTCCGCACATGGAGGGTGTTCAATTGTGGTAGCTTCCTTTGCATTTGACTGACCATGTGTCCATTGTGATGTGTGTACCTTACAGCTACATCATCTAGATGTCTGGACCATGCTGTTGCCGTTGTAGGTGCTTTCTTGACTTGCACTTACAGATTTGGCAGCTAGGCATATCATTTGTCTCAAATATTGTTTGTCACTGAGATACATGAAGGGACAGTCCCTATGCAAATACTGTTTTAGGGGCATGTGCAAAGTGAAGTGAAGTGTCCATGAATGCTCCTGATGCCAGAATCACTATTATGCAGGTATTGTTTGCATTGTGACCTGTGGATATTTGTTTCACAGCCAATTGTGCATCCATTGACCTTCCATTGTGTTGCAATGTGGGTGCTGTGTGGGTCCATCAATGAGCAGCACCTGCAGCAGGACGTGTGTGTGATGGACTCCATGGCGGCACAGGTCATGCAACACTGCCTGCAGATGTGTTGCTTCCTTTATGCTTTCCGTTTCCACCTACTGGGATGTGGTGGTTGGACTGCCACGGTCATGCTGGTGGTAGGCAACATCATAATGTTTGCCTGTGAAAAACTGTCTCCGTCTGCCTGTTTGGCTTGCCTCGCCAATGCGGTGGTCTGCGCTGCCTAGTGGTGCTGGCGGGACTGCGGCAGTCACTCCCTATGGGACTGCCAGCATCGTAATACTGTGGTCCAACCGCCAAGCAGATGGCGGTCAGGCTGCCGCCATGGTGGTGCACAAACCGTCAAATCCTTTGAGAATATGTAACATTAATTTCAATATGTAATATTAATTTTTAAAGCAAATCAACATAAGGTAAGAGCAAGCCATATTCATTTAAACACGGTTTGTGTTAATTTTGATATTTGCTTAATTCATTTCAAATCATGCTATATTTATCTCACAGTTTCATATTCCTTTAAAAAAGTGTCATATTCATGTTACAGAATGCGATATTACTTTTGATGAGGGCCATATTAATTTCACCCGGTGTCATATTAATTTTAAAGTGGCTCATATTCACCTTAACAACTGGCATAATAATTTTAACACAGGTAATATCCATTTCAACATAGGTCATATTAATTTCAATATATGCAGTATTTATTTTGCTGTGTATCACATCAATTTTAAAGCTTAACATATTCTTTTTGTCAAGCTTCATTTTAATTTCAGCATTGGTCATATTCAGTTTAAGACGTGTTCAATTCATTTCAGTGGAGCTCATATTTGTTTCAATGCATGTCATATTCACCTTAGCATGTGTCATATTCCCTTTAATGGATGCTTCATTCATATTAACACATCTTAATTTTAACATGAATCATAGCCATTGTAACATATAACAGAATCATGTCAATGTAAATAATATCACTTTCAATGCAAGCCATATTAATTGTGATGAATGTCATGATCATTTTAACATTACTCGTATTAATTTTAAAACATGTCAAATTCATTTCAAAGAAGGTCATATTCATTTCAACTCATGTCATGTTCATTTTGACATGTGTTATATTCTTTTCAATCAAGTTTGAATTTATTTCAATGGATGTCATATTCATATTAACACTTGTCATATTAATTTTAAGATGCAACTTATCAATTTTATCATATAACATATTAATTTGAATATGTGTCATATTAACGTCAAGGCATGCCATATTGATTTTAACAAATGTCATGTGAATTTCAGCTGTGGTCATACTCATTTGAAGGCATGTCAACTTCAATTCAATGGGATTACATTAATTTCAACACAAGCCATATTAATTTTCAATCATCTCCTATTAGTTTCTGAGTGTCTCATATATTCATTGCCATCTCGGTAATATTCATTTCAACACAATTCAGATTCCTTGCAAAATGTTTAATGTTCATTTCAGTGTACATTGTATTAGTTTCAATGTGCATTGTTTTCTTTTCAGAATATAATATATTAATTTAAGTACTTTATATTATTTTCAATCTGCCATATTAATTTCAGTGTATGTCATATTTCTCTTGGCATAAGTCAATCATTTCAAGAAATGTCCCATTCTTTTTGGTGAATATTGTATTTGTTTCAGTGATTGCTTTATTGTTTACAGTGAGGGCCATATTAATTTCAGAATTTGTATATTTCAGTATATTTCTTATTCAAATTGGTGTGTGTGTTATTCATATTAATTACTAAGTAGTATATTCACTCTGTCAGGTTTCATATTTGTTTTGGTTCAATTCCGCTTCACTCTGCCAGGTATCATAATTATTTTGACACATAGTACATTCATTCTGGTGTGTGTCATATTCATTTTGCAGCACGCTATGCATTACAGGAGATGTTCAATATGGGGAGCTGTAATTTTGACATGAGCGGCTTCCCATAGAGGAAGAGAGAGAAAAGTGAAAATGATTGAGAGACGCAAATACACAGAAATACAGTGAAAATCAAGCCTCTAAAGAAATGTAATCATAGGTGCACTGCTGACACATTTAGTTCTTGGCCCCAATAGTTGTAAAATCCTGCCTCCCACCACAGTGCTGTGCTCGCTATTTGGACTCTCTCTGCTTAAGTTCTGATGTAGGGCCATTCATCCATGCTATTCTGTGGACGAACCACGCTACTGAAGGTGTAACAGACAGCTGTTCAGCTCAGTCAGATTTGAGGTGGATGAACATGGTGCCCGGATGCACTCAAGGGTCAGTAGGAGAACAGCTGTGTGGTCTTGTAACTGCGCCATGCGCCTGAGGGAGCATGATAGAGGTCTCCCCAAGAATTGATATTGCATGTGCATATAGAATAGTATAGCATCTATGATACTTGTCAACACAGTCGTGAGTAAAAAAGTTCTAAGCACACCAAACTACCGATATCTGATGAACTGGGGTCATGTGAATAGCAGGTAAACTCTGCCACATGTTACAGATGGAGCTTTTGCCGAACTCTAAGGTCCAAGTGGAGCATGGAGTGGCAAAAACTTAGTTAACTCAGCTCATGCAGCAGAGTTTACTGCACAGGCCTTATTCATAGCCAAATAAACAACAATATATATTGAAACTTGAATTTTGTAAATTTCAATAAATAAAATTACACCAAAATGATAACATCAAATAAGGGAAACAGGAGTTATGAATTTTAAAGTCTAACTATGAAAATAGCACTAATAAAACATGCACTTTGATATTGGGGACAGTCCTTGGGGGTCAAGGCTCACTCTAGCAGAGGCCTGCAGCAGGGCCAGCTGTAACTGGTCATCTAGCCAATTTCAGGAAAACAAAATTTAGCTTGTTGTATCCCAGTAGCTCAAACAGGAGGTCAGCCTTATGGTCCTTGTAGTCCACTTCTGTGACCTGAGCATAAGAGGAAGAGCAGGCATGGTCTTTTACGCTCTCCTCAGGTAACAGAAAGCTGTTTCAGTCCTTATCTGTTCTTTCACAGGTGTAGAAATTGTTCTGAGAAGGCTATTGTGGATGCCACCGTCATTCCTGGCAATAGCCTGGGGGGACTTTATTCCTGATCCCTCCCTAACCACTATGGTAAAAGTTCCCAGGGGAAACCCTATCCATGCAGCACTTTCTGTGTGTCCTACTGCAAACAATCCCACAGGGCCCTATTGCCCAACACCAAGATGGTGAGAACATTGTACAGAACCCATGTGCCCACTCCAGAAATGCGGGCAGGGAAATGAGCAACCTCTCTTCTGTGATCACTTTAAACAAGTGATCCCACTAGGGAAGCAAAGGAAGGGTCAGCCACAGGTGTTAGCTACATCTGCCTGAGACAGAATAGGTCTCTTAGAAATTGGTCAAGTTCCTAGCCCAGCCCTCATGCCATCCAGTCAAGGGAAAAACATCACAGAGCCACACTTTTTGTCCATGTTCTTGGAGCAGGCTCACATCTCATCAAGGGGGCTATTCAGCTGCTATGTGACAATTGCAGCTTATGCGAATGGGTCTCTAAAAGCTTTCGGCAGGGAAAAGGTAACTTTCTAAAAAGTAAATTTTCCAAAATATTTATGTCAAATCCAACTTCACCAGTGAATTGGATATGTAATAAAAGTGTAAGAAATCCTAGAATGAAAGCTACAGCTGTTTCCTAGCTGGAGATAGCATTAATAAATGTAATATTGTATCTGAAGGCTTTCCTATGGAACAGCCAAACTTTCTACAATGACAATAGCTTTTGTGGCCTTTTTGTTGTAAAAACATGTCTAACATTAAACTTGCCCTATTTGTTATGCCATGCACCCTGCCTTAAAGGCAGGAAAGCATATTAAGGGGTGACATTCATATTAGAAGGAATGTTTAGACAAGTCAAAATGGGTTATTTTGACAAGCTGAATTTGCAGTTTTAAAACTACACAGTCAGGCTGCAATGGTAGGCCTGCAGTCATTTCTGCACTGTCACTGTAGTAGGTGGCACCATGGGTGCTGCAGTCCAATGATGACATTTAACCTACAGGCCCTGGTACGCTCTTGTGTCATATAGTAGGGGCGTATAGGTAAGTTAAACATGCCAATCAGGGATATGCCAAGTTCATCATATTGAATGAAAGCAGAGCAAAGGCACTTTATCTCTGGTTAGCACAGGTAAAGTGCACACAGTTCTACAGCCAGCAAAAGCAGGCGTGGCAAAAATATAAAAGTGCCCCATTCAAAAGATGGTCATTTCCAACAACAGTCTTTTGGTTTACAAAACCTTAGTAGCAAGATGAAAGAGCATTGTGCGGTGCCCATTGGGTGACTCACTAGTGGAATACCTCCTGTGTCTGTATGTAAGCTTCTGTTTGCCACTGTTGGTAGAGAACTCGGCCTCCACTAGTTAGTTTTCTGCTACTACTATTGAGTACTTTACCTACATTGCAGAGGAAGAAAAATCATTCACTTATATAGAGTAAGTATAAAATTAAAGAGAGTGAAGGGACAGTGTACAGTTATAAATGGCACCCTGGTGGTACATGTAAACATAATAGAACCCCATGTTTTAAAAAATAAAATAAAGCTACAACAGACAAATGTGTAAATTAAGATGAGTATATGTACTCTTTCTTTAAAACATATTTTATTGGTATTTATCATAGTTACACGGAACAAGTACATAACCCTGGGTGATGTATCTACTGACAAGCATATAAACCATAAGTAGCATGGTACAGATGTCAAATACAGGTGTAATCAAGCTGTTATGAAGTTTATCTTTTGCTACTAAGAACAGCCAAGAATAGATGCCCATGGCTTGTCATTGTATGCGATCATCCAGTCCAGCTCTCCCTATAACAACAGCAAAGTCCCCCTCCACCCTTACCCCTCCCTCCCCAAGTATATGTACTCTTATGTATGTTATGGATCATTGTCTTGACACTACGAGGAGGATGTGTTCATGTGAGTGGAAATTCCAAATGGAGATAAACAATGCATACACTTATATGACGATATATAAATGAGAGCTATATCTATGGATGCAGACTATGGTGGTCCTTACAACCCTGGTGGACGGTGTTAAAGCGGCGGTAAGACTGCCAACAGGCCAGCAGTAAAAAATTTGCAATTACAACCGTGGCGGAAACCGCCAACAAAGACAGCCACTTTAACACTCCGACTGCCACAGCGGTACAAACAAACAGCGCGGCGGTCACCGCCAACAGACAGGCGGGAGACAATGTACCGCCCACACTATTACAACCCACCAATTCGCCACCTTTTCCGGGGCGGATTCACCGCGGATAAAAACACGGCGGAAATAGGAATTCCGAAGGGAAAACGCTCACCTCTACACACCCCATGAGGAACGAGGACACCATGGACCCGGAACTCCAAATTCTACCTGCGATAGTCTTCCTGCTCCTCTACCAGGAGCACGAACGCTGGAGGCGAAGACCACGGTGAGTTCTGCACCTACGACACAGGGGAGGGGGGAGGGAAAAAACAGGGACACACACACGCAACACGAAACACCCCCACCCTCACCCACTACAACACACACACTAATGCATTTTAATACATCACAGTTACACCCCCAAACCCCCGGAAGAATGCAAAGACAATAGGAAATGAGTGTAACCATTGTAATATATTAAAAGCAAGTAGGCAAAAATATATATATACATCATTTACAAAATATATACCAAGCATCGTAGTCCAGGTAGTGCTCCAATTAAGTCTGTGGAACACTGGGCCCACACGGGATGGGAGTGGCCCACACAAGATCCCCGACCATGACGGAGAGAACACTGCAGGGGCATCATAGAGCAACTAAACAGGCACCTCAGGGGGAGGGAAAGGGGGGGCACCTCAGCCTGTTGTGTGCACTACGCCAAATCCACGAGGGGGCCACATGCCCACTGTTCAATCCTGGGGAGTGCAAAGCCACAGTCTCTCAAGTCTCTACAGTGGGTGGGTTGCACACTGTACAATCCTGGGGAGTGCAAAGCCACAGTCTCTCAAGTCTCTACAGTGGGTGGGTTGCCCACTGTTCCATCCTGGGGAGTGCAAAGCCACAGTCTCTCAAGTCTCTACAGTGGGTGGGTTGCCCACTGTTCCATCCTGGGGAGTACAAAGCCACAGTCTCTCAAGTGGATAACAGTCCCAGAGTGCTTCATCCTGCTAAGGACAGAGGTAGTGGATGGATGTCTCCACTGGTTCTGGAGGGGGCATGGTGCCCAGAGTGCTTCATCCTGCTAAGGACAGTGGTAGTGGATGGATGTCTCCACTGGTTCTGGAGGGGGCATGGTGCCCAGAGTGCTTCATCCTGCTAAGGACAGAGGTAGTGAATGGATCACTCCACTGGTTCTGGAGGGGGCATGGTGCCCAGAGTGCTTCATTCTGCCCGTGACGGACTCAGTAGCGTCAGTGCCCTTGGCGCTCATGGGCCAGCGGTGCTTGAGGCAGCGGTGCCCTGTTCAGCGGTGCTTGAGATGGCGGTGCCCTGTTGAGTGGTGCTTGAGATGGCGGTACCCTGTTCAGCGGTGCTTGAGGCGACGGTGCCCTCATCAGCAGTGCTTGAGACGGCGGTCTCCATTGCAGGGACTCAGCTGCTGGTGGTCCTTCATGGCCCAGCGGGGCTTTTGCTGGCGGTCCTTCATGATCCTGCGGGGCTTTTGCTGGCAGTCCTTCATGGCCCAGCGGGGCTGGTGCTGGCGGTGGCCTCCGGGCAGTTGGGCTGGTGCTGGCGGTGGCCTCCTGGGCAGCTGGGCTGGTGCTGGCGGTGGCCTCCTGGGCAGCGGGGATGATGGCAGTCTTCTCTGCCGTGCTGCTCATCCCAGACTTGCCGGGTTTCTTGTGGCCCTTCCCCACCTTGGAAGGTGGCACAGCTGACTCCACACTCCCACCGGGACCCCTGGGAGCGGCTTTGGTGGCTGGAGTCTTCACCCTCTCCCGCCGGGCACTGGCCAACTACTGATGCTTCACATGTGGGGGACTGTCTGTGCTGTGGCTCTGTGCCGCACTGGCTGCCCTGGTGGCCGGTGTACTCCAGATTACGGTGACTACAGGCACCACTGGTCCCGGAGATGTTGTGGCTGAAGTGCTAGTTCTGGACCTATGAGACGGACAGGGGGAGGTGTGGGAAAGAGGTCAAGGTTGGACAGGAAAAGTTTTTTTTGACACACTGGGACGGGTAGCTGGATGGGGTTTGGGAGTGGAGGAAGAGGTTGTGGTTGTAGGAGGTGTTCGTTTGCTGACTTTGGGTGAAGGTGCGTGTCGTGAGGTGGATGGCTGTTGGGTGGGTGTGTGCCTTTGTTTGTGTATCTTCGGAGGGGGCGTCACAGACACACTGGGAGAGGACACAGGGGACGTGTGAATGGTAGTGGGGGTGGTGACTGCAGAATGAATGCCCTCCAGGAATGCATTTGTTTGTTGCAACTGCCTTTCTACACCCTGGATGGCATTCAAAATGGTAGACTGCCAAAAACTGAGGGACTTGAGGAGGTCAATGGCCTCCTCACTGAGGGCAGCAGGGGTGACTGGGGCAGGGCCTGAGGTGCCTGGGGCGAAGGTGATGCCCACCATCCTGGGTGAGCGGCCACGGGGCGAAGGCTGAGGGGCTGCTGGGAGGGCAGTGCTGGAAGGGGGGGTGGCGGCTGTACCTGTAGATGGGGGTGGCACAGATGTTGCCGCCACCACAAGGGAGCTCCCATCAGAGGACGAGTCCGTGTCACTGGTCTCAGCTCCTGTCCCCGCCGTGGAGCTCCCCTCGTCCTCCGTCCCACTGGTGAAGTCCGATTCCGTAGTGTGGCCCTCCATGGCAATGTGGGAAGCAGCCCCCTGGTGCTCCGGTGCCACTGCTCCTCTGCCTGATGATGCTAATGCACACAGGAACAGGGAGACCACAAAAAGGGGGGGGACGACAGAAGAAAGACATGCTGAGTGCATACATTACCGCTACTGTTGGCGGACACGACAGACACAGAAGCCCCCTGCACTACGCCGCGCTCTTGGGCTCCACTGTTCAATTCCTGGGAAATGGCCTACAAGGCTATGGACGACATCTGCACACATAGGTGACACAGGGGCATGACTAGGTGTAGTTGTCACGCTACAGAGGTGGGGTGGGGTGCCACATGGCCTACCTTACGGAGGGACCTTGCTTACGGAACTCGCCCTGGCCTAGGGAAACCCACAGCCCACCTCCCCCACCCAGACACCTCCACTGCGCGCAAAATCAGCAGAATGCGAGTGTACTCACCCCCTTGTGTCTGCTGTGATGCCCTCAAGCGCCCATCCAACTCCGGCCGTGGGTGCTCCGTCTGTGGTAGACCCCCAGGGTCCGGACGTCCTTGGCGATGGCACGCCAACATTTTTTTTTCTGGTGGGCGCTGACCTACATGATTTGTACAGGGGGAAGAGAAACTTATTACCAATTCACCGTCAAAGTGATTGGCCCCCATCCCTACCATTGTAATCGTTTCATGCACGCCGCACTCTCCCCCCTTCCTTCTTACATCCACCCCTCTCCACACAGGCATAGCCCATACATCATGCTCCCAGTGTTCTTACCTGTTTGTCTGGAGGACTGTAGAGTAGCGTGTACTGGGGGAGGACCCCGTCCACGAGTTTCTCCAACTCCTCCGATGTGAAGGCAGGGGCCCTTTCCCCAGACACTCGAGCCATTGTCTCTTCCAGACCGAGGTCACAGCAGCACTTGCAGTGTAGGTCCTCTCCTGTCGAAGATCAGGTATCGAGTGATTGAAGTGATAGAAAATGGCGGTCACGTCCGCGGCGGTGCGTACCGTCACCGCCGGCGTACATCGTTATTGGCTCCTGGGACCCATAGGGTCCAATGTTAACCAATGCACCATTGCGCTGCGGTCTTCGACCGCCTACCGCGACGGTGTACAACGCTAGTGCAGTAACCTCACATTCCATTGTCCCACTTTAGAGGTCAGGCAGCCGCCATTTCAGGGGCCCACATGGCTTCATTTTCAACTGCGTCACACATACCTAGGCGTAGACTCAACACACATACAGGCCACTTTTTGAGTATGAATGGTGTTCTGTGTAAGCTGTGGGTACGTACCTCTGAGTTGGTTGACTCTGTGCTCTCTGTTGTCCTTCATAGGCACCGTCTGCTGGGACATGTGAGGAGATGGCGGCATCCTCCGGTGTACCGATCGTTGGTGGACCTGTCGACAATGGAGGAAAGACATGTCATAATCACATACAGGCTTGACCGTGCCACAATCCAGGAACTGTGTGCCCAGTTGGAGCCAGACCTGATGTCAGCTATCCGCCATCCCATAGGAATCCCCCCTCTAGTGCAGGTGCTGTCAGTGCTCCATTTCATTGCAAGTGGGTCATTTCAAACAACAGTGGCCATAGCATCAGGGATGTCCCAGCCTATGTTTCCCAACGTGTTGTCCAGAGTGTTGTCTGCCCGCTGAAACACATGCGGAGCTACATCGTTTTCCCTCAGGTGGAGGATTTGCCTACAGTGAAAGGTGACTTCTATGCTCTGGGACATATCTCCAACATCATAGGTGCCATTGATGGGACCCATGTGGCTTTGGTCCCCCCCCACAGGAGTGAACAGGTGTACAGAAACCGGAAGAGTTATCATTCTATGAATGTACAGATGGTATGTTTGGCAGACCAGTACATCTCCCATCTGAATGCCATGTTCCATGGCTCAGTGCATGACGCTTGCATCCTGCGGAATAGCAGCATCCCTTATGTGATGGGTCAACTTCAGAGGCACTGTGTGTGGCTATTAAGCGGGAATGGTTGTCTGGGTCTGGGGATATCCCTCCAGGTTAGTGTGTGTCTAACAGTTGTCCCTCGCCATTTGCTAGTGACTCTGGTTACCCCAACCTGTCATGGCTACTGACCCCAGTGAGGAATCCCAGGACAAGGGCAGAGGAACGCTACAATGAGGCCCATGGGCGAACTAGGAGGGTGATCGAGCGGACCTTCGGCCTCCTGAAGGCCAGGTTCAGGTGCCTCCATATGACAGGTGGATCCCTATTCTACTCACCAAAGAAGGTGTGCCAGATCATCAAGGCCTGCTGTATGCTTCACAACTTGGCTTTGCGACGACAGGTGCCCTTTCTGCAGGAGGATGGCCCAGATGGCGGAGTTGTTGCAGCTGTGGAGCCTGTGGACAGTGAAGACGAGGAAGCAGAGGAAGAAGACATGGACAACAGGGACTCAGTGATCCAGCAATATTTCCAGTGACACACAGGTAAGAATACAGACCTACCTACTACATGTACTTTAACACTACTACCTCTCTACTGTCTGCCGTTTTCACCCAGTGTATGGTCCCTGAGTTGTCACTTTCCCTTACGATTTCACAGATGTGGGTCCCACTGTGTGACATCTGCTTTGTTTCCTGATGGACTAGTGCTGTGTGACATAGGTATGTTGACATTACCAATGAAAAAGCTTTTTGCCACAGTTATTGCTAATACAGTATTCCGAAATCACAGACAGACTCCAGATTTTTTGGAGCTTTAAGGGTGTTTATTTAAGTGCTCAATATTGGAGGGGGTTGTAAAATGGTGAGGGTGATGGCAGAGGAATGTCCATGGCAGAGTCCAGTCTATTAGTCTCACAGGTGCATTGCCCAAATGGGCAAAGGAAATGGAGGTAGGGCAGTTTGAGGATGGACAGGGTGACAAAGTGGGACAGTAGGATGACAATCAGGGTGGTCTCATTTCTTGGTGGGGGTCTTGGCATCGTTCTCTGTCTTTGTCCTGGATCTCAGGGACCGTTTGCTAGGTGGTTCTCCTTCTGCAGGGGGTGGGGTGCTGGTGTGGTGGTCCTGTGGTGGTGCCTCCTGTCCACTAGCGCCAGCGGAGGCGGTGGGCAGTTCATCGTCCAGGCTAGTGTCAGGGGCCCCTTGTATTGCCACAGTGTCCCTTCTGGTGTTGAGTACTTCCTTCAGCACCCCTACGATGGTGCCCAGGGTGGAGTTGATGGTTCCTCCCTGAAGCCGATATACTGTTCCTCCTGCAGGCGCTGGGTCTCCTGAAACTTGGCCAGTACTGTTGCCATCGCCTCCTAGGAGTGGTGGTAGGCTTCCATGATGGAGAAGAGGGCCTCATGGAGAGTGGGTTCCCTGGGCCTGTCCGCCCCCTGTCGCACAGCAGCCCTCCCAGTTCCCCTGTGTTCCTGGGCCTCCGTCCCCTGGACTGTGTGCCCACTACCACTGCCCCCAGGTCCCTGTTGTTATTGGGGTGGTGGGTTAGCCTGGGTTCCCTGTAGTGGTGGACACACTGCTGATTGACGTGTCCTGGGGACGAAGGTATGGGCCCACTGGGTGGGTGCTGTGCTGGTGTTTCCAGAGGGGGGAAGTTCTGTAGTGGTCTGTGACTGGGGGTGGGGAACCGACTGTCCTGAGGTCCCCGATGGGCCGGGCTGGTCATCTAAATCCAGTTGGACAGAGGTGCTGTCATCACTGTGGGCCTCTTCTGTTGGTGGGTGGACATGTGTGGATCCTCCTGTCCGTTGACGTTGGGTAGGGGTCCTGCAGGGGTATAAAGGCATGATTATTGCATCTGTGTGTGTCAAGGTGTGCAATGGGTGGGTGACCGTATACCCCAGTGCTAGCATTCCTGTGTGGGACCTTGTGTGATGATGGTTTAGGGGGGTGTATGGGTATGTGCAGTGGGCATGCTTTAGTGATGGGTGTCCATGCTTTGTTGTTGCATTCAGGGCTTGGTGTTGGGATGGGTGGTTTGTGATAGTGGGACATTTGTGAGGAGTAGGAGTGATGGGGGTGAGTGTGAGGGTGGGGGTATGTGCTGGCATGCAGGTAGGGTGGGGGATGTAATAGTAAAGCTTTGACTTACCAGAGTCCATTCCTCCACCTACTCCTGCAAGGCCCTCAGGATGCAGAATCGCCAAGACCTGCTCCTCCCATGTTGTTAGTTGTGGGGGAGGAGGTGGGGGTCCGCCGCCAGTCCGCTGAACCGCCAGGTGGTGTCTTGAGACCACGGAACGCACCTTCCCCCGTAGGTTGTTCCACCTCTTCCTGATGTCCTCCCGATTTCTTGGGTGTTGTCCCACTGCGTTGACCCTGTCCACTATTCTTCGCCATAGCTCCATCTTCCTTGCAATGGAGGTGTGCTGCACCTGTGATCCGAATAGCTGTGGCTCTACCCGGATGATTTCCTCCACCATGACCCTGAGCTCCTCCTCCGAGAACCTGGGGTATTGTTGCCGTGCTATGGGGTTGTGTGGGGTGGTGTGTGGGGTGATAAGTGTGCTGATATGTAGTGGGGTGTTGTGTGAGGTGCATGGAAGTTATGTGGGTGATGGTGTTGTGTGCCTCTGGATGCTAGTGTTGATGATGGTGGTGTCTCTCTCTGGCTTTCGTTCGTGATTTGTGGTCGTAAGAGTTTGTGGGTGATGTGGGTGTGTGTTTTAAATTGTATTGGGTGTGTGGGAGTGGTGTGTGTATGTGTCTCAGGTGTGTGTATTTCGAATTGTCCAATGTGGTTGTGTTTTGTAAATGTGTATGTATTTTGAGCGCGGCGGTGTGTACCGCCAATGGAATACCGCGGTTGAAAGACCGCCGCGTGGATTCATGGGTCGTGATAGTGTGGGCGTATTCATGCTGGCATGACGGTGGAGGTTTTGTTATCGCCAGTTTATCACTGACCTTGGGTGTGGCAGACTTGTGTGGGTGTCTGAGTTTTGGCGGATTCCGAACTGTGTGCCATAATAGCTGTGGCGGAATTCCGCAGCCGCTGCGGTATGGTGGAGGTCTTCTGCACGGCGGTAAGCGGCTTTTACCGCCAATGTCATAATGAGGGCCTATATATTGAATTGCAAGTTTGGAAAGTACATCACGTTTTTGCAACAGTGGTGTCTTATGATGGTATATGTAGACCATATTATAGTCCACCATTCATCATTGACTTGTCACTTTTCAAATGCTGTGATGCAGTAAACAGCTCAGGTAAACTGTGAGGCCTCTGGTCTGTCACGTACATGCGGACCCTGACCTTTGTGTTGAGTCTCACCCCAGAAACCTGGGTGGGGCCGTAGATCGGGGTTGGACCTAAATGAAACCCCCATCATGTAATGTTTTCAGCTTCCTCTACCTACAAAGATATTGCATGCTTCTACTGTGGAGCACTGAAGCATACAGAGGGCCGATATGATCAAAACATGTGCAGACGACCTAAGTGTGCCACTGGTGTGTTCAACGTTGGCTCACCTATGTATGTGTGCTCAATTTTTGCTCTGCAGTTAGACGTCAGAAAGGGATAAAGAGATAGAGAGAAAGGACATAAACTGCAACATCTGAACGCAGTCATATATTTGTGTGAAAGTGGTTACCTTGAGAATGCTGTAGAAATTCTACACATGCATGCTCTCCATGCTTCTCTTGTGGGTGCATATTGTGATGGGATGATATTTTGAGTGAATACCTTTCCATATTTCAGGTACACATGCAGTGCCAGTGTGAATTAGTTAAATGTACCTATTAGCCACATGCCACCAAATCTCCGGAAGCCAAACGACGTGAAATAACCAATTGTTGGAAATCATAGCTGCTGTGTTTGCATCTAAGGCGGCGTACACATCAGTGAAGGAATCCCTAATATCGCAGACAGCTTACACATTGATGCAGTTCAAATGGTGTATGTTGTGGAAATGGTGCTCCAACGGTTTGGTTGCCTGAAGTGCCATATGGGCGCAATTGATAGCACCAGAGTATCAAAGGGAAGAGGGTAATGATATAGCATTCTCTTGCCATCTGTTGCTTTTCTACTAATTACTGGGGCATGGCAATAAACAGGTGCGCTCAGCTAGCAATACATCTCAGTACCTGTTTCAAGCACTGTCATGGGCTTGCCTGCAATACGCCCAAAGTGTTCATACTGACCCCCTGTCAAGAACTTGTGGCCAGGAAGTGGGGAGTAGTCAGAATTATGACGTAGCCTGTGAGTCGGTCGTGGGTGAAGGGAGATCCAGCTCCCAGTCTGCAAACAAGTCAAGGATCACACATGATGAGAATCCGTATCTAGCAATTAGTGCTTCTTTGGGCACACCAAAGATGTTGATCTGCTGCCTGTAGGTTCTTTCTCTTCCTCGAGTTATAGTTTCTCAGAATGAGGTGCAAGGCACAAAGATATTCACCAAGAAAAAGTGTTTGTTCTGTGCCTTGATTCTTTTTGAAGGCACGTTGTATGTGATTGATGTTGAATTGGTTGGTACCTATTGATGAGTGTGGACGGTGTGTGTGATTGATTAATGTTGATTTGGTTTGCATCTAGTGATGAGTGTGGAGGCGTCATGACTTGATTCTTCTGCCCCCTTGTATTAGCAGGTGCATTGGATGTGAATGAAGAATTGTTTCGATATGTAATGTGTAAACATTCAAATCAAATTTACTGTTATATTTATTAATTTTCACTAAACAAATAACTTTTTAAATACTAAGTATATTCCTTTTTTCCTATTTTTCCCTTTGTGTTTTAGAGTTTATTTCCTTCCTCCATTTATTTTTATGAAACAGTACCAGTGAATTCCTATGTCTGCGTCTGCATGCTAGTAAGTAGAAATTTTGAGCAAACTAGTACTGCTTTACATACTCGAACATGGTGTGGTGGAGAGACACAGAACAAAAACGACACAGTAAGATGTCTTCTACACAAATTAAGGACACGTTTAATTACAACCACTATGGTTCTCACAGCAAGAAGGATACGATTTTAAAATTAAGGATGCTGGAACCGATATTTAAGGAGTCTACTGCATCGGGCGATGTTACTGGTATACGTCAGGTGAATACATATATGGCCAGAAAAAAAATGGAACAAGTCAAATGGTGTACACAGTACCTATTGATCTATATTGTTGTCATTTTATGCACGTTGATGAGATCCTGTCTCATTTTCATCACAACCTATGTATTTTCATTTTTTGAATGTATGTTTTACTCTTAAGATTTACAACTATAAGGAATACCACATAGGCTTAGGATCTTTCAGGGGAGAATCACCTTTGTACGCGTTATTCTTCTGTTTTTGTTTTAAAAAATGGAAGCCATGCGGTTTCTCGTTTCTTGCCCTCCGTGGATCCCAGCATTATCCGCAATTCCAGTTGGTTCCGTGGAAGACTGCAAAGCCACTGGGGGGAATGACAAAAACCCTGAAAGCAGGCTTCATGCGCTTTTATTACTCATTTCATGTTTACAGCCCCAGAGGGCATGCCTGTAATAAACGGCTTCATTCATTCACAAAACACATGGCCCCAGGTTGTATCCTGTGAGAGGATGCGATGCAGGCGCTCTCCGTATTCATTTTTTAGAGTAAGCTTGTTCCACAATGCATCTCAGTTAAGATACAGCACTTTAAGAGATGATTGTTAGACATGTATACCTGTTTATGCTGTTCAGCAACATCAATTACTGAAAGAAGGCATATTATTGTTGAAATTATTTGTCACAAATCTATTAAATATGGTATTTGGGTTAACTTACACTGACTGGAAAAGAGGTCAAAACCTTTAAAAAAAAAACCTTCATTAAGCCCTGACCACAAGCACATGCTTAATGTTGTCTATTAATACATCTCCGATGTGAGACCCTTGGGGAGGTGTGCCAGTGATGGAGAAGCTCCTCCTGGTGTGCTCACTTAGTAGAACTGAACAAGCATTGGCAATATCAATAGGTCTTTCTTTGAAGGAACGTTGTATGGTATAGTAAAGCATTGCTTGTAAATAACGTATGTATTTGTGTGGAAGCAAAGACGTAGAATAATATTGGTGTAGGTTAAAAAGTCTGGTGTTTTAGCTATGTTGTACACCAGCATGTCTGCAGTTCAGCATGGCTAAAGGTTACTGCCGTAGAGGAGACAGGAATGGAGCGGAGTGCCGTAGCATGGAGTGGCGAAGTGTGGGGTAGATTGTCATAGAGTAGAGTACAGTGTTGTGGAGTGGAGTTTTGTGGAGTGGTGTGTTGTTTAATGGAGTGTTGTGGAGTGGAGTGGAGTAGAGTGGAGTAGTGTGGAGCAGAGTGGAGGGGAGTAAAGAGGCATAGAGGGAGTTATGTAGAGTTGAGTGGAGTGTCATAGACTGGAGTGCGGTAGAGTGGAGTAAAGTGGAGTAGAGTGTTGGAGAGTGGCATAGAGTGGAGTGGTGTGCTGGAGAGTTGAACAGAGTGGAGTAGAGTATTGTAGAGTGGGTGGTATAGAGTGGAGTAGAGTAGAGTGGAGTGTCATACAGTGCTGTGGTGGAGACTGAAGTGGCATAGAGTCAAGTGGTGTAGAGTGGAGTGGCATAGCATGATGTGGAGTAAAGAATCATACAGCACAGTGCAGTGGCATACAGTAGAGTGGAGTGCTGCATAGTGGAGTGGCACTGAATGTCATAGAATGGACTGGCATAACGTGTCATAGAGTGGGATAAAGAGGAGTAGAGTATCATAGATTGGAATGGCTCAGAGTGTCATAGAGTGGACTGTCAAGAGTGGAGTGTCCTAGTGTGAAGTAAAGTGGAGGGGCATAGAGTGGAGTAGAGTGTTGTAGAGTGAAGTGGCATAGAGTGAATTGTTGTAGAGTGGAGTAGCATCATGTAAGTGGAGTAAAGTATTGTAAAGTGGAATGGCATAGACTATCCCATATGGAGTTGCATAGAGTGGTGTATAGGGGGTGGTATAGAGTGGAGAATTGGATTTCGGTGAGTAGTATGTTGTAGAATAGAGTGGAATGGAGTAAAGTGAAGTGTTGTAGAGTGGAGTAAAGTGGTGTAGAGGGAGTTGTTTCTAGTGGAGTATAGTGTCATAGATTGGAGTGTCTTGGAGTGGCATAGAGTGGAGTAGAGTGTCATAGAGTAGCATAGACTGGAGTAGAGTGTTGTAGACTAGGGTGACGTAGAGTGGAGAAGAAAGGTATAGATTGGAGTTTTGTATAGAGGAGTGTCAGAAGGTGGAGTGGTGTAGAGTTGCATAGCATAGCGTCGAGTGGAATAAAGTGTTGAGTATAGTGGAGTGGCATAAAGTGGAATAGAGTTTTTTAGAGTGGAGTGGCATGGAGTGTTGTAGAGTTGAGTGGCATAGAGTGGTGTAGAGTGCTATAGAGTGTAGTGAAGTGTCTTAGACTCAAGTGTGGTGGAGTGTAGTGTCATAGAGTGGAGTGGTGTAGAGTGGAGGGGCATAGACTGGAGGGGTGTGTAGTGGAGGGGCAGAGAGTGAAGTAGAGTGTTTTAGAGTGGAGTGGCATAGACAGCCAGAGAGCAGAATGACATAACATTGTGTACAGTAGAGTGGTGTAGAGTGGAGTACTGGAGTAGAGTGGAGTTGTGTATCATAGAGTGGAGTGTTGTAAAGTGTAGTAGAGTGTAGTAGAGGTGAGTGTGATAGAGTAGAGTAAAGTGGCAAGGGGTGGCATAGAGGGAATCCCATAGAGTGGAGTACAGTATTCTAGAGTGGAGGGTGTGGAGTGTTGTGAAGTGGCAGAGAGTGGAGTATAGTGTTGTAGCGTGGAGTGGCATAGAGTGTCAAAGAGTGGAGTGTCCTTTAGTGGAGTGTGCTAGAGTGGAGTGGTCTGGAGTGGCAGGGTGTAGAGTGGAGGGGCATAGCATGGAGTTTCATAGAATAGAGGGGCATAGAGTGCTTGGAGTGGCAGACAGTAGAGTGGTGTAGAGTGAAGTAGTGGACTAGAGTAGGGTAGATGGCATAGAGTGGAGTGGCACTCAATGGAGTAGAGGGTTGTAGAGTGGAATGGAATGTCACTAAGTGGGAGAAGACCAGCCCAAGCTGCAAGGCCAGGTCCTTTCTGGGCAGCAAAACAAAAATCCTGGGCCCGATTTTGGGGTATCACCGCTCATCAACCAGGCTAGCTTGTAATTTGGTGGTTTAGCGAGCACAGGACCCATATCTGGGCATACCCTTCCCACTCAGGGCAAAAATTGCACAAAAAAAAAATGAACGGAATGGTGAACAGTGTCAAATATTCACCCCCCCAGTCAACTCTGGAACTACCTCCATTGTTTTTTTGCTCACACCCCATTACGGTTTGGACCTAGTCATACCAAATCAGTCTTGACCCTGGTCCTCATGGGAACAGTCCAGCCCGTACTGACAGGCCAGGTCATCCCATGGACCAGAAAACGAAAATCCTGTCACCGGTTTTGAAGTATCACCCTTTATCAACCAGGCTAGCTTGAATCCAGTGGTGTAGCAAGCACAGGACCCATGTCTGGGCATACTCTTCCCAATCAGGGCAAAAATTGCAAAACAAAGATGATGAATAGAATGCTAAACACTATCAAACATTCCCCCCAGTCCACGCTGGGACTAAATGTGTCATTTTTTCACTCACCACACCATTCCAGTTTAGATCTAGCCATAAGCAAATCAGTCTTTATCCTGCTTCTCTTGCGAACAGCCCAGCCCAAACTGCCGGGGCAGGTCCTCCTGTTGATAATGGATTAATCAATGTTGTTGTGCATCACAACAAGACATTTTTATACACGAACATTACATTACGTGGTCAGACAGGCTCTGCACTCAGGTCTGAAGGTTAATGACTGACAGGTCACAGGTGGGATAACCCTTAGCCGACAGCCAAATGGACAAACAGGAAAACTTATATCAGATCCCACAGATAGGCAACAACACTGTAATGGTCCCTAGATGTTAGCCCCAATAAATGCACATGGGCAGAGGGATGCATGCATTCCTCAAAACACCATAAAGTTAGATGCTGCATGTCGCTAGGCACACTAAGCGAATCAGGGCACAGCACGCACAGCACACGCAGTGACCACGCACCCCTCAGGCCGGACATCTGGACATGTACTCTCTGGGCCACATTGTGTCCATGCCAGGTCGAGGCCCACCTGCATTCACTATCTGGAATTGTATTTATGATTCCTTGACAACTGTTTGCATTTTTTGCTAAGGATGGAATGTTTTTTATGACTTTATTGCACCTAGTTAAATGAATGAAATGTGCTTTGATTCAATGTACAATCGAGAGACGGGCCCCAGTCCTCGGTTCTGTAACTGCTCTCCTGGCCTTAATGTTTAATGAAGTGAACCATTTCCTGTTTTGCCAGATGCCTCTTGTTTTTTGGGTTTAGAGCAAGATTTTGGTGAACCAGACAGGAGCTGATTGGTTCTTGGGACCCGACTGCGACTCAAGGAAGGGGGCCCACCTGGACGGATTGACATTTGTGCAACAAGAAATGTGAGCAGTCGGCACAATGGATTGGAGGTTCCCCGAATCCGTAGAGTAGAGGTCTGTCATGCAGCCACCATCACAAGGGTAAGAGACTACATCAGGGCCTTCGTCGTAGTATTTGGTGTGTGACAAAATGGGAAAAAGCATAATCTGGGGAAGTAATTTTCTTGACTGTCAGCGTCGGGAAGGGCGCTCGATTGGACCACTGGGCCTAACACAGACGGTATGCTTGACCCCTGGGTGTGATACAGGGTTTTAGGATTGCTGGTTGCTTGGACCATCTGGTGTGACACAGATGGTATGCATAAGACTCTGGGTGTGACAAAGGGCCAGCTCTCTCTTTTAAGAGGTGCCTTTGCTTGGACCGCTCGACGTGATGCAGTTGGTACGCTTAGCCTCTGGGTGTGATATAGGCCCACATTTCGATCTTATTAGGCTATCATGGTTTTCTCAATGCCACCCCTTCTTAACACTTGTGGTATTTTAAAGAAGTCAGAGGTGTGCTTCGCTTGGACCGCTGGGCATGACACAGATGGTACGCAGGATTCCAGAGTGTGACATAGGGTGAAGTCGGATGTTAGGTTACTAGAACAATGGGGATCCAGGAGATTAGGAATAGTTTGTGATTTTGTCAAAGAAGCATCTGTGGTCATTAAAGTAAGCATTTCTTTCTCTGCATACATTGTTGCAATCTTTTCCCTTCCGCTGGTATCAACAAGATTATCAGGCTCCCCTAGTCCCCAATAGCACAGAGCTTCCCTTGATCACAGGATAACGTGCACTAGGAGTGGGCAGGGCTAAGGTATTGCAGGAGGACCGTTCACCTTAATTTTTGCGGCCTAGTCAGCTGTTCCCCTGTCAGTTAAAATGGTGTTGTTTTGATATAATGTTGCTGGTAGACCAATGTGAATGTGTTTGTCTTAAATGGTAAATGTTGTACTTGTCAATGTTTTAATATTTGAATGAAGATTTTGCTGATTCACACAAATTGTTGCTTGATGCCAAAGTAAGGCTTGCTATTTCATGGGCAAATTTTAAATTGCTGTGAATTAATGATAGTACTTTTCTTAGGATAGACCTAAGAATCCTGTTTGTATATCCTCCTTCACCAGATTAGATTCAGTAAACCCCTGGTCTGTATATGCCCCACTACTAGAGTGAACCAGTAATATCCTTGTACATAGTTCCCGTCACCAGAGTAAAATTTAGAAATCTATACCCACACAAAAGCTAGCAACTTAAAAAAAGAGAATCCTATACAAATAGAAAGCTAGGAGGGCATATAACTTTAAAATCCCCTAAAAACATAAAACTTGAAGAGTAACTCTCATCTAAAAAGACTACCCAACTTCCACCATGGAATACTTATTAGAGCACATGCAGAGTAAGTTCCCCACCCAGGCTAAAAAGCTTAGCAAGTTCTGTCATGTGTTAGACACACACACCAAGACACACAGGTTCGTCTGGCCAAAAGAGGGAACCTTCAACACCAACATCATTGAAAAAAGAAGAATAGATATAGAAACAAAATACACAGGGCAAAAGAAGGAATGAAGGGAAGCATTGCTAGAATAATGGACCATCTTTGAGCAAGTGCAGGCCAATAACATTGATCCACCAGCGGTAAGCAAGGAGTCCGTACCTCCCCCACCATATGTAGGTATGGAAGTGCTCTCCCCTTGCCTACTGTCCCCGTGTTAGGATACACTAACCCACCAGTCGAGGGAGCTCAAGGAACCCCTCCAAACAGCAGGCTATTAGGTGCAGGTATGATGAATCAACAGGTCTACAGGCCCTGACACCCCCTGTACCACAACAGCCCGACACTAGAGAACCCCAAAACTCAAACCCCCTGTCCATCACAGTCAGCAGACCGAGCCTCAGAAGTATGAATAATGTGAACCCCTGCCAATTCATGGGAGCAAACCTGAGTGAAAGGAAACTCTATAGCGGTCTTAGACAGCAAGACAGCTAGCAAGAGTAAGGAAAGAGGTCCCAATCCTCAGTGATGTAGCGGCAAGGAGGAATCCACAGAGTACGCTCAGATAGTTGAGGAACCACGGAGAACAAGCATGAGAGGAGGTCCCGACTTAGAAGGACAGTGCACAGCTCTGAGCGAAGGAGACAATCCAGATGAAAATCAGAGGAAAGCCATGAACTGAGGAGGGAGATGGAGAGAGCTTGCACCCTGGAAGCCCTGCAGAGAGTAGAATAGCATGCCTTTCACCTGAGGAGAGCAGGAGTAGGTGCAGAGCCCCAGTTACAAAGGAATCCGAGATAGAGTCAGAAGGGAACCTTTTGAATGGGGTCTGTGCTCCACCCGAGGTCCAGCGAAGGAGCTGACCAGGAAATTTGGGACCAAGGCAACCTGGTGCAGATCCAGCTTAGCGACCGAAGGACCAAGATGTCAACCTTGTGTATAGATGAGGAGAGCAGCAACACAGATGTCTGCTGCTCCCCCTGGAACACACAGGACAGGTAAATCAATCCCAAGGGAAATAGTAGCTCAGGAAGAAGGTGAAATCTTCACCCAAACCTTTTTTCACCTGCTAGCCCACTGGACTAAGAAAAGTGATCAATAAGATGGGCCCTGGCTGGAGGAGGGATCCTTCGAACCAGAGGACATGGTGATTGTGGAAGACTGCATCCAGCACAGATGGGGAGATCCCAAGTTGAACTTCCCTTACATGCAGGAATGTCTGAAGAGATGGGAACACTACTTAGTAGGAAAATCAGTGGAGATGTCCAAAACAAGGATATGCCTGTTGCTACAGAAGGTCGTGTCATGTAGCATCTATGTGCATGGGCTCAGATGGGCAAAGAGGGGCTAAGAGCCAAGCTGCTGCCATTGTTGGATGGTGCTGGAAAATGGATCTTATGCTTTGAGAAGAATATCGTGAGGTCCACTCTAGTGCTAGGTGATGTCAAGAGTCTGCTAAGCAGCATTATCGGTGAGCAGACCAACTCTGTGTTTGCCCGTGCCTGTATTCCAACAGTGACGCTGACCAGCTCGGATCACGATGGGCCACATTTAATTCATACAGGCATCAGATATGGACAGCCCTGAGGGAAACATTACCTGACTGCCTAGATGCAGATAGGTTGATGTCAGAAACCATTAAATTTGGGGAGACCATAATAGGCTTCTTAGGCAGGATTAGAGAATGGTGGGGAAAGACACTGGCAGCCGTGGACAGATACGGGCCCTCAAGTAATTTTTTTTTACAGCATCCTCAAGAAGGGGTTGCCCACCGAAAAACTAACTGGTTTAGACAGAGTAGTAGGGCTAGATACTAAATCCTGGCAAGAGATACAGGCGCACATACTGCATTTCCACAAAAAGGAAAGAGGAAAAGGATAAGAAGAAACAGGAGCAGACCCTGAGGGACAATGTTAAGTGGATCCAACATAAGCTAAGGAAGATGGCCCTTGAGGGGCATGTTGGCTGCAAGCATGCAAATGGCACCAGTTATGAAGGGAACTCCATCACATGACCCCCAGGGGTTCAAAGTGGCTACAGTGATGGAAACCAGAGTGGTTGGCAGCAGCTAAACCCCATACAATGCCACTATTGCCATAGAATGGGCCACATGGCTAACAGGTGATGATGAAAGGCACACAATGCGCAGAGGTCAATGAACCGAGGCCAAGTCCTGCAGAACTCCCTTCCACAGAATTAAGCCCAGGGAGACCCAAACACACCTTAAATATCGAGCCTCAAGGAAGTCAGCCCATTGCTGTACCACAGCAACAAGGGTCAGGTAGTTGGACCAGCGCATGGCATCAGCAGCCGCAGCCAGGGAACTCAGCTCAACATGGACTGGGGCTGCAGCCGTGTCAGGGAGGGGTAGCAATTTAGGGAAACAATGCCTTCACGTAGATGCAGAGCCCAAATGCATAGTAAGCCCTAGTACCCCCGGTAAAAAGTATAGATTTTGCACACACCTTAAAAATGCACTGCAGTAAAATTCAAAATAAAAGCCAAATGAGAATAACATTAGGGATTTCATCCTTTACTCATAGTTGGGGACATTCAGGGTTGTTGAATGGCAGCCAACCAGTTGTCCTCGCCAGAGTCCACCATTCTGGTTATCTGTGAGGCTGTCAATCGGGAATTTTCACTGAAGTTCTTCATTTAGGGTGCCCGCCAGAGCCCAGGCCCCCACTCTGCTGCTAGTCCCCCAGGGTGGGGCTAGTTGGCCACATACCAGGGGGAGGGCAGTCTGACAAAGAGGGGCAGAGCGGCTCCCCATCAACCGCTTAAAAGACAGACACCCAGGCTCTGGAACCCACAAACAAGTGGGATGGGTTCCTATTGCCAAGTGAAAGGTTCCCTATTCATTGGCCCCCAGCCAGGACTGAAATGCTTTTGTTGTGTAGCCCCAGCAGCAATAGTACCCTCAGCGCCCCCCTGCCAAATGGGGGCCCCATTTTGTTCCAAAATGAAGCTGTGCTCAAATGTCAGGAGCCAGACTTCCTGTACACTCGGGGTAGTGAAGACCACAAAACCCTCACAGTGCATGAATGAGTTCTAATGGAGCACTGCAAGGCATTCCTGCTGGCATGGCAGTTCAGGCTGAAATGCTCAAATGGGGAGCAGGGTCAACACTGATTTGCAAATGGCTGGTCCAGACTGGGGTGGCATGGTAAGCAAAAGAACAATGGATTTAAACCGGATCTGTGTCTGAGGGTGAGTTTTTGAAAAATGTCAGCACTCCGTCCATCATCTTTTTGTGTTGCTAGAGTGGGGAGAGTGGAGTGCCATAAAGTGGCATAGAGTTTTCAAAGAGCAGTAGAGTCAAGGGTCATAGAGTAGAGGTTCATAGAGTGGAGGGGCTCAGATTGACATGGAAAATCATGGAGTGGATTGTTGTAAAGTGGAGTTGAGTGTCATAGAGTAAAAGGTTATAGAGTGGAGGGTTGTATAGTATGGGGACTTAGAGTGGAGTAAAGTGATAATAGAGGCCTAGAGTGAAGTGGCATTGAGTGTCGTAGAGTGGAGTGGTGTAGAGTGGCATAGAATGGAGTACAGTGTCGTAGAGTGGAGTGACATACTGTGAGTACAGTGGTGCATAGTAGAGTGTCAGAGAGTGGAGGGTTGTTGAGTGGAATAGAGTTGAATAGCATAGAATGTAGTGCCCTAAAGTAGAGTTGAGTGGAGTGTTGAAAAGTGGAGTAGTGTAGAGTAGAGTGGAGTAATGTGTCATAGAGTGGAGTGGCATAGAGTGGAGTAAAGTGATGTGGAGTGCCATAGAATGGAGTGGCTTAGAGTGGAGTGCCGTAGAGGTTCGGGGTGATACACTAAGCGGGGGGCTGGGAAAAAAGGGGTTTAAAAAAGTTGCATTTCCCATGTTAATTCCCATAGGATTCTTTAGTCACGACTCCAGTCTGAACCACTGAATGGAATTCCACCAATTTTGGTAGAAAGCTAGTTGTTGTTACGCAGACTTAACTTTCACTTATGTGGTGTAAATCTGTTCAGAAATTTTTGAGATATTAAATGGAAACTAAATTTGTATATCTCTGGCCGCAAATATTTTGTGACTATGCAAACAAAAAGAAGCTTTGCAATTCACTGACCGCAACCTGACTGCAAAGTTACAGCCGACATTTTATTTCATGGGACATGGTCGCCAGGGGTGAAAATCAAAACTGAAAGTGGCACAAGGGGTCAGCGCAAAGTTAGCCTGACACCAGGGGTGTGAAATAGATGTATTTTAGTTGCAAATTATGGGTTTAAAATAATTTTACATCACCGTGCATGATATTCTTGAATTTTCGCGAACTATTTGCAAATCTGGAAACATTTGAAAGAAAAACCACAGACTCATTCCTACATGAATTCATTCACTCATACATGCACTCAGATACTCATCCATCCACTGACACACCCACTCAGACACTCATGCACCCCCTCAGGCCCACTCAGAAACAAACACACACTTTCAGACCCACTCAAGCACTGACGCACCCACTCACAGATCTACTGACAGAAATAAGCCCTGTGGCCAACCTGCACCGCCCAAGGCCAAGGGACATGCCTGGAGGGGGGTTGGGTAGTTATAAGGGCATGGCTGCAAGGCCAGGCTGCAGGCCAGGCCTTGAGACCAACTCCTGTCTCAGTGCGGCGGAGGTTGGAATAACGTATAGCAATTAAAATTACTTTACGTTAAAAAAACATTGAACTTTACTGAAAAAAACAAAGGATATATGGAAGCTATAGTTAGGTTCTAAATTTCCTTGCACAAAACCATGGAAATTCAGCAGTTATTGTTACAGTTCTTTTAAGTAACTATAACTTGCGCCCTAAGGTAACTAGAATTCACACCTTCGTCATTCACAGCTAATTACGCCACATATTACATAATTGATGAGATCTTGTATTGCATCTTTGATATTATCACTGCGCCATTTGCAATAACATTAAGAAAACTGTGCATGGCATGGGCACAAGTTATAGTTACCTTAGTGAGCGAGTTATATTTACTGAAAAGAACTCTCTTATATATATTCATGGAAAGTGAAAAATCTATTGAGGAGATTATCAACAAACCAGCGACTTTTTTAGACGAATATCGCCTGCTACGTCATGGCAGGCAAATTTTCAGGAACCAACTGGGACAAACATCAAACTTCAAAGGCAGAACATCAGGCCGAAGAGGAAGACGGGTCAGAGCCAGAAGAGGCAGGAAAGACTCAGAAACCATAAGAAGAACAGATGTCACCTTGGGGAAGTGGGAAAAACAATAAGAAGCTCCAATCTACAAATCTAATGTACACTGATACGGTGAATAAAACAATTGTGAACTTATCAAATCTGGTCTTGTCTGACAGTGATAAATTCACGTTATGTTTAGGCCTCTCTTTTTGCCCTACTGAACATTTTAATTATGCTGATTTAAGGATTGATCTCTTCAAGTTTATTAGGAAATTGAAATTGCGAAAATGGTTCAAACAAAAGAATCTTTGTGAGGTGGGAGTTGCTAGTTCTCAGGGATCTGACTCTCAGGAAATACTCAGCATCAGTGACGTAGATTCATTAGTAGCTCTGTATGAACTAGAGAGGAATGAGACTGACCCTGATGCAACTAGAAATGTGTATCAAATTTTAGATGAGTTGAATATCACTTATGACTTATCTGTTCCTACGAGGTTCAAACCAAAGTCTACATTCTTCCCTATTAGGAACCATGATAATATTGACACATTTCATGAGATGGTAGTTAAGGATTTAATCCAGTTTCGTCACAAAACATGGTTTAAATCTAGGTGTAATCAGAATTTGACTCAATCTCAGAGGATGTTGATTAAAAAATTGTCTGATGATAAAGAAACAGTTATCTGTCCTGCAGATAAGGGTGAGAATGTAGTACTTATGGATAAGCAAAGATATCTTGATGAGGCTGAGAGGCAACTCAATAATATACAATTCTATAAGGTTACCAACAAAGAGGCATATTCTAAGAGCGTCACTGTAATTTGGCAACTGTTGCAGGAGTGGAAAGATAAAGGTTTATTGTTATGGGAAGAATGTTGCTTCCTTAAAAAAGATTTTCCAAAGTTACCAGTGTTTTACATCCTCCCTAAAATCCACAAGAACGTAATCAATCCCCCTGGGAGACCTATTGTGTCCTCGTGTGGTAGTGCTTTAGAGAATATTTCCAAATATGTGGATCATTTTCTGAAGGAATTTGTTTTGAATTTGGCATCATATGTCCGGGATACTAAAGATTTCCTAGGAAAACTGGAAGGTATTGTATGGGAAGATGATTTTTTACTTTTGAAATTGGATGTTAATTCTCTCTATACTATTATTGACCATGATAAGGGTATTGTTGCTTGCAGACATTTTCTATGTACTAGATCTTTGAAATATCTAGCCCATACGGACATGATATTAGATATGATACGGTACTGTCTGACCAACAATTTTTTCCTGTTTAATGGGATCTTATATCAACAGATTCTTGGGACTGAGATGGGTACATGCTTCGCTCCTAGTTTTGCCTGTCTGTTTTTAGGTTGGTGGGAAGAGACTATCTTTAAGAATGAGGAATGCTATCCAGGAGTCAGCCAAGCTATTTTGTGGTTGAGATATATTGATGACCTTTTCATTATTTGGAAAGGGACAGAAGAATAGGCACTACATTTAATTGGCAACTGGGTGACAATGATGTGAATATTGGTTTGTCTTACAATATGAGTAGAACTTCTATTGAATTTTTGGATGTTCTAATTAAGATCAGAGAAGAGAAGATCACCACTGAACTGTTTCGCAAAAGCACTGCAGGTAATAGTTTATTGCATGCTTTTAGCGGTCATCCTGACAGTCTAAAGTGGAGTATACCTTATGGAGAACTTCTTCGGGCTAAAAGAATCAGTAGTACTGGGGAAGCTTTTGAAGTGGAACAAGTAGAGATGATTAAAAGATTCAAACATCGGGGTTACCCGGAATGGGTCATCAGAAAGGCAGTCAATAAGGCAAAAGGGATTAGGAGAACTGATACCCTTTTTGACAATACCATGAGATTAGATAAGTATGATGAAGAAGGAACTAGACTTATTACGACATACAATGAGGACACAAGACACATCAACAAGATTATTTAAAAAAATTGGAAAATCTTGAAGAGTGATCCGGTTATTGGAGATGATATACAACAAAGACCGCAGATTACGTATAGGAGAGGGCGTAACTTTCATGATATGTTACGATCAAATGAAATAACTACAATTCCCCAATTGAGACAACATAATCTACAGGGTTTTTTTCCTTGTGGACACTGCAAGGCTTGTTGTAATAGCATTATGCGGAAGCAATATACTGTATGCCAACCGGGGAAAGTGAGATATATTAACCAGTTTATAATGTGTAGTACTTCATTTGTGATTTATATATTGGAGTGCCCATGCTTAAAATGGTATGTTGGCAGTACTAAACATAGTGTTAAGAAACGCATTTTAGAAAATAAGCGGGCGATTACAACTAACGATGAGCATTACCCTGTAGCGAGACATTTTAAGGAAAAACACAACTCTGACTGTACTAAGTTATCTTATTTTGGCATTGAACATGTTTCCCCGTGCTATAGGGGAGGTAATAGAGAACTGACATTGAGGAAAAAGGAGTCGAGGTATTATTATAGAATTGGAGACTAAGACCCCAAATGGATTGAATATGGGTGAAGAATTGAATACCCACTTATGTGACAACTAGGAGGGTCTACTGATGGTGACAGGGTATTATGAAAGAGTTTGAAGTGTTTAGCCTCGGTTGATCTTCATTTTGTTCTTCTTCCCCCTTTTTTTAGCTAAATTTGAGTAAAAGTAGATTTTATGAGCATTTGATTACAATGAGGTTTTTCTAGTATCTGATCGGGTCTGTTACGGCCGTCTTTTGGGTGTTTAGGTATTAGGTATGAGGTACCGGATAATGACTATTATATTTATTGATCTATTTATATATATTTATATGTATATTTATATTTATATATATGTAGAGAGATTTTATAAGTTTATACTCATATATCTATTTATTTTTCTATTTATTCATATTGATATATAATTCTTCTTTCAGGTATGAGGGGTCGGATGGAAACTTAGGGCCTCATTTCCACCCTGGTGGTCTATGACCACCAGGGTGGAGGGACGCGGAAGCACCGCCAACAGGCTGGCGGTGCTTCAGAGCCCATTCTGACCGCGGCGGTAAAGCCGCGGTCAGAAAAGGGGATCCGGCGGTTTCCTGCCGGAATACCCCTGGCTGGGCTGAATCTCCATGGCGGCGCTGCTTGCAGCGCCGCCATGGAGATTCCGACCCCCTTCCCGCCATCCTGTTTCTGGCGGTTTTTACCGCCAGGAATAGGATGGCGGGAACGGGTGTCGTGGGCCCCCTAACAGGCCCCCACAAGGATTTTCACTGTCTGCATTGCAGACAGTGAAAATCGCGACGGGTGCAACTGCACCCGTCGCACCCCTGCAACTCCGCCGGCTCCATTCGGAGCCGGCTTCATTGTTGCAGGGCCTTTCCCGCTGGGCCGGCGGGCGATCTTTTGGCGGTCGCCCTCCGGCCCAGCGAGAAAGTCGAAATGACCCCCCGCGGACTTTCGACGGGGTAACTTTGGCGGGCGGCGTCCGCCGCCCGCCAAAGTCAGAATGACCCTGTTAGTGTCACCATTGTCATCATTCTTTTTAAATGTTATGTTAGTGTCGGGGGACCCTCCTTGCAGAGTTTACAGATAAGACTATTTCAAGTACAATAATATATTGACAAATACTTTGTGTAGATGGAGAAAATAATATTGTGTTACAGTGTTTTAATTATTGTATATTTATATTCTGGAGCAGGCCCTATTTATAGTATTGTACTATTTTATTTAATGATCTGGTGAATATTAATACTATTTAACTACACTGTTTTCTTTCCTCTCGTATATTTTTCTCTCCTGTTACACAGACAATATTTACGATATCTACATATTGACTTATCTACAAATGCAATAATATAATTCAAAGTTGGCTATTTAGTTATAAAGAATTGCGTGTGTTAGGGGGTTTGGTGTATGGATTTTTATACTATCACTTGTTAGTGTCCTATTTTTATGTTTATGTTGAGACAGGATATAAGGGAGGTCTGTATGTGTTGTTATTCACGTGACCAAGGCTGCTGTGTCAGCCGAAACGCATTGTGGTGTATTAAACTTTTTCCTGCTTTTCCTATAGTCCTGAGTGTGCAATTGCGATTTTTGTTTATTTTTGTATATATATATATATATATATATATATATATATATATATACAAAAAACATGACAAATTCCCAAAAGCATTAAATAATAAAAATGCATAACTAAATTTGCTTTATGTACAGAAACACGTGAAAGTCAGATTTTCTAACTATTTACCCATATGTGCACATAAGGGTCTTTATATAACTATATATCTCTTTATTATTTTCCAGATACGTGTATTCCTTATATGTAGTTAAGTATATTTATATTTAGTACTTTACTCCTACTGTAGAAAGAAAACTTCTGTCCAAATGACAACCTTTGTCTCATCTTACACCTCTTTCAAGAAATCCTCTACCTCCACTATCTGACTTATCCCAAACCTCATTGTGCTACTATGATCTCCCTATTTAACCTTTCTAGACTCTTCCCTCCTCTATCCCTCCTTTGACTCATCCTAAACCTCATTTTACTACACTGAGCTCCTAAATAACTCTTTCTAGACTCTTCCCACTTGTATCTCTCCTTTATCCTATTCAATCCAACTTACAGACTCACATGTCCACCACACAAATTAACAAGCTATGTTTCCCATTTACTAATCAACCACTAATGCACTTTGGGTTCTGGAGTAGCATGAAACTCTCTGAAAAGCAATTCAATCCCTCATCAGGGGTAGGAAGCTCTGTATAAATACAATTACAAATACAATAGAGTGAAATGATGCAGAGTGATGTGTCATAGAATAGAGTGATGTAGAGTTTTGTGGAGTGGTGTAGAGTGGAGGGTCATAGAGTGGAATTACATTTAGTGGAGTGACATAGATTGGAGTTGAGTGGTCTGGAGGAAAGTGCCATATAGTGGCATAGAGTGGAGTAGAGTGGTATAGAGTGGCATAGAATGGGGTGCCATGTCATTGAGTATCATGTTATGGAGTGGAGTGTCAGAGAGTGCAGTCTCATAGAGTGGAATATCTCAGTGTTGTGTCATAGAGTGAAGTGTTGTAGACTATTGTAGAGTGGCATAGAGTGGAGTGGCATATAGTGGAGCAGAGTGTTGTATAGTCGAGAGGAAAAAAATGGAGTATGCATGGTGTGGTAGCATGCTGTCATTACAGTTAATACATTTTGAATTGAAATGTCCATTATACATGTGCATACAATTTTACTGATAAAGCTATACAACGCACACATGATGTATGGAAATGGCATCAATTATAGTACTGATTTGTTTTGATCATATTCAAATATTTGTTTCCGCCACACTTCAGAATTAGAACAAATATGTGATTCATTTCTGCGTTCCTAATTCCGATATGGTCTGACATATTATGCACAGTACATTTAGAGACATCTAGATTTTGTTGTTTTTGTTGTGTGCTACAAAAAAAACACCTTTCCTTTCCGATCCCCAGTATCCAGTAAGAATGTCACATAAATCCTCTCACTTTGAATTCAGCTAAAGAAGAGTACACAAGCTCTCGCCAAAGACAGAGCCTGACATTTGACCTTTGTTTTTTAATACACAGCAAATGTGTCAAGATTAAAACAAAATTTAAATGCCTATTTACAGAAAGCAGGCACTCATGGAAGAATACAAGGAGCAATAGTAAACAGGCTATGCTCCACAGAAGGGACAAAGACATGCTCGACAGCCTAAAATAAATAAAGCCAATAAAAAGAAAGCAAGCATATGTAAGTTACAAACAACAAAGTTAGTGGTAAGCAATGAGCAGACAGAATGCATTCCCAGGGAAGCTTTCAGAATGTTCCAGAGAGGTATTTTCACAACCAGGCAGCTGCATTGTCTGGTAGGCTTAGTCCTAAAAATCTAAATTATGTAGTTATCTAAGACACTTTAAAGGCATCACAACGTTATGTGTGTCCCTGAAGTTCAAATTATGGTACCTGGATAAATAAACAAAAGGATCACAGCTGCATAGAGGGAAAGCACTTTTTTGTGGAAGCACAGAACCCATGCCAAATCAAAACACGTACGTCTGACTCTCAACATGTGGATGGAGCCAAAGGCCTTCTTTAGTAACGCTGACATAATTTTCACAATTGTCTGCCGCCAGCTGCTCTGCCAAGCCAGACGATAAAAGTGACAACTCCTTAAACAGTGGAGTGATATTGCCTTGTTGTTCCATTTATCTGTTATTCTAAGGGGCAGAGGTAGCATGTTTCAGTCTGCCCTGGCGTCTACCTGCCTCATAGTGATTCCACACACAGGTACTCAAAAACAGTCCCTCACGACCAGCTCCTGGTTTCTGTTTCCCATTTTGGACCTTAAAGCTATTCTGGTGATTTTTTTTCCATGCATGTCTGCTGGGAGGTTATTATGCTTGTCAGTGCCTCCTAATTTGGTCTTGGGCCCGTGATATATGTTACAGTCCTTATTATGACCCTGGTATTTGCTGAGGGTGGGAACACTATTGAGTGATTATATCACAGACATACTTTTAAATATATGATTTGCTATGATGGGCTGTGTTGTTCTTCTTATCGTGATAAGTAAGATGATCATATTTATCACGTGCGAGTGACACTTTTAAAGGAGACACAAGCTTGTTGTTCTATACTGGCACTCTGTGCGCTGCTTTTGTGACTTTAACTGTCTAATTCATTAAATTGTTATTTGTCTGTACATCATCTCTGCATATTCCTCCAAGTAAGGAACTTTGGGCCTGATTTAGAGTTTGGCGGACGGGTTACTCCATCACAAACATGACGGATATCCCTTTCTGCCATATTACGATCACATTATGTCCCATAGGAATTGTAATACAGCGGACAGGATATCCCTCACATTTGTGACAGAGTAACCCATCTGCCAAACTGTAAATCAGGCCCCTTGTTCCTTATTCACCCAATTGCCCCAGGTCACTGGTGATTATAGGGTTTCCCTTATGCTAAAAAAGTACAGTTATGCAGCGTTTTCATTTCAGTAAAGTTTTCTAAGAGGATACCTTTTCTATAAACTGAGTGTTTGGACAGGAATGTCTCATGCGTGGTTTTTGCTAGCATGCATATGTGCTCTTGAGTTTTCAAGATAATCCTAATTTTTGTGCCCAGGGTGCACAACGATCATACAAGCCAACTGTGGTCTGCTTAGTAAATGTTTCGAGATCCAGAACATGGCTCTGCAGTCTGGAGGTGTGTACCCAGGAGGCTCTTCTTACTACATGGGACTACAGTGCATATACCGGGTTCTAGATGTTTCATGGTGGTAGTGGCAACATATTGTTTTTAAATCAGTAGTGCCATGCCACTTGTTCTGGTAACAAGAGAGTAGCTTATTGGTCTTCTGAAGTTCCATCAAAGTGCTTCAACCAGATCCTTGGCATGACATCTTACATGTGTGGTATGTAAATGTTGAGAGTACAAGGTGATTAATAGAATGAAACTGCAAGGTAGATGAGTGAATGGTATGAGACTAGTGGGATCTAGTTTGGAGTAACCCTGATAAAGAATAGCACAGGGTGGAGGCTGGGTGACAACTTCCTAGACTAGCAAAGTGTTTTGTTGGCATTCCTGAGGCTCTTGAGATGCATTATACATGTTGTTGTGGGAGAATGGAGACACAAATGCCTTTATAAATGAAGCAGTGACCTTTCACCAATAGCCTGCCTGATTATAATTTTTGAGCATTCTCATTAGATTAGTTAATTGGGGCCAGATTTATGATTGGATTGTGCTGTCCTTGCGTCATGCAAGGTGACGCAAGGACAACACAATTCATAAGTCAGATTTACCAAGCCATGCAAGGCCACCTTGCTTGATAAATCTTGAGTAATGCACGGCAGCGCAAGTTGCTGTCTTGTGTTACTCTGCCATGGAAAGGAGTTCTTAGGGTGGAGCATGGGTAATCCCACGCATCCATCCCTGGATTCTGAAGCATTCCCAGATTTACCAATACTGATAGACCTGGGACCATGACAGAATACTACATCTTCTAAAGGGAGGTGCAGCAAGGAGAAATATCTTTATTTCACCTCATTGTTTCCTCTTTCTAAGTATGCTGCATTATGCATCTCGTTTAGAAATAGGAAAAAGCCTCAGAGAATTGTTTTTGTGCAGATAGGTGTTCCTTCTTGCAAAAAAAAAAAAAAAACATTCTGCCTGCAATACAATGCACCAGCAGTGGTTTGTGTGCCAGTGCTGGCAGAGATTAAGAATGCACCATATCTTAATAGATATGGCACATTCTTGCCCCTTTCCTTACACAGGAGTAGCAAGGTGCCTTCTGCATTGTGTTGCATTTAAAATTCATCAATCAGAGTCTTGGTGTCTGGAGTAAAGGTGGGGCCAGTGGACTCCTTTGTAGTGCTGGGTGACACATTCTGTCAGGGTCTGCTCTTGTCTCATCTAGAGGTGCTACTCCCAAAAGATAAATGTCTGCTAAATGCAAGATCTTCACACCTGTTTGTGCTTTTTTTGGGAGCTTCACTTGGAGATACCCCTCATTACTAGGTTTCTGTGTAACAATCACCTGATAACAGCTATTATGTCAGCTTTGAAGAGGAACAGTATACTATCTGAGCGAGTTACCTTGAACTAGCTCTAGGACAATGACAGTAAACTCAAATTTCCATGACCGAAAAATATCTCCCAGGTATTCTTATTGACCAATGAGGTGTCATTCTTCAGAGTGTGAACAAGCTTTTGTGATCTAGGGCTGCTGTCGCTAACAGCCAGTCTGACAGAGGTGAGAAAACATACCTTTAAGCCTGCTTTAACCATTGGAGGAGAGCTGAGAACCTCCCTAGATATGGAACCCGACTGGTTTGATAAGAGAGGGAGTTAGTGGCACCTCTGTACGAGAAAAATTAGTAGCAAGGAAGAAGTTGCTTGGGCCAACTTGAGTGCTTTTGTGGAGCTCCCTTTGTGCGTCTAATTACATCTAGTGCACTGCACCAACAAAAAGCAATAGAGTGTGACCATTGAATGTGGTCACCCCCAACTGGCGGGACATACTGGGAACCGATCTGAGTGTAGAAGTGGATCTACTTCTGTCTCACTGGGGATTGCACTGTGCAGCAATAGATGACCTTGCTTGCGGCCTGTGGTCATCCTGTGCTGTGTCTGTGGACTGGCAACTGGTGCTTACACCACCTGTGACCTTTCACTGTCCAGAGCCAATAGCCTAACTGAGAATTCATGTGGGGGCTGTTCTCTTTTTGGAGGTGGGTGTATTTGCACTGGGCCTGTGGGTAGCCTCAGGAGCTGACTCACTCATCCACAGTTGGGGGCAGCATTTTGAGTTTTCGGGGTGCCATCAGAAAGAGAGATGAGACTACCTACCTGCAGTAGAGTGCAAAGAGGTTCCTGTGCAGAGGTTCTGCTGCAATGAGAGAGAGTAAACCTGAACTTATTTGGGTCTAAGCTGACAAGAGGCCTAGAACTGAGATGGGGTCGATATAAGGTCATAGACACACCACTTGCTTGCACTTTCATGGTAAGCCTGCACCTGTGAGTTTGGCTTGCTTGATCCGTTAATGTATTTTATCTGTAGAACATCATTAGAACACTGTGCCATTGTTTGTATCCTTTTTGTGTAGTATTGTGCAGTGGATACCAAAGTACCTCTCTTTTTCACAAACATAAGCAATAAACTGCACACTCATTAGTTTGCTATGTTGGGTGAATGTTGAGTTCTGAGCCTATGCCCCCAAATTACGCTCCTGGGAAGCCTTGGACTCCTTCCCCTGCAAGTCCAATGTTTAAAGGATGTATTTACTTGGGGCTCAGATTTCAGTTTCATAGAAGGTCTAGGTGAACAGTGGTAAATGGCCCCAAGCACCTAGCATTAACCCAGTACCCCTCAGACTGCCAAGGATTTGCAACAGACAGTAACATTAGGGTGGTCCTTTTTCATGAACTTTTCACAGTAGGGATGTTATGGGTTTCTTGTTTTGCGATTTTTATTTTTGTGTTTGATTCAAATTCTGGGAGAAGGTCATCAATGCCCTTATTGGAAGGGTAGACCATGATTATCTTAAGCCTTTATGGTTATATGTCAATGACAAAAAATAGCATTTTTGCCTAAATTTTGTACAGAAAAATAAAGCTTTGTGGGGTATAAATTTGCTATCTTCAACTCATTAGGGGCAATATTTTTGTAAACAATATTTAGCACACTTTATTTTTGCCTGACATTATTTAGTCCAAACTGATTTGATTCAACCCCGTCTTTGTTCTCTGTTCCTGCATGGTCTAGTTTCCATTTTGGCCCAGATTTATTAATATTTTGTACATGGTAACTTCATGCCAAGATTTGTGTTGGAAAATCCCCAAAGTAATGCATAGTTGTACCTTGAAGTACATTGTGCTACTTTGCTTCTAGGAGGAGGTCCATGGGTGGTTCACAGGTATTCCCAAACATCCACTCGTGGGTTTTTATGCAAATCCCTATCTAATTAACATTCATAAACAGGGGTTTGCCCCAGAGCCTTCTGCTTCCTCGAGGACAGCAAAATAAAGGAAAACATTTTCCTTTTTCCTTATTTTTCCAACTTTGCTGCATTCCAGAGCAAACTAACAAAGGGGGAAACGTTTTAATGCAAAGTTTTAGTTTCGGAAAGGTTACACTTGAAGGGTTCCTTTTTAGTACAAAACCTTTGCTCTAAGGAATCCACACATCCTTGCACTATGGTGCCACCGCCTGCATGGCTGTAGCAGAAGAGGGCTTTTCGAAGCTGGATAGCTTATTCAAGAGGTCCACTGAAAAAGATTTGCTTCTGGGGAGAAGAACAAAGCAAGGCTTGTGGGGAAGTCAATCCTATCGGCAATGAACCTTCGTAGGATCCCATTGCAGGTAGGTCACAGTCTCCTGTTGGTTCTAAGAGCACGTAATGCTGGAAAGTTTACTAAGTTCCAGGTTTTGAGTTGCTGTAGGTGAGGCCACTTTAACATCACACTAAGGATCCAGGACACTACTTGGGGGCTAGAGCTTACTCCAGCAGGGACCAGCAGCAGAAAAAGGCCTTTGCTCTAGATCTTGGAGTTGCTCTGTTGGCCCTTGCTTCAAGGAGCCAATCCAGTCTTTTTTCCTCAGGCAGCAGGGTAGCAGGGCAGTCCTTCCAGCAGCAGGGCAGGAGGGCTGTCCTTTTTCTGAGTCTTCCACAGGTCCAAAAGTGATCTGAAGAGGTCCAAGATTTAAACTTGATGACAGCATTTGCATGGGGTGACTGCCTCTCATACTCACCTCTGGTTCTAGCAAGCTCTTCCCCGTCAGGGCTACAAACTGTCTAGGGTTAGACTTATGCATTTTAAAATGACAGGTTTAGGCCTGGTGAAAGGCTTATTTTTCCAGTTTGAAATGACAGTTTAAAACTGCACTACAGGCTGAAGTGGCAGGACTGAGATGTTTTAAAGTGATACTTTAATTGGTGGTATAATGAATTCGGCAGGTCCACTAGCAGCATTTAATTTACAGGCCCTGGGTACATATGGTACCATTTACTAGGGAATTAACAGTAAATTAAATGTGCAAAATAGATGTATGGTAATTTTACTATGTTTTAAGGAGAAGACTCAAGCGCTGTAGCACTGTTTAACAGTGATAAAGTACACAGAGTCCTAAAGCCAACTAGCACAAATTCAGCTAAATAGGTGGAGTGAAGGCAAAATATTTGGGGGACTACCACTATACGTTGTCAGGTCTAACACTTACTCAGGTAAAACCTTTCTACACAGATCCTGTCTCCCTAACGTATCTTTCAGGGCAACCTCAGAAGACACACTGATAATTGTGTCAAAAAGAAGCTCTGCTATCTAAATCTTCATTTCCTTTTCTAATCTTTTTTCGCTTATGTCCTACATCATCATTCTCATCCCCTAAAATGAGCCTTCTCTCTCCACCCTTTGATGCAATCTATTTTGTTATACCATAATTTATATAATCTTTCCCCATACAGGTAACAACATGTTTGCTTCCCAATATCTTCATTAGTACAATAATTTAATTCTCTATCACATTAATTACCTTTCCTAATCCATTCACTTATATCGTATTAACTCTCTATTCATTTTCACTGTGGCTCATGTCCTTGTCCTCAGTAAAATATGGACAGAATCCATCAACACTAGGACCCCTCTACCCAAGAGCTTTCTCTTCTTCTGTTTCTTCTTCTCTCTCTCTCTTTATATGACAGCTGCAAAGCACACTCATTTCCATCTTTTTGACCACCATGATTTCTCCATTTACTTGCTCTGGTAGGCTCTGTCCACTTGGTACTGTTTTCTCAGATTACCATTAGACGACAGAGACCTTATTAATATATGCACAGGTCCAGTCAATGCCTTAATAGGTTACAATATTTTTCAAAATGTGCTACTCCACCGATTTGTTTCTCTTTTTGTTAACTCTTCTGAAAAAACCTCTTCCCTTCAGCCAAACACACTGGCCTCTGCACTTACCAAGTCTAAAATATTCTGTCAACAGAGTGCCTAGAATTTAGGGTTTAATTCTAAATTAAAGTCACTGGTAAACTTCTGAAAGGTGACCTATTTATACCGCTGATTTTTGCTGGGAAACCCAAAACCAAATCTTCCCCCTAATCACGACTGATAATGTTGTGTGACAAACATTGTATCCAAAGCCAATTGACATCAGACTTCCTGTGTTGGTTTAAAAGGGCAAAAAAGTTAGAACAAGCCAGATCCTTCCATTAGAGGAGAGAGATAAAAAGAAAGAAAGGTGGAAAAATAAGGAGGAAGAAGAAAAACAGTAAAAAGGAAGACAAACATAACCAAAAAAAACAAACGAGCACTATGTAAAAAAGAGAAAGAATGAGATAATAATGATAGTGGAACTGAAAAAGAAAAAAATACAATTTAAGGAATCGAAATGAAAAGAGAAAGAAAAATAATGAACACTGAATTTTAGTTAATTTTATATCAGCATTTTACCTTACAGTTTTACATTTTAATCCTACCCTACATTTCATAATTTACTTTGTTTAAGGAGTTTGTTATTTAAGGATTTTCAGTTTTTTTTACTTCTGCTGCTGCATGGATTGTTGCGAGCTTGTAAAAGGGCATTGATATCCACTAAATTATTCAGAACACATGTGTGGTGTACCTAAACTGTCAACAGATAATCATATGATCTTAGACATTAAAGAACTGTAGCTAACTACTAAACAGTAGCACTCAAATGACGGCATCTTCTATTGGAGACCAATAAGAGGTTGAAGTTGTATACGGAAGATGTTTTTTCCAATGCCATTTATTTTGTGTAGGATATAAAAATACGAAAACACAATCATTAAAAACAACTCCATAAAAACTAAAAATAGGAGCAAATACAAAATAAATTTAATAAAAAAGAAAAACGTATCCCAAAATGTTTTATTTTTCATAGATGAAGACGGGCAGCAGAGAGGGGATAATTACAGTCAATAATACTTCTAAAAGTGTTTGCGAAATATACAGTATAGTATAACACAAAGTCATGAGACATAAAATTGTAAGGTTCAAGAATCTCTCCACCCAGCACTTTATTTTTTGTTAAGACATTATGGCTGATCGACCAAGTTGTTGTGAAACCACAAAATAAAATGATGGATTGAGTGTTGAAACTTTTCAAACGCTCACCCCCAGTCACCGAGCTGGGTTTAATCCATTGATATTTGGCTTGTCAGGTCACCGCAGTTTGGACTCAGCCATATGCCAATCAGTCTTGACCCTGCCCCCCATACAAACTGCTAAGCCACTTCCTTCCTGGACTGGAAAAAAGTATCATGGGACAGTTTTGGGGTATCACCCCCATCAGCCAGGCAAGTTTGAAAACCGGTGGGGCAGCAAGCAAGAGACCCATGTTTGGGCATACCTTGGACACTTAGGGCGAATGGAGCAAACCACAAAATAAAATGATGGATGGAGTGTTGAAACTTTTCAAACACTCACCACTAGTCATAGAGCTGGGTTTAATTCAGCGTTACTTTGTTTGCCACATCACACCAGTTTGGACCCAGCCTTATGGAAATCAGTCTTCACCCTGCTCCTCATAGAAACAGTCTAGCCCAAACTGCTAAGCCAGGATCTCTGTGGATTGGAAACAAGCATCCTGGTACCGGTTTTGGGGTATCACCCCTCATCAGCCAGGCTATCTTGAATAATGTGGCACAGCGACCAAGGGACCCATGTCTGGGCATGCCCTGGCCACTTAGATTGAATATAGCAAAGCACAAAATAAAATGATGGACAGAGTATTGAAACTTTTTAGAATCACACACAATTTCTATTTCCAGGGCATTTAACACTGCAGCACACATGCAAAGTGTGAAGAGTTAGGAGAAAAAGCATATCTCCTGTTAACGCCTGTTTCAAAGTGGCATTATTTTTTTTGTACAAAATCCTGTCTGCTATTGTTAGTAGATAGTGTTTTGCATCACAAACCATGGGTGGTTACATCTTTTTAAATCATCCTCCTTAGTTGCCTTTTCCACTTAAAACCACCAAAATGCCACCCTCGAAAACCATAGTGTTCTCACTCTTCTGTGTTTTTGTGTTGCAGAGACAACAAAAAAACTGGCTAATATTCTCTCTTATGAGCCCTATCAAACCCCTAATCAATGAGTCAGGAAATGTGCAACTTTTATGGGATCCAAAAAGAACAAACTTGGAAATTGGAATTTAACCATCTCAGTTTGCCTGTGATATGCCTATACCTTGCAAATTTCATGGGCTCCCAGTCACTATATGCATTTAGTGAACTCTCTCTGGCTGTGCTTTGTGAGGGAAGCTGATGGTGGAAGCTGGATATCCAGTCCATAGATTGCTCTGACATTCATGACGCTGACAACGCCACTGACGCCGCCAGCGCTGCAAGCTGTGAGGCAAGCCACAGAGACGGGAGATGGGAGCTGGGTGCTGGGTGACTGTACCTCTCCTGACCAGCTGATCGGCTGATCTCCGGCCGCCCGTCAGCCGCTTGGAGTAGAGCGAAAGCAGAGCGGGAGCTGGTGCTAGGAGTTGAGAGACCGGGAGGGTGGTCGCCGGCCCCCACTGGCCCCGCTGGCCCCACCCATTGGCTGCAACTGTGCTGTGTCTGTGCCATCCATGCAGTGGAGCCGCGCTAGCGGTCAGGAGCTCTATCAGGCAGCCAGGAATCAGGAGGCTGCTCACCGGCCGCTCCCTAACAGCTGCATTAACCACCAGGCATTTAGTAGAGGTCGGAGGTAGAAGGCAGGAGAGGGTGTCGTACTAGTGCTCTCCCACTCCTTGGCACCCTCCAACCCTCCCTCAGCTCAGACTCATGCAGAGGAGATGCTGAGTCGTGGGTGGTCCTGAAGACCTCCAGCCAGCTGTACGACTGCAGGACACCACTACCACAGCTCCGCAGCTCCAGCATTCAAGTTCTTGCAATTAAAGGGACCTGTAAAGGCCACAGACTGTGCAGCACCTTGCCAGGCATCCAGATAGCCTCTTCAGAAGGACTTACAGCTGCGGAGACATTGGCTGGGAGGTATTTAGCCAGCACTTAGTCATGACTTAGCCAGCAGGGCTATGCCGCGATTAGGTGGCAGTGCTGTGGGCCCCATCCCTCATGGGCCTCTATTGTGGGGACTGAGCAGGCTGCCTGTTGCTGTGCAGTTGGCCTGTTGCTGGTGCGGCCCATCACCTAAAGGAGCAGCATTTCAGGTCACAGGCTGGGAAGCCCAGTGCACAAGCATCAAGCCACAAACAATCCATTTGGGCAGGAGGGGAGTCTAAGATTGTGAACCGGCCGACCCTAGCCTTTTACACAGCCTGCCTCTGAAGGGACAAAGTTGATTGTTATTGCTCTGCCTTCCCAACGCACCCCTACATCAGAGAAGACCCGTGCAGCACATTCAACTCTTCCGGTTTCCGGCACCGGGAACCATGCATCTGGAAAAGAGGTAAAATATTGCTGGGAGTCTCGGGTGGTTCACGAGGCTTCTTGTGCGACGCAGGGTTGGACAGGAGAGTCATCAGTGACTGGGCAACGGAAGCAGCCAAGGGTTCTCCATGGTGCAGCTTGCTGCCTTTCCTCTCCCCCTTTCACGTCCTTGCACCTGCTTTGTCCAGATCCTTGCCTGCCCTAACTTGGGAATAAGGTGCTGCTACCTGGTCTGTAAATATACCTCTGATTAAGACCCTTCAAAGTGGTGCTTCTCACTTTTTGCCGGACTGTCATTCCTGTCTTAGGCTTCTCACTCAAATTTATTTGATCTCTAGAATAACACACTGGAGCCTTGGGAAAGCAGAAAGCAACATCTGTGACTGATAAACTTTGAAACAGACGCAATGACTGCCAAACAATTGAGATCAGGTCGCTTACTCCTGGGGAGGTCTTGTTCCAAAACCAAATGTAATCCTTTCCACAACAAGGGAGCTGTGGCCCTGGGGTTGAAATGTAGAAAGGCTGTACCTGAACTCTTAGATCTTTTGGCAAAGGGTTCACACCTAACCTGCCAGAAGAACCACAGTGCCCTAGTTACAAGGGACCAGCACACATCAACATCTCTAAAAAAGTAGTTCAGGATCCACTCACCTCCCCAGTAGCCATCTCCCAGACTGAGGTCCATGGATTATGTGAAGATGCTTCACCACACCACAGATTCCTCCGCCCTTCAGTCTGTAACTCCGACTCTTTTAACATTTGATTTAGAACTATATAAAAGATATGGTCTTCAACTGGGGGTGAATACTCTTGAATCTTCTCCCCTACCGTTATCCATGGGCCTGCAGGAATTAAGCAGTTCCCCCTCTAACAATCATTCGTTATGTTCATATCTCTCAATGACTCCTGATTTGAGCAAAAACTGTAATTTCCCAAAACATTCAGGCTTCCTCCTCTCTTCTTATTCTAGATAGACTTCTATGATCTATTTTAAACCTATTAGAAAAATTTGTTGGGGGTTCTGATTGTATCTTGGACATTGTTTCAGCTATATTACATTAACTAATCGCTAACGAAGGAGGTAACCATGAGTCGTTCACATTACACAAAAAAGGAGTTCCAGCACAGCCTTGTGGTGCAGAGAGCAAGGTTAACCATCCTGGAATTCACTTCTGCTCTCAGGCCGGTAAGCCTCAGGTTAAGGTACTACCCTTGAATTCAGCTGCTATGAAGAGCCCGGTAGACTCAATCTGATTTATATTGAGTGACTTTTCTCTATAAAAAAGTCAGAATGGTGAGTCTCAAAGCACAGTACAGGAATTATTCCCAATTTTTAAAGCCCTCCCTAAAGCACATATAGTGACCGGAGAAAACTGTTCTTCAACGCAAAAGCCTATGTGTAAAAAGACGAATCATAAGAGGGCTAAAAAACTGTCTTGAAGAATTTCTAAAAAAGGTTGAAGAAAGGTGCATTTCATTGAGTCACCCCCCTCGCCACAAGAACCTCTATTCATGGTGGACTCAGTTCAACATCACCATATTGCAATATCCGAATCTCGAGTACCTGATACTCCTCTCTGTTCCCCTAGAAGGCCAAGCATGGATGGCCCAACTGCAAGTCATAACTTGCCGCCAATGCAGTCAAGTTTGCTGTCTTTGAATCCCCTGGCGCAACCGTTTGGGGCCTCTGCATGGTTTAAGCCCTAGCTGGATTGGTCACCACTCAGAAGAAGAAAGGAGAGACCAAATTCTGTGGACACTTTGGTTTTAGATTTTATGCTCCTGTTTGATACAGACCTATATTTAAATAGGTCTCTACTTTTAAAATGTTTTTCAGAGGTAGAGTCACTTAGACTAATTAGAAGTAATGACACACACTCGTTATCTATGGAGGACTTGAGTTTTGGGCCCAAAACAAGAGTGTCTTTTTACTTAAAACTGATAATCAAATTTTTACAAATAATTCTGAGTGGTTGCAATGTAATGGTATTCATATCAATCTAATTCTGAGGGTGCTGGGGAACATGCCCGGTGGTAAGGTTTCACAGTGTTCCCATGATGGGTCCATTCCTCTATCCCCAAGTAACCCCGACATCTACCCTTTTAGTCATCAGGGGTTAATAATCTCTCTAGGGAAACACAGCAGGCAAGTGTCTCTTAGGACCCCCTGAAGCTTTCATCCCAAAAGTAAGTACTAACACCCATTCCTTTAATTGGTTACTCGCTGCCCTAAGCAGCTCTTCCACAATGTCTCATCCAACAGTATCATCACATTAGTAATGAGCTGACCCTTGTATCCAGGAATGTTCCTGGCATAAAGAACAAGGGGGAAAAAATGTAGTTCTTGAATTCTTTAAATGCAGACGTAATTTGTCTACAAGAGACTTGGGCCCTCATTATGATATTGGTGGAGACTGTTAAAGTGGCAGTAATACCGCCAACAGGCTGGCGGTAATTACCGCCAAATTATGACCATGGTGGTGATAACTCCCATAGACAGCCAATGTACCACACCAACTGCCACAGCATTAACAACATGCACCACAGCGGTAGTCGTCAACAGCCAGGTGGAAGACAAAGTATCGCCCACCATATCATGACACAGGAAACCGCCACGATTTCCAGGGTGGTGTCAATGCCATGAAAAGCCTGGTGGAAACAGAACACAGAAGACGAAAGACTCACCATCGGAGACACAGAGAAGGACAAAGCCGCCATGGAAAAGGAACTGCAAGTCTTCCCCATGCTCATCTATGCCATGCTCCATCTGGAACACCAATGCCGACAAAGACGACGACGGTGAGTACAGCCGCTTAGCACACAAAGGAGGAAGGGAGGAAATGGAGAGTGACACACACATGCATGACACACTCCCAACACACACACACACCATACACACAACTAGCTGCAGATGAAAAACAATGGCTCACGACACACGGCATAATAATGCAAGGACAACAAGAATGAGGTAATGAGAATTTATTGAGTGTGAACAGCCACCAAATGAACCAATTGGATGAAAAACCGATATGTACAAATGTACACAAAGGGCCAATGCCCAGGCCAAAGTACGAAGGGCCCACATGGCCACAGGGCACAGTCCAAGGCCCAACTCTACTCCTGACATCCTCCAGATAGAACTCTGCAGGGGCATCAGCTTGCAAGTGGGCAGGCACCTCAGGGGGTGCGGTGGCACCTCAGCCGAATATGGGAATATGCCCACTGGTTCTGGAGGGGGCTCCATGGCCATTTCTCTCTGCTGGGGAGTGCAAGGTAACAGTCTTTCAGGTGGGCAACATGCCCACTGGTTCTGGAGGGGGCTCCAGGCCCATTTATCTCTGCTGGGGAGTGCAAGGTCACAGCCTCTCAGGTGGGGAACATGCCCACTGGTTCTAAAGGGGGCTCCATGCCCATTTCTCTCTGCTGGGGAGTGCAAGGTCAGTCTCTCAGGTGGGGAACATGCCCACTGGTTCTGGAGGGGGTTTCATGCCCATTTCTCTCTGCTGGGGAGTGCATGGTCACAGTCTCTCAGGTGGGTGACTTGCCTACTGTTTCTGGAGGGGGCTTGTACAGCAGTCCCTGGAGGGTAGCCTACATGCCCTCTGCTGGAGGTGAGGGCTGCACTGTCTCAGCAGGTGAAGGTGCCTCCTGGGCAGCCTCTGCAAGAGGAGTGGGTTGCATTGGCTCAGCTGGCGGTGAGGGCTCCGTGACCACTGGTGGTGGTGTCACCCTGACAGCTTCTGCTGGAGTCGAGGGCTTCCTCCCCTTCATGGCAGGAGGTGTGGGATCCTTATCCTTCCTGGCAGCAGTTGATGGCATCTTCCCCTTCATGGCAAGAGGTGTGGGATCCTTACCCTTGCTGTGTGGTAGAGTAGCATCCTTCTCTGTCTTGCCTCCACAACTAGGAGGTGCCTCGACTGTCCGTGTGGACTGTTTGGCTAAGGTGCTGGGCTGGGTTGTTGGGACCCTGCTCTTTTATGGGGGAGGGGATGGAAGAGGTCAAGTTGGGCAAAGAAAAGCTTCTTAGGGACGGTGGGGCGGGATGAGGGAGGAGGGATGGGAGTGGAGGTTGAGGGAGTGGTTGTTGGAGGTGTATGTCTGCTGGACTTGGGTGTATGTGCATGGCAGTGTGCTGATGTGAGGTGGATGGCTGTTGGGTGTCTGAGTGCTTGCGTTTGTGTCCTTTAGGAGGGGGGACAGACAGGGTGGGAGAGGACAGAGGGGACGCTTGGATGGATGTAGTGGAGGTGTCTGCTAGTGAGGTGTGTGTGCTGCTTGGTGTGGTGATGCTGGTGGTGGATGTTGATGCAGTGCATGCAGGTGTGAGTGTGGACGTGACTGTGAGGGAGGTGGAGGAGGAGGGGGGGAGACAATGGAAGCAGTGGATGTGGTTGTGTCTGCAACTGTCTGGTGTTTGCATGAGTGCTTGTGGGATGAAGTGTAGTGCAAGTGTTTGACAGTACCACTCATGTGTGTTGTCTTGTGTGCATGCTCCTCTATATGTGTTGCATGGGATGGGTTGAGGTTGAGAAGCCTTGGACTGGGAAGTGGTAGTTGGAGGGGGGGGGGGCAGTAAGAACAGGTAAGACAGAGAACCATCTGTCACCGGTGCTCTTTTTCCTCTGCCAGATGATGCTAATGCACACATGGACAGGATGACAGAAGAAAAAAGGGGAAAAGGGGGGAGAAAGAGAAAGGAAACACTGGGTCAATTACTGCACCAACACCACAGTTGGCATACACAGCAACGTCACACAGCATGATCAGGATTGAGCACTATGCATTGCACTGCCATTGATTTGGCTAGATGCCTCGGCAAGGTGAGGGCCAAACACCGCCAACTGCAGCCATCCTGGGACCCACAAAGCCCTGACTGACATGGAATGCTAACAGGCTAGGTTACCTGCATTTGCCACACACCCATTACCCTTGAGCTGGATCATGCTGCAATGTCTGACCTGCATTAAGGGGCACCCACTAACTGACACCCACCACCTGGATCCCATGCCACCTACCAATTAAAGTTGTAACGCCCACTGTACTTACCCCCTTGTGGCTGCTGTGATGCCCTCAAGCGCCCATCCAGCTCTGGGTAGGCCACCGCCAGTATGTGGGCAATCAGGGGGGTCAGGTTCCGACAGGCACCCCTTCCTCGTTGGGAGGCCATCCCCAGCTGGGCCTCCGAGTTCTTCCATGCCCATTGTCTCAGGTCCTCCCACCGTTTCCGACAGTGGGTGCTCTGCCTGCCATAGACCCCAGGGTCCGCACGTCCTTGGCGATGGCACACCATAATCCCTTCTTATGATGGGCGTTGACCTACAGAGGTAATACAGACAGGAGGACACCATTACACAAACAATCCAGCTTGTCACACATATGGCCCACCAATTCTGTTTCCATCACCATTGGCACACACATCGTCCAGCGCACACCTTGTACACCACCACAAGACTTCCCCCCAATGACACGATGCTTGCACACACATCTCCATGTATCCTTCCCACATGCATTGTGCCCAAGGTGTACTCACCTGTCAGTCTGGAGGCCCATAAAGCAGTCCGTACTGAGGTAGGACACCATCCACCAATCGCTCCAACTCCTCTGCAGTGAAGGCAGGGGCTCTTTCCCGGTCACACAGGCCATGGTAGGTTCCAGACACAGGTCACAACAGCACACGCAGTGTAGGTGTTGTCCTGTTGAAGGTCAGGATACAAGTGAGGAATCTGATGGAAAATGGCGGTCACGTCCACGACGGTGTCCACCGCCACCGCCGGCGCTGATCCCCATTGGCCACTGTACTCCATAGACCCCCATATTATCCAATGAAGAATTGCACGGCGGTGCAAGACCGTCTTCCCCCACAACGCCCAGTGTCGGCAGAGTTACCTCCCTACAGACAGGCGTTCACCATTTCATGGTAGTGGACAATACATATCAACCTTAACTGCGTCACTGCCTAGATTTGCACGTACCTCGCCATTCCCATTGTCCCATCACATAAATGCACTATGTACACCTAGGTGGTGGTTCCATTGTTCAAACTGTGACAGCCTACTAACTTTTGTGTCCCTTAGATACCTACTGCTGCAGATGAATAGGAGGAGAAGACAAACCCCCGTGTACAGACCCCTTGTGGACTTGGCTACACTGGAGGACAGGCACATTATACTTACCTTTAGACTGGACCTGGCCACAATCACAGAGCTGTGGCCCCAATTGGAGCCTGGCCTGATCTCAGCTATCCGTCATTCAACTGGCATCCCCCCTCTTGTGCAAGTGCTATCAGTGCTCCATTTCCTGGCAACTGGTTCTTTCCAAGTGTCAGTGGGCTTGGCAGCAGGACTGTCACAGCCAATGTTTCCAATCGTATTGGCTGCCTTGGTGAAATACATGTGCAGCTATATAGCTTTCCCCCAGGTGGAAGAGTTGGCCGCTTTGAAGCCCAGATTCTATGCAATGGAACATATCCCCAATATTGTTGTGGTGATTGACGGGACACATAAAGGGCCTGATTACAACTTTGGAGGAGGTGTTAATCCGTCCCAAATGTGACGGATAAACCACCAGCTGTATTACGAGTTCCATCGGATGTAATGGACTCGTAATATGGCTGGTGGTATATCTGTCACAATTGGGACGGATTAACACCTTCCTCCAAAGTTGTAATCAGGCCCATAGTGTTTGTCCCCCTCCCGCCAGAATGAACAGGTGTTCAGGAATCGTAAGAGTTTCCACTCAATGAATGTGCAAATGGTGTGGCTGGCGGACCAGTACATCTCCCATGTCACTGCCAAGTATCATTGGTCTGTGCATGACACCTTTGTCCTGAGGAACAGCAGCATCCATATGTGATGGGCCAACTACAGAGGCACAGGGTGTGGCTAATAGGTAAGCCAGGGCTCCCACCCACTGTATGTTCGTGTATGCCTTCAGATGTCATCCCTATAGCATTCTGTGAGGCTAAATGCTGTCCCTCAATACTTGCAGGTGACTGGCTACCCAAACCTATAGTGGCTCCTGACCCCTGTGAGGAATGCCAGGACAGGGGCTGAGAATCATTACAATGAGGCACATGGGCGAACTAGAAGGATCATCAAGATGACCTTCGGGCTCCTGAAGGCCAGGTTCAGATGCCTCCATCTGACAGGTAGATCCCTGTGCTATTCACCCGGGAAGGTCTGCCAGATAGTAGTGGCATGCTGCTTGTTGCACAACCTGGCCCTCAGATGGTATGTACCTTTTCTGCAGGAGTGGGAGACTGGAGATGCTCCTGTGGCAGCAGTGGACCCTGAGGACAGTAAGAATGAGGAGGCAGAAGATGAGGATGAGGACAACAGAACAGCAGTTATATGTCAATACTTCCAATGACACACAGGTGAGACAGTGCAACTGACCATTCCTCTGACTATTGATGTTTTCTGTGCCGCTGTACCATGATGGCATTAACTTCCATTGCATCTCAACTTACTGTCACCTATAGCTTGTTATTTTTCAGATGTTGGCGATATGAACAGTGTCCTGATGTGTTTGCTACACACAGCTACAAGTCATTATTTCTATGTTCTCACAGTGTTCAGATCATTTGCACTAGATGTGACTGTTTCCATAAATGCACATTTTCAACACATAAAATACTAGTAGTCAAGTTGTGTGCAAGGGTATTTATTGTAGTGCTATGAAATTGAGGGAAAAGTGCAATGGAATGGGGTGATGGTAGAGGTATGTCCAGGGTATTGTTCCAGTCTGTTTGTAGCACAGGTCCAGTGTCCAAGGGGCCATAGAAATGGGAGCAAAGCCAGTTCAAAGTGGACAAGGTGACAGGGTGGGACACAAGGGGGATAATCAGGAGAGTCTCATTTCCTGGCGGTGGTCTTGGCAAGTGTCTCTGGCTTCTGTCTGGGTCGCAGGGAATGTTTGCACATTGGTTCACCTTCTGCAGGGGGATGGGTGCTGGTGGCCTGTGGGTCCTGTGGACTGGCTAGTGGTAGGGACCCGCTGCTGTGCTGTTGCTTCCCTCATGATGTTGGCCATATCTGCCAGCACCCCTGCTATAGAGATCAAGGTGGTGTTGATGGCCTGCAAGTCCTCCATGATTCCCTGATACTGTTCCTCCTGCAGCTGCCTGTTCTCCTGCACGTTGTAAAGGATCTCGCCCATCGTGTCATGGGAATGCTGGTAGACTCCCAGTATCTCGGTGAGTGCTTCCTGGAGAGTTGGGTCCCTGGGCCTGTCCTCCCCCTGGCACACAGCGGTCCTCCCAATGTCCCTGTTGCTCTGTGCCTCTGTCCCCTGAATGCTGTGCCTACTGCCACTGACCCCAGGTCTGTGATCGTCTTGGGGGTTAGGTGTGGACTGGGGTTCCTGTACAGGTGGGCACACTGCTGGTTGACGTGTCCTGGGGACAGAGGTGTCGGGTCACTTAGTGGGTATTGTGGTGTTGGATACTGAGGGGGGAGGCTCTGTGGTGGACTATGAGTGGGCTGGGGTGACTGACTGTCCAGCTGTTCCTGATCGGCCAGGTTGTTGATCCAGATCCTGAAGTCCAGAGTTACTGTCATCACTGGAGGCATTTTCTGTTGGGGGACTGGATAGTCGTGGCACCTCCTCTCCGCTGACATTGGCTGTAGCACCTGTGGGGATGTAAGTGATGTATTATTATTCATGTTTTTGACATATTGTACATCCCTGGCTTTCCCTCTATCGTTGCTGTTGCCCTGCCACCTTTGTTTCTGTATGGTGATGTATTGTGGGATTGTTAGTTTCCCTATGCTGTCCATGCTTTAGTGATAGGTGTCCATGCAGGGCTGGGAGGGCTGTCCATGCATTGGTTTGGCATGCAAGGCTTGGCATTGGGGTTAGTCAGATGTGTACGTGCAGTGTGTGGGATGGGGTGGAGTGATGGGAATGAGATTGAGGGGGTGTGATGGCATGCAGGAATGGGGGTGGTAAGTGGTAAATGTTGACTTACCAGTGTCCAGTCCTCCGGCTACTCCAGCGAGTCCCTCAGGATGCAGTAATGCCAAGACTTGCTCCTCCCATGCTGTGAGCTGTGGAGAAGGAGGTGGGGATCCACCGCCAGTCCTCTGTATGGCAAGTTGGTGCCTTGCTGCCACTGAACGCACCTTCTCCCGTAGGTCGTTCTGCCTCTTCATGATGTTGTCCCTTGTTCATGGGTGCTGTCCCACGGTGTTCACCCTGTCCACAATTCTCCGCCACAGCTCCATCTTCCTGGCAATGGATATCTGTTGTACCTGTGCTCCAAACAGCTGTGGCTCTACCCTGACAATTTCCTCCACCATGACCCTTACCTCCCCATCAGGGAAATAGGGGTACCTTAGTGGGGACATGGATGTTGTGTGGTGTGTGTTGGTGAGAGTTTGTTGAGTAATGTGGTGGGGTGTGTGATGTGGGGTGTGTGAGGGATGTATGTGGTGTGTGTGTCTAGTTGTCTCTGTGCTGTTTGTGTCAATCTCCTGGCAGTGAAAGGGTTGTGGGTAATGTGGGTGTGTGTTTCATGGTGCTGCGGGGGGGGGGTGGGCGTGGTGGGTGTATGAGTGTCAGGTGTGTGTTTTTGGAATTGGCCAATGTAGTGTTGATTTGTATTTGGGTTTTCCGCCAATGGTTTACCGCTGTTGAATGTCCGCCGTGGTGATTCGTGGATCATGATGTGGTGGGTGTTGTTTTGTTGGCGTAATGATATGAGTGTTGGTGCCAATAGTTTAACACTGTCCTTTTGGTTGGCAGATTTGTGAGTGTGGCAGTATTCTGTCAGATTGGTGTGTGTGTGTGTCATAATATGAGGAATGGATATTTGCCACCGCAGCGGTATGTTGGTGGCCGTCACCGTGGCAGTAAGCAGGATATTCCACCAATGTTAAAATGAGGGCCTTGGTCTATTGGGGAGCTAACGTGTGATAGATAGTATTCACTTTGCTGTAACGCTACCCCCTCAAAGAGAGGCTGCACTAAGGGTAGGGTAGCTTGTTTACTGTCCAATAGGCTTACATGGCATTACACATGCCTCAAGGATCCCAGCAATCTGTTCCTGGCTGTAATCTTATATGGCATTGAAGAGGGTTCTGATTGAGCTCCCCTGGCATTGATAAACTCCTATACCCCCCCTGGTGCCTCTCATGATAGCCTACTGGCTAAGGTGTTTTTATTAACGAGCTGTGCGACAGGGAGCCTGCAACCTGACTTTTCATGGTTGGGGATCTAAACTGTAAAATCCCTAACCTCGCCCTTGTACAATTATGGGAGGAGGAAAAAGAGGAAGATTTTAAAATGCCCACGTCTACCTTTCCCCATAAAATAATAACTGATAAGTGGGGGAAACTCCTCTTTGAGCACTTAAAGGAGAGCAGTTGTATCATAGTAAATGGAAGACTCCCCTCTGGTTAACCAGCCCATTATATTCACAAATCCCGGGGGGCACAGCTCTTCTGGATTATGGGGTAACCAGCTATCAGACATTTTCCTTAATACATGACATAAAAGTGATGGAGACAGAACTTGGTGATCACAATACTCTAGTAGCATCTATTAACCTGAAAGTCCCCCTTGCTGGTACCTAGAATGTAGATGGGTCCAAATCAAAGTTTAATATTAAAAACGGTGGAACACATTGGTCCAATGACAGGATTACTGGACTGGAATGTATACTCGAGACTGTCGCTGATAATCTCGAAAACTGGGCAGGTAATGTTTTGGAGAAGTTCTCAGAGTTTATGCAGCAGCTACCTATGATTACCCGTCAGAAGGTCCAGAATAAGCACATTGTAAAACCCTGCCCCCTCCTTTCCCTTAACAGAGAAATCAACACACTCACTCGCAAGCAGTAGCGGGAATACACTTTAGAAAGGCACATCCAGCTGGGCTTTTTAAAAAGGAGAAGGAGGCTTCAAGAGCACGTCTAAAATGAGATACAATTGACAAATTTTGGATTAATATAGGGAAAGCAGCTTTTAACGGCCATTCAAGGTTTTTCTGGTCATTGGTAGCAGATGGATGTGGCTCAAGAACTAGATCACTTCCATTGGCCATCAATGAAACAAGCTGGCCCTCTTTCATATCTGGTCTCTATGCATCTAATGGGATTATTGTGGAACTCCCACCAGTTGGTGATGACCCCTCCTATACTCACCCCTCTATGAATGAAATTGAAGATGTTATTAGAGGCATGCATAATTCGGCAGCTATAGGTCCTGACGAAGTCCTCGTAGTGGTAATAAAACAGGACATTCTTACCTGGAGTAAAATCCTGTACCAGGTCTTCCAGTGCTGCTATAAAACCAGAAAAATCCACTGTCATGGAAGGGTAGCATTATTGTCCCTCTACATAAGAAGGGGGACTGTAATTGTCCTGGGAACTACTGCCAGATCGCTCTGCTGGGTGTGTTTGGCAAAATAGTTGCTAAATTCTTGCTTTTCCAGATCAGTGACTGAGCATAAAGTGACAAAATCATCCTCCTGGAGCAATCTGGCTTCAGAGAAAAGCATGGTACAATTCATAACATCTCAGCCCTTCAGAAAATAAATGCGAAATATGTCTCTTTGGGAGAGGGGTAATCCACTCAACCTTCATTGATTTCTCTACGGCATTTGATAAAGTAGACCAGATCACGCTGTCGAGAAACCTCTGAAGTTTAGGCTTGCCAGGTATCCTTTTAGAACTAGTGATTGCTCTCCGTTCCTCCACCTGGTGTAGGGTACTGCTAGGAGGAGATAGAGGCTTGTCCCGTGAAATCCCAAATCAGAATGGTTTAAAACAAGGTTGTATGCTGGCACCCTGCTGTTTTCCTTATACATCTCAAGTTTCCCTTCTCACTTATCCCGGAGCGAGGGCTTGGCCCCCAAATTGGGAGGAAGGCCAATATCCTGTTTGCTCTATACTGATGATATAATCATTCTGAATCATACCGCTAAAGGGCTAAATAATCACCTCCAAGCGTTATGGCAATTCACAGAAGCCCATTCTTTAAAAATAAATTGCTCCAAAAGCAAAATCTTATGCTTGCACAGAAAAAAAGGTCTAAATATGCTAATTTCTGTTGGGCAGTGAGAGCCCAAAAACTTGAAAGGGTAAACCCGTATATTTTCTTGGGTAAACTGTTTGCGGGCACCCCAGTGACAGGGCGCATATAGAACATAACCAACATAAGGCTCTATCTCAGGCCAATGGATGGAGTGCCATTTATAGGGCAACCAGCAGGAGACATTTAAACATCTCTAAGAGGTCTACTGAGCATAGAAACCTCCCTCGTTACTTTATGGCTTAGAGCAGGTTGGAGTTTCTAATTTTTTTTTTAGATAAACTAGAGGGCCACATCTTGCGGAATCTAATATCCACAAACTCGACCCTCTCAGAGGCATCTCTAAGGCTTGAGATGGGATTATGTAGCGTATTCGTGCAAGGATTGGCTGTGGTTGTATGCTGGGTGGTCATTTTGATGAAGTGTGGTGATGTCATTGTTAAAAAAAAAGAAATTTTGGCTGGCAGCAGTACAAAATACACCATTGGCAGGAATTTCATACATCCCACTGATCTATTAGAGTTAGACCCTGCATCTATTCTCACACTCCCTCCGCAACAGTAGAATCCACTATTAGGCAAGCCACTTAGTTCGCAAGCATTTGCCTGGATAAGAAGGCCTGTGCCCATAGGCTGTTTCCAATCCATAACTAATACTATATTATTAAAAAAATGCAGCCCTTTCTCAGTTGGAAACTGCCTCATGGGGTCAGACAATTCTGACTCCTATTGCGACAGGGGCTGCTCCCTCTTAATACTCCATGAGCTAAATGGTATAGATCTCTAGACACTTGTAATTTCTGTCTAAATGGTGATCAAAATCTGAATCATGTTGTTTTTATTTGTCCAGCCCTGCTGTTAATTCATCATAGGTGGCTACTCTCTATCTGTCTTCAACTTTCCTTACGTACTGCAATGGAGGTATTGCAGGCCTTTCTTGCTCCCCGAATGAAATGTTCTGCATAAAATGTTTTACTTTTTCAAATGCTTTTTGAGTTTGTAATAATGTAATCATTGACTCACTTTGTAGAAATAATGAATGTAAATTGTACTTGAAGGTTTTGGCGTTCTACGGTATGTTCTTCCTTTATATGTTTGTTTTATGTGAACCTCCATGGGAGCTCCGTATCATAAATAAAGAAACTGAAACTCTGTCTAGTGCAACATCCTAATCACAGCACCTGCAATTTTCAACATTTTCACATACTTCACAAGACTAGTCACTCCAACGGATCTGCAACACAAAGCTTAGTTCTTTTTTCACACAAAGTACCATGGAGGTCAATTCATTTGCCAAAGCAAGTGGGCATGGAATCCTATGCCCTTTGGCACCTCAATTACATTGCAGAAAGTAAAGCAATTCATATCAACTTTGACCTTTGTATGATAGAAAGAGATCTCATATGACCTTTGTCCCAGATTACATTACAGAATATGAAATCACTGAAGTAAACAAGAATGTACTATCCAGACTATTCTTAGGCCCCCAAACCAAAAAGAATAGATTGGGCAGCAGGTATTTATCATTTTACTGTATATTGAATTACTAAATAACTATTGATGTGTTCATGTATAAATCAGGCAAACTGCCACCATGAAGCAGAGTGTCATAAATGCCGATGTTGACTATTAAGTGCATCTGTTGTGCCCTGGATACCACCAGTTCAAACTAAACACTGGATATGGCACTCTCCTCCTCTCTACTTGGCACCAGTACAGCCAGGCAGCTGAGCACCACATACACCGTTTGCATCATAGCGCAAAGGATTGTGTGTGAGTCTTACATAGGTTATGTCCTAGAATCCCTTCCAATGCAAAATACTATGCTTTGACTAACTTTAAAACTTTTCCTACTTAGGATGTGTGCTGCACAATGCAGTCCACACGCAAAGTGGGAAAATTTATAAGAAATAAAAACATTTTCCCTTGTAACACCTGCTTCAAAGTAGCATTATTTTTTCACCTATTACATGGGCTTACAAAGGTCAGTGCAATGCCTCAAGAATATCACAAGCTGCCCAGTGCTTTGTGTTGTGCTTTCCTATAGACTAGCCCACGAATGGGGCACTCTGTAATCCACAGAACAAGGGTTATACATACAACAGTTGACAAGTGTTCTGCCAGGAACTCCTTTTAAGAAAGGGAGGGAAAAAACACAAAATATATGGTTCTGGTTTCCAAACAAGATATAACAATACCAATCCTGTTTCTTTATTAAAAAAGTGAACACAATTTTAAAGTTTTAAAGAGTTTATGTATTTCTGATATAAGACTTTACAATGAGACTGATTCAACAAACGACGAAGGTGCTCCAAGTGATGGTGCAGTGAAAAGTGAAAAATGGTGTGCCAACACACATTAAGTGAAAACAAATATAGAAAACATTATGTACAAAGAGATATGTACACTATATACAATGAGAGGATACAGCCCATGGATCAAAATTTACAAACACAGTGAGTAAATCCTTTGTGTTTCTAGTGTCCAACATAGAATTAATTTGGGTTGGCTCAATGTTTGTCGATTTTCCGAACTTCGTTGAGGAACACTAAACTAAACTGATAGGGGATTCCACCCATGAATTCAGAACCCTTATTAGGAACATTACTGATGCAGTTTTAGAGTCATGCTTTTTATCTGGACAGGAGCATTTTGTTTTTGTAATGTACACTATCCCGGGATCCCAGTGGTATATACTCTACCCAAAATACACAAAAACAAGAACAAGCCACCTCGTCAACTTATTGTATCAAAGCCTAAAACCACATATTTTGTTTTCTCTTCTCCCTTTTTTAAGAGAAGTTTCTGGCAGAACACTTGCTCACTCTTTCCTTTCAGACTAAGCAGCTTACCACATGAATACAGTTTAGTAAAAAATGGCATGCATCTATGCCACTTTCTTTTAAAATGTTTATTTATTGGTATTTCGGTTGGTACATCACATTAGTCACAGGATCCAAACTTCTGGTATAGCCATACAAGTCACATTTTCATGACATTAAACAGTTTGCCAAATCTACTATCGTTTTACATGCCCCACACACTGCAGATTTTTCCATGTCATGTTCTGCGTGTAAGTAAAGTAATTGCAGTGTGGGCCACCAGTGGTTCTCTGGTCGGTGCAGCATATCCAGGAGGCCAGGTGATTGTACACCGCCACATTCAGCTTTAGGCTCTCAGGTACCTGCCCGCTTTAAGTGCAAAAATGAATGAAACAAACATACAATACAAACAATACAACTGGCCCAGCTATGAAAAACAATCCTCTTTGCCTGTAGGTGTGTCTGCGAGTGTAGAAGGTCTGGCTGGAGGGAGGGAGAAGGGAGGGAGGGAAAAAGAGGGGAGAGGTGTGGGCCCACATGTAAACGTTTATGGGGTTCCCAAGGAACTGCTACGATTATGATCCTAACACCTCTAGTTGTGTGGCTCATTTGCAGTCTGGTCTGTAGTTGCCTCAGGAGTGTCCCATGTTCCCACCACCTCTGCCCACATGAGGGCTATCGGTCTGTTCCTCGTCCCTCTCATTTCTTCCCTCTGGAGGGCTCTACTGCCCTGGCCCAGCAGGTAATATCTGCCACCCATGTACTCAATTTAGGTCCAGAGCTGTTCTTCCAGGATATCGCCACCCTCCTATGTGCCAGTCCCGGTGCCAAGTCAATAAATCTGCTCACCACCTTTTTTGAGGGGGCCTCTTATAAAGTCCCAGCAAGCAGACAGCTGGGCTGCTATCCAATTGGCTGTCCATGGTGCTGTTGAGTCAAGCAATAACCTCCCTCCAAAACTGCTGCAGCCCTGGGCATCCCCAAGTCATGTGACACAAGTCAGCATCGCACAACCGACACGTGGGCATGCCCGGACGTTATACATTATATCCAGTTAATTATATGTGGGGTAAGATAGGTCCTGTGAACATAATTATACTGGGTATACTTCAAGCATGTGTTTTGAGAGATTTTGTGCGGATGAGCCAGGGCGCAAGTCCATTTAGCATCTGTCATCTGTCTCCCTATGTGTATGTCCCACCTACCTCTCAGTCCCTCCAATGATCGCTCCACCATCCCATTCAGGGCTCTGTAGAACCACATTACTAGGTGGGATCCACCACCTAGTGTCAGCATAGACTGCAAGATTGCTGTCGTAGAGGGTTTTTCAGTTCCATCCCCCCACAAGTCTTTCAGGGCACGTACAATAGCCTCATAATTTAGGAACTGGGCAGCGTCCAATACCATCTGGGCTGTCAAGTCACCAAAGGGGACCAACATCCTTCCATCAAACAGGTCCCCCAATGTTGCTATCTCGAATCCATCCACCGATGTAGCTGTCATGCAGTCAAGGAGGAGCAAGGCTCACCATGCGGGAGGCCCACCAGTGGGAGAGCAGGGGCCACCTTGTGTGCGTTCATCTGAGGGCCCTGCGGAGGCTGCCAATGCTGCAGCCACCAATATATTTAAATCCAGGAGGTGGCCATGTCCCCCAAAGGAGGCAGGCCAGTAGACCCGCCTCTTGACTTGGTCCTGTGTCTAAGAAGACCATCGAGGAGTCCAGTCTATTGAGCCATCTCGCCAGCCACTGAAGCTGAGCCACCAAATAATACAGTTCAAAGTCAGCACTCCAAGCCCTCCCCCTTCAGTGGTAAATGGAGTGTTGTCAATGCCACTCGGTGGTGCCCCATGTCCCACACCAGCTCTCACAAGAGCCTGTCCAGGTGCAAAAAAAGGACACCGGGATGACCAACAGTAAATTGGCGAAGTAGTAAGGAAACCTGGGAAGCATCATCATTTTGGAAAGGGCTATCTGAGCCATGATGGGAAGTTTTACTGACCGCCAAAAGTCTACCGCAGTTTTCAATGCCCGGTACGCTCCCCCCAGGTTGCCCTTGTGAAGGTCCTTCAAGTCGTGGTAGACCTGAATACCCAAATACTTAAAGCTGTGGGGAGTCCACTGAACATCATCTGAGCAGGAGAGCGGGTGTGGTGCCCCCATCGCCATCGGGAAGACACATGTCTATTGAGGCGCAGGCCTGAGAGGTTACCAAAGTCCTCCAGCATCGCTTTCCCATCTCGTAGATAAATGAGAAGGTCGTCAGAGTAAAGGGAGATAATGTGCGGTGTTCCCCCCCTAATCACACCACATTCACCAGCCATCGTTCAGAAGCTCACCGCTAGCGGCTAAATCGCTTTGGCGAACAATAAGGGCGATAGGGGGCAGCCTTGCCTGGTTCCCCTACAAATGTCATAACTGCTTGAAATTGTGTGCCCTGTCTTAACTCCCGCCGTGGGCCAGGTGTAAAGCAAGTTAACCCACCATGCCCATCGCTGCCCCAGCCCCACCTTCAGCATCACCGCTTCCAGATAATCCCATTGAATGGTCTTGAAGGCCTTTTCCAAGTCCACCAACACTATCATAGCCACAATTGCCGGGGACGCGGGTCATTATAAAGGAGGGAGTAGAGTCTCCGCAGGTTATGTGATGTACTACGCATAGGTATTAATCCATTTTGACCTGTGTGTATGAGAGTCTGCATGTGCGGGAGTAGCCTAGTCGCAAGAACCTTGCTAAGCACCTTAATGTCAATGTTCAACATTGATAATGGTCGATAATCAGGTGCTATCATATCGGTCCGCTTGCCTTTGGGAAGAGGTATTACCAACGCCTCTTTAGTTGATGGCAGCAGTTCGCCCATTTCATATGCCTATGCATATATCTCCACCAGTTGGGATGCCAGAGTTCCGGCAAACCTCTGATAGAGTTCTGGCAGGAGACCATCTGTTCCCGTGGTTTCCCCCGTTGCCAGAGCTTTGATGGTAGCTCCCACCTCCTGGTCACTCATCTGTACCACCATTTCCACACCTTCCTGCTCCATCACCGCCACCAACCGCAGCCCTGCCTGGTAGGTTTGGATAGAGTCCAAGTCATCCCCCTCTGGTGTGCCATACAAATATGCGTATAAGCTTCAAACTCATCGTTGATGTCTGTCGGGGAATAGAGCGGAATCCCAGTTCTAAATGTCAAGTGGGTAATTGGTGTGTCCCTGCTTTCCGGTTTGATCAACCAGGCCAGTAATCTCCCTGCCCTACCTTCTTCTTTGTGTATCCTACCCAAGAATGCCTTGTAGTCGTGGCAGTGAATTCGCTCTAAGGCTTTGGTGTGGGCCTCATGGGTGTGGGAAACTCTAGGGTCCGTCCCCAGTCTTGACTCCCACCTACGAAGTTCTGTCTGTAAGTGGGTAAGTTCTAGTTCTAGGTTCTTCTTAATCCCCACAGTTTGTCCAATACAGTGCCCCCTTATGACCCCTTTCAGGGCTTCACACTTCAGTCCCCAAGAGGAAGCAGTCCCCTTGTTCAGAGAGAGGTAGTCCATCATTTTAGAGGCCAAAGCAGTGCAGAAGACCTCATCATCAAGGGCCCTAGGGTATAATCACCATGTGGGAATCGGTGGGCGGCCCCCCTGTGTCTGTAATGTCAGTAGTAATGAGCTATGGTCAGAGAACATTCTACCCAAGTATTCGGTTTATAGAATATCACTAATGAGCGTCTTGGAACAGAACATGTAGTCGATCCTTGTGTGGACCTGGTGGAGGGAAGAGTAGTGTGAATGTTCCTTACTGTGAGGGTGCTAAGTACGCCAGGGATCTTCCATGTCCCATCGGTCTATCCATTGTGCCAGGCCTTTCACTACTGTAAGTGTTGCAGCCCCTTGTAGTGGGGGAGAGGAGCTGTCGCAGTCTATGTTAACGACACTGTTGTAATCCCCCCCAACAAGTAGGGCCCATCTGGAAATCACCCCAGTCTGTCCAACAGAGCCTGCCAGAAAAGATTCTGGTCCTGGTTGGTGCATATAAACTCCCCAGGACTATCAGTCTGCCATTAAGACGTCTCTCTACCAAGACATATAGCCCCTCTTTGTCCACATCTTGTGCAGTGGCCTCAAAGGACACCCCCGTCCGGACCCATATCAGTGCGCCGCTCGCATAGGCCGAGTAGATAGTGGCAAAGAGTTGCCCCGCCATCACCTGCGGAGTCTATCAGCCTCTGAGTTGGTGAGGTGGTATTCCTGTAAGAATGACACATGGACCCACCTCCTCTTCATACAGGTCAGTTTATTATGCTGTTTTAACGCGGTCCCCATGCCACGGACGTTCCAAGACATTAATTTAATTGGAGTACTGTTATTCAGCATTTTGATTTTTCATTGTGTAATGTCCACTGATTCACCCCACCTGGCTGCCCCTCACCCCCCCAGGCCCTCATTTGTCACCGACCCCTCACATCTATTACACATCTAGGCCATAACAAGAATAACTATATGTAACACCCAATTCCATAACCCAAGAGCAGTCCAGCAACGGCCAACCACCCAAACCAGTGAAACCAAACTCATACAGTCTCTCATCGTTGCCCTTCTGGAGCAGTCCAAGGATGAGTGGGTGGTTGTGGTGTCCATAAGCCTATTATAGTCCACCAAGCATGACCGAGCCGGCCCCATCCATTGGCAGACCACCATTCCAGACGGGAGCCGTTAGCAGTCCTGGAGCAGGCCCCCCAACGCATTTCAGATTTTGTCATCAGCTGTTTGAGGCATCACCTGACGGAGCTCCTCAATCACGCTAGCGATGGAGTCAAGGTCTGATTTATCTTCTGTTTCGTGAACATCAGTGGAGTAGTTCCAATCTCTGTCTAAGACAGTCGATTCCATCAGTGATGCTGTAGTCGGGATCGGTGCGCGTTCCTGAGTTACTTGGAGTTGTATTGGTTGCATCAGGTGGTCTGTGCCAGTTTGGTCCTTAGAGCGGTGCCTCTTCAGACGACGGCCAGAGGCGCTGGGTGCACTCCCCGCAGAGACAACTGTACCCCCTTTGTAGGATTCGAGCCAGGCCCCTGCTTCTTCCGGGGACTGGCAGAAGTGCGTTTTGCCTTCCCACATTATCTTCAGCTTGGATGGGAAGAGCAGTGCATATCGGACCCTTTCGGCGTGCAGGGCCTTCTTCACAGATAGATATGAGGTCCACTTCACCTCCACTGCTGTTGTGTACTCAGGGAACATGTTGACTTTGCCGACAATATGTCTCGATCCCTGTAATGCAATAGTTTAGCCACCACCGGTCTGGGAGGCCGGCTGGAGGTTTGGATGGCATCCTATGTGCTCTTTCCAGCGTGAAAAAGGGAATGAACTGCCGCTCACCACGGAGAGATTTCATCCAGCGTTCCAGGATGGCTACCATATCAGCACCCTCGCCCCCCTCCGGGAGACCCGCAATGCATATGTTGTTGCAGCAACTTACATCTGTCCCACTTAAGGCCAACACTGTCCTGTATAACAGAAAATTAAGAAAGTAATGTCCCAAGATCTTGATGAAACATTGTGTATTTAATCTGGGAGGAAGAAATAGTATGCACACAATCATAGCTGGCTGTATATTTAACTCTAAATGCCATATTGTGATTGGTCAAGCCTGTCCAAAGAAAACCAATCAGAGCAATTTGACAAAATAGGGTATTTTGATGAATATAAAGCTGCCTTAATAACCTATGACTTTAATGGAGTTAGGAAAGGCAAAACCTGTTTCATAACCTGAGCAAAATAAAGTTGACACCAGTGACTGTGATAACTGAATGGAGGAAAACATTGTATTATATTATTATACTATACATTGAATTTTATTTTATGCTATATATTTTGATGGGCTGTTGATAGAACACAACATGTGTGTGTACTGAGCTTCATAGAGCACCTTTGCATTTTTTAAGCTCAATACATTTAAATAATCAGGTGCTATTGTTTTTTAATTTAATAGCACACCTTCTACCAACCATGGGAGAATGAAGGGCAGCGTCCTGAAGGATCTGAACATGTTTCACAGTGAGCATTCTTATGTCACAGTGGCCATGCTGGGCAAGGAACCGTACTCAGAAATCAGTAAAAAGCTGGAACACTGGAACACTTCATGGAGCAACTTTGTTCTTTCTTATTCCTTAATAACAAGGTACTTTTAGGAGTTATTTTGGAAGCATTGTTGTATTGTTCCCCAAAAGGATTCACCTATTGCCTTTCTTAAGTCAAATTAGCTTATGAAACATATTTGCTTAGTGTGAAAGTTGCTTGGGAGAAAGGCCTGTGAACATGCACGTAGAATGTAAATAGAAATAGAAGGAGAAATGATAAGGAAAACCATGAGTTGGGTGACAGAATTATTAAAGGAAGGGAGAAATATTTTTGAGAAGCAAATGAGCTACTCTAGAGAGACTGAAGGGTGACTTCAGGAACTCAAACAGCAGATGCAAGTAGATTAGGTTCCAAAGCTCCACCAGTGGTGTAACACAAAATGATGGGGGCCCTGTTGGACCTGAATCTTTTTGCAGGGCCAAAGCCATAATTATGCCTTCAGTCTCCCATTTGTTTGTTGGCTTCAGGACTCTCTGCACTTCTCTCTGCCAATTAGAGTTAAAGAGCTTGGGCTCTCACCCTAAACATGGGATAATTTGCATCTATCTGATTGTTACATTTAATTCACTTAAAAGTCCTGAGTATATGACACTACATGTACCCAAAGCCTGTGAAATAAATGCTATAGTTGGTTCTGCAGCATTCATTGTTTCATTCATTAAACTAGCCTTTCTAAACTTGTCTCAGGCCTGCCACTGCAGCCTGTAGTGCATTTTTTAAACTGCCACTTCGACCTGGCAAAATCAGCCTTTTACCAGGTTGATTTTAATATTCTTATAAGTAACCCCTAAGGTAGGCTCTAAAGGATTGTAGGGCTTGGTGCATTTTATTTAAAACATAGGTCATATGTCTTAATTTTTACATGTCCTGGCAGTGAAATACTCCTAAAGTGATTTTTTAATGGGTTACCTTATTACATCTAATAAGTGTTAACTTTACTTTGGGGGCAGATAGATATAGGCCCATTACACTCAAAGGAGTTGTAATTTAGAATCTTCTTTCATGGTAAAGTCGTATTTTAAGTTGTATGCTGATGATGTACTACTGTATGTACGGGTTGGGGTGCAATCAATCAATAAATCAATCAGGGACTTTGTAAAGCGTACTACTCACCCATGAGAGTCTCAAGGTGCCGAGGGGGGGCTGCTACTGCTCGAACAGCCATGTCTTGAGATGTCTCCTGAAGGTAAGGAGGTCCTTGGTCTGACGCAGGTAGGTGGGCAGAGTGTCCCACATCTTGCTGGTGAGGTGCGAGAATGACCAGCGGAGTGAAGCTGTAGAAGGTATAGAAGGAGAGCCGTCTGTTGAGGTATTCTGGACTGGTGTTGTGCATTGCCTTGTGAGCGTGGGTGAGGAGTTTGAACTTGATTCTCTTGTTGACGGGGAGCCAAGGTGGGCTGTGATGTGGCAGTGGCAGGGGATGTCCAGGATGAGGCATGCAGAGGCATTCTGGATGAGCTGCAGTCTTTTCTGGAGCTGTGGTTCCTGCGTAGAGGGCATTGGCGTAGTCCAGTTTTCTGCTTACGAGGGCTTGGGTGACTATTCTTCTAGTTTTAGTGGGGATCTATTTGTAAATCTTCAGAAGCATGTGGAGGGTGTTGAAGCAGGAGGAGGAGATGCCGTTGACTTGCTGGGTCATAGAGAGTGAAGAGTCCAGGATGAATCCCAGGTTGCATGCGTGGTCGGTGTGTGTCAGTGCAGTTCCCAGTGTGGCAGGCCACCAGGAGTCGTCCCATGTGGAGGGGGTGGAGCCGACGATGAGGACCTCAGTCTTGTCAAAATTCAGTTTCAGGCAGCTGTTCTTCATCCATTCGGCGATGGCCTTCATTCCTTTGTGGAGGTTGGTCTTGAAGGTGTCCTCGTTGAGGGAGAGTATCAGCTGGGTGTCATCGGCGTATGAGGTGATGTTGAGGTTGTGAGATCGGGCGATGTTAGCGAGCATAGCAATGTAGACATTGAAGAGAGTCGGGCTGAGGGATGAACCCTGGGGTACAGCACAGATAATTTTGGTGGCTTCTGAGCCGAATGGAGGGAGGCGGACTCTCTGAGTTCTGCCGGTGAGAAAGGAGGTGATCCAGTCCAAGGCTCTGTCAGAGATTCCTGCGTCATTGAGGTGTGTGCGTAGGGTGTGGTGGCAGATGGTGTCGAATGGGGCTGAGAGGTCCAGGAGGATGGGGGCTGCGGCTTCGCCGTTGTCCAGTATGGTTCTGATGTCATTGGTGGCGGTGATGAGGGCAGTTTTGATGCTGTGGTTTCTGCAGAATCCAGATTGGGATAGGTCCAGAGTGTTGTTCTCCTCGAGAAAACGGGTCAGTTGTTTGTTGACAATTTTCTTTATGACTTTTGCCTGGAAGGGGAACGGGGAGATGGGCCAGAAGTTCTTGAGGTCCTTTGGGTCTGCTTGGGTTTCTTGAGGAGGGCTTTTATCTCTGCCTATTTCCAGCTCTCCGGGAAGGTGGTGGACTCGAAGGAACTGTTGATGATCTTCCGGAGTTGGGGTGCAATGACAGCTTGCTTTGTTGAAGATGTGGTGAGGGCAGGGGTCGGATGGTGAGCCGGAGTGGATGGTGTTCATGATTCCTATCATGTCGTTGTTGTTGACGTGGGTCCAGGAGAGCACAAGGCTGGTGGGTGGTGAGTCTGTGTTGTCAGTGGTAGACGGGGGGCCTGAGTACTGAAGCTGTCATGGATGTCTGTGATCTTGAGGTAGAAGAAGGTGGCTAGGGAGTCGCAGATGTGTTGTGACGGCGGGATGTCGTTGACGTTGGAGCCTTCGCAATGCTGAAGAGCTCCTTGAGGCTGTGTGCATCATTGTTGATGCGTTCTTTGAAGGTGGTTCTCTTGGCCGTTCGGATGACTTGGTGGTGTCTGCAGATGGCGTTCTTGAAGGTTGTCCAGTGTCTGATCTTGGCGCCACTTCTTTCTGAGTCTTCGGCATGTTTGCTTAGATTCTTGGAGGTCGGGTAAACCAAAAGGCCTTTCTGTCAGTGCATCTGTTAGAAGGATTTTTGATTGAGGCAAGAGTGTTGGCACAGAAGTCGATCCAAAGCCTGAGGTTGTGGGCTGCTGTGTCAGTGTCAGTGGTGTTGATAGGTGGGTTCCGGGAGAGTGAAGTGACCAGTTGGTCTTCGGTGACCTTGTTCCATCTGCGGTGGGGAATCCATTGGGGGTGATGGTGTGTTGTGGGTTTCTCAAAGGAGAAGTGGATGTAGCGGTGGTGGGTCCAGTGGAGTTCAGTGGTGTGGCTGAAGGAGACGTGTTGCTGGCAGAGAAAATGGGGTAGAGCGTGTGTGCTGCGGAGTGGGTGGGTGTTGTGATGAGCTGTTTGAGGCCGAGGTAGGAGACGTTGTCGAGCAGGATGGTAGAGTTGTTGTCCTTGGTGTTCTCGAGGTGGAAGTTCAAGTCCTCAAGGAGTATGTAGTCTGTGGATGCGAGAGCGTGCGTGCTGATGACGTCAGTGATGGAGTCTGATGCAGATGCAGGCTCTCTTGTTGGACTTTGGAGTAGCCTCAGGACAGTAGATGAACAACGCAAAGACCAGCGTTTTCCCAGTCCACCCCGGTGGAGAGTTTCCAGACAGTACTGCCTTAGAGATGACATGGATCGAATGGATGGATCAAATATCTGGAGGTAAATATCTACTATAAGCTGGAAAACGTCAGAGATGGTGCCCTGAGTGTGGCGCTTTGAGCACTGACAAGCTCTTTAACATTCTGGAGACCCCTACAACTAGATAGCCCTTACTAAGATGATTTTACTCCCCAAGCTTCTCTACTTTTTATGACTGTGTCCCTGTGAGATGTTGACCAAGTGGTTTAGAGATCTAAATACACTGAAACACGAACTGGTATGGAATTTGTGCTGACAGAGAGTAGCCGTGAATACCTGTGGATAGTTTATCAGAGAGAGGGGTCTGTGGATTCCAGACTGTGATCTCTGCTACCAGGCAACACATATACAGTGGATAACTCAGTGGCTGGACGAACGGAATACAGAAGAACTGGGTATGATTATGTGGGACCAAATCATGGCACACTGGTTGCCCTCCTATTGTACAATTTAGAAAAATGTCAATAACTACCCATTTAGCTTTTAGTGACTGTGGGATGCTGGAGGAAATCTGTCAAGATGACTTCAACAGGCTCTCCATATGCTCCGGCACTCACCCTGGTAGACCAGCCATATGGAGACCAGGACCCATTTATGGCACACCACCTGGCACGGTGGACCAAGGTTGGCCTGCTGATAGTTGGAGAATGCTTTGCTGGGGGAATGGAGGAACCATCCTGCCAGTAGATTACTCAATTGCCAATCATGGCACCAGGACAATTGTTAACCTATGGAGCTCTGTCACTGGTGTTTACACAATTGTGACAGGTGAGCTTGCAAGAGCTACTGCACCACAGAATATTGCAGCTACTCGTGTAGCCTGACAACAGTGACCATCTGAATACCTTTGGCTTTATAAGGCATTCAAAGGAAAGGTCAGCATGATCTGGGTAAGGCCAAACACCTGTGGGTGGGAGTCAGACTCTGGATCGCAGACAAGGAGTGGGATGGGATGCTGACCTACACTCAAAAGGTGTCCCAGAATACCAGATTAAAGTATACGCAATTCAATATTTTACATCAAACATACTTGTTACCTGGGAGATTAACAGACATTTATGGAAGGGGACCACCATCCCTCCCAGAGATGTGGGTTGTTAACAGCTAACATTTTCCTCATGGTCTGGGTTTGCCCGGTATTACAATTGTATTGGAGTAAAATAATCCGCCACCTGGTGAACATACTGAATTAATCACTGGGGCTGAATCCAGATGATTGTCTTTTGGGGCGTTTCCCCTGATGTTCACCTAGAAAGGCAGGAAACAGGCTGCTGGATCTTGCCCTAGCCTTGGCCAGTAAACTGGTTGCCAGATATTTGAAGGGGAGGGGAGGACACACATCTGTTAATTAAGTGAAACTATGGTTAACAGCAGAGGAGTAGGAACCTCTTCAAGAGGAGGACAGCGGGATCCACAGGTACTCTCTCTTGGGTTGTGGGCCAAAGTGACCCGGAATTTTACTGGTACAAATTACATGAAGCAGGCAGACTGAGACACACAAAATATCCTAGGGCCATCAGATCTGCTCACCCCTGAGATTGTTGGAAGGACAGTGGATTGCTGTTCTTGCACCCAGCTGCCACAAGAAAAAAAACATATTCATTGACAACCCCCAAAGTGCGATACTCAGCTGATGCAGCTGCAGTTGCTTGAACTTGTGCATATTTTACTTTTATGAGTTTGTTATGGTAATTGAAGCCTCACTCATATATTGACCTGTAATGTACTGAGTACAATCATAGCATGAAATTCCATGACATGTTATCCGTACACTGTACATTAAGAATGAAATCAATAAAAAGTTGTTTTTTTTAATGCTGGATTTTAATTTACAGTTCTGAAAATGCCATTTTCAGAAAGTTGGTATTTTCTTGTACCAGTCAAATTTGTCTTCTGCCAGTGTCCTGGGTCACATGACTGTGAGTGGCTCTGCTGTTGGGGGTTGTGTATTGCTTCCAGACAGTGAAACAAAAGGGCCTTAGCTGTGGCCAGGATGGGCCATCCTGGCAGGGTGGCTGGGAAGGAACTGTACCAAACCTCACTTTCACTTCAACAGCACACAAAAAGGAATGTAGCACAGGCCTACCTTGTCTTTTGTCTCCCCAGACAGTTTGGAGGCTTGATCAGGGAAAGGGAAGAACTTTCCAGAACAAGTATTTGGGTATGTTCTGGGACTGCTCACAAAAAGGCTGGCACCCGGTGCAAATATTGGACCTCCAGAGACACGCATCACAACACTCCAGGATCTATGGAAGTTACAGAAGAAGGACTTCCATGCTGCCGGAGGACTGCCATGCTGCTTGAAGGTCTACCATGCTGTCTAATAAGCAAGACTGGGCCTGATTGCCTTCATCCCAGGCTACCCATAGTGACTTCCAGGGATAGTTGTCTGGCCTCCTGTGTGAGCTACAGGGACACAACAATCTGCAGAGGCCTCCCGACAACTGTCTATTTAACCTGCTGAAACTGGACCTACATGCACATGCAACTGGACCTGCCTGAGCCCTGCTTGCCCCTGCTGATGTGGCTCCATGATCCCCAAGAGATGCCTTGGCAGGTCCTAGACCCTTGGCTGGCATCAGAGTGTATTCCTCCTGAAGTAAGCGTGAACATCCTGATGTTGGCTCCCTGCGACCATGAAAGGGCTATTTGCACCAAGACTCTGCTGATCGTGATGATCAGTAACACGAAGTAGCAGTGAGGCCTGCTCTTCATGCATACAATGAGAGTCCATTCTGACCACCAACATGAGACCTGAAATCTGCGCTAAAGCAAGGACAGCCTGTGATGACTGTCAACACAAAGCTACATCAGCAACCGTCTGCGACAGCTGATCTGCTCCTTTTGCAAGAGAGATGACTGCCTAAGATGTCTAACCTGCTCTTCACACTATAGCAATGACTGTCCATGATGTTCAGCCTTCTTGTGGTCTCCTTCAACATGAATGGACCTCTTCTTGAAGACTTAGAAGGTATCTTTACAGTGGGACTAACCTGGTCCATGTACCCGACCCACTCTCAATCGCAGTTAGGCCAAGATACTAGCGGTCAAAAGGTTACTTGAGGTCGCAAGGGACCAGCTTAAAACCAAAGTTCGGACCGACAACGATTGAGGGTAGGCCAGCTACTGAACCCTCACAGGATCTGCTGAAACAGTGCCTTTAATGGAGCAAAGTATCGAAGTTGTGAGCACGATGCACCAGTTTTTGCAGAAATCAGCTGCAGAACCTAGTTCTGAATCCCAGGACTGGAGGGCAGCTCAGGCAAGGGTAGGACTCACAGGTGGCAGAGTTCCGCTGCACCAGGAGAGGTGCAGGCAGTCTTTAATGTCCCTGAGACTGCGGACTATAGTGGGCAAGGCAACACGCCCTTGGAGAATCTTGGGTTAAAGGATGTAGAGAGTGACAGCCCCTTCTGGCAGCACAGCAGTCCTTCTTCCTGGCATAATGTCCTTGGTTCCAATAGTGTTCTAATTTGGTGTGGGTTGGGTCCAGTACTCATACTCAAATGAGCCTTTAAAGTGGGAGAGACTTCAAGGAGGCCTTTGAAAATCACAAGGTCCCTGTCCTTCCTTCCCTTGCACTACAGGGGGTTATGCAGCCCTTTGTAGTGGGAGAGGCACTATTCAGGTGTAAGTGAGGCAGGGCTAAGTGCAGCCCCATCAAGCCAGTTAATGGCCCATTAGGGCCCATTAAGTCATACCTATGCTCCCATTATGTGTAACTGTCTAGAGGGAATGTACAAAACCCCGCTGTCACCAACCCCAGACGTCTATTTAGAGACAGGCAGAGACACAGAATGGTTGAAGAAAGAAAATGCCAACCTTCTAAAAGTGACATTTTTAGACTTAAAATGTAACATCCACCATAGGTTATGATATTAAATTGTGAGTCCAGAGACACCAAACTCAAAATTTCTATTTTTCCCCGATTGGAAGTTACACTTAAAAGCTGCTTCATGATAATCTCAATGTTAACATATGGGAGAGATTGGCCTTGCAGTAGTGAAAAACGTATTTAATGTTTTTCCACTACCAGGACTTAAAAGTACATTTCCAACTTTTTAAATACACGCACCCTGCCCTTGGGGCTAACTAGGGCCTTCCTTAAGGGGGACATACGTAATAAAAAGCAAGTGGGTGCACTTGCCAGGTCGAAATGACAGTTTAAAACTGCACACACAGGTTCTGCATTGGCAGGCCTGAGACATGTTTGAAATGCTACTTTAGTGGGTGGTAATCAGGGGCTGCAGGCCCATAAGTACCATTTAATTCACAGTCCCTGGCACACATACAGTGCACTTTGTTAGGGACTCACAAATAAATTAAATGTGCCAATTGAGGAGAAGCTAATGTTATCATTTTAGAATACAGAGCACCTTCTCTTTCGCACTGGTCAGCAGTGGTTAAGTGCTCAAAATCCTAAAACCAATGAAGCAAGGTCAGCAAATGAGGAGAAAGAAGGCAAAAAGTCTAGGTATTACCCTGCAGAAAGGGCAATTTCCAACAGTGTTCAACATGGTTAAAAGAAATATAGGCAGGTGTTAAGGGTGTTTGTTGTTCCTACACCTCACATAACTCAATGTGTTTCAACCCTCACAAGTTGGCCTCTAAGGGTCTAGGGGCTTTCTTCTGGTCTTCATTATGTGTAGGTAATGCCACAGAGTTGTTCTGTCCATAGTGATCAAAACATTTAAGATAACTCATGACATACAGCCTGCAACAGGGCTTACTTACTTACTGCCCTTAGTTAGTATATGTTAATGCTCCATAAGGTTAGGTGGGGCCATGCTCCTATAGCCGCACTCACTCCAAGGGTACCATGTGGTAAACAGTACCTAGGTGATGCACTCTCAGTCCTCATTTGTGATGTAAATATTTAATGAAAATTAATTTAGTTGTACTTAACCCCTTCCCCGCCACGGACGTAATGGTTACGTCCATGGCAGCGCCCGTGTGGCGCCATGGACGTAACCATTACGTCCTGAATGCTTCCCTCGGGAGAAGCGCTAGCGCTCCTCCCGAGGGCCGCCCCCCCACCCCCCCTAGGTCAGGGCTGACCGGGGAATCCCTTCCCCTTCCACCCCCGACCCCCCCCAGCCCCCCCTGTGACGTCAGCGCGCGCGCGCGCGCTGATGTGTCACAGGGGCCTCCCTCGTCGCGCTGGAAGCTCTGCTTCCAGCGCGATTGAAAAAGAAATGCAAAAGCATTTCTTTTTCAATCACTTGGGAGGCCCGGAGGGGCTTCAAAGGGAAGGAAAAGTATTTCCTTCCCTTTGAAGTCCCTCCGAGGGTTTCAAAAGCCGGATTGCTTGCAATCCGGCTTTTGAAACCCCACTAGACACCAGGGATTTTTTTATTTTTTTTTAAATTGACAAAAGGGAGCGACCCCTTGGGCAAGGGTCGCTCCCAGGGGGGGAATTTTTTTGAAAAGGCCTTTTCTGCCCCCCCTGGGGGCAGAAACCTCTCGGCACCAGGGACCATTTTTTTTTGTTTATTTTTTTTTTGTTTCATTTTTTTTTATTGAGGTGGGGAGCGACCCCTTAGGCAAGGGTCGCTCCCCTTGGGGGAAAATTATATTTTGGCCATTTCTGCCCCCCTTGGGGGCAGATTGGCCTATTTTGATGAGGCCAATCTGCCCCCAAGGGGGGTAGAAACCACTAGACACCAGGGATTTTTTTTATTTTTTATTGTTATTGACAAAAGGGAGCGACCCCTTGGGCAAGGGTCGCTCCCAGGGGGGGCATATTTTCGGGAAGGCCTTTTCTGCCCCCCCTGGGGGCAGATCGGCCTACTATTAGGCCGATCTGCCCCCAGGGGGGGCAGAAACCTCTAGGCACCAGGGACCATTTTTTTTTTTTTTGTTTCATTTTTTTTTTTTTTGGTGGGGAGTGACCCCTTAGGCAAGGGTCGCTCCCCTTGGGGGAAAATTATATTTTGGCCATTTCTGCCTCGCTTGGGGGCAGATTGGCCTATTTTGATGAGGCCAATCTGCCCCCAAGGGGGGTAGAAACCACTAGACACCAGGGAGTTTTTTCTTTGCGTGAATTTCACGCAAAGGGAGCGACCCCTTAGGCAAGGGTCGCTCCCTGGGGGGGAGGGCAATTTATTTTAGGCCATTTCTGCCCCCCCTGGGGGCAGATCGGCCTATTATTAGGCCGATCTGCCCCCAGGGGGGGAAGAAACCTCTAGGCGCCAGGGCAAATTTTTTTTTTGTGTTTTTTTTTTTTGTTCTTTCTTTTTTTTAGAGATGGGGAGCGACCCATCAGGCAAGGGTCGCTCCCCTGGGGGGCAAATTGTATTTAGACCATTTCTGCCCCCCTGGGGGCAGATTGGCCGATTTTAGGTCAATCTGCCCCCAAGGGGGCAGAAACCACTAGGCACCGGGGAATTTTTTTTTGGCGCCAATGTCACGCAAGGGGAGCGACCCCGTAGGCAAGGGTCGCTCCCGGGGGGCGGGGGGTGGGGGTTGGGGGGGCAAATTTATTTTAGGCCATTTCTGCCCCCCCGAGGGACAGATCGGCCTATTATTAGGCCGAACTGCCCCCGGGGGGGGGGCAGAACACTCTAGGCGCCAGGGCAATTTTTTTTTTGTGTTTTTTTTTTTTGTTGTTTCTTTTTTTAGAGATGGGGAGCGACCCATCAGGCAAGGGTCGCTCCCCTGGGGGGGCAAATTGTATTTAGACCATTTCTGCCCCCCTGGGGGCAGATTGGCCAATTTTAGGTCAATCTGCCCCCAAGGGGGCAGAAACCACTAGGCACCGGGGATTTGTTTTTTGGCGCCAATGTCACGCAGGGGGAGCGACCCCGTAGGCAAGGGTCGCTCCCGGGGGGGGGTGGGGGTTGGGGGGGCAAATTTATTTTAGGCCATTTCTGCCCCCCCGGGGGACAGATCGGCCTATTATTAGGCCGAACTGCCCCCTGGGGGGGGGAAGAACACTCTAGGCGCCAGGGCAATTTTTTTTTGTGTTTTTTTTTTTTGTTGTTTCTTTTTTTAGAGATGGGGAGCGACCCATCAGGCAAGGATCACTCCCCTGGGGGGGCAAATTGTATTTAGACCATTTCTGCCCCCCTGGGGGCAGATTGGCCAATTTTAGGTCAATCTGCCCCCAAGGGGGCAGAAACCACTAGGCACCGGGGATTTGTTTTTTGGCGCCAATGTCACGCAGGGGGAGCGACCCCGTAGGCAAGGGTCGCTCCCGGGGGGGGGGGTGCGGGTTGGGGGGGGCAAATTTATTTTAGGCCATTTCTTCCCCCCCGGGGGACAGATCGGCCTATTATTAGGCCGAACTGCCCCCGGGGGGGGGGGGGCAGAACACTCTAGGCACCAGGGCAATTTTTTTTTTGTGTTTTTTTTTTTGTTGTTTCTTTTTTTAGAGATGGGGAGCGACCCATCAGGCAAGGGTCGCTCCCCTGGGGGGGCAAATTGTATTTAGACCATTTCTGCCCCCCTGGGGGCAGATTGGCCAATTTTAGGTCAATCTGCCCCCAAGGGGGCAGAAACCACTAGGCACCAGGGATTTGTTTTTTGGCGCCAATGTCACGCAGGGGGAGCGACCCCGTAGGCAAGGGTCACTCCCGGGGGGGGTGGGTGTTAGGGGGGCAAATTTATTTTAGGCCATTTCTGCCCCCCCGGGGGGCAAATCGGCCTATTATTAGGCCGATCTGCCCCCGGGGGGGGGGGGGCAGAAACCTCTAGGCGCCAGGGGAATTTTTCTTTTTTTTCTTTGTTTTTTTTTTTTTAGAGATGGGGAGCGACCCATCAGGCAAAAGTCGCTCCCCTGGGGGACAAATTGTATTTAGGCCATTTCTGCCCCCCTTGGGGGCAGATTGGCTGAGTTTAGGTCAACCTGCCCCCAAGGGGGCAGAAACCACTAGGCACCGGGGATTTGTTTTTTGGTGCCAATGGCACGCAGGGGGAGGGACCCCGTAGGCAAGGGTCGCTCCCGGCGGGGGAGGGTGGGGGTTGGGGGGGCAAATTTATTTTAGGGCATTTCTCCCCCCCCCCCTCCTGGGGCCGGCTGAGCTACAGGCCAAACACCACAGGTAGGCACCTTGCAAAAAACACCTCTGTTTTCTGTGAAAAAATATGTTGTGTCCACGTTGTGTTTTGGGCCATTTCCTTTTGTGGGCGCTAGGACTACCCACAGAAGTGATGTACCATTTTTATCGAGAGACTTAGGGGAACGCTGGGTGGAAGGAAATTTGTGGCTCCTCTCAGATTCCAGAACTTTCTGTCACCGAAATGAGAGGAAAAAGTGTTTTTTGGGCCAAATTTTGATGTTTGCAAAGGATTCTGGGTAACATAACCTGGTCAGAGCCCCGCAAGTCACCCCATCTTGGATTCCCCTGGGTTTCTAGTTTTCAAAAATGCACTGGTTTGCTAGGTTTCCTCAGGTGTTGGCTGAGCTACAGGCCAAAATGCACAGGTAGGCACTGCTTTTTATAAAAAAATGTGATGTGTCCACGTTGTGTTTTGGGCCCTTTCCTTTCGTGGGCGCTAGTCCTACCCACACAAGTGATGTATCATTTTTATCGGGAGTCTTGGGGGAACGCTGGGTAGAAGGAAATTTGTGGCTCCTCTCAGATTCCAGAACTTTCTGCCACAGAAATGTGAGGAACATGTGTTTTTTTAGCCAAATTTTGAGGTTTGCAAAGGATTCTGGGTAACAGAACCTGGTCCGAGCCCCGCAAGTCATCCCTCCTTGGATTCCCCTAGGTCTCTAGTTTTCAGAAATGCACAGGTTTGGTAGGTTTCCCTAGGTGCCGGCTGAGCTAGAGGCCAAAATCTACAGGTAGGCACTTCGCAAAAAACACCTCTGTTTTTTTCCAAAATTTAGGATGTGTCCACGCTGCGCTTTGGGGTGTTTCCTGTCGCCGGCGCTAGGCCTACCCACGCAAGTGAGGTATCATTTTTATCGGGAGACTTGGGGGAACGCTGGGTGGAAGGAAATTTGTAGCTCCTCTCAGATTCCAGAACTTTCTGCCACAGAAATGTGAGGGACATGTGTTTTTTTAGCCAAATTTTGAGGTTTGCAAAGGATTCTGGGTAACAGAACCTGGTCCGAGCCCCGCAAGTCACCCCTCCTTGGATTCCCCTAGGTCTCTAGTTTTCAGAAATGCACAGGTTTGGTAGGTTTCCCTAGGTGCCGGCTGAGCTAGAGGCCAAAATCTACAGGTAGGCACTTCGCAAAAAACACCTCTGTTTTTTTCCAAAATTTAGGATGTGTCCACGTTGCGCTTTGGGGTGTTTCCTGTCGCCGGCGCTAGGCCTACCCACGCAAGTGAGGTATCATTTTTATCGGGAGACTTGGGGGAACGCTGGGTGGAAGGAAATTTGTAGATCCTCTCAGATTCCAGAACTTTCTGCCACAGAAATGTGAGGGACATGTGTTTTTTTAGCCAAATTTTGAGGTTTGCAAAGGATTCTGGGTAACAGAACCTGGTCCGAGCCCCGCAAGTCACCCCTCCTTGGATTCCCCTAGGTCTCTAGTTTTCAGAAATGCACAGGTTTGGTAGGTTTCCCTAGGTGGCGGCTGAGCTAGAGGCCAAAATCTACAGGTAGTCACTTTGCTAAAAACAGCTCTGTTTTCTGTGATATGTTCACGTTGTGTTTTGGGGCATATCCTGTCGCGGGCGCTAGGCCTACCCACACAAGTGAGGTATCATTTTTATCGGGAGACGTGGGGGAACGCTGGGTGGAAGGAAATTTGTGGCTCCTCTCAGATTCCAGAACTTTCTGCCACAGAAATGTGAGGAACATGTGTTTTTTTAGCCAAATTTTGAGGTTTGCAAAGGATTCTGGGTAACAGAACCTGGTCCGAGCCACACAAGTCACCCCTCCTTGGATTCCCCTAGGTCTCTAGTTTTCAGAAATGCATAGGTTTGGTAGGTTTCCCTAGGTGGCGGCTGAGCTAGAGGCCAAAATCTACAGGTAGTCACTTTGCTAAAAACAGCTCTGTTTTCTGTGATATGTTCACGTTGTGTTTTGGGGCATATCCTGTCGCGGGCGCTAGGCCTACCCACACAAGTGAGGTATCATTTTTATCGGGAGACGTGGGGGAATGCTGGGTGGAAGGAAATTTGTCGGTCCTCTCAGATTCCAGAACTTTCTGCCACAGAAATGTGAGGAACATGTGTTTTTTTAGCCAAATTTTGAGGTTTGCAAAGGAATTTGGGTAACAGAACCTGGTCCGAGCCACACAAGTCACCCCTCCTTGGATTCCCCTAGGTCTCTAGTTTTCAGAAATGCACAGGTTTGGTAGGTTTCCCTAGGTGGCGGCTGAGCTAGAGGCCAAAATCTACAGGTAGTCACTTTGCTAAAAACAGCTCTGTTTTCTGTGATGTGTCCACGTTGTGTTTTGGGGCATATCCTGTCGCGGGCGCTAGGCCTACCCAAACAAGTGAGGTATCATTTTTATCGGGAGACTTGGGGGAACATAGAATAGCAAAACAAGTGTTATTGCCCCTTGTCTTTCTCTACATTTATTCCTTCCAAATATAGGGGTGTGTGTAAAAAAGACATCTATTTGAGAAATTCCATGTAATTCACGTGCTACTATGGTCACCCCGGAATTCAGAGATGTGCAAATAACCACTGCTCCTCAACACCTTATCTTGTGCCCTTTTTGGAAATGCAAAGGTTTTCTTGATAGCTATTTTTTACTCCTTATATTTCAGCAAATGAATTACTGTATACCCGGTATAGAATGAAAACGCACTGCAGGGTGCAGCTCATTTATTGGCTCTGGGTTTCTCGGGTTCTTGATGAACCTACAAACCCTATATATCCCCGCAACCAGAGGAGTCCAGCAGACGTAACGGTATATTGCTTTCGATAATCTGACATTGCAGGGAAAAGTTACAGAGTAAAAAGTAGAGAAAAATTGATGTTTTTTTCACCTCAATTTCAATATTTTTCTTTTTCAGCTGCTATTTTCTGTAGGAAACCCTTGTAGGATCTACACAAATGACCCCTTGATGAATTCAGAATTTTGTCTACTTTTCAGAAATGTTTAGGTTTCTGGGATCCAGCATTGGTTTCATGACCATTCCTGTCACTGACTGGAAGGAGGCTGAAAGCACAAAAAATTGCACAAATGGGGTATGCCCCAGTAAAATGCCAAAATTGTGTTGAAAAATTGGGTTTTCGGATTCAAGTCTGCCTGTTCCTGAAAGCTGGGAAGCTGCTGAGTTTAGCACCGCAAACCCTTTGTTGATGCCATTTTCAGGGGAAAAACCACAAGCCTTCTTCTGCAGCCACTTTTTCCAATTTTTAAAAAAAAAACAAAATTTTCCCTGTATTTTGGCCAATTTCTTGGCCTCTTTCAGGGGAACCCACAAAGTCTGGGTACCTCCAGAATCCCTAGGATGTTGGAAAAAAAGGATGCAAATTTGGCTTGGTTAGCTTATGTGGACAAAAAGTTATGCGGGCCTAAGCGCGAACTGCCCCAAATAGGCAAAAAAAGGCCTGGCACAGGAGGGGGAAAAGGCCTGGCAGCGAAATGGTTAATAGAAAACTATCAACATTAATGTTTTAATTCAAAATAGGGTATTTTAAAACAATCTTAATATACCAATCAATTTTCTATCATCCATTTGGAAAATAATGGCATATTAGATAGTATTGATGCTCACAACTTAATCACATCAGTGTGATAAAGATATAGAGAATAAAGGAAAACATGCTTCTAAAGCTTTTCATGAATATTCACAGTTGGGTCCACTCAGCTTCCCCTTCCCCCTTCCCCTCCCCAAATCCCACAAGAGAAATTGTCAGCTGAGGTTGATGTATTTGGCCACCTCAGGAACCCTCAGGCAGACAAGGAATCATCACTTTCACAGCTTTCACTCACAGCACGTTTATTAATGTAAAAAATATATATATAATTAAAAATAAAAAGCACTGTTTTTCTATCATTCAATTTAATAGAATTTAATTGAATTTTAACTTAATTAATGTTAATAAACCTCTGATACAGGGCTCTGCAGCTCCACTGTCGCCATTTCCACTAACTCCCCAACCCCCCCATGCTCCATCCAACTAGCGGGACACTGCTGTGGATGGTCGCAAACACAGAAACAATGGCAATTTCTAGACCACAAGCTTGTTTAGATGTGCGTGAAGTGACTAAGTGATGAGCACATGTCCTTCTTAACATTTGATGCCTCAGGTAAGCACGTTAGACATACTGTAAGCTCAGAATACACTACATCTTCTAGAGTGAACCCTGAGAGCTCTCCCAATATACCATGTAAAATTCAGAGGTAGGAAATGAGAGCCTAGTTATCGCATTTAGGTATATTCTTACCGAAAGCTCTTGAAGAGCAGTGGTAAGGTCTGACTGCCCAAGGACCTCGACAAAAGTGAGCATCGGTGTTAGAAATGGGGTCTCTGGTGGGAAGTTAGTTAGCACTCTGTCCAAGCAGGGACCCTCACTCTAATCAGGGCAATGGATACACACTTGGATAACTCCTCCTCACCCCCTTGGTAGCTTGGCACATGCAGACAGGCTTATCCCAAAGGTAATGTGTAAAGTATTTGTACCAACACACACAGTAATACCGTAAAACACTACAAAATGGACACCACATCAGTTTTGAAAAATAAGCAATGTTTATCTAAAGACCAAAACTACAAAAATCCAACATACAAAAGTCAAGATTTGAATTTTCGAAGTAAAAAGAGTCTTACTTCATAGTAAACAATGGAAACGTTGATTTTACACAAAGTATCTGGTTTGTGTCAAAAATAAAGCCACATGGGTGAGCGTGCCATGGAAAAGTCAGCGATGCATCGATTCCTTACTTCGCAAGTGAGGCCGTACATCATTTCTTCTCCAGTGAGGTAGACAAGGCCTTGTTTTTCTCTCCTGCAAGAGAGCGAAGCATCAATTTCTGGACAGGACACCTCAGATCCGCCCAGGTTCTCGATGATGCCCAGTGATGATGTGTGAGAAATCCTGGTCGCACTGTGATGGATAACTGCGCTGCATGGGGTTTGCCTTGTTTCTTCAACAGCAATGCATGTGATGCGTTGAAATCCGCCACGAGGCGGGTGGCACATCGTTTTTCAGCCGCATTGCAGGTGGTGCGTCAATATTTTCCCTGCACAGCACCCTGTGCATGGATTTCCATCCTTGTTCTACCAGCTTCACCTTTCAAGGGCCCAGAGACTGGATAGGGCACCACTACGAAGGGCAGGAGTCTCAGCAGAGAGTCCAGGTGATGGCAGAGGAAGTATTTGATGGCACTGAGACTTAAAAACAGGAGGCAAGCTTAGTCCAAGCCCTTGGAGACTTCAAAAGCAGGAATATACACAAAGCCAAGTCTTTGACCCCTTCCACAGGCAGAAGCAACTACTGTAGAATAGCCCAACAAAGCATAGTCACAGGCAGGGGCAGCACTTCTCCTCAGCTCTTCTTCTTGGCAGAAGTTCCTCTTGGTTCCAGAAGCAAATCTAAAAATCTGGGGTTTTAGGTCCACTACTTATACCCATTTCAGCATTTGAAGAAGGCAAACCTCAAAGGTAAGTCTCTTTTGTTCCCAAGATCCTGCCATGCCGAGGCCTGGCCCCAGACACACACCAGAGGGTTGGAGACTGCATTGTGTGAGGGCAGGCACAACCCATGCAGGTGTAAGTGACCACTCTTCTTTCCACTCTAGCCCAGATGCTCATCAGGATATGCAGACAACACCCCAGCTCCCTTTGTGTCACTGTCTAGAGGAGATTCACAAACAGCCCACCTGTCAGTCTGACCCAGACAGGAAATAGACATGTAGGCACAGCCACAGAATGGTTTAAGAAAGAAAATGCCCACTTTCTTAAAGTGGCATTTTCAAACAGACAATTTAAAAACCAACTTTATTAAAATATGTATTTTTAAATTGTGAGCACAGAGACCCCAAACTCCACATCTTCATCTGCTCTCAAAGGGAAACTGCACTATAAGGTTACTTAAATGTAGTCCCATGTTATCCTATGAAAGAGATAAGCCTTGCAACAGTGGAAACTGAATTTGGCATTATTTCACTGTTAGGACATGTATAACACATCAGTATATGTCCCTCCTTTAACATACACTGCACCCTGCCCCTGGGGCTACCAAGGGCCTACCTTAGGGGTGTCTTACATGTATAAAAATGGAAGGTTTAGGCCTGGCAAGTGGGTACATGTATAAAAAAGGAAGGTTTGGGCCTGGGAAGTGGGTTCACTTGCCAGGTCGAATTGTCAGTTTAAAACTGCACACACATACACTGCAGTGGCAGGTCTGAGCCATGTTACAGGACTACTATTGTGGGTGGCACAACCAGTGCTGCAGCTCCACTAGTTGCATTTGGTTTACAGGCCCTGGGCACCTCTAGTGCACTTTACTAGGGACTTACTAGTAAATAAAATATGCCAATCATGGATAAACCAATTACACATACAATTTATACAGGAGCACTTGCACTTTACCACTGGTCAGCAGTGGTAAAGTGCCCAGAGTACTTGAAACAGCAAAAACAGAGTCCAGCACATAGTCAAAACATGGATAGCAGAGGCAAAAAAGACAGGGAGACTACACCAAGGATGCCAGGTCTAACAGTGGGAAACACGAAAAATAATACGCTATTACTGCCCTTAAACATGATGCCAACAAAAATGCCTACTCTTCAGTGTGATGATATGTAGGCGTGTGCTCACATACATACACACACATGTACCCTCCGGTTAGCAGGCTTCATTTATATTTTTATATGCACAGAAGCTAAGTTTTTTTTACTACAGTAGGAATTCTAAACAAAAAAAAAATCATGAAGCTTTAATACAGTAAACGAAGATGTTTGTAATTGGTGTGTATGGACATCTTAAGTTGCAGATTATTTAAATCAAGAAGTCGAATGATGTGAACCCGTTTATACAATGGGCCGAATTTCTGTGCTTCACTATAAGTGAAATTGTTTTAATCTACTGCTTTTTTTTCCTTGGAACTTCTGGAATGAACGCTTGGAAAGTGTTTTCTGTCCAAAACTGTTTTCGAACACTTCATACCTATGAGGGCAATATTAGTAAACAGGATGTTGATTATTTCTGCATCGCCATGCCTATTGTGTGCGCTGGATAGTCATCCCAACACAACTTCGTAAACATTTCCCCCGAGATGAACTTTCTCAGTTGCACATCTGTTGAAATATCTTTAAAAGTCTATTATCAATAACACAGAACAGATGGAAAGTGAGGTTTGGGACTAACGCTTTGTGGACGCAGGCTTGTCATCACACCCTCCACAATCACATTTTCACCTGCTCATATGGTGTACACCTGTGACCTCGTGGTTTTTCACTTAGTGAAACTGCACAGATGCCATGTACAAAAATTCTATAGTTAGTATTTATATAATTTAATCCGCTTTAAGTGATAATGTCATTTAGATGGCACTCACAGTGCCTTAGATTAGAATATTGGCGTTTGTGAGCTTTTAGAAATAAAACGACACTGTCACCTAGAATAAAGAGAGGGGAATAATTGTCCTATGATTAGGTAATCGGACACCTTTCATCACTGAACCTTTATGAATATTTCCAGAGTTTACCTGGAGAAATACCACATACCTTCAGTTACTTTCTGAAAACAACTCCGGCGTGTCTGTTGCCTTTTGCTGCCAGGCGTTTTGTCCTGATAACCGGCAAAAAATGTTGCTGCCAGTTAAGCCTCAAAACGAGACTTACATTTTTGGAAATGGCTGCTGATGCGGTAATATCCTATACGCCATTTCCAACATATCTTACACAGAATTTTGTATCCTGGCCTTAGTAAATATAATCAGGTAAATTAATTTCATTTATCCAGATTAATGTATATGTATTACCATTTTAAAATATTTGTCATAAATAAGATGACCTAAAAATCGCAATCGTATTAATGCTTACTGTAATTATAAAAACGCTTTAGCATACAGTTAACTTTCCAACAGTACAAACCATAAAATTAGCTATTTATATATTGACAATGATCATAGATGCATTTCACATAAGCCATAATCATTGTGGGTTACCCATAAGGTGCTGTTCTGCAGAGTGTGATGTATTTTTTCAATTTTGGTCAAAATGACAATGGAGGCTTAATTAAGATGGTCTTTGTTTCACTCAGTTTTTCAATTCTACCTGCACTAATCTACAGTATGTAGTTGCGTAGGTGATAACATAGTAGAATGTGCAGTTCGACAATCGAAGAACAAAGAAAGTACTGTTGGAGAAATGTCCGATTGCTAAAAGTCCAGACAATGTTTTTAAGTTATATAAAACTGAGCCTTCCTCAAAGTGAATTAACAAAGTGGTTTACAAAAGTGTTTGCCTATATTTTGTGTCCAAGAAAGATAAATTATTTTGTTTTGTCCAAGGAGCACAACACATGGCGTAGCATTGAGGGTCGGTTCTAAGACTTTTGGGGCCCTGGGCAGAAAGAGAATGTGTGAGGCCCCTCTAATTTGCATACAGCGTGAAATTACAGGAAGTGACATCCCAGGAAGTGGCATTAATTGATTATTGCTGAGCGACTTTGCAAGAAAGCTATTTTCTTGGTGTTGATGTCAGTAAAACATAAAAAACATAAATATTAACACTAATAAAATAAGTATATATTTGTTTAAAATTGTCACACTTGATAAAAAGGTTTGGCCCAGGTCCAAAACTTATAAGTTTAATCAAATGCTAACAATTTGTGCATAAATATACATTTCAAATGCACTAATCTGAAAACAAATCTATCTTAAAGGCTGTAAAGCTGTGTACAGTGTTAAAAATACAGTCAACATGAGATAGGAGGAATAGGTGGGTTATGGACAGTAGCTGCATCTTTATGTAGCTTTTTTTTTTTTTTTAAAGGTGAATATTCAGCTGTTTTCTACATTGAAGCTGGCTTTGGCATGTCCGGACGGATATTGGGATATCATTCCAGATCCTTGGTGCATAGATGGGGAAGGCCTCAGTTGGAACCAGCATCAGCAGTGGCTAAGATTAATTCAACCATTACATCCTACACAATTTTGTATACTTTAATGTGTCACCGTAAGTGGCACAGGCATGCCGAGTTGTGGGTCCCCTCCATACTGTGTCACTGAAATCAAGCAATACCTAGCTGATAGTGTTCCAGTTCATGGAGGACTTGGCCTGGCAGTTCCGTCTGGACTGTTACCACTGGAGCAGGGTCAATACTTATTTGCATGTTGCTGTGTACAAACTGTGGTGGCATGGTGTGCAAAATAACAATGGACTGGATGCCACCTGCGCAATTGACAGTGGATGGGATTAATTCAAGCATTCCATCGGTCTCTTTTTCTACACTTTTTTGTGGACAGTAATATACAGCCATATTTTGGGCTCATTGAGCCCACAACCCCATATTGCCGTGATCCCACTAAACTTGCTGCACTGTTGATAGATACACCCTTCAGTGGGACCTCTTGTCATAGTCATTGCAACCATGAAGCAGTACTTCAAGGCCATGGGAAGCAAGTTCCCTACCTTGGGCCTCTCAGCAGTGCACCATGGCAGGTAGGCATAGGGAAAGATGGCCCTATCCTTGGATTCACAGCTCTGGATCATGGCTGTGTGGTGCATGCGAGAAGGTACCAGTGACATAGTAATGTAGCCATGGGCTCTCATGCAAGAAAATGATGCTGAAGATTAAACACAGCCATAATATGGGTGCACTGGTTCCCTAACATCGATGAGCTCTGGTGTCACCTCATCTGTTGAATTACTGATAGTTACATCCATGAGGGAGGCCCCCATGAGTCTCACAGCCATACTCCTGCATTGCTAAGCTCATGGGCTGGTGTCTCTTCCCCCGAGTGTCCCACCAAAGTCGGCTGCAAGCCGTAGGGCAGGGAGGGCTGTGAGGCCCATGGAAGAGAGGTAAGTATCACAGCAGTGGTGTGATGGGCCCTGGCTCAAAATTAAAGAGCCCCCCCACATCCTTGTCAACTGGCTGCAGAGTACAATAAAATTGTAATCTGGAAACATTGAACACTTGATACCCCTGGGCCCAGTGCCACTGCACCTGCTACACTACTGATGGCTGTGGCCCTTTCCTAGACCCATGGACAGAGCCATGGTACAGAGCTGTGAGACTGTTTCCAATGGGCCAGGAAAATGCACATGCAAGGCACCCCACCCCAACCTCTCAGACTTGGTGTAGCATTGAGAGGATTAGTGTTGGGAGCCCACTAACCTGTGGGCCTCACAGGACATAAGCATGGCTGTTATGCCCAGGGGAGAGAGACCCTCCCCAAGGCCTTCCAATGTTACACCAAGGCACAGGGTAAAGGCCACCACTCCCCTAGGCCTCACTACCATAGTCTAGTACTGCTAGGCCAAGGAGAAGGGACCCAGAACAGGGGAACCCTCCACCATGGGCCTTGCAACAATGGTATATCACTGTAAGCCCAGGGTAAGGGTGATCCCTCCCATGGACCACCCCACCATGATCCACAGCTTTGAGATTCATGGAAGCGTTGCCCCATCCCCTGGACTTCAAAGCTAACATCTAGTGCTGCAAGATCAATGGGATGCGCCCCCACTGCCCGGGCCTCACATCCATGGTGTGGTGCTACAAGACACAGGGGAGTGGATTCCCCTTTTCAGGGCTCGCAGCCATGGTCCCCAGTCATCACTGCAAGGGTGAACTACGGTGGCCAATTTTCTATTACTGCTTAACAGAATAGTGTCTTTCGAGAAACACTGCACATATGGAAGCACATTGCATGAGCAGAGACATCAGAAGAATTATGAGTGTGGAAATTATGAGTCGCATAGAAGATTTTTGGGAATTCTTTTGAACCCCTCCCCCAAACAGCAGACCTGCTAAAAGATAACTGAGCCCGAGATTCAGTTTATGAGTGTGTTACTCTTCGTAGTATATGTGAGTTATAATCCCCTTACAACCTCCTGCAGTAACCCTTGACTGCGTGCTTTTGCAAATTTAAAGTGACAAGTCTAGAAAATGAACTCTAGTACCCATACAGATTAAAATATTCTTAAACATTGAAACAGCACATAAAAATACTAGTATCTACCATGCATACTGTCCAGTGAGTACCCAGTCTCATAGGACCTGGTCCAACCGGTACGTTTTAATCATAGAACTAGAATATTTGATATCTAATCTAAGTTTTATAATGGAAATAAAAATCATGTTCTAAATCTGGGCAGGGTACATAACAGAGTGACAATACCCTGGGAGGGGCCACCCCTTCTCCATGCCACCAGAATCACTGACACTTGAGTTGTGGTTTAGTGGGCTAGGTGGAAAGATGATACCAGCAGCCACGGTTTTTAATCCTGGCCTAACATTTGGCCAAATTGCATGCTCTCAGCAATCACTTTTCTGAATTTATTACCAAGGCCAAAGGAATTATGCAATAGTGTGGTTGAAGAGTTTTTTTGCATAGTTATATATTTTCCACGTTTGCCACATAATACCTCGTTTGTTGCATAATCTGCAGATTTTAACAAAAATATTATTTCTAACTCAAACATTTCAAATGTTACTAAAAACGAAGCCATTGAAAAGACCCTTCGCAAAGCTTAACCGTCATCTTTCTATTGCTTATTGCTACACTTGTACGTCAAACTGGTAGTAATGATGTGCAACCAATGTCCAGGCAATTTTAACAAGTATGAAAATGACAACAGAGTGAATTAATACTATCATAAAATGTGCCTCATTAAACCGCACAATGTGGCTCTTGTTGCCGCATAATTTACTCAACTCTGCTCATAATTTGGCATTCACCTGCTACATAATTCCAATGGCCCTGATTATTGCTCTGCTCCTCCCTTTTTTTGGTAAGATTCAGATTATTTTGACACAATTTAAAATACCTGCTAGTCAGCTTGATTTAAAAAAAATGGACTGAACATTACAGGAGAGGAAGGAGGTGACCAGTTGTATGGTATATTCACCTAAATGCAGTACAGTAATAAATACATAAATAGCCTTTGCACTAATTAGCAGTGCACTGCAGGCCTGGGTCTACTAATTTAGCAAACTGTTTAATCCTGGGCAAATAATACTCCCTGTGCTTCACCACTGATCTGACAAGATTGCAGACCTTTGAATCAGGTTTAATGTGAGAAATAGACATCATGGGTGTAATTCCTACTGCTGGCTCAGTTTGAGGTCCTGTTGTAATCTTGAGCTAATAATGAGCCGAGCTTTCATGTGACTTCTGCATGCCACCCTCCCTCTAATCCGGATGGGGCATTACAGCTAGAGCTGCAGACTTTGGAACCGCAGAACCAGGTTCAAGTTTGGCATCAGCTCAATATCCAGTGATTTTGTTCAAATCACTTATGTGGTCATTGTGACATTGGCGGTGACTGTTGAAGTGGTAGTAATACTGCCAACAGACTGGCAGTAATTACCGCCAAATTATGACCATGACGGTGATATCTCCCATAGACAGGCAATGTACCACACCAACCACCAGGGTGTTAATACCACTGCGGCAGCCATCAACAGCCAGGCAGGAGGACACAGTACCCCCCACCATATTATGACATAGCAAACTGTCACAATTTCTGGGCGGTACCAAAGCCATCAAAAGCCTGACGGAAACATAACACAGAAAACGAAAGACCCACCAACAAGTACACAGAGGAGACCACCGCCACCATAGAACTGGAACTACAAGTCTTCCAGATGCTTTTCTACGCCATGCTCCACCTGGAACACCAACACTGACAAAGACAACAATGATGAGTACAGCTGCCTAGCACACAAGGGAGGGAGGGAGGAAAAGGAGAGTTACACCCACGCAGAACACACACATCATTCACACACACACACCATATATACAACCAGCTGCAGAGGAAAAGCAATGTCACAAGACCTACGTCATAATAATGCAAGGACTACATTTAGGTATAACTGATATTGTAATGTGATGCCAACAGCCACCATATTGTCTATGTGGAAAAATAAAATTGGAGTAAATGTGGAGAAAGGGCCAATGGCCAGTCCAAGGACAAAAGGCCCACATGCCCACGGGGCACAGTCCAAGCCCCACTTGTTTCCTGACAATATCCGCACTACACTGTGCAGGGGCATCATGTTGGAAAAGGGCAGGCACCTCAGGGGAAGGGGGGTGGGGGTACCTCAGCTGAAGTGGGGAACTTGCCCACTGGTTCTGGGGGGGCACCATGCCCATATCTCTTTGCTGGGGAGTGCAAGGTCACAGTCTCTGAGGTGGGGAATGTGCCCACTGGTTCTGGAGGGGGCTCCATGCCCATTTCTCTTTGCTGGGGAGTGCAAGGTCACAGTCTCTGAGGTGGAGAACTTGGCCACTGGTTCTGGAGGGGGCTCCTTGTCCAACAGTCCCTGGATGGTGGCCTACATGCCATCTGCCTGGAGGTGAGGGCTCCTTGCCCACCGCTGGTGGAGGTCTTACCCTGCCTGCCTCTGCTGGAGGTGAGGGCTCCTAGCCCACTGCTGGTGGAGGTCTTACCCTGCCTTCCTCTGCTGGAGGTGAGGGCTCCTTGACAACTGCTGGTGGATGTGTTACCCTGCCTGCCTCTGCTGGAGGTGAGGGCTCCTTGCCAACTTCTGGTGAAGGGGGCCTCTTGACTCACTTAGTTGGTGGAGTTGGAACCTTCTCTTTTTTGGGTAGTGGAGTGGGGTCCTTCCCTTTCTTGGGTTGTGGAGTGGGATCCTTTCCTTTTTTGGGTGGTGGAGTAGGAACCTTCCCTTTCTTTCCTCCACGACTAGGAGGTGCCTCCACTATCCCCGTCTCATGTCCATTGGGTTTCACAACCCTAGTCATCCCTTTCTGAGGTGGAGATGTGCTCACAGTAGGAGTGGTAGCCATCACACTCAGGGCCCCTTTGTGCCAGCAGCTGTTGACTTGATGGGAGCAGTGGCAGTCTGTTTGGCTGAGGTGCTGGGCTGGGTTGTTGGGACCCTGTTCTTACAGGCAGGATGGAGGGGGAGGGAAGAGGTCAAGTTGGGCAAGGAAAAGCTTCTTAGGGACGGTGGGGTGGGATGAAGGAGGAGGGATGGTAGTGGAGGTTGAGGGAGTAGTTGTTGCAGATGTACGTCTGCTGGACTTGGGTGCAGGTGCATGGGCAGTGTGCTGATGTGAGGTGGATGGCTATTGGGAGCCTGAGTGTGTGCGTTTGTGTCTTTTAGGAGGGGGGCAGACAGGGTGGCAGAGGACGCAGGGGACGTGGAGTGAAGTGTGTGTGCTGCTTGGTGTGGTGATGGTGGTGGCTGTTGATGCAGTGCATGCAGGTGTGAGTGAGGATGTAACTTATGAGGGAGGAGGAGGGGGAGACAGTAGAGGCAGTGGATGTGGTTGTGTGTGCAATTGTCTGTTGTCTGTGTGAGTGCTTGTGGCCTGAAGTGTACTACCTGTGTTTGTTTGTGACACACTTGTGTGATGTTTTGTGTGCATCCTTGTCTGTATGTGTGCATGGGATGGGGCTGAGGTGACTGGGACTGGGAAGTGGTAGTTGGAGGAGGGACAGTAGGAACAGGGACACTGGCTGCCATCAGAAAGGAGGCCAGAGCCTGAAACGATCTCTGTAGGGCTGCCAACCCACCGTGGATGCCCTCCAGGTAAGCATTGCATTGCTGCATCTGGAATGAGAGCCCCTGGATGGCACTCACAATGGTTGCCTCCCTACAGAAATGGATCCAGGAGGTCAATAGCCTCCTCACTGAGGGCAGCAGGGCCTGAGGTGCCTGGGGTGAAGGAGATGCACACCCTCCTGGGTGAGGGGATAAGGGCAATTTGGTGGGGGGCTACTGGGAAGGTGGTGCTGGTACAGGCGGTGGTGGCTCTACCTGTAGCTGGGGTAGTCCAAGAGGTGTCCACCACCACCAGGGAGCTTCCATCAGTGGAGGAATCAGAGTCAGTGTTGTCACCTCCAGTCTCCGCCGTGGTGCTCCCCTCGCCCTCCATCCCACTGGTTCCCTCGGCGTTGGTGGACTCTGCCTCCCTGGTCCTATGGGATGCAGCTCTCTCTGTTGCCAGTGCCCTGGCTCCTCCACAAAATGATACTAATGCACACATGGCCAGAATGACAGAAGAAAAAAGGAGGGGAGAGAAAGGGAGCACTGGGTCAATTACAGCACCAACACACAGTTGGCATACAGTGCCAACCCTTACCATCACACACAAGGATCGGGATTGTGCACTATGCACAGCACTGGCATTCAATTGGTTAGGTGCCACAGGAAGATGAGAGCCAACCACCGCCAACTGCACCCCTCCTGGGACCTACTAAGCCCTTTCTGACATGGAATGCGACCTAGCTTGGTTACCAGATTTTGCAATACACCCATTTCCCTTGAGCTGGATCATGCTGCAATGTCTGACCTGGCATTAAGGGGCACCCACTTACTGAAACCCACTACCAGGATCCCATTCCACCTACCAATAATTGTTGTTACGCTCACTGTACTCACCCCCTTGTGGCTGCTGTGATGTCCTCAAGCACCCATCCAGCTCAGGGGGGTCATGTTCTAACAGACACCCCACCAACGCTCTTCAGGGCCCAGCGTCTCAGGCCCTCCCACCTTTTCCTACAATAGTTGCTCTTCCTGCTGTAGACTGCCAGGGTCTACACGTCCTTGGCGATGGCACGCCACAATCCCTTCTTCTGATGGGCGCTGACCTGCAAGGGTAATACAGACAGGAGGACACCATTACACATACAATCCAGCCTGTCGTACATGTGGCCCACAAGTCCCATTATCATCTTCATTGGCAAACACATCACCAGGTACACACCATGTACACTACCACCAGATATACCCCCCAAATGACACAATGCTTGCACACACATCTCCATGCAAACTTGTCACATGCATCGTGCCTAAGGTGTACTCACCTGTTGGCCTGGAGGCCATACAGCTGTCTATACTCGGGTAGGACCCATCCACCAAATGCTCCAACTCCTCTGAAGTTAAGGCAGGGGCCCTTTCCCCGGTCACATGAGCCATGGCAGGATCCTGACACAGGTCACTGCAGCACACTCAGTGTAGGAGTTGTCCTGTGGAAAGTCAGGAATCAAGAGAGGTTACAGGCAGAAAATGGAGGTCACGTCCACGGTGGTGTACACCGTCACCACTGCCCGTGATCCCCATTGGCCACTATACTCCATAGATCCCAATATTAGTCAATGAGGAATAGCACGGAGGTGCAAGACTGCCTTCCACCATGACGCCCAATGTCGGCGGAGTTACCCTACATGCAGGACAGGTGGTCACCATTTTATGGTGGTGGACAACATTCAGATAATCTAGAACTGTGTCATTGCTATAATTTGCACATACATTGCCATTCCCATTGTCCTGTCACATTTATGCTCTATGTACACTGAAGTGGTGTTTCCATTGTTCAAATTGTGACACCTTACTCACTCTTGTTTCCCTTAGATACCTATCATAAATCGGAGGAGGAGACAAGACCCCGTCTACAGACCCCTTGTGGGCTTGGCTAACCTGGAGTACAGGCACATAATACTCACCTATAGACTGGACAGGGCCAATATCACAGAGCTGTGTGCTCAATTGGAGCCTGGTCTGATATCAGCAATCCGTCATCCCACGGGGATCCTCCCTCTTGTGCAAGTTCTCTCAGTACTCCATTTCCTAGCAACTGGTTCTTTCCAAGCGACAGAGGGTTTGGCAGCAAGAATGTCACAGCCACTGTTCTCAATAGTGCTGGCAAAGGTTTTGTCTGCCTTGGACAAACATATGTGCAGCTACATAGCTTTACCCTAGGTGGAAGATTTGGCCACTGTGAAGGCAGGATTCTATGCAGCGGGACATATACCCAACATTATTGGGGTGATTGACGGAACACATATTGCATTTGTCTCTCCTCACCACAATGAACAGGTGTTCAGGAATCGGAAGAGTTTCCACTGACTCAGGCCCATTTTATACTTTTTTAGCGCCACATTTGCGTCATTTTTTGATGCAAAACCGGCGCAAATTTGCAAAATACAACTTAATTTTATAAGTTTGTGCCGTTTTTGTGTCAAAAAGCAGCACAAATGCGACATTAAAAAAGTATAAATAAGGGCCTCAATGTCCAAATGGTGTGCCTGGATGACCAGTACATCTCCCATGTCACTGCCAAATATCCTGGGTCGGTGCATGATGCCTTCGTCCTGAGGAATAGCAGCATCCCAAATGCGATGTCACAACTACAGAGGCACAGGGTGTGGCTAATAGGTGAGCCTGAGTCCCCACGCAATGTATGTCAGTGTATGTAGGAAAGTACCACCTTTCTTGGCATGTTACCCCCATTTTTGCCTGCATGCCCTGTTGATATTATTGGCTCCCTTGACCCTTCAACAGCTTCTGGCAATAGATTCATCCTTGTGATGGTGGACCATGCCACAAGGTATCCAAAAGCTATCCCCTTAAGGACCACTACAGCTCCTGCAGTGGCAAAATGTTTTCCAGGGTGGGTTTCCCTAAGGAAGTTGTATCAGACAGAGGTAGTAACTTCATGTCTGCATACCTCAAAGCAATGTGGAAGGAGTGTGGTGTTACCTACAGGTTTACCCCCCTTATCATCCACAACCTAATGGATTGGTTGAGAGGTTTAATAAAACTCTCAAAGGCATGATCATGGGACTCTCTAAAAAACTAAGAAGGAGATTGGATGTCCTCTTGCCATGCCTCCTTTTCACCTACAGGGAAGTACCCTAAAAATGAGTGGGCTACAACCCCTTTGAACTCCTATTTGGTCACCCTGCTAGGGGTTCCCTTGCTCTTGTTAAGGAGGGTTGAGCACAACCTTTAAAACCTCCAAAGGAAGACATTGTGGACTATGTACATGGCCTAAGATCTAGAATGGCTGAGTACATTAAAAAGGCCACTAAAAACCTCCAGGCCAGCCAGGAGCTCCAAAAGCAATGGCATAACCAGAAGGCTTTGCTGACAGATTACCACTCAGGACGGAAGGTGTGGGTATTGGAGCCTGTGGCCCAAGAGTACTCCAGGACAAATGGAGTGGACCCCATCTCATTGTGGAAAAGAAAGGTGAGGTCACCTACCTGTCGGACCATGGCACTGCCAGAAGCCCATTTAGGGTGCTTCATGTCAATCGCCTGAATCTTTACTATGACAGGTCTGACTTAACCCTGCTCATGGCCACAGATGAGGGGCAGGAGGAAGAGAGTGACCCTCTCCCTGACCTCTTCTCCAACACTGAAGCTGATGGCTTAGTGGAAGGAATGGTTCTTGCAGACTGCCTTACTGCTGAGCAGAAGGAAGACTGTAAAAATCTCCCAGGACAGTTTTCTCAACTCTTCTTACTCACACCTGGTACAACTTCTTGGAGTGAACATACAATTGACACTGGAGACAGTTTACCTGACAAAAGTAACATTTACAGGCAACTTGACCATGTCAGAGATTGCATTAAAACAGAGGTTCAGAAAATGTTAGATCTGGGAGTTATTGAAGCTTCTGATAGCCCCTGGGCTAGCCCAGTGTTGCTTGTCCCCAAACCGCATGGCAAAGAAGGAAAGAGAGAAATGCGGTTTTGTGTGGACTACAGGTGTCTTAATACTGTAACCAAAACTGATGCTCACCCTATTACCAGGGGAGATGAGCTAATAGATACACTGGCATCTGATGAGTATCTAAGCACCTTTGATTTGACTGCAGGGTATTGGCAGATCAAATTGGCAGAGGATGCTAAATCCAAAACTGCATTTTCAACCATAGGAGGGAATTATCAGTTCACAGTTATGCCCTTTTGTTTGAAAAATGCACCTGCCACTTTTCAGAGACTGGTGAATACAGTCGTCAAAGGTTTGGAAACTTTCAGTGGAGCATACTAAGATGATATTGCTGTATTTAGCTCCACCTGGGATGATAACCTGGTCCGCCTCTGGATCGTTTTGGAGGCCTTGCAAAAGGCAGGCCTCACTATCAAGCCGTCAAAGTGCCAGATAGGGCAGGGGAAAGTGGTTTATCTGGGCCACCTGGTAGGTGTAGAACAGATTGAACCACTACAGGGGAAGATTCCGACCATTGTGGACTGGGCTCCCTCTACTACACAGACCAGGGTCAGAGCCTTCTTAGGCCTCACTGGGTTTTACAGGAGGTTCATTAAGAACTATGGCTCCATTTTTGCCCCTCTTAATGAACTCACCAGTAAGAAAATGTCTAAAAATTTATTGTGGACAGCTAGCTGTCAGAAAGCTTTTGAGGAGCTTAAGCAGGCAATGTGCTCTGCACCTGTCTCAAAGAGCCCAAACTACTCCAAAAAGTTAATTGTCCAAACAGATGCTTCTGAATTAGGGAGAGGGGCTGTACTATCACAACTTAACTCAGAAGGTCAGGATCAACCTGTTGCCTCTATTAGCAGGAGGTTGACCCCTAGAATAAAAAGCGTTGGTCTACCATTGAGAGGGAGGCCTTTGGTGTGGTCTGGGCCTTGAAAAAGCTGAGACCCTACTTGTTTGGGACTCACTTCATTGTTCAAACAGACCACAAACCTCTATTATGGCTTAAACAAATGAAAGGTGAAAACCCTAAATTTTTGAGGTGGTCCATTTCCCTACAGGATGGACTTTACAGTGGAACATAGACCTTGGAGTACCCACTCCAATGCAGATGGACTCTCCAGATATTTCCACTTAGACAATGAAGGCTCATCTGGACAAGGTTAGCCTTATTGTCCCTCATTTGGGGTGGGTGGGGGGTTGTGTAGGAAAGCACAATCTTTCTTGGCATGTTACACCCATTTTTGCCTCCATTTCAGTATGTTTTTGCCTGTCTCACTGGGATCCTGCTGGTCAGGACCCCAGTGCTTATAGTTTATGGCCTAATGTGTGTGTCTGTATAGTGCTTGACTGTGTCACTGAGGCTCTGCTAACCAGAGCCTCAGTGCTTATGCTCTCTCTGCTTTTAAATTTGTCACTATAGGCTAGTGACTTCATTTACCAATTTCAATTGGCACACTAGACACCCCTTATAAGTCCTTAGTATATGGTACCTAGGTACCCAGAGCATTGGGGTTCCAGGAGATCCTTATGGGCTGCAGCGTTTCTTTTGCCACCCATAGGGAGCTTAGACAAACTCTTTCACAGGTCTGTCACTGCAGCCTGTGTTAAATAGTGCACACATTATTTCACAGCCATTTTCACTGCCTTTAAGTAACTTATAAGTCACCTATATGTCTAACCTTCATTTAATGAAGGCTAGGTGCACAGTTACTAAGTGTGAGGGCACACTTGCACTAGCAAAGGTGCCCACACATAGTTCATGGCCAATTCCCGTAACTTTGTGAGTGCGGGGACGCCATTACACACGTGCACTACATATTGGTCAATACCTATATGTAGCTTCACAATGGTAACCCCGAATATGGCCATGTAAGGTGTCTAAGATCATGGAATTGTCCCCCATTCCAAATCTGGTATTGGGGAGCCAATTCCATTAATTCTTGGGGCTCTGCCATGGATCCCCAGTACTGCCAAACCAGCTCTCTGAGGCTTACAATGCAGCTACAGCTGCTGCCACCTCACAGACAGGGTTATGCCCTCCTGGGGTCTGAGCAGCTCAGTCCCAGGAAGGCAGAACAAAGCATTTCCTTTGGGAGCAGAGTGTTACACCCTCTCCCTTTGGAAATAGGTGTTACAGGCGGGGGAGGGGTAGCCTCCCCCAGCCTCGTGAAATGCTTTGAAGGGCACAGATGGTGCCCTCCTTGCAAAAGCCAGTCTACTCCAGTTCAGGGACCCCTTGTCCCTGCTCTGGCACGAAACTGGACAAAGGAAAGGAGAGTGACCACTGCCCGTCCATCACCACCCTAGGGGTGGTGCTCAGAGCTCTTCCAGTGTGTCCCAGACTTCAGCCATCTTGCTTTGCAAGGTGTGGGGGCCCTCTGGAGGACTCTGAGTGGCCAGTGCCAGCAGGTGACATCAGAGACCCCTCCTAATAGGTCCATACCTGATAAGGCAGCCAATCCCGCTCTCAGGGCTATTTGGGGTCTCTCCTGTGGGTTCTCTTCAGATTCTACTTGCAAGTTTCCAGCAGGAATCCTCTACAACTACTACTTCATCCTCTGACCTCAGATCAACCATCTTCTGCTCCAGGAACCACTGTAACAGCAACAAAGTATCCACATGGGATACTTTTCCTCTGCAACTTCAGCTCCAGCCAGCAACAGCAACAGTTCCCATGGTGTGTATGCTCTGAGGACTCCCTGTCTTCACCCTGTACCAGAAGGACCGAAGAAATCTCCCGTGGGGTGACAGAGTCACTCCCCTGCTGAAGCAGGCACCTTCTAAGTTGACGACCAGTTCTCTTGGACTCCTCTCCTGGTGACGAGCGTGCTACTTGGAACACAGAGGGTGGATCTCATTGACACAGACTGTCCTGTGGTCCTTCTGTCCCAATTTGGAGGAGGTAAGACCTTGCCTTCCCCCAGAACGACAGTACCCCTGTGTACTGCATCTTCTTCACCTCCTGCAGCTTCTGTGCACTATTTTCAAAATTCATTTGTGCACAGCCTGGCCCAGGTCTCCAGTACTCTATCCTGCGACGCTCAACTTGCTGAGCTGATCTCTGGCGGCGTGGGACCTTCCTTTGTAGTGCTACTCCAACTGCATTTTGCACCTCCTTTTTCCCTGTGTCCTGGGACTCCCGTGGGAGCTATCTGGTGCGCTAAGGGCTCTCTGAAGTGCTGAGAGCCCCCTCTTCCTCCTCACACAAAGTTGAGATCCCCAGATCCCTCTTGGGTCCAGATAGTGCATACATGATGCACAACACGACTTTGCCGGAATCAAGGCCTGTCGGAGGAATCCAGTGCCAAAAGTCACCTGCTTCCAACTTCACGACGTAGGACATCCTTTGCATCATGCAGCAACCTACTGGCATCTTCCTCGGGGGCATTCCTGCAGTTTACGTCCAACTGTGGACTCTTCTTTTGCACCCTCTTCGGGGTTGCCAGGGTCTCCTGTCCTTTCAGGAACTTCTTTCGATTTCTGGACTTGGTCTCCTTCCTTTGCAGGTCTTCAGGTCCAGGAATCCACCATTTGTTGTTTGCAGACTTGGTTGGTTCTTGCAATAACCCTAATCATGACTTGTAGTGTGTCCTAAGAAAACTTGTGGTACTTTACTCCTGCTTTTCTGGGCTCTGGGGTTGGGTAATTTACTTACCTTTACTGTATTCTTATGCTCCCTGTGATTCTGCACACACTACACTTGTATAAGGGGGAATTTGTGATTCGCATTTCACTTTCTTAGAATATGATGTGTGTTGCCTTAGACCTATTTTCTCCCATTGCATTCTAAAGCATTTCCTATTGTTTGCACTATCCTATGTCTAATTACTTACCTTATTTTGGTGTCTAGTGTATATATTGTGTATAATACTTACCTCCAGAAGGATTTTTGCCTCTAAGATATTTTCAGCATTGTTTCACCCAAATAAGCTACCTTTATTTTTGGTAACAATGAGTATTGTCTTTGATTGTGTACAAGTACTGTGTGACTATAAGTGGTATTGCAGGAGCTTTGCATGTCTCCTAGTTCAGCCTAAGCTGCTCTGCTATAGCTACCTCTATCAGCCTAAGCTGCTAGAACGCTACTACATTTCACTAATAAGGGATAACTGGACCTGGTGTAAGGTGTAAGTACCTAAGGTACCCACTACAAACCAGGCCAGCCTCCTACAGTGTATGCCTTCAGGATTTATCCCCATACCACTGTGTAAGGCTAATGTTTGTCCCTCAATACTTGCAGGTGTCTTTGGCTACCCAAACCTATCATGGCTCCTGAAGCCTGTGAGGAATGCCATTACAGGGGCAGATAATCTTTATAATGATGCACATGGGCAAATGGGCAAACCAGGCACATCATCGAACGTACCTTTGGCCTCTTGAAGGTCAGGTTCAGATGCCTCCATTTGACAGGTGGATCCCTGTGCTACTCACCCGAGAAGGTGTGCCAGATAGTAGTAGCATGCTACATGTTGCACAACCTGGGCCTCAGACGACATGTGCCTTATCTGCAGGAGGAGGAGATTGGAAATGCCCCTGTGGCAGCAGTGGACCCTGAGGACAGTGAGGATGAGGAGGCAGAGGATGAGGATGTGGACAACAGAACATCAGCTATACGTCAATACTTCCAATGACACACAGGTGAGACACTGGACCTGACCATTCCTCTGACATAGTTTTCAGTGTGGCTTAGCAGGATGGCATTCACTTCCTTTGCATCTCAACTTACTGTCACCTATGCCTTCTCATTTTGCAGATGTTGGTGTTATAACAACTGTGTACTGATGTGATGACTACAGACAGCTACATGTCATTATGTGTATGCTATCACAGTGTTCAGATCATTTGCAGAAGATGTGACTGTTTCCATTATTGCACATTTTCATCACATAAAACACTATCACTCAAGTTGTGTTCAAGGGTGTTTATTTTACTATAAATTAGAGAAGGAATAGTGCAATGGAATGGGGTGATGGTAGAGGTAAGTCCAGGGTAGTGGTCCAGTCTGTTTGTAGCACAGGCCCAGTGTCTAAGGGGCCATAGGAAGGAGAGCAAAGGCAGTTCAGAGTGTTCAGGGTGACAGGGTGGGACCCAAGGGCGACATTCAGGAGGGTCTCAATTCCTGGCAGTAGTATTATTGTTGGGGGGTCATTACAACATTGGCGGTAAAAGCCGCTTACCGCCGTGCAGAAGACCGCCAACACATCGCTGTGGCCGCGGAAATCCGCCACATCTATTATGACCCACATCCCGAAATCCGACAAAAATCAGACACCCACACAAGTCCGCCACACCAAAGGTCAGTGATAAACTGGCGAAAACAAAACCTCCACCGTCACGCCAACAGAAGTACGCCCATGCTATCACGACCCACGAATCCACGCGGCGGTCTTTCAACTGCGGTATTCCATTGGCGGTACACACTGCCGTGCTCAAAATACACACACTCCTACAAAACACCATCACATTGGACAATTCGAAAGACACACACCTGAGACACATACACACACCACTCCCACACACTCAATACAATATAAAACACACACCCACATCACCCACAAACCCCTACGACAACAATTGAGAACGAAGCACAGAGAGAGACACCACCATCCACAAACTAGCAGCCACAGACACTCAACACCATCACCCACACTACTTCCACGCACAAAACACCACACACCACTACATATCACCACACTTATCACTACATACACCACCCCACACATCACCTACACCACCCCATGGCACGGCAAAGACACCCCAGGTTCTCTGAGGAGGAGCTCAGGGTCATGGTGGAGGAAATCGTACGGGTAGAGCCACAGCTATTTGGCTCACAGGTGCAGCACACCTCCATTGCTAGGAAGATGGAGCTACGGAGAAGAATAGTCGACAGGGTCAACGCAGTGGGACAGCACCCAAGAAATTGGGACGACATCAGGAAGAGGTGGAACGACCTACGGGGGAAGGTGCGTTCCGTGGTCTCCAGACACAACATCGCGGTACAGCAGACTGGCGGCGGACCCCCACCTCCTCCCCCACAACTAAATATGGGAGGAGCAGGTCTTGACTATTCTGCATCCTGAGGGCCTCGCAGGAGTCGGAGGAGGAATGGACTCTGGTAAGTCAAATCTTAACTATCATACCCCCACCCTCGCCCCCACCCCTATCACTCCAACTCCTCAAAATGTACCAATATCACAAACCACCCATCCCAACACCAAGCCCTGCATGCAAAAACAAAGCATGGACACCCATCACTAAAGCATGCCCACTGCACATACCCATAACACCCCCCCCAACCATCATCACACAAGCCCACACACAGGAATGCTAGCACTGGGGTACACGGTCACCCACCCATTGCACACCATGAAACACACAGATGCAATAATCATGCCTTTACACCCCTGCAGGACCACTACCCAACATCACCAAACAGGAGGGTCCAGACATCTCCACCCCACCCACAGAAGAGGCCCACAGTGATGACAGCAGCTCTGTCCACCTGGATCTAGATGACCAGCCCGGACCATCGTGGGCCTCGGGACAGTCGGTTCCCCTCACACAGGCACAGCCCACCACAGACCTTCCACCCTCTAGTAACACCAGCACAGCACCCACCCAGCGGGCCCATACCTCCGTCCCCAGGACACGTCAATCAGCTGTGTGTCCACCACTACAGGGACCCCAGGATAACCCACCACCCCAACAACAACAGGGACCTGGGGGCAGTAATAGTGGGCAAACGGTCCAGGGGACGGAGGCACAGTAACACAGGGGAACTGGGAGGGCTGCTGTGCGACAGGGGGTGGACAGGCCTAGGGAATCCACTCTCCACAAGGCCCTCTCCTCCATCATGGGAGCATACCACCACTCCCAGGAGACGATGGTAACGGTACTGGCCAAGTTTCGGGAGACCCAGCGCCTGCAGGAGGAACAGTATTTGGGCTTCAGGGAGGAACTCAGAACCATCGGCACCACCCTGGGCACCATCGTAGGGGTGCTGAAGGAGATACTGAACACCAGGAGGGACACTGTGGCACTCCAAGGGGCCCCTGACACTAGCCTGGACGATGAACTGCCCACCACCTCCGCCGGCGCTAGTGGACAGGAGGCACCACCACAGGACCACCACACCAGCACCCCACCCCCTGCAGACGGCGAACCACCCCCCAAGCGGTCCCTGAGAACCATGAACAAGACAGAGCACAATGCCAAGACCCCCGCCAAGAAATAAGACCACCCTGATTGTCATCCTACTGTCCCACTTTGTAACCGTGTCCATATTGGAACTGCCCCAGCTCCACTTCCTATGCCCATATGGGCAATGCACCTGTGAGACTAATAGACTGGACTCTGCCATGGACATTCCTCCACTATTACCCCTCACCATTTTACAACCCCCCTCCAATATTTAGCACTGCAATAAACACCCTTGAAGCACAAAACAACCTGGAGTCAGTCTGTGATTTAGAAAATATATATTAGCAATGACAGTGACAAAATGCGTTCTCAAATGTAATGTCAACATACCTATGTCACACATCACAAGTCCATGAGGAATCTAAGCAGATGACACACGTTGGAAACCACACCTGTGAAACCTTAATGGAAATATACAACTCAGTTACCATATACTGGTTGAAATCGACAGACAGGATAGAGGTAGAAGTGTGAAAGTACTTGTAGTAGGCAGGAATGTATTCTCACCTGTGTGTCACTGGAAATATTGCTGGATCACTGAGTCCCTGTTGTCCATGTCTTCTTCCTCTGCTTCCTCCTCCTCTCTGTCCACAGGCTCCACAGCTGCCACAACACCGTCATCTGGACCATCCTCCGGCAGAAAAGGCACCTGTCATCGCAAAGCCAAATTGTGAAGCATACAGCAGGCCACGATGATCTGGCACACCTTCCTTGGTGAGTAGAATAGGGAACCCCCTGTTATATAGAGGCACCTGAACCTGGCCTTCAGGAGGCCAAAGGTGCGTTCGATCACCCTCCTAGTCCGCCCATGGGCCTCATTGTAGCGTTCCTCTGCCCTGGTCCTGGGATTCCTCACTGGGGTCAGTAGCCTTGACAGGTTGGGGTAACCAGAGTCCCCTAATAGCCACACCCGGTGCCTCTGGAGTTGACCCATCACATAAGGGATGCTGCTATTCCGCAGGATGTAGGCGTCATGCACTGAGCCAGGGAACATAGCATTTACCTGGGAGATGTACTGGTCTGCCAAACATACCATCTGTACATTCATGGAATGATAACTCTTCTGGTTCCTGTACACCTGTTCACTCCTGTGGGGGGGGGGCCAGAGCTACATGGGTCCCATCAATGGCACCTATGATGTTAGGGATATGTCCAAGGGCATATAAGTCACCTTTCACTGTAGGCAAATCCTCCACCTGAGGGAAAACGATGTAGCTCTGCATGTGTTTCAGCAGGGCAGACAACACTCTGGACAACACGTTTGAAAACATAGGCTGGGACATCCCTGATGCCATGGCCACTGTTGTTTCAAATGACCCACTTTCAAGGAAATGGAGCACTGATAGCACCTGCACTTGAGGGGGGATTCCTGTGGGATGGCGGATTGCTAACATCAGGTCTGGCTCCAACTGGGTACACAGTTCCTGGATTGTGTCACGGTCAAACCTGTAGGTGATGATTAAATGTCGCTCCTCCATTGTCAACAGGTCCACCAGTGGTCGGTACACCGGAGGATTCCGCCATATCCTCACATGTCCCAGCGGACGGTGCCTAGGAAGGACAACAGCGAGCACAGAGTCAAACAACTCAGAGGTATGTACCCACAGTCTACACAGAACACGAAACATAATCCAAAAGGTTGCCTGTATGTGTGTTGAGTCTAGGCCTAGGTATGTGTGACGCACTTAAAAATGAACCCATGTGGGCCCCTGAAATGGCGGCTGCCTGACCTCTAAACTGGGACAATGGGATGTGAGGCAACTGCGCTGGCGTTGTACACCGTCGCGGTAGGCGGTCAAAGACCGCGGCGCAATGCTGCATTGGTTAACATTGGACCCTATGGGTCCCAGGACCGAATGACGAAGTGCGCCGGCGGTGATGGTACGCACTGCCGCGGACGTCACCGCCATTTTCTATCTGTTGAATCACTCGATACCTGATCTTCGACAGGAGAGGACCTACACTGCAAGTGCTGTTGTGACCTCGGTCTGGAAGAGACAATGGCTCATGAGTCTGGGGAAAGGGCCAATGCCTTCACTGCATGGGAGTTGGAGAAGCTCGTGGACGGGGTCCTCCCCCAGTACACGCTACTCTACGGTTCTCCAGACCAACAGGTAAGTACACAGGGAGCACGTTGTATGGGCTATGCCTGAGTGGAGAGGGCTGGTTGTAAGAAGGAAGGGGCCACCGTTCTGCGTGCATGAAGGACTGTGAATGCATGTGCCACATGGCAAGGATAGGGATGTGGGCCACTCATTTCGATGGTGCAGTTGCTAATGACTTCTCTTCTTCCCCTGTACATTTCATTTAGGTCAGCGCCCACCAGAAGAAGGATATTTGGCATGCCATCGCCAAGGTTGTCCGGACCCTGGGGGAACACCACAGACGGAGCACCCACTGCCGGAAAAGATGGGAGGACATTCGCCGCTGGAGCAAGAAGACGGCGGAGGCTCAGCTGGGGATGGCCTCCCAACGTGGGAGGGGTGCCCTTTGCGCCATGACCCCCCTGATGTTCCGGATCCTGGCGGTGGCCTACCCTGAGTTGGATGGGCACTTGAGGGCATCACAGCAGACACAAGGGGGTGAGTACAACATCATTCTGCGGACTTTGCGTGCAGTGAAGGTGTCTGGGTGGGGGAGGAGGGCTGTGGGTTAACCTAGGCCAGGGCGAGTTCCGTAGGCTAGGCCCCTCCATAATGCAGGCCATGTGGCACTCCACCCCACCTCTGTAGAGTGCCAAGTACAGGTATACATGCCCCTGTGTCATCTATGTGTGCAGATGTCGACCATAGCCATGTAGGCCATATCCCAGGAACTGCATCTGTAGAGCCCAACAGCGCGGCGTAGTGCAGGGGGCTTCTGTGTCTGTATTGTCCGCCAACGGTAGCGGTAAGCCATGCACTCAACCTGTCTTTCTTCTGTCGTCCCCCCCCTTTTTGTGGTCTCCCTGTTCTTGTGTGCATCAGCATCATCAGGCGGAGGTACAGTGGCACCGGAGCACAAGGGAGCTGCATCCCACATGGAGGGCTAAACCACGGACTCTGAATGCACCAGTGGGACGGAGGGTGAGGGGAGCTTCACGGCAGTCACAGGATCTGCAACCAGTGACACGGACTCGTCCTCCGATGGGAGCTCCCTTGTGGTGGTGGCAAAATCTGTGCCCCCCACTTCTACAGGTACAGCCGCCACCCCTCTACCAGCACCGCCCTCCCACCAGCCCCTCAGCCTTCACCCCGTGCCCGCTCACCCATGAGGGTGGGCATCACCTTCGCCCCAGGCACCTCAGCCCCTGCCCCTGTCACCTCTGCTGCCCTCAGTGAGGAGGCCATTGACCTCCTCAGGTCACTCACTGTTGGGCAGTCTACCATTTTGAATGCCATCCAGGGTGTAGAAAGGGAATTGCAACACACAAATGCATTCCTGGAGGGCATTCATTCTGGTCAGGCTGCCCTTCATCGAACCCTGCAAACTCTGGCCTCAGCACTGATGGCAGCCATTGTCCCTGTGTCTAGCCTCCCCCCTCCAACTTCCTCCACCCAGACCCAATCCCTTGTACCCCAGCCTATCCCAAGCACACCATCAGACCAGCCTGCACACACGTCAACACACAAGGGATGCTCAGGCAAACATAAGCACCACACATCCCACAGGCACTCACGCAAGCATCACACACATACAGACACACCAACATCCACTGCCTCCACTGTGTCCCCCTCCTCGTCGTCTCCCTCCTCCCTCCCAGTCTCGTCTATACTCTCACCTGCATGCACTACCACTACAGCCACTAGGTCCCGCACCAACACACCCACCAGCACACCCGCTCACGTGCAGTAACCACCCCACTACCATTTACACGTCCCCTGTGTCCTCTCCCAGTGTGTCTGTGACGCCCCCTCCCAAAGTACACAAAGGCAGGCACACACCCACCCAACATATATCCACCTCACGTCAGCCTCCAGCGCATGCACCTGCACCCAAAGCCACAAAAGTTACACCTCCTACAACCACCTCCGCTTCCTCCACTCCCAGACCCCCTCCAGCTACCCGTCCCAGTGTTCCTAAGAAACTTTTCCTAACCAAGCTTGACCTCTTTCCCACCCCCCCTCCAATTCATAGGTCCCGTACTAGCACCTCAGCCAAAAAATCTCCGGGACCAGTGGTGCCTGTTGTTGGAGGTATGTGGAGTGCACCGGGCACCAGGGCAGCCAGTGTGACACGGAGCCACAGCACAGCCAGTCCCCCTGCTGTGAAGCACCAGAAGTTGGACAGTGCCCGGCGAGAGAGGGGGAAGACTCCAGCCAGCAAAGCCGCTCACAAGGGTCCCGGGGGGAGTGTCGACTAAGCTGTGACTCCTCCCAAGGTGGGGAAGGGGCAGAAGAAATCGCCAAATTCTGGGAGGAGCAGCACGGCGGAGAAGACCGCCATCATCCCCGCTGCCCAGGAGGCCACCGCCAGCCCAATCGTCACTGGCCAGGAGGCCACTGCCAGAGTCAGTGCCCAGGAGGGCAGCCCGATCGTCACTGGCCAGGAGGCCACAGCCAGAGTCAGTGCCCAGGAGGGCAGCCCGATCGTCAGTGGCCAGGAGGCCACCACCAGAGTCAGTGCCCAGGAGGGCAGCCCGATCGTCAGTGGCCAGGAGGCCACCGCCAGCCACAGCCCAGCTGCCCAGGAGGGCCCCGGCAGCCACAGCCCAGCTGCCCAATGAAGGACCGCCAGCCCCAGCCCAGCTGGGCAATGAAGGACCGCCATGGCAACCACCACTGAACAGGTCAGAAACTGCAAACTCAAGCACCGCTGAACAGGGCAAAGACCACCATGGCAAGCACCGCTGAACAGGTCTTAAACTGCAAACTCAAGCACTGCTGAACAGGGCAAAGACCGCCATGGCAAGCACCGCTGAACAGGTCAGAAACTGCAAACTCAAGCACCGCTGAACAGGGAAAAGACCGCCATGGCAAGCACCGCTGAACAGGGCAAGCACCGCTAAACAGGGCAAAGACCGCCGAACAGGGCAAGGACCGCCAACTCAAGCACCGCTAGCCATGAGCGGCAGGGGCAGTGACGCAACTGGGACTGTCACGGGGAGAGTGATGCACTCTGGGAACCAGTCACCCTCCAGAACCAGTGGAGACATGCATCCACTCAGTCTGTCCTGCGCAGGATGAAGCACTCTGGGCACCAGTCCTCCTCCAGAACCAGTGGAGACATGCATCCACTCAGTCTGTCCTGCACAGGATGAAGCACTCTGGGCACCAGTCCCCCTCCAGAACCATTGGAGACTGTTATCCACTTGAGAGACTGTGGCTTTGCACTCCCCAGTATGGTACAGTGGGCAACCCACCCACTGTAGAGACTTGAGAGACTGTGGCTTTGCACTCCCCAGGATGGTACAGTGGGCAAACCACCCACTGTAGAGTCTTGAGAGACTGTGGCTTTGCACTCCCCAGGATGGTACAGTGGACAAACCAAAGCAAAACACAAACGCTGTGGGATAGCGTAACTGGATGGACGGAATGCGGAACCAATCAAACATTCACCCCCAGTCACAGATCTGGGTTTAATCCATCCATTATTTTGCTCACCATGCCACCCCAGTTTGAACCCAGCCATATGCAAATCAGTCTTGACCCTGTTCCTCATGGGAACAGTCCAGCCCGGACTGCCAGGCCAGGTTCTCCCTGGACCGGAAACAAAGCATCCTGGGACCGGTTTTGGGGTTTCACCCCTCATCTGCCAGGCTAGCTTGAATCCAGTGGCACAGTGAGCCCGGGACCCACGTCTGGGCATGCCCGGCGCACTTAGGGCAGCAAAACACAAACGCTGTGGGATAGCGTAACTGGATGGACGGAATGCGGAACCAATCAAACATTCACCCCCAGTCACAGATCTGGGTTTAATCCATCCATTATTTTGCTCACCATGCCACCCCAGTTTGAACCCAGCCATATGCAAATCAGTCTTGACCCTGTTCCTCATGGGAACAGTCCAGCCCGAACTGCCAGGCCAGGTTCTCCCTGGACCGGAAACAAAGCATCCTGGGACCGGTTTCGGGGTTTCACCCCTCATCAGCCAGGCTAGCTTGAATCCAGTGGCACAGTGAGCCCGGGACCCACGTCTGGGCATGCCCGGCGCACTTAGGGCAGCAAAAGCAAAGCAAAACACAAACGCTGTGGGATAGCGTAACTGGATGGACGGAATGCGGAACCAATCAAACATTCACCCCCAGTCACAGATCTGGGTTTAATCCATCCATTATTTTGCTCACCATGCCACCCCAGTTTGAACCCAGCCATATGCAAATCAGTCTTGACCCTGTTCCTCATGGGAACAGGCCAGCCCGAACTGCCAGGCCAGGTTCTCCCTGGACCGGAAACAAAGCATCCTGGGACCGGTTTCGGGGTTTCACCCCTCATCAGCCAGGCTAGCTTGAATCCAGTGGCACAGTGAGCCCGGGACCCACGTCTGGGCATGCCCTCCGCACTTAGGGCAGCAAAAACAAAGCAAAACACAAACGCTGTGGGATAGCGTAACTGGATGGACGGAATGCGGAACCAATCAAACATTCACCCCCAGTCACAGATCTGGGTTTAATCCATCCATTATTTTGCTCACCATGCCACCCCAGTTTGAACCCAGCCATATGCAAATCAGTCTTGACCCTGTTCCTCATGGGAACAGTCCAGCCCGAACTGGCAGGCCAGGTTCTCCCTGGACCGGAAACAAAGCATCCTGGGACCGGTTTCGGGATTTCACCCCTCATCAGCCAGGCTAGCTTGAATCCAGTGGCACAGTGAGCCCGGGACCCACGTCTGGGCATGCCCGGCGCACTTAGGGCAGCAAAAGCAAAGCAAAACACAAACGCTGTGGGATAGCGTAACTGGATGGACGGAATTCGGAACCAATCAAACATTCACCCCCAGTCACAGATCTGGATTTAATCCATCCATTATTTTGCTCACCATGCCACCCCAGTTTGAACCCAGCCATTTGCAAATCAGTCTTGACCCTGTTCCTCATGGGAACAGTCCAGCCCGAACTGCCAGGCCAGGTTCTCCCTAGACCGGAAACAAAGCATCCTGGGACCGGTTTCGGGGTTTCACCCCTCATCAGCCAGGCTAGCTTGAATCCAGTGGCACAGTGAGCCCGGGACCCACGTCTGGGCATGCCCGGCGCACTTAGGGCACCAAAAGCAAAGCAAAACACAAACGCTGTGGGATAGCGTAACTGGATGGACGGAATGCGGAACCAATCAAACCACCCACTGGAGAGACTTGAGAGACTGTGGCTTTGCACTCCCCAGGATGGGACAGTTGGCAAACCACCCACTTGTGAGACTTGAGAGACTGTGGCTTTGCACTCCCCAGGATACATCATTGGGCATGGAGCCCCCTCGTGGATCTGGCGTGGTGCACTCATCCGGATGAGGTGCCCCCCTTCCCTTCCCCCTGAGGTGCCTGTTGTATTTGTATCTGATGCCCCAGCAGTGTTCTCTCCGTTTTGATCAGGTATCTTGTGTGGGCCTCGCCCATGCATTTTGGGCCCAGTGGTCCACGGACAATGACTTTTGCATTACCTGCACTACTAATCGTGGTGTATATTTTGTTGAATGTGTATATATATATATATATATATATATATATTTTTTTTTTTCAAACAAAGATGGTCTAAAGGTTGCTGGGTGGTGCACTCCACTGCCGGTGCTCGTGACGGAGAGGACCAATCTCGTAAAATATAATTCACCAAAAGTATTCACTGCACTCCATGAAGTTCAATTAGTGCCTATTTATTGTTGCCAAATTAACAACCACCAACGCGTTTCAACTCCCCAAGGAGTCTTGTTCACAGTGAATGAGTCCCTTTTCCCTTTTTGCTATTTATACCCCATAGTGCCTCATTATTTACAATGCATTCTGGATAGTGTAGTTTTAAAATTAAAAAGCATTTGTATACATTTTCAATTCCTAAATACAAATACTAAAAAATAACACAAGAACCAAATAATGCTAACTTAAAAAAGTGCTTTTTTAAAAAACCTAAACCAACATAATGTTATGTTTGTTACGTGTGTTCTCCTCAATTGTGCTATAATATTCAGTTACCACTTTATACCTAAATATTATTTATATTAGCCCCTGATCGATTTGTGTTGTTCTGTTGGACTGAGGAACTACGTACAAATGATGCACATTGGCACATGACATCTATTCCATTGTTCCAAATACGTTTGAAGAGAGGTATCATTCTAATGTTTTAGTATCTCTAATTACTGCATTCCTGTATGTCGTTAATAACTCTAAAAATTCAGTAAATTACTTAATAAGTTCTACTGTTTCTATTTTATGCAGACATATATCAATTCTGTCCAGAATGCTGCCTGTCACTGTACGGCTAAAAGTATTAGATAATTTATACACAATACTTTAGTGATAGCCTCTCCACATAAATATCATTATTTATCCTGCATTTTCAAAATCACAAATGTACATATAATTCTTCGTCCATGTTTAATCCATAAGGCATCTTTGTGCGTAGCTGAATAATATATTTATTCTCCATTTGTCTTAGCTTTCGAATTCTGTCTCCTCCTCTCTCATTTCTTTTCATTTGTGCTATACCTATAAATCGTAATGATCTCCAATCATTGGTATGTGAGTTCGCAAAATGTTTTGCCATTGTGTAACTCATATCTTTATTGGTAATGGCTCTAGTATGTTCTAAAATCCTTTTCTTCAGTGGGCAGATTGTACTTCCAATATATCTCAATCCACATTCGCATTCAAGCATATAGACCACATATTGGCTGTCACATGTAATTCTTTGTAAAATGCTTATAGCCTTTCCATTGAAATCCAATGGAACAATGGAATAGATGTCATGTGCCAATGTGCATCATTTGTACGTAGTTCCTCAGTCCAACAGAACAACACAAATCGATCAGGGGCTAATATAAATAATATTTAGGTATAAAGTGGTAACTGAATATTATAGCACAATTGAGGAGAACACACGTAACAAATATAACATTATGTTGGTTTAGGTTTTTAAAAAAAGCACTTTTTTAAGTTAGCATTATTTGGTTCTTGTGTTATTTTTTAGTATTTGTATTTAGGAATTGAAAATGTATACAAATGTTTTTTAATTTTAAAACTACACTATCCAGAATGCATTGTAAATAATGAGGCACTATGGGGTATAAATAGCAAAAAGGGAAAAGGGACTCATTCACTGTGAACAAGACTCCTTGGGGAGTTGAAACGCGTTGGTGGTTGTTAATTTGGCATCAATAAATAGGCACTAATTGAACTTCATGGAGTGCAGTGAATACTTTTGGTGAATTATATATATATATATATGTAGATATTTGGTTACTGTATTTTGATATATTACAGTGGTTCCACTCATTTCCTTTGGTCTTTGCATTCTTCCGGGGGGGTTGGGGGTTCTTACTGTAATGTTTGGATATGCATTGGTGTGTGTTTTGCAGTGGGTGAGGGTCGGGGTGAGGGTGGGGGTGTTGCGTGTGTGTGTCCCTGTCTTTTGCCTCCCCCTCCCCTATGTCATGGGTGCAGTACTCACCGTTGTCTTCGCCGCCGGCGTTGATGATCGTCGTATAGGAGCAGGAAGACTAGTGCAGGAAGAATATGGAGTTCAGGCTCCATGGTGCCCTCATTCCTCGTGGAGTATGTAGAGGTGAGCGTTTTCCCTTTGAAATGGCTGTTTCCACCGTGTTTTTATCCGCGGTGAATCCGCCCCGGAAAAGGTGGCGGATTGGTAGGTTGTGATACTGTGGGCGGTACTTTGTCTTCCGCCTGTCTGTTGGCGGTGACCGCTGCGCTGTTTGTTTGTACTGCCATGGCGGTCGGAGTGTTAAAGTGGCTGTCTTTGTTGGCGGTTTCTGCCATGGTCATAATTCCCATTTTTTTACCGCCGGCCAGTTGGCGGTCTTACCGCTGCTTTAACACCGTCCGCCAGGGTTGTAATGACCCCCTTGGTCTTGGCAAGTGTCTCTGGCTTCTGTCTGGGTCACAGGGAATGCTGCAGGGGGAGTGGTGCTGGTGGCCTGTGGGTCCTGTGGCAGGGCCTCCTGTCCCCTAGCTGCAGCAAATGTGGAGGGCTGGTCAGTAGACTGGCTAGTGGTAAGGGCCCGTTGATGTGCTGTCCATTCCATCATGATGTTGTCCATATCAGCCAGCACCCCTGCTATGGAGACCATGGTGTTGTTGAGGGCCTGCTAATCTTCCCTGATCTCCTGATGGTGTACCTCCTGCAGCCGCTTGTTCCCCTGCATGTTGGTAAGGATCTGGCCCATCTTGTCCTGGGATTGTTGGTAGGCACCCAGGACATTAGTGAGTGCCTCCTGGAGAATCGATTCCCTGGGCTTGTCCTCCCCTGACGCACAGCTGACCTCCGAGTGTCCCTGTCCCCCTGTGCCTGTGTCCCCTGAACAGTGTGCCCACTGCCACTGACACCAGGACCCTGATTGCCTTGGGTGTGAGGTGTGGACTCGGGTCCCTCTAGAGGTGGGCACACTGCTGATTGAAGAGCCTTGGGGACAGAGGTGTGGGGACATTGGGTAGGTGCTGTGGTGTTGGATACTGAGGGAGGAGGCTCTGTGGTGGACTGTGAGTGGGCTTGGGTTGCCGACTGCCCAGTGGTCCCTGATGGGCCAGGTAGTTCATCCAGATCCAGAAGTCCAGAGTTACTGTCATCACTGGGGGCATCTTCTGTTGGGAGACTGGATAGTCATGGCACCTCCTTGCCTCCGGTATTGGCTGGGGCACCTGTGGGGATGTAAGTGATGTAATATGCTTCATGTCTGTGACATATTGTACATTCCTAGCTTGCCCTCTATCGGAGCTGTTGGCCTGCCATCTTTGTTTGTGTATGGTGATGTATTGTGTGATTGTTAGTACTCCATGCTGTGCATGCTTTGGTGATGAGTGTACATGCAGGGCAGGGAGGGCTGTCCATGCACTGGTATGGCATGCAGGGCTTGGCATTGGGGTCTCTCAATCTGCAGGTGCACTGTGTGGGATGGAGTGGAGTGATGGGAGTCAGGGTGAGGGGGTGAGATGGCATGATGGCATTGGGGGTGATACTTAGTAAGTATTGACTTACCAGTGTCCAATCCTCCGGCTACTCCAGTGAGTCCCTCAGAATGCAGGATTGCCAAGACTTGCTCCTCCCATGCTGTGAGCTGTGGGGGAGGATGTGGGGGTACACCGCCAGATCCCTGGATGGCAAGCTGGTGCCTTGCTGCCATGTAACGTACCTTCCCCCATAGGTCGTTCCACCTCCTCTTGATGTCATCCCTTGTTCTTGGATGCTGTCCCATGGCGTTCACTCTGTCCACAATCCTCTGGCTTAGCTCCATCTTCCTGGCAATGGATATCTGCTGTACCTGTGCTCCAGAGAGCTGTGGCTCTACCCTGATTATTTCCTCCACCATGAACCGCAACTCCTCATCAGTGAAACGGGGTGCCTTAGTGGGGACATGGGTGTTGTGTGTGTTGTGCAGAGGGTGTTGAGTTATGTGGTGGGGTGTGGGATGTGGGGTGCGTGATGGATGAACGGGTGTTTGTGGTGTGTGTGTGTAATTGTCTCTGTGATATTCGTGTCTATCTCGTGGCAATTGTTGGTGTTCATAAAAGGTTGTGGGTAATGTGAGTGTGTATTTTGCAGTGCTGTGGTTGGGTGTGTGTATGAGTGCCAGGTGTGTGTTTTTGGTACTGGCCAATGTTGTCTGGTTTTGTATTTGGATGGCCATTGAGACCGCACCAGTGTGCACCGCCAATGGTTTACCGCTGTTGAATGCCCGCGGTGCTGATTCGTGGGTCAAAATGTGGTGGCCGTTGTTTTTGTTGGTGTAGCGGTATGGGTGGTGACACTGACACATTAACACTTACCTTTGGTCTGGTGGATATGTGTTGGTGGCAGTGTTCTGCAGGTTTGGTGTGTGTGTGTCATAATATGGTTGAATGGATGTTCACCTCTGCGACGGTATGTTGGTGGCTGTCACTGATGCGGTAAACGGGATTTACCGACATTGTCATAATGAGGGCCTAAATCTCCTTGTGTCTAAAAAAGAATAGGCCCTGGTGTAATGAGATTGATGTTCATATAAAGTGCTGAAGTACCTTTGGGTTGGGTTTGTGCTACATAAAACTGTGAAATATGGTTTCATTCACCCATTCAAGATGGTTTGCACCTAGAGTTGCTGCCTAGCCAGTTTTCTACCAGCACCACTGATATTTTAATGTCCCGCCCAGTAAAAGATAAGCAAAATCACCTAAAGCTGATATTCTAAGCACTTATCTGTACATACGTCAAGCAGCAAACTTAAACAGAAACCACATGAAACTGTGTTCTAGATTAGAGTTAATGATCTGTGACTAATAATACAATGAAACTAAGGCCAAAAAGTTGTGTTACAAATTAACACATATGACTTTCTTTAAAGGCCTATTTACCATCCTGTCCTGGCCTGTATTTTTCTCTTGGGAAGATGATAACCCTATTTACATCTCAGTAGTTGAAGGTGATCCTGAACCAGAATGGTGCAGGACTCATCCTGTGCTACGACAACCCCTCCCATATACTGACAAGCATGTCTTTCACAGCTCATTAAGGGCTGAAAGAGCAAGAGTTGTTTATCCTTCAGAAGAGTTGATGTGGGACAATAGGCTTCATGTAGTGAATTAGAATGGGCAGCCTGACAGGATTAACAGTTGTACGCCAAACCTGCCAAATGTGGACAGGCCTCAGCATTATGATGTGAGGCTGTGAAGCAGAGAGGAGAAGGGGCCCCTCCCCTGGGCCTCACAGCTATGGTCTTGTGCTGTGAGGCCTCTTCTCATATTCCAGGAAGCATTACACATGCCTGTGAGGCCCAGGAGTGAGGTACAACTCCCCTAGGCCTCGCAGCGCTGCAACATAGGCAGAAGGCCCAGGTAAGGAAGTGGACACTGGTGTGAGCCCCATGTTGGTGGGCTCAGTGTGAGGCCCTAGGGCCAGCTCTGATAGCAATTTAATTGAGTATTATTAGTCAGCAAGCATTGCAAAGTCGGTATGTCTCGCAAGTGATATCTTTTGGCTTTTTATTTCCTAGCTGGAGCATGAGCACTTTGGTGTGGTGGCCATCTTGAAATAATTTATCTCATATTTCAAGAAACATCACTCCAAAATCCACCTTACAAGAAAATGCATGCTTACTGGCTCTGTTGGAATGATTATTCTTAAAGCAAAATAAAAATCATTCCAAGATGGTCGCATTGCATCCCTGCACATCTCCACAATTTGTAATGGTTTGAAATCCAATTAAAAATTAAAGCTGGCCACTTACCGATACAACAGCTGGTGGCTGTTAGAGCACAAGTCTCCTGCAGGGGCATGGAGGCATTGGGGGTGGTTAACAATTAGTAAAGTGAGTGGAGCTCCCAAATGAGAGTAGGAAAGAGAGGCAGATAGAAGAGAAGAAGCTGGTCCCTCTTGCAAAATCTACCAAAACACATTAAGAACACAATGTTCCTTTGGTGGGGCAAACACAAGGATAAGGAGAAAAGGCACTAAATCAGGATGAAGCACTTCATGAGAGTATTTCACCCAGAAAATAATATTCTGATTAAGCAAAACAGAAGTATCAAGCAGGTCCCAGTAGATCCTAATACCTTAGACATTTCCATTGATCTTCATGAGGTCAATAGAGCCATAAATCATTCAAGGCCAGGAAAGGCTCCTGGCCCCGATGGAGTCCCTGTAGATATTTTTAAATCTATGCCCAATCTTGGGGCCCCATAGTCTCAAACGTGTTAAGAAGTGTTGTAAAAAGCAACATACCTCCCTCAAGGAAGCTGGCCATTATCTGTCCCATATTTTATAAGGGTAATAGAGAAGACCCCTTCTGTTATAGACCAATTTCTCTTATCGATTCTACAGCCAAGATTTTGGAGAGTGTGATCTTATCACGATTGGAGGACTGGATGATAGAGGCACAGATCTTATCCCCAATGCAATATGGCTTTAGACCCGGACTAGTCACGGTGGAACAAGTATTAAATTTGCACCTTATCCTTAGTAAATATGTAATTGCCAAAAAAGAACCCATTCACATGGCATTCATCGATTTATCAAGTGCTTTTGACTTGGTAAATAGAGGGAAGCTGTAGCAAATTATGGGAACCCTGGGGATTGGTGCGAACCTCTTGGAGCTAATAAAGCATATACATATGGACCTAAAGGTTTCAGTCCAGTTCGGCCCACATGGTGAAAGAACCCCCCATATTCCATCAAGCAGAGGAGTCAGACAGGGTTGTATTTTAGCCCCTTTTCTTTTCCTGATTTACATAAATGGGCTCTATGATTTCCTCACAAAACGTGGTACGGACCTACCAAAGATGGGCCAAAGATTGCTCCCAGTCTTATTATATGCAGATGATGCTGTACTAATTGCCCGTACAGCAAATGGTTTACAAGGCTTGCTGGATCTTTTTTTAACTTTCATGCAGGGCCTTGATTTGAAAGTAAACTACTCCAAGACATATGTCATGACATGTGGCCTCCAAAATACAAAGCAGTTCACCATGGGAGGAAATATCATTAACAAGGTGAAAAACTTTTGTTATTTAGGCATGCACTTGAGCTCTTCCATGCTATGGAACACCCATTCTAATTTTAAGACCCAGCAATGGGAGAGGAATATAGAAGCGATATTTTGCTTCACCCGCAAATTGGGCCACATACCATTGCCTCAGATCATAACGCTTTATATCTCCAAGTGTGTTTCAGCAGCTCTATATGGGGCAGGTGTTTGGGGTTATGTGAAAGCACCTACACTTCAACGTGCTGAGAATAAACTCGCCCGCAGATTACTGATGGTACCCGAGAGCATAGCAAATATCATCTGCCATGAGCAGGTGGGTTTACGACTTATAGAGGATTCGATCTCTGTTGCACCACTTCTGCTGTGGATTAGATGCTGGAGAAATCCTGAGGCATGTCTTGTGCAAGAATGCATTATTGAATGTCTACAGCTGGCCCAATCAAATAGGATTCCTTGGCTTCCATATTTGCAATCAACTTTCCAAACCCTAGGGCTTAGGAACATGTATGCAGACCCACAGTCCCTGCGTATAAATGCAAAAGAGTTGCTGAAATCACGGTATACAGAGCATATCTCAAATATAAGATTCCACAGTGCCATGAAATTGCAGACTTTTTAACCTTATGGTCAGATCGTAACTGTATCCACTATGGAACCTTACTTAACATACTTTTCAAGCCCAAAAATATACTCTCTTTTAACCTCATTTAGAAGGAATTTGATTCACTTTAAGGTGGCCTTCCCTAAACAATGTATCTGGCAAAAAGATCTGCCACTGTGCCCTTGCGACGCCAGATCTAAGCAGAGTACCTCTCACTTTTTTCTTTTTTGTACACTTTATGCTATTCCCAGACATGCTTTTATATTGCCCCTACTTCGTAAATCAAAGCTTACACATTATAGGGATGCTCTGATATATGTCCAAAAACTGTCAGAAACTCAAATCTGTTATTATGTGTTAAACTTTATTAGATCTGCTATCGCTGTTAGGAAACAGTATTAATCTCTTGATACTGCTCTATATTAAGTTTATTACGGAACTAGATATGTTCTGAAATGCATTTGCAATTTTGCACTAAGTGAGGAGCTGTTATTATATTCTGGGTAATTTTAATTATTTTAAATAATAGTTTATTTGTTTTTATAATTTTAGATAATGCTCTGCATTATAAGAATTGACATGAGCGTGCATAATTCTGAAGGGTAGTAAATTAGTTTTTACTATAATTTTCTTTTATCCCTGTAAACGCTAATCAAAACAGATAAGCCTAGGTTGTTTTGGCAGTTCAATCTTGTTTTGTTTCGAGTTATCCTGTCAAACTGTTCCTTTAATTGATACTTTGCTTATCCTTTTAATTATTTTTTTAAAATTTTAAGTTATGTGAATTTCTATGTACTTTTTTGGCAATTGCTAATTAAAGATTTTCTGACTCTGACTCACTAAATCAGGAGAAGGTGACTGAGACAGAGAGGGGATCCACTGATCATGAGCAAGAAGTAGATGCAAAACACTCTCTTAATCTATAGTGTATGCAATAAGTCAGTTACCAACAGACAGCTAAAGTGAAACCTAAAAAGTATACATACACACCCGTATTTTGAGGTCCTTGCATATTCATGTTTGTGGATACAGAGGTAATCTCAGAACAGAGTCAAGTGTCTACTACTTCTGAGTCTTCCAATAAGGAAATGCCCTAAGGTTACAAAACTTTCACCTTGAAATCAAATACTTTGAAAGAGGCATCTCTGAAACAAAAAAACAAAATATTCACAATTTTGACAACAATAATTGAAAATCAGTCAGCTACATAGAATAAGAAGAACAATAAAGCATAAAATGAAAAAAAGGAGAGAATGAGATAGATAAAAAAAGAGTACAAGGATTTTGTAAAAACATTAATAAAAATTAAAAAAGAAGGTTCGGAGACGGAAGTTGTGAAAGGATATTGGCAGGAGAGACAGGGCAAGATTGAGGGAGCCACAAGGCTCGGCAAAGTAGTGAAGGACAGGGGCATCATCAAGCCTGCTTACTGGCACATGGCACCCCACGGACGTGTCAAGCACATCTCTACTGTCAGTACCCAGATAGAGGGTGGGAGAGAAGGGATGGGGAAGGAGAGGTTAGGGAAGCTGTGAACAGTGAAAGGATAGAATTTCAAAATTGTTACAAAAAAATAAACTTTCCAGTTGAGGGCAAGTACATGAATTAGGGGGGAAGCCATCCAATAAAGAGTAGGCAGTTGAGATAGATAAGAAAGTCAACCAGTCATGATTAACACAATGAATAAAAACCCACTATATGAAGTGTTGTATGGAGAGATGTTTTCTATAAAGACTGCCAAAAAATAAAAGAAGCAGACAGGAGTGGACAAGGAAGACACAATAAAAGAAGGCATATTATTAATAAAAACGTATACATCGATAGGAGAAAACAAATCAAAATAAAGAGAAAATAACATTTTATAAACAAATATAAGTCGTGAATAAATACCATGTAAAAGTTAACATATTCAAATTGCGGAGGAACATTCTCATATATTGTATGGTGTTTTACCTATTATTCAGATTAATATATGGTGCCGTGTCTCCTTGGGAAGATGTGTATGTTGAAACATCCTGTTATTGTATGTTTATGAAGACTCAGTGACTCCAACATACAAATATGCTGCTATGAGTTGGTGTACTCCTGAAGTCTAGGAGTATGCCAGGAATTCTGCATGAGAAAGTCACAGAAAATTATTTCTGAACCAAGTCTAGAATGTTTTGTCTCACCCATCATTTGGGAACCTTCATCAGATTTATTAATGGACACTGCATGACAGAACTTATCCTTCTGAATGGAGTATGTAGGGAGGCTAATACATTTTAGTCTTTGAAAGGTTACAATACATCTTTTCCTTTGGGGTGTAGGCACTAATTTGTGGAATCACTTTGAGAGCAAAGAATGTATTTATTGTGCATAATATATCTGTGGAGAGAATTGCTTTCGGCTACGGCAAAAATATGAGTTATTTGTTTTTTATTAATACAACAATCATTGTGTTCTAAATATTGTTTACAAAAATTACATCGCACTGAATCTAGGTTTTTTATTATCACCTCCAATTGGGCGGTTTTGTCATTACCAAGGTTTGGGAAGTAATATTCTTGCCAGGCAATATTGGTCCATTATTCTGCTACCATACAATTTCATCAGTGAATGCGTTTCCAGGTGGCCGAATATCGATCTGGGTTACTAGTGTGTGTGCCCCTCAGATGAGGTACCATTGAGGAAGATAGGAAAACGTGTGTGAAATCTGTACAATAACACCAGTAAGGTATAGACGTGAAATGATCGTATTAGAATCAATTATGCAAGTTAACAGGTATCGTCTGTAAAAGGCACTTTATGGTTTATCATTGGAAACGAGTACCAAATCTAAGGGCCTGATTAAGGAGGCCCTAGAGCCACCTGAGTGCCACCATAGAGTCATTTTTTTGATGCTAAGGTGGCGCTAAAGTGGCTTTTTATACATGTCATATATACAAAGTGGCGCAATGCATGCATTGCACCACTTTGTAAACCCTTGCACCACATTATGCCTACACCCGCATAATGTAAGCAAGGGGGTGTCCCCCAGTTAAGGGGGACAAAAAAATGGTGCAAGGAAATCTAAGAGATGTCCTTGTGACATTTTTTCGGTACTTTTAACGCCTGCTTAGAATATGTAAGTGCATGTTCCTACTGAGTATTAGAGGAGTGTTCGCGGAAATATAATGCAAGTGAAAACTAGGTGGGAATTCTTTTAACATTTTGAACTCATTATTTATACTGATTTGCACAGCTAAATTACAATTTATCTTATTTATCACATTGGACAGAGAGCTCACTGAGGCTCTACATACAGAAATGAACATCAGCGGTGGCTGGGGGGGAACATGGCGGCCAGTTGAGCACTGAGCTGCAAGCGCTCCACACAGAGTCTCTGGAGGAAAGCGTAGCGCGACGCCAGCAGAGTAGGAGGGGCCTACCGCCGGGGCACTGAACCGGAGAAAAACACAGCAGAGTCGGATGCCTGTAGCTCCAACGGGGGCCCAAATTCGTACTTGGGTTGTTTCTTTTTTTTTAATACGCAGTGGCGGGTTTGTGAGCCGCTGCGGAGGAGCCGTCTGAAATTCTGGCCCTCGATTCTCCTTGTGCCGCAGCAGCAGCAGTAAAAGGCACGCAGGGGGGAGAGACACAACGGAGGTGTTACTTGGCCTCTGGGGTGTGGGTTGAGGCCACGAGGGGTGTGCGTCGTGGAAGACGCTACACCTCCGGTTGCGGCCTCCGACGACCACTGACACTTTCTGGGGCCTGCCTAGCGAAAAGGCATATTGGGACCCCAGAGGGAGAGACGGATAAGCGAGAAGGGCCAACTGGAGCAGTATTTATGTCTCTTTTAAAACATTACTTGAAAGGCCCCCAGGCAGGTGCTACCAAATCAGGGGCAACGCGGAAAGGTAAGCCCGGCTCTAGGGTGTCGGAAAATATTACATTCTTAGATACTATGGGGGTCATTCCGACCCTGGCGGTCATAGACCGCTAGGGCCGGGGACCGCGGATGCACCGCCAACAGGCTGGCGGTGCATCCAGGCCAATTCTGACCGCGGCGGTAAAGCCGTGGTCAGAAAAGGGAAACCGGCGGTTTCCCACCGGTTTTCCCCTGGCCTGAAGAATCCTCCATGGCAGCACTGCAGGCAGCGCCGCCATGGGGATTCCGACCCCCTTCCCGCCAGCCTGGTTCTGGCGGTTGTGACCGCCAGAACCTGGCTGGCGGGAACGGGTGTCGTGGGGCCCCTGGGGGCCCCTGCAGTGCCCATGCCAATGGCATGGGCACTGCAGGGGCCCCCTAACAGGGCCCCACAAAGATTTTCAGTGTCTGCATAGCAGACACTGAAAATCGTGACGGGTGCAACTGCACCCGTCGCACCCTTTCCACTCCTCCGGCTCCATTCGGAGCCGGCATCCCCGTGGAAGGGGGTTTCCCGCTGGGCGGGCGGGCGGCCTTCTGGCGGTCGCCCGCCAGCCCAGCGGGAAACTCAGAATGACCGCCGCGGTCTTTTGACCGCGGTACGGTCTTCTGGCGGTTTCCGCTTGGCAGGCGGCTCCCGTCGCCCGCCAAGATTAGAATGACCCCCTATATGTTTAACAAAAAAGAGGGGCCAACCTCAGAGAAATGGAGGTGTGGGAGTGTCTGAGAAGTACACTGAAGGTGCTGCTGACTTTAAAGGGGGAAAAAGTGTCACTCCAGGATCAATTGCCAAATACTTTCAGGCGGGGGTGAAGGAGATGAGCGAGATCTCTCCTTTATCTGCGGAGTCTCAATTGGTCTTAGGGGACTCGGAGACAGTAGGACAGGGTTCCTTAGTAAATCATAATGCTCAGATATCCCAAATAAAGAGAGGCTGTTTAGGGTTTGGGGAGGTTTTCTCGCCCCTACCAGCCTCACTTCTGGAACCAGTACCTTTGCTCCTTCAGAGCCTCATAATGTGGCAGTGTATGATCTTTTGGATTCCATAACAAAGGAGATTCGGGAGAAGTTTGAGATCTCCGAGAGTAACCAAGCTAAAATTCAAGAAGCCTGTGTGGTCCTGGAGACTAAGATTAATCAATTGACAGACCGGATCGGTAGGTTGGAGGAGGCCGTGGAAGAGGAAGACGGCCGGGTGCTGGCTAATACTCAGGATATCTCACAGCTTAAACGTGGGGAGAGGAGCCTGCAAGGCAAATTAGAATTTTGGGAGAACAATATGAGAAGGAACAATAGTAGGGTGTTGGGGGTCCCGGAGGGATCGGAAGGTGAGGACCTTAAGGGATATATGGTTTCACTGATAAAAGATACAGGGGGTCATTCTGACCTCGGCGGTAAAAGGCGCTTACCGCCGGTCAGAAGACCGCCATAACACTGCCGCGGTAAACCGCCACGGTCATTCTGACCCGCAACTGGCAAACCGCCAAAAACACGACATCCACAAAAGTCCGCCACACCAAAGGTCAGCGAAAAAATGGCGATGAACAAACCTCCACCGTCACGCCAACAGAAATACGCCCATACCATTCAGACCCACAAATCCACGCGGCGGTCTTTCAAACGCGGTATTCCATTGGCGGTACAAACTGCTGCGGTCAAAATACACACACACATAGAAAACTCAGCCACATTGGTCAGTTTGAAACACGCACACCTGATACACATACTAACACCACTCCCACACACCCAACACAATATAAAACACACACCCACATCACCCACAAACCCCTACGACCCGAAATTATTGACGAAGGCTAGAGACAGAGCACAGAATAGACAATCCCGCAACACAGAGGCACACAACACCATCACCCACACAGAATCCACGCACCAAACACCACACACCACCACACGCACCACACTCATCACCACAAACGCCACCCCACACCTCATCCACACCACCCCATGGCACCCCAAAGACACCCCAGGTTCAGTGACGCCGAACTCAGGGTCATGGTGGAGAAAATAGTCCGTGTAGAGCCCCAGCTCTTCGGGGCACAGGTGCAGCACACCACAATTGCCAGGAAGATGGAGCTATGGCAAAGGATAGTGGACAGGATCAACGCGGTGGGACAGCATCCACGCAATCGGGATGACATAAGGAAGAGATGGAACGACCTACAGGGGAAGGTGCGTTCCATGGTATCAAGGCACAACATTGCGGTGCAGAAGACTGGCGGCGGACCCCCACCTACTCCCCCAGAATTTACCGCATGGGAGGAGGAAGTCTTGCACATCCTGCATCCTGAGGGCCTCGCAGGAGTAGGCGGAGGAATGGACTCTGGTAAGTCAAATCTTCACTACTGCTTCCCACCCCCACCCCACCTGCATGCCAAATCATACCCCCACCCTCACCCCCACCCCCATCACACCAACTCCTAGCAAAAGGCTCACCATCACAACCCACCCATCCCAACACCAAGCCCTGCATGAGACCACAAAGCATGGACACCCATCACCAAAGCATGCCCACTGCACACACACATCACCCCCACAAGCCACCCTCACAAAAGCCCCCACAAGGGAATACCTGCACTTGGGTACATGGACACCCACCCATCACAGGAAATGCCACACACAGAAGCAATAACCATACCTTTATACCCCTGCAGGACCCGAACGCCACCACACCGCCACGGAGGGTCCAGAGATGTCCATCCCACCCCCAGAAGAGGCCCCCAGCGATGACAGCAGCTCTGTCTCCCTGGAGCCAGATGACCAGCCCGGCCCATCGGGGACCTCTGGACAGTCGGTTCCCCACAGACAGCCACAGGCTACACCAGACCCAACCCCCTCTGGGAACACCAGCACAGCTCCCACCCAGCGGGCCTCTGTCTCCAGGACACGTCAATCAGCGGTGTGTCCACCACTACAGGGCACCCAGGTTGACCCACCACCCCAACAACAACAGGGACCTGGGGGCAGTGGTAGTGGGCACACCGTCCAGGGAACAGAGGCCCAGGAACACAGGGGAACTGGGAGGGCTGCTGTGCGACAGGGGGTGGACAGGCCCAGGGAACCGACTCTCCAAGAGGCCCTCTCTTCCATCATGGGAGCATACCACCGCTCCCAGGAGACGATGGCGACGGTACTGGCCCGGTTCCAGGAGATCCAGGCACTGCAGGAGGAACGGTACATGGGGTTCAGGGAGGAACTGAGGAACATCGGTTCCGCAATGGGGACCATCGTCGTGGCCCTTACCCAGATCGTCACCACATTGCGGGACCATGTGGCACCCCAAAGGGCCCCTGTCACTAGCCCAGGCCAGGAACAGCCTACCACCTCCACCAGCGCTAGTGGACAGGAGGCCCCCACACAACGACAGGCCACCAGAACCCCACCTCCTGCAGAAGAAGAACCACCCCGCAAGCGGAACCTGAGATCTCACAAGAAGACAGAGTAGGATTGCAAGACCCCCGCCAGCCTAAGATACCCCCTGATGTCATCCGACTGTCCCACATTGTCACCCTGTCCAACCTTGAACTGCCCCTGCTCCATCCTTCCCCAGGCATATGGACAATGCACCTGTGCGACTGAGAACTGGACTCTGCCATGGACATTACTCCACCCCCACCCATCAAAGTTTTACAATCATGTACCTATATGTAGCACTTAAAATAAATCACTTATTGCACTTAAAATAACAGGAGTCTGCTTGTATTCTTAACAAATGTATTACACATAACGGTGCAATAATGTCCAGTTACTTTGTGATGACAACATACCAATTTCAATAAGCTTTAGTCCATGGGCAAACAAAGCTGAAGTCAGGCAGTGGGTCATACAGCTCTGAAAAGGGAAGGGAAAGTCACAAATCAGTTAACAGGAACTGGGGGGAAACACAGACAGTGGAGACGCATGAGGCCTTAAGTAAATGTAAAATGGCGTGGGTGATTCTTACCTGTGTGCTACTGAAAATATTGTTGTATGACTGTATCCCTGTTGTCCGTGTCATCCCCATTGTCTTCCTCCTCTTCACTCTCCACAGGCTCCACAGCTGCTACAACACCACCATCTGGACCATCCTCCTGCAGAAAAGGCACCTGGCGTCGCAAAGCAAGATTGTGAAGCATACAGCAGGCCACGATGATATGGCACACCTTCTTTGGTGAGTACATTAGGGATCCCCCTGTCATATGCAGGCACCTAAACCTGGCCTTCAGGACCCCGAAGGTCCTTTCTATGATCCTCCTAGTTCGCCCATGGGCCTCATTGTACCGTTCCTCTGCCCTGGTCCGGGGATTCCTCACTGGGGTCAGTAGCCACGACAGGTTGGGGTAACCAGAGTCACCAATTAGCCACACACGGTGTCTCTGTAGCTGTTCCATCACATAAGGGATGCTGCTATTTCGCATGACATACGCGTCATGCACTGACCCAGGGAACTTGGCATTTACATGGGAGATGTACTGGTCAGCCAAACAGACCACCTGGACATTCATCGAATTATAACTTTTTCTGTTTCTGTACACCTGCTCACTTTCTTTGGGGGGAACCAAAGCCACATGGGTCCCATCAATGGCACCAATGATGTTGGGGATATGTCCAAGGGCATAGAAATCACCCTTCACTGTAGCCAATTCGCCCACCTCAGTGAAAATAATGTAGCTCTGCATGTATTTCATCAGGGCAGACAACACTCTGGACAAAACCTTAGAAAACATAGGCTGAGACATCCCAGATGATATGGCCACTGTTGTCTGAAAAGACCCACTTGCCAAAAAATGGAGTACTGACAGAACCTGCACCAGAGGGGGAATCCCTGTGGGTTGGCGGATGGGGGACATCAGGTCTGGCTCCAGCTGGGCACATAGTTCATGTATAGTTGCTCTGTCAAGCCTGTATGTAAGTATGATATGTCGTTCTTCCATTGTCGACAGGTCCACCAGCGGTCGTTACACGGGAGGATTCATCCTTCTCCTCGCAAGTCCCAGCGGACGGTGCCTAGGAAGGACAACATGGAGCACAGAGTCAAGCAACCCACAGGTTTGTTCACACAGCTTGCACAGTACACGAATCGCTATGCATTGAAAGGCTTGTATGAGTGGCAATGCAAGGCCTAGGCCTGTGTGACGCAGTAGAAATTATGCCATGTGGGCCCTTGAAATGGCGGCTGCCTGACCTGTGAAGTGTGACAGTGGGATGTGAGGTCACTGCGCTGGCGTGGCACACCGTGGCGGTAGGCGGTCGAAGACCGCGGCGCAAAGCAGCATTGGTTAACATTGAACACTATGGGTCTCAGGAGCCAATGACATTGTGCGCCGGCGGTCGCGGTACGCACCGCTGCGGGCGTGACCGCCATTTTCTATCTGATTAATCACTCGAGACCTGATCATCCACAGGAGAGGACCTATACTGCAAGTGCTGCTGTGACCTCGGTCTGGGAGATACAATGGCTGCTGCGACTGGGGAAAGGGCCCCTGCCTTCACTTCCGAAGAATTGGAGAAACTTGTTGATGGGGTCCTCCCCCAGTATGCGCTACTCTACGGTCCTCCAGACCAACAGGTTAGTACACAGGGTGCACGTTGAATGGGCTATGCCTGTGTTGAGTGGGGTGTATGTAAGATGGTGGGGAGGGGAGCGAATGAGGAGTGCAACGCACGAAAGATGAGAGCATGTGCCACATGGCAAGGTTGGGGAGGAGGGGGCCACTCACATTGACCAGGCAGAAAACTGATTTGATTTCCTTTACCACCCTGTACATGTCACATAGGTCAGCGCCCATCAGAAGATCGACATTTGGCGTGCCATCGCCAAGGACGTCCGGGCCCTGGGGGTCCACAACAGACGGGGCACCCACTGCCGAAAGAGGTGGGAGGACATCCGCCGCGGGACCAGAAAGACCGCTGAGTCTCTGCTCGGGATGGCCTCCCAACGTAGGAGGGGTGCCAGCCGCCAATTGACCCCCTGATGTCCCGGATCCTGGCGGTGGCCTACCCCGAATTGGATGGGCGCGTGAGGACATCACAGCAAACACAAGGGGGTGAGTATCAGCACATTCTGCTATCTTTGCGCGCAGTGAAGGTGTCTGGGTGGGGGAGGAGGGCTGTGGCTATCTCCAGGCCAGGGCGCATTCTGTAGGCTAGGCCCCTCCGTTAGACACGGCCCTGTGCCCCGCCCCCCACCTCTGTAGGGTGCCAAGTACAGCTTTCCATGGTCCGGCCTCACCCATGTGTGCATTTGTCGTCCATAGACCTGTAGGCCTAGTCACAATAACTGAGTAGTGTACCCCGATTGCGCAGCCTAGTGCAGGGGGCTTCTGTGTCTGTCCTCTCCGACAATGGTGTTGCCAATGCATGCACTCAACCTGTCTTCATTTCTCCCCCCCCATTTTCTTTGTCTTCCTGTTCATGTGTGCATTAGCATCATCAGGCGGAGGAGAAGTGGCATCGGCGCACGAGGGAGCTGCATCTCACATGGCCCCGGAGGGCCATACAACAGACTCCGTGTACACCAGTGAGACGGAGGGCAAGTGGAGCTCCACAACGGGGACCCGTGGAGACGTCAGCGACACCGACACGTCCTCGGAAGGGAGCTCCCTAGCGGTGGCGGCAACATCCGTGCCCACTGCCACAACAGGTACAGCCGCCACCCAGCGCACCAGCCCCGCCCTCCCAGCAGCCCCTCAGCCTTCGCTCCGTCCCCGCTCGCCCAGGAAGGCGGGCATCTCCTTCGCCCCATGCACCTCAGGCCCTGCCCCAGTTACCCCTGCTGCCCTCAGTGAGGAGGTCATTGACCTCCTCAGGACACTCATTGTTGGGCAGTCTACCCTTTTGAATGCCATCCAGGGTGTAGAAAGGGAGGTGCATCGGAGCAATGCATACCTGGAGGGCATTCATTCGGGTCAGGCTGCCCATCAGCGATCGTTCAACGCTCTGGCCTCAGCACTGACGGCAGCCATTGTCCCTGTCTCCAGCCTCCCTCTTCTGACTCCCTCCACCCAGTCCCAGTCTCCTGTTCCTCTGCCTATCCCATCCACACCATCAGACCAGTCTGCACACACCTCTACACCCAAGGGCAGCTCATCCAGACATAAGCACCACAGATCCCACAAGCATTCACCCAAGCAACATCCAGATGCAGACATGCAAACAGTCACTACCACCTCTGTGTCCCCCACCTCCTCATCTCCCTCCTACCTCCCTGTGACGTCTCCACTCACACCTGCATGCACACCACCATCAGCCAGTACTTCCATCACCAGCACACCCTCCATTACAGTCCGCACATGTGCAGTCACCACCCCCACTGCCATTTTCACGTCCCCTGTGTCCTCTCCCAGTGTGTCTGTCACCCCCTCTTCCAAAGCACACAAACGCAGGCAGCCACCCACCCAACAGCCATCCACCTCACGACAGCCTCTGTCACAAGCACCTGCACCCAAAGACAGCACACTTGACTCTCCTACAACCACATCCTCTTCCTCCACTCCCATACCCACTACACCTACCCGTCCCTGTCCTTCCCAAGTCGTTTTCCTTTCCAACCTTGAGCTCGTTCCAATCACTGACCCACCCCCTCCATCTGGTAAGAGTAAAAAAAGCACCTCAGCCACCACCAGCCCTCCATCTACTGTGACCATAGTGCAGGGCTATTGGAGTCCACCAGCTCCTAGGGCAGGAACATCGGCCAGCAGCAAGGGGACAGCCAGCCCACCCCCTGGGAAGAGGACAAAAAAAAAAGGCCCGGCGCAACAAGACTGAGACGGCTGCCACCAAGGACAGTAGCCTTGCCCCGTCTCCTGCCACATCATCCAAGGGAGGCAAGGGCCACAGAGCTTCAGCGAAGGAGGGCAAGGGCAGCAGGGCGGAGAAGTCAGGCAGCAGGCGAGCTGCCCAGGAGGGCCCCACCAGCCCCATTCCGGTTGTGACGGACGACACCCACGGGCCCAGGACTCCATCACAGGAGGGCCCCGCGACCACAAGGTCGGATGGCGACTGAGCGGGAAGTCTTGGCCAGGTCTGGCTCCCTAGACACACAGGACAAGCACCGCTGAACAGGGCCCCGCCGGGAGGAGCACCGCTGAACAGGGCCCTGCCGGGAGGAGCACCGCTGAACAGGGCCCCGCCGGGTGGAGCACCGCTGAACAGGGGCCCGCCGGGAGAAGCACCGCTGAACAGGGCCCCGCCGGGAGGAGCACCGCTGAACAGGGCCCGCTGGGAGGAGCACCGCTGAACAGGGCTCCGCCGGGACAAGAACCGCTGAACAGGGCTCCGCCGGGAGGAGCACTGCTGAACAGGGCCCCGCCGGGACAAGAACCGCTGAACAGGGGCCCGCCGGGATATGAACCGCTGAACAGGGGCCCGCCGAGACAAGAACCGCTGAACAGGGCCCCGCCGGGAGGAGCACCGCTGAACAGGGCCCCGCCGGGAGGAGCACCGATGAACAGGGCCCCGCCGGGAGGAGCACCGCTGAACAGGGGCCCGCCGGGAGAAGCACCGCTGAACAGGGCCCCACCGGGAGGAGCACCGCTGAACAGGGCCCCGCTGGGAGGAGCACCGCTGAACAGGGCTCTGCCGGGACAAGAACCGCTGAACAGGGCCCCGCCGGGAGGAGCACCGCTGAACAGGGCCCCGCCGGGGCAAGAACCGCTGAACAGGGGCCCACCGGGACAAGAACCGCTGAACAGGGGCCCGCCGGGACAAGAACCGCTGAACAGGGGCCCACCGGGACAAGCACCGCTCCGCTGGGCCCTTCCTCTCAAGCACCGCTCCGCTGGGCCCTTCATCTCAAGCACCGCTCCGCTGGGCCCTTCCTGTCAAGCACTGCTCCGCTGGGCCCCGCCGTCTCGGCACCGCTCCGCTGGGCCCTTCCTGTCAAGCACCGCTCCGCTGGGCCCTTCCTGTCAAGCACCGCTCCGCTGGGCCCTTCATCTCAAGCACCGCTCCGCTGGGCCCTTCATCTCAAGCACCGCTCCGCTGGGCCCTTCCTGTCAAGCACTGCTCCGCTGGGCCCCGCCGTCTCTGCACCGCTCCGCTGGACCCTTCATCTCAAGCACCGCTCCGCTGGGCCCTTCATCTCAAGCACCGCTCCGCTGGGCCCTTCCTGTCAAGCACCGCTCCGCTGGGCCCTTCATCTCAAGCACTGCTCCGCTGGGCCCTTCCTGTCAAGCACCGCTCCGCTGGGCCCTTCATCTCAAGCACCGCTCCGCTGGGCCCTTCATCTCAAGCACCGCTCCGCTGGGCCCTTCCTGTCAAGCACCGCTCCGCTGGGCCCTTCATCTCAAGCACCGCTCCGCTCGCCCCTTCCTGTCAAGCACCGCTGGCCCATTGACAGTGCCGGTTCTGTGTCGAGCAGGGCTTCACGAAGCACTCTGGGCACCATGCCTCCTCCATTAACAGTGGAGTCGGTAATCCATCTGATGGACTGTGGCTTGGCACTTCCCAGGATGGAACAGTGGGCAAGCCACCCACTGTAGAGACTTGAGAGACTGTGGCTTTGCACTCCCCAGGATGGCACAGTGGGCAAGCCACCCACTGTAGAGACTTGTGAGACTGTGGCTTTGCACTCCCCAGGATGGGACAGTGGGCATGGAGGCCCCTCGTGGATCTGGCGTCGTGGACTCATGTGGCAGAGGTGCCCCCCCTTCCCTTCCCCCTGAGGTGCCTGCAGTTTTATCATCTGATGCCCCAGCAGTGTTCTCTCCAATGGTATCTGGTCTCCTGTGTGGGCTTTGCCCATGTGTTTGTGCACATTGGCCCACGGACTATGGAACTTTGACGGAATGTGCAGGACTTATTGCCTATGTATATATTTTTTACTATGTTCATTCCTTATTTTGTATCTTTCATATAGCATATTTCCCATCACTTCAATGGAGCTATTTATACATATATTTTATAGATCATTTTAATTGTGTCTTTGCATTTTTCCGGTGGTTTTGGGGGGTGTCACTCTGACTTGTTGCTCTGCATTGGGGTGTAGGTATTTGTGGTGGGGGGGTGGGTGTATGGCGCATGTGTGTGCCCGTAAGCTTTCCTCCTCCCCCCTCCCCTGTGTCGTAGGTGAGGTACTCACCGTTGTCGTCTGCGCCGGCGTTCGTACTCCTGGTAGATGAGCAGGTAGACAATAGCTGGTAGGATGTTTAATTCGGGTTCCATGCTGTCCTCCTTCCTCGTGGAGTGTGTATAGGTGAGCGTTTTCCCGTTCGTAGTCTGTTTCCGCCGTGTTTTTATCGGCGGGGCTCCCGCCCCGGAAAAGGTGGCGGATTGGTGAGTTGTGATAGGGTGGGCGGTACATTGTCTGCCGCCTGCCTGTTGGCGGTGACCGCCGCGTTGTTTGTCTGTCCCACCGTGGCGGTCGGAGTGTTAAACTGGCGGGCTGTGTTGGCGGTTCCCGCCAGGGTCAGAATTCCTTTTTTTGGACTGCCTGCCTGTTGGCGGGTTGGCCGCCGCTTTATCACCGACCGCCAGGGTTGGAATGACCCCCACAATGCCGGGTTTAGCACATTTGAAATTGGAGGATGATATCCAAAGAATACACCGAGATCCGTTTAATAAGAACACGGGAAGGAAATCCCCCAGAAGAATCCTAATAAACTTTGCTACTTATTCAATAAAAGAGAAGATTTTGTCTGAGGCCTTGAAAGTGGGAAGCTTTGCTAGAAGTGACTGGTCCTTTAGAATACGGTCAGATGTTTCTAGAGCAACCTTGGATAGACAGTGGGAGCTGGGGAAACTAATGCAAGAGCTCCGGTCTTTGGGCGCTACAGAGCAGTTGAGGTTCACAGCGGCCCTACGGATTATGTGGAGGAACAAAACGTACAACATAGGAGAACCTGAGGAGGTTAGGGTTCTAATAGAACGGATTAAGGCATCGCAACAATGATATAATTGGACATACTCTGTTTAATGGAGTGCTCTATGGGGTAACTTTTGGTTGTGCCGCTGGAAGAAGGGAGGGTTCCCATGAGGGGGTGGATTAGGAGAGTGAGGGGGTTTTCTTTGGTATGGGGTGTTTGTTGTATTAGGTGTGGGAGCATGTGGGTAAAAAAGTACAAAAGTATAAAAGTCCTCATACTTCTTTGTTAAAATGGGATAAGGGAAGGGTACGAGAGGCTCCTCGTGAAGATGGGTAAGCAGGAGAGTTTACTCTTAAAAATGATTTCAGGGAATATCAACGGGTTGAGGGTTGAGCGCAGAAGAAGGAAGATTCTGGAGTTTCACAGACAGGCGGAAGAGGAGGTGATTATTTTACAGGAGACACATCTCTTAAGAGAAGAATGGGATAATGTGCTCAGAAATACATGGTGGGTCTCCTGTGGTATAGTGACTAACCAATAATGCTCAGTTAAAGGGGTTGCTATTCTTTTTAAAAGGAAAAAAGCTATGGGGGTGAGGGTAGGTGATGTGCATGTAGAGTCAAGGGGTAGATGGGTGGTGGTGGAGGTGTGCTTTTATGGACTTTGGCTTACAATTGCTGGCTATTATGGCCCTAATGTTGACAATCCTACACCATTTCTAGAACTTTATAACCTTCTTTTACTAGCTAAGCATCCATTTGTGTTAGGGGGGTGATTTTAATATATTGCTGAATTTGGATGTGGATAAATCCACCACCGTGCGACGGTTAACTCCCCTAGAAGAAGGTCACAGGTGAAACAGGCCATGATTGATTTGGGGCTTGTGGATGTTTGGCAAGTGAAGGGGGGGGCCCAGATTTACCTTTCATAATAAGAAATATAGGCATAAGTCTAGAATAGATTTTTTTCTACTACATTATAGCCTTCTTGGGAATGCTATTTATGTAGCTCATGCTCCAGCACACCTTTCAGACCATGCAGCTGTGAAGCTGTATCTTTCCTTTACGACACAAGTCCCTAGGTTTAGGTGTTCAATAATTTGTGCATTATTGCTGGATGATTTGATAATTGAGATATTAAGAAAATATACAAGATAATTTTTTGAGTTAAATCAGGGTTCAGCTAGCTTGCAGGTAGTATGGGATGCATATAAGGCTTACATAAGGGGCAGATTGATTAGTTTGGCAGCATATAGGCGTAGAGAAGAAAGAGGGAAGCTATGTAATATTGAAGTTTTAATAGCAACATTGCAAGAATCTATACAGAATGCACAAAAAACTGAGAACAAGGGCCAACTGGAGATACTGGAGCGGCAATACGAAAAAGCGTGTTTGGACTTGGATTGCTTCTTAGAAACTCAGAATAGGAAGAAATGGAAAACTAGTCAGTATGCACATTATGAATATGGCGAAGGATGCAGCAAATTACTAGCATGGAAAATAAAGTTAGATGCTCAAAGAAATACATTTCTTCAATAAGATCAGAGGTCACAGGACAGATCTTTGCAGAGATGACAGAAATAGAAGCTGCTTTTGTCTCCTTTCAAACATTGTACACGGATGAGCTCCGGAACTCAGAGGAGCAGGTTAGGGATTTCCTGACTAGCATCAGTCTGCCTGTGCTGGAGGAATCGGCGCAACACTTATTAAAAAGAGAGATAAGTGAGATGGAGCTAACTGAAGTTTTTAAGGTATTGAAGAAAGGAAAGGCATCTGGTCCGGATAACCTCCCAAATGAGCTATATTTGCTATTGAGGGAGGAATTAAGCCCAATTTTACTGGAGTTGTTTAATTATATGCTTCTGGAAGGGGCGTATGCACCTAGATCATGGGCTGAAGCTATAATTTTTGTGATTTTGAAACCCTGTAAGAACCCAATACAGTGTTCATCTTATCGGCCTATCTCGTTACTTAATTCAGATTATAAGATCTACACAAGTTTGTTATCTAAAAGGTTGGGGAAAGCTATTCCTGGTCTGATACATTCGGATCAGAAGGGATTTATCAAAGGCAGGCAGCTACAGGAATTAGTGCATGATTTGTTGGCTGCAGTGGATTTTGCCTTGCAGGAGGAGCTTTCTTTGCAGTTATAACTTTTGATGCGGCTAAGGCATTCGATCAGGTGAACTGGTTATTCCTGCAGGTTGCAATGGAGATATGTGGATTAGGGAACACTTTTATTAGAGCGGTTAAAGAGTTGTATAGATCTCCGACAGAGAGAATTCTGATTAATGATATGTTGTCTCAGGAGGTATGTATTGGACAAGGAACACGTCAGGGTTGCCCTTTGTCCCCTTTACTGTTTGATTTATATATTGAGCCTCTTGCGATATTGTTAAGAAATAACAGGAAAATTCTCCCATTCCAGAGTAATGGCTGGGAAAAGAAAGTCGCATTGTATGCAGATGTCTTGATGATTTATACTAGGGATCTTGCTCTTTCACTTCCCTCTATAAACTCGTTGATAGAAGGCTTTGGGAGAATTTCGGGTTACAATATAAATGCTGAAAAGACAGAGATCATGTATTGGATCATGCTTTATGAATCCCCATTAGTTAAACAGGAGATCAGGTATTTAGGAGTCCAGATTATGAATAATCTGTGCGAGGTAGCAAGAGTGAATTTTGAGAAAGTTCATTCTGAGACTAAGAAACTTCTTAAAGCATGGGCGTCTCTCCCTCTTTCTTTAATAGGTAGATCTACTATTCTGAAGATGACCATTCTGCCAAAATTTACATTTTTATTTAATACTGTCCCTTTGGAATTTAAGGTTAAGTGGTTTACAAAATTACAGGGAGATCTATCTACGTTTGTTTGGGCATCTAAGGGAATAAGGATAGCATGGAAGAAGGTATGCAGGAAGAAGGAGTGGGGGAATAGCAGCACTGGATTTTTATGAGTATTATCTGGCTTTTCAATGAAAAAATATCAGAATTCTTTTAAGCAAGAAGTCAGAGTATACTCCTCTGTGGAAAGCTCTGATGGCACATTTTGAGGAAGGGGCTGAGTATTTTCTGTATAAATTTGGTCATCCAAGGTTGTTCAAAAAAGTTAGACTTAAGATTCCACGACAGGCTTGTAAGGTTTGGGCACAGACTCTGAACATATTAGGGCTAGCTTATTATTCCAGATTGGCCCCAATTTGGGATTCACTTGGTACTCCGGTATGTCTTCTTGATAAGTTATCTGTTCCTTTGAAAGCGAATGGGGTGCTGCTGTGGGGACAGATCATAAAAGATTCAGAGTTGGTTCCTTGGACCACATTTCTGGAGCAGGCGTGGGGACCGTTTCTAAGTTTAAATATTATCAGTTGGCCAGCTGGATCAAATCGCTCCGAGTAGGAGAAATTGGTCGCTCCAGCTGGGAGGAGAAACTAACTCAGAGATCTTTAACTAAGGAAATCGCTGGTTGGTATCAAGCTTTTCTGGATGCAGTGGTAGAGGATCCTCCTCTCCCACTCTGGAAATGGGGGTAGGTTTTCCAAACTGTTGATATTATATCTTTGTGGCAAAAGTCGTGCTTAAAACTTTGGTTTACTGTTAAATCAGCGGCAATGAGGAAGAACAACTTATTTACATTGCATAGAGTATACTGGTCTCCAGCTAGGATATCTTGCATTGGGAAAACTCAGAAAAATTGCCCTCGATGTAGCGATCCAAATGTGGATGATATCCATATGTTTTGGAAGTGTTCTAGGTTAGGACATTTTTGAGAAGCCATCGAGAAAATTTTGAACAAGATATTTGGTGAAGTTATGACATTAAGGGCCATATTTATACTTTTTGACGCAAAACTGCGCTAACGCAGTTTTGCGTCAAAAAAATTAGCGCCGGCTAACGCCATTCTGAAGCGCCATGCGGGCGCCGTATTTAATCAATGACGTTAGCCGCCGGCGCTGCCTGGTGTGCGTGGAAAAAAACGACGTACAACAGGCAGCGTCGGCGTAGGGGGATATGGGGCTTGGGCGTCAAGAAATGGGGCAAGTCAGGTTGAGGCAATTTTTTCGCCTCAACCCGATTTGCGCCATTTTTTACGACTCCCAACCCCCATAGAAATGACTCCTGTCTTAGCAAAGACAGGAGTCATGCCCCCTTGCCCAATGGCCATGCCCAGGGGACTTATGTCCCCTGGGCATGGTCATTGGGCATAGTGGCATGTAGGGGGGCACAAATCAGGCCCCCCTATGCCACAAAAAAAACAAAAAAAACACTTACCTGAACTTACCTTAATGTCCCTGGGATGGGTCCCTCCAGCCTTGGGTGTCCTCCTGGGGTGGGCAAGGGTGACAGGGGGTGTCCCTGGGGGCATGGGAGGGCACCTCTGGGCTACTTCAGAGCCCACAGGTCCCTTAACGCCTGCCTTTTGCAGGCGCTAAAAAACGGCGCAAAAGCGGCCGTACGTCATTTTTTTTGACCCGCCCACTCCCGGGCGTGAATTTTGCCCGGGAGTATAAATCCGACGCACATGCCTCGGAGTCGATTTTTTAGACGTGAACGCCTACCTTGCATCTCATTAACGCAAAGTAGGTGTCCACGCTAAAAAATGACGCAAACTCCATGGACTTTGGCGCTAGACGCGTCTAACGCCAAAGTATAAATATGGAGTTAGTTTTGCGTCGAAATTGCGTAAAAAAAAACGACGCAATTCCGGCGCAAACGGAGTATAAATATGCCCCTAAATCCTCTACTGGTTCTGTTTGGGGTTTGTGATCTAAAAGCTCAATCACAGCAGCATCTCCTGTTTGTGCTGATGCTCATTGCCCGGTGACAAATTTGTTATAAATGGGTGTGCTCATTGCCTCCCACAGTTCAGTAGTGGCAAAGATCGGTAAATCGACTGTGCAACTTGGATAGAGCTGGGCCTACTAGTAAAAGGGACACTTTTTGGGTGGGGTGGGAAAATGTTTGTCAGACCTTTATATGATTTGTGGTGTTTAGAGGTTTCTTTTCTCAGGCACGAAGTCCGATGATTACACTCCTTCCCTCTTACCGTGTATTGCTGTGTGTTGGCACTAGGCAAATAATCTGCAGGGGGGAGCCAAGGATGCTGAAGGATCTGCGCAAGGGAAAGACAAGTGGAGTGGCCCGTTGATACTGAGGGCTTTACACCTGGGGACAAACGAGCGGAAGATCCTTCCTGTATTGGTGTGGATAAGTGAGATGAGGACAAAAAAAAAAAGAAATGAACATCAACATTCACAATAATGCTGATAGCACATAACTATATTTAAAGGTCCTATCCATTTCTACCATCTATTGCTATAAATGCTGCTTGCACCTCATCCAGACCTGGATGTCAAAAACCTACCTGGAGTTTAACTCCTCCAAAACTTAATTCCTGCTCTTCACAAATAACAAGAAACAAGTATTACAAACCTAGCTGAACCTGGGTGGAATTCATCCCCAAATTTCACCAAAACGCCAGATATCTCAGATTCACCCTGGACACCGATCTCAATTCCATGGATCATATAACCAAGACTAATAAGCATGGTGGCAGTTCTCTCTGTTAAAGACAATAAAACCATTTCTTCCATAAAGTGACTTCTGAAATGTTATTCATACTTCATACTTTTGCATCTGGATGGTGGTAATGCTCTGCGCAATGGCCTCCTATACACCACACTAGTCCCCTAAAGCCCACCACACCTCATCAGGGGCCTGAAAAATCTGACCTATACCCCCACCCTGATGGAGCTTCACTATCTGCCATTGCTAGCGCAAACCACCTTCAAGCCCACAAGGCCTAGTGCAACTGGCTATCTGGTGTTTTTTGGCCGACTTATAGCAAGGACACTATCAGAATGGAGATGAAGAAGTGCAAAAAAAGATAAAAAGCAACATACCATCTCCATCTTTGATTCCAGAAGCTCGAGTGAACATCCCCGTTTCCAAACCCGCTCCAAAATATTGAAGAGCTTAAAACTCCTTATAAAGACTACTACACCATAATGCAGTTAAAATTCAATTTCTCGCTTGAAAATCATCTACCCTCTGTTTCTTCACTATCTAACATAGATTTAAGAATCCATATTTGTAGTCACATTTGGCTGAGTTGATCAGCAATACAGTGGAAAATTATTTTAGTTCTGTCAATTTATCCATTTTTGTTACACTACTTACACTTCCCATTATCATCATAGATGTTATTAGATCTTGTTGAATTTCTATTTCATTTTAATGTCTGTCACGTAGTTATTTGAAAATATCAATAAATATTTTGACCTGAAAAAATCACCTTCCCTCTACTCGCGATTTGCTTGTTCCTTTACCGTGGATCCTGTACTGCGCCCTGCTGCCTTTTGGTTTGGTTTGTTCTATGTAAATAACACATTCATGCATGTATAAATACATGCATACATAAAGACATACAGATACATTTCATGGAAACACATTTTTATTGAAGGTAAATGATAATTAAAAGACAAAATAAAAAAACAAAATTCTCCTAATACAATGCACCTATAATCTACATAACTCATCGACTGCAAATTAATATCCTGATTTGATGAATAGATGTATATAACATATGCTGTAACTAAATTGTTTCATGCACTCCTATGTGTCTAACTCAGAAGCCTCAACTTCCAGACATCAGTAACTTTGCAAAAGTGTTAAAGCAAGGTCTGGTGGCTCAGTGAACTAAAAAGTCCACTCCAGGAACTTGTGTTTGACCATATGGCTACAGGTTTGAATTTAAGTGGTTCCACTCAGTCTTTCATCCTTCCAAGGCTGATTAAAAAGTGACAAAAAATCTTTTTCATTTAGTGCCAAGCTCGCCAAGGTGGCAAGTAAGTGTTTTACAAGAAAATATGTTATGGTAATTTAAGTTTCCAGCCCTAGCATATGGGGTGCCATAGTAAAATAGGAGAAAGACTCATGTAGAATTAACAGGGCCTTGACTGTGTTTTGTCAGTTTTCCAACAAAATATTATGGAAAGTCTATTGTGAGACACAAATATTGTGTCTTAGCTGCTTCTGTACAGAGGATGGCTCCAAGTGGAAAAAATGTATGTATCTATGTTGTGTTTTGGGCAGTTTCCTGTTGCGGGCACTAAGCCTGCCCACCCCACACAAGTGAGGTACCATTTTCATCAGAAGACTTAGCTGAGTGGAAGGAAGATGGTGGGTGCCTGCAGATTGCTGAGCTTCCCATCACAGAAATGTGATTTAGATGTGTTTTGTTAGTCAAAGTTTGAGGTTTGCAAGGGATACTGGGCAAAACAACCTCGTGAGAGCACTCAAGGCACCTCATCCTGGATTTCCCTAGGTGTCTAGTTTTCAAAAGTGTACAGGTATGCTAGGCTTCCCTAGGTGCTGTATGAGCTAGGGCCCGAAAACCACAGCTACCCACTTTGCAAAAAAACATGTCATCTTTGAGTGGAAAATTGAAAAATTTGATATATCTATCTTGGATTTTGGGCCGTTTCCTGTCACAGGCACTAGCCCGATCCACACAAGTGAGGTACCTTTTTATTAGAAGACTTTGGGGAATGCTGGGTGGAAGCAAGTTTGAACCTCTCCACAGATTCGAGTGCTTTCCATCACAGAAATGTGAGGAAAATGTTTTTTTGTAGCCAAAGTATGAGGTTCACAGAGATTCTGGGGAAAACAACCTGGTGGGAGCCATGCAAGTCACTCCATTGTGAATTCCCTTACATGTCTGTTTTTCCAAAATGTACAGGTTTTCCAGGTTTCCACAGGTGCAGGCTGATCGAGGGCCCTCATCAGGAGACTTAGGGGAACACAGAATAGTAGAACAAGTGTTATTACCAATTGTATTTCTCTGTGTATGTGCCTTCCAAATATAAGCCAATGGGTAAGAAAGGGGACATTTTAAGACATGTCCTCTAATTCACATGCTAGTATGGTACCCACTAATTTGGAGATGTGAAAATAGGAACTACTTCTAAACTCCATATCTTGTGCCCATTTGGGAAATACATAGGTTTCCTTGATACCTGTGAGAAAACAGGGCTGATTGCAGAGGCCCCCTAACTTTTTTGCCCCCATTTTTCACCTTATGTTGGTGTTTCCCTGACTTTAATGGTGCCCTGGGTACTGCTAACCAGTCTGAGGGCCTGTGCTCTGTATAAAATGAGGATGCAAATTAGGCTAATTATTATTGGCTATGTCAACCTGCCTATAGGTCCCTAGTATATGCTAGGGCATGTAGGGTTAGGGACCCCAGCATAGGCAGTGCACCCATAGGTGCACCACTGAAGTGCCCAGTGCCATTTTAAAGGCAGGCCTGCCTTGCTGGCTGCTTTTAACGTCAAGTTATATTAAAATTCGACTTTTGAATTAAAAGTACTTCCAAAACCCTAAACTACCTTATTTTTACATTTAAGTCTCCCCTAAGGTGTGCCCTCAGTGCCCCTAGGGCTGTGTGAAATAGCCACATTTATTTTTCCCTCACTGTAGTGACTGGCCTCCACAGGCTAAAATTGGGAGACTTTATTTTAATTAACAAAGTCCCAATAAGAGGCAGATACCTCAGGTTTGGTATCAAATTAATTGTTATAATAAATCCCACTCCTTGCTACTGTTGGATTTAATATAACTAGTTCAGGTAAAGAGTTTTAAAACTGAACCTGAAAGTTGCCAACTTCAGCTCTGTAATGCCCTTCTCTGATTGGCCAGCCTATGGTAGTCCGGCCAGGCTGCCTTTGATGAGGTGTGAAGTGGCCTAGGCAAAAGGATGTGCCTGGGAGAGAAGATCGGCCTCAGCAGATGGTGAAACAGGGTGGGGGGGGAGCAGCCAAACTGGCCTTCAAAGGCATGGAAGGACATTTGGAGCAGCTCAGAACTCCCCCCACCCCCCAATTTCCTGCAACCCTAGACAATGAGGTGCCCTCTTGATTAGAGTAGGAGAAGGCAGGAGATGGGTGTGTTTAGGATTTTTAGCCACACCAGTGGGCGGGCTCAGTCATATTTAACCTATAAAAATCAGTTTCAGCCATGTTGGAGTTTTGAAGAATGTTGCTCCCTGGGATTGATTTTTGCCACACTTCCCAGGAAGTGGTTGTCAAAGGGGGAAGGAGCCTGCCTGTAATTGGACAGTCACCCTCCCCTGCTTTCCACCCCGCGAGCAAGGATAAATATGGCAGAGCTCCACCCACACCTCAGATCCCTACAAGGAACAAGACAAAAAAGAAGAAGGACTGCCCTGTTGGACTCTTGACCTGCACCTGGACACTTCACTCTGAAGGACTGCACCAACTGCACACGTGGCCTTCACCACTAAAAGGACTTTGCCTGTCTTCTGATGCTTTGAGAAAGAACTCCCTGTTTGCTACAGGTACAAAGGAGCTGTCCAGACTCCCCTGCATCTAGTCCTGCAAGCAGAGAACAGCTGACCAGCGGCAATTTGAGGATTCTGACCAGGTGCATTCTGGGAATTGTAGTCCCAACTCCCAAGGGGCAACTCAGAGCTTCTGGAACCTTGTATCAAGTTGTGGACACTTGAGGACCCAAATAGAACCTCTGGAAGAAGATACAGAAGTTTGGAGACATTTGGAGCAACTCCATAAGTTGAAGAGGTGCATTGTGGGAAATGTAGCCCCAGACTCAAGAGGCAAACCAGAGCCTCTGAACCCTTGGCTGGTGCTATGGACCACTTTCCTGAATCAAGAAACACTTCTGAAAGTAAGTGTAACTGTGTTACCTCATGGGTGGCCTAAACTCTTGACTTTGTCCCTGCCTAGTGTGACCTTTTTTTAACCCTTTGAGTGATAGTTGTGTCTATGCATTAAAAAACATCAATTCTTAAAAAATTCAGGTCACCAAAGACCAACTTATCGCGACCTTCTCCTAGAACCCACCCATCAACACCACGGACACTGATGCAGCTGCCCGCAACTTCAGGCAATGGGTCAACACCTCTGCCAATACTCTTGCCCCAATCAAGAATCCCTCCAATAGACGCACAGACAGAAAAGCCTTCTGGTTTACCACCGACCTCCACAAATCTAAGCAAAGCTGCCGAAGACTCAAAAGAAAGTGGCGCCAAGATCAGACTCTGGACTACCACACAGCCTTCAAAAATGCCATCCGCAGACACCACCGACTCATCAGAGCCGCCAAAAGAACCGCCTTCAAAGACCGAATCAACAACAATGCACACAGCCACATGGAGCTCTTCAACATTGTGAAGGAACTCTCCAAACCCAGCGCCAGCACCAATGACATCCCGCCATCCCAAGACCCCTGTGACTCCCTAGCCTCCTACTTCCACTGCAAGATTGCAGACATCCACGACAGCTTCAGCACCCAGACCCCCTGGCAACCACCAACACCACAGATTCACCTCCGACCAACCTCCTGCTCTCCTGGACCCCCATCAATGACAATTATACCATCAAAATCATGAATACCATCCACTATGGCTCTCCATCTGACCCCTGCCCTGACCACATCCTCAACAAAGCTAGCTCCGTCATCGCACCACAACTACAGAAGATCATCAACAGCTCCTTCAAGTCTGCTTCCTTCCCAGAGAGCTGGAAACACACCGAGATGAACGCCCTCCTCAAAAAACCCAAGGCGGCCCAAAGGATCTCAAAAACTTCAAGCCTATCACCCTGCTCCTCTTCCCGGCAAACGTCATCGAGAAGGCCATCAAGAGACAACTAACCCGCTTCCTAGAGGAGAGCTGCACCCTTGACCCTTCCCAATCCGGATTCCGCAGCAACCACAGCACCGAAACCGCCCTCATCGCCGCCACCGATGACATCAGAACCATACTGGACAGTGGCGAAACCATGGCCCTCATCCACCTGGACCTCTTGGCCGTGTTCGACACCGTCAGGCACCGCACCCTACGCTCATGCCTCAGCAATGCTGGAATCCACGACAGAGCCCTGGACTGGGTCACCTCTTTTCTCACCGGCAGAACCCAGAGAGTCCGCCTCCCCCCATTCGGCTCAGAGGCCACCAAAATCATCTGCGGCGTACCCCAGGATTCGCCCCTCAGTCCGACCCTCTTCGACGCCTACATGGCTCCACTCGCTAACATCGCCCGATCCCACAACCTCAACATCATCTCATATGCCGCAACACCCAGCTGATCATCTCCCTCACCAAGGTGTCACGGTTTCGGGCAGGTCTGATCAGGACTCTGTTTGGGACACCCCTTGAGGTCACCGAATATCCTAAGGAGGTAGTGTACTGGGGCAGAAGAGCAGCTAAAGGCATATACGGAAAGGACAGGTATGGACAGGCACAGGAAACAGGAAAGTAAAAGCAGAGCAACTCTTGTGTGAACAAACAGGAAAAGGATTACTAATGGACAAACATGCTGGGGTTGTACACAGAGTAGGGCGCAGAACCTCCCACAGTAACAGGGAATGTCAATGCCTCTGTGCATTTTGCTCTTACAGATAGTCACCCTGCCAGTCCCATAAAAAGGAGGCAGCAGAAGTGATTCTGTCTCTGGACCCTAGAGCACAAACAAGGATAGTACTTATATACACACGACAAGCTCTTGTGGGTCCAGCTGGAAACACAGTGGCAATTCCTGGAACAACAGCAATAGCACACTGTCACTGTTAGGCACGAAACACAACGTATAACACTAGACAAGGAGGGGGGCTGGAATTGCCTCCTGGAGACCAGGAGCCAACCCCAGTACAAAGGAGGACACTTATACACTGGTGAAGACTGATAGAACACTTACCAGACACAAATACCAAGGGGAAACAGAAACAGAAGGGACAAACTAAGAGACAGAGGCAGGAACTGGGAAAAGGCTCAGGCTGAAGCAAAGGCAGGACTAGGACTGGAAAACAGGGCGCAAACGTCTGGCTGGAACAAACAGAGACAGGACTGGGAAACAGAGAGCAGGCTCTGGCTGGAACAAGCAAGGACAGGGCTGGAATACAGGGAGTAGGAATAAGCAGTAAACAGGACTGGGAAACAGAGAGCAGGTTCAGGCTGAAACAAGGCAGGAGCAGAACAGAGAAACAGGGAGCAGGTTCTGGAAGAAACAAACAGGTACGAGGCTAAGAGATAGGTAGCAGACTCTGGCTGGAGCAGGGCAGAGAAACAGGAAACAGGATCAAACTGGAACAGAACAGGAACAAGACTGGACCTCCATCCGAAAAAGGGGGTCTGTAACACAAAGGAATCGAGCTCCAATGCACAACGAAGGATCTTGAGGAAATGGCTGCTTATAAGCAGTTCCACGCTGCAGAAAACCCAGGTGGAATCACATAACTGGGCTGCACAGGAGAGGTCTCAGGTGTGTGTAGTTTCAGACACTTGCAAGTCCTGGAGGAGAGGATCCGGTGAAAAGGAGCAACTGGACTTCTCCCATAGAAAACAATGGGAAACAGAATCCAGGCTTTCCTGACTACCAGGCTGTACATTATGGGATTTGCATTCCCAGGAAGCAAATGTAGTACTACACAAGTATACCATGGCGAAAAGAGAAACAAACAGGAGTCAGCAAGGGACTCTAGATAAGTGTTCAAGGTGATTCCCAGGCTACCGACAGTCCCCTTACAGCGCCCTCTAGAAATGGGACGACAGAGTCGTGACACAAGGACTCCGCCAAGACCTACCTCCATGAAGGAATGAAGGCCATCGCCGAATGGATGAAGAGCAGCTGCCTCAAACTCAATTCCGACAAGACGGAAGTCTTCATCTTCATCTACACCCCCTCTGCATGGGATGACTCCTGGTGGCCTGCCACTCTCGGAATCGCTCTGACTCCCACCGACCACGCATGAAACCTAGGATTCATCTTGGACCCCTCCCTATCCATGACCCAGCAAGCCAATGCCATCTCCCCCAACTGCTTCAACACCCTCTGCATGCTCCCAAAGATCTACAAATGGATACCCACTGAAACCAGAAGAACAGTCACCCAGGCCCTCGTAAGAAGCAAGCTGGACTATGGCAATGCCCTCTACTCAAGAACCATGGCCAAACTCCAGAAGAGGCTGCAATGCATCCAGAACGCCTCTGCACGCCTCATCCTGGACATCCCCCTCCACTGCCACATCACAGACCACCTGAAAAACCTGCACTGATGCCCAGTCAACAAGAGAATCACCTTCAAACTCCTCACACACCCTCACAAACAACTGCACAACACCGGACCAGAATACCTCAACAGACGAATCTCCTTCTACACCCTGACACGGCATCTCTGCTCCGCCGACCTTGCCGTAGTAACCATCCAACGTGTCCGCAGAACTATTACCAGCAGTAGATCATTCTTGCACCGCGCTGCCAAAACGTGGAACACTCTTCCCACCCACCTGTGCCAGACCAAAGACCTCCTTGCTTTCAGGAATCTTCTCTAGACCTGGCTTTTCAAACAGTAGATGGGTGAGTAGTGTGCTTTACAAATCCCTGATTGATTGATTGATTGATATCTCTGGTTCTCCTTATCCAATTGTAATAATTTTGGTGTCATTTTGAAGATAAAAATATAATCTGTTTGGTGCTGGATTATTATTGTGCTTTACTTATTTACTGTTTTGTGATTTTTAAATGCTTTACACATTTGTCTCCTAAGTTAAGCCTTGTCGCTTGTTTGCGAAGCTACCAAGGGTTAGGCTGGGTTTAATTTATTGAGACCTAACTGGATCTAAGTGGGGGTCCTCAAGCTCAAGTGGGGGTATGTATAGGTACTTACATGCCCTTAACAGTAGAACACTTTCCAACAATACCTATTATTCACTCTTTGTATTTTACAATATGAATTCCTCTATACCCGGTACACAATAAAAAAACATTGCAAGGTGCAGCTCAGTTATTGGTTCTGGGTACCTAGAGTTCATGGAAAGTCCACAAACCCTATATTTCCACACAAACAGAAGGGTCCAGCAGGTGTAATGGTATATTGCTTTTGTAAATCAGCCATTGTGATGAGAAGTTACAAATCAAAATGTTCTCATAATTTGTTGTTTTATTTTAACACTTAGGGGCATATTTATAATCTGCGCTGAATCAGCATCATTTTAATTGCAGCTAATTCAGCGTAAACTCAATACCATATTCATATTCAAATATTAGCGTTAACGTAATTTTTTTGATGCATGAAACATCCTTGGGTCAATGAGACGCAAGTTAGGCGTTCCCGTCCAAAAAAAGACTCTAAGGCAAAAAAGATGCACGGGTGGGAGGCCGAGCCAAAAACTGACATTAACCCTGATTAGCGTGAAACTTTGTCGGCTGGGTCAGGGCAGGCGTTAAAATGAGGCAAACACATTACTACTTAAGGAAAACACACAGAAGCAACATTACCAACCCACAGGAGAAGATAAAGGTGATATTGATCCAGTTTGTGAGACGATGCAGAGGACAGCAACAACTACAGTATTCACCTCCACTACAATGTGGCCCACAAAGGCAACACAGAAGGCAGGAGAGGCTCTCCAGAACCAGGACAATCCTCCTTGGCCTCAGGGACCAGGACATCATTAGAACCTACAGACTGAACCGGCAAGCAATACTACACCTTTTGCACCACATTAAGCCACAAATCACAGCTAGCCTGCAGATCCCATACAACATATCACATGTGACAAAGCTGACAGCTGTCCTACACATGCTAGCAAGTGGCTCATTCCAAACAAAGGGTGCCCTGGTTGCTGGTGTCTCACAGCCGTCATTTTCTGGGTTCCTGCCAAAGGTGTTAGAAGCTATAATCTCCCTGACACCCCACCACCTCAGCTTTCCCAACACCCAGCAGAAGCAGCAGGAAACTGAACAGGAGTTCTATGAAATCCATGGCTTCCAGCATGTGCTCGGTGCAATTGACTGCATCCATGTCCGTCTCGTACCACCTGCAGCAACAAAACACTTATACCGGAATCGCAAGCACATGCATTCCATTAATGTGCAGGCCATAGTGGACCACCGGGGACTATTCATGAACATTTTAGCCAAGTATCCTGGGACTGTCTACAATGCCTTCATATTCTGGCACAGTAGGATCAATGAACAATTCCAGGATGGACAATATGGAAATAGCCTACTTGTGGGTAAGTCTACAAACCTAGCAATATACATACACAACACACGAAGTCTGTAGGACACACAAGACATACACCACTACATTAACACATGGCCAGGGTAACACAGATGTGCAGCTAACAACACATACGCACCATGCTGTGTAGAGCACTATCAGTGCACACCACAAACACATACACCCACATGTATGTAACAGACCCACTACTTGACAGGCACACCACATGAAGGGCAGGTGCAGACATGTACCCTTTGCTAACAGAAGAACTACACAGACCACTACAAGTGCCCACAAGTTGCCTACAACGTACACTTCACACACAGTACACCAAACAAAGAATAGCACAGCCATGTCAATGGCATACACCATGCCCATGTCATGTAAGCTCCATATAGCCACAGATCCCTCAAGTTATGCAGTGCAAATTACTGCCAGAACAAACATCAAATACCAGACAACTGCTGCCAATACCAACTACATCTAATCCACACATACCTGACTTACCTGTAGTGTGCAGAGACATCTGCCAGACGCATTGGCTCACACACATAAGAATACACGATCAATGCCCATCACATACCATGTGCCAGATGTACCTACTGTAGTGCCACCTCACATGCACCACTTACTGACCCACAATACCATCATGTCTGTACCTGATATAATGAATGGCCCACCATGGGCAGAGTCACTGTCAGACAGTGCAGATCATGGATGCCATAGTGGGGCCCTGTAGGAGAATACAGGACATCGCTGACCTCACACGCACTATGCCAAGGGACACATTTGCTAAGTAGTTGAGCTCCATCCCATAGCCTGCACTGTGCATGTTTTGACAGTATAAATCCTGATTCATGTGTTTGAAGATAGGAGAGACACTAGTAGCTATGTTGATCATCCTGTAACAATGGGATACACATCCTTGGACACCTCATGGTCTCCACAAACATTATCTGCCACTATGGATCACCAAGGGACTTCTGTGAAAACCCACAGTGCCCTTGTCATGGCCTGCACTGTATGTACAACTTTGCAGATGACCATTTCTTAATGACTTGAAGCCACATTGTAAATTGGCCACCCTCCCATGCAGTACGTAGTGTGGAAGGGGTGTGCAATGTTTGTTGCTAGAGGTCTGTCACCACAAGAAGCATTGAATGATGATGCTGACTCAGATGTAGGTATCACCTAAAACCTGAAGCAGTGCCAACAACAAACACCACCCCAGGGGTGCTGTTTGCAGGTTGCAATAAGGAAGTAGACTGTGCTTTGAACTCAGATGATTGTGCCACCAAAGTATGCTGCATACTGCTGCACACACAGAAAAAGCCAATTGTCCATCAAAACAGCATATCTATAGGGTGGTGCCCCTTCCTGCACAGATTCAGCTACCTCCATAGGGCAGCTAACCAAGTACCCTGGTGCAAGATAGGTAGTGTAGGTATACAGCTGCATATGAGCAACTGGCACAGAGGACAACACAAGGGTTGCCTAGGAACGTGTCACACATGGAGCATTCTTGCATAGTCTAAATGTTGCAGGACAGCGCAGTCGATTTCGGAGATGTGTTGGGCATTGTCCCTTACCCATTTCAAAGGCCCTAGTGTTGCACATCATCTACAATGAAACATGTAAAAATGGATGAGATGTTCAGGCTCTGTTGTGCTACCATGTTGCCACCACATCAGACCCCATTGTGTTGTGAGGATGTGTCATGTCCTCTCTAGTGATAGTACACTGTTACAAAGGTGCACTACACAACGCATGGTACATACATACTGACCATCAGTCAGGAATCCAAATCATTTGTCCCAGGTCCATGAGCCAAACACAAGATTGTTATGTCCAACAACCCAGTGCTGAGGAGACCTTACACAAGGCCAGGAACTCATACCATACCACAAACACATATGATTCACAACCAACTCAAACTATCAACTGCCATGCTACATGACAAACCTGTTGCAAGCCTTAACAACAACTTACTCCTTTAATCTTTTGCAGCGGATCAGGGTTATGGTACACAGCCATGGATAATGACCCCATTTCCCAACCCAAGCACAGCAGCAGAGCGTGCATATAATGAGGGACATCTGAGGACATGGACTATTGTGAAGAGGACATTTGACATCCTGAAGTCAAAATTCAGGTGCCTGGACATCACAGGAGGCAGCATTCTATTTGCCCCACACATCGTCTGCAAGATCATAATGACGTGCTATCCTGCACAACAAATGAGTGCGGATGAACATCCATTTTTATAAGCAGGTTGATGACCTGCCTGAGGAGGAGGATGGTGGTGAAGAAAATGAGGGGGAACAGAACAACACAGCTTCTGGGATATGCTGTAGACTGCACATGGTTGGGAACTTCTTCTTCACTTAATAATCACTTAACTCACCTTGTAGATTTTTTTCAATAAATACCTCACTCATTCACACAATCCGGCTTTGGTCTTTTCAACCCCCAAAACATAATCCTCAGGACTGAGTCTAACCTCAGGGAGCATGTTACAAACATTAACCTGAAAAGCACTGTAGTTACATCGCATGTGATGCGTAAGATTGTACTGTTACCAACACACACATCACAAATAGCCTCATCACTTGAATGTGACAACTGAAGGACACAATCTATGGACACAACATATGAATTGCATCCATGTTGGCAACTTGTACAACAATAGCTCATCACACACAACTACAATATGTCCAAATAGGAGCTAAACAAGGGCCACACACATGAGGCAGTGGATGCCAGAATTTTATAAGACAGTAATGTTTGAACAGACCACTGTCACAACTCAGTGTGAGATTTGCAATGGCTGCATGGAGACAAGGGGGGACATCATTGGTAACAATGGTCATCATGATTCGTCCATGTATGACAAGGAATGGAAGAATTTGGGCCTTTGCAGTACATCCATGGTAATCAGTCCTGCCACTGCCAGGGTTCCCAATCCTGACACAGGGTACACATGAGCTCACACTTTGCATTGACACGTCTGTGGAATGCACATCAGACTGGATGAGAACATATGCAAATAGGACTTCAGGTCCACCACACACAAACAACAACTATTGCTAAATGTAATGAGTTTAATCAAACATTTGTGGATGAAATATAACATGGGTGGAATGTAGGCAGAGTGTGTCAATCACAGTATGTACCAAATATGTACACATGTCAGACATATGTGTAGTCCACACACAATTCACCATAAACTCAAGATGTATATATGGTGACAGTTGTTGGGTACCATTACCTAGGTAGCATTCATCAGCCATCATCAACGATGCCCAAGATGTGTATGTTGTCTTAAATGTTATGCTCCGTAAGACAACTACACACATCACATAAGTAAACATAATTCACAATCACATACCAGAACTGTTGCATAATACTGACTGCCATACATATGTGGATATAATGTAGTCACACATGTGCATGACGTGCAAAAATGCATGCTGTTGACTCTATAACACACACATCGGTGTAACAGACCAATCACACCCAAATCACAATCTTGCATGGACTACCACATGTGGCCATACACAATATGCCACACTGCAGCACAGCCCATTCCATTTATATGTTGATACAGGGTGTATCAATGGACAATGGAACAAAATAACGCAATCAGGAATAGAGTCAAAAAAATGAAAGCAAATGTGTCGAAGAAATCCGCAAACACAAAGTATATGACCTATGGGCCCTTAACGTAAATTCCAACTTCGCACTCCTCTCAATGCTGATTTTCTGTTAATCTGACACATGAAGGTAATGCGCCAAAAAAAGATGCAGGTGGTCATGTGTCTAAAATACTCATGAAAATATCAAATGCGTGCAGTAAATACATGCATAACAGAAAATGTGACGCATGGGACAGGAAGTGATATAATTGGAAATCCTGTTTACAGGCATGGTACAGTGGGTGTACTTTCACTTTCTCTTTACAGTTTGTGCCTCTTTTGACTGTGTGGTTGTTTCCTGGAGTTGGTGGTGTGTTTTTGCTCTGTATTGAATCTTATGGTGTCCCTCCTGTTGTGTTTTTTGTATTTTTGCCTGTACTTTGTCCCAGTGTCACTAAATGTGCGTGTTGTTTGTGTTTATCATTGTACTTTTACTGTAGGGTGTCTGTTCGGGATAGTTGGTAAGTTGGTTTAGTTGAGATTAATTTTTGTTTTTTAAGTTTCCTTTCTAATAATTTTTTTATTTTTATTTTATTGTCAACCTGTACCTGGTAGTTATGTCTGGTAGGGGGAGGTTGACAAGGATGGGAGAGGAAGAGCTGGGAGGCTTTGTGTGGCTGGTAGCCCACTACCTGCCATTCATGTTGGAGATGGGGGGGCGTGTAATCCAAGGTTACTGGATGGAGACAAGGTGGCTGCAGTGGAACAAGGTGCTCCACCACCTAAAGAGGATCTACACAAGCAGCAGGAATGAGCACCAGCGCATGCATCGCTGTGCAGATCTGGTGGCCAGGGACCAGGATCTGCTTGACCATCTTCATGTGGTGAACGGTGGCCCTGTTGGTGAGTCTCCCATTGGCATACTATTTACTGTTCACCACTCTTGAATGACAGCAGCAGATGTGTTGGAGTGCTGCATGTAATGCTTGTGGTTAGGTTGCATGCAACCAGAATTAAGTGTAACTGTGCCAATCTAGACATGGAGTTCACATGTCCTACCATTATACCAATGCAGGTCAGATGTTTGGTGAGTCATGCACAACCCATACATTTCATGGGTCATGGTAACACCTGTGCCTTGGCATAGTGTCATGTATGATACACCAACACACTGCCAGCATACCATACTCAACTGGATTGTGTCAACAAAGTACGGCAATCCATGTATAGCACTACATTGTCATCATTTTACACACATGATCCCTGCCTTTATGTTAGCAAAGGGGGCTTACCTGGCAATGGGACATTTAATACAATCAGACAACTTTGCCACATCAGTCATGGATTACTTAACGCATGGTCATTGCAGACCAAGTATTGAGCTGTATTTCCAACACAAAGGGGGTCATTACAACATTGGCGGTAAAAGCCGCTTACCGCCGTACAGAAGATCGCCAAAACACCGCAGTGGCCGCGGAAATCCGCCACAGCTATTATGGCTCACATCCCGAAATCCGACAAAATTCAGACACCCACACAAGTCCGCCACACCAAAGGTCAGTGATAAACTGGCAAAAACAAAATCTCCACCGTCACGCCAACAGAAATATGCCCATGCTATCACGACCCACGAATCCACGCGGCGGTCTTTCAACCGCGGTATTCCATTGGGGGTACACACCGCCGCGCTCAAAATACACACACATCTCCAAAACACCACCACATTGGACAATTCGAAAGACACACACCTGATACACATACACACACCACTCCCACACACTCAATACAATATAAAACACACACCCATATCACCCACAAACCCCTACGACAACAATTGCGACAGAAGGCCAGAGTGAGACACCACCATCCACAAACTAGCAGCCACAGGCACTCAACACCATCACCCACACAACTTCCACGTACAAAACACCACTCACCACTACATATCACCACACTTATCAACACATACACCACCCCACACATCACCTACACCACCCCATGGCACGGCAAAGACACCCCAGGTTCTCGGAGGAGGAGCTCAGGGTCATGGTGGAGGAAATCGTACGGGTAGAGCCACAGCTATTTGGATCACAGGTGCAGCACACCTCCATAGCTAAGAAGATGGAGTTATGGCAAAGAATAGTCGACAGGGTCAACACAATGGGACAGCACCCAAGAAATCGGGACGACATCAGGAAGAGGTGGAACAACCTACGGGGGAAGGTGCGTTCTGTGGTCTCCAGACACAACATCGCGGTACAGCAGACTGGCGGCGGACCCCCACCTCCTCCCCCACAACTAACAACATGGGAGAAGCAGGTCTTGACTATTTTGCATCCTGAGGGCCTCGCAGGAGTCGGTGTAGGAATGGACTCTGGTAAGTAAAATCTTAACTATCATATCCCCCACCCTACCTGCATGCTATCACATACCCCCACCCTCGCCCCCACCACTATCACTCCAACTCCTCACAAATGTACCAATATCACAAACCACCCATCCCAACACCAAGCCCTGCATGACACAACAAAGCATGGACACCCATCACTAAAGCATGCCCACTGCACATACCCATAACACCCCCCTCAACCATCATCACACAAGCCCACACACAGGAATGCTAGCACTGGGGTACACGGTCACCCACCCATTGCACACCATGAAACACACAGATGCAATAATCATGCCTTTACACCCCTGCAGGACCACTACCCAACGTCACCAAACAGGAGGGTCCAGACATCTCCACCCCACCCACAGAAGAGGCCAACAGTGATGACAGCAGCTCTGTCCACCTGGATCTAGATGACTAGCCCGGACCATCGTGGGCCTCGGGACAGTCGGTTCCCCTCACACAGGCACAGGCCACCACAGACCTTCCACCCTCTGGTAACACCAGCACAGCACCCACCCAGCGGGCCCATACCTCCGTCCCCAGGACACGTCAATCAGCTGTGTGTCCACCACTACAGGGAATCCAGGATAACCCACCACCCCAACAACAGGGACCTGGGGGCAGTGGTAGTGGGCACATGGTCCAGGGGACTGAGGCACAGAAACACAGGGGAACTGGGAGGGTTGCTGTGCGACAGGGGGCGGACAGGCATAGGGAACCCACTCTCCACGAGGCCCTCTCCTCCATCATGGGAGCATACCACTACTCCCAGGAGACGATGGCAACGGTACTGGCCAAGTTTCAGGCGACCCAGCGCCTGCAGGAGGAACAGTATTTGGGCTTCAGGGAGGAATACAGAACCATCAGCACCGCCCTGGGCACCATCGTAGGGTTGCTGAAGGAGATACTTAACACCAGGAGGGACACTCTGGCACTCCAAGGGGCCCCTGACACTAGCATGGACGATGAACTGCCCACCACCTCCGCCGGCGCTAGTGGACAGGAGGCACCACCACAGGACCACCACACCAGCACCCCACCCCCTGCAGACGGAGAACCACCCTGCAAGCGGTCCCTGAGAACCAGGAACAAGACAGAGCACGATGCCAAGACCCCACCAAGAAATAAGACCACCCTGATTGTCATCCTACTGTCCCACTTTGTAACCCTGCCCATATTGGAACTGCCCCAGCTCCACTTCCTATGCCCATATGGGCAATGCACCTATGAGACTAATAGACTGGACTCTACCATGGACATTACTCCACCATCACCCCTCACCATTTTACAACCCCCCTCCAATATTTAGCACTGCAATAAACACCCTTGAAGCACAAAACAATCTGGAGTCAGTCTGTGATTTTGAAAATGTGTATTAGCAATGACAGTGACAAAATGCGTTCTCAAATGTAATGTCAACATACTTATGTCACACATCTCAAGTCCATGAGGAATCTAAGCAGATGACACGCGTTGGAAACCACACCTGTGAAACCGTAATGGAAATGTACAACTCAGTTACCATATACTGGTTGAAATCGACAGACAGGATAGAGGTAGAAGTGTGAAAGTACTCGTAGTAGGCAGGAATCTATTGCTGGATAACTGAGTCCCTGTTGTCAATGTCTTCTTCCTCTGCTTCCTCCTCGTCACTGTCCACAGGCTCCACAGCTGCCACAACACCGTCATCTGGACCATCCTCCTGCAGAAAAGGCACCTGTCGTCGCCAATCCAAATTGTGAAGCATACAGCAGGCCACGATGATCTGGCACACCTTCCTTGGTGAGTAGAATAGGGAACCACCTGTCATATGGAGGCACCTGAACCTGGCCTTCAGGAGGCCGAAGGTGTGTTCGATCACCCTCCTAGTCCGCCCATGGGCCTCATTGTAGCATTCCTCTGCCCTGGTCCTGGGATTCCTCACTGGGGTCAGTAGCCATGACAGGTTGGGGTAACCAGAGACCCCTAATAGGCACACCCGGGGGCCTCTGGAGTTGACCCATCACATAAGGGATGCTGCTATTCCGCAGGATGTAGGCGTCATGCACTGAGCCAGGGAACATAGCATTTACCTGGGAGATGTACTGGTCTGCCAAACATACCATCTCTACATTCATCAAATGATAACTCTTCCGGTCCTGTACACCTCCTGTGGGGGGGGGACCAGAGCTACATGGGTCCCATCAATGGCACCTATGATGTTGGGGATATGTCCAAGGGCATAGTCCAAGAGGATATGTCCAAGGGCATAGAAGTCACCTTTTACTGTAGGCAAATCCTCAACCTGAGGAAAAACGATGTAGCTCTGCATGTGTTTCAGCAGGGCAGACAACACTCTGGACAACACGTTTGAAAACATAGGCTGGGACATCCCTGATGCCATAGCCACTGTTGTTTGAAATTACCCACTTGCAAGGAAATGGAGCACTGATAGTACCGGCACTTGAGGGGGGATTCCTGTGGGATGGCGGATTGCTGACATCAGGTCAGGCTCCAACTGGGCACACAGTTCATGGATTGTGGTACGGTCAAACCTGTAGGTGATGATCAAATGTCGCTCCTCCATTGTCAACAGGTCCACCAGCGGTCGGTACACAGGAGGATTCCTCCATCTCCTCACATGTCCCAGCCGACGGTGCCTAGGAAGGACAACAGCGACCACAGAGTCAAACAACTCAGAGGTATGTACCCACAGTCTACACAGAACACCATTCATACACAGAATCTGGCCTGTATTTGTGTTGTGCGACAAGGCCTAGGTCTGTGTGACGCAGTTGGTAATTAGGCCATGTGGGCCCCTGAAATGGCGGCTGCCTGACCTCTAAACTGGGACAATGGGATGTGAGGTAACTGCGCTGGCGTTATACACCGTCGCGGTGGGCGGTCGAAGACCGCGGTGCAATGCTGCAGGAGCCAATGACGATGTACGCCGGCGGTGATATTTCGCACCGCCGCGGACGTGACCGGCGCAGACATGACTGTCATTTTCTAGCTGTTCAATCACTCAATTACTGATTTTCAACAGGAGAGGACCTACACTGCAAGTGCTGCTGTGACCTCGGTCTGGAAGAGACAATGGCTTGTGCGTCTGGGGAAAGGGCCCCTGCCTTCACTGCAGAGGAGTTGGAGAAGCTCGTGGACGGGGTCCTCCCCCAGTACACGCTACTCTACGGTCCTCCAGACCAACAGGTAAGTACACATGGAGCACGTTGTATGGGCTATGCCTGCGTGGAGAGGGCTCGTTGTAAGAAGGAAGGGGGCACAGTTCTGCGTGCATGAAGGACTGTGAATGCATGTGCCACATGGCAAGGCTAGGGATGTGGGCCACTCAGTTCGACGGGCAGTTGCTAATGACTTCTCTTCTTCCCCTGTACATTTCATGTAGGTCAGCGCCCACCAGAAGAAGGATATTTGGCGTGCCATCGTCAAGGACGTCCGGACCCTGAGAGTCTACCACAGATGGAGCACCCACTGCCATAAAAGATGGGAGGACATTCGCCACTGGAGCAAGAAGACGGTGGAGGCTCAGCTGGGGATGGCCTCCCAACGTGGGGGGTGCCCGTCGCACCATGACCCCCTGATGTTCTGGATCCTGGCGGTGGCCTACCCTGAGTTGGAAGGGTGTTTGAGGGCATCACAGCAGACACAAGGGGGTGAGTACAACATCATTCAGCGGACTTTGCGTGCAGTGAAGGTGTCTAGGTGGGGGAGGAGGGCTGTGGGCTTCCCTAGGCCAGAGCGAGTTCCGTAGGCTAGGCCCCTCCGTAATGCAGGCCATGTGGCACTCCACCCCTCCTCTGTAGAGCGCCAAGTACAGGTATACATGCCCCTGTGTCATCTATGTGTGCAGATGTCGACCATAGCCATGTAGGCCATATCCCAGGAACTGCATCTGTAGAGCCCAACAGCGCGGCGTAGTGCAGGGGGCTGCTGTGTCTGTATTGTCTGCCAACGGTAGCGGTAAGCCATGCACTCAACCTGTCTTTCTTCTGTTGTCCCCCCCTTTTTGTGGTCTCCCTGTTCTTGTGTGCATCAGCATCATCAGGCATAGGCACAGTGGCACCGGAGCACGAGGGAGCTGCATCCCACATGGCCATGGAGGGCCACACCACGGACTCGGAATACACCAGTGGGACGGAGGGCGAGGGGAGCCTCACGGCGGTCACAGGATCTGCAACCAGCGACACAGACTCGTCCTCCGATTGGAGCTCCCTTGTGGTGGCGGCAAAATCTGTGCCCCCCCACTTCTACAGGTAGAGCCGCCACCCCCCCTACCAGCACCGCCAACCCAGCAGCCCCTCAGCCTTTGCCCGTGCCCGCTCACCCAGGAGGGTGGGCATCACCTTCGCCCCAGGTACCTCAGCCCCTGCCCTTGTCACCTCTGCTGCCCTCAGTGAGGAGGCCATTGACCTCCTCAGGTCCCTCAGTGTTGGGCAGTCTACCATTTTGAATGCCATCCAGGGTGTAGAAATGGAATTGCAACACACAAATGGAGGGCATTCATTCTGGTCAGGCTGCCCTTCATCAAACCCTGCAAACTCTGGCCTCAGCACTGATGGCAGCCATTTTCCCTGTCTCTAGCCTCCCCCTCCAACTTCCTCCACCCAGACCCAATCCCCTGTACCCCAGCCTATCCCAAGCACACCATCAGACCAGCCTGCACACGCCGCACCACACAAGGGGAGCTCAGGCAAACATAAGCACCACACATCCCACAGGCACTCACGCAAGCATCACACACATACAGACACACCAACATCCACTGCCTCCACTGTGTCCCCCTCCTCGTCGTCTCCCTCCTCCCTCCCAGTCTCGTCTACACTCTCACCTGCATGCACTACCACTACAGCCACTACGTCCCGCACCAGCACACCCACCACCACACCCCGCTCACGTGCACTCACCACCCCCACTACCATTCACACGTCCCCTGTGTCCTCGCCCAGTGTGTCTGTGACGCCCCCTCCCAAAGTATACAAATGCAGGCACACACCCACCCAACATATATCCACCTCACGTCAGCCTCCAGCGCATGCACCTGCACCCAAAGCCACAAAAGTTACACCTCCTACAACCACCTCCTCTTCCTCCACTCCCAAACCCCCTCCAGCTACCCATCCCAGTGTTCCTAAGAAACTTTTCCTCACCAAGCTTGACCTCTTTCCCACCCCCCCTCCAATTCATAGGTCCCGTACTAGCAACTCAGCCAAAAAATCTCCGGGACCAGTGGTGCCTGTTGTTAGAGGTATGTGGAGTGCACCGGGCACCAGGGCAGCCAGTGTGACACGGAGCCACAGCACAGCCAGTCCCCCCCCTGTGAAGCACCAGAATTTGGACAGTGCCCGGCAGGAGAGGGGGAAGACTCCAGCCAACAAAGCCGCTCACAAGGGTCCCGGGGGGAGTGTCGACTCAGCTGTGACTCCTCCCAAGGTGGGGAAAGGGCAGAAGAAATCGCCAAAGTCTGGGAGAAGCAGCACGGCAGAGAAGACCACCATCATCTCCGCTGCCCAGGAGGCAACTGCCAGCCCAATCGTCACTGGCCAGGAGGCCACCGCCAGAGTCAGTGCCCATGAGGGCAGCCCGATCGTCACTGGCTAGGAGGCCACCGCCAGAGTCACTGCCCGGGACGGCAGCCTGATCGTCACTGGCTAAGAGGCCACAGCCAGAGTCAGTGCCCAGGAGGCCTCCGCCAGCCACAGCCCAGCTGCCCAGGAGGGCCCCGGCAGCCACAGCCCAGCTGCCCAATGAAGGACCGCCAGCCCCAGCCCAGGTGGGCAATGAAGGACTACCATGGCAAGCACCGCTGAACAGGGCAAAGACCGCCATGGCAAGCACCGCTGAACAGGGCAAGCACCGCTGAACAGGTCAGAAACTGCAAACTCAAGCACCGCTGAACAGGGCAAAGACCGCTGAACAGGTCAGAAACTGCAAACTCAAGCACCGCTGAACAGGGCAAAGACCACCATGGCAAGCTCCGCTGAACAGGGCAAGCACCGCTGAACAGGTCAGAAACTGCAAACTCAAGCACTGCTGAACAGGGCAAAGACCGCCATGGCAAGCTCCGCTGAACAGGGCAAGCACCGCTGAACAGGGCAAGCACCACCAAGTCAAGCACCGCTGAACAGGGCAAGCACCGCTGAACAGGGCAAGCACCGCCAAGTCAAGCACCGCTGAACAGGGCAAGCACCGCCGAACAGGGCAAGGACCGCCAACTCAAGCACCGCTAGCCCATGAGCGGCAGGGGCAGTGACGCAATTGGGACCGTCACGGGGGGAGTGATGCACTGTGGGCACCAGTCCCCCTCCAGAACCAGTGGAGACATGCATCCACTACCTCTGTCCTTGACAAGATGAAGCACTCTGGGCACCAGTCCCCCTCCAGAACCAGTGGAGACATGCATCCACTACCTCTGTCCTGCACAGGATGAAGCACTCTGGGCACCAGTCCCCTCCAGAACCAGTGGAGACCTGCATCCACTACCTCTGTCCTGCACAGGATGAAGCACTCTGGGCACCAGTCCCCCTCCAGAACCAGTGGAGGCTGTTATCCACTTGAGAGACTGTGGCTTTGCACTCCCCAGGATGGTACAGTGGGCAAACCACCCACTGTAGAGACTTGAGAGACTGTGGCTTTGCACTCCCCAGGATGGTACAGTGGGCAAACCACCCACTATAGAGACTTGAGAGACTGTGGCTTTGAACTCCCCAGGATGGTACAGTGGGCAACTCACCCACTGTAGAGACTTGAGAGACTGTGGCTTTGCACTCCCTATGGTACTCAATGGGCATGGAGCCCCCTTGTGGATCTGGCGTGGTGCACTTATCCGGCTGAGGTGCCCCCCTTTCCCTTCCCCCTGAGGTGCCTGTTGCATTGCTATCTGATGACCCAGCAGTGTTCTCTCCGTTTGGATCAGGTATCTAGTGTGGGACTCGCCCATGCATTTTGGGCCCAGTGGTCCACGGACAATGACTAGTGCATTACCTGCACTACTAATCGTGGTGTATATTTTGTTTAATGTGTATATATATATATATATAGATATTTGGTTACTGTATTTTGATATATTACAATGGTTCCACTCATTTCCTTTTGTCTTTGCATTCTTCCGGGGGTTTTGAGGGTTGTTACTGTAATGTTTGGATATGCATTGGTGTGTGTGTTGTAGTGGGTGAGGGTCGGGGTGGGGGTGCGGGTGTTGCATGTGTGTGTCCCTGTCTTTTGCCTCCCCCTCCCCTGTGTCGTAGGTGCAGTACTCACCGTTGTATTCGCTGCCGGCGTTGATGATCGTCGAATAGGAGCAGGAAGACTAGTGCAGGAAGAATATGGAGTTCAGGCTCCATGGTGCCCTCCTTCCTCGTGGAGTATGTAGAGGTGAGCGTTTTCCCTTTGAAATGGCTGTTTCCGCCGTGTTTTTATCCGCGGTGAATCCGTCCCGGAAAAGGTGGCGGATTGGTAGGTTGTGATACTGTGGGCGGTACTTTGTCTCCCGCCTGTCTGTTGGTAGTGACCGCCGCGCTGTTTGTCTGTACCGCAGTGGTGGTCGGAGTGTTAAAGTGGCTGTCTTTGTTGTCGGTTTCCGCCACGGTCATAATTCCCATTTTTTTTAACCGCCGGCCTGTTGGCGGTCTTACCGCCGCTTTAACACCGTCCGCCAGGGTTGTAATGACCACCAAAGTGCCTCTGGGTGCCTTGCAGGGAATGCCAGAATACCTGAGTCAATTGTCTTGCAGACCACCAAGGTAGTGTCATGTATTTGTCAACCAAATCCCCCTCAAACCATGGAGTTCCATCTTCTATAGATTGGCCACATGTGGTTGTTGCAGGGTGTAGCACTACATGAGTCTCAGGCCCAGTGTAAGTGCGCAAATGTGTGGCTCTCACTCACCTGAGTGTCACTGCGATCGTGAGTTTGCAGTAGTTTGTCTGTTGCACTGTTTTACACCACGATGACTAGCTCACTCCTGTAAAATAGTACACACTGTAATATGTTGTCCACTAGAAGTGACAGTGATGACACTTAGGGCCAGATGCAGGAAACACTTTGCGACTCGCAAACGGCAAATTTTGCTGTTTGCGACTCGCAAATGCGTGTTTCCCATGCAGAAATGCATTTTGCGAGTCGGAACCGACTCGCAAAATGCATTTCCGAATCGCAAATAGGAAGGGGTGTTCCCTTCCTATTTGCGATTCGCAGTGGAATGCAATTCCATTGCGGTCGCAAATGGAGTCGCAGTTACCATCCACTTGAAGTGGATGGTAACCCACTCGCAAACGAGAAGGGGTCCCCATGGGACCCCTTCCCCTTTGTGAATGGACCCAAAACTATTTTTCAGGGCAGGTAGTGGTCCAAGGGACCACTACCTGCCCTGAAAAAATACCGAAACTAAAGGTTTCGTTTTTTTTTTTAAGTGCAGCTCGTTTTCCTTTAAAGAAAATGGGCTACTCTTAAAAAAAAAAAACTGCTTTATTTAAAAGCAGTCACGAACATGGAGGTCTGCTGACTACAGCAGGCCTCCATGTTTGCGAGTGCCTATAGTCGCTATGGGGCCGCAATTTGCGACCCACCTCATTAATATTAATGAGGTGGGTCTTTGCGACCCCATAGCAACTCGCAGACGGTGTCTGAGACACCGTTCTGCATTGCAAATTGCGACTTGCAATTTGCGAGTCGCTCCGACTCGCAAATTGCAAGTCGCAATTTGCAATAATGCTACATCTGGCCCTAAGGCCCATATTTATACTTTTTGACGCAAATCTGTGGTGGCGCAGATTTGCGTAAAAAAGTATAACGCCGGCTACCGCCATTCCAATACACCAGCCGGGTGTCATATTTATGGAATAAAGCCGGCGCTGTGGCGTGGTTAGCGTCAAAATAAATGACTCTAACTGGGCAGCGGAGGCGTAGGGAAGACTGGGGGTGGTGCATCAAAGAATGGTGCAAGTCAGGTTAGAGTCCAAAATATTGACTCTAACCTGACTAGCGTCATTTTTTGACGCACAACCCCCATGGAAATGACTCCTGTCTTAGGAAAGACAAGAGTCATGCCCCCCTGTCCAATGGCCATGCCCAGGGGACTTCTGTCCCCTGGGCAGGGCCGTTGGGCACAGTGGCACGTAGGGGGCCAAGTTAGTCTCCCCATGCCACTTCTACATAAATAAAAAAATACTTACATTTACTTACCTTTACTTACCGTAGATGGGTCCCCCCATCCATGGGTGGATGAGGGTGGCAGAGAGTGTCCCTGGCGGTAGGGAAGGGCACCTGGGGACTTCTTCCATGGTCAGAGACCATGGAAATGAGCCCACAGGTCCCTTAATGCCTGCCCTGACTCAGGTGTTAAAAAATTACTGTAAACCGGTTTAGAGTCATTTTTTAAGGCCTTCCCCCTCCTGTGCATCACTTTTGAACGGCAGCATAAATAAGGCGCAAATGCCTTTGAGTCATTTTTTGCCCGGGAACGCCTACCTTGCATGTCATTAATGCAAGGTAGGGTTCCACAGTAAAAAAATGACTCTATCTCCATAAATGTGGTGCTAGACGGGTCTAGCGCCAAAGTATAACTATAGAGTTAAGTTTGCGCCAAATTTGCATTAAAAAAAAATACGCAAATCTGGTGCAAACAGAGTATAAAGATGCCCCTAAACATGGTTTTCTATCCATATCTTACAGGTCGACCTGCCCCCTATACCATTGGCGAAGTGGCTCTATTTGAGGACCCAGATGTCCCATGTAAGTGTGATAATGTCTGTCCTGTGTCTTAATTGAGGGTTTGGTGTGAATGAGCCATGTGTGTTGCACACAATGCGAGAAGTGATGAGCTGTCAAATGATCCGATATCAAAGTAGGCTGTGTGGCGACATTGTGTCCCATTTAATGGTTCCCCACGCACGAGCAGAGAGTCATATCTTGTGAGGCTTGTGGTGCACAATGGGCAGCACAGTATAAACAAGGTGATGACAAGCCACATGCAGGCCCATATGTTATTAAGAAGTGCACCACTGTGAGAATATTGGCACTCGGATACACCCTCATTCTCACAACACAGTGACACACCATTTTGAACACAATTTGGTGCATCCCTGTATTGTAATGTGTATGTAGGACTGGGTGGGCAATTGTCCATCAGCATGGTGCTCCATATTTTGTACTCCATGTACGTGACACTTTGGTGGAATGTAATAGGCAAGCATGCAGCTCAAGGCCAGACGTGTGCTGGCATGGATATGGGTGTGTAAGGAATAGTATTGGCAGATCAGGTATTGATTGGTGTCTACACCTGGACACATGGATGTAGATGTGATAGACCAATGGATACCGGCGTCCTAGTTGGCAGCCCTCCTAACATATGGTCCACTCCCTGACTCCATGTATGAATAGGCATGCCTTGGTAGATGACCTGGACAGTTGAGATGATGGATTGCATGGCCATCCCCCCCGAGGCACAGGGTGTGAGGAACAACACATTTGTAGGTAGCTGAGATGCTCACAGTGTAGGTGACAGTCATATTGATCAGGCTTGCATGTGTACATATCAACACTTACCCCCTTATGGTTACCAACTGCATCCCATACTCCCAGTAACATATTCAAGTTACTGGTGATGTATGGTTGAAAATTGATACAGATGATGATGTAGATTGGCCCTGATCGATGTGAAGTTGACACTGCCATTGCATTGTTACACATGGCACAAAATCAATGCACATATAATTTAGTTTTGTTCCAAATCTTGTTGTGCATCGCTTTGGTGTCAATGAAATTATGCTAAGGCAGCATTGTCATTGTATTTATTTGGCCCATTGTTTTACCTGGAATGTGAATTGGAATGCATGTGCAATTAGATGTAGAGTGTAAGCTAATAATCTGTACAAACTCCACACAATGCTAACACTGATGGTTGTCTGTATCAATTTAACAGCTGGTAACATGAACAATGAAGAACTGCGGGCATTTCAGAAGAGGGCAGTCTGCTGCAGGCACATCCTGGTAGTGGAATCTGGGTTACGGAGGATGGCATGCCGCTATCGCAGGAAGTTAAAGCTGTTTGACAGCTCTCATTTGCTGGAACCGGAGTGTTTGCTTTCACTTGGTGGGAGTTGTAGGAATGTACCATCTTACTTGGCATGTTACCCCCATTTTTTACTTGTGTGTCAGTTTGTTTTTGCCTGTCTCACTGGGGTCCTGTTAGCCAGTACCCCAGTGCTCATAATTGTGGCCTGAATGTGTTCCCTGTGTGGTGCCTAACTGTGTCACTGAGGCTCTGCTAACCAGAACCTCGGTGCTTATGCTCTCTCTGCTTTTAAAATTGTCACTGCAGGCTAGTGACCATTTTCACCAATTCTAATTGGCACACTGGAACACCCTTATAATTCCCTAGTACATGGTACCTAGGTAACCCAGTGTATTGGGGTTCCAGGAGATCCCTATGGGCTGAAGCATTTCTTTTGCCACCCATAGGGAACACAGACAATTCTTACACAGGACTGCCACTGCAGCCTGAGTGAAATAACCTCCACGTTATTTCACAGCCATTTTACACTGCACTTAAGTAACTTATAATCACCTATATGTCTAACTCCCACTTGGTGAAGGTTAGGTGCAAAGTTACTAAGTGTGAGGGCACCCTGGCACTAGCCAAGGTGCCCCCACATAGTTCAGGGCAATTTTCCCGGACTTTGTGAGTGCGGGAACACCATTGCACATGTGCACTACATATAGGTCAATACCTATATGTAGCTTCACAATGGTAACTCCAAATATGGTCATGTAACATGTCTAAGATAATGGAATTGTCCCCTCATGCCAAATCTGGTATTGGGGTGCCAATCCCATGCATCCCGGGGCTCCAGCATGGACCCTGGGTACTGCCAAACCAGCTTTCCGGGGTTTTCACTGCCGCTACCGCTGCTGGCAACCCACAGATAGGCTTCTTCCCTCCTGGGGTCTGGGCAGCCCAGTCACAGGAAGGCAGAACAAAGGATTTCCTCTGAGAGAGGGTGTGACACCCTCTCCCTTTGGAAATAGGTGTTTAGGGTCTGAGAGTAGTAGCCTCTCCTGGCCTCGGGGAATGCTTTGAAGGGCACAGATGGTGCCCTCCTTGCATAAACCAGTCTGCACCAGTTCAGGGATCCCCCAGCCCCTGCTCTGGCATGAAACTGGACAAAGGAAAGGGGAGTGACCACTCACCTGTCCATCACCACCCCAGGGGTGGTGCCCAGAGCTCCTCCAGTGTGTCCCAGACCTCTGCCATCTTGAATGCAGAGGTGTGAGGGCACAATGGAGGCCTCTGAGTGGCCAGTGCCAGCAGGTGATGTCAGAGACCCCTCCTGGTAGGTGCTTGCCTCACTAGGTGGCCAATCCTCCTCTGAGGGCTATTTAGGGTCTCTCCTGTGGGCTTCTCTTCAGATACCGAATGCAAGAGCTCACCAGAGTTCCTCTGCATCTCCCTCTTCGACTTCTGCCATGGGTCGACCGCTGACTGCTCCAAGATGCCTCCAAAACTACAACATAGTAGCAAAAAGACTACCAGCGACATTGTAGCACATAATCCTGTCGGCTTTCTCAACTGTTTCCTGGTGGTGCATGCTCTGGGGGCTGTCTGCCTTCACCCTGCACTGGAAGCCAAGAAGAAATCTCATGTGGGTCGACGGAATCTCCCCCCTGCTAACTCAGGCACCAAACCTCTGCTTCACCGGTCCTCTGGGTCCCCTTTCATCGGGAGCGTGGTCCCTGGAACAAAGGAGCTGGATCCAAGTGACCCCGACAGTCCAGTGGTCCATCTGTCCAAATTTGGTGGATGTAAGTCCTTGCCTCCCCACGCCAGACAGTAATTCTGTGTACTGCGTGGGCTTCTATGCACTTTTGCAAGGAATCCTTCATGCACAGCACAGCCCAGACCAGATCCCCAGCACTCTGTCCTGCATTGCTCAACTCGCTGAGTTGACCACTGGCTTCGTGGGACCCTCCTTTGTTGTGTTGAGACAACTGCCATGCTCAGTTTTCTTGAACCCATGTTCAAGTTCTTCAGCGGGTGCTGCCCACTTCTGCATGGGCTCTCTGTGTTGCTGAGCTCCCCCTCTGTCTTCTCCTCCAAGGGGCGACCTCCTGGTCCTTCCTGGGCCTGGGCAGCACCCATTTTCTCCAACTGCGACCATTGCAGTTAGCAAGGCTTGTTTGCAGTCTTTCTGCGTGGAAACAACTCTGCATCCTCCAGCATGCCACAGGACATCTTCTGTGTGAAGGAGAAGTTCCTGGCATCTTCTGTTGTTGCAGGATCTTTGGCTTCTTCCACCCAGAGGCAGCCATTTTGAACCTTCATCCAGGGTTTAGTGGGCTCCTGCCCCCCCCTGGACACTTTCGTGACTCTTGGACTTGGTCCCCTTCCTTTGCAGGTCTTCAGGTACAAAAATCCGTCTTCAGTGCTTTGCAGTCTGTTGTGGTCCTTGCAGAATCTCCTATCATAACTTTAGTGTTTCTGGGGAAGTAGGGTCACTTTACTCCTACTTTTCAGGGTATTGGGGTGGGGTGTCTTGGACACCCTTAGTGTTTTCTTACACTCCCAGCGACCCTCTACACACTACACTAGGCCTGGGGTCCCTAAGTGGTTCGCATTCCACTTTCTTAGTATATGGTTTGTGTTGCCCCTAGGCCTATTGCATCCTATTGTGTTCTACAGTGTTTGCACTACTTTTCTAACTGTTTACTTACCTGATTTTGGTTTGTTTGTATATTTTGTGTATTTTACTTACCTCCTAAGGGAGTATATCCTCTGAGATATTTTTGGCAAATTGTCACTAAAATTAAAGTACCTTTATTTTTAGTAACTCTGAGGAATTGATATTCGTCCCATTCTATGTAACCTTGTGTCCATTTTTGTTGTAGAGTAAAAAGGAAAAGCATTTATGGAAATGGAAGGAGGGATTAACACTACCTATGATCAAGGGAGCGTAGACTCTCGAAACGCATTGGGTGTTTTATTTTATTTTTTGCCGGAATAAATCTGTTTTAAAATGGAGGATATCGTGTGGCCGGGACGTTTCTTTCAAGGTAAAAAGGAGTATTATGATTTGATGTATTGGGGTTTGTGACCCTGTCTTGGTCTGCCATGTGGACGCAGACAATAGTGCAAAAAAACCAAGCTCCCCACCACCACAGAATGTGCCCTAGATAAATATCAAGGAGAAAATGAGGATGTATATGAGAAAGTATGAAAACAATAATAGATAAGTGCACCAATCTATTATCAGGTACATATAGCAACCACAGAGGTAATTGCATTAAGCAAGGTTAATAGAACCAACAAAATAGAAATGGACATAATGATTGTTGTGAATAGTGATATTCTTTGCACATATTCATTTAGACAATTTGTGTAGCGTAGGGCACGTTCTGTGTTGGTGGGGAGCTTGGTTTTTAATGCACAACATTTAATTTATTTTAATAGACTACATGTCCCACAATGCACCAATAGGGGTCATAGGAGAGACACTATAAATAGGGGACATGGAGATAGGACTAAGTTACTGTGATCAAGACCAGTAGGTCGAAACGCGTCAGTGGTGAAGGATGGTGATTTAATCCTGACTGCAATAAAAATAAAAAATTTCCTCCTGGAGTGCGGTGGTGAAGTTGCTTGCAACTGTTTGTTTTTGGATTAATGAGAGGAAATGGTCCATTCCTCACACCTGCACCAACATGAAAGAGCGCGCCAGAAGCAGGACCAGTTTGTTTTCTCATATATATGTATATATATATATATATATATATATATATATATATATATATATAGAGAGAGAGAGAGAGAGAGAGTTGGAAAGTGGAATATTGATATATTGGTAAGGGCAGGTAGGTACCTACACTTAGCAATAGGCCACTAATCCCCACTAGGGCCAGTCTGATCTCAATTCATTAATCCCCACTTTACCCTTGGTAGCTCGCCAACGAGCGTCAAGGCTTAACTTAGGAGACAGGTGTGTAAATCATTTAAAAATCACAAAACAGTAATTAAGAAAAATGCAAAACACTATACAAAATCCAGCACCAATTTATAAAAATAGAGCATAACAATTAAAATTGGATAAAGAGAACCGGAGATATGAATTTTTAAAGAATTAATGTTTTCTAGAGAATAGAAACTAAAAGCGCCAATCTGGTCATCTGGTCGCACTAGACTGGGCAAAATCAAAGTTTGAGGCTGCCCGCAATGGAGCCCTGCTCGGCTACAACAAGTGGAAGGCCTCGATCAGAAGTTTACCTTCGGACTTAGGCCCTTATTATGACATTGGCGGTAAATCCCACTTACTGCCACGCTGACTGCCGCCAACATATCACCGCCGCGGATATCCATTCACCATATTATGACGCACACATACCAATCCGTCACTATTCAGCCACATACACAACTCTGCCACACCAAAGGTCAGGGATAAACTGGCGGTATCAAAACCCACACCGTCACGCCAACAGAACTACGCCCAGCACATTATGACCCACTAATCACCATGGTGGACATTTAATGCCAGTAAACCATTGGCGGTACAGACCGCCCAGCTAACAATACACACACACACATACAAAACAACACCACATTGGTCAATTTGAATAACACTCACCTGACACCCATATGTACACCACACCCACACACCCACACCACTATAAAACACACACACACATTACCCACAACCCCTTATGAATACAAACCATTGGCATGAAACAGACACCACGACTACAGACAAAACGCCACACGACAAAAGAGCCACACACTACCTACACCTATACACCAACCACGCACTCCACATCACACACCCAACACATCACCCTACACACCCTCACCTACACACCTCACACAACACCCATGGAACCACAAAGACACCCCAAATTCTCAGAGGAGGAGCTAAGGGTCATGGTGGAGGCAATCATCAGGGTAGAGTCTCAGCTATTTGGAGCACAAGTGCAGCAGATATCTGTTGCTACGAAGATGGAGCTATGGCGGAGGATTGTGGACAGGGTCAACGCCGTGGGACAGCACCCCAGAACAAGGGATGACATCAGGAAGCGGTAAAACGACCCTATGGGGAAAAGTGCGTTCCATAGCAGCAAGACACCAGCTCGCTATCCAGAGGACTGGCGGTGGACCCCCAGCTCCTACCCCACAACTAACATGGGAGGAGCAAGTCTTGGCAATCATGCATCCTGAGGGCCTGGCCAGAGTAGGAGGAGGACTGGACTCTGGTAAGTCAACTCTATACTACTATCACCCCCCACCTGCATGCCATCACATACCTCCACCCTCACTCCCATCACTCCACCACCTCCCACACACCCCACAATTACATCCCACCCATCCAAATGGCAAGCCCTGCATGCACCACCAATGCATGGACGTCACTCACAGCCCTGCATGGCCACCTATCACCAAAGCATGCACACTAGAGAGAATCAGCTAGCCCACCACATACCAACCTACACAAGTTAAAGCTGCCAGGACAAATACAAACAAATAGGGCAACCCACTGATGCACAATATGTCACACACAGAAACAATAACACAGCATTTACATCCCCACAGGTATCCCAGCCAATGTCAGCGTCGAAGAGGTGCCAGCACTATCCAGTCCCCCAAATGAAGAGACCCACAGTGATGACAACAGCTCTGGTCGCCTGGATTTGGCTGACCAACCTGGGCCATCAGGGACCTCTGTACAGTCGGTTACCGAGGCCCAGTCACACACCACCACAGAGCCTCCCCCATCTGGAAACACCACCACAGCACCCACCCAGCATACCCATACCTCTGTCCCCCAGGACATGTCAATCAGCAGTGTGTCCACCACTACAGGGAATCCCAGGGCACACCTCATACCCAAGACAATCAGGGGCCTGGGGTCAGAGGCAGTGGGCACACGGTTCAGGGGACAGAGGCACAGGACAACAGGGAAACTGGGAAGAGTGCTGTATGCCAGGGGGAGGACAGGACCAGGGAACCAACTCTTCAGAAGACATTGACCGAAATCCTGGGAGCCTACCAACTTTCCCAGGATACGCTGGGCCACATCCTGGACAATGTGCAGGAGAACAGGTGGCTGCAGGAGGGACAGTACCAGGGGATCAGGGAGGACTTGTAGGCCATCAACACCACCCTGGTCTCCATTGCAGGGGTGCTGGTAGACATGGCCAACATTATGAGGGAGGCAGTCTCACAACAGCGGGCCCCTGCCACTAGCCAGACATCTGAACTGCCTTCCACCTCTCCTGCCACTAGTGGACAGGAGGCTCTGCTACAGGACCAACAGGCCACCAACACCCCTCCCCCTGCAGAAGGTGAACCACCTCGCAAATGTTCCCTGCGATCCAGGCAGAAGCCAGAGACTATTGTGGGAAATAACAGCATGCCAGTGCCAAAGATAATCTAAATAATGACAATGAAATGTGAAATAACACTTTCTTACCTGTGATTCATTGGAAGTATTGTTGTATCACTGCTGTTCTGTTGTCCTCGTCCTCTGCCTCCTCATTCTCACTGTCCACAGGGTCCACTGCTGCTACACGGGCATCTCCAGCCTCCTCCTCCTGCAGAAAAGGCACATGGCGTCTCAAGGCAAGGTTGTGCAATATGCAGCATGCCACGATTATCTGGCAGACCTTCTTGGGTGAGTAGCACAGAGATCCACCTGTTAGATGGAGGCATCTGAACCTGGCCTTCAGAAGGCCAGAGGTCTGTTTGATTATCCTTCTTGTTTGCCCATGTGCCTCATTGTAGCGTTCTTCTGCCCTTGTCCTGGCATTCCTCACAGGGGTCAGCAGCCATGATAAGTTGGGGTAACCTGAGTCACCTGAAAATATCGAGGGACAACATTTAGCCACACACTACCCTATATGGCCCACACCATACCCATGCACCGACATATGCTGGGTAAGAACCAGGGCTCACATTTTAGCCATACCCGGTGCTAATGTAGTTGGGCCATCACATTTGGGATGCTGCTATTCCTCAGGATAAAGGCATCATGCACCGACCCAGAATACTTAGCATTGACATGGGAGATGTACTGGTCTGCCAAGCACACCATCTGTACATTCATGGAGTGGAAACTCTTACAATTTCTGAACACATGTTCATTTTGCTGGGAGGGGGACAAAGGCAATATGAGTTCCATCAATTACCCCAATTATGTTGGGCATATGTCCTATTGCATAGAAGTCAGCCTTCAATGTGGCCAAATCGTCCACTTGAGGCAAAACATTGTAGCTGCACATGTGTTTAATCAGGGCAGACATCACTCTGGTCAGCACTATTGAGAACATTGGCTGTGACATTCCTTCTGCCATGCCCACTGTCACTTGGAAAGAACCAGTTGCCAAGAAATGGAGCACAGATAGGACTTGCACAGGAGGGGGGATCCCAGTGGGGTGACAGATAGCAGATACCAGGTCAGGCTCCAGTTGGGCACACAGCTCTGTGACTGTGGCCCTATCAAGTCTATAGGTGAGCATAATGTGCCTGTCCTCCATTCTTGCCAAGTCCACCAGGGATCTGTACACAGGGGGTATGTCTCCATCTCCTATTCATCTGCAGCAGTTGCAGTCTAAGGGTCAAAAGAGTGAGGAGGTGGTCACAAACTAAACATTGAAGGCACAGCAGTACAATGCATGATGTTAACTAGTAATGGTTAAGTGGGATTTGTCCTGCCGTTGTGTGCCGTTGCAGTAGACAGTCGGGAACTACCGTACAACTCCTCATTGGTTAACATTGGGCCCTATGGATTACAGTGGCCAATGGTGATGTACGCTGGTGGTGACCGTATGCACCGCCGTAGACGTGACCACCATTTTCTATCTGATCACTCACTTGTTACCTGACCTTCAACAGGAGAGAACCTACACTGCATGTGCTGCTGTGACTTGTGTCTGGAACCTACCATGGCCCATGTGACTCGGGAAAGGGCCCCTGCCTTCACCTCGGCAGAGTTGAAGTGACTGGTGGATGGGGTCCTACCCAAGTATGGACTGCTGTATGGGCCTCCAGACCAATAGGTGAGTACACTGTGGGCATGATGCATGTGGCATGAATGCATGGAATGGTGTGTGTGAAGGCCCTGTTTAGGGGGGTTGGGTGGATGTCCCCTGGCCGGCGTATAGCTTGTGTGCTGGGCCATGTGTGTGTAAATGGTGATGTGAAGTGGTATGTGGCCCATAAGTGTAACAGGCAGGACAGTCTGACTGATACCATTTCCAGTGTGTATTTCCTCTGCAGGCAAGCGCCTATCAAATGAAGGGTATATGCCGCGCCATTGCCAAGGAGGTGCGGATACTGGGGGTCTATGGCAGGCGGAGCACCCACTGTCGGAAACGGTGGGAGGACCTGAGACGCTGGGCACAGAAGATGGTGGAGGCCCAGCTGTGGATGGCCTCCCAACGAGGAAGGGGTTCCCGTCAAATCCTGACCCCCCTTGTGGCCCGCATACTGGCGGTGGCCTATCCGGAGCTGGATGGGCGCTTGAGGTCATCACAGCAGCCACAAGGGGGTGAATACAGTGCATATCATTACAACTTACGCATGATAGGGTGGTATCCAGGTGTGGGATGTATGTCAGTGGGTGTCCCTAGGCCAGGCCTGACATTGCAGAGTAGATCCCATGTTGGCCAGGGTTCTAAAATTGATGATCTTGCTATCTAGCTCGTAGGCATCCACAACTGGTCAGGGCTGTGTGGGTCCCAGGTGTGCTGCATTTGGCGGTGTGTGCCCCTCCCCATGCCTTGGTGGCTAGCATTATAAATGGTAGTGCAATGCATAATGTGCAGGGCTGTTCCATGTGTGTGAGGGTGGTGTGTATGCCAACGGTGGTGTTGGTGCAACCATTGACCCAGTGTATCCTTTGTCTCCCCCCTTTTTGTTTTGTCGCACTGTCCTTTTGTGCAGTAGCATCATCTGGCGGAGGAGCAGAGGCAATGGCAACATAGGGAGCTGCATCCCACAGGACCCAGGAGGCATAGTCCACCGACGGTGAGGGCACCAGTGGGATGGAGGGCAAGGGGAGCACCACGGCGGAGACTAGGGGGGACAGTTCGGACACAGATACCTCATCCGATGGAAGCTTCCTGGTGGTGGCGGACACCTCTGTGCCCACCCCAACTAGAGGTACAGCCGCCACTCTGTACCAGCACCACCTTCCCAGCAGCGCCTCATCGAGTTGCCCATGCCCGCTCTCACAGGAGGGTGGGCATCTCCTTCGCCCCAGGCACCTCAGGCCCTTCCCTAGTTAGCCCTCTGCCCTGAATGAGGAGGCTATTGACCTCCTGAGATCCATCTCTGCAGGGCAGTCAACCACTGTGAATGCCATCCAGGGGCTGGTAGCCCAGATGCAACAGACTAATGCATTCCTGGAGGGCATTCACACTGGCTTGGCGGCCCAACAGAGATTGATCCAGGCTCTTGCCTCCTCTCTGATGGCAGCCATTGTCACTGTTTCCACACTCCCCCCTCCAACTTCCTCTTCCCAATCCCATTCCCCTCAACCCCAACCTATCCCACGCACACAGGCAGATGAGCATTCATGCAAGACAACACTCAAGAGTGGCACAGGCAAACACAAGCACCACACATCATCCCACAGGCTCTCACACAAGCACCATCCAGATGCAGACATACCAACATCCACAATTTCCACTATGTACTTCTCCTCCTCCACCTCCGTCCCAGTTCCGTCTACACTCACACCTGCATGCACTACATCCTCATCCACTACCAGCATCACCACCACACCTAGCAGAAAACACACCTCACTGGCAGACACCTCCACAACAGCCATCCATGCATACGTCTCCTGTGTCCTCTCCCACTATGTCCGTCACCTCCCTCCCAAGGTACACAAACACAAGCACTCAGACACCCAACAGCCATCCACCTCACAACAGCATCCAGCCCATGCACCTGTACCCAAACACAGCAGACAGACACCTCCCACAACCACTTTCTCTTCCTCCACTTCCAAACCGTCTCCCTCGCCCCGCCCCAATGTCCCTAAGAAGTTTTTCCAGTCCACCATTGACCTCTTCCCTACCCCACCCCCATCCTTCACGTCTGTCCAGGGTGGCAAGCACCTCAGCCAACCAGTCCACTGGCCCAGTAGTCTCCACACCCACTTGTGGTGGGAAAGGATCCAGGGCACGTGTCCAGAGGTTGAAAACTCCTGCACCAGGCAGCCTCAAGGAAAGGGTACCTGCCCCAGCTGCGGCCCAGAAGACCAAGGAGCCAGCCCCAGCTGCGGGCCAGAAGACCAAGGAGCCAGCCCCAGCTGCTGCCAGGAAGGGCAAGGAGCCAGCCCCAGCTGCTGCCAGGAAGGGCTAGGAGCAAGCCCCAGCTGCCAGGAAGGGTAAGGAGCCAGCACCAGCAGGCAGGAAGGACAAGGGGCCTGGTGCAGGGACTCAGACGGAGCCCCCACCACCAACCATGGTTGTGCAGCCATCTGAGGCTGCAAGGGATGGGCTGGAGCTATCCCCCACCACCACCAGCAGGAGCACCACCACCAGTGGGCAGCCATCCGAGGCTGCAGGGGATGGGCTGGAGCCTCTCCCCACCACCACCAGCAGCAGCATCACCACCACAAGTGGGCAGCCATACTAGGCTGCAGGGGATAGGGGGAGCCTCCCCTCCACCACCAGCACCACCACCACCACCAGTGGGCAACCATCTGAGGCTGCAGGGGATGGGCTGGATCCCCCTCACCAGCAGCAGCACCACCACTACCAGTGGGCAGCCAACTGAGGCTGCAGGGGATGGGCTAGAGCTTCCCCCCACAACCAACAGCAGCACCACTACCACCACTGAGCAGCCGTCACCACCGGCGGACACTATGTAGTCCTGCCTCCATGGGCTGCTGTGCGGCCTGCCCCCTGCAAATCCAGTGGGTATGACACCCACCTGTGAGACTGTGACCTTGCACTCCCCCGTATCAAGAGCACAGGGCGCAATGCCTCCTCCAGAACCAGTGGGTGAGACACCCACCAACCCCAGCTTCCCCAGGATCAAGAGCACAGGGCACAATGCCCCCTCCAGAACCAGTGGCTAAGACACCCACCTGAGAGACTGTGGCATTGCACTCCCCAGGACAGAGCACAGGGCATGTTGCCCCCTCCAGAGCATGTGGGCAAGTCACCCACTTGTGAGGCTGTGACCTTGCACTCCCCAGGACCAAGCACAGGGCATGTTGCCCCCTCCAGAACCAATGGGTAAGACACCCACCAACCTCAGTCTTCCCAGGATCAAGAGCACAGGGCATTAAGCCCCCTCTAGAACTAGTGGGTAAGACACCCACCAACCCCAGCCTCCCCAGGATCAAGAGCACAGGGCACAATGCCCCCTCCAGAACCAGTGGCTAAGACACCCACCTGAGAGACTGTGGCATTGCACTCCCCAGGGCAGAGCACAGGGCATGTTGCCCCCTCCAGAGCATGTGGGCAAGTCACCCACTTGTGAGGCTGTGACCTTGCACTCCCCAGGACCAAGCACAGGGCATGTTGCCCCCTCCAGAGCATGTGGGCAATTCACCCACTTGAGAGACTGTGGCCTTGCACTTCCCAGGATCAAGCACAGGGCATGTTGCCCCCTCCAGAACCAGTGGTCTTGTTCCATCTGCTGGCTGAGGTTCCCCCTCATTCCCCATCCCCCTGAGGTGCCTGTATATTTTCCAACTGATACCCCTGCAGTGTTCTCTCCATGTTGCTGCAGGTGATAGGTGGGGCCTTGGACTTTGGCCTGTGGCCCTGTGGCCCACGCGCAATGAGGACTGGGCAGTGTCCCTTGAATTGAACACATGTATCTAACAGTTACATTGCATTTTCGTATTTCTACTGTGTTAATATTATTACAGTCACTTTAGCACATTCCTGTTGTTCTTGCATTATTCCTCAGGGGTATGTATGTGTATGGTGTTCGGGTGGGGGTGGGGGTGTGTGTGGTGCGTGTGTGTGTCACCCTCTTTTTTCTTCCCCTCTCCCCTGTGTGCTAGACGGCTGTACTCACGTGGTTGTCTTCGCCGTCGTTGGTGTTCGTGGTGGAGAAAATCATTGAAAATATTTGCAGCTCAGGCTCCTTGGCGGCGTGGTTGTCCCCTGTGTCTCCAAAAGTGAGTTGTTTCCCTTCTGAGGTCTGTTTCTGCCAGGCTTTTAATGGCATTGGTACTGCCCCGGAAAAAGTGCTGGTTTCCTGTCTCATAATATGGTGGGCGAAACATTGACTTCCGTCTGGCTGTAGGTGGCTACTGCCATGGTAGCTGTTGTTTCCGTCCTGGTGGTCAGTGTGGTAAAGTGGCTGTCTATCTGACTTCTCACCGCCATGGTCATAATTTGGTGGTAGTTACCACCCACCTGTTGGCGGTATTACCACCACTTTATCACCGACCGCCAGGGTTGTAATGAGGGCCTTAGTCTTTTTCTTGATTATTTTCTTCAGCCAGAACAAATCACCAATCCGATCTACCTTTGGACTTAGATGATTTTTCAGGATGGAAATCTTCATCCAGGCCACAGCTGAATCTTGATCTGAAGTCACTGGAGCCCTCCTCAGATACGCTGCTCGTGAAGTCCTCATCAACTTTTTACATTTGGACTTTGTCACTATTTCAGAGCTTTATCCTTCCAACGGCGGTCAACCCTCCACAGCAAGCCGATTTCGAGGCAAGGTCATCAGATTACCTTTCCAGGAGCCCCTGATGAAATCCTGGAAGTCTGGGGCTCTGGAGCTTTTTAACGGGACAAACCTGCAAGTCAGACAGGGTGGCGGCTGAGGTAAGCTGGCTTGACTCACCACAGCGGGTCGGTCTCTTTATGGAGCTTTTTCTGAAAAGTTCTCCTATCTTCTCCAAAGGATCTTCTTCCAGAAGGTCTGAGAAGGTCCTTTAGGAGCCCATAACCCAACCCCAAGGTTTCAAAAGTTCTAAGTCACTCCTTGAGGGTTAGGACTCTAACTCCCAGAATGCACCTGGTTCAAATCCAAAAATGACCACTAGCCACTGGTCAGCTGGTCAGTTCCTTGAGGTTTTAATGCAGGGGACTCTGGTTAGCTATTTTTCACCTTTAGCAAGCAGGGATTCCCTTCTTGAACCAGTTGAAGACAGGCAAAGTCCTTTTAGTTGAGAAGCCCAAGTGTGAAGCTGGTGTAGTCCTTCAGAGTGCAGTGTCTAAGTGTAGGGCAGGGATCCAGCAGGGCAGTCCTTCTTCTTCTGATGTTGTTCCTTTCAGGGATCTGAGGTGTAGGTGCAGCGCTTCCAAATGTATCCTTGCTTCTGGGGTGAAGTTCAAGCGGGGGCAACTGGCCAATCACAGGCAGGCCAACACCCCCTTGGATGACCACTTCCTGGGAAGTGTGGCAAAAATCAATCCCAGGGAGCAATATTCCATAAAAGTCCAAAATGCTAGAAACTGAATTTTGGAGGTTAGGTCTGGCTGAGTCCATCCACTGATGTGGCTAAAAATCCTTAACACATCTCTCTTCTTCCCTCTCCTAATTTAATCAAGAGGGAACCTGGTTGTCTTGGCTTGCAGAAAATGGGGGAGGTCTTGAGCTTCCCCAAATGTCCTTCCCTCCTTTGAAGTCTAGTTTGGCTGCTCTCCCCCATCCTGCTTCACCATCCGCTGAGGCAGATCTCCTCCCGTAGGCAAATTTTTTGTCTTCTTCCCAGGCCACTTCACACGTCATCAAGGCAGCCAAGCCAGGCTGCCGGAGACTGGACAATCAGAGAAGGGCACTACAGAGCTGAAGTTGGCAACTTTCAGGTAGAGTTCTAAAACTCTTTCCCTGAACTAGTTATATTAAATTTAACAATGGCAAGTTGTTGCATTTATTATAAAAATCAATTTGATACAAACCTTGAAATATCTAGCTCCTACTGAGACTTTAATAATTAAAATAAAGTCTCCCCATTTTAGCCTATGGAGTTTATTCACTACAGTGAGGGAATCACAAATTTGGCTATTTTACCTCACCAGGGTTTATAAAACTATTTTTGTAAGATTCCTTCTCATAATTACAGAGCACCCAGCCCTAGGGGCACTTAGGGCTCACCTTAGGGGTGAATTATATGTAAAAATAAGGTAGTTTAAGACTTTGGAAGAACTTTTCATTCCAAAGTCAATTCAATATGTAACTTTACTTTAAAAGCAGCCAGCAAGACAGGCCTGCCTTTAATACGACACTGGGTACCTCAGCAGTGCACCTATGGTTGCACCACCTCTTCTGGGGTCCCTAAACGTACATGCCATACCGTAGACTTGGGACTTATAGGTAGGTGAACAATAGCCAATTATAAATTAGCCTAATTTGCATACTCATTTTACATGGAGCACAGGCTGGTTAGCAATACTCAGGGTACCATCAGAGTCAGGAAAACACCAGCAAAAAGTGAGATAATGGGAGCAAAAAGTTAGGAGGCTTCTGCAATCAGCCCAGTTTTCTCACACAAGCCCCCCCAGCCCACATACTCAGGAGACTCAGCCCAACCCTGGGAGAGTCTTCCTGGCTTGTCAGGTGAAGAAGACAGTGAGGAAAACTGCCTGTCCCTTTGCAAGGCCTAATCTGCCTTACATTCTCCTGTCATGGTCACTCCCTCTGGGTAGTGAACCCATCCCAACAGTAAAAGGAGCCATTTTAAACTGTAACTTCCCTCTAGGGGGATCTTCCTCCTCTTTCTCTGACAACTTGGGTAGTGAGGTACCCACCTCCTCTGTCCCTAACTTTGCTAGGGCAACGCCTAGCTTACCCAAAGAGGTCACCCAACATTTGAGCAACCCTACCATGACCAACAGGGTCAGGGGCCTACTTTTCCTTTGTCCCTGGGGTCTGCCTTCCAGGCCAAGTGCAGTGCTGCCAGGAAGGCCAGCACCCAGCAGAGGCTACGGACAGCTGGCAGCACCCAGAACCACACCCAAAGCTCTACTGACAGGTGGGTGAGCTGATTTAGGAGCAACTGTGGGGCACTGGTACCTCTCTTGCTTTTAAGAGTGGGGAGCTACCACATCCTGTGGCAGACACCCTTCTTCCACTCCCTCTCCTGTCAGTGCTGGGGCAACATCCTGCAGCTGGGCAGCTGTCTGACTACTGAGGACTTCCTTGGGGTTAGGTGAGGCCTCACCAGTGCCAACTCTGGGCTCCCCCCCTACTGGGGAAGAATGCCTTGGTCTAACTGGAACCCACTTTAAGAGTGGCCTACCCTTACTTTTCTCTTCCCTTTTCTTGCGGACCCCCGTCTCCTAACTGTAGTGACTGGTTCCCCAGGACATTGGGTTGGGGGTGCCCTGGGCGACCATTCCCTCAGGGACCAGACTCATCTCTGGGAGGTCACTGCCCAGGATGCAATCTAAGGAGAAGTCAGCACTGACCACCACCCTAAACCAGTCAAGGATACCCTCCCTCTCTAAGGGCACTATGGATACAGTGACCTCACCTGTGGCTATCCTGTCCCTCCTGGTCTCCCCTGAGACATATATGTCTGGGGTCACCAACCTGTCACTCACTATAGTGTGACTGGCACAGGTGTCTCTCAGGCCAGTGGTATGGATTCCATTCATCTGAATGGGATGAAAGGGCCTACTCCCTCCCTCAGGGATCTCCAGGTTACCATCTGGGGCTGTCTCCCAACCCAGTGCTATGAAGACCTCATCATCTGAGGAGTCCTCCTCCATGGCTACACTAGACAGCCCAGCGATAACCACCCTCTTCGGACAGGCTGCATCTCCCAAGAAGCGGCCTGTCTGCTGACAGTCAAAGCAGACCTTACTGTCCAAGAGCTTCTTTAATCCTGGGTCTCCCTGCCTCTGCTTGTCAGAGTCGGTGTGAGATTTCCTTTCCTCCTTCTTAGGTTTCTGGGGTACAGATGGAGTCTCTGTGGTAGGCTTACCACCGCCCTCCTTAGGTTTTTGGGAACCTGATTCCCCTTCTTGGATTCTCATACCTAGGACTTGAAAACCACCCTGGTTCTCAACCACTCATCAGCTGCCTCCCCCAGCTCTCTGGGGATGGTCATCCTAGAGTCCACTAGATGCTGGAGTAACCTCTCTTGGGTACAATTGGTTGAGCTCCCTTGTGATCAAATTGTATAACCTCTCATAAGTATTCACTTTGTTACCATGTATCCAGCCCTCTAGTGCCTTAAGTGAGGGGTCTACAAAGTCAACTCAAGACTGGGTATTCACCTTCTGGCATCTCTGAATCTTATTATGTACTGCTCTGGGCTCAGACCACACTACTTGGTTGAATACCTCTTCATACTAGGGTAAAAACCTTCTTCCTCCTCTCCTAGGGTCTGGAGCCTATCCCTCCCAGGCATTGGGACCAACTGCCATAGGAGTGAACCCCAATATTGGGGCTTAACCCTTCTCATCAGGAGAGCCCTTTCAATTTAGGTATTTGGGTATGTCATCCTCCTCTGCATAAGCAGAAACAACCGACTTGGGTAGTCTGGGGCAGAACCCCACTCCCATGGACAGCTCAACTTTTCTGTTGCTGCAACCATCCCTCTGTTCAATTTTTGCACACTTTTTCTTCCCTAGGGCCAACTTCTCTACCTCCAAAGTTACGAGGGCTACCTGTGTCTCAAGTTCCCTTTCCCTGAGGTCCAGGTCTGCTTCTTTGTGGGCTGATGCCACAGACCCTCCCATCCGACTAACTCTGGACGCAGCCCTAGCTACTGATGTCACCGAAAGGTGATCATCCTCCTCTTCCTGGAGGTTGGAGAGGACATCTTCCCTCTCACTTCCTACCTCTGAGGCTTCCTCCACCTCCATCTGTACTACCTATGCTTCAAGGGACGTGATCATCACAGCCTTCCTAAGGTTGTTAGCAGCAGGTAATCCCCTCTTTCGGCACAACACCCTAAGCTCAGCTACAGTGAGTGTGGTTAAGCTAGCCAGATGAAGCTCCATAGTCTCCCTTATGTTTTGTGTCACTTAAAATAACTTTGTCACCAATTGATCAGAACAATTCAGAAAAACAAAAATGAAGTAATTAAACAATTAGGCCCTCATTACAACATTGGTTGTAAAAGCCGCTTACCGCCGTGCAGAAGACCGCCAACATACCGCCGCAGCAGCGAAATTCCGCCACAGCTATTATGACCCACATCTTGGAATCTGCCAAAATTCAGACACCTACACAAGTCTGCCACACCAAAGGTCAGTGATAAACTGGCAAAAACAAATCCTCAACCGTCATGCCAACAGAAATACGGCCACACTATCATGACACACGAATCCAAGCGGCGGTCTTTCATCCGAGATATTCCATTGGCAGTACACACCGCCGCGCTCAAAATACACACAATCTTACAAAACATCCCCACATTGGACAATTCAAAATACACACACCTGAGACACATACACACACCACTCCCACACACCCATTACAATACAAAACACACACCCACATCACCCACAAACCCCCACAACAAAAAATTCAGAAAGAAAGCCAGAGAGACACCACCAGCAAGAACAACAGCATCAACAGGCACACAACACCATCACCCACACAACTTCCACGCACCTCACGCAACACACCACTACATATCACCACACTTATCTCCACACACTCCACCCCACACATTACCTACACCACCCCATGGCACGGCAAAGACACCCCAGGTTCTCGGAGGAGGAGCTCAGAGTCATGGTGGAGGAAATCGTCCGGGTAGAGCCACAGCTATTCGGAGCACAGGTGCAGCACACCTTCATTGCAAGGAAGAGGGAGCTATGGTGCAGAATAGTGGACAGGGTCAACGCAGTGGGACAACACCCAAGAAATCGGGAGGACATCAGGAAGAGGTGGAACGACCTACGGGGGAAGGTGCGTTCCGTGGTCTCAAGACACCACCTGGCGGTTCAGCGGACTGGCAGCGGACCCCCACCTCCTTACCCACAACTAACAACATGGGAGGAGCAGGTCTTGGCGATTCTGCATCCTGAGGGCCTCGCAGGAGTAGGTGGAGGAATGGACCCTGGTAAGTCAAAGCTTTACTATTACATCCCCCACCCTACCTGCATGCTATCACATACCCCCAACCTCACCCTCACCCCCAGCACCCCAACTCCTCACAAATGTCCCAACATCACAAACCACACATCCCAACACAAAGCCCTGCATGCAACTACAAAGCATGGACTCCCATCACCAAAGCATGGCCACTGCACATACCCACACCCCCCTAAACCACCATAACACAAGCTCCCACACAGGAATGCTAGCACTGGGGTACACGGTCACCCACCCATTGCACACCATTACACACACAGATTTTTCAAACATCCTTTTATACCCTTGCAGGACCCCTACCCAACGTCACCGGACAGGAGGGTCCACACATGTCCACACCACCAACAGAAGAGGCCCACAGTGATGACAGCACCTCTGTCCAACTGGATCTAGATGACCAGCCTGGCCCATCGGGGACCTCAGGACAGTCGGTTCCCCTCACACAGGCACAGGCCACCACAGACCTTCCCCCCTCTGGAAACACCAGCAAAGCACCCACCTAGCAGGCCCATACCTCCGTCCCCAGGACACGTCAATCAGCTGTGTGTCCACCACTACAGGGAACCCAGGATAACCTCCCACCCCAACAACAACAGGGACCTGGGGGCAGTGGCAGTGGTCACACAGTCCAGGGGACGGAGGCACTGGAACACAGGGGAACTGGGAGGGCTGCCATGCAACAGGGGGCGGACAGGCCAAGGGAACCCACTCTCCACGAGGCCCTCTCCTCCATCATGGGAGCATACCACCACTCCCAGGAGACAATGGCAACGGAACTGGCCAAGTTTCAGGAGACCCAGCGCATGCAGAAGGAGCAGTATATGGGCTTCAGGGAGGAACTCAGAACCATCAGCTCCACCCTGGGCACCATCGTAGGGGTGCTGAAGGAAGTACTCAACACCAGGAGGGACACTGTGGCACTACAAGGGGCCCCTGACACTAGCATGGACGATAAACTGCCCACCACCTCCGCCGGCGCTAGTGGACAGGACGCCCCGCCACAGGGCCATCACACCAGCACCTCACCCCGGTCCCTGAGATCCAGGAACAAGACAGAGAACGATGCCAAGACCCCCGCCAAGAAATGAGACCACCCTGATTATCATCCTACTGTCCCACTTTGTCACCCTGTCCATAATTAAACTGCCCCAGCTCCACTTCCTATGCCCATATGGGCAATGCACCTGTGAGACTAATAGACTGGACTCTGCCATGGACACTCCTCCGCCATCACCCCTCACCATTTAACTACCCCCTCCAATATTTTGCATTTAAATAAACACACCTAAAGCACAAAATGATCTGGAGTCTGTGATTTCGAAATAGTGTATTAGCAATTACAGTGACAAAATGTATTTGAAATAGTAATGTCAACATACCTATGTCACATAGCTCTAGTCCATGAGGAATTTAAGCAGATGTCACACAGTGGGACCCACATCTGTGAAACCGTAAGGGAAAGTGACAACTCAGTGACCATTCACTGGGTGAAAACGACAGACAGGAGAGAGGTAGTAGTGTAAAAGTACATGTAGTAGGCAGGATTGTATTCTTACCTGTGTTTCACTGGAAATATTGCTGGATCACTGAGTCCCTTTTGTGCATGTCTTCTTCCTCTGCTTCCTCCTCATCACTGTCCACAGGCTCCACAGCTGCTACAACACCGCCATCTGGACCATCCTCCTGAAGACAAGGCACCTGTTGTCGCAAAGCCAAGTTGTGAAGCATACAGCAGACAACGATGATCTGGCACACCTTCTTTGGTGAGTAGAATAGGGATCCACCTGTCATATGGAGGCACCTGAACCTGGCCTTCAGGAGGCCGAAGGTCCGCTCGATCACCCTCCTAGTTCGCCCATGGGCCTCATTGTAGCGTTCCTCTGCCCTGGGATTCCTCACTGGGGTCAGTAGCCATGACAGGTTGGGGTAACCAGAGTCACCTGAAAATGGTGAGGGGCAACTGTTAGACACACACTAACCTGGAGGGATAACACCAGAGCCAGACAACCATTCCCACTGACTTGCTTCCAGGTGCTCACCTAATAGCCACACACAGTGCCTCTGGAGTTGACCCATCACATAAGGGATGCTGCTATTCCGCAGGATGTAGGCGTCATGCACTTAGCCAGGGAACATGGCATTCACCTGGGAGATGTACTGGTCTGCCAAACATACCATCTGTACATTCATAGAATGATACCTCTTCAGGTTTCTGTACATCTGTTCACTCCTGTGGAGGGGGACCAAAGCCACATGGGTCCCATCAATGGCACCTATGATGTTGGGGATATGTCCCTGGGCATAGAAATCACCTTTCACTGTAGGCAAATCCTCCACCTGAGGGAAAACGATGTAGCTCCGCATGTGTTTCAGAAGGGCAGACAACACTCTGGACAATACGTTGGAAAACATAGGCTGGAACATCCCTGATGCCATGGCCACAGTTGTTTGAAAAGAGCCACTTGCAAGGAAATGGAGCACTGACAGCACCTGCACTTGAGAGGGGATTCCTGTGGGATGGAGGATTGCTGACATCAGGTCTGGCTCCAACTGGGTACACAGTTCCTGGATTGTGGCACGGTCAAGCCTGTAGGTGATGATCAAATGTCGCTCCTCCATTGTCGACAGGTCCACCAACGGTCGGTACACCGGAGGATGCCGCCATCTCCTCACATGCCCCAGCGGACGGTGCCTATGAAGGACAACAGCAAGCACAGAGTCAAACAACTCAGAGGTATGTACCCACAGTTTACACAGAACACCAATCATACACAAAAGGTGGCCTGTATGTGTGTTGAGACTAGGCCTAGGTATGTGTGACGCAGTTGAAAATGAAGCCATGTGGGCCCCTGAAATGGTGGCTGCCTGACCTCTAAAGTGGGACAATGGGATGTGAGGTAACTGTGCTGGCGTTGTACACCGTCGCGGTAGGCAGTCGGAGACCGCGGCGCACTGCTGCATTGCTTAACATTGGACCCTATGGGTCCCAGGAGCCAATGACGATGTACGCCGGTGGTGATGGTACGAACCGCCGTGGAAGTGACCGCCGCGGACGTGCCCGCCATTTTCTATCTGTTCAATCACTCGATACCTGATCTTCGACAGGAGAGGACCTACACTGCAAGTGCTGCTGTGACCTCGGTCTGGAAGAGACAATGGCTCGAGTGTCTGGGGAAAGGGCCCCTGCCTTCACATCGGAGAAGTTGGAGAAGCTCATGGATGGGGTCCTCCCCAGTACACGCTACTCTACGGTCCTCCAGACAAACAGGCAAGTACACAGGGAGCATGTTGTATGGGCTATGCCTGTGTGGAGAGGGCTGGATGTAAGAAAGAAGGGGGCAGAGTGCTGCGTGCATGAAAGACGGTGAATGCATGTGCTCATGGCAAGGGTAGGGATGGGGGCCATTCACTTTGACGGTGCAGTTGGTAATGACTTCTCTTCTTCCCCTGTACATTTCATGTAGGTCAGCACCCACCAGAAGAAAGATATTTGGTGTGCCATCGCCAAGGACGTATGGACCCTGGGGGTCTACCACAGATGGAGCACACACTGCTGGAAAATATGGGAGGACATTCGCTGCTGGAGCAAGAAGATGGCGGAGGCTCAGCTGGGGATGGCCTCCCAACGTGGGAGGGGTGCCCGTTGCACCATGACCCCCCTGATGGTCAGGATCCTGGCGGTAGCCTACCCGGAGTTGGATGGGCGCTTGAGGGCATCACAGCAGACACAAGGGGGTGAGTACACTCTCGTTCTGCTGACTTTGCATGCAGTGGAGTTGTCTGGGTGGGGGAGGAGGGCTGTGGGTTTCCCTAGGCCACGGCGAGTTCCGTAGGCAAGGCCCCTCCGCAAAGCAGGCCATGTGGCACCCCACCCCACCTCTATAGACTGCCAATTACAGCGATTCATGCCCCTGTGTCATCTATGTGTGCAGATGTCGCCCATAGCCTTGCAGGCCATTTCCCAAGAATTGAACAGTGGCCCACGAGCGCGGCGTAGTGCAGGGGGCTTCTGTGTCTGTCTTGTCTGCTAACAGTATCGGTAATCCATGCACTCAACATGTCTTTCTCTGTCCCCCCCCCTTTTTGTGGTCTCCCTGTTCTTGTGTGCATTAGCATCATCAGGCGGAGGAGCAGTGGGACCGGAGCACAAGGGAGCTGCATCCCACATGGCCCTGGAGGGCGAGACTACGGACTCGGAATTCACCAGTGGGACGGAGGGCAAGGGGAGCTTCACGGAGGGGACAGGAGCTGACACTAGTGACACGTCCTCTGATGGGATCTCCCTTTTGGTGGCGGCAACATCTGTGCCCCCCGCATCTACAGGTACAGCTGCCACCCCCCCTACCAGCACCGCCCTCCCAGCAGCCCCTCTGCCTTCGCCCCGTGCCCGTCACCCAGGAGGGTGGGCATCACCTTCGCCCCAGGCACCTCAGGCCCTGCCCCAGTCACCCCTGCTGCCCTCAGTGATGGGCAGTCTACCATTTTGAATGCCATCCAGGGTGTAGAAAGGCAGTTGCAACAAACTAATGCATTCCTGGAGGGCATTCATTCTGGTCAGGCGGCCCTTCACTGAGCTTTTCAAACTCTGGCCTCAGCACTGATGACAGCCATTGTCCCCGTCTTTAGCCTCCCACCTCCAACTTCCTCCACCCAGACCCAATCCCCTGTACCTCTGCCTATCCCAAGCACACCATCAGACCAGCATGCACCCACGTCAACACACAAGGGAAGCTCAGGCAAACATAAACACCACACATCCCTCAGGCACTGACGCAAGCAACACACACATGCAGACGCACCAACATCCACTGCCTCCACTGTGTCCCCCTCCTCCTCGTCTCCCTCCTCCCTCCGTCTCGTCTACACTCACACCAGCAGGTCCGGTCACATCGCGGGCGCCACCCATCAGGGCTGCCAGTGTGCCACCTAGCAAGGCCAAGGAGCAGGCCATTCCGCCACCTGCCAAGGTGAAGAAGGTGCCCACATGCCGGAGGGAGACGCAGCACCTACCAGCAAGCAAGAGCTCCTCCAAGCCAAAAAGGGACAGTGGCAAGGCACCAGCAGCGACATCAGAGGCAGAGAAGGGACACAAGCTGAAGAGCAGGGCAGGCGAGGGCACGGAGTCTTCGGCTGAGGGACTAGAGTCACCCCTTCTGTCAACCACAACATCAACCAGTATGGCGGTGGCCACCGCCACCTGCACCACCACCAGCACCGCCACCAGCACCGCCACCTGCACGTCTGCTGCCTCACCAACAGTCCCTAGCATCATCCCCAGTGGGCAGCCATCCGAGGCTGCAGGAGACATCCTGCTGTGTCCCTTAACAGATGCAGACACATGCACCACCGCCAGCACCTCCGCCACAGACACCGCCGCAACCACTGCCAACAGCCCCGCGGCGTGCTCAGGCAGTGCCACTAGAGCTGACATGGCAATCATCCCCAGTGGCCAGCCGTCCGAGGCTGCAGGAGACTTTCTGGACCCTGCCCAGCATACATGAGGCATGACTCCCAGCACTGTTTGTACCAACAGGAGGTAGGCTAAGTCGCAGCTGGGTGGAGTGTGTCTCTGCCTCTATGGAGTATCATGCTACCTGTTCCCAGGCAATCTTGTGCCACACACACCCAGGTGAGGGAATGGGACCTGCCACACTGCATGTGAAGCACTCTGGGCACAAAGCCCCCTCCAGAACCAGTGGAGATTCACATCCACTACCTCTGTCCTTGGCAGATGAAGCACTCTGGGCACAAAGCCCCCTCCAGAACCAGTGGAGAAAAACATCCACTACCTCAGTCCTTGGCAGGATGAAGCACTCTGGGCACAACCCCCCCCAGAACCAGTGGAGATTCACATCCACTACCTTAGTCCTTGGCAGGATGAAGCACTCTGGGCACAAAGCCCCCTCCAGAACCAGTGGAGATTCAAATCCACTACCTCAGTCCTTGGCAGGATGAAGAACTCTGGGCACAATGCCCCCTACAGAACCAGTGGAGAATCCCATCCACTTGAGAGACTGTGGCTTTGCACTCCCCAGGATAAAGCAGTGGGCAACCCACCCACTTGAGAGACTTGGGAGACTGTGGCTTTGCACACCCCAGGATAAAGCAGTGGGGAAACCACCCACTGGAGAGACTTGAAAGACTGTGGCTTTGCACTCCCCAGGATAAAGCAGTGGGCAACCCACCCACTGGAGAGACTTGAGAGACTGTGGCTTTGCACTCCCCAGGTTACATCAGTGGGCAAGCCACCCACTGGAGAGACTTGAGAGACTGTGGCTTTGCACTCCCCAGGACCAACCAGTGGGCATGGAGCCCCCTTGTGGAGCAGTGGCGTCGTCCGTTCATCCGGCTGCAGTGCCCTCCCACTCCCTCCCCCTGAGGTGCCTCTTTATTTTCCATCTGATGCCCCTGCAATGTTCTCTCCGTTTCGAGTCAGGTATCTTGTATGGGATTCACCCATGCATTTTGGGACACTGATCCACGGACAATGATTTCATTAATATCCGGACTTGTGTAGTTGGTGTACAGATTTGTATATACTGATTTTTGAATTTGGCCTATCTGATATTTAATTGATTACACTTGTTACAATCATTTCCTTTTGTCCTTGCATTCTTCCAGGGGGGGACGGGGTGTATATGTAATGTTGCTGCATGTATTTGTGTGTATGTGTTGTGGGTGAGGGTGGGGGTGTTGCATTTTGCGTGTGTGTGTCACTCTCTTTTCGCTCCCCCCTCCCCTGTGTGATAGGTGCAGGTACTCACCATGGCCGTCGCCGGCATCTTTGCTGCTCCTGATACAAGAGGAGGTAGACCAGCATGGACAGGACCTGTATTTTGGGCTCCATGGCGTCCTGGTTGTTCGTAAAGTGTCCAAAGGTGAGTGGTTTCCATTCCAAGTCCTGTTTCCGCCGAGCTTTTGATGGCATGTTGTGATACAGTGGGCAGGACCTTGTCTTCCACCTGTCTGTTGGTGGTTACCCCTGCGGTGTTTGTTTCTACTGCCGTGGCAGTCGGAGTGTTAAAGTGGCTGTCTATGTTGGTGGTTTCCACCATGGTCGTGATTCAATTTTTTTTTCCGACGGCCTGTTGGTGGTATTACCGCTGCTTTAATACCGACTGCCAGGGTTGTAACGAGGGTCTAAGTCTTTAAAAATTCATATCTTCGGTTCCCCTTATCTGATTTGAATTGTTTCAGTTTCATTTGAAAGATACAAATATACTCTATTTTTATAAATTGGTGTTGGATTTTTATTGCATTTTGTGTTTTACTTATTTACTGTTTTGTGATTTTTAAACGCTTTACACATTTGTCTCTCAAGTTAAGCCTTGACGCTCGTTGCCAAGTTACCAAGGGTTGAGTGGGGATTTATTTATGGAGACCTGACTGGACCTAGTGGGGGTTAGTTGCCTATTGCTAAGTGGAGGTACTTACCGGCCCTTACCAATAATCCAGTTTCTAACATTTCTGGTGCACAGTGGTGGGATCCAATACTTGTATTTAATATCACACTACAGTTTTAAGTGAAATAAGTTAAAATCCTCTAAATTGACCTACAGCAACAGTACTTTTCATTATTCAAATTTAGACTAAGGTGGTCATTAAAACCCTGGCGGACAGTGTTAAAGCGGCGGTAAGACTGCCAACAGGCCGGCGGTAAAAAAATTGCAATTACGACCGGGGCGAAAACCGCCAACAAAGACAGCCACTTTAACACTCAGACTGCCACGGCGGTACAAACAAACAGCGCGGCGGTCACCGCCAACAGACAGGCGGGAGACAATGTACCACCCACACTATTATGACAGGCCAATCCGCCACCTTTTCCGGGGCGGATTCATCGCGGATAAAAACACGGCGGAAACAGGACTTTCGAAGGGAAAACGCTCACCTCAACACACCCCATGAGGAACGACGACACCATGTAACCGGAACTCCAAATTCTACCTGCGATAGTCTTCCTGCTCCTCTACCAGGAGCACGAACACCGGCGGCGAAGACCACGGTGAGTACTGCACCTACGACACAGGGGAGGAGGGATGGAAAAAACAGGGACACGCGCACACGCAACACCCCCTCCCCCACCCTCACCCACTACAACACACACACTAATACATGTTGATACATTACAGTTACACACCCAAGCCCTCCGGAAGAATGCAAAGACAAAAGGAAATGATTGTAACAATTGTAATCTATTAAAATCCAGTACTCAAAAATATATATACACTATAAACAAATATATACACCAATAATACAAGTCCAGGTATTGCACCATTTATAGTCCGTGGACCACTGGGCCCAAAATGCATGGGCGAGGCCCATACTTGATACCCGATCAAAACAGAGAGAACACTGCAGGGGCATCAGATAGAAATACAACAGGCACCTCAGGGCGAAGGGAAGGGAGGGCACCTCAGCCGGATGAGTGTACGACACCAGATCCACGAGGGGGCTCAATGCCCACTGATGTATCCTGGGGAGTGCAAAGCCACAGTCTCTCAAGTCTCTACAGTGGGTGGGTTGCCCACTGTTCAATCCTGGGGAGTGCAAAGCCACAGTCTCTCAAGTCTCTACAGTGGGTGGTTTACCCACTGTTCAATCCTGGGGAGTGCAAAGCCACAGTCTCTCAAGTCTCTACAGTGGGTGGGTTGCCCACTTTTACTTCCTGGGGAGTGCAAAGCCACAGTCTCTCAAGTCTCTACAGTGGGTGGGTTGCCCACTGTTACATCCTGGGGAGTGCAAAGCCACAGTCTCTCAAGTCTCTACAGTGGGTGGTTTGCCCACTGTTCAATCCTGGGGAGTGCAAAGCCACAGTCTCTTAAGTGGATAACAGTCCCCACTGGTTCTGGAGGGGGCATGGTGCCCAGAGTGCTTCATCCTGTGAAGGACAGAGGTAGTGGATGGATGTCTCCACTGGTTCTGGAGGGGGACTGGTGCCCAGAGTGCATCACTCACCCCGTGACGGACCCAGTTGCGTCAGTGCCCCTGCCGCTCATGGGCTAGCGGTGCTTGAGTTGGCGGTGCCCTGTTCAGCGGTGCTTGAGTTGGCGGTGCCCTGTTCAGTGGTGCTTGAGTTGGTGGTGCCCTGTTCAGTGGTGCTTGAGTTGGCGGTCCTTAATGGCCCAGCGGGGCTTGTGCTGGTGGTCCTTCATGGCCAAGCGGGGCTGGGGCTGGCAGTCCTACATGGCCCAGCGGTGGCCTCCTGGGCAGCTGGGCTGGCGGAGCCCTCCTGGGCAGTTGGGCTGGGGCTGGCGGTCGCCTCCTGGGCAGCTGGGCAGTGGCTGGTGGTGTCCTCCTGGGCAGCTGGGCTGGCGCTGGCTGTGGCCTCCTGGGCAGCTGGGCTGGGGCTGTGGCTGGCAGTGGCCTCCTGGACAGCGGGGATGATGGCGGTCTTCTCCGCCATGCAGCTCTTCCCAGACTTGCTGGGTTTCTTGTGGCCCTTCCCCACCTTGGGAGGTGTCACAGCTGACTCCACACTCCCACCGGGACCCCTGGGAGCGGCTTTGGTGGTTGAAGTCTTCCCCCTCTCCCGCCGGGCACTAGCCAACTTCAGATACTTCACAGGTGGGGGACTGGCTGTGCTGTGGCTCCGTACCACACTGGCTCTCCTGGTGGACGGTGCACTCCACATACCGGTGACTACAGGCACCACTGGTCCCGGAGATGTTGTGGCTGAGGTGCTACTTCAGGACCTATGAGATGGACGGGGTGGGGGAGGTGTGGGAAAAAGTCAAGGCTGGGCATGAAATATTTCTTGGACACACTGGGACGGGTAGCTGGAGGGGGTCTGGGAGTGGAGGAAGAGGTGGTGGTAGTAGAAGGTGTATGTTTGGTGACTTTGGGTGAAGGTGTCTGGGCAGGAAGCTGTTATGAGGTGGATGGCTGTTGGGTGGGTGTGTGCCTGCGTTTGTGTACTTTGGGAGGAGGGCTCACAGGCACTCTGGGAGAGGACACAGGGGATGTGTGAATGGTAGTGGGGGTGGTGAGTGCACGTGAGCAGTGTGTGGTGATTGGAGTGCTGGTGATGTAGGTAGTGGATGAAGATGTAGTGCATGCAGTGGAGACGAGAGAGAGAGGGAGGAGGAGGACGTGGAGGAGGGGGACACAGTGCAGGGAGTGGATGTTGTGTATCTGCATGGGGATGGTGCTTGTGTGAGTGCCTGTGGGATGTGTGATGCTTATGTGTGCCATGTGCACTCTTGTGTGTTGATGAGTGTGCATGCTGGCCTGATGGTGTGCTTGGGATAGGCTGAGGTCCAGGGGATTGGGTCTGGGTGGAGGAAGTTGGAGGGGGGAGGCTGGACACAGGGACAATGGCTGCCATCAGTGCAGAGGCCAGAGCCTGAAATGTGCTCTGTTAGGCCGCCTGGTCAGAATTAATGCCCTCCAGGTATGCATTTGTTTGCTGCAAATGCCTCTCAAAACCATGGATGGCATTCAAAATGATTGACTGCCCAACAGTGAGGGATCTCAGGAGGTCAATAGCCTCCTTACTGAGGACAGCAGGGCCGACTGGGGCAGGGCCTGAGGTACCTGGGGCGAAGGAGATGCCCACCCTCCTGGATGAGCGGGCACGGGAAACTCGATGAGGGGCTGCTGGGAGGGCGGTGCTGGTAGGGGGGGGTGACGGCTGTACCTGTTGATGCGGTGGACACAGGTGCCCGCCACCGCAAGGGAGCTCCCATCAGAGGAGGAGTCGCTGTCGCTGGTGTCTGCTCCTGTCCCCGTCGAGGAGCTCCCCTCACCCTCCGTCCCACTGGTGCCTTCGGACTCCGTTACTTCACCCTCCAGGGCCATATGGGATGCAGCTCCCTCCGGCTCCGGTGCCACTGCTCCTCCGCCAGATGATGCTAATGCACGCAAGGACAGGGTGACAAAACAAAAAGGGGGGGAAAGACAGAAGAGACACATGGTCAATGCATGCAACACCACTACCGTTGGCGGACACAACACACAGGGAGCAGCCCTATGCACTAAGCCATGCACTGACAGGGCAGGGGAAAAGCACATGCCCATAGGGGACTCTGTCGAGAACCATATTATGCACAGCTGGAAGCCATAGGAGCCTGACTAGGTGTAGAGGGCAAATACCACCTTTGGGGTTGGACAGGGAATGAGGCTGCAAATCAATGGATCTACCTTTGAGCATCTGCGCTGGCCAAGGGGAACCCACAGCCCACCTCCCCCACCCAGACACCTCGTAATGCGCGCAGAGTCAGCTGAATGAGAGTGTACTCACCCCCTTGTGGCTGCTGTGTTGCCATCAAGCCTCCATCCAACTCCGGTTGTTCCACCTCCAGGATCTGGTACATCAGGGGGATCATGGTGCGACGGGCACCCCTTTCGCGTTGGGAGGCCATCCCCACCTTGGCCTCCGCCATCTTCTTGGTCCAGCGGCGCAGGTCCTCCCATCTTTTCCGGCAGTTGGTGCTCTGTCTATGGTAGACCCCCAGGGTCCGCACTTCCTTGGCGATGGCACGCCAAATCCCCTTCTTCTGGTGGGTGCTGACCTAGAGCAAAAGTGAAGTTAAAATGGATGTTACTCTCCCGTACAGTTCTTCTCACACATTGGCCACAAACCTCCTACCCTGGCCCAGAAATAAAGACACACACCATTCTCACATGCTGGCCTGTCCCCCGTCACTTCCATCCACAACACTCCATATAATCATGTGCCATCCACCATGCACACAGTTTACTCACTGTTTGTCTGGAGGACCGTACAGTTGCGTGTACTGGGGAGGACCCCATCCACCAGTTTCTCCAACTCCTCCGCAGTGAAGGCAGGGGCCCTTTCCCCAGACACTGTAGCCATTGTCGCTTCCAGACACAGGTCACAGCAGCACTTGCAGTGTAGGTCCTCTCCTGTTGATGGTCAGATATCAAGTGAGGGAACTGATAGAAAATGGCGGTGACGTCCACGGCGGTGCATACATCGTTATTGGCTCCTGGAACCCATAGGGCCCAATGATAACCAATGCTGAATTGCGCCGCGGTCTTCGACCGCCTACCGCGATGGTGTACAATGCCAGCACAGTTACCTAATTTCCCCTTGTCCCACCTTACAGGTCAGGGAGCCGCCATTTCAGGGGGCCACATGGCAGGCCAAATAACTGCGTCACACCATTTTAGGCCACGAATACGGACAGACAATGGCACACAAAGAATTGTTCACTATTGTGCTAAACAGCCCTGTGAAACCTATGTGTTGTATGACCCTCTGCTCACCGTTCTCCTCCATAGGGCACGTCCGCTGGGGCAGGTGATGAGATGGTGGCATCCTCCGGTGTACAGACCCCTGGTGGACCTGTCGACAATGGAAGACAGACACATAATTATCACTTACAGACTTGATCGTGCAACAATCCAGGAACTGTGTGCCGAGTGGGAGCCTGACCTGATGTCAGCTATCCACCATCCCACAGGAATAACCCCTCTAGTGCAGGTCCTCTCAGTACTCCATTTCCTGGCCAGTGGGTCTTTTCAAACAACAGTAGCCATGGTATCAGGGATGTTCCAGCCAATGTTCTCTAACGTGTTGTCCAGAGTGTTATCTGCACTGCTGAAACACATGCGCAACTACATTGTTTTCCCTCAGATGAAGGGTTTGCCCACAGAGAAAGTGACTTTTATGCCCTGGGACATATCCCCAACATCATTGGTGCCATTGATGGTACACATGTGGCATTTGTCCCCCTGCAGGAATGAACAGGTGTACAGAAACCGCAAAAGCTACCATTCTATGAATGTGCAGATGGTGTGTTTGGCAAATCAGTACATCGCCCATGGGAATGCCAAGTATCCTGGCTCAGTGCATGACGCTTACATTTTGAGGAATAGCAGCATCCCTTATGTGATGGGGCAACTCCAGAGGTACCGTGGCTAATAGGTGAGCCTAAAGTCCCCACACAGTTTCATTTGCTGTCTGGGTATGAGAGATTCCCTAATGTTTTGGAGGATGTCTAATAGTTGTCCCTCAATATCTGCAGGTGACTCTGGTTACCCCAACCTGTCATGGCTACTGACCCCAGTGAGGAATCCCAGGACAAGGGCAGAGGAACGCTACAATGAGGCACATCTGCACACTAGGAGGATAATAGAGCTCACCTTCGGCTTTCTGAAGGCCAGATTCCGGTGCCTCCATCTGACAGGTGGATCCTTATACTACTCACCAAAGAAGGTGTGCCAGATCATCGTGGCCTGCTGTATGTTGCACAACCTGGCTTTGCGACCCCAGGTGTCTTTTCTGCAGGAGGATCGGCCTGATGCTGTTCTTGTGGCAGCTGTGGAGCCTGTGGACAGTGAAGAAGAGGAGGCAGAAGAAGAAGATGTAGACAACCGAAACAACATCATCATGCAATACTTCTAGTGAGACACAAGTAAGAGGATGGAACTGCTTCCCACATCTCATACTATTGTAGGACCTAGCATAAATCTGCCTTTTTATCTCTGTGTATGGACCATGACTTGTCACGTTGGCTTTCCATTTCACAAATCTGGGTCCCAATTTGTGCCCTCTGCTATGTTTACTGCTGGCCTACTGCTGTGTAACATTGGTATGTGAACACGTACATTGACATTGCTACATTTCAGAGATGTTGAAATTACACATTTGTGAAAGCACAGACTGACTCCAGATTGTTCTATGATTCAAGGGTGTTTATTTCTGTGCTAATAAGTGGAGGGGGTGTGCAATGGGCTGGGGTGATTGTGGAGGAATGTCCATGGTAGAGTCCAGTCTCTTGGTCTCACAGGTGCATTGTCCAATGGGGCATAGGAAGGGGAGCAGTGGCAGTGTAAGGTGGACAGGGTGACAAAGTGGGACAGAAGGGTGACATTCAGGAGGGTCTTATTTCCTGGCGGGGTCTTGGAAATGTTCTCTGTCTTGTTCCTGGATCTCAAGGACCGTTTGCAGGGTGGTTCTCCTTCTGCAGGAGGTGGGGTGCTGGTGGCCTGTTGGTCCTGTGGCAGTGCCTCCTGTCCACTAGCGCTGGCGGAGGTGGAGGGCTGTTCATTGTCCAGGCTAGTGTCAGGGGCCCGTTTGTGTCCCACTGTGTCTCTCATGGTGTTGACAAGGTCTGCCAGCACCCCTGCAATGGTGACCAGGGTGGTGTTAACGGACTTCAAGTCCTCCCTGATCCTCAGGTAGTGTTCCTCCTGCAGCCGCTGGGTCTCCTGAAACTTGGCCAGTACCGTGCCCATGGTCTCCTGGGAATGGTGGTATGCTCCCATGATGTTGGAGAGTGCATTGTGGATTGTCGGTTCCCTGGGCCTGTCCTCCCCCTGTCGCACAACACTTCTCCCAGCTTCCCTGTTATCCTGTGCCTCTGTCCCCTGAACCGTGTGCCCACTGACCCCAGGTCCCTGATTTTCTTGGGTTGGTGGGTTTGCCTGGGTTCCCTGTAGTGGTGGACACACTGCTGCTTGACGTGCTCTGGGGAAAGAGGGATGGGCCCGCTGGGTGGGTGCTGTGGTGGTGTCTCCTGAGGGGGGAGGTTCTGTGGTGGCTTGTGACAGTGGCAGGGGAACCGACTGTCCAGAGGTCCCTGATGGGCCGGGCTGGTCATCTTGATCCAGACGTGCAGAGCTGCTGTCCTCACTGTGGCCTCTCCTGTGGGGGGACTGGATATGTCTGGCACCTCCTGTCCGGTAACATTGGGTATGGGTCCTGTTGGGGTGTAAATGCACAGTTTTAGTATCTGTGTGTGCCATCTTGTGCATTGGGTGAGGTACTCTCTACTCCTGTGCTTGCACAATTGTGTTTGCCCTTTTGTGATAGTTGGTTTGGGGTCTGTGTGGGTATCTGTACTGGACATGCTTTGGTGACGGTGGTCCAGGTATAGGTGTTGCATGCAGGGCCTTGGTATTGAGATCTGTGGGTTGTGATAGTGGGACATATGTGAGATGATGGAGTGATGGGAGTGAGGGTAAGGGTGGGGGTATGTAATTGCATGCAGGTGGGGGGATATGGTAATAAAGATATGGCTTACCAGAGTTCAGTCCTCCTGCTACTCCTGCGAGGCCCTCATGATGCAGTATTGCCAAGACTTGCTCCTCCCATGTTGTTAGTTGCGGGGGAGGAGATGGGGGTCCACCCCCAGTCCTCTGTAGAGCAATCTGGTGTCATGATACCACGGAACGCACCTTCCCCTGTAGGTCGTTCCACCTCTTCCTGATGTCATCCCGTGTTCTTGGATGCTGTCCCACTGCGTTGACCCTGTCGACGATTCTCCGCCATAGCTCCATCTTCCTTGCAATGGAGGTGTGCTGCACCTGTGATCCGAAAAGCTGTGGCTCTACCCAGATGATTTCCTCCACCATGACCCTGAGCTCCTCCTCTGAAAACCTGGGGTGTCTTTGAGGTGCCATGATGTGGTGAGAGTGATGTGTGAGGTGCTGTCTGTTGTGATGTGTGAGGGGATGTGTTGGTGTGTGTTGTTTGCGGTGCGTGGATGTTGTATGAGTGATAGTGTTGTGTGTCTGTGGGTACTGGTGTTGTGTTTGCTAATCTCTCTGTCTGGGCTTCTTCCAAATTTGTTCGTTGTAAGGGTTTGTGGGTATTGTGGGTGTGTGTTTTATAGTGTTGTAGGTGTGTGGGTGTGGTGTGTGTATGTATATCATGTGTGTGTATTTTGAATTGTCCAATGTGGTTGTGTTTTGTAAAGGTGTGTGTATTATGAGTGCAGCGGTGTGTACTGCCAATGGATTACCGCGGTTGAAAGACCGCTGCGTTGATTCGTGGGTCATGATAGTGTGGGCGTATTCTTGTTGGCGTGATGGTGTAGGTTTTGGTATCGCCAGTTTATCACTGACCTTTGGTGTGGCGGACTTGTGTGGGTGTCTGTATTGTGGTGGACTCCGAGATGTGGGTGATAATACCTGTAGCGGAATTCCACAGCCGCAACAGTATGTTGGTGGTCTTCGGCAAAACGGAAAGCGGGATTTACCACCAGGGTTGTAATGAGTGCCTTAATGTTTTCTAACGCATTGAAAATAAAAGTGCCAATCTGGTCATCTAATCACACTACACTGAGGCAAAGTCAACGTTTGAGGCCGACCGTGATGGAGCCCTGCTCAGCTACAGCAAGCGGGAGGCCTCGGTCAAAAGTTTACCTTCAGACTTAGGTGGTCATAATGCCTCGGTCAAAAGTTTACCTTCAGACTTAGGTGGTCAATATGACCCTGGCGGTCCTCTGACCGCCAAGGTTAATGTGGCCGTATCACCACCAACAGTCAGTGACCCTGGCCGTGAGCCCTCCTATAGACAGCCAATGTACCACACCAACCACCAGCATTGTCTGAACGCCAAACACGGTGGTAGCCACCTACAGGTAGGCGGAGGACAAGGATCCACCCACCATATTATGACATAGCACACTGCCACGATTTCCGTGGCGGTAGCAACGTCACCAAATGCCTGGCAGAAGCACATCATATAAAAAGAGACACTCACCTCCAGGTGCACACAGGCGTCTGCGTCCGCCATGGAACCAGAACAACAAGTCTTCCCTATGCTCTAACATGCTATGGTTGTCCTGGAGCACCAATGTGGACGAAAACAACGACGGTGAGTACAGCCGCCTAGCACACAAGGGAGGGAGAGAGAGAGGGAGAGATACACACACATGCACAACACACACCATACACACACCACACACCCAGAACCATATGCACAGGAAAATAACAGTAACAGAACCCCAGAGTAAAGAAACCCAGGACACATACCCACTTTTAACCACTGTATTCCTGTTGTATGAATATGTAAAATACAAAAACATGTGCAACTGCAGAAATAACTATATGCAGGCCCAAAGGCCAGTATAAATTCACAAATGCCCAGAGGGCAAAGTCAAAGCCTCAACTTGACTCCTGACAACAACGGGAGTCCACTGTTCTGGGACATCATGATGGAAATGGGTAGGCACCTCAGATGGGCTCCCATTGGGAGAGGACTTTTTGCCCACTGGTTCTGGAGGGGGCTGCCTACCCTCTGGTTCTGGAGGGGGCTTCCTGTCCACTGGTTGTGGAGGGAGACTCCTGCCCACTGGTTCTGGAGGAGCTGCCTGCCCACTGGTTCTGGAGTGGGCTTCCTGCCCACTGGTTCTGGAGGGGGCTTCCTGCCCACTGGTTCTGGAGGGGGCGTCCTGCCCACTAGTTATTGATGTGCTCCTTGGCCTCTGTTTCTGGATGCATCTCCATGGCCTCTGTTTCCGGATGCTGCTCCATGGCCTCTGGTACCAGATGCTGCTCCTAGGTCTCTGTTTCCGTTTGCTAATCCATGGCCCCTGGTCCCGTATGGGGCTCCTCAAGCACAGTTTTGCGTGGGGCCTTCTTGGCTATGGTTTTGAGTGGGGCCTCCTTGGGTATGGATTTTTGTGGGGCCTCCTTGACCAGAGATTTTTGTGGGGACTCCTTGGCCTGGGATTTGGGTGTAGGCTCCTTGGCCTGGGATTTTGTTAGGGCCTCCTTTGCCTTGGGTTTTGATGGGGCCTCATTGGCCTTGCATGTTGTTGGGGCCTCCATGGCTTTGGATTTTGTTGGGGCTTCTTTGTCCTGGGATTTGGGTGGAGGCAGCACTTTCACCCTCCGTTTTGAGGGTTGGAGGAGTCTCCTTGGTATGGGGGCTGGCGTCGCACTCATGTGCCCCTTAGTAGCAGCTGGAGACTTTGGGGGTGGAGCTGTGTCAGACTGGGTGCTTGAGTTACTGGGCTTGGGGTGGTGGGACCTTCCTCTTACGGGCAGAACGGGGGGGAGAGAATAAGTCAAGACGGGCAATGAAAAGCTTCTTAGTGCCAATGGGGTGGAATGTGGGAGGAGGGATGGGAGTGGAGGTAGAGGGAGTGGTTGTAGGAGGAGGAGGTGTGCTGGACTAGGGTGCAGGTGCATGGACAGTGTGCATGTGTGAGATGGATGGCTGTTGGGGGTCTGACTGCGAACATGTGTGTATCACTGGAGGGAGGAGGTTGGAGGATGACAAACAGGACATGTGGATGGATGTTGTGGTGGTGTCTGTTAGTGAGGTGGGTGTGCTGCATGAGGTGGTGGTGGTGGTGACTGCGCATATGGTGTGTAGGGTGCATGTCTGTGGGTCTGCTGTTGAGGTGACTGTGTGCAAGGCTGTGTAGGCGGCAGGTTCAGGGACTGTTGATGCAGTGCATGCAGGTGTTAGTGTGGATGTGACTGTGAGGGAGGAGGAAGGGGGAGACAGTGGAGGCAGTAGATGGTGTGTGTGTGCATCTGTCTGTTGGCTGTGTGAGTGTTTGTGGACTGAAGTGTGCTGCCTGTGTTTGTCTGTGCCAGTCTTGTGTGTTGTTTTGGGTGCATGCTTGTCAGAATGTGTGCGTGGGATGGGTTGGGGGTGAGGAGAATGGGACTGGGTAGTGGTACTTAGCGGGGGCGGATGGAAGGATGGAACAGGGACACTGGCTGCTCTCTATAGGGCCGCCAACCCACTTTGGAAGCCCTCCGGGAAGGCACTGCATTGCTGCATTTGGGATGCCAGCCCCTGGATGGCATTCACTACGGTTGACTACCCTGCACAGATGGATCTCAGGAGGTCAATAGCCTCCTCACTGAGGGCAGCAGGGGTGAATGGAGTAGGGCCTAAGGTGCTTGGGGCAAAGTAGATGCCCACACTCCTGGGTGAGCAATTCGGTGGGGGACTACTCGGAGGGCGGTGCTGGTACAGGGGTGGCGGTAGAACCTGTAGCTGGGGTGGTCCCAGTGGGGTCAGCCTCTACCAGTGTGCTCCAATCAGAGTCAGTCCTGTCCCTACTGTGGTGCCCCCCTCGCCCTCCATTCCACTGGTCCTCTCGGCGTCAGTGGACTCTACCTCCTAGGTCCTGTGGGCTACAGCTTCCTCACTCGCCCGTGCCCCTGCTCCTTCACCAGATAATGCTAAAGCACACATCTCAGCACCAACAGCACAGATGGCAGACACATCACTGTCACACACTGAAACTGAGAATGGGCTGTATGGACCACACTGGCATACCATTGGCTAAGTACCACAGCAGGAAGGAGCCAAACACTGCCAGCTACACACCAACCGGGACCAGCTAAGCCATGTCTGAGATCGGAAGCCACCGACCTAGCTATCTAATACATGCTTTCTGCCCTATTAACCTGAGCTGGACCACGCACCAATGTCTGAATTGGCATATTGGGGCATCCACTGACTAGTACCCTGCACCCAAATACCATGCCAGGCAACAAAGATGGTGGACAAACACACTGTATAGACCCCCAGGGTCCGCATGTCCTTGGCGATGGCACACCACAACCCCTTCTTCTGATGGGTGCTGACCTGCAGAGGAAACAGAAAGTGGGACACCATGAACCTGACAATCCAGCCTGTCACACATATGGCCCACAACAAGCAGTACCCCCTCATCAGGCACACACATCACCTATACTGCATTAGCACTGCCACCAGACATACCCCTCCACCTGGCACACAGCCAGCACACACAGACACATCTCCACGCAGCCATGTCGCATGCAACGTACCCATGGTGTACTCACCTGTTGGTCTGGAGGACCATACAACTGCCCACACTGGGGTAGGACCTCGGCCGCAAGTCACTCCAACTCCTCTGACATGAAGGCTGGGGCCCTTTCCCCTGTTTCAAGAACCATGGGAAGTTCCAAACACACGTCACAGCAGCACACACAGTGGCAATGTCGTCCTGTGGAAAGTCAGGAATCAAGGGAAGTGGTAGAAAGGAAATGGCGGACGGCAGTGCAACTGTCACCGCTGGCGTTGATCATCACTGGTTCACATTCTCCATAGAGAGCAATGTTAGCCAATGAGGAATTGCACAGCAGTGCAGACTGCCTCCCGCCATGACGTGAACGCCAGAGGAGTGAGGTCACTTCCGCCTGTCCATGAATACAGGACAGGCGGGTGCCATTTTCTAATGCTACTACACATGTACAGATTGATAAGTGTGTAATTGTAGTCAAATGTACTGACCTCCACAATTCCAGTGTCCAACGTACAAGCATGTTCTGTGTACACTGCTGTACTGTGTTCATGGTTCCTGTTGTCACGCCTTTCTTACATTTGGGTCCCTTAGGTAGCAACCACTGAGGAGCAATAGGAGGAGGCATACACACATGGACTTGGCTACACTAGAGGACTGGCACATCATACTCACCTATCGTCTGGACAGGGCCATAATCGCAGAGCTGTGTGAACAATTGGAGCCTGATCTGATAACTGCTATCCGTAGCACCACAGCAATCCCCCCTCTTGTGCAGGTACTCTCAGTGCTCCATTTCCTGGCGACTGGCTCTTTCCAGGTGACAGTGAGCTTGGCTGAAGTAATGTCACAGCCAATGTTCTCAATTGTGCTTGCAAGGGTTTTGTCTGCCTTGCTCAAACACATGTGCAGCTACATCACATTCCCCAGGTAGATGATTTACCCACTGTCAAGGCTGGATTCTATGCAATGGGACATATACCACATGTTATTGGGGCCATCGACCAGACCCATATTGCCTAAGTACCCCCTGGGCCAATGAACAAGTGTACAGTAATAGGAACAGTTTCCACTCACTCAATGTCCAGATGGTGTACCTTGCTGACCAGTACATTTTCCACGTCACTGCCAAGTACCCAGTGTCAGTGCATGAAGCCTTTGTCCCGAGGAATAGCAGTGTCTCACAGCTTATGGCACAACCACAGAGGTACAGAGTGTGACTAATAGGTGAGCCTGAGTCCCCACCTAATGTATGTGAGTGTATGCCTTCAGGAGTCATTGCCCATGCCACTGTGCAGGGCTTATGCGTGTCCCTTACTTCTTGCAGGTGATTCTGGCTACCAAAACCTGTCATGGCTCATGACCCCTGTCAGGAATCCGAGAACAGGTGTTGAAAATAGGTACAATGATGTTCATGGGCATACCAGGATGATTGCAGAAAGGTCCTTCAGGCTCCTGAAGGCTAGGTTCTGGTGCTTTCATCTGACAGGTGGATCTATATGCTACTCCCCTGAAAGGTCTGCAGAGTTGTTGTTGTGTGCTGCATGTTACACAGTTTGGCCCTCAGAATTCATGTACCCTATCTGCAGGAGGAGGGGGGAGACAATGCAGCTGAGGCAGCAGTGGACACTGAGGACAGTGAAGAGGAGGAAGAGGAGGAAGATGTGGACAACAGGTCACATTTGATCCTGCAGTATGTCGAATGACACTCAGGTAAGACTGTTGAACTAAACATTTCTACAATTTAGGCCCTCATTACAACCCTGATGGCAAATCCCGCTTACCGCAGTGCTGAAGGCCGCCAACATACCGTGGCCGCGGCAGAAATCCGCTACAGGTATTACAACCCACATTTCCTAATCCACCACAATACAGACACCCACACAAGTCCGCCACACCAAAGGTCAGTGATAAACTGGCGATACCAAAGCCCACACCGTCACACCAACAGGAATACGCCCACACAATCACGACCCACAAATCAACGCAGCGGTCTTTCAACCGCAGTAATCCATTGGGGGTACACACCGCTGCGCTCAAAATACACACACATTTACAAAACACAACCACATTGGACGATTCTAAACACACACACTTGATACACATACACACACCACACCCACACACCCACACCACTATAAAACACACACCCACATTACCAACAACCCCTTACAATGACATTTTTGGGAAGAAGCACAGAGAGAGAATAGCCAACACTACACCAGCATCCACAAGCACCCCACACCATCACTCATACAACATCTACGCACCTCAAAGAACACACACCCACACAACATTTCACACAGCACAACAAACATCACCTCACACATGGGACAAGAAGGCCACAGCACACAGAATGTAATGTCCAACAGTATAGCAAGAATACGTATTCTTGGTGTCGTATTGCAGGTAACAGGAAATATGAAGTTGAAGAGTGTCTCAAGTCTTTTTTGCAGATGATGTCTTTATTTGTAGGTGTTTAAAGATGATTGTGTCATCATGGAGATACAGCCAACACGTGTTTCGTCACACAGGTGACTTCATCAAGGCTGCAAAACAGTAATGAAAGCAAAGTTGGGCATATATGTGTGTATGGAATCTAGTGTGTGCTAGTCAGGTGACCGCGTGGTGAAGATTCCAAATCCAGAAACCAGTGACCAGTAGTAAGAACTCGTGTGAGTGAGCATAGAGTGAACATGGCATACAAGATAGGTGTAAAGTGATCGGGACCCAAACTGTAAAGCATGAAAATACCCAGTAAAGCACCGTGGTCATGTGGATTAAATTGCAAACACCAATATCAGAAAGATTGTATCTAGAGTACTGTGTAGCTAGAAACCGCGTTGTCTAACACCTGGTTTATAGAGAAAGTGAAGTGAAATGGGATGGGTGGGAGAGTAGTGCAGGACTGAGAGAGGCCAGGGAGAGAAAGTGAGTAGCAAACATAGAAACATAAGAGAGAGGACGGACTAGAGAAAAAATATTTTTTTGTAAGACTAAAGTAGAATGTGGAGAGAGAAGTAGGTCAATTAGTACATACCTATTAGAAAGTAGTAAATCTGCAAGTAGTATGGCTGCCCAAGCAGCTGCAGGTGCGTGTGGTAAAAGAGTAAGTGTAGTAAAGCCGGTATACAGGGCCCTGATAACCCCGTAGTCATAACCTATGAAGGTATTATATAAAATGGGGTAAGAGAAGTGTGTTAGAAATGGACGAGGAGAGCAGAAAAACAGTTAAAATGTGATGGGGCAAATCCCAGTCACAGGTGGTGTGGTGAAGTTAATGTGATAACTGCCAGGGCTAAGTATTACTGTGAGGTGCTGTTAAAGCAGTGAATTTGAGGCAAGTCTAAGGTGCGAAGGAATCGAAGCGTATGGCAATTTCGTAATATATGCGTGGCTTCTAAAGGTAGCGTTCAACAAGGTTAGAATCAAAAACCGCATGAGCGTGGGGTAGTTTGTAGGAAAGTGCCGTAAGCAAGATAATGGGAAAATGATATGGACAGTCATAAAACAGCGCGGTCGGAGAGCAAGTGTAGCAAACCCATGCGGGTCGTGTAATGAGCGCTGGCTATGATGTTGGACACTTGTCTCAAAGACTCACTGGGCGGGTCACCCTCTATTGTACACAGCAGAGGTCGGACCCTTAGGAACATTCTGTGTCCCAGTTTTCTCTGTCCCTCCCCTCGGTCACGACCTTCAGGGTGGATGCCAGAGAGACCGAATGGTTTTTACAAATGTGGCTGCTGCATATCCTGCCAACTAGCCCTTAACAAAACTACTTCCTTCTCTTACAATACCGTGACCACGCACCACATCAAGACCTTCATGAATTGCAACACAAAGTATACTGTCTATTGCCTGATTTGTGTATGTGGTCTGATTTACGTTGGAAGTTCCATATGCCCAATGAAAGAACGTATTCAGGAACATGTCAGATCCATCAGAAATGTCAACACTAATTATCCTCTTGCTGTTCATTTCAACACCTCACACGGGGAAAAAGACCTCTTGGACATTACATTCCATGGCATCACTCAGGTCTCCAACTCACCGAGATGGGAAGACAGAACCAGGGACCTGCGTAGATGCGAGTCCAAATGGATTATAAAACTCCGCGCAGTTGAACTAGGCCTGAACACGGATAGTGAACTACATTTTTTTCTTACATGATTGTATTATTCCTTTGTCTTATGTCTGTATTTCCCATGTTACATCCTTTTTGTTGAATATTCATGTACATAATTATGCCCGAGCTCAACAATGTACACAACATTTTATCCTGATTCTCACAATGTTGTGGCTTACTGTGTATCCCACTAATGTACCTATACATTTATATAACGTTCAGACTATTGCACCCAAGTACTGTATTTCATGGCCTTGGCTCACATGTTTCAGTTATTGTCTACTGGTGTCCATGACACAGCGGTGTATCATCACATTCTTTGAACAACTCATACAATTGTTGTCCCTTAGGTAAGTATTCACGATACCTCAATGCTCACCCCATTTCACACTCATCCATGGTTTCATCTCACACTCTCCACTGCTCAATAACTGGATTAGGTTCCTTTGTGTGTGTTTTTGTTACATTCTCCTCCTCTTTTCCTCTCATCTCTTCTGTTCTCTCCCTTCTTATCTTCTTACCCTAGCTTATCTTCCTTACTTGTACTCTAGGCACTTACCCTCTGCCTAGCATCAATTCAAATATGGCCGCTTCCTCACTAGCACCCTATTAGTTTTTGTTCTTATTTACCATTTTTTTGCTATACCGCTCTTTCCTTTGTACACTCAAGATGGCCGCCGTCTTAGCTACTGTACCACTTTTTCAAGTCCCTCTTCTATTTCTGTCACACTCCCACCCTCTATTTCAACGAGAGAGCGCAGGTCTCCACAGACCACTATACGCTCTCGAGATCACAGGAAGCCCGTCGCTGCTCCTGTCTACAGGTATGTCACCGACTCGTCTATTCTACTCACGCTTTAGCTTTTACTTTGCCGGTTTTGCCACGCTTTTTCTACCTGTCACCACTTTCTTTCTACTGCCCTACGTTCGTGCGATTTTTAGGTCTCACCTCGATGCATGCTACCTTTAATAACCACGCACATATTTTGAAACTGCCATGCGCCTCGACTCTTTTCATTTTTAGACTTACTTCGGATTTACTTTTGTTACAGCACCTCATAGCCAGCGCTCATTACACGACCCGCATGAGTTTGCTACACTTGCTCTCCGACCGCGCTGTTTTATGACTATCCATATCATTTTCCCATTATCTTGCTTACGGCACTTTCCTACAAACTACCCCACGCTCATGCGGTTTTTGGTTCTAACCTTGTTGAACGCTACCTTTAGAAGCCACACATATATTACGAAATTGCCATACGCTTCGATTCCTTCGCACCTTAGACTTGCCTCGAATTCACTGCTTTAACAGCACCTCACAGTAATACTTAGCCCTGGCAGTTATCACATTAACTTCACCACACCACCTGTGACTGGGATTTGCCCCATCACATTTTAACTGTTTTTCTGCTCTCCTCGTCCATTTCTAACACACTTCTCTTACCCCATTTTACATAATACCTTCATAGGTTACGACTACGGGCTTATCAGGGCCCTGTATACCGGCTTTACTACACTTACTCTTTTACCACACGCACCCGCAGCTGCTTGGGCAGCCATACTACTTGCAGATTTACTACTTTCTAATAGGTATGTACTAATTGACCTACTTCTCTCTCCACATTCTACTTTAGTCTTACAAAAAAATCTTTTTTCTCCAGTCCGTCCTCTCTCTTATGTTTCTATGTTTGCTACTCACTTTCTCTCCCTGGCCTCTCTCAGTCCTGCACTACTCTCCCACCCATCCCATTTCACTTCACTTTCTCTATATACCAGGTGTTAGACAATGCGGTTTCTAGCTACACAGTACTCTAGATACAATCTTTCTGATATTTGTGTTCGCAATTCAATCCACATGACCACGGTGCTTTACTGGGTATTTTCATGCTTTACAGTTTGGTTCCCGATCACTTTACACCTATCTTGTATGCCATGTTCACTCTATGCTCACTCACACGAGTTCTTACTACTGGTCACTGGTTTCTGGATTTGGAATCTTCACCACGCGGTCACCTGACTAGCACACACTAGATTCCATACACACATATATGCCCAACTTTGCTTTCATTACTGTTTTGCAGCCTTGATGAAGTCACCTGTGTGACGAAACATGTGTTGGCTGTATCTCCATGATGACACAATCATCTTTAAACACCTACAAATAAAGACATCATCTGCAAAAAAGACTTGAGACTCTCTTCAACTTCATATTTCCTGTTACCTGCAATACGACACCAAGAATACGTATTCTTGCTATACTGTTGGACATTACATTCTGTGTGCTGTGGCCTTCTTGTCCCATTTTGTCCTAGGGTACTCCCAGTACCCGTTTGGTGCCTATTGGGTAGTAAGGCACTGGGCCAGTTTGCACCAGACTTTGCTTTTTACCTCTTTACTGAATAAGAAATTATTTGTTTACTGCCTAGAAGTGCGGCGTCTCTCACCCTTACTACCCTTGTGTCTCTCTTCCCAGGTTATGTTCTATCACCTCACACATCACCCACACCACATCATGGCACCTCAAAGACACCCCAGGTTTTCTGAGGAGGAGCTCAGGGTCATGGTGGAGGAAATCATCCAGGTAGAGCCACAGCTTTTCAGATCACAGGTGCAGTACACCTCCATTGCTAGGAAGATGGAGCAATGGCAGAGCATCGTTGACAGGGTCAACGCAGTAGGACAGCATCCAAGAACATGGGATGACATCAGGAAAAGGTGGAATGACCTACGGGGGAAGGTGCGTTCAGTGGTATCAAGACACCAGAGTGATGTACAGAGGACTGGTGGTGGACCCCCACCTCCTCCACAACAACTAACAACATGGGAGGAGCAAGTCTTGGCAATACTGCATCCTGAGGGCCTTGGAGGAGTAGCAGGAAGACTGGACTCTGGTAAGTCAAATCTTAATTACCATATTCCCCACACCTGCATGCCATCACATACCCCCACCCTCCCCCTCACCCCCATCACTCCAACACCTCACATATGCCCCACTATCACAACCCAGCCATCCCAATACCAAGCCCTGCATGCAACACCAAAGCATTGGCACCCATTGCCAAAGCATGTCCAGTACAGAGACCCACACAGACCCCAAAACACTAATCACACAATGGCAAACACAACAAGGCAAACACAGGAGTAGAGGGTAACTCACCCAATGCACAAGATGGCACACACAGATACTAAAACTATGCATTTGCACCCCAACAGGACCCATACCCAACGTCACCGGACAGGAAGTGCCAGACATAACCAGTCCCCCCACAGAAGAGGCCCACAGTGACGACAGCAGCTCTGCACGCCTGGATCAACATGACCAGCCCGGCCCATCAGGGACCTCTGGACAGTCGGTTCCCCTGCCACAGTCACAAGCCACCACAGAGCCTCCCCCCTCAGGAGACACCACCACAGCACCCACCCAGCGGGCCCATCCCTCTGTCCCCAGGACACGTCAATCAGCAGTGTGTCCACCACTACAGGGACCCCAGGCAAACCCACCAACCCAAGACAATCAGAGACCTGGGGTCAGTGGGCACACGGTTCAGGGTGTCACGTAGGCTCTCATTATCTTAATGAGACTACTGGATTTTCGGGCGGCAAGATCGTTCACAGTGTGGGGGACTAAGTCTGACCCACGGCGAAGGACCCTTGTCACCTCAAATCCGGGGTAAGCTGCGGCTAACTAGCAGTGCCTTATCTTTCCCAAAGGGAAGAGACAATTGGGCAGCCGAGCGCATGACATCTTAGTGCTTCCTAGGGAAGTCGTGGTCACTCAGGTCACAACCAGTTCTCTCATACACAGTGCGGTCTCATATATAAATGACAAAGGCAGTTTGAGTTTTAAAGATTGGTTTAATAAAACAACTGCATTTTAGATAACAAGACGTGAGCCTCAATAACCAGAACCATACAACACAGTAGGATTGAAATAGTAACGAGGAGAGTGAAACATAAGAATAATGCTATCATAGTGCAACTAGGTTACGTTCTCTCTCTAAGTTATATTTTGAGCACAGCATGTTAAGCTCTAAGCCTGCCTTTCAGGTTCCCCCGGGAGGACATCAACCCTCATACCTGAGCAAAAGCCTGTGATCTGGATCAGCATCTGCAACAGGGCAGTCAGCATCTAGTTGTGGGTTCCTGGTTGGAATCTCCCTCCTACGTGTACCAGGACTAGAAAGTGTTTTTTATAACTAACACGCCGATGTTCTAAGAAACGTCCCTATGTAAGAACTTGTACTGTCTACGAACCCTAAAGACTAAACTTCTACCACGTCTATAGGCAATGTACCAGACTGTATCCTTGACTGAAGCACAGAGCGAGCAAGAATGTATTGTTTGAGAACTTCAGTGCTGAAGCAATCTAAACAGTGTGATAGCAGAAAATAAAACAAGACCGTGAAACTGGTTATTCTAAAATAACAGTGCGAGGCTAAATAAAATTAATCTAGGGCAAAGTGCACAGAGGCCTAATACTTTAAGCAAACGCGCATAAAGCTACATTAAAAATGGCTACACTACACCCTCCCCTTTTCGGTAGAAAGTGGTTTAAGTCAAAGCTAAAAGTGCCCTAAGCTAAAACGTAATAAAAAACCTACAGAATTTCAACAAGTAAAGAGGACATCAAAGCACACTAATCCTCAGTTTAAAAACAAGCAGGTGGCTGAATGCCGAATTCATATAACAGTGTCAATGTAGACCAGATTCAATTCAAACATTGGTCATGGAAAGCAGGAGATTCTCCTCTTCAGCAGATGACAAAACCGAAAAATCCAGGCCAAAGACTATCAAGGAGCAGGTGTGTTTCAAAGCCCCAGTGTCAACCAGGGCGGCATCCCGTACAGAGCCTGTGAACGAGTTAATATCAACTTCATCCAGGAAGGGTATCTTGTAATCAGCCTCACGAAGCAAATGCAGCAGCAGCAGCAGCAGCAGCGCGCATGTCTGGTAATGAGCCCTCATCGGAAACATCAACAGATCAGCATCAACCACTGGGGGGCGTTGCTGTGAGAGACAGATGTCCAGTGCATGTTCCAAATCGCACCAACGGCACTGAAACACGGGCTGCACACAATCCAAAACCGGTCTGAATGACAGAGACCAGTCACACTCCAAATGTCCCAGGAGTGTTGCTCCAAAGTGCTGCATCATGCGTTCACGACACAGCTGCGCTGATGGGAGCGCCCACATTCATCCTTGTTGCGGCGGGACAGCCATTGCGGAAAAACAACGGCAACAGCAAAATGCCGGCTGATAAGGCCAAAGTTATCCGAAATCCCCTAAAAATGCTTCCGAAAATTGAATGAACAGCCGAAGGTATTAAACCAAATATGGATGAGAAGGTGTGAATGAAACCAACACCAACAGCTTTGAAAAAATGCACTTATCCAGCTGTGCTGGACGCATTAAATATACGTCCCAGGAGTTCACCAAAGTGGCTCGGAAAGTTGGTATTTAACAGGGACTGTCGAAATTCACCTTGGAAGTAGCAATGTGAGGCCAGATATCTGCTACCTCCCTTAATTTAGTGGGGAGAAACAACACACTCCCGCAGCAAGTAACGGCCTTAGTGACCGAAACAACGTAAGCTATTCCGGCCCGCCATGCCACAACAGTCTTCACTATTGAGGAGGACGTAGCTGCCGTTTGAAAGCACCTGGAATGTGCGTTTAATCAAGGGGACCGGAACTCCCTTCAGATAGCAAGCCAAGTTCGCAACCGAGGCATTACATGTCCCATGCAAGGACAGCTGCTTACAAATCATCGAATAGCTGACTGAAGTCTCGCATTCACTACCACTAAGAAAGACCACTTTCATGCCATTGAGGCATTGTACAAGAAGGGAAGCTCCCACACCTCATGGGTATAACTATCTCCCAACTTCTCATATCTGCCCACCGGAACATGTTTCAAACAGGAAGTGAACTGTAACATAGAAATGGGCAGCTTAATAACCCCATGTATCAACCACTCTGCAGAGGGGATCTGGGCCACAGTAAAAGGCAATCTTTCTAATTTTTCAATGTTGAGCATGACATAAGTCGCCTCCTTCTTAGTCGTTAGTTGTTGTTGTCGTGTTAAAATAAAGGAAAAAAAGATCTCCCTGGCACTGATGTGCTGCCATTGAACCCGACCCGCCTTCAATATCTGAAGTGTCCAACCCAACTGCATAATGGACCTGGTCTGACTTTGTCCATGATATAAAGAAGACATATCAGATCGTACTATGTCTATCGCAGAAGAAACAATGGTAATCGTATATATTTGGTCGGACAAGGTGTGAATTCCATTATCCACAACAGCTAATGCCTTTTCCATATTTTCCTGATCTATCTGCCTTAACCGGGCTGCAGCCTCCTGCTGGGAAAGTTTCCATATTTCATTGTATACTTCATACAAGAAACGCTTCCTACGTGGCACAATTTTCCCCCACTATGGGGGTCATTCTGACCTCGGCGGTAAAAGGCTCTTACCGCCGGTCAGAAGACCGCCATTCTACCGCCGTGGCTGCGGTAAACCGCCACGGTCATTCTGACCCACAACTGCCAAACCGCCAAAACCCCGACATCCACGGAAGGCCGCCTCATCAGCGGTCAGCGATAAACTGGAGATGACCAAACCTCCACCGTCACGCCAACACAAACACGCCCATGCCATTACGACCCACGAATCCACGCGGCGGTCATTTAACCGCGGTATTCCATTGGCGGTACACACCGCCGCGGTCAAAATACACACCCAGCTCCAAAACACTGCCACATTGGACAATTAGAAATACACACACCTGATACACATACAAACACCACTCCCACACATCCAATCAACTATAAAACACACACCCACATCACCCACAAACCCCCACTACTAGAAATTCGGAGAGAAGGCGAGAGAGAGAGAGAGAGAGCACAGCTATCGAAAAGCCCAACACACAGAGGAACACTACATCCACGCACAAAACACCACACACCACCACACACACCACACTCATCACCACAAACACCACCCCACACCACCCCATGGCACCCCAAAGACACCCCAGGTTCTCGGACCAAGAACTCAGGGTCATGGTGGAGGAAATAATTAGGGTAGAGCCCCAGCTATTCGGCACACAGGTGCAGCACACCACTATAGCCAGGAAGGCGGAGCTATGGCAAAGGATCGTCAACAGGGTCAACGCTGTGGGACAGCATCCCCGAAACCGGGAAGACATCCGAAAGCGCTGGAACGACCTACGGGGGAAGGTGCGGTCGATGGTGTCAAGACACAACATCGCTGTGCAGAAGACTGGCGGCGGACCCCCACCCACTCCACCCGAATTCACAGCATGGGAGCAAGAGGTCTTGAACATCCTGCGTCCTGAGGGCCTCGCTGGAGTAGGCGGAGGAATGGACTCTGGTAAGTCTAATCGCAACTACTTCACCCACCCCCCAACCACCAGCATGCCAACCCACACACCCACCCTCACCCCCAACCCCCCAGCACACATCCTCCCTGCCAATGTCTCACCAGCACAACCCACCCAACACAACACCAATCCCTGAATGCCAACACAAACCATGGACACCCATCACCTAAGCATGACCACTGCACATACCCATCCCCCCCCACAAACCACCCTCACAACTCCTCCCACAAGGGAATGCCAGCACTGGGGGACAAGGGCACCCACAAATCACACGCCATGGCACACACAGAAGCAATAACCATACTCTTTTACCCCTGCAGGGGCCGAACGCCAACACACCGGCCAGGAGGGTCCAGATTTGTCCATCCCGCCCCCAGAACAGGCCCCCAGTGGTGACAGCAGCTCTGTCGACCTAGAACCTGATGACCAGCCCGGACCTCTGGACAGTCGGTTCCCCACACACAGACACAGGCCACAGCAGACCCAACCCCCTCTGGGAATACCAGCACAGCTCCCACCCAGCGGGCCCATGCCTCTGTCTCCAGGACGCGTCAATCAGCGGTGTGTCCGCCACTACAGGGCACCCAGGCTGACCCACCACCCCAACAACAACAGGGACCTGGGGGCAGTGGTAGTGGGCACACCGTCCAGGGGACAGAGGCCAGGGGAAACAGGGGAACTGGGAGGACTGCTGTGCAAGAGGGGGTTGACCGGCCCAGGGAACCCACTCTCCAAGAGGCCCTCACCACCATCATGGGAGCATACCACCACTCCCAGGAGACGATGGCGACGGTACTGGCCAGGTTCCAGGAGATCCAGGCACAGCAGGAGGAACAGTACATGGGGTTCAGAGACGAACTCAGGAACATCGGTACCGCAATGGGGACCATCGTCCTGGCCCTCAACCAGATAGTCACCACATTGCGGGACCATGTGGCACCCCAAAGGGCCCCTGTCACTAGCCCGGACGACGAACAGCCTACCACCTCCGCCGGCGCTAGTGGACAGGAGGCCCCCACACCACGACAGGCTACCAGAACCCCACCTCCTGCTGAAGATCAACCACCCCGCAAGCGGAACCTGAGATCACACAAGAAGACAGAATAGGATGCCAAGACCCCCGCCAGCATAACATACCCCCTGATGTCATCCCACTGTCCCACATTGTCACCCTGTCCAACCTTGAACTGCCCCTGCTCCATCCTTCCACAGGCATATGGACAAGGCACCTGTGCGACTGAGAACTGGACTCTGCCATGGACATTACTCCACCCCCACCCATCACCGTTTTACTATCATGGACCTATATGCAGCACTTAAAATAAATCACCAATTGCACTTCAAATTTCAGGAGTCTGCTTGTATTCTTTACAAATGTATTACACATAACGGTGCAATAATGTTCAGTTGCATTGTGATAACAACATACCAATGACAATAAGCATTAGTCCTTGGGCAAACAAAGCAGAAGTCACGCTGTGGGTCATACAGCTCTGAAAAGGGAAGGGAAAGTCAAAAATCAGTTAAAAGGAACTGGGGGGAAACACAGAAAGTAGAGATGCAGGAGGCCAGAAGTAAATGTAAAATGTCGTGGGTGATTCTTACCTGTGTGCTACTGAAAATACTGTTGTATAACTGTGTCCCTGTTGTCCGTGTCGTCCCCGTCGTCTTCCTCCTCTTCACTCTCCACAGGCTCCACAGCTGCTACAACACCACCATCTGGACCATCCTCCTGCAGGAAAGGCACCTGGCGTCGCAATGCAAGATTGTGAAGCATACAGCAGGCCACGATGATATGACACACCTTCTTTGGTGAGTACATTAGGGATCCACCTGTCATATGCAGGCACCTAAACCTGGCCTTCAGGACCCCGAAGGTCCGTTCTATAATCCTCCTAGTTCGCCCATGTGCCTCATTGTACCGTTCCTCTGCCCTGGTCCGGGGATTCCTCACTGGGGTCAATAGCCAAGGCAGGTTGGGGTAACCAGAGTCACCTATTAGCCACACACGGTGTCTCTGTAGCTGTTCAATCACATAAGGGATGCTGCTATTTCGCATGACATACGCGTCATGCACTGACCCAGGGAACTTGGCATTTAGATGGGAGATGTACTGGTCAGCCAAACAGACCACCTGGACATTCATCGAATGGTAATTTTTTCTATTTCTGTACACCTGCTCATTGTCTTTTGGTGGTACTAAAGCCACATGGGTCCATCAATGGCACCAATGATGTTGGGGATATGTCCAAGGGCATAGAAATCACCCTTCACAGTGGCCAAATCACCCTCCTCAGGGAAAACAATGTACCTCCGCATGTATTTCATCAGGGCAGACAACACTCTGGACAAAACCTTAGAAAACATAGGCTGAGACATCCCTGATGACATGGCCACTGTTGTCTGAAAAGACCCACTTGCCAAAAAATGGAGTACTGACAGAACCTGCACCTGTGGGTTGGCGGATGGGGGACATCAGGTCTGGCTCCAGCTGGGCACACAGTTCATGTATAGTGGCTCGGTCAAGTCGGTATCGAAGTATAATATGTCGTTCTTCCATTGTCAACAGGTCCACCAGCGGTCGGTACACAGGAGGATTCATCCTTCTCCTCGCATGTCCCAGCGGACGGTGCCTAGGAAGGACAACATGGAGTACAGAGTCAAGCAACCCACAGGTTCGTTCACACAGCTTGCACAGTACACAAATCGCTATGCATGGAACGGCTTGTATGAGTGGCAATGCAAGACCTAGGCCTGTGTGACGCAGTAGAAATCATGCCATGTGGGCCCTTGAAATGGCGGCTGCCTGACCTGTGAAGTGTGACAGTAGGATGTGAGGTCACTGCGCTGGCGTGGCACACCGTGGCGGTAGGCGGTCGAAGACCGCGGCGCAAAGCAGCATTGGTTAACATTGAACCCTATGGGTCTCAGGAGCCAATGACGATGTGCGCCGGCGGTCGCGGGACGCACCGCCGCGGTAGTGACCGCCATTTTCTATCTGATTAATCACTCAAGACCTGATCATCCACAGGAGAGGACCTATACTGCAAGTGCTGCTGTGACCTCGGTCTGGAAGAGACAATGGCTGCTGCGACTGGGGAAAGGGCCCCTGCCTTCACTTCAGAAGAGTTGGAGAAACTTGTGGATGGGGTCCTGCCCCAGTATGCGCTCCTCTACGGTCCTCCAGACCAACAGGTAAGTACACTGGGTGCACGTTGAATGGGCTATGCCTGGGTTGTGTATGGTGGATGTAAGATGGTGGGGTGGGGAGCGAATGAGGAGTGCAAGGCACGACAGATGAGAGCATGTGCCACATGGCAGGGTTGGGGAGTGGGGGGCAATCACATCTAACATGCAGAAAAATGTTGAAATTTCCTTTCCCACCCTGTACATGTCAAATAGGTCAGCGCCCATCAAAAAGTCGACATTTGGCGTGCCATCGCCAAGGAAGTCAGGGACCTGGGGGTCCACAACAGACGGGGCACCCACTGCCGAAAGAGGTAGGAGGACATCCGCCGCGGGACCAGGAAGACCGCCGAGTCACTGCTGGGGATGGCCTCCCAACGTAGGAGGGGTGCCAGTCGTACCTTGACCCCCCTGATGTCCCGAATCCTGGCAGTGGCCTACCCCGATTTGGATGGGTGCGTGAGGACATCACAGCAGACACAAGGGGGTGAGTACCAGCACATTCTGCTATCTTTACTCGCAGTGGAGGTGCCTGGGTGGGGGAGGAGGGCTGTGGGTGACATTAGGCCAGGGCGCTTTCTGTAGTGTAGTCCCCTCCTTTAGGCATGGCCCTGTGCCCCCGCCCCCCACCTCTGTAGGGTGCCAAGTACAGCAATCCATGGTCCAGCATCACCCATGTGTGCATTTGTTGTCCATAGACCTGTAGGCCTAGTCACAAGTACTGTGTAGTGTACCCCGATTGCGCGGCGTAGTGCTGGAGGCTCCTGTGTCTGTCCTCTCCGACAACGGTGTTTACAATGCATGCACTCAACCTGTTTTTATTTCTCCCCCACCCTTTTTCTTTATCTTCTTGTGCATGTGTGCATTAGCATCATCAGGCGGAGGAGAATTGGCATCGGAGCACGAGGGAGCTGCAACTCACAAAGCCCCGGTGGGCCATGGTACAGACACCGAGGTCACCAGTGATACGGAGGGCGAGGGGAGCACCACAACGGGGACCTGTGGTGACACCAGCGACACCGACACGTCCTCGGAAGGGAGCTCCCTAGCGGTGGCGGCAACATCCGGGCCACCCAGCGTACCAGCTCCGCCCTCCCAGCAGCCCCTCAGCCTTCGCTCCATGCCCGCTCGCCCAAGAAGGCGGGCATCTCCTTCGCCCCAGGCACCTCAGGCCCTGCCCCTGTTACCCCTGCTGCCCTCAGTGAGGAGGTCATTGACCTCCTACAGACCATCATTGTTGGGCAGTCTACCCTTTTGAATGCCATCCAGGGGGTAGAGAGGGAGGTGCATCGGAGCAATGCATACCTGGAGGGCATTCATTCGGGTCAGGCTGCCCATCAACGATCATTCAATGCTCTGGCCTCAGCACTGACGACAGCCATTATCCCTGTTTCCAGCCTCCCTCTTCTAACTGCCTCCACCCTGTCTCTGTCTCCTGTTCCTCAGCCTATCCCATCCACACCATCAGACCAGCCTGCACACACCTCAACACCCAAGGGCAGCTCATCCAGACATAAGCACCACAGATCACACAAGCATTCACCCAAGCAACACCCAGATGCAGACATGCCAACAGTCACTACCACCTCTGTGTCCCACTCCTCCTCGTCTCCCTCCTCCCTCCCTGTGACGTCTCCACTCACACCTGCATGCACGCCACCATCAGCCAGTACTTCCATCACCAGCACACCCTCCAGTACAGTCCGCACACGTGCAGTCACCACCCCCACTGCCATTTACACGTCCCCTGTGTCCTCTCCCACTGTGCCTGTCACCCCCTCTTCCAAGACACACAAACGCAGGCAGCCACCCACCCAACAGCCAACCACCTCACGACAGCCTACGTCACAAGCACCTGCACCCAAAGACAGCACACCTGACTCTCCTACAACCACATCCTCTTCCTCCACTCCCATACCCACTACACCTACCCTTTACATTGGTCCTAAAAAACTTTACCTCTCCAAACTTAACCTCTTTGCCCCACCTGACCCACCCACTCCATCTGCTAATAGTCCCAAGAGCACCTCAGCCACCACCAGCCCTGCTTCAAGTGTCACCATTGTGCACGGGTTTTGGAGACCACCCTTTCCCAGCACTGATACATCGGCCAGCATCAAGGGGACAGCCAGCCCCCCCCCTGGAAAGAGGACCCGTAAAATCAAGGGCCGCCGCGAGAAGACTGACATGGCTGCCCCCAAGGAGCAAAGTCCTGGGCCGTCACCTGCCACAACATCCAGGGGAGGCAAGGGCCAGAGAGCCTCATCGAAGGAGGGCAAGGGCAGCAGGGCGGAGAAGTCAGCCAGCAGGGGCGCGGACCAGGAGGGCCCCACAAGCCCCATCCTGGGTGTGAGGGAGGACACCCACGGGCCCAGGACTCCGTCACAGAAGGGTCCAGCAACTGCACGGTCGGAGGGCGACTAAGCAGGGAGTCCTGGCCAGGTCTGGCTCCCTTGAATGACTGGACAAGCACCGCTGAAGAGGGCCCGCCGTGCAGAAAGGCACCGCTGAAGAGGGCCCCGCTGTGCAGAAAGGCACCGCTGAAGAGGGCCCCGCCGTGCAGAAAGGCACCGCTGAAGAGGGCCCCACCGTGCAGAATGACACCGCTGAAGAGGGCCCCGCCGTGCAGAAAGGCACCGCTGAAGAGGGCCCCGCCGTGCAGAAAGGCACCGCTGAAGAGGGCCTCACCGTGCAGAAAGGCACCACTGAAGAGGGCCCCGCCGCGCAGAAAGGCACCGCTGAAGAGGGCCCCGCCGTGCAGAAAGGCACCGCTGAAGAGGGCCCCGCCGTGCAGAAAGACACCGCTGAAGAGGGCCTTGCCGTGCAGAAAGGCACCGCTCCGCTGGGCCCCGCCGTCTCAAGCACCGCTCCGCTGGGCCCCGCCGTCTCAAGCACCGCTCCGCTGGGCCCTTGCTGTCAAGCACCGCTCCGCTGGGCCCCGCCGTCTCAAGCACCGCTCCGCTGGGCCCTTCCTGTCAAGCACCGCTCCGCTGGGCCCCGCCGTCTCAAGCACCACTCCGCTGGGCCCTTCCTGTCAAGCACCGCTCCGCTGGGCCCCGCCGTCTCAAACACCGCTCCGCTGGGCCCCGCCGTCTCAAGCACCGCTCCGCTGGGCCCTTCCTGTCAAGCACCGCTCCGCTGGGCCCTGCCATCTCAAGCACCGCTCCACTGGGCCCTTCCTGTCAAGCACCGCTCCGCTGGGCCCTTCCTGTCAAGCACCGCTGGCCCATTGACAGTGCCGGTTCTGTGTCGAGCTAGTGTTCACGCTGCACTCGGGGCACCCTGCCTCCTCCATTACCTGTGGAGTCTGTAATCCACCTGATGGCCTGTGTCTCCGCACTCCCCAGGATGGCACAGTGGGCAGACCACCCACTGTAGAGACTTGTGAGACTGTGGCTTTGCACTCCCCAGGATGGCACAGTGGGCAGACCACCCACTGTAGAGACTTGTGAGACTGTGGCTTTGCACTCCCCAGGATGGCACAGTGGGCATGGTGGACCCTTCGTGGATCTGGCGTCGTGGACTCATGTGGCTGAGGTGCCCCCCTTTCCTTCCCCCTGAGGTGCCTGTAGTTTTGTCATCTGACACCCCAGCAGTGTTCTCTCCAATGGACTCAGGTCTCCTGTGTGGGCTTTGCCCATGTGTTGATACACTTTGGCCCACGGACAGTGGAAATTTAAGTGACTGTGCAGGACTTATTGCCTATGTTTATAGGTTTCGCAATGTTCTTACTTGATTTTTTACAATTCATATTGCTATTTTACCATGACTTCAAAGAACCTCTTTTATACATAAATTTTGTTTCTCACTTTAATTATGTCTTTGCATTATTCCGGGGGGTTTGGGTGGTGTCACTGTGACTTGGTGCTCTGCATTGGTGTGTAGATAGTTGGGGGGGGGGCGCATATGTGTGTGCCCGTAAGCTTTCCTCCTCCCCCCTCCCCTGTGTCGTAGGTGCAGTACTCACCGTTGTCGTCTGTGCCGGCGTTCGTACTCGTGGTAGATGAGCAGGTAGACAATAGCTGGTAGGATGTTTAATTCGGGTTCCATGCTGTTCTCCGTCCTCGTGGAGTGTGTATAGGTGAGTGTTTTCCCGTTCGTAGTCTGTTTCCGCCGTGTTTTTATCGGCGGGGCTCCCGCCCCGGAAAAGGTGGCGGATTGGTGAGTTGTGATAGTGTGGGCGGTACATTGTCTGCCGCCTGCCTGTTGGCGGTGACCCCCGCGCTGTTTGTGTGTCCCGCCGTGGCGGTCGGAGTGTTAAGGTGGCGGCCTGTGTTGGCGGTTCCCGCCAGGGTCAGAATTCCATTTTTTGGACCGCCTGCCTGTTGGCGGGTTGGCCGCCGCTTTATCACCGACCGCCATGGTTGGAATCACCCCCAATATGTAGTAACTATATCAGCATGTTCTAGTGATATATAGCGAGGGTCTGACCTACTTGTCCGTAAACCCCCAGAGGAGGTGACAAAACTTTGATGACACCCATTGGTGTCTATGGGCCACAATAACCACCCGCCCGGACGTGTCAATGAAGTGTTAAATGTACCATTCTGGACCCAGTCTGTAAGCTCACTAAAAGTGGCATTTATGCATTTCTGACAGTTATTATTTTTTGCAGGAACAGGTATACTAGGCATATTCAATTCTCTGACTGTTGCTAAGCCTAAACAGCTAGTCCGTTGTACTGTTTCATTTAAAAAAATCATTTGGACGGGAATGAGACAATCTCTAAACAATGTTTCTCTACCCTTTGTCTGCCAATCTTTTGTTCCCCAAACACTTTTCAAATCAACATTATTTGACTAATATTCATAACCTTCAATTGACAGTCAGAAACAAAAGAATCTGAGTATGTGAATTTCGTATTAGTCAACAACATTTGTTTATCTTTAGACGGAGTTAACCTAAAATAATATGACTTAGCATTCATTTGATGATGCCCAGAAAAATAATTAAATTTGTCAAAATAAGTTTTGGAACTCCCTTGCAGGGGAGTTGGGCAATGCTCCCATTGTGGATAGTCAAATATCGTTTTTGGATTACTTGCTTTATGTATAAAATGGTGCCCATAATAATTATAGCAAAACATGTCACCATAATTCTCTTTAAACTGGTAAACATCTTCATTTTCATAGACAGTATAATATTGTAATTCAGTCATCATGGACTCAACTGTCTTCACATCCCAATCATCAGATACAATGAATGGTATTACTATATCATTCATAGATAACTTTAGGACATACAGTATTTGAATTATCTCACTGGGACCGTATATATCAAACATTACTTTATCCCACACAATCCCATCCGGAATCGGTACTGCAGAAATGTTCACAAAGGACAAGTCTCTTCGAATCCTATGTGATGAAAAATGTGGCTTCAACACCTCCTCCACCTGTTCAACCGCTGATCTCTGTATCAACAGAAAAAAGGTAATGACAAACCCTAACCAAAGAAAAAATGCTAGCATAGTCAATAAGAGCTACAGATAGTTCCATGGAAAAACAAAATACATATCTTTAAGCCAACACATCAGCTTATGTGGACCTGATAGGTCAGAAGTCGAAGAGGCAAACGAGTCCGATATACCATCGTTGTTGTTGGCAAAGTAACCAGAGGCAGTTTGTGCAAAAGGTGTCGCCGTATTCAATGGAGGAGTTGGTGTTTCTCATGGTGGTACACTGTAGATAGCACCATCCGTCACGTCAGTAGTCATGGTGACTTGATCAAAAGTTTCTAAGTTATTTGTTGTCAGTGGAACTAATGCGAGACCATCATCCACCCTCCCTAAGCTCAGAGAGGCAACAGTGTTGGTATAGATAACTTGAAGCGGAACATCTTCCCCAGTAGTGAGAGGGATTCAGTAACTATTGGACGTTCCTCTTGGTCTGCTGTGTACAATCGGCCACATGTTGTAACTTGACATTGTCAATGGAAACAAAGCGATTTTCTTTGGCACCCGGCAACGTGGCAGAATAACAGTTCTCCTTCCGTGTATCCCCAACACAGGGACTGGTGCTCGATAAGAAGGGACAAATTATTTTTTCACTGCAAACTTTTCACGCACAAGATCCCCAACCCTGGGAATCCAGCCGGTAGGTGTTACTGGCACATCCTTAATTCCTGTGGAGGCAGCACTTTTAGAAGAGTTATCTTCATGGAACTGCTGTAATTCCTGCAAAACAGTGAGACAATCATTTATGTCAAAAGGCGTTTCCGCCACCTTCACACCAGGACCATCAAGATCCGGAACAAACATTTGTGTTCCGAACAGGCACTCATATGAAGTGCGACCCCCCCACGGACCTTCTAGGCAGGTTATTTAGTGCTCTCAGAAATCCAAACAGGTGGGTTAGCCAACTACAACCCGTACCTAAGCCTCTGGCTGTTAAGGATTGCTTTAAATCACGGTTTAATTGCTCCATGACAGAATTTCACTCTGGATGAAATGGAGACGAGTACTGGAGCTGGACCCCCAATGAAGCCATGGTGTCCCTAAATTCCCTTGAGGCAAAAGCAGGGTCCTGGTCCGAATGGAATGCCGCAAATGCATATGTACCGACAAAGACTCGCAAATCTTTAATAACAGTCCGAGCGTCAGCCGAGCGCTGTGGCCACACGCACACAAATCTGGAGCAAGAATCAACAGCGACTGGTATATATTTGTATGCACTATGTGGTGTTAGTGGACCGCAATGATCGAAGTACACACAATGTATTGGCCTGTTGGATATTAAGAGGGGGGTCTACGGCGGGCGCTTAGCTGTTCAAACTTTAATTTGTTGACAGATGTCACAACAAAGGACATACTGCTTAGTCTTTTTATAGAGACCAGGCCACCAGTAATGGGCCTGCAATAGCAAAATTGTAGAGGCCACGCCCGCATGTGCAGATGCCACTCCCTCATGCGCTGCTTTAATCAATTGTGGTCTTACATTCTTATTGGGGATGTCGTGTACGCCTACGCTAGGGTTTCAACTTCAGCGTTCAGCATACTTCCCATGAAGTTTTGATATTTATTAGGAAATCCTTTAGGATAAGGCGTGCCATCAACCGTAGCCTTTATGGCAGCCATAATCTCTGTGTCTGGTTTGGAACTCAAACGAATCATCAGCCAAAGTATTCCCAGCAACGTATATTCCAACGCGCTGGTGTCCAAGTGTATGTACAACATGGACTTTTGGTAGCGTCTCTTTCAGTTCTGCTACCTTCCCCCACAGTAATCTGTGTTTTATGGTGTTGCCTTTTGAATCTCTGAACCCATTCAAGCGCCAGTAATGTAGGTATTCATTAAAAGACTGGACGCAATAATACGAATCACAAACAATCAGTGTAAACTGTGTGGGATCTGTATGTTCTAATGCCATCAGTAGAGCTTTTAGCTCAGCCAGTTGTGCCGTACAATCCCCTAAGGTCAGTGTATAAGTATGTTGGGGGCAGAATTTCTCCCCTTCCATATGGCCGCTCACTATTGCACATGCAGCCGAATTTTGGTGTTTTGTTCCAACCGCCGGTTGCGCAGAGCCATCAGTGTACATGACGACTTGATATTGATCAATAGGCAACGTGTCAGCGGGAACTGGATATTAAACTTCATATTGTAGAAATTCCTGAGTTTGTAACTTTGGGTCAAAAATGTAATCTACATCAGGGGCTGTTAAAGACGTAGCCCAATGTATCCATCGCGGGTGCAGTGCTTTCGCATTCGGAACGCTAGCTTTTGTAACAGCCTCGAGGGCCGGAATAGGGGAAACGAACTAATAACAGCCATCTACACAGCAGTAAGAATCTTCTCTGTGGGTGCAAATCGTTGTTCAGCAGCAGAATACAAGTGGGACTTGTCATCAATCGGGACTGTCTCACCTTCATTAAATGTGACATACGTAAACCCAGCGGCCCCAGCTATCACCCTGATGACCAAATGCGTCTTATTGTCCAGTGTATGTAAATGTTTTGCGGCTAGTAGATCTGCTTGTAACTCCCGAAGAGTTTGTGTATGTTCAATTGTCCAGGATTTGCTCAAAAAATCAGGACGGATTAATTCATATAATGGTTTAATGCGTGTAGCATAATCAGGAATGTATGTTCTGCCAAAATTTAGAAAGCCCAACAATGATTGGAGTTTCTTAATCGTACTAGGTGGTTGCAATTGTGAACACTTTTCTAAGAATTGGGGTGCTAGGCTCTTACCTTCATTCGACAGCTCGTATCCCAGGAATATGATGCTGAGGAAGGCAATTTTAGATTTTTTGAAGTTAAATTTGTAGCCAATTTTGGCAAACCCTACAACAATGTGGGCTACTCGTCTTAAATGTTGTAGCAACTCGTCATCCGTGAGATATATATCATCTACATATGACAATGCTTCAGGGTCTAACTAGTGTAAAATTGCAGTCACACGAGCCGTAAACTGTCCCGGGCTGTTCTTATACCCCTGAGGCAAGCAACAGAATTTTTTCTGGGAGCCTAACGTGCTAAAGCTTGTCAAATCCCTGCTTTCAGGTGCTATATTCTGGCAGAAGAATCCATTCGAGGTGTCTAAAGTCATTTTACATTTTTTCCGCACAATGTTGTTCATCCGAGCGGCGCTATGTGAATTTTGTTTAGCATATGTACGTGTATGTCCGTTCAAATGTCTGTAGTCTAAGACTATTCTATATGAATGGTCCGGTTTAGCTACAGGGAATAAGGGATTATTCATCTGTGAGACACAGGGTTCAATCACCCCCTGGTATTCCAGTTGTGTAAGTATTTCCCTCACTGGTGCCCTTGCTTCATGTTTTATGGGATATTGCGGTTGTGGCTGAGGTTCACCTTTAATCATAATTACCTGATATGGAGAATCCCTATCCCACCTTACGTGATTTCTATATAAGGCAGGTGCTTGTGCTAGAGCCCATTTGATGCAATAGGACTCTGTGAGTTCCCCTGGAACAAGGGGCGAGAACGAAGGTTTAATAACCTCCTCCGCAACTGGGCAGGTGCGGACAAAGTCAGACGGCCAATCTTGTTCAGCCAGCAAAATGTCATATATCTTAACTACACGATCCCAAAAGATTGCGTGTATAGTGCGTTCAATGTCTCCTTCCAATTGTAAAGTCACTATGTACATCCTATTGGGTTCAGAGACATGCATATCTGCTGTTTCAACTTGTATGAAGTCATCAGTTGCTTTCACCTCCAGATGCTCTTGAAGATTCCGGCAAACTATTGTGACCTCTGCCACGCTGTCTAGCAGTGCTAGTGCCCATGTCTTGTTCTTCAAGAGAACTCTCTTCCTGAGTGGCATGTCTAACTGAGACTGCCACCACCTTTTTCTTTTCAAACTGTTGTTTTGGTTGTATCGGTTTCTCTTCCTTCTTGACAGAAACCTCCGAAGAGCATTGTGATTCCTGTCTCGGTTTCACGTACTCTGTTCTCCGCTCTGACCGCCCACCTCTCTGATTTCTCTTTTCCAATGAGTCCTGAAAGGAACGAGATTGGCGTGTTCAGTATCTTGATATCTATCAGGCGTTTTTATATTATCCCTTTTTCTGAGATTATACCTATTCTGCGGGGTCTCCGTACGTGGAGATTCTCCCCTTTCTTTTTTAGGTGTCTGTTGTTTTTTCTCCCAGTGCTTCTTATTGCCCTCAGGTTGCTGTTTAGCATTTTCTTTAAAAAAAATTGGTTTTTGTGGTCTAGCCCTTAGGCTATCTCGACCGATACTGGAATATGTTTCCGCTATTATTTTTGGCAGTTCCCGCTCCTGATCTTGTTGCAGGACATCACAAAGATGCATACGCACTGCAAGTGCAACTGCTTCCCCTTTAAGATTACTTAGGATTATTGAAGAAACCATGGCAAAGTTGCCTATCAGTTGCATTCCTAAATCTAAGGCCGGGGCAGCCCCGTATTCATCCTGAATTTGTTTAAGCACTTCCGGTAGGTTGGCCAATGTCGCTGTACCGTGTGCCGTGGTATAGAGCGTGGCAAACACCGCGCCCCATGTATTACAATGTTCCACTGTGGGAACCATTCCAAATGGCAAACACATAGTTAGTATTCTATGTTTGTCCTGAGGTCCTGTATGGGGAAATACCGCCTCCAGCTTATTTATTTTTTGTGCCAGACAAAATGGAGTCTCCTCCCGTTTTGCTGGAACTTTACCCATAATAGAGTGTACAGTCACCGGGTTTATACCCGGTGTTACTGCATGTGGTTGTGCTGGAGCAGCATGCGCTGGGTTTGTATTTAGTGTCTGCATCACAAACTGTACTAAGCGTCTATATGAAGCCCTTAAGTCTGTATATAAACGTCGAACTTCAGCCACCGCCATATTTGCAACTGCAGGATGTGGTGTATATGTGGCCAATAAAGGCCAGGTTGGACCATCATTACTTAGTGGACTTAACCTTACAGGTAATATTGTATGGGGTAGGGCACCATCAAGCCAATTATTATGTTCTTGATAAGAAAGAGGTATCTCTAGGTATGCGTACGCCCTGTACTGTCCAGGCGTGTTCGCACCCGCATATCTATGAAATGTATTTGTGTTCCCATCAAGTGCTGGAAATGTGACCCAAGAGTAAAATAGTTCTGTTCTCTAGGCTGCGTGGGCGGCCATCACAAACGTGACTGGACCACCCTGGATCATAAGACCATGCGCAAGCAAATGTGCTGTGAGTGGTTGTCTCATGTTAAGAGCTATTTGTATTGCCTGGGGATTCGCCATTAGAAAAACAGCGTGAGGCCAGAGAAGGCACACCAAGACGGGGTCCTTCCTTTTAAGGTTCAAGCTTGAACAACCATCCGCTGTAATTAGGGTTACCTATACCGCGGTGGTGGAAGTCCTCAGGGCCACCGATGTCTCCGCTAAAGGAACTGAGGGATCATTATATTATATGAGACCGAGAGAAACTGGTGGACCCGAAAATTAGAGCCAGACCAAACGTTGGCGGCGCCATGTCGCGTAGGCTCTCATTATCCTAATGAGACTACTGGATTTTCGGGCGGCAAGATCGTTCACAGTGTGGGGGACTAAGTCTGACCCACGGCGAAGGACCCTTGTCACCCCAAATCCGGGGTAAGCTCCGGCTAACTAGCAGTGCCTTATCTTTCCCAAAGGGAAGAGACAATTGGGCAGCCGAGCGCATGACATCTTACTGCTTCCCAGGGAAGTCGTGGTCACTCAGGTCACAACCAGTTCTCTCATACACAGTGCGGTCTCATATATAAATGACAAAGGCAGTTTGAGTTTTAAAGATTGGTTTAATAAAACAACTGTATTTTAGATAACAAGGCGTGAGCCGCAATAACCAGAACCATACAACACAGTAGGATTTAAATAGTAACGAGGAGAGTGAAACATAAGAATAATGCTATCATAGTGCAACTAGGCTACGTTCTCTCTCTAAGTTATATTTTGAGCACAGCATGTTAAGCTCTGCCTGCCTTTCAGGTTCCCCCGGGAGGACATCAACCCTCATACCTGAGCAAAAGCCTGTGATCTGGATCAGCATCTGCAACAGGGCAGTCAGCATCTAGTTCTGGGTTCCTGGTTGGAATCTCCCTCCTACGTGTACCAGGACTAGAAAGTGTTTTTTATAACTAACACGCCGATGTTCTAAGAAACGTCCCTACGTAAGAACGTTTAGTGTCTATGAACCCTAAAGACTAAACTTCTACTACGTCTATCGGCAATGTACCAGACTGTATCCTTGACTGAAGCACAGAGCGAGCAAGAATGTATTGTTTGAGAACTTCAGTGCTGAAGCAAGCTAAACAGTGTGATAGCAGAAAATAAAACAAGACCGTGAAACTGGTTATTGTAAAATAACAGTGTGAGGCTAAATGAAATGCATCTAGGGCAAAGTGCACAGAGGCCTAATACTTTAAGCAAACGTGCATATAGCTACATTAAAAAAATGGCTACACTAAAAGGGGACCGAGGCACAGGATAACAGGGACGCTGGGAGGACTGCTGTGCGACAGGGGGAGGACAGGCCCAGGGAGCACACTCTCCACCAGGCACTCTCCAACATCATGGGAGCATACCACCATTCCCAGGAGACCATGGGCACGGTACTGGCCAAGTTTCAAGAGACACAGCGGCTGCAGGAGGAACACTACCTGGGAATCACGGAGGACTTGAAGTCCATCAACACCACCCTGGTCACCATTGCAGGGGTGCTGGCAGACCTGGCCAACACCATGAGGGACACAGTGGCACACAAACGGGCTCCTGGCACTAGCCTGGACGATGAACAGCACTACACCTCTGCTGGCGCTAGTGGACAGGAGGCCCCGCCACAGGACCAACAGGCCACCAGCACCCTACCCCCTGCAGAAGGAGAACCACCCCGCAAACGGTCCCTGAGATCCAGGAACAAGACAGAGAACATTGCCAAGACCCCCGCCAGGAAATAACACTCTCCTAATTGTCACCCTTCAATCCCACTTTGTCACCCTGTCCACCTTAAAATGCCATTGCTCCCCTTCCTATGTCTCCTTGGACAATGCACCTGTGAGAACAAGAAACTGAACTCTACCGTGGACATTCCTCCACCATCATCCCAGCCCATTGCACACCCCCCTCCACTTATTAGCTCAGAAATAAACACTCTTGAATCACAAATCAATCTGGAGTCAGTCTGTACTTTCACAAATGTGTAATTGCAACCTTTCGGAAATCTAGCAATGTCAATGTTCATGTTCACATACCATGGTTACACAGTTGTTGGGCAGCAGTAAACATAGCAGAGGGCACAAAGTGGGACCCAGATCTGTGAAATGGAAAGCCAAAGTGACATGTCAGGGTTCATACACAGAGATAAAAAGACAGATTTATGCTATGTTCTACAGTAGTATGAGGTGTGAGAAGGAGTGCCATCCTCTTACCTGTGTCTCAATGGAAGTATTGCATGATGATGTTGTTTCGGTTGTCTATATCTTTTCTTCTGCCTCCTCTTCTTCACTGTCCACAGGCTCCACAGCTGCCACAAGACCAGCATCAGGCCCATCCTCCTGCAGAAAAGGCACCTGGTGTCGCAAAGCCAGGTTGTGCAACATCAGCATGCCACGATGATCTGGCACACCTTCTTCGGTGAGTAGTACCTGTCAGATGGAGGCCCCGGAATCTGGCCTTCAGGAGGCCCAAGGTGCGCTCTATTATCCTCCTAGTTTGCCCATGTGCCTCATTGTAGCATTCCTCTGCCCTTGTCCTGGGATTCCTCACTGGGGTCAGTAGCCATGACAGATTGGGGTAACCAGAGTCACCTGAAAATATCGAGGGACAACTGTTAGACATCCTCCAACCGTTAGGGACTCTCCCATACCTAGACACCTATTTAAACTGTGTGGGACCTTGGTCTCACCTATTAGCCACACACTGTGCCTCTGGAGTTGCCCCATCACATAAGGGATGCTGCTATTCCTCAAAATGTAAACTTCATGCAGAGAGCCAGTATACTTGGCATTCACATGGGAGATGTACTGGTCTGCCAAACACACCATCTGCACATTCAGAGAATGGTAGCTTTTCTGGTTTCTGTACACCTGTTCATTCCTGTGGGGGGGGACAAATGCCACATGCATACCATCAATGGCACCAATAATGTTGGGGATATGTCGCAGGGCATAAAAGTCACCTTTCACTGTGGGCAAATCCTCCACCTGAGGGAGCACAATGTAGCTGTGCATGTGTTTCAGCAGGGCAGATGACACTCTGGACAACACGTAAGAGAACATTGGCTGTGACATCCCTTATGCCATGGCCACTGTTGTTTGAAAGGAGCCACTTGCCAGGAAATGGAGCACTGACAGGACCTGCACTAGAGGGGGTATTCCTGTGGGATGGCGGATAGCTGACATCAGGTCTGGCTCCAACTGGGCACACAGTTCCTGGATTGTGGCACGATCAATTCTGTAAGTGATAATGATGTGTCTGTCTTCCATTGTCGACAGGTCCACCAGGGGTCTGTACACCGGAGGATGCCGCCATCTCATCACCTGTCCCAGCGGACGTGCCCTATGGAGAAGAAGGGTGAGCAGAGGGTCATACACCACATAGATTTCACAAGGCTGTTTAGCAAAATCGTGAAACATTCTTTGTGCCTTTGTCCGTCCGTATTCCTGGCCAAAATTGCTGTGACGCGGTTAGTTGCCCTGCCTTGTGGCCACCTGAAATGGCGGCTGCCTGACCTGACCTGTAAGGAGGGACAAGGGGAAATGAGGTAACTGCGCTGGCATTGTGCAGCGTCGCGGTTGGCGGTCGAAGACCGCTGCGCAATTCAGCATTGGTTATCATTGGGCCCTATGGGTTCCAGGAGCCAATGACAATGTATGCCGGCGGTGACGGTACGCACCGCCGCGGACGTGACCGTCATTTTCTATCAGTTCCCTCACTTGATACCTGACCTTCAACAGGAGAGGAACTACACTGCAAGAACTGCTGTGACCTGTGTCTGGAAGCGACAATTGCTACAGTGTCTGGGGAAAGGGCCCCTGCCTTCACTGCGGAGGAGTTGGAGAAACTGGTTAGATGGGGTCCTCCCTGAGTACACGCTACCCTACAGTCCTCCAGATAAACAGATGAGTAAACTGTGTGCATGGGGGATGGCACATGATTGTATGGAGTGTCGTGGATGGAAGAGACGGGGGCACAGGCCAGCATGTGAGGATGGTGAGTGTATGTATTTCCGGGCCAGGGTGGGAGGTTTGTAGCCAATGAGTGAGAAGAACTGTACGGGGGAGTAACATCCATTTTTACTTCACTATTCCTCTAGGTTAGTGCCCACCAGAAGAAGGGTGTTTGGCGTGCCATCACCAAGGAAGTGCGGACCCTGGGGGTCTACCATAGAGGGAGCACCCACTGCCGGAAAAGATGGGAGGACATGCGGTGCTGGAGCAAGAAGACGGCGGAGGCCCAGCTGAGGATGGCCTCCCAACGTGGAAGGGGTTGCACCATGACCCCCCTGATGTACCGGATCCTGGCGGTGGCATATCCTGAGTTGGATGGACGCTTGAGGGCATCACAGCAGCCACAAGGGGGTGAGTACAGTCTTATTCAGCTGACTCTGCACGCTTGACGAGGTGTCGGGGTGGGGGAGGTGAGGTGGGCTGTGGGTTACCCTAGGCCAGGGCAGACGCGTCAAGGTACATCCATTGTTTTGCAGGCTCAGTGCCATTCCAACCCCAAAGGTGGTAGTTGCCTCTACACCTAGTCAGGCTCCTGTGGGTTCCAGTTGTGTATGCAATGGGTCTAGACAGAGTCCCCCATGGGCATGTGCTTGTCCCCTGCACTGTTAGTGCATGCGTTAGTGCATAGGGCTGCTCAATGTGTGTTGTGTCCGCCAACGGTAGTGGTGTTGCAGGCATTGACCATGTGTCTCTTGTGTCTTTCTCCCCCTTTTTGTTTTGTCACCCTGTCCTTGTGTGCATTAGCATCATCTGGCGGAGGAGCATTAGCTCCGGAGCAGGAGGGAGCAGCAACCCACATGGCCCTGGAGGGTGAATTTACAGAGTCTGAAGGCACCAGTGGGACGGAGGGAGAGGGGAGCTCCACGACGGAGACAGGAGCAGACACCAGTGACAGCGACTTCTCCTCTGATGGGAGCTCCCTTGCAGTGGCGGGCACCTCTGTGCCCACCGCAACAACAGGTACAGCCGCCACCCCCCTACCAGCACCGCCCTCCCAGCAGTCCCTCATCGAGTTTCCCGTGCCCGCTCACCCAGGAGGGTGGGCATCTCCTTCGCCCCAGGCACCTCAGGCCCTGCCACAGTCAGCCCTGCTGCCCTCAGTGAGGAGGCTTTTGACCTCCTGAGAGCCCTCACTGTTGGGCAATCAACCATTTTGAATGCCATCCAGGGTGTTGAGGGGCATTTGCAGCAAACAAATGCATACCTGGAGGGCATTCATTCTGGCATGGTGGCCCAACAGAGAGCATTTCAGGCTCTGGCCTCAGCACTGATGGCAGCCATTGTCCCTGTGTCCAGCCTCCCCCTCCAACCTCCACTGCCCAGACCCAATTCCCCTCTACCTCAGCCTATCCCAAGCACGCCTTCAGACCAGCATGCACACTCATCAACACACAAGAGTGTACAAGGTAAACATAAGCACCACACATCCCACAGGTACTCACACAAGCACCATCCCCATGCAGACACACCAACATCCACTGCCTCCACTGTGTCCCCCTCCTCCATGTCCTCCTCTTCCCTCCCAGTCTCGTCTCCACTCACACCTGCATGCACTACATCCTCACCCACTACCTCCATCACCAGCACGTCCATCACCACACACCGCTCACGTACACCCCCAATACCATGCACACCTCCCCTGTGTCCTCTCCCAGTGTGTCTGTGAACCCTCCTCCCAAAGTACACAAACGCAGGCACACACCCACCCAATAGCCATCCACCTCACAACAGCCTCCGTCCCATGCACCTTCACCCAAATTCAGCAGACGTACACCTCCTACAACCACTACCTCTTCCTCCACTCCCAAACCCCCTCCATCTTCCCATCCCACTGTGTCTAAAAAACTTTTCCTGGCTAACATTGAACTCTTCCCTACACCCCCCTCCCCCGTCCTTCCCCTAGGGCCAGGATGTCCAGGTCTCAGCCCAGCACCTCAGTCACCAAATCCTCCAGCACTGTGGTCTCAGCAAGTCTGGTCACATCATGTGAGGCACCCATCAGGGCTGCCAGTGTGCCACCTAGCAAGGCCAAGGATCAGCCCATTCCGCCACATGCCAAGGTGAAGAAGGTGCCCACATGCCGTAGGGAAAAGCAGCACCAACCACCCAGCAAGGCCGCCTCCAAGCCAAAAGGAGACAGTGCCAAGGGACCAGCAGCGACAACCAAGGTGGGGAAGGGACACAAGGCGAAGGGGAAGTCAGGACAGGGCACGGAGCCTCCGGCTGAGGGACTAGAGTCACCCCTTCTGGCAACCAGAACAGCAACCTGTACGGCGGTGGACACCGCCACTTGCACTGCCACCAGCACCGCCACCTGCACCGCCACCTACACATCTGCTGCCTCAGCAACAGTCCCCAGCATCATCCTCAGTGGGCAGCAGTCTGAGGTGGCAGGAGAAGTCCTGCTGTCTCCCTCCACAGGTGCTGACACATCAACCACCGCCACCAGCCCTGCGACGTGCTGAGACAGTGCTACCACAGCCGACATGGCTAAATTACCAGTGGACAGCCGTCCGAGGCTGCAGGAGACGTCCTGGACCCTGCACAGCATACATGAGGCCCGACACCCAGCACTGTTTGTACCAGCGGGGTGGCAGGCAAAGTCGCAGCAGGGTGGAGTGTGTCTCTGCCTCCATGGAGTATCATGCTTCCTGATCCCAGGCAATCTCGTGGAATACACACCCAGGTGAGGGAATGGGACCTGCCACACTGCATGTGAAGCACTCTGGGCACCAAGCCCCCTCCAGAACCAGTGGAGAAAAACATCCACTCACACAGCCCTTGGCAGGATGAAGCACTCTGGGCACCAAGCCTCCTCCAGAACCAGTGGAGAAAAACATCCACAACCCCAATCCTTGGCAGGATGAAGCACTCTGGGCACCAAGCCCCCTCCAGAACCAGTGGAAAAAAACATCCACTCACACAGTCCTTGGCAGGATGAAGCACTCTGGGCACCAAGCCCCCTCCAGAACCAGTGGAGAAAAACATCCACTCACACAGTCCTTGGCAGGATGAAGCACTCTGGGCACCAAACCCCCTCCAGAACCAGTGGAGAAAAACATCCACAACCCCAATCCTTGGCAGTATGAAGCGCTCTGTTCACCAAGCCCCCTCCAGAACCAGTGGAGAAAAACATCCACTAACACAGACCTTGGCAGGCTGAAGCACTCTGGGCACCAAGCCCCCTCCAGAACCAGTCGAGAAAAACATCCACAACCCCAATCCTTGGCAGGATGAAGCACTCTGGGCACCAAGCCTCCTCCAGAACCAGTGGAGAAAAACATCCAGAACCCCAATCCTTGGCAGGATAAAGCACTCCGGGCACCAAGCCCCCTCCAGAACCAGTGGAAAAAAACATCCACTCACACAGTCCTTGGCAGGATGAAGCACTCTGGGCACCAAGCCCCCTCCAGAACCAGTGGAGAAAAACATCCACTCACACAGTCCTCAGCAGGATGAAGCACTCTGGGCACCAAGCCCCCTCCAGAGCCAGTGGAGAAAAACATCCACAACCCCAATCCTTGGCAGGATGACGCACACTGGGCACCAAGCCCCCTCCAGAACCAGTAGAGAAAAACATCCACTAAAAAGACTCTGGCCTTGCACTCCCCAGGACCATCAGTGGGCAACCCACCCACTTAAGAGAATTGAGAGACTGTGGCTTTGCACTCCCCAGGATAAAGTAGTGGGCAACCCACCCACTTGAGAGACTTCTGAGACTGTGGATTTGCACTCCCCAGGAACAATCAGTGGGCAACCCACCCACTTGAGAGACTTGAGAGACTGTGGCTTTGCACTCCCCAGGATAATGTAGTGGGCAACCCACCCACTTGAGAGACTTGTGAGACTGTGGATTTGCACTCCCCAGGACCAATCAGTGGGAAACCCACCCACTTGAGAGACTTGAGAGACTGTGGCTTTGCACTGCCCAGGATAAAGCAGTGGGCAACCCACCCACTTGAGAGACTGTGGTTTTGCACTCCCCAGGACCAATCAGTGGGCATGGAGCCCCCTCGTGGAGCAGTGGCATCGTCCGTTCATCCGGCTGAGGTGCCTCCCTTCCCCCTCCCCATGAGGTGCCTGTTTATTTTCGATCTGATGCCCCAGCAGTGTTCTCTCCGTTTCGAGTCAGGTGTCATGTGTGGGCTTTGCCCATGCATTTTGGGACCACTGGTCCATGGACAATGATTGCAATACTATCCGGACTTGTGTAGTTGCTGTACATATTTGTATATACTGATATTTAAAGTTATCTTGGCCTATCTGATTTTTCGATGATCACACTTGTTACAATCATTTCATTTTGTCCTATCGTTCTTCCAGGGGGTGACGGGGTGTAAATGTCATGTTGCTGCATGTATTTGTGTGTATGTTGTTGTGGGTGGGGGTGAGGGTGTTGCATGTTGCATGTGTGTCACTCTCTCTTTCCTGCCCCCTTCCCTGTGTGCTAGGTGCAGTATTCACTGCGGTCGTCGCCAGTGTCTTTGCTGCTCCTGGTAGAAGAGGAGGGAAACCAACATGGGCAGGACCTGTAACTCGGGCTCCATGGCGTCCTGGTTCCTCGTTGGGTGTCGAGAAGTGAGTCGTTTCCATTCCAAGTCCTGTTTCTGCCGTGCTTTTGATGGCATTGGTACTGCCCTGGAAAAGGTGGCGGATAGGCCTGTTGTAATACATTGGGTGGTACATTGTCTTCCGCCTGTCTGTTGGCAGTTACCACCGCCGTGTTTGTTTCTACCGCCGTGGCGGTCGGAGTGTTAAAGTGGCTATGTTGGTGGTTTCCGCCATGATTGTGATTCCATTTTTTTAAGCGCCGGCCTGTTGGCGGTACGACTGCCGCTTTAACACCGACCACCAGGCCTTAGTGTTGTAATGTGTGACTACAGCATAATGCATGTCATTCCCTTTGCATCCCATCTCACTGTGACCTATGCCTTCCCTTATTGCAGATGTTGGTGTTGTTCCAACAGTGTACTGCTGTGATGTTTACAGACTTCTGAGACACATTTTTTCAATGGATCATCATGTTACTGGACATTTGCACAGGATCATGCAGTTCATTGCTATTCAATACATAGTACATTACCTGTAGATAAAGCAATATTACTCAAGTTGTGTCAAAGGGTGTTTACTGAAAATTGGTATACAATAGGGAGTGGGGTGATGGTTAAGAATAGTACATTGTAGTGGGGCAGTCGGTTTGTAGCACAGGTCCAGTGCCCAAGGGGCCATAGGAATGGGAGCAATGGCAGTTCAAAAGTGGACAAGGTGACACAGTTTAACACAAGGGGGACATTCAGGAGAACCTCATTTCCTGGAGGTGGTCTGTGTCTTGGCAAGTGCCTCTGGTGTCTGTCTGGGTCACAGGGACTGGGGATGGGAGCTGGTGGCCTGTGGGTCCCGTGGCAGGCCCTCCACATCTGCTGCACTCGCTGCATTAGATGTGGAGGGCTGGTCAGTAGACTTGCTAGTGGAAGGAGCCTACTGGTATGATGTGTAGTCCTTCATTGTGTTGGCCATGTCATCCAGCACCCCTGCCATGGAGACCATGGTGGTGTCCAGGGCCTGCAATTCTTTGTTGACCTCCTGGTTGTATTTCTCCTGCAGCCGGTGGTTCTCCTGCATGATGTCTATCACCTGACCCATCTTTTCTTGGGATTGTTGGTAAGCCCTCATGACATTAGTGAGTGCCTCCTGGGCAGTCGGCAAACAGGGTCTGTCCTCCCCTGGCGCACAGCTGTCCTCCGACTAGCCCTGGCCCCCTGTGCCTGTGTCCCCTGAATGGTGTGCCCACTGCCACTGACCCTAGGACATTCATTGTCTTCCCTGTGAGGTATGGACTGGGGTCCCTCTACAGGTGGGAACACTGATGATTGATGTGTCCTGGGGACAGAGGTCTGGGGATGTTGGGTGGCTGCTGTGGTGTTGGATACTGAGCGGGGAGGCTCTGCGGTGGACTGGTTGTGGGCTGGGGTAGCGAACTGACCAGTGGTCCCTGATGGGCCAGGGAGTTCATCCAGATCCAGAACTCCAGAATTGCTTACATCACTGGGGGCATCTTCTGGTGGGGGACTGGGTAGTCGTGGCACCTCCTCGCCGCTGAGATTGGCTGGGGCACCTGTGGGTATGTAAGTGGTGTATTATGCTACATGTCAGTGACATATTCTGTATCCCTAGCTTTCCCTATAGTATCGCTGTTGCCCTGACACCTTTGTTTGTGTATGGTGATTGATTGTGGTATTGTTAGTTCTCCATGCTGTGCATGCATTGGTAGTGGGTGTACATGCAGGGTTGGAAGGGATGTGCATGCAGTGGGTATGGCATGCAGGGCTTGGAATTTAGGTTTGTTAATTGTGGTGGTGCACTGTGTGGGATGAAGTGGGGTGATTGGTGTCAGGCTGAGGGGTGGTGGTGGCATGCAGGTATGGGGGTGTGATAGGTAGTAAATGTTGACTCACCAGTGTCCAATCATCTGGCAACTCCAGTGAGTCCCTCGGGATGCAGTGTTGTCAAGCCATGCTCCTCCCATGCTGTCAGCTGGGGTAAAGGAGGTGGGGGTCCACTGCCAGTCCTCTGGATAGCGAGCTGGTGCCTTCCTGCTATGGAATGCACCTTCCCCCATAGGTCGTTCCACCTCTTCCTGATGTCATCACTTGTTTGTGGATGCTGTCCCACAGCGTTCACCCTGTCCATGATCCTCCGCCATAGCTCCTTCTTCCTGGCAATGGATATCTGCTGGATATGTGCTCCAAACAGCTTTGGCTGTACCCTATTTCCTCAACCATGACCCGTAACTCCTCATCAGTGAAACAGAGGTGCCTTTGTGGGAACATGGGTGTTGTGTGGTGTGTGTGTTGTGCAGAAGGTGTTGAGTAATGTGGTGGGGTGTGGGGTGTGTGGTGCGTGACGAATAAATGGGTGGTTGTGTGTGTGGGTGAACTTGTTGCGTGGCTAGCTGTTGCGGTCTTTTCATGTTTGCAAAGGTTTGTGGGTTATGTGGGTGTGTGTTTTAAAGTGCTGTTGGGGTGTGTGTGGGTTGTGTGTATTTGTGCCAGGTGTGGGTTTTATGTTCTGGCCAATGTTGTCTTGGTGTGGGTTTGTGTGGCCATATCCGCCAATGGTTTACCGTCATTGAATGTCCACTGTAGTGATTGGTGGGTCATTATTTGGAGGGTGTAGTATTGGTGGCATAAAAGTATGGGTGGTAGTACCGACAATTCCGTGGTCTGGCGGATTTGTGGTTGTGGCTATTTTCTGTCAGTTTTGTATGTATGTGACATAATGTGGTGGACAGATGTCTGCCTCCACGGCGGTATGCTGGTGGCAGTCAGCACGGCGGTCATAGGTATTTACCGCCAAGGTCATAATGAGGGCCTTTGTCTTTTTCTTGAAGACTTTCTTCAGCTGGATGAAGTCACCAATCCGATCCAACCTCCCTGGAGCCCTCTTCGTATACAAGTCGCAGGAGACCTCAGTGTAGAATTCACCTTCGGACTGTGGCTTGAATGGTGCAGATGACCAAAGTAACCTCAAAAAAATCCACTAGTGGAGCTCGTTTAATTTCATGTCGTTAGCAATAGTGGGATTTCATAAGCATATAGGCCCTCATTTCAACGTTGGCGCGCGGCAAGCGCCGCCTGCCAAGTCAAATCCGCCGCACGGGCGCCAATGTGGCCGCACTCCCGCGGTGGCCATTTGGAGATCCCCGCTGGGCCGGCAGGCGGAAACCTAGTTTCTGCCCGCTGGCCCAGCGGGGATCTCGGCCGCAACATAGGAGCCGGCTCCAAATGGAGCCAGCGGTGCGATGGGTGCAGTTGCACCCGTCGCGCTTTTCACTGTCTGCTAAGCAGACAGTGAAAAGCTCCATGGGGCTTGGCAGGGGGCCCCGCAACTCCCCTTTCCGCCAGCCTTTCCATGGCGGTTCATACCGCCATGAAAAGGCTGGAGGGAGGGGCACTCGTAATCCCCTGGGCAGCGCTACCCTGGGAGATTACAACTGCCGGGACCAATGTGGCGGGAAACTGACGGTCCCGGCGGTGCGACTGCAGCGCTTCTGCTGCAGTCGTAATCCCATGGGAAGCACCGTCAGCCTGTTGGCGGTGCTTCTGTCGAAACAGCCCTGGCGGTCTTTGACCGCCAGGGTTGTAATGAGGGCCATAGTATTGTTCATCCCGGCCCCCTGCTATTCCTCCATAAAAAATTGTTGTCCAGAGATTTTCATTTGAGATTTTTGTTTTTGGATCATTAGAGAAGTATAAATTATTTGGCCAGGCATTGCTGATCCAAGGCGATTTTTTCTGGACGTCATTTTTAAAAATAACGGATGTGTTGCAGTGATGATGTGATATTTCAGGAACGATGACACCTATATACTTCGTTTTGGTATAAAAACATAGGTGTTGGGGGTCAAGTAGACTTATAAATCAATCAATCAATCAATCAGGAATTTGTAAAGTGCATTACTCACCTGTGAGGGTCTCAAGGCGCTGAGGAGGGGGGGTGCTGCTACTGCTCGAACAGCCAGGTCTTGAGAAGTTTCCTGAAGGTAAGGAGGGCTTTGGTCTGGCGCAGGGGGGTGGGAAGAGTGTTCCACGTTTTGGCCGCGAGGTACGAGAATAATCTACTGCCAGTTGTAGTTCTGCGGACGTGTGGGGTGGTTGCGAGGGTGAGGTCAGTGGAGTGGAGATGCCGGGTCGAGGTGTAGAAGGAGAGTTGTCTGTTGAGGTATTCTGGTCTGCTGTTGTGCAGTGCTTTGTGAGAGTGGGTGAGGAGTTTGAAGGTGATTCTCTTGTTGACTGGGAGCCAGTGCAAGTTTCTCAGGTGGTCTGTGATGTGGCAGTGCCGGGGGGTGTCCAGGATGAGCCGTGCAGAGGCATTCTGGATGCGTTGCAGCCTCTCCTGGAGTTTGGCCATGGTTCCTGCATAGAGGGCCTTGCCGTAGTCCAGTTTGCTGCTTACGAGGGCTTGGGTGACTGTTCTTCTGGTTTCAGTGGGTATGCATTTGTAGACCTTTCGGCGCATGCGGAGGGTGTTGAAGCAGGAGGAGGAGATGGTGTTGACTTCCTGGGTCAAAGATAATGAGGAGTCCAAGATTAATCCTAGGTTGCATGCATGGTCGGTGGGAGTCGGAGCGGCTCCGAGAGTGGCAGGCCACCAGGAGTCATCCCATGCAGAGGGGGTGGAGCCAAAGATGAGGACTTCTGTGTTGTCAGAATTGAGTTTGCGGCAGCTGCTCTTCATCCATTCAGCAATGGCCTTCATTCCTTTGAGGAGGTTGATCTTGGCAGAGTCCTTGGTGAAGTAGAGGATCAGCAGGGTGTTGTTGACGTATGAGATGATGTTGAGGTTGTGGGATCAGGCGATGTTAGCGAGCGGGGCCAAATAGACTTTGAAGAGGGTCGGGCTGAGGGACGAACCCTGGGGTATGCCGCAGATAATTTTGGTGGCCTTCGTGCGGCATGGGGGGAGGCGGACCCTCTGGGTTCTGCCGGTGAGAAAGGAGGTGACCCAGTCCAGGGTTCTGTTGCAGATTCCTTTGCAGTTTCATTGCTGAGGCGTGAGCATAGCGTGTGGTGGCAGATGGTGTTGAACGCGTCCGAGAAGTCCAGGAGGATGAGGGCCGCGGTTTCTCTGTTGTCCAGTATGGTTCTGATGCCGTCAGTGGCGGCGATGAGGGTGGTTTCGGTACTGTGGTTGCTGCAGAATCCGGACTGGGAAGGGTCCAGGGTGCAGTTCTCCTCGAGGAAGCGGGTTAGTTGTCTGTTGACAGCCTTCTTAATGACTTTTGCCGGGAAGGGGAACAGGGAGATAGGCTGGAAGTTCTTGAGGTCCTTTGGGTCCGCTTTGGGTTTTTTGAGGAGGGCGTTGATCTCGGGGTGTTTCCAGCACTCTGGGAAGGTGGCAGACTCTAAGGATTTGTGGTTTGATCTTCCATAGTTGGGGTGCGATGACGGAGCTTGCTTTGCTGAGAATGTGGTGAGGGCAGGGGTCAGATGGAGAGCCGGAGTGGATGGTGTTCATGATTTCGATGGTGTCGTTGTCGTTGATGGGGGTTCAGGAGAGAAGGAGGTTGGTTGGAAGTGAATCTTTGGTGTTGGCGGTTGCCGGGGAAGGGGGGTCATGAATGTCTGCAATCCTGCGGTGGAAGTAGAAGGCTAAGTAGTCGCAGAGGTCTTGGGATGGTGGGATGTAGTTGGCATTGGAGCTGGGGTTGGAGAGTTCATTCACGACGTTGAAGAGCTTCTTGGGGCTGCGTGCGTTGTTATTGATTCGATCTTTGAAGGCGGTTCTCTTAGCGGCTCAGATGAGTTGGTGGTGTCTGCGGATGGTGTTTTTGAAGCCTGTGTGGTTGTCCACAGTCTAATCTTTGCGCCACTTTCTTTCAAGTCTTCGGCAGGTTTGCTTAGATTCGTGGAGAAACCGAAAATAACTCCTCAGAGCCACCTGTTTGCCATTTTCCAATATGGTGTCTGTAATAGAGGAAGAAGAGACATATATAGAAATGAAACAAATAATAATGTTTTTGAATCCTTTTATGTATACACCAAACAATGTTTATGATCTGAATATGAAAAAAATTATGTTTATCTCTCCTGTTTTAGACACATTTTCACAGTTCACTTTATTTATTTGTTTTCAGCAATCGCTCGTGGTACATTTGCAGAATGTTGAACATTTAAAAAGAGCATATCGACAGGGAAATTGTTTTGTAGCACAGGTTTTGCAAGTACCTGTACGTGTAAGTTCTGTGGGTAGAGGCTTTAGAAGTTTTGTAGGTTTTAGCACCCCATCAATATTTTCCCAACCAAACCCACATGAACCTTTCTCCACATATGCATGATTTAAAACATTTGCACATCTTCTGATCAAGTAGAATATGATATTGGTGGAAGGTCACTTAGCGAGGCTGATCTCTTAAACTCACTGTTCTGAAGATTGTCAAATGTCTGACAGCCTGAACTTGTTTTCCACAAGGTATTTTTTAATGTCTTTAAAGTCACATTCTTCTTCTGTCTCGGCAAATCCTATTAGAAACTTCACAGCTTCAGCAGTTTAAGCTCCAAGTTGTGTTCCAATTTTGCTATACTGTCATCATCACCCGTAAGAATATGTACCTTGATGAGAACACTGGGCATCTCTTGGTCACATTTCTTGTACATAATATGGAACAAGACTAATGGGCTGATTTAAAAGCCCCTAGCGCATCCTTGCTCCACATTAGTCTAATTTTTTTATGCTAATGTGGCCCAACCAACTCAAAATTGCCGCACCATATTTACAAAGTGACGCAATGCATGCATCGTGCCACTTTGTAACCCTTTGCGCTTCATTATGACTGCCAATAATGTATGCGAAGGGAGCGTTCCCCTATCAAGGGGGGGGGGGCATAAAATTGGCTAAAGAAATCTAAGAGATGTCTTTGCATAATTTTTTTTGCACGTTTAACACCTGCTCAGATCAAGCATTAAAAGGAGGCACACCGTTGTTTTAAATGGACCTCAATGGGCTTTTCAGGAATAGCGTCAAAATGTTTGCATTTGTAGCCCCAAGTGGGAAGGGTATGCCCAGACGTGGGTCCCGTGCTCACTATGCCACCAGATTCAAGCTAGCCTGGCTGAAGAGGGGTGATACCCCGAAACTGGTCCCAGGATACGTGTTTCTGGTCCGGGGAGGACCTGGCCTTGCAGTTCGGGCTGGACTGTTCCCATGGGGAACAGGGTCAAGACTGGTTTGCTTATTGTTGGGTCCAAAATGGAATGGTATGGTGAGCAAAAAAAACTGATGGATTAAACCCAGATCTGACTGGGGGTGAATGTTTGATTTGATCTACATTCCACCCATCAACTGTTCTTTTGCATTTGATAAGAACAATGGGCATCTCTGGGCCATGTTTCTTGTACATAAAATGGAGCAAGACTAAGGGGCTGATTTAAGAGCCCCTAGTAACTCCTCGCTCCACATTAGCCTATTTTTTTTTATGCTAATGTGGCCCAACAAGGTCAAAATTGCCACACCATATTTACAAAGTGACGCAATGCATGCGTTGTGCCACTTTGTAACCCTCTGCGCTTCATTATGACTGCAAATAATGCATGCAAAGGGAGCATTCCCCTGTCGGGGCAAAAAATTGGCGCAAATAAATTTAAGAGATGTCTTTGCATAATTTTTTCTGCACTTTTAATGCCTGCTCAGATCAGGCGTTAAAAGGAGACACACCATTGTTTTCAATGGGCCTCAACGGGCTTTGCAGGATTAGCGTCAACATTTTTGACGCTAGTCCTACAAAGCCCTGAACTAGTGCCAAAAATGTTGATCCTAGTTTCCCTATCTACCGCCATGGTGTGCCCAACCTTAGATACAGCGCACACATGGTGGCGTTAGGGGGGTGCTAATGGGAGAAAGGAAAGTGGTGCTGCACTGGATACCACACCACTTTCCTTACATCGGGCCCAAGTGTCTTTTCTCAACTGTTCCATAACGTATCCATAACTCTGATAATCCTTAACTTATGAATATTGCAACAAATCTAATTAGCACAATAATAACATCTTTGTCATTTGAAGTACAATGACTTTATTGGAACTATTTTGATCAGCCTACTCTACATGTGGCACAGCACGAAAGTCATCTTCCTCCAATTTGCTGTTAAATTCTTGAACAATATGGCCTGTACCTTTCGAATACATCTCTGCAGGCACCAGCTCCTCATTGACTATCATTTCACTTGCAATAGTTGGAAATTCAGTGTTTACTGAAGCATAAGCAATGTTTTGCAAGTTATCATCTCCAAGTTCACCTTGTTCGATGTTGAAGACCAGAATTTATCAAGCTGCACATGTAATGTTTGATGCAGGCAAGGTCAATTGTTCTACTTATAGACATTTGCCTGATTCTCTCACATTCTTTGACAGATAGTTCAAGACAACTGTCAAAGACAATGTGCGGTTTTTGCTAGGTGCATACTGACTTTGATTTCTATAGAACAGTCTGAATGACCTCTCAGAGGTTTTGCATGGATGAAATCTTGACCATTTACAATTGTGATCAATAGTCCACAACAACAGCAGTTTTCAATGAGGACACCTTTTTAAAGTTCAAATTCTTCAGGTGAAAGTGTTTTTTCGAGCTCTTGTTCGAGTTTGACCTTCACTGGTTTGCTTGCAGCATCGCCATCAAATAATGTGTTCGTTAGAAGATCATGCAACAAAATGTCCTTGATAAATTCTACCCCTTTTTTATATAACCTGTTTTGTAGTGGCTGGTTGGATGAAACTCTCACTGTGGAAATTAAAGCATAGAATTTTAGCTCCAGTGGTCATGTCAAACAGCGTTTTATTTTTCAATGCCAATCTCTCCTGCTTCAGTTCTGTGTATAGTTTTGATCCATGTTCCAGGACATCTAGTAGACATGCCTTTATATTGTTATCCACATATTGGTTGGTGACAAAGTTGTGTAGTCACACAGGCTCAGTCATTTCAAAGGGGTTTGCTGCATGAAATGAAAAAGGCTGTCAACATGTTTATTCAAGCGTTCTCCTCTCTTTCCCACAAGTTTGTGGTGAGGAACAGTTTCACAATTGTCCATTAATTTTTAATTTGTCATCTTTCTGAAAACATTGCAAATAGAAAAGACTTCATGGTAAAGTAGCTGTCATTGAGCAACATACTAATTTTTTCTGTGTCTGACCAACAATTTACTTGGAGCTTTCCTGTGATCTCTTGATCGTCTGTTCTAGTTTCATATCTGGACCCAGAGCATTGAACCTTCCCTCTCTGTTTTGCCTCTGGCTTCTTTATTATTTCCAAATACCAGGACTCATATCTCAAGTAGTTTATGCAATCAAATTCACAAAACACAGTAATAGGTGACTCCGCAGTCTTCATATTTGTGTAGCTCCCAATCACCTTCCAGATCAGCATGTACCAAGTTATTCAAAAGAGCTTTCATGTGTCAAACACTTCCCCAGTACTTGCAAAGTTCTGATTTTTCTTCATATTCTTTGAAAAACTCTGTGAACTTAGTTTTCAGGTTTTTTGATTTTGAACTGAGTGTATTGAACAATGCCTGGCTTTGCATTATGTCTTTTGAATGAAGTGCACCCTGTGCCTTGCTCATTTTCGAGATAAGATATGCAAAACCTAATTTGTCATTTTTTTCCAGATAGCATTCCAATGCAATGCTTCTATTGCCTCAAATATGATGAGCATACCTTGCAGGTGTGGCTCCTCCATAAGGGCAGAGAAGTGTTGCCACCCCACCAGTAGCGACCGCTACAAAACTGTTTCACAAAAACAATAATAAACTTTGTTTATTATCGATTTTGGGGAAAAGGGGCAGGGTCATAGGGTGACGAGCTCAGCACTCCCCCTTAGAGTGCATGTATGTTTGGCCGGCCATCTCGGGCCGACCAAACACACATGTGCATGAACCTGCACAGGCTCCCAGTCTGTCTAGACTGTGAGCATGTGGACAGTCTTCCACAGAGAAACTGGCTTTTCTTTATCCTTTAGTCTTCACAGAATAAGTGATATGATAAATTCAGTTAAATCAGCTGTGTGGACCGCAGGATCAGGTAGAAAAATATCCATGTCCTAAGTCACTTTGAAACTTACTAGTAGACTGGGTCGTGTTGATGGCTTCTAGTGATTTTGCACATGTTGAAATGTAGCCTGGCTTATCACCTATGAGGGTCTCAGGGCACTGTCCATGGGCACAGGGAGAGTAGGTGATTTTACCAGAATCCCAGGACATTGCGCCATTGCTGAGAGTCAAACCCAGATCTCCAGCTCCCAAACTTTTACCACTGTGCTACAACGTCGCCCAAGGCAGTTGGTTTATAAGTTTGCAGCTTCTTTTGTTTATGCCTACAGCTGACACAACTTGTTTTCCAGCAGCAACATCATTGGTACAGTCTGTAAAAAAGCACCATGGCAGTATCACGTGTGCTAGATGTTACAGACAAAAAGAGCTGTCTTCAAAATCAAAATTATCAAGAGCAGAATATGTAAATCCTTTTCTGATAAAGTGACTTGGAAGAGGTGAGCTGTACTGATTTACAAGATTGTACAGCATGAGCTGCTGACAAGTTCCTGCTCAATACTATGGGCCTGATTACAACTTTGGAGGAGGTGTTAATCCGTCCCAAAAGTGACGGTAAAGTGACGGATATACCACCAGCCGTATTACGAGTCCATTATATCCTATGGAACTCGTAATACGGTTGGTGGTATATCCGTCACATTTGGGACGGATTAACACCTCCTCCAAAGTTGTAATCAGGCCCAATGTCATTACAACTTGAAGATACACCAATCCTATTCATTGAAGTGATTGGCTCTCTACTTTTGCACTTGTCATAGATTGCATGGGCAGTCATCATGTGTGTTGGAGTTTTCTTTTTGCCGTGTTGTAATTCATAAAACATGATTTGGAAAAGACAGTACATTTGCACAGCATAAGCCTGTTGGTTAAAGGGACTGTCTTCCACTTCTCCGCTTACATCTTCAAAGCCATCATCAATGTTTTTGGCTTCTGTTCTGAAACGCAAAAACTTTAGTTTGTAACAGTTGTGCTTTGCTGATATTAAACAATGATTGTTAGACCTGACAGCCTTAGGGTGGTCACCCGTAACTTTTTGCCTGCCTGCCTCCACTTTTTGGACACTGTTTTTGCTGGTTTTAGGACTCTGCACACTTTACCACTGCTAACCAGTGCTAAAGTGCATATGCTCTCTCCCTATAGACTTGAGGATATTGGATCATACCCAATTGGAGTATTAAAATTCACTTATAAGTCCCTAGTAAAGTGCACTATATGTGCCCAGGGCCTGTAGATTAAATGCTACTAGTGGGCCTGTAGCACTGATTGTGCCACCCACTTGAGTAGCCCCTTAACCATGTCTCAGGCTTGCCATTGCAAGGCCTGTGTGTGCAGTTTCACTGCCAATTCGACTTAGCATTTAAAAGTACTTGCCAAGCCTAAAACTCCTTTTTTTCTACATATAAGTCACCCCTAAGGTAGGCCCTAGGTAACGCATATGGCAGGGTGCTGTGTAGACAAAAGGCAGGACATGCAGGTGTTTAGTTTACATGTGCTGGTAGTGTAAACCTCCTAAATTTGTTTTACACTGCTGTGAGGCCTGCTCCTTTTATAGGCTAACATTAGGGCTACCATCATATACTGTTTGATTGGTAGCTCCTGATCTGAAAGGAGTAACAAGGTCATATTTAGTATGGCCAGAATGGTAATACAAAATCCTGCTGACTGGTGAAGTTGGATTTAATATTACTATTTTAGAAATGCCACTTTTAGAAAGTGAGCGTTTCTCTGCACTTAAATCCTTCTGTGCCTTACAATCCATGTCATGCTAGGTTCAATTGACCTCTCCCTTGTGCATTCACTCAGACAACCCCAAACACAGGATGCTCAGCCACACGTCCATACATCTGCATATTGAATGTGTCTTCCTGGGCAGGGAGGGTGGAGGTCCTGGCACTTACATGTCAAAGGACAGTAGCCTGCCCTCACACAAAGGACTGCCACACCCCCTACTGGGACCCTGACAGACAGGATGGAACTGAAAGGGGACCTTGTGCACTTATAAGCCACTCTTTGAGGTCTCCCCCACTTCAAAGGCACATTTGGGTATTTGAGCAGGGTCTCACCCTACCAACTTAGACACTTTCCAGAGAAGAGAACCTGAAACATAACCTGCAACCTGCCAAGAAGAACTGCCTGGCTGCCCAAAGGACTTACCTGACTACTTTTCTGAGAAGGACTGCTGCCTTGCTGTTGCCCTGCTGCCTTGCTTCTCTCCGGCTGTGCTGAGAAGTGCTTTCGAAGGGCTTGGTTAGAACTTGCCTCCTGTTCCCTGGAGTCTCAGGACCAAAAATACTTCTTTCCTGAAAGAAAACTCCCTGTACAGCGGAAATCGACGCACAGCCTGCAAGAAATGACGCACAGCCTGCATTGTGAGAAAATCACCGCACCCTGAACTGGAATGATACAGCCCGACTTCGCAAGGAGAAGATCGACGCAGCACCAGCATAGCGACCGGAAATTCGACGCACGGCCCACTGGATCGACACAAAGCCAAGCCGGAATGATGCAGCCCGGCTTCCTGAGAGGAATCGGCGCAGCACCTGACGCGCAGTAGAAATTTCCACGCAACGCCCACCAGATCGACGCATTCCCTGTGACTTTGTCCTGCAAGTGCCGGATTTCAACAAATAATCCTCAGGGCATCTGAAAACCCCGCAACCTGACGAGGACCCCAGTCTATGCTCCTGAAATCGACGCAAAGCCTGCCCTGCATGAAAACTCAACAACACATTGCCTGTGTGCACAGGAAAAATTGACGCCACCCCGTTTTCCACACATCTCCTCCTCTGCGGTCCCATGCTGAGAATTTGAACGCAAACCAGGTACTTTGTGCTTGCAAGAGACATTTGCTGCTTTTAAGAGACTAAAGACACTTTATATAATTTTTCAGTGATACTTAAACATATATTTATTGCGTCTTAATCATTTTGACCTGCATCTTATCAGATAAATATTATATATTTTTCTAAACACTGTGTGGTGTATTTTTGTGGTGTTCAATTGTGTTATTGCATAATTTATTGCACAAATACTTTACACATTGCCTTCTAAGTTAAGCCTGACTGCTCAGTGCCAAGCTACCAGAGGGTGGGCACAGGATAATTTGTATTGTGTGTGACTTACCCTGACTAGAGAGAGGGTCCTTGCTTGGACAGGGGGTAACCTGACTGCCAACCAAAGACCCCATTTCTAACAATGATGTAAAAAACGTTAAGACAACATCAGGCATTCTTGTTGACTCCTGTGATTTACGGAGCTCTGGGGCACCACAACATTTATTATAAAGTCCAAACTCTAAATCTTTCAGGGCATTTTTGAAAACGGTTCCTCCTGATTTTACTGCATCCTGTGATCCTATTTTGGCAGCAAGAACTTCAGAAGTCAAATCAGCAGAGAACACTATAAGTGGCTAATTTTTTTTGTTAGACTGACAAAACAAATTTTGTGATTGTCACCAGAAAAATCTTAATTTCATTAGTATGGATCAATACAGATTCATCTACATTGTCCATTATTTCTCTCATCACATTGAGTGTGAATCACTAGCCAGCACTGAAAAGTGGCATTAAAGCTTCATTTGCTTTTTCAAAGAGTGCAATCTTAGCTAAAGGCTGGTGGTTATGTTGCTGATGGGAGCTCATTGTACGTTCATATTTTTGAATGTATGCACGCATGCAGTTCGGGTGGGCATACAAATCCACTGCAAATACATCTACCTCGCTGTTTAGATGAGCTACTCTGTTGAAAACTTCATATTAGAAGAAACTAGCTGCAGATAAAAACATGTTTGCCCTTTGAGACTCACATACTCTACACTTTGTTCTTTCATCAATCCCTTTGGCCCTCGCTCTGGCTAAATCACAGATAACACATTGAAGATCCTCTGCTTTCTGATCAGTTGTTGGAGTTGGACGAGGGGCAGCCATCGATCTAAGTGGATGGGCATTGGGTTTGTTTGTCATTGCTTTCAGATTCTTCTTGGATAAGCAATGTCTACCATACAAAAACACAAATCAAAAATGATAATGTATGAACAACAATTTTTTAACGGAGGAATATGAAGGAAACAGGACTATGGCCCTCAATATAACATTGGTGGCAAATGCCGCCTACCGCTACAGCAATGGCTGCCAACATACCGACGCTGTGGCTACCAACCGTCAACAAAAATATGACCATAGCCGGAATTTCGCCAGAAGGCTGACGGAATTCTGGCTGTTGTCATGGCGGCAGACAGTGGTAAGGTTGCGCTGCTGCCAGCAGCAGTTCCACGCCAGCAAAACGCCACTGACTGTTTCATGACCCATAATACGGCCTGGCGGTGTTCTGCTGGCGGATGCTGCTGCTTGCAGCAGCGCAGCATTCTGTCTCCTGCCGGAGGGCCCCCTGCAAGCAGATAAGTTGGGTTCTCCAACAGGGGATGGGGGTAGGGGGTGTCGTGTAAGTGTGTGGTGTGTGTGTGTGACTGTGTTTGTGTGCGTGCATGCAGGTATAAGAAGTGTGTAATGCATGTGTGCATGAATGGGTGTGAGAGTACGTGTATGTTGTGTCGTGTGATTGTGTGTGTGCAAGTATGTATGTTTGTGAGTGTTGCTGTGTGAGTGTATGAATGTATGCACGCATGGGTGAATGTGGATATGCGTGTGTGTATGAGTATGTATGTATGTGCGTGTAGGTGTGTATGTCGGGGGTCGGGAGGGGGAGGGTGGGGAGGACTCTGGGGAGAGTAAAGGGGGTGGAGGAGACCCCAATCAGTGCCAGGGAAGGAATTCTCTGGCACTGATAGTGCCTACCGCCATTGTTTTCGTGGCGGTACAGACGCCACAGAAACCATGGCGGTGGGCGGGGTCATAATGCCAAGGGCGGCCTAGTGACGGCCACCTGGCTGGAGTCTCCAACCGGGCCGTCGTTACCGACATGCCGGTCGGTGTGTTAAATTGGCGGTTTGGCTTTGGCCAAGCCACCAATATCATAATAGTGGCGGTATGTACCACCACTATTACACAGACTACCGGGGTCGTAATGACCCCCTGTGTTTGGTGACTTCTGTTATAGGGACAAATAATAGAGTAATTGGCACTCTTATTTCATGTGCAATTTCCAGGTTAGTTGCACATTCTATGCCAAGGTGGAGTTTTGCATATCCCTTCACCTGCTCTGATGAAAGTGATAACAGCATTCCTACACTGCAATGTGCGTGTTGATTTTAATCATAGTTAAACTCATTGCCTGTTCAAAACCTATGATCATTTTTTGTAGGTTATAACTGTTAGTTTTTTTTTTTTAAATATGTTAGCATTTTAATGTAAGTTGCACTTTTTTAGGTCACTTTGCATGTATTGATGGGATGTCTCTATTTTTATATTGAATATATATGGGTGCTCAGTGTAGCAGTCTATAGTTCTCCACACTTGTGGTGGCGGTCTGGACTGCCGCCAATGTGGCGGTCCAACCTCCACATTAACCCCTCCTGTGCCGGGGACATAATGGTTACGTCCTCCGGCACAGTGCTCATGTGCTGAGGACGTAACCATTACCTCCCTGGCACTGAGCTCAGAGGGACTGCTAGCGCTCCCTCTGTGGGCTTTGGCAGGGATGGAAGGGGAAGCCCTTCCCCTTCCACCCCCGACCCCCCTGACCCTCCCAGTGACGTCTGATGAAGTCAGCACGCATTTGCACGCTGACCTCATCAGAGGCCACTTCCCCATCGTGCTGGAAGCTCAGTTTCCAGTGCGATCGGAAGAGAAATGCAAAGCATTTCTCTTCCGATTATGTGATGGGGCCCTGAGAGGCTTCAAAGGGAAGGAAGGGAATTTCCTTCCCTTTGAAGTCTCTCAGAGCATTTCAAAAGCCGGATCGCAAAGCGATCCGGCTTTTGAAATGCCCTCTAGACACCAGGAATTTACTGTGCAAAAGGAAATTGGCATAAGGGGAGTGACCCCTTGGGCAAGGGTCGCTCCCCACGGGGGCAATATTTTTCAAGGCCTGGCCGATCTGCCCCCCGGGGGGCAGAAACCATTAGGCGCAGGGATCATTTTTTTTTCTTTTTTGTGTTTTTCTTTTTTTATTTTGTTGGAGTGCGACCCCTTAGGCAAGGGTCGCTCCCTAGGGGATAAATTGCATTTAGGCCATTTCTGCCCCACTTTGGGGCAGATCGGCCTATTTTTATAAGGCCAGTCTGCCCCCACTTGACACCAGGGAGTTTTTCTTTTATGCGAATACACGGAAGGGGAGCGACCCCTTAGGCAAGGGTGGCTCCCCGGGGGTGCAAATTTATTTTAGGCCATTTCTGCCCTTCCTGGGGGCAGATCGGCTCATTGTTGTTAGGCCGATCTGCCCCCGGGGGGGGGGCAGAAACCTCTAGGTGCCAGGGATCATTATTTTTATTTTTTAGAGGTGAGGAGCAACCCCTTAGGCAAGGGTTGCTCCCGTGGGGGGCAAATTGTATTTAGACCATTTCTGCCCCCCTTGGGGGCAGATCAGCCGATTTTTGTTAGGCAAATCTGCCCCCAAGGGGGGGAGAAACCACTAGGCACCAGGGTTTTTTTTTGCGCCAATTTCACGCAAGGGGTGCGACCCCTTAGTCCACAAGACCTAGACACATCTGAAAACTAAACATCTGGGTGATTCCAGGGTGGTGTGTTTCACATGCACCCGCACCATTTTCGTACCCACATCTTTGCTGGAAATCACACATTTTTCCCACCTTTTTGTGATGGAACCTTCCAGAATCTGCAGGAATGCACAAAATTCCTACCACCCAGCATTGTCTCATCTATACCGATAAAGATTCTGCTGCACTTGTCAGCCTAAAAATGTTTTTTTCAAACTGCTCTTTTGGACCCCCTTTGGTTCCCCCTCAATATCGACATGTTTTTCGCTCTTCCCTGTCACAAGCACTTGGTCCACCTACACAAATGAGGTTTCATGTTTACTGGGAGACTGAGGGGAACGTTGGGTGGTCTGAAATTTGTCCCAGTTCGGTGATCCCACACAGAAATGTGGGAAAAATGTGATTTTTTTAGCTAAATTTGAGGTTTGCTGAGGATTCTGCTTAAGAAAACATTGAGGGATCCACGCAAGTCACACCTCCCTGAACTCCCTTGGGTGTCTAGTTTTCAGAAATGTCTGGGTTTGGAAGATTTCCCTGGATGGCTGCTGAGCCCAGGACCAAAAACGCAGGTGCTCCCCCTGCAAAAACAGGTAGTTTTTTATTTGATAATTTTGAAGTGGGCAGATAGTGTTTTGGGGCATTTCCTTTCGCGGGCAGTAGGCCTACGCCCACAAGTGAGGTACCATTTTTATCAGGAGACTTGTGGGAACGCTGAGTGGAAGGAAATTTGTGGCTCCTATCTGATTCCAGAACTTTCTGTCACTGAAATGAGAGGAAAAAGTGTTTTTTGGCCAAATTTTGAAGTTTGCAAAGGATCCTGTGTAACAGAACCTGGTCAGAACCCCACAAGTCACCCTATCTTGGATTCCCCTAGGTGTCTAGTTTTCATAACTGCACAGGTTTGCTAGGTTTCCCTAGGTGCCGGCTGAGCTAGAGGCCAAAATCCACAGCTAGGCACTTTTCAAAAAACAGCTCTGTTTTCTTTCTGAAAAGGTGATGTGTCCATGTTGTGTTTTGGGGCATTTCCTATTGCGGGTGCTAGGCCTACCCTCGCAATTGAGGTACCATTTTTATTGGGAGACTTGGGGGAACGCTGGGTGGAAGGAAATTTGTGGCTCCTCTCTGATTCCAGAAATTTCTGTCACCGAAATGAGAGGAAAAAGTGTTTTTTGGGCCAAATCTTGAGGTTTGCAAAGGATTCTGGGTAATAGAACCTGGTCAGAGCCCCACAATTCACCTCATCTTGGATTCCCCTAGGTGTCTAGTTTTCAAAACTGCGTAGGTTTGCTAGGTTTCCCTAGGTGACGGCTGATCTAGAGGCCAAAATTCACAGCTAGGCACTTTGCAAAAAACAGCTGTTTTCTTTCTGAAAATGTGATGTGTCCACGTTGTGTTTTGGGGTATTTCCTGTTGCGGGCGCTAGGCCTACTCCCGCAAGTCATGTAGCATTTTTAGCGGGAGACTTGGGGGAACGCTGGGTGGAAGAAAATTTGTGGCTCGTCTCTGATTCCAGAACTTTCTGTCACCGAAATGAGAGGAAAAAGTGTTTTTTTGGCCAAATTTTGAGGTTTGAAAAGGATTCTGGGTAACAGAACGTGGTCAGAGCCCCACAAGTCACCCAATCCCCGATTTCCCTAGGTGTCTAGTTTTCAAAACTGTGCAGGTTTTCTAGGTTTCCCTAGGTGCCGGCTGAGCTAGAGGCCAAAATCCACAGCTAGGCAATTTGCAAAAAACAGCTGTTTTCTTTCTGAAAATGTGATGTGTCCATGTTGTTTTTTGGGGCATTTCCTGTCACGGGCACTAGGCCTACCCCTGCAGGTGAGATACCATTTTCATCGAGAGACTTGGGGGAACGCTTTCTTTCGAGTCTTTGGCAGCTTTGCTTAGATTAGTGGAGGTCGGCGGTAAACCAGAAGGCCTTTCTGTCGGTGCGTTTATTGGAGGGATTCTTGATTGGGGTGAGAGTACTGGCACAGGTGTTGACCCATTGCCTGAAGTTGTGGGCAGTTGCATCAGTATTGGTGGTGTCAATGGGTGGGTTCTGGAAAAGTGTTGTGATAAGTTGGTCTTCGGTGACCTTGTTCCAATTGCGATGGGGGAATCCGTTGTGGGTGGTGGTGTGTTGTGGGTTTCTTGAAGGAGACGTGGATGCAGCGGTGGTCTGTCCAGTGGTGTTCGGTGGTGTGGCTGAAAGAGACGTGATTTCTGGTGGAGAAAATAGGGTTGAGTGTATGTCCTGCGGAGTGGGTTGGTGTTGTGACGAGCTGTTTGAGGCCGAGTTTGGAGAGGTTGTCGAGCAGGGTGGCGGTGTTGTTGTCGTTGGTGGTTGCGAGGTGGAAGTTTAAGTCTCCGAGGAGTATGTAGTCAGAGGATGCAGGAGCGGGTGATGATGATGTGCTGATGATGTCGGTAATGGAGTCGCTGAACTGCTGTCGTGGGCCGGGGGGCCTGTAGACGATGGTCCCTCGAAGGGTGGTGTTTGGGTCAGTATGGATTTGGAAGTGCAGGAGTTCGACGGTGCTGAAGGTGTCTTCGGTATTAGTCATGATCCTGCGGGTGTTCTTGTGGATGATGGCGATGCCTCCTCCTGGTTTGTTGGAGCGGTCCCTGCAGGTGATCTTGTAGCTGTCTGGGATGGCTATGCGATGTCAGGAGCTTAGGAGGGGTTCATCCAGGTCTCGGTCAGGAAGGTGACGTCTGTGAAGACTGCATGCTTGTGGACGGAGCAGGTGTTGAGGAAGATACATCTGAGATGGTTGCGCCCTGCCTTAGTGGGTGTGTTGTTGGCATGGAGGCTGGTGAAGATGTAGTTCCGGCAGGAGAAGGGTCTGCGGGTGGTCTGTGGGGAGGCTTGAAGGCAGGAGGGAGATCGGACAGTGTTGAGTGCGCGGAGGGTGGCGGCTTCATAGTGAAGATGTGCGTGGTGGCGGTGGGGGGTCACGGAGCCAGGAGTTCTGAAGCTGGGCGTGGTCACGGCACTGACAGGTGCAGATAGGCTTGCCTTTGGTGCACCAGAGACGCACCCGCTGCACGGCCACGCAGCGGCCGCGATTAAGTAGGGAGGTGGGAGGAGGAGAGGACAGCTGGGAGGCGGGTGAAAAATGGCACGAAAAAGGGGGCGGAGACAACAGGGGCGGGGCCAAAAAGGGGGCGTTGCCACGGGGGCAGCAGCAGTGGGGAGGGAGATAGGGGGGAAGAGTAAAAGTGAGAGAGAGAGAGAGAGCAGAGTGAGAGAGAAACAAGGAAAAGGAGCACTAAGGGACAGTAGTGGAGCAGAGAGCAGAGCAAAGGAAAGCAAAATGAGGAGAAAGGCAGAAGGTAGTCTAGTAGGAAAGCAGAGCTCTCCCACTAGACACCAGGGATGAGGCGCAGGCAAAAGTCTGTGGGTAGAGAAGGGCCTCAAACTCCTGACAAGGGTCAGGAGTTCAAAGGAGCCAGGGAAAAGGGCTCTACTTAGATGGTGAAGCCACGAAAGGCAGAGTAATGCACTGACCAGGTCAGGCAAGGGGCCTGCACCAGCAGGCAGGAAGGACAGGAGGCCTGGTGCTGGGACTCATTCGGAGCCCCCACCACCAACCATGGTGGTTCAGCCGTCCGAGACTGAAGGAGATGGCCTGGAGCCTCCCCCAACCACTGCCAGTACTGCCACCAGCATCATCACCAGCACCACTGCCAGCAGCAGCAGCCCGAGTGGGCAGCTGTCCAAGGCTACAGGGGATGGGCTGGAGCCTCCCCCCACCACTGCCAGCACCGCCACCACCAGCGCCACCACCACCGCCACCAGCACCACTGCCAGCAGCAGCAGCCCCAGTGGGAAGCCATCCGAGGCTGCAGGGGATGGACTGGAGCCTTCCCCCACCACTGCCAGAACCAACACCAGCACCGCCACTGCCACCACTGAGCAGCCATCACTGCCGGTGGACAGTGTGTAGTCCTGCCTCCATTGGCTGTTGTGTGTCCTGGCCCATGCAAATCCAGTGGGTCTGACACCCAGGTGAGAGACTGTGATCTTGCACTCCCCAAGATCTGCATCACAGGGCACAATGCCCCTTCCAGAACCAGTGGAAGAATCTATCCACTCACCCCATTCTTCCCAGGATGAAGCACACTGGGCACAATGCCCCCTCCAGAACCAGTGGAAGAAGCCATCCACTCACCCCATCCTTCCCAGGATAAAGCACACTGGGCACAATGCCCCCTCCAAAACCAATGGAAAAGCCATCCACTCACCCCATCCTTCCCACGATGAAGCACACTGGGCACAAGGACCCCTCCAGAACCAGTGGAGAAGCCATCCACTCACCCCATCCTTCCCAGGATGAAGCACACTGGACACAATGCCCCCTCCAGAAATTGTGGAGAAGCCATCCACTCACCCAGTCCTTCCCAGGATGAAGCACACTTGGCACAATGCCCCCTCCAGAACCAGTGGGCAAACCACCCGCTAGAGAGACAAGGTGGTCATTACAACCCTGGCGGTCAGTGTTAAAGCGGCGGTGAAACCGCCAACAGGCCGGCGGCAAAAAAAATTTGAATTATGACCATGGCGGAAACCGCCAACAAAGACAGCCACTTTAACAGCGCAGCGGTCACCGCCAACAGACAGGCGGAGGATAATGTACCGCCCACAGTATCACAACCTACCAATCCGCCACCTTTTCCGGGGCGGATTCACCGCAGATAAAAACATGGCGGAAACAGATATTTCAAAGGGAAAATGCTCACCTCTACACACCCCACAAGGAATCCAGACGCCATGGAGCCGGAACTCCATAATCTCCCTGCAATAGTCTTCCTGCTCCTATACGAGGATCAACAGCGCCGTCGTCGAAGACCACGGTGAGTACTGCACCTACGACATAGGGGAGGGGGAGGGAAAAACACAGGGACAAACACAACCAACATCACAACCCCCACCCCAACCCTCACCCACAACAACACACACACCAATGCATAACAAAACATTACAGTAACAACCCCCAACCCCCCCCGGAAGAATGCAAAGACAAAAGGAAATTAGTTGAACCATTGTAATATATCAAAATACAGTAACCAAATATATACATATATATATACACATTAAACAAAATATACACCACGATTAATAGTGCAGGTAATGCACAAGTCATTGTCCGTGGACCACTGGGCCCAAAATGCATTGGCGAGGCCCACACTAGATACCTGATCAAAACGGAGAGAACACTGCTGGGGCATCAGATAGAAATACAACAGGCACCTCAGGGGGAAGGGAAGGGGGGGCACCTCAGCCGGATGAGTGCACCACGCTAGATCCACGAGGGGGCTCCATGCCCATTGATGTATCCTGGGGAGTGCAAAGCCACAGTCTCTCAAGTCTCTACAGTGGGTGGGTTGCCCACTGTACCATCCTGGGGAGTGCAAAGCCACAGTCTCTCAAGTGGATTACAGGCTCCACTGGTTCTGGAGGGGGACTGGTGCCCAGAGTGCTTCATCCTGCGCAGGACAGACGGAGTGGATGCATGTCTCCACTGGTTCTGGAGGGGGACTGGTGCCCAGAGTGGTTCATCCTGCGCAGGACAGACGGAGTGGATGCATGTCTCCACTGGTTCTGGAGGGGGACTGGTGCCCAGAGTGGTTCATCCTGTGCAGGACAGACGGAGTGGATGCATGTCTCCAATGGTTCTGGAGGGGGACTGGTGCCCAGAGTGCAGCACTCACCCCGTGACGGTCCCTGTTGCGTCACTGCCCCTGCCGCTAATGAGCTAGCGGTGTTTTCCATGGCTGTCTTTGCCCTGTTCAGCAGTGCTTGAGTTGGCAGTTTCTGACCTGTTCAGCTGTGCATTCCATGGCGGTCTTTGCCTTGTTCATCGGTGCTTGAGTTGGCAGTTTCTGACCTGTTCAGAGGTGCTTGCCCTGTTCAGCGGTGCTTTCCTGGCGGTCTTTGCCCTGTTCAGCAGTGCTGGAGTTGGCAGTTTCTGACCTGTTCAGCGGTGCATTCCATGGCGGTCTTTGCCTTGTTCAGCGGTGCTTGAGTTGGCAGTTTCTGACCTGTTCAGCGGTGCTTGCCCTGTTCAGCAGTGCTTTCCATGGCAGTCTTTGCCCTGTTCAGCAGTGCTTGAGTTGGCAGTTTCTGACCTGTTCAGCGGTGCATTCCATGGCGGTCTTTGCCTTGTTCAGCGGTGTTTGAGTTGGCAGTTTCTGACCTGTTCAGCGGTGCTTGCCCTGTTCAGCGGTGCTTTCCATGGCGGTCTTTGCCTTGTTCAGCGGTGCTTGAGTTTGCAGTTTCTGACCTGTTCAGCGGTGCTTGCCCTGTTCAGCGGTGCTTTCCATGGCGGTCTTTGCCTTGTTCAGCGGTGCTTGAGTTTGCAGTTTCTGAACTGTTCAGCGGTGCTTGCCCTGTTCAGCGGTGCATTCCATGGCGGTCTTTGCCCTGTTCAGCGGTGCTTGAGTTAGCAGTTTCTGACCTGTTCACGGGTGCTTGCCCTGTTCAGCGGTGCATTCCATGGCGGTCTTTGCTCTGTTCAGTGGTGCTTGAGTTGGCAGTTTCTGACCTGTTCAGCGGTGCTTGCCCTGTTCAGCGGTGCATTCCATGGCCGTCTTTGCCCTGTTCAGCGGTGCTTGAGTTGGCAGTTTCTGACCTGTTCAGCGGTGCTTGCCCTGTTCAGTGGTGCTTTCCATGGCGGCCTTTGCCCTGTTCAGCGGTGCTTGAGTTGCCAGTTTCTGACCTGTTCAGCGGTGCTTGCCCTGCTCAGCGGTGCATTCCATGGCGGTCTTTGCCTTGTTCAGCGGTCCCTGGCCTGTTCAGCGGTGCTTGCCAAGGCGGTCCTTCATTGCCCAGCAGGCCTGTGGCTGGCGGTCCTTCAAGGGTCAGCTGGGCTGTGGCTTGCGGGGCCCACCTGGCCAGTGACGATTGGGCTGGCCTCCTGGGCAGTGACTTCGGAGGTGGCCTCCTGGCCAGTGATGATTAGGCTGGCCTCCTGGGCAGTGACTCTGGTGGTGGCCTCCTGGCCATTGATGATTGGGCTGGCCTCCTGGGCAGTGACTCCAGCGGTGGCCTCCTCCTGGCCAGTGACGATTAGGCTGGCCTCCTGGGCAGTGACTCTGGCAGTGGTCTCCTGGCCAGTTATGATTGGGCTGGCCTCCCCGATTGGGCTGGCCTCCTGGGCAGTGACTCCGGCGGTGGCCTCCTGGCCAGTGTCGATTAGGCTGGCCTCCTGGGCAGTGACTCTGGCGGTGGCCTCCTGGCCAGTGACGATTAGGCTGGCCTCCTGGGCAGTGACTCCGGCGGTGGCCTCCTGGCCAGTGACGATTAGGCTGGCCTCCTGGGCAGTGACTCCGGCGGTGGCCTTCTGGCCAGTGACGTTTGGGCTGGCCTCCTGGGCAGTGACTCCAGCGGTGGCCTCCTGACCAGTGATGATTGGGCTGGCGGTGGCCTCCTGGGCAGCGGGGATTATGGCGGTCTTCTCCGCCGTGCTGCCCCTCCCAGACTTTGGAGATTTCTTCTGGCCCTTCCCCACCTTGGGAGGAGTCACAGCTGAGTCGACACTACCCCCGGGACCCTTGTGAGCGGCTTTGCTGGCTGGAGTCTTCCCCCTCTCCCGCCGGGCACTGTCCAACTTCTGGTGCTTCACAGGGGGGGGACTGGCTGTGCTGTGGCTCTGTGCCACACTGGCTGGCCTGGTGGCCGGTGCACTCCACATACCTGTAACAGGCACCACTGGTCCCGGCGATTTTTTGGCTGAGGTGCTAGTACGGGACCTATGAGTTGGAGGGGGGGTGGGAAAGAGGTCAAGGTTGGCCAGGAAAAGTTTCTTAGGAACACTGGGACGGGTAGCTGGAGGGGGTTTGGGAGTGGAGGAAGAGGTAGTGGTTGTAGGAGGTGTACATTTGGTGATTTTGGGTGAAGGTGCATGCGCTGGAGGCTGTCGTGAGGTGGATGGCTGTTGGGTGGGTGTGTGCCTGCGTTTGTGTATCTTCGAAGGGGGCATCAAACACACACTGGGAGAAGACACAGGGGACGTGTAAATGGGAGTGAGGGTGGTGAGTGCACGTGAGCGGGGTGTGGTGGTGGGTGTGCTGGTGCGGGATGTAGTGGCTGTAGAGGTAGTGCATGCAGGTGAGAGTGTAGATGAGACTGGGAGGGAGGAGGGAGACGACGAGGAGGGGGACACAGTGGAGGCAGTGGATGTTGGTGTGTCTGTATGTGTGTGATGCTTGCGTGAGTGCCTGTGGGATGTGTGGTGCTTATGTTTGCCTGAGCTGCCCTTGTGTGGTGAGGTGTGTGCAGGCTGGTCTGATGGTGTGCTTGGGATAGGCTGGGGTACAGGGGATTGGGTCTAGGTGGAGGAAGTTGGAGGGGGGAGGCTAGACACAGGGACAATGGCTGCCATCAGAGCTGAAGCCAGAGTTTGCAGGGTTCGATGAAGGGCAGCCTGACCAGAATGAATGCCCACCAGGAATGCATTTGTGTGTTGCAATTCCCTTTCTACACCCTGGATGGCATTCAAAATGGTAGACTGCCCAACAGTGTGGGACCTGAGGAGGTCAATGGCCTCCTCACTGAGGGCAGCAGAGGTGACAGGGGCAGGGGCTGAGGTGCCTGGGGCGAAGATGATGCCCACCCTCCTGGGTGAGTGGGCACGGGGCGAAGGCTGAGAGGCTGCTGGGAGGGCGGTGCTGGTAGGGGGGGTGGCGGCTGTACCTGTAGATGCGGGCGGGCACAGATGTTGCTGCCACCACAAGGGAGCTCCCATCAGAGGATGAGTCCGTGTAGCTGGTGTCAGCTCCTGTCCCCGCCGTGAAGCTCCCCTCGCCCTCCGTCCCACTGGTGTATTCCTAGTCCGTGGTGTGGCCCTCCATGACCATGTGGGATGCAGCTCCCTCGTGCTCCGGTGCCACTGTACCTCCGCCTGATGATGCTGATGCACACGAGAACAGGGAGACCACAAAAAGGGGGGGGACGACAGAAGAAAGACAGGTTGAGTGCATGGCTTACCGCTACCGTTGGCGGACAAGACAGACACAGCAGCACACTGCACTACGTCGAGCTGTTGGGCTCTACAGATGCAATTCCTGGGATATGTCCTACATGGCTATGGTCGACAACTGCATACATAGATGACACAGGGGTATGTATACCTGTACTTGGCACTCTACAGAGGTGGGGTGGGGTGCCACATGGCCTGCATTACGGAGGGGCCTAGCCCACGGAACTCGCCCTGGCCTAGGGAAACCCACAGCTCTCCTCCCCCACCCAGACACCTTCACTGCGCGCAAAGTCCGCTGAATGGTGTTGTACTCACCCCCTTGTGTCTGCTGTGATGCCCTCAAGTGCCCATCCAACTCATGGTAGGCCACCGCCAGGATCCGGAACCTCAGGGGGGGTCATGGTTCGACGGGCACCCCTCCCACGTTGGGAGGCCATCCCCAGATGAGCCTCCGCCGCCTTCTTGCTCCAGCGGCGAATGTCCTCCCATCTTTTATGGCAGTGGGTGCTCCGTTTGTGGTGGACCCCCAGGGTCCGGACGTCCTTGACGATGGCACGCCAAATATCCTTCTTCTAGTGGGCGCTGACCTACATGACATGTACAGGGGAAGAAGAGAAGTCATTACCAACTGCACTGTCGAAGTGAGTGGCCCACATCCCTACTCATGCAATGTGGCACATGCATTCACAGCCCTTCATGCACGCAGAACTGTGCCCCCTTCATTCTTACAACCAACCCTCTCCACACAGGCATAGCCCATACAACGTGCTCCCTCTGTACTTACTTGTTGGTCTGGAGGACCGTAGAGTAGCGTGTACTGGGGGGAGGACCCTGTCCACGAGCTTCTCCAACTCCTCTGCAGTGGAGGCAGGGGCCCTTTCCCCAGATGCACGAGCCATTGTCTCTTCCAGACCGAGGTCACAGCAGCACTTGCAGTGTAGGTCCTCTCCTGTCGAAGATCAGGTATCGAGTGAGTCAACAGATAGAAAATGGCGGTCACGTCCACGGCGGTGCGTACCATCACCACCGGCGTACATCGTCATTGGCTCCTGGGACCCATAGGGTCCAATGTTAACCAATGAAGCATTGCGCCGCGGTCTTCGACCGCCTACCGCGAAGGTGTACAACGCCAGCGCAGTTACCTCACATCCCATTGTCCCACTTTGGAGGTCAGGCAGCCGCCATTTCAGGAGCCCACATGGCCTCATTACCAACTGCGTCACACAGACCTAGGCTTTGTCGCGCAAAACAAATAAAAGCCAGATTTTGTGTATGAATGGTGTTCTGTGTAGACTGTGGGTACATACCTCTGAGTTGTTTTACTCTGTGGTCGCTGTTGTCATTCCTAGGCACCGTCCGCTGGGACATGTGAGGAGATGGCGGAATCCTCTGGTGTACCGACTGCTTGTGGACCTGTCGACAATGAAGGAAAGACATTTGATCATCAACTACAGGTTTGACCATGCCACAATCCAGGAACTGTGTGCCCAGTTGGAGCCAGACCTGATGTCAGCAATCCGCCATCCCACAGGGATCACCCCTCAAGTGCTATCAGTGCTCCATTTCCTTGCAAGTGGGTCATTCCAAACAACAGTAGCCATAGCATCAGGGATGTCCCAGCCTATGTTTTCCAACGTGTTGTCCAGAGTGTTGTCTGCCCTGCTGAAACACATGCGGAGCTACATCGTTTTCCCTCAGGTGGAGGATTTGCCTACAGTTAAAGGTGACTTCTATGCCCTTGAACATATCCCCAACATCATAGGTGCCATTGATGGGACCCATGTAGCTCTGGTCCCCCCCAACAGGAGTGAACAGGTGTACAGGAACCGGAAGAGTTATCATTCGATGAATGTACAGATGGTATGTTTGGCAGACCAGTACATCTCCCAGGTAAATGCTATGTTCCCTGGCTCTGTGCATGACGCCTACATCCTGCAGAATAGCAGCATCCCTTATGTGATGGGTCAACTCCAGAGGCACCGGGTGTGGCTATTAGGGGACTCTGGTTACCCCAACCTGTCATGGCTACTGACCCCAGTGAGGAATCCCAGGACCAGGGCAGAGGAAAGCTACAATGAGGCCCATGGGCGGACTAGGAGGGTGATCGAATGCACCTTCGGCCTCCTGAAGGCCAGGTTCAGGTGCCTCCATATGACAGGTGGTTCCCTATTCTACTCACCAAGGAAGGTGTGCCAGATCATCGTGGCCTGCTGTATGCTTCACAACTTGGCTTTGCGACGACAGGTCCTTTTCTGCAGGAGGATGGGCCAGATGACGGTGTTGTAGCAGCTGTGGAGCCTGTGGACAGTGATGAGGAGGAAGCAGAGGAAGAAGACATTGACAAGAGGGACTCAGTTACCAAGGAATATTTCCAGTGACACACAGGTGAGAACACTTTCCTGCCTACTACAAGTACTTTCACACTTCTACCTCTATCCTGTCTGTCGCTTTCACCCAGTATATGGTAACTGAGTTGTACATTTCCCTTAGTGTTTCACAGGTGTGGTTTCCAACGTGTGTCATCTCCTTAGATTCCTCATGGACTTGAGATGTGTGACATAGGTATGTTGACATTACATTTGAAAACGCATTTTGTCACTGTCATTGCTAATACACATTTTTGAAATCACAGACTGACTCCAGATTGTTTTGTGGTTCAAGGGTGTTTATTGAAGTGCTCTATATTGGAGGGGGGTTGTAAAATGGTGAGGGGTGATGGTGGAGGAATGTCCATGGCAGAGTCCAGTCTATTAGTCTCAGAGGTGCATTGCCCAGATGGGCATAGGAAGTGGACCTGGGGCAGTTCCAAGATGGACAGGGTTACAAAGTGGGACAGTAGGATGACAATCAGGGTGGTCTCATTTCTTGGCGGGGGTCTTGGCATCGTGCTCTGTCTTGTTCCTGGATCTCAGGGACCGTTTGCGGGGTGGTTCTCTGTCTGCAGGGGGTGGGGTGCTGGTGTGGTGGTCCTGTGGCGGGGCGTCCTGTCCACTAGTGCCAGCGGAGGTGGTGGGTAGTTCATCGTCCATGCTAGTGTCAGGGGCCCCTTGGAGTGCCACAGTGTCCCTCCTGGTGTTAAGTATCTCCTTCAGCACCCCTACGATGGTGCCCAGGGCGGAGCTGATGGTTCAGAGTTCCTCCCTGAAGCCCAAATACTGTTCCTCCTGCAGCCGCTGGGTCTCCTGAAACTTGGCCAGTACCGTTGCCATTGTCTCCTGGGAGTGGTGGTAGGCTCCCATGATGGAGGAGAGGGCCTCGTGGAGAGTGGGTTCCCTAGGCCTGTCCGCCCCATGTCGCACAGCAGCCCTCTCAGTTCCCCTGTGTTCCTGTGCCTCCGTCGCCTAGACCGTGTGCCCACTACCACTGCCACCAGGTCCCTGTTGTTGTTGGGGTGGTGGGTTATCCTGGGTTCCCTGTAGTGGTGGACACACAGCTGATTGACGTGTCCTGGGGCGGAGGTATTGGCCCGCTGGGTGTGTGCTGTGCTGGTGTTACCAGAGGGTGGAAGGTCTGTGGTGGCCTGTGACTGGGTGTGGGGAACCAACAGTCCCGAGGCCCACGATGGTCCGGGCTGGTCATCTGGATCCAGGTGGACAGAGCTTCTGTCATCACTGTGGGCCTCTTCTGTGGGTGGGGTGGAGATGTCTGGACCCTCCTGTCTGGTGATGTTGGGTAGTGGTCCTGCAGGGGTATAAAAGCATGATTATTGCATCTGTGTGTGTCATGGTGGGCAATGGGTGGGTGAGTGTGTACCCCAGTGCTAGCATTCCTGTGTGTGGGCTTGTGTGATGATGGTTGAGGGGGGTGTTATGGGTATGTGCAGTGGGCATGCTTTAGTGATGGGTGTCCATGCTTTGTTGTGTCATGCAGGGCTTGGTGTTGGGATGGGTGGTTTGTGTTATTTGCACATTTGTGAGGAGTTGGAGTAATAGGGGAGGGGGCGAGGGTGGGGGTCTGTGATAGCATGCAAGTAGGGTGGGGGGTATGATAGTTAAGATTTGACTTACCAGAGTCCATTCCTCCACCGACTCCTGCGAGGCCCTCAGGATGCAGAATAGTCAAGACCTGCTCCTCCCATGTTGTTAGTTGTGGGGGAGGAGGTGGGGGTCCGCCGCCAGTCCGCTGTACCGCGATGATGTGTCTTGAGACCACGGAACGCACCTTCCCCCGTAGGTCGTTCCACCTCTTCCTGATGTCGTCCTGATTTCTTGGGTGCTGTCCCACTGCGTTGACCCTGTCGACTATTCTTCACCATAGCTCCATCTTCCTAGCTATGGAGGTGTGCTGCACCTGTGCTCCATATAGCTGTGGCTGTACCCGTACGATTTCCTCCACCATGACCCCGAACCCCTCCTCAGAGAACCTGGGGTGTCTTTGCCGTGCCATGGGGTGGTGTAGGTGATGTGTGGGGTGGTGTATGTGGTGATAAGTGTGGTGATATGTAGTGGTGTGTGGTGTTTTGTGAGTGGAAGTAGTGTGGGTGATGGTGTTGTGTGCCTGTGGATGTTAGTGTTCTTGCTGGTGCTGTCTCTCTATGGCTTTTGTTCGTGATTTGTTGTCGTAAGGCTTTGTGGGTGATGTGGGTGTGTGTTTTATATTGTATTGGGAGTGTGGGAGTTGTGTGTGTTTATGTGTATCAGGTGTGTGTATTTCAAATTGTCCAATTTGGCGGTGTTTTGTATGTGTGTGTGTATTTTGAGCGCGGCGGTGTGTACTGCCAATGGAATACCGCGGTTGAAAGACCGCCGCATGGATTCGTGGGTCGTGATAGCATGGGCGTATTTCTGTTGGCGTGACGTGGAGGTTTTGTTTTCGCCAGTTTATCACTGACCTTTGGTGTGGTGGACTTGTGTGGGTGTCTGAATTTTGTCGGATTTCGAGATGTGGGTCGTAATAGCGGTGGCGGAATTCTGCGGCCGCGGCGGTGTGTTGGCGGTGTTCTGCACGGCGGTAAGCGGCTTTTACCGCCAATGTTGTAATGAACCCCTGTGGCCTTGTACTCCCAAGGACCAAGCAGTGGGCAAACCACCCACTTGAGAGACTGTGGCCTTGCACTCCCCAGGACCAAGCAGTGGGCAAACCACCCACCTGAGAGACTGTCGCCTTGCACTCACTCCCCAGGACAGTGCACAGGGCATGTAGCCCCCTCCAGGACCAGTGGTGTTATACCATCTTCTGGCTGCGGTGCCCCCCAATTCCTCGTCCCCCTGAGGTGTCTGTGTATTTTTGACCTGATGCCCCTGCAGTGTTCTCTCCGTGTTGTTGCAGGAGTGAGGTGGGGCCTTGGCCTATGTGTTGTGGCCCTGTGGCCTACGGACATTGAGGACTGGGCAGTGTCCCTCCATTTGTAAAAATGTATATGCATTTGTAATTTAATGCACTTATTCATGTTCTTTAATCACTTCCTTCCAATCATTTTGTCCTTGCATTATTCCTGAGGGGCACGGGGTGGATCAGTAATGTTACTGCATCTGGTTGTGTGTATGTGGTTGGGGGTGGGGGTGTTGCATGTTGCATGTGTGTGTCACTCTCTTTTTCCTCCCCCTCCCTTGTGTGCCAGGCGGCAGTACTCACTGTGGTAGATCTTCGCAGGCGTTGGTGTTCGTAATGCAGTAAAAGTTGGACGAGCATGGGAAATATGTGCAACTCGGGCTCCATGGCATCGTGGTTGTTCCCTGTGTCTCCAGAGGTGAGTCCTTTGACTTCTGTGTTCTGTTTCCGCCGTGCTTTCTTATGTCTTTGGTACCGCCCCAGAAAAGGTGGAGGATAGGCCTGTTGTAATACTGTGGGGAGTACATTGTCTTCCACCTGGTTGTTGGCGGTTACTGCTGTGGTGCTTGTTGCTACCGCCATGGCAGTCGGTGTGTTAAAGTGGCTGTCTGTCTAAGCGGTTTCCGCCGAGGTCATAATTCCATTTTTGTTACCACCGGCCTGTTGGCGGTATTACTGCCGGTTTGTCACCAATCGCCAGGGTTGTAATAAGTGCCTTTGTGTTCTCCAGGGGCCACAGGTGGTGGACCCACAGACAGGCACATCCTACTCTCCTGGACGCTGACTCCACCATCATCCAAGTGTGTTCTGGACTTGTTTCAATTACAGTACCTTTCAGGAACTGGCAGGTTTACTGTTCTGTTAAAATTATATGAGGTTTTTTTCAAACATTTTTGGGAAGTTTAGCCAGTTTGTCAGCAGGGTTTGTTTACTTATTTTTCTTTTCTTTCGCACATGCTTGCTTGTTTTTGGGCTTTCCTGAACTGAAGATTGTATTTTTGCTGTGAAATACTGATGAGTGTGCAGGTTTGGCTCTATCAATATGTTTATTTAAAATTATTTTTTATTCTATTGCACTGTAGTGTTTTTTTTATTGAAGTACATTTTACTTGAATCATTTTTTAACTGCACCCAGTTTCCATTTGGGATAAGGTTTGTGATTTTAGAACAGTTAGAAATAAATGCAAAGGCACAAAGTTATTTATCATATCAAGGTCGATAATTATGTATCTAATGGTTTCGACCCACCACTTTTTTCACTATTCTTAGTTCCACATATATTTACCTAGATTCACCCAGCGACATGGTTTCTAGGTCAATGTAGTGAATTCAATATTACTTTCATGCAACATAAAACATATGACCCTGTACGATGAAACATTCCTTAACTTCCAAATGGAAGAATTCTTTACCATATGTTTCTGAACACTATTACTGACATGTTTCCTGGACAGAAAAGTGCTTGCAAAATGCAATAACCACAGGCTAGTAAGAAAGAAGTGCATAAATAGGGCCCCGCCACCCACTTTGTGAGGAAGCAAGGGGACCCGGAGGGAGCTTTCCATGGTGGAGGTGCTCCGACCATCGCACGGCCCTGGCCCCCTTCTAGAACGGGGCCTACGGTGATGCTGCAAAGACACTGGCTGATCAGCAGCGTCACACTATCAATATATCAGGTAGTGGAAACCTACACGGAGGCCCCTTGATGAGCCTAAAGCCCTGACAACGTCTGGTGGAATCAGTAGCCGCACCAACCCTCCTACTCTCCTCTCTTCCAATTGCAGAAGGGTCACCGGCACATAAAAACTGAGATGTATGTGAACCACCGCTCCCTGTTACTGTCCTGCGCTCTCCACAGAAGCAACTTTTCAGTGCTCTTGATGTTCCCTATTACTGTGCATGCTGGCTCACACCGGGCCATGCAAAGATCTGCATATAAGCCACAGGGCCTTTGACCTAATTGACATAGCATTTGTTGTTAAGAAAAGATGGAGCCAGTGATCTTTGGCTGCATGCCTTCTATAGATTTAACAAACCACAGGTCTCAGGTAACAGGAGGTTCGTTTTTAAAACCAAATGTGAAGAGGGGTCCAAGGTACAAAAGCAACACTATTAGCCATGTTTAGAACCAACGGTTTCTACTGTTAAACTGCCCTAGTAATCATAGGTGTAAAAGCTGAGCTGACTGTCAGCCTCTAGAGTCTTGAGTTTCCGACATTTCCTGTAGGGAGAGCTACTTTTGATCGTTGAAATCTTTCCTGAGCTACTGCCCAACATCAGAATTCTGAAGGGGTACACAGCCTACGCACCGCAGCCCAGTTACGCTCAGATGTGCTTTGGTGAGCATATGGTATTGCCACATTAGCCGTATGACAAAAGGGTTATCTGTGATGTCTATAAAAACTAATCAAACCTAAAGAAAGGAGGGTGTGAAAAGCAAGAAAATCAATAAGGAAGGGATGAACAAGGAAGACAAAAGAAAAAAGGAAAATGGAAAGGAAGAAAAACAATGGATGATAAAAGAAAAAGAAGGAACAAGAGCAGTGAAGAAGAAAGGGTGACAGAAGCAAAGAAGAAAGGAAGAAAAGAAAAGGAGAAGGTAAAGGAAAAAATAAAGAAATAGAAGGGAATGAAGAAATTAGGAGAGTGGCACAAGAAATAAGCAGAAAAATATAAGGAAGAATGAAAACTAAAACAGTATGAAGAAGAAAGAAAGAAAACAGTCAAGAAAGAAAAAGGCAATGAAAGGAAAAGGAAGAAAGAAGCAGAAAATGATTAAAGAGGAAAAAGAAAGCAAAATGAAGGAAACTAGCTGAAAAGAAAAGGGTAGAAAGGAGTGAGAAAACGAAAATATAAAATGACTGAATGAAAGGCAAGGAAGAAAGGAAAAAAGAAGATTAAGCACAGAAAGTATGAAGAAAGAAAAAGGAAAGTGAAAGAAAAGAAAGTGCAAACAAATATAGATAAAGAACAAAGAAAGAGAAATTAGAAATGTAGAGGAAGAAAGGAGAAGAAAGAAAAAAGTAGAGAAAGAAAAAGTGAGAAAGAAAAGATAAAAAAAAAGATGAGAAAAGGAAGAAGGAAAGAAAGAAAGAAAGAAAATAAAGGCATAGGGAGAAAGAATAAGAAAAGAGAGAAAACTAGAAAGTGGAAAAAAGGCTAGAAAGAAAAGAAAAGAAAAGAAAGAAAGATCCAAGGAAGGGGAGCAGAATATTTCGAAGTGCTGCCCTAGCAAAACAGTTGAGGCATACTTTCGAGCCAGGCAACTACCAAGAGCTACTGAAAGGCAAGGTGCAAGCTACTGGTAGCTGGCGATCGACCTGTTGACGATCCCTGCTTTAGTGTATGGGACACATTTGTTTCTGAAATTAGGGCGATTATGACATTTTGCGGGCTATATGTCATACTACTGAGCACAAAAATATTGTGCTACCAAAATATTGCATCCGGAATATCGATTACCAAAATATTGGTAAATATTGTGTATGTATATCTAGGAAAGTATAGATTTTCTATTTTTAACTCCACTTCTGCTCACCTTGAAGACATATACATCGTCAAATTACATATACATAAAGTTAAATAAAGTACATCTATATTACGTATGTAAAATTGATTTTGAAATATTTTTTAGTCTATATTCTATTATATTCTTGTAGCTGGCTATTTAAAACTCAACATTCTGGCACTATGCAAGGTGTTCCATTCTCTTAATTAGGTCATCCTGCCCAGATATGATGGAATAATTTAAAAAAGAAGATTTCTTCTGATCAAAAATGAAATATTGCTGGTTCTTACAACACGTTCCATTATTATGCTACACTTTTGTTGATTAGCTGCTTTATTCTTAGCTTTCATTTTTGGCATGCCGACAGCTAAGACTTCTGTCTGTAGGCTTAAACGGAACATAACCATCTCTAAATATATTCCGCAAGATGTCATATCGAGGGTCATATTACAGACAGTGCAGGACTTGCACAGACCCAAAAGGAAAATGTTATGATTTAATGTTAAATAAAGTTAACAAATAAAGACAGTGTTCTTTGAAACTAATATCCACACTCACTTTTTCATCTCTCATACTCTCATAGTTAGGAACCAAATATTTGAACATCAAAGGCACATTGCATAACCCCAGGAACTCTCCGGGCATACAACTCTTCTTACACCTACACATGATTGTTAAAGCAGTCTAGTTAGCCTAGGCAACTGTTTCCGATATCTGTGTTCTATGTCTCCAGTAAGTCAAATCCAATGAAAATTGTAATATTCAGCTCGTCTGAGAGGGAACAACAAGATAAAATGTACCTCTCGGTTCGATTTTATAGGAGATAATTAAAAACACAACTCTTGTAAAATTAGTTTCACGTTATGCCAATTCTGTATGTTCTGTGATATGATTAAAATATGTACATTTTACCATGGATTGGACATGAGTCAGGCAGTGGGTATCATGGTGCTGACTACCATAAGGGTGGGAAGAATTTAGAGGTCGACATGTTTCTGTCCTTGCAACATCCTTAAATGAGGTGTAATTGCCATTTGTCAAACAGGGTTGCCCTCTATGCTCAGAAAATAAAAAATGTAAGGAACTACAACATGAATAAAAAGAGGTCGGATGTTTCTTTCCAGGGTTCAAAGTCCAAAACCTTCAAAATAAATATCAACTGCATATATTGCAAAAAATGGTTTGTTTTTTTAAGGAAAAACAGTATGGTCCTGATTTAGATTTCGGCAGAAGGGTTACTCCGTCACAGCGGTGAAGGATATCCCATCTGCCGAAATATAAATCCCATTACTTCCTAGCGTTTTGACACATTTCCAGGTTTACAAAACCTTGTATATCTGAAAATGCGTCAAAATCCATAGATGTTGCGGGGGAACACCCATGGATATGCGAGTGTGTGAATGGGTGTATAGGTGGGTGAGCTGCTGGGTCAGTAGTTTATTTAGTGAGTGAGTGGGTTTCTTGGAGTTGTATGGTTAAACAAGTGGATATATCAGTCGTTCTGTGTGTGAGTGAGTGGTTTTGTCAGTCAGCCAATTCCCTATAACCAACCAGCCTTATTCTGAGCACGGACTTTGGTCTTGCGCGGGGGGGGTTATCCCGGGGCCTGTCTCTCTGGGTTTGAGAATAGGGGTGAGAGTGTGTCTCTGGATGTGAAAGTGAGTATGAGAGTGTCTGGGTGTGAGAGTGGGTGTGAGAGTGGGTGTGTGAGTGTCTCTGTGCGTGGGTATGTGAGTGTCTGTGAGTGGGTGGGTGAGAGTCCGAGTGGGTGAGTTAGTGGGTGCATGATTGTCTGAAGGGGTCTGTGAGTGGGTTCATGAGTTTCTAAGTGGGTCTGTGAGTGAGTGCATGAGTCTCTGAGTGTGTCTGTGACTGGGTGCGATAGTCTCTGATTGTGTTTGTGAGTAGGTGTCCGAATCTCTGAATGGGTCTGTGAGTGGATGCATGAGTCTTTGATTGGGTCTGTGAGTGTGTTTGTGAGTCTCTAAATGGGTCTGTGAGTGGGTGTATGAGCCTCTGAGTGGGTCTGTGAGTGGGTGTGTGAGTGGGTGCATGAGTGTCTGAGCAGGTCTATGAGTGGGTACATGAGCCTCTGAGGGCATCTGTGAGTGCATGAATCATGAATTCCTGAATGGGTCTGTGAGTGGGTGCGGGAGCCTGAGTGAGTCTGTGAGTGGGTGCATGAATGTCTGAAATGGTCTGTGAATGGATGTATGAGTCTATGTATGAGTCTGTGAGTGGGTGCATAAGTGTCTGAGTGCATCTGTGAATTTGTGTGTGTGTCTGCATGGGTGTGTCAGTAGTGTGTATTCTACACTACAGCTTTATAATGGACCACGAGGAAATGTCACCAGTGATCTTGTGTGCATTTGGCAATGTGATTGTTCCTTGTGCGTCATTGTCTAGAATTCTGTTATAACAAGAATCCTCCAATGGAGAGGCCACGAGTCTACAAAGACGTAAATCTCTACAAAACCAGGGTCCTTCCTGTTATCTATCTGATGCAAGGGGTTCTTTGTTTTTGTGGAGATGTCCTCATATTCCTCAGCAACAATTACATACCATCAGAATTGGTGGGAAGTGCACTTAGGGGCCCTTTGGTAAATTGTCCATCATCCTGGCAAAATGTGTGAAGTCCTTTGCATACTACTAAGGTGGACAGTGTGGGGACAAGCGGGCTCAACTTCCAGGTGATTTGTACATTACATACTTGTGGCATTTTGAAGGGAGAACCATGGACTTTGCTCTCACCAGGAGAAGGCAAGAAAGAATCCATTTGTCACAGTCACATACAAATTGCGCTCCAATAGTTCAGTGATGCCTTCACCTTCATGGAGGCTTTCAGACTTTAACAGGGCAACGGGACCGCATAGCCAATCTTGGCCCTCAGGACCTCATCTCCTGGGGCCTGGCCATATCACCTGGGTGCCCCCCCTGGGCACCAAGTCATCAACGTTGGGGACCGCAGAAGAGCCTGAATGTCCCAACGTCCCAGCCAGCTCCTCGCCTTCTGCGTGAGTCGGCAATGCTGTCACAGACAGGGAGGTGCTAAACATGCAGCTCCCTGTGTGTGAGAGCAATTGTTTCCTCTGTTTTCCTGCCCACATGTCTGCGGGCCGGGAAACAGAGGAAACCACCTTTCCCAGCAAGTGAGGGCTGTTTGACAGCTCTTACTTGTTGGCAGCGGGAATGTGTTTGCTCTGACTTGGCGGGAGTTATGTCTGGGGGTGGGCACTCTGGAACATATCAGGTGGCAGCCCCGGAGGTTGGCCGCCCCATCCAACATTTGTTCGCCTAGCGGAGGCGGTTGTCCCCGGGGCTGGCAACAGACCCACTATCTATTTTATTGAAGCACAGGGGAGGTAGCAGAGCCTGGGGCTGCAGGGGGGTCCACGCAGCCTCCTTATTTTTTTTACAACTCTCAAAGGGATGTGGCACCCTAAGAGTCCACAGTTTTGCACAAAATATCTACCCAAATGGAGTTCTTTCTGCCTCCTTTGGTAAATGTCCAGTATGTATTCTACTGTATACCGGTGTAATGTAGCACAAGGAAATGTCACCAGTGGTCAAGGAAGCAACCTTTTTGTTATTTAGAGTAAATCCGTTCAGTAGTTGTAGAGAAATTAAAGAAAGTCCAAATTTGTATAAATAAGTACACTAAGGCTCCAAGAACCCTCTCAATCTCCTGCTGAGCTCTGATTGGCTGCCTGCACTTCAACAAGGAATTTGTGAATTTCTAAGTTTTTTTAAATTCTATTTCCTAACTATAACATCCCTGTAACCCTTATTTTTTTCAATTAATTTCTAGGGTTTTTTAATGTTAAGTAAGATGCCCATCACAATGCACAGTGGGGGGAAGGAACTGGATGCAGGACCTGGCCTAGCATTGTTTTGTCCCCACCCAAGCTTACTGTTCCTGCTCCGACTACTCCTTGCGATTAATTGTCCAAATTCATGCCACTGCTCCTTCATGACTTCCCTGCAGTTAGCTTTCTGCCCCATCCACCTTCTCCCTACCCTCTGTTGTCTAAGTCCATGCCTCAACCCTCCCCCTTGCCCTGCCTGGTCTGATTTGCTGCTACTGCCCTCCATCTGGCTTGACGTCCCTGTCCACTCCTTCTGCCCTTCGTTGTTCAATTCTATGCCCCATCACTGCTCTCCAGCTTAGCTTGCTGCCCCTATACTCCTTTCCTTGCCCTCCAATGTCTGTGTGCATGTCCTGCTCCCTCATTTTTGCCCTGCATGTTCCCTAGGCCTGCCACTGCTCTGCCTATCTACTCTGCGTGTTCTGTTGAGCTGCCACTGTCCCTTCCACCTGCCTAGCATGGCCAAATGACTGCCGCCTGTCCCTGCCACCTCTACCCTGCCTGTCTGAGTTTCCTGCCCTTCGCCCCTCCCTCCTGTCCTCCATAGTCCATTTTGTTGTCACTCCCGTCTGCCCTCCATGCTCCGTTGTGTTGCAACTGCTCCTCCTGCCTGCATGGTCTGTTGTGAAGCCCTTTTCCCTGCCCTCTCTTGTCTGTGTCCAGCCCGTACCCTTCCCTTCTGTCCTCCATGATCCTTAGTGCATACCCTGCCCACTCTCTCTTGCCCACGATGGCTGTTGTGCTGCCAATACCCCTCTCACTTTCCATGTATGGCCTTCTCTGTTGCCACAGCCCCTCCCACTTGCCCTGTGTGGTGAGCTTGCTGCTGCCCTGACCGCCCACCCACCCTCCCTCCATTGTCTGCATTGATATCATTATAGTCTCACTGTTCCCCACTAAGGTGTGTGTGCTTTCAGTGCCCATCCTGCCTGCCCTCCAAGAACAGCTGACTGCTCCTGCTCTCCTTCCCCCTGCCCTCCGTTTTTCATGTACATGTCCCTATCCCCTCCCCCTGCCTTGTCTTGTCCATTGTTGTGCACCTGCCCCCTCCCTCCTGCCCTTCATGGTCCGTTATGCTGCAACTGTCACTACTGTCTTTCCAGTATGGTCAGGTTGTTGTCCTTGCCTCTTTCCTCTCTGCTTTCTGAGGTTCATGTGCATGGTCCTGTCCCTTCCCTATTGCTTTACATGGTCTGTTCTGCACTGCCGTCCCTCTTGTCCTGTGTGGTTTATAGTGCTGCCGCAACCCTAGACACCTGCCCTGTAAAGCTAGTATAGTGCCCCTACCCATCTCCCTCCTGCCTTCTGTTATCCAAGTCCATATCCCTATCCCATTCCTCCTGTCCTCCGTGATCGAATGTACCATATTTGCCAACATTTTCAAATTTGTAAGAGGGAGATTTTGAAAAAAAAACGGGGAATTGATTTTCCTTATTGATTTACATTGAAAAAGAGGAATTTTTAGGCAGGAGATAGGTAAAATAAAGCCCTTTTGGGCTGAAAGAAAGGGAGTTTCTTGTCTGAATCAGGTCTATTGTCACGTATGGTAGTATAGCTACTGCCTGTTCCTTCTGCCCTCAGTGGTCTGTTATGTTGCCACAACCTCTCTTGCCTATCCTGTATGGTTGGTTTGTTGGCCCTGCCCCTGTTTCCCTTGCCCTCCATAGTCCGCTGTGCTGCCACTGCCCCTCCTGCCTGCCTATTGTTGTGCTACATTTAGGCCCATATTTATACTTTTTTAGTGCCACATTTGCGCCGCTTTTTGACGCAAAAATGGCATAAACTTACAAAGTACAATTGTATTTTGCAAGTTTGCACCACTTTTGCATCCAAAAATGATGCAAATGCGGCACTAAAAAGTATAAATATGGGCCTTAATCTTTAAAAAATCATCACTTTGGTTCCCTACAAACGATTCTTGTTATTTTGGTGTCATTTTAAGAATAGAATTATTTCTTATTTTTATCAGTTGATGCTGGATTTTTATTTTTTGTGTTGTGTTTTACTTATTCACTGTTTTGTTGATAAAAAATGCTTTACACACTTGTATCCTAAGTTAATCCTAACTATTCGTGGGCCAAGCTACCAAGGGTTGAGCAAGGATTAATTTATTGAGACCTTGACTGGATCTAGTGTGGGATTGTGGTCTGTTACTAAGGGTGTCATTATGACCCCGGCGGTTGGCGATAATATGGCAGTAAGTACTGCCAACAGGCAGGCTGGACTTACCGCCATATTATGACATTGGCAGGTAGGCTGGAGCCAACCCGCCAATGTACCACTCCGACCGCCACGGCAGTAACAGCAGCAGGGCTGAAGATATACATCTCCAGCCTGGCAGGCATCACTGTTCCACCTGTGGGATTATGACCCCGCCTACCTCCATGGTTTTCGTGGCTTCCTTAACGCCACAAAAACCATGGCGTTAGGCAATATCAGTGACAGGGATACATTCGAGAGTGTCATGGCTAAACGGAGATTACCCCTTTCTCGCATAAACAAAGTGTCTCAATCAAACACAGGCAATGACGATGATTCAGTAAAGTTTCAATAGGTTTCATTTATCAAAACTTCAATCTGCAATAAGTTGCATGGGCTGCAATGATTAGGATAATGAACAGTACAAGAAACAGAGTGGTAAAGACAAGTGTCATTAATACAAAGACCCCACCATCTTGCAATAACATGTAATGACATAAAGTATGAGATATCTCCTAATACCTCAGCATAATGAGCCTAAACTCTAACCTAAAAGAGAGCTAGGTATGTTAAACCTAAGCTACCAATGCCATGTCCATGAGAAGAGCCCCCCAAACCTCGTTACCTTGGAATGAGGTCTCTAGCTCAGACTCCGTAGGGACACGAAGACTGGGTCAGCGTCAAGACAACGTGCAGCGTCAATAGCAGCAAAAGCATTTGGTCAGAATCCCTCTAACTAAGTGAGGAGTATTTATACAGATCTGTTTGGACCCCTGACCTAGGTCTGTTCCCAAACAATAGATAACAAGACATGCTTGGGACGGTAATTTATATAAACAATTCCTTTGAAAACGTGAAGAGGGAAAGTACCTAATGTGGATCCGTACAGTTTGTTTATCTTTGTTGCTTTATATTGATGCCTTAGTGCAGTGACACTGATAACGCAAACTAAAACATGGGCCTAATTAAAAACAAGGCAGCCATCTTAAAAGGTTTAATTAAATAAATACGCTAAAGCAGGACAAGTTAGGTAGGGTAAAAGTCAATAGGTGACAGGGGCACGAGTCTACACGCCAAAGGCTAAGCTAACTCCTGTATCCCAATAAACCAAACTAGGATTCACTACACCCTCCCCATTGCCGTAACAAGTATGACGCCATAACTTGATGCCACTGAAGGTGCATAAATCCAAATGCTAAAAATGCTCTGGACTTAAAGCTAAAAGCATAAAAGTAGATAAAAAAATCACATTAAAAAAGTGTTAAAAATAATAGCTAAAAACATACAAAGACACATAGGGGGTCATTACGACCCCGGCGGTCGGTGCTATAATGGAGGTATTACCGCCAACAGGCTGGCGGTACGTACCTCCACTATTATGACATTGGCAGTTTGGCCAAAGCCAAACCGCCAAGTCAACACACCAACCGCCACGGCGGTAATGACAGTCAGACTGGAGACTTCAGTCTCCAGCCCGGCAGCCGTCACTAGGCCGCCCATGGAATTTTGACCCACCCACCACCATGGTTTCCGTGGTTTCTGTACCACCACGGAAACCATAGCAGTAGGCTCTATCAGTGTCAGAGAATTCCTTCCCTGGCACTGACAGGGGACTCCCCAGCCCCCCTCTCTCTCCCTAGAGCACTCCCCCACCCTCACCCTCCTCCTCCCGACCCCCTTCCCACATATACACACATACATACACAGCCATACACACAAGCATACACACATTCACCCACACATGCATACATATATACACACTCACTGCAAAACTCACAAACATACATCCAGGCACACATGCAAGCACACGACACAACATGCATGTACACCCCCCCACTCATGCTCACACGCATTACACATGCATGCACACATTCAAACACAGTCACACACACACCCACACATGCACACAACACCCCTCACCCCCTCTCCTGTCGGAGAACCCGGCTTACCTGCTTGCAGGGGGTCCTCCAGCAGGAGATGGGACGCGGCGCTGCTGCTAGCAGCAGCGTCTGGCAGCAAAACACCACCAGGCCGTATCATGGAACTTGATATGGTAGGCAGTGTTCTTGCGGGATTCCGGCTACGGTCATAATGGCATGGACAGTCGGTAGCCACAGAGACGGTATGTTGGCGGCCATCGCAGTGGCGGCATTTGCCGCCAATCTCATAATGAGGGCCATAATGTCCACCATGACGAGCACAACAGGCCAGAGTAAGGGCAAGTAATGCAAATATTGAATTTGGTATTGTAGGCCAATCATCACATTTTCTAACAATAGTCATGATCTTGAAGAACATCCTCAAAGCCATCAAATGGAAAGGACCTCAGGAAAGAGGCCACATCGTCATATGTTCGATCGATCACAGGATAGGCACACGGATCCACAGAGCAATAGTGCGTAGTAGTCTCTTCTGCAGGTCCACCTGCAGTAATGGCATCCTTAATAGTGCCAAAAAGAGCCAAATCATTCATCAAGCGTGGCTCATAAGGGGCCTTGCGAATCAGCCTTAGTTTCAAGGGGCACGGCTGTGAAAGAACCCTCATCAGCGACATCAGCAGCGCTTGGTCCACAGGAGGCACTGGTGTAACAGCAACACTGTAGACAAGTGTTCGAACAAGCACCATACGCAGTGAAAGACTGGTTGCACTGACCATACAAGTGGTCGGAATAACAATGACCAGTCATGCTCCAATTCCTTCAGCAAGGAAGCTTCGAAGACCTGAACCATGCATTCACGGCACAGTTGAGCTGGTGGCAGCAGCTTCATTCCTTTGCGTAGCTGGAAAGACACAACCACTGTGAATCATAAGAAATAGCAGCAGTATTCCGCCAATCAATGTCAAAATTATGGGAAAGCTGCCAAACACACTTGAAAAGAATGAACGGATGGCCGATGGGATGACTCTGAAGACAGTCTGGAAGATGGACACAAGTTCAGACCCAACAGCCTTGAATAAGTGGACAATCCCAGTAGTGCTTGAGGTATTAAATATTCTGGATACCAGTTCTCCAAAGTGCCTGGGGAAGTTGCTATTTAATAGGGATTGTATCTCGGCTGATGATCTCGCAATCTGGACAGCATATGTCTCTCTAGCTGATGTCAATGCGACTTGTTTTTTAAACAGTAGTGCCTTTATTCTGCTCAGCTTGTCATAATTTACATTAACAGTATCAATGTGAGGTCACATTTCTGATATGTTTATCTCTCGTGTGTGGGGGGGGAATAATACTTGTCCACAAAACGTAAGGACCTTAGAGACTGAAATTGCGTAGGCAATTCCTGGTTGCATAACGCAACAGCTTTGGTCGCTCAGCACCACATACCTTCCATTCAAAAGTGTATGAAAGGCTGGTTGAATCAAAGGGATGGGTTTACCCTTCAGAAAACAGGCCAAATTTGAAACTCCTGCATTGCAAAGGCCGTGAAGGGACACCTGCTTGCAGATCACTGAATGACTAAAAGTAATCTCACATTCGCTTCCGCTGAGAAAGACCTCTGTTTCGCCGTTCAGAGATTTGCATTCAAAGGGCAACTCCCACTCCTCTCTAATATAGCTATCGCGTAGTCGCTTGTACCTGCCCACAGCAAGGTGTTTCAGGCACTTCAAGAAACGAAAAGTTGAAATGGGCAGATTAATGATGCCATGTAGGAGCCATACTGTTGAAGGACTTTCTACAACTGTAAAAGACAACTTTTCTAACTTCTCTCTGTGAAGCATGGTGAAACTCACTTTCCTTTTAGCAATTGTCCATTGTTCCCTGGATAAATTAAAGGTGGTGAACAATTAACTGCCATTTTTCAAAGTCTGTAACGTCCAACCTAACTGCACAATGGAACGCAGCTGACATTGTCCATGAAATAAAAGGGACATGTCTGTCTGAATAATATCAATCGCAGATGACACTATGTTTGTTTGGGAATAAATCCTGTTGGACAGAGTGTTCATGTCGTTATCGACAACAGCTAAAGCCTTTTCTAACTTTTCCTTGTCTATCTGCCTTAAACGCGCAGCAGCTTCTATCTGAGACAGCTTCCAGATCTCATTATGCATAGCATAGATGAATGTTTTAAAGCGTGTCTTCCTAGGACCTAGCAAAAAGTCCTGCAAGTCTATATCCTCAGAAAGAGTGTTAAGATGTTCTTTAACTGTGGCTAACGTGTTAGACTGTACCGATTGTTGGCACAGTTTACCCACACTGTGGGTGTCATTACGACCCTGGCGGTCATGGACCGCCAGGGCCGGGGACCGCGGATGCACCGCCAACAGGCTGGCGGTGCATCCAGGCCAATTCTGACTGCGGCGGTAAAGCCGCGGTCAGTAAAGGGAAACCAGCGGTTTCCCGCCGGTTTTCCCCTGGCCTGAGGAATCCTCCATGGCGGCGCTGCAGGCAGCGCCGCCATGGGGATTCCGACCCCCTTACCGCCAGCCTGGTTCTGGCGGTTTTGACCGCCAGAACCTGGTTGGCGGTAACGGGTGTCGTGGGGCCCCCTAACAGGGCCCCAACAAGATTTTCAGTGTCTGCATAGCAGACACTGAAAATCACGACGGGTGCAACTGCACCCGTCGCACCCTTTCCACTCCGCCGGCTCCATTCGGAGCCGGCATCCTCGTGGAAGGGGGTTTCCCGCTGGGCTGGCGGGCGGCCTTCTGGCGGTCGCCCGCCAGCCCAGCGGGAAACTCAGAATTACCGCAGCGGTCTTTTGACCGCGCAGCGGTATTCTGACGGCGGTACCTTGGCGGGCGGAATGAGGCCCCGTATGTTGTAACTATACCCGTGTGATGACCCGAGACGAAGCAAGGGTCTGTCTGGCTTATCTTGAAACCCCCTGAGGAATTCAAAAAACGTGCCGGACATCCATTGGTGTCAATTGGCCAAATCAACCACCCGCCGGGACTGGAAAGTGAAGAGGTATGGGTACCATCCTGAACCTTTGCATCTAGCTCTTCTTCGGTGACATTCAGAAAAAATTGGCAATCATTAAACTTTGCCGGTGTGGGGAGACTGGGCGTGTTCATTTCTTTTATTTTGGCTAACCTCAGACAGGATGTCTGTAGAATGGTGTCGTTTAAAAAGATCATTTGCACAGGAATCAGGCATGCTCTAAATAAAGCTTGCCTACCCTGTATTTGCCAATCTGGTGTTTCCCATACACTCTTTAAATCAACAGTGTTCCTCCAGTGTTCATAACCTTCAACTGCAAGACGGGAAACAAAGGAATCTGAATAAATCAGCTTTGTATCAGTTAGCAAAATTTTCCTATTTCGTGAAAGAGGTAATTTGAAATAATATGATTCTGGATGTTTCTTGTCATGCACAGAAAAATAAGTACATCCATCTGAATAGCGATTTGGGCTCCCCAAAGGTGGTGTTGAACAGTGTTCCCACTGTGTGTAGTTAAGTACTGGTCTGTGTCTTGTGGCATGGTGCAGGTAGTAATGTCCGCAATTATTATAACAGAACCTTTCCCATAATTCATTGTATGTCGATATACATCATCACTTTCAAATAATGAATAGTACTTAATTTCAGTTAACATAGAATCAACTGTCTGGACATCCCAATCATCAGATGCAACAACAGGTGTAATTACATCAGTCATAGAAATTTTGATTACATATGGAATTTGAATGACCTCAGTAGATCCATATATGTCAAATGGAACGTTGTCCCATACGATCCCATCAGGAATTGGTACAGCTGAAATGTTTACAAGGGACAAGTCTCTTCGGACCTTATGTGAGGAATGAGATGGATTTAAGACTTCATCCACAAGCTCAACTGAGGAGTGTTCAGGAAGGTAATGATCATTTATGAGCATAAAGAAAACAGTCACAAAACCAATCTATAGAAACAATGCAAAAAATGTCAAGCAGAACCATAAATAATTCCATGGGTGTCTTAAGTAGTAATTTTAAGCCATTGATACAGCTTTCGTGTTTTTGAAACATTTCCAATTACTGGAATGAATGAGTCTGAAGATAAGTCATCTATGTCAATGAAATAATCAGAGGCACTCTCTGCAAATGCAGGAGCAGGTGCATTACTGATGGGTGGACGTCTTTGCGTGGAGGCTCAGAGTAGACGGTGTCGTCAGTCTGTGCAGTGTTGGTGTAGAAGACAGCCAAATCTTGGACAGGTGTTGTCATTGAAGTGGTAACTGGAATCAGCAAGAGCTCATTTTCTGCCCTTCCCATGATTGAGGAGGTATTTGTAGCATCATTGGACATTGTTGTGCAGTCTGAAGTAGTGTAGTTATTTCTACTCTAAAGAGGTATGTCCTGTTGGGTAGTGAGAGGGGACCGGGAACTACCCAAAGGACCTCTTAGTCTACAGTGCAGGATCGGCCACATGGTGAACTTTGAAATCATCAATGGAAATTAATCTGTTTGCTTTGGAACCAGGCAGCGGTGGTAGGATGACAGTTCTGGTACCTTGTACACCCAGGACTGGGACTGGTGCTCTGTAGGATGGACCAAATTCCTTCTTCACAGCGATCTTCTCACAAACCAGATCCCCGACTTTAGGAATCCGGCCAGTGGAAGTTGTTGGCAAAACACTTTTTCCTAAGGTGGCAGCACTGGTGGATCATTTATCATCACAAAACTGCTGAAGGTCCTGTAAAACAGTGAGACGTTCATTTATGTCAAAAGGTGTGTCTGCTGCCATCAGACTAGGGTCATCAAGATCTGAGATATATATAGGTATCCCAAAGAGAACCTCATATGGAATGCGTCCCCCCAAGGACCGTCTTGGGAGACTATTCAGTACTCTCTGGACCCCATATAGGTGATGTAGCCAACTACGGCCAGAACCTAATACTCTAGCTGTTAAGGACTGTTTTAGATCACGGTTCCGCCTCTCCACAACCAAATTTCCCTCAGGATGGTATGGTGAGGAGTAATGGAGTTTAACACCCATCATCCCCATGAATTCCCTGAATGCCTTAGAGGCAAATGCAGGAAGCTGGTCTCAATGGAATGCTGCAACCGCATATGTACAGATAAAGATCAGCAAGTCTTTTATAACAGTTTGAACTTCAGCTGACCTCTGAGGCCATACCCAGCAGAATCTAGAACAAGAATCTACAGCGTCTAAGATGTATTTGTATGCACCATCAGGTTAAAGTGGACCGCAGTGGTCCAGGTACACACATTGTAGTGGCCTGCTGGAAACTAAGAGGGATGTCTGCGGTGGGCGTTTGATGTTTGAGCCCTTAATCTGCTGGCAAATGTCACAACAAAGGATGTACTGTTTTGTCTGTTTGTATAGATCTGGCCACCAGAAGCGTTTCTGTAAGAGTGGTACCATAGCCGAGATACCAGCCTGAGCAGAAGCAACACCCTCATGTGCTGCTTTTATTAGATCTAATCTCTGGTCTTCCTTGGGGATCACTTGATCTCCAAACCAAGGAATTGTTGTGTAAGCAACATTTTGTGCACTGATGTGGTAAGAATATTTTGTAGGGTATGTGTGGTAGGCTGGTGTATACGAGCATATATAGAAACAAAGTCGGAGAGGTGGTATACGGATCTGATAGTATAGTTTTTATTCTCTATCACGTGTTCACAGAGAATTCACTTTGTTCAGTAGTTATAAGTTCTTTGTCTATACTTGTTTCTTCCTGTCACTTGTTCTAATTCTTTTCTTCTTTCTTCTTTAGGTTCTTTCTTCGGTCTGTCCTGACGGTGGGAAGTGCGGACCTCTCATACGGGTTCCGGGAGCATGGAGGAAAGAAAGAAACGGGTAAGTCCTTCTGGGTGGTCGGGGTGTTGTTATTGTGTTCTAAAGGGGGAAGGGAGCAAGCAGGGTGGGTTGGTGAGGGTGTGTCACAGTGAAAAGGGTGGGGTTTTCTTTTAGTGCCTGTATAATTCCTTGATCTTTTGTCCTCCCTTTCTGTGACTCAGTGACCCTCTCTTCCCTTTCTCCCACCTCCCGCGTTCCCTTCCCCAGTGCCCGCGGTTCCCCGTGCCCCTCTTGTCCCTAGGAGGGACCGTACCTTCCAAAGCCACGACCCTCCGGGGTCGTGGCGGGAACTTCGCGTCTTCTGTGTCTCTCCGGCTGCAGCCTTCAACGTCTGAGCACCCGCTCCGTTGAAGGGTTCCGGTGTATTCGGGTTCGCTGTCTCGGGTGTGATTGCTCCTTCGGTCGGCGTCTTCTCTGTGGCGTTCCGATCCCTAGAAGCGTAGTCCGTCGTCTTTTCAACTTCCGTAACCAGGAAGTTGACGCTGCTGCTGTGACGTATCTCCCCTCGTTGCTTAGGGAACGCAACGCCGTATCGAGGGAACTGGCGGAATGATGGCGGATCCGAGGTAAGAAAGACGTGGTCTCCGAGACCCGTCTACAGTCCCCTTCCCATGATCGGGACTGCTCGAGGACCGAGGAGGAAGAGGGAGGAAACCGCGAGAGGTAGTCGGCGGGTCCCTGTTGGGAGCCAGGAATGTGGCGGACCTGGAATGCAAATGGTTGAAGTTCTAGGAACCATCTCAATACTCTAGAGTTAGAGTCCTTGTGAGAGGCAAGCCACGTAAGAGGGGCATGGTCAGTGTACAGGACGAAGGATCTGCCCAAAAGATAATATTGCAGGGATTCAACTGCCCATTTAATGGCGAGACATTCTTTTTCAATAGTAGGGTAGTGGGTCTCCCTGGGAAAAAGTTTTCTACTTATAAAGACCACTGGGTGGTCGAACCCCTCATCATCGGGTTGAGTGAGTACAGCCCCGAGACCGACGGCCGAGGCATCAGTATACAGGTGGAAAGTTTTTGAAAAATCAGGGCATTTCAGTATCGGGTCTGTGGTAAGGGAATGCTTTAACCGCTCAAAACTACAATTCTGGGTTGCGGTGAATTGTGTGAGTTTCGTGGGGCTGTGTTTAGTCAATAGGTCAGTCAGAGGAGCTGCAATGGTCGAATAATTAGGGACGAATCGTCAATAGTACCCCACTAACCCTAAGAATGATCGTAAATCTTTCTTCGTTATTGGTTTAGTTGCTTGAAGTATGGCCTCAACTTTGTTTTTTTGCGGTTGAAGAGTGCCGTTTCCTATTACGTAACCTAGGTATGAGATTTCAGTGTTCCCTAGTATACATTTCTTAGGGTTGGCTTTTAGACCGGCCTCTGTTAACGCGGAAAAGATCTCATGAAGATGTAGTAAGTGATCGTGCCAGGTCTCGCTATAAATGACAATGTCATCCAGGTATGCTGCGGTAAAGGTCTGGAATGGTTGTAAGATTTGATCCATCAGGCGCTGGAAGGTCGCAGGAGCGCCGTGAAGACCAAAAGGTAAAACTGTGAATTGATAGAGACCGGATGAGGTTGAGAAGGCTGTATTTTCCTTAGCGTCTGGTGTAAGAGGAATTTGCCAATACCCCTTCGTCAAGTCAAGGGTGGATAAGTAGCGGGCCTTCCCTATTTTTTCCAATATGTCATCAACTCTGGGAATAGGGTATGTATCGAATAAAGAGATATCATTAAGTTTGCGAAAATCGATACAAAATCTAATCGAACCGTCGGGTTTTGGAACCAGTACTACAGGAGAATTCCAGGGACTGTTAGAGGGTTCAATGACACCTAGTGCTAACATTTTTTTGATTTCGTCTTCGATTATGGGCTTCCGTGCTTCAGGTATGCGATAAGGACGAAGGCGTACTATGTGTCCTACAGGTGTTTTAATATTGTGGTGGATCAGAGAAGTTTTTCCCGGTATTTCTGAAAAGAAATAGGGATGTTGTTCTAAAAGTGTATATAGTTGATTTTTTCCAGTTTCGGTTAGTGCCATATTGATACCGGGTCTTCCTTCTGGATGTGTTGGTCTTAGAGGGCATAGGTCTATATCAAGTTCTTTGGACGGTGAGACAAAACAACCAGTGGCTGTTTGACCCTTTGCCTCCTCTGTAGGTCTCCACAGTTTTAGTAAATTGATATGGTAAATCTGGGTTTTCCTCGGGCAGGTATTTACCTCTATGAGGTAGGTAACAGGAGAGACTGCTCTAATAACCCTATAGGGTCCTTGCCATTTAGCAATTAATTTATGTTCGACGTGGGCCTCATTATGAGGATCTGATCATTTGGGAGGAAAGAGCGTAATTTGCTTCCCTTGTCATAGTAGGTTTTTTGCTGGGTTTGAGCCGTCACTAAATGTCTATGAACGTCTTCCCACAGATTTTGTAATTGACTTTTTAGTTGGTGGACATAGTCAAGTAGGGGTTTCCCTTCTTCCTGTTCCTCTTCCCATGTTTCAGCGGCCATATCTAGGAGACAACGAGGTTGTCTCCCAAATACTAATTCAAACGGACTGTGTCCCGTAGAAGACTGTTCGTGTGTTCGTATGGCATAAAGGACCAAGGGAAGCTTCTGATCCCAGTCGCGGACGGAATCATCTACAGTTTTCCGCAACAATGTCTTGATAGTGCAGTTATATCGTTCTACCAGCCCATCTGTTTGGGGGTGGTAGACCGAGGTCTTTAGTTGGGCAATTCCTAATATCTGACATATCTGTTTCATGAGTTTGGACATAAAGGGTGTACCCTGATCTGTCAGTATTTCCTGGGGAAAACCTGTTCGGGAAAAAACTTTTATCATAGCTTGCGCTACTGTTTTTGTGGTCATACTGGACAAGGGAATGGCTTCCGGGTATCTAGTCGTGTAGTCCACTATAACTAGGATGTAGGTGTGCCCCTTAGAGGAGGGAAGCAGTGGACCAACTAGGTCCATACCCACCCGGCAAAAAGGGATATCAATAATGGGTAAAGGGTATAGAGGTGCTTTTCTGGGCATTCCTGGTTCAGTTAGCTGGCATCTAGGACATTGGGAGCAATATCTTCTTATCTGGGCATAGACCCCGGGCCAATAAAATCTACGCATGAGATATTCTTCTGTTTTTTCTCGGCCATAATGACCTCCCCCGGGTTGGTTATGGGCTAAAAATAGTACTTGGGCTCTATATGGTTCAGGGACTACTGATTGCTGTTTAGTTTCTCCCGTGACAGTCGTGGTTATTCTATAAAGGAGGTTTTTCTTGACAAGAAAATAAGGACCCACATCATTGGTGATTTCTGTTTTGGCCGAGCTCCATGCGTGTGTAAGGGTAGGGTCTTCTCTCTGGCTGGCCCGAAAGGACATGGGCGCGCTGCTAATTTCAGCCACTATCTTAGGGTCCCCCTTAGTCCCTCGGGTTTCCTGATATCGGGCTTTCTCTCGTCTTTTCTCTGTTCGAGTGAGCTTCTTACGATTGGGAGGGCCTTCAATGGTACAATTGAAGAAAGGGGCTTCGGTCCACCAGTCTGGGATTGCGGTATGGAAGCGGGTCTGGTCTAAGAGATCGTAAAATCGGACATAGTCAGTTCCTATAATGCAGTCTTCGATTAGTCGATCCATAACCCCTATTGGGACTAGATCTTGAAATGGACCCCATTCAACTTTGGCCAGTGCAAGGGGATAGTTTCCTTTGTCTCCATGTATACAACAGATAGAGACCCACTGATCTGTGGCTGGATTATCAAGATTGATTAGATCTTTCCGGATTACCGATTGGCTGCATCCTGAGTCGATTAACGCAGAGATGGCCTGTCCATTTATTCTGACAACGTGTTTAAACTTCTCATTTCCTTTTCCGGTACACAAAACCCTACGACGAGTGACCCCAATTTCCATGGGCTCCGGTCCTTCTGTTTTCCTAGGACATGCCCTTGCAATATGGCCCCAATCCCCGCAGAGGAAACATTGTGGGGACTGCATAGGGTGATGTTCCACTGGTTTAGGGAACCGGGATTCTTCCGGAAGGTATCTGTGAACTGGTTTCGGTGGAGGTGTGGAATTTTTTTGGAAGGGTCTTGGTGATAAGGGTTTGATTTCCACGGAGCGCTGGTAAGCACAGGCCAAGTCAATAGCGACTTCAGTGTCCACCTTTGGGTGCTGCCTGATCCAATTCTTGGTGCTAGGGGGTAAGGAGTCCAGATATTGTTCCAAAATAATAGTCTTAATGATATCCTCCCGGGTTGTCCCTATAGGTCCCAGCCATTTCAGAGCCAGGTCCTTCACCCGGAAGTAGAAGGAGCGGGGGTCGTCATTCGTACTCCACTTTACTTTCCTGAATTTTAACCGGTAGTATTCTGTATCATGGCCTACTCGCGCCAGAATACTTTTTTTTATATCTTTGTAAGGAGTGGTTCCGTCAGGATTGGCGGATTGATAAGCTGTTTGTAGGAACCCAGTAAGTAGGGGTGCCACATACTGACCCCATCGGTCCTCTGGCCATTGAGCGGAGGAGGCTACCCGTTCAAAGTTTGTAAAAAAGGAATCTGGGTCCTCGCCTTCCTGGTATTTTTGTAGGACGGAGCTAGGGACGTTTGGATGTACTTTACTGGCCGCTATTGTATCGGTTAGCTTTTGTAATGCGGTTTCATGTACCAGTTGATTATTGGCTAAAATCGTAGCCTGACTTTTTAAGGCCGATTGTAAAGCCTCCCTGTCCTCCTTGGCCTCTCTTTGATGTGCTTCCCACACCAACTGCAGATGTCTTTGTCCTTCTGCGAGTTGTTTAATCATATCCTCAAGGGTTGGAGCCTCGCTCATGGTGTATATAGCTCGTTAGCCTACCAGGGGATTCCTGATCCCACTTCTGACACCACTGTGGTAGGCTGGTGTATACGAGCATATATAGAAACAAAGTCGGAGAGGTGGTATACGGATCTGATAGTATAGTTTTTATTCTCTATCACCTGTTCACAGAGAATTCACTTTGTTCGGTAGTTATAAGTTCTTTGTCTATACTCGTTTCTTCCTGTCACTTGTTCTAATTCTTTTCTTCTTTCTTCTTTAGGTTCTTTCTTCGGTCTGTCCTGACGGTGGGAAGTGCGGACCTCTCATACGGGTTCCGGGAGCATGGAGGAAAGAAAGAAATGGGTAAGTCCTTCTGGGTGGTCGGGGTGTTGTTATTGTGTTCTAAAGGGGGAAGGGAGCAAGCAGGGTGGGTTGGTGAGGGTGTGTCACAGTGAAAAGGGTGGGGTTTTCTTTTAGTGCCTGTATAATTCCTTGATCTTTTGTCCTCCCTTTCTGTGACTCAGTGACCCTCTCTTCCCTTTCCCCCGCCTCCCGGGTTCCCTTCCCCAGTGCCCGCAGTTCCCCGTGACCCTCTTGTCCCTAGGAGGGACCGTACCTTCCAAAGCCACGACCCTCCGGGGTCGTGGCGGGAACTTCGCGTCTTCTGTGTCTCTCCGGCTGCAGCCTTCAACGTCTGAGCACCCGCTCCGTTGAAGGATTCCGGTGTATTCGGGTTCGCTGTCTCGGGTGTGATTGCTCCTTCGTTCGGTGTCTTCTCTGTGGCGTTCCGATCCCTAGAAGCGTAGTCCGTCGTCTTTTCAACTTCCGTAACTAGGAAGTTGACGCTGCTGCTGCGACGTAGCGTCCCCTCGTTGCTAGGGGAACGCAACGCCGTATCGAGGGAACCGGCGGAATTATGGCGGATCCGAGGTAAGAAAGACGCGGTCTCCGAGACCCGTCTACAGTATGCTTTAGGAAGGGACTTGCCATCAGCCAAAGCTTTCACGGCAGCCAGAATTTCATTATCCAATCACGTCTGCGAATGAGTCACTGCAGCCACAGAAGCCGTAGCTACTGCAGATTTGGCTGCTTCATCAGCCAAAGTGTTGCCGATAACGTGAACACCAACACATTGGTGGCCAAGTGTATGTACTACATGAACACAATGTTGCTTATCCTTGAGATCAGCCACCCTCCCCCACAATATTTTGTGTTTTATGGTGTTTCCTTTGGAGTCTCTAAACCCGTTTAGTTTCCAATGATTGAAGTAATCATTGTAGGACTGGACACAGTAGAATGAGTCACAGATAATAAAAGTCAGCAATCCTGGCTCTGTGTGTTCTAGCACTAGAAGAAGGGCTTTGAGTTCAGCCAGCCGAGCTGTGCAGTCCCCAAGGTTCTGCGTGTAGGTATTGTGAGGGTGGAAAACTCCATCCTTCATCTCTCCACTCACGGCTGCGCAAGCAGCTGTATGTTGATGTTTGGTAGCTACAGCTGGCTGTGCTGAACCATCAGTGTAAATGACAGTATGGTATCTGTCAAGTGGAAAAATATCTAGAAGAGCGGAGTACTCCTGTTCGTATTTGAGAAATTCTTGTGTCTGAAGTTTTGGATCAAAGATGTAGTCAACATCAGTGGCAGTCAGGGAGGTTTCTCACTGAATCCAGTGTGGATGTAATGCTTTAGCGTTAGGAACCCTTGCTTTGGTGACAGCCTCTAAGGCCGGCACCGGGGTAATGACAATGATGCGTTTCACTTGGGCAAGTGGTCTCTCCTTAATGGCAGCCATTTGAACTGCAGTTAGAATTTTTTATGTAGGTGCAAAACGTTGTTCTGCATTAGAGTATAAATGTGATTTGTATGCTATGGGCACTGTGTTGCCCTCACTAAAGGTGACATATGTAAATCCAATGGCACCAGCAATTATTGTGATGACCAAATTTGTCTTGTTCTCACGTGTGTGCAAGTGTTTTGCTTCTAGCATGTCCTGCTGCAATTCCTTAAGAATGCGCATGTGTTCAATGGTCCAGTGTCTGCTAGAAAAATCAGGGCGCATTAAGTAATAGATTGGCTTGATACGTTGTGCATTGTCAGGAAAGTAAGTTCTGCCAAAATTAAAGAAACCAAGTTAAGACTGTAGTTTCTTGAGAGTGTTAGGTGGGTGAAGTTGTGCACATTTCTCTAGAAAGTGCAGGGCCAGGCTTTTCCCCTCATTTGAGAGCTCGTATCCCAGGAACAGTACGCTGAGAAAGGCTATTTTAGTTTTCCTAAAATTGAATTTGTAGCCATGGGCTGTGAATCCTAAGACGATCCGATCGACCCTGACAAGATGAATGCTGAGGTCGTCATCTGTGAGATAGATATCATCCACGTAGGACAACGCCTCAGGATCAATATCATGCAATATTGATGTTACTCAGGCTGAGAACAGCCCTGGACTGTTCTTGTAGCCTTGGGGCAAACAGCAAATGCATTTCTGTGAGCCAAATGAGAATGCACTCCGGTCCCAACTTTCATGTGCTAAATTCTGGCAGAAAAATCAGTTGGAAATATCCAACGTTGTTTTGTATTTTTTACGCACTAATTTTTAATTAGTGCTGTGCTATGTGAATTTTGTATAGCATATGTACGTGTATGACTGTTTAAATTTCTGTAATTTAAGATTATTCTATAAGAGTGCTACTCGAGCTGAGTGAGGATCTCCCTCACTGGAGAGTTTGCTTCATGTTTACCAGGATATTGTGGCTGAGGTTGGGGTGTAGACCTGATAGGTATTACATGACAAGGAGAATCCTTATCCCAACCTACATGATTGCGGTACAACGCGGGTGCCTGCACTAAAGCCCATTTGACAGCGTAGGCTTGTTTTACCGCTTCTGGAACAAGATCAGAGAAAGAAGGCAAAATGACATCTTCCCCATGTGGGAGCTTACGTACGTGCTTAGGTGGCCAGTCCCTTTCGGCCAGCAGGATATCACAACTAAATTCATCCCAAAATATTCCACCAGTGGTGCGCTTTACATCTCCCTCAATTTGAATTTTCAAATCATAAACCCTGTCAGGTGGGAGAACGCGGCCGTCTGCAGTCTCAACCACAATGAAATCACTAGTTGCTGTTGCATCCAGATGATCTTTCAGACTCTGGCTACATATCATGACCTCTGCTATGCTGCCTAACAGTGTCACTGCCCACGTCTTGTTCTCCAGCAATGTTTTCAAGTGTACTGGCATTTTTAATTGACAGTGCTGTCACCTTTTTCTTTTTAAACTGTGGCTTTTGTTGTGGGGACTCATCTTCTTTTTTGTCTGAAGACTGTGGTGAGTCTTTCTTCTGTTTCACGTATTCAGGACATCGATCAGGATGGCCCCCTCTCTCGCTACATCTATTGAGTGCATCCTGAAAGGAACGAGAGGGACGTGAATCAGTATATCTGTCAGGAGTTTTTATATTTTCTCTATTTCTAACAGTATATTTCCTTTTGGAGTTCTCTGGATGTGGAGAATCAGCTCTCTGGTTTTGTCTATCTTTAAATTGTTTTTGCTTATCCCAGCAATTATTAGAACCCTCCTGTGCCTGTTTAGTACCTTCCTTAGGGGTGGTACTCTGTATTTCAAGCTTCTTCGGCTTGGCTCCCAAACTATCCTGTCCTATACTGGTATTGTTGTTGGAAGTAGTTTTCAATAGCTCTTTCTCCCGGTCCAAGCGTGGAATCTCTCGGAGGCACTGGCGTATAGCCAGTGCTACCACTTCCCCTTTGATATTATTGAGTATTATTGTGGAGAGTGAGTCGAAGTTACACATTAATTTCATCCCCAAATCTAGGGCTGTTGCAGCCCGTGCTCATTCTGTATTTCTTTAAACTTTTAACTTTTAACACTTCCGGTAAACCGGCAAGTGTCGGAGTACCATGTGTGGTAGTATAAATTGCAGCGAAGACTGTATCCCATGTGGCGCAGTCATCCACCAAGGGAACCATCCCAAAGGGCAAGCACATTGTGAGAATTCTATTTATCTCCTGTGGTCCTGTATGGGGAAACACAGCTTCCAGCTGATTTGTTTCCTGGCTGTATTTTCTCTAATTCTGTGGGTACCTTACCCATAATAGTATGTACTGTTTGTGTACTGTTTGTGGATTAATCCCAGTAGCCAATTGAAATCCAGCAGGTGCTGGTGGAGCTAGACGCTCTGGTGTAGTGTTCAAAGTTCGCATTACGACGTGAACAAGTTGTATGCAGAGTGTTACTAGTTCAAGATGTAAGTTTCGCATGTCTGCTGCCTGCATATTTTGTATTCCTGGGTGAGGTGTGTATGTGGCAAACATAGGCCACGTTGGTCCATGATTACCTAAGGGACCTAATCTCAAGGGTTGTATTACATGTGGTAAGGTGCCATTAAACCAGTTCTGGTGTTCTTGATAAGTAATCAGAATCTCAGGATGCTGGTATGCTTGGTATGTTTGCAATTCTGTATGTGTGGAATATAAATGATTGTTGGTCTTCTTCAGGAAAGGTGACCCAAGAGCAGAATGTTTCTGTTTGGTAAGCTTTGCTAGCTTCTACAGTGAATGTGACATCCCCACCCTCATCTGTTAAGCCATGCGCTACTAGGTGTAGTGTTAATGCTTGTCTAGCATTCTTGGAAATGTCTATGGTGTTAGCCATATTGTATAATGGGTGTAAGAGATGGAACACCAAATGGGGAGTGCAGTCCTTTTATGAGTTCGAGCTCGAACAACCTACAGCCTAAACAGGTGCTCCCTGTTCAGCCGAGGAGGATCTTCCTCAACACCATGGACATCTCCGTATAATGGAACTTAGGGTACCTGTTGTGTGTGAGACAGTGATAGTCGAGGTATCCATAAATCAGTGCCTAAACACCATTATTGGTAGTGCCATGTCGTAGTTTGACTCTTACTCTAGGCAAGACTGCTGGTTTAAGGATGACAGTACTTATGTTTGTAGGTGACTATGCCAGTCCCACAACAAGTCAAAACTGTCGTCCCAACCCTCCCAGCTCATAAGCAATACCTCACCAAAAACCCAAACAGTAAAAGATTATTTGTGGCAACCTTTACGCATGGACTCAAGAGTGTGACATCTCAGGAAGTGTCATGGTTAAACAGAGATTGCCCCTTTCTCACAGAAACAACATGTCTTATTCAAACACAGGCAATGAAGAAGATGCAGTAAAGTTTCAATAGGTTTAATTTAGCAAAACTGCAATCTGTGATAGGTTGCATGGGCTGCAATGATTAGGATAATGAACAGTCAAGAAACAGAATGGTGAAGACAAGAGTCATTAATACAAAGACCCCTCCATCTTGCAATAACATGTAATGACAAAAGTATGAGATATGTCCTAATAACCTAGCATAATGAGCCTAACCTCTAACCTAAAAGAGAGCTAGGTATGTTAAACCTAAGCTACCAATGCCATGTCCATGAGAAGAGCCCCCCCAACCCTTGTTACCTTGGAATGAGGTGTGTAGCTCAGACTCAGTAGGGTCACGAAGACTGGGTCAACAATGGCATCTGGTCAAAATCCCTCAGACTATCTGTTTAAGTGAGGAGTATTTATACAGATCTGTTTAGACCAATGACGTAGGTCTGTTCCCAAATAATAGATAACAAGACATGCTTGGGTCAGTAATTTATCTAAACAATTCCCTCAAAGCATGAAGAGGGAAAGTACCTAATGTGGATCCCTACAGTTTATCTTTGTTGCTTGATATTGACGCCTTAGCGCGGTGGCACTGATAACGCAAACTAAAACATGGGCCTAACTAAAAACAAGACAGCCATCTTAAAAGATGTAATTAAATAAATAAGCTAAAACAGAGCAAGCTAAGTAGTGTAAAAGTCACTAGGTGACAGGGGCATGAGTCTGCAAGCAAAAGGCTAAGCTAACTCCTGTATCCCAATAAAACAAACTAGGATTCACTACAAGACCAAAAGCTACCTTATTGTCAAATTTGGTGTAATTCCGTCTAGTGGTTTAGGCTGCAGGCGTGTCTAAATAATCTATGTGAGTTACCATGGGAAACACAGTTTTTTTACCACCCCTCCCCCCTTTTTTTATTGGCCCTTGCTTGACAGATCATCCGGAATCTTTTCATGCACAACAAGACCCTAGAGGGCACTTTTTTGGAACATTTTGTAAACATTTGTCAAATTGCACACAGACTCAGTTTCATTTCGTTGTATGTAAAATGGTATACTTTTCTTTTTATGTGTTTAAACTTACATGTAATGGTTTTAATGACCTAGGTCCTGACTATAACTACCTACTGGTGACTGCCAGTAAGTAATATACAGTATATACACACATTGTCTGTGTGTGCACATGCCCCCCAGATGGGATAGCCAAATACTTGCATTAAAATGTTTTAATTAAAAAATAAATATCATTGGGTATCAATATCATTTTAATGGAACAAAATGGATCCATCCTAGCAGGAGATGTATTTAGAAGTTGTATAGAAATCTTTTTACAGCGTTAATTCACATCATAGAAAAATATGCTTACTAATGTGAAGTGAAGATGATATTTACTTTGATTTAATGCAACCTGATGATGTCGTTTAAACTCACAAGAAATAACAAATGCATACAAATAAAAGAAGTGAACAAAACAATAAGATTGGTAAATTATTGATCCAGCATCCAGGAGCTGAAAAGCACTTCTTTTTAGGTAGATGTGGACATGTGAGCAAACAAAATGTTATCACTCACAGTGCAGGAGTGTCAATTAATGAACCGGGCTGATCCATTGCTCAATGTAATGTGCTGTAGCTGGTGGAAATGTGAATTAAAGCAGACCAGAAGAGGGGTGATGCAAAACTAATCCAAGTATGCATACATCAATATATATTTTTTATTTATGAACTTGTTTGCTAACATAAGCCCTCTGTCGATAAGCCAGGCCTAAAAAGAAAGGCAAAAGAAAATATAAACACATATATGCATCATTCATTGAGTGTGTTGATGAAATCAGAGATAGAATATGACGATAAAGGACATAAAAAATATTTCATCAAATATAAATTGCTTCTTACTCAGTATAACACAAATTCAAATATTTAGGGGCATATTTATACTCAGTCTGCGCCGATTGTGCGTCAAACATTTTGACGCACAATCAGCGCAAACGTTGCCCCGTATTTAAACTTTGACGCCCGAGCCCGCGGACGACAAAATTCCGCCATGTGCGTAATATTTTGGATGCGGCAACCCGCCTTCCGTTAATTATATGCAATGTAGGCGTTCCCGTCCAAAAAATGGCTTAAACGGCCGTGCGTCGTATTTATGCTTTCGGGCAAAAATGACGCACGACCGAGAGGCGGAGCCAGAAAATGACGCACAGACCGATTTGCATCAAAAATTAACACCTGGGTCAGGGCAGGCGTTAAAATGGGGCAAACACACCTGTATTTAATCAGAACACACAGAGGAAACAGCAGAGCAGCAACAGGGAGCCATGGAGGTGATTCTAATCCAGCGTGCACGCAGACGCAGAGCCCAGCAGCAACAACAGCAGCTACAACAACACCAGAAGGGACCCCAAAAGCAGCGCAGATGGCAGGAGAGGATATTCCGCCCCAGAACCACCCTTCAGGGCTTCAGGGAACACAACATCATCCAGAGGTACCGGTTGAACTGGCAGGCCATTCAGCAACTGCTGCGCAACATTGAACCGCAGTTGGCCCCCACTTTGGTGACACCCCGCACCATCCCAACAGAAACCAAGCTGCTTGCCGTCCTTCACATGCTGCCAAGTGGCTCTTTCCAAACAACTGGTGCCCTGGTTGGCGGAATATCACAACCATCATTCTCCGCCTTTTTGCCCAAAGTACTGGATGCCATCATTGAACTCACACCCCGCCACATCTGCTTCCCTAAAACACAGCAGAAGCAGTAGGAAACAAAACAGGGGTTCTACCTCATCAGTGGCTGCCCACACATCCTTGGTGCAATCGAATGCACACATGTACTCCTTGTGCCACCTGCTGCAACTGAACACCTCTACTGCAACAGGAAGCACACACATTCCATCAACGTGCAGGCCATAGTCGATCACCAGGGATTGATCACCAGCATTGTGGCTAAATATCCTGGGAGTGTACATGACTCATACATCTTCCATCACTGCACCATCAATGAACACTTCCAGGATGGACGGTATGGCAATGGACTACATGTTGGTAAGTACAAAAACCTACTTATATACACACTGCACAGCAACCCTCTAGGATACACAACACATACACCACAACAGCAACATGTGAACAGGAACATACTGAGGTCGTGACATCGCTAGCCATGTTTCTTAGCTCACCATTGAACCTGTCACACATCGGAAATTACTGTACAGCCTAATGTTAAGACGTCAAAGATCACAACGTGTGGAGTGGGTTGCCCAAATGTCACCTTGCAAAATGTAAGTGTCCCAATGACCTTTACATTAATCCATTGCCTAAGTCTAAAGGTATGGGATGTCCAGGGTACATTGATATGAACGTGTTAACAACACTGTCAATTTTAACTGTGCATGGAACTATCATCTCACCCCCAGTGAAGACACACGGACACCTGTATCACAAGTCACAATGCTAGGGAGGGCACACTGTACTGCAAATCCCAAAACATACTGCTGATAAACGGTTAGCAGACAAACACTCGTTCAGCCAAGGAAACAACACAATGCAGATGGTACATCCTACACGCTTAGGATGCCACATTATTACACAAAAGAGTCAATGACAACACAAGACAACTACTACCCTGAAAGGTCATTTCAATAGTGTCAACTACATCAACATGATCCCAATCATTTTCTCTTGCAGCTGATAAGGGGTATGGCATCCAGCCATGGATTATGACACCATTTGGCAACCCAAGTACTGCTGCAGAGCGTGCCTACAACGACGCCCATAGGAGGACACGCAGCATTGTCGAGAGGACCTTCAGCATCCTCAAGTCAAGGTTCCGGTGCCTCGACATCACTGGTGGTAGCCTCCTATATTCCCCGGAGATGGTCTGTAGGATCATCCTAACATGTGCAATATTGCACAACATTTGCATCAAAAGAAACATTCCCCTCCTGGAACCAGAGCCACACATGCCTGAGGAGGAGGAAGAGGAGGATGCTGGCCTGCAACATGAGAGGGAACTATAGAACACGGTCGCTGGTATACGCAGGCGGCAACAGATCGTCAACAATTTCTTTTGAATATGATCACCTTCACCACTTTAGTTAATGAATTTAAATAAACACCTATTCTAATCACCATATCATGGTCTGGCTATTCCTTTTTGCACACCTTCATCTCTACTTATCAGAAAAAGAGTGTTGCCTCATGGAGCATTGCTGAGGTACTGAGTAGGACACAGAACGTCCCAGAGCTAATGTGATGCCTAACATACAATGGTCACACACACACTCTTAATGACATATATCATGTACATTTCTCCTTTGAAGACCAATAGCAGAGGCCCACAACTATTTCACACATACATGTTGAAATCAAGGTCCAACGCAGCATATGGCACACAACTAAGACACCATCACTCAATAAGGGGAAAACAAGCATCATACATGAGGCAGTCAATGTGCTTTGGCATCAGTAACAGGAATGCCTGACCAGACCCTTGACAGCAATAAGTCCAGCTGCATCCAATATTTTCAAGGAATATCTGTGACCAGAGTCCCGTAGAAGCAGAACAGAGACAGCACAAGTGCCACACATATGAGCAGCATTGCACACATGACATTCCATGTACATGTCAGCCCATTTCCTAACTCCTGACACACCCATACACCTGGTCACAACCCACCTGTCGGAAGAGGTCCCTGGAATACTAAGATGTGTACCCTGATATTCCCTCCTCTCAACACACAGACCAACATTAGCAAACCAGTGTGATACACCCTTTCCTATGGTATGCCATTGTCATAGAACATCTGACTGCAAGGACGTCAGGTCAGTTTATTCACTGTCTTCTAGTTTCAAAGCCCTGTTAGCACATGTAGATTGCTTCCCCTGTGAAAATGTCTGTTGGCCCTTAGAATGCAAGTCTCACCTACAGGACTGTTGAGAAACAGATGCAGCCCACACCTGTGATCACCTCCATGCACACCACCCGTTTCAAAAAGCACTGCCCCTGCTGATGCCTGGAACAGCATAGGAGTTGCCATTATGTCAAATACACCGTTAAGCATTGATACTAATTAAGCAGTGTAACACAACCACTGGGTTCATTTGCCACCTTCAAAAACACAGGACATACACAGTTTTACATGTCAACTGTCTAGTTTGTCCTCCAAACAGTCTTAGTCAGACCACTGATTATGTAACTTGTCAAGTAGCTGGATCCTGAATCACCTTGCATTCTGTCAGCCTGACTGGCAACTGTCTGTGCGTCACACTAATGTATCCCTGTGTCTACATATGTACCACACTTGCGTTAGCAAACCTCTCATTCATCAGGGGGTATTGGGCATGGGCTTCTTCAATGCATTCACAAATACATTGTATAGCATCATCTGCCTTTTAGCTGTACAATTTGAGTTACTTCCTCTTGGAAAAGCAAAATTCATGGCCCATCCCTTGTCTGGGTTGCATTTATGCATGAATGACAAAGTGTGACAGTGTCCCAGGGCCGTAGGCAGGGATTGGGTACGGGGCTTTCAGTACAACCTCTGATAATGTTCATGAATAATACACAAATGTCAGGACCCTGACAGTTCACACACAGAATCACAGTGCGCACAACATAGTGATGGGCCGTGTGTGGTGAATAGCTGCGAGAATAATCAGCACAGAGTCTCTGATGTTCCCAGATGCAGTGGGAAGTGCAGAGGCCAACCTGTGTACAAATGCTGTAATGACACCTGCCGGAACATGACACCTGAGACATTATCTCACTCAGCACACCAAGGTTGCCCTGTTGACTGTCTCATTACACGTCTTTAGTGACAGGGTGGGACCATCCACATGTTGGTTCACATGTCCACATCCACTTTACTCACATTGATCAACCAAGGATACTCAGTAGATACAGGAATAGCTGCCACTGACTCATGATGAGTCCTGGACCGAACTGTGACAAATTACACCCCAAAAAATATAGAGGATCATCATTGGACCACACACATGAACAAGACACCTATGTGCAATTGATCACTGGAAATAAGTGGACACGTGCTGTCTTGTATGCTGGTCCACCACAGCCACTTGATAGTTGGGGCTCACTTCGATGGCCTCAACTGTGGTGTCATCATACATTTGAGATTCACCCTTGTCTTTCTGTGCAAACAACATGGTACCCACTTCCTTAATGCATGTGTATGACTCACTGTGGGATTCACCAAGTAGTGCCTAGGAAGCTCTTACCAATACTGTAGGACATAGGATGTAAAAAATGTGGACCATTGACATGAACAATCATCTGCCATCCATCTGGTGCATGCTATGTCACATGTGGTGTCTACGTGACCCTAAAACTTGGAAGTCCACTTTACGGGTGTTGTTACATGTATGACTAACACATGCCCTCGCTCATTTCCAATATGACTTGCATCTAAGGATTGGACACATGGACGTCACATTCATACAAGCATATGTACAAATATGCTTCATATGATACACACACACTTGGTCAACAAATACATTAGTTGCCAAACCACACAATTTGAGCCAAAGGCATTTAGGTATTGTACATATGTGCGTCACATTGCTATCCTCTCCTTATGCCAAACATGCACAATTTGTGAAACACATATATGTAGGCCACACTTATGACCAACTATTGCGTCAGCCAACCGTAAAAATACTGTGAAGGGAGTAGCCGATCATGGTCCACTGCAGTATGATGTCACACATGTGAACATACACCATCAACACCATACTGTCTTCAATCAGCCTACCTCTGATGTGTCCCAAATGTAACATAACCAAAAAACAAGTACAATTGCCCAAAACCAGTTAATGCACTGTAATTTTGACGTCCCTAACATTATGCATCACTTTTTGACTACCGAAACTGTATTTGCGTCAATTTTTTTGACGCACAGGAGTGAAATTTAGCCCGCATCCAGATATTTATACAGGCCATGTACTATTATGTGGATGGGGGCTAATTTTCACTTCTGTGCATCAAAATAATGACGCAAATACAGTTTTGGTAAACAAAAAATGACGCATAACGCGAAAAAGGCGGGATTTTTCATACAGGATGTGATGTAATAGGATATCCTGTTTACAGATTATGTACAGTGGTTGTACTTTCACTTTCACTTTGCAGTCTATAATCCTTCTAGACTGTGTGGCTGAGTAGAGAGTGTTGTCCTGAGATTTTGTACTGTTTTTGTCTTGTGTGCTATCTGTATTGTCAATTTGTGAAATAAATATTGTTGCTGTATACTGTACTACTTTGTTTTGTCTACATTTGTCCATTTATCTTGTGTTTTTGTTGTTTGTGGGAGTCTGTTGTGGGTAGTGTTAGTTTGGGGATAGTTGGGCTCTTTTAGTGGTTAGGTTTACTTATCATCTGTCTTTGTACCCCTACGTTCCCCTTTTCCCCTTTCTATTTCTTTTACCTCTATTCCCTTTCACTCCCAAGTATGTCTGGTAGGCCAAGTCTTGGCAGGATGGGGGAAGAGGAGTTGGGGGGGGTTCATTTGGCTTGTGACGCATTTCTTGCCGCTCATGATCCAGGCAGGGGGCAGGGTGATACAGGGGTATCCAACAGAGGCTCACAGAATCCGGTGGGGAAAGGTGCTGCATCACCTGCAGCATGTGTATGCCATAAAGAAAAAGAGGGGGAGGGGACCGGGAGATTAACTGGTCCAGTGTACACTCTCCCAACAATAGTAAAGTGAACAAAAGTACACTGTTCCACGCAGAAAGAGACTAGGGAGACTTGAAATATCAGGAGCGAGTACCCTCAAGCATCACAGTGGATGACTAGCATCATCATCGGGAAATGCTCCTCGCCAGGCCGGCAGTGTAACGCCTGATGGGCTCCCCACAGCGGGGTACCTAGCCGTACTGTTCTGATAGTGACTGGTGAGTTCAAACTATCTAAACAGGCATGCCTACATTCGGGCACCAGCACACAAAGGAGAGAACAGAAAAAATTGCGAATAAAATTGGTCATTCATCACTACGTATTTCATCATTTTAATCAATAGTCAGGGATGAAACCAAGATTAAAAACAGGAGAAAGTAATAGGTTGAGTGTCAATGCTCAATTACTTTCAGAGAGCAGTAAACTCGGAGGAATAACACTCTAGAAATCCCTCTAAAACAGGGTCAACATGTTTCGCGTCGCACGGTCCTCACGGATCCAATGATGCTTCATCAGGACCAAACAATAATAAAGACGTGAGTCAGCTCTTCTCCAGATCAACAAAAATCACAATATAAAGGTAAAACATTTTTTTTATATAAGCCGGTCACTTACATTGAAGTATACTGGCTAAGTCACAGTCAGGTCGCCCTAGAAAACAAATTAAAAACAAACACCAAAATATACCCAACAAGTGGTAACATAGGTGTGAACATGCAAACAATGTGCAATTCATCATGGAAGAAGCTGTGATGACAACAAAGTGGGCTTACCACCCCCAAGTCGGGATCAGGCTCCTTGGTAAGCACGTTCCAAAGTAATTGAGCATTGACACTCAACCTATTACTTTCTCTTGTTTTTAATCTTGGTTTCATCCCTGACTATTGATTAAAATGATGAAATATGTAGTGATGAATGACCAATTTTATTCGCAATTTTTTCTGTTCTCTCCTTTGTGTGCTGGTGCCCGAATGTAGGCATGCCTGTTTAGATAGTTTGAACTCACCAGTCACTATCAGAACAGTACGGCTATGTGCCCCCCTGTGGGGAGCCCGTCAGGCGTTACACTGCCGCCCTGGCGAGGAACATTTCCCGATGATGATGCTAGTCATCCACTGTAATGCTTGAGGGTACTCGCTCCTGATATTTCAAGTCTCCCTAGTCTCTTTCTGCGTGGAACAGTGTACTTTTGTTCACTTTGCATGTGTATGCCAGCCAGAGGAGTGAACACCAGCTGAAGCACCGGTGGGCTGACCTCATCACCAGGGAGCAGGATCTCTTGGACCACCTGAGAATCATGATTGGTGGCACTGTTGGTGAGTACGAATCATGTTAATGTGCACGATTAAATGCTCTGTAGTGACATAAGGGGATTAGTACAATGTCTGCCAGCTAACCTGCTGACTGTGTGTAATGCTGGGGCAATATAAAGGGTTCATTGATGCACTATGGCAAGGATCCCAATTGCTAGCTGTCAGGTAGCACGTGCTCAGCAAACTTACAGGTTACTTTTCCATGAAAGGAAATTGGTGCGGCCTTTTTGTCAGAAAAGCTAACAAAATAGGAGCCAATCATGTCTATATAGGGTACTATTGACAGAGAAGTACAGATGTACCAACATTTAGGCCAACTTTGTTGATGCAATTGCTAGACTGACTTTAGAATCACTACATGATGAGGAAAATGAGCGCTGTCTTCACTTCAATTGATAATAGCAAAGTGGCTCAGACATATGTCTCATGTGAGTCTGGTGAGTGTGGAAGGAAAGAGTTCACAGAAGTACTATGAATGTGTGGGAATATTGTGTTCCTTGATCTTTTTGGATACATGTCAGTTCTGGATTTGAAAACATCGTGAAAAGGTGTTAGGTGCCCTCAGTTAACGTCTTAGAATGTTTGTTGGAGTTGTGCCACAATCCAAATATGGATGGCAGTCCAAGTGTATTCACATGGCTTCACATCTCCATGGTTGGTGCAAATCACCATAGCTGGGCCACATCAATTGAATAAACTGTAACAACAGGATGGCTTACAAAAGTCCCTGCCCCTCCCTCTGTACATTGGACCTATGTGTAATAAATGTGTCATGGCCACAAGGCATGTTTGACTGGTAATGCAATCCTCAAGTAACCAGGCTTTGGATGTCTATCTTGGATGCACATGATGAGACGATTACACTCCATATTTTTTTCTGCTCACCAATTATGGGGCATGTTTTCAACCACATGATAGTTAGGGCCAATGTATGTGTGCAGATATGTGTGTAACTGTCACAGGAGAACCCATGCTATGTACAAGTTGGCCGTGATATATCAGATGCAGTACCATCATCTCTGAATGGTTGCCATTTCATTATTCAGCCTACACATTACATATGTTTATGAAATTGTTGCGCTGTGCACAGATTTTGAGCACATTCCTTCCATACCTTACAGGTGGACCGGCACCCTACACTGTGGGAGAGGTGGTGACATTTGAGGACCCCGACCACTCCAGTAAGTGTTGATATGTCTGTTATGTGTTGTGTTTGCTGGTTATGGACTCATGTGAGTTGGACGCATAGCAAGGTGTGATGCGTTAGGCAAGCTTTTCTCTTGTTCCATGAGTGGGAATTCAGTTTCTCACATGTTTTGGGTTGGCCAATGCGTATCCAATGGTATCATGTAGGGATTGTAGGCCATTCCTGTAGGCCCCACTGTGAGTACAGGGGTTAGTCATGTGTATGACACTTGTATCACCAAGAGTCGCACTGGAAGTCAGCCCCGATTTAGTCAGCCTGTCAGACCCACATTCTCTAAGATTGGTACAGCAAATTGCTTTCCAATAGACATCTGCTTCCCTATTTACCTACGTAATTTTGAAACAGTAGGAAGAACCTCCTAGCAGCATGTACTTCCACATGTAGTGCTACAAGTATGTGGAACTTGAGTGCAGTGGTCTAGGTGTGCATGCAATTCATGATCATGGGTGTTCTAGCAACTCTGTGTCTGATGTAAGTCAGGCCTCACTGGAAATATATGTTGTGTACCAGGTTCTGCATTTCCTGACATGTCTGACCCTATGAGTGCTCTAGGGTTTGCTGACTCCTAATTGTAGATAGACCTTACCTGTGGTGTGTCTGTAGAGACAAACATGTGTGGAGTGTTCTATATACTCCTCGGTGTACATGTTGTTGGCAAATTATAGTTGTTTATCCACCCCCCCCTCAAACACGGGCATGGTTTTGTGAATGGGGTACCTAGTACTGATGCTACCAGTATGTTACACATACATGTGAATAAGTGACGGTTTGGTTGCAAACTAGTATACACACTCAGGTTTGGCACTTGGTACTATACTGGCAAGTCCAGTTACAACTTGCAGACCATGTGGCTTTAGTTTTGCTTTCCGTACACTGACATTTGTAGCACAGGTCTTGGCGGAGGATATGCAGCATGATTGTTAGCTGATAACTGGCAGAACTCAGATTGCAAGTCAAAGCCAGTTGTTACCCATCTTGTAGGTTATGGATGTGCTATGTGTGATGTGACCTTTGTAGTCTGGCCTGCCATGTACTTCCTCAGGGACATTCAATGATCTGTATTGTGATATGAGCTGTTACAAGTACAGTAGATGTATTGTCTGTTTAACTTGCTGTGCCATTTCACACAATGCAATTACTAATGTAGAATATCTGCATTTGTCTTCACAGTTGCTAACATGACTCCAGACCAGGTCTGTGAATTTCAGCTCCGGGCTATGCGATACCAGCACATCCTGCTGGCGGAGTCGGGGCTACGGAGGATGGCCCACCGATATCGCCATGAACGGGCCTCCGGGGCATGGAGAGCCTTCCCACAGGGTGGGCCTACTTTGCCCACCACAGCCACCACGAGCACAACCAACAATCCGAGCCAGGTGGCCCCACCCACAGCTGCCACTGTTGGTCCGACATCTGCTGGACTTCCAGGCCCCAGCATTGCCACCAGTGCAGGACAGCCTACTAGGCCTGGCACCACACCCACAAAGACCTCCTCCACACGTACCCAGACTGCCACTGGTCCATCTTTTGACCCTGCAGCCTTCAACCGAATGGATCGTAAGATGGACAAAGTGCTGCGTAAGTTGAACCACCGGAGCAGGGATGTGCGCCACATTAACCAGCGTGTTAAGTCCATTAAGAGGACCCTCCGGAGGGCAAACCTCTAGACTTTTTGCTATGGGCATGATTCCCTCCCCTCCCTCCTCTTTTCTTGTTCTTATAGTTAGTGGGCTTAGGGGGCTTAGTGTTAGGTTAGTATAGGTTGTTAGTTTAGTTAGTGTTAGTGGGTGGGGGGTCCTGCTTGTTTCTATTTTTACCTATTACATGTGTGGGTGGGTGAGTGGTGGGCTATGTTGGGGTTCTTGTGTGTTTTAAAAAAAAAAAAATCCCCAAAAACTAAAAAAAATTACCAAAACATTACAAAATAATATATATTTGTATAGGATAGCATAGTATGTGTTTAGGTTAGTATGTGTTGTCCTCCATGTGTCCCGTCTCATAAGGGGGGTGGGGGGTAGATGTTTAGAACGTTTCATTACATGTGATAAGTAAGTGTAGCTTAGGTTAGTTAGGGACAGTTGTGGGTAATGCGTAGTCAGGGTAGATTAGGGTAGGTAAGATTTTTCCCTCAGTTTCCTCATCTGTGATTAGCATTTAACAAATATTTGGTTAACCCTTAATTGTATGTGTTGAATGGTACTTGATCGTGGGTTTGGATTCAGTGTACATCAATGTTGTACTATAACATCTGTGTCCTATGCTACAAACAAATCCCAACTGATCTGTACGATTGGCAGCTAGCCCAGAGCTACCTTGCAAAGTGTCGACCCTTCAAGCGGTCCTGAGGAGAGGTCGGTATAGGCGCACAGAGAGCGCCCACCTTTGATGCAAGTCTGACTATAAGGGGACGCTCCCTCTCCAGGATACCAGAGGCCACTAGCCTCGTATGTTAGGGTCCTCCCCAGGTATTCCCTTGGTAAAGGTAGGCCCTTCTTTTACCCCTTTTCTAGTGTGATTTCTTTATGCAGCGCCCAATAAGCATATGCAACAGGGATCCAATGCCCTGATGAATGCCCATAGCTCAATTTCAAGGGCAGAAACATGTCGGCTACTTCTTTTAGATAGGTGACCTTGTGAGTCATTGCTCTCACATTGGTTCCCCAGTTCTTTTTAATCACACCACACGGAACCCTCTATTATAAATTCACCCGGGTATCTGAGTAGGTGTTTTTATTTCCCTAGCATAGCTGGATCCCCTTTCCAGAAATAAAATTAATTTACGCACTCCCTCCTGTTCCTTTAACAGTGAGGTTGAGTCCGCCCAGGTGGCACTGTCCTACCTGGGTGGGGCTAGGTGGTCATATGATGAAGCATGACACTATATAGTGTGTGAGACCACCTAGTCCGTAAAGGAAATCCCCCTCCCAGACCTCACACCACACCATAGCGCAGCCACATTTTACCTCTAGTTTAGGGTTACGAGTGGTCTAGTGTCACAATTGGTACACTATTGGCCTACCTTCGCTACAAGAACCCCGTACTCTAATTTGTGATTTAGGACCCTTCGTTGCAACCACCAATCACAGTTAATATGGATCCCAATGTGTTTCTGTTGATAAGTGTGTTTTGAAAGTCACAAACAGTGCTTCCAGACTTGGTTTTGGGGAAACAGTTTTAGGTCTGACTGCAGTGTGATCATCATGCACACCCTTATAAGATGAGTTCTCATTGGCAATCTTGTATTCTTGTCTTCATGACCCTCATAAATCATTTGTGACACAGTTCGGCATGATTACCTATTTGTATGTTAACTCAGACACCTTCATTTATGCAGTTTTTTTGTGTTAACTTAGATTAGAGTGGCATTTTTATTGTGTTATTTTTGCATGTTGACAACATTTTACGCCCACTATTTGATGACTTAGTTATCCCCTGAGGAAGCATTCTTCTGTCCAACACAGCATGGTGGTGTATGGTTTCTCACTTCATCAGATTTGTCCCTCAGGATGGGCAGAGTATGATGCAATCATGGGCACTGTGCAGAATTCTCTGACTACATATTATCAGGACGGTTGTATTGACAAGCTACGTAATTTGACAGTAGGCACATTTCAGTTATCTACTGCACAGTTGATATGTCACATTACCCAGAGACAGATTTGTTGTGTAAGTGCTATTTATTGAAACGTGCTGTAGTGCTATCTGTACATTGTCCATGATTGTGAGTCCATTATAGTGACATCTTACATTGTGATCCAACACAAGGGGTTACGGAAATGCTTTTGACATGCTGGGGTTGATGTTTCAGACAGTGCAGAGGGACAGGATTTGGCAATGAGTAGGAGAGAGACAATCACTGGGCTGGGTGACAAGATATACAGTGGTTTGCAGAACAGTGCTTGAGTAAAGTTGTAGCAAGACTGGCAAGTTACAAAGCTCAGGACCTTGGTAAATGTGGGCCATGTGGCAGGGACTAGTGCTTCTGGGTCATTTTCCTTGTGAATGTGATCTATTCCATGTCTTCTTCTTCTGATGTGTGCGTTGCCTCCTCTGTCCTTGTTGTTGTTGGTTGTGAAGGGGCAACACACACCTCAGTGTTAGAAGATGTGGAGTCAGACATCCCGGTCGCTGCTCCCTGTGAAGGTCTTAAGGGCAGTACTGCAGCAAGGAGGGTCTGCTGGTTCTTAAGAATAGCAGCCACATCACAATGGTAGGCAGCCAGGTCGGCCCTGAGGGAGTCATGATTGCATTTGTGCATGCAGTGGAAGGTTTGGGGTGCAAGGTGTTGTGGCAACTCCCTCACTGCAGTGGTGAATTCCTTGACAGTTTCTTGTAGTCCTTGCAGGATGGATGTTAGGGCTTGCATAGCTGCTGCTTGATCTGCAAATGACATCATGCACGTACGCATCCCCTCAAGGCTGGCTGCCATAGTTTGCATCCCCACCCGCACCTCCTTGGCCAGCTCCCGCTGTACTCCAACTACAGTTCTCTCAAATCTGGTGCCAGTGTCGTCTGAGTCCTCAGCTGTATTGGAGCTGGCAGGTCTTACAATTGGGGTGGTGGGTGGATCCTCTGCGATGGCTGCTTGTTCTGTGCTCCTCCTTGTGACTGAAGGTGGGGTCTGGAGGGTGTCAAGGACCTTTTGGATAGTCTCCTGGGGAATGTTTATCGGCTCGTCATCCATGTCATCAGGGAAATCTGGGACAGGCATATCGGCAGGAGATCCATCTTCCTCTGCAATGAAACAGGGTACAATTAGTGTGTCTGTGTTGTGGCAATTTTGATGTGACGTGTCTGCCTTTTGATGAATTCACTTTGTGATCTTGTTTTGTGTTAATTTCTCCAGTCCTTCAGATGGGCATTCTTCCAGGCCTATAGCCCACCTGTGTGTCACGTGTATGTTATTGAGTTATCAGACTTGTCAGCCTCATTGCCTCTAGGTGTTGGTTTATGCCAAATAGAGAATTGCCACCTTCTTTTCCTACTCAAGTCTCCGTCTACATCCATTCTCATGGTGAGACCTTGCACTGGCTGTGGGTGTACTGATGGCCCTGCAGCACACTTAACAATCTGGACCTGCCCCAATCTCTGTTCTTTCACATCCACTTAAATGTAATTGACATGTGGCATATCCTATGCATGGCAATGTTATGATCCGATATGGATGTTGACATTGGTAATGTGTGTTACATTGGATTGCCCTGATAATCGTATCAGTGTCCTATTTCCTCCTCTGACTGTGCAGGTGTATTTCAGTGACCAGTTACATGTGTCCCCCCCTCAATGCTGTTGTCTGAGCAGTATGACATTTGGGATGTTGCATTGTTACCCAGGCACAGGATGGACCCTGACATATGCAGCATGGGTGTGTCCTTAGTGCTGTGTAGCTCCTATTGTTGTTTACATTGGCTGATGTTTGCGACAACTATGGGCATTGACATTTGAGAGTACTGGGGCCTTTGTCTTGTTTCTGGGGATTGTTGAAGTTGTCATCCTCACCCCCTAATTTAGGTGTGTATGATCCATGAGGAGGTTACTGCCATTGGCTACTTGAGCTGCACACAGAGCGGAGGTGGTAGTGGCAACTGTTGTCGCAGTTACATTCCAGTTGTCGGTATGGCTGGAGGTTGTTAATAGGGCCCTAGTTAATGTAGGGGGTATGGTGGCTGATGTGTGTCCCGGGATGTCAGTTTGACGTTGTGGTCTTCCCTCCTGGCGTGGCTTTCCCTTTGCTCCATCGTTGGCATGACAGCATGCCCCCATTGGACTGTTGTTGGTGTTGTGTAATGGTGTGCCCCAGGTCTTCTCAGAACGGGCCATGCCCCCATGCCGTGCCCCTTTACCCATGCCACTCCATGTATTATATGACTTCCATGCATTTAGTGGTTGTTATTACCCCCCCCGCTCACAGTTGACATTAGTGCATTTTAGTTTCCCATGCAACTTACCCTACATGTGCGTTGTCTCCTGGTAGTCTGCGCTGTCCTGTCCTTGAATCCCTGTGACGATCTCCACAGGGATGACGGCTGTGACCATCTCCTCCATGTGGTCCAGGGCCTCCTGGTGAGCTGGACTCCCCCCTCCAGTCTGCAGTGCTGCCTTCCTGTTTCTGGCCATCTTTTCCTTGGTCCTGCGCTTGCAGTAATGCCAGCGTTTCTTGCACTCGATGACTGTTCTGCGTACTTCAGCCGCACTGTTAATCTTGTTGACAATTTGTTGCCATATAGCCTCTCTCCTACTGATTGGCAACTTTGATGTGACATACAATTAGTACTGGTGTTCCGTCACCTCTTTCACCAGAATTTCCTGCTCCTCTGCACTAAAGCAACACTTTATTTTCTTCTTAAAAGTGTCCTGGTTCTTGTGTGGGTCCTCCTGGCTGGTTCCTGGTCTGCTGTCATCTTCCTGGGGTCTATAGTGGCATCTGGGATCCATTTTGGCTCTCCTCTGGTGTAATGGCGGTGTTCGCGTTTTTTTTTTACGCTATTGCGTCAAAAAACGGCGCATATCCGGTTTGCGGGGTCGTAAATCGACCCACAGTCATTTCCGCCGCGTTAACGTAGTTTTGCTTTACGACTTGACGCTGCGGTGTGCGTCAAAAATAATGACTCCCACCTGTGGTTTGCGCTGACGTGCGTCAAAGTATAAATATGACGCCCGCACAGCGCACCAAAATGGCGTTAGCCGGCGGTAAAAAAATTTACGCAAAACTGCGGTGGTGCAGTTTTGCGTCAAATAGTATAAATATGGGCCTTAGTGCTTCCATTTGCTTAGGCTAAATGTGTTTCATGTGTTCCTCTGACAAAAAGTCCACTAGACATTCTGGCACATTAGTGGGATTCTTTGCAAATCATCAATGTTTGAATCTAAAAATAAATATGTAGAGCTGAAATACTCGGAATGTGATCAACAATCTTAACATTTTAACCACAGGATCAATACCCATAGCCCCTGGCTAGGCTTCCATCTGGAAAAAATAACCATGATCTTGAGCAAAGTTGAAAGAAAGAAAGAATTAGTGAAACCGTACTACAACTATTTTGGGAGAATTTCAAGGTGCTATAGCTATTCTGATGGTCAACATTTTTTTGTGTGGCAGTTTTTTATTGTTATTAGTCAAAATCAACAATATCATACATAGAACAGTCATATGAGACATTAGTACTTCGCACATCATACAGTCCAGCAGAACAGTGCAGGATATTTCAAGCTTAAAAGAAAAGAAAGTCACTTTGACATAAAACAGGTACATGTCCATAGCACTAAACTGCAACTAAAATAAAATAGATGAAGGAAATGATCATAGTACAAGATTCCTCCTCTGTCCTTACCCAAACCCCTTCTATGAGCATCGGCATAGGAGGTCCTAGAAAACTGGACATGCCATCATTAGCTGTCTCTCCTCCAAATTTCATGAAACACCCCTATCCTTCGCCTATGGTGAATACAAGAGGGTGGGGTGTAGAGAGCATGAGGGTGTCTCATGTGAATGATCAGGTCAGGTTAGGGAGCAACACTGTAAGCCCTCCAATCGGTAGACATGAGCTGGTGGTAGGAAGGTATAATCTAGACAGCCAATAGAGATGGAGGATATTCGTACCTAAGGAAAGGGGGAGGGAGGGGTGTAGAAGGGGACATAAAGGGGGAGTGGACAGAGGAGGAATAGCATATTGCATATAGTACAGAATGGAGGAGAGTATGATGCTTATGGGTAATACCATGGATTAGGTCTCAGTGTAGCAAGGGGTGTGTCTGAAGAGAGAAGAGTGTAAACAGAACAAGAGGTACGGCTAAAGGGGAGTATTTCTACAGGGTATAAGTGATAATGAAAACAGAGGTGATAGAGAGGGTCGAAAGTGGAAGTGAGTGGAAAGGAAAGAGCGAAAATGAGCGTGAAGGCGGGGACATAGATGATGGTAGTGTAGATGTAGGTGGTAGTGGAAGTGACCGAGGGGGGAAATGATTAGGGAGAATGGAAGGTGGGGTGTAGTGGGCACAGTTAGGGAGGGTAAGCGGGAGTAGTGTGAGTGGAGGATGTAACGGAGAAGACGAAGAAGCAGAGGAAGGAGGGGGGAACTTGGGAGGAGGGGGCAACTCGCTCTTGAAGGAGTAAAGATGAGAGCAGACGGGAGCGTATGTCTGTGCTTAACTGGAACTGGAGCGAAGCGGAAGTGAGTGTTAGCGTGCTGGTATGTGAGTATGTGATTCCTGGGTACGTGTGTCCCCATTTGAATGGCGCAAGTTGCAGCACCCACGGTGGATACTCAGCCCACTGGCCCTTACAGAAAGGGGGTCCACGTTGGTAGGAACACGTCCGTTTTATCTTCTAAACCGTATATGTGTCGTTCATGGGAGGCGGCTTGATACATTGCAGTAATCCATTCCCCATGGGAAGGGGCAGTTTCTGCATGCCAGTGTCTAAGGATACAAACTTTAGCTGTGGCCAGTGCTGTGTGTAATAAACGGCCTTGCGGTCGGGAAAGGTCGCATAGGCCTCCGGTATCATGCAATAGTTAAATAGCGGGGTGAGAGAAGTTGGCAAGGGGAGCACTTCTCTAAGGGTGCCCCCACTGATCGGCAGAAAGGTTGAATCATTGGGCAGTCATGTAAGATATGTAGCAAATAACAGAGGGCGTGGGGTCATCTCCAGTAGGAGGCATGAGACAGCAATCCTGCAGCATGCAATTTCTGGGGGGGTCCAATACCACTCGTGTAATGTCTTGAAAAGACTAAATTTCAAACGGGCTTCCCAAGCTCCACGATCTCTGGCCTCAATTAATTCTGCCAAGTCGTCCATTTCGTGTTCAATCTGTAGACGTGCCAGCCACTTGAGGGAGGGAAAAAAGGTGCTGGTTCATCAGTGCCTGCAGACCTAATATAGCTCCATGTATATGACCCAAGGTCTCCAGACAGTGGAGCATCGGGGATTGGGGGAGTCGCCAAGGGAGGCTCCCCAAGTGCCTCACCAGACAGTGCCTGAGCTGTATAAAACACCACGAATGATGCGCCGGCTGATCAAATTCCTCTCTGAGTTCCGCAAATGACTTCAATCTGCCCCCACAGAATAGTCTTTCCCCCTATCAGGAAGCCTCTGTTGCCCCATGTTGGTGACCTGTCATGTATCTGGAGGTCCACATTCATCAAGCGGTGTGCCTGCCACCATGCTTTTCGCGTGGCTCTAATCATAGGATTGGTGATATTGTGCGGTGCCGTTCCTGCATTATGGAGCACATGGATTCCTGAGGGGGAGCGCAAAAGTAGCTGTTCTACCTCAACCCAAAATGGTGGATCCCTCACTCCTGGGAGTAGAAAGACCAACTGCGAAAGATGCAATGCCAGGGTATAGTGTTCCACTGAGGGGAGACCCAGACCCCCAAACTCGTGCCTGGCGAGCAACGCGACTCTAGGTAACCGCAAACGCATGGACCCCCAGACGAAGGCCCGAATGCGACAATGTATCTCTCGAAGAAGAGACAAGGTTATTCGCAAAGGAAGCATGCCCAGGACTTATAGAAATCGCGGTAAAGTCACCATACGTACCACCTGCACCCTGCCCCACATAGAGAGGCCTAGGTGTGCCCACATTTCAAAGCCTTGTTTCATACTGGCTAGCAGTGGACCCAGGTCGTCAGCCACCATTCTTTCCAGACCCCTGTTGATGTCAATGCCCAGGTGATGAAGACCTGTCTGTTTCGATTTGATGGAGAATCATGGAACTGACGCATTTACTGTTACTGGGGATAGCGGTAACCCCTCACTCTTATCGCAATTGATCTGATAGCCTGAAAGAAGTTCAAATTCTGATAGGATAGTTGTTGCTGCTAGGTGTTCGACGGCCAACAGAAATAATAATGGGGATAGAGGGCAGCCCTGACGGGTCCCCCTGTTAACAGGGAAGGTGTCTGCTAGAAACCCACACAGTTGACCTTAGCCGTCAGGGAGTCATACAGCAAATGCACCTTATTAATAAAGCTAGTCTCCAAACCGAAGCGTTTCAGTGTTTCGTAAAGGTACCACCACTCTATTCGATCAAACACCGTTTCGGCATCTAATGGGAGGGCAAGGGCTTCCTCACATGAGTCCTGGGCCGTCCAGATGGCGTGTAATAGTGTACGCAAGTGGTCCCTCGAAGAACGGCTGGGTACGAAACCAACTTGTGTGTGATGAGCTAGGGATGGAATGACTGTCTTTAGGAGGGATGCAAAGATCCCTGCCAAGATCTTGACATTTCCATTGAGGAGTGGTATGGGACGGTAACTACCACAAAGAAAAGGATCCTTAGCCGGCTCTCGCAAGACTATGATGGAGGCTTTGTTAGAGAGGTGGTGTAAAGATTGTTTCTGGTCAGCCCCACGGAATGCCTCATACAAGGCCCCTGTATCCGCCCCTGTTTATTTTTAGAATTCCATTGGATACCCATCCTCACCAGGCGCTTTATGGTACGGGAGATTAGCTATCGCTTGCTGTATTTCTTCCTTGCTGATGTCACCCTCCAAAAGAGCTCTGCCCTCCGCCGAGAGACATGGTATGTTCGCCTTCTCAAGAAAGACGGCCAACCGGTCTGTGTCCTCAGTTATTTCCGGGGTGTAGAGGGATTGATAAAAACGACCAAACTCATCTGCTATTGCCTGAGGATGCGTAATAAGCGGGCTGTTTGCACTTTGTAAGGCTGGTATGGCTAATGCTGCCTCACATTGACGTAGTTGGGTGGCCAGCAGGTGGCCCGCCTTCTCTCCGTGCTCATAGTGGCGACCTCTCAGCCGCTGTAAGGTGTATTCCGCACGAGATGTATAAAGGGAGTTGAGCTCCATTTTGGCTCGCTCTAGGTGGCGGCGGGTGGACAGAGAGCGGGTTAGAGTGTATTCACGAGTGATCTGAGCTATGCAATTTTCCAATTCTTTCTGTTGGTCGCGTCGTTAGGCATTGGAGATGGCAGCATCTCTCATGAGCTGGCCTCTAATCGTTGCCTTTGCCACCGCCACCAGTAACGGAGGTGAAGAGACCGAACCTTTATTGTCCTGGAGGTATGTGGCTTTGTGGGATCTGAGTTGTTCCTTTCCCCTCGAGGTGCGGTATCTGGAGGTTTGGAGACACCAAGGTTTATGACCAGATGAGGCCAGCCCCAGTTCCAGGGCCAGTAGTACCGGGGAGTGATCTGACAGTGCGGCCAGTAGGATGTTAGACGTTCTAATCGTCTGCAATAGCGGATGAGAGAAAAGGAAGTAATCTAGTCTATATTGAGGTCCATGGACTGCGGAAACAAAGGTGTGTTCTCGGTCAGATGGATGGGAAAGACACCAGTGGTCTAGCAGGCCATGGTCCAATAAGACGTCTCCTAGGAGGGCCCGATCGGCATTATTGCCCTCGTCAAGACCACCTGATCTATCCAGAATGGCGTCCTGTACCAGGTTCCTGTCCCCACCCAGGAGGTATTGGGAGGCGCCAATCTCTGTTTGCAAGCGGTTAAGAGAGAGAAAAAAAGAAGGTTTGGAGCCCGTGGGAGCATAGATAGTGCCAACACAAACTGTGGAAGAGCCCAGGACAAGCTTGGCGAGGACATAACAACCTTCTGGGTCACACCACATCTTAAGAAGCCTGAACTGCAGTGACCGATGAATGAGTATTGCCACTCCGCATTTCCGCCCTGAGCCCCGCGCTTCACTATGCATTGACGGCGCTCCTCTGAAGAGCACTTTGCCTACCCAGTCTCTGCGGAGTTTCTCAGATTCCGATGGGGAGAGGAGTGTTTCCTGAAATACAGTGATGTCAGTTCTTTTAGACCTGAGATAAGATAGAACTTTTTGTCGCTTGATGTAATGCATCATGCCATGTACGTTCCAAGAGAGGACCGTAAGTGGTGTCACCGATCCCGTTATTGGGCTCAGTTAAGTCTGCATCGAGGAGAAGCAGGGGAGCTCTTGTGCGTTGATACAACTAGTGGGGGGGATAGAATAGGGGCAGCAAATGCTCCAAGCTCTCATGTACTAAAGGAGAACAGATGGGTGGGGGGGAGCGGTAGGGGTAACCCTTGGTCAAGAAGTAGGAGAGGATTGAAAAATTAGAGAAGATGGAAAGAAAACAAGAAGGGATAGAGAAAGAAAGAGAGAGAGAGAAATAACGTTCACGTGAGAAGTAGGGAGATACGTGCAGCCGTGTATGAGCAGAAGGGGAGAGAGAAAGAGGTCGACTAAGAAGATGGAAATAGAGGGATGAGAAGCTAAAACTACAGTAAGCGAGGCAATACCTCGCCACTGGGAGCTCTGTTAGATTGCGGGTCAGGACCTGTAAGACCCGCGCGCCGGGTGTGCCCCGGGGGAGGTGGAAGGGGGAGGAATAAAGATGTATGTAACCCAGTCGAACCACCCAGAAGCACCCGCCAACATATAACGCTGGGTGGTACATATGGGAATGAAAAATGAAAAATATAGAGCGCGTGGCAGGACAGGATGTGGCCTGGAATATTACCGGAGGAGGACGGGGAAGGGGACCACAACCCGGCCGACAACCAAGACAGGTGACCGTATAGCAGTGCCTATCGAAGCAGGGAGACAGGGTGGGTACCATACTATACCGTAGCCAGGCTAACGCCGCCAGCTTGACATCTCTGGGGCATTATGAGGATGTCCGCGGGAGGCCCTTACGAGAATACTAAGGAAGCGGGTCGGGGGCCCCACAACCACGGGTGGAGAAGTGCGAGAACAGCATGGCAGAGGGAGTGCGTTAAAGGAACAGGGTAAGCCGGGGAGAGATCGGATTAGAGGTAGGGACCTCACTGCACGTGCCATCGGAGCATCTCTCCAGAACGGCAAGCAAAGGAGGGCGGATGAGGGGGAGGAAGGCAAACCCCACAGGTGTCCGATGTGGGCAGGGTGTCAGAGTTTCCTTTGGGGCTAAGTCCTGTGACAGTCTACAGTGGGTGCGAACCTACAGGGTGGATGGAAAAAGTAGCATGAGGGGAGAGGGCACTGCAGAAGATACTTAGGGCACCTGTGGGCCAGATCGTGTCCCGCAGCTAGGGATAGGGCGCGAGGGGTGGGCAGAATGAGTTGTACAGTACAAATAGTGCTATTGATGAGCAAACAAACCTGGGTAAATTGCAACTTGAAACAGAGGTGAATAGACTCGGATAAATCTATTAATCAGGTTGCCTGTTCGGCATTCCCAACCATGAGGAGATCCCCAGTATGATAGAGTGCTTCTAGAGAAGCTGACAATGAAACAAGCCCATGAATGGGTATGAGTAACACTAGCAACAGCACAAAAACAGGGGTACAGCGCCGTCCCCACCCCTGCCCTCATCCACAGAGGGAAAGTACAATAATAGAAATAGGCTAGGATGACACTTAGCTGTCCAATTCGGGGTTGTCTGTTGTTGGTTACATGGTAGAAAGTCCTCTGAGTGCTATCAAGTCCAGCTTTATGGATGTTCCTCTAGTGCTGGCTTTAAAGGAGATTGGGATTTGTCCCTGCCTTGGTCCTGAGTGCGGGCAATCACCGCTTGGAGTGCATGATCCCTGCCCTCCTACGATGTAGGAAAGCGGTCATAGACTCTGCCCCTCTTCTGCGTGGCAGAACAATGATGCTGTGACACAGAGAGAGAAGCGGAGGAAGGATCTCCAGCTGAGAGGGTGTCAGGATCCGGGTGAGTTGTGGCATAGTTAATAGGGTGTTGAGCGAGGCCGTTCCAGGAAGGAGCTGAGGTCCATGGGTTCTGTGAAGTCTCTGGATTTTCCATTGTATGTTATCCACATACGAGCAGGCTCGAAAAGACCAAATTTAAAGTAGAAGTTTCTGAGTTGCGGTCGGAGGGCTAAGAACTCCTTCCTCTTCTCATTTGTTATCTTGGAAAAGTCTGAAGCCACTCTGATTTTGTGACCCTCTGGGGCGTACGGACCTTGAGATCTGGCTGTGGAAATAACGGCGAGCCTGATCGTGACGCAGAAAGCATGCGATAATGGGAGGGGGTCGTCCAGAGGTCGCTTTATGCATAGGGCCAATCCTGTGTGCTTTTTGGAATTCCAATGGTGGTGAAAAATCCAGGCCAGGGAGTGCAGGTAGAAGGTTTTTGAGAAACGTTTTGATGTCGGAGCCTTCTTTGTGTTCTGGAATGCCAAAAAAGCGAACATTGTCTCTGCAGCTCCTGTCCCCCAAATCTGTGACTTTTGCTTGTAGAAGCCGCAGCTCAGCATCCTGGTCCAGCAGCGCCGTAACATGATCCTCCACAGTCATGCTATATCACCCCGTATGGAGGTAGAGGCCACGGACAGATCCGATATCTTTAAGTCCATTTCCTCCAGGCGACGCCCCACTGATGTAATCTCCTGTACAATGCGGTCCGTTGCCTCTATTTTGCGGGGGCAGCAGGCGAGGCCATGGGACAAGGAGGGTATGCCAGTGCCGCCATGACTTTTGGTTGCACAATGGCCTCGGAGAATAGTAGTTGACGGGAGTGCATGCCTGAAGATTTACCATTTGGCATTGCCCCAGAGGGGGGGGGGGTGAGGGTTCCTGGAGGGATTGCCGAATGTATTCGTGGTCGCAGGACCTCGTTTCCGCAGTGAGGGCAATGATGTCTGCGTTGCAACTGTCAGGGTCCCTAGAACTATAACTTCCATGAGAGTTCAGCAAGGCTAACTAGACCCCAAGAAAGATGTTACTTGTGGTGAAGGGGTCTCACAGCTGCTAGGGTAGTCCAAAACAAGAGACTGTGCTCTCCCCAGTGGCATCCATCAACCAGGCTGGAGGCAGACCCCCCTCGGAGATCTCCTGGAATCAGTTTGTGCTATCTCTGGACCCAGGTCAATGTTCCATGCCTGGACTGGGGTGAGAAAATAGGGGTCGAAAGGGTGGTGTCATCAACGACAAGAGGAGCAGACAACGTGAGCCTCGAGGGGAATGCCCCCTTGGAACCCTGGTCACAGCTCCGAAGCAGCCCGTCAGCTGGACCTCTACCCTCCATGATACCTCACCGAGGATACCTGATGCTTCTCTATGGCAAGCTCCCTCCTGCCAGGTCCTGTGGGTTCAGCGTCTGCTCCGGCTTCGGGTCCACGGAACAATCGGGTGCAGTTTCCACCAGCCTCTTCCCGAACTCTCAGACCTCCCAAGAAGCAATGGGGAGCTCCGCTCTCAGGTGGCCAAGGTCCTTCAAGCTTGGAAAGACCCCAGGGCAGCGCCCGCTCCCTGTCGCGGTCCCTCTCTGCTGTCCATCTCCCTCAGGATGCCTGCGAGGCCTCCAACAATGCCTCGGTGCGCTGCGGTAGTACGGGGCATTGACCCTCCTGCCTTCCAAAAACCGGGTTGGGGGTGATCTCCTCTCGTCACACTCGTCCAAGACGCCCAGGTTCCAGAATTGGAATCAAATACCAGGTCTTCCCGCATGACCAGGAGAAACTCTCCCGGCCGCCTGGTTCACCCTCGAGGCCCTCCTCCCTTGAGGGAAATAGAGGCCGTGGCTTAACACGCTCCATTAGGCCTCAGCAGGACCTGCCGCCGTGTGTGTGTTCCAGGGCAGCGGGGGGACCCCTGATGTGAGATGGTAACCCCTCCGTGGCCCCTGATCCGACACCCGGCACGCGGAGCTACCTGCTCAGGCGGCCATTCGCATCGGCGGCCAGACCACACCCCGATGATCAACATTTTTAAGGTGACAAAAAGATCATAGTTGCAACCCAGTGGAATAGAAAATGTCTCCTAAGTGTGAGCCTCAACAGAAATCAGCACAATTGAGGATTGCTGCGTGATAGACACTACATTGATCTCAAGTCTACCAAACACTAACCGAAAAAGCTTGCAGTAAATTCTACTGATGGTCTTCTTAGCATTTATTTAAAGTATCAATGCTTTTTATGGTCCATCCAAACCAGAAAGCCCTTCATTGTGCACTAACACGTACCTGAATAAAACCTGATGTCAGCGTCTGATAGAGATTGTTAGACAGTTCCGTCAGCAGCATATCAAGTCCTGTGTCCTTTCCATTAGATGTACATCTATTTAATTGGATTTAACTAGGTTCTCAAAATCTAAAAGGATTTTCACTTTTTCGAGGCTATAAAGTTTCTCCGAGAACATTGTAATTTCAATTAAGAGTATATCCCATTTATAGGCAAGTGTGAGTCAACTTTAAAACCATTAGAATCCCCTCTGGAGATGAGACATTTTGTCGAAATTATTGTGAATCATGGGTGTTCTGTGGAAAGAAACATTAACCTTTGCTACAACTGCCAAGGTGTCGCTGCGCTACTGCCCATTTTATAAATAATTAATTTATTATTAAAGCTATGCTACAGAATTACATCCACCAATTGTCCTTTAATTTTCGATTTTGCATCTACTTTTGCAATCCACAAAGAACCATAAATTGCTATGCTGTCAAGTTGTTGAGTAAAGAAGTCACTTATATGGGAAATTCTCAAACCTGCAGTTCTTTTCTTAAGCCTCACCTATATTGCAGCAACTGTTTTGTTATGTATAGAGAATAAGAAAGCTAAGCTTTGAATAACTTCCTTTGACGTCCTATACAAAGGCTGACAATTGTGGTTCATAATTATGTTCACAGAAAACTTAAATCACAGCTTATAGGTACGGGATACACTTGATCAAACCCAAGGTTGTTACTAAATGAGCATGCTGGGCAAGATGTAGGTGCAGGTGTTGCTGTAATTGGCAAGATTAGTGTAGTACAGTCAGACATAATAATGGTGTTGATAAGCACTTTAGAGTTTTCCCATTGCAATTTCAGTCAGTCATAAGCCTTTTATTCGATTTCTAAGAGAATAAATCATAAAGGTCAATACTAACACAACACGTCAGCAATAAAAAAAACATAAAAGACAATACAATCAATTCAAAACATTAAAGATCTTGCAAAGGTAATTAGTAGTGACATCAACTGAAAAATCAATAGGAACGGGGCAAATACATAGAATTGGAAAACTCTCAATGGGTAGGTAATGCAACACTCAAAATGGGGCTACTATCAGTTTATTGTGAGCTTCAATTTGACGGCATCTCTTGAAAATCCTGCCGCAAAAAAGTATATATGTTCTGTATGCTTAGCAATTTCAAAAACACATGTAAGTGAATTTGCCTGTACTGGAGATGTGGTACTGAAAATAATTAATGTCGCTCAAGCTTGATCATTTTTGGGGGTTTTGGTCAGGACACAGGTGATAAATCATTTGAGAAGCACCCAAAAGTGAATGGGAAATCAACACAAATATTACTAAAATAGAAAATGTGATGTCATTAACCGCTCTAAACATTATTGGCCAAAAAACATAATTATGGCACAATCACACAAGGCAGGTCAAGAGTCACTGCCTTCTCACAACCAGAGTGGGACAAGCCTTAGTCACATGCTACTTTGTTTAGGATCCTTGGTCAGAGAAGGAAAGAGCTGCCATCAAGATCCCTGAAGCTGCTATTCTTGTGAAGGTCACTCTTCACGAAAAGCCACAAAACTTCTAGTGTGTTGTGCTACAAAGTCACAAGACCCATGAAGCTTAGAGTTCTGTCTCCAACAGTCCTGTCAGTGCTGGGGCCGATCATCACACAGAATCCTCCCTGAAAGGTTCTGCCAGCAGCCATTAGAAGTCCTAGACCAACAACAAGGTATGAATTGTTGTACCCTACCCCAGCTTTACTGAAACTGACTTCAGTTGTCTGCGCCACACACCACATAGAACTATCAGGAAAGCTGCTCTATTCCCTCTCATAAGATTAAGTTACTTAGATAATGGTTGGACCTCGCATGGCCTGGATGTCACACACCCTCCCACTTTTTACCCAAAAGGTATATTTATGATTTGGAGCTCAAATATTCCAATAATTTCATCCTGATCTAATAATGTACATCCAATTACATGATCATGGCATAGCAAAGGAATGCTCACTTAATTAGATCAATTAGATAATACTCAGAGGCATATTTAACAATTAAAGAATGCCTAAATTTAAATCCTAATGTTGAAAAGCAATGTCTCTCACACATGCACATTAAGTTACATGTATTACATAATAGTTGAAAGCATCTATTTAGCCATTAAAGAATTTCTAATTTAGAGACAATACCTCTCACACATGCACATTACATTACAGGAAAGATCATCTAATTTAATTTCTAATAATTTATCTTCATCTCCTTAAATATAGTAGTGGACAAAAGGTGATCATATGAGTATGCTGAAGGTGTTTGAGTTCTGCTCAGGTGGGGTTTAAAAAGCCTGGGGCCTTGTACCTACAGTGATCTATTGCTAGGCCGCTGCCGTCTAGGAGTGAATGTTAGAGAGAAATGTGTAAGCTGGATGACTGTACATTTCTGGCTGAAGTTTAATGGGGAGCCAGAATTTGCCGGTAGTCAGGGCCTTTGCTCTGCTAGGTCTTTTGAGTGGTGCAAGAGTTTAAATTTGATTCTCAACTCCACTGGCTGTCTAATTTTGAAACAGTTGCAGCCTAGCCAAAATGTTTGGCAGTTCTTTGTACGTCACATTTTAGTAAACTATTAATCCAATCACAAGGGCCCATGTTGCAATATTGTTTTTAACTTATCTGTGGAGACAGAATATTTTTTGTAATATCCAACTTAGAAAGTAGAAGTAAGAATGTGAGTTGAAGGGCTTGTGACAGTTGCTGCTGAGCTCTGGCTGGGTGGGGAGCCTTCAATAAAGAGGAATGTTACTTATATGTTGGTGTTGCTTGGAGTTTTATAAACAGCGATCTCTGGTGATGAAGAGAAGGAGAAGGCACCATTACAGTGGTGTGTAGACAAGAAGTGATTTGCACTGGAATATGAAGAATGAAGACACATAGGGGCACATTTATGAAAAATGGTGCTGCACCTTGGGCAGCGCCACTTTCCTTGCACACCTTAGCGCCCCTCCTACTGCCACCATGCATGTGCCGTATTTAAAATGGGGCGCACCATGGCGCTGGGTACGGGCGATTGTGTTGGATTTGTTTGACGCTATTCATTTACTCTGGAGGAGTAGTGCCAACATGTTGGCACTACTCTTGCAGAGTACATAACATTTTGACACTACTCCTGCAGAGTACATAGGGGCCCATTATAAATAATGGTATGCCTGCTTTTAACTCCTGCTCTGAGCAGGTGTTAAAAGTGTCAAAAAAAATGGTGCAAGAAATCTCTTAGTTTTCCTTGCTCCATAAAAGTGGTGCAATGCGTGCATTGCGCTTCTTTGTAAATATTGCGCAGGGAAAATGCCACTTTAGCGCCAACTTAACGTCCAAGAAATTATGCTATGGAGGCGCTATGGTGGCACTAGGGGCTCTTAGATATACCCCATAGTTGGCACTCACCAACATCATGCAGTGCATGCCAAGTATTCCTGTGACAGTGTTCCTGAGCTGTTGCACCCTGGTGTGAGGTGTGGAGGATTTGTGCAGACATCAAGGGAGGTATATAGACTGAGAGGGTTTAAGTCATGCAGCAGTGCCCAATGTACTGTAGAAAATGGCATCAAATACATGATTGGTGGCCATTTTAGAGGATTAAGGCCCATATTTATACTTTTTTAGCGCCACATTTGCGTAATTTTTTGACGCAAAAGTGTCGCAAACTTACAAAATACCATTGTATTTTGTAAGTTTGCGCCGCTTTTGCGTCAAAAAGCAGCGCAAACGCGGCGCTAAAAAAGTATAAATAAGGGCCTAAGTCTCCAGGCAGGAAGAGTGCCCAATTGGTTGTCGATACAGGAGGGACATGGTTGTCAGGGAGTGTAGGTAAAAAAGAGCGCCGTCAGTTCATGAAACAGGCACATTAACAACAAGTAGAGCAGCCATCTTGGTTGGTTGGGAACATTTTCATTCAGGTAGTGATTTTGTGGGAGAAGGAAGTTAAATCACCGGGTGTTGATGAATCATTGTTGACCAAGGAGATTACCACCAGTGATGAGCACACCTGAAAGTCTTCGAAGAAAGGAGGAAATCACAGAGATTAGCAGCGGGGATGTCAACACCTGACGTTCTGTCAGGAAACAAGTGTAAGAATTGAAAAGGTAACTGAATGTTGTGCTGGAAGATTCTAAAAGCAGTTATAGGCACACTTTAAATAACCAATTGTTGATGTTTCACAATTTTTCAAAATTCTAATTTTGAAGGAGTATCTATGTCAATGATAGACACATTTTGAGATTATTATAGTGATAGACTCACTGGGAATTCTGAGACACGGTGTGAATCTATGACTAGGGAATGGGGGTCCATTTTTTTGTGGGTGAACATTTTTTAAATTGTCACTTGTTTTTCATACATAATTTGTAAAAATGCAAAATCTTACTCCCCCTGTATTTTTTTGTACCTTCACCAGGAGAGCCTGTACTTAGATGGAGCAAATGGAAAAATGTATGTGAAAATTATGCTAGGGTTTCTGGGACAAACATCTGTAGAGTGCAGAGTGGAAATATTCCTTATAGTTGCATTGTTTAGGTGTGGAAGGACAAGATGTTCTGGAAATTTTACCAGATTTGAGTCAAGATGAAATGAGAAACTTGAGTGTGTATGGATTTTGTACATGTAAATTAGATTTACCCTATTTAACCAGGGTGAGCACAATTTTGAACTGCACCATTTTGGGTTGAGAGCATAAGGATCTGATGAAACAGTGAAGAAGCATATCACTAGTTTGAGGAAGTTAGCTTCCTCATGTAAATTTAGGGGTACAACTGGAAGGGTTTGGGATCAGTTTGTGCTCAAATGTAATAGTGAAAATAGTAGGAGAGAAACTATGGTTAAAAGATGAACCACCTTTAGAAGAGGTTATAGCGGTTGCGAAAAGGGTTGAACATATAAATAAGTGTGTCAATGAATTGAAGAAAAATAAGAATGATGTATGTGAGTAAGAGAAATCGATGAATGATTTTCTGGAGGTGGAAGAAAGTGGAAGTAAAAGAGGGATCATTTCAAAAGGAGTTTGCAACAGATGTAGTGATCTGGGGCACAGAGCTAATAATAAGCACCTGCTGTGCTGGGTGTCTCAGGTGTGCCAAAAAAGGTAATTTCATAAAGTGTTGTGGGAATAAAGGGAAAGAGAACAGGGAAAAGGTGTAAAAGAAGTAACATATGAGACAAATTTTCAGGTAAAATATGCTGATAAAATACATCATTATTGGGAGGAGAAAGTGGTAATTGAGAGACAAGAAGTTTATATAAAATTTTATTCATGCTCTCATTTGTGAATTATTTCAAAGGAATCATTTGACTTTTGTTCTAGTAACAAATTCTAATTGAAGAAAATACGTGTTAGACCTTAGTGTTATTGTGGTACTGAGGTGTTATTGTGGTACGTTCATGAGGATTTTGTGATATTGTGAGGCATGTATAGAATTACAGGGTAGATATTTGGTGAGGAAACTTATGTTTCCACTAAACAAGATGGTCTAATTGGGTTGCCACACCAAACACTGCTCAGAGTCACATTAAATCCGAATTTCAATCCCCATGTTCATGTGCAGGAAGTCAGAAATGAAAGATAAATGTTTTGGAAGTGATTTTTTACATGTGTTCAGGAAAGAATTGGGTTACCTGAAGGGGTATAGATTCAAAATAAGACTGTATAAGAATGTGCAGTCTGTGTCTGTGAACGTGAGGTGATTACCATTAGGTTTCAAGAGAGTGTGTGCTGCAATTTGCAGCATTTGTAAGAAATGTATATGATAGAACCAGTCGAAGCTACTGAGTGGCTTGCTCCTGGGCTGGTGGTGAGAAAAAACTGAGGTGACATATGCTTGTGCATTGATTTGCACACCTTAAACTGGCATATGGTTGCGGAAACGTAGCTGTTGCCCAATATTGAAAAAATGATTACGATGTTTGCCGGAGCAAAGTTTTTAATTATATTAAATCGAACATCAGTGAATCATCAAATTGATTTGGAAGAGATTTTTAAAATGGAAGAGAGGCTTCATGAAGATTTCTGCTGGACAGGGATAGACTGAAAAAAACCTCTTAATTGGAGATTGTGCTGAATGCAACAACAGTGATAAGAATTTAAAAGCTAGAAATGTAAATGTACCTATGTTGTGACATACTTTACTTATGTATCCATTGCAAGAGGTAGCAATAGATTTGGTGGGACCTGTGAGAAGAGAGTGCACTGCCATACTTGATTTTATTGGTGGATCTGTATTCAAGGTGGGTGGAAGTTGCAAGTGTGAGAGATGTCACATCCAGTTCCCTATAGAAATTTTTGAAGGAACGTTTTAATAGAGAGAGTTACCCGGAGGGTATCTTGTCTGATAATGGTTTGCAGCTTTGTTCCGTTAAGATGGAACAGTACTACAAAGAGTGTGGATTTATACATAAAACTTGTTTCTTATCACTCACAAAAGAATTGAATGGTGAAAAGAATAAACAAAACCCTGAAAGAGTGTATGCAGTTGGCGAGGGCAAATAATGTGAATTTGAGCGAACTGTTGCAGGAACTTTTCACAGTATATCAGACAACCCCCCCCCCATTCGACTACAGAAAAAAAAACATTTTAATTATTTAAAGGAAAATCTCCATGTACAAGAAAGTGCCTTAGATGGATATAATGGATGTAATAGGTTGAAGGGAAAGGATTTGGAATAAAGTGGTGAAAAAATGCACACTACAAGCAGGACAAAAGAAAAATTGATTTTGATAAAAGGAAGAAGGTGATTGATGTGGAAATAGGTTTGGATGATTGGTAAAAGGAAAATCACCAGTGGTGAGCCACCACTGGCCCAAATTCAATAGGACTATTAGGGAGATACAAGTATTTAAATGTGCTCCTGAAACGAGTGAGGAACAAATTTGGAGTAACAACTATGTGGAGAAAATTCAACATCCATTGGGGTGGAAATGCAGAATGAAAAGAGGAAAAATTTGTGGCAAGAAGTGAAGGGCGATTGGCAAATTCAGAAGAGGAAATGAGGAGTCTAATGGAAAGGAGAAGAAGTGTGAGAGAGGAAGACTCCAAAGTCTTTAAAAGATTATGGCCCTCATTACAACCCTGGCGGTCAGTGTTAAAGCGGCGGTAATACCTCCAACAGGCCGGCGGTAAAAAAAATGGAATCACGACCACGGTGGAAACCGCCAACACAGACAGCCACTTTAACACTCCGACCGCCATGGCGGTAGCAACAAACACCGTGGCGGTTACCGCCAGCAGACAGGTGGAAGACAATGTACCGCCCACCCCATCACAACCTGCCAATCTGCCAGCTTCTCCGGGGTGGTACCAATGCCATCAAACGCACAGCGGAAACAGGACACAGAAGGGAAACCACTCACCTCTCGACACTCAAGGAAGAACCAGGACGCCATGGAGCCCGAGCTGCAGGTCCTGCCCATGCTAGTCTACCTCCTCATCTACCAGGAATACAAAAGGCGGCGGTGACAACCATGGTGAGTACTGCACCTAGTACACAGGGGAGGGGGGAGGAAAAAGAGAGTGACCCACACGCAACACGGAACACCCCCACCCACAACACCATACACACAAACACATGCAGCAATATTACATTAACACCCCGTAACCACCTGGAAGAACGCAAGGACAAAAGGAATTGAGTTAAAAAGTAATATTTTAGAAATAGGCAGATATACGTAATAAATAGAAAAACAGTATATACAAAAATATACAATATGTACATAAGACGGTACATTGTCCATTCAAAATGTCCGTGGGCCACTAGGCCAAAAATCATGGGCCAAGCCCATACTTGACTCCTGCCTCAATACGGAGAGAACACTGCAGGGGCATCAGGTCGACATCACACAGGCACCTCAGCGGGATATGGAAGGGGGGGCACCTCAGCCGGAAGATGGAATAATGCCACTGCTCCTCGAGGGGGTTCCATGCCCACTGCTTGGTCCTGGGGAGTGCAAGGCACAGTCTCACAAGTCTTCTCACAAGTCTCTCAAGTGGGTGGTTTGCCCACTGCTTGCTCCTGGGGAGTGTAAAGCCACAGTCTCACAAGTCTCTCAAGTGGGTGGTTTGCCCACTGCTTGGTCCTGGGGAGTGCAAAGCCACAGTCTCACAAGCCTCTCAAGTGGGTGGTTTGCCCGCTGCTTGGTCCTGGGAAGTGCAAAGCCACAGTCTCTCAAGTGGATGGGTTCTTCCACTGGTCCTGGAGTGGGGCTTGTGCCCAGTGTGCTTCATCCTGCCAAGGATAGGGTAGGTGGATGCCTTTCTCCACTGGTTCTGGAGGGGGCCTTGTGCCCAGTGTGCTTCACCCTGCCAAGGATAGGGTGAGTGGATGCATATCTCAAGTGGTTCTGGAGGGGGCCTTGTGCCCAGTGTGCTTCATCCTGCCAAGGGTAGGGTGAGTGGATGCATATCTCCACTGGTTCTGGAGGGGACCTTGTGCCCAGTGTGCTTCATCCTGCCAAGGGTAGGGTGAGTGGATGCCTTTCACCACTGGTTCTGGAGGGGGCCTTGTGCCCAGTGTGCATCATCCTGCCAAGGATAGGGTGAGTGGATTCCCTTCTCCACTAGTTCTGGAGGGGGCCTTGTGCCCAGTGATGCAACACTTGGGGTGTGGCAGTTCACAGTCCCTCACCTGGGTGTCTGAGGCACGAGATTTGCAGGGAACAGGTTACATGATATTCCATTGAGGCAGGGCTAGACTCCATTCTGCGGCGGCTAAGGCTGCAAACTGGTTGTAGTGCGGGTGCTGGTGGGGGTGCTGCCAGTGGTGGTGGGAGGCTCCAGCACTTCTCCTGCAGCCTCGGAAGGCTGCCCACTGGGGCTGCTGCTGCTGGTAGTGTTCCTTCTGTCAGCAGTGCAGGTGGCGGTGCTTGAGGCGGGGCCTGCGGCGCTGCTAGCGGCGGTGCAGGTGGCGGTGCTGCCAGTGGCGGAGTGAGGCTCCAGCCCTTCTACTGCATCCTCAGACTGCTGCCCACTGGGGCTGCTGCTGCTGACAGTAGTGGTGCTAGCGGTGGTGCAGGTGGCGGTGCAGGTGGCAGTGCTAGCGGCGGGGCTGGCGGTTGAATTGCCTTGCCTGGTGTTTTCTGCCCCTTCCTCACCTTGGCAGATGGTGGTGTGACCTTGGATCTGGCAGCTGGAGTTTTTGAGGAGGCCTTTCTGGGTGGTTCGTGCTCCTTGGCCTTACTGCATGCTGTCCCCCTCTTCACCTTAGCAGGTGGCGGAATGGTTTTGTCCTTTGCAGGGGTTGGTGGCACACTGGCTGGGCTGACGGGTGCCCCCTTTGAGCCTCTGCGAGTTGCAGGTACCACAGCGGACGTTGACTTGGTAGCTGAGGTGCTGGCCTGAGCTCTGGACACCCTGGCCTGAGGTGAAAGACGGGGGAGGGGTAGGGAAGAGGTCAGTGTTTGCCAGGAAAATCTTCTTAGACACACTGGCCCAGGAAGAAGGAGACGGTTTGGGAGTGGAGGAAGAGGGAGTGGTTCTAGGAGGTGTCTGTCTGCTGTGTTTGGGTGCAGGTGCATGGGCTGGATGCTGTTGGGAGGTGGATGGCTGTTGGGTGGGTGGGTGCTTGCGTTTGTGTACTTAGGAAGGAGGGGTAATAGACACACTGGGAGAGGACACAGGGGACAAGTGCATGGATGTGGGGGTGGTGACTGCCCGTGCGGCGGATGTGTTGTGATGGGCATGCTGGTGATGGAGGTAGTGGATGAAGATGTAGTGCATGCAGGTGTGAGGGGAGACGACACTGGGAGGGAGGTGGGTGATGAGGAGGAGGGGGGCACAGTTGAGGCAGTGGATGTTGGTGTGTCTGCATGGGGATGGTGCTTGTGTGAGTGCCTGTGAGAAGAAGTGTGGTGCTTGTGTTTGCCTGAGCCACTTTTGTGTGGTGATTTGGGTGAATGCTGGTCTGAAGGTGTGATTGGGATAGGCTGGGGTTGAGGGCATTGGGTCTGGGTAGAGGAAGTTGGAGGGGGGAGGCTACAGACAGGTACAAGGACTGCCATCATGGAGTTGGCCAGAGCCTGAAATGTTCTCTGTTGGGCCACCATGCCAGAGTGAATGCCCTCCAGGTATGCATTTGTTTGTTGCAAATGCCTCTCAACACCCTGGATGGCATTCAGTATGGTTGACTGCCCAACAGTGAGGGATCTCAGGAGGTCAATAACTTCCTCACAGAGGGCAGCAGGGCTGACCAGGGCAGGGCCTGTGGTGCCTGGTGTGAAGGAGATGCCCACCCTCCTGGGTGAACGGGCACGGGAAACACGCTGAGGGGCTGCTGGGAGGGCGGTGCAGGTAGGGGGGTGGTGGCTGTACCTGTTGTTGGGGTGGGCACAGAGCTGTCCACCACCGCCAGGGAGCTTCCATCAGAGGAGGAGTCGCTGTCTGTGGTCTCCCCTGCTGTCCCCGGCGTGTTGCTCCCCTTACCCTCCATCCCATTGGTGCCCTCACCCTCAGTGGATTCGGCCTCCAGGCCCATGTGGGATGCAGCTCCCTCCGTCGCCGGTGCCTCTGCCCCTCCACCAGATGATGCTAATGCACACAAGGACAGGGTGACAAAACAAAAAGAAGGGGGGAGACAGAGGATACACTTGGTCAGTGCCAGCAACAACACTACTGTTGGCGTACACAACACAAAGGGAGCAGCCCTATGCACTAGACCATTCACTACCAGTTACTAAGATAGTCACCAGCCCATGGGGTACAATGCCTACTGACGTTACCTGCACACCTGAAACCCACAGGACCCTGCCCAGCAGTAGATGCCCACTAACACTATTGGGGTGGAGTGATTCTGAATCGCCCAACAAGGGACTTACCCTGCCCTCATCGCCTTGGCCTAGGGGCACCCATAGCCCACATCTGCCACCCAGGTAACTCTTAACGCGCAAAAAGTCAGGAATCTGATTCTGTACTCACCCCCTTGTGGCTGCTGTGATACCTTCAAGCGCCCATCCAACTCCGGATGGCATGCAGGTAGGGTGGGGGATATAATAGTAAAGATTTGACTTACCAGAGTCCAGTCCTCCTGCTACTCCTGCCAGGCCCTCAGGATGCATTATTGCCAAGACTTGCTCCTCCCATGTTGTTAGTTGTGGGGGAGGAGGTGGGGGTCCACCGCCAGTCCTCTGTACAGCTACCTGGTGTCATGTAACCACGGAACACACCTTCCCCCGTAGGTCGTTCCACCTCTTCCTGATGTCATCCCTTATTCTGGGGGCTGTCCCACTGCGTTGACCCTGTCCACTATTCTCCACCACAGCTCCATCTTCCTTGCAATGGACGTCTGCTGCACCTGTGATCCGAATAGCTGTGGCTCTACCTGGATGATTTCCTCCACCATGACCCTTAGCTCCTCCTCTGAAAACCTGGGGTGCCTTTGGGGAGCCATGGATGTGGTGTGAGTGGTATGTGTGAGGATGTGTGGGGTGATGTGTGGGGTGTTGTGTTGTGAGGTGCATGGATGGTGTATGGGTGATGATGTACTGTGAATCTGATTTAGTGGGTGCTCCTGGCTTGTCTATCTCTGCTTGCTATCTTTTTTTCACTGTAAGGGGGTGTGGGTAATGTGTGTGTGTGTTTTATAGTGGTGTGGGTATGTGGGGGTGGTGCGTGTATGTGTGTCATGTGTGTGTAGTTTGAATTGTCCAATGTGGTGGTGTCTTGTAAGTGTGTGTGTGTATTTTGAGTGCGGCAGTGTGTACCACCAATGGTTTACCGCGATTGATAGACCACTGCAGTGATTCATGGGTCCTTCCTGTTGGCATAACGGTGTGGGTTTTGCTATCGCCAGTTTATCACTGACCTTTGGACTGGAGGACTTGTGTGGGTGTATGTATAGTGGCGGATTTCTCTGTGTGGGTCATAATAGCCTTAGTGGAATACCGCCGAGGTGATGGTATGTTGGTGGCCATCGGCACGGCGGTAGGCGGCATTTACCACCAAGGTTGTAATGAGGGCCTATGTTAGATAAGAATTATGAATGTTGTTTATGGAATTTGTTTTCATGAAATTATTTGAAATACTTTTTATTCATGTGGATATGTATGATAACATATGTACAATGTATTTTAGAAAGATAGATAGAAAGATAGATAGATAGATAGATAGATAGATAGATAGATAGATAGATAGATAGATAGATAGATAGATAGATGCTATGTCAGGCTTATTCTAATTTGCTTTAATTGCTAAGAGGTGGTATAGAGGGGGAGAAGTGTGAGACTGTACTTAAGGAATCTCTGGTGATAAAATATTCATATGTAATATGGAACTTAAAAATGTAGAAGTCAAAATGTGAGTTGAAGAACTGGTGGCATTTGCTCCTGAGCTCTGGCTGGGTGAGGTGCCACCAAGTAAGAGGGCAGTTACTTATATTGTGGTGTCCCTTGTAGTTATTTATACACTCAACAAGTCAGATGAATTTTGCATTTGAGTTTAGGATAGGGAGAGTTTTCCAGAGTAACGACAATTGTTGATTAACATCCTTGACAACAGCATTAAACTCACATTCAAATGAAATGACTCAAGCAAAAATACCAACAAAGTTTATAAACCGCTCTGTGAAAAGATTGGAGGAGTCCAAGCTAGTAAGTCTCATAACGGGAAGTGTGTTATGACATGTTACGCCCAGTATTTCATACCTTTTGCTAACATTTTTTGGTGTGAAAGGTGAAAGCACATGACTGAAAAAGTTGCAGCCTTCGTGAGTGGAAAAGCCATAGTGATGTAATGAGCCACAAATCCAGTACCTAATTTGTGCCAGTAATTGCCGGTGGGATTGAACTGGACTCGTATTTTGAGACCAGCAGTTATTTTTTCTCATCTGACATTTACCAAGAGCTAAAAAAGGAAAACAGAGGAAAGAAGTAGCGAGAGAAATATGGAATAACGGTCACAAAGGGAGAAAGCAGGAACCTGCAAGAGGTAAAGGGGCAGGGAGCTTCTGGCAGGGGAATTAACCCCTTCGCTGCCAGGCCTTTTCCCCCTCCTGTGCCAGGCCTTTTTTTGGCTATTTGGGGCAGTTCGCGCTTAGGCCCTCATTACTTTTTGTCCACATAAGCTAGCCAAGCCAAATTTGCGTCCTTTTTTTCCAACATATTAGGGATTCTAGAGGAACCCAGACTTTGTGGGTTCCCCTGAAGGAGGCCAATAAATTAGCCAAAATACAGTGAAAATTTCGTTTTTTTCAAACAAATGTGAAAAAGTGGCTGCAGAAGACTTGTGTTCGTTTTCCCTGAAAATGGCATCAACAACGGGTTTGTGGTGCTAAAATCACCAGCTTCCCAGCTTTCGGGAACAGGCAGACTTGAATCAGAAAACCCAATTTTTCAACACAAATTTGGCATTTTACTGGGACATACCCCATTTTTACAATTTTTTGTGCTTTCAGCCTCCTTCCAGTCAGTGACAGAAATGGGCATGAAACCAATGCTGGATCCCAGAAACATTTCTGAAAAGTAGACAAAATTCTGAATTCAGCAAGGGGTCATTTGTGTTGATCCTACAAGGGTTTCCTACAGAAAATAACAACTAAAAAAGAAAAATATTGAAATTGAGGTAAAAAAACAGCAATTTTTCTCTACGTTTTACTCTGAAACTTTTTCTTCTGGATGCGGGGCTACATAGGGCTTGTAGGTTGATCAAGAACCCTAGGTACCCAGAGCCAATAAATGAGCTGCACCCTGCAGTGCGTTTTCATTCTATACAGGGTATAGAGCAATTCATTTGCTGAAATATAAAGAGTGAAAAATAGCTATCAAGAAAACCTTTGTATTTCCAAAATGGGAACAAGATAAGGTGTTGAGGAGCAGTGGTTATTTGCACATCTCTGAACTCCGGGGTGACCATACTAGCATGTGAATTACAGGGCATTTCTCAAATAGACTTCTTTTTTACACACTCTCTTATATTTAGGAGGGAATAAATGTAGGGAAAGACAAGGGGCAATAACACTTGTTTTGCTATTCTATGTTCCCCCAAGTGTCCTGATAAAAATGATACCTCACTTGTGTGGGTAGGCCTAGCGCCCGCGACAGGAAATGCCCCAAAACACAACGTGGACACATCACATTTTTTGAAAGAAAACAGAGGTGTTTTGTGCAAAGTGCCTACCTGTAGATTTTGGCCTCTAGCTCAACCGGCACCTAAGGAAACCTACCAAACCTATGCATTTTTGAAAACTAGAGACCTAGGGGAATCCAAGATGGGGTGACTTGTGGGGCTCTGACCAGGTTCTGTTACCCAGAATCCTTTGCAAACCTCAAAATGTGGCTAAAAAAACACATTTTCCTCACATTTTGGTGACAGAAAGTTCTGGAATCTGAGAGGAGCCACAAATTTCCTTCCACCCAGCGTTCTCCCAAGTCTCCCGATACAAATGATACCTCACTTGTGTGGGTAGGCCTAGGGCCCACGACAGGAAATGCCCCTAAATACAACGTGGACACATCACAATTTTTGACAGAAAACAGAGGTGTTTTTTACAAAGTGCCTACCTGTAGATTTTGGCCTCTAGCTCAACCGGCACCTAGGGAAACCTACCAAATCTGTGCATTTTTTTAAACTAGAGACCTACGGGAATCCAAGATGGGGTGACTTGTGGGGCTCTGACCAGGTTCTGTTACCCAGAATCCTTTGCAAACCTCAAAATTTGGCTAAAAAAACACATTTTCCTCACATTTCGGTGACAGAAAGTTCTGGAATCTGAGAGGAGCCACAAATTTCCTTCCAACCAGCATTCCCCCAAGTCTCCTGATAAAAATGATACCTCACTTGTATGGGTAGGCCTAGCGCCCGTGACAAGAAATGCCCCAAAACACAATGTGGACACATCACATTTTTAAAAAGAAAACAGAGGTGTTTTTTGCAAAGTGCCTACCTGTAGATTTTGGCACCTAGCTCAGCCGGCACGTAAGGAAACCTACCAAACCTGTGCATTTTTTAAAACTAGAGACCTAGGGGAATCCAAGATGGGGTGACTTGTTTGGCTCTGACCAGGTTCAGTTACCCAGAATCCTTTGCAAACCTCAAAATTTGGCTAAAAAAACATGTTTTCCTCACATTTCGGTGACAGAAAGTTCTGAAATCTGAGAGGAGCCACAAATTTCCTTCCAACCAGCATTCCCCCAAGTCTCCAGATAAAAATGATACCTCACTTGTGTGGGTAGGCCTAGGGTCAGTGACAGGAAATGCCCCAAAACACAACGTGGACACATCAAATTCTTTGAAAGAAAACAGAGGTGTTTTTTGCAAAGTGCCTACCTGTAGATTTTGGCCCCTAGCTCAGCCGGCACCTAAGGAAACCTACCAAACCTGTGCATCTTTGAAAACTAGAGACCTAAGGGAATCCAAGATGGGGTGACTTGTGGGGCTCTGACCAGGTTCTGTTACCCAGAATCCTTTGCAAACCTCAAAATTTGGCTAAACAAACACATTTTCCTCACATTTCGGTGACAGAAAGTTCTGAAATCTGAGAGGAGCCACAAATTTCCTTCCACCCAGCGGTCCCCCAAGTCTCCCGATAAAAATGGTACCTCACTTGTGCAGGTAGGCCTAGCGCCTACGAAAGGAAATGGCCCAAAATACAACTTGGACACATCACATTTTTTCATAGAAAACAGTGCCTACGTGTGGATTTTGGCCTCTAGCTCAGCCGGCACCTGGGGAAAGCTAGAAAACCAGCGCATTTTTGAAAACTAAAAACCCAGGGGAATCCAAGATGGGGTGACTTGTGGGGCTCTGACCAGGTTCTGTTACCCAGAATCCTTTGCAAACATCAAAATTTGGCCAAAAAAACACTTTTTCCTCTCATTTCGGTGACAGAAAGTTCTGGAATCTGAGAGGAGCCACAAATTTCCTTCCACCCAGCGTTCCCCCAAGTCTCCCGATAAAAATGGTACCTCACTTGTGTGGGTAGGCCTAGCGCCCACGAAAGGAAATGGCCCAAAACACAACGTGGACACATCACATTTTTTCACAGAAAAGAGAGGTGTTTTTTGCCAAGTGCCTACCTGTGGATTTTGGCCTCTAGCTCAGCCGGCCCCAGGGGGGGCAGAAATGGCCTAAAATAAATTTGACCCCCCCCCCAGAGCGACCCTTGCCTATGGGGTCGCTCCCGCTGTGTGACATTGGCGCCAAAAAACAAAATCCCCGGTGCCTAGTGGTTTCTGCCCCCTTGGGGGCAGATTGACCTAAATTCGGCCAATCTGCCCCCAAGGGGGGCAGAAATGGTCTAAATACAATTTGCCCCCCAGGGGAGCGACCCTAGCCTAATGGGTCGCTCCCCATCTCTAAAAAAAAAAAAAAAACACACAAAAAAAACACAAAAAACAAAATTGCCCTGGCGCCTAGAGGTTTCTGCCCCCGGGGGGGCAGAAATGGCTTAAAATAAATTTGCTCCCCCGCTTCCCCAACCCCCCCCCGGGAGAGACCCTTGCCTACGGGGTCGCTCCCCCTGCGTGACATTGGCGCCAAAAAAAAAATCCCTGGTGCCTAGTTGTTTCTGCCCCCTTGGGTGCAGATTGACCTAAAATCGGCCAATCTGCCCCCAAGGGGGGCGGAAATGGTCTAAATACAATTTGCCCCCCAGGGGAGCGACCCTTGCCTAATGGGTCGCTCCCCATCTCTTAAAAAACAAACAAACAAAAAAAAAAAAAAAAAAAAAAAAATGCCCTGGCGCCTAGAGGTTTCTGCCCCCCCCGGGCCAGATCGGCCTAATAGAAATAGGCCGATCTGCCCCCGGGGGGGCAGAAATGGCCTAAAATAAATTCCCCCACCACCCCCTGAACCCCCTCCCCAGGAGTGACCCTTGCCTACGGGGTCGCTCCCCCTGCGGGACATTGGCGCCAACAAAAAAAATCCCCAGTGCCTAGTGGTTTCTGCCCGCTTGGGGGCAGATTGACCTAAAATCGGCCAATCTGCCCCCAAGGGGGGCAGAAATGGTCTAAATACAATTTGCCCCCCAGGGGCGCGACCCTTGCCTAATGGGTCGCTCCCCATCTCTAAAAAAACAAACAAAACAAAAAACACCCCAATTTTTTTTGCCCTGGCGCCTAGAGGTTTCTGCCCCCCCTGGGGGCAGATCGGCCTAATCGAAATAGGCCGATCTGCCCCCGGGGTACAGAAATGGCCTAAAATAAATTTTCCTCCCCACGCCCCCCCAACCCCCCCTCCCGGGAACGACCCTTGCCTACGGGGTCGCTCCACCTGCGTGACATTGCCAAAAAAAAAATCCCTGGTGCCTAGTGGTTTCTGCCCCCTTGGGGGCAGATTGACCTAAAATCGACCGATCTAAATGGTCTAAATACAATTTGCCCCCCAGGGGAGCAACGCTTGCCTAATGGGTCGCTCCCCATCTCTAAAAAACCAAACAAACCCAAAAAAAACACACAAAAAAAAAATTGCCCTGGCGCCTAGAGGTTTCTGCCCCCCCTGGGGGGGGCCTAAAATAAATTTGCTCCCCCACCCCCCCCGGAGCGACCCTTGCCTACGGGGTCGCTCCCCCTGCATGACATTGGCGCAAAAAAAAAAAAAAATCCCCGGTGCCTAGTTGTTTCTGCCCCCCTTGGGGGCAGATCGGCATAATCAAAATAGGCTGATCTGCCCCCCCAGGGGGGCATAAATGGCCTAAAATAAATTTTCCCCCCGGGGGAGCGACCATTGCTTAATGGGTCGCTCCCCTTGCGTGAAATTCACGTAAAAAAACAAACTCCCTGGTGTCTAGTGGTTTCTGTCCCCCTTGGGGGCAGTTTGGCCTCATCAAAATAGGCCAACGGGGCAGAAATGGCCTAAATATAATTTGCCCCTAGGGGAGCAACCCTTGCCTAAGGGGTCGCTCCCGACCTAAAAAAAAAAAAAAAATGACCCTGGTGCCTAGAGGTTTCTGCTCCCGGGGGGGACAGAAAAGGCCTTTCAAAAAATGCCCCCCCCGGGAGCGACCCTTGCCCAAGGGGTCGCTCCCTTATGCCAATTTCAAAAACAACAAAAAAATCCTGGTGTCTAGTGGGCGTTTCAAAAGCCGGATTGCAAGCAATCCGGCTTTTGAAACGCTCATAGAGACTTCAATGGGAAAGAAACACATTTCCTTCCCTTTGAAGCCTCTCTGGGCCTCCCCCACGTGATCGAAAGAGAAATGCAAAGCATTTCTCTTTCGATCGCGCTGGAAGCTGGGCTTCCAGCGCGATGGGGGAGGCCCTGTGACAAACCAGCGCACGCTTGCGCGCTGACGTCACAGGAGGGGTGGGGGGTCGGGGTGGAAGGGGAAGGGCTTCCCCTTCCATCCCTGCCTTGGGGGGGTGGGTGGGGAGCACCAGTTCCCGGGTGTAGGACGAGGTGACCTCGTTCAAGGCACCCGAAAGGTTAAGAGGCATGAGGTGAGTTCAGTACTAGGCAGCGTGGATATTCAATGCACTGACTATCAGTTCTGGCAGCAGCCTTCTGAGCAGAGCTTTTGTCACCAGGTAGTCATTCTTTTACAAATTAAGCATTGGCTAAATCAGTTTGTGACTCAATATATTTGCAATGTAACTTCTTTCTGCACACATGGAAAAGAAAGAAGCATATGTATCAATGTTTTATGACAAGTGGCAGTCATAAACCATTCATGGGATGCCAATATCCAAAAGGGAATGGGATGGCATCCAAAAGGGAATGGAATGAAGACGACCACTGCATGCTCATTCTGATGTACCTTCATCTCATAACAACTTTATTGTTATTGTCGACCGTCACTTCACTAGAAAGGAGTTGGAACGTTGAGATTTTGCAAAAGTGAATGCTGTAATGAAGGTGCGCTGTTCCTCACAGGCCTACATCACTGCATCCCCATCCTCCATTAGAATTCTCAGAGGGTATCCTGCCTCATTATTATACATGAAACAGGATTTATGTGAATAATTCTGGATGGCCGTTTTGCTTTGCAACAGACGAGTACACTTGTTGCACAACAAAAAAATGTCGGGCTGCATCACATCAATGTGAAGAAGAAAAGTATGGGAAGCCGTTCATGTCAAAATTACAGCTCCCCATATTGGACACCTCCTGAAATGTATAGCGTGCTGCAAAATGAATATGACACAAACCAGAATGAATTTACTATGTGTCAAAATAATTATGATACATGGCAGAGTGAATCTCAATTGAACCAAAACAAATGTGAAACCTCGCAGAATGAATATGCTATTTAGTGATTAATATGAATAACACACACACCAAATTGAATAAGAAATATACTGAAATATATATAAGTCATACTGGAATTAATTTGGCCCTCACTGTAAACAATAAAGCAATCACTGAAACGAATACAATATTCACCAAAAAGAATGGGGCATTTCTTGAGATGATTGACTTATACCAAGAGAAATATGACATAAATTGAAATTAATATGGCAGATTGAAAATAATATAAAGTATTGAAATGAATATGTTATATTCTGAAAAGAAAACAATGCACATTGAAACTAATACAATGTACTTTGAAATTAACATTAAACATGTTGCAATGAATTTGAATTGTGTTGAAATTAATATTACCGAGATGGCAATGAATATGAGACACACAGAAATGAATAGGAGATGATTGAAAATGAATATGGCTTGTGTTGAAATTAATGCAACCCCATTGAATTGAAGTTGACATGTCTTCAAATGAGTATGACCACAGCTGAAATTCACATGAGATTTGTTAAAATGAATATGGCACGCCTTGAAATGAATATGACACATATTCAAACTAATATGATACATATTCAAATTAATATGATATATGTTAAAATGGATAAGTTGCATCTTTAAATTAATATGACAAGTGTTAATATGAATATGACATCCATTGAAATAAACTTAACATTGATTGAAAAGAATATAAAACATGTTAAAATGAATATGACCTATGTTGAAATAAATATGACCTCCATTGAAATGAATTTTACATGTTTTAAAATTAATACGAGTAACGTTAAAATGATCATGACATTTATCACAATGAATATGGCTTGCATTGAACGAGATATGATATGCATTGACATTATTACAATATATGTTGCAATAGATATGGTTCATCTTATAATTAAGATGTGTTAATATGAATGAAGCATCCATTGAAATAAATATGACACACACTAAGATGAATATGACATGTATTGAAACAAATATGAGCTCCACCAAAATGAATTCAACATGTCTTGAACTGAATATGACCAATGCTGAAATGAAAATGAAACTTGTCAAAATGAATATGTTGTGCTTTGAAATTGATATGATACACAGCAAAATAAATACTGCATATATTGAAATTAATATGACCTATGTTGAAAAGGATATGACCCGTGTTAAAATTATTATGACAGGTGTTAAGGTGAATATGACATCCATTGAAATGAATGACATTCATAGAAAGGAATATGACACATGTTAAGATGAATATGAGCCACTTTGAAATGAATATGACACCTGATGAAATTAATATGGCCCACATCAAAAGTTATATGACATTCTGTAACATGAATATCACACTTTTTAAAATGAAAATGAAACTGTGAGATAAATGTAACATGCTTTGAAATGAATTAGGCAAATATTGAAATTAACACAAGCCATGTTTAAATGAATATGACTGCTGTTTAAATGAATATGGCTTGCTCTGAACTTATGTGGATTTGCTTTAAAATGAATATTACATATCGAAATTAATGTTATATATTCTCAAAGGGTCGCATTACGAGTTTGGCGGTTTGTGCACCACCATGGCGGTGGTGTGACTGCCATCTGCTTGGCAGTCAGACCACAGTATTACGATGCTGGCAGTCCCATAGGGAAAGAGTGCCGCAGTCCCGCCAGCACCACGAGGCAGCGCAGACCACCGCGGTGGCAAGGCAGGCCAAAAAGGTCAACGGAGCCGGTGTTTCGGATGGAAACATTATGATGTTGCCTACCGCCAGCGTGACCGTGGCAGTCCAACCACCACATCCCAGCAGGTGGAAATGGAAAGCAAAAAGGAAGCAACTCACCTGCAGGCAGTGTTACATGACCTCTGCCGCCATGGAGCACATCACACACACGTCCTGCTGCAGGTGCTGCTCATCGATGGACCCACACAGCACCCACATTGCAACACAATGGAAGGTCAATGGGATGCACAATAGGTTGTGAGATGAATATCCAAAGCTCACAATGCAAACAATACCTGCATATTAGTGATGGCGACATCAGGAGCATTCATGGACACATTTCACTTTGCACATGCCCCTAAAACAGCATTTGCATAGGAACTGACCCTTCATGTATCTCAGGGACAAACAATATTTGAGCCAAGTGATATGCCTAGCTGCCATGTTTGTATGTGCAGGTCAACAAAGCACATACAACGGCAACAGCAAGGTCCAGACATCTAGATGATGTAGCTGTAAGGTACACACATCAAAGTGGACACATGGTCAGTCGAATCCAAAGGAAGCTACCACAATTTAACACCATCTATGTGTGGACAAACAAAACTCTAGCTCCTGCACATGAGACAAAAGTACAATCTATATCAGGGGACAAATCTACACCATTCATGCTGACATTGGCCAACACAAGATGAAATACTTACCCTGGCAAGCATAACACAATGCAATGACACCCCAATTGGATCAACACCCACATTTCCATACAGTGAACATCTACCCTTGTCTTGGGTGACCAACACTTCCCACAAAGTCAGATATTAAAAAACAACAGCAAATGTGTTGGATGTGTCTGTGTGTGTTGTGGTGGTGTCTGGGGGTATGGTGACTGAGGTGTGTGGGGCTGAGGGTTGTGAGCTGTTGTACAAGGCTGGCCTGGCTCGTAGTGGGTAGGTACTTACACCTTATACCAGGTCCAGTTATTCCTTATTAGTGAAATGTAGTAGTGTTCTAGCAGCTTAGGCGGATAGAGGTATCTGTAGCAGAGCAGCTTAGGCTGAAATAGGAGACAAGCAAAGCTCCTGCAATACCACTTATAGTTACACAGTACTTATACACAATAAAAGACAATACTCAGTGTTACCAAAAATAAAGGTACTTTATTTTAGTGACACAAGGCCAAAATTATCTTAGAGGCAATACTCCTTCTGTAGGTAAGTATTATACAAAATATATACACTAGACACCAAAATCAGGTAAGTAAATAGTCATAGGATAGTGCAAACAATAGATAATACCATAGAATGCAATAGGAAGAAATAGGCCTTGGGGCAACACAAACCATATACTAAGAAAGTGGAATGCGAATCACAAATTCCCCCCTAGGCAAGAGTGGTATGTAGAGGGGCACTGGGAGTGTAAGAAAACCACAAAGGTTGGTAAAACACCCCACCCCAGAGCCCAGGAAAGTAGGAGTAAAGCACTGCAAGTTTCCTTAGGGCACACTAAAAGTTGTGAATAGAGTTATTGCAAGAACCAAGCAAGACTACAAGCAACAAATGGTGGATTCCTGGACCTGAAGACCTGAACAGAGAGGAAACCAAGTCCAGAAGTCGCAGAAGATTCCAGGAAGGACAGGAGCCCCTGCCAACCTAGAAGGTGGTGCAAAAGAGGATTCTCCGGTTGGAAGAAGTCTGCAGAAGAGCACCAAAGAAGATGGCTGTGGGTTCCTGCATGATGCAAATGATGTCCCACATGGAGATGTTGGACTCAGGCGAGTTGTAGTGCTGGATTAGTCCAACAAGCTTTGGTTCAAGCAATGTCTCGGATTGTGTCAAAATGGCGCTGCCTGGACCCAGGAGGGACCTGGGTGCCTCAACACAGACTGAGAAGGCAGAGGGGGCTCACAACACTGGAGGGAACCCACAGATGACCAGGCAGCACCCACAGAGGTCCTAGGACACAGGGACAAAGAAGGTGCAAATTCCAGTTGCTGCAGCACTACAAAAGAAGGTCCCACGCCGCGGGAGAACAACTCATCGAATTGAGTGTCACAGGATAGAGTGCTGGGGACCAGGGCCAGGCTGTGCATGAAGGATTCTTGCAAATAGTGCACAGAGGCCTCAGAAGGTGAAGATGATGTGGTGCACAGGGGTACTGTCGCAAACGGGGAAGGCAAGCTCTTACCTCCTCCAAATTTGGATAGCTGGACCTTAGGACAGTCTGTGCCAAAGGGGTTCCAAGGAGCACGCTCGTCATCAGGAGAGGATTCCCAGAGAACCTGTCGTCATCTTAGAAGGTGCCTGCTGGAGCAGGGAAGTGAATCTGTCACTCCACAGGAGATTTCTTTGGTCCTTCTGGTGCAGGGTGAAGACAGGGAGTCCCCAGAGTGTGCACACCATGGAAACCGTTGCAGTTGCTGGCTGGAGCTGAAGTTGTAGAGTTGCAGTAGCCTTTCTGGATACTTTGTTGCAGTTACAGCGGTTTCTGGAGCAGTCTGCAGTTGATCCGAGGTGAGAGGATGAAGCAGGAGTTGCAGAGGATTCCTGGTGGAAACTTGCAAGCCAAATCTGAAGAGAAACCCACAGGAGAGACCCTAAGTAGCCCTGAGAGGGGGATTGGCTACCTACCCAGGTATGCACCTATCAGGAGGGGTCCCTGACGTCACCTGTTGGCACTGGCCACTCAGAGATCTCCACAGTGTCCCCACACCTTGGAAAACAAGATGGCTAATGAAAGGGACACAATGCAGGAGCACTGGGCACCACCCCTGGAGTGGTGATTGACAGGGGAGTGGTCTCTCCCCTTCCCATTGTCCAGTTTCACGCCAGAGCAGGGACAGGGGGTCCCTGAACCGGTGTAGACTGGCTTATGCAAGGAGGGCACCATCTGTGCCCTGTAAAGCATTTCCAGAGGCTCTGGAAGGCTACCCCTCCCAAGCCTGTAACACCCTCCTCCCAAAGGAAATGCTCTGTTATGCCTTCCTGGGACTGGGCTTCTCAGACCCCAGGAGGGCAGAACCCTGTCTGTGAGGTGGCAGCAGGTGTAGCTGCAGTGCAAGCCTCAGAGAGCTGGTTTGGCAGTACTGGGGGTCCATGGTGGAGCCCACAGGATGCATTGGATTGGTTCCCCAATACCAGATTTGGAATGGGGGGACAATTCCATGATCCTAGACACCTTACATGGCCATATTCAGAGTTACCTTTGTGAAGCTACATATCGGTGTCGACCTATATGTAGTGCCTGTGTGCAATGGTGGCCCCACACTCACGAAGTCTGGGGATTTGGCCCTGGACTGTGTGGGGGCACCTTTGCTAGTGCAAGGGTGCCCTCATGCTTAGTAACTTTGCACCTTGCCTTCAGTAAATGAAGGTTAGACGTATAGGTGAATTATAAGTTACTTAAGTGCAGTGAAAATGGCTGTGAAATAGTGTGCGCACTATTTCATTCAGGCTGCCATGGCAGTCCTGTGAAATGGTTTGTCTGCGCTCCTTATGGGTGGCAAAAGAAATGCCGCTGCCCATAAGGATCTCCTGGAACCTCAATGCCCTGGGGACCTAGGTACCATATACTAGGGACTTATAAGGCGAGGTCCAGTGTGCCAATTGGAATTGGCGTATGAAGTCACTAATCTATAGTGACTAATTTGGAAGCAGAGAGAGCATAAACACTGAAGTTCTGGTTAGCAGAACGTCAGTGACACAGTTTAGCACTACTGACAACACACACAGTAGGCCACAAACTATGAGCACTGGGGTCCTGGCTAGCAGGATCCCAGTGAGACAGTAAAGAGACACTGACATAAACTCACAAACAAGCCAAAAGTGGGGGTAACCATGCTACAAAGAGGCTACTTCCTCACAGGTGTTGTCTGGGTGTATTGTGGGTGTGATGCATGTGTCACTGGGTGTTGTGGTGGTGTCTGTGGGAATGGTGGATGTGGTGTGTAGGTCAGTGGGATTGTCTGTTGAAATGGTGGCTGATGTGTTGTCTGTGGGTGAATGTTGAGTGCCTGCATGCCGGTGTGCCTGGTAGAGTTTGTGTCACTGTGTGCTGCTTGTGTGTGTTGAGGTTGGTGCATGCAGATGTGTCTGTGTGCTTAGGACAAGTAGGGGAATAGGGAATTTGGATAGGGAAGAGAGAGGATGTGGGAGGGAGGATTGGGGATTGATTGCTGTCATCATTGAGGAGGCCAGAGCCTGAAAAGATTTCTGTAGGCCAGACACCATTGAAATCATGAACACCATCCCCTCCGGCTCTCCATATGACCCCTGCACTCACCACATCCTCAACAAAGCAAGCTCCGTCATCGCACCCCAACTACGGAAGATCATCAACAGCTCCTTCGAGTCTGCCACCTTCGTGGAGAGCTGGAAACATGCCGAGATCAACGCACTCCTAAAAAAATCCAAGGTGGACCGAAAGGACCTCAAGAACTTACGGCCTATCGCCCTGCTCCCCTTCCCGGCAAAATTCATAGAGAAGGCTGTCAACAGACAACTAACCCACTTCCTCGAGGAAAACTGCACCCTGGACCCTTCCCAATCCTGATTCTGCAGCAACCACTGTACCGAAATCGCCCTCATCGCTGCCACCGACGGCATCAGAACCATACTGGACAAAGGTGAAACCTAGGCCCTCATCCTCCTGGACCTCTGAGCCACGTTCAACACCATCTGCCACCACACCCTAAGTTCACGCGTCAGCAATGCAGAAATCCGCAACATAGCCCTGGACTGGGCCACCTCCTTTCTCTCCTGCAGAACCCAGACAGTCCACCTCCCCCCATTCCGCTCGGAGGCCACCAAAATCATCGGCGCCGTACCCCTGGGTTCGTCCCTCAACCAGACCCTCTTCAACGTCTACATGGCCCTGCTTCCTAACATCACCTGATCCCACAACCTCAACATCATCACATACGCCGATGACCCCCAGCTGATCCTATCCCTCACCAAGGACTCCGCCAAGACCAACCTCCACGAAGGAATGAAGGCCATTGGCGAATGGATGCCTCAAACTCAATTCCGACAAGACTGAAGTCCTCATCTTCAGCTCCACCCCCTCCGCATGGGATGACTCCAGGTGCCCTGCCACTTTCGGAGCCGCTCCGACTCCCACCGACAACGCACGCAACCCAGGATTCATCTTGGACTCTCCATTATCCATGACCCAACAAGTCAATGCCATCTCCTCTTCCTGTTTCAACACCCTCCGCATGCTCCGAAAGATCTACAAATGGATACCCACCGAAACCAGAAGGACAGCCACCCAAGCCCTCGTAAGCAGCAAACTGGACTACAGCAATGTCCTCTACGCAGGAACCACGGCCAACCTGCAGAAGAGGCTGCACTGCATCCAGAACGCCTCTGCACGCCTCATCTTGGACATCCCCCGCCACTGCCACATCACAGACCACCTGAGAAACCTGCACTGGCTCCCAGTCAACAAAAGAATCACCTTCAAACTCCTCACCCACGCTCACAAAGCACTGCACAACACCGGACCAGAATACCTCAAAAGACAGCTCTCCTTCTACACCCCGACCCGGCATCTCCGCTCCGCCGACCTCGCCCTCACAAGCGTTCCACACGTCTGCAGAACTACAACCAGTGGTAGATTATTCTCGCACCTCGCCACCAAAATGTGGAACACTCTTCCAACCCACCTGCGCCAGACCAAAGATCTCCTTACCTTCAGGAAACTTCTCAAGACCTGGCTGTTTGAGCAGTGGGAAAACTCTCTCTTCCCCCCCCCTCCTCAGCGCCTTGAGAACCTCATGGGTGAGTAGGGCGCTTTGCAAATTCCTGATTGATTGATTGATTGACATGTCACTGTGAATGTCTTCCTGGAAAGCATTTGTCTAAAGTTGGCTTACCAACCCCTGGATGTTATTCACAATGGCAGTCTGTCCCCACTGAAGGCTATTGACCTCCTGATACTCCTCAGGAGGTCAATAGCCTTCTAACTCAGGGCAGCAGGAGTAACAGGGGCTGGCACTGAGGTAAGTAGGGCAAAGGAGATGCCCACCTTCTTAGGTGAGTTGGCATGGCCAATTGGATGGGGAGCAAAGAGGAATGGTGGCGCTAGGACTGGTGGTGGCGGACAAGGATGGGACAGGAACAGGTCCTGATGGGTCCCCCACCACTAGGGAGTGGCCATGGAGGTAGAATCTAAAGATGACGAGGTTGATCCTCTGTCCTCGGTGGCACTCCCCTCACCTTCCGGGCCACTGGGTCCCTCCATGTCGGTGGTGTCATGACTGGAGGTACAGTGGCCAGATGCTTCCCCACTTGGTTTCACCCTGTCTCCTTCACTTGCGTGGGATGATGCTCCAAATACAAAGGGGAAAAGGGTCTCCACATGTCCCTGATCACACCTAAACAAAAGCTGTGACTTACAAACAGTACCATGATGTCAAGTAGGCCCCAGCAACAAACTACTTCAAGGTGGCTCCTACATGAATCATACATATGCATGTATGTCATATGAACTGTCAACAGTTGCCCACAGAAAAATCAGGTCTCACATCTCCAATTCCATGGGAGAAGTTGTGCAATCATAATAACCATTGAACAAGTAGAAGACCATATCACCTTCAATGCTTTGCCTCATGGAGCATACCTGTTACCTGTTGTCATACAATAGTAGGCCAACTCCAAGTTCATTCCAACAGATCCCACACAAGGTCATGCAGACATCGATTTGTCACATACTCAATAACACAACAACAAGAAATGATGCTCCAAATCCTGCAATGTTGCTGACAGCAGTACAGTATCCTGAAGAAGGTGACATGGAAATACTCACGTCACACTGAAAACATATCAACAATGCACACTTCACCATGTGTCAATTGTCCTAATTGAGTCACGGAGGTAGTACTAATGTTGCTCAGATATACTACACATTTGGCAAGGATATGTACACTGTAGTCAAAATGTGCAAATTGACAGGGAGATATGTTGCTAAAATACATAACACAATGAAACAGCTAGCCCCCGGAAAATCACCACCACTACTATATGGCACCCCTTACAATGACAAACTCTGATTGCATCAGTAGAAGCCATTAGTTCTTTGAATATTGGAAAGACCTAGGGATTTACAAGAACTTGTAGAAGGCCCTGAACATCTTACCCAATGGGAAGCTACATCACTGTCTCCATTTTGGTCCTGCAAATCCAGATGTCCGTGAATGAATGGTTCTATCCAACCAAATATGATTCCAACAAAACTGCAAGTCACTCCATGATGTGTGCCAACAGTCAGGCAACAAATCTTTCCCATTTAACATGTGCAGTGCGCTTTGCCACTTGATGCCACATCAATGGCATGGAAATGGACATTGTGTGTAAAAACTCTAGTCCTACATGTCATATCTCTCATTGCTACTGAAGTTGTACATGCCAAATGACATGCAGTGACGGGTGAGAGTATGTGTGAGCCAACAATCAATGGTGAGACACTCCTGTCTGTGGCACCACATAAAATGTTGACCCATTGCATATGTCCAATTCCAAAGACAGGTTGGCATGCAACTATATGTGAGGGAATACAGAAATCTTCCTGTGAACACATGTACACGAAGCATGAAACAGCAGTGTACACATTTTGTTAAAAGAGAATGGGACATATACTAACATGTCAGCACAGGGAATTTTGGCAACAGTGAAACAGGGGCATAAATCATGTCACTGGACATTCACCACTTACCAAGGGAAAGTTTTGATCTGTAGCTGCACCCAAAGAACAATGTATGCTCTGTCACATATGTGATGCCACCTTCACATGTCAGACAGTAGTGAGGCACCAGCACTCATCATACACTGAAAACAAGTGGCCTCTTGGGAGCAGATACCAATTTACTCACTTAACCAGACACATGGCTGAGGACAGTGATCCATCACTTCATTTTCTTTGGACTGTAACACTGAGGAGTAGTGGTCTGTTGCATAGAATTTAGACCCACTACAACAACAAACCTTCTTTGATTGATCACTGTACAAAGCAATGGGGGTCATTACAACCCTGGAGGACGGTGTTAAAGCGGCGGTAAGACCGCCAACAGGCTGGCGGTCTTTTTTTTAGTATTATGACCATGGCGGTTACTGCCATGGTCATCCGCCGCTTCCCCGTTCTGCCCGCCAGGGTGGAGACGACCGCTGGGCTATAGACCTGGGTCTCCAGCCCGGCGGCCGTGACAATACCGCCGCCGGTATTGTGACCCGGCTTACCGCCGTGGATTTCCAGCGGTAGGAACCGCCATGAAATTCCTTCCCTGGTACTGATAGGGGTCTCCCCCACCCCCCACCCCCACCCGACTCCCTCCCCTACACCCCCCACCACCCCTGCCACCCCCCAAAGGTGGCAGGGCCCCCCTTCCCACCCCAACCCCGACATTACCTTACACATACACACCCGACACGCACGCAGGCACCACCAACACACATACACGCACACACACCGACATACATGCCAACATCCACACACACACTCAGACACGTACACCCACATTCACACATTCACGCACACATCCATACAGACATACATACAGACATGCACACATTTCTGAAACACGCAACACCCCCGCAAGCATACACGCACTCACACCCCCCTACACACACAGACGCACACCCCCATGCACCCACACAACACACAACACCCCCCCACCCCCCTCCCCTAACGGACGATCGACTTACCTGTTCCGTCGATCCGCCGGGAGGGGACGGGAGCCATGGGGGCAGCTCTGCCAACACCACACCGCCAACAGAACACCGCCGCGCAGAATCACAGGAAGTGATTAGCTCGGCGGGGTTCTGTTGGCGTGGCGGTGGAGGTGGAGCAACCTCCACTTCCCCGCCGCTCGCAAGTATGGCTGTTGGCGGCTCTCCGTCGGAAAAACGACAGAGGGCAGCCAACGGTCATAATACGCCGAGCGGCAAACCGCCACTACTGGCAGTCTTCCGCATGGCGGTCCCTCAGCGGTCTTGTTAAAAGACCGCCAAGGTTGTAATGACCACCAATGTGTTGTCCTCTGAGAGCAATTGTTTTGTGGATTGTACTCAGTTGTGATCTAGGTCCCTGGGATACTAGGCAAGGCACATCAATATGCACCAAATTACATATCTACACAAACAGTTACTCATCTTGTGTGTCACACATGGTCCATCCCCAGTCATCAGGAGGAGATGTCAGAACCTAACACATTAACTTGGCTGTGTGACAGGCAGTAATATGTCCTGTACTCATTGTGGCTGCTGTGCTCCCTGCAAATGCCCATCAAGTTCTGGGTATGCTACTGCCACAATGCGGGCCCCTAGGGAGGGTCATGCTTCGAGGTGTGCCCGCCCGCCTTGGGAGGACAGCCCTATCTGAATCTCTGAGATCTTCTGGCCCAGCACCTCAGGTCTTTCCGCCTCTTGCAACAGTGGGCCCTTTGCCGGCTATGGAACCCCAGGGTCTGCACCTCCTGGGCAATGGCTCTCCAAATCTCTTTCTTTTGATGGGTGTTTACCTACATGGATGCAAGAGACAAATCAAGCGATTACAAACACAAGTTTTTGATCAAATGGTTGTGTCACACACGTCAGAAACACCAAGCATAAAATGGGCAATTTGTCAACACACCACAAGTATGAAGCACATGCCAATAAGTACAGGGACATCTTTACACACTTTTGGATTCATCTGCAGACTAACCCACTAACCTGCTCAAGGCCTACAATGACTAAGCAAGCCTAATGACATCAGGTATTCGATGCTCCAGCAACATGTACTGTGATGTGAGCCACAATGAAACACCACACAGCAATGTGGTTTCTGAAGGGTAAACTCGTTAGGCCTGACTGGACAAACACATTTACACTCTGCAACACTGACTCAATGCATACAGTCCCTACAGACAACTATCATAGTACAGACTTCACCCTTATACTTGAGTGACAATGAAAGGGCTTGGCATGGTGGGCACGGAAAGTATCTTCCCTGTACATGTGTGGACATGTGGCCTAGCAAATGCAGACTCATGTCACTTCAGAGTAGGTTTCGGTGGTATGTACCTGTACCACAAAACACTCCTTTAAACATATGTTTCTAACCTACAAAGAGAACAACTTAGCGAGTTGAGTGTCACAGGATGGAGTGCTGTGGACCTGGGCGAGGCTGTGCACGAAGGAATTCTTCAAATAGTGCACAGAGGCCTCAGGAGGTGAAGAAGACGCAGTACACAGGGCTACCATCACTCTCAGGGAAGGCAAGCTCCTATCTCCTCCAAATTGCGTCAGCAGGACCTCAGGATAGCCTATGTCAATGGGGTCCACCCTATGTGTCCTTAGAAGCATGCTCGTCGCTGTGAGAGGAGTCCAAGGGTACCAGTCATCATCTTGGATCTGTCATCCCACAGGATATTTCTTCGGCTCTTCTGGTGCAGGATGAAGACGGGAAGTCCCCAGAGCGTGCACACCGTGGAACTGTTGCAGTTGCTGGCTGGAGCTGAAGTTGCAGAAGAAAAGTATCCCTTGTGGATACTTTATTGCTGTTACAGCGGTTCCTGGAGCAGGCTGCAGTTGATCCGAGGTCAGAGGGTGAAGTAGTAGTTGCATAGGATTGCTGAAGAAAACATGCAAGCAGAATCTGAAGAGAACCCACAGGATAGACCATAAATAGCCCTGAGAGGGGGATTGCTACCTCATCAGGTAAGAACCTATCAGGAGGGGTCTCTGACGTCACCTGCAGGCACTGGATACTCAGAGCCCTCCTGAGTGCCCCCACACCTTGCAAAGCAAGATGGCTGAAGTCTTGGACACACTGGAGGAGCTCTGAGCACCACCCCTGGGGTGGTGATGAACAGGGTAGTGGTCACTCCCCTTTCCTTTGTCCAGTTTTGCACCAGAGCAGGGGACAATGGGTCCCTGAACCAGTGTAGACTGGTTTATGCAAGGAGGGCACCATCTGTGCCCTTCATAGCATTTCCAGAGGTTGGGGGAGGCAACCCCTCCCCAGCCTGTAACACCTATTTCCAAAGGGAGAGGGTGTTACACCATGCTCTCAGAGGAAATGCTTTGTTCTGCCTTTTTGAGACTGAGCTACTCAGATCCCAGGAGGTCATAACCCTGTCTGTGAGGTGGCAGCAGCTGTAGCTGCAGTGCAAGCCTCAGAGAACTGGTTTGGCATTACTGGGGGTCCATTCTGGAACCCCCAGGATGCATGGAATTGGCTCCCCAATACCAGATTTGGAATGGGGGGATTGATCTTAGACATGTTACATGGCCATATTCGGAGTTACCATTGTGAAGCTACATATAGGTATTGACCTCTATGCAGTGCACGCGGGTAATGGCGTCCCGCACTCACAAAGTCCTGGGAAATGGCCCTGAACTATGTGGGGGCACCTTTGCTAGTGCAAGGGTTCCCTCACACTTAATAACTTTGCACCTAACCTTCAGCAAGTGAGGGTTAGACATATAGGTGACTTATAAGTTACTTAAGTGCAGTGAAAATGGCTGTGAAATAGTGTGTGCACTATTTCACGCAGGCTGCAATGGTAGGCCTGTGCAAGAGTTTGTCTGAGCTCCCTATGGGTGGCAAAATAAATGCTTCAGCCCATATGGATCTCCTGGAACCCCAATGCCCTGGGTACGTAGGTACCATATACTAGGGACTTATTAGGGGGGTCCAGTGTGCCAATTGAAATTGGTAAATGAAGTCACTAGCCTACAGTGACAAATTTAAAAGCAGAGAGAGCAGAAGCACTGAGGTTCTGGTTAGCAGAGCCTCAGTGACACAGTCAAGCACTATACAGACACACACATTAGGCCATAAACTATGAGCACTGGGGTCCTGACCAGCAGGATCCCAGTGAGACAGGCAAAAATCTACTGACATACAGGTACAAGTGGGGGTACAGAAGATGGTACTTTCCTACACAACCCCCCCTAAACGAGGGACAATAAGGCTAACCTTTCCCAGATGAGTCTTCATTGTCTAAGTGGAAATATCTGGAGAGTGTAACTGCATTGGAGTGGGTACTCCCAGGTCTATGTTCTACTGTATAGTCCATCCCCTGTAGGGAAATGGACCACCTCAACAATTTAGGGTTTTCACCTTTCATTTGTTTAAGCCATAATAGAGGTTTGTGGTCTGTCTGAACAATGAAGTGAGTCCCAGAAAAGTAAGGTATCAGCTTCTTCAGTGCCCAGACCACAGCAAAGACCTCCCTCTCTATGGCAGACCAACACTTTTCTCTAGGGATCAACCTTCTGCTAATGGAAGCAACAGGTTGATCCTGGCCCTCTGAGTTCAGGTGTGATAGTACATCCCCTACCCCTAATTCAGAACCATCTGTTTGAACAACAATTTTTTTGGAGCAGTTTGGGCTCTTTAAGACAGGTGCAGAGCACATTGCCTGCTTAAGCTCCTCGAAAGCTTTCTGACAGTTAGCTGTCCACAATACCCTTTTAGGCATCGTTTTGCTGGTGAGGTCATTAAGAGGGGCTGCAATGGAGCCATAGTTCTTAATGAACCTCCTGTAATACCCAGTGAGACCTAAGAAGGCTCTGACCTGGGTCTGAGTAGTAGGGTGAGCCAGTCCATAATGGTCTGAATCTTCCCCTGTAGTGGTGCAATCTGTTCTCCACCTACCAGGTGGCCCAGATAAACCACTTTCCCCTGCCCTATCTGGCACTTTGAAGCCTTGATAGTTAGGCCTGCCTTTTGCAGGGCCTCCAAAACTTTCCAGAGGTGGACCAGGTGATCATCCCAGGTGGAGCTAAAGACAGCAATATCATCCAAATATGCTGCACTAAAAGCTTCCAAACCTTGGAGGACTGTATCCACCAGCCTCTGAAAAGTGACAGGTGCATTTTTCAAACCAAAGGGCATAACTGTGAATTGATAATGCCCTCCTATGGTAGAAAATGCAGTTTTTGCTTTAGCATCTTCTGACATTTTGATCTGCCAATACCCTGCAGTCAAATCAAAAGTGCTTAGATACTTGGCAGATGCCAGTGTATCTATTAGCTCATTTGCCCTGGGTATAGGGTGAGCATCTGTTTTGGTTCCTGTATTGAGACCCCTATAGTCCACACAAAACCGCATTTCTCCCTTATCTTCTTTGGTATGCGGTTTGGGGACAAGCACCCCTGGGCTCCCCCAGGGGCTATCAGAGGGCTCAATAGCTCCCAGGTCTAACATTTTCTGAACTTCAGCTTTTATGCAATCTCTGACATGGTCAGGTTACCTGTAAATTTTACATTTGACAGGTAAACTGTCTCCAGTGTCAATTGTATGTTCACACCAAGTAGTTGTACCAGCTGTGAGTAAGAAGAGTTCAGAAAACTGATCAAGGAGATTTTCACAGTCTTCCTTCTGCTTCAGTGTTGGAGAAGAGATCATGGAGAGGGTCACTCTCTTCTTCCTGTCCCTCATCTGTAGCCATGAGTAGGGTTAAGTCAGCCCTGTCATAGTAAGACTTTAGGCGACTGACATAAAGCACCCTAAGGGGGCTTCTGGCAGTACCCAGGTCCACCAGGTAGGTGACCTCACCTTTCTTTTCTACAATTTGATGGGGTCCACTCCATTTGTCCTGGAGTGCTCTTGGGGCCACAGGATCCAATACCCACACCTTCTGTCCTGGGTGGTACTCTGTCAGGACAGCCTTCTGGTCAAACCATTGCTTTTGTAGCTCTTGGCTGGCCTGAAGGTTTTTGCTAGCCTTTTTCATGTACTCAGGCCAAGTATATAGTCCACAATGTCTTGTTTTGGAGCTTTTAAAGGTTGTTCCCAACCCTCCTTAACAAGAGCAAGGGGACCCCTAACAGGGTGACCAAATAGGAGTTCAAAGGGGCTATAGCCCACTCGTTATTGGGGTCCTCCCTGTAGGCGAAAAGAAGTCATCTCCTTCTGAGTTTTTCAGAGTCCCATAATCATACCTTTGAGAGTTTTATTAAACCTCTCAACCAGTCCGTTAGTTTTCTGGATGATAAGGCTGGTGAACTTGTAGGTAACACCACACTCCTTCCACATTGCTTTTAGGCATACAGACATGAAGTTACTACCTCTGTCTGACACAACTTCCTTGGGGAAGCCCACCCTGGAAAAGATTCCCAGGAGGGCCTTTGCAGGAGCTGGAATGGTCCTTAAGGGGATAACTTATGGGTACCTTGTGGCATGGTCCACCACCAGAAGGATAAATCTATTGCCAGAAGCTGTTGGAGGGTCGAGGGGGGCAACAATATCAACCCCAACCCTTTCAAAGGGCACCCCACCCACTGGCAGTGGGATCAAGGAGGCCTTTGGGGTGCCACCAGTCTTGCCACTGGCTTGGCAGGTGACACAGGAGCGACAAAACTCCTTTGTGTCTTGTGAAAATGTGGAACATATCTGTCCTGTGTTTTACTCTGGCCTAAATGCCCAGCTAAAGGGATGTCATGAGCCAGATTTAGGAGGAATACCCTGTACTGAAGGGGGATGACTATTCTCCTGGTGGGACCAGGTCTAGGGTCCCTTGATTCAGTATAAAGGAGATTATTCTCCCAATAAACTCTGTGTGTGTCAGTGACATCACCATTTTGCTGCTTGACAGCTTGCTGTCTGAGGCCCTCCAATGTGGGACAGGTTTGCTGTGCCACACTCAGCTCTTCCCTTGGAGGCCCCCCTGCACCCAAAAGCTCAGCTGTATCAGCTTCCAGCTCCCCTTGTGTAGGTTCTGTACAGGGAGAAAATTCCTCTTCCTCAAAAGGGGAATCATCTGTGGAGGGAGGGATAGTGTACAAGGGTTTGCCCTTCTTAACCCTAGTTTTTGGGAGCACTTGGGGCCAGATGTAGGAAACGTTTTGCATGGCGCAAACTGTGAAATTCGCAGTTTGCTCCATGCAAAATGCGCATTGCGATGCACATTCCCATTTTGCGAGTCGGTAACTTGGTTACTGACTCGCAAAATGGGAATGCGACTCGCAAATAGGAAGGGGTGTTCTCCTTCCTATTTGCGATTCGCATCGCGATGCAGAATTACTTTGTGACCGAGAACGCGGTCGCAAAGCAATTCGCAGTTAGCACCCATGTGAAGTGGGTGCTTGCTGCTCACCCATTCGCAAAAGGGAAGTGGCCTCCACCAACACACATACACGCACACACACCGACATACATGCCAACATCCACACACACACTCAGACACGTACACCCACATTCACACATTCACGCACACATCCATACAGACATACATACAGACACGCACACATTTCTGAAACACGCAACACCCCCGCAAGCATACACGCACTCACACCCCCCTACACACACAGACGCACACCCCCATGCACCCACACAACACACAACACCCCCCCCACCCCCCTCCCCTAACGGACGATCGACTTACCTGTTCCGTCGATCCGCCGGGAGGGGACGGGAGCCATGGGGGCAGCTCTGCCAACACCACACCGCCAACAGAACACCGCCGCGCAGAATCACAGGAAGTGATTAGCTCGGCGGGGTTCTGTTGGCGTGGCGGTGGAGGTGGAGCAACCTCCACTTCCCCGCCGCTCGCAAGTATGGCTGTTGGCGGCTCTCCGTCGGAAAAACGACAGAGGGCAGCCAACGGTCATAATACGCCGAGCAGCAAACCGCCACTACTGGCAGTCTTCCGCATGGCGGTCCCTCAGCGGTCTTGTTAAAAGACCGCCAAGGTTGTAATGACCACCAATGTGTTGTCCTCTGAGAGCAATTGTTTTGTGGATTGTACTCAGTTGTGATCTAGGTCCCTGGGATACTAGGCAAGGCACATCAATATGCACCAAATTACATATCTACACAAACAGTTACTCATCTTGTGTGTCACACATGGTCCATTCCCAGTCATCAGGAGGAGATGTCAGAACCTAACACATTAACTTGGCTGTGTGACAGGCAGTAATATGTCCTGTACTCATTGTGGCTGCTGTGCTCCCTGCAAATGCCCATCAAGTTCTGGGTATGCTACTGCCACAATGCGGGCCCCTAGGGAGGGTCATGCTTCGAGGTGTGCCCGCCCGCCTTGGGAGGACAGCCCTATCTGAATCTCTGAGATCTTCTGGCCCAGCACCTCAGGTCTTTCCGCCTCTTGCAACAGTGGGCCCTTTGCCGGCTATGGAACCCCAGGGTCTGCACCTCCTGGGCAATGGCTCTCCAAATCTCTTTCTTTTGATGGGTGTTTACCTACATGGATGCAAGAGACAAATCAAGCGATTACAAACACAAGTTTTTGATCAAATGGTTGTGTCACACACGTCAGAAACACCAAGCATAAAATGGGCAATTTGTCAACACACCACAAGTATGAAGCACATGCCAATAAGTACAGGGACATCTTTACACACTTTTGGATTCATCTGCAGACTAACCCACTAACCTGCTCAAGGCCTACAATGACTAAGCAAGCCTAATGACATCAGGTATTCGATGCTCCAGCAACATGTACTGTGATGTGAGCCACAATGAAACACCACACAGCAATGTGGTTTCTGAAGGGTAAACTCGTTAGGCCTGACTGGACAAACACATTTACACTCTGCAACACTGACTCAATGCATACAGTCCCTACAGACAACTATCATAGTACAGACTTCACCCTTATACTTGAGTGACAATGAAAGGGCTTGGCATGGTGGGCACGGAAAGTATCTTCCCTGTACATGTGTGGACATGTGGCCTAGCAAATGCAGACTCATGTCACTTCAGAGTAGGTTTCGGTGGTATGTACCTGTACCACAAAACACTCCTTTAAACATATGTTTCTAACCTACAAAGAGAACAACTTAGCGAGTTGAGTGTCACAGGATGGAGTGCTGTGGACCTGGGCGAGGCTGTGCACAAAGGAATTCTTCAAATAGTGCACAGAGGCCTCAGGAGGTGAAGAAGACGCAGTACACAGGGCTACCATCACTCTCAGGGAAGGCAAGCTCCTATCTCCTCCAAATTGCGTCAGCAGGACCTCAGGATAGCCTATGTCAATGGGGTCCACCCTATGTGTCCTTAGGAGCATGCTCGTCGCTGTGAGAGGAGTCCAAGGGTACCAGTCATCATCTTGGATCTGTCATCCCACAGGATATTTCTTCGGCTCTTCTGGTGCATAATGAAGACGGGAAGTCCCCAGAGCGTGCACACCGTGGAACTGTTGCAGTTGCTGGCTGGAGCTGAAGTTGCAGAAGAAAAGTATCCCTTGTGGATACTTTATTGCTGTTACAGCGGTTCCTGGAGCAGGCTGCAGTTGATCCGAGGTCAGAGGGTGAAGTAGTAGTTGCATAGGATTGCTGAAGAAAACATGCAAGCAGAATCTGAAGAGAACCCACAGGATAGACCATAAATAGCCCTGAGAGGAGGATTGCTACCTCATCAGGTAAGAACCTATCAGGAGGGGTCTCTGACGTCACCTGCAGGCACTGGATACTCAGAGCCCTCCTGAGTGCCCCCACACCTTGCAAAGCAAGATGGCTGAAGTCTTGGACACACTGGAGGAGCTCTGAGCACCACCCCTGGGGTGGTGATGAACAGGGTAGTGGTCACTCCCCTTTCCTTTGTCCAGTTTTGCACCAGAGCAGGGGACAAGGGGTCCCTGAACCAGTGTAGACTGGTTTATGCAAGGAGGGCACCATCTGTGCCCTTCATAGCATTTCCAGAGGTTGGGGGAGGCAACCCCTCCCCAGCCTGTAACACCTATTTCCAAAGGGAGAGGGTGTTACACCATGCTCTCAGAGGAAATGCTTTGTTCTGCCTTTTTGAGACTGAGCTACTCAGATCCCAGGAGGTCATAACCCTGTCTGTGAGGTGGCAGCAGCTGTAGCTGCAGTGCAAGCCTCAGAGAACTGGTTTGGCATTACTGGGGGTCCATTCTGGAACCCCCAGGATGCATGGAATTGGCTCCCCAATACCAGATTTGGAATGGGGGGACAATTCCATGATCTTAGACATGTTACATGGCCATATTCGGAGTTACCATTGTGAAGCTACATATAGGTATTGACCTCTATGCAGTGCACGCGGGTAATGGCGTCCCGCACTCACAAAGTCCTGGGAAATGGCCCTGAACTATGTGGGGGCACCTTTGCTAGTGCAAGGGTTCCCTCACACTTAATAACTTTGCACCTAACCTTCAGCAAGTGAGGGTTAGACATATAGGTGACTTATAAGTTACTTAAGTGCAGTGAAAATGGCTGTGAAATAGTGTGTGCACTATTTCACGCAGGCTGCAATGGTAGGCCTGTGCAAGAGTTTGTCTGAGATCCCTATGGGTGGCAAAATAAATGCATCAGCCCATATGGATCTCCTGGAACCCCAATGCCCTGGGTACGTAGGTACCATATACTAGGGACTTATTAGGGGGGTCCAGTGTGCCAATTGAAATTGGTAAATGAAGTCACTAGCTTACAGTGACAAATTTAAAAGCAGAGAGAGCAGAAGCACTGAGGTTCTGGTTAGAAGAGCCTCAGTGACACAGTCAAGCACTATACAGCCACACACATTAGGCCATAAACTATGAGCACTGGGGTCCTGACCAGCAGGATCCCAGTGAGACAGGCACAAATCTACTGACATACAGGTACAAGTGGGGGTACAGAAGATGGTACTTTCCTACACAACCCCCCCTAAACGAGGGACAATAAGGCTAACCTTGCCCAGATGAGTCTTCATTGTCTAAGTGGAAATATCTGGAGAGTGTAACTGCATTGGAGTGGGTACTCCCAGGTCTATGTTCTACTGTATAGTCCATCCCCTGTAGGGAAATGGACCACCTCAACAATTTAGGGTTTTCACCTTTCATTTGTTTAAGCCATAATAGAGGTTTGTGGTCTGTCTGAACAATGAAGTGAGTCCCAGACAAGTAAGGTATCAGCTTCTTCAGTGCCCAGACCACAGCAAAGACCTCCCTCTCTATGGCAGACCAACACTTTTCTCTAGGGATCAACCTTCTGCTAATGGAAGCAACAGGTTGATCCTGGCCCTCTGAGTTCAGTTGTGATAGTACATCCCCTACCCCTAATTCAGAACCATCTGTTTGAACAACAATTTTTTTGGAGCAGTTTGGGCTCTTTAAGACAGGTGCAGAGCACATTGCCTGCTTAAGCTCCTCGAAAGCTTTCTGACAGTTAGCTGTCCACAATACCCTTTTAGGCATCGTTTTGCTGGTGAGGTCATTAAGAGGGGCTGCAATGGAGCCATAGTTCTTAATGAACCTCCTGTAATACCCAGTGAGACCTAAGAAGGCTCTGACCTGGGTCTGAGTAGTAGGGTGAGCCAGTCCATAATGGTCTGAATCTTCCCCTGTAGTGGTGCAATCTGTTCTCCACCTACCAGGTGGCCCAGATAAACCACTTTCCCCTGCCCTATCTGGCACTTTGAAGCCTTGATAGTTAGGCCTGCCTTTTGCAGGGCCTCCAAAACTTTCCAGAGGTGGACCAGGTGATCATCCCAGGTGGAGCTAAAGACAGCAATATCATCCAAATATGCTGCACTAAAAGCTTCCAAACCTTGGAGGACTGTATCCACCAGCCTCTGAAAAGTGACAGGTGCATTTTTCAAACCAAAGGGCATAACTGTGAATTGATAATGCCCTCCTATGGTAGAAAATGCAGTTTTTGCTTTAGCATCTTCTGACATTTTGATCTGCCAATACCCTGCAGTCAAATCAAAAGTGCTTAGATACTTGGCAAATGCCAGTGTATCTATTAGCTCATTTGCCCTGGGTATAGGGTGAGCATCTGTTTTGGTTCCTGTATTGAGACCCCTATAGTCCACACAAAACCGCATTTCTCCCTTATCTTCTTTGGTATGCGGTTTGGGGACAAGCACCCCTGGGCTCCCCCAGGGGCTATCAGAGGGCTCAATAGCTCCCAGGTCTAACATTTTCTGAACTTCAGCTTTTATGCAATCTCTGACATGGTCAGGTTACCTGTAAATTTTACATTTGACATGTAAACTGTCTCCAGTGTCAATTGTATGTTCACACCAAGTAGTTGTACCAGCTGTGAGTAATAAGAGTTCAGAAAACTGATCAAGGAGATTTTCACAGTCTTCCTTCTGCTTCAGTGTTGGAGAAGAGATCATGGAGAGGGTCACTCTCTTCTTCCTGTCCCTCATCTGTAGCCATGAGTAGGGTTAAGTCAGCCCTGTCATAGTAAGACTTTAGGCGACTGACATAAAGCACCCTAAGGGGGCTTCTGGCAGTACCCAGGTCCACCAGGTAGGTGACCTCACCTTTCTTTTCTACAATTTGATGGGGTCCACTCCATTTGTCCTGGAGTGCTCTTGGGGCCACAGGCTCCAATACCCACACCTTCTGTCCTGGGTGGTACTCTGTCAGGACAGCCTTCTGGTCAAACCATTGCTTTTGTAGCTCTTGGCTGGCCTGAAGGTTTTTGCTAGCCTTTTTCATGTACTCAGGCCAAGTATATAGTCCACAATGTCTTGTTTAGGAGCTTTTAAAGGTTGTTCCCAACCCTCCTTAACAAGAGCAAGGGGACCCCTAACAGGGTGACCAAATAGGAGTTCAAAGGGGCTATAGCCCACTCATTATTGGGGTCCTCCCTGTAGGCGAAAAGAAGTCATCTCCTTCTGAGTTTTTCAGAGAGTCCCATAATCATACCTTTGAGAGTTTTATTAAACCTCTCAACCAGTCCGTTAGTTTTCTGGATGATAAGGCTGGTGAACTTGTAGGTAACACCACACTCCTTCCACATTGCTTTTAGGCATACAGACATGAAGTTACTACCTCTGTCTGACACAACTTCCTTGGGGAAGCCCACCCTGGAAAAGATTCCCAGGAGGGCCTTTGCAGGAGCTGGAATGGTCCTTAAGGGGATAACTTATGGGTACCTTGTGGCATGGTCCACCACCAGAAGGATAAATCTATTGCCAGAAGCTGTTGGAGGGTCGAGGGGGGCAACAATATCAACCCCAACCCTTTCAAAGGGCACCCCACCCACTGGCAGTGGGATCAAGGAGGCCTTTGGGGTGCCACCAGTCTTGCCACTGGCTTGGCAGGTGACACAGGAGCGACAAAACTCCTTTGTGTCTTGTGAAAATGTGGAACATATCTGTCCTGTATTTTACTCTGGCCTAAATGCCCAGCTAAAGGGATGTCATGAGCCAGATTTAGGAGGAATACCCTGTACTGAAGGGGGATGACTATTCTCCTGGTGGGACCAGGTCTAGGGTCCCTTGATTCAGTATAAAGGAGATTATTCTCCCAATAAACTCTGTGTGTGTCAGTGACATCACCATTTTGCTGCTTGACAGCTTGCTGTCTGAGGCCCTCCAATGTGGGACAGGTTTGCTGTGCCACACTCAGCTCTTCCCTTGGAGGCCCCCCTGCACCCAAAAGCTCAGCTGTATCAGCTTCCAGCTCCCCTTGTGTAGGTTCTGTACAGGGAGAAAATTCCTCTTCCTCAAAAGGGGAATCATCTGTGGAGGGAGGGATAGTGTACAAGGGTTTGCCCTTCTTAACCCTAGTTTTTGGGAGCACTTGGGGCCAGATGTAGGAAAGTTTTGCATGGCGCAAACTGTGAAATTCGCAGTTTGCTCCATGCAAAACGCGCATCGCGATGCACATTCCCATTTTGCGAGTCGGTAACTTGGTTACTGACTCGCAAAATGGGAATGCGACTCGCAAATAGGAAGGGGTGTTCTCCTTCCTATTTGCGATTCGCATCGCGATGCAGAATTACTTTGTGACCGAGAACGCGGTCGCAAAGCAATTCGCAGTTAGCACCCATGTGAAGTGGGTGCTTGCTGCTAACCCATTCGCAAAAGGGAAGTGGTCCCCATGGGACCCCTTCCCCTTTGTGAATGGCTCTAAAAATATTTTTTCAGAGCAGGCAGTGGTCCTATGGACCACTGCCTACTCTGAAAAAATGAAACCAAATGGTTTCATTTTCTCAAGTGTATTGCAACTCGTTTTCCTTTAAGGAAAACGGGCTGCAATACCAAAAAAAAAAAAAAACTGCTTTATTAACAAAGCAGTCACAGACATGGAGGTCTGCTGTCTCCAGCAGCCCACCATCCCTATGAGTACAGGGAATCGCAAGGGGGTCGCAAATTGCGACCCACCTCATTATATATTAATGAGGTGGGTCTTTGCGACCCTCTTGCGATTCGCAGATGGTGTCAGGGACACCCTCCTGCATATGGGATTGCGAGTCACAAATTGCGAGTCGCTCCGACTCGCAATTTGCGAGTCGCAATCCCATTTCTTCCTACATCTGGCTCTTGGTCCATTATTCCAGGATCCAAGTTTCCCTGTCCTCTTTGCTTCTTAGCCTGAGCCCTGGGAAGAGCAAATATATTCCCAGGAATGCCCAGCATTGCTGCATGGGCCACCAACTCCACTTCAGCCCAAGCTGAAATCTCCAAATCATTGCCTAGCAGACATTCTACAGGTAAATCAGTGGCTACAGGTAAATCAGTGGCTACCACAACTTTCTTTGGACCAGTAACCCCCCCAGTTGAGATTCACAACAGCCATGGGGTGGCTTACAGTGTTGCTATGGGCGTCTGTCACTTGGTACTGGTGACCAAGTAGGTGCTGCTCAGGGGCAACCAGTTTTTCCATCACCATGGTGACACTGGCACCTGTGTCCATGTAGGCCTCAACCTGAACACCATTAATCAGGGGTACCTGCTTGTACTTATCCAAATTAAGGGGACAAGCAACTAAAGTGGCTAGGTCAATGCCACCTTCAGAAACTAAAACAGCCTCAGTGATCTCCCTAACTAGACCAACCCCATTACCAATGGTGAGCCCAGCTACACCCTTTGATTGGCTATTAGTAGTGTTTGTCCCACCACCACTGCTATTACTAGGGGCACTAGTGGTTGCAGTTGGGGTTGTGGTGGTGGGAGGTTTGATGTTTTGTTTTGGGCAATGACTGTCAGTTGCCAATGGCCTTTGGCTTCACACATATAACACCAAGGTTTCATATCTTTGTGAGAAGAGGATTTGGACCCACCACCCCCAGAGGATTTTTGTGGGCCTGATGAAGACTCCGATGCTTTTTTATCTTTGTCCCCACCCTTGTCATGTGACTTACCATCCTTCTTCTTGGCATCCTTGTCACCCCCTATATGAGGTTTTCTGCTCATCCTTGTTCTGGCCCATTTGTCTGCCTTCTTTCCCAATTCTTGGGGATAAGTCAGGTCTGAGTCCACAAGATACTGATGTAACAAGTCAGACACACAATTATTCACAATATGCTCTCTCAGAATAAAGTTATACACACTTTCATAGTCTGTCACCTTACTGCCATTTAACCAACCTTCTAGGGCCTTCACAGAACAATCTACAAAGTGTGTCCAGTCCTGTGATGACTCCTTTCTGGTCTCTCTGAACTTAAGTCTGTACTGATCAGTGGTTAAGCCCAGACCATCCAAGAGTGCATTTTTTCATAATTCTATAGTTATCTGCATCATCCTCTCTGACAATAAGAAGTCTGTCTCTCCCCTTGCCAGAGAAGGATAACCACTGTACATGAGTGACCCTCTGAACTTTACAGGCCCTCTCAAGTGCAGCAAACCACTTGTAGATGTCATCACCATCCTTGTAAGGAGGGTCAACTTTGTGCAGATTTCTAGAGTCAAATGAAGGTTCCCTAACATTTGAATTTCTAAAACTGCTGCTGCCACCATGGGGAACTAACCCCAAACCCTGCCTCTCTTTCTCCACAGCCAGGGATTCCCTATCTAAGGCCAACTGTTGCTGCATTAGCCTCAGTCTGGCGCTCAGTCATGCCTCCTCTAACCTCAGCTTTCTCAATTCTCTATCTAGGTACTGGTTTGCAGGGTTAGAATTGTGGGATGCCTCTGAGACAGAGGTAACGTGTGAGTGTGCAGAGGTAGATCTATCTCTAACAGGGGCCACTCTAGTGATCTGGCCTATAGGGGTGAAGGGAGCCCTACTTGTGTGTGAACCCTTCCCACTACCAGTTGTACTAAGTGACTTATTGACAGCGGGGATGTTGAAATGGGCACCGCGGGAGTGCGGCCGCATTGGTGGCCGCACAGCGGTTACAACTTGCTTGCCGCCCGCCAATGTTGTAATGAGGCCCTATATTCCTTTTAGAATAATGCATTTTCCTTTCAGTACCTTATATTCATTTCAAGCTGTCATATTCATTCCAATGTGTGTCATATTCCTCTTGGCATATGTCAGTCATTTAAAAAAATGTCTCATTCTTTTTGATAAATATTGTATGTGTTTCAGTGATTGCTTTATTATTTAGAGTGAGGGCCATATTTATTTCAGTATGATTAATATATATTTCAGTATATCTCTTATTCAATTCTGAGTGTGAGTTGTTCATAATAATTCACTAAGTAGCATATTCACTTTGCCTGTTTTCATATTTGTTTTGGTTCAAGTCAGATTCACTCTGCCAGGTATCATATTTATTTTGACCCATAGTACATTCATTCTGGTGTATGTCATATTCATTTTACAACACGCTATGTATTCCAGGAGGTGTCCTATATAGGGAGCTGTAATTTTGACATGAACGGCTTCCCGTAGAAAAGTGACTGCATTACAATCCTTATTACATCTGGCGCTATATGTTAGAAAATTTCCGAGGGTACCTTAATTCTAAGATGTGACTTGTGGTTTTAGAAATGCACCCCAGTCGATCACTGCATCACATTTTGGAGTCAATGGTGAAGGTACAATTCCATACATCCTGTAGAAATAAAGGAAATGAATCCAAACCGCCTTACTTTCCAATGACACATTATGCGAGATGAGTTTATTAAATCTTGCTGAGATATAACCATGGTATCGTTTGGGAATGTGCATTGTAAGGCGAAGAGGCAAGTTAACAGGCACATTCTCTGACCCACTGTTAAGAAAGAAAGACTCATGTTTTTTCAATGGCGTCTTGAATCTGAAACCTGTATTACTAGTTGGAGATGTAACAACTTGACACATTCTGAAAAGTATTTTTGAGAGAAAATTTAACAAGTATATAATTTTAATGTGGCTTTGCAGTTGACACTACGCTACATAACAATATGATTGTATCACAGCTAGTTACACAATCGAATTAACCGGTTGAAGAGAGATTAGTATAACACACTTATATGAGGGTGATTTTGATATCAAAGTTCAGAGCTGTGATTTTTCATACTCTTTGACCTACTGATTTCAAAGCAGATGTAATCATTGTTCAATCAGAAGCATATTTATAATGACGAAGAACGTAATAGCAGCAGAAGGTTCACAGTAAAAACTTTTAGAAATGGGCACAAGTTCCCCACGAGTCTAAGCAAAGGAATTATATGTACATCTGACGATCTTTTTAATGTACTGATTTATCGAAACTAATCTACTAGAAAATAAACACCCGGATGCTTTTATAAACATCTTATGTCAAATGTTATGACCTCTGACTGTGGCCCAATGTCAGGAAGGTACAAATTATGATCTCTCAATTGACCTCATGCTTCAGAGAAGCAGTTTCATGGTTGCAAAGATATAAACAGAAATGACCTTATTTCAAGGCTGGTGGCACTCAGCTGCGACCGGCCCACTAAGTTTAAGGCTCTTTGTCCTATCTGCAGGTATTTTTCCTGTGCTTAACGAAAGTGATGCCACGCCTGTCATGGTGGATATGCTGTCACCTAAGTAAGACATTTCCAATGACAGACCATGAAAGATGGTGTCTTCTTTCTAAAATAACAATGTCCTCCTCACACTTTTCTCTGAGCGCATGAGGGCATTTCTTGGCTTTTTCTATCCAGAGATGCAATGGTTGACGTGGTCGTCGTGGCCAGTATGGATGCTGAAATAAATGGGGTCAGAGGGTCTGTACTAAATAGGTGGTCTTGTGACTCCATTCCTACTGGTATCAGGTCCACATGAAATATTCCTGCTGCTTTGCTATCATGAAACCCATGTTTCTCCCATCTCAAAATGAGGTGGGGAATATAGAGGGGAGGGCTTTCTTCTGAAGGAGGGACAAAGATTTTCCAAGGAGTGTTTGGGGCTGAATATCCAAAACAATGGCCCTCATTTCAACCTTGGCGATTTGAAACCGCCGGGTGACCGCCAATGCGGCCGCACTCCCGCGGGGCCTATTTGGAGATCCCCGCTGGCCCAGCGGGGATCTCAGCCGCAACACGGTTGCCGGCTCCAAATGGAGCCGGCGGTGTTGCGGCTGTGCGACGGGTGCAGTTGCACCCGTCGTGCTTTTCACTGTCTGCTATGCAGACGTGAAAAGCTGAATTGGGCAGTGCAGGGGCCCCCAGGGGCCCCGCAACTCCCCTTTCCGCCAGCCTTTTCATGGCGGTTCAAATTGCCATGAAAAGGCTGGCAGGAGGGGGACTCGTAATCCCCTGGGCAGCGCTGCCCTGAGGGATTTAAACCACCGGGACAAAAGTGGCGGGAATCCGCCGGTCCCGGCAGTGCGACCACGGCGCTTCCGCCGTGGTCGTAGTTCCCAAGGAAGCACCGCCAGCCTGTTGGCGGTGCTTCTGACAAAACAGCCCTGGCGGTCAAAGACTGCCAGGGTTGTAATGACCCCCAATGTTCTTTAATCAATATGATGATATGCAAGTATCAGAGGTTTGCAAATTATGTGTCACTAGTACCCATCAATATAGAGGTGGGTGGAATGTTTCATTCCGCCCATGGAATTGGCAGTATTTGGTGGAATTTGGCAACACTGTGTTACTCTTGTAACAGAGTTCTGGCCAAATTAAGTCAATTGCAGCATGGCAGATTTGTTTCCAGCGAGGCTCCAGAAATGTGAGAGTAAACAAGATTTGGTGGCCCCTAGTGTGATTTTCTAATGTGGGAGGTCCCAGGGGGTTGCAAGTGGTCTTCTGTACATTTGCTGCCACTCAAGTAGATTTTCTACTTGAGCTGCAGCAAAATCAACTTGAATGGCTGCATGGTCTTGAACACCACATGGCGCCATCCATGCAGCTAACTTGCAGCACAAGCAGAAAAACAGACATATTTTCCGCTCAATGGCAGAACTCTGTGGAGTTAATATGGGACTCTGCAGAATTCTGAGGAGTGAAACGCTACATTAATGTCAACAATTGTCTTTTATATGGTTCTACATACTCTAATTTTAAGGTTCAAATAGAAAATCGTATGATAAAAACGTATTCCGCAGTTTTAAAATGCGTGTAGCTGTGCCCCAAATCATTATTTTGTAATGGGATCCCATTTCACCACTTTTTAAAATGTGCATTTTTCTAACATGCACCAATATAATTTGACTTTTAACTTTACTTCTAAATGAAATTTGCAATTTCGTAATCATGCTTCTGCATTGCAAGAATTGCTCTCACAACTGGATAGAATCAGTTCCTACGACAGTAATAAAAGCATCTGTGATCCTTGATAGTAATTTCAACAAGGAAAGCTGGGCATCTTTCCATGTATTGAACCCTGTCTCAAAAACATCCTATACAGCTCTGCTTTTACATATGACTGCAGAATTAATATCGAGCCTCACTTAAGAACATTTGTTAGTGAGTGATATTTATTTAAAATAACAGTCGGTTTAGTTGGGATCTAGGAGAGGAATTCAGTACTGACTAAGCACCGGTAATGACCTTGGTGGACTGCGAATCTAGACTTGATTCATCAGAGACTGCTCGTTTACATCACAAGATGTTACAGAGATTCCAGCTTAGGAAACCCTGACATATGGTAATTCATGTATCTCAAGGGATGGGCTTATATGTGGTTCACTGGTGTTCATATTCTTCTGCTGATGAATGTGTCAATCACTCCCTGATTAGGACAGGTGCGTAATTACTAGTCAGAGTATGATATCGCTGTTTAGAAATGGTATCTTGGTTACAGGAGAATGTGAAGTCTTTGAACCTACAAAACGAGTCCTACCACGAGTTGAGTCAGGATCTTTGAATTCCCATAGCAATCGTCATATTCACTCATGTTTACTTACTTAAATCATGCACATTGTTAACACCGATTGATTTTCTTCACAGAATTGTACATCCTGACACTTTTTGTGGCAGAATGAACACATATGTTAGTGCAAAAAATAGACCGTTCAACATACATTTTGTGGCAGTGTGAAAATCTGACAGTCATAGTCACGGGATGACTGGGATCATGCTCTGAAGTTGCATGTAAATAGTTATTTTCTAAGACGTTAGGCCCCTGTGACATTCCAGGCAAATGTGCACACATCACAAACAGACTCAACTACTGCAATGAACTCTACACCAGAATATACAGCAGAATCTCCAAGCAGCTCACACAAACGTTCGAGACCATCCTGTACAGTGCCGCAAGACTTATCCTCAACCTCCCATGCTGCACCCACATTTCTCCTTACATTAGAGTGCTGCGCTGGCTCCCCATCCACAAACACAGCCAATTCAAACTCCCTGCACTCACATACAAAGCCTTGTACAATACTGGAACAGCATACCTGAACAGCTGAATATGCTTTTAACAGCCAGCCAGAAAACTACACTCAGCCTCACTCTTACTTGCACACATCCCCGCATTCACAAAAGCAGAGCAGGAGGGTGTTTGTTCTCCTGCATCACACCCAAAACTTGGAACATACTCCCACAGCACATCAGAGCCTCCTCTTTACTTCTTGAGTTCCACATGAAGCTGAAGACCTGGATATTTGAATAAACTCGTGGGTACCAGGTGCCTTCAGTCCTGCTCAGGTGCCTGGATAACTTCATGGGTGATTAGCATATTTTACAAATTGAAATACCATAACATATTGAATATGACTTATATAATTGTAAAAGTGTGTACATAGTCATATCACATCACGCATTTATTATTCATTGTTTTCCTGAGACTACAGATATGTCTGTCAGTTTTGCGGAATATGTGTTTTTGTTGAGGGTAAAATGCTAATATTTAAAAATTGTTTTATGCAACAAATTATATAAGTGAAATTATACATGCAAATCACATCAAAAAAGTAAACACATTCATTCTAAAATGTGCTTTTCTTATGTAATGCATTAACAATATAGAGTAGGTATAACAAGACATATACAAAGAAAGACAATAACATGGAAATAAAATGCAATGTGCGGGTGTAACTTTCTGATGATTGTGATCTGCATTTACAATTTCACACAATTAGGAGAATTCACTGGTAGACGATTTCATCAAGCATGAGTTTGCATGGATGAGCTTGTCCGGGTTGCTGACTACTGCTCTAAAAGCCATTCTGGCATTTGTTTTACTTTCACTGAAAGGAAGACAACATTTATTATTAAGGGAAGCTAAATATCATTCACTGCTGGTGGCAAGGCAGAGAGGTGGGGCGAGGGTTTGAACAAAACAAATAAATAGTAATAAAAACAAACTTACCTCGTTTATGCATCATGCGGCCAAATTTACATCGACCCTAGCACACTGCCGCATCACGCACCAATGCATGGCCGCACTTGAGGTCTCAGCTGCACTGCAGGTAGGTACAGGCTTCCAGCCTTCCCTGTGGCCAATCCTAACCAGCATGCATGAGAGCAGCCTCAGGATTGGCCTGCGTGCCCTGGCTTTGCACTCCCAGGCAGACTAGGAGCCTGTGCCTTCTGTCTCCAACCCGGCAACACAGTTCGGGTTGGAGACAGCACAGTGCGCATGTGTGTCTGGCTGTCCTGAGACGGCAAGCGAACACTCATGTGCACTGAGGTGAGTGCACATCACTCCCTCCCTAAACATTATTTTATTATTGTTTTATTTTTAAAGTTTTGCAGCTGCTTCTGTGGCAGCGGGGCGACGCTCCTCCTCCATAGCGGAGAAGCAGTTGCTGCTAAATATCCTGCAAATTACAGCCTGGTGAATTATGGAAAATGAGTCACAGTTAAGATCTATTTTCTTTAAAACCACTGGGAAACAATATATATATTTATATATATATATATATATATAAACATATACACACCTATACATATATATATAATATGATATATATATATATATATATATACCTATACATATATATATATGTAAATATATATATATATATATGTATAGGTATATATATATATATATATATATATATATATATATATATATATATATATATATATATATATATATATCATATTATATATATATGTATAGGTGTGTATATATGTATACCAACTAATAGTCTGCTGCAATCTGTGCTGTCCAGCGGGGGGAAGGCGTGTGGTGTCAGGAAGAACACTGGCACATGGAGAAAGTGGATCACCAGTGTTTATTGTGTGTACACCAGCCCCTGCAACATGTTTCCGCCAAACCAGTCTTGTTCATGCAGCATGCAGCCCCCTCCCCAAGACTCTCTGAGGTCTCGGGGATCTCATTCCCTGTGGCTAATGTGTAAATAAGGGAAAGGGGATGTGCAGTCCCCCTTCTCATGCCTTCCCGAGGCCTCCGGGACCCCGTCTCTCAGTGTAATTCTTAATTAAAGGGGATGGAGAATGCAGCCCCTCCTCCTAGAGTATCACAAGGCCCCAAGGCCAAAATTATTTAAATGTGGGAGGGGAAGGGGCATGTGGCCTCCGATTCTGAGCCTCAGAAGGCCCCGGGGACCCCATCCCCTGGGCTGAAAGTCAAATGAAGGGAAGCAGTGGGTGGACTCCCTCTCTGAGTCTAGAAAATCCCCTGAAGCCCCATCTCCTGAAGCTGGCTCAGTGGTTGTGAGCCCACCCTGGGACACTGTTTCCCTCCCTACAAGAGCACAGGCAGGGAAGACTTATATGATTCTGCCTGGCAAGAGCTGCAGAAATGCTCCTGTGTGGTTGGCGCGCACATTTGTTCCCTGACCATCCTCTTGTGGGCAGGGAAATAGAGATTGCTCTCTCTGGTGAGAGCAGAGAAAAAGACCTGCCCCCATTGGGTGGGAGCAAAACTGTCTCTCATTGCACCTAGGATGGGTGCATACAGTGGAGCTAGTGGGGCTGTGGGGTCCATGGGCTTACCCTTGCAGCCCCCATCTAGTATTTCCTTGTGGATGCCCTGGGTGGGACCGGGACAATCACATTAGGACCCATGATGGGACATTGGGGCCGCCAGTATTAGCTTGGAGAGAGGGGCCACAAACCCCCTCCACTTTAAATTAATTTTGCCTCTAGGGAATGCATTTTTCAAGTATACATTGTCTTGCTGGTGATGCCCCTAAAAGACGCAAAGGTACCAACAAATGTTGTTATTGTTGTGGGTGGACTGCAGGGAGCGCTGAACCCCTCTCCCCCAGCAGCATTAAAAAAAAAACAGTAAGTCTCCTGGGTCATTAAATACATGACCCCCAGGGGAGCTTACCTTATCTTTTAAAAGCATTCTGAGCTGGAGCTGTGTGCTTTTCAGTTGAAGAGTGGAAACCTTTATAGTTGATTCTATCATTGCACTGTCTGTCTTGATAAAGGTTAAAAGAAAGACTCAAAGACATCTTAGTGTTTTTTTTTTTTTAAAGGCTTTATTCAAAACATTTTATGACACTTACTTGTATTAATCATTGTAATATTTGGATTGATAAAATGTACATTTGTTTAAACTTATTTGTGACTTTTTGATAAAGCTAGTATGTTTGCCTTACTCAAAATGATACCCTTGATATTGTTATACATAGTCAGCTAAGCATTTAAGCCCCTGCCCTGTGCCCATCTCCCTGCTGTACCATGGTTGGCGATTGGCTGCTGTGCCCTGCTTCACTGCAGTTGTTGGCTGGCTACCTTGGAAGGAGGGGGTGTTGGGCACAGGGCCTAGCCGTAAGCAAGGCCTTGCAACCATCCTCCTGCCTTGCATGGCCAAGTCACCTGGCCACAGGCAATGGACACCTTACTTTGCATAAAAAAATAGACATTCACTGAGAAAACTGTAGGCTGGAGTGATGTTATAGTTAAGTATGATAATAATAGCTTACATTTTCCTTGTACTGCTTATGACCTCATATATTACGTCAATCATGACGTGCTAGGACATTATTGATAACATGATTGCAGCGTAGGAAATTATCTAACTGATGGCAACAATATGCTGGGCAGGGGCGTGAGGTGTAGCTACTTTAGGGGACAAGTTATAGTTACTTGAGATAACTATAACTAAAGAACTTCTGTGTTTTCTTTGTTTTTCTTCTTTAAAAGAGTATATTTCAGCTGACTCTTTTACCTAAACAGAACCTTTATTTGTAGTAGCATTTTAATAATGAAAATTAATGTAATTAACATGTAGGAATAAATGTGCAGCCCTCAGACGAAAAGCCATATTTTAAACACAAGTGAGAGCAGAAGGCTTTCATAGCTATCAACATTAAGTTTTAAAGACTGTAGAATCCTGATAGACTTGACAGCTTTAGGGTGGCCTTTCCCTAAACTTTTTGACCTGCTTTCCTTGTATTTTGTTGATTTATTTTTGTTGGCCTTAGGACTCTGAGCACTCTACCACTGCTGACCAGTGCTAAAGTGCATGTGCTCTCTCCCTAAAATATAGTTTGATTGGCATATACCTAATTGACATGTTTAATTTGCTTACAGGTCTCTAATAAAGTGTAATACATGTGCCCAGAGCCTGTAAATGAAATGCTACTAGTGGGCCTGAAGCACTGCTTATGCCACCCACCTAACAACACTGTAAACATGTATCCGGGCTGCCATTGCAGCCTGTGTGCCATTTTACACTTCTATTTGACTTGGCATTTAAAACCCCTTGCCAAGCTTCACATTCCCTTGCCAAGCCTCACACTCCTCTTTTATTACATAAGGTACAAGGAGTAAGGTGGGCCCTAGGTAGTAACCCATAGGGAAAGCTGCAATAACTAAAAGGCAGAGCATATACTTTTGAGTTTTACATGTCCTGGTAGTGAAAAACTCTCAGAGTTGTTTTTTACTACTGTGAGGCCTAGCCCTTTCCTAGGATAATATTGGAGATTCCTAATTATGAGGGCCTCTGAAATTGTGTGAGTGTGCAGCATCAGAGTTTTTCGCATAATTATAGATTTGTCACATTTGCCACATAATCCATCATCTGCCACACCATCTGCAGATTTTAACAAACAAATAGTTCCAGCTCAATTGGTTCAAAAGTTACTAGAAATGCAGCAATACATGTCACTGTACAGTGGAATTCTTCCTTTGTGAAGCATGTGTGGGTAAATAAATAAAATAGTGGCCCTGTGACTCTCCTAATCATAAATACTCACATCAAAGTGCAATTTCCCTAGGGAACCAGCAGTGTAGTGCTACTGTGCCACCCACTATCTATCATTTGAAGAAGTGCTTGTTCAGAGGATTGTTTACAATTTGATGTTTGTTATTCTTTCTTTTCTTGAGATAGCTACCCCTGCCCGATGACCACCACCAACAAGGCAGGAGATAGTGGCCCATCTGTGACAGCAGACGCTGGGGAACATTCAGGCAGAATACGTACTCCTGGTGATCCTGGAGGAGGAAGACACCGAAACAGCTGCCTCAGACTGAGCAGAGCAGCACACCAGCCCTTAGTCTCCTGCCCAGTACATCACCATCACCATCACCACCAGTCAGGATCCCTGACTGCAGTGCTGCTGCACACTCCCGCTACACCAGGGCATTGCTCTGAATCATCCTGCAGCAGATGGACTGATGGAGAGCCGGCTCGCCAGCACTGAGCAGAGCCTCGACCAGCTCCAGACCCATATTGACAGTGCCCTTTTTAAAAACGTTTTGTTTGGGTGGGAGGGAATTGTGGGTGGAGAGGGTGGGGAGGGATTTGGGCTGGACTTTGGACTTTTCATTGGACATTTTGGGGATGGGGTTATTTGTTCACAGAGAGGGGTGGGACCGTTGTGGGTGGAGAGGAAGGGTTTTCCATTTGTAAATAAAAAAGGGAATTTTTCTTTTTTTTTAACTTCATTTGCATCTCAAATCTTTATTTTGGTGTCTTAGACTTTTAGTTTACACTGTTGTCTTTTAGTATAGGCTGCTATTTTTAATCTGCTAAAAAAGTGTATGTCATTTTCTTAGATCCTTGCTCTGTTGCCCTCTACAACTATTATTGAGCACTAGCAGATGATTGCCCTTGCCTATTTTGCCTAAAAAAATAGGAGAGGCAATGGCATGTGAGGGAGGCAGCCATCATCTCCAATGTCCTGAAGGGTATGTGAGGGCTTCTTCACTGCACCTGGGCCCAACTCCAATCCAGGCTTATATGTGACTATAAAATCAATGGTGAGACAGCATAAATCAACACTAACATAATGTTGCAATAGCATATTTTTCTTTTTTTTTCAATGAAAGAGAAAAAGAAGCGGAATGAGAAATGATTCAAAAATTTGAAGTTGGCACTGGCATACTCAATCCGGAAAGTAGAGTTAGTCCTCAAACTCTGGTGGTTCTCCCAGAAGTTGGGCAGCTAACATGCTTGATTGTGACCAATCATTCTCTTCCTCCTCTGTAGTGTTTCCCGAACAGTAAAATCAGGTGGTATAAAATGCTGGTTTGTTTTGATCATGGTCAATCATTCCAGGTTTTGAGGCAAGAGACTGGTCCTTCTCACTGTAACAACTGCACCAGCTGTACTTAACACAAATTCAGCAGACACGCTGGCTACAGGACAGCCAGAAACTTTATTGCCAGCCTGCTGAGCTCTAGCCATTGGTGCATCTTACTATACCAATGCACCAATGGGTTTTGATCCACATACATCTCTTTTGGGCTATTCAGATACTCATGGAATATCCTATGAATGGTCATTGGTGCTGCAATGTGTCAATCGCTTTTTCCTTCATTGCTGCACTAGACTTGAGACCTGCCACTTGAAACCAAGCCAATCAGGAAGTTGGGTCTGAATTTTCTGTTGCTGTTGTCACAGTTGTTTCTTGTTGGTGGGGTTGGTGGATGTGAAACTAGACAGCCCTCTCTAAAAGTTGAAGGCAGCAACCCAGAACTGCAGAGTGGGACTCTTAGTTCCAGCCATTCTTCTTCCAGTTCTCCTGCTTGCTCAACGATCCACCTCTTGTACTGTGAAACATTCCCCTCAGAAAAAGGAATGATAGCAGAAATATTTTTCTGTTGCATGGTTCAAGAAGGCTGGCACAGATGTACTCTTTAGATGTCATTTTGCAGCCTTGCATTACAAGTGGCGCAGTAGCTTAGGCTATTAACCAAGGAATCTGCTACTGGGTTTTCGTTCGCACCCCCAAATGCGAGCCTTTCAGACACCTTCTTTAGCTAATCCTGTAGCAGATGCAATAACGGGTTAGCTTAGCCCATTGCGCTGTCCTCCTTGCTAACTTCCTGTGTGAAAACCACAAAAGAGATCAACATCTGCATGAAGCTTTTGACTAGGCTCTATTTGTCCACATCTATGGTCATGAATTCCCCAATTTCATCAGCTCCTCTTTGAATGACATTATTATTGATCTGTCTGTACTGCTCAAACACGTTTCAACATATAATAGTTTGAGTACCAACGTGTTGGCATCTCCTGTATCAGGGCTTTAACTCGTACTCATCACACTGGATAATCTGCATCTGTTTCCAGGCTTTAAAAGAATGGCTGAAATGAGTGCTGATGCATCTGCAGGAGGTCAGTATAATGTTGACTATGTCTTTTTTTAAAGAAAGTCTTGCACAACCAGGTTGATACAGTGCGCCAAACACAGGACCCTCAAATAGCCGCCATCTGCCATTGCCTTAACTATGTTACTGCCATTGTCTGTGGCAACAAATCTAACTCAAAGACCTCTGGGTCCCAGCCATTTAGACACCTTGCTAATAAATTCCTCCAAGATGTTTGTAGCTGTGTGTGATTTCTCCATGGCGAACATTTTCTTCAGGGCCAAGAATTGTAGATAGCTTTTGCTTTACCCCTAGAAAAGAGATCTAGTGTTCAGTGGTGCACATGTAATCACTCGCCTGACAACTGATCCACATCAGGTGGATAGTGTGGACAATACTTTGCTGGAAAGCCTGTCCAACCAATTGCAGCACATAATGATGCAGCACAGGAACAGCAACTCTGGCAAAATAGGTCCGGCTTGGAACCTTCCATTTCATGCAGAGGGCTGCCACAAGCTCTAAGAATCCCACTCCTTCCACAAAAGAAAAAGGGAGGCAGTCCAGCACTAACATTTTTGCGTTTCCCATTGTAGAAACGTGCCCTTGAGTGGTTGTGGTCATAGGGCCCTTTCCTGCCTAAACATGCCTGTAACTGTAGCCTGGATTTTCTTCTTCTATGTGGTCACTGACACAGGTGACTTTTGATATTTAGGTGGTGGTAGGCCCAATATCCGGCATGGTAGTTCAGTTTCCATATGCTGTGGTGTCTCCATCTGACTCTGAATCTTCCTGTGCCATTATGAGGTCGCTGAGGTGGGTGATTCTGAGGCACTGCTGGGGACAGAGCTGCTCTGCATAAGGATGTCTCCCTCTTCTTCCTCATCTTCCACTGTGATTTGACCTCTTACAGCTGATATTTCTTGGCTCTCCTCACCTTCCTCACGGCAACCATATTGAGCCATTTTTTTAAGGTGCTTCTCCCACCAGATTGCTTGATGTTTTTTAATATGGGTTGTCTGGTCTCCAGTACCATAATGTGAACCAGGCTTATTTCGACAAATACTAGTGTGGCAAATGAAGCATATGGCAATATTCTCCCGCTGTTTGCTAATGGTAAAACAGTCCCAAACTGAGGAGGAGTATTTTCATTTTGGGCCACTGCTAATCCCTGAAGAAGAACTGGATAGAGGTGGGTATTGATTGTCTCTCTGCAGAACATATTTCTACTGAGGTACGAGTTGGTGCAGGCTTTTGCTGGGGCCTTACAAATATGGGAGCTGGTGGTGCTGCTAGTGCCACATCCCTTGGAGTAGGTTGGATAGTAATGTCAGATTCCTCTGTGCTAGCTTCAGCAATGACTGGCTCATTGTCATCATCCTCATCCCCTTCCATGATTCTAAGGGTTTCTAGAACTTTTCTTTTCCCTTGCCTCTCTTGGTGTCTCTTGGACTCTGCTGGGATCCACTCCATGTCCCTGTCATGGTCATTAGAAGTGGTGCTTGGGGAAAGATGATGGAGTAGTACTCTGCTTTTTTCTTGCTGGAGATCTAGGAGCAATTGATTCTAAAAGAAGTGGTGCTTGCTCAGCAGGAAGCTCGGCCTCCTGTTCTGCTCCAATTTTGGGAAAATCGACCTGCGGGCGCTGTCCACTTTGCTCTGTTTCCTGAAACAATTGGGTACTACTTTGCGAAAGAGACAAATGCAATTCAATATCACTGCTCATGGGTGTCACCATGATTGCAGTGGCAAATGGAGCATGATGCAATGTTCTCCTCCTGTTTGCTAATGAAAACACAAGTCCAAAACTTGGGAGAAGTGCTTTCTTACTGGGACACTTCCAATGCCTGAAGAAGAACAAGAGGCAAGTGGAGTGTTGATTGCCTATCTGTGGTGCATAGTCCTACTGAAGTGTGGGTTGATGCAGGTCTCTGCTGCGGCATAACAAATATGAGAGATGGTGGTGCTGCAGTACTGTCTGTGTCACATCCCTTGGAGTAGGTTAAGATAGTAATGTTAGACACCTCTGTGCCGGCTTCCGCAATGACTGGCTTGTTGTCATTATCCTCCTTACCATCATCCCCTTCCATCACTCTAAGGCTTTCTGAATCCTTTCTTTTCCCTTGCCTTTCTTGGCGTCTCCCAGATTCTGCCGGGGCCCACTTCGTGCTCCTGACATCGTCATCAGAAGTAGTGCTTGGAGAAGATGGTGAAGTAGTACCATTCCACTTTCTTGCTGGAGCTCTGGAAGCCATTGATTCTAAAAGAGGAGCTTCTTACTCTGCAAGAATCTCAACCTCCTGTTGTGCTCCAACTTTGGGAAGATCTACTATTGCTGGCTTCAACTGCTGTTCACTTTGCTCTGCTTTCTGAAACGATTTGGTAGTACTTTGCAAAAGCGACAAATACAATTCAACATCACTGCTTGATGGCATCGCCATGATTGCAGTGGCTGCCTCACTGACAGATATGGTCTTAGACTTAGGTTGGGGTCTTGATGTAGATGTGGAAGTGATGCTCCCAGGTTCCTCCCCAGAGGCCAGTGCGGCAGGCACACCTATCCCAAAAAGGCTGCATTCAGCACACCACTAGTGGAAAGCTGCTTCTTCTTCTTAATGACCACTTTCGTGGGAGAAACTTTCTTTGAGGCCATCTTAAAGCTCTCAGTTGAAAGTGGCACTAAGCTCCACAAGTGGAAGAGATTAGGGGCCATATTTATACTTTTTGATGCACAACTGCGCCAACGCAGTTGTGCGTCAAACATTTTACCGCCGGCTAACGGCATTCCAACACGCCATGCGGGCGCCTTATTTATGGAATGATGTTGGCCGGCGCTGCGGACTGGTGCGCGTAAAAAAAAATGACTTGCACCAGGCAGCACTGGCGTATGGGAAAATGGGGGTTGTGCGTAACAAAAATGGTGCAAGTCAGGTCTGAGGCAAAAATCAGGCCTCACACCTGACTTGTGCCATTTTTTTTACGCACAATCCCCATTGACATGACTCCTGTCATAGCAAAGACAGGAGTCATGCCCCCTTGCCCACTGGCCATGCCCAGGGGACTTATGTCCCCTGGGCATGGTTATTGGGCATAGTGTCATGTAGGGGGGCCCAAATCAGGCTAAAATATACTTACCAGAACTTACCTTTCCTTCCCTTGGATGGGTCCATCCATCCTTGGGTGTCCTCCTGGGGTGGGCAAGGGTGGCAGGGGGTGTCCCTGGGGGCATGGGAGGGCACCTCTGGGCTCCTTCTGAGCCCACAGATCCCTTTAACGCCTGCCCTGACCCAGGCATTAAAAAACGGTGCCCATCAGGCTGGGAGACGGTTTTTAAGGCCCGCCCCCTCCTGTGCGTCAAAATGACGCCAGAGTATAAATAAGGCGCACAGGCCTTAAAGTCATTATTTGGAAGGAAACGCCTACCTTGCATATAATTAACGCAAGGCAGGTTCCCCCTTCCAAAAAATGACGCACATGGTGGGATTTTGACGTCCGCGGGGTCGGGCGTCAAAGTATAAATATGGGGCAGGGTTTGCGCCGAATGTGCGTCAAAAGTTTTGACACACATTCGGCACAAGCAGAGTATAAATATGCCCCTAAGGATTTAACTGTACAGGCCGTCTCTTTGGCAGTATGTCTCTTCTCTTGTGCACCGAAAAGTAACCAATTAAGAAAAACATGTAGCTATTGAAATGTGGCATTGTTGCAGGTTGAAATAGTACAGACAAATGCAATCTTAGTATGGTTGGTTTTTTATGTAATAAATACCAATTTAATCAAACATTGTAGAGTCAAACCACAGCACTACAACATAAAAGTTCATTTCAAATCAGGCAGGACAACATGCAGACAAAGCTCTTTGCTTTATCTTCATCTGTTTTAAAGGAGACATCTGTGGTAGTCAGAAAGAGGTGCATGGGTAAATGGAAAAATCCTTTAAAAAACCTATGCCTCAAGATGGTCCAGGGGAAATGGAATAATCATTAAAAGAATAAATTATGCTGCTGATATGTCTGCAGTGCACCACAGCCAGGGTGTCCAGGAAGAAATATAATTATTATGCATCTTAGGAAACTAAATGCTGTATTGTGGCTATGCACCTTTAGCGGATGTATGGATGTATGGATGGATGGATGGATGGATGGAGGAATGGATGTGGCTGTATAGATGGATACAGGCAAAATGCAGAATTAAATAAAATGAAATGAAAAATCTAAAAAAAATGTAAAACAAAAATAAATAAATAAATTAAAAACATGACATTAAACATTAAAATAAAAATAAAAATTGATAATTCAAATAAAAACTCTAATAAAAATAAAATAAAAAATTATAAATAAATAAATAAATAAATTTACAAATAATAGAAAAAAATTAAAATAGAAAACAAAGATTAAAATGAAAATATAACATTAAAATATATAATGAATAATTAACGATGTTTGTATGCAGGCTAATGGCAAAGCCACACTGGCTGCATGCACGTAATGGCTGGCAGCCCATGGTAAAACATCAACAAGGAGCAAGGAGGAATGGCAAACAAAGAACACAAGCAAGCCAATGGCAAAGGGACACTGGCTGGATGGACAAAATGGCCACCTGCCACATGGTCAGCCAACAATAACAAGGAGCAGGAAGGCATGGGGAACAAAGAAAAACCCATGCAAGCCTATGACAAAGACACACTGGCTGGATGCACAAAATGGCTGCCAGCCACATGGCCAACAACAACAAGAAGCAAGGAGGCATGGCAAACAAAGAACACCTGCAAACCTATGGCAAAGGTACACTGGCTGGATGGACAAAATGGCCACCAGCCACATAGTCAAACAACAACAAGGATCAAGGAGGCATGGGGAACCAAGAAGAACCCATTCAAGCCTATGGCAAAGACACACTGGTTGGATGCTCAAAATAGCTGCCAGTCACATGGTAAAAAAACAACAAGGAGCAAGGAGACATTGCAAACAAAGAACACATGCAAGCCTTTAGCAATGGAACACTGGCTGGATGGATGAAATAGCTGCTAGTCAAATGGTCAAACAACAAGGAACAAGGAGGCCTGGGGAGCAAAGAAAGAACACATGCAAGCCTCTGGCAAAGGAACACTGACTGCATGCACAAATGGCTGCCAGCAACATGGTCAAACAACAACAGCAAGGAGAACAAAGAACACTTGCACGCCTGCGGCAAAGACAAACTGGCTGTATGCAAAAAATTACTGACAGTCACATGGTCAAAAAACAACTGTGAACAAAGAGGCATGGAGAACAAAGAACACATGCAAGCCTATGGACATAGCCCATGCAAAATGGCCTGGCAACACGACATGGAGAACAAAGGCACATGGTGGATGATGACAAACACAAACAAACACATACACACTGGCCATAAAGAGGTATGGTGGTAACACTGAAGAAAACACTAACATTAATGCAGCAATGCAAAACACAAAAAATAACTGAGCTCTAAAAATGTAATAACAACAGTACACACATCCTTCTACGCCATCAAATATTACTACACAACATATACACGTTTTGCAACAAAATTAAATGCAAACAATAGCCACAATATTTACTTTAATCCAATGCCATCCCTGCCCTAAATGAAATTTTAAGAACATATTCCACTGAAATATTTATTTCATGCACTGATGACTACTAGTACTGGGCCTGCAGACTAGAAGTCTCTTTGGAAATCTAGGCCACATAGTAAAATAATATTGCCAGTGTTACAAACATGTAGAAAAAGACAGGTACTGAGCTGTGCCACAGTTTCCTTTTACAAAAGATGAAAAATCAATGAAATTCAAAATAAATAGCTAGGCCCATACTTAAACTCCAGGCCATTCACCACTGTAAGTTTTTAAAATCAAAGTAAAAAGAAATACTGGTGCATGCCCAAACAAACAAACAACACCCTTATTCAATGGTTGTGGAACTTAGTTCCATGATTTCACAAAATGAAAGTCCTTAAATCCAAAGATATATCCAGGAGACAAAGAGAGTCCAAGTCCAAGTGAAAAGGGACCGGGAACTGAAGAAAGCACTGGGAGGAGCCTGCCTGACTGGAACAGGAATATGCAGTCTGTGGTACACCTCCTTCCTGTTTGAAAAAAAAAGGTTTCTCAATCTAAAAAACAACTTAAAGGGGCCATTAGAGAAGGAAATCCACTCAAAAACACTTTTAACTAGAATTAGATATATCTTGAGTAGAAAATCTACTCCAGGTGCATTCACATTTGTGAGTGGGACTGTTTTGGCCACCATTGCAGCCAGAAGCAGCGCGGGTAAACATGAAGTCTTGTGGGTGCGGCCGAAAACAGCGTGAGCAAAAGCAAAGTCTTGCACATGCACTAAGGACCCTAGAGTATCATGTTGCATATGAAAGAGGGCCAAAATCCAACCTCGTGGGCAAGAATGAAGTCTGCTCCACAGCAGATTGCAGAAATCAGGAACTCTGTGATGCTCCGTGTAGCGTGAAGTGACCGAATTCTGCAAACTCAGTCTGCCGAGTTCTACGCCTGGGCCTAGTTTTCTTGTCTGATAATGATTTGTAGTGCTGGTTGTGAGATGTCATCGACTGCACTTTTGAGACACTAGAAGTAACAATTTGTTGTGATTTTAATAATATTGGTCATTGTTAGTGGAACCTGATGCACAAAGGTGATACTGCATTGATTAGGTGATTTCCTGCTGGTTGAGATTGAGCTTCCTAGATGGAGTACATTTAATTTGAGAATCATAGACAGACTAGAAGAAACACTTTGTGACATGAATCATCCTCCTATACCTACACAATTTGAAGCACTAAGTGCATGGAAGAAGATAGCTCCCAATAGGCTTGGAGAAAAGTGCCAAACATGAACAAACAGAGCAATGAGAAGTTACACCGATGAGATATGAGATGAGCAACAGCAAAGATAGAGAGAGAACATAGTGAGGGAGCTAAATCCTAACCTGCAATTACAAATGAGAAAAATGAGCAATCTGAAAAACAAGAGAAATCCAAAAAGAAAAATATCCAAGAGGAAAAGGGGACAAAAGATTAAATGAAATCAGACACTGATACTGATTCTGGAGATTATATTTTGGATGAGATATTGACTGCACAGGCACCGCCTTATGTGGGTCTTGTGACAAATACTGATGGAAAGACAACAAAAAATGTTACAATGGCTGCAGCCCCTGTTGATCCAAATGTATGCCAAATTGAATGGCTATTACCAATAACCCAGGATGTTGCAGTACAACCTGTTGTAGTTCAGCCTGTTGTATCACTTGTGATACCAAATAATGTATCTGCCCAAGTTGAGACTGTACAGGCAGTGATGCCTACAAGTGTTATCCCTTCTGTTGTGATTATACCAGCACCTGTTACCAATGTTATCACAGCCAGTAGAGAGGTGTGCACCAAATGCTCCGATTATTATTGTTCCTAATGCAGTAGCTCCAAGAGCTGTTGAAGGAGAGCCTGCTACAGGGTATATCCGAACTTCACAGAATTCACAAATTGTTGTGTGGATAACATCACAGACTATACATGCATTAAGGGAAGGGAGACAATAGCAACACAAGGTGAGACAAATGTGTTTGAAGATGGGATTTGTCCCCCATGGCTTGAGGATTCTGCCTGGAAAATGAAAAAGCAAAGAGTGCAGAAAGCCTGAGTACTATTCACAATGCAGAAAAGGAGAGACCATTAAAAGTCCTGAGATAAAAAATAGAATTGGAAGAAATAAACTGAGGGTGTTTGGATTTGGATCATGTGAATCAATACCAAGAAAAATATTTGATTTATGTGTGCAAAATAATTACTAGGCAAGCTGCAACTGTACATGGCATATTGATTATATTGCCAAATAAATATTAAGTCAATCTCTCACACAGCATTCCATTGCAGAAAGGGTCCACAATATAGTTGGATGATAAATCAATTGAAACAATTCATTCTTCAGAAATACGATTGCACATTACTGAATTAATAAAATATGTTTGCAAATTGAGTGAATTTGAGAAATTAGAAAGCAAGTGGGCAAATAAACATGAAAAGAAAAATAAACCAACAGTGGTCAGCCGAAGTAAAGTGAAAGCCACCTTCAGGTCCCTCAGATGAGGGAGGAGCTTCAGCTTATCTATTGAGAAAAATACCAGGTGGAGGATATGTTCATATGCTTTGGAGTAGGGGAGATTTTATGAACAATTTCCTAAGTTAAGAGAAAACCCTATATAGTGGTACAAATATGTTGAGAGGTTTGTCAGGATTTCAAGTGTTGTGATTTGATTTGAATTCATATTTTGATATTGTTCCAAATGATTTGTGATCTGAATGTAAATTTGCTGTACATTGGACAGATTCAGAGCCACCAAGCGATTCTTGCACTAATGCACTATCACCTCCTGTTGATGGGTAAAAACATTGAGGGGATTACATTCCTGAAAGGCAGAGTTACCATAAAGGATTCGGATTATGTGAAGTTAAACACATGTTGAGTCGAAAGATATGGTATTCTTTATTTCATGGTTCAGTTAGTTCTCTTTTAAAAAACAGAGATTAGTCATCAGAACAGCAGAATGTGATTTGTTGGCACGCAAATTATTTGGAAGAGATTCTGAAGTATGCCAAGTAGTGTAGTGATGAAAAGAAGATAAAGCAGGAAAAGCTTAAAGAAAAGTTCATTATCAAACGAAAATGGCTCAAAACAATTTACAGAATCAGCTATGGCAGGAAATGTTGATGCAAATCAAGAGGTCGGTTTTCAGAATGGCATGCAAGGAGTTGGATTTGAAGCAGGAATTCAAGGTGTTCAGGGAGGCATGGTTGCTCCACAGGGTAGAGGTTGAAGAGTTCCTATTGATCCAACTAAAGGTGTAGATTTTGCAACTCGAAGAAAATGATCCCTTGTCACTTCTGTAACAAGGTCAGGCATTGGAAGAGGGAATGTAGGCTTAATCTAGATAGAATGGATACTAATAATCAAATGTAAGGAGGAATTCAGATGCAAATGCAAAATGGGAATGTTCAGCAAAAGCAAGTACTGGTACAAACTCAAGATCCAATGATGTAGGATCAACAAGCCCCTAGGGATCAACAGAATATGGGTAATCCAAAAATGAATATAAACCAGATGCCCTGAGTAAATACAAATACATTTCAGTTACAGAATCAGGACATGATTCAGCAGTTTCTTATGACTGATAGTGAGAGTTTTAACTTTGATATGTCACAATGATCGTACCTGAGAAGTGAGGCAGATTGTGTGTATGGCACAACCTTCAATGTAGACTAGAATGTACTATTTGTAGAAGGTGTGGTAAATGGACACCAAGTGTCATTTCTTATTGACACTGGAGCCGTCCATTCTACTATTAGAACAGTGGGATCCCCAGACCTACCCCTCTCTTGGAAGAAGTTCCAAGTTGTAGGAGTTACAGACAAGCAGATTACAAGTCCAGTTTCAAAAGAAGCCCCAGTAAAAATAGGTTAATTAGAAGAAAACCACTAGTTTGTTGTGTGTGACTCTAGTCCTGTAAACCTGCTAGTATGTGATTTGTTGTGCAAGTTAAATTGTACAATCTATTGCACTCCTAAAGGAGTTAAGTTACAAACTCATGATGAAGATGTTCAGCTTAAGTTAAGTCAAAAAGATGCTACAGGGCTTTACCCAATGAGAAGAGTAGAGGAATTGCCCCTGATTTGAAAGAGACTGTGAACCTAGAAGTGTGGGATTTCACATGGAAGGATCTCAGACAGGTGTAGAACCATTCTGCATCACAATTAAGCCCAATGCAATCTTTCAGAGAACACTACCATATCACATGATCCCAGAAATAATAGCAGGAATAACATCAATAATTCAAGATGTTATAGAAAGGGATTGTGAGAGAGATAATCAGGAGTTTCTGCAACCTACCAATTATGGGACTACAGAAGCCAAATGGGAAATGTAGAATAGCCCAAAACTTGGAAAAAAATTATACAGTACTCACATGTTGTCCCCTGGTACCGAATCCAGGCACCATTTCTTACCAAATTCTGTGTACAGCAGAATGGTTCACTGTTGCGGATCTTTGACAGGCTTTCTTTTTGATTCCATTGTATGAGGATTGTAATTTCCTATTCTCATTTGTGTTTTGTTGGGAAAATCTTAGCATGATGTCGAGTCCCACAAGGGCATACTGAGAGTCCTTCAATCTATAATCAGATTGTAAAGAACAATTTTGAAACATTACAGATTCCTTGTAATTCAGTCCTTGTGCAGTATATTGATGATCCTCTTGTGGCATCAAGCACAAGAGAAGCTTGCAAAAAGAATACAATTGCTCTCTTAAATCACCTAGATGAAAATAGACATTAAGCCCCTCATTATGAGCTTGGCGGGCGATAAAGGCCACCTGCCAAATTCCCGAGGTCGGGTTACTGCCCGTGTGGTCCCCTTCCGGCGGCCCCTATTAAGAGTTTTCCACTGGCCCAGCAGGAAACAGCCCACAACATTGACACCAGCTCATAATTGAGCTGGTGGCAATGTTGTGGTGCATAGGGTGCACCAGCACCTCTCGTGCTTTTCACTGTCTGCAGAGCAGACAGTGAAAAGCACGATGGGCTGGCCATCGGTGCCCCTGCACTGCCCATGCCAAGTTCATAGGCAGTGTGGGGGCCACCATGGGGCCCCCTGCACCCTGTCTCCACCAGCCTTTACATGGCAGGGCAGCTGCCATGTAAATGCTGGCGGAGATGAGGGTCATAATCCCCTGGGCAGTGTTGCTTGCAGTGCTGCCCTGGCGGATTGGGACTGCCAGTACTGCCAGGCCGTCGGGCAGCTGATAAGTGGCAGTGCCAGCGGTCCAACCATGGCAGTAATGCCATGGTCATAATGTGGCTTCCAGACTGCCACATTGCCATCGGTCTGACCGCAACCGGGGCCCTGATGGTCTTTAGAAGGCCAAAGTGTCCCTGACCAAATTGCAGTACTGTCAAAAAGAAGTCCAATATTTGAGCCATATCACGGAAAAGAGAATGAGAAAAGTATCACAAGAAAAATTGGAGGCCATTCTAAGAATGGGTCCTCCTAAAATGAAAAGACAAGCCATAATGTTTCTGGGAATGGTTGGCTACTGTAGACAGTGGCTTCCACATTCTTCCCTAGTCATTTTACTGAGGCTGACACTCAGATGTGCCAGTTCTGATGAAAGCTTTTCTGGAGCTGAGAGAAAGTCTCTGCCGTACCCCAATACTAGGAATGCCTGATTACACAAAGAATTTTATCTTATTTTACAGTGAGAAGGAGGGCTGCACTCTCTCAGTACTTTCTCAAATGCATGGTGACATGAGGAGACCAGTGGCCTAATTTTCAATAACCATTGACCCCATCACTGCAGGGCTGCCTGGTTGTCTAAAATCAGTAGCGGCCGTGAGCATCAGTCAAAAGTGGTGTGTAAACATTCCAATGGGACATCATTTAACTGTTATGGTGCCTCATTGGTTGAGGTTTTACTTACCAGACCCAAAACCCAGTACATGACAAATTCCAGGTTAACAAAATATGAGCAGCAAGTCCTTACTTCTGACAATGTGACATTGAAGCGTTGCCATGTTGTGAACCCCAGTGCCCAATAACCCCTGCCTGAAAGTTATGTATCTGATAATTTTTTAGCATAAGTGTCTTGATGTCACAAGCCAAGATCTGCCATAAAAGAGGAGCCTGATTGTGTTTTTTTCATTGATGGCTCATGTTTAAGAACAAATCATGGTTCTTTGAGAGCAGCTTGCACTGTTTTCATAATCCAAGATATTGTGGAAGCCTCCTGGCTTCAAGGTATTACCTCAGCCCAAGTTGCAGAATTCATTGCCCTTACAAGAGCTTGCAGCTTGACCACCCAAATAAAAGCGACTATTTTTACAGTTAGTGAGTATGGATTTGGTGGGTCAATGACTGTGGTTAGTTACGATCACAAAGAGGTTTCATGACATCTTTCCGTTCTCCTATTTGTAACGTTGAGCATGTGAGGAGACTGCTTGAAGTTTTACAGCTTCCAACTGAAAATGATGTTGTTAAATGTGCAGCTCACAGGAGTGATAGTGGTTATGTCACCAATGGCAACAGGTATGCAGACAAAGTGGCACTTTATTGTGCAGTTGTGGCCTCCACACTTAATGGAACATTCACTGATGAATCTCAAGAGAACACTGTCTTCTCAATGCTGATGTCCATAGCTGAGTCATGGAAGCAAATGCAATGTTTGCAGGAAAATGTCTCAGAAGCAGGAGAACAGAGTTAGATCAGAGCAGGAAGTGGAAAGGATGCAAATGACATTTGGATTTCAGCATATGGCGGAGAGCCATGGACAGGGTGAACGCCATGGGACAGCATCCAAAAACAAGGGACGACATCAAGAAGAAGTGGAATGACCTATTTCATTACACAAAAATAATTGACAACAGAAAACCCTACCGAGAGGCCGCACTTTCCTTTGATATAGAGTGCGCAAAATGGTGCTCAGTACATCCTAAACATGCCTGTTGTCAAACATGCATTATGGGGCAAGATAACTTGCACCAACCAACTATAACAAGAAAAAGAATGGAGCACACTAAAAATGGTTTGCTTCAAATAATAGTTGAATCCCTGGATCCTTCATTTCTGTTAAAGCTTCTATAGATAACCGTAGTATAATTCAAGTAAATAACAATTGTGTGTAATGGCTCCAAGACTACACTATTCAAGTTTCACATTTAATACAAAAGAAAGTACCCATGTAACACACATGTGTACATAAAAATAAAACTAATAATCATAACTACAACACACACAAAAACAAACATGAATGACACAACACAATTGAATTACAAACATAGATAGCACAAATTTAACACAACTCATCTAATTGAGTGAAAAACAATTAATCTCCAAAGACTCAAAGTCAGAGCACACAGGTCCAGTTAGTCCGTGGCACGGGTGTGTGCTGTCCAATATATTGACTTGAGGCAATGTAGGTTCTTAATATGCAATGCAAGAAAATGTACTGCAAACTCGGATCCAGATTCAGCCGACGCGTGTTTAGTCCCTTAAGGGACCTTTTCAAGGCTGACAAAACAAATGATAAAAGCCCTTAATGCAACTTAATGTCCCATTAGTATTTCAACTGTTGTCTATACTAATCAAAAGACATGTTATCAGACAAAACTTCATAAAAATCACCACAAGCATGTCAAATTCTAAAAACTATAAACATTGTGAACAAAGAACCACTACACCAAAGTCTCACAAACATCACATGAAATCTATGTAACCTAAAGACATGTGGAAACCAGCCTACTATATCTTACCCAGTAGTATCTCTAATATTGACATTTGAGAGAAAGTATATGCAGTTTTAGTTATCATGCAAATGAACAGCAAACGTATTCCTTCCCTGCAGGTTAGTACTAGTTATATCACCAAAGGGAGTGAAAATGAAAAAGTCTCTAAGTGATCGGAAAGTCAAAATAGTCACTAGTGCCATCTGTGATCATATTATAGTTGCCACCCCAATGAGGGGAAGGTATTGTAAAATTCTGTACCTCGTCCTCCTGTGTTTGATGTGAACTGTTCAGGCTATAGTTGTCCAGTGGGGTGCAGGGGCACTGTACATTTGTAAAATAACAGAGGCAATGTCCCATATCTAATCAAAACACCCACAATGCTTGACTAAGAAGGTCCACCTAGGAGTTCAACCAACCTGTGCTCATTTATCTCCAATGGAAAGATTCCAAGTGAAGTGCACTTAATTGGCATGGCAAAACTGACCTGCAATTCCCAGAGGTTGCTCAGAAATCCAGACACTGTTTAGTCTGTAATAGATTTAAAAATGAAAAGGTTTGATAATATTTACAGCAGCATTGTTAATGCATTGCCATAACCGAAAAAAGTAACATGAAGAGAAACTCCCCACTAATTCCAAAAATCTAAGAGATCCAAATTAACCGACATGTTAAATGTTCCAGGGACACGTCCATGTTGAAGAACCTCGCATCCCTTTGACCGCTTGTGTATTCTACTCATATCTTATTAACGGCGACCCCATCGTAGAAAAGCGCCTTTCCGTGTCCACAACGCGAAGCCAACTGCCTGCAAAATCCCACTTAATGTAGTTTGTAGAAAAACGGAAAAGAGAAGTAGGACTCATCATTTGACATTTGTTTCCTATTTCGTAACCCCTCCGAAATGCTGTCTCACCGTGGCTGTACATTGTCCGCCATCTTTAAATTACACATTGTCTCAATCGGTAATGCCGGTTATGAAGAACGACCAATGTAACACGGCCCAATTGTCACTACGTAGCGTCCCAATGAGGTCTAAGTCTTTCCGTTAATAACACCGTCTGATGGACGCATTGTTATCAAAAAACGATCTGACATTAGGATTCATCTAGGTATCTAGTTTTAAAAAATGTACAGGTTTGCTAGGTTTCCCTAAGTGCCGACTGAGCTACTGCCCAAAATCAACAACTAGGCACATTGCAAAAAATACAGTCAGTTTTCAGTGGAAAAATGTGATGTGTCCACGTTGTGTTTTGGGGCATTTCCTGTTGCAAACACTCGGCCTACCCACACAAGTAAAGTGCCATTTTTATTTGGCGACTGGGAGGAATATTGGGTGAAAAGAAGTGTGTGGCTCCCCTAAGATTCCAGAACGTTGCATCACAGAAATGTGAGGAAAATGTGTTTTTAGACAAATTCTGACGTTTTCAAGGGATTCTGGGTAGAAAAATCTGGTAAGAGCCACATAAGTCACCCCATCCTGGATTTCCCTAGGTGTCTAGTTTTAAAAAATGTACAGGTTTTCTAGGTTTCTCTAGGTACCGGCTGAGCTAGGGCTCAAAATCCACAGCTAGACATGTTGCAAAAAACAGTCAGTTTTCAGGGGAAAAATGTGATGTGTCCAAATTGCATTTTGGGGCATTTCCTGTCAAGGGCATTAAACCATCCCACACAAGTACAGGTACCATCTTTATTTGGAAACTTGGGGGAATGCTTAGTGGAAGGAAGCTTGTGGCGTCCTTCATATTCTAGAACTTTGCATCACAGAAATGTGAGGAAAATGTGTTTTTAGACAAATGTTTACATTTTCGAGGGATTCTGGGTAGAAAAATATGAAAAGAGACACACACACCACCCCCATCCTGGATTTCCCTAGGTGTCTAGTTTTAAAAAATATACAGGTTTGCTAGGTTTCCCTATGCGCCGGCTGAGCTAGGGCTCAAATTCCACAGCTGGACATGTTGCAAAAAAACTGTCAGTTTTCAGTGGAAAAATGTGATGTGTCCACATTGTGTTTTGGGGCATTTCCTGTCAAGGGCTTTAGACCAACCCACACAAGTGAGGTACCATTTTTATTGGGAGACATGGGGGAATGCTGGGTAGATGGAAGTTTGTGGCTCCCTTCATATTTTAGAACTTTGCATCACAGAAATGTGAGGGAAATATGTTTCTTAGACAGATTTTGAGGTTTGCAAAGGATTATGAGTAGGCAAATGTGATAAGAAACACCCACGTCACACCATCCTGAATTCCTTTATGTGTCTAGTTTTTCAAAACGTACAGGTTTGCTAGATTCCTATAGGTGTCGGCTGAGCTAGTGCTCAAAATCCACAGCTAGGCACATTGCAAAAAGACAGTCAGTTTTCAGTGAAAAAATGTGATGTGTCCAAGTTGAATTTTGTGGCGCTTCCTGTTGTGGGCACTAAGCCTAACAAACACAAGTGAGGTACCATTTTTATCGGGAGACTTTGGAAATGCTGGGTGGAAGGAAGTTTGTAGGGCCCCTCAGATTCCATAAGTTTGCATAACAGAAATGTGACGAAATTGTGTGTTTTAGACAAATTTTGAGGTTTGGAAGTGATTCTGGATAGAAAAATTTGGTAAGAGCTATATAAGCCACCCCATTCTGGATTCCCGTATGTGCCTCATGTTAAAAAAAATATTGTTTTGCTAGGTTTCTCAAAGTGGTAGCTGAGCTAGGGCCCTAAATCCACAGCTAGGCACATTGCAGTAAAACAGTCTGTTTTCAGTGGAAAAATGTGATGTGTCAACGTCTGCCTGTTTCTGAAAGTTAAGAATGTGTAGACCTAAGTACCAAAAACCCTTCACTGATATCATTTGCAGAAAAAAAAAGATATTTTCTTCTGCAGCATTTGTTTCAACTTATTCCCCAAAAAATCCAAACTTAAGCTGTATTTTAACTAATTTCTCAGTCCTCTGCAGGGGATTCCAGAAACCATGAGTACCTTTAGAATTCCCAGGGTGCTGGAAAAAAGAGAACGCAAATTTGACGTGGATAGCTTATGTGGACAAAATGTTATGGGGTATAAGTGTTAACTACCCCAAAAAGCCCCCCCAAAAAAAGCTTACCCTGGGAGGGGAGGCCTAGCATAGAAGGGGTTAAAAAAATAGAATTTCACTGACAAATCCATAGGCTAAAGTGATGCTATAGTTAGGTATGGTAATAATATCTTACATTTGCCATGCGCTGCTTATGACCTCATGTATTACATCAATCGTGACACAGTCTATGACATCTTTGATAACATGATTGTAACATATGAAATTCCATCATTGATGACAACACTGTGCATGGCAGTGGTGTGAGGTATAGCTACTTTATGGCAAAAGTTATTGTTAATTGAGATTTCAGTGGAGCTGTTTGTTTAAAACATGATGGCCCTCATTATGACATTGGCAGTAAGTGCCGCTTCCAGCCATGCTCACTGCAGCCAACATACCGCGATTGCAGCGGTATACCGCTATGGGTATTATGATCCACACATAGAAATATGCCGCTATACAGGCACACACATGAGTCCGGCAGCCCAAAGGTCAGTGATAAAGTGGCAGTACCAAAACCCACACCGTTACGCCAACAGAAATACGCCCACAGCATCATGACCCACAAATCACTGCGGCGGTCATTCAACCGCGGTAAACCATTGGTGGTACAGACCGCCGTGCTCAAAATACACACACACATACAAAACTACACCACAATGGAAATTCAAACTACACACACGTGACACCCATTCACACGCCGCACCCACACACCCACACACCCACACCACTATAAAACACACACTCACACTACCCACAACCCTTTACGACCCAAAGAATTTGATAACTGAGAGAGAGAGAGAGACAAGCCAGGAGCACCCACTGAATCTGAGCCACAAACCACCATCACTCATACACCATCCACGCACCTCACAGCACACACCCCAACACAGCACCCCACACGCCCTCACACACACCACTCACACTACACACATGGCACCACAATGACACACCAGATTCTCTGAGGAGGAGCTAAGGGTCATGGTGGAGGAAATCATCCTGGTAGAGCCACAGCTATTCGGATCACAGGTGCAGCAGACGTCCATTGCTAGGAAGTGGTGGAGAGTCGTGGACAGGGTCAACGCCGTGGGACAGCACCCCAGAACAAGGGATGACATCAGGAAGAGGTGGAACGACCTACGTGGAAGGTGCATTCCGTGGTTGCAAGACACCAGATAGCTGTACAGAGGATTGGCGGTGGACCCCCACCTCCTCCACCACAACTAACAACATAAGAGGAACAAGTCTTGGGGATCATGCATCCTGAGGGCCTGGCAGGAGCAGCAGGAGGACTGGACTCTGGGAAGTCAAATCTTTACTACTTCCCCCCCCCACCTGTATGCCATCACAAACCCCTACCCCTACCCTCATCCCCATCACTCCACCACCACACATATACCCCACCATCACAACCCACCCATCCCAATACCAAGCCCTGCATGCAACACCAATGCATGGACCCCCATCACAGGCCTGCATGGACACCCATTACCACAGCATGCACACTAATGACAATCACTTAGCCAATCAAATCACAACTCACACAAGCCAAAGTGCCTTGGTAATAACAACCATAGAGGGAAACATACCCATGCACAAGATGGCACACGCAGAAACAATAGCACTGCATTTACATCCCCACAGGACCCCCACACAACGTCACCGGGGAGGAGGTGCCAGCAAAATCCAGTCCACCACCAGAAGAGGCCCACAATGATGACAGCAGCTCTACACTCCTAGATCAGGATGACCAACCTGGCCCATCAGGGACCTCTGGACAGTCGGTGACCCAGCCACAGTCCCAAACCACCACAGTGCCTCCCCCCTTGGAAACACCAGCACAGCACCCACCCAGCGGGCCCATCCCTCTGTCCCCAGGACACGTCAATCAGCAGTGTGTCCACCACTACAGGGACCTCCAGGCAACCCCACAAACACAGGACGATCAAGGACCTGGGGTCAGTGGCAGTGGTCACAAGGTTCAGGGGACAGAGGCACAGGACAACAGGGAAGCTGGGAGGACTGCTGTGCAACAGTGGGAGGACAGGCCAAGGGAACCGACTCTCCACAAGGCACTCACCAACAACCTGGGAGCATACCACCATACCCAGGTGACCATGGGCCAGATACTGGCCAAGTTGCAGGAGACCCAGCGGCTGCAGCAGGGACAGTACCTGGGGATCAGGGAGGACCTGAGAGACATCCACACCACCCTGGTCATCATTGCAGGGGTGCTGGCAGACATGGCCAACACCATGAGGGAGGCAGTGGCACACCAACGGGCCCCTGACACTAGCCACACTGAAGAACAGCCCTCCACTGACACTAGGAACAACAGGCCACCAGCACCCAACCCCCTGCAGAAGGAGAACGACCACGCAAAAGGTCCTTGCGATCCAGGCAGAAGTCAGAGAACATTGCCAAGACCCCTGCCAGGAAATAGGTTCACCTGATTGTCACCCTTGTGTCCCACTCTGTCACCCTGTCCATCCTGACATTGCTTCACTTTCTATGCCCCCTTGGACAATGAACCTGTCATACCAATAGACTGGACTCTATCCGGGACATTTCTCCACCATCAACCCAGCCCATTGCAATACCCCTTACACATATTATCACAGAAATAAACACCTTTTGGAGCAAATTCAAGTATGGAGTCTGTCAGTTGATTGAAATATGTATTACTTAAACAAGCTGTAAACATTGAAATTCAAATGTACAGTTATATTTACAGAGGTATGGCCTGTAGTGGGCAGCAGTAAACACACCAGGAGCCAGAGTGGGGCACAGATATCTGAAAATAGAAATGCCAAAGGGTACAGTAAGTGGCCATAAAAATGGGGAAATCAGGCTGCCATGTACAATGTCCAACACAAAACTGCAATGAAAGGTGGAGTTACAGTGTCTTACCTGTGTGTCACTGGAAGTACTGTTGGATGATTGTAGTTCTGTTGTTCACATTCTCTTCCTCTGCCTCCTCTTCGTCAATGTCCACAGGCTCCACCACTGCCACACAACCATCCCCAGGATCATCCTCCTGCAGAAAAGGCACCTGCTGTCTCACGGCCAGGTTGTGCAACATGCAACATGCAACAATGATCTGGCACACCTTCTTGGGTGAGATCCACCTGTCAGATGGAGGCACCAGAATCTGGTCTTCAGGAGGCCAAAGGTGTGCTCAATGATGCTCCTTGTTTGCCCATGTGCCTCATTGTAACGTTCCTCTGCCCTTGTCCTGGAATTTCTTACTAGGGTCAGTATCCATGAGAGGTTGGGGTAACCAGAGTCACCTGTAAATATTGAGGGATATGTGTTAGCCACACACTCACCCTTAGGGACAACCCCACACCCATATACCTACATCAACTGGGTGGGAACTATGGGCTCACCTATTAGCCACACCAGTGCCTCTAGAGTTGAGCCATCACATATGGGATGCTGCTATTCCTCAAGATAAAGGCATCATGCACAGAGCCAGGATACTTTGCATTGACATGGGAGATGTTCTGGTCAGCCAAACACACCATCTTCACATTCAGAGAGTGAAAGCTCTTTCGATTTCTGAACACCTGTTTATTTCCCCGGGGGAGTACAAAGGCAATATGTGTACCATCAATAGCACCAATAATGTTTGGGGTATGTCCCAGTGCATAGAAGTCAGCCTTCACTGTGGCCAAATCCTCCACCTGGGGGAATATGATGTTGCTGCGCATGTGTTTCAGCAGGGCAGACAACACTCTGGTCATCACGTTTGAGAACATAGGCTGTGACATCCCTGATGCCATGGCCACAGTTGCTTGGAAGTAACCACTTGCTAAGAAATTGAGCACTGACAGGACCTGCACTAGAGGGGGGATACCTGTGGGGGGGCGGATAGCTGAAATCAGGTCTGGCTCCGATTGGGCACACAGCTCTTAGATTGTGGCCCTATAAAGTCGGTAGGTTAGGATAATGTGCCTGTCCTCCATTGTCACCAGATCCACTAGGGGTCTGTACACGGGGTGTCTCCATCTCCTATTCATCCTCAGTGGTTGAACTCTAAAGTGAAAAACGGTGAGCAGAATGTCATATTCAAACATGTACTCAGATTAATATGGAATATATGTTTTACAGAAACAGTATGTGAACTTGTAAGTCAGTTGATGTGCCTATGTCTGCTGTGACGCAGTTAGGTGCCATGGCCTGTGCCCCCTGAAATGGAGGCTGCCTTACCTGTGAGGAGGGACAAGTGGAAATGAGGTAATTCCGCTGGCGCTGTGCACCATTGAGGTCGGTGCCCGCCGTGCAACACCACATTGGTTATCATTGGGGCCTACGGGTTCCAGGAGCGATTTACGCCGGCGGTGAAGGTATGCACCGCCATGGATGTGACCGCCATTTTCTATCTGTTCACTCACTTGCTACCTGACCTTCAACAGGAAAGGACATACACTGCAAATGCTGCTGTGTCTGGAAGCAACCATGGCTCGAGTGCCTGGGTAAAGGGCCCCTGCCTTCACTTTGGAGGAGTTGGAGAGATTGGTGGATGGGGTCCTACCCCAGTACCCTTTAATTTATGGTCCTCCAGACCAACAATTGAGTACACTATGAGCATGATGCGTGGGGCATGAATGTATGTAGTGCTGTGTATGTAAGCCTCATGTAGGGGTGGGGGGCTGAGGGGTCCTGGGTAGAGGGTTCCATGTGTGGTGGTCAATGTCTCTGCGTAAGGGGATGGGAGGGATATGGTGGGCCATGAGTATAACACTCCGACGGTATGACTATTACCTTTTCTGCTGTATTTTTCCTGCAGGTCAGTGCCCATCAGAAAAAGGGTATTTGGCGTGCCATCACCAAGGAGGTGCAGACCCTGGGGGTCTTTGACAGGCGGAACACCCACTGCCGCAAACAGTGGGAGGACCTGCGCCACTGGGCAAGGAAGATGGTGGAGGCCCAGCTGGGGATGGCCTCCCAATGAGGAAAGGGTGCCCATCGTACCCTGACTCCCCTGATGTTCAGCATCCTGGTGATGGCCTATCCAGAGTTGGATGAGCGCTTGAAGGCATCACAGCAGCCACGAGGGGGTGAGTACAGATTCAGATTCTTGACTTTGCGAGCATTAAGGTGTTACCAGGGTGGGGGATGTGGGCTGTGGGTGCCCCTAGGCCAGGGCGAACATGGCAGGGTAGATTCCATGATGGGCAAGCTCAGATGCACTCCAACCACAATAATGTTGGTGGGCATCTACTACTGGGCAAGGTCCTGTGGGTTTCAGGTGTCCCGCTAATGGCGTTAGGCAATGTACCCCATGGGCTGGTGACTAGCATTGTAACTGGTAGTGCATGGCCTAGTGCATACTGCTGTTCCCTGTGAGTTGTGTACACCGACGGTAGCGTTGTTGCTGGCATTGACCAAGTGTGTCCGCTGTCTCTCCCCCCAATTTTTGTTTTGTCACCCTGTTCTTGTGTGCATTAGCATCATCTGGCGGAGGAGCAGAGGCACCAGCGATGGAGAAATCTGCATCCCACATGGGCCTGGAGGCCAAATCCACTGACAGTGAGGGCACCAGTGGGACGGACGTTGAAGGGAGCACCATGGCGGAGACAGGTGGGGACATTACCGACTGCGACTCCTCCTCCGATGGAAGCTCCCTGGCGGTGGCAGACACCTCTGTGCCCACCTCAACTACAAGTACATCTGCCTCCCCGTACCAGCACCATCCTCCCAGCAGCCCCTCAGCATGTTTCCCGTGCCCGGTCACCCAGGAGGGTCGGCATCTCCTTTGCCCCAGGCAACTCAGGCCCTGCCCCAGTCATTCCTGCTGCCCTCAGTGAGGAGGCTATTGACCTCCTGAGATCCCTCTCTGTTGGGCAGTCAACCATACTGAATGCCTTCCAGGGTCTAGCAGGGCATGTGCGACAAACAAATGCATACCTGGAGGGCAATCACTCTGGTGTGGCGGCCCAACAGAGAGCATTTCAGGCTCTGGCCAACTCACTGATGGCAGCCATTGTCCGTGTCTCCAGCCTCCAACTTTCTCTACCCAATCCCAATCCCCTCAACCCCAGCCTATCCCAAGCACACCTTCAGACCAGCATTCACCCAAATCAACACACAGAAGTGGCTCAGGCAAACACAAGCACCACACATCATCCCACAGGCACTCACACAAGCGCCATCCACATGCCGACACACCAACATCTACTGCCTCCATTGTGTCCCCCTCCTCCTTATCGTCCACCTCCCTCCCAGTAGCATCTCCACTCACACTTGCATGCACCACATCCTCATCCACTATCTCCATCACCAGCATGCCTATACCTACACACCCCTCACTGGCAGTCACTACCCCCACATCCATGCACACGTCCCCTGTGTCCTCTCCCACTGTATCTGTGATCCCTCCTCCCAAAGTACACAAATGCAAGCACACAGACACCCAACAGCTATCCACCTCACAACAGCATCCAGCCCATGCACCTGCACCCAAACACAGCAGACTGACACCTCCTACTACCACTCCCTCTTCCTTCGCTCCCAAACCTTCACCCTCTTCCTGCCCCAGTGTCCCTAAGAAGCTTTTTCTCGCCACCCTTGACCTGTTCCCTACCCCTCCCATCCATCCTTCAGTTTGGGCCAAGGTGGTCAGAACCCAGCCCAGCACCTCAGCCACCCAGTCCACGACCACTGTGGTTTCTGCAGCTACTGCAGGTGTGAGAGGCTCCTAGGAGGCACCCGTCAGCACAGCCAGTGTGCCAGCACCACCTGCCAAGGGCAAGAAGAGTCTGCCACCTACCAAGGGCAAGAAGGGGACACCACCCAGCGAGGGGAAGGAGGCACCACCAGCCAGCAAGGGCAAGAGAAAACACCAGCTGGCAGAAGCAAGAAGGCACCACCATCTGCCAAGGGCAGGAAGGGGCACACAACACCAGCCATGGCACTTCAGCTGTCCAAGGCTGCAGGTGAAGGGCTGGAGCCTACCACCACCGTGGCCAGCACCGCTACCTGCACTGCGGCCTGCACCGCCACCTGCCCCGCCGCCAGCAGCACCACTGCCAGCAGCAGCAGCCCCAGTTGGCAGCCATCCGAGGCTGCAGGTGAAGGGCTGGAGCCTCCCAACACCACTGACACCACCTTCACCTGCAGCGTAACTGCCATCCACTGAGAAGCCGTCACCGCCGGCAAGCAGTGTGTAGTAGTGACTACATGGGCTGCAGTGCATCCTGGCCCCTGCAACACCTGTCGGTGTGACACCCAAGTGAGAGACTGTGACCTTGCCCCATCCAGGATGAAGCACACTGGGTACAAAGCCCCCTCCAGAACCAGTGGAAGAAGGTATCCACTCATACCCTCCTTGGCAGGCTGAAGCACACTGTGGACATAGCCCCCTCCAGAACCAGTGGAGAAGCCACCCACTTGAGAGACTGTGGCTTTGCACTCCCCAGAACCAAGCAGTGGGCAAACCACCCACTTGATATGCTGTGGCTTTGCACTCCCCAGGAGCAGGAAGTGAGCAAATCACCCACTAGAGAAACTGTGGCTTTACACTCCCCAGGACCAAGCAGTGGGCAAACCACCCACTTGAGAGACTGTGGCTTTGCACTCCCCAGGACCAAGCAGTGGGCAAACCACCCACTTTAGAGACTGTGGCTTTGCACTCCCCAGAACCAAGCAGTGGGCAAAACGCCCACTAGAGAGACTGAGGCTTTGCACTCCCCAGGACCAAGCAGTGGACAAACCACCCACTAGAGAGACTGTGGCTTTGCACTCCCCAGGACCAAGCAGTGGGCATGGATCCCCCTCCAGGCCAATGGCATTGTACCATCTTCCGGCTTAGGTTCCCCCCATTCCCTGACCCCCTGAGGGGCCTGTGTTTTTTCGACCTGATGCCCCTGCAGTGTTCTTCCGTATTGAGGCAGGAGTCAAGTGTGGCCTTGGCCTATGTGTTATGTCTCCATGGCCCACAGACATTTTGGAGTGGGCATTGTCCCTCCTTTTGTATATATTGTACACAGTGTTTATTGTTGAAGGACGTATTTATCTAAAACTGTACTATTACACTCATTTTAATCCATTCCTTTTGTCCTTGCGTTATTCCTGAGGGTTACAGGGTGTATATGTAATGTTGTTGCATCTATTTGTGTGTATGGTGTTGGGTGGGGGTGGGGGTGTTGCATGTTGCGTGTATGTGTCACTCTCTTCCCCCCCCCCCGCTTGTGTGCTAGGTGCAGTTCTCACCGTGGTCGTTTTTCCCGGTGTTCGTGTTCCTGGTGTATGAAAAGGTACACCAGCATTGGAAAAAAGTGCAGCTCGGGCTCCATGGCGTCTTGGTTCTCCTTGAGTGTCCAGAGGTGAGTTGTTTCCCTTTGGTTTACTGTTTCCACCGTGCTTTTGATGGCATTGGTACTGCCCAGGAAAAGGTGGGGGATAGGCCTGTTGTAATGTTGTGGGCGGTTCATTGTCTTCCGCCTGGCTGTTGGCGGTTACCGCCGTGGTGTTTGATGCTACCGGCGTGGCGGTCGGTGTGTTAAAGTGGCTGTATGTGTTAGCGGTTTCTGCCGTGGTCATGATTCTATTTTTTTTTTACCGCCAGCCTGTTTGCGGTGTTACCACTGCTTTATCACCGACCGGTTGTAATGATGGCCTATGTTTTACCAGCCATTTTCACCTAACTATTACATCTGTTTTTTTCAGTGAACACACACACATACAGATGTATATATATATATATACATAAACACGTATTTTAGACCAAAATCCAGGATCATCCCCCCTGACTATGCATGACAATGTTGAAGTGGTTTTCAGAATTTATGGTTGCAGAATTGAGGAAAATACAAAGTGCATGCATTTATTTGATGAGAGTAGCTTGACATGTGGCTAAGAAATTCAAACAGGTCATGAACAAATGGGAATCCAGGGATGACTGTGTAATCCAGGTTTTGGACAAGGTGTGCAATGTTGTTTTGTGGAGCAAGGAAATTAATATGACAAGCCTACATACAATTGAATGATAGGCAATGTCATTCTAGGATTTCTAGAAAGGTGCAGGATAAGATGAAAAATTACATCTTTGGTCAATTGGTAGAATGGAGAGATTCTGAGTTGCTTAATTGGGACAAATAAATATTTTTGAGAGTGAATGACCCATTTTGTATCTTATCCCTAAAGTGCATAAGGATGCAACTAAACCTTCTAGCAGACCTGCTGTAGATCCAAAAGGGAACTAGTTTGAGAATACATCCATTTACAATGATCACTTTCTGCAACCCCTACTGAGGTCCCTTCCATCATATATTAAGGACACTTCAGAGTTTTTCAGATTAGTGTTTGATGTGTCCTGGGAGGAAGACATGCTTATGATGAGCCTGGGTGTAACAACATTTTACACAAGCATACACCATGCAGATGGCCTAAGAGTAGTGCAGAATGTTTGGCGAGTAAGTCCCCTGAAACTCTATTCACACATCATGCTCCTCAAAATGATAGAATTGTGTCTGACATGGAACATTTTTCTCTTTAATGGAGAACTGTTCCAACAGGTTAGAGGGACAGCAGTTGGTACCTGCTTTGCCCCTAGCTATGCAAATTTGAATATCGGCTGGTGGGAGGAGCAGGTACTTCACAGCGCAAAGATGAGTGAGTGAACAGACCAGCTTTTACTATGGGTGAGATTTATCAATGACCTGTTTGTTCTCTGACAGGGGAAAAAACATCTGATTGTTCTCTGGCATGGGGATGAGGATACTGCCCATAATTTGTTGAGGTCAATAATGACAACAGCTTGAAACTACATTTTACATGCCAAATGAACAGGACTCAGCTAGACTTTCTAGACATTAGAATTAAGGTTCAAGTTTCTAAGTTGGTGATCACAATATTTAGGAAGACAACCATATGGAACAGCATGCTTCAAGTGCAAAATTTCCACCCGATGGCCCTTAAATAAAACATCCCTTATGGAGAATTGGTAAGGGTGTGGGGTATTTGCGGCAACCAAGCCGAGTTTGAATTTACACAGAGTGAAGTGGTGTCCAGGTCGCAAGGAAGAGGCTACTTAGAGGTCATCTCAGCCATTGTGAAATCTAGAGCCTTTAATCTGAAACGGGATGAAATTAAATTCCAACCTAGTAGGAAAGATAGAGTCAAGATTAACAGAGACAATAATGCCACCAGATATATAACTAATTACCATGATTAGCAGCTATGGGAGAGAAAGGCACTTAACAAACATTGGCACCTCAGCAAACACAATCCTGTTATAGGTGAATGTATCATCCAGAAACCCCAATTTACATTCAGAAGGATGAAATCTATGAGAGATTATCTAGTGAAAAGTGAAGTAAATACTAATAAACAACAATAGGTGAAACCCCCTCCAGGCTTCGAGAAATGCCTTAATGGTAGGGTGTGTGAGAATGGGAGGAACATAACAGAATTACACACCCCTTTCAAGAAGGTCATCAAAATAGAGAAATCCTTAAACTGCAAAACTGTTTATGCACTATTCTGTCCCTGCCCAAATATTTATATTGGTAGGACCACCCCCTGTCCATAAAAGAATATTTCAACATATGCAGGCCATTAGGAACAATAATGGTAACTATACGGTAGCCCATCACTTTCATAATACACATGGGGGGATTACACATTGCTAGCATACATTGACATTGACCAGGCCCAAAAAAACACAGGAGGTGAAAGAGAATGAGAATTGTGAAGATTAGAATCAAAGTATTTTTGGAAATGGACAGTAAAGAACCTTTTGAGTTAAATGCTGACAAAGAGTTACATGTACACCTCTTATGTGTGTGTATAGGCCTATTCAATGAGCTGCTATCTTAGATTGTTAGGTTTATTTTTAATTTTAATCTCTTTTTAATTGTGAGTTTTGTATGTATGTCTTGCAGGGACAAGAATGCCATCCAGAAAATATTTTGAAGGATAGATTCAATAGCAACTGATTGCATATGCAGAATTATCTGCTAATGTTGACTTTAACATGTTTGGGTATGGTTGATGGGTGATCGTTAAGTGATGAGGTGTTTGAGGTATAAAATAAACTCTGTTTTCCCACTTGGGCTTTACACCTTGTTAAAACAGAAATAGACTTTGCCACTGGGTCAATATGGTGTACTTATCTTGTTTTAGCAATTGCATCCATTACATGTTTTTGAAAGAATGACATTAAGGAATTTATATATTATTGGTTGATTTTGATTAATTAGAATAAGTTTGATTTAAAATAGTGCATGAATCATATTTTAGTTTTTTACACTTTGCTTTCTTATGAAGCATGTTCCATTTAAAGATGGTGCCATTGTAATTGCAGTATTCTTTGTTAATGTTCATGGTCATTATCTTCACAGGTGACATTTTATATATGTAAACAACTTACTCACAATTTATGTCGGTACAAAGGTGCAGAGGACGCAGAAACGGGTTGACGATTTCTCTGCACAATAAACACTGAATTACAATAAGTTCATGCAGTGGCAAGACTTTTTCTGATTTTTGAGAGCGTCGCTTCGGTGATTACAGCCCAAACAACTCGATGGAATTAGACCAAATTTGGCAGAAAGCTAGATTTTGTTTCACAGATTGTGCTTTTGGTTATTTGGTTTAAATCCATTAAGCAGTTTTTGAGCTTTTAAACAGAAAACAAAATTGTATATCTAGGGCCGCGGATCCTCCCAAACTACTTCACAAATAATAAGAGATTATGCAGAAAGCTGCAGAGCTCTGATTGGCTACCAACACTTCAAATCCGGAAGGGTTGGCAGAGATCTTGGGCCTCGGCTTCAGCTGAGTCCCAGAAAAAAGTGAAAAAAACAAGAAAAAGGGACAGAGCAGGTACACCTTGATGGCTTAGCTCTGGTGCTGGTGTCACAGATGGATCTCACCAGGGCAAAAAAGCACTTTTTAAAAAATCGCAAATTCACAACAAAAAATATTTTTTTAAAGTGCGAGCTCCCGTGCTTGATATTGTTGAACCTCCGGGTGGGCAAGGTCCCGGGGGCATGTTGGAAATAAGGAGGGGGTGTGCAGGACCACCTTCTTGGGCTTGCTGAAGCCCTGGGGACTGCCACTCCCCCGGGGCAATTATTACAGTGAATCTAGGGGGGCCCCCACAGCTCCGAGACCGCCATCTCCCCGGGGCTTTAATAATAATGAATGGTCCTAGGGACTGCCACCTCTTCAGGGCTTTAATCATACGTAAGAGGGGGGGCAAGTGGCCCCCCGTGCAGCCCCAGAGACCGCCACCTCCCCGGGACTTTAAACATAATTCAGTGGAGGGCGCACAGCTCCCCCCACCCCACAGGGATGAATTTAAAATGGGAAGGGGTCCGTCATGGACCCCGGCCCCAAGGACCACCACCTCCTTGGGGCTAGTTCGTGTTGGAGGGAGGCTGTGTGGCCTCCCTCGAGGAGCCAATGATGGCCCTAGGACTAGCACCCCCCAAGGAGTGGCTCCTGCTATATCCTGGGGTGCCCAGCTAACAGCTCCCACCAAGCAAAAGCACACAAAGTCCACTTTGTGCAAGCAGGAATTGTCAAACAGCTCTTACTTGCAGAAAGTGAAGTTTTCATCTGTTTTGTGCAGGGAAGTAGAGGAAAACTGCTCCCACAAGCAGGGAGATGTTATTAAAAGCAACCCCACCACTTGCCAACCCCACCACATACGACCTTCTCCAGTGCACGGCGGTGGTTGGATTAACATTTGGTAATGAAAATTACTTTACATTAAAAAAGCATAGAAATTATTTGAAAACAACAAAGGTTACAGGGACATTATATTTAGGTTCACATTTGAAATGTACAAAACCATAGAATCCACCTGTTTTAGTTAGTTATCTCAAGTAACCATAACATGTGACTTAAGGTAACTATAACTCGCACGTTTCGCCATGCACTGCTAGTTACCCCACAAATTATGGCACTCATGACATCTTTGATAACATCAATGATAATATCAATCTAATATTTGCAGTAAGATTTTTGGCTAAAAAACTGTGCATGGCGAGGGGAACAAGTTATAGTTACTTGAGATAACTCTAAGCATAACAGATGAATTTCTATGGTTTTGTATGTTTAAAATGTGAGCCTAACTATAACGTCCCTGTAACCTTTGTTTTTCAAGTGAATATATATATATATATATATATATATATATATATATTATATATATATCCTTGAACACAGTAAGGGTTGTTTTCAAGTGCTTTACTGGAGGCTTCTCCCTAACGCATTTCGGCCCAGCCCCAGCTGCGCCTTGATCACGGGTAAAGTAACACTGCGCTCACCACCCAATGTGGCTCATCAACACAACAAAAACCACTAAAATCAGTACTGAAATGTGCACACCCAACTTGTCCCTAAAAAAACTATAATTTTTCACAACATCAAGACAAAATCATACCACAGTGTGTTAGAAATGGGGTCTTTGGTTGGCAGTCAGGTTTACCCCTGTCCAAGCAAGGACTCTCACTCTAGTCAGGGTAAAGGAGAATCACCCCCAGTTAACCCCCACTCACCTCTTGGTAGCTTGGCACAAGCAGGCAGGCTTAACTTCAGAGTTCTAGGTGTAAAGTATTTATAACAACCCACGCAGTAACTTAATGAAAACACTACAAAATGACACAACACAGGCTTAGAAAAATAGAAAATATTTATCTAAAGAAAACAAGATCACCACAACAAAAATCCAACATACACAAGTCAAGTTATTAATTTTAAAAGCAAAAGAGTCTTAAATCCTTTTGTAAACAGGTAAGACACTGTTAATGTTGAAAAGTACCTGAGTATCGCCAAAGTAACATGCACGGGCGAGTGTGCGTCGAAAAAGGCAAGCGGTGCGTTGATTTCTTACCTGCAAGTGACTTTGTGAATCGTTTCTCCTTCTCTGGATGGGTCGGTGTTCATCGGTTTTCCTCTCTGCAGGAGAGCGATGTGTCGATCCGGGCAGCACTCGGGTCTGAGCAGGCGTTGAGTCATTTTTCCGTGCCCAGCAAGGTTTTCGTTGAAAATCCTGCCGCACGGTGTTAGCAAAACTATGCTGTGTGTGTTGCGACGTTACCAGACTCCGTTAGCGATGTGGCGCTTCCAGCCACTCTGCAAGAGCTGCGTCGATTTCAGCAGCGGAGCCGGCGGCACGTAGTTTCTTCAGCCCCATCTCGGGGTTGTGTCAGAAATTTCCCCGCACGACGGTCGGTGCGTGGATTTTCAATCTTGGTCTGCCACCTTCACCTGTCAAGGCCCCAGGAACTGGATAGGGCACCACTTGGCAGGGCAGGAGTCTTAGCAGAGAGTCAAAGTGCTGGCAGGGGAGGTCTTTGATGGCCCTTAGACTTCAACAACAGGAGGCAAGCTCAGGACAAGGACAAAATAAACAGAATCAAATAAACATATAAAACTGCTAAAAACATTGTTAAAATCGATGAACAACACTTTTATATTCAGCTAAAAGGAAACATTTGTTGTTACAAACTGCTACATATGGGGTGCCAATTCCTCATTAGAGTTCAACCCTCAAGGAAATACTGTATTGAAGTCTAGGATATACATAGACTCCAATTTCCTTAGGTATCTCTCTCTATCACCGCCCCGTGTATTAGAAAAGATAGCATCAATCACAAAATATCTGAAGCACTCAGTGTGCTTAATAGCCCGTAAGTGCACCAAGATCCGCTTTGTGTAAAGTACTCCCTACACACATCAAGTTGCATGGGCATACAAGACAATAGACATAAAACTCAGTGTTACAAGTTGTCAATTTTTGAATTAAGAACATTCTTGTGGTGTTAGGAACCACAAACTTCATTGTATCATGACTAGTTCTTAAAGCTTTACATTTACCACAACAGAAGAAGCCCACATTTCGTTTTTAAGGATGTCATTCACAATATGATTCTTACTGAGTATATCTCTTAAGAATTGGCTCCTCCTGAAAGTTACCTGTGGGACTGCATTCAAATGTCTTCTATGGGTATCATCAGTGTGTACAACATGCCAATGTTTTTTGAGGATATTTCTGACTTTCGTAGCTTATGTAGAGTATGTGCTTATCAATCTAACTCTTCTACCACTTTCCTCCTGATCACATCTCTGCCCATATAGTAAGCTCCAAATCACATCACAAAGTTTACTGAATTAGGTGGAATAACAAAAATGTGACTGGATCATAAACATAATATAGTCTGCCTATAATGGAAGCAAAGCAAATTAGTATATAGGATAAGCATGATCAAAAGGATGGCACAATGAGTCAACCATGCATTTGAACACTTTATAGAGGTCACAGTAGTTTGAGAGATGAAATAAACAGGACCAACCAATAACATCATAGAATCTTCCAATTGAAGAGATAGCCATTTGATATATAAACAGGTGTAAGACTCCAAACTCAATGTACTTAGTTATTGTACGTATAAATTACATTTTTTCCAAGAAATGTTTTAACATTTTTACCAACGTACTCGATAGACTACTAAGCCTATGATTCTTTGTTGTGTGACAGAGCACTCCAGGAGGTACATCATAGTATTGCACTGTAGTGATCCCAAATTAGAGAGAGTAAGGATGGAAGAGCTGTCCTTGAAGGAAGTGTTTTAGTTCTTGACTGAAAGCAAATAGAGTGGTGATAGTACAAAGAGAATTCCATATTTTAGGAGCCCAAGAAAGATTCTCCTCAATGTATATTTCTTCTTAAACACAGGGATTCCAGAGAGGAGGAGGAATCTTTCATGAACTGAACTTACAACCTTCCTTGTAATTTCCAAAAATATTGAGTACAATAATATCATGTAGCATTAATATCCTGGACACAATATGGAGAGGGAAGTAAAGCTTTACTGTTCTTAGTTTCACATCTGTGTAACTTGATGATACATGTATCATCAAGGTACAAAGATGTGGAGTTAGGTATGGAACATATATACATACTTACCTTTCAATATTTTGTCCCTCAATATATTGCCCATGACATTAATGTCCCATGATACCCTGGCCACTTTATTAGGGTAGAACAGTGTTCAAGGACATATTGTTTTTAGCACAACTGCATGCTTTTTAACCATGCAATGGGCACCTTAAATTAAAAGTACACCATGGTGTCCCTTTATCTTATTGTGTCCAGACCCTGAACAGTGATAATATCAAAAGTGCTCCCTGAAATACAGTCAGGCTCATCCTTGTTTATAGGGATCAGGAGGAGACCTGATGATGAAACATGACACCATTAGGGTGTGTGATGGTCACAAAAACCCAGTAGGGGCATTGAATTTGAGGTAAATAAAATGAACTGTACTTTCTTGCGGGAGTATGGGTACAGAGTACTTTGTGGTTGTCAAAATATTTAGGAGCCATGTCACTGTCAAGTTGTCACTTTTTTTAACTAGGCAGACAACCTAAAAACAGGTAATAAAGTGTTAAATTATATGACAATCATCCTAACCATGATACTCGTTTACAAGTATAAAATAAACCCACTCTGGCTGATCAAAATACAATTCTGAGAGAACCTGTGTTCATTCCCTGGTGGTTATGGCATAAACAGGCAATCCTCAGAAAGGTGTGTGCTAAGATCAAGCAGCAACCCCAGTTTTAAATTAAAGACCACAACACATTACAATGCCTAAACCAACTTAGAAGAATTTATATAATATTAAACAGTAAAAAGGTACCAAGATCATCAAAGTAGCTTGAGGGGAGTAGGATGGGAAACAGGATATATATACATTATTTAGGATTTAAGACAAAATGTATCAAGAAAAATTCAAGTCCTATGGAAAAACAACAGTTTGCTGTGGGCCGGACCTAGTGCAATTTCACTTAGGGCCCGGCCATGGCATAGGTTTTATCTTCTAGCCTAGTCTTCAACTTCTGGGAAAGCTTCTTCCGGTCAATTTTTATGCGAATAACTCCTCTGGTATTTGGGCACTAGGTCTCTCTCCTACCAGGTCTCCTGTAGGGTCCAGTCCTGGTTTGCCAATTGGACCCTTTTTGATTCTGGAAATCTCTTGCTTTTTGTGTCCCTGAAGCAGGTAACCAGGCACCAACCACTTGATTCTTTGAAAATAGTTCCAGTCCCTGGGTACTGGCATTATTCAGTAGTCTTTCAGCCTTTGTGTGAGTCCTCTTCTTCAAGCAGGGGGCAGATGTCAGGATTCTTCTACCAGCATTGTCTTCTTCTTCAGATGGAGTCACACCAGGAATGTTCTGTGGGGGTGGGTAGACATTGACCTGCCAGATTTATCGTGTGCACTAACCAGTCCTTGTCAAAACTGTACCACTCATTCCTAACTATTTTCTTAACGTCACACACCTCCTTTTGCAGAACTTCCTCTTTCCCTAACTGTAAATTTAACAAATATCCTGTATTTCAGCATGCCAGGACCCAGCTGCCACCAGGCAGGCCTGTTTTTCAGGCTCTTGGGTGTCCTCCTAACTGGCAAGGTCAAATATCTTGTTCCCTTCTACTGTGGCTGGAACCTGACTGTCTGGCAAGATCCTGGGATGAATAGGAGAATGCCTCTCTGGTATTTCAAAGGCAAAAGAGGTAGTGCTAAAGCTGCTTCTCATTCTGCCAACTTCTCCTGTCCACTCCCTGATAGGCAAAACCCTACTATAAGGTCAGCAGTTTACACGTATTACACCTATATTTCTAGCCCTTTCCTAAGGGGAGGTGGATAATAAAGTTTTAGTCTAACCTAGGCCTATTAGGGAAAAATGTCTAGGACTCTACAGTGGAATAGCTTTTGGGTTTAATATTACTGTAAGCGCACACTAACCCAAATATGGTATGTGCCCTATTTTTATTTATGCTAGCACCTTACCCAGTAGGTGTATAAGGCACACTTTAGGGGTACCTTAGCAATATGAAAAATAGGCTTTCCCTATAAGGCAAAGTCATATTTCCCTGCCATGTGTCACAATAGTGTCTGTAAACTCAGTGGTGCCCCAAACAGAAATATGTTTTTGCCAAACATGTGGGCAGTGTAAATAAACACTGCAGATCCGACATAACATTAAATTTTCCATGCCATGGGTGCACTTTAGGCATCATTTACAATGAACTACCAGACAGTTAAGTAGGCAAACTAGGATGTTTCAATACTTTACTACTGTTCAGCAATGGTAACATGTACAGAGTCCTGGAACTGGCAAAAATAGAACCCACAAAAAGGTGAAAAAACTAGGGTGATGCTGCAGAAAAGGCAAATTTGTTACAACATCCTTTAGATAACAGTGGCTCAGTGATGAGGAAAATAAAGCTGCTTTGTTTTGTTCCTCTTAAAAATGTATTTGCTATATCCTTCTTGCAGAGGGCAGGATCACCATAAAAGATCTTGTAGCTGAACTATAAATGGGATTTTGTCTAAACTGTCTGATAATTGAATTTTTATGAGCGTAGTATATAAATTAATAAAATATTTAAAATAATATTAATAATGAAGTATTTCTGAGAACCAGAAATCCCCTAGAACAGTTAAACAATGAATAATTACTTATTTAAGCTTTTTTTAAATAACAATATGTCTCATACCTGTTAGCAAATCCTAGTTAGAGAACGTTGTTTAGTATTGAAGCAGGAAAAGTAAAAGGATAAAGAGTTAAGAAAAAGGAATAAGGGATTGGAAAGTGTCTCCCACCAAAAAATGACAAAATGTGTATGGTGGAAAAGAAAATAAATGTAAAAATATTTGAAGAAGAGCAGTTTGGGAATATCCCCCCCTCAAATAAACAAGGGTGGAGGCCAAACGTGGAGGAAGTTGGAAAAAGGAAGCTGGCAACTGAAAAATGCAGTGGGAAAAGTAAAAGGCAATATGGGACAAATACTCAAACCAGGAGGAAAAACAAAACATAAGGAAACAACATCCATTAACAGGTTATGGAACAGGAAGGAGATGAAGGCCACCATGAAAAGGCTGGCGGAGAACAAGTGCAGGGGGCCTCAGGGGGGGCCTGCACTGCCCATGCAGTGCACTTGGCATGAGCAGTATAGGGCCTCCCCTGCCCAGCACCCTCGCAATGTTCACTGCCTGCAAAGCAGACAATGAACGTTGCGAGGGTGCTAGTGCAACCTGCTTGCTACAGCATTGCCAGCAGCTCAATTTCGAGCCAGAGAGAATGCTGTAGCCTGTTTCTCGCTAGGCTGGCAGACAGAAACCTAGGTTTCTGCCGACCAGCCTAGTGGAAAACTCTTAATGGGCCTGGCGGAAAGGAACCCAGTTTGGTGGCAACGTCACCGCCTGAAGTTTGGAGGACGGTGAAAACCACCCACCGAACATTTAATGAGGCCCTTAATTATGAGTGCCTCTTAAAGTATGACACCTGTGCCAACCACTGTTTGCGTGTGTGAGTATTACAGGTTTTTCTATTTAACCAATGTTTCAGACAACACATTTCTTTAGGACAAATCTGCTGAAATCTGTCAGGTCAAAAAGGCCCAGAAAATACTATGGCCCTCATTCTGACCTTGGCGGGCGGCGGAGGCCGCCCGCCAAAGTCCCGCCGTCAGGTTACCGTTCCGCGGTCGAAAGACCGCGGCGGTAATTCTGACTTTCCCGCTGGGCTGGCGGGCGGTCGCCTTCAGACTGCCAGCCAGCCCAGCGGGAAAGAGGCTTCCACGATGAAGCCGGCTCGGAATCGAGCCGGCGGAGTGGAAGCTGTGCGACGGGTGCAGTTGCACCCGTCGCGTATTTCACTGTCTGCGCAGCAGACAGTGAAATACATGTAGGGGCCCTCTTACGGGGGCCCCTGCAATGCCCATGCCAGTGGCATGGGCACTGCAGGGGCCCCCAGGGGCCCCGCAACCCCCCCTACCGCCATCCGGATCTCGGCGGTCCGACCGCCGGGATCTGGATGGCGGTAGGGGGGGTCGGAATCCCCGCGGCGGTGCAGCAAGCTGCGCCGCCGCGGAGGATTCAATGGGGCCGCGGTACACTGGCGGGACCCCGCCAGTGGTGCCGGTCCGACCGCGGCTTTACCGCCGCGGTCGGAATCCCCATTGAAGCACTGCCGGCCTGTCGGCGGTGCTCCCGCGGTCCTCCGCCCTGGCGGTCAAAGACCGCCAGGGTCAGAATGACCACCTATATGTGCACATGTATAATGATGCCTGAGGTTCTCTTTTTATTAGGTGCAATTGCACAGGACTTCCAGTTGAAACCTTAGTGTTCTATGAACTTGTTATATTGAAAGGTCATCGCCATATATTCTCTAAGCCTATATGAAATTGAAACTTCTGTTGTGTTTACAATTTAGCAGTACACAAATGGGCAAGCATGCTTCATTTCTAAATCCTCAGATTAACGTTTCCTATGCCCATAATCAAATGTTGTTGGATGTGCTTGTATTTGAAAGTTGAGTTCAAGGAATTCATTGAGGAAGGTGGGGCTACATTATATGGGGAGCTTGAGGAGTAGACCTCTTCCATGATGAAAGTACTTGTGGAGTTAATGGTTCAGCTTTCTCTATACACTTGAAGGATGTGATTGTGACATTGGTAATTGTCGAGCTATACAGAATAATTAAAATTGGCAGTACACTTGTCCCTTATTTCCCTTCTTTATACGTTAGCATGATTTTGTGGCTGGGAGGAAGGAGCTTTTCTAAAAACATTGCTATGCTGTCTACAAACTATGTTTCAGTGATGCTAGCTAAGTGCCATTTGTATTTAGAGAGAAGGGCATGAATGTGCACGATGTGTCTCCTGCCTCATCAGGTGACCATTAAAATTAAAATAAGAGTAAGATAAGGGAGCATCGATTGGATCTGTCATTTGGACTGGATGGGAGCAGTGCTTCAGTAGGGGGAGGTTTAATAATAGTGGTGTGATGGTTGAAGGGGATTGATAGGTTTGGGTGGGTTATAGCTGAGAACAGGCCTGATGTGGCCAAGCCAATCAATGGAAAATTTGTTAGAGATTTGCTGCCTGGATCTACACGGGCCTACAGTAGGTTACATGCTCTCACCAGATGAGCATAAAAGTGGTGATGTGTATGTAGTCTGTGACCCAGAAGGGGTATCAATTGGCTTCGCAATGAAAGGGGTATATCCAAATCATTTCAGTTTAGCATTTTTGAGGCTGTGCAAATTCTCCAAGAGACTTATCACGTTCCTATTATTGACTTGATTCATGTTGATGCCATTATTGGCAAATTTTAGAGTTCCAAAGGATGCTAAAAGAGGACCGAGTATAAACCTTGATTTTCTGGGAGCTTGCTAGTGGGGAGTCTGGATTTGAAGGTTTAGTTCCACTTGTCTGGACAAGCTACATGTTCTGAATATGTACGGCTGAAAAACCATACAAAGTATTTTTTTGCAAGTCTACCTTACCGCATGTACTTCTCCACTGTCTGTCACAATCTGAAATACTAACCTTAAAACTTGATCCCAGAGACTGAAGTTGCTCTACCGAGCAGAAGCTGCTGCTCCTTCTCCTACTTGCCTACAAGCCCCAGAATAAATGTGGAAGTCAAGTGCACCAAGACAGGGAGAGGGGAATGGGTCTGAAAAAGAGAAACAAATCAAGTTGTAAGATTGTCACAGGAGTCCCTCTAAGTAGTCTCTTGTCTTTATTGACTCATTCAAGTCTGTGGAATGTGGAGAGGACCAAATATGTTTATTTAAAAAACATGCTTATCTTCAGCATCTAAGACTCTATATAAAATCAGATAGTCAGGTATTACTCAATTAGCTCCATTTCTTCCTTAACATACAACTTGATTTTAATATGGCTTTGTGATTGAATCCTGAATTACCTGTGATTTACCTGTGATTTCTCCCTCTCCAGTGAATGAAAGTGCATGCAAGATTGTCCATCTTATGATTCTCAGCACCCTCATTTTAAAAGAGAAGAGATAATGATCGTGTTATCATCAAATCCTATATTAACTCCTTTCTTGCCTTCTGCTTCACATGGGAATTTCTTAAAAAATGCAAACTGAGTAACTAAATCAAAAATGTTGAATGGTCTGTAATCTATATTGTGGTAAAAGGTCTGAAGACTGTGTCTTGTTTAGCTTTAGTCTTGCTTGTTGGTTAAAGCTGCAAATATGTAGGGCTATTGACAAATTTAATTTGCACTTGTGAGTGTTTTACACTTGTAATTTACTCACACTCTTGAATAAATTTACTACTCTGGCTATTCCACAAAATCTGATTGCAAGTTTACTCAAAAGTATAGACTTACACATCTTCGCCTCATTGAAAAAGGGGTGGAGCCATTTTTCCTGTTGTAAGTTGATAATAGCAAAATGGAACAGTGGTAAGTCGAGCACCACCCATAGCCAATAGTTGACACTGCAGCACCCTCCCAGAAAAAAAACAATGGAAATAGAGGCTTAAAATAGAAAGTGATAGGGAATAATGTTAAATTAAATTAACTCATTCAAAATAGTTGATAACATAAATACATAGAATTTAATGTTATAAAATCTAAAACTAAAACATCTATTATTGTAAATGCATAGATCTATGTAACATTAATTGTATTAAAATCTAATTATATTAGTTTTTCTTTTAAACTTTATAAAAATGTTTGTATTTAATTTAATATATTTACATTAGTTAAATATTTAATTCAAATGTGAGTTAATAGTGCTGTGATGTTCACTTTTTGTTCTACATTCAAAATACTTATACAAAACTAATTTGCATTAATATTTATTCTAAATATAAATTTACTAATGTATTAGAAAGTTTAATAAACTATTTTATTTTCCCGATACCTTACCATAGGAAGATCACCAAACCAACTGTGGAGTCTCCCCATGGTAATGTATACGGAAAAGTTAAAAGTTTATTAAACACAAAAAAGTAGTAAAAATATTTTATGTCAAATATTAATGTACTACTTCCATTATATTTTATGGAACAGTGTTGCAGCACCATTGGTTGTTCTCAGGCAATGCCCCGGAATGGCCCAAGTGTGCCTAACACAGCAGTAATGCAAGTTGCAATATGTTGCACTGTGGGAGGCCACCTGCCTCCTCCTCTCTAGTAGTAGTGCTGGCTTCTGAGAAGCCTGAGAGGTGTGGTCCTTCTCTTCCAGGCAAGTAAATTTCAGTACAGAAATCCTACACAGAAGGAGGTCATCCGCCTCTTCCACCTACCCATCAGCAATATTGACCTCAGATAAACCTAAAAGGTGTAGTCCTTCCTCTCAAGCAAGAAAGTTCAGTTCAGGAATCCTGTGCTGTAGGCGTGACGATTGCACTGTAAAAGTGCTGTGGGAGGTCACAGTATCAGTCTCCAGAGACGTCTGGGAGAGCTGTTCCTTCCCTCCAAGACAAAAAATGTGCAGTACAGGAATCCCCTATAAATACATCTACTGAAGGCAGGAGACCTGTTGTTGGTCTGCCTCTTGCTCCACAATATTGCCCAAACAGGTGATTCCCAATCCTGAACAACATTGAACACAAAAAGGAGGAACCACATTCATACCTACAGAAGCAAAGGCCCGTTAGTCAGTCTCTACACCTCAACCATCCTGGAAGTGCTGGTGACACAAGGAGTGTAGCACTAGTTGCAGCTTGATGTCCTGCTGCTTCTGTGAATACTGGGAGTATTGCAATCCATAGGCAGTCTCCTCTTTAGTGCTACAAGATGCATAGCCATCACCACATACCAGTGTCAACTCACAGGGATATTAGATATTTATAGAACATTGCTAGACTCAGCCCCTCTAACTTACAGCAGGAGGCACATAGATGAAAAGATGAGAAGATTGGGTTTAGTGACCACAAAAATATCGAAGCCTGTGGAGGAATTGCAAATGCTAAGGGTAGCCAGAGCAGGAATGTGATGAAAGATTGTTGTTCCTTCTTGGTCGCAGAGGTGTGTCCAACTCACAATCAATCTCTGTCAGCCTTGTAAGTTACTACTAGCAAAATGAAACAGTAGTAAGTAAACTGTGCAACCCTGTAAAAAATGCAACCTTGAATATTTGGGGTCCACTGCTTTTAAGGGGGCATGTCTACCTGCTGTGAGGTTCCGTCAGAGGCTTGTGATGATGTTAGCTCATTCTTATGAAGGGTGATACCCTGAAACAGGTCCTAGGATGCTTGTTTCCGGTCCAGGGATGACCTGATCTGGCAGTTCGGACTGGGCTTCTCCCATGAGAAACAGGGTCAAGACTGATTTGCATATGGCTCGGTCCAAACTGGGGTGGCATGGTGAGCAAAAGAATGATGGATTAAACTGACCAGCAAACCATCTCCCAAGTCCTGGGTGCATACCAGCAATCCCAGGACAGGATGGGCCAGATCATTATCATGTTGGGGGAAAACCAAAGGCTCCAGAAGGAATACCACCAGAAGGTCATGCAGCAGTGGCAGGCCCACAATGCCACCATGGCCTCCATTGCAGGGGTGCTCAGGGAACTCAACACCACCCTGTGTGCTTCTTCCACCCACCAGCATTCTCCTTCCACTAGCCACATCACATCTGAGCCTTCCACATCTGCCGCAGTTAGTGGAATGGAGGCCCTGTCAGGGGAACCACAGGCTTCTGGCACCCCTCCCTCTGTAGCTGAAGAACCCCCACAAACATAGACATCCATCCAGACATCGGGCTGGAGCAGATGCCAAGACCAAACCCACTACCAGGAAGTATGCCACTGAGACACCCTGTTGACTGTTCAACAATATTGCTCCATTTTCCCATGGCCCTTGGACACTGGACCTGTGCTACCTACAGCTATGCCACCTACTTTGATGATTCCAATTACCATGACCCCTCTCATCACCTGTTTGTCACAAATTGCACCATATATTAATAGATCACATTTCCCCTGTATGCCCAATAAACACTATTGATCACAGCAACTGCATATGTGTCTTTATTTGAACATTTACAAATGTTATGTCTTCAAAATGGTATGTGGGTATGGACCCCCTAAACCAACAGGCAGTGTAATGGACAGCAGAAGGAGGCATCCTCTGCAGGAGACACAGTACAACAGATATGTCCCAGGGCAGATGTAAGGGAGTCACTATTCAAGGCACACATGAGAGTATATTCACTTATCCAACCTGCAAAAGAGAACAAGACAGAGATTTCCATCAAGATAGAAGGCATGGTGCCACACAAAGCACATATGCAGTTCATAGTTGTCCTGCCCAGTGTGGATTGCCATAAAAGCAGAGCACAGCAGATAATATTTCTACATCACCAGTCTCAGGTAATGCATCACAAATCCCGCTGGCATCTATCATGTGCAAAACTCTATTCTTGAAACAGTTACCAAAGGACAATGGCCATGAATGCCTCAAGCCATTGGTAGCAGAGGCATTGATTGACATTACACAGTCAGACAGTGGAATGACATGAGAACAGGAGAATGTAGGACACACAGCTCAATACAGGTCTGTCCATAGGAGATGGGAATCAAGCAACCTACAGTGAGTTCATGTTAGAGAAGATACATTTGAACTCCCCTCCTAACATTCAATCAGTCACCTCCCCTAATACACATATAGGGATAGGAACACATTACAACACCACTGATGATTCAACGCAGGACAAGCATTGTCACCAATCAATGTGGACATACAACACTTGCTAATACATAGTCAGCATACCTGTATGTTACTGGAAGTACTGAATGATGAGCTCAGCCCTAGAGTCAGCTGCACACTCCTCGTCTGCCTTCTCATCACTTTCCAGGTCTGCATCACCAGCAACTGGTCCAGCTGCTTCATCATCATCAGCTAGCAATGGTATCTGATGTCTCAGGGCAAGATTGTAGAGCATGCAGCAGGCAACTATGGTCTGGCATACCTTTTAGGGAGTGTAGAGGAGGGCACTTCCAGAGACGTCCAGGCACCTGAATCTGGCTTTCAGAAGGTCAAAGGTATTTTCTATTACGCACCTCGTCCTTCTGTGGACCTCATTGAAACTGAGTTCCCCTTCCGTGGCAGGGTACCTCACTGGTGTCAACAGCCAGGGAAGGTTAGGATAGCCAGAGTCACCTGTGTGCACAAAGGTAGGACCTGTTACAATACAGATACAGCCACGGGGAAGAATGTGGTGAAAGGTACCATAACAGAGATACACATCCAAATTCACACATACCAATGAGCCATCCCTCTCAATGTGTAGTTCTGCCATCATGTGTGGGACATTGCTGTTTCCCAGAATGTAGGAGTCATGCACAGATCCAGGAAACTTGGCAGTCACTTGTGAGATGCACTGGTCTGTAGACACACCACTTGAACATTAATCGAGTGGTTGTCCTTCCTGATCCTACACCACAGTTCATTGGCACTGGGAGGGACAACGACTATATGGGTGCCATCTATGGGCCCTATCACATGAGGGATGTGCCCCATATCATAGAAGTCATCCTTCACATAGGACAAATCCACATGTTGGGGGAACCTGATGTAGCTGTTCAGGTGTTTCAATAAAGCACACAGAACATCCTTCTACACAAGACTGAGCATGGGCTGTGACATCCCTGCTATCAAGACCACTGTGTTCTGAAAGAAACTGTAGCACTGACAGGACTTGTACTTTGGGAGGGATGGCATAGGGATTGCATATGGCAGTCAATATATCAGGCTCCAACAGGGTACATAGATCCATGATGGTCTGATTGAGACAATAGGTCTGGATGATATGCCTGTCCTGTAGGGTTGCAAGGTGAAATAGGGGACAATACGCTGGTGCATGTCTCAATCTCCTCATGACTCAAGGGTACTAAGGATACAGAGGAGAAAATGTACAAAGTGATAAGCATTTCACACTTGTAAGCAGAACATTTCATCATCACACACACCTAGCACTGTAGACATGCTTCGCACTGCTGACACATACTATAATGGGCATGCTGAAGTGGCTTGGACACCGTCCTTGCTGCACATTGCTGACCCTATAGATCGTTTGTGACACACATCACATGTGTAATGTACCATATGTGGCTCACTGACCTGTCCTAAACTGATCATGAATATAGTCATGCTATATACCTATATGATTACACCACCTATGTGCCTCTGAGTATCTGGACATGCACGTCATCTGACATCCGGCCATATCATGTCACTGTTTCATGCATGTCACATGTATTAGCAAAACCACGATGGCACAACATAGGCCTCCTCTCCAGTTTATCTAAAAATGTGTATTGCGCACTTACTTAGGGACAACAAAGCATGATATGTACATTAAATGGCAGCCGCCTGTCCTGCTACACAAGACAGTTGGAAGTGACCTAAGTCCACTGGCATATGTCGTCATGGCGGTAGGCGGTCGAAACCGCTGTGCAACTTCTCATTGGTTAATATTGCTGCCTATGGGGGACTGGGGCCAATGGTGATCACCGCCCGCGGTGACGGTCCTGTAAGCGCCAGTCATGACTGCCATTTTCTGCAGCCTTGCTCACTTGACTCCTGACACTCTTGCAAGCAAGACCTCCACGACCTGTGCTGCTGAGTGCTGTCTCTGGGAGCCATCATGCCACGTCCTCCAGGTGATAGGACCCCAGCCTTCACCCCAGAAGAGCTGGAGAAGCTTGTGAAAGGAGTCCTACTCTTGGATGGACAACTGTATGGGGCACCAGAGGAGCAGGTGAGCCCAATACCAGTATCATGTGTGATAGAGGTGTGTGTGATGGTGTATGGGGTAAGTGGATGGGGGAGGTAGTACATGCATGCAGGAGGCATGGAGTTAAGGTGTGTGAGCCGAGAGGAAGGGTATGTGTAGGTACTTGGTGAGTCAGATGTGTATTGTCCACTGCTATTGTTATGGTGCCAGTGTATATGACTTTTTCCTTCTGTCTGTGTCATCCATGCAGGTGAATGCCCATCAGAAGAAAGGGATCTGGAGTGCCATCGCCAAGCATTGCAGACCCTTGGGGTCCACAGCCAGTGGAGCACCCATTGCAGAAAGTGGTGGTAGGACCTGAGGCACTGAGTCCAGAAGACTGAGGAGACACAGCTGGGGATGTCCTCCCAACAAGGAAGAGGTGCACGTCGGACCCTGACCCCTGTAATGGCTTGCATTTTGGTGGTGGCCTACGCTGAGGTGGATGGGCATGTCAGGGCAGCACAGCAGCCACAAGGGGATGAGCACTGACTGTATCCTGGGACTTGGCTGGGCTTAAATGAAATTAGGTGCCTCACTGCAGGCAATATGACATTGTAGTATCATCCTGTTTTCGTCAATTGGACATGGGTATTATGCACCTTGGCTGAGTGTGATTAGTAGAAGTGTTGCCATGGTTTACTGTCAGTGGGTGTACATCTCCCATTTCTAGACCTCTCCATGTATGGAATGTGGAGATGGTCTAATGACATAGGCACATGTGTGACTCTATCCTGCCTATACAATGGCTGTGAGTAATTGTATCACCCTAAGCACTGAGTATGACCAGCTCCATCCATCTGCATTTGTGGCTCTGCGGTGTCAGTTCACTCCCATCTGTGTAGCATACCTGCTACTGTGTGACTCTCGTTTAATCACAGTTACTATATACATCATGTACTGGTAATGGTATTAACTGAATATGGGGCTGCATTACATTTCCACCACATATATGGCCTTCATAGGACAGGATTATTGGCTTATAAGCTGTATAGCTATATATAGGTCATCTGCTGACTGTAGGGTATGTGAAGGTAGCCAAACTGGGACAGAGATACATGTTCATTTGATGATGTCTGGTTGCAGATATCATGCATGCCTAGGTGCAAGACTTGTGGGGATGTAACCGTTAAACCAATGGGATGGAAGTAGAGGTGGTAAGTGCCTTGGCAGATCTCGTATTTGTTACCATCGTATATATATGGCATGTATGACAATGCCCTATCAATTACCATGCCACATTGCTGAGTTACTGCCTACATCATGTCCTCATGATTAGTTGGGGGCATATCTGATGGGCTGGGACTTTTCTGCTTGCCTTGGCCCAGAAGGAGTGTCAGATTAGGAGAGGTAGGTCGATTGCATTACACAAGGCATGTCGATGTGATTCAAATGTTGCGTTTAGTCTCCTCAGGCCACCTCATGTAGTAGTGGGATGTGTAATTGGTGTACAGGCAGTGGTGTTGGTCCATGTGTGCCTAATGCATCCAGACATTTACAGTCTGAGATGTATGTTGTCTGGGCTCAGTGAAAGGTATTGACATTTATGGAATGGTGTGTGAGGGTGGAGTTGTCATGTTGCACAGTGAAACTGGTGTAATTGTATGTGTGGTGGCATTGTGAGTGGACCATGATGTGCTATGTGTGTTTCTGAAGTACATCTGTTGTGACACCGCACTCAGTGATTGAGTATTGGTGTGTTACATGTGCTATATGGGCCGTTGTAGATGCACTTAGCAGTATGATAAGTTGTGATACATGTGTTTAGTGTCTGCTGATCTGGCTCTGTGATTGAGTAAGACTGTTTACATGGCTATATCACAGACTAATTTTGTACACATCAGATGTAACCTATTTGGGTGTCTGACTTGTAATGGCTAAATCTGAGTTGAGTTCCATATTGGCATCACTGTACAGAGTATTTGGTCTGCCACGTAATATGACAGGTAGGTGCTGTGAGGTCCGTGAGTGGAGTTGTCTTCACTGTAATGGATACATTATAGAGGGCATGGACTCAGCAGGTTTTGTAACTGTGGAGGCCTGAGGTGTTTTGTTCAGTCAGCTGCACATTCGATGGGTGATAGGGGTATGGAGAGGTATGATGTTTCTTCAGGCATTTGATTGATACTGCATCAAGGGCAAGGTGTGCAAGCAAATATGGCTTCAGTTGTCATCATTTGGATGACTCCAGTTGTGCTGTCCTACTTCGATACTGATGTATGTGTGAGGGTTGGCATAAAGGTGTGGGTAGTAGTGACATATTGTGACATGATGTAGGTAATGTGTATAAGCACCTCTCTCTCTCCCTCTCTATTTGTGTGCATCAGCATCCTCAGGAAAAGGAGAAGGGGCACAGGCGAGTGGGGTAGCAGCAGCTCATGGGACCCAGGAAACTGCAACCAGTGAGAAGAAGGGACCCAGTGGGATGGAGGGCGAGGGTAGTACCACCTCTTCTTTAGAATCATCCTCAAGTGGACACTGTCTGTCGGTAGCAGACACATCTGGGACCACTCCAGCACCCTGTTTGTCCACCACCCCCGTTACTAGCACTGCCCTCCCTGTAACTCCCCAACTAGTTGCCCGTGCCCACTCCCCAGGAGGGTGGGCATCTCCTTCATCACAGGCCCCTCTGCCCCTGCCCAAGACAGCCCTGCTCCCCTCCCCTGGGAGGCTATTGACCTCCTGAGGTCTATCTCTGTGGGTCAGTACACCATTGTGAACATTTTTCACACTGACACATTGAGGAGGTACCCGAGCCAAATTAATTTATTCTCTTCAGTTGTCTCTTAGTAACCTAAGATTTTTGTTGGTACTGAGATAAATAAAAAACTTTTTGGGCATGTTGGTCCCATGTAGGACCACGTCAGACATTGCAGTGCCAGTCTGGTGTGGAGCAGAGATCGATGATGATGCATGAGGGCTATTGATTCTGAACGAGCGTGTGCCTGTGAGAGAGGTCGAACATAACCCTCACATGTTGAAACAGTGCACCCTGACCCCTTGTCAAGTAGGGGCACACTGAGGTGCTACTTGTGCCTTTGAAACTCTGGAGTGGCCAATGGCCTTATAATTGTAAATATATATATATATTTAATGTTATTGGCATTTATAATACATCTGGCCCAACATATTGTTGGATTAGATGGTAACATACATGGTCTGCCTTTCTTTCTACATGGCTGTTTAGTGTTTGTGGGCTTTGGTTTGTGTGTGTGTGTGACATGTGTGTGTGTGTGTGGTGGTTGTGCTGGCTGTTGTGCCTGGTCTGCATGTGTGGGTGTGGCCCTGCCATTTGTTCCGCTGTCATTGTTGTGTAATGTGTGTAGTATATGTTTGTGTTTGTTACATTCATGTATTTAGAAATAATTTATGTAGTTTGTGTTGACATATATAATAGTGGTGTTGTGTACCTTTGTGTGGTTGTTGTGTGTGCGTCTGGGTGTGTGATGATGGCAATGTCTTAAGCGTTGTGTGTGGTATTAGTGTGGTGTGATGTATGCTTCGTTGTATGGCAGTGTGATTGTGTTTATTGGTTTTCTGGTGTTGTTACGTGTTGTTGGTAGTATGTGTTGTAATGTGGAGGTGTGCAATGACATTGCTTGGCGAAGCGTTTGTGTAGTCGCGTTTGTGATGCCATTGTGTGAATCGGTGCGGTTGTGATTGGTTGTGAAAGACAGTGCTGGTGCTGTGTCTGCGGGTTGGTATGTGTTTGGCACGTGTGTGTTGGCCATGGTGTGTGTAGTATGGGTATGTGTGTGTGTGCAGTATTGGTGTATGTGTGTGTATGTAGGTGTGTGTGTATGTGCATATGGGTGTGTGGTTAGGTATGTGTCTCGCCTTCGCAAGTCGTCTAGGATGTGTATGTTGTGTGTGCGTGTGTAGCCTGGGTTTTTCCTCCCGTGTGAGGTAGATGTGTGTACTCACAGTTGTTCTCTTCATTGCTGGTTCTGGAGTCATTGTGCGAGCAGGAGCAGTGGGAGGACTTCCATTTCAGGTTTCATGGCATTTCCAGTCAGGTATGTGCTCCAGAAGATGAGTGTTTCCCTTTATAGAGTTGGTTTCCGCTAGGGTTTTTGTGGCGGTACGCCTGCTGCGGTAACTTTGGCAGTGTGCAGCCTTGTAATATGTCCGTCAGAAACATGGTCCTCGCCGGCCTGGAGGTGCCTATAGCCATCCGTGGCGGCATGTCTGTACTGGCGGTACTGGCAGTTGTTTGTCTGTGTTCTGTTGGGAAGACTGCCATGGTCATAATTTTGCAGTCTCCACCGCCGGCCCATTGGAGGTACGACCGCCGCCGCCAATATGGCAGTCCTGAGACTGCTAAACTCATGATGAACCCCTAAATTTGGAAGGTAACAGCTGCTGGATCCTTCTCATTTCCTGCACTTACTTTGTTTCTATGACCTTCTGACTATCTGCACTCCTCCATAGTAACCCTCGTGAGCTCTTATATGAGAATGCACCAAGCTAATCAGAAAAGTCACACTTGAACGAATATTTTGGTGTTTAGGGTCCTATTCACAAATAATGGCTCTGGCGTTAGTATGTCAATGATAAGTCTGCAGTTCTAGGGGTCAAACTGGCACGCGGGTCTTGGCCACCCTGCCTCAACTAACTGCCACTGGCATTAGAATATTTCGCCTTATTTTAATTTTTGCTTCTGACACTCAAGAGCAATAGTAAATAGTCGCTGAAATACTTCTATTAACATAAATAATCACGGTTTATGCATTGTGAAAGTCAGTCCGCAGACATCCTGAATGTAGGCTCCCGGCGTCAATCGAAGTCTACCTGCAGGCATCTCCTTTTAATGTTTCCTTAAAGTTGTTTTTATTCAAGAAAGCAGTAGTCGAAATCACCACATCCGCTGTTTATGTTATTCCCCTATCCCACATTTAAAAACGCCAAAAAGAAAGAGAAAAAAAACAGTAACGAACCCTTGTCGTCCTCTTTAACCTACGTTTGACGGCATCATTGGGTAACCACATGTCGATGTTACAGTTCTATGGAGTTTCCCTGGAAATGATGCATGGCGATTTCACGTTGCCATCTGTTTTCACTATATTTAGAAACCTTGTCTTCGCTTTTCACTGGAACTCATTACCGGTAGGCATTCAAGCCAGCACCTCACGCCATCACAAAATGATGCACCGTCACTTGAAGCTGCGCAAAGCATTGAACTCACTACTTTACAGCACAAACGTTATTTTGCATAGGATAGTGCCCTTTTTTCGGCACAAACGAGTCACTTTCCATCAAGGGTGCATTAACGGTGCGTTCCAGCTCAATAACCAATAGTTTTAATGCAAAGTCTGATCTACTAACGCGGCTAGAACGTGCTTTGCATCTAAGACTAACACCTCCTCCAAGCAGGCGCTGACAGGGAGAAATGTTTTAATTTCTCTAAAAAAACACACACATTGCAGATACTGCATACATCGAGTGCGTAAGGACTGTGTCTGTGTTCGCCAATGATATTCTTAGAACAGGCAGATGGAATCTTTACTACAACTGATTCGGGTCAGATTTTTGCAAACAAACTTCCCTAAGGGGAAGATTTACTTTTAAGAAATGTACAGCAGTGCAAACACTAAATTTTCCAAGCTGCAGTGCGTACTGGGGAAAACACAGCACACAGTCATAGCTACCAAGATATAACACTGCTGCCGTCAGCCGTTGCGTAGGTGCTCCAGCAGGGCCCCACACATAACTTTGACATTCCTAAAAATGGCTGCCGAACCCCACAAAATCACCTTTGCATCATAGTGCAGTTTTATGTGCAAGATGTCTAGCACAGATTTTGTACAAGAAGGGTATCCTAGTATAAATCACCATGCTTAGACTAACTTTAAAACGATACAGACAGTGAATGTGTGCTGTAGAGTGCATAACACATGCACTGTGGGAAAAGCTGGGTGAAATTAAAGATTCTTCAATATAACACCTTCCTTGGGGGGTACACTAGATTTTTTGACGCCATGCAGACTTCTTCCATTGTTAAAAAAAAGGGCTTGGCACCAAAAACACGTGCGGTAATGCCCATATACTACCCATAGGATACCCCATTGACACAAAAAACGCAAAACAAAGCAAAGCACTGTTTATGTTACTTTAAGGCTTATTTCCAGCACACAAACGTTTTGAGCTGCAAAATAAATCCTTAACATTTTCTGCTGGTTTGCTTCACGTTTTGTGAGTTTTGCTCCGGCACAAAATGTTAATATATATTTCCCTAAATTTTCTTTACACTTGCAATGCTGCTGTGGAAAATGTTTGATCGTAATGTTAATGATGCCAAATATATATTCTCTCCATCACTCCGTTGAGAAAATGTCTATTGTAGGACAGCATCATCTGCCCTTTGGCTATGTATTCTGATCATTCTGCGCAGCGGTTGCACTGTCAATAAAAAAGGCTAAGCCACATGACAAGAAGATATTAAGTGACAGACCCCTGAGAGATAGCTATTGTAACAAGTGGAAAGGTTATTTTATTTCTTTTTCTACTTTGATGGGAAAGGCCTTGTACAATTATGGCTTTATATAGCCTCCCATATTATGAAAGCAGCGCCAATGTTTAATATTTGCATGGCTCAAAGCACAATGCAATGACTGTTTAGGATGCAGTTTTTCTAAACTCCTCTGATTACACTTAATAGACCCAAAGCCACAGGAGCCCAGACGGCAGACTTGCACACGTAGTGCCATTCCAGCCAGCAGAACTTGAAAGAACCAAGGACTAAACTGCAAGGGTCTGGCTCCAAATAAATAGCAATCGGGTATGACTAAATGGAAATTGCTAACTTCACAAACAGTTCCAGCTATACGTTCACTAATTAGTAGGAGGCAGATTTATTTTATAACTTGTGTCTATGAGAGAAAACGAGGGTGGGACTTTCGGAGAAGGAGAGGAAAGCGGAGACAAAGAGGAAGCGAAAGAGAAAGAGAGAGTGTGAGACCGAGAAAGGAAAAGAGAAACATAAAGGCCGAAAGAGGCCCTAGAGATAACATTTCTGAGAGGGGTACAGCTAGAATGGGGGTATCAGGGTTAGGTCAATTCCACACATAGAATCCACATATGCGGATGATATGGTGGTTTAACTTCGGCAGGCTCGGTATTCGGTGGCTATATTGTTGCAGGGCTGGATCTGTTTAAAGGAGCCGCGGAATTTACTCACCAACACACAAAAAACTATCTTTTAGCTTAGTGGGAAAGATTTGTCACGTCTGTCGGATGTGAGGTTGCCTCGGGAACCGAAGAATATCCGCTATCTTTGTCTTTATGTTGCTCATTCCACAGATAAACAATAATACTAAAACATGGGATGGATTATATGAGGGATGCAGGACTCGATGAAGTATTGGAACACTTTCTGGTTTCAGTGGTGGTACGCATAGTTATCAGTAAAATGATGCTTCTCAGCTGATGCCTTTATATTCTGCAAAACACTATATTCCCGATTCTCTGGACAACCTTTGCGAAGCTGAACAGCATTCTAATTTCCTTGATATGGGCCGGCAAGGGAAGCAGGGTGAGTTTGAACAGCTAGATATTGGACAAGACTGAAGGCGGCTTGGGTGTCCCAGATTTACAGCTCCATAATGTGGCTGGGTAACTCTAAAACATGGTTAATTGGATAATTGTGAGAACAGAATTCTAGCAAGTTTGGTGGATGTGGGGGAGCTCTTTAAATACCTCATGAGTGAATCAACAGTCCTGAGAGACTGCTCAAGTGTGATCCATCAGATTTTTCTAGTTTGTGGAGCTGTGGTAAAGAAAGTGTGGAAGAAGGTACTAGGAATGGACATAATTGTAATTTTTTGTACCATAATTATGCACAATTACAGCAAAACGATGCAAAATTGTGCATAATTATGCAAAACGCATCTCATACTAAAAAATTACCAGAATGGTCTATTCAGGTAAAAATTCGACTAAAATATGAAAGGGTCCACTTGGATAAAAAATCTGTATGAAATGTTTTTTGACCATCCATGTTCAAAAATACTGTTCATGGCCAGATTTAAAGTTTTTGTTCAAAATTACCCAAAGAGCCCACCCACACAGGTACACTCTCTGCCTGAAATGCCAGTTGAGTAAAAAAAAAAAAAGTTGAACAGTACATCTCATATTGAAATTTCACCCAAAAATGACTCAATATAGCATAATGGCACAATTCTTGTAATTTTGTGAATTAATCAAAATTACCAAAATGTCACCAATTACTGTGTCTCTATTAACATTTTAGTCCAGGCCTTGAAGGCACCTTTCACCAGGTAGACAAACAATTGGTGGTTCCAGCCATTTTGTCAGACACAGAAAGTTATGTTAGAGAAGATGGCAGGACGATGGGAGAAATACTCTGCATGGTCTGTACAGCCGTTATGGTTTTATAGGTTCTATGACACAACCATGCATGGAAAAACAACACATGTCTGTACAACTCGGTCAGAAACAGGACCGCGTATTTGCCATTTTTGGCTTTACCACGCAAGCCTTTACAATTAATTTTGTTGTAAAAGCATATGTGGTAAAGTAATATGTGTGGTAAATTCCCCCCTGCCCTGGCCCTAACCCCCCTGTACTTAAAAATACCCCACTATCCCGCTCCTACCCTGACCCCTAAACCTGTAAACCTACCCCAACCCCCCTGACCTCCCCTGCTCTTTAAATTACCCCATGGCCTAAATCCACAAAACTACCCCAAACTCCCTACCCTTTAATCTAATCCACCCCATGCAGCCTGAGCCCTAAAACACACCAGCCATCCACCCCAACCCCTGCCCGTAAAACTACCCCTCCCCTCCTGCTCTAAGGTCAAAATCCACAAAACTACCTCTACTCCCCAAATCTACCCCGACCCACCCTGGCCCTGAGCATTAAATTCCAAAAACTACCTGACCCCCGCCCTGAGCCCTGATATCCCCCATGCACCCCTCAATACCTTCCCAAACTACACTAACACCCCTGCCCCGCCCTGAGGCCTAAATTCCCCAAACTACCCTCCCCCACCCTGAGCCCTGAAATCCCTCATTCACCCCTAAAAACCTCCCCGCATCTAACTACCTCAACCTCCCTTCCCCTGCCCTGTGGCCTAATTCCACCAAACTACTCCGACCCCCCTGGCCCTGACATCCACCAAACTACCCCAGCCCCTCTGGCCCCCTGCCTTTCAACCTACCCGTACCCCCCCACCCTGACCCCTAAACCCCCATGCACCCTTAATATAAAAAAACATCCATTCCTTAAAAAAGCCCCAGCCCCACCTACCTCGACTGATCCGTCTTCCTGCTACTTTGTGCATTCCGCCCATCCACACAGCTAGACCCCTGTCTGAACCATGCAAATTAATAGTTAAGACATATGCGTGGTTCAGACAAGCGTTGTTTGGGTTGTGGCCTTCCGGTACGTGTGACTTTGCCCTCGAAGTTTAGACCGTTTTTATGACTTTAGAAGAGGGATAGCAGACCTTCGGGGTAGGTCCAGCCCAATTTCTTCAGATCACCAAATTATCAAATACTGTCCATGAAATTTGGCCTCAATTTCCATCTATGCCTGATTCCTCCCCCACCCTAGAGTTATTAATGGGTGCAGTTCCAGTTGAGTATTGTTCTCATGACTATACAGGAAGAAACTGCTGCCATGACAGGAAGAAAGCGCAGCCAAGGTCACAGACCAGTGGGATGTTGATCTAAAAGATCCCCTGACTGACAGTGAATAGCTTAGGATCTCTGCATTGGTACAGGAGGTTGTCAGAAATGGTAGGTTTAAATTGACACACTTTTACTTCTTGCATTGCAGCTGTTACTCCACAGCGACTTCTGGTGACATACCGAACTAGATCTGCAGCCCTTATGAGATGTGGGATGGAAGAGGCATTGGTCCTGCATATGACCTGGTCCTGGCTACTAGTGGGTGAATATTGATTGCCGATAGCGGTTAGACCTCTGGAGGAAACTAAACTGAAAATAACAGCCAATACCAGACACTGCCTGCTGGGTCTGTTACCAAAATCTAAAGAGCTGCAGAGAGTTAGGCTTAATTTATATTTTTGAGATTACTGTCAACTGCGCACAGGATCGCAATATATTGGCTCTTATCTAGAGCTCCACCAGCTGGATAAATGACATGTCAGAGAAGGGATGAATGAGAGATGCTGTAAGTGCCAAACATATTAAATATGACTAAGAACAATAGATGGAAATGACTCACCTTCTAAGAAGGTACCCGAATGTTTCTTCTTCACAATCTAATGGTTAGTCATAGGTATGACAGGTGTTGGGGGTTGATTTAGAAGCGTGTCATATTCGTCTACCTATTGAGTGCACTGAAGACTGTAGAAATTGTAATGCCATGGGGCAGAGACTCGGAGGTGAGTATAAATTAAAAATTATAGGGCATATTTAAGAGTCCCTAGCACCCCCTTGTGCCACATTAGCATCATGTTTTTTATCATGTGTGGCCCATCTAGGCAAAAATCTGTGCATGCATTGTGCCACTTTGTAACCCTTTGCACTACTTTATGCCTGCGCCAGGCATAATGTATGCAAAGGGGGCGTTCCCCCACTAGAGGAAAAATGGTGCAAGGAAATCTAACAGCTTTTCTTGCATCATTTTTTTCACACTTTTAACGTCTGCTCAGAGCAGGCATTAAAAGGGGGCACACCATTGTTTACAATGCGCCCCAATGTAGTCTGCAGGAGTAGTGCCCACATTTTGGCAATACTCCTGCAGAGTACGTCATTAGCGTTTTAACAAATGACGCTATTGCCCCCTACCCAGTGCCATGGTGCACCATATTTGAAATATGGCACAAACATGGTGATGGTAGGGGGGCAGTAAAGGGCGCAAGAAAAGTGGTGCTGCACTGTGTGCAGTGCCACTTTTCTTGAATATGCCCCTATGTTTATGATATATTGTACACGAACAAAATATTGTAAAATGTTGATATACCCACTGTAAGGCCAAATTTCTACATCTATCTATCCATAGATAGTACATTTTTCTTTCATAAAATACTAAATTAAAATTTTACAAAAAGGGCACAACATCACCCAGAGTGCACCTTAGCTCTGCACTACATTTTGTCAGCCTTCTTTGCAGACCTCCATATTTCATTATTTTTGGAAGGTAAGGTCCTGTAGATGCTGAAAAGTCTTCAGGGATTAGATTCTTCCCAGGTAAAATATATTTAACATTAACAGTTTTGCTCTTTGCTCCAAAAGTTGAGAGGTGCTATGAAATTGATTTTAAACTTGAATCTAATGATATTGAAGTTAAATGCAATGGTAACTTTACACCAGTGTTGATGCACCAGCTTTGCTATGTTTATAAGAAAGCATTTTTCGACAAGCTATGTAACATAGCTATTAGTAGGGTTATGCAAACAATCAACACAACTTAACAAAATTAGAAAGACACTTTCAAAATTCACCACAAAACATAAATAGAAAGAAAAGAGAAAGAGGAGTCAAAAAAGACATGAAATGAAAAATAAATATATTTTTGGAAGGACCGACAGCGAGACACATCAACTCTGCAGTTATACCTAGATTTAGTTGTAGTGGCACAAATAAGTCATATAAATAATGTTGTGTCGATGCATTGGCACTAGGCAGACTTATCAGATCCTCCTGTCATCGATTTTTTAACTGCACTCCTGTCCAAAAGGTTAATATTCAATGACAGCCTTGTGGTCTAGTAGTAATGAACAATTAGAGGTTTCCCTTTCTCGTCTTCACATACTTTCCATTTACTTGCTTTTTTATTGTAAAGTATTTTCCTTTGGCCCTTTTAGTTATATCTCGATTCCCGTTAAACAAAAAAAGTGTGTTGATTCGTTTCTGTTCAGGACGATACAGTGTGACACTAATGCAGACGATGATTCCTACCAGTAAGGATGTATTTCTGCAAGACCTATTCCTTCAAGGAAAAATAGACCTTATTTTTTTAAAACGACTAGAACTCATACAAAATGTGTGCCATTCTTCATCATTGAGTCATTGACAATGCTATAGTTGGTGGACGGGCTCAACCCCATTTTTGGTGGGAACACTTTGATAGTCTAAATAACTTATGAGGGGTCTGAATCTAGTTGGACAGTTATCAAAGCCTTCATCTCTACCCAAATGTTTTTCATAGTAGGACACATTTGCCTTAAAAAACGAGCTGAATTCGAGATAAAGCATTTCTTGGCTACAACATCCCCGGATCAACATGTTTCAGCCAATCAGTTTTAGCACAAAAAGGTTATCCAGCTTTTATCAGAACTCTAGCGATTCCCATAAACATGGTAATATTCACTCTTTGTTATAGTATTATATTGGTTTGATGGGTGTGTGCCACTCGCTCATTCAAATCATACATATACACTCAATACTTCACTGTTTCAAATAAAGTCTGGAGGTCTGGTTATCACCCAAATGTTTTTTTATCCGGGGTAATCTTGCTCCATTGGATGATTTAGGAGAAGTATTTGAAAGTTTGCCTCTAAGCATCATTACATATTGGGGGGATGGGTGGGCTTGGCAGACCCCTTACCTAAACACACCCGATATGGGGTATCCCCAGCACATGCCAGAGATCTAGTCCAGGCAATTGGGCCATAATTTGGCCCCCTGGCACAGACAGTATCCTCCACCACTCCAGAGGGCCCCAGGCCATTTAGCAAAGGACAGGTATTAAAGTGCTGAAAATGGCCTTGTAAGTGAAAGATCCACCCCCTGCAAATGTACAAGTTTTTTGATAATTGGAGTAAACGATGCTTATTAGGTCCAGGTAAAACTGGTATTCTCTGTGCCCTGTTCCCTATGTGATGCCAAGATGACCTAAACTGTCCCTGCCAATGATGAATTTATCCCACCACAGGTCAGCATGGTTCATTTACCATCTGCTCCACTCCTCCCCCAAGTTGCAAGATAAATTGACAAGCAAACATCAACCAAATGAAAAAGTATTCACAAACATGTCATTCCCCATAGGGAAAACATCAACCCCATTAAGGAGAAAAACACTTGTTCTTTGAGTGTAACCACTGGGGTGCACCTGAGAGTAGGTGACCTCAGAAATCTCAGCACTTTTTTCTTCATGCACTTCACGGATTTGTTAAGAGCCTAAACAGACACACCTCCACACCATACGTACTTTGTGTTACAATGCAATTAACATATTGGGGAAACTCCTAAACAATAATGCTGCTTCCTGGTTGTTAGAAATGGGGTCTTTGGTTGGCAATCAGGTTACCCCCTGTCCAAGCAAGGACCCTCACTCTAGTCAGGGTAAGTCACACACAATCCAAATTATCCTGTGCCACCCTCTGGTAGCTTGGCACTGAGCAGTCAGGCATAACTTAGAAGGCAATGTGTAAAGTATTTGTGCAATAAATCATGCAAAAACACAATATAGCACCACAAAAATACACCACACAGTATTTAGAAAAATATATAATATTTATCTGGATATTTGCAGGTCAAAACGATCAAAGATGCAATAAGTAAATGTAGAGATAACACTGAAAAGTGATATAAAGTGTCTTAAGTCTTTTTAAAGCAAACAAAGGGGGTCATTCTGACCCTGGCGGTCATGGACCGCCAGGGCCAACGACCGCGGGAGCACCGCCAACAGGCTGGCGGTGCTCCCATGGGCATTCTGACCGCGGCGGTACAGCCGCGGTCAGAAACGGGAAACCGGCGGTGTCCCGCCGGTTTCCCGCTGCCCAAGGGAATCCTCCATGGCGGCGCTGCAAGCAGCGCCGCCATGGGGATTCCGACCCCCTTACCGCCAGCCTGGTTCTGGCGGTTTTGACCGCCAGAACCTGGCTGGCGGTAATGGGTGTCGTGGGGCCCCTGGGGGCCCCTGCAGTGCCCATGCCAATGGCTTGGGCACTGCAGGGGCCCCCTAACAGGGCCCCACCAAGATTTTCAGTGTCTGCCAAGCAGACACTGAAAATCGCGATGGGTGCAACTGCACCCGTCGCACCCCTTCCACTCCGCCGGCTCCATTCGGAGCCAGCATCCTCATGGAAGGGGGTTTCCCGCTGGGCTGGCGGGCGGCTTTCTGGCGGTCGCCCGCCAGCCCAGCGGGAAACTCAGAATTACAGCAGCGGTCTTTTGACCGCGCAGCGGTATTCTGCCGGCGGGACTTTGGCGGGCGGCCTCCGCCGCCCGTCAAAGTCAGAATGACCCCCAAAGTCTCTTTCAAGCACAAAGTACCTGGTTTGCGTGAAAAATCTCTGCAAAGGACCGGAGAGGAGGAGAAGCGTGGAAACAAAGGGGTGTGTGTCGATTTCTCAGGCCGCACACAGTGATGCGTCGTTTAGTTTCCACGCAGGGATGGCTGTGCGTCGATTTCCGGTGCTCAGTCGTAGATCCTCTTTGGGTTAAGGGGTTTTCAGACACCCCGGGGTCTGTGTGTGGAATCCTGGGCTCACGGAGCAAAGTCACAAGCGCTTCATTAATCAGGTGGGCGTTGTGGAATTTTCTCCCGCACGGCAGATGCTGCATCGATTTCCCCTCTGGAAGTCGGGCTGCGTTGTCCCAGGTCGGCTGTGCATAGATCCTGTGGGCTGTACATCAAAGTTCCGGTCACAACTCAGGCGCTGCGTCGATCTTCCCGTTGCGAAGTCACGCTGCGCTGTTCCGGTTTGGTGTGCAGTGAATTTCTTACCGCGGGGCAGGCTGTGTGTCGGTTTTAGCAAGCTGTGAATCAACCTTTTGCCACACAAGGAGTCCAGTTGCAAGAGTGAAGTCTTTTTGGTCCTGAGACTTCAGGGAACAGGAGGCAAGCTCTTTCCAAGTCCTTGGAGAGCACTTCTCACCACAGCCAGAGAGCAGCAAGGCAGCAGGCCAACAGCAAGGCAGCACTCCTTCACAGAAAGCAGTCAGGTGAGTGCTTTGGGCAGCCAGGCAGTTCTTCTTGGCAGATGCAGGTTCTGGTTCCAGTTATCTTCTTTAGGAAGTGTCTGAGTTAGAAGGGGTAGAGGCCCTGTTTATATACCCAAATGTGCCTTTGGAGTGGGGGAGACTTCAAAGAGTGGCTTAGAAGTGCACCAGGTCCCCTTTCAGTTCAATCCTGTCTGCCAGGGTCCCAGTAGGGAGTGTGGCAGTCCGTTGTGTGGGAGCAGGCCCTTCTCCCTCCCAGCCCAGAAAGACCCGTTCAAAATGCAGATGTATGCAAGTGAGGCTGAGTATCCTGTGTTTGAGGTGTGTCTGAGTGAATGCACAATGAGCTGTCAACTAAACCCAGACAGACGTGGATTGTGAGGCACAGAAAGATTTAAGTGCAGAGAAATGCTCACTTTCTAAAAGTGGTATTTCTAAAATAGTAATATTAAATCCAACTTCACCAGTCAGCAGGATTTTATGTCACCATTGTGGCCATAATAACTATGACCTTCCTACTCTTTTCAGATCAGCAGCTTCTAATCAAACAATGTATGAGGGCAGCCCCAATGTTAGCCTATGAAGGGAGCAGGCCGCACAGCAGTGTAAAAACGAATTTAGGAGCTTTACACTACCAGGACATGTAAACTACATAGGTACATGTCCTGCCTTTTGCCTACACAGCACCCTGCCCTATGGGTTACCTAGGGCATACCTTAGGGGTGTGTTATGTGTATAAAAATGGGAGTTTTAGGCTTGGCAAGTACTTTCAAATGCCAAGTCAAATTGGCAGTGAAACTGCACACACAGGCCTTGCAATGGCAGGCCTGAGACAAGGTTAAGGGCTACTTAAGTGGGTGGCACAATCAGTGCTGCAGGCCCACTAGTAGCATTTAATCTACAGGCCCTGGACACATATAGTGCACTCTCCTAGGGACTTATAAGTAAATTAAATAATCCAATTGGGGATGATCCAATTTTACCATGTTTAAAGGGAGAGACCATATGCACTTTAGCACTGGTTAGCAGTGGTAAAGTGCGCAGAGTCTAAAACCAGCAAAAACAGTGTCCAAAAAGTGGAGAGAGGCAGGCAAAATGTTAGGGGTGACCACCCTAAGGCTGTCAGGTCTAACACTGGTCAATAATTCTAAAAGGCTTCTGTAACCATGTTCCACCTAATCATTACATCCCAAATGAACGATGGTAGAAGGCCTCTTGGTATCATCTTATTGATGGTTACCCTCAAATTCTTCATGTACAAACCTCCTAGGCCATACTACCTCACACTGAAGCCTGCCTCTCTGGCTTACTCAGCAAAGTTGCCCAATACATCTTCCAGGCCCTCATGATCTAAGAGTGGCCCAACACATCCTGTAGGACACATCACCTAGATGCATAGACAAGAAATAGGTGTAGGTGGGAAAGCTCAAACATTAGTCAAAGGCCAGTGGTTAGGCTATGTTAAAGGGAATGTACATGATGAAGCAACCCGATTTCCACTTCATATTTCTCTGCACTGTCTGATAAAACTTGAACCAGCAGCTAGCAGATGTAGCTGCACCAATGTGAAATTAATGTGAGCTACTGTTAGCCGGATCTACCCCTATCACCCCCAAGACCATCATCAGTAATTTTGAGAAGTGAAACCTGTAAAGAACAATTCTTTCAGCATGGAGAAACAGTGCTTTTGCCAAACCCAGCAGTTGAGCCGCTATGTAATCCTTCTCTGTCTGGACAGGGCAGCATGGAGACAGAAAGGCCCCATTTAAGGTCTAGCTGCCTGGTCAGCCTTGGAAAACAGTAAAGATAAAGGAGGATAAGGTCTCAGTGAAATCTTAATGTCATTAATTTTGCAAAACGTTACAGCAAATGCATGTAAACAAGAGAAGGAGATTGGCTTTTGTTCACTGTACTTTTGATTTCTGCATTTTTTTCTTTTTAGCACTAAATGTGTACTTTTGTCAGAAATTGATGCAAGGATGCTTTTCATGCTAAAATACATCACTAAATGATGGATTCACATTTTGCCTAATTTTGCAGAAATGTTGCTAAATTACACAACATCAAATTAGGTGACCTTCACACACCCCTACTAAGGACCACCTCAGCCAGCTCATCCCCTCCAATTGCAGCTCCCCATGGATGTCACCTTTGGGTCTAGCCACTAGCTCCTCTAACCTGAAGCTGCATAAAAGGGTAGGCCAAAGGCAGGCCTGAATAGGACTTACAATTTTGAATAGCATACCCGCAGGAACCCTGGCAAACGATAGCCAGCTTGACAATATCAAGAGTTCACCTATTACCCAGCCCAGCCTAGCCCTGAGAAAGCCTCTGCACACCCCTCATAGTCTCTCCAGTTGGTCAGAAAACGGTGTACGTACTTCTGCAGCCTCTGGTGGAAATGACTGAATTCCTTTAACTTTAAGCAAGACTGATAATCAGCAGCATTATTCATCATTCCTAGTACATGCTGAGAATCAAATATGATATTATTCTTTAGGAAAAGCTCAATGTGCTTTTTCAGCACCCTGAGCACCATCCTGTGACTTGCACACTTGCACACTGATGGTTTAGGGACAAATTTGCACAGAAGAGTACAGATGGAGATCGTTCACATGAAGATCCTGATAAATTTCATCCTGTTTGCAGTTTCAATCGCATACTTGGTTGTTATTGGGCAGTTCACCTTTTACTGAATGTGGAAAGATGGATGGACGAAGCAGCTTGCCCTATGAACTTTAATATACCGTTCCCCAACTGGACTTTGATCAGAGAATCTCCCTTGAGACCTTCCCTGCTTCTCACCGCTTGCTGAACGTCTTTGGATTCTGAGAGGTATAATCCTTTCTACCCTTTTGCCCCTTTGAAAAGCCTTGCTGAGACTTGGAAAGATGTTCCCCTAACCCTAAAGAAGAATGCTCTTGATCGAGCTTCTGACATGCTGACACCTTCCCTTTTAATCTATGTTTTTGTCTGCTTTAGTTAGTCTTTTGATTCCCCAGATATCAATTTTCCAAATTCTTTTTGTCCTTTTTGAGGTTTTTGCCTTTTTGCCTACATGTGTTTGTTCGAACACGTTCAATGTATTTGATAATTCATAGGGGTGCCCTTTGTTGAGATTTCCAGAGAGTGTAGGTTTAGAAAGCTAAATGACTAACAGCATTAAGCAGTGCACGTTTCATCCTTTGCAGGTTTTTGTATTGCTTTAGTGTGTTGTCATGATAGAGTGTTTAATTTTTCTAATGTTAGCTTGTCTGAACTTCTATAGGAGGTTTAGGCAGCCCATAATGGTTCTGTTCTTTATAGTCCTGCTTTGAGAATTATCTAAGTTACTGTGAGCATTAATTTGTAATAAAGCCCTTTGAATTTGTCTCAACTTGGAGTACTAGTCGTGTGACTAAACAGGTCATATTGTCAACTGAAATTGATTTGTTAAGTTTGTGCCTGGTGCCTCCACACCCTTACATGCTGGGTGAAAAGATTCAAAGACCTCTTCATAGCATATATCCTGCGAAGGAAAATATGCTTGAACAGATCTGGTAGCAGAGTAGAGGTTTCTCAAGGAGTAAGACACTATAGTTAGGCATAGTGTTAAGGAGGTAGGGTTATTGCCAAGCGATCTGCCCATTCAAAATTTGTCCACCCCAAATTCTGTCCCATGGTCTGTTCCACTGTGAAATTCCAGTGTCTTCTTCGTAGAAGCAGATGTGAGAGTATTAATATGGTTTGCACTTGTATTGCTTTGGCTGGAAGACTGCACTAAAGTGTGATGTTATTAAGTGATCTGCAAAGTCTTTTCACTTGTGTGATTCTGGTACTTAATGCTAAGTTGCAGTTGTTGTTCTTGATGGGTACATCGTGGCCTAAGATCACAGAAAAATGCACAATTGTAGAAGACACTTGGTTAACTTATTGCCTGCAGTGAGGTGCTTGTCTTGAGACGTCATCAGTAGTGCCAGTAGTTTCCTTGAGTTACTGTGGGTTTGGTTGGTATTAAGTGAAACCTGAGTGTACATGAAGGCTCCAAATCAACTAGAGTAAGGTTCATTTGCTGTGCAATTGTGAAAGCTATAGTCAGAAAGCATAGCTCCATAGTGCTTTGAAGTATTTGGTTACTGAATCCTGTAGTAAACAGACAGGTTGTTGATTATTTTTCTTCACAATATTTAGCAGTAGATTTGCTTTGAAGTGAGTATTCAAGAAATTGTAAAGGAGGTTGAGTTGCTGTGAGGAGAAAGACTGACATAGTGTGAGAAAATAGGGCTGATTGCAGAGGCCCCCTAACTTTTTGCCCTAACTCTTTGCCCCCATTTTTCACTTTTTGCTGGTGTTTTCCTGACTCTGATGGTGCCCTGGGTCCTGCTAACCAGGCCTAGGGCCTGTGCTCTGTATAAAATGAGTATGCAAATTATGCTAATTATAGTTGGCTATCTCAACCTACCTATAAATACCTATGATGTGGTAGGGCATGTAGAGTTAGGGACCCCAGCATAGGTAGTGCACCCATAGGTACACTGCTGAGGTGCCCAGTGTCATTTTAAAGGCAGGCCTGCCTTGCTGGCTGCTTTTAAATTAAAGTTGTATGCAAATTCAACTTTGGAATTAAAAGTACTTCCAAAGTCTTAAACTTTTACCTATAAGTCACACCTAAGGTGTGCCCTATGTGCCCCTAGGGTTGGGTGCCATGTAACTATCAGCAGGGACCTTATAAAAATAGTTTTATAAGCCCTGGTGAGGTAACACAACCACATTTGTTTTTCCCTCATTGTAGTGAATGGCCTCCATAGGCTAAAATGGGGAGACTTTATTTTAATTAACAAAGTCCTCTTAAGTGTCAGATACCTCAAGTTTTGTATCAAATAAATTGTTATAATAATTTCCACAACTTACAATTGTTGGATTGAATATAACTTGTTCAGGTAAAGAGTTTTAAACTCCACCTAAAAAGTTGCCAAATTCAGCCCTATAGTGCTCTGCTCTGACTGGCCAGCCTCTGGCAGCCTGGCCAGGCTACCTTGTTGTGGTGTGAAATAGCCTGGGCTGAACACAAAGGAATGTGTCAGTGGGAGGAGAACTTCCCTTAGCAAATGGAGAAGCAGGAAGTGGGGAGGGCTTCCAAACTGGTCTTCAAAGGCAGGAAAGGACATTTGGAGAAGCTCAGCACCTCCTTCACATCATGCAACCCCAGACAATTAGGTGCCCTTTTGATTAGATTAGGAGTAGGCAGTTGAGGTGTGTGTTTAGGATTTTTTAGCTACACCAGTGGGTAGGCTCATCCAGATGCAACCTCCACAAATTAGTTTCAGCCATAATGGATTTATGCAGAATGTTGCCCCCTGGGATAAATTTTTGCCACACTTCCCAGGAAGTGGTCATCACAGTGGGAAGGACCATGCATCTGACTGGAGAACCAGGACCCCCCTGTTTTTCACCCAGGAGCAAGCATACATATGGTAGAGCTGCACCCAGACCTCAGTTCCCAACCAGATCCCAACAAGGAAGAATGTCAGAAGAAGAAGGACTGCCCTGCTGGACCCCTGACCTGCACCTGACACTGCAGTCTGGAAGACCGCACAATCTGCACACTTGGGCTTCACCACAAGAAGGACTTTCCAGGCTTCAAATGGTTCAAGGAGGGACTCCCTATTTGCTACAGGTGAAAAATTGCTAACCAGAGTCCCCTGCACCAACTCTTGAAGAAACTGACCAGCTGACCTCTGTCCAGTGGCCAATTTGGGCATTCTGGGAGTTGTAGTCCACACCTTCAAGGAGCATCTCAGAGCTTCCGGAATCTTGGGGTGAGCTTTGGGCACCAAAAGAACCTTACAAGAACATCTGGAAGAAGATCCAGAAGTTTGGAGAACTTTTTTGGGAAAAGCTCCATAAACCGACCCACCCGCCATGGCAACTCTAGCCAGCTTGCCTCAATCGCCACCCGACCCGATTTGCAGGTTTGTCCCAGTGAAGAAAATCTCTGAAAAAGTGACTAAGTCCGAATGTAGAAAGTTGACCAGGACCTCCCAGGCAATGTATCTGAATAGGGGTCTAAGGATGTTGGATCAAGATTCAGGTTTGCCCGGTTGAAGGATTTTCATCTTGAAAAAGTGGCTAAGTCCAAATGTAGAAATCTCTACCAAGGGCTCCCATGACATATATCTGAGGAAGAGTTCCAAGAGGTTGGATTAGACTGGCGACTTGGTCCCGCTGAAGAAAATCTTCACAAAAACGACTAAGTCAGAAGGTAAACTTTTGACCAAGACCTTCCGCTTACTGTAGCAGAGCAGGGCTCCATCACAGTTAGTCTTAAACTTTGACTTCGCCCGTTCGAGGTGTGACCAGATAACCAGATTGGAGCTTTTAGTTTCTATGCGAAAGGAAACAGTAATTCTTTAAAAATTCATATCTCCGGTTTCCCTTATCATCTTAGTGTCATTTTAAAGATAAAAATATAATCTCTTTTTCTACATTGGTGTTGGATTTGTTTTGTGTTTTATCTTTTACTTATTTACTCTTTTGTGATTTTTAAATGCTTTACATATTTGTCTCCTAAGTTAAGCCTTGTTGCTCGATTTTCAAGCTACCAAGGGTTGAGTTGGGTTTCATTTATTGAGACCTAACTGGACCTAAGTGGAGGTAAGTGGCCTATTGCTAAGTGTAGGTACTTACCTGCCCTTACCAATAACCCATTTTCCAACACATATCATCGGGCACACTGATTTAGGTTTGTCACGTAGGCTCTCATTATTCTAATGAGACTACTGAAGTCTAACCCACTGCGGATGACACCTGTCGCTCTTAATCCAGATTTTGCTCCAGCCAGCTAGCAGTGCCTCATCTCTACCATAGGATAGTGATTATTGGACAGCCGAGCGCATGACATATTAGGCTTCTTAGGGAAGTTGTGGTCACTCAGGTCGCATCCGGTTCTCTCATTTACAATTCAGTCTCATATATAAATGACAAACAGAAGCATTATATGCTTCAATGATTAGTTTAATAAAACAACTGCATCTTAGATAGCAAAGCATGAGCTGCAATAACCAGGATGACACAACACGACAATATTAAAATGGTGACAAGAAGAGTGGAGCATAAAAATAACGCTATGATATTGTCACTATGATCGATGGATTATTTCCTATCTAAATCATAATCTGAGCACAGCATGTTCAGCTCTAATTCTGCCTTTCAGATTCCCCCGGGAAGACATCAACCCTCATACCTGAGCAAAGGCCTGTAGTCTGCATTAGCATCTGTAGCAAAGCATTCGGCAATCAGCATACAGTAGTGGTTCCCTCGCTGGAATCTCCCTCTTAACGTGTAATGGGAATAGGAAGTGTTTTTCAAATAACACAGCTGATGTTCTGAGAAAATGTCCCTACGTAAGGATGTGTATTTTCTACGAATGTTGGAGACTAAATTTCTACCACGTTCACCGGCAATGTACCAAACTGTAGCCTTGAATGAAGCACAGAGTGATCGAGAATGTCTTGTTTGAGAACACAGTGCTAGGCTAAGCAAAAACAGTTAGATAGATGAAAATAAAACAAGACCGTAGAAATGGTTATTGTAAGAATAACAATGCAAAGCCGAATAAAATATATCTAGGTTAAGGTGCACAGCGGCCTAGTGTGTTAAAATAATGTGCATGGAGCTATAACTAAAATGGCTCAACAACACCCTCCCCTTGTCGGTTGAAAGTGGTTCAAAGCCAAAACAAAAATTTCATTACTAAAAGCTCAACCTAAGATATATATAGAAACCAGGTAATTTTGGACAAGTTAAAGGGACACACAAGCATACTACGTGGCAATTTAAAACATGAGCATGTGACTTATAACCGAATTAGAAAAACACGTCAATTTAGAAAAGATCCAAACTAGGTACCAGTCATGGAGAACCGGAGATCTTCCACTTCGGCAGATGTCAAAGCTGGAAAGTCCTTGCCAAAAAGGATCAAGGAGCAGGTGTGTTCCATAGCCCCACTGTTAACCAAGGCAGCATCCCGTGGAGTGCCCATTGATGAGTTGTCGACAACTTCCTCCAGGAAGGGTAACTCATAATTAGCTTCACGCAGCACATGCAACTTCAATGCGCATGTCTGGTAATGAACCCTCAGCAAGAACATCAACAGATCAGCATCTACTGCAGGCAAGCACTGCTGTGAAAGACAGACTTCCAGTGCATGTTCGAAAGAGCACCAGAGGCACCAAAACGCGGGCTGCACACAATACAAAACCGGTCTGAATGACAAAGACCAGTCACACTCCAATTGCTCCAGGAGTGTTGCTCTAAAATACTGCATCATATGCTCACGACACAGCTGCGCTGATGGGAGCTCCGTCATTTCTCCTCGTTGTGGTGGGGCAGCCATTGCACATAAACAACAGCAACAGCAGGATGCCAACTAATAAAGCCAAAGTTATCGGAAATCCCCCCAAAATACTACTGCGTAGGTTTCGCGCGCAGATGTAAGAGCCACATGCTTTTGAAACAATAAAGCCTTGAGTCTGCTTAATTTGTCAAAATTCACGTTTGAAGTAGCAATGTGAGGCCAAATATCAGCTGCCTCCTTAAATTTAGTGGGGAGTAACAGTACGTTCCCGCAGCATGTAACGACCTTAGAGACCGAAACAAGGTAAACTATTCCGGCCCGCATCCCACAACAGCCTTCACCATTGAGGAGGACGTAGCTGCCATTTGAAAGCACCTGGAAGGTTGGTCTAATCAAGGGGGCTGGGACCCTTCAGATAACAAGCCAAGTTTGCAGCTGAGGCGTTACACGCCCCATGCAAGGACAGCTGTTTACAAACCATCGAATGGCTGACCAAAGTCTTGCACTCACTACCGCTAAAAAATACCTCTTTCATGCCACTGAAGCATTTGTACGACAAGGGAAGCTCATACACCTCATGAATGTAACTATCCCCCAGTTTTCATATCTGCCTACCAGAAAGTGTTTTAAACAGGAGGTGAATTTTAGTGTGGAAATAGGCAGATTAATAACCCCATGTATTAACCACTCAGCCGATGGTATTTTGGCCACAGTAAAAGGCAACTTTTCTAATTTCTCGATGCTAAGCATGACATAAGTCACTTCCTTCTTAACCATTAGTTGTTGTTGACATGTTAAATTAAAAGAAGAAAATATCTCCCTTGCACCTACGTGCTGCCATGGAACGTGACCTGCCTTCAATGTTTGAAGCGTCCAACCCAACTGCATAATTGACCTGATCTGACTCTGTCCATGGTGTAAAGAAGACATATCTGATTGGATAATGTCTATAGCAGAAGAGACAATATTATTTATGGTGTATATCCGGTCGGACAAGGTGTTAATCCCATTATCCACAACAGCCAATGCCTTTTTTAGATTTTCCTGATCTATTTGCCTTAACCGAGCAGCAGCATCTTGTTGGGAAAGTTTCCAAATCTCATTGTATACTGCATACAAGAAACGCTTCCTACGTGGTGTTCTGGGGCCTGACAAGAAATCTTGTAAGTCAGTGGAGTTAGACGGGAGACTGAGGTGTTCTCTAACCGCGTCTAGTTAGGATGATTTTAGCTACTGCTGGCATAATTTTCCCACACTATGGGGGTCATTCCGACCCCGGCGGGCACCGCCCGCCGGGCGGAGACCGCCAAAAGACCGCACCGCGGTCAAATGACCGCAGTGGTCATTCTGACTTTCCCGCTGGGCGGGCGGGCGACCGCCAAAAGGCCGCCCGCTCAGCGGGAAAGACCCAGCAACGATGAAGCCGGCTCCGAATGGAGCCGGCGGAGTTGCTGGGGTGCGACGGGTGCAGTGGCACCCGTCGCGATTTTCAGTGTCTGCTTTGCAGACACTGAAAATCATTATGGGGCCCTGTTAGGGAGCCCCTGCACTGCCCATGCCAATGGCATGGGCAGTGCAGGGGCCCCCAGGGGCCCCATGACACCCGTTCCCGCCATCCTGTTCCTGGCGGTAAAAACCGCCAGGAACGGGATGGCGGGAAGGGGGTCGGAATCTTGCAGCGCCGCCATGGAGGATTCCCTGGGCCAGGGGTAAACCGGCGGGAAACCGCCGGTTCCCCTTTTCTGACCGCGGCTTTATCGCCGCAGTCAGAATGGCCCAGGAAGCGCCGCCAGCCTGTTGGCGGTGCTTCGGCGGTCGTTGGCCCTGGCGGTAATGACCCCCTATATGTTGTAATTATACCTGCATGTTCTGATAATATATAGAGGGGGTCTGGCCTACTCATCCTAAAACCCTCTGAGGAGTTAATAAAATGTTGATGACACCCATTTGTATCTATTGGCCACAATTACCACCCTCCAGGACGTGTCAGTGATGCATTAAATGTACCTTTCTGGTCCCACTCATCGAGCTCAATTTCAGTTGCATTTGCATATTTTTACCATTTATAAAACTTTGCAGGGGCAGGCATACTGGGCATGTTTAATTCTCTAATTTTAGGTAAGCCTAAACAGCTTGTTTGTTGTACTGTTTCGTTTAAAAAGATCATTTGTACAGGAATAAGGCATGCTCTAAACAAGGCTTCCTTTCCCTTAATTTGCCAATTTCTTGTTCCCCACACACTTTTCTGATCAATTGATTTAAGCTAATATTCATAGTCTTCTATCGATAACCGGGAAACAAAGGATTCCGAATATATGAATTTAGTATTGGTCATTAGCATATGTATATCCTTTGTAGGTGGTACGTTAAAGTAATATGACTCAGCATTATTTTGATTATGCCCAGAAAAATATACAAACTTTTTAGAATATGTTTTGGAACTCCCCTGTGGCGGAGTCAGGCAATGTTCCCATTGAGTGTAAATAAAAACAGTTCTGGGGCTGCTCACTCTATGTATGAAATGGTGCCCATAATAATTATAGCAAAACATATCACCATAATTTTCTTTAAATTTGTAAACATCTTCGTTCTCAAAGACAGTATAGTATTGCAATTCAGTCATCATCGAATTAACTGTTCTCACATCCCAATCATCAGAAACAATGCCTGGTATTACTATATCATTCATTGATAATTTGAACACATACAGTATTTGAATAACTTCCGTGGGACCATATATATCAAACATTACTTTGTCCCACACAATCCCATCAGGAATTGGCACTGTGGAGATATTCACAAAAGATAAGTCTCTTCGGACTTTATATGATGAAAAATGTGATTTCAAAAATGACCATGTATTAATAAGAAAAAAGTGATGACAAAACCAATCCAAAGTAGAAAGGCTAAGACAGTCAAAGAAAGACATAGATAGTTCAATGGAAAAATAAAATATGTTTCTTTAAGCCAGTTTGTTAACTTACATGTACTTGACAAATCAGCTGTCGAATAGGCAAACGAGTCTGAGAAATCACCGTTGAAATCGGCAAAATAACCAGAAGCAGTTTGTGTAAATGGCGGAGCCGTTGTCAGTGGTGGAGTTGGTGTTTCCTGCGGTGGCACACTATAGATAGCAGCATCCGTTTGTGTTGGAGTTGAGTTGACTTGATCAAATGTTTCTAAATTAGTTGACATTAGTGGAACTAATGCAAGGTCACCTTCCACCCTCCCCAAGCTCGGAGAGGTGTCGGTGATGGTGTAAACAACTTGTAGAGGAACTTCTTCACCAGTAGCAATAGGTATTCGGGAAGTATTAGATGTTCCTCTTGGTCGGCTGTGCAGGATCGGCCACATGGTGTAGTTTGACATTGTCGATGGAGACAAAATGATTTTCCTTGGCACAACAGTTCTGGTACTGTGTATCCCTAGTACAGGTACTGGTGCTCGATAAGAAGGGCTAACTTCCTTTTTCACAGCGACTTTCTTACATACAATATCCCCAACTCTGGGAATCCAGCTGGTAGATGTTACAGGCACATCCTTAATTCCTGTGGAGGCGGCACTGTTAGAAGAATTATCCTCACTGAACTGTTGCAATTCCTGTAAGACAGTGACACGCTCATTTATGTCAAAAGGTGTTTCTGCTGCCTCCACGCCAGGACCAACAAGATCCGGAACATACATTTGAGTTCCGAACAGGCACTCATATGAAGTACGACCCCCCCAGGGACCTTCTATGCAGATTATTTAGTGCTCTCTGGACTCCATACAGGTGGTTAAGCCAGCTACGACCCGTACCGAAGACTCTGGATGTTAAGGATTGCTTTAAATCACGGTTTAGTCACTCCACAATACTATTTCCCTCGGGATGAAATGGAGACGAGTACTGGAGTTGGACACCCAATAAAGCCATGGCGTCCCTCAATGCCCTTGAGGCAAAAGCAGGGCCCTGGTCCAAATGGAAAGCTGCAATTGCGTATGCACCGATAAAGACTTGTAAGTCTTTAATAACAGCCCGAGCGTCAGCCGAGCGTTGTAGCCACACCCATAGAAATCTGGAGCATGACTCAACAGCGACTAGAATGTACTTGTATGCACTATCAGGTGTTAGGGGCCCACAGTGATCCAAGTACACACATTGTAATGGTTTGTTAGAAATTAAGAGGGGTGTTTGTGGCGGGTGTTTGGCAGTGGAAACTTTAATTTGTTGACAAATGTCACAACAAAGGACATACTACTTGATCTCTTTGTAGAGACCTGGCCACCAGTAACGGGCCTGCAATATTGAAATCGTAGCCGCCACACCAGCATGGGCAGATGCTACCCCCTCATGCAGTGCAGTAATCAATCCTGGTCTTATGTCTTTATTGGAGATGTCCCTTACGCCTACACCTGGTGTTCTAACTTCAGCGTTCAGGCGATCCCCCATTCGATAGGTATATTTACTAGGAAATCCTTTAGGATTGGGCTTACCATCAGCCGTAGCTCTCACGGCAGCCCAAATGTCTGCATCCGGTTTGGAACTCGAGCGAGTCACTGCAGCTACAGTGGCTACTGCCACTGCTGACTTTGCGGCTTCATCAGCCAGTGTATTTCCAGCAACATGTATTCCAACGCGCTGGTGTCCAAGTGTGTGTACAACATGGACATTTGGTAGCGTCTCTTTCAGGTCAGCTACTTTTCCCCACAGTAGTCTGTGTTTAATAGCGTTGCCTTTGGAATCTCGGAACCCATTGTGTTGCCATTAATGCAGGTATTCCTTAAAAGACTGGACACAGTAGTACGAATCACAAACGATCAGCGTAGGCTGTGCAGGGTCCGTGTGTTCCAATGCCATCAGCAGAGCTTTTAGCTCTGCCAATTGTGCTGTACAATCCCCTAGGGTTTGTGTAAAGGTATGTAGAGGACAAAATGTATCCCCCTCCATGTAGCCACTTATGACTGCGCAAGCAGCAGAATATTGATGTTTTGTTCCAATTGCAGGTTGTGCTGATCCATTGGTGTACATGACTCTATGATATTGTTCAATACGCAATGTATTTGCTGGAAATGGGTATTCTATTTTATATTGTAAAAATTCTTGTTTTGTAACTTTGGGTCAAAAATGTAGTCTACATCAGTGGCTGTCAGTGACGTAGCCCATTGTATCCAACGTCTATGTAATGCTTTTGCGTTTGGAACGCTAGCTTTTGTAACAGCCTCTAGGGCTGGGATCGGAGAAACAACAATAATGCGTTTTCCTTGAGCAAGAGGTCTTTCTTTAAAGACAGCCATCTGTACAGCCTTGAGAATTTTCTCAGTGGGAGCAAAGCGTTGTTCTGCCGCTGAGTACAAGTGGCATTTGTATGTCACCGGGACTGTCTCACCTTCATTAAATGTCACATAGGTGAAACCGATGGCCCCAGCTATTACTCTGATGACCAAATGTGTTTTGTTGTCCCTCGTATGTAAGTGTTGTGCTGCAAGCATATCTGTCTGCAATTCTCAAAGAATACGTGTATGTTCAATTGTCCAGCATTTACTTGAAAAATCAGGACGTATTAAGTCATATAAAGGTTTTATGCGTGAAGCATAATCTGGAATGTAAGTTCTGCCAAAATTTAGAAAACCCAATAGTGATTGGAGTTTTTTAATCGTATTTGGTGGTTGTAACTGTGCGCATTTCTCTAAAAATTGTGGTGCCAGGCTCTTCCCTTCACTTGACAGCTCATATCCCAGGAACAGGAAGCTAAGGAAGGCTATTTTTGTTTTTTTTAAGTTGAATTTGTAGCCAAATTCAGCAAATCCTACAGAAATGTGGGCAACCTGTCTTAAATGTTGTACTAATTCATCATCCGTGAGATAGATATCATCTACATAGGACAATGCTTCAGGGTCAATCTCGTGCAAAACTGCAGTAACACGAACTGCGAACAGTCCTGGACTGTTCTTATACCCCTGAGGTAAACAACTGAATTTTTTTCAGGGAGCCTAGTGCACTGAAACTTGTTGAGTCTCTATTCTCGGGTGCTATACTCTGGCAGAAAAAACCATTGGAAATGTCCAGTGTTGTTTTGTATTTTTTATGCACTATGTTGCTCATTAGTGCTGTGCTATGCAAGTTTTGGATAGCATAGGTACGTGTATGACTGTTTAAGTGTCTATAGTCTAAGACTATTCTATATGAATGGTCTGGTTTATCTACAGGGAATAATGGGTCATTCATCGGCGAGACACAGTGTTCAATCACACCCTGGTACTCTAATTGTGTGAGTATTTCTCTCACTGGTGCGTTTGCTTCATGTTTTATAGGATACTGCGGTTAATGGCTGAGGTTCACTTTTAATTGGAATTACATGGTAGGGGGATTCTTTATCCTATCCTACGTGATTTCTGTGTAATGCAGTTGCTTGCGCTAAAGCCCATTCAAAGGAATAGGATTCAGCGAGTTCCTCTGGAAAAAGGGGCGAGAAAGAAGGCTTAATGACTTCTTCTCCATATGGGCAGGTACGGAAAAAGTCAGGTGGCCAATCTTGTTCGGCCAACAAGACATCATATACTTTCACTACGCGACCTCTAAAGATTGTGTCTATTATGCGTTCAATGTCTCCTTCTAACTGTAAAGTTACTTTGTACACCCTATCAGGCGTGGAGACGCACATGTCCGCAGTCCCTACTTGTATAGGGCTATCAGTTGCTTTCACCTCCGGATGCTCTAGAAGATTCCGGCGAACTATTGTGACCTCTGCTGCGCTGTCTAGCAATTCTTGTTCTTCAAGAGGACCCCCTTCCTGAGCGTCATGTCGGACTGCTACTGTTGCCACTTTTTTCTTTTTAAATTGTGTTTTTTGTTGGGTGGGTTTCTCTTCCTTTTTAACAGAAACCTCCAAAGAGCATTGTGATTCCTGTCTCGGTTTCACGTCCTCTGTCCTTCGCTCTGATCGCCCACCTCTCTCATTTCTTTTTTCCGATGAGTCCTGAAAGGAACAAGATTGGCGTGTTTCAGTATATTGATATCTATCAGGCGTTTTTATATTATCTCTATTTCTGAGATTGTACCTATTCTGTGGGGTCTCCATACGCGGAGATTCTCCCCTCTCTTTTTTAGGCATTTGTTGCTTTTTATCCCAGCATTTCTTACTACCCTCAGGTGCCTGCTTGGGGGTATCTTTGTTCGGTTTACCCTGAAATTGTGGTTTTTGTGGTCTGGCCTCTAAGCTATCTCGACCAATACTTGATAGGTCTCTGCTATTATTTTTGGCAGCTCTCGTTCCTGATCCTGTTGTGGAAAGTCATGGAGCTGCATGCGCACTGCAAGCCCCGTATTGATCTTGAATTTGTTTCAACACCTCCGGTAAATTGGCAAGTGTCAGTGTACCGTGTGCGGTTGTATAGAGCGCAGCAAATACCGCACCCCAGGTATTACAGTTTTCTACTGTAGGGACCATCCCAAAAGACAAGCACATTGTTAATATTCTATGTTTATCCTGAGGTCCCGTATGAGGAAATACTGCCTCCAGCGTATTAATTTTCTGTGCTAACCAAAACAGAGTTTCCTCTCGTTTGGCGTGTACTTTACCCATAATCCAATGTACAGTCGCAGGATTTAAACCTGGCATTGCTGCATGTGGATGTGCTGGAGCAGCACGTGCTGGGTTTGTATTTAGTGTTTGCATCACAAATTGTACTAATCGTCTATATATCGCTATTAATTCAATATATAAACGAACCTCAGCTACTGCTAGATTTGCAACCGCAGGATGTGGTGTATAGGTGCCCAATAAAGGCCAGGTAGGACCGTCATTACTTAGTGGACCTAACCTTACTGGCAATATTGTGTGGGGTAGGGAACCATCAAGCCAATTATTATGTTCTTGATAAGATAGAGGTATCTCTAAATATGCGTATGCTCTGTATTGTCCAGGCGCATTTGCAGGTGTATATTGGTGAAATGTATTCATGTTCCCATCAACTGCCGGAAATGTGACCCAAGAGTAAAAAACTTCTGTTTTATAAGCTGCATGGGCGTCCACCACAAATGTGACTGGACCCCCTGGGCCGTTAGGCCATTCACTAATAAATGCGCAGTTAGAGGTTGTCTCATATTAACCGCTATTTGTACCTGCTGTGGATTCGCCATAATAGTGAAACTATGAGTTCAGAGAAGGCACTCCAAATAGGGTTTTCCTTTTAGAGTTCAAGCTTGAACAACCTCCAGAAGGTGTCACTATATATAATGAGACAGAAATACTCCGGAGGACCCAAAAATTAGAGCCTGACCAAACGTTGGCGGCGCCATGTCACGTAGGCTCTCATTATTCTAATGAGACTACTGGATTTTGAGCAGCAGTATCGTCCACGGTGTGGGAGACTGAGTCTAACCCACTGGGGATGACACCTGTCGCTCTAAATACGGGTTTTGCTCTGGCCAACTAGAAGTGCCTCATCTCTACCATAGGATAGTCACGATTGGGCAGCCGAGCGCTTGACATATTAGTCTTCTCAGGGAAGTTGTGGTCACTCAGGACGCATCCGTTTTTCTCATTTTCAATTTAGTCTCATATATAAATGACAAACAGAAGCAGTATATGTTTCAATGATTAGTTTAATAAAACAACTCCATCTTAGATAGCAAAGCGTGAGCTGCAATAACCAGGACGACACAACCCGACAATATTAAAATGGTGACGAGAAGAGTGAAGCATAAAAATAACGCTATCACATTGTCACTATGATCAATGGATTATTTCCTATCTAAATCATAATCTGAGCACAGCATGTTCAGCTCTTATTCTGCCTTTCAGGTTTCCCCGAGAAGACATCAACCCTCATACCTGAGCAAAGGCCTTTAGTCTGCGTTAGCATCTGTAGCGAAACATTCGGCAATCAGTATACAGTAGTGGTTCCCTGGCTGGAATCTCCTTCTTAACGTGTAATGGGACTAGGAAGTGTTTTCATACTAACCCAGCTGATGTTCTGAGAAAATGTCCCCACATAAGGATGTGAATTTTCTATGAATGTTGGAGACTAAACTTCTACCACATTCACCGGCAATGTACCAAACTGTAGCCTTAAATGAAGCGCAGAGTGATCAAGAATGTCTTGTTTGAGAACACAGTGCTAGGCTAAGCAAAAACTGTTAGATAGATGAAAATAAAACAAGACCATAGAAATGGTTATCGTAAGAATATCACAGCAAAGCCAAATAAAATATATTTAGGTTGAGGTGCACAGCAGCCTAGAGTGTTAAAATAACGTGCATTGAGCTATAACTAAAATGGCTACACAACAGGTTGGTTGGTGTGAAGCTGTGCCGGTATTGTGGACAGTGTTGTGTCGCTATTGGTTGAGAACTAGGTCTCAGCGGTGTTTACAGAGTCAAGCTATGCATGACTCTGCAAAGTAGTTACATAACTCTGCGGCACCTCACGGAGTTTTGCTGGTGGGTAGAGTTTCTTGTCCTGCCCGTTCATGGTGTGTTTTATATCAAATGCAATGCGGAGTAGGTCCTCGTGTTCAAAATCACACACAAACGGCACCACGTGACACGCATGGGCGCAGCCATCTTTTTTTGTTACTTTGTTCATAATGCCAGCCCATTTTCAATCCTGTACTAATCTTTTCAATCCTCTGCCCTTCTTATTAATCTACCCCTCTTTGTTATTTATTGTGTTAGTGTGTTTGTCTATGTATTTTAAATATTTTACTTTTTTTTGTGTTTTTCAGGACTTTTTGTGTTTTTGTTCATTTTTCCTTTTACTTCCTTATTTCTTCCTTCCTTCCTTCTTCTGTTTCTTTTCTTTACTCTATTCAGCCCCACAACAGAGCAGGATGGCAACCAGGGGCATGGCGGCACCATGCCTCCCGGATAGCCAGAAGCAGCAGCTGTCTACCTTGTGGATGACGCCCCACCAAGGGGTGCAGCACTGGACAATCTTTTGTGAGGTGTCAGCACAGTTTTTTTACATGCAGCGCCACCTCCCCTCCATGCTGGCAGCAGGCCGCAGGCCTGGCAGTGGGTGCCCCCTGCGGGAGTGTGGACTGTGTTGGAGAAGCATGCACAGGTGTGTGGGTCAGACCAGCCAGGTCCAGTTCACCACCCAGCAGCTGACACACAGCTGGGTGGATATCCTAGACCGGGAGGAGGATCTGTTGAGATTCTGGGGCTCATGAGTATTTATTTTATTTTGTTGTGTTTGTGTACTACAATGCTAACTTTTATCTGAATAGCATGCTCCTCATACCCCGAGGTAACTTACATTTAGTTTGCCTCAAGAGTATTTTTATGTGATCCAGTTTGAGCTAGGCAGGTGCTCGGCGCTACATAATCATACGTGTTGGCGCTCGCTTTGGCTGATTATTTAAAAATCATCGCAATGCAGACTCCTCTGTCCTTCTGTCACAATAGTGAATTAGCTATATCAGTGAGTTAGAATCCTCTGTGACTTCCCTTATGTAGTTCCCACAGTCTCAAGCATTTTCACAGCGATGTGTAGTAATAGTATTCATCTATGCATTGCAAAAAAGCGAGACTGAGTTGGTCCATCAAGGGGGTTGTGCAATGAGAATAGAATCAAAGATCATTCATTACAGTGCATTAGTTCCAAATGTAGTTTTAGTTAAGGACATTTGGAATAAGGATTTTGGGATTATTATAGCCAACTCAACGATAGTCAATACCAATACCATAGGCAATCTAATTTATATAAGTGCAATGTTACTGTGTTTGCCTGTTATAATAATTTTGTGGATATTAACTGCACTCCTTGTCTATTTTTTATCTTCTTTATTTCTTCAGCACCCAAGGGCAAGAAGTGTGGCAGCACCAAGGTGGGTCCGGGAAGACCTGAGGAGGAGGCGCCGACCACCAGCACCACTGCTCAGGGCCCTGCTCACCCCATTAAGTCCTTTTATTTATTATTAGTATTTCCCTAACTTTTACCTCTGTCCACTATTGTACTACTTTCAATTTTGCCTTGTTTATTTTATTATACTATCTCCATTTATTCCAAACTCACCTATCCAATTTTTGTTTAATTCCTGTTATCCCTGCATTATCTTTTTTTTCCTTATTTCATTTTTTGGAGTTAGCTGACTTTTTCTAGGCTGTAGATTTCTTCTGCTTTGTTGGTAATCTTTCTCTCTCCACTATATACCTTGTGGTACTTTAAGAACAGATTTTTGGTACTCTACCGTCTACTGTGAAGATTGAAGGCTGAAGTAGGCTAGTATGATAAATAATATTTGCCATGTATAAGCTTTCTAGTTCTTGCTCATGAAAGAGAGTGCTGTGTAACTCATTTATATAGTATACAAGCATGTCTGATGACAAGGCAGCATGGCTGGATAGAAAGAGGCCCCGTTGTATTTGCCAACAACACATGTCTTTCATTGACCATCATAATTCCAACCCTTCATGATTCAGAGTCATCATCGTCAGAGGCAACAGCTCTGCCTCTCCATTTCTAACACTGTGAACCAAAAAAATGCCAGAGTGATATTTTTGATAGAAGATACAGCAGTGCTAACCAAACTGTAGTGAAGTATTGCAGTTGCATTTTGTTTATTAAAAAAATTAAGTGAAGGCAATTCTGGCATCTAAAAAATGTATATATTTTGTTTTCTAGCCACACAGAGTGCAGCTGGCTCAAATTCCACTGCAGGAGGATATACAGTTGGAGGAGGAGTAGCATCAGCAGGAACAGGCAGTGGTAAGTCACATTGCTTGCTTATTGACAATTACTATTATACTCACTAGCTACAAGGGCATCATCGAGACTCATGATTGTGAAGCCCCTATTTTGCCAGCTACAGTGGAGGTTGAGTAATGGCCTCTTCTATCTGCAACTCAGCAAAAGCTCACATAATGTACACTAAAAATGATGGCTTGATGGAAAAAGGAAAGAACGGAACTTAAAACTTAAAAGAAAGGATGGGTGAAATTAGTGAAAAGAAACAATGCACAGGTGGGTGAAAGGATGCGTGGGTGTTAATGGATGGATGGGTGAAAGGACGATTGAGAGAAAGGGTGGATACTGAATGGATGGATAATGGATTGGAACTTTTGGTGAAAGCCTGGATGAAAGAAAGTAAAGCTTAAATCATGGTGTCTATGGGTGAATACAATAGGAAGAATGAAAGGATGATTGAATAATTGCTTGGATGAATAAACAAGGGAGAGCTTCTGGAGAGGAGCATGCTGCTCATCTACTTCACTTACTTTGATTTTGGCTATCAAAGCTATGGTTCAAAGTGAAGGGTATTTTAATTTTTGTTCTAATCCCTTGATTCACTATGGGGGTCATGACAACATTGGCGGTAAAAGCCGGTAACCGCTGAGCAGAAGACCGCCAACACACCGCCGCGGCTGCGGAATACCGCCACTGCCATTATGACCCTCAGCTCGGAATCCGCCAAAATATAGACACCCACACAAGTCCGCCACACCAAAGGTCAGTGATAAACTGGCGATAACAAAACCGACACCGTTACGCCAACAGGAATACGCCCACACTATCACGACCCACGAATCCTCGTGGCGGTCTTTCAACCGCGGTATTCCATTGGCGGTACACACCTCCACGCTCAAAATACACACACTCTTACAAAACACATCCACATTGGACAATTCCAAATACACACACCTGATACACATACGCACACCACTCCCACACATCCAATACAATATAAAACACCCCCCCACATCACCCACAAACCCTTACGACAACAATTGCGACTGAAGGCCAGACAGAGACACCACCAGAAAGAACAATAGCATCCACAGGCACTCAACACCATCACTCACACAACATCCACACACCTCACACAACACACCTCTAAATATCACCCCACACATCACAACACACACCACCCCACACACCACCCACACCACCCCATGGCACCGCAAAGACACCCCAGGTTTTCTGAGGACGAGCTCAGGTTCATGGTGGAGGAAATCATCCGGGTAGAGCCACAGCTATTCGGAGCACAGGTGCAGCACACCACCATAGCTAGTAAAATGGAGCTATGGCGGAGAATCGTGGACAGGGTCAACGGAGTGGGACAGCACCCAAGAACTAGGGATGACATCAGGAAGAGGTGGAACGACCTACGGGGGAAGGTGTGTTCCGTGGTCTCAAGACACCAGATTGCGGTTCAGAGGACTGGCGGCGGACCCCCACCTCCTCCCCCAGAACTCACAACATGGGAGGAGCAGGTCTTGGCTATACTGCATCCAGAGGGCCTTGCAGGAGTAGCTGCAGGAATGGACTCTGGTAAGTCAAAACTTAGCTATAACATCCCCCACCCTACCTGCATGCTATCACATACCCTCACCCCCATCCCTCCAACTCCCCACATATGTCCCAATATCACAAACCACACATCCCAAACCCAAGCCCTGCATGTAACACCAAAGCATGGCACACCCATCACCAAAGCATGTCCACTGCACATACCCATACACCCCCCTAAACTATTATCACACAAGGTCCCACTCAAGAATGCAAGCACTGGGCTACAGGGTCACCCACCCATTGCATACCATGGCACACACAGATGCAATAATCATGCTTTTACACGCCTGCAGGACCCCTACCCAACGTCACCGGACAGGAGGGTCCAGACATGCCCACTCCACCCACAGAAGAGGCCCACAGTGATGACAGCAGCTCTGTCCAACTGGATCTAGATGACCAGCCCAGCCCATCTGGGACCTCGGGACAGTCGGTTCCCCTCACACTGGCACAGGCCACTGCAGAGCTTCCCCCCTGGAAACACCAGCACAGCACCCACCCAGCGGGCTCATACCTCTGTCCCCAGGTCATGTCAAGCAGCAGTGTGTCCACCACTACAGGGAACCCAGGCTAACCCACCACCCCAACAACACCAGGGACCTGGGGGCAGTGGTAGTGGGCACACGGTTCAGAGGACAGAGGCCCAGGGAAACAGGGGGACTGGGAGGGCTGCTGTGCGACAGGGGGAGGACAGGCCCAGAGAACCCACTCTCCACGAGGCCCTCTCCAACATCATGGGAGCAAACCACCATTCCCAGGAGACGATGGCAACGGTACTGGCCAAGTTTCAGGAGAACCAGCGGCTGCAGAAGGAACAGTATTTGGGGTTCAGGGAGGAACTCAAATCCATCAATTCCACCCTGGGCACCATTGTAGGGGTGCAGAAGGAACTCGTCAATACCAGGAGAGACACTGTGGCACTACAAGGAGCCCCCGACACTAGCCTGGACGATGAACTGCCCACCACCTCTGCCGGCGCTAGTGGACAGGAAGCACCGCCACAGGACCACGACACCAGCACCCCACCCCCTGCAGATGGAGAACCACCCCGCAAACGGTCCCTGAGATCCAGGACAAAGATAGAGAACAATGCCAAGACCCCCGCCAAGAAATGAGACCACCCTGATTGTCATCCTTTTGTCCCACTTTGTCACCCTTTCCATACTTAAACTGCCCAAGCTCCACTTCCTATGCCCCTTTGGACAATGCACCTGTGAGACTAATAGATTGGACTCTGCCATGGACATTACTCCACCATCACCCATGACCATTTTACAACCGCCCTCCAATATCTAGCACTTAAATAAACACCCTTGAATCACAAAACAATCTGGAGTCAGTCTGTGCTTTCACAAATGTGTATTTGCAGTAACTGAGGAAAATAGCAATGCCCATTCTATTGTCAACATACCTATGTCACACAGCTCTAGTCCATGAGGTAACACAGCAGAGGTCACACAGTGGGACCCACATCTGTGAAATTAAAAGGGAAAATGACAACTCAGGGTCCATACACTGGGTGAAAGTGACAGACAGATGAGAGTTAGAACAATTAGATCAGATGTAGCAGGCAGTGTTATCTTCTTACCTGTGTCTCACTGGAAGTATTGCTGGATCACCGTGTTCCTGTTGTCTATGTCCTCTTCTTCTGCTTTCTCGTCTTCACTGTCCAGAGGCTCCACAGCTGCCACAAAACCTCCATCTGGACCATCCTTCTGCAGAAAAGGCACCTGTCGTTGCAAAGCCAAGTTGTGAAGCATACAGCAGGCCACAATGATTTGGCACACCTTCTTTGGTGAGTAGAATAGGGAACCACCTGTCATATGGAGGCACCTGAACCTGGCATTCAGGAGGCCGAAGGTCCTCTCTATAACCCTCCTAGTTCGCCCATGGGCCTCATTGTAGCGTTCCTCTGCCCTTGTCCTGGGATTCCTCACTGGGGTCAGTAGCCATGACAGGTTGGGGTAACCAGAGTCACCTGCAAATGGCAAGGGACAACTGTTAGACACACACTAACTCTTAGTGACATCCCCAGACCCAGGCACCTAGTCACACTGTATTGGGTCCATGTCCTCACCTAATAGCCACACACTGTGCCTCTGGAGTTGCCCCATCACATAAGGGATGCTGCTATTTCTCAGAATGTAAGCGTCATGTACTGAGCCAGGAAATTTGGCATTCACATGGGAGATGTACTGGTCTGCCAAACACACCATCTGCACATACATAGAATGGTAACTCTTCCGGTTTCTGTACACCTGCTCACTCCTGCGGGGGGGACCAAGGCCACATGTGTCCCATCAATGGCACCTATGATGTTGGGAATATGTCCCAAGGCATAGAAGTCACCTTTCACTGTAGGCAAATCCTCCACCTGAGGGAAAACGATGTAGCTCCGCATGTATTTCAGCAGGGCAGACAACACTCTGGACAACACGTTGGAAAACATAGGCTGTGACATCCCTGATGCTATGGCCACTGTTGTTTGAAAAGACCCACTTGCTAGGAAATGGAGTACTGACAGCACCTGCACTTGAGGGGGGATTCCTGTGGGATGGCGGATAGCTGACATCAGGTCTGGCTCCAACTGGGCACAGAGTTCCAGGATTGTGGTACGATCAAGTCTGTAGGTGATGATTACATGTCGCTCCTCCATTGTCGACAGGTCCACCAGTGGTCTGTACACCGGATAATGCCCCCATCTCCTCACCTGCCCCAGCGGACGTGCTCTATGGAGGAGAACAGCGAGCAGAGATAAACCAACTCTGAGGTACGTAAACACAACTTAATTGTAAAATGTTTTCAAATTGACATATGGCTGGATTAGTGTTTAAGCAAGGCCTAGACATGTGTGACGCAGTCAAAATTAATGCCATGTGGCCCCTGAAATGGCATCTGCCTGACCTGTAATGTGGGACAAGGGGATATGAGGTAACTGCGCTGGTGTTGTACACCGTCGGGGTAGGCGGTCGAAGACCGCAGCACAATCCTGCATTGGTTAATATTGGACCTTATGGGTCCCAGGAGCCAATGACGATGTACGCCGGCGGTGACGGTAAGCACCGCCGTGGACGTCACCGACATTTTCTCTCTGTTCACTCACTTGATACCTGATCTTCGACAGGAGAGGACCTACACTGCAAGTGATGCTGTGACCTCAGACTGGAAGAGACAATGGCTCTTGTGCCTGGGGAAAGGGCCCCTGCCTTCAGCACGGAGGAGTTGGAGAAACTAGTGGATGGGGTCCTCCCCCAGTACACGCTACTCTACAGTCCTCCAGACAAACAGGTGAGTACACTGTGAGCATGCTGTATGGGCAATGGCCGCTTGGAGTGGTGTGGATGACAGATGGGGGGGAATGAGGCGTGCATGAAACGACGGTGAGTGCATGTACGTCATGGCAAGGGTAGGGATGCGGGCCAATAACTGTGACGGTGCGGATGGTTATATCTTCTCCGTTTCCCCTGTAGTATTCCTGTAGGTCAGCGCCCACCAGAAGAAGGATATTTGACGTGCCATCGCCAAGGAAGTCCGGACCCTTGGGGTCTACAACAGACGGAGCACCCACTGCCGGAATAGATGGGAGGACATTCGCCGCTGGAGCAAGAAGACGGCAGAGGCCCAGCTGGGGATGGCCTCCCAACGTGGGAGGGGTGCCCGTCGCACCATGACCCCTCTGATGTTCCGGATCCTGTCGGTGGCGTACCCGGAGTTGGATGGGCGCTTGAGGGCATCACAGCAGCCACAAGGGGGTGAGTACACTCTCATTCAGCTGATTCAGCGTGCATTGTAGGTGTCTGGGTGGGGGAGGTGGGCTGTGGGTTCCCCTAGGCCAGGGCGAGTTTAGTAGGCAAGGTCCCTTCTTAAGGCAGGCCCTGGGTCACCCCACCCCACCTGTGTACAGAGCCAACTACACCTAGTCAGGCTCCTGTGACTTCCATGTGTGCAGCAATCGGCCATAGCCCTGTAATCCATGTCCCTGTGATTGATTAGGGAACTCCAAGTGCACGGCGTAGTGCAGGGGGCTTCTGTGTCTGTAGTGTCCGCCAACGGTATCGGTATTGCATGCACTCAACATGTCTTTCCTCTGTCTTCCCCCACTTTTCGTGGTCTCCCTGTGCTTGTGTGCATTAGCATCATCAGGCGGAGGAGCAGTGGCACCGGAGCAGGAGGGAGCTGCATCCCACATGGTCCAGGAGGGCAACACAACGGAGTCTGAAGCCACCAGTGGGACGGAGGGCGAGGGGAGCTCCCCGGCGAGGACAGGAGCAGACACCAGCGAAACGGACTCCTCCTCTGATGGGAGCTCCCTTGCGGTGGCAGGCCCCTCTGTGCCCACTGCATCTACAGGTACAGCCGCCACCCCCCCTACCAGCACCGCCCTCCCAGCAGCCCCTCAGCATTTGCCCCGTGGCCGCTCACCCAGGAGGGTGGGCATCTCCTCCGCCCCAGGCACCTCAGCCCCTGCCCCTGTCACCCCTGCTGCCCTCAGTGAGGAGGCCATTGACCTCCTCAGGTCCCTCACTGTTGGGCAGTATACCATTTTGAATGGCATTCAGGGTGTAGAGAGGCAGTTGCAACAGACCAATGCATACCTGGAGGGCATTCATTCTGGTCAGGCAGCCCATCAGCGAGCTTTTCAGACTCTGGCCTCAGCACTGATGGCAGCCATTGTCCCTGTCTCTAGCCTCCCCCCTCCAACTTCCTCCACCCAGACCCAAACCCCTGTACCTCAGCCTATCCCAAGCACATCATCAGACCAGCATGCACACACGTCAACACACAAGGGAAGCTCAGGCAAACATAAGCACCACACATCCCACAGGCACTCACGCAAGCATCATACACATGTAGACATACCAACAGCTACTGCCTCCACTGTGTCCCCCTCCTCCTCATCTCCCTCCTCCCTCCCAGTCTCGACTCCACTCACACCTGCATGCACTACATCGTCAGCCACTACCTCCATCACCAGCACACCCACCAGCACACTCCCCTCACTTGCACTCACCACCCCCACTACCATTCACACATCCCCTTTGTCCTCTCCCAGTGTGCCTGTGAGCCCACCTCCCAAGGTACACAAACGCAGCCACACACCCACCCAACAGCCATCCACCTCACGACAGCCTCCAGCCCATGCACCTTCACCCAAAGTCACCAAATGTACACCTCCTACAACCACTACCTCTTCCTCCACTCCCAAACCCCCTCCATCTACCCGTCCCAGTGTGTCCCAAAAACTTTTCCTGTCCAACCTTTACCTCTTCCCCTCACCTCCCCCACCTGTTCAGTCACCTAGGGCCCGCCTCTCCAGGTCCCAACCCAGCGCCTTAGCCACAACACCAGCGGGAACAGTGGTGCCAGTAGTAACCGGCTTCTGGAGTGCCCCAGGCAGCAGGGCAGCCAGTGTGCCAAGGAGCCAGAGCATGGACAGTCCCCCACCTCAAAAGCACAAAAAGTTGGCCAGTGCCCGGCGGGAGAGAGGAAAAAAATCTTCCACCAAAGCCGCTCCCAGGGGTACAGTTGGGAGTGTGGAGCCAGCTGTGCCTCCATCCAAGGTGGGGAAGGGGCACAATAAAACAGGCAAGTCTGGGAAAACCTGCACGGCGGACAAAATTGCAACAAGCACGGCTGCCAAGGACACCGCCGCCACAAGCACCGCTGCCAAGGACACCGCCGCCACCAGCACCGCTGCCAAGGACACCGCCGCCACAAGCACCGCTGCCAAGGACACTGCCGCTACCAGCATCGCTGAACAGGACACCGCCGCCACCAGCACCACTGAACAAGACACCGCCGCCACCAGCACCGCTGCCAAGGACACCGCTGCAACAAGCACTGCAGGCAAGTGAGCGCCAAAGATTCCAACGCTACTGAGGCCGCCACAAGCAGGATGAAGCACTCTGGGCACAAAGCCCCCTCCAGAACCAGTGGAGATTCACATCCACTACCTCAGTTCTTGGCAGGATGAAGCACTCTGGGCACAAAGCCCCCTCCAGAACCAGTGGAGAAAGGCATCTACTACCTCAGTCCTTAGCAGGATGAAGCACTCTGGGCACAAAGCCCCCTCCAGAACCAGTGGAGATTCACATCCACTACCTCAGTCCTTGGCAGGATGAAGCACTCTGGGCACAAATCCCCCTCCAGAACCAGTGGAGACTGTTATCCACTTGCGAGACTGTGGCTTTGCACTCCCTAGGATAAAGCAGTAGGCAAACCACCCACTGGAGAGACTTGAGAGACTGTGGCTTTGCACTCTCCAGGATAATGCAGTGGGCAAACCACCCACTGGAGAGACTTGAGAGACTGTGGCTTTGCACTCCCCAAGATGCAGCAGTGGGCAAACCACCCACTGGAAAGACTTGAGAGAATGTGGCTTTGCACTCCCCAGGATGCAGCAGTGGGCAACCCACCCATTGCAGAGACTTGAGATACTGTGGCTTTGCACTCCCCAGGATACATCAATGGGCATGGAGCCCCCTCGTGGGTCCAGCATCGTGCACTCATCCGGCTGAGGTGTCCCCCCTTCCCTTCCCCCTGAGGTGCCTGTTTTATTTCTATCTGATGCCCCAGCAGTGTTCTCTCCGTCTTGTTCGGGTATTGAGTGTGGGCCTCGCCCATGCATTTTGGGCCCAGTGGTCCACGGACTATGATGGTGGAATACCTTGGACTTGTATTCTTGGTGTATATATTAGTTTAGAGTGTGAATATCTTTATATATGTATATATTTTTGATTAATGTATTTGAAAATATTACAATCGTTCAACTCATTTCCTTTTGTCCTTGCATTCTTCCAGGGGTGGTTGGGGGTTGTTAATGTAATGTATCAACATGTACTTGTGTGTGTGTTGTAGTGGGTAAGGGTGGGGGTGTTGCATGTTGAGTGTTGCGTGTGTGTGTCACTGTTTTTTCCATCCCCCCTCCCCTGTGTTGTAGGTGCAGTACTCACTGTGGTCTTCGCCGCCGTCTTTGTTGTTCCTGGTAGAGGAGCAGGAAGACAAAGGCTGGAATAGTCTGGAACTCGGGTTCCATGGCGTCCTGGTTCTTCGTGAGGTGTGCAGAGGTGAGCGTTCTCCCTTCCAAGTCCTGTTTCCCCCGTGTTTTTGTTCGCGGTGAATCTGCCCCGGAAAAGGTGGCGGATTGGTGGCTTGTAATAATGTGGGTGGTACATTGTCTTCCGCCTGTCTGTTGGCGGTTACCGCCGCGGTATTTGTTTGTACCGCCTTGGCGGTCGGAGTGTTAAAGTGGCTGTATAAGTTGGTGGCTTCCGCCATGGTCGTGACTCCATTTTTTTTACTGCCAGTCTGTTGGCGGTTTTACCGCCGCTTTAACACCGACCGCCAGGGTTGTAATGACCACCTATATTTGTTAAGCGAGGCAGATATATCCCACCTATCATCATTCATCAACCCATTCCCTGCCCAAAGGCATTTCACCACCCATGACGAAGAAGTGTAGTATAGTTCAATTAGTTACTGCATTGTTAGCTGTGCAATGTGCGTCTGCTTCAGTTACTGTAGCCTTTACAAAGTTTTCAATACGTTTCAAACCAAACATACAAGGTGTGTTTCCCTTCGCCCACTCAGACATCTCTTAGTAATTTGCTCCTTTATTCTTTTTTAAGTTCTTCCTTCCCAGCCTACCAAACAAATTGAAACATTCTTTCTTGTCACATGCCACATTTTTATGGCCATGGGAAGTGATTCCAAAATATATTTAATGATTTCCCATACCAGATTTATTTTACGCCTGTTCAGGTTTTTCTCTTTAGACTTTCGTCTATTACAGTGACTGAATAAGCCAAAGCTTAGGCACATGACGAATCGATGTTCAGTGACACCCCTCTATTCTATAGCACAAGCTCAACCTACCTGCCAAATCCCTCTCCTTTACCCTGCAGTAGAGTAAGTTAAGTTTCCTTTCCTTACTGCCCAGTGCATCAATCTGTTAGAAATAATTTGTGGTGGTTGGCGAGGCCAATGAGTAAAGTGGGACTAAGGGGGTCATTCCAACCCTGGCGGTCATCGACCGCCAGGGTGGAGGACCACGGAAGCACCGCCAACAGGCTGGCGGTGCTTCCCTGCCCATACTGACCGCAGCGGTAAAGCTGCGGTCAGAAAAGGGGATCCGGCGGTTTTCCGACGGATTTCCCCTGTCTGGGCTGAATCTCCATGGCGGCGCTGCAAGCAGCGCCGCCTTGGAGATTTCGACCCCCTTCCCGCCACCCTGTTTCTGGCGGTTTTTACTGCCAGGAACAGGATAGCGGGAACGGGTGTCGTAGGGCCCCAGCATGATTTTCACTGTCTGCCTAGCAGACAGTGAAAATCGCGACGGGTGCAACTGCAACCGTCGCACCCCTGCAACACCGCCGGCTCCATTCGGAGCCGGCTTCTATGTTGCAGGGCCTTTCCCGCTGGCCCGGCGGGCGCTCCTTTGGCAGGCGCCCGCCGGCCCAGCGGGAAAGCCAGAATGGCCTCCGCTGTCTTTTGACCGCGGAGCGGCCAAATGGCGGTGACTGCATGGCGGGCGGCTACCGCCGCCCGCCGCGGCCAGAATCACCGCCTAAGTGCCTGAATTGATTTTGTTATTCTGCCTTAATTATTTTCTTCCATACAGTCAGTGCTTTTTATGTGAGGTATGTGTGGGTAAACAAAAGTTGCCTTGTGACTCTCCTAATCATAATCACATCAAATTCCACTGTCCCTAGGGGACCAGCAATGTACTGCTACTCTGCCACCCACCACTTAATAACCAAGTGTTTACATAGAGCATTGTTTACAATTTGTCATTTTTCTTTTTGTTTATCTCGATATAGCTACTTCTGCTAATCTACCAGCACCACCCACTGGGCAGGAGATAGTGGCCCATCTGCAGGGGCAGAGCCTGGAGACCATTCAAGCAGAATACCAGCATCTGGTGTTCCTGGAGGATAAAGAGGCAGAAATAGCTGCCTCAGACCCAGGCCCCAGTTCTGCGTGCCAGCTTCCCAGCCTCCCAGCCATTACATCACCGTCACTCAGGCCAGCTGTCAGGGCCATGACTAGAACTGCTGTCGCCCCCTCCTGCTCTGACAGGGCGTTGCTGGAGCGTATCCTGCAGTGGATGGACAGTAAGGAGAGCCAGCTCAGCAGAACTGAGCGGAGCCTTGGTCAGCTCCATACCTAAATAGACAATGCCCTCTTCTGGGCCCTTTTTTATTTTTTTGTTTTGGTGGGAGTGACTGGTTTTGGGTGGAGAGGGTGTGAAGGGAGTTGGGACCAGGTTTTTTTCCAGTTGAACTTTTGTTGGACTTTTTGTGATAGGGCCATTTGTTTAGTAAGAGGGGGGCCTGTTGTGGGTATAATGGCTGTGTTTTCTTTTTGTAAAAATTAAAGGGGGATAATTTATTTTACTTCATTTATGCCTCAAATGTTTATTTTCGTGTTTTAGTTTGCACTGCTGTCTTTTAGTGTAGCCCATTCAATTAAATCTGCTAAAAAAGTGTACATCTTTTATTCTTATACTCTTGCTCTACTGCCCTCTGTAACTATATTGACCACTAGGGGATTATTGTGTACCTACAAAAAATAGATATACACAAACAAGATCTTCTTCAGTAGAAGTTAGTGACTCACTAAACAAGTTCACTTCAATCTATAGTACTTCTCGTACCTGAATGGATGAAGTGAGGGCTGATATGCCTAGTTTTCTTACTGCAGGATTTTCCCAAGGTGGCATCTTAAGAGGGTGGTAGTAGTAGCAGCAGGTTGGCACACTAGCAGGGAAGACACAAGGTGCCACTCCCACCTATGCAAACTCCTACTGCAGGATTAATCAGAGGGTTATCCATCACTGTCACCTAGATTGAAAGAAAACAGAGAGTTAGTGGGTCATATATTATATCATATCTTTAGGAAGACTGAGACCAGCCTACCACAATGACAGTATATGACACGCAGCAAAGAAGACCTGATATTGTAATAAAAACTAGGATTATCAACTTCTTCTGAGCAATGGGGAACTAGTATTAAATGAAAACTAAACTTAGGAAAGGAATAAGGAGAAGTGGGCTCAAAGTGAGGAGTGGTTGGACAAGCTTAAATGATTACACAAAAAAGCCTTAATGATGATGTTTTTTGGGCGGTGTGGAAAATTGCTCAGGTAATAGAAGGTCATGCAGAGAGCTGGTGTCACTTTCACCACATCCGCCCCAGCAAGTGTGTGGTCCATTTATGGTGTAAAATAAAGTCACACCTCAATAAATCACACAGCCCAGGAGAAGAGGGTTAGGGGCTCGATAGATGGGAAAGGGGATTTTGGGAAAGATGTGACAAAGACAAGCACTACACAAAATAAACCACAACAATCATCAGGGTGCTGAGCAGCACACCATCATCAATCTGTTGTGGAAGGAAACAATGAAGGGATATGTATGACACAGTTAAATGCACTGCAAAAAGTCCTTCTGCCCCAGAGAGACCCAAGTTGGTATATCTCTAAATGTCATGTCTTCTAGGTTTGAAAAATACAAATTATGGGAGATTGAAGTTAACCTACCCAGTTCTAAAAATGATGATTGTTAAAAGGAAAACAATACTGTATTGCCACATTGGGCGATGCATCTCCATTCTTCTTTGAATGTCCTTCACGTTTGGGTACCTGGCAGAACCTGTCCAGTATGTAATATGGAGAGTTGAGCTTTCATCAAGATTTGTTCATGCAGGAGAGGACTAGGAGAAGGCCTGCATATTGAAAAACAGTAACTGTTTTATAGAGTAAAGGAGAAGAACAAAAGGAAGCAAGGTAAGCTTCATGAGGAGTCAGGGGTGTACCAAGAAGATTCAAAGGCAGAAGAAGAACATAAAGAGGGGTTTCACGTTTGAACCAGCATTGCAGCAAACACACACTCAGCAGCAATTTGCAATTCAGCGCACCTCTCTAGAAGACCACAGAGCTGAGTGAGTAGTAAGCCTCAAAGTCTTCGCCATCATCATGGTTTCTTTTTCGAGTTGATAACTTCATAACTTTCTCCTTCTAGCTGTTGAGGTAGGTTCTGAGTAACTCCGTCCCAGACCCAAACCAAGCAATGTAGACCTGTGTAGTCACTGCTTTTGAAGAACAAATAGAGACACCGAATTGGAGTGCTTTGTGTAGAATTCTGTGTGGTAACTAAAGTGACTGGTCCGGTTTCTCAGGAACAAGAAAAAAGGAGAGGACCTTACAGGTAAATTTTAAAAGGTTTGAAAGGCCAATCCCTTTAGGAAAAATGATCACAGATCAGCCCTCAAACATTGCAAATCATCATAATCAAGTTTATAAATTTGTTGGACTCCCTCCCTCACTGTCAGCCACCATATACATCAATAATCATCCCTCAAAGTCACTCACTATATCACCACTCATTTGTGCAATAGTTAGTTGTTATCTCTTTCAATCCAAGCATGGTGGTTGATGCAAACTATTATCTCCTTTTTGATGGTAGCAACACGTTGGAAGTTGGCATTGTGTAGGAAAGTCCTCCTTTTTGCCCTGGTCACCCCCACACTTTTTGGACAGGTACTGGTGGTTACTGACTCTTGGCTGTGCCCTGGGTACTGCTTACCAGTCCCAGGGCCAGTGCTCTGTGTAAAGTGGATATGCAAATTAGGCTAATTATAATTGGCTAAGACAACCTACCTATAAGTCCCTAGTATATGGTAGGGCATGAAGGTTTAGGGGCCACAGCATAGGTAGTGCACCCATAGGTGCACTGCTGAGGTGCCCAGTGTCATTTTAAAGTGAGGCCTGCCTTGCTGGCTGCTTTTAAATTAAAGTTATATGCAAATTCGACTTTGGAATTAAAAGTAGTTCCAAAGTCTTAAACTACCTTATTTTTACATATACGTCACCCCTAAGGTGTGCCCTATGTGCCCCTAGGGCTGGGTGCCATGTAACTATAAGCAGGGACCTTATACAAATAGTTTTATAAGCCCTGGTGAGGTAAAAACAGCCAAATTCGTTGTTACCTCATTGTAGTAAATGGCCTTCATAGGCTAGAATGGGGAGACTTTATTTTAATTTTAAAAGTCCCCTTAAGTGACAGATACATAGAGTTTGGTATCAAATTAATTGTTATAATAAATCCCACAACTTCCAGTTGTTGGATTTAATATAACTTGTTTAGGTAAAGAGTTTTAAACTTTACCTGAAAAGTTGCCAACTTCAGCCCTGCATTGTGTTTGCTGCTGTGCTCTGATTGGCCAGCCTCTGGCAGCCTGGCCAGGCTGCCTTGATGAGGTGTGAAGTGGCCTGGCTTCACAGAAAGAGATGTGCCTGTGGGAGGGGATCTCCCCTCAGCAGATGGTGAGGCAGGAAGGGGGAGGGCTGCCAAACTGGTCTTCAAAGGAAGAGAAAGACATTTGGAGCAACCCAACAACACCCCCACATCCTGCAACACCAGACAACTTGGTGCCCCCTTGATTAGATTAGAAGAGGGCAGGAGAGGGGTGTGTTTATGATTTTTAGCCACAACAGTGGGTGGGCTCAGCCAGAATGTTGCCTCCTGGGATCGATTTTTGCCACACTTCCCAGGAAGTGGTCATCACAAGGGGAAGGACCCTGCCCCTGATTGGAGAACCAGGACCCCCCTGTTTTTCACCCAGGGGCAAGGATAAAACTAGCAGACCTGCACCCACACCTCAGATCCCCATCAGATTCTAACAAGGAAGAACCAAAGGAGAAGAAGGACTGCCCTGCTGGACCCCTGGCCTGCACCTGGAACCTGCACTCTGAAGGACTGCACCAGCTGTACACTTGGGCTTCACCACAAGAAGGACTTTGCCTGGCTTCAACTGGTTCAAGGCGGGACTCCCTGTTTGCTACAAGTGAAATATTGCTAACCAGAGTCCCCTGCACCAGCTCCTGAAGAAATCAACCAGCTGACCACTGTCCAGTGGCCAAAAAGGAGTTTGCGCCAGGTGCATTCTGGGAGTTGTAGTCCACACCCCCAAAGATCATCTCAGAGCTTCTGGACCCTTGGGGTGAGCTGTGGACCCCAAAAGAACATTAAAGGAACATCTTGGAGAAGATCCAGAAGTTTGGAGAAGTTTGGGGAACTTTTGGAAAAAAGCTCCATAGATGGACCAACCCGCCACGGCAACTCTAGCCGGCTTGCCTCAACCGCGACCTGGCCTGATTTGCAGGTTTGTCCCAGTGAAGACAATCTCCAAAAAAGAGACTAAGTCAGAACGTAGAAAGTTGACCGGGACCTCCCAGCCAGCGCATCCGAGGAGGGCTCCAAGATCCAGGTTTACCCTGGTCGAAGGATTTTCACCTCGAAAAAACGACTAAGTCTGAAGGTAAAAATCTCCACCGAGGGCTCCCATGACGCGTATCCGGAGAAGAGTTCCATGAGGTCAGATTGGACTGGCAGGTTCGTCCCGCTGAAGAAAATCTTCAGTAAAACGACTAAGTGTGAAGGTAAACTTTTGACCGAGGCCTGCCGCGAGCTGTAGCCGAGCCGGGCTCCATCACGGTCGGCCTTAAACTATGACTTTGCCCCGGTCGAGGTGCAACCAGATGACCACATTGGCGCTTTTTGTTTCTAGGTGCTAGAATACAATAATTCTTTGAAAATTCATATCTACGGCTCCCTTTATCCGATTTTATTAGTTTGTGTGTCATTTTAAAGATACAAATGTAATCTATATTTATAAATTGATTTTGGATTTTTGAACTGTTTTCTGTGTTTTGTTTCATTACTGTTTTGTGATATTTGAATGCTTTACACTCTGTTTCCTAAGTTAAGCCTTGTTACTTGGTGCCAAGCTACCAAGGGTTGAGCTGGGTTTAATTTACTGAGACCTAACTGGACCTAAGTGGAGGTTAGTGGCCTATTGCTAAGTGTAGGTACTTACCTGCCCTTACCAATAACCCATTTTCCAGAACATTGGCACTGGCAGTCTTTTAATCAATGATCTTCTTGGGCAGCCCTACTAGGTGATGCAAAAAAAGGATAGGCAATGGCATGTGAGGGAGGCAGGTATTGTCTCCAATGTCCTGAAGGGAATGTGGGGTCTTATTTGCTGCACATGAGTCCAACTCCAATCCGGCCATGTATGTGAATAAGAAATGATGGGGCACCATAAATCTGACACAAACATGATGTTCCACTAGCTATTTTTTTTCAAAGAATGAAAGAAGTCCCATGAGAAATAATTAAAAAGATCTATGGTGGCACTGGCTTATTCAGTCCGGTAAGTAGAGTTTGTCCTCACACTCAGGTGGTTTACCCAGAACCAACACAATTGATTCTTACCAATCATCCTCTTGCTCCTAATGTGTTGTTTCAGGAACGGTGTAATCAGGTGGTATATAATGCTACTTCATTTTGATCATGGTTAATCTCTCCTTATTTTGAGGTGAGAGAGTGGTCCTTCTCACAGTAACTGTAATAAGAGCAAGTGATGGACATAATGCTGTACAATGTCAAAAATTCATCTCAGTACAGAGATCTGGGCCTAAATCCTTAGTTTTTTTGCTACCCATGCCATTCCAGTTTGGACATAGCCATATGCAAATCAGTCTTGACCCTGTTTCAGATGGTAACAGTCTAGCCCAAACTACTAGGCTAGGTCTTCCCTGGCCTGGAAACAAGCATCCTGGGACCGGTATCACCCCTCCTCAGCCAGGCTAGCTTGACTCCAGTGGCATGGGGAGCACTGTTACAACTTCACCAGCTGCACTGAACACATGTTCAGCAGACACAGTGGCTACAGGACAAGCCAGATACTTTATTGCAAGCCTCGTGAGCTGTGACTATTGGCACATCTTCCCGATAACAATACACCAATTAATTTTGATCCACGTGCACATCTTTTGGGTCATCCGGATACCCCTTGAACATCCTCTAAAGTTTCATTGGTGTTGTCACTTGCTTAACCTCTTTTGCGTTCACCTCTACACTGCACTTAAGATCTCTGATTTGAAACCTAGCCAATTCACAGGTTTAGTCCGATTTTTCTGATGCTATTAACTCCAGTGTTCTTGTTGCTTGTGTTCACTGCTGTGAGACAAAACTGCCCTCTCTGGAAGTTGAAAGTGGTAACCAAGAACTGCAGATTAGGACTCTAAGTTCTAGCCAATCTACTTCCAGTTCTCCAGCTTTCTCAATAATTCACCTCTTGTATTTTGAAACATCTACTTCAGAAAAACAAATGAAAGTGGGAGAATATTTTGTAGCGTGGATCAAGTAGGGTGGCATAGATGTACTCTTTGGATGAGATAATGTCATTTTGCAGGATCTGTGTCAGGCATTTGACTAGGCCTCATTTGTACATATCCATCATAGCTTTCCCAATTGCATTCCATCCTCTTTGAATGGCATAGTCATTGATCTGTCTGTATTGCTCAAACAGATTTTGCAACATATCATGGGCTGAGTTCCAATGTGTTTGCACCTCCTGCATCAAGGCTTTAACTGGTACCCTGTTAGCTTGCTCAATAATCTGCAACGTCTTCCAGGCTATAAAGGAATGGCTGAAATGAGTGCAGATTCATCTGCAGGTGGTCAGTATGTTGCTGACTATGTCTTCTTTTCTGAGAAAGTCTTGCACAACCAGGTTGATGCAGTGCTCAAAACACAGAACCCTGAAACAGCCACTGTCCATCTGCCATGACCTTAACTATGTTACTGCCATTGGCCGTGGCAACAAATCCAATTCAAAGACCTCTGAGGCACAGTCATTCAGACACCTTGCTATGAAATTCATCCAAGATGTTTGCATCTGTATGTGATTTCTCCATGGCGAACATGGCTACTGTTGTATGCCTCTGAACGCTCTTAAAAAATTCTTCAGGGCCAAGACCTGTAGATAACTTTTGATTTACCCCCACAAAAGAGATCCAGTGTGCAGTGGTGCACCTGTAAATCCGTCGCCTGACAACTGATCCACATGTCTGTCCTCTGCTGGCTAGTGTGGCTGGTGTGGCTTTTCTGATAAGCTTGTTCAACCAATCGCAACACATCGTGATGCAGCACAGGAACAGCAACTCTGGCAAAACAGGTCTGATTTGCAACCTTCTATTTCAGACAGAGTGTTGCCACAAATTCTAAGAATCCCACTCCTTCCCCAAAAGAAAATGGGTCGAGGTCCAGCGCTAACATACCTACCAGCTTCCCATTGTGAAAATGTGAGATTGGGTGGTTGTAGTCATTGAGCCCCTCCTGTCTAAACATGCCCATAATTGTAGCCTGGATTTTCCTCTATTCTGGGGCCACTGATGCATGTGAATTTAAAAAAGTAGGTGGTGGTAGACTCAATGTGCATCGTGGTGCAGTCACCATATGCTGTGGTGTCTGCATCTGACTCTGAGTCTTCCTCTGCCATTGTGAGGTCGCTGAAGTGGGTGATTCTGGTAAACTGCTGGGGACAGGGCTGCTTTCTGTAAAGATGTCACTTTCCACCATGATTTGACTAGTTGTAGCTGATGTTTCCCAGCTCTCCTCACCTTCACCACTACAACCAGCGATTTTTTAAAGGTGGACCTCCCACCGGTTTGCATGATGTTCAGTATCATAATGTGAATGAGAGTTACCTCAACAAACAATCTCATGGGAAATGGAGCATATTGATTGCAAGGTTCTCCCCCTGTTTGCTAATCGTAAAAAAGTCAGAAACTGGGGAGAAGTACTTTCTTACTGGACTACTGCCAATGTTGGAAGAACTGGAGGTAGGTGGGTGTATCAATTACCTCTCTTCTGTGTATACCTCTACCGAGGTAGCCATTGGTGCAGGTGTCTGGCAGGGCCTTACAAATATCGGGGCTGATGGTGCTGCCTGTGCCACATCCTTGAGAGCAAGTTGGATAGTAATGTTTAACTCCTCTGTGACAGCTTTCACACAGATTGGCTTGTCAACGTCATCCTCCTCATCATCATCCCCTTCCATGATTCTAAGGCTTTCTGGAACTTTTCTGTAACCTTGCCTCTCTTGGAGTCTCCCGGACTCTGCCAGGGTTCACTCCATGTCCCTATCATCGTCATCAGAAGTGGCAGTTGGAGAAGATGCTAGAGTAGTACCCTTCCTTTTTCTTTCTTGGGATCTGGGAGCCATTGAGTCTAAAAGAGGAGGTTTTTGCTCATCAGGAAGCTCAACCTCATGCTCTGCTCCAACTTTGGAATGATCTACTCTTGCTGGTTGCAGCTGCTGTCCAATTTGCTCTGTTTCCTGAAACAATTGGGTATTACTTTGCGAAAGGGACAACACGTCACTGGTTGTCTGTGTTGCCATGATTGCAGTGGCTGCCTCACTGACAGACATGGCATTGGGCTTAGGTTGGGGTGGTGCTGTTGATGTGGGAGTGCTGCTACCAGGTTCCTCCTCGAGGACTTGCGTGTTAGGCACTCATCTCCCAAAAAAGATTGATGTCTGCATGCCACTGATGGAAACCTGCTTTTTCTTACTGACCAATTACTTTGGAGAAACGTTCTTTGGGGGGCCATCCTACAACTCTCAGTTAGCAGTGGCACTAAGCTGTACAAGCAGAAGAGACTGGAGGACTCTCTTTGGGAGTACTCTGGTTGATGTGCTGTCTCTTCTCTTGTACAGCTAAAAACAACCAAGCAAAAAAAGAATGTAGTTAGTGAAATGTGGCATTGTTGCAGGTTGAAATAGTACAGACAAATGCATTATTATTGTGGTTGGCTACTTATGTAATAAATATAAATTTAATCAAACATTGTAAAGTCAAACCACACCACAACATTTCATTTCAAATCAGGCAACACAACATGCAGGCATAGCTCCTTGCTTTATCTCCATCTGTTTTAAAGGAGATGCCTGTGGCAGACAGACAGAGGTACATGGGTGAATGGAATAATCCTTAACTGGAATAATTCTTAAAAACACCTATAGCGACACGTTGGTCCAGGGGAAATTGAATTCTTATACACCTAAAGAAACTGAATACTGTAGCACGGCTGTGTGCCTGCATTGGATGGATCATGGCAAAATGTAGAATTAAGTAAACTGAAAAAATTAAACATTTTAAAAATTGAAAGCAAAAATAAAAAAAATAAAAAATTAAATTAAAGTAAAAGTAAAAAAGCAAAAAATTCAAACAAAATAAATATTAAAATAACAACTTGAAATAAAGTCAATAAAAAACTAAAAGAAAACGTTACAAAATAAAAGAAATATTTAAAATAAAAAGAAATAAAAATTGAAATAAAAAGTTAAAATAAAAACATACAATAAAAAAATGAAATAGTTACTTAAATTAAACAAGTGATCAATAATTGCCAATGTTTGTATGAGAGGACAGTAGGAAAACACCTATTGTGAGGAAAAGACAAATGAGGCACCAAATAAAAAATACCAAAAAAAGAAATGAACTGAAATAAGAAATGTCCATCACAATCATATTCTTTTAGGATACATACACTAAGATGACCCCACAAGCATATCAATATACACTATCACACCAATCCATGCAAGCCGATTGCAGAGGCACACTGGCTGGATGCACAAAATGGCCGCCAGTCACATGGTCAAACAACAACAACAAGGAGTAAAGAGGCATGGGGAAAAAAGAACACATGCAAGCCTATGGCAAAGGCACACTGGCAGGATGCACGAAATGGCCGCCAACTTCATGGTGAAACAACTACAATAAGGAGGAATGGAGAACAAAGAACACATGCAAGCCTGTGGAAAAAAGACACTGGCTAGATGCACAAAATGGCTGCCAGCCACATGGCCAAACAACAAGGAACAAGGAGGCATGGGGAACAAATAACACATGCAAGCCTATGACAAAGGAACACCTGCTGCATGCACAAAATGGCTGCCAGTCACATAGTTAAACAACAACAAGGAGCAAGGAGAACAAAGAACATATGGAAGCCTTTGGCAAAGACACACTGGCTGGATGCACAAAATGGCCCCCAGCCACATGGTCAAACAACAACTGCGAACAAGAAGGCATGGAGAACAAAGAACACATGCAAGCCTATGGACATAGACTACACAAAATGGCCTCTAGCCACATGGCATAGAGAACAAAGACAAATAGACGATGATAAACACCCACACACAAACTGGCCATAAGGAGGATGGTGGTAACACTAAAGAAAATACTAGCATTAATTCATCAATGCAAAACACGAAAATTAACTGAGCTATAAAGATTTCACAACAACACACATCCTCCTAGGTTATACACATGACACTGAGCTTGCAAGAGGGGGACTTGCTATATTCAGTTACTGCTCCCACTGATGTGGGAGGTATGATTGCTGCATCGTCCCCTTATCCCTCCTTTTTTTCCATGTCTTACTCTCTTCCCCTTCCTCCTCTTCTCTCTTTCTCTTCTCTTCCTTCCTTTGTTTGCATCATGATATTCAAGTGATGCTGCTCTGTCGGCACAGCATACAGTGGTGCCTTTGTCACCTTATGCTTGATTTATAGTTATGATTTATAGTATGGTTCCAAGTGGCCTTGTTATTTTATGGTGACTATTGTTGTGCTTGCTGGCCTCAGGGCTATTCTCTGTTTGGTTTTGTTACTAATAAATACAAATATAAATTTTAAAAAACACACAGCCTTCTATGCCATAAAATATTACCCTACATCATATACCCTTTTTGCAAAAAAAATGAAATGCAAACAATAGCCAACATTTTTAATTTAATCCAATGCCATCCCTGCCCTAAATTAAGTTTTAGAAAAAATATACCACTGAAACGTTTATTTCATGCACTGATGACTATTAGTACTGGACCTACTGGTTAGATAGCCCTTTTGAAGTCGAGACCACACAGTAAAGACTAAGAGGACCCTGCTGGACAGAAGCAGGAAGTTGGAGTCTCTGGGGCACTTCCTTCCTTTTTGAAAAAAAAGCTTCTCACACTAAAAAGAACTTAAAGTGTCCATTCCAGAAGAAAATCCACAAAAAAACTATTTTTGACTAGATTTAAATGCACCTTGAGTAGAAAATCCACTCCAGGCATATTCATGTTTGTGGCACTGTTTGGCCACTGTCATGGCCAGAAGCAGTGCAAGAGAACACGAAGGCTTGCACTAGCCACCTGAGAGTAATTGGGCATGAGTAAGTGCCAAAACCAAATCTCACGTGCACAAACAAATTCCACTTCGCACTGGAAGGTGAAATTCAGGCACTCCACACTACTCCGTGTAGCGTGAAATACCCAAATTCAAAAAACTCCTGCAGCGGAGTGAAGTTCTGTGCCTGGGCCTATTGAGAAACTTAAGAAGTGGATTGTGGGATTCAAGTTACTTCATGATTTGAATGAAAAGTTTATTGCGATTCATTGAATTCAATTGAAAATGAAGTTCTTTAAAGCTTTGAAATCTGGATTTAAACAGGTTTCGTCAATCTATTTGGTGTATGCTGTTTGATTCTAATATTTTAATTTTATATTTTGTCTTATTGCACTTTTATGGCTTGCAGCCAAAAGGAGATGTATATGTTTGAGTGAGAGAAGATGTACAGACCCTACCCGAAGGTACTCCAGGTCATTATGTAGCATCTGATAAAGCACTTCATGCATGCTTACCGCTTGAGCAATGGTGCAAAATAACAGAAAATGAAGGTGCATTAGCATTTCCTTGCTATGTAACTTTTTATAAAATAATTCTTGGGAACTTGAGGCTTGTACTGTATGAGATGAAACTGCCTCTGAGACCTGTTCAATTTAAAGCACTTAATATTTGGTAACATAAAGCATGACAGAAATCGAATTAAAGACAATTGTTGAGGCAAGATGTGAAGAGGAGCAGAAAGCTTAGAGAGCAGAAATAATAGAGGTAACTAGATTGGCCCCAGCTATATCTAGTGGAGAAAGTGAAATTACTAAACCAAAGACTTAGAAAAACACCGGAAAAATAGACCAGACAACAGATACTGAGAGGAAAAAGACTGAGACACATGAGAGGGATTCGTATGATGAATTTAAAAATCAGATTTGGCTAAATGGTCTGCCTACATATCATGCTGTAGGAGTAGAAACAACAAAGGAAGCAGCATGAGATGTAACCCTCATGTGCCTACTTTTCCAATAGCACAAACCCCCGAATCAGGTAGTGCCAGGTACACCTGTGAACCTAGTGATACAAACTTCTGGTGTGAATCAACCCCTCATGGCTTTGACATGATTGAGCCTATACAGAGCCCTAAAGTGAATCAGATTGTTCCAAATCCAAATGTGAAGCAGTCAGTGCAGACACCTTAAGTGAATCAGCCAGTACAACATTTTGATTCCAATTAGTCTGTGCAAAATATTAGTCTGATTCAGCCTGTACACATGTGCAATCCAAATCAGCCCATACCAAATGTTATCCCGACTCAGACAGGACAAAGTTTCAGTACTACCTTGTCAGGGCAAAGTGTAGGAATAACAATTCCCCCAACCCAGATTAATTATATCGGTCCATATGCATTAACAGTTCCTGTGACCACTGGTCCTGTTTTTCCTTTGTATGCTCCAGGTATGTTTGGGAGTGATGCACATTCATTAAATGTCCCAACTATTCCTGATACATCCATTACATCCTAAGGGATGTCACCAAATAGTATGCAGAGATCAGTATATTCATATGATTTAGGACTGGAGAGACTAGTTTTTCTTCTGAGACTGTCGACCCTAACACGGTTTTCACATCCGACTTCAATGACAAGCCAGACAGGATTTACCCCGGATGCAAGGTTTCCTCAGAGATCCTCACTATATTTTGTGCCGAGAGCAGAACGGATGCCTAATGTAATTGCGGTATCCCACAAGGAAGAATACCTTTCAAGGCTCCAGAAAACGTGTCCACAGTGAACACCCCAAATCAAATTAATGTGATTCTGCCTAGAGCAGAAACATTATACAACAATCCTGTGAGCCTGAAAGGTTTTACTGCAGAGCAGTCAAATGATTATTTAAATAATTTGAGCCTTGAAGGAGCAACAGGGTTGACAAGTTGCAATAGGAGATCAGAAGAAACACCTAGGAGAGATGGATCCCTGAATGTATCCAGATTGAAATTAGAATTGAATAGGGTGCTATTGGGAACCTGAGATAGAGCACAATTAGACACCTACACAGAGGACGAACTGCGGTTCATATGCAAAGACATTTCTCAACATGCAGGACATGCATATGAAAGATTAGCTCAAGTAGCCGAGAAATTTGATATGGATTTGGATGAGTCAAAGCCTTTAAATAAAGTTACAGTTTAGAGTTTAATAATAAGGATATATTGAACATGAAACCTTCTGGACTGAAGTTGCAGATTAGACAACTAATCAAGTGCATCCATAAATGGGGTGCAATAGATGAGTAGGAAATTAGCTGAGAAAAGGAGAAGGGATCAGATAAAGGTGAAACCACATGTGTCTCCTGTAGGAGCAAATCAAGCTGAGGCAAATGTGAAAATGCTCCCCATGAGAGAGATACCAGGTGGAGGTTATGTACATGTACCTTGGAGTACATATTGTCATTTACAAATGATTACCCAAAATTAAGAGAGAAAACAGTGGAATGGTATAGGAAGACAGAAAGGTTTGTTAAACTTTCTAAATGCCTGTGGGAGGATTTAAACACACTGTTCAATATTGTGGTTCCAAGTGGCTTGTGGACTGAGAGCAAAGTTTTTGCTGATTTGACAGAAAGTGAACTTCACAGAGATCCAGTAACAGGTGTGCCATCTGAAGAGGTGATGAAAAAGTATTACAAAGTAATTGGCTTTCTGAAAGACAAAAGGGGTCATTATGACCCCGGCAGTCGATGGTAATGTGGCGGTATTACTGCCAACAGGGTGGCTGTACATACCGCCACATTATGACATTGGCGGGTTGGCTGTAGCCAACCCGCCAATGTACCACTCCAACCGCCATGGAGGTAGCAGCCACCAGGCTGGAGATAAGAATCTCCAGTCTGGCGGCCGCTATCGTACTGCCTCAGGCATTTTGATGCTGCCTACCGTCTTGGTTTTTGTGATGTTCGTAACACCACGAAAACCATGGCTGTAGGCCCTATCAGTGACAGGAAATTCCTTCCCTGTCACTGATAGAGGGCCTCCTCTCCCCCAACAACTCCCCAGATGCCCCCCACCCACCCCCCATCCATGCTCCCCCCTTCATATCCACCACCCCCTACACACACACACAAGCAGGAACGCACCACGCATACACACACCCACTCATTCATACATGCATGCATCCATTCATTCAGGCACACATCTACACCACATACACACTGACACGCAGACACGGATTCACATATCCATACTTACACACATTCTCACACATGCATACACACACGCACACAACACTAAACATACATTCACATTCACGCACACACTCATGCACATACCCCCGCACACACACAAAACACCCCCCACCCCACTCCCCTGTCACAAACCCAACTTACCTGAATCCAGGGGGTCTTCGGCAGGGGACCAGACGGGGCTGGCGGCGGTCTACTGTCATGGCGCTGCTGGTGGTAGCAGCACCACCTAAACGCCATCTGCCAGCCTGGCCACAGCCGGATTTTCGCTCTTCTAGGGGCGGAAATCCGGCTGTGGTGATGATTTGGCGAACGGCTGTTAGCAGTGGCGGCGGTCTTTTGGCAGCCGTCACCTCGGCGGTAGGCGGTACTTACCGCCAATGTCATAATGTAGGCCAAAGTGTCTCCACAGGATATTGTTTGGGTAAAGATCGACAGAAGGACTCAGGAGACCGAGTCTATTCATTATCATTATGAAAGACTGTTGTAGGCTTTCAAACATTACAGTAGTATAGAAACTATAGGAGCTAAAACTATGGGTCATTTTGTTTTCAGGTTCGTTCAAGGATTGAAACCAGAGATAAGTGAAATGATTCAGCATCATTTGATCTGTTCACAGAACAAACCAATTGACAAGATCTCGCAATACGCAAAGTACTGTAGTGATGAATTGGAATTGAAGCGGAAGAAATTGAAAGAGAAGGTACTGATTATGCAACTGAAAGCTGCAAATAAGTCAAGTCAGAGGCCACAGATGGTGGTGAACAGTAGTGGTATGCAAGGTATGGAACACCAAGGAACAGATTTTTTCCAGCCTAGATGTAGAGGATGTGGAGCTCAGGTAGATCAGAGTAGAATTGTTGCTGGTGTCCAGATTTTGAAAGGCCTAATCTGTGTCAGAAGTGCAGCAATGTGGAACATTGGAGGAGGGAGTGTCCTCACAATGTGAATGCTAATCAGTTTCAAAATGGAAAAGTGATGCAGTCACAAGATAATAATCGCGTTCCGAGAGTTCAAAGACCCCAAGTTCAGAATTTAAATGTTCCCCAAGGACAGCAGATGCAAATACCAGAAGTGTTCCTGGTTCAGCAGCAATGTCTCCTGCAAGAATATAAATGAGATTGCCAATGTATATTCAGAATTGTTGTCAACACAGTACACCTTGATTAATTTTAGTGATAAAGAGGATGTTTCACACATTGTTGTTTTGGATGGCTCAGATGATGAAGATTGCATGCTTGGTGCTTCCTTAGGCGTTGATCAGTGTGGTCCATGTGCAGGTGCTGATGTAATGGATCCACACGTGTCATTTCTTGTTGACACTGTGGCTACACACTCCACTGTCATAACAGCAGAGCTACCGAATTTGCCTCTTTCATGAAGAAAGATTCAGGTAGTAGGAGTCGCTAATGAGCAATTGTCCAACCCAGTAACAAAATCTGTCCCAGTAAAAATAGGTTAATTTGAAGATGAACACCAATTTTTAGTGTGTGATTCAAGTCCTATAAGCTTGCTAGGATGAGACCTGTTGTGTAAGCTTTACTGTTCCATTAGCTGCACACCCGTTTTATTGCTATCCAGACAAATGTTGAAGAGATACCATCCAAAATTGTGAAACAGTACCCAAGTGTCACTTTGTATCCAATGATGACATGCAATGATTTGCCCTAAGATCTAAAAGGCACTTTGTCACCTGAAGTATAGGATTTTTCAGGAATGGAGCTATGACTCATTAAAGGAGTTGAACGTGTAAAAAATAAAAGTGAAGCCACATGCAATGTACCTGAAAAGTCCCCCATGTAATGTCACCTGAAACAATTCCAGGAATAACACCCCTGATAAACTGTCCAATAGAACAGGGAATTATGGGACTGTGGAAGCCCAGTGGAAAATACTGCATAGTCCTGTACCTTAGGAAAAGTGAATGAGATAGTTGTTCCATGTTGTCTCATGGAACCGAATCCAGCAGTGATTTTATTTCAAATTTAATGTGAAGCAGAATGGTTCAATGTGATTGATCTGTGCCCAGCATCTTTCTCCATACATGTTTTGGCATGTTGCTGAGTTCGACAAGGGTATACTGAGAGCCCATCAATTTTCAACCAGATCTTGAAAAAAACTCTGGAGTCACTTAAATGCCCTGTCATTCAGTCTTAGTTCAGTATATTAATGGCCTACTTGTGGCATCAAATACTCAAGAAGCCTGCAGGAAAGACAATCGCTCTCTTGAATCATTTAGGAGAAAATTGACATAACGTTTCCCTGACAAAACTGCAGTATTGCAAGAGAGAAGTTCTACATCTAGGTCATCACATTGAGAAAGGTGCAAGGAAGGTGCCACAAGGAAGAATCTCAGTGATTTTGGAAATGAATCCCCCTACTACTCAGAAATAAGTCTGAATGTTCCTGGGAATGGTTGGCTACCGTCATCAGTGGATTTCAAACTTTTCCCTCTTGGCCAAGCAATTACAGAGTGTGACTCAAAAAGAAGTGACTGATCTGGTACCATTGGATGACAACTGCAAACATGCTTTCACAGTGCTGAGAGAAAACCTCTGTTTTGCCCCCAGTTCTGTGAATGCCTGATTAATACAAATGTTTTTCTTTACATTGTCGTGAGAGGGAGGGATGTGCATCTCTCAGTTTTGGCTCAGTTGCATGGAGGTGCACACAAGCCGGTTGCATATTTTTCTGCAGCTCTTGATTCTTTGGTTTCAGCTTTGCCTGGTTGTTTAAAGGCAGTTTCTGTCATAAGCATCAGCATTGAACAGTACGAAGGCATTGTTATGGGTCTTCCTCTGAACATTTTTGTACCCCACTCCATGGAGATGTTCTTAACTCGGACCAAAACTCAGGTACATTTTTATACTTTTTTAGTGCTGCATTTGTGTCATTTTTTGATGCAAAAGCTGCGCAAACTTACAAAATACAATTGTATTTTGTAAGTTTGCGCCGCTTTTGCGTAAAAAAGCGGTGCAAATGTGGCGCTAAAAAAGTTTAAATATGGGCCTCAGTATCTCACTAGTGCACATATGACTCGCCATGAGCAAGTCATCCTCGCCACACCCAACATCACATTGAAGAGATATACTGTGCTTAATCCTGCCAGTTTACTTCCTGCGCCTGTTAAGAATGACAATGATTCTATTGATGAAGTTGAGCATGACTGTCTTGATGTCTCTGAATTATGGACCAAGCCAAGACCTGATATTCAAGACATTTTCCTAACTTAAAATGACTAATTCATGTTTGTTGATGGATCCTGTTTAAGAGACAAAGATAGTAAATTGAGAGCTGGATATACTGTATGCACAGTCTCATGTGTGACTGAAGCTTCCTGACTTCGAAGAGTCTTTTCTGCTCAAGTAGCCAAATTAGTTGTTCTTACTAGAGCATGCTGTGTTTTTGAACAGCTAAAAGTGACAATTTTCACTGATAGTCAATATGGCTTTGGTATTGTTCATGACTTTGGACAGTTATGGTCCCAGAGAGGCTTTATGGCATCTTCAGGATCACCAATTCGGAACAGTGACAAAGTCTATGATTTATTGAATGTGTTCCAATTGCCTGTGAAAATGCTGATGTGAAATGTATTGCACACAGAAAGTACACTTATTATGTTACACTAGGAAATACATATGCAGAAAACGTGTTGAGATATTGCGCCCTAAGTCACACTTCCTTTAATGGTGAATGAAACAATGAGACAAATATGAGACAATTCAAAATGGCCAGACGCATTGCCTCTTGTTTTGATGAGTATTGAAAGTACGCCTGACAGAAAGACTGGACTGTTGGCTCATGAATCTAACATGGTGACGGCCATGAGATTGCCCGATGTGCTTACAAATGCTCTTGTGAACATTACAGATGAGCTGGTATTGGATTATTGCAAAGGCCTAGCTGACTTGGTTTATTCAGATTGGAAAAGCTACAGTTCCGCTGCAGCTGGAGCTCTGCATTGACCTGTGTCCAGGTAACCGAGTCAATGTCAAGAAGAATGTGAGGTAATCCTGCTTGGAACCACATTGGAAGGGGCCTCACCAGGTAGCTTTGGCCACTACCACAGCTGTGAAGTGCACTGGTCTCCCTAATCGGGTACACGCTAGCCAGGATCGCAACATTCCAGGCCCCCTGAAAGGGTCAGTTACTGTGAGCAAGAGGGATTAGGTTAGTCAAGTTGTTGATACTAGACAAGTGGCTGCTACAGCACAAGTGCGGTTTGAGGGGGTCTGAATGAGTTGACTGAGTGAGTTGACAACAGTGGTTGGTACAGTAGGGTCCAGACGGAATAAGTTGACTCGTAAGCTCAAATGCTGATGAAGGACCAAATGCTATATAGAGAAAAGCTGAACACGGAGACAATTGGCCAAGTGAACAAATAGTGTGTAGCTGTAGAAGTGCCCCCAATGATTGTTGAAGAGACTGAAGAGTCAAGCCAAACTGATAGTGATGCTGAGATTCGAGTAACTCGGGGATCAAAAAAAGAAGAGTACCAAGTAGAAAATACTCACTACTCAAATAGACATATTTCCCTGCCAATTAATGGGGGAAGGCATTTGCAGCCTTTTGCTTTAACAATCAGAAGCTGGTTCCATATTCTTGAGTTTGTGATTGCAGTGAAACTGAACTTTGAAATTTTATTGCCACTTGATGAACAAAGACATTACTTTTTCGAAGTGATTATGAGCTGTGCTTGTATTAGAGACATTTGAATTTTGCAGTGGAGGCTTTTTGAACATTACTAGTAGAGAAAACTCTTGATGAACTCTCTAGAAGATCAAGGAAAGTTCTGTGAATAGTTCAACTTTTTGAAATAGACTAATCTTTGATATTACAGTTGCTCACAATTAAAATAGGACTAAAATGAGACTGTGATATATTAAAGCTGCTTTGCATTTTTGAATTTTGTATTTTTGAATTTTCCATTTTGAATTTGAATTTAAATTTTGGTCTGAAATTAGAGAACCCATGGAGTCCACATGAAACAAAAGTGTAAGATTAAGTACATATATGTAGGGTTATTAATTGTGACATTTATCATGATTATATTATTGTTAATTGAGTTGAGGCTACCCATATCTAATAGTTTAGAGAAGGCTAGGTCAACAATTGCCTCAAATAATGTAAGCACCTCAGAAGGATAAGAAAATGTTATATAGTAAGGAAGATTTATACACAGATAGATCCAGAGGTGATTTGTCTGCAAATGTATATTATAAACTGCTCTATGAATACGTGGAAACAGTAGAGATTATAGATTGCTATGTATGCACACAATTTCCATAATCAATTAGTGAAGGAATCACTATCACAGTATCCTTTGGACTTATGGCATTTCCTGTAGCCTATTGTTAACACAGTTGTATCCGCTGAAGTATAATCAGTATTATTACTCTAATTCTGACTTAGGGCCTCATTTAGATCTTGCCAAGACACGTCGGTGGTGGGCCCAAGAAGACTGTCAAGACGGGGTGTTCCGCCCACCGTATTTAGATGCTACAATCCTGCAGGTGGTGTACTGGCGGCAGTTCACTGACAAATGGAGATGGTGGTGGGGCTCAATGGACTTCATACAAGGGTAGCGGCTATGGAAGGGAGGTAAGTGACCCACACTCTTCATTAGCCATAGGTGCACCCCTGCGCTACACAGTGAACAACACATAGACACATTCACCCATTGTCAGTCTGACACAACAGAACCTGTACAAGCCGAAAACACACATTGACATACATCCATGACACAACATACACACCCCATTGTCCTTTCAGGTTTGTTGTTTGAAGATAAACTGAAAAGGTAGATTTCATAAAAAGTTGTGCTTCTCCAATAGATATATCTATGCTTCTGGTGCCTGTTTTTTGTATAGCAATTTTATGCTTGTAGGACTGTCTCTTTGCTTGACTCTTCAGATGCACATGTTGATGACCTTGTTTGTCTGGTTCTTTTAGAAGCATAGGCTTTGGCCCACTCAGCAGTGCAATCTATAGTACTGCGTTTAAACTTGCACGCTTTTCTTTCCTTGATTTCTTTAGTACGTATGAACCTTGTTGGTAATTTCCCCAAAATACATGGTTCCAAGCTTCTACTTTCAATTGACTTGCTAATTGGTTCTTGATGTCAGTTGCTTCCTCCTCTAATGAGGTGATGACTTTAGTTTGTCTACAAATAGGAATATCAGATTAGGAGTGCATGTTTAGGGATGGCATGCCATTTGGCATATAACTTTTATTAAGTTTGCAATGTCGTTTTAGCCTTATATAAATATACTAAAGAGATTTTCTGTTTAAGTATTGTTCTTTCTTTCTTTGTTCTGTTTTGAGTCATTTCAGGTATATGTTGATGTGTAACTGAGGCATCTGATGAAGGACGTACTGAGAAAAGCATGGGGTACTGGGGCAAACGTTCAAGTATTCCTAATCTTAATAAAACAGAATGACTGAATAAAAGGTTAGGGAACATGCTTCATGTCTTGCCAAATTTAATGGCACAAACTTACAGTTAACAAACTGAGACCCAATTGTTCATTCATCACTGTGAATCAGGAGCCACAAGCCATTTATGATTTGCCCTTTACCAGTAACTGACACAATACCAGACTGAAGGGATCACATCTTGTCTCTATGCCTAAGTCACCAAACAAAAATTGAAAACTTTGATATTGATGAAGAGTGTGCAGCCGTACATTTAGTAGCACCCCAAGCCTGGACATGAAAGTTATGCTCTGTATAAATGATTAAACATAACAGCCTATGAGATGTGCCAAAGGCAAGCATGTATGTAGCTGTCCGTGACCCATCCATGCCTTGCGCCAGGAACCATGGTCCTCCTCTCACTGACCACTACCCTGCCACAACCTTCTAGGTTCTCAACCCCGGCTTCCGCTCACCGTGCTGCTGCAGTACAACACCGCAAAGCAATGACAGAGAATTCTTCAGCTCCTTCAGCAAATTCACATTCTCCCCCCACAACCAAAACTGAAGAAGCTTTCACCAACAGTTCCCTTCACCCTATTATATCACTCTCATATAGTCCAATCCACCACCCACATAACACTCCACACTCTCATCTTTTCTCCTCAACACTCGCTCACCGAGCAGCCTCCCTGGGAGTCAGAACTTGGGGCATCCTCCCAGCCTTGGGGCCCCCCTTCCTCCTGCCACAATTGGCACCCCAGCCAAGGATCACTCGCCGGCCCCACTCCGGAAGAAATACCAATGGAAAGGGAGGAAGCACAGGCTATGCCATCCAATAAGAAGAATATCACTTCCTTCTTCAGCAGCCAGGCAGGGGTCCCAAAATACCGTCCTGCTCCCCTTTAGGGCTTCAGATTCAAGTACATGCACCTTCATCGCAAACTAAGGGTGGGTCATTTAGCGCTCTCAAACAGGCGACCCGCCCCCAGCCCGGCCTCCTCACCAAGCCAATCTCGAGAAGGCACCTCCGTTGGTGATTCTAGGAGTAACACCATTACCGAAGGAGGCATGTCCCGGACTATCTCTCCGAGAATCGTGAAATGCGCTGACAAATGCACTTCGTTAAATACACCCCTTATTGTTACAGCAAACTTTGACAAAAGATCCCGCCTGATCCAACTGTAGCATAACTTAGTAAGTCAAGAAATGCTCAGGGAGAGGGCGCAGGAGAGCGACTTCACATCGACAGTGCCAACAACTTTCGAGGCTACCAGACCTCGAAGTAGGACTAGCCATATGATGCTCCAGTCGCAAGTAGCACCTACAAGCCCTCCCTTGATCCTTCGCAACTGCGATCCAAGCTCTACAGTAACTTTGCTGCACCCGGAATATAGATCAAGAGGCACATTTGACCTGCTAGACCGTGGGGACATTCTATGGTTGTTAGGACAGCTTCCTGAAACCGCAAATCTAACCTCGGCGGATATGGTCTCGGTGTCATTTATTCCACTCTTGGCACCCCAGACGAATGAAGTAACCAAAGTGACTTGGACCTCGGCAGATGTAGCAGAGCAAGTGCTTGGAGTAGGTACTACGCCCAGGAGCTGGGGGATACATAAAACCCCCGCAATACACCCTGCTTATCCACATTCTCTATTAAATCAACAGGGTGGTAGAGGGTCTCACCCATCACCCGGTGCTTCCAACAAGACCTCAAGGAGCTCAAGAAACTCTCACGGCATGGCACAGCCTAGTACAGCACCTCTGCCCTGCTCTGGGGCATTAACCTTCTCTAACGACTGGAACTGGTTACCTAGCACACTGAGCACAGGATCAAGGCAATCACGATGGAACAGGTCAAATACCAGCAATAATTTTGCAATATGTTCCTGGAATATTAATGGGCTACTGGACAAATTGGAGGACAAGTGCCTACTCAACTATCTAACGTCATTCCAGATAATATTGTTGCAAGAGACTTGGACAGAATCTCCACCTACAATCGCAGGATTTGTGAGTTATCATGTACCGGCAACAAGTAGGGCTCATTTTGTTTGCTTGAGTGGTGGACTCATCACATATCTCAGTTCAACAATGAAGTGGCACCACCACACATCCCCAGTTTCGTGCAGAAATCTGTTGACACTTCTTACTTTGACACAAGGCCCCTCCACCCTCCATCTAGCCCTAACGAACATCTACATCCCACCTGGAAAAACTTGCTAGAAGCTGCACGTCTGCTGAAAGAGAATATTGAAGAACTGGACAATAATGTTCCATGCCCCCAACTGATCCTAAGCAGTGATTTCAACTGAACTGAGCTTTCTGAGAAAGCCGTATCGGCGCAGAACTTTCTCTGGCTGATACCGTACCAAGTTCTACCTGGAACTTGCAAGGGGGACAAACTAGGGAAACAACTCATAAAAGATCTTGAAGCAATGGGACTCCATTCTGCCAACGGCCGCTATAGTACGGATCAACCCCCCTCATTTAAATTTTTTAATTAAAAGGCACGATCGATAATAGACTATACAATTTTATCCCTAACCCTGTTCGGACGAATTTTGACATTTCAGGTAACAAGCAGAGGGAAGAGCGACCATTTACCACAAGAGCTGCATTTTACCCTCCCAATTGAACATCATGAATCTTCGGACGTGTTGCAGCGAGCCACATATATAACTAACAGGAGGCGAATTAAGTGGTCCCCCAAGACCACTCCTGCGCTGGCAGAGACAGCCAAGCGAATATGGTCCCTTAAATTGAACCTCGCAGACCCTGAGCAAATGCGACAAACAGTCTGGGACGAGTTTGTAGTAGAGCTTCTGACATCCTACCAGCAGCAGTTCCAAGGAACAAGACACCACAGCTTACAAAGCCCTTCACCCAGCAGGTATACAAAGAAACTTAAATAAAACTTAAATTCCGCCCTTCACCGTCTTCAGAAAGAACCCAGAAATGAGGCCCTGAAAGCTCTGGTATCTACCTCCATACTGGCCTATAGAGTCCACCTATGGGCGCACTAAAGAGACAAGGCAGCCAAGCTAGCAGTAAAACTCCTGCACGCATCAAAGACAAATCAGCATGCACAGTTTTGGAGGCTTATAAAAAGCCTAAGCTCTGCAACACACACACCCCCATGATTAATATCTCTGAGTCCATCTGGTATCAGAATCTCTCATGCCATTTTGGCCTTTCAACTAAGAGCCCCATCAATGAGGAAGCCCACTTCCAGGCAAAAGCATCAGCCAGTACCTCCACCGGCTCTCTAAAACAAGGCAGCAGCTTTTCGGTTTCCTCAGAAACAACGAGGATGAGAATGATTAAGTGCCAGAATGAGGGAGCACCGGGACCCAATGGTATCCCTGCCGCCCTGTACAAAGAGGACCCAGATTTTTGGGCAAAACATCTCTCGACACTCTGCAATTGCATTCTTGTTACCGACATCATCCCGCAAGCTTGGAGAGGCTCAACCATCACCCCTATCTTTGAAGGGGGTGCGACTAATGACCCAGCAAATTACTGATTGATTGCACTTCTAGATATCAAATCAAAAATCTTTGCAGGGATTCTCTTGGAGGAGCTTGAAACCTGGGCTAATGTCAATAACCTGATCCCATTTAATCAAACTGGATTCTCAAAAGGGGTGGGCACGACTGCCAATCTTATGGTCGTCACAGGTTTGTTTGACCAATGCCAACGTGCCAAGAAGTCCCTCTTTCTACCATTTATAGAATACAAAGCTGCATTCGATCGAGAAGAAAGAGGGAAACTCTGGTTTAAACTCGGAAGTTGGAGTATTCCCTCCCAGTTGTTGAAAGCAATAGTCCTTCTCCACACAGATACCTGGGTGAGGGTCAAATTGGGAGATAGGACGCACCTCTCCAGGAAAATTCCCTCTCTTCAGGGTCTGCGCCAGGGATGTATACTTGGACCCCTTCTTTTAAATCTATTTTTGGCTGATTTACCGGTGGAACTGGACAAGGTGAACTTGCATCCACCAAGGTTGGGGCAAACTGCCATGACAAGCTTGATGTACGCCCATGATCTCATCCTTTTCAGTCACACTAGAATAGGCCTGCAGAGGCTACTTAACTAGACAGCTGAATTCTATGGAAAAAACACTCTCCTCATTAATTTGAATAAATCAAAAATCATGCCCTTCAAGACAACTGGGCGGCTACGATACCAGTGGTACTTGGGTAACAACAAGGTTGAAACAGTGCGTGAATATAAATACCTAGGGGTTATTCTTGACAGCAATGGCTCCTTCAAACCCCATCTGAAGTCCCTTAGTCGGAAATCCATCTCGCCTGCATTCGCGTTCAACAGTATCAAAAATGCAACTGGTTCTTCAACCTATCTGCCGCTATTAAAGGTTATCCAAACCAAATTAATACCAACAATCACATATGGCAGCAAAGTTCTAAGAGACCGTGGCGACGAGCACTTGGACAAAATGATCACCAACCTTTTCAAGAGGTTGCTCAGCTTACCAAATCATGTTTTTCCGGGCCAAGTCCACCTAGAATTTGACCTGGTTAGGCAGTCTCTAGCAAGGAAAGGGGCATTTATCAATCTAAGCCATAAACTTAAGGTAGCAATAGAAGGCTCCCTAAGCTCTCTTATTTGGTTGGAAATGGCTTCGGGCCCAAACTCCACCTTCCGTCTCTGCCTCGAGTCCTCCTTGCCAACATTGGGCCTGGTAGATCAACTGCCCCAACTCAGCTCAAACCAGCGTGTCAAACGTGCAATGAAAGTAAGTGTCAAATCTCTCTTACATGTTCAGGATAAAGAGGCTTTATCGAAACTAAGCCATGCCTTGCTGGTTCTGTCATCATACAGCTCTCTAACCCCACAACTCTATCTGGGAGCATCAGTTAGTCCATGGACTAAAGCAGCCTTTATGAAATACTGAATGGGCTGTCCTTTCAACATATGCCCATCTCACTAGGTTGACGAGAGTCGATATGATGGACACCTGTAGTCTATGTGGACTGGCTCTGGAAACACTGATCCATCAGATATGCCTATGCAAAAGCACTACAACAGATCGTAATAAGCTCCTACGACCAGTTTGGCTTCAAAGGGGGCTGCGCAGGTGCAGCCCAGCTATTGGCAGGCTTTCAATGGGATGACGTGCAGCTCAGCTGCAGACTGGCTAAATTCTTGGGTAAATTAGGGCGCCTTCTTCAAGAGACTGAATAAACAAGACAAGCGCTCACAGCCAGCCTGCAAGCAACTTTTTAGTACTCCGTAATTCAGCTGAACATTTTAACTTGATCCGATTTTGTTACTGTATTTTATGATTCTTTGGTTTCTTTTTTGTCCGTTTTTTTCATTCTTTTTTTTTCTCTCCTCCTCTATTCATGTAATGGCATTTATTGACCAAACACAACAAAAATTAAAAAAAAAAATACAATACAATACACTCGCTCACTCACCATGCATGCCAAGGAGATCTGAGACATGCTGTACAAAAACACCCCAGCCCTGCTGTTCCTCATGGAAACATGGCTGAACCCAGCATTCACCCCAATGTCACTTCAGCCACCCCAATGGCTACAAGATCACCAGGCAGGAACACCTCACGTTCACACTGTACACCAGAGCAATCTTCACACTGAGCAAAACGCCCCTCTGCAGGCCACCAGGATCATGTATCATCTTCACCAGCACCTCTCATCATTAACTCCAGCAACTTTCTCTTCCTCAGAGACCTGAACATCCACCTGGAAGACTACTATGACCCAAACTCAACAGTTCTTCCAGAAAACTTCAGTCTCACCCAACACATGAGGGAATTCACACATTTTGCCAAGATTTCCTGCACCCGATTTTCAAATCCTTCAATAGTCTACAAGCATTTACCAAACACCTGGACAGAAGACCGAGATCTCATCAGATTCAGCATGACAGTCCACCACCATGGCAGCCCAGCCACCACTTTACTTCCCTGCTGGAGCTTGAACAACATTCCAGAGGAAGATTGGACCACTGCTCTCTCTCCGCACACTGGCCCAAATGTATTAGCTGCATGCTGGAAGGCATCAAAAACTTCAACAGCTGGATTACCATCTGTGCTTGCACCCTGGCACCCCTCAAGAGCACTGATACCATGAAATACACACCACAAGCCAGCTGGTAGACAGAGGAACTTAGGAGGATGAAGTGCCTCTCCAAAGAACTGTAGCACAGATGAACAGTGAGCCAAGACATCGTGGATTTAAGCACCTTCAAAGCTGCCTTGAGATGCTACCACTAACAAATCCAGTACACTAAGCACACCACACTTGTTGACCACAGTGACACCAGTTCCAACAGCAGTAAAGAGATCTTCGTCATTGTGAAATCCTCCACCCCACTAGTGCCACCTCAAACAACATCAACCCCTCAACAGACCTCTGCAACAAGCTTTTAAAATGTTGCTGCAGCAAGATAATCTACATAAACAAGAACTTCAATTTTCAACCAGACCCCATTGATCATTTAACTTGACTTCCCAATTTGATCAAAGAGAAGATCTTGACTTCATGGACAGCCCTCATCACAGATCAGACCATTGCCACTATGAAGTCTATCCACTTTGAGGTCTCATTGGATCCGGGCCCCGTCACTCCTTCACAAGAGAACTCCACCAATCCTCAACACCTCTTTCTCTCCAGTCACCTTCTAGGTCAATTGGAAACACACCACAGTCCTCACACTACTCAAGAAACTCTCCACTGACCCATCTACACTCACTGACTACAGACGAATTTCCTTACTTCTGTATCAAGCCAAGTCTTAAAAACAAATCATCAACAGACACCTCACCTATCATCGCAGCAACCACCAACTCCTTGGCTCCACACAGTTCATCTTCAGGACTAACCATACAATAGAAACAAACCTCATCACTACCACAAATAACATCTGCATGATCCTCAACAGAGGAGACATAGGAGACCTCATCCTCCTGGACCCTCTGCAGCATCCAGCACAGTATACCCTCCCATCCTCATCTGACTCCCACATGGGATAGGAATCCAAGGACTCCCTCTCTGCTGGATTTGCTCCTTTGTGATTGTCAGAACACTAGCAGTCACCTTTGTCCCTCACTTTTCGGATGCCCGCAACCTCATCTGTAGAGTTCTGCAAGGTTCAACCCCCAGCCCAACCCTGTTCAACACATACATGATCACTCTGGCCAGTGTTATTCATGCCCATGACATCGATGTCCTCTCCTATGGTAGACCTTGCTGGCATAAAAGTGAATAGTCAAAAAAAGTGGGTGCCTACAATATGCAGATGACATCGTCCTGCCGAGCCATACTCCCCAAGATTTGCAACGAATTCTAACAGCACTTAACATCTTTATGGCCGAGCAAGTCCTAGTAATTAATCTGGATAAAACTAAACTGATTAGGTTCCTTGGGTCAAATTATAAACAATTCAATTGGTACCTGGGAGAGGAAAAAGTGGAGAGGGTGCAGTCATACAAATATCTAGGAGTCTATCTTTGAACCATGCCTGAAATGGAAGCGCCAACTACAGTCAATCAAGGCAAAGGCCAACTCACTAACGTATAGCTTTAACCTGCTCAAAAAGAAGCTGGATTGCTCAAACTGGTCCCATTTCTTAAAAATCATGTCTGCACAGCTGCTTCCAGCCATCTCATACGGGTCCGAAATACTGAAGGGCAGTGAGATCGATGACCTGAATAACAGTCTGATTAAAAAATATAAGGCCGTTTTTAACATCCTGTCAATTGCCTCCCCGGGACAGGTTAGATTGGAGATGGGCTTAAAAAATCTAAGTTTCCAGCGTCAGGGTGCCTTTCTCAAAGCATCATGGAAGTTACATGTGGCAGAGGATTCTTCCATACTCTACTCCTGCTGGCAAGAAGTGCAGGCGCAGCAACTTGGTAATATGAAAGGAACATGGGGAAGCTATCTAAGCCAGGTTATCATTACCCTGGGAATTGAAGAAGTCTAGAAACGTAACATTGGGAAGGCAAAATTTAACAGATTAGTTAACATTACTGTTCGCTCACTCTCGCTCATCACAGACAAAGACATTTTGGGCAAAAGACGGCATGCCTGGGCAGTCCTGGGGTCCAACTCAACATTGTCTCCACAGGGCCACATGCCAGACCACTTTTCTGTTTACATTAAACATCAATTCCTGCCATATCGTAAGGGTTTTTTCGACACCAAAGAAGATCGTCCTTCCTGGAAAGGCCAGCATATCAACCAAAACTGACACCTATGCGGCTATAATCAAGAATCTTTGCTGCATGCCTTTTGTATTTGTCCCGCTCTAGGTCTGGAAAGAAGAAAATTTTTAAAACACAATTTTATAGCTAATAATATCCGCTCATGTAGAGCAGCGGTAATAATTTGGCTCAAGGGCGAGTCAATTTCATTTTGCTGTAAGGGGGTAACATTTTTACAACTGCTCCGTAAGAAATTTAACAAAGCGGACTTGGAAAAATTGCTGCAGGTTAGCTCTTGAAGACTGAACTCAAACGTTTATTCTGGTTAGAGATGCTTTTTAGTTGTTTAGCTCTTTTTAACTCATTTTATTTTCAAGTGTTACTTTTATTATTTGTATTACATTTGTTTTATATTGCAAAAGTTTTTACTAATTGAGCAATAAATTATCATTCAACTCCCCTATGCAGACAGTACATAATTCATATTCTATCTCTAGGAAAAGGACCCCAACACACCAAACAAGTTCTCCACCAGCTTGACTGAAATTACCCACTGGATGAAGTCCATCTGACTCAAACTCAAAACTAACAAGATAGAAGTTGTGATTTTCAGTAAGAACGCCCCACTCCGGGACTCCGCATTGTACTGGACGATACTAGAACCCACACACAGCACTCACACTAGGAACCTCAGGATCATAATAGACAGCAAACTAGATACAACCATGCAGGTCAATGCTATCATAGCATCCTGCTTCCACAACCTGTAGATGCTGTGGAAAATCTTCAAACGGCTCCTGAACAACATTCACACATGCTCTCACTACAAAAACGACCTCAATGCAATAATCAGCTAGCAATTCGCCAGACGACAAAAAAACTATCCAGAACTTGACAGCCAGAATCCACCTCAACCTCCCAGGTAACACTCACATCACTCTGCACCTCAGAGAGCTGCACTGGCTCCCAATACAGAAGCGACCTCAATTCAAACTCCTCACTCATACCTTCAAAGCACTTCATAACATAGGCTCTGCGTAGCTCAACAGTTGCATCTCTTTTTACAAACCGCCAAGACACCTCTGCTTTGGCAAACATTCCTCACACACATCCCACACATACAAAGACCCAGTTCTGGACATCTGGCCTTCTCCTACATCACTCCTAAAGTGTGGAACAGCCTACCTTTACACATCAAAGCCCCATCCTCTCTTTTTGAGTTCTGCAAGAAACTGAAGACCCAGCTCTTCGAATAGCTCCCTGCTCACCCTAGGAAAGCCTAAACTCAAACTTGACCTGAGCAAAGGTAGTCCAACATCTGCTCAGTGCCGGGATACCCTCGTAGGTGATAGTGCTGTTTTATTAACATAACAGAATACAGCACAACACAACATAACATAACATAATGGAACATAACATAACATAACTTAACATAACATAACATAACATAATATAACATAACTCTGTGACTGTCATTTCATCCCTTTTGAGATTTCTATGGGCACTCTTTACCTGATGATACCAAGTTGAGTCCACGACTTTTAGGACAACACTTTTACATTTCCTTATCTTCAGTCTGACTGCAATGGCATCTCACCAAGGCATTCCTTGCCAGGATGTGCCATCATCTCCTCACCTTTCCAAATATAACAGGCTGTAATGGCATCAGTAGTGCATTGAGTTGTTCCCAATGAGTCAAACAACACAACTTTTAACACTTTTGTAGGCTGAAGGGGGACCAAAAGTTATGCTGATTAATTTAGTGGTCCAACAATTTTTTCTTCTTGTCCTGCAGCCCGATTTGAATTTACCTCAGTGGTTAAGATTGCAGCATAGAAAGAGCTGTCAGTGGTAGTGAAATATTGTGTTCATTTGTAGTGTTAGTTCATTGGCAGTATTATAAGAAGGAAATAATGAGAAGCCTGATACCAGAGTTGTGCATTTGTAAAAGTATTGACTTATAACTCCCAAGTTCCATGTTTTAATACCTGATCTAGTCCAGATGTATTCCTTTGCATTCTGGGACCTAGAGCACCTAATCAAGCTTCAACCTAGAAAATGTGGCAGGGCTCTGTGCTAAAGAGAATGGCAGAGAGCCCAGAGCCAAAACTTTTATGGAAAAGGCCTTGAATAAGGATCTCCATACACTGGGATGAGTAAACGCTTTCCACAGGAGCATCCAGTTAAAAGCTGATCAGCTCCTTTCAGTCTTTTGTGGGAAACATTAGAACAACCTTTAAGTTGAAGGATACAGCTGTCTTACTCCTGGACATTAATTCAACAGAAAGTGTGGCATTCATAGGAAGAAAAAAAGTCCTTGATCAGCAGGACCATTGACTTTTTGTTTCTCAAAACGCCAGAAGTGATGGAGCATTTTTGGATGCTCAAATTTGAGGCCAATGAACCTTTGGATCTATGTACAGGGCACGCATAGGGAGTTAGGGCAAAATCCTGCAACATTGGTTAAACAGCCTAACCCATTTCGTTATACAATGAAAGTGGAGAAAATGAAGGGGGAAATCAGAGGTTTGTATCTCTCAAAGTCCAAGGAAATCTGCTCTTCTATTGATTAGTGAAAGTTCTTGTTAAAGCTGCAATTTCAGTAGGGAAACACCTCTTTTGATCACCCTACTTTAGGTTTCAACATCTCGTAGTGGAACTTGCAACAAAGTGGTGTGTTCCCAAGACAGTCCTGGAAAGGTTGTTGTCCTTGGGCTCCTGTACATCTTTTGCAACAAATATGAATAGCAGCAGTATTCACATTCTCTGTCTCTCCATGCACCTTCTCCAAGATTGTTTTCTCAGACTGTCTATAAATAAGACAATAGCACCTCTATCCCCAAACTAACAATTCATGTGAAAACATCTGCAATGAAATGACACTAAATGTAAAACAGTTTCTCACGATAAAAAAGTCATGCCTAGTCGAATGAAGCTAAAGCAGAATTTGAATTGCACAATTAATTCAACCTATACTGTGTGGTTAAAATTGCATCAGAAAGGTCAGTTAGAATGCTCTTATTTAAGGTTTAGATTACAGTAACTACAAAACACAATAGATCTGTTAAAACATGTGAATGAATATGATGGAGAACTACATTTTTCAACATTAGTCAGCAACATTAATACACATGTAATGAAATCATTATCGTTTTAAGGGTATACATTCTCCAATAGCATGAGGAAGGTTTTAAAACCAAAAATAGTGATTACATTTCAATTAATATGGTGATACCACGCAGTACATTTTCCCTAAAAGTAGAGTGAATGCACTTCATTATTGAACTTGAATCCACTACTTTACAATTAGACTGACATTGGTTCACACATCATGTTTTTGCTCTGATCACAAATAGACCTACATTGTGACATCAAGGGTGACAGCCAATTATCCGCTGCACCAGAAGTTGATTCTTGAACAATAAAAATGTTTGTTGAGCAGACACAACAAAAATGATGCTCCTTGAGCAAACTGTTTAGCCTCTTGAAGGTTTACAAATCCCTGCTAGGCAAGTGTGGATCTCCAGAAATGGAAGTTGGTCCTCAACAGGAAAGTTAAGGCCTTTGACTTCAGTGACTTTGAAGGTTGACACGCTTCCCGCCAGGGTTTAAATGACCCAGTAAATCTTATAATGGCTCCTACTGCTGCAAGACTCAGCTCTTCTGGATGAAGAACAGGAGCTTCCCACTTGCAGGTAAGTCTTGTCTTAATAAGAAACCAACCTCCCAGTGTGAGTGGTGCATACTCTTCATACATAACTTACGTAATTTTAGATTGTTTCTGATTGGTTCATATTATGACAGGTATAAGTTTCAGAAGAATCGTTCTATTTTCTTTGTAAATTCCTGGACTGACCTTGTCCGCACTCTTTAGTAAGTATCAGCATTCACACAAAACATGCAAAAGCAAAACACATCAGCAGTAACACCAACAGTAGTCCCACATATCACATTAGCAATGTCATCATTAAAGACCTCACATTTCACATCTCACTAAACAGCTAGACATAGACTAGATATAACTAGACACACAAAATATCTTTTCGAAAGAAAAACTATTTTTCAAAACACTACTTTATACCGATGTAGCGGATGGCGGTATTGTATTCGCACATATCAAGTTCGCATGGGATCTTTAGCATCTCTAGCACTCTATTTTCACAAAAACTCCAAAAACGGATGTATTCTGCCGAAGGTGTTGAGTGCAATGTTCACACGTTATGTTTTCGCTATGATCATTATTGTCCTCACATTTATTGTACACAGCTGGCTTTATATTTCACATTTGGTAGCCTTGTTACTCGTATATCACTAGGATATTATCTTCTTCAGTCACTCTAATAATAGATAGATTCTTTGCAAAAATATTCATTCAATCAATCTACATCCACAAAAACCTTTTTTGTGGCTATGGCATGTGCCAACACCAAATTCAGGGCTTCACTGTATTGTTCTTACTTATATTTGTATTCATATCAGAATGAAAAAGCCCAGCTGCTTTTTTATAATAAAAAATGTAGCTTATTTTAACCTGCCTAATTTGCTAATAGTCCTCATTGCTAACGTCAGTCACAGAAACAACAAGGCCCCTCTATATGTAGGTGACATTTAAGATATAGTACACTTTGGAAGTTATATCCTAGGCACTGGAAAACACACACTAAGTTGGGCGCGTGGCCCTTCCTGTTGTGAGAAACATCCCATATATGTTGTGAAGGAGACATCCAGATGAAGCATAGCACACTGGTACGGCCATGCTCTGCTCTTTGCTGCTTTACATTTTTAGGAAGGGCAGATTATGATGGGAAGGGGATAAAGGTGAGGTCAGAAAGGACAGTATATAATGGTCTTTGAACCTGAGAAAAACAGACGGTAAAATGTTATTCCTTTACTCAAATAATACATTAACCAAGCACATAGGCCTCGATTCCGAGTGCCTCATTAAATTCTGAAACCAACACCAAGACATTCTTAATTGAGGTAAAAGCATTAAATATTTTTCTCACACAATTATTATTTTCCAATCAAAAGTCTGGCTCATTTTCAGCAACCTCTAAGAGATGGAAGGGTGACAAACTTTGGCAGTACTAAAAACAAAAACAAAAACACCTTCATCTACAGATGCTTAGCACACTTAACTATCTTTCCAATGTGCAGGTATTAAACCAACACATTAGCAAATGGAAAATGAGAAGTATTCATTCGCATTCGCCTTTGGCAAAAGGCATCTAAGCTTTCTGCCCGTTGCACAAAGCGTTCGTGGGAACTGGCTCCCTGGCAGAAGTAGAAATGCTGCGCTTGGACATCTGCTATATCCTTTTCTTTCACCATGCTCACATTTCTACTCGTTTTCCTATGACCTACCGACGCCTGCACCCTGCTGTGTACGGTAAATGCAGACTCCGATAAGCATTTAACCACTCGCCTGGTGGGGAGGGTGGTTTCCATTCTTGACTCTAGCATCTAATGTAAGACCAGCCCAGAATGGCAAGTGAGACTTGGTTGGATCAACAGATCCAGAATTATATAACCTGTTGCCATGCATGCTGTGCTGTGTCACCTTGTCACGGGTTGTGACTCATTGAGGTCACATGGGCAATTTTCTGTTTCCGGTATTGCTCATTCTATGCTGTCCTGTGTCACCATACTTCTGCACCTGACCTTTTTGCTTCTAAAACCTGGTGTCACTTTCTGCACTCTCTCAACTGCTACAATCTCAGGTTTACATCTACACTCATTATTTCTCACTATGTCTCCTTAGGCCAAGTTCTACTTTCGTCCCGTTATATCTGACATCCTAGGTGTCGTATTCTCCCACACCTTTTAACTTCACTCCTCCTGTTTGCTAAATCAGTTTTGTTGGTTTTAGGGTTCTGTGCACTTTGTCTCTGCCAATCAATGCAAAGGTGCTTGTGCTCTCTCCTTCAAACATAGTAAAATTGTCCTACACCTAACTGGCACATTTTATTAACTTGTAAGTTCCCAGTAAATGGTACTACATGTACACAAGGTCTGTAAATTAAATGGTACTAGTTGGCCTGCAGCACTCATTGTGCCGTCCACTGAAGTAGTACTTTAAAAAACATGTCTTAGGCCTGCCACTGCAGCCTGTCATGCAGTTTTAAACTGCCATTTCGACTTGCCAAATAAACCTTTTGCCATGCCTAAATCGTCCTTTATGATGTTATGTCACCCCTAAGGTAGGCTTTAAAGGATCATAGGGCAGGGTACATTGTATTAAAAAGTAGGACGTGTGTTTACGTTTTACACGTCCTGTCAATGAAAAACTCCTTAAGTCAATTTTCACTGCTGTATGGCCTACATCTTCCATTGACTAACACTTGGTTACCTTATTACATTTAATAAGCGTTACCTTTAGTTTGGTAATAGATAGAGATTTGTTATTTACACACTACTGAATTCTAATTTGAAATGCTCTTTAATGGCGAAGTCAGATTTTAAGTTACTATTCTGAAAATGTTCCTTTTAGAAAGTTGTCATTTTCTTGTCCCAACCACTTGTGCCTTCTATTAGTGTCCCATGTCACATGGCTGTGCATGGCTCTGCTGTTAGCCATCCTAACTTGATGGCTGAGGAGGAGCTGTACCCAGCCTCACTTACACTTTGAAGGACTTTGGCCACAACACACACAAAGGAACCTGACCCCAAGCCTTCCTTGCTTTTTGTCACTGCAGACAGTTTGGAGTCTTGAACACAGAAAAGGGGTAGAAGTTTCTAGATCAAGTGTTGGGGATAGATCATGGAACCCCTCTACACAAAGGCTGGCACCAGGTGCCAATATTCAACCTGCAGAGCCACTCATTAGAACACTTCTTGGCCTGTGGAAGATTTAGAAGAACTGCCCTCCTGCCAGAGTACTGCCCAACTGATTGAGGGGCTGCTTTGTTGTCTGAAGAAGGTAGACTGGGCCTGCTTGCCTTGCTCTCAGGCAACCCAGAGTGATCCCAAAGATCAATTGGCTAACCTCCTGCGTGAACTACAGGGACAAAACAAGATTCAGAGGCCTCCCTGCAACTACCAGCTGACCAGTTGAAACTGAACCTCCCTGGTCTTCCCTGAGAACCTCTTCTGGCCTCTGCTGGAGTGAGTCCCTATCACCCAGGAGGTGCCCCCCAGGTCCTGGAGCCTTGGCTGGAATCAATGGGAGCTACTCCAAGAACAGAAGATAACAATCCGGAAGTTTGGGGTCCTTGTGACCATGAATGGGCGTGTTTTCACTGAAACTCTGCCATCTGCGACAACCACCAATGAAAAGCAACAGTGAGACCTGCTCTTTGAGCTGTCAATGGCTACTCATGATGATCAGCAATGCAAGGTTAGCACTTCAAACTATAGAAACTATAGAATAAGAGAGCCTACAATGACTGCCAATGCATAGCTCTAGCGACGACCAGATCTTCGCTCTACAGCAACGACCATCTGTGATGCTCAACCTGCTCTTACACCAAAAGCCTCCTCCTTGCTACCTCCACAGGCCCGAATGGAACTCTTCACAACAGACTTGAGAAAGCAACTCTTCAGCCGGTCTAACTTGGTCCCTGTCCTCATCTTACGTTCAAATGAGGTCAGCCTGAACTTGTGACTTTCCGCTAGCACAACCAAATGACCGCGAGTAGCACTTTGTGTTTTTAGGCACTATTTTCACTTAAAATGTTATAATGGAATATCTTGTTTCAAGTAATTGGAGTTTTGACATTCTAGAACTATTATATTTATTAAAATTGACTCTATGCATCTAAATTGGTTTGTCTTTATTACTGTTGGTGTATTGCAATCCCCTCAACTATGAACACAATTTCTTACACTTCCCTACCCAGTCACTTTGAATGTGGGGCTTTATTTTTCCCGACTCTCTCTCCACTCGCTATTGGTGGTGATAGGTATTGTGGGCCCTTTGATTTCCCCACATAAGAGCTGTTCCATAAACAGGATCCAAAATGGTCTCTCTTACTTTGATAGTCATAGAAATTAACACTGTGATCCTCATTAGGAAGCACTACTTAACTGCAATCTCCAGGTTTGTGATATCAGGGGCACTATTAACTCTTTGGAGGCATCACAACTGAGTATTTAATGTTGAACCCCTGGCTATTCCTCTTTCATACATGTCACCTGGTGATTTTCACTGCTTTCAGGGGCCAAAATATCCATGAAAAAATACAATAGGTGTACAGAGTTCTTTCTGATCCATGTAATTCTGATTCAGTTCACCTGAATCTGACCCAACATAGTTACTTAGGGACTCTTGATCAAGGTCTGTGCCTGTAATCAGTTAGAGGATTACCCCTTGTACTATACTTCCCTACCTATACCATTGATGGGAACATATGCAACGTTAAACAGAACATTGTTTGAAGAACAAATGAAAAAATACTGGGGACACCAGAAATGTCTCTATTTGGTACGATTGCAAATATTCTGTTTTACAAACTCCATACTGTATTAATTTTCTTCCTTTGATATTTTGTCAGGAGTTACGGTATTATGAAGCCCATGTTATCCATTTTATCTTTTTGGTTAGCCAATGATACATACAGCTCTTCATCTCAGTTTGATATTGTAGGCTTACAGGTGGCTATGAGTGGGCTGACACTAATAAGATAATAGATTATTACTAGAGAGATTAAAGATGACATCAGTCTGATTGAGTCTAGTGGTAAGAGCATCTGCTCTGGGTTCAGGGTCCTGTTATGTTTTCAGGAAGGACACACTAGCAAAGTGGTAGGTTCCCTGTGCTAACAGTGCTTCTCCCATCTGTCTTTGTAGTGTGAATACTGAAATGTCAGCTCATTTCAATTATGCAGAAAGGAAGCAAATGGTAAATTAACCTATTCCACTTACCTTTTACCTGCATGAAAAACATTGTGTGTAATTACACGATATGCCACCCCTTGAGTAGTAAGTAGAAAGAATACTTGTGACTAGGGAGCCCAGGATCAGTGCGAGGTGTGCATTGCACATTGAAAGTTTCTAAACTCTGTTGGAAAGACTGCAGGAATTCAATCTTGTGGCAATCCTCAGGACTCCCTATCCTGCACTGTCCATGCTCCCAGGAGGTTGGGAAGGGAGCGATATGGTTTTGCTTCTGGGGACGAGTTTGGTTGCCGGGGCTGCTGCGTCTCCAAACAAATAATGCAAATGCTTTTAAAGTGTGCCTCTTAAGCCCACGCTCGCTTTCAAACCAATTCCATTTATATTTTATTGGCTTCTGTCTACTGGAGCCTCACAGCGATGCCAGATGTTTCACTAACCTATGACTTCTGGGATCTAACCTGTAATGGTGGGAGTAGGGACAGAGGGTGAGGGGCCTACTTGTAATTGGCTCTGACAATCTGGGAACAATCATTATTTTGCCATATCAAAATGGCAGTTTAAACCCTACACCCAGGCTGCTATGGCCTGAGACCTGAAACATGTTCAAAGGGCTACTTAAGTGGGTGGCACAATCAGTGCTGTAAGTCCACTAGTACTAATAAATCTACAGGCCCGGGGTACAGGTAATGCTACTTTATCAGGGACTTACAAGCAATTAAATGTGCCAACTGGGTGTAAGTCAATTTCACAATGTTTTTTCTTTTTTAAACGTTGTTTATTGGTGTTTTCATATGAGTGCAGTATGCTGCTGTGTGCAGGGTCTCTTGATGCATGGTACATACATAAGTGCATACATTGCAGCTGCATAAACATTAATATACTGTTATCTTGGTACTTCTGGGTACAATATTGGTAGTTAATATATATACATGTATAGTACATCTGTTCTCAATTGCATAGTTTTTGCAGCCCTTGACCCACTTTGATCAGTAGGAGTTCACTATCATCCTTGCTATTACCATTTAAGCTGTTAACGCTACTAACTAAAACATGTAACAATGCGCTGTAGGGACATCTCTATGTTGTGGTGTGGTTAGGGTATTCAGGACTATCCAAGCTGTCTGATTAGGAAGGTCGGTATCTCTGCAGTGATCTCTCCTTATTTCCTGCTGAGAGGGTGGGGGTCCCTCCAGACAGATTCCGTCCCTGTCCTCATTAATCAGTAGGGCAGTACATACATATTGGCGTCAGCACTGTGGCCCCTGTCCCCTACTTCCAGCAGTGGAGATATCAGGGCCTCTCTCTGTTGCCTGACATGTGTTCTGTCATATCTCCGCTCCCCATCTATTCGAGCTATAGCCTAACTTGAACATGGCATGTTCTCTCTGATTTCCCGGGTCCCACCTGCCTCATGTCTCTACGTTTCCCAGGCCTCCAAAATCTCTGCCCAGAAAGGGGCAATAGGATGTGTACGCATTCCGCGAGCCTCCTCTCTACCTAGTGCATGTAGTTCAACCCGGGCCCAGGTTGAGACATCCCGTCTCCAGTCCATTGGAGGGGGGCCCGAGGGGATTTCGTTTCCATGGCAATCCAACACCTGAGAAACACCAGGACCAGGTCCAGGAACCTGCTGCCAACTTTCTTAGAGGCAGGTCTAGAGTGTAGTCCCAGTAGACAGAAGGAGGGGTCTAAGTCCAAATGCGTATCTAGGGTTCCCTCCACGTCTTCCAGCACTCCCTGCCAGCACCTCTGTCTCTAAGGGCATTCCCATAGCATGTGGTCTAAGTCTGAGTCCACAGCATTGCACCTGGGGCATTTCCTGGGTTCGCCTCCATATATTACCCTAATTCTGTGAGGGGTGAGGTATGTTCTGTGTACATAATTGTATTGGATGTAATGGAGACGTGTGCTACGCGATTCCCTACGGGGGTATGCCAGCACCTTCTACCACTCTGTGTCCATCAGCTCCTTGCCAAGTGTCCCCTCCCGTTTCACTCTTAGTGTCTGCAGAGATTCCAGTGTGTCCTCATTATGGGCCCTGTAGAGTCTGGTAATTAGATGGGCGTCATCCCCTATTGTCAAAAAGAGTTGGAGAACTCTATGCGTTTCCGGCTCTGCATTCACTGTAGACCAGAGTCCCCTTATAGCATGGGTCAGTGACTGGTATAGGAGAAATTGCCCTCCAGGGACCCCGCCCTCCTCCACCAATGCGCGAATGGGCGCAAGACTCTGTCTCAGAAGCAGTCCCCCAAGTTCATCACACCCGCCTGGGTCCAGGTCCTCATCTGGTTCCTCGATAGGATGCGGCTTGGAGTCCTTAAGGGCATCCCCGTCAGATGTACTGCAGAGGAGTAGGCCACAGTCTTGCCCTTACGTCTCAGGCACCATCTCGAGCAGGGCAGGGCCACCGTCAGCATGACATTACATGCCGGCAGGATGATCCGAGAGCTCAGCATCCACGCCAGTAACAAGTCGCCTCCGATGTCGCCCCGAGTTGTAGTCAGATCCAGCCGGTTCCCACCCGCAAACCACCGGGCAATCTACTGAAGCTGACACGACAGATAGTATAATTCAAAATCTAGTACTCCCAGTCCACCTCTATCGGTGGGCCGGCGCAGGGTGGAGAGAGATGTTCGCTGTCTGCCCCCATCCCAGAGGAGCTCTCGGAGGAGTGCATTTAAGTCTTTAAACCAGCTCACCTGTATATTCATTGGAAGGTTGATGAGGTAGTGTAAAAGGCGGGGTAACATAATCATTTTGAATAAAGACACTCGGGCCATCATAGAGAGCTGAAGAGAGCGCCAAAATGCCATGCATGATCTTAAGGACCAAAGCTTTTTACCTAGATTGCCGTCACGGAAGTCTTGCAGATCATGGAACACTTGTATTCCTAGATATTTGAAAGTGCGGGAGGACTATGTAATGTCAATAGGGCAGGAGGCGGGGCATTCCTCACCCACAATCAATGGGAAGATGTATGTCTTTTTCCTGTTCAGTCTAAGGCCAGATGGGCCACTGAATTCCTCAAGTAAAGTGAGCGCCCAGGGGATCCCTGACGTGCCATCCCATAGGTAGATCAGTATATTCTCTGCATAGAATGATATAACATGTTCCACAGGGCCCCATTCCACACCCCTGCCCTGCCCCTCCATTCGGAACTGAGCTGCAAGGGGCTAAATGGCGAGAGCGAACAGCAGGGGTGAGAGAGGGCATCCCTGCCTGGTGCCTTGGAATATGGGATAAGTGGCCGATATTGTCCTGCCTGTTCGCACCCTCGCCAGCGGGAGGCACTACAGTAGTTCGACCCATCGTGCCCATTTCTCCCCCAGTCCCATTCGAATCATTACTGGCCGTAGATAATCCCATCTTACTGAGTTGAACGCCTTCTCAAGGTCCACCGAGAGGAGTACGGCACCCGGGTGTCGTTCGAACCAAGACTCTCACTGTGGGGTCAGAGCGACCTGGCCAAAATCAACCCAGATCGCCAGTGGTTTGAGGAGTAACTCTTAAAGCTTTGTCAGAGTGACGTGATTCCGAGTCCGAGGAGTCGGTATGGTGGTCTGAGTCCCTTCCACTGGCATTGTCAGGTGGGTCTGCATTACGAAGTCACGCCACTGCCCCTAGAGCTGCCTTCCTGTCCAATTCATTCTGTGCTGGGGTTGGTCCGATGCTCGAGCGGAACCTGTTTCGTTGTTTCTTTGCTCTCCTGCATCCATGCTGTGCCATCCGTCCCAGTTTGATGTGGGGGTTCCCACCCGTTTTATGCGATTCCAGCCACTCCCACGCTTCCTCGGGGGATTGAAAAAAGGTGGTGTGCCCCTCTGTGATCACTCTAGCTTGGAACAAGAGCGAGTACTGAATACCCTTGTCTTGAAGTGCTTGCTTCACCGCTGCTTAGGAAGCCTGCCTGCTTTGTACCTCCACCGTGAAATCTGGGAAAAGGGTTACTGTTCCATTTTCAATGCGGAAGGGCCCAACTTCTCTGGCACGCTGTAGTAGCACATCCCTGTCCCTGTAATGCAACAGCTTTGCCACCACTACCTGTGGGGGCCGGGCCCGGGCAACCAGCCTCGACCCCACTCGGTGTGCCCTCTCCAATGCAAAGAAGGGGGTAAGTTGCTCCGGGGTGACCTCCGATCCTAGCCATTTCTCCAAGAAGGCCACCATGTCTTTGCCCTCTAAACCCTCTGGAAGGCTGATAACTCACACATTGTTCCTCCGATTTCGGCCTTCAGCGTCTTCGGCTCATCGTTCCAGTCGTTAGACACGGTCGGTCAGCTGAAGGACAGTAGCTTTAATTTCCTGATGTGCTAGTGTTAGATACGTGAGCACGGTTTCAGAGCCTCGGACCCTGTCTGCTAACTTCTGGTGGTCTACTCTCAACAGGCCCAATTCTGCTGACACCTGGCCGATTTTCCGCTGTAGCGTTGTTTTGGATTCCTCTGTGGCTCCCAGGATCTTGTCCAGTATGGCCTGTAAGGAGTGCGGGACGGGGTTCGCCATATCCGTTTGGGCCATGTCACTTACTCAGCACCGGCCCTGTGACTTAGCTCTATTCTGACTTTTGGTAGTCATCCGGTGCGACAGGTGTTGCCTTCAAAAGGAGCCTGGTGGAGGTTCCCATGGCCTCATTCAGAGTCCCTTTTCCTCCCCTCAGGGCAGGGCTGATCAACAGGGAGTCCGGTATTGTAGTGTGGACTATCGCCGATGGGGTCCTTCCCTAATGTTCTGCTCGCTCCCCACTAATATGTCATAAAAGGATGGGGGAGTGTAGGCACGGCCTGTTGCCATCAATGTCAGTAGGGCTGTCTAATGCCCTGTGAGGGAAGCGCCTCAAGTCCCTTTAATAGTTTGCAGTGGTATCATGGGTCTATCAGGGGCCAAGTCCAAAAGGTCTCCAGTCAGGCCTTGCCGTTATCTGGGGGTTCCCATCAGGAGCTACGTTCCCCAGGGGCGTACCTCTCGTCGCTTTACCGTGGGTCACGGGTGCCGGATGTATCAACCCGGCTTTCCTTCCGGCGCGTGTCGCCCCCCTCTGGCCCACTGACGTCCCTCATTTTTGTTGGTGGAAGGGCACCTCGCTCTCTCTTTGAACCTTCGCAGGGCCTTGAGGGTTTCCAGTACTTCCCCATTGCGTGGCCCCCCACTGTCCATCCACTTTCGGGGGGGCCTCTAAGACCCCTAGGCTGTGCAGGTCCGTCTCTGCCCAGTCATCTCCTCTGAGCGCACGTCAGCCGCCGGCCATGCCGCATCAGCAGCAGCCGGTGCCTCCAGTGGTCCGTTGTGCTCATGGCTTGTTCTCCGCGGCTCCAATCTGCTCTGGGAACCTCTCAATTGGGCCCCCCATTCCATCCATGTTGCCGGCGACAGTCTCTGACCCCCGGTGGGGTGATAAAAAAGGATTTCGACTGGGCCATAGCGGAGCGGAGCTTTCACGCGTCCTCCATTATTGCCAGTTAGGCCAAGGCCCGCCAGTTTCACAAAGTTTAAAGGAGAAAGCACAAGCACTTTAGCACTTGTTAGCAGTGGACACACGTGTAGAGTCCTAAAGACCACCAAAAACAAGTTCAGAGGGTAAAGGCAAAACATTTGGGGATGACGCTGCAGAAAGGACCATGTCCAGCACATTCTTTTACCCACTAGCAACCCCTAAACCATAAAATTACCCTCACCACCTTTTGCCACTACCCACCGATAAAAACTAAAATGTATTGTAGCCACCTCTAACCCTTAAAATACCCTTGCCACCATGAAAACCTAAAGTAGCCCTTACCACCCTTGACTAATACCCACCCTTAAACCTTAAAAATAACCTTGTAGTGGATCCTATTTAGTTTTAGGGTTTTTGGTGAGGTGCTGCTTGTGAGCCAGGAGGGTTGGGACGACAGTTGCGACTTGTTGTAGGATTGCCTAGAGCAAGAGTCAAACTACAACAACTACCACCCTATGTAAATATATATATATAGAGAGAGAGAAAATATATATATATATATATATATATATATATATATATATAAATAGATAGATAGATAGATAGATATACCTATCATATATATATATATATATATCTATATATACATATATATATATATATAGTCATAGATATGATCACCTATATATTTTATATATATATATATGTTTACAAAAAAAGGTTAAAGTAATGTTACAGTTAGGTGAGAATTTCAGTCATAATGTAACTCTTTAAACTTACAAACCCACTGAAATTAACCAATTATTATTATCTCTGGCAACTCTATTGCTTGCCTTAATGTAAGTATAATTTGCGTCCCCGCCATGTACAGTTTTCTCATCAAGAATTTCATTGCAAATTATTGCACTGATATTATCATTAATGTCATAGAAGATGGCATGGGTGATGTAATATGTGGGGTAATAAGCAGTGCAGGTCCTGCATTTAACCCCCCGCAGGCAACTGATCCCCCACACTGCAACTAAACTTTGGCTGTGCGCAGAATGGGGTTCATCACAGGGCCTAGCCATGCCCAACCCATTAGCATAACCTTCTCCCCAATTCACTTCAGGCCCCATGGACCACATCCCCTAAGGCCTTTTTTTAAGCCACTTCAAGCACCTCGGTCCCCATTCGTGGTGTCAAAACAAATTTGTAAAGGGGACGAGGTGCATGTCTCCCCTCCCCACGAGGGGCATCTGGGACTCCAGCTCCTAGGACCTTTAAGAGAAGGGGTGGACAGCCTTCCTCCCCGAGCCAATAGTGGCGCTGGGGACACCATTCCCAGGTACCATTACTCAAATATAGGGAAGGGGCACACAACCCCCCCCTCCCTTGGCCCTAATAGGCCAAGGAACCCCCTTCCCTGGGCCAAATGCCATAGTAAAGTGGAGAGGTCCATGTAGCTACCTTCCCCAAGCCTTAATAGGCCCTGGGGACACTACTGCCATTAAATAGGTGGGGGAGGCCGCCTGCCGCCCCAAGCCTTAATAGCCGTGGGACCTTGTCTTTAAGGCTTGGTAAGGGGAGTTTTTTATCGTATTCCTTTTTACTCATTTTCTTTTTCTCTTCCATTTTTTTCCCATGGCCGTCCTATCAACCCACACCTGTTTCATATCCTGTAACCACATTGGTGATTCCTTGGTGGCAGGTTCTCTCCCATTGAGAGCAATAAATGGCGACGGCCCAGGAGTGGAATGCAGAGTATTTCTATGGGCCCAAATCATTTTATCCAACTCATTCTCCCATGAAAAACCATTGGCCATTGAAAGTTGAATGTTCTCCATTATCATACGGTTTACTCTCTCCAAAAAACCATTAGCTTGAGGTCTAAATAGCGCTATCCTCTCAAGTCTAAAGCTCATTCGATTTAAAAATTTCACCATCATTGAGGAAACAACCAAAAACCAATTCTGCTCCCCAGCTTCTCCACCGGACCAATGAAATCCATTGCTAAATGCTCCCAATGTTTCTCTGGTAACATTTAACAACATAGTGGTGGTTCTGTGCTCAACTTACTCTTGTCACTATTACTACATGCTTTGCAATCTTCAACTTTCTTTTCCACTTCCGTATCCGTACCTGGCCACAAGAAAATTGCTGTAAGCTTCTTTTAGTATTGCTTCTCCCTAGATGTCCTTCATGACTGGTCTCAATCAATCTAATTCTCAATTTTCCTGGTGGAACAATACTATTGTGTCTTAACACCTTAGAACCACAGATACTTAATTCATCCTTGACTATGCTATATGATTGCATTCCTTCATTCAGTTCAGCTTCTTGATTCCAACCCCCATTTATAAGGTGCTTTAATTCACCATAAATCTCATCGTCTGCTACAGCTTGTTGCCAATCATCTTCTGTTAAGGCAAATTCTCCCACATCATAAACACTCACCACTCTTAACTCTCTTCCACTTCAATGTAAGGTTCTCATTCACTGGCATTCGGGATAAACAGTCAGCTACAATATGTTTCTTTCCTTTAACATAATCTACTACAAAACTAAAATCAATCACAGATGATAACTATCTAGTAATTCTTGGTGTTGCACCATCTTCCAATCCCTTTGCACACTCAAATATGTGGATTAGTGGTTTATGTCAGTTCAAATGATAAAGGTTAAACCCAACAATCAATATTTGAAATGGTTCACTACCCAAAAACAAGCCAAGGATTCTTTCACAAAGGTGGAAAAGAATTGTTCTGCACCTTGCAACTCCTGGACACAAATCCAACTATTCTCTCCTGTACATCTACTCTATGTGATAGTACAGCTCCTAAGCCATGATTACTAGCATCAATGGTGACTATGGTTTTGTTACTTACATTAAAATGACATAGTGATGGTGACTTAATGATAGATTGTTTGATCTCATCAAATGCCTTCTCATACTCATCTCCCCACCCAAATACATTTCTATTCTTTAATAACAACCGCATAAATTCTGCTTTCTCAGCAAAATTGCTTATAAGTTTAGAGCAATATTCAGCAAGTCCCAAAAAGGATTTCAACTGTTCCTTATTCTGTGGCCTAGGGACTTCAGATATGGCTTTGATAATACTTTTCTTTGGCTTGATTCATGTTTCTTAAATTTCTTGGCCTAAATAATCAACCTTATTTCCTTTTACCTGACATTTTTCTCTTTTTATAGTTAAACCTTGCATTTCAATCCTCAATAGAACTTCTTTCAACACATCATCATGTTCACTTTCTGATTTACCTACTACTAAGATATCATCCTGAAAACATAGAACAATTTTCATACCCTGAAAAATACTCTGCATCATTCTTTGGAACACAGCCAAGGCAAAGGCAAGACTAAATGGCATCCTTCGATATTTGAATGCGCCTAAAGGTGTAACAAATGATGTTCTTGATCCCTTATGTAAATTTGGTGGTATGCAGAAGGCATGTCAAGGACACTGAACCATTTTCCTCCTCCTACCATACTCAGCATCTCAGATATATTGGGTAACGGCTGTCTGTCCACCCATATGTTATTGTTCAATTCTCATAAATCTATGCTTAAACAAACTTTCCCTCCATCTTTTTGAGCAACCACCCCTGGAGAAAGCCATTTTGAAGACTTGATGGGTTCTATAATCCCCTCTGCCATTAACTTATCAAATTCTTTCTTTAATGGCTCCCTCATCAAATGTGGCACTGGTCTTACTTTATGTACCACAGGCACAGCTATTTTTACAAAATTATTCTATGAGTGAAACCCTTCATTAATCAGAACTTTTCTGAGAAGGGGATATTCAAGTACAATCTTCTCATCATCATTACATTCCTTGTCCTGTCTATTTACAATTTCTATTGCCATAACATGTTCCTTGGAATTAGGATCCAAGAAAATGTTCATGCCCTTCTGATGTCACCTCCCAAGAAGATCTAAGCTTTTGTTTTGTTATGTACAATCTACCTCAAACTTCACTATTCCTAAATGCAATATTCATCCACTTTATTTCCACAAATTTAAATTTTCTTTGCCCTATATCCAACTGCCTTGATGTCAGATACCTGAACTGTTCCTCGTGCGTTTTCATTCCAATTAGTGTGAATAAACTGCCTGAATCTACCAAAACTCACATCTTCCTTCTATCAAAAGTCACATCACAATGTGGCTTCTCTAATATACAATTACTTTCAATCCTCCATGCTCTCCAACCTGTCTACAGCCTGCATCTTGCATAGATTCTTCAATTTGATTTATTGACAGTACCACTTATTTTTATATTTTCACATACCTCATCTACTGTCTTGACACCTTGTGTTCTACCTCTCGTTCTACATACTTTACTATATGACCTCTTTTACCATAATTCCTACAGATAACATTCCTAGCTCCACACCCGGTGCTAGTGCTAATATGCCCTGGGTAACCACATCTATAATAAACTATGGCCCTCATTACAACCCTGGCGGTCAGTGTTAAAGCGGTGGTAATACCGCCAACAGGCTGGCAGTAAAAAAAAATTGAATCGCGACCACGGCAGAAACCGCCAACACATACAGCCACTTTAACACGCCGCCCACCACGGCGGTAGCAACAAACACTGCGGCGGTAACTGTCAACAGACAGGCGGAAGATAATGTACCACCCACCCCATTACAACCCGCCCATCCATCAGCTTTTTTGGGGCGGTACCACTTTGAAGGGAAACCACTCACCTCTCGACAATCAAGGAAGAACTAGGACGCCATGGAGCCCAAGCTGCAGGTCCTGCCTATGCTGGTCTTTCTTCTCATACATCAGGAGTACCAACGGCTGCGACGGCGACCGCGGTGAGTACAGCACCTAGTAGACAGGGGAGGGGGGGAGGAAAAAGAGAGTAATACACACACGCAACATGCAACAGCCCAACCCCCACCATCACCCCAAACACCATAAACACAAACACATGCAACAACATTACATATACACCCCGTAACCCTCTGGAATAACGCAAGGACAAAAGGAATTGAGTCAAATTAATGTAATATTAGAATTTAAGAGAAATACGTTCATAAATAAATAAACAGTATGTACAATATATACAATATATACAAAATGAGTGGCAATGTCCACACATAAATAGTCTGTGGCCCACTAGGCCAAAACACATAGGTCAAGCCCACACTTGACTCCTGCCTCAAAACGGAGAGAACACTGCAGGGGCATCAGGTCGAAAACACACAGGCCCCTCACGGGACAGGGAAGGGGGGGCACCTCAGCCGGGAGATGGTACTACGCCACTGCTCCTGGAGGGGGCTCCATGCCCACAGCGATGTCCTGGGAAGTGCAAAGCCACAGTCTCTCAAGTCTCTTCAGTGGGTGGGTTGCCCACTGCTTGGTCCTGGTGAGTGCAAAGCCACAGTCTCTCAAGTGGGAGGGTTACCCACTGCTTGGTCCTGGGGAGTGCAAGGCCACAGTCTCTCAAGTGGGTGGGTTGCCCACTGCTTGGTCCTGGGGAGTGCAAGGCCACAGTCTCTCAAGTGGATGGCTTCTTCCACTGGTCCTGGAGGGGGCTGTGTGCCCAGTGTGCTTCATCCTGCCAAGGATAGGGTGAGTGGATGCCTTTCTCCACTGGTTCTGGAGGGGGCTGTGTGCCCAGTGTGCTTTATCCTGCCAAGGATAGGGTGAGTGGATGCCTTTCTCCACTGGTTCTGGAGGGGGCTGTGTGCCCAGTGTGCTTCATCCTGCCAAGGATAGGGTGAGTGGATGCCTTTCTCCACTGGTTCTGGAGGGGGCTTTGTGCCCAGTGTGCTTCATCCTGCCAAGGATAGGGTGAGTGGATGCGTTTCTCCACTAGTTCTGGAGGGGGCTGTGTGCCCAGTGTGCTTCATCCTGCCAAGGATAGGCTGAGTGGATGCCTTTCTCCACTGGTTCTGGAGGGGGCTGTGTGGCCAGTGATGCTGCAATTGGGGGGGTGACAGGTCACAGTCCCTCACCTGGGTGTCAGAGCCACGAGATTTGCAGTGGTCAGGATGCATGATAGTCCATGGAGGCAGGGCTACAGTCCATCCGCCGGCGGCTACGGCTGCATAGTGGTGGTAGTGCCGGTGGTGGTGGGGTGCTGCCAGTGGTGGGGGGAGGCTCAGGCCCTTCTTCTGCAGCCTCGGACGGCTGCCCACTGGGGCTGCTGCTGCTGCCAGTGGTGGTGGCTGTTGTGCTGGTAACCACCAGGCCTTCTCCTGCAGGCTCGGATGGCTGAAGTGCCTTGGCTGGTGTTTTCTGCCCCTTCCTGCCCTTGGCAGATGGTGGTGTCACCTTGGGTCTTGCACCTGGAGTCTTTGACATGGCCTTGCTGGGTGGTTGTGGCTCCTTCCCCTTACTGGTTGCTGTCCCCTTCTTCACCTTGCCAGGTGGCGGAATGTTCTTTGCCTTGGCAGGAGTTGGTGGCACACTGGCTGACGGGTGCACCCTTTGAGCCTATGACAGCTGAAGGAACCACAGCGGACGTGGGCTTGATGGCTGAGGTGCTGGGCTGGGTTTTGGCCACCCTGGCCCGAGGGGAAGGATGGGGGGGTGAGGGGAAGGGAACAGGTCAGTGTTGGCTAGGAAAAGCTTCTTAGGGACATTGGGTGAATGTTTGGGAGTGGAGGGAGAGGGAGTGGTTTTGCAGGTGTCTGTCTGCTGTGTTTGGGTGGAGGTGCATGGGCTGGATGCTGTTGTGAGGTGGATGGCTGTTGGGCGGTGTGTGCTTGTGTTTGTGTACTTTGGGAGGAGGGGTCACAGACACAGTGGGAGAGGACACAGGGGACGTGTGCATGGATGTGGGGTTGGTGACTGCCAGTGAGGGGTGTGTAGTGATGGGCGTGCTGGTGATGGAGGTAGTGGATGAGGATGTAGTGCATGCAGGTGTGAGTGGAGACGCTACTGGGAGGGAGGTAGATGACGAGGAGGAGGGGACACAGTGGAGGCAGTGGATGTTGGTGTGTCTGCATGGGGATGGTGCTTGTGTGAGTGCCTGTGAGATGAAGTGTGGTGCTTGTGTTTGGCTGAGCCACTTTTGTATGTTGATTTGGGTGAATGCTGATCTGAAGGTGTGCTTGGGATAGGTTGGGGTTGAGGGGATTGGTACTGGGTAGAGGAAGTTGGAGGGGGGAGGCTAGAGACAGGGACAATGGCTGCCATCAGTGCGGAGGCCAGAGCTTGAAATGCTGCCACGCCATAGTGAATGCCCTCCAGGTATGCATTTGTTTGTTGCAAATGCCTCTCGACACCCTGAATGGCATTCAGTATGGTTGACTGCCCAACTGTGAGGGATCTCAGGAGGTCAATAGCCTCCTCACTGAGGGCAGCAGGGCTGACTGGGGTGACGGAGATGCCCACCCTCAAGGGTGAGCGGGCACAGGAAACACGCTGAGGGGCTGCTGGGAGGGCGGTGCTGGTAGGGGGTGGTGGCGGCTGTACCTGTTGTTGGGGTGGGCACAGAGGTGTCGGCCACCGCCAGGGAGATTCCATCGGGGGAGGAGTCGCTGTCTGTTGTGTTCCCTCCTGTATCTGTTGTGGTGCTCCCCTAGGCCTCCGTCCCACTGTTGCCCTCACCCTCGGTGGATTCAGCCTCCAGACACATATGGGATGCAGCTCCCTCCGTCGCCGGTGCCTCTGCTCCTCCGCCAGATGATGCTAATGCACACAAGGACAGGGTGACAAAACAAAAAGGGGGGGAGACAGAGGATACACTTGGTCAGTGCCGTCAACACCACCATCGTTGGCGTACACAACACACAGGGAGCTGCCCTATGCACTAGGCCATGCACTACCAGTTACAATGCTAGTCACCAGCCCATGGGGGACATGGCATAACGCGATCAGCTGCACACCTGAAACCCACAGGACCCTGCCCAGTAGTAGATCCCCACTAACACCATTGGGTTTGGAGTGCTTAAGATCCTGCCCAACAGGGGACCTACCCTGCCATGTTCGCCCTGGCCTATGGGCACCCACAGTCCACATCCCCCACCCAGGTAAAACCTTAACGTGTGCCAAATCATGAATCTGAATTTGTACTCACCCCCTTGTGGCTGCTGTGATGCCCTCAAGTGCTCATCCAAATCTGGATAGACCACTGCCAGGATGCGGAACATCGGGGGTTAGGGTACGACGGGCACCCCTTCCTTGTTGGGAGGCCAGCCCCAGCTGGGCCTCCACCGTCTTTCTTGCCCAGCGGCGCAGGTCCTCCTACCGTTTGCGGCAGTGGGTGCTCTGCCTGTCAAAGACACCCAGGGTCCGCACCTCCTTGGCGATGGCACGGCAAATACCCTTTTTCTGATGGGCGCTGACCTGCAGGAAAAATAAAGCAGAAAAGGGATTAGTAATACCGTCCCGACCGTCACACTCATGGCCCACCATATCCTTCCCATCCACTATCGCACATACATTGACCATCATACACGCAGCACTCTGGCCAGGACCCCTCAGACCCACCCGTACACGGGTCTTACACCCACAGCAATCCATACATTCATGGCCCACACATCATGCTCACAGTGTACTCACCTGTTTGTCTGGAGGACCATGGAGTAAAATGTACTGGGGTAGGACCCCATCCACAAGTCTCTCCAACTCCTCTGCAGTAAAGGCAGGGGCCCTTTTCCCAGACACATGAGTCATTGTCCCTTCCAGACACAGGTGACAGCAGCACTTGCAGTGTAGTGCCTCTCCTGTTGAAGGTCAGGTAGCAACTGAGTGAACAGATAGAAAATGGCAGTCACGTCCGTGGCGGTGCGTACCGTCTGCGCCGGCGTAAATTGCCATTGGCTCCTGGAACCCATAGGGCCCAATGATATCCAATGCGAAGTTGCGCAGCGGTCGTCGACTGCTTACCGCAACGGCGCACAATGCCAGCGGACCTACCTCATTTCCACTTGTCCTTCCACACAAGTCAGGCAGCCGCCATTTAAGGGGATGACACTTAACTGTGTCACAGCAGACATTGGCAAGTATCCTGGCTCTGTGCATGACACCTTTATCTTGAGGAATAGCAGCATCCCATATGTGATGGCTCAACTCCAGAGGCACCGGGTGTGGCTAATAGGTGAGCCCAAGGTCCCCACCCAGTATATGTTGGTGTCTGGGTATGGGGTTGTCTCTAAGGGTTAGTGTGTGTCTAACAGTTCCCCCTCGATGTTTTCAGGTGACTCTGGTTACCCCAACTTCGCATGGCTACTGACCCCAGTGAAGAATGCCAGGACAAGGGCAGAAGAACGTTACAATGAGGTACATGGGCGAACAAGGAGGATTATTGAGAGAACCTTCGGCCTCCTGAAGGCCAGGTTCCAATGCCTCCATCTGACAGGTGGATCCCTGTACTACTCACCCAAGAAGGTGTGCCAGATCATCGTTGCATGTTGCACAACTTAGCCTTGAGAAGCTAGGTGCCTTTTCTGCAGGAGGATGAGCATGAAGATGGTCTGGTGGCAGCAGTGGAGCCTGTGGACAGTGAGGAAAAGGAGGCAGAGGAAGAAGATGTGGACAACAGAAGTAATATCATACAGCAGTACTTCCAGTGACACACAGGTAAGACACAGTAACTTCACTTTGCTTTTCAGTTTTCTGATGGACACTGTACATGTCTGTGGCCACTTACTGTACCCTTTGACATCTCTATTTTCAGATCTCTGTGGCCCACTCTGGCTCCTGGTATGTTTACTGCTGCCCACTAAAGGTCATACCAATGTATTAATTACTGTACAATTGAATTGCAATGTTTTCAGAATGTTGCACTAATACATATTTCAATCACTTGGCAGACTCCAGATTTGTATTTGTTCCAAGGGTGTTTATTTAAGTGCTAATAAGTAGAGGGAGATGTTGTAATGATCTTCAAGTCCAAAACAAATGATTTTCCAGGAAGGTTTATTCTGATCCACATTCAAACGTCCATCGTCCAGTTTCTCCCAGCCAGAAGGCCACCATCCCTACGTTCTCTTCCCATCACCATTCTCCATTCCATCCCCTAAGTTCCTTAAAGGGAACTTACATTTCTAAATACAACACATTTCCCCCCTTATAATAAACTGAAAACAATTAAAACAACTGAGTAAGATACAATTACAACAAATTGTTGTACATTCATTTCATACTTCACACATAGTCCACAAGCCGAGAAGACTTTGATCTGGAACGACTTTCCAACTTTACTCTTGAGGCTATGGAATCCTCTTCTAAACTTTCCATGCTACATTGTCCGTCATTCTCCCTACAGTCTATGCCACTAGAAATCTCACTCTCTCCTCTTCCATTGCATCCATCTTCCTGGCTTATATTCTCGGACGCGTGTTCTCCCAGATCTTAGTAGACAATGGTTCCAGGAACAGCATAATTTCCACTTTGTGTTTCTCCGCATCCTGGAACACACTTAGCTAGTCTGCTCACAACCAAACTTTCCCATCTTGTGTAATCACTTTCTTCTTGAACAGTTTTATCACTTTCATGGCCTTACTGAATCTGGACATACCCTTCCTTACCAATCCAGGTTTTCTTACTTTGACCCAATCTCCCACGACAAACATAGGTTCCTTAACTCTCCACTTCTTATCATACGCCTCCTTACTCTTCTCTTGTTTCAGTCTTACATAATCTCCAATCTTTTCTACATCAACACTCTCGAATTCCTTGTTGTGCTTCCTCTTAAACCAACATGGACACAATTTGGATACAGGATCCCTTCCCCTTAACAGCCTGAAAGGGCTAGCACCAGTGGTACTATGAGGAGTGATGCGATAATGCCATAATTTCTCTCTCACTTTCTCCTTCCACAACCCACCAAAACCACGTGCCCAACAAATACACTCCTTCAAGACCCGATTAAATCTCTCAACCTGTCCATTCTCCTGTGGTTCATATAACGAAGTAGTAGCATGCTTAATATTGCAATATTTGAGGAACCTCTGCATCTCCTTCGACACCAATTGAACACCATTGTCCGACACAATAGTTTCAGGATACCCTTCTTTAGCAAACACCTCCTTGAAAAACTCAATCACCGCATTCGTCGTGACTAGTGGTACCATCTTCACCTCAGGCCATTTGGAGTGATAATCCACTAACACCAGAGCAAACCGAGCCTTGTGAGGCAAAAACAAAATCGGTCCAGAAATGTCAAACCCAATTTCTGCCATGGAGAATCAGGCCACTGAACAGGACGTAAGGGGGCTGGCACTGTCCTCAACATCTTCTCAGCACTCACACATACCCCGCACTCCCTGACAGTCCTCTCCGCCATCTTGTCCATTCCCGGCCACCAGAAAGAAGTGCGAATTAGCCTTTTCATGGACGACATACCAGGATGCCCTTCGTGCGCCAACTTCAAAATGACCGCTTGCATGCCTTCAGGTGGAACACATTTCCCCCTTTTAAATACCAGCTCATTATCAATTTCTAAATCATCTTTTACTTTAAAGAAAGGCATTACTTCTTCCAGGATACATTCTTTCCTCGGCCAACCAACCCTCAAGTAGCGTCTCACCTCTTGCAAAGTTAAATCTTTTTGATCTTCATCAGACCAATCTTTTTCTTCAATAGCTTTAAACTCTCCTGAAATAAATTCAGACACTAACGATACAAAATCACTGTCACCACTTCCGCCCTTATCCTGAGCATCCAAATCATTCTGAGGTAGCCGCGACAAACAGTCAGCCACAGAATTTTTCTTCCCTGGCACATACTCCATCTGGAAGGAATACTCTTGCAATCTCGAAACTAATCTAGCAATGCGGGCTGTCACATTCCACCCTCCTCCTGGAGACAGAATACCCAATAAAGGTTTGTGATCAGTTTGGAGGACAAAACGTGAACCCCAAATGTAATTCCGAAAATGCTCAATTGCCCAGACACAAGCTAATAACTCCTTCTCTATCACCGCATACCTCCTTTCTGCATCTGTCAGGGTACGTGATGCAAATGTAACATTCCACATCTCCTTCCCACACCTTTGGGACAACACACCACCTACACCATACATACTTGCATCTACCGTTATCACACACTGTGCCAGGACATTAAATGGTTTAAGTGTAGGTGCACCAGCAATCTACCTTTTAATGATCTGAAAAGCACTCTCCTGCCTTTCCGACCAAACAAAATCCACATTTTTCCTCGTAAGCTCCCTTAATGGTTCCATTTTGGTGGCAAAGTTTACAATAAATTTACTGTAATATTCGCATAATCCTGCAAACGACAACAACTTTTCTCGACAATCTGGAGCAGGTGCATTTATGATGGCTTTGACCAAAGACTGTTTGGAAACAACACCCTCACCAGAGACGGTATGTCCCAAATAATCAACAGACTTGGCAAAGAAATGACATTTCTTAAATTTTAGAGTCAATCCATTCACGTTAAACACTTCACACACCTTAACTAGATGTTTTTTGTGTTCATTTTCATCTTTGGAGTAAATCAACACGTCATACTGGAAACACTTCACAAAGTTGTCCATGTCCTTGAACATATTAAACATAGCCCTCTGAAATACTGATGCCGCTGAGGCTAACCCAAAAGGCATTCGTTTAAATTGAAACAACCCCTGTGGTGTAATGAAGGCAGTCAAATGTCTAGAATCCTCAGTAAGTTCAATTTGGTGGTAAGCTGACCTCAAATCTAGCGTAGTAAAAATCTTTGCCCCATCCAATAGACTAACGACTTCATTTATATTAGGTAAAGGATGACAATTGACTATAATATTGGCATTCAACGCTCTCAAGTCCACACATAATCTCAAAGAATTATCCGATTTCCTGGCTAACACAATAGGTGAAACCCATTCAGATGACTCAATCTCTTCAATAATCCCTTCTTTCACCATTTCTTTCAATATATCTCTCAATTCCTCACGCACACTAATAGGGACATTCCTGGACAGGTTTGGCATTCTCTTTTAGTCTTATCCTGTGACTATAGTCTTTCAGTTTGCCCAAAGTATTGGAAAACACATGTGGAAACATAGAGACAATCAACTTGGCTTTATCACCTCCCCCAACCAACATTACAGGTTCACGTGCCCTGGGATCCAAAATTATCCCCAATCCTGCCTGGTCTCTCCATCCCAACACATTAACTCCCCTCTCCGCTACATATAACTTAACCTGTGCAGAACGGTCCTTAAAACAGATCATCGTGTTTACATACCCCATATTATCAATAGCAGTCCCATCAAAACCTTCTGCCACAATATCAGGACATGTTAAGTTGGACACACTCCATACTTCACTAAATTTCTGAACAAAATAATCACATGTGATAATTGTCCAAGGCGATACAGAATCTTCCATCAGCTCTAGCTCTTGACCTTCAATGAGAACTGTACATTTAGGTTGTTTCACCACATTCCCATCTCTGTCTCTAAAATCATTCTTAACAGATAACACCAATCCACTCTCTCTTTCATCATAGATGCATGCAACTTTACTCCTACTGTCACTATCAGCCTTCCGAACCTCTTTACAAACTCTCGCAAAATGCCCTGCTCTTCCACATTTTTTACATTCTTTCCCAATGGCAGGACACTGTGGAAAATTTGCCAGATGATTAGGATTGCCACAACGATAACATGACATTCTATTAATTTTAGCATTTTTGTCATCTTTTCTGCTCCAAGTCATTTTGTTTTTAGTGTTATCGTTGTTACCACCAACAGCTCCCACCACATCCAAGTCCGATAATTTATTCTTCTCTGTCTCCTGCACTGACTTCATCCATTTTTCTGATTGCTCCAATGCCTTAGCAGTATTAATTACATCTTGTAACTTTGGCTCACCCATCACCCACAATTGTTCTTTCCAAAATTACAGTGCATGGAAAGACCTCGTAACCCTGTCAGAAACTCATCAAATGTCTCATCCTGTTGTTGACTCCTAGTATAGAATTTGAATCTGTTCAAAGCTATACTCGTAGTTGGCTTGAACCTATTCTCCAGTTTGTTTAGAGCATCTTGAAACACATCAATGTCTTCATCATGAAGAATTCCTTGCAGGAGTGTACTGAAAATGAGTTGCCCCTCAGACCCCAAACAATGTAACAAATTTTTTTTTTTTCTTTCTTGTGACATATTATCCTCATCAATAGCTTTTAAATAAGTAAAAAATTCCTCCTTCCATCTCTACCATGGTATGGGCGGATCCCCTTTAAGTTGCAGAAACTTGGCTGGTGGTTCAAACTGCATCCTTGGGATAATTATTATAATTTTCTCCTTCTTTTATTGTTATTTTATTTGGAACTCACAACTCACTCTGAATATTAACTGTCTTTACTTGACACAAGTGTTGTAGTTTTATGATCAAGTATAAACTGTTCTATAATGAATAAGACACAATGAAAGAAAATAAAACTACAATAAAAATGGAAGAAATCCTTGCGCTCTTCCTTCCTGGGAAACAGGAAGTGATTTGGATTCCAGAAAGTGAAGCGAGAGGTGGAACGATGAAGTCAGGTGAGTACTCCCCGAGTTGCCAACTCTGTAAGTATACTTTGTAGAGTTTTAAATGTTTTTATTCCAGACTAAATGAAACGTGTAAATGTGCGCTTTCATTTCAGACAAATGCAAAGTGTAAATGCGCGTTTATTCAGAATAAGCTGATGTCCTTGATGTATGGAGCGCCACTATTAAACATGCGCCTTTTGAAAATACAGTTGCGCTGTGCTGAAACGCGCTTGCTTGAATGCGTGTTTGCGTGAACAAGCGCTTGCGGCCACAAATGCAGTTTGAGTGCCACTGTTGCTAAGCAACAGACAGCTGCAATGAAACATCCGAAAATACCCTAGAAAAGCACGTTAAGTAGTAAACAAATTTTGTACTTGCTCCTAGAAAATCCTTGAAGATCGGATAGTGCAGTACCACCAACAGGATGTCCAAGGTACTTAAACGATTTTCATCATCAGTGTAGCGGAACAGAGGGGACACGTAGAATATGTCCTCCAGAACACGAGTGGTGTTCCCGCAGCTCATCGCCAAATTTGTAATGATCTTCAAGTCCAAAACAAATGATTTTCCAGGAAGGTTTATTCTGATCCACATTCAAACGTCCATCGTCCAGTTTCTCCCAGCCAGAATGCCACCATCCCTACATTCTCTTCCCATCACCATTCTCCATTCCATCCCCTAAGTTCCTTAAAGGGAACTTACATTTCTAAATACAACAGATGTGCAATGGGCTGGTGTGATGGTGGAGGAATGTCCAGTTAGAGCCCAGTCTCTTGGTATCACAGGTGCACTGTCCAATGGGGCATAGTAAGGGGAGTAATGCCAGTTCAAGGTGGACAGGGTGACAGAGTGGGACACAAGGGTGACAATCAGAAGAGTCTTATTTCCTGGCGGGGGTCTTGGCAATGTTCTCTCGCTTCTGCCTGGATCGCAGGGACCTTTTGCGGGGTGGTTCTCCTTCTGCAGGGGGCGGGGTGCTGGTGGCCTGTTGGTCCTGTGACGGGGCCTCCTGTCCACTAGCTCCGGTAGAGGGCTGTTCATCAGTGTGGCTAGTGTCAGGGACCCGTTGGTGTGCCACTGCCTTCCTCGTAGTGTTGACCATGTCAGCCAGAACCCCTGCAATGGTGACCAGGATGGTGCAGATGTGTTTGAGGTCCTCCCTGATCACCAGGTACTGTCCCTCCTGCAGCCGTTGGGTCTCCAGCAACTTGGCCAGTATCTGGCCCATGGTCTCCTGGGAATATGGTATGCTCCCAGGATGTTTCTGAGTGCCTCCTGGAGAGTCGGTTCCCTGGGACTGTCCTCCACCTGTCGCACAGCAGTCCTCCAGGCTTCCCTGTTGTCCTGTGCCTCTGTCCCCTGAACCGTGTGCCCACTGCCACTTACCCCAGGTCCCTGATATTCTTGGGTTTGTGGGGTTGCCTGGTGTCCCTGTAGTGGTGGACACACTGCTGATACATGTGTCCTGGGGACAGAGGTATGGTCCCGCTGTGTGGGTGCTGTGCTGGTGTTTCCTGAGGGGGGAGGCTCTGTGGTGGTATGGGACTGTGACAGGGTAACTGACTGTTCAGAGGTCCCTGATGGGCCAGGTTGGTCATCGTGATCCAGGTGTGCAGAGCTGCTGTCATCACTGTGGGCCTCTTCCGAGGTGGGGACTGGATGTTGCTGGCAACTCCTCTCTGGTGACGTTGAGTAGGGGTCCTGTGGGGATGCAAATGAAGTGTTATTGTATCTGCATTTGCCATTTTGTGCATGGGTGTGTTACCCTGTATGGTTGTGATTGCCCTGTCAGCTTTGCCTTGTGTGAGTGGTGGTTTTGTGGGCTAGGTGATTCTCTCTAATGGGCATGCTGTGGTGATGGGTGTCCATGCAGGTCTGTGATGGGGGTCCATGGGTTGGTGTGGCATGCAGGGCTTGGTACTGGGATGGGTGGGTTTTGATAGTGGGGTATATTTGAGGTGGTGGAGTGATGGGGGTGAATTAGGGGTAGGAGTTTGTGATGGCATGCAGGTAGGGTGGGGGATATGATAGTAAAGATTTGACTTGCCAGAGTCCAGTCCTCCTGCTACTCCTGCGAGGCCCTCAGGATGCATCATCGCCAAGACTTGCTCCTCCCATGTTTTTAGTTGTGGGGGAGGAGGTGGGGGTCCACCGCCAGTCCTCTGTACTTCTACCTGGTATCTTGCAACCACGGAACGCACCTTCCCCCTCAGGTCGTTCCACCCCTTCCTGATGTCATCCCTTGTTCGGGGGTGCTGTCCCACGGGGTTGACCCTGTCCACGATTCTCCGCCATAGCTCCATCTTGCTTGCAATGGAAGTCTGCTGCACCTGTGATCTGAATAGCTGTGGCTCTACCCAGATGATTTCCTCCACCATGACCCTTAGCTCCTCCTTTGAAAACCTGGGGTGTCTTTGGGGTGCCATGGATGTGGTGTGAGTGATATGTTTGAGGATGTGTGGGGTGATGTGTGGGGTGATGTGTTGTGGTGTGTGCTGTGAGGTACGTGGATGGTGTATGGGTGATGGTGTTGTTTGGCTCAGATTGGCTGGGTGCTCCTGGCTTGTCTCTCTCTGTTGGCAATCGTTTTTTTCATTGAAAGGGTTGTGGGTAATGTGGGTGTGTGTTTTATAGTGGTCTGAGTGCGTGGGTGTGGTGTGTGTATGTGTGTCAGGTGTGTATGATTTAAATTGTCCAATGTGGTGTAGTTTTGTTAGTGTGTGTGTATTTTGAGCGCCGTGGTGTGTACCACCAATGGTTTACCACGGTTGAAAGACCGCCGTGGTGATTTGTGGGTCCTGATACTGTGGGCATATTCGTGTTGGCGTAACGGTGTGGGTTTTGGTACTTCCAATTTATTACTGCCCTTTGATCTGGCGGACTTGTGTGGGTGTCTGTATAGTGGTGGATTTCTCTGTGTGGGTCATAATACCCGTAGCGGTATACCGCCATGGTCACGGTATGTTGGCGGCCATCCACACGGCGGTAGGCAGCATTTATCGCCAGGGTTGTAATGAGGGCCTATGTTTCTGACACTTTATTTGCTGTATACTCTTCAGTGCTAGTCATGCTATTTTCCATTCCGTTATCAATTTTGCCCATTCTAATTAGCTACTCCATCTTCTTTCACTTCTCTTACTTCTTTTTTCCCATTGTCCATTTCCTTAATACATATTGCAGCATCTTCCATACTTCTTGCAATTTGGATTGTCTCATCCAAGTTTAAATCCTTCGCCAACAGGTTTTCCTTCACTAATTTTTGTAAAGCATACAATCAGACTGTCAGTCAAATCCTGGAACTGACAAGAAACACCTAATCCTCTTAGTTCCACTAAATATGTCAGAAAGCCTTTATCTTCTCTTTGGACATGTGAAAAAAAAAAATAGTGTCTTTCAAAAACAATACTCACTTTTGGAGTAAAACGTTTATCAAGTATCATTGAAGACATTTTATATACATATACAGCTTGAGCATCTCCAGTACTTAATGATACTTCTGGAAGTTCATCATAAATCTATCTTTCTTCTGTCCCTCAATGATGCAAAAGAATTGCCTGTTTCCCTATTGGTCCATATTGGTCTCCGCCTATGACCAGTTGATACGTAAAAAACATCTTCTTCCATCTCTTCTAAGGAATAGTAGGTTCTTCAGGCGTAGAGTAGAAGGTGGGAGGACCCATCATGCTCTGTTCAGCCATCCTGTAAAGTAATTTTTTGATTATAACAAGCTAAAATAACTAAAATAATTAATTAATAGAACAAATTAAAATAAATATTAAAAAAAATAAACTAAAGTATAAACTCCTCTTTGTTGAGATCTTTGCTGACTATTTCTTTGTTTATAATTACTGCAATCCTTCCTATATTTCAATTCAGTCCTTCCTCTATTTCTACAGCTCATAGATTGCCAATGAAGAAAAACAACACACGTCACGATGACGGATTTACTGCAGAGGCGCTGCACAGCATAATCAGGTGAGATTTTCTTTTAATTAACCATAGCGCTGTATTCATGTGTGTTTTCAATGCGTGTCACCAGCTTTCTTTCTTCTCTCTTACACACGTATCAGGAGAGCCCAGCGCACGTCTAGCCTACCGCTCATTGTTCACTCGTCCGTTCAACAAAGGGCGATGCAAGGCAGTACTGCTGCCTTCTTTACCTTTTACAATGTGCATTAGGAGAGCCTAGCCCACGTCTAGCCCAGTACGCATTGTTCACTTGTCTGTACAGTGAAGGGTGGCACGAAGTGGCCAGAAGTACCCCTCTATGGTTATACTTGAAAATCCCTCAATGAAAAGTTCAATTATCATTCTGTCAGTTGGGAGCTCATTGAATTATATTTCTTTCCAGACTTATCAACACATCACACTATTAAACCCATGCAATCTCTTCAACATGCAATATTTAGACCCACTCGATCTCCTTAACAGTTAATTGGTTAACCGCCGCTTGCTCACTCAAGTATTTCAGTTTCAATATTATTTCCAAATAATTAGGATGCTCTTTCTAATGTCTCTCCAATCCTAAACAAATACTACAGTAATTTACTGTCAACCACTATAGTACTATAGTATGTTCAAATAAGTCTTTTCCATCATTGGAAGTCACCAATGCCCGTCCCCTGCATGGCCACTCATTACCAATTTATGTAGTAACTCACACTGGCTAGTGAGTTTAATTCCTCTTTATTCAGCTTCAGCATCTCAAACTACCAGCTGGCTGACAGCAGAACATCCCCCACCATTCTACATTACCTCATGACATTACCTCATCAACAGAACATTCCTACACTGTGCTTTTTTTATTTATTATTTTATAGCTGATTTGTGGATCCTCCATGAGGCCAAGGGGGTTATATTTATTTAGGATTCAGGACAAAGATCCAGAGCCCTAAAATGGTTGCCACTGCATTATTTTGTTAATGGTGTGACAACCAAGCAAATCACCCCAAGAGATCTGTTGGGCCCATGGATCCTCCAGGAGATGAGATATGTAAAGTTTTTGAGTGCTAATTACTCAAAAACTACTGAAAGGATTTCACCAAATCGTTAAAAACACTCTTTCTGGTCCAATATCTAGCATTCCTCCAAATTTGATGTAAGTCCATTCACTGGTTTGGGCTAGGTCTGCATCTAAAATTCATATGGAAAAATGAATGGGGAAAATATGTTTAGTGACCTCCCTTTTCTGGACCTTCACATGATGAATCCCCCCAGAGGTGGAAGAAAATTTGTTTGGAAAGTTTGGTGGACATTTGTCAAACGTTGTCAAAGTTATAAGGAACACAAAAAATGCTTTTCCTATGGAAACGTGGTCCTAACTATAACTACTGGCAACCACCAGAGTGTAATATATACTTATTTTTGCCAATACACACCATGAAAGGTAAAGGCATGTGTGGTAAAGGCACAAATATCTACCTGTGTGGTAAAGGTTTGTAGGGTAATGGTTGCTTGGTGAAGACAGTGTTGTAAAGGCTGGCTCCTCTCTGCAGTTTGAGTCCAGCCTTGGGTTTGATGTCAATGGATTGGCGAAGTCCAGGGATCCGGTAAAACCCTTGTTTCCCAGAGTTGTTCAAGGCTACCTGCAAACCATCAAGTAGCGGTAGCCTATGAGCTGCAGACTTTGGCCCTCATTATGACTTTGGCAGTCAGCTGACCGCCATGCAGGCGATGGCGGTAGTTCCACTGCCAGGTTGGCGGTGAAAACCGCCATATTATGACCACGGCGGTGATCCCTCCCACACACAGCCAATCAACCACTTGAACCACCAGTGCGGTCCAGCCACCGACTACAGCGGTTGCCATCTTCAGCCCGGTGGAACACCATTCACCGCCCACCTTATTACAACACAGCAGACTGCCAGGATTTCCAGAAGGAACCGCTGCCACAAAAAGCCTGGCAGAAACTAGCCAAATAAAAGGAGACACTTACTTCCAGGGACACAGAGGAGTCTGTATCCGCCATGGAAGATGAACTGGAAGTCCTGCTGATGCTGTACCACGCGATGGAAGTCCAGGTGCAGCAACTTCAACGAAGATGACAACCGTGAGTAGAGCGACTTAGCACACAAGGAAGGGAGGGGAGAGTGACACACCGACACAAACAACACACACCATACACACATACCACACACATGGAGAACAATCTGCTGAAAAGTACTATAATTACATAAGTCATAAGAAAAGAAAGGCAGGACAAATACCTGTGAATCAACCTCTGTATTCTGCTGGGAATAGCGCCCACAACAAAACAAACACTTCACACAAAGGGCCATTGGCCAGTCCAAGTGTCCATGTCAATACACAGGGCAACGTCATTGGCCCAACTTGACTCCTGACAGCCCAAGTGACTCCACTGGGCAGGGACATCAATGTGGAAGGCAGGCACCTCAGGGGGCAGGGGGTGGGGGCTCTTCTTGGAAGGGAGTTCTTTGGACTTTGGTTTGGGAGGGGGTGGGGTCTTGCTCTTCTGTTTAGGGGGCCAGGGAGGGGGTCTGGAGCGGGGGTGGGAGTGGCTGCCTTATGCTCCATAGTGGAAGGGTGCTTAGCGGGGGCTAACACTAGGGGGACATGAGAGGGCTGGGAGCTGGAGGGACTGGGGGAGTGGGACCTTACATTTAGGGGCAACACAGGGTGGGTCAGGAGGAGGGAAGAGGTCAAGGCGGGCAAGGAAAAGTGTTTTAGGTACAGTGGGGCTGACTGTGGGAGCAGGTTTGGGAGTGGAGGTAGAGGACGTGGTTGTAGGCGGTGTAGGTGTGCTGAACTGAGTTGCAGGTGCATGCCAAGTGTGCATGTGAGAGGTGGATGACTGTTGAGTGTCTGAGTGGGAGCATTTATGTGTTTTGGGAGGAGGGGAGAAGAGAGGGAGGGAGAGGAAAAACAGGTTGTGTGAATGTATGATGTAGTGGTGTCTGCAAGTGAGGTTGGTGTGCTGCATGTGGTTGTGATGGTGGTGGTTGTGACTCCGAATGTGGTAAATGGGGTGCTAGTCTGCGTGTCTGCTGTTGTGGTGACTGTCTGCAAGGCTGAACAGGTGGCAGGATCTGGGACTGAGGATGCAGTGCTTGCAGGTGTGAGTGTTGATGTGACTGTGAGGGAGGAGGTGGAGGGATAGACAGTGGAGGCAGTGGCTGTTGTGTGTGCATCAGTGTGTTGGCTGTGTGTATGCTTGTGGTGTGATCTGTAGTAGTTGTGCTTGTCCTTGCGAGTCCTGCCTGTTGTCTTGGGTGCATGTTCATCTGATTGTGTGCTCTAGATGGGTGGGGGTAGAAGGGCTCTGGGACTGGGTACAGGTAGGTGGAGGGGGGATAGAAGGACTAGGGACACTGGCTGTCATCAAAGAGGAGGCCAGAGCCTAAAACGATTTCTGTAGGCCAGCCAAGCCAACGTGAATGCCCTCCAGGTAGGCACTGCATTGCTGCATCTGGCCTGCTAGACCCTGGATGGCATTCACTATGGTTGGCTGCCCTACATAGATGGATTTCAGGAGGTCAATAGCCTCCTCAGTGAGGGCAGCAGGGCTGACAGGGGCAGGGGCTAAGGTGCCTGCAGTGAAGGAGATTCCCACCCTCCTGGGTGAGCAGGCATGGGCAACTGGGTGGGGGCTATTGGGAGGACAGTGCTGGAACTGGAGGTGGTGGAAGATGATGTTGCTGGGGTGGTCCCAGAGGGGTCCACCACCAGGGAGCTCCTATCGGAGGAGGAATCTGAGTCAGTAGTATCAGCTCCTGTCTCCCCCCTGGTGCTCCCCTCGCCCTCCAACCCACTTGTCCCCTCGGCACCGGTGGACACTGCCTCCTGAGTCCGGTGGGCTTTAGCTCCCCACTCTCCAGTGCCCCTACTCCTTTGGCAGATGATGATAATGCACACAAGAACAGGAGAAGAAAAGGAGGGAGGGAGGGTTGGTGAGAAAGAAAGGGAGAACATGGTTAATAACAGCAATGACAACACATATGACATACACATCACAATGATTCACTGGTAATTTACACTGTGCAGTGACAACCACAATACTGCACCATTGCCTGGGAACAACAGCTGAAAAAAACTCTGAATAAACTACCATTTGCACACCTACTGAGACTCACTAATCTACGTCTGCCTATTGACAAAGGCACAGCTACATTTGCTCCGTTACAGAGTCTGCACAACTTGCTATTGCTAGGTCACACCACCTAGGCAGTGGACATCAGAGCATCACTCCAACACTGGTGAGTCAGGATGTAGGCCCTTACTGAAGCCGAAATCCCATCAAATGACTAAAACCTAGTGTATATACTACTCACCATAGCAATTCAGAACTATACAACATTACCTACAAGGGCATTCTGAGGCATACCCTGACTATAACCTTAGCATCCAAAGACCATGCCAGACATTAGTGAACAAAAGTACATAGTGAGTACTCACCCCCTTGTGGCTGCTGTGCTGCCCTCAAGCGCCCATCCAACTCTGGGCTGGCCACTGCCAGTATGAGGGCCATTAGGGGTCTGGAACCGACAGGCGCCCCTCCCTCGTTGGGAGGACATCCCCAGCTGGGCCTCCGCGGTCTTCCGGGCCCAGCGAATCGAGTCCTCCTACCGTTTTCTGCAGTGGGTGCTCCCCGGCTATGGACCCCCAGGGTCTGCACGTCCTTGGCGATAGCACGCCATAACCCTTTCTTCTGATGGGCACGGACCTGCATAGGAAACACAGACAGAAGGACACCATTAACTGCACACTACAGTCAGTTACAGTAATGGACTACATACTTCAAAGATCTCACAATTATCATGCACATCATTCGTACCTCTATGTGCATATTGCATGCACCAGACAACACTACCTAAAGGACACACTGCATGCACATACATTCATCAACATACAGCCATGTTGCATCTAAAATACATAGGAGGTGGTCACCTGTTGATCTGGAAGCCCATACAACTGTACATATAAGGGTAGGACCCCATCCACAAGCTTCTCCAGTTCTTCAGATGTGAATGCTGGGGCCCTACCCCTGTAGCATGGGCCATTGTGGGTTCCAGACACAGGACACAGCAGCTCATGCAGTGGAGGTGTTGATAGGGTGAGAGTCAGGAGCCAAGTGTCATGGGCTTCTGAAAATGGTGGTCACGTCCACGCCGGTAATCACATCACGGCGGGCGGTGATCATCTTTGGCACCTGTTCTCCATAGACTTCAATGTTAACCAATGAGGAGTTGCACTGAGGTTCGGACCGCCTTCCGCCATGACAAAAAATGCCGGTGGAGTGAGGCCACTTCCACCTGTCCTCTGCATGCAGAATAGGCGGATGCCATTTTCTGATGATTTTGACCATGGCAGTCAATGATATGTGCATCATAGGCACTATAGCTACACACCAAGCCAATTCCTACACACCTACATTGTACATTTGGTGGCAGAATCGGGCTCATAAATCAGAGCTCACACCAGTGCACTGCTTGCAGAAGAGTAGTTCACAATAAATGTTAAACGTAATGATACAAATCATGTTGCACAAATTAGACTACATCTGTGAAGCAGTATGACCATTCAACTAAACTGTATAGTATCAGAAGTCCTTTTGCATGTAGAGGTAACCAGAGCAGATTCAAATAATTGGTTGTCTGAAGTGTATGAGACAGCTCTTGTTACTGTGATGTTGTATGTTTCTCTCCTTCCTACTACCACACACTTGTGATGTTTGGTTTGTCCAGATACCAACCACTGCAGAGGAGGAGGAATGCACCCATATACAGACCCATAGTTGACTTGGATACAATTGAGGAATGACGAATAATACTCACCTATTGCCTGCACAGGGCCACAATCACTGATCTGTGTGAACAATTGGAGCAAGATCTCATTCCTGCCCTTCGCAGTCCTACTGCGATACCTCCTACAGTATAGGTGCTGTCAGTGTTCCACTTCCTGGCCAGTAGATCATTTCAGGTAACAGTGGGCTTGGCTGCAGTTCTGTATCAGCCAATGTTTACTAAAGTGCTGAAGATTTCTGAATGTCTTGCTGAAACACATGAGCAGCTATATCACATTCCCCCAAAGTGATGATTTGCCCACTGCCAAGGCTGCGTTCTATACAATGGGACATATTCCACATGTGATTGGGGCCATATTGCTATTGTCCCTCCCAGGATAAATGAGCAGGTGTTCAGAAATAGGAAGAGTTACCATTCCATAAATGTACAGATGGTGTGCCTTGCTGATTAGTATATTTCTCATGTTACTGCCAGGTTTCCAGGATCTGTACATGATGCCTACGTAATGAGGAACAGCAGTGTCCCACAGATGATGGCAGAACTACAGAGAGAGAGAGAGAGTCAGGCTCATTTGTGAGCATGATGTTTCACACAATGGCCCTTATTACAACCCTAGCGGTAAATGCCGCCTACCGCCGTGCTGACAGCCGTCAACATACCGTGTCCACGGCGGTATTACACCACGGGTATTATGACCCACATTGAGAATTCCGCCACAATACAGACACCCACACAAGTCCGCCGCACCAAAGGTCAGTGATAAAACTGGCGATAGCAAAACCCACACCGTTACACCAAGAGGAATACGCCCACAGTATCAGGACCCATGAATCACTGCAGTGGTCTTTCAACCGCGGTAAACCATTGGTGGTACACATCGCAGCACTCAAAATACACACACACTTACAAAACTACACCACATTGGACAATTCAAACTACACACACCTGACACACATCACACCCACACACTCACACCACTATAAAACACACACACACATTACCCACAACCCCTTACAGCAACAAAAAAAAAGATAGCAAGCAGAGAGAGACAAGCCATGAGCACCCACTCAATCAGAGGCACAGAACACCATCAACCATACACCATCCACGCACATCACAGCATACACCCCAACACATCACCCCACACATCACCCCACACATCCTCACACATATCACTCGCACCACATCCATGGCACCCCAAAGACACCCCAGATTTTCTGAGGAGGAGCTAAGGGTCATGGTGGAGGAAATCATCCGGGTAGAGCCACAGCTATTCGGATCACAGGTGCAGCAGACGTCCATTGCAAGGAAGATGGAGCTATGGAGGAGACTCGTGGACAGGGTCAACACCGTGGGACAGCACCCAAGAACCAGGGATGACATCAGGAAGAGGTGGAATGACCTACGGGTGAAGGTGTGTTCCCTGGTTGCAAGACACCAGGTAGCAGTACAGAGGACTGGCGGTGGACCCCCACCTCCTCCCCCACAACTAACAACATGGGAGGAGCAAGTCTTGGCGATCATGTATCCTGAGGGCCTCGCCAGAGTAGCAGGTGGACTGGACTCTGGTAAGTCAAATCTTACCAATTTTATCCACCCCACCCTACCTGCACGCCATCACCAACTCCTACCCCTTTCCTCACCCCATCACTCCAGCACCTCACATATACCCCAACATCACAACCCACCCAGCCCAATACCAAGCCCTATATGCTACACCAATTCATGGACACCCATCACTGACCTGTATGGACACCCATCACCACAGCATGCCCAGTAGAGAGACTCACCCAGCCCACAAAATCACCACTCATACAAGGCCAAGCTGACAGAGAAATCACAATCATACAGGGAAACAAACCCATGCACAAGATGGCACACGCAGATACATTAACAATGCATTTGCATCCCCACAGGACCAATACTCCACGTCACCGGAGATGAGGTGCCAGCTACATCCAGTTTCCCCCCAACGAAGAGGCCCACAGTGACGACAGCAGCTCTGGATCACAATGACCAACCTGGCCCATCGGGACCTCTGGACAGTTGGTTTCCTTGCAACAGTCCCATACCACCACAGAGCCTCCCCCCCTCAGGAAACACCAGCACAGCACCCTCCCAGCGGGCCCATGCCACTGCCCCAGGACACCTCAATCAGCAGTGTGTCCACCACTACATGGACCCCAGGCAACCCAACAAACCCAGGACAATCAGGGACCTGTGGTCAGTGGGCACACGGTTCAGGGGACAGAGGCACAGGACAACAGGGAAGCTGGGAGGACTGCTGTGCGACAGGGGGAGGACAGGCCAAGGGAGCCCACTCTCCATGAGGCACTCTACAACATCCTGGGAGCATACCACCATTCCCAGGAGACCATGGGCCACACACTGGCAAGTTGCAGGAGACCCAGCGGCTGCAGGAAGGACAGTACCTGGGGATCAGGGATGACCTAACAAAAATCTACACCATCCTGGTCACCATTGCAGGGGTGCTGGCTGACGTGGGCAAGACCATGAGGGAGGCAGTGGCACAACAATGGGTGCCTGACACTAACCAAACGGAGGAACAGCCTTCCACCTCTGTCGGCGCTAGTGGACAGGAGGCCCTGCCACAGGACCAACAGGCCACCAGCACTCCACCCCCTGCAGAAGGAGAACCACCCCGCAAATGGTAACTGCGATCCAGGCAGAAGCCAGAGAACATTGCCAAACCCCCACCAAGAAATTAGACTCTCCTGATTGTCACCCTTCTGTCCAACACTATCACCCTGTCCACCTTGAACTGCCATAACTCCCCTTCCTATGCCCCATTGGAAAATGCACCTGTGATACCAAGAGACTGGACTCTACCCTGAACTTTCCTCCACCATCAGCCCAGCCCCTTGCACTTCCCCCTCTACTTATGAGCACCTAAATAAAAACCCTTAGAACAAATACCAATCTGGAGTATGTCAAAAGATTCACAAATGTATTAGTACAGCATTATCAAAGCATTGCAACTCAAATGTACAGTGAAATATACTTTAGGATGACCTTTGGTGAGCAGCAGTACACATAGCAGGAGCCAGGGTGGGGCACAGAGATCAGAAAATAGAGATGCCAAAGGGTACCATCAGTGGCCATAGACATAGGGAAATCAGGCTGTCTTGTACAATGTCCAACAGATAACTGAAATTTACAGTGAAGTTACAGTGTCTTACCTGTGTGTCACTGGAAGTACTGCAGAATTATATTGTTTCTGTTGTCAACATCTTCTTCCTCTGCCTCCTCTTCCTCACTGTCCACAGGCTCCACCTTGCCACAAGACCATCTCCAGGCACATCCTCCTGCAGAAAAGGCACCTGGCGTCTCAAGGCCAGGTTGTGCAACATGCAACACGCTACGATGATCTGGCACACCTTCTTGGGTGAGTAGTACAGGGATCCACCTGTCAGATGGAGCCACCGGAACCTGGCCTTTAGGAGGCCGAAGGTCCTTTCAATAATCCTCCTTGTACGCCCATGTGCCTCATTGTTATGTTCCTCTGCCCTTGTTCTGGCGTTCCTCACTGGGGTCAGTAGCCATGAGAAGTTGGGGTAACCAGAGTCACCTGCAAATATCGAGGGACAACTGTTGGACACACACTAACCCTTAGGGACAACCCCATACCCAGACACCAACATATACTGGGTAGGGACCTTAGGCTCACCTATTAGCAACACCCGATGCCTCTGGAGTTGGCCAATCACATATGGGATGCTGCTATTCTTCAAGATAAAGGTGTCATGCACAGAGCCAGGATGTTTGGCATTCACATGGGAGATGTACTGGTCCGCCAACACACACCATCTGCACATTCATCGAGTGGTAGCTTTTTCTATTCCTGTAAACCCGTTCATTTCTCCGGAGGGGGGGGACAAATGCCACATATGTACCATCAATGGCACTAATGATGTTGGGGATATGTCCCAGGGCATAAAAGTCAGCTTTCACTGTGGCCAAATCCTCCACCTGGGGGAGCACGATGTAGCTGTGCATGTGTTTCAGCAGGGCAGACAACACTCTGGTCACCACGTTAGAGAACATTGGCTAAGACATCCCTGATGCCATGGCCCCATTCACCACACTGTGGATGGAACCACTTGCCAGGAAACGGAACACTGACAGGACCTGCACTAGAGGGGGGATACCTGTGGGCTGGCGGATAGCTGACATCAGGTCTGGCTCCAATTGGGCATACAGTTCTTGGATTGTGGCACGATCAAGTCTGCAGGTAATGATAATGTGTCTGTCCTCCATTGTTGCAAGGTCCACCTGACGATGCCACCATCTCATATTCTGCCTCAGCGGTTGAAGCCTATGGAAGAGAACGGTGAGCAGAGGGTCATATTCACACATATATTGCACTAATGATGATTTGTTTAATTTACAGAAACAAAATGTGAATCCGACAATCAGTTGCACTGCCAATGGCTGCTGTGACGCATTTAGGTGCCATGGCCTCTGCCCCCCTGAAATGGCGGCTGCCTGACCTGTGAGGAGGAACAAGTGGAAATGAGGTAATTCCGTTGGCGTTGTGCGCCGTCGCGGTAGGCGGTCGATGAGGGCCGTGCAACTTCGCATTGGTTATCATTGGGCCCTATGGGTTCAAGGAGCCAATGGCGATGTACGACGGCGGTGACGGTCTGCACTGCCGCGGAAGTGACCGCCATTTTCTATCTGTTCACTCACTTGCTACCTGACCTTCGACTGGAGAGGACCTACACTGCAAGTGCTGCTGTGACCTGTGTCTGGAAGCGACCATGGCTCATGTGTCTGGGGAAAGGGCCCCTGCCTTCACTGCGGAGGAGTTGGAGAAACTGGTGGATGGGGTCCTACCCCAGTACACATTACTCTACGGTTCTCCAGACAAACAGGTGAGTACACTGTGAGCATGATGCGTGGGCCATGAATGTAGGGATTGCTGTGTGTGTAAGCCACATGTAGGGGGAGGCAGAGGCGTCCTGGCCAGAGTGCAGCATGTATGGTGGTCAATTTATGTGCATCAGGGGATGGGTGGGTTCTGGTAGGCACTGAGTCTGACGGTCCGGACGGGTGACTAATTCCCTTTTCTGCTGTCTTTTCCCTGCAGGTCAGCGCCCACCAGAAAAAGCGTATTTGGTGTGCCATCGCCAAGGAGGTGCGGACCATGGGGGTCTTTGACAGGCGGAGCACTCACTTCTGCAAGAGGTTGGAGGACCTGCGCCACTGGGCAAAAAAGACAGCGGAGGCCCAGCTGGGCTGGCCCCCGAGGAAGGGGTGTCTGTTGCACCATGTCTCCCCTGATGTTCTGCATGCTGGCCGTGGCCTATCCAGAGATGGATGAGCGCTTGAAGGCATCACAGCAGCCACAAGGGGGTGAGTACTGAATCTGAAACCCGACTTTTCGTGCTTTAGGATGTACCTGGGTGTGGATGTGGGCTGTGGGTGCCCCTAGGCCAGGGCGGACATGGCAGGGTAGGTTCCTTGTTGGTCAGGCTCTGGAGCACTCCTTCCCCATAGTGTTATTGGGTATCTACTACTGGGCAGGGTCCTGTGGGTTTCTGGTGTGCAGCTGGTGGTGTTAGGCATTGTACCCCATGGGCTAATGACTGTCTTAGTAAATGTTTGGGCTTGGACTAGTGAATAGGGCTACTCACGGTGTGTTGTGTATGCCAACGGTAGTGGTGTTGCTAGCATTGACCAAGTGTATCCTCTGTCTCTCACCCCACTTTTTGTTTTGTCACCCTGTCCTTGTGTGCATTAGCATCATCTTGCAGAGGAGCAGAGGCACCGGCGACGGAGGGAGCTGCATCCCACATGGGCCTGGAGGACGAATCCACTGAGGGTGAGGGCACCAGTGGGACGGAGGGCGAGGGGAGCACCATGACGGAAACAGGAGGAGAGACCACAGATAGTGATTCCTCCTCTGATGGAAGCTCCCTGGTGGTGGCGGACACCTCTGTGCCCACCCCAAAAACAGGTACAGCCATCACCCCCCCTACCAGCACCGCCCTACCAGCAGCCCCTCAGCATGTTTCCCGCGCCCGCTCACTCAGGAGGGTGGGCATCTCCTTCGCCCCAGGCATCTCAGGCCCTGCCCCAGTCAGCGCTGCTGCCCTCAGTGAGGAGGCTATTGACCTCCTGTGATCCCTCACTGTTGGGCAGTCAACCATACTGAATGCCATCCAGGGTGTTGAGAGGCATTTGCAACAAGCAAATGCATACCTGGAGGGCATTCACTCTGGCGTGGTGGCCCAACAGAGAACATTTCAGACTCTGGCCCCAGCACTGATGGCAGCCCTTGTCCCTGTGTCTAGCCTCCCCCCTCCAGCTTTCTCTACCCAGACTCAATCCCCTCAACCCCAGCCTATCCCAAGCAAACCTTCAGACCAGCATTTACCCAAACCACCACACAAAAGTGGCTCAGGAAAACACAAGCACCACACTTCATCTTACAGGCACTCACACAAGCACCAAACCCATGCAGACACACCAACATCCACTGCCTCCACTGTGTCCCCCTCCTCCTCGTCATCCACCTCCCTCCCAGTAGCATCTCCACTCACACCTGCATGCACTACATTTTCATCCACTACCTCCATCAACAGCACGCCCATCACAGCACACCCCTCACGAGCAGTCACCACCCCCACAATCATGCACACGTCCCCTGTGTCCTCTCCCACTGTGTCTGTGACCACTCCTCCCGAAGTACAAAAACGCAAGCACCCACCCACCTAACAGCCATCCACCTCACAACAGCATCCAGCCCATGCACCTTCACCCAAACTCAGCAGACAGACACCTCCTAAACCACTCCCTCTTCCTCAGCTCCCAAACCCTCTCCATCTTCCCACCCCAGTGTGTCTAAAAAACGTTTCCTGGCAAACATTGACCTGTTCCCTACCCCTGCCCGCCCGTCCTTCCCCTCGGGCTAGGGTGTCCAGAACCCAGGCCAGCACCTTATCCACCAAGTCGGCGTCCGCAGTGGTACCTGCAACTTCCAGAGGCTCAAAGGGGGCACCCATCTAGCAAGCCAGTGTGCCACCGACCCCTGCAAAGGACCAAACCAATCCGCCACCTGCCAAGGTGAAGAAGGGGACAGCATGCGGCAAGGGCAAGGAGCAAGACCCACTTAGCAAGGCCTCCTCCAAAACTCCAGCTGCCAGAGCCAAGGTCACAACAGCATCTGCCAAGGTGAGGAAGGGGCAGAAAACCCAATGCAAGGCACTTCAGGCGTCGGAGGCTGCAGGTGAGGGCCTGGTGCCAGCAGAAACCAGCAGAACAGCCAGCCTTGCCACCTCCACCACAGACAGCACCACCAGTATCCCCGCTGCAAGCACCGCCGCAAGCAGAGCTACCTGCACCGCCACCTGCACCGCCGCTGCCACCACTACTGTCAGCAGCAGCATCCCCAGTGGCCAGCCGTCTGAGGCTGCAGGAGAAGGGTTGGTGCCTCCCTCCACCACTGGCAGCACCTGCACCATGGGCAGCACCACTAGCATCCCCACCGCAAGCACTGCCGCAAGCACCACCACCTGCACTGTTGACAGTGGGACCACTACCAACAGCAGCAGCCCCAGTGTGCGTCTGTCCGAGGCTGCAGGAGACAGGCTGGAGCCTCCCACCACCACTGGCATCACCCCCACCAGCAGTGGAACTACCACCAGTTTGCAGCCTTAGGCGCCGCAGGATGGAGTCTAGCCCCGCCTCCATGGACTATCATGCTACCTCATCCCTGCATATCTCGTGCCTCAGACACCCAGGTGAGGGAATGTTAACTGCCACACCCTAAGTGCTGCATCACTGGGCACAAGGCCCCCTTCAGAACCAGTGGAGATATGCATCCACTCACCATATCCTTGGCAGGATGAAGCACACTGGGCATAATGCCCCCTCCAGAACCAGTGGAGAAATGCATCCACTCACCCTATCCTTGGCAGGATGAAACAGACTGGGCACAAACCCCCCTCCAGAACCAGTGGAGAAATGCACCCACTCACCCTATCCTTGGCAGGAGGAAGCAGACTGGGCACAAAGCCCCCTCCAGAACCAGTGGAGAAATGCATCCACTCACCATATCCCTGGCAGGATGAAGTACACTGGGCACAAAGTCCCCTCCAGAATCAGTGGAGAAATGCATCCACTCACCCTATCCTTGGCAGGATGAAACAGACTGGGCACAAACCCCCCTCCAGAACCAGTGGAGAAATGCACCCACTCACCCTATCCTTGGCAGGATGAAGCAGACTGGGCACAAACCCCCCTCCAGAACCAGTGGAGAAATGCATCCACTCACTCTATCCTTGGCAGTATGAAGCAGACTGGGCACAAAGCCCCCTCCAGAACCAGTGGAGATATGCATCCACTAGAGACACTGTGGCTTTGCACTCCCCAGGACCAAGCAGTGGGCAAACCACCCACTTGAGAGACTAGAGAGACTGTGGTTTTGTACTCCCCAGGACCAAGCAGTGGGCAAACCAACCACATGAGAGACTAGAGAGACTGTGGCTTTGCACTCCCCAGGACCAAGCAGTGGGTAACCCACCCACTTGAGAGACTTGAGAAACTGTGGCTTTGCACTCCCCAGGACCAAGCAGTGGGCAACTCACCCACTTGAGAGACTTGAGAGACTGTGGCTTTGCACTCCCCAGTACCAAGCAGTAGGCAAACCACCCACTTGAGAGACTAGAGAGACTGTGGCTTTGCACTCCTGAGGACCAAGCAGTGGGCAACCCACCCACTTCAGAGACTTGAGAGACTGTGGCTTTGAACTCCCCAGTACATCGCTGTGGGCATGTAGCCCCCTCCAGGAGCAGTAACGTTATTCCATCTTCTGGCTGAGGTGCCCCCCCTCTCCCCATTCCCCTGAGGTGCCTGTGTGTTTACGACCTGATGCCCCTGCAGTGTTCTCTCTGTATTGAGTGTGTGGGCTTGGCCCATGATTTTGAAAGGACAATGTACGGCTTTATGTACATATTGTAAATATTTGTAAATACTGTTTTTATACTTGTTACGTATATCTGCCTATTTCTAATATATCACTCATTTGACTCTATTCCTTTTGTCCTTGCATTCTTCCAGGGGGTTACGGGGTGTAAATGTAATGTTGATGCATGTGTTTGTGTGTATGGAGTTGTGGGTGAGGGTGGGGGTGTTGAGTGTTGTGTATGTGTGTCACTCTCTTTTTCCTCCCCCCTCCCCTGTGTACGAGGTGCAGTACTCACCGTGGTCATCGCCACCACCTTTGATATTCCTAGTAGATGAGGAAGTAGACCAGCATGGGCAGGACCTCTAACTCGGGCTCCATGGCGTCCTGGTTCTTCATTGAGTGTCGAGAGGTGAGTGGTTTCCCTTCCAAACACTGTTTCCGCCGTGCTTTTGATGGCGTTGGTACCACCCCGGAAAAGCTGGCGGCTTGGTGGGTTGTAATGGGGTGGGCGGTACATTGTCTTCTGCCTGTCTGTTGGCGGTGACCGTCGTGGTGTTTGTTGCTACTGCCGTTGCGGTCGGAGTGTTAAAGTGGCTCTCTGTGGTGGCGGTTTCCTGCTGTGGTCGTGATTCCATTTTTGTTTTCCGCCGGCCTGTTGGCGGTATTACCGCCACTTTATCATGGACCGCCACGGTTGTAATGAGGGCCAATGTATGTCACAGTGTGTTAGCTGGAGTTATATTCTGTGGTACTGTACACATGTAATGTGAGTTTCTCACTATTTACAGGTGACTCCGGCTACCCAAACCTATCCTTGCTGTTGACACCAGTGAGGAATCCGAGGACAGAGGCAGATAATCAATACAGTGAGGCACACGGTCAGACCAGAAGAGTAATTGAAAGAACATTTAGGCTACTGAAAGCCAGGTTTATGTGCCTACATATTACTGGTGGATCCCTACTCTGCTCCCCTGTACAGGTCTGCCAGATAGTCATGACCTGCTGCATGCTTCACAATTTGGCCCTCAGAAGACATATGCCATTCTTGCAGGAGGAGGAGGGAGATAATCCACCTGTGGCAGCAGAGAAAACTCAGGACAGTGATGAAGATGGGGAGGAGGCGAATGTTGACAATAGGACACATCTGATACACCAGTGCTTCCAATGACAGTCAGGTAAGTCTGTAGTCCTGTTCATACCACCAGTTCAATATAAAGCTGTGTGGAAGCAATGAAGTACCAACCGCTAAAGTGCGCATCATGAGACCTAACTCTGTTCCATCTGTGGTTAGTGTTGCCAGTGGCATGATGATTGGTTAAGAAAACTATTTCTGCCTATGCAATCCATCAGCTGTTTTTCAGTTTCACATACATGCCCTCGTCCAACTGTGTACCCAGTCCATCCAGTACTTAGCAGTTGTTGCTGGAAATGTAGTGTGAGTTTGAATGTGCTTACACAACCTCTCTGTGACTTCATTGTCCCTGACAGTTTGGCCTGGGCTTGGTGTTAGACAGGAGGGATTGGCTTACTGAGAACATGGCATAGCTCATACAGTGGTATCTTGTCAAAGGCCCTTACAAAAGTTGCTTATTGCTTACAACTATGGTTTGGAGTTAATTGCCTTGCAATACATTAATTTGATGTGACCAGATGAATATAAGCTGTCATGTTACAGTGTTTCATTTTGCTTTACTTCCCTTTACCACAATTTTGAATGTCACTGAAGGTTTCCCTTTTATCAGAAGTTGGTGTGGTCATTACTGTGTACTCATGGAATGCCTACAGACTGCTTTCACACAGTTTGGTGGATGGTGACTTGTGGCAAGCACTTACACTGTACAGTGGACGGATTCACACTTCACATGATATTGGCACATGGAATAAAGGTCAGGACATTGCACATACATGCAAGAAATGCACAAATCCTTCTGTTGTGTTTAAATGTGTTTATTACAATTACTAAAAGGAAGGGATAGTGAAATTGAGTGGGGTGACGGTGGACGAAATCCTCAGTGTAGTGGTTCAGTTAGTCAGTAGCACAGATCCAGTATCCAGGGGACCATGGGACAATGGAGAAATGGCAATACAATGTGGACAAAGTGTCTCAGTGGTACACAAGGAAGACATGTAGGAGAGGCTCACTTCTTGGCAGTGGTTTTGGTCTTGGCTACAGACTCTGTAGGATGTCTGGCTTGCAGGGAACGTTTGCAGGGTGGTCCTTCTGCTACAGAGGTTGGGGTGCTGGTGGGCCATGAGTCCTGTGGCAGGTCCTCCAGTCCAATAGCTGCAGCGGATGTAGGGGGCTGGTCGGTACTCTGGCTAGTGGAAGAGGCCTGCTGGTGTGTTGTGGACGCACGCATTATGGGGGCAATTTCGCTGAGCACCCCTGCAATGGAGGCCATGTTGGCATTATGGGCCTACAACTGCTGCATGACCTCCTCGTGGTGTTCCCTCTGCAGCCTCTGGTTCACCTGCAAGGTGGTAAGTACCAGGCCCATCCTGTCCTGGGATTTCTGATATGCTCCTAGTACTTGTGACAATGCCTCCTGGGCAGTCGGTTCCCTGGGTTGGGCCGCCCCTTGGCACACAAATATCCTCCCACTGACCCAGGTCCCTGAACTGTGTGCCCACTCCCACTGACACCAGGACCTTCTTCATTTTGCCTGAGAGGTGTTGACTCTGGTCCCTGTACAGGTGGGCACACTACTGATTGACGTGTCCTAGGGACAGAGGTTTGGGGATGTTGGGTGGCTCTGTTGTCGAGTCTGAAGTGGGGTGCTCTGGGGTGGACTTAGGGCCAGATGTAGCAAAGAAACATTTTGCGACTTGCAAATAGCGAGTCATAGCGACTCGCTATTTGCAACTCGCAAAATGCTATGCAGAACGGTGTCTCAGACACCGTCTGCGAGTCGGTATGGGGTCGCAATGACCCACCTCATTAATATTAATGAGGTGGGTCGCAAATTGCGGCCCCATACCGACTATGGGCACTCGCAAACTTGGAGGCCTGCTGTAGTCAGCAGGCCTCCATGTTCGTGACTGCTTTTAAATAAAGCATTTTTTTTTTTTTTTAAGTGTAGCCCGTTTTCCTTAAAGGAAAACGAGCTGCACTTTAAAAAAATCCGAAACCTTTAGTTTCGGTATTTTTTCAGGGTAGGTAGTGGTCCCTTGGGCATGTGTATGTGGGATTAGAGAAGTATGGTTGACTTACCCGTGTCCGGCCCTCCAGTTATTCCAGTGAGACCCTTGGGATGCAGGATAGCCAAGACTTCTCCTCCCATGTTGTCAACTGTGGAGGAGGAGGTGGGGCTCCACCCCCAGACTTCATGACAGAAGTGTGGTGCCAGGATGTCGTTGCACGCACTTTCCCCCAGTAGGTCGTTCCACCTCTTCCTTATGTCGTCCCTTGTGCATGGATAGGTTCCCACAGATTTGACCTTGTCTACGATTCTCCACCATAGCTCCATCTTCCTGGTTATCTGCTGGACCTAATCACCAAACAGCTGTGGCTTTACCCTGGCGATTTCATCTACCATGACCTGCAACTCCTCATCAGTGAAACAGGGGTTCTTTTGTGAGGACATGCCGACTGTGTAGAGGGTGTAGTGTGCAGAGGATAGAATGTTTGGTGGGGGTGCAGGTTGTGTGAATATGTGGGATGCTGTGAAGGAGTGAGTGAGTGCAGTGGTGTTCTGTGTGTTTGGTGTAGAAGTATGATGTGTAGTGTGTGATGTGTGAAGGGTGTATGGGTTGCTGTGGTTTGTGTGTGCAGTTCTATGGATATGTGGCCAGGCAACAAGTAGCAGAATTTTGGATGTTGCAAAGAATTGTGGGTTGTGGAGGCGTGTGTTTTATAGTGTTGTTAATGGGTGTGACGGTGTGTGGGCAATTCAGTCTGGCCAATGTTGGCTTCTGTTGTTGTGGAGAGGCAAAATCGACCGTGGCTGTCCACACCGCCAATGGGTTACCGCCATTATGAACCACTGTGGTGATTTGTGGGTCGTAATTTGGAGGGCAGTTTGTTGTTGGCATGGCGGTAAGGGTGGTGGAACCAACTCTCTCCCACCTTCGTTGGATCTGACGGTGTTGAATTTATGTCTGCTTTCTGGTGGTTCTGCGGCGTTCTTTTGGTGGCCATCACCACTGAGGTCTTCGGTATAGATTGCCAAAGTCGTAATGAGGGACTTTTTGTGCAAAAAATATTATCTTTGGCTTTGGCATACAAGTTTCAGTCCTGTGGTGAGAAAGAATACACTCTAGCATTAGCCAGTGGTCCAGGACCTGAGAACAACCTCCCAGGGGTTAGGACTTGATCTCTTGGTTTCACCAGTGGAGTCCAAGGCAAGATCAGGGTGAACTGGTCAGCTGAGCACTCTGCAGGTCCAGGGTTTCTTGAACTTTTGTGTCCCTGAATCTTAACAGGAGGCTAGGCAGCTAGCTTTTGTAGTCCACACACTGGTCCTTGGTGTGACTGGGAGCAGGTCCAACACTTGGGGTCTCTCTCCATGGGTTCAACAGCAGGAGCAGGCCTTCTCTTTTTGAAATCCTGTATTATCTCAGGGGGTGCAGCAGGCATAGTCTTGGTGGGTGCAGTCTTTCTTTCTAAGATCCACATGTTCAGCAGGGGCAGGTCTACTTCTATTCTCTCTGAGTCCAGCAATGTTCTGAGGCTGGAAGCCAGCCACTTTAATAGCAACTTCAAGTTTATGGGTGATGAGGACTCGCTAGCCAATGGAGCTACAATTCCTTTGGGAAAACTCTACCGAATTTTGCATCATTTCTATTGGGGTTTGCACTAAACAATCCCAAAGTGCATCTCTCTGCCTGAATCCAAGATGTCGGAACATTTAATCACTAGGACAGCAAGATAGGCACATCCCTGAGGTGAGTTCAGCATATTTAGCCAGCCCTCCTGGAAAACCAATTCTTCCGCAGGTTTTCCTGCCCTGGAAGACATTCCAGATTTCTACCTACTCAAAGGAGGGGGAAGCTAAGGTGCACCTCACTACACTTTAAAGCTGGGACATCTGTGGCCACCACCCATGGGTCGTTCTGGCAGGAGAAGGTCACACCTCCGCTCCACAGCAGATGCTTTGTTCCCCTTCTTGGAAGCACTTCACACCTCCAATCAGCAGGACAGCAGGCTGCCTCAGGTGACACCTGCTGTAGTAAACCAGAAACGGCTACCAGAAGATTGCGACAAGCTTTAAAAGTTACTTTAAATTCACCTTCAGCAATACGTTGGGTTTAAAGTAACAATTTATTTTATTCCTTGAATTACTATAGTCAGTGGTCTCAATTGGAAGTTAGCACTAAGCCCATGGGCTAGTGAAACCCCATGTTAGCCAATGGGAGTACCGCCCTTAAGACAGTTAAAACAACAATTTTGAGTTTTCACTGTCAGGACATCTAAAGTTCAAATTCTACATATTGTTTTTTTAGAATTTGGCTCCCTGCCTTAGGGGCTACTGAGGCCTCCCTTAAAGGTGACTTACAAATATAAACAAGCATTTTCAGTGCACCGGGTCTCGCATTTGCTCGAGTTAGAGCTATTACCATTGTAAACTCATAACCGGACTTTTCTTGCCACACAAATTAAAAGAAAAAAAACGCATTGCGCTCAGTAAAATGCAGCACGATCTTGCTGCATGGAAAATAAACAGATAAAGTAGTCTGGAATCCATGCTGAAAACATCAAGCCTCATATGTTTTTAGTAGTTTACCGGTGCTGTGTAGGTGTGCTAAACACCGGAAAAGGCATGACTTATGCATGCCATTCACAAATGAAAGCAAGCGGATTTTAAAATGCAAGCCCACAAACCAATGAAAGTGAATGATGTGACATGGGCATGGTTGGAAGCCCAAAGAGAGATTACAGTATGAGACGGAGCGCTTTGCACTCGCCCATAAAAAGGAATGTTTGGATATGGCAAAAGGATTATATTGCCATTGTGAGCTGGCAGTTTAAAAGCTGCCCGGCTAGTGCTGCTGTGGAAGACATACAGCAATGTTTTGGTAGTGGTGCCACAATAAGTGTTGCAGTCCATTGGTGACATTTAACTTACTAGCCCTGGTTATCCTTTGCACAATACACTAGGGATTTATAAGTCATTAAGGGGCATATTTATACTCCGTTTGCGCCAAATTTGCGTTGTTTTTTTCGACGCAAATTCGGCGCAAAACTAACGCCATATTTATACTTTGGCGTTAGACGCTTCTAGCGCCAAAGTATAGGCAAATAGCGTAATTTTTTTCCGTGAACGCCTTCCTTGCGTTAATGAGATGCAAGGAAGGCGTTCCCGTCTTAAAAAATGACGGCGACGCAAATGCGTCCTATTTATACTCCCGGGCAAAAATCACGCCCGGGAGTGGGCGGGGCAAAAAACCCAGCATTTGCGCCACTTTTTAAAGCCTGGGTCAGGGTAGGCGTTAAGTGGCCTGTGGGCTCAAAATGAGCCCACAGGTGCCCTCCCCTGCCCCCAGGGACCCCCCCTGCCACCCTTGACCACCCCAGGAGGACACCCAAGGATGGAGGGACCCATCCCAGGGACATTCAGGTAAGTTCAGGTAAGTATAAAAAAAAAAATCTTTTTTTTTTGGGTGGCATAGGGGGGCCTTATTTGTGCCCCCCTACATGCCACAATGCCCAATGACCATGCCCAGGGGACATAAGTCCCCTGGGCATGGCCATTGGGCAAGGGGGCATGACTCCTGTCTTTACTAAGACAGGAGTCATGTAAATGGCGTCTGGGCGTCGTTAAAAATGGCGCAAATCGGGTTAAGACGATTTTTTTGCGTCAACCTGACTTGCGCCATTTTTAAGACGCCCTAACGCCATTTTTCCCTACGCCGGCGCTGCCTGGTGTACGTGGTTTTTTTCCACGCACACCAGGCAGCGCCGGTCTGCTTGCGCCGGCTTTCGCCATTCAATAAATACGGCGCCCGCATGGTGCTTCAGAATGGCGTTAGCCGGCGCAAAAATTTTTGACGCTAAACTGCGCTACCGCAGTTTAGCGTCAAAAAGTATAAATACGGGCCTAAATATGGAGGGATTAGCCAATTGAACATGAACTTTGTGGGGTCTGAGCACATGCACTGGGCTTGGTCTGCATGGCCCAATGCACTTCAGAGTCATCAAACATGCAGCATCAAAACATCAGTCCAAATATTTTAGGTGGGGGGAACAACAAAAAAGAGGCACGTTTTGACAATGATCTTAGTATAAACAGTTTCACATACATTTGTGGTAACTCATGCGTTTTAAAGTACACTGGACCAGTAACAATATGTAAAACACGATAGGATATTACGATGTCTTTACACAGGTGATTGGCTGTAAATGCTACATTTGAACGAGCTTGTGTGTGTGTGTGTGTTGGTGTGCATGTGCCAGCGCGTGACTTTTCACCCATCTGTTTGCGTTCACGCCCGCTTCCCTTGCACTACGCCCCCAGGTAATGCTATTCTCCTATGCCAGGAATGCACTTAACGTAAGGAATCAACTCGATTTAGTCATAAAATTAGCCCAAATTGGCGCAAACAACAGCCCCCACCGACCTTTGGGAAACCCCTTCTGGCATTCCAGTATTGCCAGATAAGCCCATTCAACAGCCTGATACACTGGAATTATCAGAAATAGGTATGTTGATAGTGGTTTGCCTTGTAGTACATAAGGATTTTGACAAGCATTTGGAAAAATGTTGACTTTTTGCCATGAATTCTACTTTGCCGAGTTCCATTAGCCATGTTTTCACTGCCTCTTTGTTTAGCTATTGTCAGATGTTGCACATCACAGTAATTCAAGTCTGTTTACTTTGAGCACATACTGTAGTATAAATGTTAACATGTTTTTTATTTTTATTTTGTGACTCATAATTTTCCTTTATTGGGAAATACTTTCTTCTATCAGAGCACTACGTGCATAGCTGTACTAGTTTGCCATGTGTCATCCATTACAGGGATAAAGTATTTAATTGTTTCGATGTGTCAGTGTGAACATCTGTTTTTCCCTACGGACCACTCCTGGATCTTGATTGTTTTCCGCTTCCCTGCTCTGGGGAATTCAGTGCCATGTAATAAGTGTTGCACTTCAGAGGAAGTATTCAGTCTTGAGGTAAACAACTATTTTGTGCTAAATTCTACCATTGTTTCAAAACTGTGCATTTCATCTGCCTTATCTTATAAGGCTACCCTGTTTACTCATATTTGGAGGGGATGCAGCTGAAATTTTATAACTGCGTGTAAATCGTTAAGATATTGGACACTAATTTGCTCTGATCTATTTATTTTCCGAAAGTGTTGAAGTTACCAATTAATCAAGTATGACAATAGCGAATAGACATATCTCATCACTGTAGCAACATATTTGTTCGCTTCCAAGTATTAAGCGTCATGGGCCAAACTGTTGAATCTATATCACATGTGCAAGAAACTTTGGGGGCTGTTTGCGCCGCAAATTGAAATTACAAAAGGGACAAGTAGACCACTTCTAGATGTTCAAATTTGCATCTGATCTTTTGATGTGCAGGTATGAAAGACCTAGCACTGTACGGACAGTTGTTCCTGAAAATGTTGACATCTTCTGTCTGATCTTGTATTTCCCTCAAGTCGACTCTCCATCTATGTATCATTTACGGTTGTTCCTGTTTGTTTTGTTTGCCCCGGCAGCAGACCATAATGCTCTGCTTGATTGGGGTATGACTAAACTGAACCTCCACCTAGGGTGCAGGGTGGACACTGTTCACCCCTGAGGTTATGGGGAGACTGACAGTGGCGGAACGAAACTTGAGAGTGCTCCCTGTATTGTTATGTTACGGTATAGTGGTGCGCTGCCCGGCCACCTGGGGACCTGCCCCGGAAGGTGGGGACTGGTTCCGGGCAATTGGAAGATATTATAAAAGCGGGAGCGTGAGAGAGGAATCTTCCGACTCCGATAGAGCCAGTATATGGTGTGTGCGTTTTATTGGATGGAGGCCGTGAATGCATGCAAGTGCCCACGTCCAACATAACACTGGCGACGAGGGTGGTCTCCAACCCACGCTTACTCCTGATAGAGCGTTCCGTCCTAATAAATTACCTGTATTTGGACGCTCTTGGGTCGATGAATCTTTTGACCAAGTGGGGCTCTCTTCACCCGAGATTAGTCAATTTAATCAAATCAATAATCAATAACGAACATAAGCAATGCCCTGATCAACATAACACTTCACAATTAATCCAGAAAACATTTCGGCGAACCATGACCTTTCGGCCATGAATAACCACACCAGTTCATTCAAAGTTAATGAATTTATTTCCCTATATTAACAAAGCTAGCACGATATAAATGTGTCTCAACACCAAATGATATATGTAAATGAACATTAATAGCTGTCCATAACGGCGAAAAAGATGCAATCTATGCAGCATTTGAATAACAATGCATTCGATAATAGCAACGCAAACCACTAAAACTATAATCTGTAATGGGCTAATTGCATACATTAGTCAGAATAACAAGGTCTCAAATTGCATCGTGCAACAAATGAATCCTCATCTAACCTCAAATTAGCATCTGCATGTGGGACTTCATGCAAAAAAACAATTTAGCAACATTGATTTGGAAAACTCCTAACTAGGGCTCTTATCAAAAATCAGCAGTTGGTTACCTAAAAAGAAACACAATGCAATTGTACATTTTCCTTTCATATTTACCAAATTCAATCAGCATTCAAGGAAGTCTTCGTCTCACAGGTACCGGTTTCGATCAGCATGGGACGGGGGCAAAGGGGGCAGGGTGGACGGGGCAATTGCCTCACAGCGGCAAGATAAAAGGACAAAACTACTACTTTATGCAAAGGGGCAGATCAAAGTTAAAGTCTCTAGAGTGAGAATTACTTAAAGTCTCTTTCTCTCGATTAGAGAAAGCATCAAAGTCTCATTCAAAATGGCGTCGAACATCAATTGGCATGGTAGAAGATGGCAAAATGACGAGGTCGGCAAGATGGCCATAATGGCTGCAATGGGCAATAATGTCCTCCATGGGTGCAGTGGGTAATGGCCGCTTTCTTCTTGTGCACCAGGTTTAAATAAACAACAGTTCAAATCCAGTAGGGTCTTCCATTGGAGGGTTCATAGGTTGGCTTCAAATTGTCCAATCAAAAACAACAATTCACAAGCTTCTACCTAGGCATACATTATCCTTGGAGTCGGGAACGTAAGTTGCAACATATTTTACCAATTAACTCACTTTCAGAGCTTCCATTGTCTGCACCTGCAGATTGACCTTGGAGCAAAGAAGAAGATGCCAGGCTGGCACGAAACCTTAAAGATAAGCATGTGAACCGATCTCACTGGAAAAGTACAGCTTCAAGCAGGAATACACGTTTTATTAGCACATTAGAAAAACACGAGCATCTAAACCGTGAGACAAGGCAACTAGGCCGAAGCCTCCACTAAAGTTATGCTAAGTTAAAACATTTCAAACAAGCAAATCATGGCACACGTTTACGGTTATGTCAGATTAGTACAATTCTAATTCATCACGTTATATAAAGCACGCTTATAAATGTTGGCGAACTACTCTGAGGGCACATTTGTCCCAGTACAATCTTTATTAGTTTGGTTAAAGTCACACTTGATTATTGCGGCACTACGTTTATGCGCTAATAAATGTAAAACCTTCGTTTCTGCGTCATCAATCCCTCCTCTGATGACTATTTGTCATCACACAAAACTATTCCCACAAATTTTATTCCATTAAAATTCTGTCAGTTCTCTTTGCCTTTTAGTTCCCCTTGTTCTTGCCTTGTATTCTTCTGCCATTCTTTTCATCATTTTCTCTTCCTTCCTTCTCTTAATTCTTGCCATGATCATTAGTATTCCCCTCTTTATTCCCCAAATCCCAAAGATGCAAATTAGTACTATTAGTATTCCCTGTATTATTTTTAGTAATATTCCATTCCAAATGCCACCAAGCCAATTTCCTCTGAAGCAACTCCCTTTCCAACCTTCTCCCAAACTCCTGTTTCTTTCAATTCCTTCAAGTCTGCACTCTCTTTTGTTAGATTTGCAAGCATTGTTTTAATCTTCACACTGTTGTCTGGTATATACGTGCAACAGTGACGCGCACCAAGCATTTTGCAAACGCCGCCATCCTTTGCTAAAAGAATGTCTAGGGCAAGCCTGTTTTGAAGAGTCATAGCTCTTTCTGCTGCAAGTTCAGCATCCATCAGGATTATAGCACCTGAAAACTTTGTCAACATGTTATCCACTATAGTAGACAACTTTCTTATTTTGATGGAATTCAACACAACTCCCAATGAAGGAATCATGGCTCCAAATATATCTCCTACCACAGAGGCTGCAGTCTCTCTTTTCTGGATACGATGAGATCCAGACGTCTTTGGAATCACCGATAGGTCATCCAGTTGATAAACCTTTGGGAACACTATACCCAAATAACATCTCCCCCACCATCCCTTTGGAAGACGATAATAGGCATTATGCCCACAAATGTAATATACACCAGGTATGACAGGGTCAAGTCCGTTCAGCATAAATGTCCATTTGGCCTTAAAGATAAACGTATGTTTACATTCACTCGCTCCCACGAAAATGTTATCATAATAAGATTCACCACGATATATACAAAATTTCCCTACATGCCAAGCGTCTAAAGCTATTTTTCCTTGTGTTTTTATTGCGGCAAAAGCATAATTATCTACTGAAGTCCTCTTACTTAGCTCTTTTTCTAATTTCGCATTCATTTGTGCCCTTCTATCATCTGTGCGATCTAAAAAGCTTATTTCTACTGCAGAGAGCGAGCAGGTAAGGTTTTCCCTATGAGCGTGAGCTGTTTCAAAAGGTTGCATTGGCTCGAAAAATTCCCTCATTATTTTAGCATCCCAATATTTAGCAATCTGGCTTAGTTGCGTTATTATAGGAACATATGCAAAGGTAACATCATAATTTGAATAAAAATACTGTATGTTAGTTTGACCATAAAATCTAGAAGTTACTAAACTACATGTAATCCCATATGTAAGAGGCATGTGGTGATAAGTCACCCCTTCCGTTACCGATGTCGGTATCTGTGTACACACATAACAATCTTTCGCATCCATAGTCTCAACATATTCTGTTAGTAGGCGATAGAAAACATTATACGAAAGTTCCTTCTTATCATGCAAGTGTCTCTCATCTAATTCTAGTCTTTTCAATGCGGTTAGTTCAGTGACAGTAACAGGAGCAGAAGTAGAAGCATCAATTTTCTCATTCTCACCCTTACCACCCGTTGCAAGCACTATTGCTACTACTATTAGTACACATGCAGTTATCAAGCCTATACACGCATATTTACAATATTTCACTCTACTGTTTTGTGTAGCGTACTTAGTCATGATCTGTATAGAATCAGAGAGCTAGAAGCACTTATAAAGAAACGATTTAGCAATTAGTTACAAAGCTGAACGAGCGCAATGTTCACACAGTTTTCTTCAGGAGCCCAGTCACTTATCGGTTAGCAGCATTTGTCTCAATTCGGCAATAACTCAGTCTTTTATCAGTTAGCAACGTTGTCTCAAATCGGGTTTAAGAGTCAATCAGGTTATCAAAGTCTTATCAAGTTAGCAAATGTCTCATCCGGTTTAGCAATGTCTCAGCTGGTTGTATCACGTTAGATTATAGCAAGCAATGTCATTTATCACCCTTTCAATCAATAGTGTCCATAAAACTTTTCTTTTCTATTGGTATCTCTTCTTCTTCGTTCTCGAGGCTAAGAGATACAAATTCGTCGGTCCAATCGTCATTGACTACATATGCCCATTCTGGACCGGAATATCTCCTGTTTGGTATCCTTTTCCTTTTCAATTTTGCATCTCTCTTCGATTCTGCCTCACTGGTACTTTCCTCTTTGGCCAAGTCTTTTTCTTCACTTGATGTTGGTACCACGACAGACACTTCCTTTCTTTTCTCTTTCACTCTTGGCCCTTCACTGTCGTTCAACGTTTCTCTAGTCCTTACTTTTACTGGTGATATACTTGGTCTTCTCTTTGCACTGTGTCCACTTGATGGACCTGCGATCTCTTCTGAAGAAGTTTGAACAGTTTCGTTCTGTTCTGCCTTGTCCCCTCCTTCTGGGGAGTCAATCAGGTTTTTCTTTTCTTTTTCTGTACCGTCTGCTTCTGGGAAAGCCCTCCTCTGATCAGGCTCTCCTGCTTCTTCACCTCTTTCGAGCCCTTTGTCACCGTTACTTTCTTCAGGCTCTTTGTTACCTTCAGCTGCTTCAGGCTCTTTGTTACCTTCAGCTGCTTCAGGCTCTTTGTTACCTTCAGCTGCTTCGTCGCTGTCTGAGGTTTCTCCTTGGTCTTCCCCAAGTGAATTGGTTGTTTCGTCCTCAGAGAATATTTCTCTCTCTTCTATTTCTGCCTGTTCGCTCCTAGTTCTGTTTTGCTCTGTCTCAGCGCTCAGCACTTTGTTATCAGGTACTGGCAGTTTCAGCGCTTCAACTTCCTCATCTGTGGGACACAACACCTTCTTTGTATGACTGGCGTGAATCCAGTTGGGAACTCCCGCACACTTCACAGCGGTAGTGGTCATCAGGATCACTTGGAAAGGGCCTTTCCAACGGGGTTCCAGACACGACTTCCTCACGTGCTTCTTTATCACGACCCAGTCACCTGCTTTCAGTGTGTGTCCTGGACCTTGGATCGGTGACAAGGTGGTTGCTTCCACCTGGTGAGAGAAAGAGCGAACCACGTCAGCCAGACCTTTGCAGTAGTCTAACACCATATCATCTGTAATATTCAAAAGCGCGTTTGCGGGAACTGCAGGAAGTCTCATGGCCCTGCCCATGAGAATTTTGTGCGGGGACAATCCAGTCTTTCTGTCAGGGGTGTTTCTCATTGACATTAACACCAAAGGCAATGCGTCAGGCCATTTCAAATTTGTCGATGCACATATTTTCGCCATTCTTGATTTCAGTGTACCATTCATCTGTTCCACCAGTCCTGAGGCTTCAGGGCGATAGCTACAATGCAGTTTTTGCTCAATGTTCAGCGCTGCGCAAAGTAACTTTATCACCTCGTTATTGAAGTGACTTCCTCTATCTGATTCTAAAGAGATCGGGAATCCGAAACGTGGTATCAACTCCCTCAACAATAGTTTTGCAACTGTAAGGCTGTCATTTCTACGTGTGGGGTATGCTTCAATCCAGTGACTAAAAATGCACACAATCACCAACACATACTTCAGACCTCCATGCACAGGCATCTCAATAAAGTCCATCTGCATTCTGCTGAACGGGCCACCCGCCCTGCCAATGTGGCTCACGTTCACAACCGTTCCCTTTCCTGGGTTCATCTGCTGACAAATGACACAACGATGGCAAACTGCTTCTGCAACTTGACGGAATCTGGGGTTAAACCAATCAGTTTTGAACAATCTTATCATGGCATCTCTCCCTAGGTGAGCCTGCCCATGATAGAACCGCGCTAGCTGCGATAAGAGACTACTTGGTAAAACAAATTTTCCCTCATTTGAAACCCATAACTCATCTGGTCTCCTTGTACATTGTGACTTAATCCAGGAAACTCTTTCATCCTCCCTGACGCTATTATGTAATGCTTTTAGTTCATCCATTGTATCCATGACCTTCAAGGCAAGTGCTTCAGCTGGTTCGAGTTCTGGTTCACTTATCAAATTCCATTCATCCCTGAGCAATATACAGTTCAAGGCACAAAATCTTGCGACTTGATCCGCATATGCATTTTCCAGGGAAACATAGTCCTGTCCTTTTGTATGAGCACTACACTTTACCACTGCAATTTCGGCTGGCATCTGAATGGCGTGTAACAATTCCCTTATTCTCTCCCCGTTTTTCACTGGGGACCCTGAAGAGGTCAGGAAACCTCTCTGTGACCATAGTTGCCCAAAGTCGTGCACAATTCCAAACCCGTACTGACTGTCAGTGTAAATGGTAACCTTCATCAATGTAGACAGTTGGCATGCTCTTGCAAGGGCTACAAGCTCTGCTACTTGTGCGGAATAGACTCCTTGAAGCCAGGATGATTCCAAGACACCTGTTACAGTACATACAGCATATGCTGCTTTCAAAATTCCCAACCCATCTCTTAGACATGAACCATCAACAAAAATAATATGGTCATTTTCATCAAGCTTAGTATCCCTAATATCAGGTCGGGGTTTTGTGCAAAATTCAGTCACCTGAAGGCAGTCGTGCTCGACGTCTTCAGCGTTCTCAATTTCAGAATTTTCACCGGGAAGCAAGGTTGCTGGATTCAACGTAGTGCACCTTTTCAGCTGCACATTCGGTGAGCCCAGAATTATTGTTTCATACCTTGTGAGTCTTGCTCCAGTCATGTGTTGCGTTCGGGAGCGGGTCAAAAGTATCTCAACTGAGTGAGGGACCATGACTGTTAATGGGTGTCCCATCACTATTCCTTCACTCTGAGTGAGGCTGATACCAACTGCTGCTACGGCGCGCAAACACCCTGGCAGTGCTGCTGCGACCGGATCCAAAGTAGCTGAAAAATACGCTACTGGTCTGTTTATGCCACCATGGGCTTGGGTCAAGACAGACAAAGAACATGCATCACGTTCATGACAAAACAATGTGAAAGGCTTTGTGTAATCAGGCATACCTAAAGCTGGAGCCCTGCACATGCATTCTTTCAATTCAATAAAAGCATCCATCTCATCTCCTTTCAGCTCAATTTCATCCAAGGCATCCTTCTGGGTCAGTTTCAGTAAAGGCTTTGCTAGAGTTGAAAAGTTGGGAATCCACTGGCGACAGTAGCTCACCATCCCCAAAAACTTCCTCACCTCCCTCCTCGTCTTTGGTGGACTCATTTGAAGTACACTTGTTATTCTTTCCTTCATTATTCTCCGTGACCCTTTCTCTATTTGATGACCCAAGTATTTTACTTTCTTCTGACAGAACTGCAACTTTGAAGGAGACACCTTGTTTCCATTCCTTCCCAAATGGTTCAGTAGAGCAATGGTGTCGGCTGCGCAGCCACTTTCTGTCTTAGATGCAATCAGTAAGTCATCGATGTACTGTACTAGGGTTGACTCGAATGGCAATTCTAACGCTTCCAAGTCTTTCTTTAGAATCTGATTGAAAATTGACGGTGACTCCGAAAACCCTTGAGGAATTCGACACCAACTGTAAACTCTGTCTAAGAATTTGAAACAAAAGAGAAATTGGCTCTCCTCATGAAGAGGCACCGAAAAGAATGCTTGTGACAAGTCAATGACTGAGAACCACTCGGCCTCGCAAGGGACTTGAAACATTATCACAGCTGGATTCGGTACTACAGGGCAGCATTTAATTATGATGTCATTTATTTTCCTCAAGTCCTGCACGATTCGGACCTTTCCACTCGGCTTTATTAGTCCCATGATTGGTGAATTACATGGACTGCTTAACACTTCTTTCAATACTCCCTGTTTTACAAACTCGTCAATGAGTTGGGCGACTTTCATGAGGGTGTCTTGTGCCATGTGGTATTGTGGGGTCTGGGGAAAGGTTACATTGGGTTTTACGGTCACTTTCACTGGTTCCACTCCTTTCACCAATCCCACCTCTTTTCCTGTCATATCCCACACTTCCTTTCCGACTGTTTCCCGTAATTGAGCTGGAATATCTTCTTCAGTTATCATCGGAAAAAGGTTAATCAGAGGATATTCTTCATCGACAGTTTCCATCTCATCCCCTTCTACACTGTCCTCTTCTTCCCCATCACTGCTCATCTGAATTCTAATTCCATCGTTCGAACACATAATCGAACATCCCAATTTGCACAATAGGTCTCTCCCTAACAGTGCTATCGGGCTTGAGTCACATACCACAAAATTATGTGACCCTTGATAGTTACCAATTCTGACTTGTACTGGATCTGTGATTGGGTTCGTCAGGTGCCTGTTTGCTACTCCCACTACTTGAACTGTTCTCCCTGAGAGTGGCAAATTTGGTACTTCAATGCTCCTAACAGTTGAACGTGTGGCTCCTGTGTCAACCAAGAATGAAACACGATGACCCATAACTCTTCCCTCCACATATGGACCTTTTTGATCAACTTCCAAGGATGCTGCAAGCACACAATTTCCCTCCTCATCTGAACTTTCACTCTCCCATACATTGTTTATTCCATTCTCACTGTGTAATGGGAACTGTTGTACGGTGCCATTTGTATTCATCACCTGACCCGAGACCTGTGGAGGAACCATCACTTGCTGCTGACTCACTGGTGCCAAAGGTATTTGCATTTGCTGATTAGGTACCATGGGAAACTGCTGTTGCATTGGCTGCATTTGCGTCATCTGCATACGGGGCATCTGCATCTGCTGCGGCTGCATGGGCTGTAATCCCTGCAGCTGATTTATGGTCTGAAAATTTGGGTTTGGACCTCTCATTTTCGGTCCCCTCATTGTCTGGAATGCATTGACATCATTGTTTTGCTGACCAACACCTGCACCTTCCTGCATCACCATCGGGCACTCGCGTTTCCAATGCCCGACGATTCCGCACACGTGACACGGCATCACCCTTTTCATTGCCTGCACACCATTCGGAATTGCAACAGTGTTCAAATCCGGACCATTACTCCCAAAGCCTCCTCTGCCTCTGCCTCTCGCCTGTGGCTGAAACATCATATTTCCCTGCGGCTGCGGTATCTGCTGTTGGAACCCTTGCAACCCTTGCAGACCTGTCTGAGCTGCCTTAAGTTGCATCACCATCACTTTCTCTTTCAACCTTTTCTGTTTCACTTCAATTTCGTAGCTACAGTATTTCGCATAATTCAACACCTCATCAATAGGTTTCGACTGCCAACAAATCAAATGCGTCTTTATCATCTGACTTATCTCTGGTCTCAGCCCTTCCAAAAATCTAAACACAAAATGAAGCATGTCCTTCGCCTCTATTGTTTCCGTGCCACTGTAGTTCTTGAACGCCTTCAACAACCTCTCATAGTAACCATGAATCGACTCTTTAGCCTCTTGGGCAGTTCGATCAATCTTCTGCCAATCCACATTTTTCGCGGCAACCTTCGTCTTCAAATGCTCAATCACCTTATAGTACAAGCTCATTACCATAGGTGATGGTGCACCCGTATCCCTGTCTCTCTCTGGTTCACTTGTCGGCCAACCTACAGCCCTTTTGCAGTCTTCCCACAAATCTGCCGGAACCACAATCTCAAAGAGGGTGTTCAGGTCTTCCCAAAGACATTTTGCAAGCTTCACAAACCTATCAGTCTGTTGATACCATTCAATCGGTTTCTCTCTCAGTTTGGGAAAATCATCCGTAAAAGACTGAATGTCGCTTCTGTGCCACGGTACATGTATTAATTTTCCCCCTGCTGTCTCCCTCATTGGTAACATGGTTATTGCATCACTACTCTGTGATCTTTTCTCGTTGTGCTCTGGGACACTGTCTTTCCTCTTTTCCTTTTTCGTTGCCCATCTGCTTTCCCATTTGTCTAAGCACCTCCACACTTGTGCACTCTGCAGCAATTCTCTAAGGTGCGTTTTCATGCCTGCTGACCTCATGTGTTCAAAGTCTATGGTCCCAAAATCCAATCTATAGCTCCTGCTCAAGTGTTTTGTCTTGTCTATCTCAACCCCGTTTTTGTCAGCTATTTCTTGCAACCTTCTATGTACCTTGTTCACTTCTCTCGTAATCCTAGGACATAGATACCTCAGCTCTTCTTCCGAGTAGGACTCTAACCTATTCAAACCCATAGTCCCTTCCACCAATCCTTCTGCTTCCATGTTCAACCTGACCTTATTCAGATAGTCCTCTCCCCTCCCACTGGCTGAGCTTTGTGTGGAATTCAGACTGTTGAACCACTGTGTCAGCTGTTGCGCATTCAACCCCATCAGTGTAGCATTCACATCGACTGCCATTGATGGTTGCGGCAACTTTTCAGTGTTCGATGATAGCGGTATCATCAGTGGGGGACTCGACCTCACCACTGTTGACTGAGCACATATGGGACTAAACTCCATCAAGGACCCAGATCCAGTTGGCAGAGCCGCTATCGGAGTTGTCTCTGGAGTGTTTTCTATGCACCTCCTTTCCGTCCCACTCTGCACCATTGATCCTTGACCGCTCATACCTGAGTTAGGCTGAATGTACAAAGGTACCGGTGGACCTACAGTAATGGGTAGGGATATCGCATCTGGGTTCTGTCCATTCCCCAGGTTCTGAGGCATGTTCATTCCCACACTATGGGTCATCATTGCCGGCATGCCCGTCTGACTCCCCGTCATCTGAGCATGTGCAGTTACCCCCTGCACCTGCTTTTGAGGCATCAAAAACTGGGTTGATTCAGCTTGTGCCAATGTTGGGTTGCGACCATTCTGTACTCCCATTACGGTTGGATCTAGAATCATTCCCGTACTGTTGTCACTGCTGTAGTACCTTGGGACCTGCGGCTGATAATTTTCTGCTGTTTTCAATATAGGCACATCTGGATACATTCTCCTAACCTGCGGTATCTGCGGGGTGAACAGTAAACTCGGGTCCTTAGATCCCGATGGCGTTTCTGAACTCGGAGTTTCATTATTCTGTACCGGTGCCGGAGGGGCAGAACTGGTACTTGGACCTTGTTCACTCTCTGCATAAGGTGGTGGACGGTCGTTCAGCAATTGCATGATGAACTCCTCATCCTCTGACTCGTCTTCTCTCCTTAACTTTTCCTCGTCCTCTCTATCTTTGGAACACCTCCTGTTTGTCTTACAGGTAGCTTTCTTGCCTGTCGCCTCTTCTTCCTTAGCAATTGCGGGAAACAATTTTATCCCCTGCAATATATCTGACCTCCACACCTTCTGTGCATTATCCCACCTAGCGTCCGCTAGTGTCTTTTCTACCTTTCTTATCCTGGCCTCGAACTTCTTTTGCTGTTGCTGTCTAGCCATTAGTTCCCAAATCGCCAGAGCCTCAAACTGTGCTGGCCTTGGAGGTACCTTCATGTCGTACATCGCGAATCTCAAATTCTCTAGGATCCTTATATTGAATGTCCCATGGATCGGGAACGCTACGCTCCCATGTCTCTCTGTCAGCTTGTGCCATTGCTTTAGCCAAAGGCACGGAGCTACCCCCCTTTCTTCCATTACAATGTAAGCTGGTGTACCTTCGGGTGGCGTCTCCTCTCCTACGCTCGCTTTAATGTAAGACTCCCCCTTCATCGCGCTCTTTAATGCTTTAAAAAATTTCATTTTCTCGTCTTTTATTTCACAAAGTTTGTAATCAATAAGTGACTTTAATTCCCGGAATACTCTTCGCTTGCCTTTCCCCTTCCAATCGAGCCCCACGGACTGCGTCCAATCCGTGCGCGGCCCTTCTTTGCAACCAACCTATCCCAGCGCGGCTCCTAGTGATGTCACACTCACACACACTGCGGCTGACAAAGCCTCGCGGCTTGTCCTCCTTCACTCCGCTCCTCTCGTAACAACTTCTGGCATGTATCGCGAGCAACCAAATAATAATAAAACAGATCTGTAGGTTTACTACAGGAAGGGTAACACAATCGCTTCAGGACCTTAGGGATTTTTCACTAGCCTCGGCAGTTATTCCATCTTTCTCGGTCCCCACTTTCGCAAGCAAATCCTGACCCGCAGACTTTGCTCTCAACTTGTCAATGATCTATTCTAGTGCACTTAGAATTTGTCAAAGCCCGAAGTCAAAGTTTTCTTTCACTCCCTTAACACACATACCGACTCGTTGACCACGCCCAGTCAACCTATTAAACCGACCAGACCACAACATAAAACAAGTGTCTCATACACTTTTCAACATACTCCGGAGTCTCTTGACCTCGCAGGGCCTGTCTCAACAACAACAACCACATGGACCTTTTTCTGCACAAAGCGCCACATGCACATGAAGTTCGACGACTTCCCTACTCTCACACTCGGAGTCGCACCTCCGCTATTCTCTAAAATCCTCACAACCTTTTCAAACAATCTGCGGCAATAAGCTGTGCAAGCGCAAAACCCTGACTTCACTCATACCGTCACTAGTACCGCCAACGCCGATTTCACACCTCCATTCTCTCCATTCGCAAGCTCCGAGATCCCGGGAAAGTCGCGGGGGACTTAGGGCATCATCATTCTCTCAATCTGTTTTACCCCAAAAAAAATCTAATTCAACACCATATACCTCTCGAGTGGGGTCTCAAAGAGCGCAACCGTTACCTCTCGAGCGGGGTCCCAAAGGGCGAAACCGTCACCTCTCGAGTGGGGTCCCAAAGGGCGAAACCGTTACCTCTCGAGTGGGGTCCCAAAGGGCGAAACCGTCCTCTGCTACCATCTACTGATAGAGCGTTCCGTCCTAATAAATTACCTGTATTTGGACGCTCTTGGGTCGATGAATCTTTTGACCAAGTGGGGCTCTCTTCACCCGAGATTAGTCAATTTAATCAAATCAATAATCAATAACGAACATAAGCAATGCCCTGATCAACATAACACTTCACAATTAATCCAGTAAACATTTCGGCGAACCATGACCTTTCGGCCATGAATAACCACACCAGTTCATTCAAAGTTAATGAATTTATTTCCCTATATTAACAAAGCTAGCACGATATAAATGTGTCTCAACACCAAATGATATATGTAAATGAACATTAATAGCTGTCCATAACGACGAAAAAGATGCAATCTATGCAGCATTTGAATAACAATGCATTCGATAATAGCAACGCAAACCACTAAAACTATAATCTGTAATGGGCTAATTGCATACATTAGTCAGCATAACAAGGTCTCAAATTGCATCGTGCAACAAATGAATCCTCATCTAACCTCAAATTAGCATCTGCATGTGGGACTTCATGCAAAAAAACAATTTAGCAACATTGATTTGGAAAACTCCTAACTAGGGCTCTTATCAAAAATCAGCAGTTGGTTACCTAAAAAGAAACACAATGCAATTGTACATTTTCCTTTCATATTTACCAAATTCAATCAGCATTCAAGGAAGTCTTCGTCTCACAGGTACCGGTTTCGATCAGCATGGGACGGGGGCAAAGGGGGCAGGGTGGACGGGGCAATTGCCTCACAGCGGCAAGATAAAAGGACAAAACTACTACTTTATGCAAAGGGGCAGATCAAAGTTAAAGTCTCTAGAGCGAGAATTACTTAAAGTCTCTTTCTCTCGATTAGAGAAAGCATCAAAGTCTCATTCAAAATGGCGTCGAACATCAATTGGCATCGTAGAAGATGGCAAAATGACGAAGTCGGCAAGATGGCCATAATGGCTGCAATGGGCAATAATGTCCTCCATGGGTGCAGTGGGTAATGGCCGCTTTCTTCTTGTGCACCAGGTTTAAATAAACAACAGTTCAAATCCAGTAGGGTCTTCCATTGGAGGGTTCATAGGTTGGCTTCAAATTGTCCAATCAAAAACAACAATTCACAAGCTTCTACCTAGGCATACATTATCCTTGGAGTCGGGAACGTAAGTTGCAACATATTTTACCAATTAACTCACTTCCAGAGCTTCCATTGTCTGCACCTGCAGATTGACCTTGGAGCAAAGAAGAAGATGCCAGGCTGGCACGAAACCTTAAAGATAAGCATGTGAACCGATCTCACTGGAAAAGTACAGCTTCAAGCAGGAATACACGTTTTATTAGCACATTAGAAAAACACGAGCATCTAAACCGTGAGACAAGGCAACTAGGCCGAAGCCTCCACTAAAGTTATGCTAAATTAAAACATTTCAAACAAGCAAATCATGGCACACGTTTACGGTTATGTCAGATTAGTACAATTCTAATACATCACGTTATATAAAGCATGCTTATAAATGTTGGCGAACTACTCTGAGGGCACATTTGTCCCCGTACAATCTTTATTAGTTCGGTTAAAGTCACACTTGATTATTGCGGCACTACGTTTATGCGCTAATAAATGTAAAACCTTCGTTTCTGCGTCATCACTCCCTACAAGGACAAACGCTCGGGAGGCTAGACAACACCTTTCTCGTGCTTGAGACAGCGAGGCTGAATTAATGTGAAAGGCACGTGATGCCCTCTTCAGGCTGTGGCAGGGCCAGACCACGTGCGGCAGGGGCCTTCTGTTTCCTAATCACTGAGCTGCCGAAAGGTTGTGCCTTGTCAAGACATAGGAGCTGATCACGCCACGAGGTGGTGAACCTGACACTGCACACGGCAAAGTAAGCAAAAAAAATAAAAGAACACATTAATAAAATTAACTGGAAAAGGAAACCGAAGGAGTGAAGGGGCATGCCAAGCCCTAGTTTAAATTGATGCACCACCACTAACACTGGGGTAAAAGTCATCCTGCAGCTGAAAGCACCAAGTGACAGTCAAAGGGGCACATCATCACTGGTCGCACCCCACGGAAGTCACCCACAATCTGTGCCAGACCAACAGCGTGATTATCGGTGCGGCCACCACAAAGGGACGACTCACCACAACCTGCTGAGAGTGGTAGGCCTGAATTAACCAACACAAGAAACAAGTGACACGGTCATCATGGCAGATGAGCCAACACCACCTACCCACCATCGCCACAACACACAATGGTGGGCGCGCTCCCGCTATTCAGTGAGCTAGCGGACCCTGCCACAGCGTCACCCAGATGGAAGACATGGGTTGGGTGCCTGGAGAACTACTTCGTGGCCACCCATGAGCAGGACAGAGTGGTCAAGAGGTCCTTACTTCTACATTTCATGGGAGATTAAATATACAAACTCTTCAGACATCTGCCGAACACAGGTGCCTGTGACGACTACAACGTGGCGGTGAGGGCACTGAATGTGCATTTCGATTGGCAATTGAACCGGATTTCGGATGTTTCAAGCTACGACAGGCCAAGCAGAGAGAAGGTGAATCCATCAACCAGTTTTATGCACAACTGCATGATCTGGCAAACACATGCACCGAAGATGATCAACAGAAGGAGGTACAAGCGCAAATTCAAAAAGAACAAGTGATGGACGGAATGCTGAACAATGTCAAACATTCACCCCCAGTACAGAGATCTGGGCCTAAATCCATAGTTTTTTTGCTACCCATGCCATTTCAGTTTGGACCCAACCATATGCAAATCAGTCTTGACCCTGTTCCAAGCGCAAATTATACAGGGATGCAGGAACAAGACACTGCGAGGCCTAATATTGAGACAACCCAATATTAGTTCGGACGAGATCTTGATCAGGGCACGATCCCATGATTTATCTGCAGTCAGAGCAGCTCAGATGGACACGGCCATGTCACACTGTCGCGTGGGCTCTCATTATCCTAAATGAGACTACTGGATTTCTAGGCAGCAGGATCGATAACGGGTTGGGGGACTGAGTCTGACCCACGTGTAAGGAACTCTGTCACCCTAAATCCGGTTTTTGCTCCGGCTAACTAGCAGTGCCTCATTTCTCCCACGGGGAAGAGATGATTGGGCAGCCGAGCGCATGACATCTTTGGAACTTCTCAGGGAAGTCGTGGTCACTCAGATCCAAACCAACTCTCTCATTTACAATATGATCTCATATATAAATGACAAAGACAGTATAAGTTTTATATAATGTTTTAATAAAACGACTGTATTTTAGATATTAAGGCGTGAGCCGCAATAACCAGAACAATACAACACAGTAGGATTGAAATAGTCACCAGGAGAGTAAAACATAAGAACAAAGCTATCATAGTGCCTAACAGTTTCTACTCTCCCTCTGCTTGTTCTATTTAGAGCACAGCATGTTAAGCTTCTAGCTTGCCTTTCAGAATCACTGGGGAGACATCAGCCCTCATACCTGAGCAAAGGCCTGTGATCTTGGTTCAGCATCTGCAACGAGGCAGTCAGCGTCTAGTTGTGGTTCCCTGGTCGGAATCTCCCTCTTGCGTGTATTGGGACAAGGAAGTGATTTTATAACTAACATGTCAGTGTGATCACAAAATGTCCCTACGCAGGAATGCCAAGTCTAAACTCCTACCACGTCTATCGGCAATGTACCAGACTGTATCCTTGACTGAAGCACAGAGTGAATGTGTTATGGAGAACTCCAGTGCTGAAGTAGGCAAAACAGTGTGATATGAATAAAAAACAAAACCGTAGAACTGGCTATTTGAAAAATAACAGTACAAAGCCTAATAAAAAGCACATAGGGCAAAGTGCACAGAGGCTCTAAGCTGCCAGCAAATGAATAAAACACATCCAGGGCAAAGTGCACAAAGGCCTAAAGCCTGAAGCTAACGCGCGAAGAATACGTAAAACCAACCACACTACACTTTCCCCTTGTCGGTAGCAAGTGGTTCCAATAATATAAAAATATGCCCCAGATATAAACAATACCTAAAATTATATACATATTTCGACAAGGTCAGAAGACAACAAAGTCATAAATTTAGAAAACATGTGACAACGAAGCCAAATTCAATATAATGTCAATTTCGCAGGAGAGGAAAAAAATCCAATTGTTAAACAGAAGCAATAGAGAGTAGGAGTTCCTCCACTTCGATATATGTCAATATCGGAAGATCCACGCCACAAAGTTCCTGGAGCAGGTGTGTTCCAAAGCCCCAAAACCATTCAGGGCGGCACCCCGTGCAGGGCCTATGAATGAGACGAAACCATCTTCCTCCAGGAAGGGAATCTCATAAACTGCCTCACGAAGCAAACGCAACCGTAGTGCACAAGTCTGGGAATGAGCCCTAATTGGGAACATCAACAGATCAGGATCGACCACTGGAGGGCGCCGCAGTGAGAGACAGAGAGCCAGTGCATGTTCAAACGAGCACCAAAGGCACCGAAACACGGGCTGCACACAATCCAAAACCGGTCTGAATGACAGAGATCAGTCACACTCCAAATGGCCCAGGAGTGTCGCTCCAAAATGCTGCATCATGCGGTCACGACACAGCTGCGCCGACGGGAGCAGCAATATAGGATCTCGTCGTGGCGGGACAGCCATTGCGAAAAAATAGCAACAACAGCAAGACTCCAGCCAATAAAGCCAAAGTAATCGGGAAACCCCCAAAAATGCTTCCGAAAATAGAGTGTATAGCCGAAGGTATCAAACAGAATATTGAAGAGAAGGTGTGAGCAAAACCAACACCAACGGCTTTAAAAAAATGTGCAATACCAGCAGTGCTGGATGCATTAAATATACGTCCCACAAGTTCACCGAAGTGACTCGGAAAGTTAGTATTCAAAAGGGACTGTATCTCCGCCGATGACCTCGCCACCTGAAGTGCGTAGGTCTCGCTAGCAGATGTAAGGGCCACATGCTTTTGAAACAATAAAGCTTTTAGCCGACTCAACTTGTCGAAATTTACCTTGGAAGTAGCAATATGAGGCCAGATGTCCGCTACCTCCCTAATTTGAGTGGGGGGAAACAACACATTCCTGCAGCACGTACCGGCCTTGTTGACAACGACAACGTAAACTATTCCGGCACGCATGCCACAGCAGCGTTCGCTGTTAAGAACAATGTAACTGCCGTTAGAAAGCACCTGGAAAGTGTTCTTAATAACCGGGACTGGAACTCCCTTCAGATAACAAGCTAAGTTAGCAATCGAAGCGTTACACGTTCCGTGCAAGGACAGCTGTTTACAAACCATGGAATGGCTGACAGAAGCTTCGCATTCGCTGCCGCTAAGAAAAACCTCCCTCAAACCATTAACACATCTGTATTGAAAGGGAAGCTCCCACACCTCGTGTATGTAACTGTCTCCCAATAGTTCATATCTACCCACCGAAATGTGCTTCAAACAAGAAGTAAATTGCAGAGTGGAGATAGGCAGATTAATAACCCCATGAATCAACCACTCAGCTGACGGAATCTCAGCCACCATGAAAGGCAGTTTCTCCAATTTCTCAATATTCAACATAACATAAGTCGCTTCCTTTTTAGCCATCAGCTGTTGTTGATGAGTCAAATTAAAGGAGACAAAGATCTCTCTGGCACGAATGTGCTGCCATGGAACGCGACCTGCCTTGAAGAGTCCAACCCAGCTGCATGATGGACCGCGTCTGACTCTGCCCATGATATAAAGAAGACATGTCCGATTTAATAATGTCAATAGCAGAGGAAACAATGCTGTCAATCGTGTAAACACAGTCAGAAAGGGTATGCATGCCATTATCAACAACAGACAAAGTCTGCATCAGGTTTTCCTGATCAATCTGCCTCAACCGGGCTGCAGCCTCCTGTTGTGAAAGCTTCCAAATCTCATTATAAACTTCATATAAAAATCTCTTCTTCCGTGGTATCTTGGGACCTCACAAAAAAATCTTGCAAATCAGTATCATTAAACAGTAACATGAGATGTGACTTAACTGCATCCAGCGTGGATGACTTCAACCATTGCTGACAAAGCTTCCCCACGCTGTATGTAGTTATAATATCAGCATGTTCTGGTGAAATGTAACGAGGGTCTGCCCTACTAGTCCTGAACCCCCCTGAAGAGGTGACAAAACGTTGATGACACTTATTAGTGTCCACAAGCCATAATAACCACCCGCCCGGATGTATCGATGAAGTGTTAAGCGTACCATTCTGGACCCAATGTGCAAATTCACTAAAAGTAGCATTCACATAGTGCTGCCAGCTGTTTAATTTGGAAGGGCCAGGTATACTAAGCAAAGATAAATCTCTAATTGTCGCCAAGCCCAAACAGCTAGTCTGTTGTACTGTGTCATTGAGGAAAATCATCTGTACAGGGATAATACATGCACGAAATAATGTGTCCCTGCCTCGCATCTGCCAATTTTTCGAACCCCAAACACTTTTCAAGTCAACAGTCTTAAACCAGTATTCATACCCCTCGACCGAAAGTTTAGATACAAACAAATTCGAATACAGTAATTTAGTATCGGTCAATAACATTTGCTTATTAGAATACGGTGCAACTTTAAAATAGTAAGACAGCATTTCGTTGATCATGCCCAGAAAAATATGCAAATTTATCATAATACGTTTTCGAACTCCCTTGTGGGGGAGTTGAGCAATGTTCCCATTGCACATAATTAAAGATGGACTTAGGGCTACTAGCTCTATAAATAAAGTGGTGTCCATAATAGTTGTAGCAAAACATGTCACCATGATTATCTCTAAATTGGTAAGCATCTTCATCGTCATAGACAGTATAATATTGCAAACCTGTCAGCATAGCATCTTCTGTCTTCACATCCCAATCATCAGAAACAATGCCGGGTATAGCAATATCATTCATTGATAACTTGAGGACATACGGTATTTGAATCAATTCAGTGGGACCATATATATCAAACATTACTTTATCCCACACAATCCCATCCGGAATCGGTATCGCAGAAATGTTTACATTGGACAAGTCTCTTCGAACCATATGAGATAAAAAATGTGGTTTCAGCACAGTCTCCACGTGCTCAATGTCAGATCGATCAGGAAGAAAATGACCATGTATTACCAGAAAAAAAGTAACCACAAATCCCAACCATAATAAAAGAGTCATCACGGCCATAAAAAGCCACAAATAATTCCAAGGAAAAACAAAATATGTGCGTTTAAGCCAACCCAGCAGCTTACATGGACCTCGGACAGAAGACATTGAGGACGAGGAGCTGGACACTGCATCATCAGTGTCGTTGAAGCAGCCAGAGGCAGTTCTAGCAAAAGGTGCAACTGTGAACAAAGAAGCAGATGGAGGCTCTCGTCTAGGCACGCTATAAACCACATGTTCAGAAACACCAGTAGAACGTACAGCAACTTGATCAAAAGATTCCATATTAATCGTCGTCGGTGGAACAATCGCAAGATCATCATCCACCCTCCCCAAGCTCGGAGAGGAAACAGCGTCGGTGTAAATCACCTGCAGCGGGACTTCTTCCCCAGTAGTGAGAGGGATTCCGGAACTACTGGGTGTCCATCTTGGTCTGCTGTGCAGAATCGGCTACATGTTGTAACTTGACATTATCAATGGAAACAAAGCAATTCCCTTTGGCCCCTTGCAGCGGCGGCAAAATCACAGTTCTCGTGCCGCTTACCCCTAACACAGGGACAGGTGCTCGATAAGAAGGACCAAATTCTTTCTTTACTGCGACCTTTTTACGCACTAGATCCCCAATCCTGGGTATCCAACCAGTAGGTGTTACTGGCTCATCCTTAATTCCTGAGGAGGCAGCACTTGCAGAAGAGTTATCTTCACGGAATTGTTGTAAATCCTGCAAAACAGTGACATGATCATTTATGTCAAAGGGCGTAACTGCCGCCTCCACACCAGGGCCATCTAGATCAGGAACATACATTCGTGTTCCAAACAGGCACTCATATGAAGTACGACCCCCCAGTGACCTTCTAGGCAAGTTATTAAGTGCTCTCTGTACTCCATACAGGTGGGCTAGCCAACCACGACCCGTACCTATAACTCTGGCCGTTAAGGATTGCTTTAAATCACGATTTAAACACTCCACGACAGAATTTCCCTTGGGATGAAATGGAGACGAGAATTGGAGTTGGACCCCCAACGAAGCCATGGTGTCCCTGAATGCCTTAGAGGCAAAAGCAGGGCCCTGGTCCGAATGAAAAGCCGCAACTGCAAATGTATCAACAAAGATGCGCAAATCTATAATAACAGTTGGAGCGTCAGCCGAGCGTTGTGGCCATACCCACACAAATCTGGAGCACGAATCTACAGCAACCAATATATATTTGTATGCACTATCTGGTGTCAGCGGACCACAATGATCCAAGTACACACACTGTAAAGGTTTATTTGAAATCAGAAGGGGCGTCTGCTGCGGGCGTCTAGCAGACGAAGCTTTAATCTGTTGACAAACGTCACAACAAAGGACATATTGCTTTGTCTCTTTATAGAGACCAGGCCACCAGTAACGAGCCTGTAAAAGTGAAATCGTGGCAGCCACACCAGCATGTGCAGGCGCCACCCCCTCATGTGCAGCAGAAATTAATCGAGGTCTTTCAATTTTATTGGGTATTTCACGTACACCAATGCCTGGAATATTAACAGCAGCATTCAGCGCACCACTCAAGCAGTAACTATATTTAGAAGGAAAGCCTTTAGGAAATGGCGTGCCATCAGCCTTAGCCTTTATGGCAGCCGAAATCTCTGTGTCTGGTTTGGAACTCGAACGAGTCATTGCGGCCACAGTGGCGACAGCCACTGCTGATTTCGTGGCTTCATCAGCCAAAGTATTCCCAGCAACGTGTATTCCAATGCGCTGGTGCCCAAGTGTATGTACAACATGGACCTTAGGAAGCGTCTCCTTCAGATCCGCAACCTTGCCCCACAACAATTTGTGTTTAATGGCGTTGCCTTTAGAATCTCTGAACCCATTCATCTTCCAATAGTGTAGATATTCATTGAAAGACTGTACACAGTAGTAGGAGTCACAGACCAGCAAGGTCAAAATCGCCGGATCCGCGTGTTCCAATGCTAACAATAGAGCTTTGAGCTCAGCCAGCTGTGCCGTGCAATCTCCCATGGGTTTAGTATAAGTATGTCGGGGGCAAAACACGTCCCCCTCCATAGTGCCGCTCACTACCGCACATGCAGCAGAATACTGTTGTTTAGTCCCAACCGCTGGTTGCGCAGAGCCATCGGTATACATGACCACCTGATATTGATCAATAGGCAACGTACCAGCAGGAACTGGGTACTCATTTCATATTGAAGAAATTCTTGAGTCTGCAGTTTAGGGTCAAATATGTAATCTACATCAGTGGCTGTCAAAGACGTAGCCCATTGTATCCATCGTGGGTGTAAAGCTTTCGAATTAGGAACACTCACTTTTGTAACTGCCTCTAAGGCCGGAATCGGGGAAACGACAATGATGCGTTGGCCCTGGGCAAGCGGTCTTTCTTTAATCACAGCCATCTGTACTGCAGTGAGTATTTTCTCAGTCTGTGCAAATCGTTATTCTGCAGCAGAATACAAGTGAGACTTGTATGCAATCGGGACTGTCTCACCCTCATTAAAGGTGACATACGTAAACCCAACAGCCCCAGGTATCACCCTGATGACTAAATGTGTCTTATTGTCCCGTGTGTGTAAGTGTTTAACTGCTAAGAGATCAGTCTGTAACTCTCGTAGTATGTGTGTATGTTCAATCGTCCAAAATCTACTCGAAAAATTCGGGCGAATCAATTCGTATAAGGGTTGTATACGCGTAGCATAATCAGGAATGTAAGTTCTGCCAAAATTCAGAAACCCCAACAATGACTGGAGTTTCCGAACAGTATTAGGAGGCTGCAATAAAGCACATTTCTCCAAAAAATGCGGCGCTAAGCTCTTGCCCTCACTCGACAACTCATATCCCAGGAAAATGACGCTGAGGAAGGCAATCTTTGATTTCTTAAAATTAAACTTATAGCCAATATCAGCAAACCCCACAACAATGCGCGATACACGCCTTAGATGTTGCAGAATCTCGTCGTCTGTCAGATATATGTCATCAACATATGATAACGCTTCAGGGTCCAACTCGTGCAGCATTTCAGTCACACGAGCCGAAAACAGTCCTGGGCTATTCTTATACCCCTGAGGCAAACGACAAAACTTTTTCTGAGAGCCAAACGCACTGAAACTGGTATAGTCCCGACTTTCGGGTGCTATATTTTGGCAGAAAAATCAATTCGAGATATCTAACGTTGTTTTGTATTTCTTACGTACGATATTATTCATAAGCCCTGCGCTATGTGAATTCTGTATTGCATATGTGCATGTATGACTATTCAAATGTCTGTAATCCACCACTATCCTATATGAATGGTCCTGTTTAGCAACCGGAAATAAGGGATTATTCATCGGCGAGACACAGGGCTCAATTACACCCTGGTACTCCAACTGTGTAAGAATTTTCCTAACCGATGCCCTTGCTTCAAATTTGATAGGATACTGCGGCTGTGGCTGAGGTTCGCCCTTTATTGGAATTACATGATAAGGTGACTGTCTAACCCAACCCACGTTATTTCTATATAGGGCGGGAGCCTGTGCTAGAGCCCATGTTTTACTATAGGACTCCGCTAGTTCTCTCGGAACAAGTGGTGAGAAGGAAGGCGTAATAACCTCCTCCCCAACCGGACAGTCACGAACAAAGTCAGGTGGCCAATCTTGTTCGGCCAGCAGAACATCATATGATTTTACCACATGGTCCCAAAAGATGGCTTGTACAATGCGGTCAATATCCCCTTCTAATCGCAGAGTCACTTGATGTACTCTATCAGGATCAGAGACTCGCATATCCGCCGTTTCGACTTGTATGAAGTCATCAGTTGCTTTCACCTCCAGATTCTCTAGAAGAATCCGTCAAACTATTGTGACCTCTGCCGCGCTGTCTAACAGTGCTAACGCCCATGTCTTGTTCGTCAAGAGAACTCTCTTCTTGAGCGGCATGTCTAACTAAGACTGCTGCCACTTTCTTCTTTTTAAATTGCTGTTTTTGTTGCAGCGGTTTCTCTTCTTGTTTAATAGAAACCTCCGCCGAGCGTTGTGAATCCTGTCTCAGTTTCACGTACTCCGTCCTCCGCTCTGACCGCCCACCTCTCTCACTTCTCTTCTCCGAGGAGTCCTGAAAGGAACGAGATTGGCGTGTATCAGTATATTGATATCTATCAGGCATCTTCAAAGTATCCCTATTCCTGAGATTATACCTATTCTGCGGGGTCTCCGGTTGCGGAGACTGCCCCCCATCTTTTTTAGGTATTTGCTGTTTCTTTTCCCAGCGCTTTTTAGTACCCTCAGGTTGCTGCTGTTTAGCATTATCTTTACTATTTTTACCCTGTAATTGGGGTTTTTGTGGTCTAGCCCCTAGGCTATCTCGACCAACACTAGAATAGGTTTCTGCTATTATTCTCGGAAGTTCCCGCTCCTGATCAATCTGCGGAACGTCCCGAAGACGCATTCGCACTGATAGTGCTACTGCCTCTCCCTTGAGATTACTCAAAATAATAGAAGAAACTGCGGCAAAATTGCCCATCAACTGCATGCCCAAATCTAAGGCAGGGGCAGCCCCATATTCATCTTGAATTTGTTTAAGCACTTCCGGTAAATTAGCTAATGTCGGTGTACCGTGTGCCGTAGTGTAGAGCGCGGCAAACACCGTGCCCCAGGTATTACAAAGGTCCACCGGAGGAACCATCCCATACGGCAAACACATCGTCAATATTCTATGTTTATCCTGAGGTCCCGTATGGGGAAATACCGCTTCCAGCTTATTAATTTTCTGCGCCAGCCAAAATGGAGTTTCCTCATGTTTAGCCGGTACCTTACCCATAACTGAGTGTACAGTGGCCGGATTGATACCCAGAACCACTGCCTGTGGGTGCGCCGGAGCAGCACGCGCTGCGTTTGTATTTAGTGTCTGCATGACAAACTGAACTAACCGTCTATATGTAGACGTTAAGTCTGTATATAAACTACGAGCTTCAACCACTGTCAATTGAGCAGCCACAGGATGAGGTGTATATGTAGCCAATAAAGGCCAGGTAGGACCATCATTACTCAGCGGACCTAACCTAACTTGTGCTACTGTGTGTGGGAGGGCGCCATCAAGCCAATTATGGTGTTCTTGATAAGATAAAGGTATCTCTAAGTATGCGTAAGCCCTGTACTGTCCAGGGACATTCGCAACAGTGTATTCGTGAAAAGTATTTGTACCCCCATCAACTGCTGGAAATACGACCCAAGAATAAAAAAGTTCTGTTCTATAGGCTGCATGGGCGTCCACCACAAAAGTGACCGGACCCCCCTGGACCGTCAGTCCATGTGCTATCAGATGGCCTGTGAGCGGGTGACACATATTGATTGCTATATTCACTACACTAGGATTCGCCATTTGTAAAAAATAGCTCTAGGTCAGAGAAGGCACACCAATATCGGGGTTTTTCTTTTCAAGTTCAAGCTTGAACAACCAACCACTAAGCAATAGGATGCACCTATCCCGTGGTGGCGGAAACCCTCATCCCCGAGGAGTCAAAATATATATGAGACCGAGAGAGTCAGTCGGACCTAACTATTAGAGCCAGACCAATCGTTGGCGGCGCCATGTCGCGTGGGCTCTCATTATCCTAAATGAGACTACTGGATTTCTAGGCAGCAGGATCGATAACAGTGTGAGGGACTGAGTCTGACCCACGTGTAAGGAACTCTGTCACCCTAAATCCGATTTTTGCTCCGGCTAACTAACAGTGCCTCATTTCTCCCACGGGGAAGAGATGATTGGGCAGCCGAGCGCATGACATTTTGGAACTTCTCAGGGAAGTCGTGGTCACTCAGATCCAAACCAACTCTCTCATTTACAATATGATCTCATATATAAATGACAAAGACAGTATAAGTTTTATATAATGTTTTAATAAAACGACTGTATTTTAGATATTAAGGCGTGAGCCGCAATAACCAGAACAATACAACACAGTAGGATTGAAATAGTTACCAGGAGAGTAAAACATAAGAACAAAGCTATCATAGTGCCTAACAGTTTCTACTCTCCCACTGCTTGTTCTATTTAGAGCACAGCATGTTAAGCTTCTAGCTTGCCTTTCAAAATCACTGGGGAGACATCAGCCCTCATACCTGAGCAAAGGCCTGTGATCTTGGTTCAGCATCTGCAACGAGGCAGTCAGCGTCTAGTTGTGGTTCCCTGGTCGGAATCTCCCTCTTGCGTGTATTGGGACAAGGAAGTGATTTTATAACTAACATGTCAGTGTGATCACAAAATGTCCCTACGCAGGAATGCCAAGTCTAAACTCCTACCATATACATATATATATAATTGTTCACCCTGATAATTTCTCTAGATAGGAACAGTGTACTCTGATTTTCACAACGTTATATTGGGAGTTGGTACACTGGACCTGTAATCTCCCGGTCCCTCTTCTATTAATCCGTAAACTCCTACCACGTCTATCGGCAATGTACCAGACTGTATCCTTGACTGAAGCACAGAGTGAATGTGTTATGGAGAACTCCAGTGCTGAAGTAGGCAAAACAGTGTGATATGAATAAAAAACAAAACCGTAGAACTGGCTATTTGAAAAATAACAGTACGAAGCCTAATAAAAAGCATATAGGCCAAAGTGCACAGAGGCTCTAAGCTGCCAGCAAATGAATAAAACACATCCAGGGCAAAGTGAACAAAGGCCTAAAGCCTGAAGCTAACGCGCAAAGAAAACGTAAAACCAACCACACTACAACACATGCCAGATAAAACCCCAGTAGTCAAAACAGAATGTGCAGACCGGTGCAGCTGCAACAGACAAGGAGGAAACCTAGACAGTGTGCCCCCACTAAGCCAGGAGGAAGATGTGACTGTTGTGGGAGGGAAGAACACAACCCAAGAGACTATCCGGCTCAAGGGAGGACATGCTCCAACTGTGGCAAACTGAATTATTTTGCAACTGTCTGCAAAGGAGGAGTGAGTGGAAGAGGAGTGAGAGGGAGGCGCCCACCCACCAAGGCTGTCAAACAGCTATCGCTAGAGGTGCATGCTATCCAGCGTCACGCTATACACTAGAAGATCCTTACCTGAAGAAGAATCATTCTTCATATTGTTCACAAACGATTTAATAAACACCGGCGGCTTCAGCTCACATGCATGATCAAAGTAGCAGGATCTCCTGTCAAGACTCTCATAGACACAAGATCCTCAGTGAATGTGATGGGCCTGCAACAATATTGCCACCTCCAGCCCCGTCCATCATTAACTCCATCGAATACCAAAATATTCACTTATGGAAGTCGCACGCTACTGCCTCTAAAAGGACATATGGCAGTGACGGTGCAGGCGGAGGGCCGAACAATCGACACCACATTCCATGTAGTCGACAGGGAGGCGGACACCCTCCTTGGCAGTCAAGCGGGAGAGGAATTGGGTCTGGTCATGTTCACAAAAAGCATAAGGATGTGGCAAATAGATAAGCTGCTAAGGAAATTCCCAGAACTATTCACAGGCCTTGGGTGTCTCAAAGCACCTCCAATCAAGTTGAATATCAACAAGGCTGTGAAGCTGGTTGACCTACGAAACCGGCAGATACCATCTAAGGCCGTTAGTAGAACAAGAGCTGACTAGCCTGGAAGAGCAAGGAGTCATAGAAAAAGTGTCTGGCCCCACCCCCTGGGTGTCGCCCATGGTGATCGCGGAGAAGCCAAAGCAGTTTGGAAAAATTCGCTCTGCATTTACATGCGACTTCCCAAGCAAGCCATTAGGAGAGAGAGGCACATCACTCCTACCTAGACAACATCATTGCAGATCTGAATGGATTCAAGTGGCTCTCCAAATTAGACTAGAACACAGGATATCACCAACTAAGACTAGCGGAGGGGAGCAGATACATCACTACATTCTCAACGCACCTCGGGTTCAGAAGTTACAAATGCCTGAGCTTCAGCATATCGTAAGCGGCAGAAGTATTCCAGGGAGCCATTCGACCGACTTTATCTGGACTGCAAGGCATAATGAATGTTAGTGGCGACATACTAATCTATTCTGCTACGGCAGAGGACCACCATCGGCACATGAAGGATACCCTCCAGCGACTGTCGGAGCAGGGGCTCACCCTCCATAGAGACAAGTGCATTTTTTTTTCAAACATCAATTGAGTTCTTCGGGTACGTGTTTAACCAAGAAGGTATCCAAATGGACCCACGAAAGTCCAGTGACATTAAGAAAGCTCCTGCCCGAAAACTGTGACTGAAGTACAGTGTTTTCTGGGAATGGTGACATACTGTGGCAGATTCATCCCAAAGCTGGCCACACTGTCAGTGCCACTCCGAGCCCTCACAAAAACTGATGCACCGTGGGTACTGGAGAGCCGGGAGGAAGAAGTGTTCAAAGCGCTCAAGAGAGCTCTTCTGTGTGAGACTACCATGTGCTACTTCAACCCCTCGAAGAAGACCAAGCTTGTGGTTGATGCAAGCCCGTTAGGCCTCGGTGCAGTACTGGCCCAAGAAAGTGAGCTGGGCCATTGGGCCCCACTAGCCTATGCCAGCAAGGTCTTAACCTCGACCGAACAGCGCTACTCTCAAACTTAAAGGGAGGCCCTGGCCATTAAGTGGGCATGTGGTCACTTCCGCCTTTACCTAGAAGGAAGACCATTTCGGGTGGCCACCAACCATCAACTGATTGTCCCTCTATTCAAGGGGAGCACACCACACCTGCTTCTACAAATTGAAAGATGGGCAATTCAGCTCCAGAACTATTGCATGGATGTGGTAAACCAAAATGGAGCCAAAAACCCTGTGGACTTCCTATCAAGACACCATGCGGAATAGATTCAGGCCACCAGTAAAGACGAAGAGGACACTGAGGCACACGTGCAAATGCTAGCTCTGGGTACTTGTCCTAAGGCGCTCAGCACAAAAGAAATTTCAGAAGCTGTCCTGGAAGATGAGGTGTTGCTGCAAGTGAAACAAGTGTTGAAAGGCTGTTCCTAGCCCAACTTTCTCCAAAACACAGGCAACTGGACCATGGCTGAGCGAGAACGACTGACAAAACTATGGAGAGTCTGGAATGAACAAGCTCAACGTCTGATGGCCTTCTTTTCTAGGGACACCGACTAGTAATTCCACTGCAGCTACAAGACAGTGTGATCCTGCTAGCACACAGAGGACAACAAAGGATGAAAAAGATGAAGGTGCGGTTCCCTGGCCTTGAAGAGGGAGTGGACAAATGTGTGCGACAATGCCCAGCCTGTCAGCTAACGACCATCCCTGATGTATCGGCACCAATGATTACAGAAGAAGCCTCTATGACCCCGTGGTCGCAAGTCAGCTTAGACTTTGGAATTTTTCCTGACGGCCGGGTCACCTTAGCTCTCAAAGATGGGCACTCTAAATATCCAGTTGTGGAGGTCATTGCATCTACAGTCTTCGCACATGTGGGTCCAATCCTGGAGAAAATATTTGCCATGTTTAGACTCTCCGAACAGATCAAAACAGATAATGGACCTCTGTTCCAAAGAGATAAATTTCAAGAGGTGATGAGGCACTTAGGCGTCAGACATTGAAAAATCGTGCCGGAATAACCTCAAGCAAATGGAGAGGTTGAGCGGTTTATACACATGCTCAATAAGACTCTCAGGATTGCCACCTTAGAAACCAGTGACCCTGAGCTCAGCCTTCATCAATTCTTATGGGAGTACAGAGGAACCCCTTGTTCACTAATGCTTGCTGGACAGAGGCGAGACACTATCCCCAAAGCCCCAGGATGGCGGCCAACCCCCTATCACCTGGAGCAAACACAAACCAGGAGGACGGAAGTGAATGATAAGGCAAGTAAAAGAAGACATGCCATGGTAAGGGACATCTGAGTCGGCGACCGGGTGATCATCAAGGACCGGAAACCCTGGTGGAAATTCCACTCACCTTATGAGCCAGAGTCATGGACAGTGACTGGGGTGTCTGGAACCATGGTAACAGCAGAAAGAGGGAGAGAGCGGGTAACACGAAATGTCTCATGGTTTCAGAAGGCAACCTTTGTAGAACCTCCTGAGGATAAGGAAACAGATAACCAATTCCCAGACTGTTCCGCTATTAAGGGTCCGTAACGTGATTATGAACACGAGTTTCCACCAGCAACTGGACCGATCTTTCTGAGACAACCGGTGACTAGCGATCCAACTAGTTAAGGCGGTGAGAACAGATCCCAGCCTCTGAGGTAATACTTGAGACCCAATCCCCCACCCAGACAAAGACTGAAAGACTTTGTTAGTGCATTAATGAGGTAAATGTTTTGATCCAGTTGGAGAGGGATGTCATGTTATGTTACAGACTAGTGGTGTGCTGCCTGGCCACCTGGGGACCTGCCCCGGAAGGTGGGGACTGGTTAAGGGCAATTGGAAGATATAACAAAAACAGGAGGGAGGAATCTTCCAACTCCAATAGAGCCAGGATACGGTGTGTGTGTTTTATTGGAGGGCACGCAATGAACGCATACAAGCACCCACGTCCAACATAACACCCCCACTGCAAAATACAGGGAGGGCCCCCCAATGCACTAGGCCTAGTCAGCAGATCTTAGGCAGGGGCCTGCTGCCTGTGTACAGTGCGGAGCTCGGGGACCCCCTCACCACGGGGGCTGTGGGGACAATTGTTACACCACTGGAGTCTGACCGTGAGTGGCAGCTAACCTCCGAAGCAAGGGCACAAGCTTTGCCTACCCTGTGATAGGGTCTACATACCTCTTTCAGTATAAGTTGTTTACTACAGCATAACTGGGATCATTCTTTCCCCGCAGGTGCATGTTATGCTGTTGTGCTCACAATCTATCTTCAAGATAGAGATAGGCGAGTTAACAAATTAACAGGGAGAGCCGAGCCAGAGCCAGGCCAAGAGCTCATGCACGAGCCGAGTCCTGAAAGGATTGGCATGTAAATCGCACAAAAAACATGATGTGAAAAAATAATTTTGGGCTTAATTTAGAGTGTGATGGATGGGTACTCCGTCACAAACCTGATGGATAGCCATTCCTCGATATTACAATTCCCCTAGGATATAATGGGATCGTAATACGGCAAACGGGATATCCGTCATATTTGTGATAGAGTAATCCCATCCACCAAACCCTAAATCAGGCCTAAAGTCTTTTCAGAGTTACAAAAAGTGTATTTCTGTAAAATGAACGAGTTTCACCTTAGTACATCAGATTATATCAGTGCATTGATTAGGATTTATTTAAAGTGAACGCTTTTAAACATCAAACTAGAAACCTTCCTGCACCTCCCCTGCCTAACAACAATGCTATTAGGAAACTAAGACACACGGCAGTCGTCATGTGCACATTATATGTGGCCTAGGTTCTTATTATGTGTGGAACAACATTATTGGCTATTAAATCAAATACAAGATGTTTTTCAACATCACACACCCTGACCACACATATTTTCAGGTGCTCTTATAGTTGAGAACAAAATAAAGGGGTTTGTTGAAATAAAATTAATAGGATTATACAATTTAGTCAGATGTGGCAGCTAGGATTGATCCCAGTTTGTCTGGTTTTAGATTATCCAACTCAACCACTGGATTACTATGGGGGTCATTCTGACCCCGGCGGGAACTGCCATTTGTACGCACCGCGGTCAAAAGACCGCTGGTGCTATTCCAACTTTCCCGCTGGGCCGGCGGGCGCTACCCAAGGTAGCGCCCACCGGCCCAGCGGGAAAGAGGCCTGCAACACTGAAGCCGGCTCCGAATGGAGCCGGCGGTGTTGCAGGTGTGCGACGGGTGCAGTTGCACCCGTCGCGCTTTTCACTGTCTGCTAGGCAGACAGTCAAAAGCAGGCTGGGGCCCTGTTATGTGGCAGGGGCCCCTAGACACCTGTTCCCGCCATCCTGTTCCTGGCAGTAAAAACCGCCAGAAACAGGCTGGCGGGAAGGGGGTCAGAATCCCCATGGCGGCGCTGCTTGCAGCGCCGCCCTGGTGGATTTGGGCAACTGGGGGAAATCCGGCGGGAAACCGCTGGACCCGGTTTTCTGACCGCGGCTTTACCGCCGCGGTCAGAATGGCCCAGGAAGCACCGCCAGCCTGTTGGTAGTGCTTCCGTCATCCCCGGCCCTGGCGGTCTTTGACCGCCAGGGTCGGAATGAGGGCCTATCTCTTTTCAACATAAAACGCCTTTACTTTGTTTTTAATTCTTTGTGCATGAGGGCAAAGCGTGGATGGCAGGCTGAAACCACATGAAAGCTCAGCTCCTTTTGGGCTTGAGGGTCCAAGAGGACCTCTAGCTGAGCCAGAGGCAAGCTTCTGCTTAGAGCCTGGCTCAAGGCTTCAGAGGCTCACCCACCTCTACTTCAAGACCTGTTCAGAATGAGTGGTGTCCTTTATGACAGATTGAATGTTATACAACTTAGTGGTGTCATGCAGCCCGGTTCATGACATTCCAGCTTCATTTGAAAGAACTTCCTTTTGCCAATTTTGGGTTTAAACAAGTATGGCTGCCTTAATGCTCCAGTCTTGTGATCTAGCCAACGCCAGTTGGGATGCCTGGTTGGTTACTTGTCAGTACACACCAAATTGATCATTTCTCTTATCTTTTTCTTTTCATTGTAGAAATCTCTGGAAAACTTCCTGCCAGCTGTAGTTGACTTGGAGCTATATACTTTGAACAAAGGAAGGCCATGTCTTCCAGGAATGGTACTCTACGGGCAGTGGCCATCTGAAAATAGAACCTTCTACTTGCCTTAACTTCAACCAGAAGATCTAAAGCACCACTGGCTACCAGGAGCATGACACTCCATATTGGTACTTGAGCCAAGTCTGAAAGAAAATCTAGAACAATAGAGAACCCCTGCTTCTGTCTGATCCTGGTAAATGAGTAGCTGAATTGCCCCAAGGTAGGGAAGCACAAGGCACAGCTGAATGAGACCGGGCTATACAACAAATCAAGAAGAAAGCCTGTTTATTGAAGCATTAGGATCCATTGTCCTTCTGACCAGGACCAAATCTTAGAAGCTTCAGAAAGAAAAGCAACATCTGTATCACTATATGTTGTGAACTTGTCTGGAACACCAAATAACTGCGCCTTGTGATGACAGTACACTATCATAAATCCAGTACTGAGCATGAGCATGTGACCCACTGGTTCAAAGGGATTGTTCCAGGAAGACATTTCAGAAGCTATCTTCGATTTTGTGGAAACCTTTATCAATCTTTTCTGGAACAGAATTTATGGTTTTGAAGTTATCAGATTTGGAGATCCATTGAATCTAATAATAGATTTGTGTGCCACTGTATCCCTTGATTGTGCTAACTAGTCCAGCAGATGTTTCAAGATGTGTTTGCCAGGACCATTGGAAATTCTGAGCCCTAATAGCCCTTATTGAGATGTAGGTCAAGTAGGAGCTCTGTCCCATTTCCTGGCATTCTCCTGGAATCCTAAATTAACTTTGCACCAATTGCAGCCATATGTGGTCCTATAATAGAGACTCTTAACTCTTTCACCCAGGTTTAGCACTGAAGCATGAATGACATGATGTAACAAACACCCAAAAACTAGAAAAACCTCATGATTCTACTCTTGCGAACCATTAACACTTTTTTTAGTTTGTACATGCCCAATTCACTTCAGAGAGGGGGATTTGTTTGGCACCTCGGTTTTAGATCGGGCTTACTAAGCTATCATCCTGCAGATAAACTAGTACATGGGACAGATGGAGCACAACTCTTGAAGCTATTGTGTAGGATTTTGACTAACACAAAATCTCAAATGAGTGGAGCATGGAATCAAATGGTATTGACAGCCCCGGGAGACTGACATGGCTTTGTTAACCCTCCTATAGGAAAACATTACCCACAGCACCTTGTAAACAGAATTAACGTGCCTTAATCCATAAACTATAATTTAGAGTCATAACTCAAGGTTTTCCTTGCTGTGGCATTCTTCAACTGTAAAGCATTTTCCCATATGTAAATAAAAACCTAGGGCACCTGTAGACTTCACCTGGCTGGCCATTGTATTGGCTAGATTTGGCACAGGCACTTATTTTTTTTTCACTCCAGCTAGCCCACCAAATCTAAAGTTGTAGGCCTCATTGTTGGACATTTTTCCACTGACACATCTCCTGTGGTAATGGTGAGAGTGGTTTCATGGGAAAAGAAGAAATTGTAGGAGGATCTCCATGCCACAGCGGCATGTTGATCTGTCATCACTTACAATATTATTTCCAAATACAGGCCCTCAAACTCTATAATTAGTTCTCACTTGAAAACCATGCCTAACTTCCAAGCGAACACAGGTAGTGTGATTCCTCAACACGTACTTAAAGCCAAGATGGGCTCCTTCTTCTAATCATCCAAAGAGCACACAACCAGTCTACAGTTCATGATCTGAAAGGTGCATATCGTAAACTTGCCCTGTTGTTTGACGTATGAGGTATTTTTCATTTTACATTTACAACGGGTTGGACATTGGGTCTCTAGTTAGTAGAGATGTGCACCCTCTCCAAATAGGGACCACAATCCTAGTCAGGGCAAGCCTCAACACAACTTAAATTATCCTGTGCTCACCCTCCGGTAGCTTGGCACAGAGCAGGCAGGTTTAACTTAGAAGGCAATGCATAAATTATGTGTGCAAAAACTTATAAAGTAACACAGTGAAAACACCACAAACATACTCCACACCAGTGTAGAAAAATAGATACTATTTATCTGAATCAAATAAGACCAAAGTATCAAGAATCTAATATACACAAATAAAGTTATGAATTTTATAAGGTTAAATCCTATTATAGCACTTGGAAACACAATACCTGCAACTGTGGCTGTTACAATGTCTTGACGGAGTTGTTCCCAACAGTCTGACACCACTCCCAAGGGAGTGAGGGCCAGTCACAGAGTCGCATGGACCCCATACACAGTACCTTTGGAAAATGAGGAAACAAAGATGTTGCACAGAGTCGAGGAGATGAGGCATCGCTGGAGCTGGTGCGTTGCTTCCTTACTGCAGCCCACGAGCTGAGGTGTTGGGTCCTTACTGCCAGCTAGGGCAGGTGATGCATCGGTTTTGTCTGGTTGCAAGGGTGATGATGCTGTATCGGTGGCAAAGCGTTGGTTCCTTATGACTCGGCAGGGTCAATGACTCCAGCAGGTCAAGACGTGGAGTGTCGACTTTGCAGTGTCCCGATCACACCACGGGACTTCAGTGGCATCGCTGTGACGTCGGGCTTGCATTGTAGGTCATGGTCGTTGCACTCAGCAAGGACCACTGAGCCGGAGCAGTCAGAGGCACGGCATCGGACAGCAGCACCGGTTCTGAAGTTGCTCTGAAGATGGTGGACTAGATAGTCGCTAGTAGATGAAGTCTTTGTTGGCCCTTAGACTTCAGAACAGGAGACAAGCACACTCCAAGCCCTTGGAGAGCACTTCTGGAGGAAGACGACGTCTTTCCAGCAGAGTCAAGTAGCTGCAGGCAGCGGGGCAACAAGCAGGAGAGTAATTCTTCCAGAAAAGCAGTCCGGGTGATTCCTTTGGACCACTCAGCAGTTCTTCTGACAGAGTCTAGGTGCAGATTCAGAAGTGTCTGAATTGGTGGAGTCACAGACCCAGTATATGTACACCCAAAAGTGCAGTAGAAGTGGAGGAAGCTTCAAAGAGTGGATTTGAAGTGCACAAGTACCCCTTTCAACCTAACCCTGTCTGTCAGGAGCCCTGTGGGGGGTTATCAGCCATTTGTGTGAGGGCAGACCACTGGCCTTTGAAGTGTAAGAGAGAGCCCCACCACCCTTCCTGCCCAGGGAAACCCATCTGTACGCAGATGAATACAGATGTAGCTCAGTGTCCTGTGTTTATGGCTGACTGGGTAGAATGCACAAGGTAAGTTGGCAGCCAGCACAGGCCAGACGTGGATTGGAGACAGGCTGTAAGACACAGATGGCAGTAAGTGCAGGGAAATGCCTACTTTCTAAAAGTGGCATTTCTGAAATAGGAATGTAGAATCCAACTTCACCCGTAAGTAGGATTTCTTACTACCATTCCAACCATACCAAATATGACAATACTATTCCTCTCAGATCAGAAAGTACCACTTAAAAGCATAGACAGGAATCTCTAATGATGGCCAATGAGAGAAGCAGTCTTCACAGTAATGAAAAACGACTTTGGGAGTTATTCAATATCAGGACATGTAAAACATATAAGTACATGTCCTGCCTTTTACTTACATAGCACCCTTCCCTATGGGTTACCTAGGGCCTACCTTTGGGGTGACGTATGTGAAAGAAAATGGGAATTTAAGGCTTGGCAAGTAATTTTAAATGCAAAGTCGAAGTGGGAGTTTAACTGCACACAGCCTAGCAATGGCAGACCTGAGACATGGTTAGGCGGCTACGTATGTTGGTGGCACCATCAGTGCTTTAGGCCCACTAGTAGCATTTAATTTACAGGTCCTGGGCACATCTAGCGCACTTTACTAGGGACATATAGGTAAATGAACTATGCCAATTGTGTATGAGCCAATTTTACCATGTTTAGGGGAGGGAGCAAAAGCACTTTAGAACTGGTCAGCAGTGGTAAAGTGCACAGAGTCCTAAAACCAGAAAAAGGAGATCAGAAAAATGGGGAAGTTAGGCAAAAAAGTTGGGGGAAGACCACCCTCAGGTCTATCAAATCTACATTTAAAATTCACCACTAGAACCACTCTCCATTGAACTGGGGACCAGTAGAGAGATCATAGAGCTCCACAAAGGAGTGGAAACAAGCAAATGTGGAGGCACTCCCATGAACACAAGAAAGTACAAAGAAAGCTATTCAACTATAACCTTGTAAATGGGTTGGATGCACTCACAAACAGGTATGCCCCTCTCGCCAGCAGCAGCAACTGCAAACCGTTTACTACAAAATGATAACTCACCATGTTTATTATCGTTTGTAGTAAAAGGGGTGGGGCATTGGGGATAACAGCACTGAGGGGGAGGGCTCAGCACTCCCCTTCATTGCACATGTATGGTCGGTCAGCCGTCTCGGGCCAGCCAAACACACATGCGCACTGTGTTCTCTCGCCGGGCTGGAGAGAGCAGGCACAGGCTCCCAGTCTGCCTGGGCACTCCCAGCCAATCCTAACACTGCTCTGAGCAGCATCAGGATTGGCCGCAGAGCAGGCTGGGAGCCTGTTCCTGCAGCAGAGGAGCGCCATGGTGTTGGCGGCAGCGGTGGTGGTGGTGACAATCAAGGTAAGTGTTTTTATTTATAATCCCCCTTCTTGTCCCCATCCCTGGGCATTGCCCGCCCCTGAAAAGTACCATGAGCCGCTCCTGCTCACAAATACACATAAATCAAATTAAATTAACGGCCTAGAACCTAACTCTAGGAAAAGAGAGACAGCAGCTTTGAGTCAGAATTACCTAGTTAAATGCCACTTTTTCAAAGCCAATAATACCCTCCTCATGATGAACAAGTTAAAATCATATTTCCTTTTCAGAACACTGGCTACATCGACATTGAAGCCGATTTTTCAGGAGTGTGACAATGCTATACGTTGGTGCGACCAAAAAATTGTAGCAGATACTTCTCAGAGCCCTTTTAGTCAAAGAGGGGCATCAGACAATTGGGTTTATCTTCTACATTTAAATTCACCACTAGAACTACTCTCCATTGATCTGAGGACCAGTAGAGACATCACAGAGCTCCACAAAGTAGTGGAAACAAACTACTGTGGAGGCACTCCCATGAACACAGGCAAGTGCAAAGAAAGCTGTAGAGCAATAACTTTGTAAATGAGTTGAATGCCCTCACAAATACACATAAATTAAATTCAATTAAGGGCATATAACCTGGCTCTAGGAAAAGAGAGACAGCAGTTTAAGGCAGATTTACTGAGTTAGATGCTCCTTTTCAAAGCCTCTAAGACCCTTCTTAGATTTTAATATAAAAATGATGAAATAATGCCACACCCTGTATTTCTAATGCCATGGTGTGCTTCCCTGTGGGGCAATACTTCTATGCGGTATTAGTTTATCATTGCAAAACATTATGCTCGGAACGGGGATTTACCACAGAAATCTGACTTTGTACACCGATTTCAATTTATTTACGCAACATTCTGGGTCGTTTTGCCCATGCACATTTCACTTGGTTTTAACTGGAGAAATGTAACAGGATGTTACTGCAAATGGTATTTCGGCAACACGTATTATCTACATTTGGGCAGAAACAGGGGTTCCCACCAAATATAAATTACATAAAACCATGTACTGAGGCTTTAATTAGGAAGAAGAGTGTCTGCTATTATGAGTTTGTGGTACCTGGGCGTCACCAGCAAGCAGGCTGAAGCAGAATGTAGTGTTCAATTGGGTCGCGGGATAAAGCGATTTGTGGCAAGTACAAAGACTCTTAGGAACATAGCTCATCACTACTGGCAGCAAAAGCAGCTTTCTCAAGTGTTCTAGTTGGAACATATGCAACAAATAATAAATGAAAGAAGACATAATGGCGTTGGTGTGTGAGGTGTAGGGGCCAGGTAAGTTCATTGCCACCGGGAGCAAGAAAAGACATCGCCTTCTCTGCCTGGTAACACTGTTGTGGCCTTTTTTACATTTCGCGTTTTAATCTCTTCTACGTTCTCTAAAATTATTTGTTTTTTCTAGGATGGTGTTTTTAAAGGTTTTTTAAGGCAACATATTATTGATATATTGTGCACTATAAAAAGAGTCGCCTCTCTGAATCTGTGTGAATTCAGGTTGTGTGTTGGTGTTTAGAATGGGTCACAATTGAGAACTGTGCAATCAAGGCTCTAAGCAGAACGAATTTCTGACAGTGTTTGACAGTGGTTCATAAAGGGGTTCAGAATACATGCCCATTTCTTACTTGGCCTCCCTTCAGAGCTCTCAGAGCAATGGTCAGGTATGCCAGTTATAAATGTGATTCTATGTGAAAGTGTGTGAAAGAAGTTCACAGCTGTCAAAATAATGACCAGGCGAAAGTAAAAGAAAATACAATGCTTATAGGTGTATGGGAGCGCTGTGTGTGTGTGTATGTGTGTGTGTGTGTGTGTGAAGAAGATGCAAAGACGTATGTGCAGGAGAGAGTGAAAAGAGGAAAGAGATAAAGTGTGAGATATGCAGACGGAGTGCTCCAAAAAGATTTGAGGAGCAGGCGTGGCCCGTCCTTTAGGGCGGAGGGGCCACGCCCCCAGAGCTTAATTTGTAAATAAAAACGTGCTGTGCCCAAAGCCCTCCTCTTAAACACGTGGCTGCTGCATTTAAATGTGCGAGCACGGAATACTGAGGCAGCGTAATCCTGAAGCCATCTTAGGCCTCTTGAATCTATTTCCAGACACTCCCTGCTCCTTCAGCTCACTCTAGCAGCTTTCTTCTTTCTACCTTTGTGATGCTTTTTCGTTTTTCTCTTCCTCCGTCTTTCCCATAAGTGTCTTTTGCCCGCAGCAAATGCTTGAGGCAGAAGACTAAGCACTGGCCCTCAAAAATAAGTGGCTGTGCTCAGCACCTGAAACAACAAGCACAAATTAAGCACTGACGCCCCCCACCTTTTGCCCCTCATAAAGAGTGCCGGTCAGGCTGAACAAAGGTCAGCCTGACAGACACTCTTCATGTTCAGGTCAGGCTGCTAGGAGCAGACATGCGCGATTTTCGCAGACTCCTGGCTGCCTGAGCTGAAATTTGCTGGGCTGAAGAGCCTCGAGGCCCTCTCCCGGGTGACGAGGGAAGCGTCACCCATTGACTTCGACCTGGGCGCTTCAGGTTTAAGCCCTGAAGCGGCCAGGGCGAGTGTCAATCAGTGACACCTCGTCACAGAGTGGGGTGGGGTCGGCAGTCTCACTGACCCCATCCCACTCTGTGACGAAGTTGGGACTGCTGCCTTCCCTCATTGGCTGACCTAAGGTCAGCCAATGACGGAAGGCAGCAGTCCCAAACCCCCTGGGACCTTTGAGGCTGAAGGTAAGTGTGTGTGTGTGATCTTTTTAAATGAATGTTTGGTGCGTGCGTGCATGTTTGAATGCTGATGAGTGTTGTTAATGGATGTGCGTCCCTTCATGCATGTGTGTGTGAAAGAATGAGTGTGAGTTTGCTTCCCGCCCACCCCCTCCCTCCTAAAACAGCCAGCCGCCACTGCTATAGACTCCAGAAGAGAGTGACAAGAAGATGAAAACTGAAGTGATTGTGACACTCTGAAGACCAGTACAATGTCCACAGACCATAGCAATCTATCTATCTATCTATCTATCTATCTATCTATCTATCTATCTATCTATCTATCTATCTATCTATCTATCTATCTATCTATCTATCTATCTATCTATCTATCTATCTATCTATCTATCTGACTCCCTGCCTTCCTGTCTGTGCCGGGGACTGCAAAAGTACCCAATAGCTGATGTCTGTGGAGAGTATGTGGAACTTTTGCAGCGATGAGCAAATAGGAATTAGTTATTTCTGAGTAATGCGAAGCATGTTAGCGGAGGGGTGGAAGAAAATTCTGTGGTTCCACTGAACTATAACTGATATTGTTCACACTCAGACAGGTGAAGCTCAAGTGGGGGTAGGGGTCTGTGGGACTGATACTTATTTTAAAGGTTCTATGGTTCAAGGCTGGACTATGAAGGTTTAATTTTTATTTACTATTTTTTGTTTATCATCTATATTGTTACTTGTTAATGTAACAAGTGACCAACACCAGTCATACCTTATGAGAAGTTAGACGTGGGCTGTCGAATCCTTGTGATCCACGTTTGAGCTTGGAGTGTTACAGAACCCTTTCCTCCCCCACTATGTAAACGTTCTTATTGGAATTAGAACTTGCTGCAGTTTTCTACATACATACTTTAAGTGTTGGCACTGTAAAATGTAACACAGATTTAATATCTTTAAAAGATGTAATTTGACTCTAAAATTATAATAAAAGAGGTACTGGGCTTTCTCGAGTTACGACCTCTATGTCTGACTAAGGACATGAACTGCAACTCAGTGCAATGAAAACATTTAAATGAACTATCAGTTGAGTCCTGTGTGAGTTTGCTTTTGAAAATAATTGATCAACATGGAAAAATCAACTTCTTCTGCTGGAGAGATATTCTCTGGGGAACCACAAGGATCTATCCTTTCAGCAAAGCTTTGTACTGTAAATACTGAACACCTTTGGCACTTCAATCAATAACATGGAATCAATAGGCACTGACATATTGATGATACAAAGATATTACCTAGGGATGTGTGACATTTTACACATAATTACACAAAATGTTGGACAAAGCCATTAAAAATTGGACATCGTTTCATGAAGTACAGAGTAGTCATTTGGTGCTATATTCTAGCATTCATTTTAACCCCTTTGCTGACAGGCCTTTGCCCCTCAGGTGCCAGGCCTTTTTTTGTTATTTGGGGCAGTTCACGCTTAGGCCCTCATAACTTTTTGTCCACATAAGCTACCCACGGAAAATTTGTGTCCTTTTTTTCCCAACATCCTAGGGATACACTTTGTGTATTCCCCTGAAGAAGACCAAGAAATTTGCCCAAATACAGTGAAAATTTCATTTAAAAATAAATAAATATGGCAAAAAGGGCTGCAGAAGAAGGCTTGTGGTTTTTCCCGGAAAATGGCATCAACAAAGGGTTTGTGGTGCTAAAATCACCAGCTTACCAGCTTTCAGGAACAGACAGACTTGAATCAGAAAACCCAATTTTTTAACACAATTTGGGGACTTTACTGGGACATACCCCTATTTACTATTTTTTGTGCTTTCAGCTTCCTTCCAGTTAGTGACAGAAATGGCTGTGAAACCAATGCTGGATCCCAGAAAGCTAAACATTTCTACAAAGTAGACAACATTCTAAATTCAGCAAGGGGTAATTTGTGTATATCTTACAAGGTTTGCCTACAGAAAATAACAGCTGAAATAAAAAAAAAATTGAAATTGAATTGAAAAAAACAGCCATTTTTCTCAACGTTTTCCTCTGTAACTTTTTCCTGCAATGTCAGATTTTTTAATGCAATATACAGTTACGTCTGCTGGACTCTTCTGGTTGCGGGCATATATAGGGCTTGTAGGTTCATCAAGAACCCTAGGTACCCAGAGCCAATAAATGAGCTGCACCTTGCAATGGGTTTTCATTCTATACCAGGTATACAGCAATTCATTTGATGAAATATAAAGAGTGAGAAATAGGTATCAAGAAAGCCTTTGTATTTCCAAAATGGGCACAAGATAAGGTCTTGAGAAGCAATGGTTATTTGTACATCTCTGAATTCCGAGGTGCCCATACTAGCATGTGAATTGCAGGGCATTTCTCAAATAGACTTCTTTTTTACACAATGTCATGTAGAGAAAGACAAGGGGCAATAACACTTGTTTTGCTATTCTGTGTTCCCCCAAGTCTCCCGATAAAAATGGTACCTCAGTTGCGTGGGTAGGCCTAATGCACGTGACAGGAAACACAACATGGACAGATCACATTTTTACATTGAAATCTGATGTGTTTTTTGCAAAGTGCCTAGCTGTAGATTTTGGCCTCTAGCTTATCCGGCACCTAAGGAAACCTACCAAACCCACGCATTTTTGAAAACAGGATACCCATGGGAATCCAAGATGTGGTGACTTGTGGGGCTCTCACCAGGTTCTGTTACCCAGAATCCTTTGCAAACCTCAAAATGTGACTAAAAAACACCTTTTCATGATATTTCGGTGACAGAAAGTTCTGGAATCTGAGAGGAGCCACAAATTTCCTTCCACCTAGCATTTCCCCAAGTCTCTGATAAAAATGGTACCTCACTTGTGTGGGTAGGCCTAGCGCCCGCGACAGGAAATGCCCCAAAACACAACATGGACACATCAAAATTATCAAATACAAAACTACCTGTTTTGCTGGGGGGGCACCTGCGTTTTTGGTCCTGGGCTCAGCAGCTATCTAGGGAAACCTACCAAACCTAGACATTTCTGAAAACTAGACACAAGAGGAAGTCCAGAGAGGTGTGACTTGCATGGATCCCCCAATGTTTTCTTACCCAGAATCCTCAGTAAACCTCAAATTTTGCTAAAAAACAATCACATTTTTCCCACATTTCTGTGTGGGATCACCGCACCAAGACAAATTATCTACCACCCAACGTTCTCCTCAGTCTCCTGGTTAAAATTATACCTCACTTGTGTAGGTGGGCCAAGTGTCTGTGACAGGGAACAGCCAAAACATGTTGAAATTGAGTGAGAACCAAAGCGGGTCCAAAAGGGCAGTTTGGAAAAATATAGTTTTAGGCTGACAAGTGCAGCAGAATTTTTATCGGTATAGATAAGACAATGCTGGGTGGTAGGAATTTTGTGGATTTCTGCAGATTCCGGAAGGTTCCATCACAAAAATGTGGGACAAATGTGTGATTTACAAAAAAGCCGGAGGTTTGCAGTGCATTGTGGGTAAGAAAATGGTGTGGCGTGCATGTGAAGCACACCACCTTGGAATCACTAAGATGTTTAGTTTTCAGATGTGTCCAGGATTTGTGGATTTTTCTACATGTCGGTGTCCCAAAGTCCAAAAAGTGCAGCCCTCATCATTTCAAGTCGGCCGATTTTGAGAGTTAGCCAAGCTCTCATGGCCCAAATGTAAAACCAAAACCCAAAATAATCAAATGTCCTCTTGCTTGCCATGGGAAAAGATGTTTTAGTGTGCGGGGGGGAGAGCTGAAAGACTGTCACCCCCTTCAGTTGGTGTGGGGGGGCGTAACCAGGCCCATACTGGTTGGTAGCCACCACCCCACTATTTTATATATTTTTTTAATTCCCTGGCATCCAGTATGCTTTCTACCCCCCAGGGAGTGGATCTGGGGTAATTTCCCCATCTGCCCACCGGTGGACAGAACAACTTTGGCCCCATTTATTTGTGGTGGGGGTATGGCCATACCCCACCCTCTTATTTTGGAAAAAAATCTTCCCTGGTCTCTGGTGGGCTTTCTGCCCCCCATCGGGGCAGATGTGCCTTCCAAAAATAGGCTGATCTGCCCGGGCCAACATTAATGTGCCCCAGATCCACGCTGGTGGGGGCAGGCCCTGTTGAGGCCAGCGCGCGATCGCACGCTGACACCATCAGACGCCACAGGAGGGTGAGGGGGTGGAGGTGGAAGGAGAAGCGATTCCCCTTCCATCCCTGCCCAGGGGAGGGGGATGCCAGGCCCCCAGGGGGAGCGCTAGCGCTTCCCCCGTGGGCCCTTAGCTCGACATAACGGTTACTTCCTGAGAACCCAAGCTGTGCTGCCCAGGATGTAACCGTTACGTCCAGGGCACCTGAGGGCTTAAAGTAAAGACACATTCTGGTTGTTCCTAGCCACTTGGGCTAAATCTTTGCTACAAATGCAGCACAACAACATGATGTGGCAAAGTAGCGTAATTTCAGGAATTTTGCATTACAACACAAAATTATTGAAATTGATCATGCTGAAGTAACAGCAATTTTGCCCAGGCCTAGTTAAATGAAAGATCCATGGATTCGCAAATCCACACAGGATTGGAATACCCAATAAAAAAAAAAAAGGCACACTATTGAACAAGAGAGCTTATCCTCCAGTCCTGTATGTTGATTTGGGATTCCAGCATCAGATTTGAGAATCCACTGTGTTCTGATTGGCTGATCATTACAGAAACATTTCAAGGTATTTTTGCACCACAAGATTCATGGTTCTCATGCTAGATTTGCAAAATCAGTAAACAAGTGAGGGGAAATTTATAGTGGTGCCCTGGCCAGCACCCACATGTGGGTGTTGGGTACATGGGGCTGGTTGGGAGAAGAGGTGGTTCCTCCGCAATGACGGAGGAGCATCACCAAACTGGCTAAGAGCCAGCAGCAGAAAAATAAAACAATACTTGAATATGGTTTTATTTTTCTGCTGCTGGATCGGCCAGCATGGAAAGGGAGGGGTGGAGCTGGGCTGGGAAGAAGAATTGTGTTCACTAAGGTTGCATGTGTGTTTGGATGGCCTAAGACGGCTGTCCAAACACACATTTGCACTTAGGTTTCTTCAACCTAGAGAAACTGCACATGCCCCAGGGTTGTGTCTGATCATCAGTCCGAGCACCTCAGACCAATCCTGATGCTGCTTTCATGCAGCTTGAGCATGAACAGCAGCTCCAGGATTGATGGGGAGCCTGTTCAGGTGTCTCTGAACACCAAAACAGGAAAGGAGGATGAGCAAGGCGGCAGAAGAGGACAGCGGCGATGACGAACAGTAAGACTTTTTTTTTTTTACATTTATTCCCCCCTGTCTCAGTCGTTCCCCCACCCCTCCCGTTGATGTTTGCGGCAGCCACTGCTAGTTGGGAGCAGGACCCAGTTGCAGTACAGTCCTTGCTGACAACCCCCGCTGCGCATTGCCAAAGTGTTGGTTGTTGGCCCTGGCCAGAGGCCTGGCCCTGTGATCAAATAATGCTACCTGTTTAAATATTGGTAAATAGAGTCTGATATGCATGTTGTGCTCAACTGTTTTGATACAAGAGTAATCTAGTTTTGTAGTTGATCCTATCAGTGTTTCTATAAAAGAATTGTAATTACCGTGTTGAGAGATTTAAAATTCCTTCAGTCATTTGAAACCTGGTGAGAAAGGGTTCCAGAGTTTCAAAAGCGTCTATAGCCCCTTTATTACTTCAGAGAAAAAAAGACCAGACAACAAATTTTGTTTTACTCCAAACTACTTTTTCAAACTTTTTATCAAGGCATCTCAAAATACAGGTAAGCATGGTATGAAGGTTAAAGTCATCAATTAAAAAAATTGCCAAAAATATCAGGTCAATATGTCTTTAATCTAGGAGAAGTACAGAAGAGATGTAACAAAATGCCTTATCCTTACAATATGCCCAGGAGAGGTCTTTGTCTCTAAGGCCTCAATGTAATGGTGTACAATAGGTTTTGAAAATTTATTGCTTTCTTAAGTTCAAACCTATGTCAAGAATATAACAAGTACACATATTAAATTGACCTACAACTGTGCCAGGCTAATATGTTTTATGGTGATCTTCAAATGTTGGCAGCTGGCTCAATAATTCACGGAAATAAGACTATGTAAAACACTCCAAAGATAATTTACACATTCGGGATGAATGCATGAACATTACTAAAGATAGCTATCATGTAACACATTGAGGGTTCCCCTCCAGCTCAGTCAAGCCGAATAAAGACAGCAATTTATGAAATGGTATATGCTGATTTTCAAAAATATTATTTATTTTAAATATAAAGATCCTAGGAAATGTGTGGCAGAACTGTTGATCCTGATATCAATGGACTTTTCCAGGAACAGCAGTCCTAATGCTATGAACTCTCACATTATGAATGGGACATCAGACATATCATGCAGCGGTCAATGGCACTGGTGTCAACTCCTCCCACTTTCCACAGAATATATCTGCAGAGTATAAGCTGAGGGAAATTGACAATTTATACAACGTCCCTTATTGCAAGTGGCTCAATTTCACCCAGGGTGATAATTCCATCACTTGAATTTAACAGTATCTCTGGGCATGAAATGATTAGGTCGATCAACTCCAGACCTGATAATTCTAGAGACACCGGACCTGTCTTTGATGTTACAGAGGCTGCAGGCAGTCAAACAGTGTGGCTCTGCCTGACACCTTCAGCAGCCTGGGGGAGCTGAAAATGCTTCTTCTAGACAGGATGAAACACATCATGACCCCCAAAATCCCCACTATGCTCTTCCAACACTCATCAGGCCTTTTCAGGATATTTCTAATGTGCACTGAGCTTGCAGAAAGTATCAATATTTTTCTTCTCATGATTGGGGAGAAGCATGCTGTAAAGGTCATGGTATTTGTTGGAAATGGGGTCTTTGGTTGGCTGTCCAAGCAAGGACCCTCACTCTAGTAAGGGTAAAGGAGAATCACCCTCAATTATCTCCAGCTCACCCCCTGGAAGCTAGGCACAATCAGGCAGGCTTAACTTCAGAAGCAGGGTGTAAAGTATTTGTACCAACACACACAGTAATTCAGTGAAAACACTACAAAATGGCACAGCACAGGTTTAGAAAAATAAATAATATTTATCTAAACAAAACAAGACCAACATGATAAAAATCCAACATACACTAATCAAGTTATGAATTTTAAAAATAATAATCCTTGGAAAACAGTGAGAATGCTGTTATTGCAAAAACTTACCTGGGTAGCGTCAAAATAAAGCGACACGGGTGAGTGTGTGTTGAAAAAGGCCAGCGATGCGTCATTTTCTAACTCGCAAGTGACACCGTGCCCACCTGCGCCAGACCAAAGACCTCCTTACCTTCAGGAAACTTCTCAAGACCTGGCTGTTCGAGCAGTAGCATCCCCCGCCTTCTCTCCTTTCTCCTCCTCAGCACCTTGCGACCCTCACGGGTGAGTAGTGCGCTTTACAAATTCCTGATTGATTCATTGATTGATTGACCGTGCATCGTTCCTCCTCCGGTTTAGTCGGCGTGTGTCGTTTCTTCTCTCCCACAAGAGAGCGATGTGTCCATTCGGACAGGCACCTTGGGCTGGGCAGGCTTTGCACTGATTTTCCTCACCCAGTGATGTTGCGTTGAACTCCGGTTGCATGGTGTCAAGAAACCGTGCTGTGTGGGGGCTTGCGTCATTAACAGCAGCTGCTGCCGGTGTTGCTCATTGTTTCTCCAGCCTTGTTGCATCGATCTCCCATCCGCGATGCAGGTGGAGCGCCAATGTTAGTCGCGAGGCCAGCAGTGCGTCCTTTATCAGCAGCCAAGCGGGTGGTGCGTCAAACGTTTCCCCTCACAGCGGTCTTTGTGTGGATTTTTTACCTTTTTCACCAGCTTCTCCTTTCCAGGGCCCAGAGATAGGTTAGGGCACGACTTGGCAGGCAGGACTCTCAGCAGAAAGCCCAGGTGCTGGAGAGGGAAGTCTTTGATGTCCCTGAGACTTCAACAACAGGAGGTAAGCTCAGTTCAAGCCCTTGGAGATTCTTCACCAGTGGGAAATCACACAAAAGTCCGTCTTTGTTCTCTCTCAGGCAGAAGCAGCTACTGCAGGCCAACCCAGCAAAGCACTGTAGCAGGCAAAGGGGCAGTACTCCTCCTCCAGCTTCTCCAGCTCTTCTCCTTGACAGAGGTTCCTCTTGGTTCCAGAAATAATCTGATCTTCAGGGGGTTTTGATGCTCTTCTTATACCCCTTTCTGCCTTTGAAGTAGGCCTACTTAAAAGAGAAGTCTCTGTTGTTTTTAAGACTTTAGCCTTGCCCAGGCCAGGCCCCAGACACACATCAGGGGGTTGGAGACTACATTGTGGGCGGGCAGGCACAGCCCTTTCAGGTGTAAGTGACCACTCCTCCCCTCCCCTTCCTTCAGCCCAGATGGCCCATCAGGACATGCAGGCTACCCCCAGCTCCCTTTGTGTTACTGTCTAGATGAGTGGTAAAAACAGCCAAACTGTCAAACTGATCCAGACAGGTAATCCACAAACAAGCAGAGTCACACAATGGTTTAAGCAGGAAAATGCCTACTTTCTAAAAGTGGTATTTTCAAACACACAACGTAAAAAACAACTTCTCTAAAAGATGTACTTTTAAATTGTGAGTTCAGAGACCCCAAACTCCACATGTCTATCTGCTCCCAAAGGGAATCTGTACTTTATTACTATTTAAAGGCAGCCCCCATGTTAACCTATGAGGGAGATAGGCCTTGCAACAGTGAAAAACTAATTTGGCAGTATTTCATTGTCAGGACATGTAAGACACATAAGTACATGTCCCACTTTAACACACACTGCACCCTGCCAATGGGGCTACCTAGGGCTTACCTCAGGGGTGCCTTACATGTATAAAAAAGCAAGGTATAGGCCGGGCAAGTGGACACACTTGCCAAGTCGAATTGGCAGTTTAAAACTGCACACACAGACAGAGCAGTGGCAGGTCTGAGCCATGTTTACAGGGCTACTAATGTAGGTGGCACAACCAGTGCTGCAGCCCCATTAGTAGCATTTGATTCACAGGCCCTGGGAACCGCTAGTGCACTTTACTAGGGACTTACAAGTAAATCAAGTATGCCAATCATGGATAAGCCGATGCACCCATACAATTTATTATACAGGGAACACTTATACTTTAGCACTGGTCATCAGTGGTAAAGTGTCCAGAGCAAACAAAACAGCAAAAACAGAGTCCAGCACACAGAAACAACCTGGGAAGTAGAGGCAAAAAGTTAGGGGAGACCATGCCAATGATGCCAAGTCTAATAGTATCTCACGGACCATGTGATTACTCACCGTTCTGGAAAGGAAACTTGTGACCAGATTTTGTTATAGGAATACCATGCAAAATTTTGAATTTTGACCAGGTATCCCTGCACCAAATCTGCCAAATTCATAATGACAGCATTAATTAATGGTTTCTGCTTGTCTTTGGCAGCTGGCAATCATCAGTCCATGCTCTGCATCCTCTGGGGCACTCATAGAATGTTTGTGAATTACCATGCTAGTCGCACAGAGAGAAGAACAATCCTTTTCTCCCCGATTCCTCTTGCAAGGCTTTTCAATGTGTGCAATATTATCCACAATGGCAATTTCGAGTTGAAATGCATTTTGGTACATTATAAGTTTTACCTTCACAAGGTAAGCTATGCTGGTTTCGCAAGTGCAAAGAACCTTTGCTCATTAGTGCTGGAACCTGATTGTCTGTGAGGTTGTAATTTTCAATCCCTGTACAAACAGTGGTTTGCTTAAGGTTGATCATTATCACATCACTGAAGTTTTTCACTGACATATTTCACCAGGAAATTCCTAGTGAAATGTGTTGTGGAAAATACTTGGAAAAGAAGCAGGTGCAATGAGTAGCTCATATCCATGTTATACCTCCTTCCAAGAGAATCCAATGAAGGTGAAAGTTACCAGACACTCAGCACAATACACATTAGAGGAATAGCAGTCAATAATGCAGTAACTGCCCTGGCACAGTAGCACACAGGTGCAATTGACCCATTCCACCCCAATGATGTCGATTTTCACCATACAATAACAGGATGGGGCATCTATGTGTATTGCTTTAGGGTACATAGCACTAAACCACCTAGACATGATCTTGGTAGGGTGGAGGCTAAGAGGGTAAGAAGAAGACAAGCAGACAAATGTTTACCTTCTACCATCCCAAGATCTGAATTTGCATCAGGCCAAAGAACCATCAAACTTAATTTCCCTTTCTTTTGGGGAATGAGACAAAGACACATCTCTAAAGGAACACTTCATTCAAAAAATCGCACAGTCACTGCTCTCTCTGATCAATGCTGTTTAGAAAATGATCAAACTCTCTATAAGTAAAGCCTTCTTGTACCCTCCTTTCACATCCAACTTTTGTTCAGCACTCTTTCATTTGGAAGCTAGGTTCACATGTATTAGTATACACACCATACACACCTACACACACATGCATAAATGGGAAATATTTGGTGAAGAGGCAGACAACATTTTCTCTGAAAGAGAGCATTCAAGTATTCATAGAAGGAGGTCACAAGAGAAAACAGGGATGCTTAGCTGGATCACAAGCGATGCCAGATCATCACCTCATGGTCATTGGAGCAAGTAAGTTTTGCTTTGGACAGGAAATTATTAAACGAAAGAACCTGCCTGTAACTAAATGAAGGGCCTGATTTAAGGTATGATATTGGTGCTCTTTTCATCACACCCAGGGAGGACATTGCTTCCACCACAACAGATCCGTTCAATGTTCCTTCATTGTAAAAAAGGTTTGATGGACAGCCACTGTCAGATTTGATAACCGTTCAGCAAACTTTTCTAGAATTTTAGTTTTTAGAAACAAATGACTCCCACATCCTTGGAACTTTCTTCCAGTGTGTCAGGTCATTATTGTATTTTTTTGCCCCTCAGTGCCGGTTTTTGCTGGTGGTGGTATACAGAATAAAAATAGACATTACACTGTCCTCAGTAAATAGGGCGTGTGTTGTAATGTTCGTACTCGTCCAGCACCTACGTTGTCGGGCCATTGTAATATGTTTTCCATTGGCAGAGCCAATTTGGACTCTGTTGAAGAAAAAGGTAAGGTCTGCCCCTCTCCAAATGAGGTGAACTGCCCAAGAGGTTGGTGAACAAGGTATTCCATTGTCAACTGTCCATCAAACTCTAAATCAGTCCTTAGGACTTCAACTTTATAACAATTTCTGTGCAGCATTAATGAATTCCTCTCTTTCTTTGCGCTAGGGAAACATTGCAGAAGGATGCGGGTGAGGTCATTTTTAAGTTTATCTGGCAAAACAAAAATGAGTCGATCTGTGGGGTAAACATGTTTTACTGCACACTAATTTGGAACTGAATTTTGGACTGAATATATGCTAACATCATAACAAACAAAAATGCCATTGGCATGCTAATCAGTTTTGCATGGGATAGGGCAATTATTTGACTGCCATTAAATGGACTGTTGTTGCAGAGAGTAGGAAAATGATGATTGAGCGAGATGCCACAATCTGGGAGCGGGGAAATTATGTGCTAATTAGATGAAGACACTTCATTAACTGATGTCATATGGGACATTCAAGTGCTGGTAATATTGGTGACATTCAAGAAATGGTGCTATGTCGTTTATTTATGTACTCATTATATGGAAACATTTAAAGCAGGAGTGGTGTTATTGGACGTTTATTTTCTATAATGCTATTCTGAGAAATGTTCCACAACATTTTTCAAAGCTAAACATGTCAGCTTTCTGTAAATTTCTATACATTTCAAGCACATAAAAAGTTCATATAAAACATCCATCAGTATTCCAAGTTGACACAGGAAACAAGAATTTACTTTACATCAGTAGGCCACCGTTACCTACTAGTCAAAATGATGCAGTGGCACCTGAACTTGTTCTCAACTACTCCCATTTTTTGTCAGTGCCATCAAACTATAGTTATACTTGTAAGTGATGAGGCTTCACTCCCCTTCTCCCACCCCTGCTGAGTCCTTATTGGCATTTGGAGCAGCTTGCGCTTAGGCCGTAATACCTTTTTTTTTACAAAAAGTGTCCAGTTCAAATGTGGGTGTTTTTTCATACACTTTCGAAATTTCAAATACTCCCAACATTTGTGGATTTTCCTTGAGAGGATAAAGAAAATCACCAAAATGTACACAAATGTTTTCTTTGAAGGGGGTGAAAAATGGGAAAGAAGTGCTTTGTGAGAAATGGCATAAACAAAAAGTTTACTGTGCTAAAATCACATCTTACCAACTTTAATCCCATGGGTGCCATGGACGAGCTGGTCTCGCTCTTGGCCACGGTTGCCCTGTGCCAAGGACGAGACCAGCTCTTCCTGCACCCGGCCCATGGGGGGAGTGCTAGCGCTCCCCCCATGGGCCACACACCCTGGTCAGGGATGCCAGAGGAAGCGCTTCCCCTGCCACCGAAACCCCTCCTTGGTGATCTGAGTGCACCAACGTCATCACATGCTGCCATGGACGCGCTGAAAGAAATAACTTCCAGAGTGCCTAAAGAAGAAGAACTCGTCTTTGTTGAGTCCTCCTGGTGAATGTTGGGGGAGGGGAACAGATACAGGGGTAAAGGAAAGAGTTTTTCCTTTGCCCCTGTGCCTGTTTTGAATGGATTCCTGCTCCACGATCGCGGGCAAGAATCCACCCACTAGACACCAGGACTTTTTTTTTGTTTATTTTGGGGAGCGACCCCTTAGGCAAGGGTCACTTCCTGGGAGGGCAATAATTGGTCCGTGTTTCACCACCCCAGCTGGTTTTTTTCAGCCTATCTGTCCCCCCGGGGTGTCAAAACCAATTAGGCACCAGGGATTATTTTATAATTATGTTTTGAGGCAGCGACCACTTGGGCAAGGGTTGTTGCCCTGGGGACATAATTTTTTGTATGTTTTGGCCCCCCCAGGGCTAGAGCAGCCATATTTTTGCCGATCTGGCCCCTGGGGGGGTGGAAACTCACTGGGCACCAGGGATCTGTGTGTGTGTTGTTTGTGTGGGAGAACGGCCCCCTTGAGCAAGGGTCACCCTAAAGGGGGGCATAACTCTCGGCAATTTCTGCCCCCCCTTAGGGGTAGATCAGCCTATTGTTTTTAGGCCCTTCTGCCCCCACAGGGGGCAGAAGCCACAAAGACAGCAGGGATTTTTTGTTTGTTTTTATTTGTGTGGGGGCGACCCATTGGGCAAAGGTCGCTTCCCCAAAGGGGGCACTGAACTTTGGCCATTTCTGCCCCTTTGGGGGCAGATAAACCTATTTCTTTTAGGCCCATCTGTCCCCAAGGGGGGGGGGCAGAAACCACTTAGGCAACCAGGGATTGGGGTCAGTGTGTGTGTGTTTTGTTTGGGGGGCAGCCCCTTGGGCAAGGGTCACTCCTCATGGGGGCACATTACTGTTAGCCATTTCTGCCCCCCTATTATTGTAAGGCCCATCGGCAGAAAGCCCACTAGACACCAGGGAAGATTTAAAAAAAAAAAAAGAGGGTGGGGTATGGCCAAGCCACCACCCCAAATAAATGGGGACACAGTTGTTCTGGGCAGAAAGCTTACTAGATGCCAGGGAATTAAAAAAAATAAAAAAATTGTGGGGTGGTGGCTACCAACCAGTATGGGCATGGTTATGCCCCCACCCCAACTGAAGAGGGTAACAGTCTTTCACTTCTCCCCTGCACACTAAAAGATCTTATCCCAATGTCAAGCAAGAGGACATTTGATTATTTTGGGTTTTGATTTTACATTTGGGCCATGAGAGCTTGGCTAACTCTCAAAATTGTCCCACTGCAAATGGTGAGGGCTGCAGTTTTTTAACTTTGGGGCGCTGCCATCTAGAAAAATCTACGAGACCTAGACACATCTGAAAACTAAACATCTGGGTGAGTCCGGGTTAGTGTCCTTCGCATGCACCCGTACCATTTTCTTACCCACAATGCCCTGCAAACCTTCAACTTTGCTTGAAATCACACATTTTTGTGATGGAACCTTCTGGAATCTGCATGAATCTACAAAATTTCTACCACCCAGCATTGTTGCATCTATACAGATAACAATTCTGGCCCACTTGTCAGCCTAAAAATGCTTTTTTTCAAACTGCCCTTTTGGACCTGTTTTGGTTCCCTCTCACTTTCGACATGTTTTGGATATTCCCTTTCACAAGCACTTGGCCCACCTACACAAGTGAGGTATCATTTTTATCAGGAGACTGAGAGGAACATTGGGTGGTAGGAAATTTGTGCTGGTGCGGTGATACCACACAGAAATGTGGGGAAAATGTAACTGTCTTTAGCTAAATTTGAGGTTTGCTGAGGATTCTGGGTAAGAAAACACTGGGGGAACCACGCAAGTCACACCTCCCTGGACTCCCTCGGGTGTCTAGGTTTCAGAAATGTCTGGGTTTGGAAGGTTTCCCTAGATGGCTGCTGAACAGAGGACCAAAAACACAGGTGCCCCCGGCCAAAACAGGTAGTTTTGTAACTGATAATTTTGATGTGTCCACATAGTGTTTTGGGGCATTTCCTGATGCAAGTACTAGGCCTACCCACACAAGTGAGGTACCATTTTTATTGGGAGATGTGGGGGAGTGCTGGGTAGAAGGAAGTTTATGACTTCTCTCATATTCCAGAACTTTGCAGCACCGAAATGTGAGGAAAAAGTGTTTTTTTGCCAAATGTTAAGGTCTGCTAAAGATTCTGGGTAACAGAACCTGGTGAGTGCCACAAGTTACCTCACCCTGGGTTCCCCTATGTGTATAGTTTTCAGAAATGTCCAGGTTTGCTAGGTTTTCCTAGGTGCCAGATGAGCTAAAGGCCAAAATCCATAGCTAGGCACTTTGCAAAAAACAGGTCCGTTTTCATAAAAAAAAATTGATGTGTCCATGTTGTGTTTTCGGGCATTTCCTGTCGCGGGCACTAGGCCTATCCACACAAGTGAGGTACCATTTTTATTGGGAGACTTGGGGGAATGTTGGGTGGAAGGAAATGTGTGGCTCCTCTCAGATCCCAGAACTTTCAATCACCAAAATGTGAGGAAAATTTGTTTTTTTGCCAAATTTTGAGATTTGCAAAGCATTCTTGGAAACAGACCCTGGTGAGAACACTATAAGTTACTCTAAACTGGGTTCTCCTAGGTGTCTAGTTTTAAAAAATGCACAGGTTTGGTAGGATTTTCTAGGTGCTGGCTGAGCTAGAGACCAAAATCCACAGCTAGGCACTTTCCAAAAAACACGTCAGTTTTCAATGTAAATATTTGAAGTGTCCATGTTGTGTTTTGGGGCACCTCCTGTCGCGGGCACTAGGTCTACCCACACAAATGAGATACCATTTTTATCAGGAGACATCGGGAAATGCTGGGTGGAAGAAAGTTTGTGGCTCCTCTCAGATTCCAGAACTTTCCATCACCGAAATGTGAGAAAAAAGTGTTTTTTTGCCAAATTTTGAGGTTTGCAACAGATTCTGGGTAACAGAACCTGGTGAGAGCCCCACAAGTCACCCCATCCTGGATTTCCCTATGTGTCTAGTTTTAAGAAGTGCACAGATTTGATAGCTTTCTCTAGGTGCCGGCTGAGCTAGGGGCCAAAATCTACAGATAGGCACTTTCTGAAAAACACATCAGATTTCAATGTAAAAATGTGATTTGTCCATGTTGCGTTTCATGTCGCAGGCTCTAGGCCTACCCACACAAGTGAGGTACCATTTTTATCGGGAGACTTGGGGGAACACAGAATAGAAGAACAAGTGTTATTGCCCGCTGTCTTTCTCTACATTTTTTCCTTCCAAATGTAAGACAGTGTGTGAAAAAGAAGTCTATTTGAGAAATGCCCTTTAATTCACATGCTAGTATGAGGACCCCAGTATTCAGGGAGGTGCAAATAACCACTGCTTCTCAACACCTTATCTTATGCCCATTCTGGAAATACAAAGGTTTCCTTGCTGCCTATTTTTCACTCTTTATATTTGAACAAATGAATTGCTGTATACCCGGTATACAATGAAAACCCATTGCAAGGTGCAGCTCACTTATCAGCTCTGGGTACCTAGGGTTCTTGATGAACCTACAAGCCCCATATATCCCCACAAGCAGAAGAGTCCAGCAATGTTATATGGATTTCAAAAATCTGACATAGCTGGAAAAAGTTACAGAAGAAAACGTGGACAGAAATAGCTCCTTTTTTAAACTCAAGTTCAATACACTTTTTCTTTTAGCTGTTACTTTCTGTAGAAAAACCTTGAAGGATCTACACAGATGACCCCTTGCTGAATTCAGAACGTTGTCTACTTTTCAGAAATGTTTAGCTGTCTGGAATCCAGCATTGGTTTCACATCTATTTCTGTCACTAACTGGAAGGTGGCTGAAAGCACAAAAAATAGTAACAATGGGGAATGTCCAAGTAAAATGTCAAAATTGTGTTAAAAAGTGTGGTTTTGTGATTGACGTCTGACTGTTCCTGAAAGCTGGGAAAATTATGATTTTAGCACCACAAACCCTTTGCTGATGCCATTTTCAGGGGGAAAACCACATGCTTTCTTCTGCAGCACTTTTTTCCCATTTTTGTGAAAAAAACAAAATGTGTGCTACATTTTGGCTCATTTCTTAGTCTCTTCTAGGGGAGCCCACAAACTTTTGGTACCTTTAGAATCCCTAGGATATTGGAAAAAAGGGAAGCAAATTTGGTGTGGATAGCATATGTGGACAAAACGTTATCAGGGCCTAGGCGCAAATTGCCCCAAATTGCTAAAAAAAGGCTCGGCACAGAAGGAAAAAAGGCCTGGCAGCGAAGGGGTTAGGGGCAGGCAGGTTTGTCAATAAAATACTTTTTTGTTCATCAAGCTTTTGTACTTATCTAACTAGCAGTTTTTATGATTTTTTAAGTTTATTCTTACTTGCAATTTGTGGGGGAAAGAGATGTAAAACCCATGGGTAAGCTCTAGAAATCTTTGCATTTCTGAAACCTAGGAACAACTCTGAATTCAGCAATGGGCCATTAGGTTTTCCAAAGAAATGAATCAATAGCATCACAAAATAATGACAGTAAGTAAAAAATATTGATGACCATGGCCTTCATTATGAGTTTGGCGGTCTTTTGGCAAAACCGCAGTGGTGGCGGCGGCCAAATGACCACCAGTGTTGATGGTATCCTGCCCGCTGTGTTAATAGTTCACAATGCAGACCGCCAAAAACAGCCACAAATCTGACACTGCCAGGAGACTGGTGGGCAGGAAAGATGCGGTTCCACTACCATCACCGCCACGCCAGCAACTTTCTGCCCACCATATTATGATCCACAAATCAGCACAGCAGTCTCTCCATGGCATAAAACCATTGGTGGGTTAACTGCTGCACACAGAATACCCTCCTGTCAGAACACTACACCGCATTGGACAGTTCAAAGGCCCCACACCTGACACACATACACACACACCAGGCACACCCACTCAGAGCACTATGTAACAACCCCCCAACCAACCCACAATCCTTTGCAACAAAAAACACATACACAGACAGTGAGGAGCCACAAAACCATTACTTAGCAGATATACACCATAGGCACGTATACACTTCTTACTCACCACACAACTGCACCACCAACATCATACACACATCACAACTACACACAAACACCACTACCTACCAGCACTCACAACCAAACACCCCACCCCAACAAGCACCCTACACTGCACCCAACACACACAACACCCATCCCCACCCCCCACACACAACACAACCACCATGTCACGTCAAAAGCACCCACGCTTCAGTGATAACGAGTTGAGGGTCATGGTCGGTGAAATCATCAGGGTAGAGCTACAACTCGTAGGAGCTCAGGTACAGCAAACCTCCATAGCTGGAAAAATTGAGTTATTGCAGAGAATAGATGACAGGGTCACAGTGGGCACCCATCCACGCACAAGGGAGGATATCAGGAAGAGATGGAATGACCTTAGGGGGAAGGTGCGTTCCATGGCATCCAGGTACCAGCTGGCGGTACTGAAAACTGGCGGTGGACCCCTACCTCCTCCCCCAGAGTTCACATCGTGGGAGGAGAAGGTCTTAGATATCCTGCATTTTGAAGGCCTGACTGGAATACCTGGAGGACTGGACTCTGGTGAGTAACTAACACTCCCCTGGCACTAACGCGACCTTTCCAGCATGCTTCCTCACCACCCAAACAGTCCCCAATTTACTCTATCTCCCACCACACCTATCACCCAGTCACCTAATGCCACTCTCCTGCATGCCACATCACCACCTACCCCCAGTGCCCACACACTCCCTGCCAAGTGCACAGATAGCACTGCCAAGTACAATCACTACAACTCCCACAATGCACTAGCCCAACCACATCAAAACCTGCAATGTGCGTGTCACATCACACCCCTTGCATGCATGACTATTTCACTAGCTACAACAACTGGATGCTACGACTGAAGACCAGTACATGGCAATGACAGCAATACAATGGCACTACACAATGTCAAACCAGCCCAAACACAGACACAGCACAGTCACCAATCCTATGGGCTACTAATCCAGGCCTACTACCCTGAAATGGACTAATCCTGGCCTTGAAGGTAAGAAGGTATACTCCATGCACAACATGCACAGACAGGACAAGCAACCTTGCATACACTCATACCCTTCTCCCACTTGGGCACCATGCTGTAATGTACAGCCATTCCCACTCACATATACCAAGCCAGAATGGGCACCAGCTAACAGGGCAAATCTGTCAAGTGAAACACCACACAGGAACAGAACCCCCCCTACCCAGCTAAAGTGACTAAAGCCCTCATTATAACATTGGCGGTATATACTGCCTACCGCCGTGGCGACGGCCGCCAAAAGACCGTTGCTGTGGCTACCAGCCAACAGCCGGATTATGACCATAGCCGGATTTCCGCTAGAAGGATGGTGGAAATCCGGCTGTGGTCATGCAGGCGGATGACAGTAAGGTGGCACTGCTGCCAGCAGCAGTGCCACGCCAGTAGATCACCGCAGACCTATCATGACCTATGATACGGCCTGGCGGTGTTTTGCTGGTGGATGCCACTGCTAGCAGCAGCACCCTGTCCCGTCTCCTCCTGGAGGACCCCCTCACAAAAGGTAAGTCAGGTGCTCCGACAGGGGAGGGGGGTGTTGTGTGTGTGTGGGGGGGTGTGTGTGTGTGTATGTCTATGCGTGCATGTATGTGGGTGTGTGATGTGTGTTACCTGTGTTTGCGTGTATGGATGTGTGAGTGCGTGTATGTTGTGTTGTGTGCATGCGTGTGTGCATGTATGTATGTCAGTGTCTGTGGATGTATGTGTCAATGGATGTATGCATGTGTGGATAAATGTGAGTATGTGCATGTATGTCATGGGGGTCTGGAGAGGGAGGGGAGTTGGGAGGGACCCGTGGGGAGGGGGGTGGGGAAGACCCATATCAGAGAAAGGGAAGGAAATCCCTGTCACTGATGGTGCCTACCACCATGGTTTTCTTGGTGGTAAGGCTGCCACGAAAACCATGGTGGTAGGCAGGGTCATAATCCCACGGGTGGGCTAGTGATGGCCTCCTGGCTGGAGACTGAAGTCTCCAGCCCAGCGGTCGTTACCGCCGTGGTGGACGGTGTGGTACATTGGCAGTTTGTCTCACTACCGCCAGCCTGTTGGCAGTACTTTTCTCCATTTTACCGCCGTCCGCCGGGGTCATAATGACCCCCTAAGTGTGATTCACAACAAACCCAAGGAACATGAACATGTCACAATCCACATACAGTGTTAGCTGTGCTGCACCTGTCAATGCCATTGCTGGAAATCAAGTCAAGCCACTGTATGCATCATACTGACAGACAACCATACACACTTCCGACATTTAACTCTCTCTCACTTCATTCACAGGTACCAGAGACTGCCAGCCTTCCTCAGGATAAAGGCCTCAGTGAGGACAATGCCACTGGAAGTCTGAACAGTGACGACCTACCTGGCCCATATGGGACCCCTGATCAGTCTACCACTCCCTGCCTCACCCTGCCCACATCAAACCCCCCACACCCTGTAGCAACAACATCTCAGCCAACCCTTAATCCACAAACCTGTGCCCTAGGACTATTCAATCAATTGTGTGCCCCACAGTACAGGGACCTGAGTTCACCCCTCACACCCAAGACAATGAAGGACCTGGTGAAACTTGGAGTGGGTACACTATGGCAGGGGCACTGGTACATGGGGGCAGGGGACGTGGGAGGGGACCTGTAGACCAGAGGATGGGGCAGCCAAAGAAATCTTCTGACCAGGAAACCATTCTCCAAGTCCTGGGAGCATACCAACTATACCAGGACATGATGGGCCAGATCATATCCATGTTGGGGGAAAACCAGAGGGTACAGAGGGAATACCACCAGTAGGTCATGCAGCAGTGGCAGGCCCACAATGTCACTATGGCCTCCATTGCAGGGGTGTTTAGGGACCTTATCACCATCATGAGTGCCTCCTCTGCCCACCAACAGGCCCCTTTCACTAGCCATATCACACCTGAGCCTTCTACATCTGCAGCTGCTAGTGGAATGGAGTCCCTGACAGAGGAAGCACATGCCTCAGGCAGCCCTCCCTCTGTAGCTGAAGAACCCCCACAAACGTGGACGTCCACCCAGGCATCTGGCTGGAACAGATGCCAAGACCAAACCCACTGCCAGGAAGTGACTTGCTCCTGATTACTCTCCCTTGTGTGCCACTGAGACACCCTGTTGACTGTTCAATGACAGTACTCCATTTTCCTATGGTCCATGGACACTGGACCTGTGCTTCTTACAGCTGTGCCACCTACTCCGAGGATTTCATCTACCATGACCCCACTCATCACCTGTTTGCCACTCTACTCACAATAAACACTATAGACCACAGCTACTGCATATGTGTCTTTATTTGTACAGATATAATTGTATGTTTACCAAAAGGTCAATGTAGTATGGGCCACAATCCAACATGCAGTGAAATGAACTGCAGAGGGAGGCATCCTGTGCAGCAGACACTGTACGACAAGTATGTGTCAGGACGGATGTAAGGGACTCACTAGTCTTGCCACACAACAGAGCAAATCCACTTAGCCAACCTGCAAAAAGACCATGGCAGGGACTACCATCAGGAAAGTAGGCATAGTGCCACACAAAGCACAGAAGCAGTCCAAAGTTGAGGTGCCCAGTGTAGTAGGCAACTAAACAGGCCACAACAGATAACACTTGTACATCACCAGTCGCTGGACATATATAAAAAAAACACTGTAAATGGCACCTCTCACGTGCAAAACACCACTCAGTGAACAGGAATCAAAGGATACTGAACATGAATGGCTCAAGCAATAGGTAGGAGCGACAAAGATGCACAATCAGTCACTAGAATGACATGAGAACAAGAGAACAGGAGAATGCAGGACAAATAGCACAATACAGGCCTGTCCATAGGAGATATGAGTCTTGTAACCTGCATAGAGTACACATGTGAGAGGTAAGACATTTCAACTCAGCGCCTTACATGCAGTCACTCACCTCCCACAACACACAACACACAATTAGGTATAGGTACACATTACACCACCACTGATATTCCAAATCAAGAGGACCATCAATACCAAAGTATGTTGAAATACAACACATGCAAATATAGACAACATACCTGTATGTTACTGGAAGTACTGATTGATGAGCTCAGCCCTTGAGTCTGTTGCACCTTCATCATCTGCCTCCTCATCACTTTCTACTTCTGCATCACCAGCCACTCATCCAGACTCCTCCTCATCATCAGCCAGTAACAATATCTGACGTCTCAGGGCTAGATTGTGGAGTATGCAGCAGGCAGCTATGATCTGGCATACCTTTTGGGGAGTATAGAGGAGGGCACCTCCAGAGACGTGCAGGCACCTGAATCTGGCCTTCAGGAGATCAAATGTCCTTTCTATTACACGCCTTGGTCCTCATTGGAACAGTTTTCCCCTTCATTGGCAGGGTACCTCACTGGTGTCAACAGCCAGGGAAGGTTAGGATAGCCAGAGTCACCTGTGTACTCAGAGATAGAACCAGTAACAGGATAGGTACACCCACAGGGAACATTGTGATGACACGTGCCATAACAGGGACACACATCCAAATGCTTCCATACCAACGAGCCAAGCCCTCTCCCTCTGTAGATGTGCCATCATGTGTGGGACATTGCTGTTCCTCTGAATGAAAGAGTCATGCACAGATCCCGGAAACTTGACTGTCACTTGGGAGATGTACTGGTCTGCCACACACACCACCTGAACAATGATGGAGTAGTAGTTTTTCTTGTTCCTATACACCTGTTCATAGGCACTGGGAGGGACCAAAGCTATATGGGTGCCATCTATGGCCTCTATCACATGAGGGATGTGTCCCACATCATAGAAGTCTGCCTTCACATAGGCCAAATACCCTTGTTGGGAGCACCTGATGTAGCTGTCAAGGTTTTTCAAAAAAGCACACAGCACATCCTTCAACACAAGACTGAACATGGGCTGTAACATCCCTGCTGCCAAGCCCACTGTAATCTGAAAGGATCTTGTGGCAAGAAAGTGTAGCACTGTCAGAACATGAACTGTGGGAGGGATGGCATAGGGATTATGTATGGCAGGCAAGAGATCTGGCTCCAACTGGGTACATAGATCCATGATGGTCTGATGATTCAGACAATAGGTCTGAATTATATGCCTCTCCTCCAGTGGCTGGTCCACTGGTGCATGTCAAAATCTCCTCATGACAGGGTACCTAGGACGGAGAGGGGAAATTGTACAATGTGTCATGTACACCACACATGGTAGCAGAACATATCAATATAGCACATACCTAACACTGTAGACATGCCGCACATATACTATACTGGGCATGCTGAAGCAGCATGGACTTCCCCCTTGATGCACATAGCTGGCCCTGTTTTATAGTTTCTTACATACATCACATGTGTCATGTTCCATATGTTGTACACTGACTTGTCCTGCACTGAGCATGTTTGTAGTCATGCCATATACCAATGCGGTGACAGCATCAATCAGCCGACGAGTAGCTGGCCATGCTGGTCATTAGACAACCAGCCACATAAGGTCACTGTGTCATGCATGTCACATGTATGTGCCAAACCATGATGGCATGACTGAGGCCTACTCCACATACTGCTGAATTAAGGAGTATGGCACACGTATTTTGCTACATCAAGGCATAATATGTGCTTAAATTGGTAGCTGCCTGTCCTGCAGCACTGGATAGGTGGAAGTGACCTTAGTCCGCCGGCGTATGTCATCATGGTGGTAGGCAATCGCAACCACCGTGCAACTTTTCACTGGGTAACATTGTTGCCTAAGGGGGACTGGTGCCAATGGTGATCACCGCCGGTGGTGACGGTGCTGATCTTGCTCACTTGACTCCTGACACTCTAGCAAGCAAGACCTCCACAAGTTGAGCTGCTGTGTACTGGCTCTGGAGGCCATCATGCCATGTCCTGCAGGTGATAGAGCCCCTGCCTTCACCCCAGAAGAGCTGGAAAAGCTGGTAGGAAGGGTCCTACCCCTGAATGAACAGCTGTATGGGGCGCCAGAGCAGCAGGTGAGCCCAATGCCATAGTCATGTGTGATATAGGTGTGTGTGATGGTGAATGGCGTACCTGTACTGGTCAGGGAGTACACGCATGCAGGGGGCATAGAGTTTAGGCGTGTGAACCGAGAGGTGGGTATGTGTGGGCATTTGATTGGTATGCTGTTAATAATCCACTGCTGTTGGTATGGTGCCAGTGTACATGACTTTCGCCTTCTGTCTGTGATGCCCATACCGGTCAATGCCCATCAGATGAAGGGGATATGGCATGCCTTCAAAAAGCAGGGCTGACTAGGGCAAGTGCGGACCCTATGGTTCCATACCTGGCGAAGCACCCATTGTCGCAAGAAGTGGGAGGACCTGAGACATTGGGCCTGGAAGACCGCGGAGGCCCAGCTGGGGATGTCCTCCCAATGAGGGAGGGGTGCCCGTCAGACCCTGACCCCCTAATGAATCGCATTTTGGCAGTGGCCCACCCTGAAATGGATGGGCGTTTGAGGGCAGCACAGCAGCTACAAGGGGGTGAGTACTGACTGTATCCTGGGAGGTGGCTGGCCTTAAGTAGGATTGGATGCCTCAATGCAGTCAAAGTGCCATTGTAGTTAATGCTACTTGTGCATCAACAATTGGATGTTGCCAATAGGCATCCTGGCATAGTATATTTTGTAGATGTGTCCCCATGCTTTACTCCCAGCGGATTTACATCTTCCTGTACCATACCTCTCCAAATCTGTAATGTGGAGATGCACTAATAACATAGGCACATGTGTGACTCCATCCTGGCAATACGATGGATGAGAGTGTCAGTAGCACCCTAAACATTGTGAATGTGCACCTTTTTCCCTCCCCATTAGTGGCTTTGAGGTGTCAGTCCACTGTCATCTGTGTAGGCTACCTGTATATGGGACTGTATGATTCTCCTTTCACCATTGGGATTATGTACATCATGTACTGTGTGTGGTGTCGACAACTTGTGGGGCTGACATTACAGTTCCACCACACAACTGGCCTTCATGGGACAGGAGTACTGACCTGAGACCTGAATAGGCATACATAGGTGATTTGCTGACTGTAGGGTATGTGTGGGTAGGCAACCTGGAATACTGATAAATGTAGATTTGATGATGTCTGATTGCACAGATGTTGCATTCCAAGGAGCAATAATTGTAGAGATGTGGCCTTACAAACTATGGTTTGTTATAGGTGGTGGTAAGTGCCCTGGGAGATCCCTGATGTGTCAGCATGGTGTGCACATGGCATGCATTACATACCCCCTAGCTTGTCCTCTGCTGCATTGCTGACTGACTGCTTCCATCATGTCAACTTGGATAGTTGGGGGCACTTCAGATGGCCTGTGACTCTTACATCTTGGTTTGGCAAAATCTGAGATGTCCTACGTGATGGCATCACTATACTGAGTGGCCAGCCACGTGTAAGGACAGGTAGGTGGTGTGTGCTCAGTGAGTGTAGTTGTCTTCACTGTAATGGACATTTTACAGAGGGCATGGACTAATCAGGTGTTGTCACTGTAGAGCTTACAGTGTATTGTTTTTTTACAGCTGCACATTCAATGGGTGATAGGGGAATGGAGAGGTAAGATCTGAATTCAGGCATGGAATTGATAGTGCATCCGGGTCATGCTATGCCAGCTTAAGAGGGGATTGGTTGGCATATTGGGGATGAGTCTAGTAGTGCAGTCCTACATAGGTATTAGTATAGGTGTGAGGGTTGGCTGGCAGGTGGGGTAGTAGTAACATGTCATGAAATAATGTAGGTAATGTGACTTTGCAAATGAGATTTCCTAGCCATGATATGTACTGTGACAGACGTACAAGTTTAGTTGTGTCAATGAGAGGTGTATGTTAACCATTTTGCCCCCCTCTCTCTCTCTCTCATTCTCTCATTGTGTGCATCAGGATCGTCTGGCGAAGGAGCAGGGGCACAGGCGAGTAGGGAAGCAGCACCCCACGGGACCCAGGAAGGTGGCACCACCAACACCGAGGGACCCAGTGGGAGGGAGAGTGGGGGGAGTGCCACGGGGAAGACCAGATCCAACACCTCATCTTCAGAATCCTTCTTCGGTGGACACTCCGTGGTGGTGGCAGACCCATCTGGGACCACTACAGCACATTTTTGTCCGCCATCCCCCTTACTAGCACCACCCTCCCTGTAGCTCCCCACCCAGTTGTCTGTGCCTGCTCACCCAGGAAGGTGGGCATCTCCTTTGCCACAGGCACCTCTGTCCCTGCCCTAGTTAGCCATGCTGCCCTCAGTGAGGAGGCTTTTGGCCTTCTGAGGTCCATCTCTGTGGGTCAGTCAACCATTGTGAATGCCATCCAGGGACTGGCATCTCAAGTATAACAGAGCAATGTATTCCTGTAGGGCATTCACGGTGCCATGGCTGGCCTCCAGAGATCCTTTCAGGCCCTGGCCTCCTCTCTGATGGCAGTCAGTGTCCCTTTGTCTACCATCCCCCCTCCAACTACCTCTTCCCAAACCCTTCTCCCCATACCCATCCAAACAACACATACACACAAGCATGCATTCACCTCAACAGATGTGGGTAGCTCAGACAAACACAAGCACCACAAGATCCACCACCGGCATGCACATAAGCAACACCCACCTGCAGACACACCAACATCCACTCCCTGCACTGACTTCCCTACCACGCCCTTCCTCAAATACACTATACCAGACACACCTGCAGCCACCACCCCATCATTGATGGATCCAGCCACCTGTCCCATATGATCCACAGTTCGCACAATATCAGGCCTGCAGACATTCACCAAAGTCACCACATCGGCACCCACCATATTCTCTGACACCCCCACATCCAGAACAAGTACCATACCTGCAGACATCACCCCAACAGACAGTCCCCCATCCACCACAGCATCTCCCAGCACCTCCTCCCACTCCCAAAACACCTAAAGGCCCATATTCACCCACCCAACATACATCTCGTACCCTCAAGCATTCCAAGCACACACCTGCACCTAATCCATCCACACCTAAACAGCTGATAACCACTCCCTCTACTTCCAAATCCTTTTGCCATGATGCCCCTGTGTGTGTAAAAGGTGGTCCTTTCAGAGTTTTACCTGTTCCCTACCCCTCTCCAACCCAATAAGAACCCCAAGTGCTCTCTGTCCCTCCCCAAGTCTAGCCCTTCCACCTCCAAGTCCTCCCCTGCCCCCCTGGTAGTGTCCATGTCCTTCCCCCTGCCAAAAAGTGTACCCCTCCCAATACCTGGCCCAATGACTCCCCTCCCAACCCCAAGCCCAAAGACCCCTCTCCCAAGCCTAAACCTAAACCCATGAACTCCCATGGGACCAAGACACCATCTCCCCCCAATCCCTGAGGTGCCTTCCTGACCCCTTGATGCCCCTACCCTATGGAGGTCATTAGGCAGTCAGGAGTCAAGTAGGGACACTGACAAGTGCCATTTGTGCTTTGGGCACCTGTGACTTAGGACTGTCCAATGGCCTTCTGTAATATGCACATAGTTCCCTATTTATCTGATGTAATTTTAATACATCTGGCCCAACGTGCTGTTGGCTTCGATGGCAACATACTTGTCATGCCTTTCTTTCTACATGCGTGTCTGTGGGCTTTGGTTTGTGTGTGTGTGACATGTGTGTGTTAGTTGTGCTGGCTTTTGTGTCTGGCTTCATGTGTGTGTGTGGGCTTGCCATTGGTCCGACTGTAATTGCTGTGTTTTGTGTGTTGGATGAGTTTGTTCCATGCATGTGTGTGGCCAAATCGTGCATATTTTGCGTTGCCATGTGTAATGTTGGTGTTGTGTGCCCTTGAGTGTGTGTGCGTGTGTGTGGTGTTGACTATGTCCTATGTGTTGTGTGTGGTGTGGGCGTAGTGTGACAAATGGATTGTTGTATGGCTGTGGGATTCTGTAACTGGTTGTGTGGTGTTGTTAAATGTTGTATGTATGTGTCATGTGGTGGTGGTCAGTGAGTGTGGTTGGCAACGCATATGTGTAGTTGTGGTTGTGATGTTGCTGTGTGAGTTGTGTGAGTTGGTGCCGTTGTGTATGATTGTGTTCATAGTGGCGGTGCTGTGTGTGTGGGTTGATGTGTGTATGGCACGTGTGTGTTTGCCGTGGTATGTAAAGTTTGTGTGTGCATGTGTGTAGTATGTGTGTACATGTAGGTGTGTGTGTGTTCGTATGGGTGTGTGGTTACATATGTGTGTGTCCATCGCAAGGCGTCCCAGCTGTGTGTGTTGTGTGTGAACTAATGCCTTTCCCTCCAGTGTGTGCTAGGTGTGTGTGCCAGTTGTTGTCTTCATCGCCATTGCTGGTTCCAGAGTCGTTGTATGAGCAGGGGCAGTGGGAGGACTTCGAGTTTAGGTTCCATGGTGGCTCCGGGAAGCTCTGTGTTCCAGTAGGTGGGTGTTTGCTTTTATAGTGTTGGTTTCTGCCAGGGTTTTGGTGGTGGTGCGACCGCGGCGAAAACCCTGGTGGTGTGCAGCTTCGTAATATGTCCAGTGGAAACATGGTCCCCACCATTCGTGGCGACCTGACCACACTGGCAGTTCTCGAGGTGTGTTGGATGTAAACTGTTGGGAAGACCGCAATGGTCATAATTTGGCGGTCTTCACCACCAGGCCTTCCACGGTACGACTGCCACCGCCAACATGGCAGTCCAGGTACCGCCAAACTCGTAATGAGGACCTATGTTTCCATCTGTACTTTTTGTCCCAGTGTCCTATTTACAAACCTAACATACTGTAACATCCATCCAACTCTTCCAGTGTTAGCAATACATAGTGGTAGTTTTTTGTCTCAAAGCCAGTGATACCTAGAGCCAACAATCGAGGTGCCACTTATTATTTTTCATTGTGTACTGATGATGCATCAATTTATAAAGTAAAATCTAATGAATGGAAATGGGCATTAAGGAAACTGATGAATTTTTGAAACATGCCAAAAAAAATCTGAGTTTGGCAATATTTGTTATTTGTATGACTCTGAATTTTGGGTTGCCCTTTATTTCTTGATTCAGAGAGTGGCTTGCACAATGTGTTCTTTCGCTCATCTCAAATTGACTCATATTTGGAAGTCTAAAATGCATTTGCTACTCTTCTCCCAGTAAAAACGGTATCACACATGTATGGCTGGGAGAACCACGCACAAGAGGAAATGCCCTCAATTGCAACATTGCAACATGAAGGTTTCCAGTTATGTGATAATTATCACATCATTGCAGTTTTCCAGTATATTCTTTTCTGTACTGGGTGAGGACCCGACAAGGAAGCATGCCATGTAGAAATATGTGGGTGAGAACCCTTCAAAAAAACAACATGAGTATCCCCTGCCACTAGTGGGATAAGGAGGACAGTAAATGAGGTTACCACCCTCTTGTTGTTATTGTTGATCTTCCCAGGGAACTGAGGTATTCCCCAAAAAAAATCCCTTATCACTTCCTCACTTTTGTTTTGATGATTTCTGAAAATCAGACTCCAGGGGAAGTCCAAGGCAGCGTGACTTACATGAATGACGCCACTTTGTTTTTTGCTCAGGGTGCCCTGCAAATGCCAAACATTGGCTAAAAACACAGGTATCCTAACATTTCTGTGAGGTAATGTTCTGTTCTGTAGAGCTAGGCAAAGTTCTTACCATCCAATGCTTCCACAATTCTCATAATAAAACTGCTACCTCACTTGTGTGGGTATGCCAATTTCCCAAACTAGGTACTGGTCAAACCATGGACAGTAGGAAGTCAGTGTGGTGACACTGAGGATTTGACACAGTCGCATTTTTGGTTAATTTTTATAACGTGATAGGTCGACCCACAGATGAGGGGGGCACTGTTTCAACAAGGAGAAGTGTAGGAGACTCTGTTTGTAAGGGCCAGAGATTTTAGAAATATAGTATGGCAATGTAGTGTTTTGACCTATACTTTTACATTTACAGGGTAAGGTAAGAAAATATGTGGGGATCAGCAAAAGCCTTTCAACTCCAGATTTCCCTTTGTCACTATGTTTCAGAAGTTCTCACAGTTGGTAGGGTTGCCTGATTGCCAACTGAGCCACAGCTTGAATACTGCATCCATTCCCCATTGCAAGGAAGAGGAAAGTGGAATTTTTGATGCATAGGTATGACACATGGGTTTTCAGAGAGGCGGAAAGCCCTCCAATCTGCCTTGACCTATCTGGTGTGAGAGGGGCGGGCCCACTGCTAAAATGGCCCCGTATCCCTACCGATCTTTTTATCACCTTTTTTTGCATGCAGTCTGGTGGGATTTCACACTCCCCTAGTGTGCAGATTGAGGGCCTCATTATGAGTTTGGAGGTCCTCTGACCGCCATGTTGGCAGTGGCGGTCCAACCACAAACAGGCTGGCGGAGAAAGCCCCAAATTATGAGTCTGATGGTGGTGCACACAGAAAACCTCCAAAGCACCATCAGGCAGGACAGATCATTGTGGTCAGTTGGAGGCACCAACAGTCCGGTGGAGACCATGTGTCCGCTGGACTCATTGCAAGGTTCCACACTGCCAATATGACCTCCGCGGTTGAACTGCCACAGAACACCAGGCAGAACAAACAGTATAAAAGGAGACACTCACCTCCAGGATGCCGTACACATCCGGAACCACCATTGAACCACAACTAGACGTCATCCCCCTGCTCCTGCTTGCAGAAAGACAACAGAATCGTTGCTGACGAAGAAGTCAACAACCGTAAATATGCAATAAATATGAATGTACAAGGACAGTGGCCAGTCCATAGTCCTCAATATTAGCACCAAAGGCACAAACTGGTGCCCCTAGTTGATTGCTGACGGACATGTAACGGCCACAGGTAGGGGCATCAAGGGGGCAGGCAGGCACCTCAGGGATTCTTGGAGGGCGGGGGGAGGAGAGATTTGGGCTTGGACTTGGAAGGGGGGTTTATGTTTTGGTTTGGAAGCGAGTTGGTCCTTTTTAGGAGGTGTGGACTTCTTTTGGGGGGAAGGGCATGGGTGCTGGCAGAGGGGGGGTAGTGGAGGCCTTGGAGGCTGAAAGGGATGGCCTTGGGGAGGGAAACAGATTGTTTGGTGATGTCCTGGGGGAAGTAGGGAAAAGGTCAAGATTACAAAGGAAAATGTTCTTAGACACACAGGGATGGTCATCAGAAGGGGGGTTGGGTGTGGATGGTAAGTATGTTGTTGTCTGACATTTAGGCCGGATTTCTTGGGTGCATGTTTGTGGGAGGTGTGGTTGTGGGTGGTGGGTGTCTGTTGGGTGGGTGAGTGAGGGCATTTATGTGTCTTGGATTGAGTGGGTGGAGGTGCTGGGGGATGCCGAAGTGGGTGGGTAGGTGTCTGTTGGGGTGGTGACTGCAGGTATGGTAGATGTTCTGCCTGTAGGCGCGTCAATGGTTGTGATGTCTGCGGGTGTGATGACTGGGGTGGATGTCTCAGGGTCTACTGGGGTGCTGTCTGTGGGTAGGATGGGTATGCTGGCTAGATCAGTGAATGTTGGTGTCTGCAGGTTTGTCTGGTGTTGTGTCTGTGATGCTAAGGGTGGTGGGGGTGTCAGGGAAGGCCGCGACTGTTGCTCTGTCTGTAGGAGGATGTTGTTTGTGTGCATGCCGGTGGTGTGTCTTGTGGTGCTTTTGTTTGTGTGTGCTACCCTTGTCTGTTGAGGTGGATGCATGCAAGTCTGTTTGTGTGCTTTGGCTGGGTCAGGGAAGGGGGGATTCAGACTTGAAAGAGAAAGGTGGTGGTGGACGGTAGATAAGGGGTGACTGGCTGCCCATTAGTGTGGAGGTCAGAGCCTGAAAAGATCTCTGTAGGCCAGCCAGTGCACCGTGAATGCGCTCCAGGAATGCATTGCTCTGTTGGATTTGAGTTGGCATTCACAATGGTGGACTGACCCACACAGATCGACCTCAGGATGTCAATAGCCTCCTCACTGAGGGCAGCAAGGGTAACAGGGGCTGGGCAAAGGTACCTGTGGCAAAGGAGATGCCCACCCTCTTAGATGGTTATACAATGAGGCAATTGCCCACTAATCCTCATGACCAGGGTAATATATGTAATAATAATATAGGTCAGTGCAAGGGGGAAGTAGCCTAGACTTCCACGGTATGTTAACAACTTAATGAAATTACTCTGTGCCATAAATGTCAAACAAACAAGATTTATTGAGCATTTCAAACGTTTTTTTCATTTGCATCTTATGTTAACATATAATATTAATAATAAATTGTCATATTATGCATCATGAACGACGGTAGGTGCTCCAGAACAAACAGTGAAAGTGTGAAGGTGCAAGTGAGTGGCGGTGATATGTACAAGTAGTGCAGAGTGTGGTTGTATAAAAATTGATGACTTCCAGTGGCTCCTGCAATCAAGGAGGCGCAGGGGTGTCACAAGGTTTCTTATATGCTTTTCTCATTCACTCTTTGGAAAGTGTCGACGTTTTCGACCCCTTGTACAGGTGAGTCAGTACGGGGTCATCATCAGGACAGAGATGAATATGGTGGAGGCACCTACGGGGGGCATAAAGCACCGAATTACTGGGAGTCTAATGATTCAGTATCTTATTAATAGAGAGATTGGAGTGCAACTCACCTAAGTTCCAGTGGTGAGATAGGACCAGTAATGGCTGGGATCTCCCTGTTTGAAAAATGAACCATGAGTCACGGACATCGTACAGAATGTGGAGTAAACAAAAATGACTTTAAAATAAGATGGGACTTAAAGTAATCGTAGTCCCGAGGGGCTGTAGGTAGGTATCACTCTGTTCAATTACTATGAATAAGGCAGGCCCATTGTCGTATAAATCCGACGTTAGGGAATTACTAAGGATATATATAGGATATATTGATTAGACATCTCTAAATAAGGATCAGGTATTGCTAATAATTCTGAAAAGTGAGTAAAATGACTCACAACGACTTGAACAATCCGTGGGCTAAGTATAGCCAGGAAGCGTCAAGACGGTAGAAATAAAGTGAACTATAAAACAAAGCCCAAAATTAGTGAATAGATCAATGAATAGAGTCTCTCAATAGTGAATTATGATTGTTTTTTTAAAAAGCGGGGGGTTTAGAAACCCACATAAACTTGAAACAACCATGGGCCTGAAATAGCCAGGGAGGCGAGGTTCTGATTATCTAGGAATAAAAAAGTTCAAAATATCTATCAAAACGGAGGCTGGTACATAGTAAATGATGCTGCCAGTAGGAGGCAATTGCCAAATCTATTCTCACCTAATAATGAGAACTTCTTCGTTGTAGAAGGACGGCCGCATCAGTCGGTCCCCGTCCTGTTTCCTTAGCGTCCAGTGCGGCGTAAAAACAACCAGCAGAACGCCGCTCAAAAAGCGGACGTTCTATATATCTGGCTCCGCGAGGGTAATGGAGCCAGTAATCCAGCGTGTGATTGGAGGAGAGCACTGTAGGAGGCTGGACTGGCTTGTAGTGAGTACCAAGGGGTACTTACACCTTGCACCAGGCCCAGTTATCCCTTATTAGTGTATAGGGTGTCTAGCAGCTTAGGCTGATAGATAATGGTAGCTTAGCAGAGCAGCTTAGGCTGAACTAGGAGACGAGTGAAGCTCCTACAGTACCACTAGTGTCATATGCACAATATCATAAGAAAACACAATACACAGATATACTAAAAATAAAGGTACTTTATTTTTATGACAATATGCCAAAAGTATCTCAGTGAGTATCCTCAGTATGAGGATAGCAAATATACACAAGATACATGTACACAATACCAAAATATTCAGTAATAGTATTAGAAAACAGTGCAAACAATGTATAGTTACAATAGGATGCAATGGGGACACATAGGGATAGGGGAAACACAAACCATATACTCCAAAAGTGGAATGCGAACCACGAATGGACACCAAACCTATGTGACCTTGTAGAGGGTCACTGGGACTGTAAGAAAAGAGTTAGGGTTAGAAAAATAGCCCACCCCAAGACCCTGAAAAGTGAGTGCAAAGGGCACTAAAGTTCCCCAAAGGACATAGAAGTCGTGATAGGAGAATTCTGCAGGAAAGACACAAACGAGGGTACCTGTGGAACAAGGGGACCAAGTCCAAAAGTCACAAGCAAGTCGGAGATGGGCAGATGCCCAGGAAATGCCAGCTGTGGGTGCAAAGAAGCTGCTACTGGACAGTAGAAGCTGAAGATTCTGCAGGAACGACAAGGGCTAGGAACTTCCCCTTTGGAGGATGGGTCCTGCACGCTGTGGAGAGTCGTGCAGAAGTATTTTCCTGAAGAAAGGCCACCAACAAGCCTTGCTAGCTGCAAATCGTGCGGTTAGGGTTTTTGGATGCTGCTGTGGCCCAGGAGGGACCAGGATATCGCCAATTGTGTCTGGGGACAGAGGGGGCGTCGAGCAAGACAAGGAGCCCTCTCAGAAGCAGGCAGCACCCGCAGAAGTGCCAGAACAGGCACTACAAAGTAGAGTGAAACGGTGCTCACCCGAAGTTGCACAAAGGAGTCCCACGCCGCCGGAGGACAACTTAGGAGGTCATTCAATGCAGGTTAGAGTACCGTGGACCCAGGCTGGATTGTGCACAAAGGATTTCCACCGGAAGTGCACGGAGGCCGGAGTAGCTGCAAAAGTTGCGGTTCCCAGCAATGCAGTCTGGCGTGGGGAGGCAAGGACTTACCTCCACCAAACTTGGACTGAAGAGTCACTGGACTGTGGGAGTCACTTGGACAGAGCTGCTGGATTCAAGGGACCTCGCTCATCGTGCTGAGAGGAGACCCAGGGTACCGGTGATGCAGTTCTTTGGTGCCTGCGGTTGCAGGGGGACGATTCCGTCGACCCACGGGAGATTTCTTCGGAGCTTCTAGTGCAGAGAGGAGGCAGACTACCCCCACAGCATGCACCACCAGGAAAGCAGTCGAGAAGGCGGCAGGATCAGCGTTAAAGAGTTGCAGTAGTCATCTTTGCTACTTTGTTGCAGTTTTGCAGGCTTCCAGCGCGGTCAGCAGTCGATTCCTTGGCAGAAGGTGAAGAGAGAGATGCAGAGGAACTCGGATGAGCTCTTGCATTCGTTATCTAAGGAATCTCCAAAGACAGAGACCCTAAATAGCCAGAAAAGAGGGTTTGGCTACTTAGGAGAGAGGATAGGCTAGCAACACCTGAAGGAGCCTATCAGAAGGAGTCTCTGACGTCACCTGCTGGCACTGGCCACTCAGAGCAGTCCAGTGTGCCAGCAGCACCTCTGTTTCCAAGATGGCAGAGGTCTGGAGCACACTGGAGGAGCTCTGGGCACCTCCCAGGGGAGGTGCAGGTTAGGGGAGTGGTCACAACCCTTTCCTTTGTCCAGTTTCGCGCCAGAGCAGGGCTGAGGGGTCCCTGAACCGGTGTAGACCGGCTTATGCAGAAATGGGCACCATGTGTGCCCATGAAAGCATTTCCAGAGGCTGGGGGAGGCTACTCCTCCCCTGCCTTCACACCATTTTCCAAAGGGAGAGGGTGTAACACCCTCTCTCAGAGGAAGTCCTTTGTTCTGCCATCCTGGGCCAAGCCTGGCTGGACCCCAGGAGGGCAGAAACCTGTCTGAGGGGTTGGCAGCAGCTGCAGTGAAACCCCGGGAAAGGCAGTTTGGCAGTACCCAGTTCTGAGCTACAGACCTGTGGGATCATGGGATTGTGCCAACTATGCCAGGATGGCATAGAGGGGGCAATTCCATGATCATAGACATGTTACATGGCCATATTCGGAGTTACCATTGTGAAGCTACATATGGGTAGTGACCTATATGTAGTGCACATGTGTAATGGTGTCCCCGCACTCACAAAGTCCGGGGAATTGGCCCTGAACAATGTGGGGGCACCTTGGCTAGTGCCAGGGTGCCCACACACTAAGTAACTTAGCACCCAACCTTTACCAGGTAAAGGTTAGACATATAGGTGACTTATAAGTTACTTAAGTGCAGTGTAAAATGGCTGTGAAATAACGTGGACGTTATTTCACTCAGGCTGCAGTGGCAGGCCTGTGTAAGAATTCTCAGAGCTCCCTATGGGTGGCAAAAGAAATGCTGCAGCCCATAGGGATCTCCTGGAACCCCAATACCCTGGGTACCTCAGTACCATATACTAGGGAATTATAAGGGTGTTCCAGTATGCCAATGTAAATTGGTAAAATTGGTCACTAGCCTGTTAGTGACAATTTGAAAGAAATGAGAGAGCATAACCACTGAGGTTCTGATTAGCAGAGCCTCAGTGAGACAGTTAGTCATAACACAGGTAACACATTCAGGCACACTTATGAGCACTGGGGCCCTGGCTGGCAGGGTCCCAGTGACACATACAACTAAAACAACATATATACAGTGAAAAATGGGGGTAACATGCCAGGCAAGATGGTACTTTCCTACAAGCACCTCCAATCACAGAGTAGCCTCAGACTGGCAGGAGACGGACTGAGAAGTGGGGGTTCCCCTTCTGGTCCGCACTGCCGGGGGATTCGATGTGTAGCCAAGGCCGTGACCTGCATGCAGGTGTCAGCGCTACGGTATTAGGTGGACGCTAATGCTACGAGAGATCATATCAGTTACAGTGAAGGGGAGATAAAGGGGGGGGGGTTGATGTGTGTAATAACATCCCGCAAGTCGTCCAAGCACGTGGGCATGCACGACGACTCTATGGTGTAAAACCCAACAAATAAATATGCAATAGCACTGGTGAACAACATCATATATATGCCATATAAACTAAATTAAGTCACATTGGACAGTATAAATATATCTGGCAAATCAAAGTTCTAGATAAATCCATACATAGATGGAAACATTTGCAAAATATAATATAAACACACTGTAAAAGTTTAAAATGAAGACAAAGGGCTCATGCAAACGAGTCCTAGCATATAAATAATGGTCATCGGAATGGACCCTGGTCCTTGGGAAATCAGTGTAGAGGAGAACTAGCCACAACGACAACCAACCACATATCTTGGTTTTGGAGGTGTCCAACGATAGCGTTGGTAGGTCAGACATACAGTGAAAGCTTATAAAGCTGCGTGACGCCAGTCCTCGAGAGTATTGAGTCCCTTATTAATCGTGTCACATTTCTCGATCCAAAAAAGTTCACGCTTGGATAGGATGCGTTCCTTATCTCCACTAATTGGTCCCAAGGAGATATGTTCAATCACTTGCCATTTCAACTCCTCACTATTATGTCCAGCTGTCTCATAGTGCTCCACCAATGGGGTGCCTGTCTTTTTGCATCTAATCCTACTTTGGTGTTGGAGGATCCTGCACTTGACTTTTTGCGTGGTCTGCCCTATATACAATAGGCCACAGGGACACCAAATGGCGTAAATCACATCCTGTGTGTTGCAATTGCTGAATTTCGGCAATGTAAACATGTAGTTATTGTGATCGAAATCTGTTGTGTTAAAAGTTGTTTTGCAGGCTCATTCGACTCCCAGTAATTCGGTGCTTTATGCCCTCTGTAGGTGCCTCCACCATATTCATCTCTGTCCTGATGATGACCCCGTCCTGACTCACCTGTACAAGGGGTTGAAACGTCAACACTTTCCAAAGAGTGAATGAGAAAAGCATATAAGAAACCTTGTGACACACCAGGGCCTCCTTGATTGCAGGAGCCACTGGAAGTCATCAATTTTTATACAACCACACTCTGCACTACTTGTACATATCACCGCCACTCACTTGCACCTTCACACTTTCACTGTTTGTTCTGGAGCACCTACTGTCGTTCATGATGCATAATGTGACAATTTATTATTAATATTACATGTTAACATAAGATGCAAATGAAAAAAAATGTTTGAAATGCTCAATAAATCTTGTTTGTTTGACATTTATGGCACAGAGTGATTTCATTAAGTTGTTAACATACCGTGGAAGTCTAGGCTACTTCCCCCTTGCACTGACCTATATTATTATTACACCCTCTTAGATGGGCTGGCACGGAAAAGTGCGTGGGGAGCTACAGGGAGGGCGGTGATAGAACAGGGGTGTTGGACAGAGATGGTACAGGACGGGTCCCAGATGGGTCTGCCACCACCAGGGAGTGACCACTGTAGGAGGATTCAGAAGAAGATGCAGCAGATCAGGTCCCCCCGTGGCACTCCCCTTGCCCTCTGGGCCACTGGGTCCCTCAGTGTCGGTGGTGTTGTGACTGGAGCTCCCATGGCCAAAAGCTTCCAGACACAGCATTGTTCCCGTCTCCTTTACCTGCCGGGGCTGATGCAATGAAAAATGAAGTTTGGTCATCACATTCACAAGATAACACTTCCATCATACATTACACATAAGTCTCATAACATCCTGCTCACTAACACCCCAAGGAAGTGTCAGTAAAGGGCCAACATCATGTCACAACAAACTATAATGTATGTCCCTCAAAATCATAATGGTAACACAACAACAAAGCTAGTTGACAGACACATACAGTACCACAATTTACATAGTCCAGTCACACTGACCATGGCGTGACAAGGTGACTATGCCACTGGATACAGATTCCCTATCCAGGACAACATAGTCAAGCACCAATCAAACAATAGTTCATAAATGTGAACTAGTTTACCACATCTCCAGACACCATGCTTAACACAGAAATACTTTACCCTGATGTCATGTACCAGGCAATGATAAATGTTGGAAAGTAAAGGCAAGCAAGCCTTTGCAAACAAGCCATACCTCCTCAATGTCACATAGTTGCTACCATACACTATGGACACATATCAACATGCAACACCTCAAATTGTCACACATGCCAAAATGTAGTCAAGAACACATGAACCAATTGTGATGTACCAAGGAGTGAGAATACAATGTGGACAAAGGCATCTAGGAAATTGGTCTCTAGGAAACAAACAATATTAGTTATGTAAGAACCAAGTAAGCTCAGACCAATGCCCCATACACAATCACAAGTTGTCAATGAAGTGTATGTAGCAAATGGACTACTGTACAGTGCAGGAAGGTGAGCAACAGACGTAACTAACTACGTAATGAGTCCATTAATATGCCACTTACTGACTAACAACAGCACTACCCACACATAAGACACGGCAAGCCTGACATCTATTTGTGGAGAATTCCTAAAGCCAAAGCATGTGTAATTCCAACATAACACCAACCATGATGAAAGTCAACAGCCTGGACACACTTACCAAGCAACTCAAAGGTGTTAATGAACTACCACAACTACACCAAATAGGTGTCATGGCAAACATGAGGGTCCCAAACAGTCAGGCCTCATTTAACATTTCCTCCATAGCAACAGCAGGTACACCTAATAAATAGTAATGTTGAGTCATGGCTGAATCTTTCCATTTAAACATGATGTTGACAATCAACTGTCCGGTCCATAACTCTGATTAGGCTACAATGGCCTATGCATCATACCTACAACAGTATGCCAATGGAAAAAGCCGTGTGTCCAGTTTGTAGTATCAGAACATCAGCATGGTAGTTACATTCCTAAATCTGATACTAATATATGTGTTCCTGTAGAACTGTTGCAATATCACAATGGTATCCAACATGCATATTGTCTTATCTGATGAGACATCACAAATGTATATGTATATCCCTCACTTACCAAGGGGGATTGCCTTGCAACAGATCGGAAGATGTTCACCATGTATGTCATGTCACATGCCAGATAGACATCACAGCCTAACATGATGCTGTCAATTATCAGAAACCATTAAAAACTAGAGGTGACTTGCATAGTTCTGACTCTATGTTGCACATAAACATGAATCTTGAGACTATGTAGAGGACAGAGAGCAAGGACCTACATATCTTACCACTATGATATTGGGAGGATTGATGTATTGGTGGGAATTAACACCCACCAGGGTAGAAAAAGCAGTAAATTGGTTCACATATGACACACTCATATGTGCACCATTATGTGCCATTGGACTGAGGGGACAACATAGTTGAGTAACATGTCTCAAAATACATTTGTGTATGCACACCTGTGTGCTATAGATGGCTAGTATACATCAATGTGTTCACACGAGATCTGTGACACTTTGCACTTACCACATTGTCAGAGCTAACATTCTATTCTTTCACTCATTCACCTGGTAAAGCGAACATGTGTTAGGTCTGTACTTACCCCCTTGTAGCTGCTGTGCTGCCGTCAAATGCCCATCCAACTCAAGGTAGGCCACTGCCAAGATGTGGGCCATTAGGGGGGTCATGGTCCACTGGGCCTCTGTGGTCTTCTGGGCCCCCGTCTCAAGTCCTCCCACCTCTTCTGACAGGTTCTCCACCGGCTGTGGGCATGCCAAATCCTCTTCTTCTGATGGGCATTGACCTGCATGGATGACATTGACAAGAAAGAATATCATGCCCACATGTACCACACTAAAACAGGCAGAGTCAATTACAAGTCTGTTAAGCACGCCAAACACGGACTGTCTTGAACATCCTCTCCACTGATAGATGAGCATGTACAGTGAGGGCATATGTAAGGTGGAAAAAGGCAGACATCATGCATCTCCAGCACCAGTTGTCATGTTATCACATATGACCAGACACCAAGCACATATAAAGATGGGATTTTTCAGGTGGCGTCTGGCATAGCACCTCCACTATCCATGTGCAACAGTAACATGGTGGGTCAGGGAATCTACATGGCACACTCTCCACAATGTCTCATGACTCTAAATCTGTCACCAAACACACATAAGTACATGCCCAGGAACTCACCCATTTTTGCACAACTTAAGCACACAACAGACTTTAAGTACACAATCTGAAACATTGCCCATCAGCCTTTGCTTAGCATTTCAAAGAATAGTCAAGCTAGTGAAACATGTGTACACATGGTGTACTTACCTGTTCCTCTGGTGCACTATAGAGCTGTACATATAGGGGTATGACCTTCTCCATCAGCTTCTCCAGCTCCTCGGGTGAGCCCACTAAGCCCACTAGCTACCAGGGATCTAGCCTTTTTTTTTTAAAAGAATGGAGTTAGGTCGACACATCCTGGTATCAGGCAGTACCCTTGACCCATTAAAGCCCTCAATTCCTAAAGGCCAAACAGTCTTTCTGCCCCTCCATTGGTAGATTGGGTGATTGGGCCTGCTCAACTAACACATGCAATGTGGAAATAGGGCAACCACTTTAGCTATTGGCCATCTTTCTTCTGTGAGCTGTATTTCGTGCTTGCTCTCACAGAAGGCATAAGGTCATTGATGTGACAGGTAAAGTCAATTATGAGATTTTGCTTGTGTAATGGAGGAACAAAAGTGATTGGTCATTAGTTATGTGACACTGTCTAAGTAGTGTCTTATTGTCACTATAGATCATGCAGTGCTTCAGCACCCTCCCATTTCTTCCACACGGGGTGTTTCCATGTTCATAACTATCCTCCTTAGTTTTACCCAATGTCCGTTCATTGTCATTTTCACTTCCCAGCTTTTATTCCTGTGCATATCAATTTTTCAGATCCTATCAGACTCTCTGGCTTTGTGGACTGTTCTTATTCAACAATGCCTTCCTAACACAGCACATCAAGACAGCAGTAAAGAATTTGAGGTGTTCTGGAAATGAAATTGAAAAAATGTATATGAGGCAGCAGAAAGGCATGCTGTCCCCCTAGTATTAGAGAGGAGGCCTTTAAGGGATAACTACTTTGAAGAAAATAAATGTATATTGTTTTAAACTCATTTTTAAGGTCTTGCAAGACTCTTGAGAGATCGTGAATAGTAAAAAAGGGTAGATGAGTTCTGAATGTACTCCATTAGTAGGAATGCATAATGTGGTCATTGTTTATAAAAGGAAGTGTGTAAGAGATAAGTACTGTGATGAGTACATGGTTATTTTCTTTTTTCCAAAAAACTGATTGTTAGACCTGACAGTCGTAGGGTGGTCACCCCTAACTTTTGGCCTGCCTCCTTCCACTTATTGGACACTGTTTTTGCTGGTTTTTAGACTCTGTGCACTTTACCACTGCTAACCAGTGCTAAAGTGCATATGCTCTCTCCTTTTAAACATGGTAACATTGGATCATACCCAATTGGACTATTTAATTTACTTATAAGTCCCTATTAGAGTGCACTATATGTGCCCAGGGCCTGTAGATTAAATGCTACTAGTGGGCCTGGAGCACTGATTGTGCCACCCACTTAAGTAGCGCCTTAACCTTGTCTCAGGCCTGCCATTGCAAGGCCTGTGTGTGCAGTTTAACTGCCAATTCGACTTGGTATTTGAAAGTACTTGCCAAGCCTAAAACTCCCCTTTTTCTACATGTAAGACACCCCTAAGTTATGCCCTAGGTAACCCATAGGGCAGGGTGCTGTGTAGGCAAAAGGCAGGACATGTACCTATGTAGTTTACATGTCCTGGTAGTGAAAAACTCCTAAATTAATTTTTACACTGCTGTGAGGCCTGCTCCCTTCATAGGCAAACATTGGGCCTGCCCTCATACATTGTGTTAGTGGTAGCTGATGATCTGAAAGGAATAGGAAGGTCATATTTAGTATGGCCAGAAAGGTGATATAAAATCCTGCTGACTGGTGAAGTTGGATTTAATATTACTATTTTAGAAATTCCGCTTTTAGAAAGTGAGCATTTCTCTGCACTTAAATCTTTCTGTGCCTTACAATCCACGTCTGGCTGGGTTTAGTTGACATCTCCTTGTGCATTCACTCAGACACACCCCAAACACAGGATACTCAGCCTCACTTGCATACATATGCATTTTGAATGGGACTTCCTGGGCTGAGAGGGTGGAGGGCCTGCTGTCCTATAAAGGACTGCCACATCCCCTACTGGGACCCTGGCAGACAGGATTGAACTGAAAGGGGACCTGGTGCACTTCTAAGCCACTCTTTGAAGTCTCCCCCACTTCAAAGGCACATTTGGGTATATAAACAGGGCCTCTGCCCCTTCCAACTAAGACACTTCCTGGAGAAGAAACTTGTAACCAGAACCTGCATCCTGCCAAGAAGAACTGCCTCGCTGCCCAAAGGACTCACCTGACTGCTTTCTCTGAAGGATGCTGCCTTGCTGTTGGCCTGCTGCCTTGCTGCTCTCTGGCTGTGGTGAAGAAGTGCTCTCCAAGGGCTTGGATAGAGCTTGCATCCTGTTCCCTGAAGTCTCAGGACCAAAAAGACTTCGGCCCTGATTCTAACCCCGGCGGTCTTTGACCGCCGGGGCGAGGGTCGGCGGGAGCACCGCCGACAGGCCGGCGGTGCCCCGCAGGGCATTCTGACCGCGGCGCTTTGGCCGCAGTCAGAAAGGGTAAACCGGCGGTCTCCCGCCGGTTTACCGCTGCCCTTAGAATCCCCCATGGCGGCGCAGCTTGCTGCGCCGCCATGGGGGATTCTGACACCCCCTACCGCCATCCTGTTCCTGCCGGTTCGCCCGCCAGGAACAGGATGGCGGTAGGGGGTGCCGCGGGGCCCCTGGGGGCCCCTGCCGTGCCCATGCCAATGGCATGGGCACGGCAGGGGCCCCCGTAAGAGGGCCCCGCAAAGTATTTCAGTGTCTGCCTTGCAGACACTGAAATACGCGACGGGTGCCACTGCACCCGTCGCACCTTCCCACTCCGCCGGCTCGATTACGAGCCGGCATCCTCGTGGGAAGGGAGTTTTTCCCTGGGCTGGCGGGCGGTCTTTTGGAGACCGCCCGCCAGCCCAGGGAAAAACTAATAATACCCTCCGCGGTCTTCTGACCGCGGAGCGGTATTATGGGGGCGGAATTCTGGCGGGCGGCCTCCGCCGCCCGCCAGGATTAGAATCAGCCCCTTCATCTCTTCAAGAAGGACTCCTTGTGTGGCGAAATCCGACAAACAGCCTGCTAGAAACAACGCACAGCCTGCACTGCGGTGAAAATTTCACTGCACGCTGAACTGGAACGATGCAGCCTGACTTTGCAACGAGAAGATCGACGCAGCGCCAGCGTAACAACCGGAAATTCGACGCACGGGCCACTGGATCGACACATAGCTGAACCGGAACAACGCAGCCTGACTTCAGAGAGGAATCGACGCAGCGCCTGGCGTGCAGTAGAAAATTTGACGCAACGCCCACCGGATCGACGCAGCTCCTGTGACTTCATCCTGCCAGTGCAGGAAATCCACACACTGTCCCCGGGGAGTCTGAAAGCCCGCAACCTGAAGAGGAACCACCACCGAGCACCGGAAATCAATGTACAGCCGTCCCTCTGTGAAAACTAAACGAGGCATCGCCGTGTGCGGCCCGAGAAATCGACACACACCCCTTTGTTTCCACGCAGCTCCTCCTCTGCAGTTCTTTGTGGAGATTTTTCACGCAAACCAGGTACTTTGTGCTTGAAAGAGACTTTGTTTACTTTAAAAAGACTTAAGACACTTTGGCCCTCATAACAACCTTGGTGGTAAATGCCACCTCCTGCCGTGCTGATGGCCTCCAACATACTGTGACCACAGCGGTATACCGCTACGGGTATTATGACCCACACAGAGAAATCCGCCACTATACAGACACCCACACAAGTCCGCCAGACCAAAGGTCAGTGATTAACTGGCGGTACCAAAACCCACACCCTTATGCCAACAGGAATACGCCCACAGTATCAGGACCCACAAATCACTGCAGCAGTCTTTCAACCACGGTAAACCATTGGCAGTACACACCGCCGCGCTTAAAATTCACACACACTAACAAAACTACAACACATTGGACAATTCAAACTACACACACCTGACACACATACACACACCACACCTACACACTCACACCACTATAAAACACCCACCCACATTACCTACAACCTTTTCAATGAAAAAAAAGATTGCCAACAGAGAGAGAGACAAGCTAGGAGCACCCACTCAATCTGAGCCACAGAAGACCATCACCCATACACCATCCACGCATCTCACAGTGCATACCACAACACATCACCTCACACATCACCCCACACATCCTCACCCATACCACTCACACCAAATCCATGGCACCCCAAAGACACCCCAGGTCTTCAGATGAGGAGCTAAGGGTCATGTTGGAGGAAAACATCCGGGTAGAGCCGCAGCTATTCGGATCACAGGTGCAGCAGATGCCCATTGCAAGGAAGATGGAGCTATGGCAGAGAGGCGTGGACAGGGTCAACGCCGTGGGACAACACCCCAGAACAAGGGATGACATCAGGAAGAGGTGGAACGACCTACGGGGGAAGGTGCGTTCCGTGGTAGGAAAACACCAGGTAGCAGTACAGAGGATTGGCGGTGGACCCCCACCTGCTCCCCCACAACTTACAACATGGGAGGAGCAAGTCTTGGCGATCATGCATCCTGAGGGCCTCGAAGGAGTAGCAGGAAGACTGGACTCTGGTAAGTCAAATCTTTACTACTATATCCCCCGCCCTACCTGCATGCCATCACAAACTCCTACCCCTAGCCTCACCCCATCACTCCACCACCTTAAATATACCTGATTATCACAAACCACCCATCCCAATACCAGGCCCTGCATGCCATACCAATGCATGTACCCCCATCACAGACCTGCATGGACACCCATCACCACAGCATGCCCATTACAAAGAATCACCTAGCCCACAAAATCACCACTCACACAAGGCAAAGCTGACAGGGCAATCACAACCATACAGGGAAACACACCCATGCACAAGATGGCACACACAGAGACAATAACACTGCATTTTCATCCCCACAGGACCCCCACTCAACGTCACCGGAGAGGAGGTGCCACCAACATCCTGTCCCCCCACAGAAGAAGCCCACAGTGATGATAGCAGCTGTGCACGCCTGGATCACGATGACCAACCTGGCCCATCAGGGACCTCTGGACAGTGATTAACCTGCCACAGTCCCATACCACCACAGAGCCTCCCCCCTCAGGAAACACCACCACAGCACCCACCCAGCAGGCCCATATCACTGTCCCCAGGACATGTCAATCAGCACTATGTCCACCACTACCGGAACCCCAGGCAACCCCACAAACCCAAGAAATCAGGGACCTGGGGTCAGTGGCAGTGGGCACACGGTTCAGGGGACAGAGGCACAGGACAACAGGGAAGCTGGGAGGACTGCTGTGTGACAGGGGGAGGACAGACCCAGGGAACCCGTTCTCCACGAGGCACTTGCAGGGATCCTATAGGAGCATATCAACATTCCCAGGAGACCTTGGGCCAGATACTGGCCAAGTTGCAGGAGACCCAGCTACTGCAGGAGGGACAGTACCTGGGGATCAGGGAGGACCTTAAACACATCCACACCATCCTGGTCACCATTGCAGGGGTGCTGGTTGACATGGCCAACACCATGAGGGAGGCAGTGGCAGAACAACAGGCCCCTGACACAAGCCACACCGATGAACAGCCCTCCACCTCTGCCGGCGCTAGTAGACAGGAGGCCCCACCACTGGACCAACAGGCCACCAGCACCCCACCCCCTGCAGAAGTAAAACCACCCCGCAAACGGTCCCTGCGATCCAGGCAGAAGCCAGAGAACACTGCCAAGAACCCCGCCAGGAAATAAGGCTCTCCTGATTGTCACCCTTCTGCCCCACTCTGTCACCCTGTCCACCTTGAACTGCCATTGCTCCCCTTACTATGCCCCATTGGACAATGCACCAGTGATACCAAGAGGCTGGACTCTAACTGGACATTCCTCCATCATCGCCCCAGCCCATTGCACATCCCCCTCTACTTATTAGCACTTGAAAAAACACAGTTGTAACAAATACAATTCTGGAGTCTGTCAATTGATTGAAATGTGTATTAGTACAACATTCTGAAAACATTGCAATTCATATGTACAGTAATTTATACATTGGTATGATCTGTAGTGGGCAGCAGGAAACGTACCAGGAGCCAGAGTGGGGCACAGAGATCTGAAAATAGAGATGCCAAAGGGTACAGTAAGTGGCCACAGACATAGGGAAATTGTGCTGCCATGTACAATGTCCATCAGAAAACTGAAAAGTAAAGTGAAGTTATAGTGTCTTACCTGTGTGTCACTGGAAGTACTGCTGTATGATATTACTTCTGTTGTCCACATCTTCTTCCTCTGCCTTCTGTTCCTCACTGTCCACAGGCTCCACCGCTGCCACAAGACCATCTCTAGGCTCATCCTCCTGCAGAAAAGGCACCTGGCGTCTCAAGGCCAGGTTGTGCAAAATGCAACATGCAACAATGATCTGGAACACCTTCTTGGGTGAGTAGTACAGGGATCGATCTATCAGATGGAGGCACCGGAACCTGGCCTTCAGGAGGCCGCAGGTTCTCTCAATAATCCTCCTTGTTCACCCATGTGCCTCATTGTAACGTTCCTCTGCTCTTGTCCTGGGATTCCTCACTGGGGTCAGTAGTCATGAGAGGTTGGGGTAAGCAGAGTCACCTGCAAATATCTAGTGACAACTGTTAGACACACACTAACCCTTAGGAAAAACCCCATACCCAGACACCAACATATACTAGGTGGGGACCTTGGGCTCACCTATTAGCCACACCCGGTGCCTCTGGAATTGATCCATCACATATGGGATGCTGCTATTCCTCAAGATAAAGGCGTCATGCACAGAGCCAGGATACTTGGGATTCACATGGGAGATGTACTGGTCAGCCCAACACACAATCTGCACATTCATAGAATGATAGCTTTTTCTATTCCTGAACACCTGTTCATTTCTCCGTGGGAGGGGGGACAAATGCTACATGTGTATCATCAATGGCACCAATGATGTTGGGGATATGTCCCAGGGCATAAAAGTCAGCTTTCACTGTGGCCAAATCCTCTACCTGGGGGAATACGTTGTATCTGCGCATGTGTTTCAGCAGGGCAGACAACACTCTGGTCAACACGTTTGAAAACATTGGCTGAGACATCCCTGATGCCATGGCCACTGTTGTTTGGAAGGAACCACTTGCCAGGAAATGGAGGACTTACAGGACCTGCACTAGAGGGGGGATACCTGTTGGCAGGCCGATAGCTGACATCAGGTCTGGCTCCAATTGGGCGCACAGTTCTTGGATTGTGGCCCAATCAAATCTGTATGTTAGGATAATGTGTCTGTCCGCCATCGTCGCAAGGACCACCAGGGGTCTGTACACTGGAGGATGTCTTCTTCTCATATTCATCCTCAGTGGTTGAAGCCTAGGGAGGAAAACGGTGAGCAGAGGGTCGTATTCACACATCTATTGCAATAATGATGCATCTCTTCATTTACAGAACCAGTATGTGAATCCGAGAGTTAGTTGATGTTCCAATGTCTTTAGTGACGCAGTTAGGTGCCATCACCTGTGCCCCCCTGAAATGGCGGCTTCCTGACCTGTGAGGAGGGTCAAGTGGAAATGAGATAATTCTGCTGGCGTTGTGTGCTGTTGCTGTAGGCAGTCGATGACCACCGCGCAACTTTGCATTGGTTATCATTGGGCCCTATGGGTTCCAGGAGCCAATGGCGATGTACGCCGGCGGTGACGGTACACACCGCCGCGGACGTGACTGCCATTTTCTATCTCTTCACTCACTTGCTACCTGACCTTCAACAGGAGAGGACCTACACTGCAAGTGTTGTTGTGACCTGTGTCTGGAAACGACAATGGCTCATGTGTCTGGGGAAAGGGCCCCTGCCTTCACTGCGGAGGAATTGAAGAGACTGGTGGATGGGGTCCGGCCCCAGTACACTTTACTCTATGGTCCTCCAGACAAACAAGTGAGTACAATGTGAGCATGATGCGTGGGCCATGAATGTATGGAGTGCTGTGCGTGTAAGCCACATGTAGGGGGGTCTGAGGTGTCCTGGGCAGAGTGCTGCATGTATGGTGGTCAATGTATGTGCGTTAGTGGATGGGAGGAATATTGTGGGCCATGAGTGTGACGGTCCGGATGGTATTACTAATCCCTTTTCTGCTTTATTTTTTCTGCAGGTCAGCACCCATCAGAAAACGGGTATTTGGTGTGCCATCGCCAAGGAGGTGCGGACCCTGGGTGTCTTTGACAGTCGGAGCACCCACTGCCACAAACGGTGGGAGGACCTGCGCCGCTGGGCAAGGAAGACGTCGGAGGCCCAGCTGGGGCTGGCCTCCCAACGAGGAAGGGATGCCCATCGTACCCTGACCTCCCTGATGTTCCTCATCCTGGCGGTGGCCTATCCGGAGTTGGATGGGCGCTTGAGGGCATCACAGCAGCCACAAAGGGGTGAGTACAAGTTCAGATTCATGAGCTGGCGTGCGTTAAGGTTTTACCTGGGTGGGGGATGTCGACTGTGGGTGCCCCTAGGCCAGGGCGAACATGGCACGGTAGGTCCCTTGTTGGGCAGGCTCTGAAGCACTCCAAACCCAATGGTGTTAGTGGGCATCTACTACTGGGCAGGGTCCTGTGGGTTTCAGGTGTGCAGCTGATGGCGTTATGCCATGTCCCCCACGGGCAGGTGACTAGCATTGTAACTGGTAGTGCATGGCCTAGTGCAGAGGGCAGCTCCCTGTGTGTTGTATACGCCAACAGTGGTGTTGTTGCTGGCATTGACCAAGTGTATCCTCTGTCTCTCCTCCCCTTTTTGTTTTGTTGCCCTGTCTTTGTGTGGCGGAGGAGCAGAGGCACCGGAGATGGTGGGAGCTTCATCCCACATGGGCCTGGAGGCTGAATCCCAGAGGATGAGGGCCAGTGGGATGGAGGGCGAGGGGAGCACCATGACTGAGACAGGAGGGGACACTAAAGACAGCGACTCCTCCAATGGAAGCTCCATGCTGGTAGCGGACACCTCTGTGCCCTCCCAGCAGCCCCTCCGCGAGTTTCCCGTGCCCACTCACCCAGAAGGGTGGGCATCTCCTTCGCCCCAGGCACCTCAGGCCCTGCCCCAGTCAGCCCTGCTGCCCTCAGTGAGGAGGCTATTGACCTCCTGAGATCCATCACTGTTGGGCAGTCATTCATTCTGAATGCCATCCAGGGTGTCGAGAGGCATTTGCAACAAACAAATGCATACCTGGAGGGCATTCACTCTGGTTTGGCGGCCCAACACTGAGCGTTTCAGGCTCTGGCCGCAGCACTGATGGCAGCCATTGTCCCTGTCTCTAGCCTCTCCCTCCAACTTCCTCTACCCAGTCCCAATCCCCTCAACCACAGCCTATCCCAAGCACACCTTCAGACCAGCATTCACCCAAATCAACACAAAAAAGTGGCTCAGGCAAACACAAGCACCACACTTCATCTCACAGGCACTCACACAAGCACCATCCCATGCACCAACATCCACTGCCTCCACTGTGTCCCCCTCATCCTCGTCGTCCACCTCCCTCCCAGTAGCATCTCCATTCACACCTGCATGCACTACATCCTCATCCACTACCTCCATCACCAGCATGCCTATCACTACACACCCCTCACTGGCAGTCACCACCCCCACATCCATGCACACATCCCCTGTGTCCTCTCCCACTGTGTCTGTGACCCCTCCTCCCAAAGTACACAAACGCAAGCACACACACACCCAACAGCCATCCACCTCACAATAAAATCAAGCTCATGCACTGGCATCCAAAAACAGCAGACAGGCACCTCCTACAACCACACCCTCTTCCTCCACTCCCAGACATTCACCCTCTTCCCGCCCCAATGTCCCTAAGAAGCTTTTCCTAGCCAAGATTGACCTGTTCCTTACCCCTCCCCCGTCCTTCCCCTCGGGCCAAGGTGGCCAAAACCCAGCCCAGCACCTCAGCCACCAAGTCCACGTCCGCTGTGGTTCCTGCAGCTGTCATAGGCTCAAAGGGGGCACCCGTCGGGCCAGCCAGCGTGCCACCAACCCCTGCCAAGGCAAAGAACATTCTGCCATCTGGCAAGGTGAAGAAGGGGACAGCATCCAGTAAGGGGAAGGAGCCACAACCACCCAACAAGGCTACCTCAAAGACTACAGCTGCCAGACCCAAGGTGACACCACCATCTACCAAGGGCAGGTAGGGGCACAAAATACCAGCCAAGGCACTTCAGCCGTCCGAGCTTGCAGATGAAGGCCTGGTGGTTACCAGCACAACCGCCAGCACCACCACCTGCACTGCAGCCAGCACCACCACCTGCACCGTCGCAAGCACCGCCGCAAGCACTGCCACCTGCACCACTACATGCACCGCCGCAAGCACCACTACTGTCAGCAGCAGCAGCCTGAGTGGGCAGCTGTCCGAGGCTGCAGGAGAAGGGCTCGAGCCTCCCCCCACCACTGGCAGCACAGGCACCTCCACTGCGGCCATCACCGCCACCTGCACTGCGTCAAGCCCCGCCACAAGCACAGCCACCCGCACCGCTGAAGGTAGCACCACTGCCAGCAGCAACAGCCCCAGTGGGCGGCGTCCGAGGCTGCAGGAGAAGGTCTGGAGCCTCCCCACACCACTTGCAGAACCGGCACCTCCACCACTTGCAGCACCGCCACCTGCACCTCGGGAAGCCCCGATCTGCACCACTGACAATAGCACCACTGCCAGCAGCAGCAGCCCCAGTGGGCAGCCGTCCGAGGCTGCAGGAGGGGGGCTGGAGCCTCCCCCCACCACTGGCAGCACCCCCACCAGCACTGACACTACCACACTGTGAAGCCGTAACCGCCGGCGGATGGACTGTAGCCCTGCCTCTATGGACTATCATGCATCCTGACCACTGCAAATCTCGTGGCTCCGACACCCAGGTGAAGGACTGTGACCTGGCACCCCCCAAGTGCTGCATCACTGGGCACAAAGCCAACTCCAGAACCAGTGGAGAAAGGCATCCACTCACCCTATCCTTGGCAGGATGAAGCACACTGGGCATTAAGTCCCCTCCAGAACCAGTGGAGAAAGGCATCCACTCACCCTATCCTTGACAGGATGAAGCACACTGGGCACAAAGCCCCCTCCAGAACCATTGGAGAAAGGCATCCACTCACTCTATCCTTGGCAGGATGAAGCACATTGGGCACAATGCCCCCTCCAGAACCAGTGGAGAAAGGCACCCACTCACCCTATCCTTGGCAGGATGAAGCACACTGGGCACAATACCCCCTCCAGAACCAGTAGAGAAAGGCATCCACTCACTGCATCCTTCCCAGGATGAAGCACACTGGGCACAAAGCCCCCTCCAGAACCAGTGGAAGAAGCCATCCACTTGAGAGACTGTGGCCTTGTACTCCCCAGGACCAAGTAGTGGGTAAACGACCCACTTGAGAGACTGTGGCTTTGCACTCCCAAGGACCAGGCAGTGGGCAACCACCCACTTGAGAGACTGTGGCTTTGCACCTCCCAGGACCAATCAGTGGGCAAACCACCCACTTGAGACACTTGAGAGACTGTGGCTTTGCACTCCCCAGGACCAAGCAGTGGGCAAATCACCCACTGAAGAGACTTGAGAGACAGTGGCCATGCACTCCCCAGGTCATCGCTGTGGGCATGTAGCCCCCTCCATGAGCAGTGGCGTTGTACCATCTTCCGACTGAGGTGCCCCCCTTCCCTGTCCCCCTGAGGTGCTTGTGTGTTTTCGACCTGATGCCCCTGCAGTGTTCTCTCCATTTTGACGCAGGAGTCAAGTGTGGGCTTGGCCTATGTGTTATGGCCCAGTGGGCCACATACTTATTTTGTGTGGACATTGTCCCTCATTTTGTATATATTGTATATTTTGTACATACTGTTGATTTATTTATGAATGTATTTCTCTAAAATTCTAATATTGCACTAATTTGAATCAATTCCTTTTCTCCTTGCGTTCTTCCAGAGGGTTATGGGGTGTATATGTAATGTTGCTGCATGTGTTTGTGTGCATGGTGTTGGGGGTGAGGGTGGGGGTGGGGATGTTGCATGTGGCGTGTGTGTCACTCCTTTTTCCTCCCCCCTCCCTTGTCTACTAGGTGCTGTACTCACTGTGGTCGTTGTCGCCGCAGTTGGTACTCCTGATATGAGAAGATACACCAGCATGGCCAGGACGTGCAGCTCGGGCTCCATGGCGTCCTGGTTCTTCCTTGAGTGTCGCGAGGTAAGTGGTTTCCCTTCCAAGTACTGTTTCCGTTGTGCTTTTGATGGCGTTGGTACCACCCCGGAAAAGCTGGTGGATGGGCGGGTTGTAATGGGGTGGGCGGTACATTGTCTTTTGCTTGGCTGTTGGCGATTACCGCTGTGGTGTTTGTTGCTACCGCTGTGGCAGTCGGAGTGTTAAAGTGGCTGTATGTGTTGGCGTTTCTGCCGTGGCGGTGATTCCATTATTTTTTACCACCGGACTGTTGGCGGTATTACCGCCGCTTTAACACCGACCGCCAGGGTTGCAATGAGGACCTTTATATCACTTTTTAGTGAAATCTCTACATTTACTTATTGCATCTTTGATCATTTTGGCTTGCATTTAACCAGATAAATATTGGATATTTTTCAAAACATTGTGTGGTGTATTTGTGTGGTGCTATATTGTTTTATTGTATGGTTTATTGCACAAATATTTTACACATTGCCTTCTAAGTTAAGCCTGACTGCTCGGTGCCAAGCTACCAGAGGGTGGGCACAGGATAATTTGGATTGTGTGTGACTTACCCTGACAAGAGGGAGGGTCCTTGCTTGGACAGGGGGTAACCTGACTGCCAACCAAAGACCCCATTTCTAACAGTGATGATCTCGTGAGACTCTCGCAAGATCGTGAACAGTATAAAGGAGTAGGTCATCTTTGAATGGACTGTAGTATGAACACTTGCTGCAGTAGGAAGGAGTATTACTGTAGATGGTGCTTGTCAGAGTTACTATTTACGTCCATTGGTTGTGTAGGAGTTGTGAGTAGGGAATAGTCTCTTTCCATACCCTACTACGCACATCCATTATCAGAGAGAGGGGTGTTAGCAGGGAGGACAGTCCCTGGACAGAGCATACTGTGTACACCTGTTATCTAAGAGAGAGATGTCAGCGGAGAGGATAGTCTTTCTCCACACACCCTGCGCATATCCATCCTCTGCAACAGAGTTGTGGCATAAGAAGTCAGTCCATTTACACAGCCTAATATGCACACCTGTCATCTGAGATTGAGTTCTGACTGGAGAGGCTAGTCCATATGTACACCTTACTAAGCACATCCATCTTCTGAGGCAGCGGTCTCTCTGGAGAGGCCAGTCTTTCTCTACATAGCCTACTACACACACCCATCATCTGAAAGAGAGGTCTGGAAGGAAAGGGTAGTCCAGCCTCAGTCTATGCACAGCCATTATCTAAGACAGAGGTCTAATAGAAGAGGGCATTCTATATACACACCCTAATATATAGACCCATGATCTGACAAAGAGGACTTAGTAAAGAGGCAGACTCTCTCCATAGACCTGACTACACAAACCCTCTATCTGAGAGAGTGTTCTGGAAGGAGAGGGAATCCCATGTACACACCTTACTATGCACTCCTGTTATGTAAGAATAAGGTGTGGAAAGAGAGGGCATTCCATGCAGACGCCTTACTACTTATATCTTTCATGTAAGCAAGAGGTCTGAGGAAAGAGACCACTCTATCCTCACACCCTACTATGCACACCAATGATCCAAGAGAAAGATCTCACTGGAGAGGCTAGTCTCTCCATATACACTCCATATACACTACTACAGACACCTCTCATCTGAGACACAGGTCCGTGTGGAGAGGCCAGTCTCTCTCCACGCCCTACTACACACACTTGTCATGTAAGAGATAGATCTCAGCGGAGAGGATACTTCATCCCACTCCATCCCACATGCTACTATTTCCCTACAATTTTATATTGATTCCATGAGACTCTGGCAAGTTAAGCTCACAAGCTTCAGGGACTGAAGCTTGCTGCATCAACACTTGCAATCTTGTGAGAGGCTCACAAGATCTGAGGTACAATTATTGAGTCTGTCTCGAGGTGTCATACGATCCCTTGAGCCTCTTGTGAAACCCGTATGGAAAATAACCAGGCCTGCTATGAGGTGTTTTATGGTACCGTGAGAGTTTAGTGGGAACTAAAAAAAAAGGGTCAAGCCTCAACCAATAGTTACCATTCTTATTGCGTGGTTGAAGAAATGCTGTGATGTGACTGGGTGCAGAACCAGGGATAGCTCAGATTGTGCTTGAGGATTTGGAGTAGAAGGAAGCCTATTGGAGTTATGCTCTACAGAACTGACAGATTTGGAAATGAGACAGACTGGTGTCTTAAGCTGTATCTCAGAAACTGCTCTAAGTTCAGGTAACTAGTAATACACTGAACTTTGTTGGCAAGTTGAGAAGTCAGAGTAAGTGCACTGCTGTTGGTAAATATATTCCATACAAGATTTATTGGATCAAAATCTGTTTGTAGAGGTACATGTTTATTAATACAGGTTTTGAGAGGTAGAGTTTAGAATGTCGAGCTATATCACCAAGTATTGGATGTTGTGTTAAGAAATTAAATGTTCAATCTGTAAAACTATAAAACAAAGCATCTGCAATCTCTTACCACAAGGCCTAGTATTTTTATGAACCTAACTATACATATTCTTTACACCTATTAGATATTTGAGTGAAGACATTGCCAGCAAAAAGCTGTGCTCATTGTTAGGAACGGTTGTAAAGAGGAATGTGTCACTTTACAAACTGTTATGGAACAATGTTTGAAGCCATCTTCTAATTTATTTGTGGATAAAATATGCAGTGTTGGAGGTGGTGGATTTTTTGTAACAGAAAGGAACATGAAGTTAGTGGTGTAGTGCATATCAATATGTGATTGAGGGTGAAAAATGTAGAACATTTCAGAGAATGACCTATCATAATTATCAATTACTGCTACAGTTTGTTACTTTATATTTTTTATTATTTTGTCTTTTTTAGGAGGAAAATGGAAAACAGAAGCTCTGAAAACAAAATTACCATGTCACACAATATATAGACAAGTAAAACAAAAAAAGAATTATTTGGAAGAAAGACGGAAGAGAAACTGTGTGGAAAGTCAGGAAAAAGTTGCCAAATAGTGTTGTTATTACTGCATTTGGAGACATTTATACCCTTGGAGAATCTTGTTCAGTTTAGCTCTACTTGTTTTTGATGACAAAATGATCTACTTACTTTAGCAGCAAAAAAGTGCTTTATTAATATAAGGTGGCTTTTTATCTGCTTGAAACGTGAGAACCTGGAGAGAGGTTGTATCTGCCAGTTCAAAGGATTTGTAGGCAGCTGAAGAACTGTGTAGTTTGGCAGCAAGTGCTAAGTTTGTCTTAGCTATCCTTGTTGAATGACTGCATCTACAATACTTCTGCATTCTTGCAAAGGATGTAACACACTGGTTGTTTCTAGTTTCCAGGCTGAACTCCGTTTCATGTATTTTCTTTTAACAAACTGTTTTGCCACCAAGCCTACCAGAGAAAGACTATTAAATGAGATCTTGTTTGGCAGGCTAAGGTGCCTGAAGCAAAGGAAAAAAGATCTATGTACATCAATATCTAGTAGGCAAATGCAGCAGAAGGTATTACTGCCTATTAATGAGGGGAAAAAAATGTAAATAGTTTGATTTTTTTTTCTGCTATTCTTGTTATTTACTAATGCTGTAATTGTTAGTTATGTTGGTAAATTGTTTTTTGCAATAAAATGCTTAAAGTTACTTCTGATTTCTTTCTTTAATAGCTTTTAAAGATTTGAAAAATATGGGGGTCATTATGAACACGGAGGTAAACACCGCCATGTTCATGCTGGCGGTCTTTCAATAGACCGCCAGCCCCCTTGAGATCCCGCCCGCCGGCCCAGCAGAATGCAGAGCCGGGACATTGCTGACGGCTCCATATGGAGCCGCCGTCAGTGCCTCAGTGCTGCGGGTGCAGCAGGAATCGTCGCGCATATCACTGCCCGATTTCCTGCGCGAGGAGGCATTGCACGGGGGCCCCTGTACTGCCAATGCTAAGTGCATGGGTAGTGCAGGGCCCCCATAGGGGCCCCAGAGCACCCCTTCCACCAGCCTTTTGCTAGTGGGGGAACCCACCAGGGAAAGGCTGGGGGAAACAGGGTTCATTAACCAGAGGACGGCCCTGTGTTTGTAATGTTTGTAATATTGCGGTTCAGACCGCCGTGCCGGTGGCGGTCTTGTCCGCCGGTGGCGGCATGGTGGTCTGAACCTCCGGGTTCATAATGAGCCCCTATGTTTTTTTAATGTAGACTTAAAGTGGCTGTTTATTCTTCAAGAACTGTAACTGGTCTGCTGCATGTATATATATATCTAGGGTACTATAGAGAGAGCTTTTTTCCCACTGTAGAATAATGATTTTTATACAAGAGGCTGGTTTTGGTACAGAGGCAAATGCATTTTCATAGTATACAGCACACTGCTGTCTGCTGGTGGAGAGGGCAGTTCTTTTGCACATCATAGTATATATGCTTGTCACTCTGGAGAGAAGTTTCACTGCAGAGCTCTGTCTTTGTGTGCACTGTACAACACATGCCTCTCCCCATAAGGAGATGTCTGAGAGAGAGGAGTGTGGGTCCTTACATTCAAATGAGTTCACTGGTTGTCCAAGACACAGTTGTCAACAGAGAGGATACTCCATTTTACACTTTGCTAATTACATTTATTGTCATGAAGAAAGAAATCCTATTTTGCAAGTGTTATTCTGGGGAGATGTTTCAGCTTATACCTTAAGTAGGAATTTATCTTGTTCTTTAAACGTCATTGAATATTTTTTATTTTATTTAATACATTCAAATTTAGTTAAAATTTCATTCAAAATTAAGTCGATAGTGAAGTAGTGTTTTCATATTTTGTTATACATTTTCAATAAATATATAAATATATAAAGTTAACAATTTATAATTAAGTGGTGGGCTAATAGAAATTATTGCTTCTTAATGTCAATTAATTTCTTAATGTAAATTAAATATATGATTTGTTATTACTTACGTAACTTCATTATTTTTTATTGTATTTAAGTTTAATTTTAGTTTAGAGAGAGAAAGAGAAGCACACTAGGGAAGAAGCTTGAAACACAAGCCCTAAAGTAAAGTGCTTAGTATGAATGAAAAAGTAGTTCCTTAAAAGTGTGCAATGAAAGGATGAAAGTAAAAGGCAATGAGCCAGGGGAAGGGCAGACACAAAATGAACAAGGAAAGTCTTTGAATAAGAAAGGGGCAAATTATATTGAGAGTATAGCCAAGCAAAAGTAAACATCAAGTGGGCTGTAATGTCCTCTATGTCATTGGTAAGCCCACAATATGTCTATCACAAACAGACAGCTTGCACTGTCTTGTAGGATGGATCTGAAAACATTTCAGCTCTAGCAAGTGTGAGGGTTGGCTGCCAGGGTGGCCAGTTATGTGCACAAGTGGGTTGCAGGCGCACAGCTTTAAATTGCAATATTCCTGTCAGGGTTCACCACTGGCAGTAATTAAAAACTGACTTTGGCATGGGTACTTACCAAGTCCAATATTCATGCCCTTAAATTTTCAGGCAAAAACACAAATTGATTTTCTGAAAATTAGTGCAAAACTCCATAGAGGCTTAATCCTTGTCAGTCATCCAATCCTCATTTTACATTTCAAATCTTTTGCTTCATCTTGAAGTACCTTATAATTTTTACTTTTCCAGATGTTTTGCTTTACAATCCAACAATCACTTTTGTAGAGTGCAGAGACATAATTGAGTCACCTCCATGTGCCTGGGTAGATTTGTGGATGGGTGTTCCTGGTGGGGCACAATAGAGAGCTCTGAGGTTGAGGCTGTAAGTGGTGCAACTTTCTCACGATGCCTATCAATGAGTCATAGAGTGTTCATAACATACCCTTCAATTTCTCGGCTTCCCTACTGAACATGTAGAACAATGGTCACATACGTGGCAAGTGTAATCAGCATTCTATGGGTAAGTGAGCAAAGGAGGCAGGAACAGGTGTTGAAATATTGAAAGTAGCAAATGAAATGATAATGGTGTGCATGTCTGTGTGAAAGGCATAGCTATTAAAGGTCAAATGGAACCGGGGCAAAGAGATGAGAGGGAGCCTTACATGCTCCCCACTGGTTTCAGTTTTTTTAACTAGCAGTCCATGCTTTATGCTAGTACCTGCCCTGGGATCTGGACCTGGATTGACTCTTTTAGGAACTAGGGCCCCATAACAACTTTGGTGGTCCGACTGCCAACAGGCCGGCGGAGAACACTGCCAAATTATGGCATAGGACAGAATCCTGCCAAAGCACCGCTGGCACACCAGTGTGAGAAGACAACTGTGGTTGATTGGAGCCACCATCAGTTCGGCGAAGACCATGTTTCCACCAGACTCATTACTAGGTTGCACACTGCCAAAATAACTGCCGCGGAACACCAGGCGGAAACAAACAGAATAAAAGGAGTCACTATTAGGCTTCATTCTCCTGCTCCCCAAGAGACAACGGAATCATCGCGGATGAGGAAGACAACAACCGTAAGTACACACACTCACCTGTTACATTTGCAAAATGTGAGGGTGGGTGGGTGTCTGCTGGAGTGGTGACTGCAGGTTAGGTGGATGTGCTGCATGTAGTCATCTCAGTGTTATGGTGTCTACGGGTATGGTGACAGGGGTGGATATCTCAGGGTCTGCTGGGGTGATGTCTGTGAGTAGGATAGATGTGGTGGCTGGATCACTGAATGTTGGTGTGGTTTCTGCAGGTATGCAAGGTGTCTGTGATGCTGGGGGAGGTGGGGTGTCAGGGCAGGTCGTGACTGTTACTGTGTCTGCAGATGGATGTTCTCTATGTTTGTGCCAGTGGTGTGTCTTGTGGTGCTTATGTTTGCACTACCCTTGGATGTTGAGGTGGATGCATGCCTGTCTGTTTGGGTACTTTGGCTGGGTCAGGGAAGGGGGGATTCGGACTGGAAAGAAAATGGTGGAGGGGGGGACAGTAGACAAAGGGTGACTGGCTGCTGTCAATGTGGAGGCTAGAGTCTGAAATGATCTCTGTAGGCCTGCCAGTGCACCATGATTGCCTTCCAGGAACGCATTGCTCCGTTGGATTTGAGTTGCCAGTCCTGAATGGCATTCACGATGGTCGACTCACCCGCAGAGATTGACCTCAGGAGGTCAGTAGCCTCCTCATGGAGGGCAGCAGGGCTAACAGGGGCGGGGCATAGGTGCCTGCAGCGAAGGAGACACCCACCCTCTTGGCTGGGCGGGCACAGCCAACTGGGTGAGGAACTACATGGAGGTCAGTGATAGAATAGGGGTGGCAGACAGAGATGATACTGGGGTGGTCCCCAATGGGTCCATGATCACTAGGGAGTGGCTACTGGAGGAGGACTCTGAATAAGATGTACTGGATCCGGTCTCCCCCATGGCACTCCCCTTGTCCTCCGGCCACTGTGTCCCTTGGTGTAGGTGTACTTGTGACTGAAGGTCCCGTGGCGAGAAGCTTCCCCACTCGGCTGTGCCCCACCTCCTTTGCCTGCCAGCAATGCTGAAAAACAGAAAATCAGGTATGGTCCCCACATTCACAAGATAACACTTCCATCATACAGTACACAAAAGTCACAATAGTGCCAACATCACGTCACTACAAAGTTTGATGTATGTCCCTCAATATGAACATTGTCAAACACCAGCTAAACTACCTAACTGACACCTATAATACCATGAATGAAGTAGACCAGTCACACTAACCATACCGTTGCAAGATGACATTGCCACATTTTACAGGTTCCCTTTCCAGAACAACATGGTCAAACACCAATGAAGCAATAGTTTAGGAAAGTGAAATTGATCAACACTGATCATAAATACATACTCAACACATACAAATACCTTTAACCTGATGTCATGTAGCAGGGCATGACACCTGCTGGAAAGTAAATGCAAGCATGCGTGGTATAGACAAGCCAAACATACTTCATTCCACATACTTATTACCATACACAATGAACATATGCAAACCTGTAAGACCTCAAATTGTCATACATTGCAAGTGAAGGTAAAGGAGTCAGAACACGTCAGATACACATGCACCAATAATTATGTATCAAGTACAAAAAAACAATGTGGACTAAGGGGGTTATTCTAACTTTGGAGGAGGTGTTAATCCGTCCCAAAAGTGACGGTAAAGTGACGGATTTAACACCAGCCGTATTACGAGTCCATTATATCCTATGGAACTCGTAATACGGCTGGTGGTATATCCGTCACTTTACCGTCACTTTTGGGACGGATTAACACTCCTCCAAAGTTAGAATAACCCCCTAAGTCATCTAGGTCATTGGTCTTCAGACAACAAAGTAAGGGGCAAGTTGGCTCTGTCCTATATCCCACATGCTACCTCAAGATGTCAGAGTGTACCAGAAATATGGACAACTAAACTGTTCTGCAAGATGGCGGTCAGACTTACCTCATCATGCAATTAGTCCATCTTTGGCCCACCGACTGAGTGGGTACATCACTACATACACATCAGGCATGCCAAGCCTCACATCTGTCTGTGGCGTATTCTGTGGGCCAAAGCAAATGTGTTGCTAACATGACAGGTACACCTACCATGATGCAGGTCCCAAGCCCAGATACACTTACATCACTACTCACATGTGTATGTGAACTACCACACCAGTACCACGTAGGTATCCATACCAACATTAGGCTCCCAAACAGCCAGGACTCATTAGCCACATCCTTCATAGCAAATGCAAGTATACATAACTATTTGCAATGTTGATTCTTCCCTGAACCTTTCAAATGATACATGGTCTTGATACATATCTGTCAAGCATGTACGTGTGAATAGGCTACCATTGCCTATGTGTAATGCCTACAACAGTATGCCCAAGGACAATGCTGTGTGGCCACTTTCCCCTCGGATAACATTAGCAAGGTTGTAACATCCCAAGCTTCTGATATCAACATAAGAATGCCCATAGAAATGTTGGAATACATCAATGGTATTCAACATGTATGTCATCTACTCTGATGAGGCATCACACTTGTCTATGTACATCACTCATTTACCAAGGGGGAGTACCTTGTAACAGGTGTGAAGATGTTAACCATGTACATCAGGTGACATGTTAAATGGACATCACAGCCTCACATGCTGCTGTCACTTCAGAAAGCATTAGAAAACTAGTGATGAATAGTATATGTCTGCCCTATGTTGCAAATAAAGAGGAGTATTGAGACATTGCAGAGGACAGAGTTCAAGAACCTACACATCTTACCACCATTACATTCGGAGTATTTACCTGTTGGTGTCTATTTACAATCACCATAGTAGAAAATGCAGTATACTGGTACACATATGACATAGTCATGTGTGCACCATTATATGCAATTGTACTGTGGGAACAGACATAGTTGAGCAACATGCCTCTAAAAACATTTGCATGTGCACACCTCTGTGCCATAGATGGCTACGGTACATCTCAATGTACACAGGAAACATGTGACACTTTGCACTTACCACATTGTCAGAGCCAACATCCAGCTCCCTCACTCAATCACCTGGTAAAGGGACAAACATGACTTAGGTCTGTACTTACCCACTTGTGGCGGCTGTGTTGCCTTCAAATGCCCATTCAACTCAGGGCCATTAGGGAGGGTCAGTGTCTGATGAACACCACGTTCTCATTGGAAGGACATCTTCAGGTTGGCCTCTGTGGTGTTCCCCGGCCCAGCATCTCAGGTCCTCCCACATCTTTCAACAGTGGGCACTCCGCCGGCTGTGGGCCCCCCAGAGTCTGCACTTTCTTGGTGATGGCATGCCAAATCTCCTTTTTCCGATGGGCGTTGACCTGCATGAATGACATAGATACAAAAGTACGGCATGTACACGTGTACCATACTACAACAGGCAGGGTTATAACTAGGTGGTACAACAAGCCAAAAACAGACTGTTATTATCATCCCCTCCACTAATAGATGAGCATATACAGTCAGGCCAGATGTGCGATGGAAACAGGCAAACAATGTGTATATCCAGCACCAGCTGTTATGTGATCACATATGACCAGACAGCAAACATATTTGTAAATATGCAATTTCAGGAGGAGACTGGTATACCAACTCCACTAACCTTGTGCATCAGTTACAAGGTGGTTCAGGGAACATATATCAAACACTCTTCACAATGTCTCAGGGCTCACAATCTGTCACCCAACGTCAGTGCATAACCAGGTACTCATTCCATTCCATCACAACTTTGGCACCCTACAGGCATTAAGCACACATTCAGAAATATTGCCCATCACCCTTAGCTTAGTTTCACAGAGTATACTTGGGCTAAGGAAATATTTGTGCACATGGCTCCTCAGGTGCACAATAGGGCTTTCATACAGGGGTAGGATCTCCTCCACCACCTTCTTCGGTGGCAGGGGCAGGGGGCACATCACCGCTAGGATGTGGCATGATTGCACCCAGAGGTAGTACACAGCAGCTCAAGTTGTGAAGGTCTTGCTGGCACCAGTATCAGGAGTCAAAAAAGAGATGAAGTATGAAATGGCGGTTACGTCTGCCAGGTAAGACTCCATCACTGACAGTGGACATCACCATTGGCCCAAGACTGCCAAAGGCAGCAATGTGTTCCAATGGCAATATCCACCACAGTAGAATCCACCAACTGCCATGTTGACTTCTGCCGGCGGATGTAGGTCATTTCCTAATGTCCAGTATAGTAGGTCAGGCAGCTGCCATTTTAAGCCCCTAAGATGGCCAGAAAAGTCCTAATAAAGATGCGTCTTAAGGTCACAAACATATCTACGCCATAGTTTTCAGTGCTGGACTCGAGCAACCATGTACTTAAAATACGATGTAACATGAATGTTGTGAGATACATGATATGTGAGTCATGTACCACTGGCGGCATGCTCTGCACCCTCATGGCAATTGGATAGATGGTATGAATGTCACTATCACTGAGACTTTCAGAGACATGCATATCCATTTACCAATCATAATCAAGGTAAGGGGATGACATTGCCGCAATAGGCCTTCATTTACCTAGGTATGTCATGTGTACCATGTTTAACTATGTGATATGGCATGTCCACCCATCATGTGTGACATATATGCATTTACACCTACAATGGACACAATGACTGATCGACATAACTTCTTGTATTCCTTCATCTAGTTACCCTGGAATGAGAAGGGTCAGACAACCTCCAGAGTACCACCCACTAGCAGCCCTGCAGACCAAGGAGGATCAACATGTCATCCAGATCTACCGCCTGGATAGGCAGACAAACATGTCGTCAGTTGGAGCCAGATCTGATGCCTGCCATTCGTCATCCAAATAGCATATCACACATTGTACAAGTCATGTCAGTGCTGTACTTCCTAGCCACAGGGTCCTTTCAGAATACTATCGCCCTAACTGCAGGCATGTCCCAGCCTATGTTCAGTCTGGTCTTGAAGGATGTACTCTCTGCATTGTTAAAAGACCTTGACAGCTACATCCAATTTCCACAAATTGAGGATTTGGCCCATGTGAAGGCATATTATTATGCTTTGGCACACATTCCACATGTGGTGGGAGCCATTGTTGAAACCCATGTAGCCTTGGTTCCCCCAAGTGGTAATGAACAGGTGCATCGGAACAGGATTAACTTCCACTCCATAAATGTCCAAGTAGTCTGTTTGGCAGACCTCTACATTTCCCAAGCATATGCAAAGTACCCTGGTTCAGTTCATGATGCCTTCAGCATGTCAAATAGCAATATCCCACAGATGATGACAGTGTCAGTATCTAATATCTGACGCCAAATGTAATGATCCAATATTAATGTCTGCACATATGTAACAGTTCCTTGTAGGGGATTCTGGCTATCCAAACCGTCCCTGGTTGTTGACACCAGTGAGGTACCCAACCACGCCAGGGGAAGTTCACTTCAATGAGACCCATGGAAGGACAAGGAATGTCATGGAGCGGCCTTTTGGGTGCCTAAAGGCCAGATTTCTTTGCATTGACAAGTCAGGTGGAGCCCTCCTCTACTCACCTGCCAAAGTCTGCCAAATCATTGTTGCCTGCTGCATGCTCTACAACCTCACCCTGAGATGTCAGATCCCTTATATACCAGAGGAGAGGGAGCCAGCAGTTACAGTGGGTAAAAATGCAGAATTGACAAGTAAGGATGACAGTGATGAGGATGAAGGTGAAGGGAGCCATGTGAATCTCATACATCAGTGCTTCAGCTGAATGTAGGTGTGTGTTGTTCTGTATAATACTTCATTCAGTGGGTATTTGGGAGGCTTAGAGATTTTTGTGAAGGGTCTTAGTAGGACCATCAGACAGCTCATTAGTTGCTTAGCAGTACATAGCTCAGGTGTGCATGCAAAATTGTACATGGAGTTCTGACTATCCTGATTATCTCATTTGTTAATGTGTGTGACACTGCACAGTCAGTGTGACAATTGTATTTAGAACATGTCTTCATGAATCTTCATTAGCATTACCTGCCTATACCGTTTGTATCACATTTTACTTTGCAGATGTCTTCACATAGTCATCCTCATGTGGTCAATTCTGAATTGTGTCACAGGCTGGTGGGATTTGCAGGTCTGACGTGAAGTGAACACGGATAGATCCAGAACCTGTATGGCATCATATTGGTGGTGTCTGATTTCCATGCCCAGACTGTCAGGGCAGTGGCATGATAGTGTACTGTTCTACACAATAGACCTGTGTGCCATGTTCTTTGGGTCCAATGGTGTCATGTGTGTGGCTTTGTGTCTCTGACAAATATCATCCTGTGTACTACATCACCTTAACCTTCTCATTGGTTTGATAATGATAGTATTTAACTTGTATGTAGCTGTCACTGTGTTTCCTCATTGAAGGCCACTGTGCATATGTGTCAAGACTGACATAGGTGAGTAGCATGCTTACAGATACCTGACCATGCTAAGTGGAATGTTCTATGACTGCGGACAGCTGTACTGACTTCTGTCAGTAATATGGGGTATAGTAATTTGGGAGGTATGCTATGGGACTGTGATAAGGTTCTAGCTGATGAAACATTGAAGCTATCTGTTTGTCTATTTGGATAGCAAAACACTGACATGTCCCTAATGTCAGTAGGCTGTGGGGTTCTTGTTATTCACACCAATGCAGAAGCATTACATTGTGTGGCTGTACTGCCCTGTGTGATATTTGGCATGCTGTCAACCTATGTGCTTGAAAGTGCACTAAGGGGTAAAGGGAGTGTGTCCATTAGTACAATTTTACATGTATCAGTCCCAAATTCTACAGTACATTTGAGATGGAACGTATGTGAATATCATGTATATACAACATTTGTCACAGTTTACTATTCAAAATAGCAAAGAAATGACTCTCAACCAAAATATGCGGTTTAGCTCTGTTTATTTACATGTGCACAGGTAGATTAAAGGAATGGGATAAAATCCGATAGTTCAAACAGTGAAGGGTTGCATAATGGTGGATGTAATCATCAGGGTAGCAGCTACAACATTTGGAGTTTCAAGTCCAGTGTCCTTGTGCCTTTGGGAAATATAGAGTGGTGGTAAAACAGTCAATAGGGTGTTTCTGTCACATACAAAGGGAAACATTTTGTAGAGGATCACTTCCTGGAAGTGGTTGAGGTCTTGGCATCTGCTCCTCCTGGATGTTTAGGTGGACTTCCATGTTTGCTGAGGGGTTCTTCAGCTACAGCGGCAGGGGTGTCTGAGGCATGTGCTTCCCCTTGTAGTGCCTCCATTCCACTGGCTGGCACAGATGTAGAGGGGCCTGATGTAACATGGCCAATGGAAGGGATCTGCTGTGGTGGACATATCCTACTCAGGGTGATATTAATGTCTCTCAACACCCTTCTTAGGGAGGCTATGTTGGCATTGTGATCCTCCCACTTATGCATGACTTTCTGGTGGTTGTCCCTCTGCATCTGCTTCATCTCCCCCATCATGGTAAGCAGCTGGCCCATCACACTGTGGGTCTGTTGGTAGGCTCCCAAGACTTGAGAGACAGTGTCCTGGCCAGTTGTATCCCATGCAGCCTCAGTCAGCTGGCCCTCAGCATCCCTCCCACACACACCCTACCCCCACATGCCTGTGCCCTTGGCATAGTTTCTTCACTCCCACTGGTGCCAGGTCCTTCATTGTGTGGGTTCTCTAGTGGTGACTCCTGTACCTGTACTGGGGTGCACATGATGGTATTAACTGTCATTGGAACACAAGTTTGAGGGCAAATGGTTGCCTGGGATGTCGAAGCAACAGGGCTGGGAGGAGTAATTGTGGGCAGAGTGAGTCTGACAGGTGTAGACTGATCAGGTATCCCATGCGGGCCAGAGTCTTCTTCATTGTCCTCACATCCAGGGGTGTTATCCTCACTGAGGGCTTCATCCAGGGGGGAAGTTGCTGCCTCAGGTGTCCTCTCCATGCTCACAATGGGTAGGTGACCTGTTGGAGAAGTGGAACAGACAGTTACAGATCGTCATGCAACATGGTAGTGGTGGATGACACGAAAAGGTAAAAAAATCAGGTGATGAAATGTGGGAGCAATGTTGTGAGTGGGTGGTGGGAAGTGTCTGACGTGTGGAGAAAATATTGTCTGATATATATGATATGGAGGTGTGGGGTGAATGGTATTTGGAGTGGTGAGGGGTGTCTATTCTATGGATCCTAACTTTGGTGTGTGGCCTCTGTCTAGTTGTGTATGGTGTTTTTGATGTAAAGGATTGTGGGGTGTAAAGAGGTGTATTTTATGTTGCAGTGTGTAGGTGTGTCGAGTACGTAGATGTGTGTCAGGTGTGTGAAATTCAACCTATCCAATGTGGTATAGTGTATTACTGTGTAGACTGCCGACCGCTGCACTTCACACCGCCATCAGTTTTCCGTCATGAGAGAACTTTTTTGTGATTTGCTGGTCATAATTGGTTCGGAGGATTTCTGATGGGCTGGCCCTCCAGAGTCTTGGCGGTGTTGCCATTTTGCCGGGTTTTTGGCAGTCCTGCCTGTGCAACTCGTAATATCGCAGTCTGTATGACTGCCAACATGGTGGTCTTTTTGGAGGCTGCCACCATGGCGGTCTTACTGTCAGACCACCAAACTCGTAATGAGGCCCTTAGTGTTACGACAACGTGACACAAAAGTGCAGTAGGTTTTTCTATGGATGGATGTGTGGAGTCAAATGCTGCTTGCAGGGACTTTATCTGCTTTGTAAGCTGTGCCTTGAAGCACCGTCATATAAAGCGTGGAGCATAAATGCTTTTCATCAGTGATGAAATGATTTAGCAATGAGGGGCTTATTTCCAAGCCCCTGTGAGTTGCCAGGACATTACTTTTAGTGACAGTCTGGTGGTGCACACTGCAGGGTCATATCTACAAGGCCACGTAAAGCCAACCTGCGTGGCTTTTCATTGCCTTGTAGATATGGACTGAGGCAATGCAGCTCAAGTTGCTGCATTGCCTCATCCTGCGACAGAGAGGCATGCCATGGGCATTATATTGGGTGTTCCAAAATAACACCCATGGCATTTGACACATTCCCAGATTTAAGAGATTTCGTAAACCTAGGAATGAGTCAAAAGCCTACCCCTCTCCAGTGGAGGTGTAAGGGAGGCGCAACAAGGAGATATACATTTATTTCTCCTAATTTTTCCTTTTTTCTACGTGTACTGCATTTTGCAGCACACAGAAAGAGGAAAATGCCTCTTGTGATTGTTTTTGTATAGAAGGTGTCCCTTCCTGCACAAAAACATTAATACCTGCAGCACAGACACCCTTGCAAGACCCACGGTGCAAGAGTGCCTGCACTGGCGCGGGGCAACTTATGGTGCACCAGTGCAGGGGAAAAGGACAGGAAAGTGCTGTATCTAATAGGTACTGCACATTTCTGCCCTTTTCTTTTGATGCAGGATAGTGCAGCAAGAATCGTTAGGGTGGTGCCCTGCACCAAAACCTTGTATATGAGGCCCTGAGTACTTTTGTCTTCCATTGTACTGGGAAGTGGTCTGTTTTGTAAGCTGCAGTGCCTGTGTCTCCCTGAACATAAATATGCAAAACTTGAACGCCCACTCTGTCCATCTCACCATTTTTTTAAAGTCAGAAATTTGACACTATCTCTTGAAACAGATTTCAACATTCCTATTCACAGTAGCTGCTCCAATTATACTCACCTAGCTCACATGAGTCCTTACAAGCCTGCCCTTGAGCTCCCACTGCTTTGAACATTGTCCTATTTTGTTGGGCTGACCCCCTGTGGGGCCCAATTGATTTTGCTTTCAGTGGGGAGGGGGAGATGAACCGGTCCCCATGGGGAACCACACATTTCCTTAAAAAAAAAAAATGTCGGCAGGGGATCACATTACACCCATTTGAGCTACATTTGTATATAAATCGGCAGATCATGCAGAATTATAGATCAGGTGGCATTTTTTAGAGATGTGTGTTTTCACCTGCTGGTTTCTTTGTGCCTGTCAAAGAAAATCACACATTTATAAAAAAATGCCACATAATCTACCATCCATGCATAATCTATTTTTATATAGAACATTTTTGTCAGTGTTCACAAGGAGCATGCCTGTGCACAAAGTTGCAATGGCTATTATGTGAATGTATCCTTCTTGGGATCAAAGATAGATTTTTGGCTTCAGGAAATTACTTTTATCCAGCAGCTCCCCCGACAATAAAGTTTTGCAAAGCCTTTATAAATGTATGCTTTGGAATTGCGTATCTGTCAAGGTGAGGTAATAATGATGATTTTTTTGTGTTTTTTAGATAACCTGCTGCTCCAGCTAAAAAAAATTATTTTTTTGTTTATTTACTGTTGCACACATTTCACAGACACAGACCAGCTGGCTGACTTAGAACAATACTTCTGCCTTCTACATATGTTTTAGAAGAAAGGTTTTTGCCAGGTGATGCCTCAGTGGATGACTGCTGCACAGGCCTAACTCAAGTTATGGAGGACAAATCTGAGGTAGGATCAGATACTTAGCATTTGAAGAAGACGAAAATGGAGCAGAATCTGGAAGTGAATTTTTGGTCTGCAGATTTCTAACTGATGTTTTCCAAAGATTCTGAGGGACATTGTAACAGCAGTCATGATTTCTCTTTGCAAGCCAAGTCTGTACAGCGGAATGAAAGTAGCTGGGTAGACCAACCCAAAGAGCAGGCACGTACAGTGGGAAGCACATATAAAGTGTTCTCCTGGCAGACCACCAATTAAGTGCAGCCCTAAATTCCCCTGTTCACTGGATACGCTGGATGCAAAGTTGATAACAGTCATTTTTTGCCAACTGACTATGTTCATCTCTTTTTGGATGTTGACATCCTTGAGAAAATGTTTCAAACAAACAAATTTGTGTGATGAACAATTTCTGAGGCAGCATGGAGGCAATCTAGGGCCTCATTCTAGGGCACACTGGTGCTCTCCTTGGTGCACACCCAATTCACTTGAGGGGTTGAAGACATTTTTGGGCCTTATGCTTTAATTGGGGTTAGTGCACAAAGTATGCTTGTAGTCCTACCAATCTAATCACACGGCTGGAGTAACACCCATCTTCACACCGTACGTGAGAAGAAATAGTTTTTTGCTAGTGTAGCACATGCTGCATGTCAGTGATAATTCTGCTGTATTGGCACCATCCAAACCATGACAAGGTGTTCAAAATTGAGCCTATCATGCAATTTTTGTCTGCTGGGTTTCCAGAGATTTGTAATCTGGAAAGAATAGAGGGTCTGATTACGAGTACAGCAGTACTGGGACTGCAGTACTCTCGGTGGTGGTTCGATGGCCACATCCTGGGCAGTCCGACTGCCAATTTATGAAGATGGTGGTCAGACCACCACTAGACCACTGCAACCGCCAGGATCTTGGATCCTGCGGCGGCAGAGGAACGAAAAGCCGTGGTCGATTGCAGTGGTTCAAATGCCAGCACTGCAGTGCTGCTCACAACCTGCCTTTCCACCGAGCTACCGAGCTTTTCATGGCAGAGCCCCACCATGAAAATCTCTGCAGAAATGCAAGGAAGGGGCCCCAACAGGGGCCAATGGTGATTTTAAGCCCACTGGGCAGAGTGTCTTTGGGCACATGTTTTGCTACCATGACTGCACACTATTGTGCATGGCAACAATGTGACCAAGGTGCAGCTGGTGCTGCACTGTGGCAGCATGTGCTTCAGGCTCACTTTCTGAGCCAAAGTATGCCACAGCAGTGACACTGCCCCGAGCACGATTGCCAGCCTGGCAGCAGTGTCGTAATATGGTGGTGGAGAGGCTGCCTGCTTGGTGGCGCCCTCCCGACCACGGTATTGGGGGTCCGGTGGTCTGACCGCTGAAGTCATAATCAGTGTCATAGTCATTGATGAGTCCTTGATCCTATACAAAGGACGGCTACTGTTCAGGCAGTACATTGTGAGCAAAGCAGCTCGCTATGCATTAAGTTGTACATGCTTTGCGAGAGCTTTGCTAACTTGTACACAGTTTCAAAGTGTATACAGGGAAGGACTCCACTTAAACCCTGTGGGTTATCCTCCCATGCCAGTCACAGGAAAGATCATATGGGGGCTTGTCTAGCCACTCCTTCACAAAGATTAGTTAGCTGTACAAATTTGGTACAGTGGAATGCGGGACAGCCACAAAGGATTCCCACAGGAGCTTATTTGTAAGAAGCTCCAACAGTCCAAGAGCACTGCATTCCTTTCCAACAAACTGCTCACAGTCAGGTACTTTGATAGGCGTGATGTGTAGATGATCACTATAATTCATCATGAGAGCATATCCCTCATCATGGTTTGGGGTCAAATGGGCAAAATTCACAAACCTAACTGCATGCTTCATTACAGCAAATACATAAGAGGAGTAGAGAAGAATGCCCTGAATCTTTAGCCATACAATGTGAGTTGTAAACCTCACACTTGTAGAAGAAGCTGTTTATCAACCTGATTTAGATGGCAACATGCAATGTGTATGTTGTTTATCATCCATCACCAGAGGAAGAATCATGTCTTTTCTTGACTTTCGGTTGACCGTCTTTGAAAGTCTTACTACTACAGAAGCAGCAGCCTCCACTTTGGAGGAAGCGGCAAGGCTGCAGGATCAGTACTTTGCTGACCGCATTCCTGTGACAGCTAGAAAGACTCAACTATGTCATCATTGCAGAGTCTGCTCTAAGCAAAGAAAGTGGCAAAAACGACATTGTTATTGTCTCCAGTACCCATCTGAGCCAGCCGTGTGTTTTTCTATTTGCTTTATGCTGTACCATACAAAAGTGAAGTATTGGGAAATTGATAGAGAGGAAGCTGCTGTAACATATATTTTTCAATGGCTGTGCATGCATACATACCTTCCATGGCCAAACCTTCAGTAGCCAAGCAGCCATAGAAATTATTTTTCTCTACTTAAATCATGGACTTTGCTTATAGACTAAACAACACTTCTATCCACCGTCATAATGTGGTAGGTGTTCTGTTTGCTGAATGACAAGTGCAATATAGTCACCACGCTGCTCATAATGGTGGAGAGTACATAAGCCACGTTGTCACGGAGTACCCTGTGTGGCAAAAATGTAAACTTGACTAGTTTTTGAAGTGCTTTTTAGGGAACTTAGTCTTGCCCAACACACTTTCCTTAGTTTGAAAGGTAGATATGCTCACTCAGGCCAAGTACCTTGTATCTTGCAAGACAGTCTTGAACACCCCAAAGTTGTATTTACAACCTGGAAGGAGTTGGATTTAACATAGTGAGTGTGCTGAAGGTGCATGAAAGATGTTTTCTTATGCTTCAAGTAGGTAGCAATGAAAGACATTAGTAGAGATTCACTTGGCAAGTATAAAGGATTAGTCAGGATTTTGAGGGGAATGGAGACATGAACAAGTAGAACAAGCTTAGGCTAGGTCTTCTTTCACAGGGATATCACATAAGTAACAGGCAGGTATTCAAACACGTACTGATGCACATGCCTCACATCATTCTTTTAAAGTTACTTGACCCATGAGCGCCACACTCACCCCAATAGAGAACTACTCCCTTATTCAACAAAGCAGATTATTTTAAACCATACAGAATGCAGCAGGCAGCCTCCTTCCTCAAACTCTCACCATGCAGACACCCTGCACCTCAAACAGCTTCATAGGCTCCCGATCCACAGATCTTTTCAAACTACTGATACACACATTCAAAGTATTACACTGCACTGGCCCTGCATACCTGAAAACTACCTCAGATTTCAGAAAACTTCCAGACACCTTTGCTCAGCTGGACTCATACGTTCCATGCATATACAGTGCCAGAACAGGGAGAAGTGACTTCTAATGATTTGCTCCGAAAGAGCAGAATGGTATGCTTCTATACTGTGCTGTCCTTGAAATGATTGCATTCTGCACAAAGCTGAGCATTTTCATCTTCAACTGCATGAATACACAGATCAGCCCTGACTGCTCCTGCATCAGCAACAGGGTACCGTCCCGGGTGATACTTCAGTTTACAAAAAATCTTAACATTACAGAGAACTCTGCACTTAACACTTCATCTAAGGGTATTATGTTTGTCCTGCATGCAATTTTTATCCTCTGTCAGAACTTAGTAGATGTTCAGTTCACTGTATGACAAGTAGATTACAATCACAACACTATACATAATGGTGGATGTGACATATGCCATGTTCTCATTGGCTACCATGTGTGTACAAAATTAACGTACTTCATAGTTTAGGATATAGGATATAGGAAACGTAGGTAATCTTTCCCAGCATGTCTGCCTTAGACTCAAAGGTAGCTATGCTCCCTCAGTTTGAGGAATGTGATCTTCCGAAGGCATTCATGCACACCCCCAACTTGCAACCACAAACTGGAAGGAGCTAGATTTAGCACCGTGAGTGTACTAAAGGCACCCGAAAGAGATGTCTTCATGAGCCTCATGTGGCTGTCATGGAACCTATTAGTGATGGTTTAATAGGCACAACTTGGGTATTGTTCAGAATGTCAATGGCGGTGGATACTTGACAAGTAGTAAAAACACAGTGAACTTTTTTATTCATTTTATTCATTTGTAAAGGTTGTGGAGGCACCAACTGTCAATATGTCTGGACATATGTGTTTATAGAGGTTTGTCTGTAGTTTGTTTGTATCAAAGCTTGTAGATGACTGGTTGAGAGTTTATTTTGAATTAGGATTTCATCCTGTGGCTCATGAATCTTATGGGCTTGGCGATATGTTGATGTGAGTCCTGATGTGTTAGATTGGGCCCATGGCTGGAGGTATGAAAGTGTTGTGTAAGATGAGTGAATAACATGTGAATGAACCATAATGCTGTTGGTGCCTTGACATGACTTAATGGCTCATCTTCAGAAGTCTTGCTTTCAATATTCAGATATTTCGAAAAGTATTTGTTCTTTGAAGCAAGCATTTCTGGAGGTGCCAAAACCATCCAGTGTAAGTGTTGGATTAGCTACAAAAAATTAGTGCCAGATAAATATCTGTGGTGGTAAAGTGTACTCCATAGCAGAGTATCCTTACCACCAAGATACTGGTCTGTTCACCCAATTTATATGCAGATATACTAATTTAGATAGGCAGACATACAGGTCAGTTTTCACATCACATCACTGCCTGGAAAACCTGATGGTAAGAGGCGGTGAAAACTGTCTAAGGCCCCTCACCATGGGAGATAACTCTCATGGTGAGAGGGACATGTTTTTTTTTTTTTTTAAGAAAATCAGTTTGGGGATTTTGGTTTTGAAAATAACAAAAAATTATGGACTGCTCTGTCATTTTGATGAAACCATGCTTCAAACGTAAAAAACACTGTCAGGAAACACCTTGATGAAAGCTACTGCCATTATGTTTTAAATAACAGACAGCTTGTCAATACTTTCTAAATTTGGAGGGGAGAGTTATCTCAGCATGACAGATGTTAAGTCCTCTACCAAGCCACAGAGGTCTTTTCTGTCCCTCAAAATGTAAATCTGGCCATTAATAAGAACCCTTTTTTGTGCAAACTAATCTCCTGGATGTGTCCAGCGTGGTGTAACTTGTAATGATTCCGCTCACTATACCATGATGAACTATAAAATGCGAGTACATTGCTAAGATTACTCATTTATTTATATTTGGGGTTGGAAATTTCTGTAGTATTTGAGCTCCAGAAATTGACAACCAACCAGCGTTCCCACGTCTCCATATAAAAAGCGAACCTAATTTTGTGGGTGGCCCTAGTGCCCACAATTGGAAAATGCTAAAAACACAAAATAGATATATGAAATTCTTTCACTGACGCTACCTTGTTTTTACAATCTGGGTAGCTGTAGATTTTGGGTCTTATCTGAACCACCACCCAGGGAAATCTATCAAGTCTGTACATTTCTGAAAACTAGATAACCAGGGTATGTGACCTGTATGGCTCTCCCTACATAGGTTTCACAGAAGCTCTTGCAAACCTCAGTTTGGCAAAAACACAGGCTTTTCTCACATTTCTGTGAGAGAAAGTTTGAGGATCTGCAGTGAGCCACATATTTCCTACCACTGAGCATGCTCCCACATCTCTTGATTAACATGCCACCTGACTTGTGGCTCTCACTAGGTCATTTTACCCAAAAGCCTGGAAAAATAACAACCTTGGCAAGAAGCACACATTTTCCTCACATTTGTTTGACAGACTGTTCTGGAATCTGCAGGGAGCCACAAATTTCCTACGACCCTCAGTTCACACGTATCTCCCAATAGCAACAGTACCCCACTTGTGTGGGTGGGATAAGAGACCATGACACAAAACTTCCTAAAGAGCTATGCTGAGAGATAAGCAATAAGGGTAGCTGTAATATTTGGAGCTGTGCTGTTGCGCCACCCATGCAAACCTACGTACCACAGACATTTTTGAAAAATAGATAACCAGAGGATTTCAGAGAGTCATTTTCACCATGTATAATTCTCTAGCTCAGTGGTTCCCAACCTGAGGTCCAGGGACCCCTCAGGGTCCACGAAGCCTCCCCATGGGGTTCGTAACTTCTTACAAAATTAAATAATCTTATCAGATTAGGTCCCCAGCTTTATGTACTGACTCAGTATAGGGGGTCCCCGGATTCCAATAATGATTCATTAGGGGTCCTCGGGTTCCAATAATGATAAAGTGGGGGTCCACTAAAGTCAAAAGTTTGAGAACCACTGCTCGAGGTCATCCCAAAGCTGCTACTATATCTGACCTTTTTAAGGATGATATCACACAGCTTCTGAGCTGTTTTGGAACAGATAATCATTTGTTTTTACCTGAGTAAGATGCCTTGTCTTCTACCCTCTCTCGTCTTTCTACAATGGTCTCGTCGGATTTCCTATTGGTGAGTCAAGATGTTATTCTTTCCAATCTCACTCTGTACTTTCTTTGGCTCCCCATTACATTCTTGCCTAGCTAAAATCAGAAAGCCTTTGCCTGTTCAGTGGACCTGGTAGCCATGGCAATTTGTAACATCTCCCTATCCTCCAGCAAGGTCCCTGTTTAGTGGAAAACAGCACATATCATCACTTTGCTGTAAAAACCCACTCTAGATCCTGCAAGACTCTCCAACTATCGTTTGAATATCTCTTCTTCCTCTGTTTGCCAAAATCCTGGAAAGTTGAGTATGTTTGCTACTGTCAAAAAAAGTAATACCTATCAATTATGTTTCCATCCTAGTCTAGAACTGAATTTGTGTTGACAGCGGCCAGTTAGGACATCTGGATGATTCTGGATGCTGAGGCCTCTGCTGTCCTTATTCTTCATGATCTTTCTGCAGCTTTCAATATTGTTTCTCGCACTATTTTTCTAGATAAGGCTTGCTGTGGCTGATTTACAGAGCAACATACTGAGTGGATATTTTTAAACATGTAAATTGTGGAGCCCCAGAGGGCTCAACATTAAACCTCATACTCTCTAATCTCTGCTGGCTGATCTTATAGCATCTCATGGCCTCCAGTTCCTTTGCTATGCAGATGACACCCAAATTATTCTGCGATTGTGAGAAAAGTGTACATTTCTCCAAGAGCAGTTTAAAAGCTGTCTACAGTCTGTGGCCAACTAGATGAATATAATTACCCCCAGGCTTAATACTGATAGGACTGAAGTCCTGGGTTTTAGCAACCCCTGTGCTTGGAGTTCAATCTGGTGTTCTGAGTCATTAGGTGTTAGAAATTATTTTTGATATGAAATTATCGTTTGACATCCACATCAATAAATTAACAGCGACTGATTTTTATATGATGAAGGCCCTGAGAAAAAGTATTTCTCTTTTACCCTGTTTTTTCCAGTTGCTTGTCACTAGCAGGCTGGATTGCTGTGCCTCCCCCCTTTTTTGTTGGACTCTCTAGCCACCCCCTCTCCAGACTGCAAATGATACAGAATGTGACTTCCTATCTCATTCTAGGTCTTAGCAAATGTACCAGTATTTTTATCCCACTGGTCACTTTTCACTGGCTAGCAGTATGTATGTCTTATCAAAGCTGTCCGTTATTGCCACTAAGCCATGCATGGCTCTGTGCCTAGAGGCTACATGACATCCTTCTTTCCCTCCTATAGGGCTATTAGACCTTAAAGGTCCAGCACATCACATCTGGTAAATATTCCTACGTTTTGTAAACTGAGCACAGGTAGCTGAGCCTTTGCCGTGCTGACTGATCAGGCTTGGAATAAACTTCCACTTGCTTTTTGTGCCAATGTAACTTCTTGACTTTTCTCAAGCAGTGAAAAATTCACTTATTCTTGCTTTTAGTAGCATACATCTCTCTCTTTATTGGCATCAGAACACACTTTTGAGAAATCGAGTGCTTTATAAATTCAAATTCATGTATTCACTTTACTGTCCTGTTCTTCATCAGGACATAAGTGTAGAACATCAGCATACATTTATGTGGCATGGCAATAAAGACATGTTTTTGTAATTCAAAGTAGGAGAACAGTAACTTCTACTATTACTACAGATAATAATAATAATAATAATAATAATAATAATAATAATAATAATAATAATAACCAGATAGTATTTCAGAGAAGAAAGAATGTTTAGGAGGTTAGTGCAGAATGGAGCAACAGTGCCTACATAAAGTCAACAAGGAAACATTGTGGCAGAGAAAAGTTAGAGGAAGATTATGATGGGTGAGGGAAAACTGGGAAGAAGGAAGGGGAAATTGGAAAGGTACAAGAGAATAGTGAGTGAGTAGAGAGGAAAGAGGTGAATGTTGGAGAAAGGTTTAATGGGTCAAGGAGGGGCACACAGACAACAGGTGGCTCCCCAAATCTCCTCCATCTTTATTCTGAGCCAGCTTCTAACATGGTGCACCCATAGAGAATCAGCTGCCATTCCGAAACCTCACTGCGGGGCAACAGTCACCAACAGCATACCAACAGAGAGATCTGGTGACAAGAGGAAAATCAAGAAGGGATGGTATGTGAAAACCAGGACTGGAATTCCTTCAGGTGGAATTGTCTCAGTGCTCCGAGCAAAACTCTTTCTCAGGCCGCATCATACACTATGTGGTTTTGGGGAACAAACTAGAAAGATAGGAGATTAACTGTTAGGAAAGAAGTAGACAGTTGCGAAGTAGTAAGAGTCAAGCTAACCCATTTCTCTGTTGGATGGAGCAGTGATGAGCTTAACAAACCAGGATACCAGGCAGACACTCTGGACATTGGACACTGGAACCCCAACTGTGTGAACCTGAGTCGTAGGAACTGAAAAAAAGTGTGGGAATGAAGATTGGTGTGAACTATAACGAAAGTAGGAAAACCTCATCAATAAGGTGCAACATGTGGCCAAGCCCAATCTTTTTGTAGAAACAGGTTTAAATCCTGGCACTTATTAATGCTCTTACCTCTAAACCGCTCTCAATAACTAGGAAGTGAGGGTCTGTAGGGAAACCCAGAAACCCAGTATATGGTTATGAACACACAGTCTTCAAGAATTTCCATCCTCTTTCTGTTCTGTGATTAAGTTGCTGCCTACATGTCCTCCTGATCCTGACACTTTCTTACGTATATAGACGATCAAATTATCCACCTAAATTTGTTAAAGTATTTGAAGTGCATAATATTTACCACCCAGATTGGCATAGTCAGACGAGAAAACCCTCACAAAATGTAGGCTAGTCACAATACTGTACCTTTACAATCAGGGCAAAATATAGAATATTAGATTCTTGTGGCTAGGCTACCTTCTTATACTCAAAGGACTCATTATAAAACGTGTATGACTACCAAATACTGGCATTTGGAAATAAAATAAAATCATGTGTATAATTCTGATGGTAATTCCTTAATCTAAATGTGTCTTCCTTCTAGCAGGTTCTTTGTACTTAAATTCTTTAGTAGTTTGGAACCATTTTTTACACAAAAATGTGTAATTCAAATATGAGGCCATGCTCAATCAATCAATCAGGAATTTGTAAAGTAAACTACTCACCCGTGAGGGTCTCAAGGTGCTGACAAAAGTAATCGTAGATGATGTAAAAGAGGACTTCTAATTTAAGAAGTCTCTCACATGGACCTTCAGTTGGTTAAATAAATAATGCACCACTTTAAATGCTTAAAATAAGAGCATCCCCACCCACCCCCCTCTTCTCTTCCCCTAACCACCATTCGGTCATGGTTGTTGATGTACTGTTTCAGATAAAAATGATTTATTTCAAGATAAAATATTTGTTATGTTATTTTTATGCCACTATTTCAGAGCCAGAGCAGGCCATTCAATTTGAACAATGAGGTCATTGTGGGCAGCAAAATATTCAAGATTTCTAAGATTTATTAAAGCAGCCATGAAACTAATTAAATATTTGGAAAGGGATACTTGCTGTATTGCATTGTACTACATTGGAATTAAAGTACGATTTTACAACGTTACAAGGTCCAAAATGGCGGGTAGTCCATTTGTTAGGGTTGTGTATGAAAGAATAATTTGATTGTAGTGTAAGAGGTTAAAAGGTTGCACGTAATTAATGTCATGGCACACGTGTAGCTGCACTTAAGCATGGTGCCACTGCAAACACTAAGGTTAGTTAATTTACAGGTTTAACCTCTTCAGGGTTTCAGTGAATGAGGATATATCCCCCTATTATTGCATGTATTATATTGAAGACATGATTATTTAATCTCATATGTCCATCTAATCACTACATTGTAAGGTACTTCTAGGTAAGTTGATGTGAGGATAATAATTAGATACTTGGGGTATTGCTTAGCCACCATGCTGTAGAGACATGATATGTGGCAGCTCTCTAGCCCCGGCTTGATATCCTCCACAAATCTGCAGGCAAACCGAGACATAGGGGGTCATTACGACCTTGGCGGGTAACATCAGCCGCCCGCCAAGATCTGACCGCCGTGCGGCCGCCAATGTGGCCGCACCCCCACCACGGCCATTTGGAGATCCCCGCTGAGCCGGCGGGTGGAACCCTGGTTTCCGCCCGCCGGCCCGGCGAGGATCACGGCCGCAACATAGGAGCCGGCTCCAAATGGAGCCGGCGGTGTTGCGGCCGTGCGACGGGTGCAGTTGCACCCTTCGCGCTTTTCACTGTCTGCATAGCAGACAGTGAAAAGCTGCATGGGGCCCTGTCAAGGGGCCCCTGCACTGCCCATGCCAGTGGCATGGGCATTGCAGGGGCCCCCAGGGGCCCCACAACTCCCCGTTCCGCCAGCCTTTTGCTGGCGGTGCAAACCGCCAGAAAAAGGCTGGCGGTTGGGGACTCGTAATTCCCTGGGCAGCGCTGCCCTGGTGGATTATCACCGCCGGGGCAAAAGTGGCGGGATACCGCTGGCCCCGGCAGTGCGACCGCGGCGCTTCCGTCGTGGTCGTAATCCGCCTGGAAGCACCGCCAGCCTGTTGGCGGTGCTTCTGTCATTTTAGCCCCGGCGGTCTCGTACCGCCAGGGTCAAAATGACCCCCATAATGTCGGGTCCCCTGCCTCCTCAGATCAAGAACCAGACTCCATACATGGAGATGTAAAAATTTTCCCCCATTTGCCATCACCATAGAAGTTTGCGTCTGACCCATTGGACAGATGTGACAGAGGTCTACACTGTTGTGGGTCAGGCCAAAGCTCAGCAGAGGAGGTGCTAGGGTTGTTCCCACTGGCACTGAGGGCGTTCTGGATGACACTGTCCTGCTGCATGTGCTCAAGATGAAGTCCCAGGTGGGCCAATGTCAGCACCCATGGCAGGCACTATACTGCAGTGTGGGGGCTGAGTGGCTGCTGGACGGAGAGAACGGAGGCCTTCACTATATTGGGGCTGAGCAGTGAGCTGCCGGATGGAAGGGACTAGGGCCTGCCATGCGCCAGAGCTGGGTTGAGATGGAGACGCGTGAGGCCTGAACATGTCCCTAAAGCCACCAAGAGCCTAACAGGAGACACAAGTCTGCTGGGGACAACTGCATTGGGGGCCAATAGCAGTGTTACTGTCGACAGTGCAAGTCTGTGGGGAGTGATCCAGGTGCACCATTGCTCCCCTCCGCCTCACTGTGTACAGACAGGAGGGCTGCGAGTGGGGTCCTGATGTGAGATGACCGCATAGCGTGCCTCAGGGGTACTTATGGAGAGATGATGCCTGCGATGTTGAGCGGAGAGGAGTCCCTTCAGGCCACAGTATACTAAGGCCCTAAGAAATGGGTACCACTGCACACAGGGACACAGGAACACATGGTGGGTCAACACCATGAGTACCATAAGCAACTTTACCCCATCTCTGCTGTGAGGCTCGAGAGAGTGCTCTGAAACCGCCTTCTAGCGCACCGCTTCTAACTCCAAAAGAGAGTCCTCCATGGTGAAGGGGACCAGTGGGTAGTGCAGATGCCCATCGACAACTACACCAGGCCACTGCCGCAAGAGGCACTCCAGGTTGACATGTAACGTGACAACAATGGTTCCACTTTGCCAACGTGCTCAAGGCAGTCCAGGAAATGAGAACCTCCCTGGAATTCAAAATTGATGTGATGGTAATCAACGCGAACCCAGTACGAACTGATCTGCATGGTGTCACGGATCATGTGGCACAGACGGAACAACAGGTTGCAGATGCTGTAAAGTACATCTGCAACATCACCAAGGTAACCAATGACCTTTTGTGCAGAATGTAAACCCTAGAATCCTTTGTACAGACACAGAGGGTATGTCACACAGGAAATAACGTACTTCTGGTGGAGCTCCTGAAGTGCAAGGAAGACAACTGTCTAGAACTTAACCTCGAGAAATTGATCCTGGAAGAGTGGCAACCAAAAGGATTGTTGATTTTTTTCTTGATTAAGAGAGCCCACAGAATGCGATTGCCCCCCTGCCACCAGAATCCCTCTGAGAACTGTCATCGTCTGCCTACACAAATATAGGGATGAGATGTACAGCTATAGATAGCAAGAATGACTGGTAATCTGCACAATAAAGAGACATGGATCATGCTATTTCAGGACTATACACAGCATGTACAAAAACTCCAGCAGTCTTTGGAGGCAATAAAAAGGCGATGCAGAGATCACAATATAAAATACATAGGGGGTCATTTCAACCCTGGGGGTACAGTACCGCCAGGGCTGAAATGACGGAAGCACCGCCAACAGGCTGGCGGGGCTTCCAGGGTCATTACGACCGCGGCGCTGCCCAAGGGATTACGAGTCCCCGACCACCAGCCTTTTCCTGGCGGTAAAAGGCTGGCGGTACGGGGAGTCGTGGGCCCCTGGGGGCCCCTGCACTGCCCATGCCCCTGGCATGGGCAGTGCAGGGGCCCCCTGACAGGGCCCCATGCGGCTTTTCACTGTCTGCTATGCAGACAGTGAAAAGCGCGACGGGTGCAACTGCACCCGTCGCACGGCCGCAACCCCGCCGGCTCCATTTGGAGCCGGCTCCCATGTTGCGGCCCACATCCCCGCTGGCCCGGCGGGCGGAAACTCTGCCCAGCGGGGATGTCAAAATGGGCACCGCGGAAGTGCGGCCGCATTGACGGCCGCATGGCGGTTACAACTTGGCCTTATAATGAGGCCCATGATGTGCTATCCGGACACACTGAAAATCCTGCATGAGGTGAAACACACTTATTAATGGAATCCACCCAAGACTGAAACTGGCAGTACTGTAGAATGTAGAGACTGACAGGTGAAGTGGCACACCGGGTACCAGGGGGTGCAGTTGCACCACACAGAAGTCACTTCCTGCCACGCAAAACAGCATTGATACTACTGACCGCAATATTAATGACTGTGAACGATGGATGAAATGCTGCCTTTAGTTGGGTCATGAATGGGGGCACAAATTACAACACTACCATTTCCTCCTACACGAGTGGGACCTGCTAATTGTAGTGGGACCTTGAATTGAGCCCAACGCAAACCAAACAAACCGGTCAGTGTAAGCATTCATGTTGTTTACTTGCTATGCAACGATGGTTCCCACCACTTGGTATGTTGTTTCATTTCCTTTGTTCTTTAAGTTCACACTCTTTGTATTGATCTTACCTTCTCAATCATTGGCAGGATCAGTATATGCAAATCACAGAAAAGGATGTAGTATCCGGCTGTAAGGCAGGGGTTTGGATGCCCCCAAGGTTGTCCTTATGCAGCAATTCTTAGTCTTATACTTCATTAGGTGTGAGCACACACATGGTGACAAAGCACAAGGGAGGCAAAGACATATACAATGCCCGGACACACTACAATTGCACACACTTATCCATAGCCAAAGGACAAGATGACATTACTACCAGGGAATGTAATGGTCCTTAATAAATACTGCAAGAGTTTGAGGGTGGAGGCATATTTATGCAGAGATGGTGTATAAGTGGCCTGCCTGCAACAGGTGATGGAAGCATGCAAACTGACTGGTACATGGAAAGAGCACTTTCTTCATGTTAGTCATAGCACAAAAGTGAGAGGGGGTGCCTACGGTTTTCCGCAAGTCTATCATTTGTTGCCACTAAAGTACAACCTGATGAGGAAGGCTAATATATCATACTGTATGGCGAGCTAAATGGTAGGGGCCTAGTACTGGTGGAAATATATGCCCCAAATACAGATGATGGCATGTACTTCCCCAATCTTAGACAAGTACTCTCACCATATAGAGGCATGTCACTAATCTGGCTTGGCAACATAAATTGTGTTATGCACTGTGCTATAGATTGCACCCGCCCAAACCCTATGTAAAAACATAGAATGTCTACAGCACTTCCCCAAGTGATAGAAGACCTGAATTTGGTGGATATTTGGAGACAAAGCAATCCATACAAGCAAGAATTAAGACACTACATGGCCCCTGGTCTTAGATATCCACACTAGACTTCATATTGGTGGATTGAGACCCAGCACAGTATGTGACACAGATGACAAACATGCTATGCTAGGTACTTGTAAAGCGCATGGCTACCCCGATGGGCTTCCCAGCACTGAGACAGGTCGGTCACATAGGGAACAAGCAGGCAAATCATTGGAAGAGATAGGATTTAAGTAATTTCTGAAATTTTGTTTCGTCCTCACTTATCCTCAAGGATAAAGGCAGTGAGTTTCAGAGTTTTGGTCACAAATAGGAAAAAGAACACCCTTCACTCCTTCACTCCCATATTTCTTTATGTTTGGTACAATAAGTAGTCTTTGATCTTTAGAACGCAGTGATCTTTTGGGGTTGTAAAAGGTTAGCAGCCGATAAATTAAAGGGGAGCTCTTATTATAGATCACTTAGGTGGTCATTACAACCCTGGCGGACGGTGTTAAAGCGGCGGTAAGACCGCCAACAGGCAGGCGGTAAAAAAATTGGAATTATGACCGTGGCGGAAACTGCCAACAAAGACAGCCACTTTAACACTCCGACCGCCACGGTGGTACAGACAAACAGCTTGGCGGTCACCGCCAACGGACAGGCGGAAGACAAAGTACCGCCCACAGTATCACAACCTACCAATCCGCCACCTTTTCCGGGGCAGATTCACCGCGGACAAAAACACGGTGGAAACAGGATCTCGAAGGGAAAACGCTCACCTCTACACACCCCACGAGGAATCCGAATGCCATGGAACCAGAGCTGCACATCCTGCCAGCCCTTATCTTCTTGCTCCTCTACCAGGAGCACGACTGCCGGCGGCGAAGACAACGGTGAGTACTGCACCTACGACACAGGGGAGGGGGGAGGGAATAAACAGGGACACACACACGCAACACGCAACACCCCACCCCCACCCTCACCCACGACAACACACACACAAATACAGCATGATACATTACAGTTACACGCCCCAACCCTCCCGTAAGAATGCAAAGACAAAAGGAAATGAGTGTAACCATTGTAATATATTAAAATCAAGTACGCAAATATATATATATATATACACCATAAACAAAATATATACCAAGCTTAGTAGTCCAGGTAGTGCTCCAATAAAGTCCGTGGAACACTGGGCCCACACTGTATGGGCGAGGCAAGAAAACAGGCACCTCAGGGGGAAGGGAAAGGGGAGGCACCTCAGCCGGTTGAGTGCACGACGCCAAATCCACGAGAGGGCCACATGCCCACTGTTCAATCCTGGGGAGTGCAAAGCCACAGTCTCTCAAGTTTCTACAGTGGGTGGGTTGCCCACTGTTCCATCCTGGGGAGTGCAAAGCCACAGTCTCTCAAGTCTCTACAGTGGGTGGGTTGCCCACTGTTCCATCCTGGGGAGTGCAAAGCCAGTCTCTCAAGTCTATACAGTGGGTGGGTTGCCCACTGTTCAATCCTGGGGAGTGCAAAGCCACAGTCTCTCAAGTGGATAACAGTCTCCACTGGTTCTGGAGGGGGCATTGTGCCCAGAGTGCTTCATCCTGCTAAGGACAGAGGTAGTGGATGGCAGTCTCCACTGGTTCTGGAGGGGGCATGGTGCCCAGAGTGCTTCATCCTGCTAAGGACAGAGGTAGTGGATGGTAGTCTCCACTGGTTCTGGAGGGGGCATGGTGCCCAGAGTGCTTCATCCTGCTAAGGACAGAGGTAGTGGATGGCAGTCTCCACTGGTTCTGGAGGGGGCAGGGTGCCCAGAGTGCTTCATCCCGCTAAGGACAGAGGTAGTGGATGACAGTCTCCACTGGTTCTGGAGGGGGCATGGTGCCGAGAGTGCTTCATCCCGCTAAGGACAGAGGTAGTGGATGGCAGTCTCCACTGGTTCTGGAGGGGGCTCTGTCCCCAGAGTGCTTCATCCTGCTCGTGATGGACTCAGTAGCGTCAGTGCCCTTGCCGCTCATGGGCCAGCGCTGCTTGTAGTGGCGGTGCCCTGTTCAGCGGTGCTTGTGGCGGCGGTGCCCTGTTCAGCGGGGCTTGTGGCGGCAGTGCCCTGTTCAGTGGTGCTTGAGGTGGCAGTGCCCTGTTCAGTGGTGCTTGAGGCGGCGGTGCCCTGTTCAGCTGTGCTTGTGGCGGCGGTGCCCTGTTCAGCGGTGCTTGAGGCGGCGGTGCCCTGTTCAGCGGTGCTTGTAGTGGCGGTGCCCTATTCAGCGGTGCTTGCTTGAGGCGGCTGTGCCCTGTTCAGCGGTGCTTGTAGCGGCGGTGCCCTATTCAGCGGTGCTTGTAGCTGCGGTGCCCTGTTCAGCGGTGCTTCGAGGGGAGAGTTATCTCAGCATGACAGATGTTAAGTCCTCTACCAAGCCACAGAGGTCTTTTCTGTCCCTCAAAATGTAAATCTGGCCATTAGTAAGAACCCTTTTTTGTGCAAACTAATCTCCTGGATGTGTCCAGCGTGGTGTAACTTGTAATGATTCCGCTCACTATACCATGATGAACTATAAAATGCGAGTACATTGCTAAGATTACTCATTTATTTAAATTTGGGGTTGGAAATTTCTGTAGTATTTGAGCTCCAGAAATTGACAACCAACCAGCGTTCCCACGTCTCCATATAAAAAGCGAACCTAATTTTGTGGGTGGCCCTAGTGCCCACAATTGGAAAATGCTAAAAACACAAAATAGATATATGAAATTCTTTCACTGACGCTACCCTGTTTTTACAATCTGGGTAGCTGTAGATTTTGGGTCTTATCTGTACCACCACCCAGGGAAATCTATCAAGTCTGTACATTTCTGAAAACTAGATAACCAGGGTATGTGACCTGTATGGCTCTCCCTACATAGGTTTCACAGAAGCTCTTGCAAACCTCAGTTTGGCAAAAACACAGTCTTTTCTCACATTTCTGTGAGAGAAAGTTTGAGGATCTGCAGTGAGCCACATATTTCCTACCACTGAGCATGCTCCCACATCTCTTGATTAACATGCCACCTGACTTGTGGCTCTCACTAGGTCATTTTACCCAAAAGCCTGGAAAAATAACAACCTTGGCAAGAAGCACACATTTTCCTCACATTTGTTTGACAGACTGTTCTGGAATCTGCAGGGAGCCACAAATTTCCTAAGACCCTGAGTTCACACGTATCTCCCAATAGCAACAGTACCCCACTTGTGTGGGTGGGATAAGAGACCATGACACAAAACTTCCTAAAGAGCTATGCTGAGAGATAAGCAATAAGGGTAGCTGTAATATTTGGAGCTGTGCTGTTGCGCCACCCATGCAAACCTACGTACCACAGACATTTTTGAAAAATAGATAACCAGAGGATTTCAGAGAGTCATTTTCACCATGTATAATTCTCTAGCTCAGTGGTTCCCAACCTGAGGTCCAGGGACCCCTCAGGGTCCACGAAGCCTCCTCATGGGGTTCGTAACTTCTTACAAAATTAAATAATCTTATCAGATTAGGTCCCCAGCTTTATGTAATGACTCAGTAGAGGGGGTCCCCGGATTCCAATAATGATTCATTAGGGGTCCTCGGGTTCCAATAATGATAAAGTGGGGGTCCACCAAAGTCAAAAGTTTGAGAACCACTGCTCGAGGTCATCCCAAAGCTGCTACTATATCTGACCTTTTTAAGGATGATATCACACAGCTTCTGAGCTGTTTTGGAACAGATAATCATTTGTTTTTACCTGAGTAAGATGCCTTGTCTTCTACCCTCTCTCGTCTTTCTACAATGGTCTGGTCGGATTTCCTATTGGTGAGTCAAGATGTTATTCTTTCCAATCTCACTCTGTACTTTCTTTGGCTCCCCATTACATTTTTGCCTAGCAGAAATCAGAAAGCCTTTGCCTGTTCAGTGGACCTGGTAGCCATGGCAATTTGTAACATCTCCCTATCCTCCAGCAAAGTCCCTGTTTAGTGGAAAACAGCACATATCATCACTTTGCTGTAAAAACCCACTCTAGATCCTGCAAGACTCTCCAACTATCGTTTGAATATCTCTTCTTCCTCTGTTTGCCAAAATCATGGAAAGTTGAGTATGTTTGCTACTGTCAAAAAAAGTAATACCTATCAATTATGTTTCCATCCTAGTCTAGAACTGAATTTGTGTTGACAGCGGCCAGTTAGGACATCTGGATGATTCTGGATGCTGAGGCCTCTGCTGTCCTTATTCTTCATGATCTTTCTGCAGCTTTCAATATTGTTTCTCACACTATTTTTCTAGATAAGGCTTGCTGTGGCTGATTTACAGAGCAACATACTGAGGGGATATTTTTAAACATGTAAATTGTGGAGCCCCAGAGGGCTCAACATTAAACCTCATACTCTCTAATCTCTGCTGGCTGATCTTATAGCATCTCATGGCCTCCAGTTCCTTTGCTATGCAGATGACACCCAAATTATTCTGCGATTGTGAGAAAAGTGTACATTTCTCCAAGAGCAGTTTAAAAGCTGTCTACAGTCTGTGGCCAACTAGATGAATATAATTACCCCCAGGCTTAATACTGATAGGACTGAAGTCCTGGGTTTTAGCAACCCCTGTGCTTGGAGTTCAATCTGGTGTTCTGAGTCATTAGGTGTTAGAAATTATTTTTGATATGAAATTATCGTTTGACATCCACATCAATAAATTAACAGCGACTGATTTTTATATGATGAATGCCCTGAGAAAAAGTATTTCTCTTTTACCCTGTTTTTTCCAGTTGCTTGTCACTAGTAGGCTGGATTACTGTGCCTCCCCCCTTTTTTGTTGGACTCTCTAGCCACCCCCTCTCCAGACTGCAAATGATACAGAATGTGACTTCCTATCTCATTCTAGGTCTTAGCAAATGTACCAGTATTTTTATCCCACTGGTCACTTTTCACTGGCTAGCAGTATGTATGTCTTATCAAAGCTGTCTGTTATTGCCACAAAGCCATGCATGGCTCTGTGCCTAGAGACTACATGACATCCTTCTGTCCCTCCTATAGGGCTATTAGACCTTAAAGGTCCAGCACATCACATCTGGTAAATATTCCTACGTTTTGTAAACTGAGCACAGGTAGCTGAGCCTTTGCCCTGCTGACTGATCAGGCTTGGAATAAACTTCCACTTGCTTTTTGTGCGAATGTAACTTCTTGACTTTTCTCAAGCAGTGAAAAATTCACTTATTCTTGCTTTTAGTAGCATACATCTCTCTCTTTATTGGCATCAGAACACACTTTTGAGAAATCGAGTGCTTTATAAATTCAAATTCATGTATTCACTTTACTGTCCTGTTCTTCATCAGGACATAAGTGTAGAACATCAGCATACATTTATGTGGCATGGCAATAAAGACATGTTTTTGTAATTCAAAGTAGGAGAACAGTAACTTCTACTATTACTACAGATAATAATAATAATAATAATAATAATAATAATAATAACCAGATAGTATTTCAGAGAAGAAAGAATGTTTAGGAGGTTAGTGCAGAATGGAGCAACAGTGCCTACAGAAAGTCAACAAGGAAACATTGTGGCAGAGAAAAGTTAGAGGAAGATTATGATGGGTGAGGGAAAACTGGGAAGAAGGAAGGGGAATTTGGAAAGGTACAAGAGAATAGTGAGTGAGTAGAGAGGAAAGAGGTGATTGTTGGAGAAAGGTTTAATGGGTCAAGGAGGGGTACACAGACAACAGGTGGCTCCCCAAATCTCCTCCATCTTTATTCTGTGCCAGCTTCTAACATGGTGCACCCATAGAGAATCAGCTGCCATTCCGAAACCTCACTGCGGGGCAACAGTCACCAACAGCATACCAACAGAGAGATCTGGTGACAAGAGGGAAAATCAAGAAGGGATGGTATGTGAAAACCAGGACTGGAATTCCTTCAGGTGGAATTGTCTCAGTGCTCCGAGCAAAACTCTTTCTCAGGCCGCATCATACACTATGTGGTTTTGGGGAACAAACTAGAAAGATAGGAGATTAACTGTTAGGAAAGAAGTAGACAGTTGCGAAGTAGTAAGAGTCAAGCTAACCCATTTCTCTGTTGGATGGAGCAGTGATGAGCTTAACAAACCAGGATACCAGGCAGACACTCTGGACATTGGACACTGGAACCCCAACTGTGTGAACCTGAGTCGTGAGGAACTGAAAAAAAGTGTGGAAATGAAGATGGGTGTGAACTATAACGAAAGTAGGAAAACCTCATCAATAAGGTGCAACATGTGGCCAAGCCCAATCTTTTTGTAGAAACAGGTTTAAATCCTGGCACTTATTAATGCTTTTACCTCTAAACCGCTCACAATAACTAGGAAGTGAGGGTCTGTAGGGAAACCCAGAAACCCAGTATATGGTTATGAACACACAGTCTTCAAGAATTTCCATCCTCTTTCTGTTCTGTGATTAAGTTGCTGCCTACATGTCCTCCTGATCCTGACACTTTCTTACGTATATAGACGATCAAATTATCCACCTAAATTTGTTAAAGTATTTGAAGTGCATAATATTTACCACCCAGATTGGCATAGTCAGACAAGAAAACCCTCACAAAATGTAGGCTAGTCACAATACTGTACCTTTACAATCAGGGCAAAATATAGAATATTAGATTCTTGTGGCTAGGCTACTTTCTTATGCTCAAAGGACTCATTATAAAACGTGTATGACTACCAAATACTGGCATTTGGAAATAAAATAAAATCATGTGTATAATTCTGATGGTAATTCCTTAATCTAAATGTGTCTTCCTTTTAGCAGGTTCTTTGTACTTAAATTCTTTAGTAGTTTGGAACCATTTTTTACACAAAAATGTGTAATTCAAATATGAGGCCATGCTCAATCAATCAATCAGGAATTTGTAAAGTAAACTACTCACCCGTGAGGGTCTCAAGGTGCTGACAAAATTAATCGTAGATGATGTAAAAGAGGACTTCTAATTTAAGAAGTCTCTCACATGAACCTTCAGTTGGTTAAATAAATAATGCACCACTTTAAATGCTTAAAATAAGAGCATCCCCACCCACCCCCCTCTTCTCTTACCCTAACCACCATTCGGTCATGGTAGTTGATGTACTGTTTCAGATAAAAATGATTTATTTCAAGATAAAATATTTGTTATGTTATTTTTATGCCACTATTTCAGAGCCAGAGCAGGCCATTCAATTTGAACAATGAGGTCATTGTGGGCAGCAAAATATTCAAGATTTCTAAGATTTATTAAAGCAGCCATGAAACTAATTAAATATTTGAAAAGGGATACTTGCTGTATTGCATTGTACTACATTGGAATTAAAGTACGATTTTACAACGTTACAAGGTCCAAAATGGCGGGTAGTCCATTTGTTGGGGTTGTGTATGAAAGAATAATTTGATTGTAGTGTAAGAGGTTAAAAGGTTGCACGTAATTAATGTCATGGCACACGTGTAGCTGCACTTAAGCATGGTGCCACTGCAAACACTAAGGTTAGTTAATTTACAGGTTTAACCTCTTCAGGGTTTCAGTGAATGAGGATATATCCCCCTATTATTGCATGTATTATATTGAAGACATGAATATTTAATCTCTTATGTCCATCTAATCACTACATTGTAAGGTACTTCTAGGTAAGTTGATGTGAGGATAATAATTAGATACTTGGGGTATAGCTTAGCCACCATGCTGTAGAGACATGATCTGTGGCAGCTCTCTAGCCCCGGCTTGATATCCTCCACAAATCTGCAGGCAAACCGAGACATAGGGGGTCATTACGACCTTGGCAGGTGGCATCAGCCGCCCGCCAAGATCTGACCACCGTGCGGCCGCCAATGTGGCCGCACCCCCACCACGGCCATTTGGAGATCCACCCAGGGGCCCCACGACTCCCCGTTCCGCCAGCCTTTTGCTGGCGGTGCAAACCGCCAGAAAAAGGCTGGCGGTTGGGGACTCGTAATTCCCTGGGCAGCGCTGCCCTGGCGGATTATCACCGCCGGGGCAAAAGTGGCGGGATACCGCTGGCCCCGGCAGTGCGACCGCGGCGTAATCCGCCTGGAAGCACCGCCAGCCTGTTGGCGGTGCTTCTGTCATTTTAGCCCTGGCGGTCTCGTACCGCCAGGGTCAAAATGACCCCCATAATGTCGGGTCCCCTGCCTCCTCAGATCAAGAACCAGACTCCATACATGGAGATGTAAAAATCTTCCCACATTTGCCATCACCATAGAAGTTTGCGTCTGACCCATTGGACAGATGTGACAGAGGTCTACACTGTTGTGGGTCAGGCAAAAGCTCAGCGGAGGAGGTGCTAGGGTTGTTCCCACTGGCACTGAGGGCGTTCTGGATGACACTGTCCTGCTGCATGTGCTCAAGATGAAGTCCCAGCTGGGCCAATGTAAGCACCCATGGCAGGCACTATACTGCAGTGTGCGGGCTGAGTGGCTGCTGGACGGAGAGAACGGAGGCCTTCACTATATTGGGGCTGAGCAGTGAGCTGCCGGATGGAAGGGACTAGGGCCTGCCATGCGCCAGAGCTGGGTTGAGATGGAGACGCGTGAGGCCTGAACATGTCCCTAAAGCCACCAAGAGCCTAACAGGAGACACAAGTCTGCTGGGGACAACTGCATTGGGGGCCAATAGCAGTGTTACTGTCGACAGTGTAAGTCTGTGGGGAGTGATCCAGGTGCACCCTCGCTCCCCTCCGCCTCACTGTGTACAGACAGGAGGGCTGCGAGTGGGGTCCTGATGTGAGATGACCGCATAGCGTGCCTCAGGGGTACTTATGGAGAGATGATGCCTGCGATGTTGAGCGGAGAGGAGTCCCTTTAGGCCACAGTATACTAAGGCCCTAAGAAATGGGTACCACTGCACACAGGGACACAGGAACACATGGTGGGTCAACACCATGAGTACCATAAGCAACTTTACCCCATCTCTGCTGTGAGGCTCGAGAGAGTGCTCTGAAACCGCCTTTTAGCGCACCGCTTCTAACTCCAAAAGAGAGTCCTCCATGGTGAAGGGGACCAGTGGGTAGTGCAGATGCCCATCGACAACTACACCAGGCCACTGCCACAAGAGGCACTCGAGGTTGACATGTAACGTGACAACAATGGTTCCACTTTGCCAACGTGCTCAAGGCAGTCCAGGAAATGAGAACCTCCCTGGAATTCAAAATTGATGTGATGGTAATCAACGCGAACCCAGTACGAACTGATCTGCATGGTGTCACGGATCAGGTGGCACAGACGGAACAACAGGTTGCAGATGCTGTAAAGTACATCTGCAACATCACCAAGGTAACCAATGACCTTTTGTGCAGAATGTAAACCCTAGAATCCTTTGTACAGACACAGAGGGTATGTCACACAGAAAATAACGTACTTCTGGTGGAGCTCCTGAAGTGCAAGGAAGACAACTGTCTAGAACTTAACCTCGAGAAATTGATCCTGGAAGAGTGGCAACCAAAAGGATTGTTGATTTTTTTCTTGATTAAGAGAGCCCACAGAATGCGATTGCCCCCCTGCCACCAGAATCCCTCTGAGAACTGTCATCGTCTGCCTACACAAATATAGGGATGAGATGTACTGCTATAGATAGCAAGAATGACTGGTAATCTGCACAATAAAGAGACATGGATCATGCTATTTCAGGACTATACACAGCATGTACAAAAACTACAGCAGTCTTTGGAGGCAATAAAAAGGCGATGCAGAGATCACAATATAAAATACATAGGGGGTCATTTCAACCCTGGGGGTACAGGACCGCCAGGGCTGAAATGACGGAAGCACCGCCAACAGGCTGGCGGGGCTTCCAGGGTCATTACGACCGCGGCGCTGCCCAAGGGATTACGAGTCCCCGACCGCCAGCCTTTTCCTGGCGGTAAAAGGCTGTCGGTACGGGGAGTCGTGGGCCCCTGGGGGCCCCTGCACTGCCCATGCCCTTGGCATGGGCAGTGCAGGGGCCCCCTGACAGGGCCCCATGCGGCTTTTCACTGTCTGCTATGCAGACAGTGAAAAGCGTGACGGGTGCAACTGCACCCGTCGCACGGCCGCAACCCCGCCGGCTCCATTTGGAGCCGGCTCCCATGTTGCGGCCCACATCCCCGCTGGGCCGGTGGGCGGAAACTCTGCCCAGCGGGGATGTCAAAATGGGCACCGCGGAAGTGCGGCCGCATTGACGGCCGCATGGCGGTTACAACTTGGCCTTATAATGAGGCCCATGATATGCTATCCGGACACACTGAAAATCCTGCATGAGGTGAAACACACTTATTAATGGAATCCACCCAAGACTGAAACTGGCAGTACTGTAGAATGTAGAGACTGACAGGTGAAGTGGCAAACCAGGTACCAGGGGGTGCAGTTGCACCACACAGAAGTCACTTCATGCCACGCAAAACAGCATTGATACTACTGACCGCAATATTCATGACTGTGAACGATGGATGAAATGCTGCCTTTAGTTGGGTCATGAATGGGGGCACAAATTACAACACTACCATTTCCTCCTACACAAGTGGGACCTGCTAATTGTAGTGGGACCTTGAATTGAGCCCAACGCAAACCAAACAAACCGGTCAGTGTAAGCATTCATGTTGTTTACTTGCTATGCAACGATGGTTCCCACCACTTGGTATGTTGTTTCATTTCCTTTGTTCTTTAAGTTCACACTCTTTGTATTGATCTTACCTTCTATATCATTGGCAGGATCAGTATATGCAAATCACAGAAAAGGATGTAGTATCCGGCTGTAAGGCAGGGGTTTGGATGCCCCCAAGGTTGTCCTTATGCAGCAATTCTTAGTCTTATACTTCATTAGGTGTGAGCACACACATGGTGACAAAGCACAAGGGAGGCAAAGACATATACAATGCCCGGACACACTACAATTGCACACACTTATCCAGAGCCAAAGGACAAGATGAAATTACTACCTGCAACAGGTGATGGAAGCATGCAAACTGACTGGTACATGGAAAGAGCACTTTCTTCATGTTAGTCATAGCACAAAAGTGAGAGGGGGTGCCTACGGTTTTCCGCAAGTCTATCATTTGTTGCCACTAAAGTACAACCTGATGAGGAAGGCTAATATATCATACTGTATGGCGAGCTAAATGGTAGGGGCCTAGTACTGGTGGAAATATATGCCCCAAATACAGATGATGGCATGTACTTCCCCAATCTTAGACAAGTACTCTCACCATATAGAGGCATGTCACTAATCTGGCTTGGCAACATAAATTGTGTTATGCACTGTGCTATAGATTGCACCCGCCCAAACCCTATGTAAAAACATAGAATGTCTACAGCACTTCCCCAAGTGATAGAAGACCTGAATTTGGTGGATATTTGGAGACAAAGCAATCCATACAAGCAAGAATTAAGACACTACATGGCCCCTGGTCTTAGATATCCACACTAGACTTCATATTGGTGGATTGAGACCCAGCACAGTATGTGACACAGATGACAAACATGCTATGCTAGGTACTTGTAAAGCGCATGGCTACCCCGATGGGCTTCCCAGCACTGAGACAGGTCGGTCACATAGGGAACAAGCAGGCAAATCATTGGAAGAGATAGGATTTAAGTAATTTCTGAAATTTTGTTTCGTCCTCACTTATCCTCAAGGATAAAGGCAGTGAGTTTCAGAGTTTTGGTCACAAATAGGAAAAAGAACACCCTTCACTCCTTCACTCCCATATTTCTTTATGTTTGGTACAATAAGTAGTCTTTGATCTTTAGAACGCAGTGATCTTTTGGGGTTGTAAATGGTTAGCAGCCGATAAATTAAAGGGGAGCTCTTATTATAGATCACTTAGGTGGTCATTACAACCCTGGCGGACGGTGTTAAAGCAGCGGTAAGACCGCCAACAGGCAGGCGGTAAAAAAATTGGAATTATGACCGTGGCGGAAACTGCCAACAAAGACAGCCACTTTAACACTCCGACCGCCACGGTGGTACAGACAAACAGCTTGGCGGTCACCGCCAACGGACAGGCGGAAGACAAGGTACCGCCCACAGTATCACAACCTACCAATCCGCCACCTTTTCCGGGGCAGATTCACCGCGGACAAAAACACGGCGGAAACAGAATCTCAAAGGGAAAACGCTCACCTCTACACACCCCACGAGGAATCCGGATGCCATGGAACCAGAGCTGCACATCCTGCCAGCCCTTATCTTCTTGCTCCTCTACCAGGAGCACGACTGCCGGCGGCGAAGACAACGGTGAGTACTGCACCTACGACACAGGGGAGGGGGGGAGGGAAAAAACAGGGACACACACACGCAACACGCAACACCCCACCCCTACCCTCACCCACGACAACACACACACAAATACAGCATGATACATTACAGTTACACGCCCCAACCCTCCCGTAAGAATGCAAAGACAAAAGGAAATTAGTGTAACCATTGTAATATATTAAAATCAAGTACGCAAATATATATATATATATACACCATAAACAAAATATATACCAAGCTTAGTAGTCCAGGTAGTGCTCCAATGAAGTCCGTGGAACACTGGGCCCACACGGTATGGGCGAGGCAAGAAAACAGGCACCTCAGGGGGGAGGGAAAGGGGAGGCACCTCAGCCGGTTGAGTGCACGACGCAAAATCCACGAGAGGGCCACATGCCCACTGTTCAATCCTGGGGAGTGCAAAGCCACAGTCTCTCAAGTCTCTACAGTGGGTGGGTTGCCCACTGTTCCATCCTGGGGAGTGCAAAGCCAGTCTCTCAAGTCTCTACAGTGGGTGGGTTGCCCACTGTTCCATCCTGGGGAGTGCAAAGCCAGTCTCTCAAGTCTATACAGTGGGTGGGTTGCCCACTGTTCAATCCTGGGGAGTGCAAAGCCACAGTCTCTCAAGTGGATAACAGTCTCCACTGGTTCTGGAGGGGGCATTGTGCCCAGAGTGCTTCATCCTGCTAAGGACAGAGGTAGTGGATGGCAGTCTCCACTGGTTCTGGAGGGGGCATGGTGCCCAGAGTGCTTCATCCTGCTAAGGACAGAGGTAGTGGATGGCAGTCTCCACTGGTTCTGGAGGGGGCATGGTGCCCAGAGTGCTTCATACTGCTAAGGACAGAGGTAGTGGATGGCAGTCTCCACTGGTTCTGGAGGGGGCAGGGTGCCCAGAGTGCTTCATCCCGCTAAGGACAGAGGTAGTGGATGACAGTCTCCACTGGTTCTGGAGGGGGCATGGTGCCGAGAGTGCTTCATCCCGCTAACGACAGAGGTAGTGGATGGCAGTCTCCACTGGTTCTGGAGGGGGCTCTGTGCCCAGAGTGCTTCATCCTGCTTGTGATGGACTCAGTAGCGTCAGTGCCCTTGCCGCTCATGGGCCAGCGCTGCTTGTAGTGGCGGTGCCCTGTTCAGCGGTGCTTGTGGCGGTGGTGCCCTGTTCAGCGGTGCTTGTGGCGGCAGTGCCCTGTTCAGTGGTGCTTGAGGCGGCGGTGCCCTGTTCAGTGGTGCTTGAGGCGGCGGTGCCCTGTTCAGCTGTGCTTGTGGCGGCGGTGCCCTGTTCAGCGGTGCTTGAGGCGGCGGTGCCCTGTTCAGCGGTGCTTGTAGCTGCGGTGCCCTATTCAGCGGTGCTTGCTTGAGGCGGCTGTGCCCTGTTCAGCGGTGCTTGTAGCGGCGGTGCCCTATTCAGCGGTGCTTGTAGCTGCGGTGCCCTGTTCAGCGGTGCTTGAGGCGGCGGTGCCCCGTTCAGCGGTGTTTGTAGTGGCAGTGCCCTGTTCAGCGGTGCTTGAGGTGGCGGTGCCCTGTTCAGTGATGCTTGAGGCGGTTGGCTCCTTTGCAGTGACTCAGCTACGGGCGCTCCTCTCTAGCCCAGCGAGCTTGTGCTGGCAGTCCTCTCTAGCCCAGCGGGTCTTGTGCTGGCGGTCCTCTCTAGCCCAGCGCGGCTTGTGCTGGCAGTCCTCTCTAGCCCAGTGGGGCTTGTGCTGGCGGTCCTCTCTAGCCCAGCGGGGCTTGTACTGGCAGTCCTCTCTAGCCCAGCGGGGCTTGTGCTGGCGGGCCTCTCTAGCCCAGCGGGGCTTGTGCTGGCGGTGGCCTCCTGGGCAGCGGGGATGATGGCGGTGGACTGCTGGGCAGCGGGGATGATGGCGGTGGCCTCCTGGGCAGCGGGGATGATGGCGGTGGCCTCTTGGGCAGCAGGGTAGGTGCTGGCGGTGGCCTCCTGGGCAGCGGGGATGATGGCGTGGCCTCCTGGGAAGCAGGACAGGTGCTGGCGGTGGCCTCTTGGGTAGCAGGGCAGGTGCTGGCGGTGGCCTCTTGGGCAGCAGGGCAGGTGCTGGCGGTGGCCTCCTGGGCAGCGGGGATAATGGCGGTCTTCTCCGCCGTGCTGCTCTTCCCAGACTTGCCGGGTTTCATGTTGCCCTTCCCCACCTTGGAAGGAATCGCAGCTGACTCCACACTCCCACCGGAACCCCTGGGAGCGGCTTTGGTGGCTGGAATCTTCCCCCTCTCCCGCCGGGCACTGGCCAACTTTTGATGCTTGACAGGTGGGGGACTGTCCGTGCTGTGGCTCCATGCCACACTGGCTGCCCTGGTTGCCGGTGCACTCCAGATTTCGGTGACTACAGGCACCACTGGTCCCGGAGATGTTGTGGCTGAGGTGCTAGGTTGGGACCTGGAGAGTCGGGCCCTAGGAGACGGACGGGGTGGGAGAGGTGTGGGAAAGAGGTCAAGGTTGGACAGGAAAAGTTTTTGGGAGACACTGGGACGGGTAGCTGGAGTGGGTTTGGGAGTGGAGGAAGAGGTTGTGGTTGTAGGAGGTGTTCGTTTGGTGCCTTTGGGTGAAGGTGCATGCGCTGGAGGCTGTCGTGAGGTGGATGGCTGTTGGGTGGGTGTGTGCCTGCGTTTGTGTATCTTGGGAGGTGGCGTCACAGACACACTGGGAGAGGACACAGGGGACGTGTGAATGGTAGTGGGGGTGGTGACTGCACGTGAGCGGGGTGTGGTGGTGTGTGTGCTGGTGATGGCAGTAGTGGCTGTAGATGTAGTGCATGCAGGTGTAGACGAGACTGGGAGGGAGGAGGGAGACGAGGAGGAGGGGGACGCAGTGGAGGCAGTGGAGGCAGTGGATGTTGGTGTGTCTGCATGTGTGTGATGTTTGCATGAGTGCCTGTGGGATGTGTGGTGCTTATGTTTGCCTGAGCTTCCCTTGTGTATTGACGTGTGTGCATGCTGGTCTGAAGGTGTGCTTGGGATAGGCTGGGGTACAGGGGATTGGGTATGGGTGGAGGAAGTTGGAGGGGGGAGGCTAGAAACGGGGACAATGGCTGCCATCAGTGCTGATGCCAGACTCTGAAAAGCTCGCTGAAGGGCCGCCTGACCAGAATGAATGCCCTCCAGGAATGCATTTGTTTGTTGCAACTGCCTTTCTACACCCTGGATGTAATTCAAAATGGTAGACTGCCCAACAGTGAGGGACCTGAGGAGGTCAACGGCCTCCTCACTGAGGGCAGCAGGGGTGACTGGGGTAGGGGCTAAGGTGCCTGGGGCGAAGGTGATGCCCACCCTCCTGGGTGAGTGGGCACGGGGCAAAGGCTAAGGGGCTGCTGGGAGGGCGGTGCTGGGAGGGGGGGTGGCGGCTGTACCTGTTGATGCGGGGGGCACAGATGTTGCCGCCACCACAAGGGAGCTCCCATCAGAGGACGAGTCCGTGTCGCTGGTGTCAGCTCCTGTCCCCGCCGTGGAGCTCCCCTCGCCCTCCGTCCCACTGGTGAACTCCGAGTCCGTAGTGTCGCCCTCCAGGGCCATGGGGGATGCAGCTCCCTCGTGCTCCGGTGCCACTGCTCCTCTGCCTGATGATGCTAATGCACACAAGAACAGGGAGACCACAAAAAGGGGGGGACGACAGAAGAAAGACATGTTGAGTGCATGCATTACTGCTACTGTTGGCGTACACGACAGACACAGAAGCCCCCTGCACTACGCTGCGCTCTTGGGCTCCACTGTTCAATCCCTGGGAAAGGGCCTACAAGGCTATGGACAACATCGGCACACATGGATGACACAGGGGCATGACTAGGTGTACTTGGCACTCTACAGAGGTGGGGTGGGGTGCCACATGGCCTGCCTTACGGAGGGACCTTGCCTACTAAATTCGCCCTGGCCTAGGGAAACCCACAGCCCACCTCCCCACCCAGACACCTCCACTGCACGCAAAATCAGCAGGATGAGAGTGTACTCACCCCCTTGTGGCTGCTGTGATGCCCTCAAGCACCCATCCAACTCCGGGTACGCCACCGCCAGGATCCTGAACATCAGGGGGGTCATGGTGCGATAGGTACACCTCCCACGTTGAGATGCCATCCCCAGGTGAGCCTCCACCATCTTCTTGCTCCAGCGGCGAATGTCCTCCCATCTTTTCCGGCAGTGGGCGCTCCGTCTGTGGTAGACCCCCAGGGTCCGGACGTCCTTGGCGATGGCACGGCAAATATATTTTTTCTGGTGGGCGCTGACCTACATGAATTGTACAGGGGGATGAGAAACTTTATTACCAACTGCACTGTCACAGTCATTGGCCCCATCCCTACCCTTGCCATGTGGCACATGCATTCATCGTTGTTTCATGCACGCCTCAATCTCCCCCCCCTATCTTTCATCCACCCCACTCCACTCAGGCATAGCCCATACAGCATGCTCCCAGTGTACTTACCTGTTTGTCTGGAGGACCGTAGAGTAGCGTGTACTGGGGGAGAACCATATCCACGAGTTTCTCCAACTCCTCCGATGTGAAGGCAGGGTCCCTTTCCCCAGACACTCGAGCCATTGTCTCGTCCAGACCGAGGTCAGAGCAGCACTTGCAGTGTAGGTCCTCTCCTGTGAAAGATCAGGTATCGAGTGATTGAAAAGATAGAAAATGGCGGTCACGTCCGCAGCGGTGCGTACTGCCACCGCCGGCGTACATTGTCATTGGCTCCTGGGACCCATAGGGTCCAATGTTAACCAATGCAGCATTGCGCCGCGGTCTTCGACCGCCTACCGCGACGGTGTACAACGCCAGCGCAGCTACCTCACATCCCATTGTCCCACTTTAGAGGTCAGGCAGCAGCCATTTCAGGGGCCCACATGGCTTAATTTTTAACTGCGTCACACATACCTAGGCCTAGACTCAACACACATACAGGCCACTTTTCGGATTAGGATCCGTGTTCTGTGTAAGCTGTGGGTACGTACCTCTGAGTTGGTTGACTCTGTGCTCGCTTTTGTCCTTCATAGGCACCGTCCGCTGGGACATGTGAGGAGATGGCGGCAACCTCCAGTGTACAGACCGCTGGTGGACCTCTCGACAATGGAGGAAAGACATGTGATCATCACCTACAGGCTTGACCGTGCCACAATCCATGAACTGTGTACCCAGCTGGAGCCAGACCTGATGTTAGCTATCCGCCACCCCACAGGAATCCCCCCTCAAGTGCAGGTGCTGTCAGTGCTCCATTTCCTTGCAAGTGGGTCATTTCAAACAACAGTGGCCATAGCATCAGGGATGTCCCAGCCTATGTTTTCCAACGTGTTGTCCAGAGTGTTGTCTGCCCTGCTGAAACACATGCGGAGCTACATCGTTTTCCCTCAGGTGGAGGATTTGCCTACAGTGAAAGGTGATTTATATGCCCTGGGACAAATCCACAACATCATAGGTGCCATTGATGGGACACATGTGGCTTTGGTCCCCCCCAGCAGGAGTGAACAGGTGTACAGAAACCAGAAGAGTTTTCATTCCATGAATGTGCAGATGGTGTGTTTGGCAGACCAGTACATCTCCCATGTGAATGCCAAGTTCCCTGGCTCAGTGCATGACTCCTACATCCTGCGGAATAGCAGCATCCCTTATGTGATGGGGCAACTCCAGAGGCACCATGTGTGGCTATTAGGTGAGCACCTGGAAGCAAGACAGTGGGAATGGTTGTCTGGGTCTGGGGATATCCCTACAGGTTAGTGTGTGTCTAACAGTTGTCCCTCGCCATTTGCAGGTGACTCTGGTTACCCCAACCTGTCATGGCTACTGACCCCAGTGAGGAATCCCAGGACAAGGGCAGAGGAACGCTACAATGAGGCCCATGGGCGAACTCGGCGGATTAGCGAACGGACCTTCGGCCTCCTGAAGGCCAGGTTCAGGTGCCTCCATATGACAGGTGGATCCCTATTCTACTCACAAAAGAAGGTGTGCCAGATCATCGTGGCCTGCTGTATGCTTCACAACTTAGCTTTGCGACAACAGGTGCCTTTTCTGTAGGAGGATGGTCCAGATGGCGGTGTTGTTGCATCTGTGGAGCCTGTGGACAGTGAAGACGAGGAAGCAGAAGAAGAGGGCATGGACAACAGGAACTCAGTGATCCTGCAATATTTCCAGTGAGACACAGGAAAGGGTACAGACCTGCCTACTACATGTACTTTAACACTACTACCTCTCTACTGTCTGTTGTTTTCATCCAGTGTATGGTCACTGAGTTGTCACTTTCCCTTATGATTTCACAGATGTGGGTCTCACTGTGTGACATCTGCTTTGTTTCCTCATGGACTAGAGCTGTGTGACATAGGTATGTTGACATTACAATTGTAAGAGCATTTTGTCACTGTAATTGCTAATACACTATTTTGAAATCACAGACTGACTCCATATTGTTTTGTGCTTCAAGGGTGTTTATTTAAGTGCTAAATATTGGAGGGGGTTGTAAAATCGTCAGGGGTGATGGTGGAGGAATGTCCATGGCAGAGTCCAGTCTATTAGTCTCACAGGTGCATTGCCCAAATGGGCATAGGAAGTGGAGCTGGGGCAGTTTGAGGATGGACAGGCTGACAAAGTGGGACAGAAAGATGACATTCAGGGTGGTCTCATTTATTGGTGGGGGTCTTGGCACCGTTCTCTGTCTTTGTCCTGGATCTCAGGGACCGTTTGCGGGGTGGTTCCCCCTCTGCAGGGGGTGAGGTGCTGGTGTGGTGGTCCTGTGGCGGGGCATCCTGTCCACTAGCGCCGGCGGAGGTGGTGGGCAGTTCATCGTCCATGCTAGTGTCAGGGGCCCCTTGTTGTGCCACAGTGTCCCTCCTGGTGTTGAGTACTTCCTTCAGCACCCCTACGATGCTGTCCAGGGTGGAATTGATGGTTCTGAGTTCCTCCCTGAAGCCCAAATACTGTTCCTCCTGCAGGTGCTGGGTCTCCTGAAACTTGGCCAGTACAGTTGCCATCGTCTCCTGGGAGTGGTGGTAGGCTTCCATGATGGAGGAGAGGGCCTCGTGGAGAGTGGGTTCCCTTGGCCTGTCCTCCCCCTGTCGCACAGCAGCCCTCCCATTTCCCCTGTGTTCCTGGGCCTCTGTCCCCTGGACCGTGTGCCCGCTACCACTGCCCCCATGTCCCTGTTGTTGTTGGGGTTGTGGGTTAGCCTGGGTTTCCTGTAGTGGTGGACACACTGCTGCTTGACATGTCCTGGGGACAGAGGTATGGGCCCGCTGGGTGGGTGCTGTGCTGGTGTTTCCAGAGGGTAGAAGTTCTGTAGTGGCCTGTGACTGTGTGATGGGAACCAACTGTCCCGAGGTCCCCGATGGGCCGGGCTGGTCATCTAGATCCAGTTGGACAGAGCTGCTTTCATCATTGTGGGCCTCTTCTGTTGGTGGTGTGGACATGTGTGGACCCTCCTGTCCAGTGACATTGGGTAGGGGTCCTGCAGGGGTATAAAAGGATGTTTATTACATCTGTGTGTGCCATGGTGTGCAATGGGTGGGTGACCGTGTACCCCAGTGCTTGCATTCCTGTGTGGGTCCTTGTGTGATGATGGTTTAGGGGGGTGTATGGGTATGTGCAGTGGGCATGCTTTGGTGATGGGTGTCCATGCTTTGGTGTTGCATGCAGGGCTTGGTGTTGGGATGGGTAGTTTGTGAAATTGGGACATTAGTGAGGAGTTGGAGTGATGGGGGTGAGGGTGAGGGTGGGGGTATGTGACGGCATGCAGGTAGGGTGGGGGATGTAATAGTTACGATTTGACTTACCAGAGTCCATTCCTCCATCTACTCCTGCGAGGCCCTCAGGATGCAGAATCGCCAAGTCCTGCTCCTCCCATGTTGTTAGTTGTGGGGGTCCGCCGCCAGTCTGCTGAACCGCAAGGTGGTGTCTTGAAACCACGGAACGCACCTTCCCTCGTAGGTCGTTCCACCTCTTCCTGATGTCATCCCGATTTCTTGGGTGCTGTCCCACTGCGTTGACCCTGTCCACTACTGTTCGCCATAGCTCCATCTTCCTAGCTATGGAGTTGTGCTGCACCTGTGCTCCAAATAGCTGTGGCTCTACCCGGACGATTTCCTCCACCATGACCCTGAGCTCCTCCTCAGAGAACCTGGGGTGTCTTTGCCGTGCCATGGGGTGGTGTGGATGATGTGTGGGGTGGTGTGTGTGGTGATAAGTGTGCTGATATGTAGTGGTGTGTTGTGTAAGGTGCGTGGAAGTTATGTGGGTGATGGTCTGGTGTGCCTGTGGATGCTTGGTAGTAGTTTGTAGTGTAGGAAAGTATCATCTTGCCTGTCATGTTACCCCCATTTTTCACTGTATATATGTTGTTTTAGTTGTATGTGTCACTGGGACCCTGCTAGTCAGGGCCCCAGTGCTCATAAGTGTGCCTGAATGTGTTACCTGTGTTATGACTAACTGTCTCACTGAGGCTCTGCTAATCAGAACCTCAGTGGTTATGCTCTCTCATTTCTTTCAAATTGTCACTAACAGGCTAGTGACCAATTTTACCAATTTACATTGGCTTACTGGAACACCCTTATAATTCCCTAGTATATGGTACTGAGGTACCCAGTGTATTGGGGTTCCAGGAGATACCTATGGGCTGCAGCATTTCTTTTGCCACCCATAGGGAGCTCTGACAATTCTTACACAGGCCTGCCACTGCAGCCTGAGTGAAATAACGTCCACGTTATTTCACAGCCATTTTTCACTGCACTTAAGTAACTTATAAGTCACCTATATGTCTAACCTTTACCTGGTAAAGGTTAGGTGCAAAGTTACTTAGTGTGAGGGCACCCTGGCACTAGCCAAGGTGCCCCCACATTGTTCAGGGCCAATTCCCCGGACTTTGTGAGTGCGTGGACACCATTACACGCGTGCACTACATATAGGTCACTACCTATATGTAGCTTCACAATGGTAACTCTGAATATGGCCATGTAATATGTCTATGATCATGGAATTGCCCCCTCTATGCCATCCTGGCATAGTTGGCACAATCCCATGATCCCTGTGGTCTGTAGCACAGACCCTGGTACTGCCAAACTGCCTTTCCTAGGGTTTCACTGCAGCTGCTGCTGCTGCCAACCCCTCAGACAGGCTTCTGCCCTCCTGGGGTCCAGCCAGGCCTGGCCCAGGATGGCAGAACAAAGGACTTCCTCTGAGAGAGGGTGTTACACCCTCTCCCTTTGGAAAATGGTGTGAAGGCAGGGGAGGAGTAGCCTCCCCCAGCCTCTGAAAATGCTTTCATGGGCACACATGGTGCCCATTTCTGCATAAGCCAGTCTACACCGGTTCAGGGACCCCTTAGCCCTGCTCTGGCGCGAAACTGGACAAAGGGAAGGGGAGTGACCACTCCCCTGACCTGTACCTCCCCTGGGAGGTGCCAGAGCTCCTCCAGTGTGCTCCAGACCTCTGCCATCTTGGAAACAGAGGTGCTGCTGGCACACTGGACTGCTCCGAGTGGCCAGTGCCATCAGGTGACGTCAGAGACTCTTTCTGATAGGCTCCTGCAGGTGTTGCTAGCCTATCCTCTCTCCTAGGTAGCCAAACCCTCTTTTCTGGCTATTTAGGGTCTCTGTCTCTTGGGATTCCTTAGATAACGAATGCAAGAGCTCATCCGAGTTCCTCTGCATCTCTCTCTTCACCTTCTGCCAAGGAACCGACTGCTGACCGCGCTGGAAGCCTGCAAAACTGCAACATAGTAGCAAAGACGACTACTGCAACTCTGTAACGCTGATCCTGCCGCCTTCTCGACTGCTTTCCTGGTGGTGCATGCTGTGGGGGTAGTCTGCCTCCTCTCTGCACTAGAAACTCAGAAGAAATCTCCCGTGGGTCGACGGAATCGTCCTTCTGCAACCGCAGGCACCAAAGAACTGCATCACCGGTACCTTGGGTCTCCTCTCAGCACGACGAGCGAGGTCCCTTGAATCCAGCAACTCTGTCCAAGTGACTCCCACAGTCCAGTGACTCTTCAGTCCGAGTTTGGTGGAGGTAAGTCCTTGCCTCCCCACGCCAGACTGCATTGCTGGGAACCGCGACTTTTGCAGCTACTCCGGCCTCTGTGCACTTCCGGTGGAAATCCTTTGTGCACAGTCCAGCCTGGGTCCACGCACTCTAACCTGCATTGTATGACCTCCTAAGTTGTTCTCCGGCGACGTGGGACTCCTTTGTGCGACTTCGGGTGAGCACCATTTCATGCATCCTTGTAGTGCCTGTTTCTGGCACTTTTGCGGGTGCTGCCTGCTGCTGAGAGGGCTCCTTGTCTTGCTCGATGCCCCCTCTGTCCCCAGACGCAATTGCGACATCCTGGTCCCTCCTGGGCCACAGCAGCATCCAAAAACACTAACCGCACGATTTGCAGCTAGCAAGGCTTGTTGGCAGTCTTTCGGCGGGACAATACTTCTGCACGATTCTCCACAGCGTGCGGGATTTGTCCTCCAAAGGGGAAGTCTCTAGCCCTTGTCGTTCCTGCAGAAACCTCAGCTTCTACTGTCCAGTAGCAGCTTCTTTGCACCCACAGCTGGCATTTCCTGGGCATCTGCCCATCTCCGACTTGCTTGTGACTTTTGGACTTGGTCCCCTTGTTCCACAGGTACCCTCGACTAGAAATCCATTGTTGTTGCATTGCTGGTTTGTGTCTTTCCTGCAGAATTCCCCTATCATGACCTCTATGTCTTTTGGGGAACTTTAGTGCACTTTGCACTCACTTTTCAGGGTCTTGGGGTGGGCTATTTTTCTAACCCTTACTATTTTCTAATAGTCCCAGCGACCCTCTACAAGGTCACATAGGTTTGGGGTCCATTCGTGGTTCGCATTCCACTTTTGGAGTATATGGTTTGTGTTGCCCCTATCCCTATGTGTCCCCATTGCATCCTATTGTAACTATACATTGTTTGCACTGTTTTCTAATAGTATTACTACATATTTTGGTATTGTGTACATATATCTTGTGTATATTTGCTATCCTCATACTGAGGGTACTCACTGAGATACTTTTGGCATATTGTCATAAAAATAAAGTACCTTTATTTTTAGTATATCTGTGTATTGTGTTTTCTTATGATATTGTGCATATGACACTAGTGGTACGGTAGGAGCTTCACTCGTCTCCTAGTTCAGCCTAAGCTGCTCTGCTAAGCTACCATTATCTATCAGCCTATGCTGCTAGACACCCTATACACTAATAAGGGATAACTGGGCCTGGTGCAAGGTGCAAGTACCCCTAGGTACTCACTACAAGCCAGTCCAGCCTCCTACATTGGTTGTGCCGCGGTGGGATCAGTACTTTGAGACTACTTACCACTCTTGTCATTGTACTTTTCATAAGAGAAAAATATACAAAACAAGTTCAGTGTATGTACACCTAACCAAAAAGTTTTGCATTTCTTTTCTCACCTCTTTTCTAAAGTGCTGAAAAGTACCTCTAAACTTTCTTAAAAGTTCTTAAAAGTTTTTTTCTGTCTTTCTAAAAGTTCTGAAAACTTTTTTCTCTTTTTCTATCGCTTTAACTCTTTCTAAAAATGTCTGGCACAGGCCAAAATGTTGATCTGTCCAAACTTGCATATGACCACCTTAGCTGGAAAGGAGCAAGGAGTCTCTGTGTAGAAAGAGGTTTGAGTGTAGGGAAGAATCCTTCCTTGGAATTATTGCTTAACATGCTTAGAGAACAAGATAAGGCCACAAGGGCCCCATCTGTTGAAAAAGTAGCTAATGGTTCCCAATCTGATCCAGGGACTCCCCTAGGAAAAGATTCAGGAAAGAAACTTCATAGCCTGCCCATTACTAGACAGTCTAGCATAGTTGGTAATGATGAAGAGGTACACCATACAAATAGTGTTATCTCACATCATAGCAAAAGTATTGTTTCTCAACACAGTAGAAGTGATGTTTCTGTTAACCAAGCTGTTAGGGTGCCTTCTGTAAGGGACAGGTCTCCTTCTGTCCATTCTCACCACACTTCTGTGTCAAGGAATGTCCCTCCCACCCACCCTGATGACAGATTGTTAGAAAGGGAGCTCAATAGATTGAGAGTGGAACAAACCAGACTGAAGCTCAAGAAGCAACAGCTGGATTTGGATAGACAGTCCTTAGAAGTAGAGAAGGAAAGACAGAAGTTGGGTTTAGAAACCCATGGTGGCTGCAGCAGTATTCCCAATAGTCATCCTGCAAAAGAGCATGATTCTAGGAATCTGCACAAGATAGTTCCCCCTTATAAGGAGGGGGATGACATTAACAAGTGGTTTGCTGCACCTGAGAGGGCCTGTGTTGTACAAGATGTCCCTCAAAGGCAGTGGGCTGCTATCCTATGGCTATCATTTAGTGGAAAGGGTAGGGATAGGCTCCTTACTGTGAAAGAAAGTGATGCCAATAATTTTACAGTTCTTAAGAATGCACTCCTGGATGGTTATGGCTTAACCACTGAACAATACAGGATAAAGTTCAGAGAGACCAAAAAGGAGGCCTTGGAGGGGTGGTTACATGGCAGTAAAGTTACTGATTATGACAGCCTGTATAACTTGATCCTGAGAGAGCATATTCTTAATAATTGTGTGTCTGATTTGTTGCACCAGTACTTGGTGGACTCTGATCTGACCTCTCCCCAAGAATTGGGAAAGAAGGCAGACAAATGGGTCAGAACAAGGGTGAACAGAAAAGTTCATACAGGGGGTGACAAAGATGGCAACAAGAAGAAGGATGGTAAGTCTTCTGACAAAGGTGGGGACAAATCTAAAAATGAGTCTTCATCAGGCCCACAAAAACACTCTGGTGGGGGTGGTGGGCCCAAATCCTCTTCTAATCAAAACAAAGAAAAGAAACCATGGTGCTATTTATGTAAAATAAAAGGCCATTGGACAACAGATCCCAGTTGTCCAAAGAAAAACACCAAGCCTCCTACCACTACAACCCCTACTGCTACACCTAGTGTCCCTACTAATAGCAGTGGTGGTGGGAGCAAACCTACTAATAGCCAATCCAAGGGAGTAGCTGGGCTCACTTTTGGTAACTTAGTTGGGGTTGGTCTGATTAGGGAGACCACAGATGCTGTGTTAGTCTCTGAGGGAGCTATTGATTTAGCCACCTTGGTTGCTTGTCCCCTTAACATGGATAAGTACAAGCAACTACCCCTAATAAATGGTGTTGAGGTTCAGGCCTACAGGGACACTGGTGCCAGTGTGACTATGGTCATAGAGAAACTGGTCCACCCTGAACAACACCTACTTGGTCACCAGTACCAAGTAACCGATGCTCACAACAACACACTTAGCCACCCCATGGCTGTTGTAAATCTCAACTGGGGGGGGTTACTGGTCCAAAGAAAGTTGTGGTAGCCTCAGATTTACCTGTAGACTGTCTACTAAGAAATGATTTGGAGACATCAGCTTGGTCAGATGTGGAGTTGGAGGCCCATGCAGCAATGCTGGGCATCCCAGGGCATATTTTTGCTTTAACCAGGGCTCAGGCCAAAAAGCAAAAAGGACAGGGTGACTTGGATCCTGGAACAATGGACCAAGTGCTCCCTAAAGCTAGGGATAGTAGAAGTAAAGCACTTCCTACTATCCCTCCCTCTACAGTGGATTCTACTTCTGAGGAAGAAGAATTTCCACCCTGTGCAGAACCTTCACCAGAGGAGCTGGAAGCAGACACTGCTGAGCTTTTGGGTGAAGGGGGGCCTGCCAGGGAGGAGCTGAGTGTGGCACAGCATACCTGTCCCACACTAGAGGGTCTAAGACAGCAAGCTGTCAAACAAGCTAATGGGGATGTCAGTGGCTCTCACAGAGTTTACTGGGAGGACAACCTCTTGTACACTGAAGCAAGGGATCCTAAACCTGGAACTGCCAGGAGGTTAGTGATTCCTCAGGAGTACAGAAAGTTCCTCCTAACTCTAGCCCACGACATTCCCCTAGCTGGACATCTGGGACAAATGAAAACTTGGGACAGGCTTGTTCCCTTGTTTCATTGGCCTAGAATGTCTGAGGACACAAAATAATTTTGTAAGTCCTGTGAAACCTGTTAAGCCAGTGGCAAGACAGGTGGCACCCCAAAGGCACCCCTGCTTCCACTGCCTGTGGTTGGGGTTCCCTTTGAAAGGGTAGGGGTTGACATAGTTGGCCCCCTTGACCCTCCTACTGCTTCAGGCAATAGGTTTATCTTGGTGGTAGTGGACCATGCCACAAGATATCCTGAAGCAATTCCTTTAAGGACCACTACAGCACCTGCAGTGGCAAAGGCCCTCCTGGGAATATTTTCTAGGGTGGGCTTCCCAAAGGAAGTAGTATCAGACAGGGGAAGCAATTTCATGTCTGCTTACTTAAAGGCCATGTGGAAGGAGTGTGGTGTGACTTACAAGTTCACTACACCCTATCATCCACAAACAAATGGACTGGTGGAGAGATTTAACAAAACTCTCAAAGGCATGATTATGGGACTCCCTGAAAAACTCCGCAGGAGATGGGATATCCTATTACCATGCCTCATTTTTGCCTACAGGGAGGTACCCCAGAAAGGAGTGGGCTTCAGCCCCTTTGAACTCCTCTTTGGACACCCTGTTAGGGGTCCACTAACACTTGTCAAGGAGGGTTGGGAACAACCTTTAAAAGCTCCAAAGCAAGATATTGTGGATTATGTACTTGGCCTCAGATCAAGGATGGCTGAGTATATGAAAAAGGCCAGTAAAAACCTTCAGGCCAGCCAAGAGCTCCAGAAGCAATGGCATGATCAGAAGGCTGTTTTGGTTCAGTACCAACCAGGGCAGAAAGTGTGGGTCTTGGAGCCTGTGGCCCCAAGAGCACTCCAAGATAAATGGAGTGGACCCCACATAATTGTTGAAAGGAAGGGTGAAGTCACCTACTTAGTTGACTTAGGCACTGCCAGGAGTCCCCTTAGGGTGCTCTATGTCAATCGCCTGAAACCCTACTATGACAGGGCTGATCTCACCCTGCTCATGGCAACTGATGAGGGACAGGAAGAAGACAGTGATCCTCTACCTGATCTCTTCTCTTCCACAGAACAAGATGCTCTAGTGGAAGGTGTAGTTTTGGCTGATTGTCTTACTGCTGAGCAGAAAGACCATTGCATAAATCTCCTGGGTCAGTGTTCTGAACTCTTCTCTACTGTGCCAGGTACCACTTCTTGGTGTGAGCACACTATAGATACTGGAGACAGCTTGCCTGTCAAAAGTAAGATCTATAGGCAGCCTGACCATGTCAGAGACTGCATAAAGCAAGAAGTGCAGAAAATGTTAGAACTGGGAGTGGTTGAGCACTCTGAAAGTCCATGGGCTTCTCCTGTGGTACTTGTACCAAAACCTCATTCCAAGGATGGAAAGAAGGAAATGCGGTTTTGTGTAGACTACAGAGGTCTCAACCAGGTAACGAAAACTGATGCTCACCCTATACCCAGGGCAGATGAGCTCATAGATACACTGGCATCTGCCAAGTATCTAAGCACTTTTGACTTGACTGCAGGGTATTGGCAGATCAAATTATCAGAAGATGCTAAACCTAAAATTGCATTTTCAACCATTGGAGGCCATTACCAATTCACAGTAATGCCTTTTGGATTGAAAAATGCACCTGCCACTTTTCAAAGGTTGGTGAACACAGTCCTGCAAGGGCTGGAAGCTTTTAGTGCAGCATATCTGGACGATATAGCTGTCTTTAGCTCCAGTTGGGATGATCACCTGGTCCACCTATGGAAAGTTTTAGAGGCCCTGCAAAAGGCAGGCCTCACTATCAAGGCTTCAAAGTGCCAGATAGGGCAGGGGAAGGGGGTTTATCTGGGACACCTTGTTGGTGGGGAACAGATTGCACCACTTCAGGGGAAAATCCAAACTATTATAGATTGGGTTCCCCCTACAACTCAGACTCAGGTGAGAGCCTTCCTAGGCCTCACTGGGTATTACAGGAGGTTCATTAAGAACTATGGCTCCATTGCAGCCCCTCTTAATTACCTCACATCCAAGAAAATGCCTAAAAAGGTATTATGGACAGCAAACTGTCAGAAAGCTTTTGAGGAGCTGAAGCAGGCCATGTGCTCTGCACCTATCCTGAAAAGCCCTTGTTACTCTAAAAAAGTCTATGTCCAAACTAATGCATCTGAATTAGGAGTAGGGGCAGTCCTATCATAACTTAATTCTGAGGGCCAGGATCAACCTGTTGCTTTTATTAGTAGGAGGTTGACCCCTAGAGAAAAGCGTTGGTCTGCCATTGAGAGGGAGGCCTTTGCTGTGGTCTGGGCACTGAAGAAGTTGAGGCCATACTTGTTTGGCACTCACTTCATTGTTCAGACAGACCACAAACCTCTACTTTGGCTAAAACAAATGAAAGGTGAAAATCCTAAATTATTGAGGTGGTCCATATCCCTACAGGGAATGGACTATACAGTGGAACATAGACCTGGGAGTAGCCACTCAAATGCAGATGGACTCTCCAGATATTTCCACTTAGACAATGAAGACTCATCAGGTCATGGCTAGTCTTATTGTCCTTCGTTTGGGGGGGGGGGGTTGTGTAGGAAAGTACCATCTTGCCTGGCATGTTACCCCCATTTTTCACTGTATATATGTTGTTTTAGTTGTATGTGTCACTGGGACCCTGCTAGTCAGGACCCCAGTGCTCATAAGTGTGCCTGAATGTGTTACCTGTGTTATGACTAACTGTCTCACTGAGGCTCTGCTAATCAGAACCTCAGTGGTTATGCTCTCTCATTTCTTTCAAATTGTCACTAACAGGCTAGTGACCAATTTTACCAATTTACATTGGCTTACTGCAACACCCTTATAATTCCCTAGTATATGGTACTGAGGTACCCAGGGTTTTGGGGGTCCAGGAGATCCCTATGGGCTGCAGCATTTCTTTTGCCACCCATAGGGAGCTCTGACAATTCTTACACAGGCCTGCCACTGCAGCCTGAGTGAAATAACGTCCACGTTATTTCACAGCCATTTTTCACTGCACTTAAGTAACTTATAAGTCACCTATATGTCTAACCTTTGCCTGGTAAAGGTTAGGTGCAAAGTTACTTAGTGTGAGGGCACCCTGGCACTAGCCAAGGTGCCCCCACATTGTTCAGGGCCAATTCCCCGGACTTTGTGAGTGCGGGGACATCATTACACGCGTGCACTACATATAGGTCACTACCTATATGTAGCTTCACAATGGTAACTCCGAATATGGCCATGTAATATGTCTATGATCATGGAATTGCCCCCTCTATGCCATCCTGGCATAGTTGGCACAATCCCATGATCCCAGTGGTCTGTAGCACAGACCCTGGTACTGCCAAACTGCCTTTCCCGGGGTTTCACTGCAGCTGCTGCTGCTGCCAACCCCTCAGACAGGCTTCTGCCCTCCTGGGGTCCAGCCAGGCCTGGCCCAGGATGGCAGAACAAAGGACTTCCTCTGAGAGAGGGTGTTACACCCTCTCCCTTTGGAAAATGGTGTGAAGGCAGGGGAGGAGTAGCCTCCCCCAGCCTCTGGAAATGCTTTCATGGGCACACATGGTGCCCATTTCTGCATAAGCCAGTCTACACCGGTTCAGGGACCCCTTAGCCCTGCTCTGGTGCAAAACTGGACAAAGGAAAGGGGAGTGACCACTCCCCTGACCTGTACCTCCCCTGCGAGGTGCCCAGAGCTCCTCCAGTGTGCTCCAGACCTCTGCCATCTTGGAAACAAAGGTGCTGCTGGCACACTGGACTGCTCTGAGTGGCCAGTGCCATCAGGTGATGTCAGAGACTCCTTCTGATAGGCTCCTGCAGGTGTTGCTAGCCTATCCTCTCTCCTAGGTAGCCAAACCCTCTTTTCTGGCTATTTAGGGTCTCTGTCTCTTGGGATTCCTTAGATAACGAATGCAAGAGCTCATCCGAGTTCCTCTGCATCTCTCTCTTCACCTTCTGCCAAGGAACCGACTGCTGACCGTGCTGGAAGCCTGCAAAACTGCAACATAGTAGCAAAGACGACTACTGCAACTCTGTAACGCTGATCCTGCCGCCTTCTCGACTGCTTTCCTGGTGGTGCATGCTGTGGGGGTAGTCTGCCTCCTCTCTGCACTAGAAGCTCCAAAGAAATCTCCCGTGGGTCGATGGAATCGTCCCCCTGCAACCGCAGGCACCAAAGAACTGCATCACCGGTACCTTGGGTCTCCTCTTCGCACGACGAGCGAGGTCCCTTGAATCCAGCAACTCTGTCCAAGTGACTCCCACAGTCCAGTGACTCTTCAGTCCAAGTTTGGTGGAGGTAAGTCCTTGGCTCCCCACGCCAGACTGCACTGCTGGGAACCGCGACTTTTGCAGCTACTCTGGCCTCCGTGCACTTCCGGTGGAAATCCTTTGTGCACAGTCCAGCCTGGGTCCACGGCACTCTAACCTGCTTTGCACGACCTCCTAAGTTGTTCTCCGGCGACGTGGGACTCCTTTGTGCGACTTCGGGTGAGCACCATTTCACGCATCCTTGTAGTGCCTGTTTCTGGCACTTTTGCGGATGATGTCTGCTGCTGAGAGGGCTCCTTGTCTTGCTCGACGCCCCCTCTGTCCCCAGACGCAATTGGTGACATCCTGGTCCCTCCTGAGCCACAGCAGCATCCAAAAACACTAACTGCTCGATTTGCAGCTAGCAAGGCTTGTTGGCGGTCTTTCGGCAGGAAAACACTTCTGCACAACTCTCCACGGCGTGAAGGATCCGTCCTCCAAAGGGGAAGTCTCTAACCCTTGTCGTTCCTGCAGAAACCTCAGCTTCTACTGTCCAGTAGCAGCTTCTTTGCACCCACAGCTGGCATTTCCTGGGCATCTGCCCATCTCCGACTTGCTTGTGACTTTTGGACTTGGTCCCCTTGTTCCACAGGTACCCTCAACTGGAAATCCATTGTTGTTGCATTGCTGGTTTGTGTCTTTCCTGCAGAATTCCCCTATCACGACCTCTATGTCCTTTGGGGAACTTTAGTGCACTTTGCACTCACTTTTCAGGGTCTTGGGGTGGGCTATTTTTCTAACCCTTACTATTTTCTAATAGTCCCAGCGACCCTCTACAAGGTCACATAGGTTTGGGGTCCATTCGTGGTTCGCATTCCACTTTTGGAGTATATGGTTTGTGTTGCCCCTATCCCTATGTGTCCCCATTGCATCCTATTGTAACTATACATTGTTTGCACTGTTTTCTAAAAACTATTACTGCATATTTTGGTATTGTGTACATATATCTTGTGTATATTTGCTATCCTCATACTGAGGGTACTCACTGAGATACTTTTGGCATATTGTCATAAAAATAAAGTACCTTTATTTTTAGTATATCTGTGTATTGTGTTTTCTTATGATATTGTGCATATGACACTAGTGGTACTGTAGGAGCTTCACTCGTCTCCTAGTTCAGCCTAAGCTGCTCTGCTAAGCTACCATTATCTATCAGCCTATGCTGCTAGACACCCTATACACTAATAAGGGATAACTGGGCCTGGTGCAAGTACCCCTAGGTACTCACTACAAGCCAGTCCAGCCTCCTATATGTAGTGTCTCTCTGTGGCCTTCCTTCTGTATTTTTGTCGTAGGGGTTTGTGGGTGGGTGTTTTATATTGTATTGGGTGTGTGGGAGTGGTGTGTGTATGTGTATCAGGTGTGTGTATTTTGAATTGTCCAATGTGGCTGTATTTTGGAAATGTGTGTGTATTTTGAGCGCAGCAGTGTATACCGCCAATGGAATAGCGCAGTTGAAAGACCGCCGCGTGGATTCGTGTGTCGTGATAGTGTGGGCGTATTTCAGTTAGCGTGACGGTGGAGGATTTGTTTTTGGCAGTTTATCACTGACCTTTGGTGTGGCGGACTTGTGTGGGTGTCTGAATTTTGGCGGATTCCGTGCTGTGGGTCATAATAGCTGTGGTGGATTTCCGCAGCGGTGTGTTGGTGGTCTTCTGCACGGCGGTAAGCGGCTTTTACCACCAATGTTGTAATGAGGGCCTTAGTGTGCTAGACAGAGAGATTTAAATTTGATTCTTTTGTGGACCGGCAGCCAATGTGAATCTGCAAGAAATGATGAGACAGGATGGTGCTTAGGAATCTTCAGGAGAATCTGAACAGTTTGGAGGCACTTGGTCACATTTCGAGGACTTCCCAAAATACTGAATTGCCATAATTAAGGTGTAAGAGCACCAGGCCTTGAACAATTGTTCTTCGAGTAGTCTGCGGGAGCCAGCTCAAGACCTTCCTTAGGGTTCACAGTAGGGCAAAGTAACAGGCAGCTAGCTTCTTGGCTTGGATCTCCATAGTAAGATGGCAATAAATCCAAAAACCCAAACTTTTTATTTCATTTTTAGGGGAAGGTAGGTCTCCTAAAAAGTTAGGCCATTGCAATTCATTCCAGCTAACTACGATCACCTCCTCGTGTCTCTGGAAACAGAAAAAGCAATTGACACTGTCCTGGCATTACATGTTTGCGGCTGTAAAGGCCATACATTTTGGTCCAGCATTCATAGCAATGGCCAAGCTAATATACACTAACCCCATTGCCAGAGTGAAAACAAATGGGTTCATGTCAGCAGATTGGGAGTTGGAACGTGTTCTCTGGCATGGATGCTTGGTGTCCCCTCTGCTGTAGGAGGTAGTGGCTGAAGAACTGACGTGTCATTTCATGATATCTCTAGCTATTGAAGTGGGAACTGTAAACACCTTTTATCCCTATAAACAGATGATCTGCATGTATACCTGCGAAACTCTGTGGAGCTGCTGTCATGCGGTCTTGCTATACTTGAAGACTTCGGTCGACAGTTGGGGCTGCGCATTTACCTGCAGAAGTCATTGCTGTTTCCAGTAAATGGTCTCTCAACAGTACCTAAAGAACTGCTCCCTCTCCTGAAGTTTCCATTGGAGATGAAGGCATATCTGGGGTACTGGTGACTACCTTGGAGCACACCTGGCATGAACTGAACACACATAGGCTGATCCAGAGCATTCGGGGCATTATGACATTCTGGATGTCTCTTCCCTTGTCAGTGGCCAGGCATATTGCATTCTCTAAAATGATTGTATTACCTTGGTGCCTCTATCTCTTTCAATGCTGCCTCTACACAATACCCTGGAAATATAGGAAAAGACTCCATTCCCTTATAAATATACTTGCATGGGTAAAGAAAAGGAGAAGAGTACAAATGGACACATTAGTTTTCATATATGAGATGGGGGAATTCAGGTCCCAGATATGGAGGATTACTAACTTGCAGCACGGCTGCAATTTGTGGCTGGCTGGTTTGATACTCTTGCCAGCACAACCAGGAAGTTATTGCAGGGTTGCACCAGGGAAGAGCTTTTGTTAAAAAAAAAACTACTTATGTTATCATGTGCACTGAATGAAGAGCAATGTATAATATGAGAGATGGTACTCCTGTCGCAGAGACAGTGAAGGCTATCAGGCAAACATATACCATATGCCGCAGAATTATCATTATGGTGGGTGTCAGAATTTGCCCGTCTGGAATGCAACATATCTGAACGGACATGTCTGAATGGAAAAGGGGAAGTTTCCACACACAAGCTAACATATGACAGAACAATGGCCTCCTTTGAAACTGCCAAGGCACATTTTCAGGTATCACATGGGCAATACTTACAATGCAATGCCAATAAAAGGGTGAGGTGTGAACTCTAGGGGGACACTCGGGTAGCCGTGGCATGATATGCTTCCCTGGACCTACTGGTACAAGCGGGCCACAGGTACAAAATCATCACACAGCTATGTCCAGCCAGAAGAGATGACACATATAAACACCTACTTAACTTGCGCAGGGAATGGGAGGCCCAATTTTACCAGGCAGTCTTGAACACGCAATGGAGAAAAGGTCTCCTACTGATAAAAGTGGTATCAAGCAATGCTAGCGTTAGCTTACTCCGTTATAACTGTGTACACCGCACATACATGTGACCTGCAATGCTGCACCACTTAAATCATGATTCCTAAAGCCGATGTCCCATGTTATCACCTGGTCTGGGAGTATCCTAAAATTGCTGCATACTGTGGGGAGTGGTAGCATGATACTAGGAACATATTTCATTAACTGTACCCCCTGACCTCACCACCGTGTCTACCTGGTATTGGTGGCATAAAAACAAAATATGAAATTAAAATGAGATTTATACGGCTTACACTCCTGTTAGTGAAGCATCGGGAGACATTCCACTGGCTGATCATGGAACTCCCGGATACTCAAAGATGGATACATGATATGACAGAATGGACAACAGCAGTATAAGTCAGATTGTCACTCAGTAGAGCTGATGATAAGCCACAGGATCAACACAAACTGTGCAAAACATTGTCACAGTCATTGATTTACACCCCACCCCTCCAGGCCAATGCTCTTCTTGAAACCTTAAACTTCCAGTATCATTGTACCCTACAACATAGAAGATCACTGTCTGCGAGCTGGAGCCGCACATTATACTGTGTCCATTCTGTCTCGCTGAATGATGTGTTAATGATGTACGGTACATGTTGTGTCACCCTGTGGGTTCACTAACATAAAATGTGTATATTGTTACAAAACCAAATAAAGAGAATGCAAGCAAATGGGAGCACAGTGGATCCTAAATCTATGTAAAATACTACATAACTCTTAGACACCTAGGAGAGGATGTTTTAAATGGGCGTGAAATAAAAGCTGCAATTTACAATAACAACTCATCAAATGTTCTTTCTGGAGTCAATGGGATTTTTTATTAGATGTTAAAGTTTTATTTATTATGAGTTTTAAATCCTTTATGTATTAGTCAATTAAAGTTGACAGAACATTGCATAAGCCTGTCCCACGATCTATCCCTATTCTAGTATTCCAAATCAGTAAGAGTAAATCATTTTAAACAGAAGTAGCAAAAGGAACAAGGTTCCAAGAGGCAGTCTAGCCAGATAAGCTCTCATACTCATAGTCATAAAGAATACCGTAACAGACTGTGATAGAGAATAGTCTAGGCAGATAGCAAAGTCTAAGAGCCTCATTACAAAACTGGTGGGTGGAACTTAGTGCCACTCAGCTGATTACAACTCCTCTTACCACCAGCCTTTCCACTGCTGTCTGGCTAGCATAGAAAGGTTGGTGGTAAGGGTTTGCTGGGGTCACAAGGGGGGCACTGCACTGCCCATGCCCATGTCCATGGCATGGGCAGTGCAGGGGCCTCCCTGCCCAGCACTGTTGGAATGTGCACTGTCTGCTTTGCAGTGCTGGTCCTCCCTCTCTGTGCTACGGTATAGGATTCAGCTCCCTTAGGGGAGCTGGGTCCTATATCGTAGCATTGTTCCCTGCGGACTGACCGGAAGGAACGCTCTATTACAATGTTCCAGATGGGCAGCCCAACGAGAACATTGTAATAGGGCGGAGGCACCACCGGCATGGTGGTGGCATCCTCCCCGCAGCATTGGTGGTCCCGTGGTGGGACTGCCAATGTCGTAATGGGGGCCAAAGTCTTGCAGAGAGAATTAATCTTAATCTGAGAGCGTGAGAGCGTGAGAGCTAAGGGCTTGTGTACACGCTGCCATCACTGGTGCCTACTATTGTTATCTGTTCTTTCCCTGAAATACTTTTATAATACAAATACAATGAGAAACATTTTAGTGCAAATGTTTCATCTCAGATATTAGACAACCAATCATAAGTAGTGAAAATGGGGAAACACAATCAGCTTCCGTAGAGATGGTAACATTTAACAAAGACATTTTTATTGCAAGATGCATTTAATAACATTTCTACATAAGTTGTTACTATTTAAGATTTTCCCACTTGTCTTGCTGTCTGAAAGAAAAGACACTCATGTAAATGCTGTGCATGAATAACCTTGTTTTCATACATCTCCACACCAAAAACCTATTCAGTAACAATCAAGTCTTAGATTAGTTTAGCACATTTTGAAATCTCAATGCAGGTCAAATGGTTAAAAAGAATAAAATATTGTACCTGTGATTGTTTTCATAGGGAGTTTGTATCATGCAAAGGCCATTTAAAAGTTACAATAGAAACATTCTGCTGAGTAAAAGTTTGTTTGGAGTTTGTTAACATTAGCAAATCAAGCAAGTCAAGCGAATAGGGGTCATGCAAAGTTTAGACAGGAAATTGTATGTTTAAAATGAAGCTCTTGTTAGGCCTAGATTCTACTCACAAGTGTCATTAAATAAATGGATTTCATGTTTAATGAACTCTCTAGCTCGAAATAATTATATACTTCTCTTGATGATACTGTGATAGGTGACATAGTGGATGTAACGATGTTGTTGACCTTGACATATTGTCCTGTAACTGGGACAGTGACATCTAATTTGAAGTCAGGTCTGTTGTCCCTTAAGTCAGTAATAATGATTTTTGTATTTTATTTGTAAAACACAACAATGCTAGATATCCAGCCTGCATGCACCAGGCAGAAAATACAAAAGACATCTACAGTATCAACAATGACCTATCATAAAAAGAAATGTTCATAAGCAGAAAAATGATAACGTTAAAAACAGTCCTGGGTTGCTTGGTGAACCTCTCATTCTTTTATGATTTTTTTTATTCAGTTCGAAAATCAGTAAGTCATTTATCAATCTGAGCTTTAGCAGTAAAGCACTTCAAAACTTAGCGCCGGATATTTTCAGCATTTTACCCAGATTGATCACTCCTAATGGACCATGGCATCACATGTTTCTTGTGTCTATGGGACTTAAGGCAGTGAAGATAAAACCCAAAGAATACCAAAAGTGCTGCATGACTGTGTCTAAAAGGTCCATCCAGAAGCAGTGGGGGTGAAGATAAAACTTGAGTCAAACCACAAATACAACTTTAATAGGTCTATGGAGACATACAGAAGCAGAGAAGGTGGATCCTAATTAATACCACAGATGTCACAATAAGATAATCTATGAGGCCTACCCAGAAGTGTTGATGGCAAACCCCAAGGAAATATCACAGATGCTGCAGTGGTGGGTTGATTGGGTCTACTCATGAGAGTAGTAGAGAGCACCCAATAAATATCACAGATAACATGATGGAGAGTCTATGGTCCTCCTAGAACAGTGGAGTCGGAATGAGGAATGACACAGAAAACACAGAAGGGGAATGTTTTGTCCATGGAGAAGCAATGGAATTGGAACCCGCAGAATAGATGTGAGAATGTATCAATCAGCTGTTTTGTGGATAATAGTTACTTTAGATAGCAATGGCTGGCTGCATTAGAATGGGTACAATTGAACATAAGGGGACTAAAGATAGAGAGACTCGCTGAAGGCCTAAGGTATTGTTCAAAAGCCCATCTGAGAAGATAAACCCACAAACCCCTCTGTGGAAAGTCTTTGTGGTCCACCAAGACGCAGTGAGGGTTAATTCACCATTCAGAGTGCATTACAGGAAACATTTTGGAGTAAGTAATTAGACTAAGGAAGAAGGTATTGAGGCAGGAGAGAAAGCTAAAGAGAAGAATGTCAAAAAGGACTAGGGCATAGGTTCTGGCCTGAGGCCCTACTTGGCCTTATCATGCCCAAACATGATAGATACCATATGAAAACACCATTAACCCATCACCTTTCTACCTGAATACCAGGTTGGATGCCCTGAGGAAGACATTAAGGGGCAGACTTAAGAGCCTCTTGAGCAACTTTAGTGGCACCTCAGCATTATTTTTAAGACGCTAAGGTGGCTCTAAAGTGGCCTTTTCCCCATGCTATATTTACAAAGGCCTTATACTCTCCATAACAAAATTCCTCGCATGAGGTGCTGGAGTCCCTTACTAGTGATTTCTCAATGTTTGAAAGACTGTCTATAGGACTCAAACCTTTTGTGGTTGGAGAGTCAGGAGGATTTGTGCTCTCCTTCTGTCCCTTGGATGTAAAAGGATTGTTGCTTTGCTATATTGATGGCTTTATTATTATTGAATATATAAACATTCTTCATTTTCCCTGAAACAAATTACACACTGTTTGAAAGTGTATTCATTTATGGAATTTGATCTATGGTTCAATACAGCATTAATAGTGTTTAATATCACCGAACTATTTGTATGCAAATGATTCATCCATGAACACTGTGTGCTTTACATATTTACAAAGTGGCACAATGCTTGCATTGTGCCACTTTGTAATCCCTTGCACCACATTATTCCTGCGCCAGGCAGAATGTATGCAAGGGGGGCATTCCCCCATTAGGAGGCCAGAAAAAAAAATGTAAAAGATTTCACTGCGCCATTTTTCTGTCATTTTTAATGCCTGCTCAGAACAATGGTGCACCTATTTAAATTAATGGGCCCCCTTGCACTTTGCTGCACTAGTGTCAAAATCTTTGATGCTTGTGTAGCAAAGTGCCACAATAGCATAGAAAATGTTGATGCTATTGTTCTAACTAATGCCATGGTGGCCTTAGAGGGGCATTTGGGAGGCGCAAGAAATGTGTCGCTGCATTGGATGCATCGCCACGTTTCTTAAATTCAGCCCTAAATATGTACAATGGATGTCTAAAAAGGAGGATAGGTTGTCCTGTAGGAGGGACACTGATTTTTTGACTGGGCTAGCCAGGGAGACCCTGTTAGGACCTACTAAAGCTAACGTAGCCAGAAAATGCAAATCTGTTGGCTGGGATGCCAAGCATTGGCAATATCTGCAGAGGAAAAATGATGGAAAAATGCACAAAGAATCTCAGTGTGAACAAGCAGGCCCAAATAAGTCACATGTTACACAAGAAATAGCATCAAGATTAATTAGTGTTGTTGAGCCCTAGATAGGTAACATGTGCACAGGAGTGTCTAGCTTTTTTTTTTAATCCTGGAATCTGGTCTACTAGCAGTTACTGATTGTGCACAGATCACCAGATCTACACTCTCCGGCTCAGATGTCGCTAGCAGGGACTTTGCAGTGTCTTCTCAGCTGTACAATCTTTTCTGAAAAACTTCAATATGAATGGTTAAACCTATAGAAAACACAAATTAATGGATAGAATTCTTGCAAAAGTTTTCACTATATTCCAATCCATTATATTTCGACGAACATACAGCACTTGTATATGCTGTCATATGCAAACTAGCCTTGGTCCTCCTCCTATAAAAATTATTCAGCCTGAAATTCCATGCCTGGTCCCCACTGAACAGAAATACTAGTGACCTCAAACTATTTTCAGCCTAGTTAGGCCTCATCAGTGAGGTATAGCTTGAGCTTTGTGGCCAGTAAGCAAAGGGATCAACATGTGAACACATTTTTCCATTGCCCCTTGATGGAAGAACCCATTACCATACAAATATGATGGCAGCAGGAACTACAATTTTCTTTTCTTTTATTTACTACCATCCCGCACCCACTAGGGACTGGTAGGAAGACCCAAGGCCTAAAACCCAGTGGGGGCATCTACTTGGCTGCTCCTCAAGAAAATCATGGCAAATGTTCTGACCTTATGCCGAATGGGGGACCTGGAGGAGGTGGAAGAGGCAGCGGGAGCAGTAGCTTCTATAACCTTGAAAGTTCTCACAGCCACTTTAGGAAGCCACACCAGTCCCTCACCACCAGCATAGGACACTTTCCACAAGATACTAGAGGGATTGTAGCCTCTTGCTAAGGGCCCGCAGGAACTGAAAGACAGACTGTACAATTTAGAGGGGTATTTTTGTTATGAGTGATGGAATTGTTGTTGCATGTGGTATTGGTGGGATGAGTTGGGGAAGGGGTAGTTTGTGTTTTTAGGGTTTCGAAAGGGGGCTTGTCTGTTGAAGTGGTGAGTGTAGGATGAGATGGTAAAATGGTAATTATGTGGTTTTTAGGTTTTTTGGGTGAGTCTGTTGCAGGTCATGTAGGTGTAATGAATTGGTAAATGGGTAGTTTGATATTTTATTTACGGTTTTGAGGCTTAGTCCATTATGGGTGGTATGTGTCGCTAGGCATTTCTTTAAACATGTTTTTACTGTGTTATAGATAGTGGTCTCCTTGTGTATTAGTTTAGTTGGATTGTACTGTTTAATCATTAGTATCCCTTGAAAATCTGCCCCCCACATACATACAGAGGTCCAGAATTAGCTGATCACAACTGACTAAAAAGAGTCAGTTCGAAATCCCAAACAGGGGACGGTATAAGACAACACAGTACTCCTAAGAAAGAGCCTTTTGCTAAATAATGCATCCTATATTTTTCTAATACAAATGGAGTTCAGATAATAACTATGACAAAGTTACATAAGTTATAGGCAAAAATATGGATTGTTTTTGATCCACATACAAGTCTGGAACTGTTTTCCTGCAACAGATTCTTTGTGAGTCAGAGATTATTAAAAAATAAGAAAGTTACCATGCCTTCACCTACCATTGAGTGTTATTTTTGGAACTAGGATGTCCCATGGGCAGGGTAGGGAGAATGTGTGGATGACTTTGTATTTTGCCCATCTCACAGAGAATTTTAACATTACTTTTCACAGCATCTGCCCTGCCAAGTTTGAGATCTGTTTATGGTGGAATTAGACTATAATGCAATACATATTTACAATTGGAGGGAGGAGGATTGGGGAACCAATCAATGCATGAGTAGGGAGAGTTAGGGAAACAATTGAGAGAAAGAGATAGCCACTGCATTCAGGCACTTCAATGGGCATACCACATCTCTCATGGAAAGAAGATGACAGTTAAAGTCTTCAGCTTCTCAAAGATTTCTAGGTTACTTACCTACACGGATGTGGGAGTACACACAGTTCACAAGTATAAAAATGGTGCAACTCCCTTTTGACATTGTCAATTTTGGGAGCAGGGCTGAACCACAGAACAGAAACATAATTGAGGTTCCTTTCAGAAGAGAAGAGCTGCTGAATGAGAGAAGAACAATTTTTGAGATACAAAGAACATGGGGTTCATGAGTCCTCAGAGTGAGGAGTTGGCATAAATGTCATAAAATAAAAGCTAATCCAGTGCCACCCTCAGACAAGTAGAAGCATATACCATGAATAATTGTAATCACTCAAACATGAAATCTATGCCCATCATGCCTGCCACATTAAGCACTTAGCATTTGTCACAAGTCAGCATTATTTCAAATAAATCACCTTCCAGTCCATAATGGCGTGCTTCTGTTCCAAATGAAGTAGATACCTAGAGTTGGGTCCTTCTTATATATAATCTTGGCCAGGCATGCAGTTTTTTTTTTCTTCAAGTGAGAGAACGACTGTTGAACAATAAAAGGATGCTTGCATCAGGCTCAGATTCTTGTAGAGGTTATAGGTGTTGCTTCTTGGAATTTTGAGAAAAGGGAAGCAGGTGTCAAACACTCAGCTGGTTCCAACCAGGGGGACAACACTGGAGCTAATGCTGGACCCCCACTGTCAATCAGGAAGAATCTGGACCCAGGGACAGTACTCCTAGTTCTAATCAACTTCCATAGGGGGAAGGGGGAAAGGAAAAAATAATGAAAGAACACTTGGGGTTCTGCTCAGCGACGATGCTACTCTACTTAACAGGATGGTCACTTCTGGGAAGATGGAGGTGGGAATGTGAAGGTGGATGTTTACGAGACAGCACTTCTGGTTATCGTGTAATACACTGGACACAACAAGAAGAAGCAATTACCATCAATGCATCAAATCCTCTACACAGGTTACAATATAATGCTTCAATATTTCACACTTACAGATTTCTTAATAATCATAACATGACAGCAGATAAACCAAACACTCGAATGGAATCTTCTGGAACTCTTGATGAAGAACTTGAAGTACTGGATAGAGATTAAGGCACGCCATGGGTAAACTCAGAACATACATTGGAGTTAATGACACTCCCACGATTGCTCTCGGAACATAGGGCCTCATTATGGACTTGGCAGGATGCCCTGCCACCAACCGTGTCGGCGGTCAATGGAAGAACGCCAGTGCGGTGGCCGGCATCCCGCCAAATGATGACACATGGAGACTCACTGCCATTGATGGCGGTGAGGGTCGCCATGCACCATGCTGGTGGTCGGTGGCAGGGGTGGATGCTGCTCCACCCTCACCACCACGTGAGACCATACACCGCCACACCTATAATGAAGCAGTTATAGGCGTAGCGGTGTATGGAGAGGTGGCGGAGCAGCATCCAGGGAGACCGTTCCGTCACGGAGCAGCACGACAGAAGAGGTAAGTGATGTCCGAGAGGGAAGGGGGAGAAGGTGGTAGGAGTGAGTGCATGGGGATGTGCGTGAGTGTATGTGTTGGGGGGGATGTGTGTCAGAGTGCATGTATGCGTGTGTGCATGTAGGTGAATGGGTGCACGTGGATGTGGGGGTTCCGGGGGGACCTGTATGTAGGGGTGGGGGGTGTGGGATGGTGAGGGTCTTGTTGGGGGGAACTACATGGGGTTTTGGGGGTGGAGGGTTGGGCGACAGTTTGTGGGGTTCGGGGGGTAGGGGTGGAGGCAGATCTAGGGGTTTGGGGGGTGAGTAGGTGTATTGGAAAGGGGGGGCCTGGCATGTAACACACAGGTGACAGGAATGATTATTCCTGTCACCTGTATGCTTTACTCGAAGGATTACCTGGCAAGGTATCTCGCCAGGAAATCTCTGGTGGAAATGGGATCAAAATCCCACTGCGGGTCCGGCCTCCACCGCCAGATCATATGTGCCCACAGTTGGCCCGGCGGTCGAATCTTGCCTGGCGGTGGCTTTGCAGCCAGTTCACTACTGTGTTCAGAATATGGAGGTCTGGACATCCAGGCCCTTGGCGGTATTGACCGCCACTACCGGCATGGCGATCCAGGCCGCCATGTTCATAATGACCACCATAGATTGGAATCAGAAAGACTCACAAAGAAATAGAAAACCAGGTTGCTCTAAGTACATAGGTTGGAAGTTTAACAAAGTCTCAAGGTATGTTAGTGACCAGGTTACTCTTGGAAATGGATTACACTTGGAATTAGGTAAACTTGGAACAAGACTATACATGGCACAATGTTGAAGTTTCCGACACTCTCCAGGTTGTACTCAATACAAGGGCTAAACTCGGAATTGAGACTCCACACAAAACAAGTTTATTCTGGGCACAAGATTGGAGTTACAGACACTCCAAAGGGTGTACTCTTTACATTGGCTAAACTCAGAAATAAGGCAATCAATGAAACAAGGTTACTTCTTGGCACAAGGTTGGAGTTACTTACACTTCCAAGGTTGCGCTTGAAACATGGATTGGAGTTAAAGACACTCTCAAGGTATGCTAGAAACAAGGTTACACTCGATATATATAGCTTGTAGTCGTGGGCACTCCCAAGGAATGCTAGGAAACACGGTTACACTCAGTATAAGGTTGGAGTCGGAGGCACTCCCAAGGTATACCAGAATACACAATTACTCTCAGAACATTAGCTGGAGGTATAAAGTTGGTTCAGGAGACAGTCCATAGTACATGAGCAACACAGTTCAGAAGCCAACACAGTTCAGAAGCCAAGACTTGGAGAGGGTCAAGAGCCAACACAAGCAAGGAGATAACAGACAGGCCTGCAATTACTACTAAGGATTAGTGTGCACTAACCTGGGGCAAGCACTTAGCCTGAACTAGCACTTGAGATGGAGTTCGTAGGAGGCAGGCAAGAAGTTTGAGAAGAGGCAAAATCGTAGCTCGTGGAAGAGACACTGGAGGCATTGCAGAAATCAGGATCTCTGAGACATTGGAAGAGACTTGGAAGACTAGAGCGCCGGAAGGTTTGCGGAAGACTCGGAAAATGAGTGCAGGGATGAGGTTGCACAGGAATGAAGCAGTGAAAGTCCGTGCGACTCAGGAGATGACTGCAGGGATTAAGCTTGTACTGGATAGGAACGCAGGAAGATTCAGGCAACACAAGAGGTGAGTACAGAGAAGCTGCTTTTGCAGGATTTGGCAGGTGATGGTGCGGGTCCTGATACAGGTACAAGGCTAAGCCTTGATGCAAGTTCACAGGGGCTATTTATACAGGAAGCCAAGAGTGTTCCAGAAGGGCAAGTGTCTCATGTGGCAGCTTCCAAAGGAACCTGGGGAAAGCTATGTGTTACATACAAACAAATATGACTTAACAGGTAGCAGGTGCACACTATGATTGACAACAACAAGTACAACGGAACCCAAGAGCATGATTGTACAACCCAATGATTCACAGTGGAAATGTGACTATCCTAAAAGGGCATGTCATATCTCAAGGATGCTATCTTGCCTAAAATTGCATAGAAACAAAACTGAAGCGCCAATATTCAGGTCTTGGGGGAAGAGGAAGCCATGGAGTACTTGAGACAGAAAGTCGCAACAGTGGAAGAAATGGCATGAGGACGGCAAGTAATACCTTGCACATAGAGTACAAGATTGAGTCATTACAGTAGGTGCACTTGCACTTTCTCAGTATCACTCTTGGCATGAACAGTGATCAGTTGACTTTCCTCACTGCCAACTATATGTTCAGGAGCCTTCCTTTTACTTTGTCTCCTATGGCAAGGCTCAGGGTTCCACTCACCATCACCTTCATTTGAGGAGGGGCTTAGAGAAGCTCGAGGAGTTGTAAGAGTTGTATAAAGAGGTTAAGAAAATGGTGTGTATTGTGGAAGAGTAGGAACCTCATCCTGCTGTGCTACAAGTCCAACTTCCAGCTCTGTGTCTAACTTAAGAGGATAATTTGCTTGTTCCTGTTTTTCCTGCTTGGTGGCTAGAAGGATTCTTCTGGGACAATTCGATTTAATTTTCCCTGGTCTATCTCATGACTGCAGTCACTACAGTACCGAACGATATCTGCTTTGATTTTGGTGGTGGCTGTGGCACCATGGATAATCCATGGATTGTCCCAAAATCTTCATGCCCAGAGGAGGGTGCAGTAGGGACCACACTGAGCATCTTGATGGGAAAAGGGTGAGAAATTGATTCAAGTGCTCTTTCCAGCGATGGCAATGAACATCTTCCCCTCACTAACCACTTTCATAGCAGGAGCCTATGTTTTCAGTGACATATTCTTCACTTTTTGTTTGTTAGCAACATAGGAGATTGGTCTCTGGAATTAGATAATTCACAGGCCTGTCTACATTTCATCGTGTCTACTTGAAGGCATTAAAATAAGGCGTAATCTAGTCAGTGTTAGCTATTAACGACAACACCTATTTGTAAGCTACTTTTTATTCCAGACACTAGTCGGACAAAAATCAATTAAAGTCTGATATTACAGAATTGTTAAAAAAATTGCATCAATCCTATAACCCAGCTGATACAATGATTCAGAAATAAAACCACTACAAGCACACCAAGAGAGGCCTATGTTAGAAAGAAAGAGTTAATAAATATTTGGTGCCCCTCAAGGGTCAATGACACCTGTAGGAAAGCCAAAGCGAGGCTCAACAACATCAATTAAATAATGGGAGCAAGGAGAAGTCTGGCAAAAAAATTATGACATTAACTAAAAATCATGATCATGGTTCAGTAGGCCCAATCACATGACATAAAATGCCTGAAAAATCAAAATCTAAACAATGGGAAATAATATCTGGTACCCTTCCTGGGCCGATGGGACCTTTAAGGAAGCTGGCAAACATAATTTTAATAAGTTAAAAGTAATAACCATGGACTACAACAAGCCTACAAGCCCTGGGAGCAAGATGTTATTCACATTTATTCCCCACTTGAAAAGGTGGACGATATGATGGTCATCCAGTCTAAACTTCACCATGTGAGTAAAAAGCTACAGGATTATATTCAGAGAAACCACTCTGTTGACAAAATATTCCTTATATTTTTTCTCTTTTATATGAAAGTGAACTTTCTGTCACTTCTCATGACTTTGTACATGTTATGTGAACTGAACTTGCTTTACTAATGTAGCTGCACAGGATTTTGTTGAAAAGGTGCATGACAAAGATGAAAATCTAGAATAAAACAATCAACATTATGGAATGTTAACGAAGGATTAATGATTATTGGTTTTAAAGACAGGGAGAATTGAAATTAATGGTCAGAAATTTAGGACTCCCTACTAGGTTTAATACTTGAAGCTGTGCTGAGTATGGACGTGTTGATTTGTGTCAATCTGTTCTGAAGCTAATGCTTGCATTCCTGACAGTAAGTGCAAAAAACCTGTAGAAATAGGTTTGCCGGGTGCTGCCAATATTTGCAGATATTTCAATTACAACTCTCAGCCTATGCTTCACTGCTTAACCAACAAAAACAAAAATTCAGTTGAAGAAGTACTTGACTATTTCTGACTAAAAGAGTATCAAGTCAGAGGCACACCACACATTCATATGCTTCTCTGGTGCAAAGATGCACCCAAGTCTAGATACAACTCTGATGACTCAGTTCTAAATTTTATTGACAGTTATGTATTGTATTGTAATAGTATTTATATAGCGCTTACTACCCCTGACGAGGCGTTGAAGCGCTTTTCGGCGAGTAGCACGCTACTACGGAACCCAAAAGGAATTAGTGGTGGATTAGTATAAGGAAATATGAGTTCAGTTTTAGTATTTTTATGAGTTAATTTGAGCAGAGGATATTTGAGTTTATTAGTTAGATTGTCTAGAGTAATGGAGGGATAGAGGGATAGAGGAGGGAAGAATCCAGAAGTGTTAATTGGGAGTTTATAGTAATAGGATAAGGCTTTGGATGAGTAAAGGAGAGATGGAGGAGGGAAGAGTCTGTGAAAAGGGTTAGGGGATCATAGTAGCAGAAGGGGTTTTGGATGAGTCAAAGGTGAGATAAATGAGGGAGAATTTAGTAGGGTTGTTTGGGAGATCATGGTAGTAAAGTGAGCTTTGGGTGAGGTAGATGTGGAAGAGGAGGGAAGAGCTTAGGCAGGGTTATTTTTGGAGATGAAAGTTGTAGAGTGGATTTGGGATGAGTCAGAGTCGGGATGGAGGATAAATTTATAGAGACACGTCATATGGTGATGGGTAGACAAAGTAAAGCTTACAAGAGAGTACATTTATATTATTTTCATTTATTTATAATTGTATTCATATATATATACACACATATATATTTGCTTTTTTATCATTATTTTTTCTTTAATTTATTTGTTCATTATAATTATTATTATTATTATTTACTTTAATTTACTTATTTATAATTTGCATTTTATTTATAGATTGTACTGTATTTATTTTTATTTATACACACATATATTTATATATATATATATATATATATATATATATATATATATATATATATATATATAAATATATATATATGTTCACCCACGTATACATATTTAATTGGGAGTAACTATATATTTGTTAAAACAGAGAATGTGTGTAATTTATTGTTATTACATAGTAGTGATACATATTTCCTAAAGAACTATACATATCTAGAATATAAAAAATATTCAGGTAAAAAATATTTATCAACACAGGCATATGTAATCCATTGCTGTTTGAATATGGTGGTTATGGAGGAAAGAGACAACTCTTGAGTAGTCTTCTGAAGGCAAGATAGTTATAGGTAGATCTTATATTTGGGGGTAATTAATTCCATAGTTTGGGTGCTTGAACGAAGAAGGATGTACCACCTATAGTCGTTTTCTTGTATGGTGGTGTTCTAAGGTGGGTGCCAATCTTGAGCGGAGGTTTCTTTGCTGAATGTATTGGTTATTTTGTTTCTGATAAAAAGTGGTCCTGTTCGATGCATAGCCTTGTGGGTGATACAAAGCAGCTTGAAGGTGAATCTTCTGGCAATGAGTAACCAGTGTAGTGCTCTCAAGGCAGGGGAGATGTGGGCTTATAGCTTTACATGTAATAGTAGTCTGGCAGTGGAGTTTTGACTACATTGTAGTTTTTTCATAGTACATAGAGATGAGACATGGTAGAGGCCTTTGGCATAATCCAGTTTGGACAGTACAAGAGAGAGTACCTTGCGTGGCAATCCAAGGTGGGGAAAGATGCCTCGCAGTCTTCAAGGTGAAGAAGCTTGTTCATGCTAATTTGCCCACTTCGGCATTCATTGTTAACTTGGGGTCTATGGTAATTCTAAGGTTTTTAATTTCCTCGGGTAATTGAGGAGGTGGTCCGAGATCGTCAGGCCAGGAGCACAGTGGGTCATAATTTTTCCAGTCACCACATATGAGTATTTCCGTTTTGGAGGCACATAGTTTGAGATGGCTCCAAGTCATCCACTGATCAGCAGCTCTGAGGCAACTGAAGATTTGTGAGTTTTTAATGTATTTCAGGCATTCAAATTTAAGTGGTATTTGTGTGTCATGTGAGTTGAAAATAATTGATCAGTTCTGGTAATGATATCAGGTAGATGTTGAAAAGCAAAGGTGAGATGATTGATCCTTGGGGGACCCCTGATTTTGTGAGGTAGAGTTTCGAGGAGAAGGGGGGATAGATAATATTAGCTCTGTTTCGAATATAGGATATAATCCAATTGAGAGCAGTCCCTTCTATGTCACCTTCGTGGAGTTTTTGAATGAGGGTGTCATGGTCAACCATATCAAAGGCAGCCGAGAGGTCCAAGATAAGTAGTGCAGCAACTCCATTGCAGTTGACTGTGTTTTTAAGATCATCCCAGATTGCTATGAGTGCCGATTCAGTGCCTCTTCCTCAGCGGAATCCAGTTTGGTAGTCTGAAAGTATGGAATTGTCTTTAATGAATTGTGACATCTGAGCGAATGCTGCTCTTTCTATCAGTTTGCCCAGGAAAGGTCCATTTGTGATTGGTCTGTAGTTGCTGGGTCCTATGGGTCTAGGTTTGTTTTCTTTAATAACAGACGTATGTATGCCTTTTTCAGGTCTTCAGGAAAGGTTTCTGTAGTTGAAGAGTTGTTGATGATTCTTCTTTCAGATGTGGCAGCAGAAGCAGATAAAAGAATGTTCTTGAAGATGTGTGGCTTGCTTTCTTTGACCAAATCCATAAATTCACCTTGTGATATTTGTTTGAAGGACTGTAGAGGCTGGGTTGGTTTATTCTTAGTGGCGATTTTAGGAAAAGCGTTGGTGCTGATGGTTTTCTTCTGTTTTAAATAGGAGTCCAATGTGTATGCCTTGGTTGTGTAATGAGTTGCCAGTTTGTTTGTGAAATCTTGAGTAGTGGGATGACTTCCTTCCAAGCATTTAGGTTTTCAAAATTAATTGAGAATTTTATAAAATACTTTGGTTGCAGATTTAGCATTTTGTACTCTGTCTGAGTAGTAGTTTTTTTAGCTTTTTTGATTGATGATTTGTATATTCTGTTAAGTTTGTATAGCTGGAGTTTGTCTTGAATGTTGTTTGTTTTGAGCCAGGCCTGCTGCAACCTTTTGATTCATTGCTCATCTTTTTGAGTTCTGTGTTTCTCCAAGGTGTTGGTTTTCTTTTGTCCTGTTTGGTTTCTCTGTGTGGTATTAGGATTTCAAAAGCTTCCTGTAGCCACTCATAAAGTTTTGGAACAGAATTAAATGAATCTAGATCTGTGTTGGCTGTTAGTTGTGTTTCTAATTCATCAAAATTGAGTTTGCTCCATGGTTGATAGGTGCATGTATGTAAGTAGTTGTGGGGTGTGTTGATTTGTGGTGTTTTATGTAGGAAAGTTATTAAATGGTGGTCAGACCATGTGATTGACGTGATGCTATGAACGGTAACTAGTTCAGGCTTAGCAAAAATGACATCTAGGATGTGACCAGCAATGTGTGTGGGATTGTGTGCAATCTGATGTGGGTTCAATGCGCTTAGGCCAGTGGTGATAGCTTTTGTATGGGGCATATTGTGTTTGTCAAACCAAATATTTAGGTCCCCAAGAATGCATAGGTTTGTGTATTATGTAATAAGGTTTGAGACTGTATCTAGAAAAGCATCTGGGAATGTTGAGTTGTTAGGTGGAGGTCTGTAAAAGAGGAGAAAGTTACAGGAGGAAGTTGGAGTAGGGTGGCATCTGATGAGGAGGGCTTCACAACCAAGTATAGAAATGTTGCCTGTTTTACTGAGATTTATTACTCATTTGAATATTATTGCTAGTCCACCTCCTCTCTTGCCTATATCCTTTTGCGTGATGGTTTGATAGCCCGGACGAATGACTTCTTGCAACACTGGTGCAATGTCATCTCCCAACCATGATTCTGCTATGAACAGTAAGTCAAGTTGTGTGTCTGTGAGCAGGTTGTAAATGTGGTGCTTGTTTTTTAGAGTGATCGAGCATTTATAAGCTGGCAGTTTAGAAAAAGTGTGTTAGTGGCGGTGCTTTTTTGTTTGGGAGAAGGGTGAGCAGTATATTTTGAGCTTGTAGCAGGTGTGTTGTTAGTTGTGATAACTGTGAGAGGGTCACAATAGTCCTGCTTTTTAGTATAGTGTTTCTCGTCCAGCAGGCTTAGGAGGCATTTTGTTGGGTCTGTGTGTGTCAGTGGTGGACTTGGTAGCTGAGAGGGACATCAAGAGTGTACATTTTTTTGTATGTTAGCCTTATTATGTAATAGACAAGGGGATGCAAAGTTGTTAAGTGTGGCATGCTGTTTATTTTGTTTGTGTCTGTGGGGAAGGAGTATGGGTTAGGTGTGGTGGAGGAGCATGTGGATCATAATGTAAAGCTCTAAATTTTGCAATGGATCAAAGGCGGGTATATGAATGTTGTTGTGTTGGGGGTCTTGTGGTAGATGTTTTCGAAGAGTGAGAATGTAGGCGTAAGGATAGGTCAGGATTTGTATTCTTTGTGTAGTCATGATAGTGGGATTGGGTGTGATGGAAAGTATAATGAAAGTTTGTGTCATTTTGATGTGCTGATGTGTGTGGTCTGTATTGTTTTATGGAATAATGAGAGGGAATATTGATGTAGTGGTTTTCTGTGAAGGATTTGTATGGGAGTTAGTGCTGATGAGTGGTATTAGAGTATTACAGGGGGTGTTGATGTGTTTTGGAGATGAGTGTATGATGTGTGTAAGATGGGATGGATGTGTGTCAGGGGAGTGTGTGTTAGTTGTGATGAGTGGAATAGGTAATATGTGTGGTGGAGTGGAGTGTGAGGATTGTATGGTTGTGTGTAATTGGTGAAGAGAGGGGAAGGGTTTTTATAGATGGTGTTTTGGAAGGCTGGGTTTAGGTATTGTCATGATAAAAGGGGGTCTGTGTGGAGCAAATAGAGGATAGTGCTGTTGGTTTGTATGCACAGGGAGTGTGCACGTGGATGGCTGATAGTAATGTATGATGTAGATTTGTATTGTGTGGGCGATGGCAGGTTGTGTTAGTGGGAATGGACAGAGTTGTGTATGCAGTGAGAATGAAGGTGTTTTACTGTTGTAGTTGTGGTAGATATGTGTATAGGTGGGATATATGGGGTTTTGTGTTGGTTGATGAGACATTGCAATCTGTATGAGGTCAGTTTGTGATGCAGGAGTTGGATGTCTTTGCTGATAATGTGGTTGCATGTTGATGGATGTGTAGGGAGTAAGTTCCTTTCTGATAAATAGTAAATTGGGAAACATTTCTGGATCCAGGACCGATCAATTCTTAACAGGCCCAAACAGGCAACTGCACTTCTCCTCTCCGCCCTTACACTTGACGCCAAGAGCCCCAGGCTTAAATAGCCCTACTAGCCAATAGAAACCTAGTCGTCACCCTAACCAATCAGATTTGTAACCCTAAATATCACAACCAATGGGAGACCCAACCCTATTCACCAATCAACCCTGACAACCAATCACAACCTCAGCCCTAAAAACCAAGAGTCAATAGGAACCTCAACCCTAGCACCAATCACAAACCCAACCCTAAAAACCAGGAGCCAATAGGAATCTTAACCCTAGTACCAATCAACAAATTCAACCATAAAAACCAAAAGCCAATAGGAATCTCAACCCTAATACCAATCACAACCCCAAACCTAAAACCAGGAGCCAATAGGAATCTCAACCCTAGTACCAATCACAGACCCAACACTAATCCCTAAGCCAATGGAAAGATCAACCCAAACAACCTGTCACAACACCAAATGCAACAACCAATGGAAACCTATATAAGGGCCAAGTTAACTGAAGGCCCAACCCTGTGGGAAGGGAGGAGTCATCTGCTGCTCTAGTCAGAATCTCCTTGCATACAGACAGGCTGAATCCACATTTCCAAGCTAGCAGAGTTTACTTTCCAGGTAAGGGAGAGATTGTAAAAAACACTGAAATACTGCTTGTCGCACACTCAGAAATTTGGCTTTTTCAAGGCAAAGTAGGTGATGCAGACAGTTTCTAAATACAAGTTTAAATCACAGAAACAGATTAAGCGGTCTCTTAAACACACTCTGGTTAGCCACTGAGTTGTATGTAGCCTTTTTACTTAAAAAAAGAAGGGAGGGGGCTGTATGCAGTCTTTTGCCACAGACTAAGAGGGAAATTTCAAACAGTCACGCCCAAAAAAAACACAGCACGTTAAAAGCCCAAGCTGCCTGAAACACAGTAGGTCTACAGTAAACAGGCATGGGTAGCAGTAGAAAACACTTTTAACAAATAATAAGATTTCTCAGAAAAGTCGGGGCTCCTTACCTAGGTCTTCTAGGAATCCTTGATCACTGGGCTGTATTAGGTTGCAGGGAAAAAGCTGGGCTCAGAAAATGGAGATCTGTGACTTTTGACATCCCAAAAAAGAGAACAAGAAAGCAAATGAGCAAGTTTTATGCTTTCAATCAAACGAGTGCCATAAATACTGCTTACAAATACATAAGAGAAAATCTTAATATTAATCAATATATTGCTTTGGATTCCCAAGACCAATTCTACAGAAAGGAAAAGTCAACAATTTAATGTAATCTGCAAGAAATGTGGTTACTGACAAACCACCAAAAACATGTAAAATCTTATAGGACCACAAGCATTACAATGGATCAATGACTACAACCTTTTAATTTGGCATATGTGGAATGCTAACAGGAATATAAAATTTCTTGCAGATAAATCAATAACAGTTGTACATATTGTTACTTCCTTCATTACAAAGGAAGAAAAACACCTATGAAGGAAGTGTAGGAAGATATATCTACAGAATAATATTTAAATAAAAGATTGCACAGATTTAGCCTACAAATGATATGTTGTCGTACAATTAAATAAAAACTAGTCATGAAACTCTGAATCCATACTTTAAATCAAAAATAATTATTTGATGCAAGTATAATTTTAATATTTTACAGAGGTAACACAATATTATTGATATGCCGCTTCTGAAAGCAAAAACAATCAAACAGACAACAATGATGTTTATAATGAACATTGACCTAGTGCGAAAGTACCACAGTGCCGAAAACATAAAATAATTAATACCATCATAAACAACATTGTATAATTAGAAACATATTTTTTTTAAAACATACAAATTCAATGGAAAAAAACAAAGGTTTAAGATTAGTTACAGTTAGGAAAATGTCATTTATTATTTCCATACAAAACCAAATTAAGCTAAACAAACCTTAGAAATTCAAAAGTTATAGTTATCACTTAAAGTTATGATTTACACTCTGCCCAAAACTTACTTTAACTCTCTTCTCCATACATAGTGGTGTCAACTCACTAGTCAGACTAAATTAACTATAACTCAGCCATTTTAGGACTCTGAGACTTGGTCATTTTCATGGCAGGCAACACTAGATGGCAGACACAACTCCATAGCACTACAGGGCACAGTGCTTGACATCCTTAATCATCCTGCCTCCATCATTGACTGGGTCCAGAGCTGCTGATGCACCAAGTGGGAGCTGGCGCAGTTGTAGCGTTGTTCTGCTTGTAGTGCATCATGACGACCCCTGGAGCTTTTGCCGAGCCTGACGGTGCCAGCCGTTGGCCTCCCTTCCTCCACAGTGGAGAAGGCCCTCCCATTGTGGTAACCCTCCTTTTGACAGTCCACCAGATGCTGGAGATTGTGACCCTGGGACCCGTGTGACGACAGCTCTCTGCCAGTAGCCCACCTGCTTAGAGGAGGGTCACATCTCAATACGCAAGGGCTCTGGCGACCTGGACTTCAAGGAGGGACTTGCCGCATGACCCTGGGCTACAACCCACTGATTAACAACACAAGATGAGTCAGCCCAAAAGTGCGAACCCTCTCAGACAAAACCTTGTAGTCTCAGTGACTTACATTGTGGTTCCTCCCCATGATGGTACTAAGCACCGCAGGACTGAATGGAGGAAGAAGTGAGGCTGTCTGTGGGACCAAGTAATGAGTTCAGTGCCTGGCTGGAGAGGTGTGCTTCTCCCATTTCTTCAACTATTTACGCCTTCTTTCTTGTCTGGAACCTGAGGAGTTAAAGACTTCTTCCCGGTTCTCCTCAGCAATGCCTTCCAATCACAAGACTGCTTTTGCCACTCCTTATTGGGAGGTCTGGTGGATCTGATAGGAGGGATACGGTCACCCCACAACTTCTCTGCAATGGTGAAAGACAAGAATCTCCCCAAGCAGAGCAAGTAATTCGCCAAACCCCTTCTGCAGAATGAGGGCTCCCAGGTTCAACAGGTAGCCGGTCTGCCAAGTGTGGTGGACCGAGAGAGAGCTGCAGGGGCCAGTAATGAAGTTATATTGCAAGACATTCACTCCTCCATGCAGGCCCTTGAGATTTTTGGCACTTCTCAGGGAAGACCACTGCATCACAGAGGCTGAAATTAGCATATCCTCCCTTGAAGATGTTATAACCACGCTTCAGAGGTTGGTTCAATCACAAATCACTGGGGGTGAGGATGTGGTGGACTGCTCCCACCACAATAATCTTTGCTTTTTTTGGGTTCCCTGAGGGGGATGAAAGATTTGCCCTGGGAGAGGTTTTTAGAATCTTGGCTCAGAGACCTGGTCCCAAATGATCAGCTCTCCAACTGCTTTTTGATCAAATGGGTACATCGTGCACTCTCCCAACTACCCCTGTCGGTAGCCCCTCCCAATGCTATAATTGGCCTTTTTCTAAATTACTGAGACATAAACCTCATCTTGTAGACTGTGTGAAGTCTGGGCGAGGTGAGGCACCACTTGCATGAAATTCACATTTTCCTGGGATACACAAGACTGGTTCAGACCCGAAGGAAGTCCTGAGAAAAATGAAGCAAAAGATATGATCTATGAACTTCAAGTACATGCTATTATCCCCCTGCCAAGTTGAAAGTGTTGTTCCAAGGGAAATCTCTATTCTTTGACTGTCTTGACCAGACCTTGGCATGAGTAGAGGAGTATTCCCTGTGTTATGGATGATGAAAGGCTGCAAATCTATGCTGCCAGGCAGAGGGAGGAAGTGCAGTGGCAATCTGAGGAGAATGGGCACTGGCCGTGCAGGTGTTTCTGGTGGGTCCCCTAACTGCAGGCACCTGAGTCTGGCCTGGAGTCTCATGGAGCTCTCTACGCCATATATTCGTCAGGCACAGATGATGGTAGAGACTGTCCCTGCCACAATATATAATGCAGTGTGTGCTCTTTTGGTCACACAAGACTGACTGGATGCGTAGAGTTTGAGCACTGGAGCCCTTCACTCCCAAGACTGTTTTGACAGTCAGGGCCATATTTATACTTTTTGATGCAAAACTGTGCCGAAGCAGTTTTGCATCAAAATGTTTAATGCCGGCTAACGCCATTTCTTTGCGCCACCTGGGCGTCAAACTTATACTTTGACGCTCCGTGGCGCAAACCATGGGTTAGAGTTATTTTTTTTACTCAAACCATTGCGCCACATCATAAATAAAAAACAGATACGCGCCTTTTTCCCTGCAATAGCATTAAAAAAAAGCGCAAACACAGCAAAATTGTGCAAAGGAGCCCCAAAATGGATCCCAGAAGCCATGAGAGACCCCAGGAAGACTCCAACCGACCAGGAACCAGCCAGGAGGACCCAGACAAGACCCAGGAGAGGGAGAAGAAGAAAAGGAAGTGTCGATTCAGTGCAGAGGAGCAGGAAATACTGGTGAAAGAGGTGACGGAACACCAGTATCAACTTTTTGTCACCTCAAAATTGCCAATTGGGAGGAGAGAGGCAATTTGGCAACAAATTGTTGACAAGATAAACAGTGTGGCAGAAGTACGGAGAACAGTCATTGAGTGCAAGAAACGCTGGCATGACTGCAAGCGCAGGACCAAGGAAAAAAAGGCAAGGAACAGGCAGCACTTCAGACTGGGGTGGGAGTCCAGCACCGCAGGAGGCCCTGGGCCCCATGGAGGAGATGGTGGCAGCAATCATCCCAGAGGAGATCGTCACAGGGATTCAAGGACAGGACAGCACAGACTACCAGGAAACCACACAGATGCAGGATAAGTTACATGGGGGACAAAAATGCCTAAATGTTAACTGTAAGCAGGGGGGGCATACCTACTACACAATGCATGTCAGCCATGATAATCAAGCAGTGGAAAGGGCAAAGGGGCACGGCACGGGTGCATGGGCTGTGCAGGAGAAACCAGGGGCACAGCACAACACTACACCAACAATCTTTGCATGGGGGTACTCTGCCATGCCAAGGCTGTTGGGAAGGCAAAGGCAGTCCAGGAGCGAAGGGTACAACGTAAAACTGGCCTGCTGTCACACGACAGCTGGTATTGTCGCTACATGAACTAGGGCTCAATTAACAGTCTCAGGCAAGATCCGCAAGTGGTATTTACTATTGACAACAGCTGCCACTACCACCTGTGCTGTGTGTGCAGGTCAAGCAGATAATGGCAGTTACGTGCCCATGGATCAAACACACCCAAAATGGAGGGTTCAGGATGACGACGTTATCAATCCCCTGTAATTCCTAACAAAGTGCAAATCCTGTCAAATGCTCATTTCTATTGGCGCAATAAACATCAGGTATTGTTTCTTACATTATGAAGTACACAGCAGTAATGTCATACCCATGCTGCACATTTCCGGGTCTACCCCGTGCCTGTGTTACAATAGCTGCAATGCCACCTTGTAACATCCCACCTGCCATACTGCTAAGACAATAGCATTGAGGAGGAGAACATATGTGTCTAGCTAGTTAAACACACCCGCACAGTCATAAGAGGAAATGGAACACTGCCAGGACCATCACTGCAATCCAATGTAGCACACATTCCCCAACATCAACATTACACACTACCAATGCTAACACCTGTATCGTGCCATGCCAGTGCTATACATAGTATACGCTAGGTCTCAGCAACATGTAGGTGGATGTGAAATATCTGAGACTGGGTCAGTTCCAGATTGTTAAGTGTGGTGCAAGTCGCATTAGAAGACCCACAGCCAGTGCAAGGTCTCACTATGATAATGGAAGTAGATGGAGAGTTGAGTAGGACAATAAGGTGCCAACATACAATTTGGACAGAACCTACACATAGAGGATGCGACGCAGACAAGTCCCCAAACTGCCCACAGTACATGTGACATGCAGATGGGGCATAGGCCTGGTGGAATGTTAATCTTAATGACAGGAACAATGAACAGGAACCAAGATTACAATGTTCCAACAATAGGAAGTCAGTAAGGTCACATTACAAATGCCACAACACAGACACACTTATTATTCAATATCTCATTGCAGAGGATGATGGCTCTCCTGGGGATATGTCTCTCCTGGACTTCCCTGATTACATGGATGACGAGCTGACAAACATTAGCCAGCAGACCCTCCAAGATGTCCTTGGAACCCTCCAGACCCCACCTTCAGTCACAAGGAGGAGTACAGAAGAAGTAGCCATCACAGAGGACCCACCCACCACCCCAATAGTACGACATGCCAGCTCCAACCCAGCTGAGGACTCTGAGGACCCTGGTACCACCTTTGAGAGGACAGTAGTGGGAGTACAGCGGAAGCTGGCCAAGGAGGAGCAGGTGGGGATGCAAAATAGGGCAGCCAGCCTTGAGGGGATGCGCATGTGCATGATGTCATCTGCAGAACAGGCAGCAGCCATGCAAGTGCTACCATCCATCCTGCAAGGACTACAACAATGTGTAAGGGAATTCACCACAGCAGTAAGGGAGTTGCCACAACACCTGGCATCCCAAACCTTTCACTGCGTGCACGGATGCAATCATGACCCCCTCAGGGCCGACCTGGCTGCCTACCACAGTGATGTAGCTGCTATACCCAAGAACCAGCAGCTCCTCCTTGCTGCAGTAATGCCCTTAATAGCCCCACAGTTGGCAGCTACCAGGAATTGTGACTCCATGTCTTCAAACACTGAAGTGTGTGTTGCCCCTTCAAACCCACCACCACCAAGGGTAGAGGAGACAACACACACATCAGAAGGTGAACACATGGAACAGATCACCTTCACCCGTAGGAGTGCCCGGTAGCACCAGTCCATGCCACATGGGCACTAATTTCCTAGGTCCTGTGCTTGTTAACATGCCAGTCTTGCTACAGTTGGTCACATGCACTGTTCTCCAGCACACTGTTTACCTTGACACTATGCTCTGTGATTGTCTCTCACTACCTCATTGGCAATTCATGTTCCTCTGCACTGTATGACACTTCACCGCAGCATGTCCAATGACATGTCCCATTGCACTGTGTTGCATCACAATGGAAGGCGTCACACTAATGGACTCACAATCCTGGACTATGTAATTATTGCACTACAGCACTTTAAAATAAATAACACTTACACAACCGCTTTGTCTCTGTGCAATGTGACACATCAGCTGTGTAGGAGATTAGTGCTGTATGTCACTTGTCAATGGCCAAAGAATGTCAATACAACTGCGTTAAAAGATTGTGGGCTGATAACTATACACTGGGGTCTGTATTGTATCATCATCTGCTCTTCCTGAGGCTTATTTCTGAAGTAAAATGGAAACAAACAATATAATGCTGTGTAGGACAGAAAAAACCCACTTCAAGGTATGAATAAGCTGAAACTCAATGTGGCCAACATTCCCTTCAAGACAATCCTTATGTAATGATATCTGACTAGAAACGTTCATCACACACACACACCATACAGCAGGAATGGATGTGTACACGAGTGTGGACAAATATGTAACCTGGGAGTACAATGTAAGAAATGATAGGTGTGATTTATGTATACAATACTACATAAGATTATAACATCACTCAGCTTATCAGGGTTCACATGAATATCAGGCTGCAGGCAGACGTACCACAGTGCCTAAGGTTCCAAATCAGGACTCAAACGATGACAGATTTAAAAACACATCCAAACTTTACAACACATTGGGAACCATAGTAACCTTGGGTGGTGGGTACAATGGATGGCAGATGCATAGAGAAGTAGCTTTGGTGTAGCTGCCAATGTGACAGCACATTAGGAATTGGGAATAACCATGTCAATAATGGGATTCTGAAGCAGGATGGAGCACAAATGCAAATACTAAATTGACACTGTTCACCCATGCCAAGGCCCTAATCCCCAAGCATATGACACATACTGTAAAGGAGTACCTAAAACTTTATTTCACAGTAATAAAGGATACTAAAGCTAGGGGAAACACCTTAACTAACCTAACCTATCCTAACTACACATTACCCACAACTGGCCCTAACTACCCTAACCTAAACTTACCTATCACATTTAACTAAACACTCTAAACATCAACACCCCAACACCCCTTATATGACAGGACACATGTAGGAGAATATACACTAACCTAAACACATACTAACTTATCCTAAACAAATATATATATATATATTTTTATTACACATAAACCCCAACATCATCCCCCACCCACAAAAATAACACATGTAATAATGTAACCCCCTCCACTGCCAACCCACTTATACTAGCTAAACTAACAGCCTACTCTAACCTAACACTAAGCCCCCTAAACCCACTAAAGATAAGAACCAGGAAAGAGGAGGGAGGGGAGGGAACCATGGGTGAGGATCCAAAAGTCACAAATTGGCCCTCCGCAGGATCTTCTTAATACCCCGCAGTCTCCTGCTATTGTGGGACACCTCCTGCTGCAGCCTGTCCATCCTGTGCAACATCCATTGCATGTCACGTCTCATGTTCTGAAATTTAACATTGTCAATCACAGCAGCTGGGGTTGTCTGTGTTCCACTTGTTGATGCCACTGCTGGTGCTGTGCTTGGAGGGGGAGGTGCAGGAGCTGCTGCCTGTGGGTCTGGAGCAGATGAGGTTGAGGGACCTGCAACAGTGGATGTCATCCTTTGGGTGACTGTGGTCTGAACTGTTGTGGCTGGTGGTGGCTGTTGTGGGCAAGGCTGGCCCCCATTGGGCAAATGCCCTCCAGACCCCTGTGGCTCCCTCATGGTGATACAACTCATGGTGATCCATATTGAGGAACCCAGACTCCACATCTAGTATGTGGCGATAAGCATTGCCCCCCTCTGGAATTCCCTGATCTCATGAGCATTCATGTTGGCAGCTGTAAAAATAGAGAAAGCCAAACATTAGTGACATCATTATGTGATACATCTACAGATGATATTGTAACACTTCCTCAAAAATAGCTGATACAGTCCAAATCACGGTACCGATCATAGAATGTCCCTGAGGAATGACAGGCCAAGGCAGCCTACACATCTAATATCTAACAGCACAGCAATGAACAAAAAGGTGTGTACCTCCTTAAATGATCTGTGCAACATTGTACTGCTATTAGTCACATAACAAATGCTGCAAGTACTCCACATGTGTCAGGCCAACTAATGACTATCTTCCGGATCACAATCAAGGCCCACAAGACCTGTGATTTGTAAATGGAATTGCCTGGACGGTATGCAGTTGCTAATCATGAGGGGGCATCCTGGGTTGGAACAAATAAATGTTTGAATTACATGTTTGTCTTCTACACTGGGATCCTCACACCTAGGTACACATATTTCCTAACCCTAACCCTTTGCCTCAGGGGGGCTGGACATGCAACACATACTTTCAAACATCAAGGACAGCCCAGAAGCTTTGGACAGCTGTCCATGGGTTTAGTCAGTCCACCACAGGTAAGGAAGGTTGCCAACTAGAATTGACTCAAACATTGGACAATCACATCCACATTTATGTTTCTAATTGCGGACAATTGTCAACATCATTAGATCACACTGATACCTTCCCAAACACAAGCACGTAGATGTGAGCACCCATCTGGGCTTGAGCTGCATGCACACCTATGACATTTCACTCGAGTGCCACATAAACGGAGGACAACATGTGGAGCTAGATGCTGCTAGGAAGTCAAACATACAGTCCTACATGTTCATTAGTTAACAGGGATGCTCAAGTCTGTGGGTAATACTACGGCATCACTGGTCTGTGTGAATCAGGGTATGACTTGCTGACTAAATCATGAAACTGGCCACCTCCAAATGAATCATTGGCATACATGTAGCAAAAAATCACCCTGTTCACCTGCCCATGCCTATAGCGCAGCACTTGACTCCCAATATATGACTCTCTGCCACAGAATGTCCAACTCAAACATGGAACAAAATGTCAACCTCGAGTCAAGTCACATATCATATCATGTGCCAGCACATCATACCTTGCAATGAGTCCAACACACAGGAGTCAATCACACAACAGCTGCAAACACAACACAGGACAAACATATCAACACTGACTGGATACGTCTGGGTCCGCAAATCGAGGCACTTCAATTGTGTAGGGGGCTGGTCCACCTGTAAAACATGGAAGGGTGAAATGTGCTCAATGTCCGCTCCTTGTACAAAACATGGATAAACAAATTACTGTGTCGGATGTTTTATATGATAGAGCAGCACATCAGGCATGTAGACACCCCAACAGAAATACTACTTCAAGCATGCATTGACACTGTCACTCCAGTGAGTTATAGACACACATATGCACATATGCACTGGCCCTAACAATCATGTGGTGCCAAACATGAATACTCAATTTAGTGCAGAATTATTTCTAGAGGGTACTCCATTTCATCATTTGTTATTATGAGAGACATGCAAAGCCACATTCCTGGTGCACTGCAACACCAGTGACACAGGTATTGTGGCTTGTGCATCAAGGGACAATGAGTTACTGTGTGATGCTCGTGTGGGTTGAGTTTAGTTCTGGAATTATTGTGCTTTCAATGGTCCATTATATGTGTGCCTGTGTTGTATGTAGGTTACATATGCCACATTGGCAGTATACCCAGAGCCGTATATGCTACCTATGACTCCATGATGGCAGGGATCCTGTGTGTTACTTGATGACAATGTTGCGCTAAACATGGGTTGGCCATTTATCTAAATCAAAACAGCAAACAAATATATGCTGACAGTGTCTAAGTTGATCATCCATGCCAGAATGCATGGGCATAGGTGTAGTCATTGGACCTGAAATGTATTACTCTGGGCCCTGTGTACCTATATCAGGTATTGTAGATCAAAGTTTGCCACATTCATTAGCTTACATTTGCCAAGTTGGGTGATCTGTGGTTATACAACCAAACTGACACTGTCCGCTAATTGAAACATGGTTTAGCAAAAGTCCTACTTCATCAATTTTGATGACATAGATCTCTATTTGTAAGCACCTTGGAAATGGCGGCACTCACCGGAATGCTGGCCTGCTGATCTTAACACACAACCATGCCTGTGATAGCCTTCATACTGAGAAGTTAACAATTGTACATATGCTGCACTAGATCAGCAGGGGTGTACCAAACGTAAACTAGCAAACCATTTTGTGACTTTAAATGTATGATGGAAGCAGTCAGTGGTCCCTTGCACAACATCATGCAAATAAATTTGTTCTGACCATGTATTCACAAAGTTCAGGGATCCCATGATGACCCATTACTTTTAGAAAATTGTTTGGCTATAAAGTGACACAGATGGCAAATGCACCAGCTCTGTACCAGCAATTGTGCCCAAAGCAAAAATGTTGTTGGACCATGCTACTCAAAGATAGGAATTCTACGCCTACTCCGAAAAGCCACAAGAGGAACATGTGTACTGCTACTGCAATCTGGTAGAATCCGGGCACAATTACGTTTGGCCATGTGAAATATTATCTGTCCAGACGTAAACACACAGAAACAATGAACTTAGGGCCAGATGTTATATTTTTTTTTATGTGTAGCATTTGCTTCATTTGTTTACGCTACAGCTATGGAAAGTAGCACCAAAAAAATTGATATTATCAATTGTGCATTACATTGGAATCCATTTTTAATTTAAATGCTACCCAAACCAAGTCAAAATATCAGCCTAAGACATTAACAGAGGTTAGGAAGATATTTGTACATAGGGCCATGAATACTGTGCAGACATGTATTAAAAAATGTGGAAACAACTTTGGTTACTTGCATTAGCATGTGAAATACATCTCATCCAGGTACACTCACAGGCCCTGAATAATACTTTTGTTTGTGCCACATTACCATCATCTATTGAGGTCAAAGCAGCACATATTAACAAGATAAAGTTGTCTTATGGTTGTTTGTGCAGCTTTTGCGTCAACAAATGACAGTAATGCGTAGCAAAAATGGCATTCATCAGGGCCACAGTTTGTTCAACTTGCATTCCACATGTCCACAAACATTGCATGCAGCATGTCACAAAATCTGCTACTGTCACTACAGAGAATTTAACTGTACACATTAGTCTAATTTGTACTCACCAACAGGGCCACCAATCACCACACCCAGGTGGTCCAGCAGGTCTTTCTCTCTGGCCACCGGTCAGCCCAGCGATGTTTCAGTTGGTGGTCGTTGCGCTGGCTGTTGAACAGTCTTTTTAGGTGGAACAGCACCTTTGACCACCTATGCCTCCTAGCCTCGGTGTGATACCCTTGTATCACCCTGCCACCAGCCTCCAACATCAGGAGGAGGAAGTGGCACACCAGCCAAATAAAAGCCCCCAGCTACTCCTCACCCATTCTTCCCAGATGTGGCTGTCCCAACATCTCAGAAATATTAGGGATAGGAAAGGGTAAAGAGGAAAATACAGGGAAAGGAAGTATAGATAAGAAACTTAAAGAACCCACAAACAGCCCAACAATACCCCAACTAACAATACCCACTAACACACTCCCAACAGTACAAAGACAAATCTAATCACAAAAAATGACAAAAACACACTTACACTTATTTACACAGACACTTACAAAAACAACAGATGACAATGGAAATGGCACACAGGAGACAAAAGCACAATATGGACAGACAGAACTCTATACACAGCCAAACAGTCTAAAAGAATCACAGACTGCAGAGTGAAAGTGAAAGTATACCCACTGTACCATTTCTGTAAACAGGATATCCTATTACATCACTTCCCATCTCAAATGTGGGGCGCTTTTATTATGATGTGTGAAAATTTATGACGATTGCGGGCTTTGCGTCAATATTTTCTGACGCATATGCTTAATAATTCCCCTGCATTCAAGGATCAATATTTTTTAATGGATAACCGATTTCATGGCGTGCGGTGTTGGGATTAACGCTGGGGACCAATCGATGTATAATGGGTGTTTGCTGCATTTTTTAACGCATATGCATCATATTTTGACGCATATGCGTCTTTTTTTTACACTTTTGCGTCAAAATATCTGTCTATAACTGTGTTTGTGTCATTTTTCTTTTTTTAACATACATGAAGGCTATAACTATACAAAGATAGGATGTTATGACCTGCTGTGTGTGTTCTAGTGTTTGGGCACATGTGGCAGACCACACTACTGCAGACCATAATACTCATGTTGTTGTGCCGGATTAGCTCTCTGAACTGATTCTGCAGCAACACAAACATTTGGAATAAAATTGGTATTTCCGAGTTTGAGCAGGTGTTGCATCAATAATTTTTAGGGACAGACACAACTCCTCATGGAGGCTAGAGCTAGCTGCCCTTGAGAGGCAGGGGATGCTGGACCTACTATGCTGGGGTCAACCTACAGCTTCTCTCCTACAGGTAACAAGAATACCTATCCTGTGTTAGCAGGTAGCCCTGTCTCACATTAAATGGCTTGGTAAACCCACAGCACAGTCCCCTTCATGGACTGCACATCGTTAAAACAGGTTACCTGATTTGCAGGTTTCCGTGTGATGGATCTGATTGAGATTTCTAAATTGGGGACTTATGGAAACATGTCTTATTGTGGTTTTCAACCACTTAGTGGCAGAATACTACTTGTACAGATCCCATTTTTTAAACGTCTTTGCCACACCCTGAAAACATATAAGGAAGCTTCACAGGAAGTGCCAGATTTTAACCCTCTTGAAGCCCAGTTAATGTTGGGTCCACTGGGACAAAAGGTATTTCATGACTCTATAGCTCTCTCCTTCCTAACAGCCCTGACCTGCTGTAGAAATGACGGTCCGATTGGGAGGAATATATGTGCAAAGTTGATTACAATGACTTTGGAGAGGCCAAGATAGCTGCTTGCGTTCTTATTTACTCTAACCATATATTAATACAATGTAATTATTTTTACTAAATATATTAGAGCTGTAAGAGGCTTTTGAAAATTGAGAGATCTCCAAATGTGGAATGCAAGCACTGTGTACTTGGGTGGATCCCTCTATCATATTATTTGGACTTGCCTGGTTATCTCTCCCTACTGGCAGAAAATGTTCAACACAATTACCCATCTACTACATTTATCTGCTGCTCTGGATCCCAAGCTGGCACTATTAGGCGTAATGGAGGGCTGGGTAAGTTCCTGATACCAGAAAATGTTTACTGGCTTTGCATACCTGGGGGCCAAGAGGGACACTACTAGATTCTCCAAGTCACCCGATCCTCCTCCACTGTCCATGTGAATCCAGGGAATGAAGTTTTGCTGCAGAGCGGATAATTACATTTTTAATAAAGGGCGTGTGCTAATAAACATCAGAAAATGTGGATCCTATGGTATTCCAGTTCTATGTCTATTGGTATTTGAGGTAATTGTGCCTTATTGCTGTAAAATTTGTTACTCATGAGGTGATTGTGCTGGTGTGTTGTTGGGTGATACTGAGCCCCTTGTTGTAATCTTTGCCCTTTTATTGCAGTGTTGTCTTGATTTGAGTATTCCAAAACCACTTTCTAATATATTAAAAATAATTTTAAATAAAATTGCATTGCAGCACACATGGTACTCTTGCAGTACTCAGATCACCTCAATATAATTTGTGAGTGGAGTGTAAAAACTACTGAAAAATTCCTGCTACATTACAGTTGGACTGAAAAAAAACAAAGAAAATAAAGATAGCAGGAAATCAAAGGATAGTTGAAAATGTGTGCCTTGTGGGCATCAATGGTGTGGGTTGGCCACTTGCAGGGGGTTGGTTACAGGGCCTGGTGATAGGCCAGGTCCTACACTTAATGCTATGATGGGCAGGGCTAAATGCCATGCACAGAAGGGGTTGGTCACTAATAGGGTGTTGGGAACTGTGGTGGCTGGCCCCAAGGCCTGGCCACAGGACAGGACCAACATTGAACCCTTGCCACTGATGGCCAAAGGCCGTACATTGCAAGGGGTTGGGATAATTAGATATGGTAATCAAATCTTACTTCACGTTAAAAGGACCTTAGAAAGTGACTGTAAAAAATAAAGCTTAAAGTGATGTTACAGTCAGGTATGATAATAGATCATTTAGAAATTAATTGAAAACATAAGGTTAAAGTCACTTTATAGTGAGGTGAAAATATCAGTTAAAAAAGAACATTTGGGGGCATATTTTTGCACCGAAGTAGTGTCATTTTTTTTACTCTAATTCGGTGCAAAACTAACTCCATATTTATACTTTGGTGCTAGACCCCTCTAGCGCCAAATTTATGGAGTTAAAGTCATTTTTTGAAAGTGGAGACCTACCTTGCCTTTATGAGATGTAAGGTAGGCGTTCCCGTGCAAAAAATGACTCTATGGCCTTAACGCCATATTTGGGGGCACATTTATACTCTGCAGCATATTTATACTCTGTTTGAACCGAATTAGCGTCATTTTTTTAACTCTAATTCGGTGCAAATCTAACTCCATATTTATACTTTGGTGCTAGACCCGTCTAGCACCAAGGCCCTGATTTATACTTTTTTTGCACCACATTAATGACATTTTTTTATGCAAAAGTGGCGCAAACGTACAAAATATTGGCCCTTATTTATACTTTTTGCTGCAAAACTGCACAAACTCAGTTTTGCACCAAAAAGTTTAGCACTGGCTTGCACCATTTCTGTGCACCAGCCGGGCACCATATTTATGGAATGGAGCAAGCCGGTGCAAAGGGTTGGCTAGAGTAAAAAAAAAATGACTTTAGTAGGGTGGGGCTGGCAGTATAGAAAAAGAGGGTTTAGCACCAAAAAATGACTTTAGGCAGGTTAGAGTAAAAAAAAAATGACTCTAACCAGATTAGCGTCATTTTATGGTGCTAAACCTACCATGCCCCCAATGGCCAGCACAGAGGACAGGGGTCCCCTGGGCATGGCCATTAGACCACGTGCCATGTATAGGGGCCCATTTCAGGGCCCCCTATGGCACTTTCAAAAATAAAATGCAATCTTACCTGTACTTACCTGGGATGGGGTCCCCCATCCTCCGCAGTCCCTCTTTTGTTGGTGAGGGTGCCCCTGGGGTCTGGGGAGGGCACCTGTGGGCTTATTTCATGGTGTTCCACCATGGAAATAGGCCCACAGGTCCCCTAACGCCTGCCCTGACCCAGGCTTTAAAAAATGGGGCAAAGCAAGCTTTGCACCATTTTTTGACCCCCCTCCCTCCCTTGCACCATTTTTGCATGGGAGTATAAATATGGCGTTAAGGCCATAGAGTCATTTTTTGCATGGAAACGCCTACCTTGCATCTCATTAAGGTAAGGTAGGTTTCAACTTCCAAAAAATGACTTTAACTCCATAAATTTGGTGCTAGACGGGTCTAGCACCAAAGTATAAATATGGAGTTCGTTTTCCACTGAATTAGAGTAAAAAAATAAGGACACTAATTCAGTGCAAACAGAGTATAAATATGCCCCTTAGCGTCAAAAAATGATGCTGATCTGGTTAGAGTCATTTATTTTGACTCAAACCTGCCTAACATCATTTTGTTTTAAGCTAAACTACCCTTTGCACCGGCTTGCACCATTCCATAAATATGGTGCCCAGCTGGTGCTAAAAAATGGTGCAAGCTGGTGCAAAACTTTTTGGTGCAAAACTGCAGTTTTGCACCAAAAAGTATAAATAAGGCCATTTGAATTAAAAAAAAATAAAAATCACCAGTTATAATTAACTGAAGTAACTATAACTTGCACACATGGCATTCACTGCTTCTAACCACACATATTATGTCACTTATTACATGTTCTACTATCATTGATATCATCACTTATGATATCTGAAATGACTTAATGAATGACATCGGTGGTGACATCATCCAGTGAGCATGAGACATTGCTATTCACTTCTGACACTGATGGGTATTCAGTTAGCTACATCTAGAGCAATTTTTTAGTAGCCTCTGTACTGCTATTAAGTGTAACATATTACACAAGATCTGACCTTCTAAGGGGGATTGCGTGTGTAGAGGGTGTGGGCTTTCCATGAAGAGTTCTCCACAGGAAACAGTTGTGTGTTTTAAAGCCTTCCCCACTAAACAGGTTTTCAGAATCTGTGGGTAGTGGGCTCGCTGTGAAAAGTTGTGCACAGGGTGAAGGCTGTGTTTAGTAGGGTCTTGGTCACACAATGGGGCTTGGTTGTCTGGTGAGAGTGACGTGAGTTCTCCATGAAGAGGCTTGCACAGGACAAAGGCTCTGCACAGTAGGGCTTTGCCACCTAATGTTCTTTGGTGTATGAAGGGAGTGGGCTCTGCGTGAAGAGCTCTGCTCAGGGCGAAGTCTATACATAGTAAGAGTTTAAAAACTCACAATACTTTGGTGTATGGGGGTAGTAAACTCTCCATGACAATTTGTGCACATTGCGGAGGATGTGCATAGTAGATACTTGGCCACCTAATGGGACTTGTGTGTCCTAAGGCAGTGAATTACAGTCTAATGACTTTATATAAGCACAAATGCTTATGTAATTTTTGCAGTACATGATTCTGCCATTTAGCACTCATTTACATATTTCAATTGCTTTACTGGTTTGCGTAGTAAATTGAACAGCAGTATGGTTGACAATGTCATCAGTGATTTCATAAATAATGTAATTTGTGGGGTCATAAGCAGTGCATGGAGGGGGTGCACGTTTTAATTAAGCTAGTAAACTATACCTGGCAAACTGCAGTAGATTTTCAATTTAAAATTGTATTGACATTTTTACCTAACAAACTGTAACCTTACTTTAACTTTAACCTTTGTTTTTATCAGCGGATCTCTAAGGTTTTTTTTTTTTTTTTAATAAAGTACTATATTATTACCAGACCTAACTATAATGCCACTTTACCCCTTGTTTTGTTTCAGTAAATTTCTTGTATTTTATTGATTTTTAACAGAAATTAACAAATTATTACCACTCCTAACTATGATGTCACTTTAACCCTTGGCCCTTTCAGTGACTTTCTAGGGTTTTTCTTATCATAAAGTAACACATTATTACCAGCCCAAGCCATACCATCATTTTAGCCTTTGATTTGTTTAATGAATTTTAGGGGTTTTAAACTTAAAGTAAAATATTATTAACATACGTAACTGTACATAGCAGATCCTTCGCTATGTCAGGAGGCTTGAGTGTGTGGAAGAAGTGAGCTCTCCGAGGAGAGCTGAGCAGAAATTACAGCCCATTTGGGGTTGGGTTTCTGGAGGAAGTGGGCTTTTCAAGAAGAGCAGCACAGAGAGCACAGGCTGTGCGTAATCTGGGTTTGCTTACCTAAGAGTGCTTGGGTGCCTGGGGGGAGTAAGGGCCACATACTTTCTGGACACTGAGCGCAGGCTGGGCATAGTAGGGGTTTGCTCACCTAATGGGGTTTAGATCTCTTGTTGGAGCGGGCTTCATGCACAGTCTGAGCACTGAGCTCAGACTGTGTGTAATATGGGCTTGCCCAACTAATGGACCTTAGGTCTTTGGAGGAAGTCTGCTCTATGAAGAGTCTGTACACTCAGTGCTGACTGTGTGCAGTAGTAGTTGCCCACCTAATAGCCTGTACATGTCTGGAGGGAGTAGGCTCTACACACAGTATATGTGCACTAAACGCGGAATTTACAGAGAAGGGGCGTTTTCACGTTATGGGGATTAGGTCTCTAGAGGGAGTAGAATGTACCCATAGTCTCTACACTCAGCATTGAGCACAGACTGTGTGTAATAGGGGCTTGTCTATGTAATGGGTTTTCATAGTGTATTGGGAGTGCACATCTCCGACTGCTGTACTATTTTTGGGTCTCTCCTGGTCACACAGGCTCCTGAGGCAGTTCTGCGAGAACTTGAAAACATATTTTTTTTAAATGTTGCAAGGGTCAAGATATCTGTACCTTGCCCCTTAAAGAACTTTTTTACTTTATTTTGCAGGATTCGGGGACTAAGGTCTTGATGCCTGTAATTGGGGCCACAATATTTTTCTTCATGTTGCTGCTGCCAATCAAGGCCTTCTGTCTTGCCACACTCCTGCAGGATCTGTCAATCAGATTTATTTTTTTGTCATTTTTCTCATTGGAGTGAGTGTTAAATTTTTTTTAAATAAGTGCCAAATCCCTGTCAGAAGACCACTGCAGCTTGCACCACCCATTGCCCCTGCCAGCACTGCCAATGGCATTACCAATACAACATCTAACCTCAGACATTTACAAGTGTCAATTCATATTATTTCATGCCACATAAAGCTATAAGACTTCCTTGGGTAGCAGGTATTAGTCACTGGATGTATATTCATACATGTTAAAGTGATCTGATAGTTAGGTGCCAAGATCTTAACTTAGTTCTTATTAAACAAAACATAGAACCTCACTCAAAAAAGACTAAAGTGATATTAGATGTAAAGCACTAATCTGTTCATTCCATGGAGACAAAGAGGGTCATTCTGACCCTGGCGGCCGGTGGCCGCCAGGGCCACCAACCACGGGAGCACCGCCGACAGGCTGGCGGTGCTCCAATGAGCATTCTGACCGCGGCGGTTCAGCCGCGGTCAGAAGCGGAAAGTCAGCGGTCTCCCGCTGACTTTCCGCTGCTCATTGGAATCCTCCATGGCTGCGGAGCGCGCTCCGCAGCCATGAGGATTCTGACCCCCCCTACCGCCATCCAGTTCATGGCGGGAAAGCCGCCATGAACAGGATGGCGGTAGGGGGGGTCGCGGGGCCCCTGGGGGCCCCTGCCATGCCCATGCCAATGGCATGGGCACGGCAGGGGCCCCCGTAAGAGGGCCCCAAAATGTATTTCACTGTCTGCCTTGCAGACAGTGAAATACGCGACGGGTGCAGTAGCACCCGTCGCACCTTCCCACTCCGCCGGCTCGATTACGAGCCGGCATCCTCGTGGGAAGGTCGTTTTCCCCTGGGCTGGCGGGCGGTTTAACTGGAACCGCCCGCCAGCCCAGGGGAAAACTCGTAATACCCGCCGCGGTCTTTTGACCGCGGCGCGGTAATTTGGAGGGCGGGATCCTGGCGGGCGGCCTCCGCCGCCCGCCAGGGTCATAATGAGGCCCATAATGTTGACCAAGCTGCTTGTTCCAAATTCCACCTAAACATTGTATGCCTCCCACTTAAATACACATGATCGGCACCGCAATGTCCCGGGGGAAAGGGGATGGATGAGAGAAGGAGAGAGACACTGGAGTTGCAGGGCCGGATCTGGACGCCTAGTGATGGTACTTGAAGACCTGGGCTTTCCATTGATAAATTACACAGCAGTCAAATAACTAATATCTCATAATCCATGTATACTCTACTGTTTAACTATGATGTGCAAGCTAGATGTACCTATTGGGGTCCCTTTTCCCACTTTTGATGGCTCTCCCTCTCTAGGAATTTTCAGAAAAGATGTGGATTACCTGTAATTAAATAAGAGATTTTAAACTCCTATACTGTCTATAGTTACTTCCACTGTGATCCCAGATTAGTCCCTTGTCACCTCAATTAAGCCTACCTAGATGTTCCTTGACATTCAGTGGATATGTTGCATATTTCACCTTGATGAGATTTCCCAAGATGCTGACTTGTAGACATTTACATAGGCAACAATAATAAGAACACTCTCTCAGGAAATTAGATTCTCCAGATATTCATGGGTTAATCACTGTACTGTGCTAGTATTGCGAGGGACGCAATTCAGTATTTAAATCACACTGAAAACCATAAGTTAATATCACAGATTACTGTTCACGTGGTACTACTATTAAAACATAGGGTTATTCAATAGCGTTCAACATCATGAACATCAGTTTATCACTGTTACATCACAGCATAATTTTGAGCATGACAAAGATAAGCTTCAACTTCGTTTAAGCACCAAATATAGAATGTCCTGCATCATTAGCAACAATTTTAAATAATGCAAATGTCACTTTGAACTCAGCAATAATAACAGTATTCACAGTACACCGCATCGCTAACAACAATAGTAATGCCACATTAAACTCAGCAATAATAAACATATTCACAGTATATTATTTTCATAATAATTGCTCAATAGAAACTCCTTTCTGTGGTATAATGCAAGCAACTACAATAAGAATTATATCATGACAAGCAGTGAACATCCCAATAACTTTAAAACCCACAGATGTGCATCCCGGAACATTCCCTTATCAACTTTCATGTCAGCAAGTATCAAGTTTTAGCAATAAATGTTCCTAAATCGCACACAACGCGTTGCAGCCTTTTCAAGGGTGATTCCTTCAGTCTCTTCTTCTTCCAGAAGTGGCCTCAAAGTTGCCGGACAGAACAGAATGTGAAGATCAAACGCAAAGATTCCTTCTCTGCAACTGGTGACCTTTAGAGCAAGCAAGTGACTCAGGCCAGGTGTGGTTTAAATACCTGCTGCATCCAGCCACACCCAGTCTGAGCCATAGGGAGCCACACTCAGTCTGAGTCACAGGGATGATGGAGGCTTGTGCAACACATGTTCCCAAACAAGCATTTGTCTCTAACATGCACTAGTTCCAACAAGCAAAGGTCTCTGCAAACAAGCATTGGTCACTGGAAAGGCAAATTATCAACTCAGATGTTTTTTTACTGGGCATATCTGGGTTTGCAGCCCCAACATTAGGTGTTGGAGTGAGACACAAACTAACTTTAAAAAAAAAAACTGTTAAATACAACAGCTATAGTTAAGTCAACTTACTATAATTTGCACCCCATCATGCTTTGCTCATGACCAAACATCATACACAACTGTAACTTTATTCATATATACAGCTTATTGGGAAATTAGAAGCTGCTCTCTTGTAAATTGCTCTGACACCCTTTTGGGTCTTGTTTTTAAATTAATTAATTAATTAATTAATTAATGTCACAGCCATGAATTTTTTAGATGCCTCTGAGACCAAGATAGGAGTTTGGGGATTTTATGCATGAAAGAGGTCTTTACAAATTAAATGCTGTTTTAACCTAGTAGAAATTTAGAATGATGTTACAGCAGAGAAATAGTAAGATATCTATTTAGTATGTATCACCTCAACACATTATGCACTTGTGCCTTGTGAGTTCTAGGGACCATTTTACAGGTCATTTAGTGAATGTAAGAAGTAGGCTTTTAAACGTGTCCACAAAGTTTAATCTTACATGTGGCTGCTGCAGCTCTATTCTGTAGCAATTCAGGGTTAACCCTTGGAGCCATGATTGTAAAGTATGTCATGTAACAGGTGCAACGTAACACTACTACCACATGGAACATCTTACTGTTATGCAATGTTTGTAGCTTTTGCACAGTTCAATCTTGTCTTTACCTAACGGAAGATATGCCAATTGGGATTAGCTATTTAAATAGCCTGTTTTAGGAGTCAAGCCACATGGACTGGAAGGTGCTTAGTAGCCTCCCAGTGCACAGAGGTCAAATGGCTAGCAAATTCAAACACAAATGGGGAAACCAGACAAAAAATGCAGGTCCCTACAATAACTAATCCTACCTAAAAGATATTTACGTTCCTTCGGAGCAGTACTAAAAGTTAAGGTCTTTGTGGTGGTAACTTCAATAAAAGAAAATTCGACTTCTTGAAGGATTTTACTTCTTTATTAGTAAATAAAAACATAGGTGTAGAGCCCATCGACCACCCTGCTTCTAGGTCTGTGGTCACCCTCAAACTGTTCCTTTCCAAACGTGCAAACCAGCAGGACCGGGAAGGCAGAACACAGAACCTAGAACCATGTTTGGAAGATGCAGGCAAATACCAGGCTATACAAAGAATATGAACATAGAATAGGATGTGACATATGTCATCACAATACAATGTCTGAATGTCACATCTCCCCCTTTTAACAAATAAACAAAGCAAAATCCTAATAAGTAAAATACATATAATTAATAATAATTCGAATACATTGGTATCATAGCCTTGCAAATAGCTCTGTTTGTCAAATTGTCTACCCCAACTGTGGTATGATTTGAACAAGATGAAACAATGTAATTACAATGTGCTGAATTATTGTTGACACCACCTTTTAATGTAACAGTTTCCTCATATACCGTAGTATTCATTTGGTTTTCATCTAACACTTTATTCATTAAAAAAACAACAGATATCTAGAGGATTGTGATTCTTTCTTTAATTATACCCCTTGAGCATCATTAATCAAGATGAGATTCATTTTTGCCCATCAACGCCCATCCTCTAACTGCACAGATGAACGTGTAATTTTATATACTTTAAATGGTGCAATAAATTGAAATTCAACTTTAGATTTCCTCAGTCTCATGTCTTTACTCATAACTACAGACACTTCCAATGACTTTCTATTTTTAAATCGTAATACTTTTTCATCTTATCTTGAGCTACTGCTGCATTAGATTTTACCTTATTCAAATCTACTTGTTCCTGTATGTTGTGAGGGAGCAGAAATGTTAATTAAGAAACCATTAATGACTAATGTGTGTTTATTAATGAGAAAAATGCATAGAGAAATTTATTGTATAAAAATAATGTGTGCGATCGAAAATGTGCCCTCAGGGAGTGATCACCATATGTACTGACATACCTACAAGATTCAAAATAATGAAAATGAAGAAGAAAAATGTACTAATATGTCATAACGTATAACCTATGTTTTATATTGATTCATATTCTTAAATTAGCCGGACTAAAGGCCTAGTTTCACTGGGCCTAGCTTGCTCTGAACATGGAGAATTCAAATGCTTTGCAAAGGACTGGTAACTGGAAAAAGAGACCTTGAACCGCTCAGACTTCAGACGGCTTAGTTGGAACATTCTGAAATGTACCAACAGACAGGAGATGATGAAGACAATTTGATACAATTATGTGTAGTGTAGGCTAAATGTACTTTCCCAGGACTTGAACAATAGAGGCACTGACTGACGAGACAGATGCAACAATTGCGTTACCTGAAGAGCCGGATGATATTCTCATCGCAAGAAGGACCAATCAGTTTTATGGGACACAAGACATATGCAAAATCAAAGATTTGGTAAACAAAAACTATAGGTTAGAGTCATAACTTCCGATAGACTGACCAATTAGTAATTAGTGGGATGGACTGAAAGACCTTAATAAAAATTCATGACAAGGGGTGAGAAATCAGAACTGCGAGGAGAAAGTTGATGACGTCAGGAGATGCTGTCTGAGGTGCTGACATTGGGCTTATACTCTGTGAACCTGATCTGTAGCTGACTATTGAAGACTAACTTGTTGCTGATCCATCCTGAATAGGTAGCTATGAAAATGTGACTGACGATTTTGTGCCTTTTCTTCTAGGTACCAACTGCGCTGTTTTGTAGATTTTCTCTCTTTTAGGTAGATTTTCCAAATTCATGTTTTCACTAAATTGTTTTCGCATGAAGACCCACATGCCTATGCTAATCTTGGTTAGGTAGGCTGACAGGGGTGACGTTGACAGTGACAAATGACTGACGTATTAATTTGCTGAATTGCATCATTAATGCTGATATTCATTGACTTATGATTTGCATTGTTGCTCATGTTTTCCTTGGAGAAAATGCTTTTCTTTTAATGAATTAATAAAGATTTATTAATAAAAGATATAATTAACAATTGATTAGGATTGCAATTAATAGGGTTTAAAAGTTGTTAACCTTTTCCATCAGTGATGGTTATTTCTGATTAGTGTGGTTTTCTTTGTGGTTTCTTAAGGTGTTTTATCTTGTTCTATTGATGTTGATTATTGGCTCAGTAATCACTGCATGACTAGGATACTCCATGCGATTCAAAAGGTTCATCGACCTATACCCGTCCCCCTGTAAGTTTACTTACTAAGGACCAGGTGCGCTATCATTGTTTTCACATTTGTTCATTAACCATGTAGGACATAGCCCATGATCAGCTTGCCTGCCTCTCAATACAAAAATGGTGAAACACCTGTCACTATGAGGGGTGTTATGTTAAGTCCATATTTTCTCGTGTACAAACTTTGGCCCTGATTTCTTCTTTTTGACACAAACCTGCGTTAGCGCAAGTTTGCGTCAAAAAGTATAGCGCCGGCTAGCACCATTCCAGAGCACCAGCCGGGTACTGTTTTTAAGGAATGGTGCAAGCCGGCGCTAAGGCCCGGTTAGCATCAAAATACATTATGCTAACCTGGTGGGGGAGACGTAGAGAAAACTGGAGGTTGTGCGTGAAAGAATGGCACTAGTCAGGTTAGAGTCAAAATCATGACTTTAACCTGACTAGCGCCATTGTTAGACGCACAACCCCCATGGACATGACTCCTGTCTAAGTAAAGACAGGAGTCATGCCCCCAAGCCCAATGGCCATGAACAGGGGACCTAAGTCCCCTGAGCATGGCCATTGGGCACAGTGCCATACAGGGGGCCCAAGTTAGGGCCCCCGAGAGGGAAAAAAAATTAAAATACTTACCGGAACTTACCAGAACGTACCTGGGATAGGTCCCCCTTCCTGTGGTGTTCCCCTGGTGTGGGTGGGTGTGTCCCTGCGGCCAGAAAAGGGCACCTGTGGGCTCTTTCCATAGTCTCTGACCATGGAAACATGCCTACAGGTCCCCTAACACCTGCCCTGACCCAGGCGTTAAATAATGGTGCAAAGCAAGCTTTGACCCCTCCTTCCTGTGTGTGATTTTAGCATGTGGATAAATATGGCGCTAAGGCCATAGAGTAATTTTTTGCACAGGAACGCCTACCTTTCATCTCATGGACGCAAGGTAGGTCTCCACGTCCAAAAAATTACTTTAACTCCAGGACAGGTCTAGCGCCAAAGTAGAAATATGGAGTAAGTTTTGCACAGAATTTGCGTTAAAAAAATGACGCACATTTGGCAAAAAACAAGTATAAATATGCCCCTATGTTTCTTAAAAATGATTCCATTTGGTGAGAACCTAACTGCACACCATTGTCAGTTACAAGTTCATCTGGATAACCTTCCAATGTAAAAATATTTTCTAAATAAATGATCCCCTCTTGTGTGGTTACTTCAGGTACAAATTTTTAATGTATCCCTTTTGAGAAATAGTCAGTAAAAAATATTAAATTTTTTAGCATGTCTGGTAAAGCCAAGATAGGCCCAGCAAAGTTCAATGCCAATTTAGACCATGGAGCATAAGGCATAGGTGTAGGAGTAAGTGGTGTATCCTTCAATCTCCAATGTTTGTTTCATAAAATACATTCCTGACATGCATTGACAAAATTGTCCACTCACTTATCCATAAAGGGCCACCAAAATGTATTTCTTTATGATTTTTAGTAGCAGTAGAACCTAAATGCTCTTTATGAGGTAGTCTTATTATGTCAAGTCTTACATTTTTTGGTATGACAATATTCCCTGCATGTAATAAGACATCAGTTTCTACAGTTAATTGACGAAAACAATATGTCACCTTTAAAACATTTGACACGTGGCCATCCTTGCTGTACAAATTTTGTAACCTTTTGGAAGGTGTCATCTTCTTCACAAGCTTTATTCCATTCCTGCTCAGAAATATTGCCTTGACAACTATTCAAAACATCCACATTAGCCACTACACACTCATTATTTACTAATATTTGTCCATCTGAAATGGAAACATTGATACACAATCAGCTCTAGCATAGCATTATTATGTCCAGGCATTTATTTTATTTCAAAATAATATTCCTGCAGTTTAGACAACAGTCCTATTAGCCTAGAAGGCGCTGATAAAGTACCTTTATCTCTTAGGAGAGAGATGTATTAAAGGTTTATTATCAGTGCATAGAACAAAATATGCTCCCAACGCACAGACAAGTGCCTTTCTTTCGATGGTACTATATTTTCTCTTGACTTTGGATAGTATTCTAGATGCAAAAGCAATAGTCACTTCATTGCCATCAATACATTGACATAAAACAGCACCAAGTCTTACTGCACTGGCATCCACAGTAACCAGACATTGATGATGTAGGAAGATGGCTCTGTATATACTATCTCAAAGTGAGAGATAGTGTGCACAGAGTCCAAGGGTTCCCCTTAGAGGTTGATAGTGGCAAAATTAGATAATTCTAAAGATCTATTTTGTGGTAGTGTGGTCGAGCAGTAGGCGTATCAGAGGGTAGTGTTAAGCATTTGTTGTACACACACAGGCAATAAATTATGAATACATACCCAAAGACTTAACTCCAGACCAATAGTTTTTATATAGAAAAATATATTTTCTTAATTTATTTTAGAACCACAAGATTCAAGATTTGAAGTAAATACATAAAATGCAAGGTACTCCACACAGGTCAGTATGGAACTATGAATTAAAGCAGTAGTACACACAGTATAGGTTAAAAAGGCAATAAGCTATTTTAAAAGTGGACACTGCAAATATCAACAGTTCTTGCGGGAGGTAAGTAAGGTTAAGTTTCTGAGGTAAGTAAAGCACTTACAAGTTCAGTTTCCTAGGCATAGGCAGCCCACTTTTGGGGGTTCATGGCAAAGTCACCGCACCAGCAACACAGGGCCAGTCAGGTGCAGAGGTCAAAGGAGGGCCCAAAACACCTAGGCGCCTATGGAGAACAGGGGTGCTCCGGTTCCAGTCTGCCAACAGGTAAGTACCTGCATCTTCGGAGGGCAGACTGGGGGGGTTTTGTAGAGCACTGGGGGGACACAAACAGGCACACAAAACACACCCTCAGCAGCACAGGGGAGGCTGGTGCAGTGTGCTTAGCAGGCATTGGGTTTTCTGTAGAAATCAATAGAGGAACCTGGAGGTCACTCTAGCGATGCAGGCGGGGCTCAGGGGGGCTCCCGGGGCCAGCCACCAACTGGGCTAGGCAGAGGGTCACATGATGGTCACTCCTGCACTGGAGTTCGGTTCCTTTCGGTCCTGAGGGCTACGGGTGCAGTGCTTTGTCAAGGCGTTGGGTTCTTTGTTCAAGGCAGTCGCTGTCAGTGGGAGCCTCTGGATCCTCTCTGCAGGCGTCGCTGTGAGGGCGCAGGGGGGTTGTCTCAGGTTACTCACAAGGTTGCAGTCACCTGGGAGTCCTCTCTTCAGTGTTGGTTCCCTGGAGCTCGAGCCTGGGGCGTCGGGTGTGGAGGGTGAAGTCTCATGCTTCTAGTGGGAAGAGTGAGTCCTTTAAAAGTTGCTTCTTTGTTGCAAAAATGATGCCTTAGGTGAACAGTGCTGCTGTTCTTGGGAGTTTCCTGGTCCTTCAAAGGTCGCTGGTCCCTGTCGGATGCGTCGCTGTGCAGGTTCTTTGAGCCTGGAGACAGGCCAGTAGGGCTGGAGTTAAGTCTGTTGTCGTCTCCGTCATCTCTGCAGGGCTTTCAGGTCAGCAGTCCTTCTTCTTTGTGTAGGTTGCAGGAATCTGATTTCCTGGGTTCTGGGTAACCCCTAAATATTAAATTTAGGGGTGTGTTTAGGTCTGGGGGCAGTAGCCAATGGCTACTGTCCTGTAGGGTGGCCACACCATCTTTGTGCCTCCTCCCTGAGTGGAGGGGGGCACATCCCTTATCCTAATAAGGGAATCCTCCAAACTCAAGATGGAGGATTTCTAAAGGCAGGGGTCACCTCAGCTCAGGACACCTTAGGGGCTGTCCTGACTGGTGGGGGACTCCTCCTTGTTTTTCATCCTCTCCTGCCTTGCTGCCAAAAGTGGGGGCAGTGGCCGGAGGGGCAGGCATCTCCACTAGCTGGGATGCCCTGGGGTGCTGTAACAAAAGGCATGAGCCTTTGAGGCTCACCGCCAGGTGTTACAGTCCCTGCAGGGGGATGTGAGAAGCACCTCCACCCAGTGCAGGATTTATTTCTGTCCCCAGAGAGCACAAAGGCTCTCACCCCAGGGGGGCAGAAACTCGTCTCAGTGGCAGGCTGGCACAGACCAGTCAGTCCTGCACTGAAGGTTTGGGTAAATTACATGGGGCATCTTCTAAGATGCCCTCTGTGTGCATTTTGTAATAAATCCAACACTGGCATCAGTGTGGGTTTATTATTCTGAGAGGTTTGATTCTAAACTTCCCAGGATTCAGTCTAGCTATTATGGAGCTGTGGAGTTTGTTTTGACAAACTCCCAGACCATATACATAATATGGCCTCACTGTATTTACAATGTCTAAGAATAGACTTAGACACTGCAGGGACATATTGCTCATGCAGCTATGCCCTCACCTGGGGAATAGTGCACCCTGCCTTAGGGCTGTAAGGCCCGCTAGAGGGGTGACTTACCTATGCCACAGGCAGTATTTTGTATGCATGGCATTCTGAGGGGGATGCCATGTCGATGTTGCCTTTTTCTCCCCACCAACACACACAATCTGCAATGGCAGTGTGCATGTGTTAGGTGAGGGGTCCCTTAGGGTGGCACAACACACACTGCAGCCCTTAGGGACTTTCCCTGGTCACAGGGCCCTTGGTACCACTGGTAACTTTTACAAGGGACTTATCTGTGTGCCAGGGTGGTACCTTTTACAAGGGAATTCTCTGTGTGCCGGGGTGCCAATTGTGGAAACAATGGTACATTTTTAGCGAAAGAACACTGGTGCTGGGGCCTGGTTAGCAGGGTCCCAGCACACCTCTCAGTCAAGTCAGCATCAATATCAGGCAAAAAGTGGGGGGTAACTGGAACAGAGAGCCATTTTCCTACAGATGACTTCTACTGTAAGATTTTAATGCAGGAACTTTAGCTAGTACATCTTTGGAAGGTGGGTCATTAGTTGTGTGGCCTGCCCAAGTAATGGGTCCGCATGCGACCACCAGTGGGAACCAAACAACTCACTCTAGCACTTGACTCTCATAGGGTAGCATTGCTGAGCAGACTCAGGCTTACTCAAGGGAGGTGGTGTGGTCTAGTAATCCCCATTCATGAGCACACAAGCATGGCACCCAATAAATTATAGTCCAGTCTGTGCTTTTTCTTTTTATAAAGCGAAGTATATTTGTTACAGACGCACACTACTCAATACTATGCAACAATTTACAATTAACAACCCTCATGGCAAAACAATCCCCGGTATCCCAATGCAACATTTGTCTATAACATAGAGTGAAAACACCAAAACCTGACAAAGGAGCACATTTTCAATATAAGAGAATAAGAACCAGCCGCATTACACAAATCAGCATTACCAAATACATCTTGAGACATGTTTAAATCCTTTAAGTTATAAAGATTAGTTTTGGGTTACACCGGTGTGACAACATACACTTGATTATTATGGTATAACACCATCTTGAACCCCAAGAGAATACAGTCACACAAACCAAGAACAAAAGTTCTATAATGTTGGCATTTTCACATTTGGGTGTAACCCTTGGGGGGTTTATATTAACTTTGTCCCACCCAGCCTAGGGTGGGGGACATAAAATTGCAATTGGGAGGATGCTGCGCTGTTCTTGCAGCTCCCCCTGACAATGGGAACTTGGTTGGTGGTATCCCCATCTTCCTGGGGCCACCACAATCTGAGCACTTAGTTATGGAGGACTTGGGTATCGCAAGGCCTTATGGGATATGTGCATAACAAATGAGCTGCTCTCCCGCTGTGCCGAGGAGAACCGCTTTGCCTTTCTGTGGGGATTTTGCTTTCTTGTGGCCTTGCGCCACGTTTACTGGCATCACTGCAGTGCGGGGAGCCCACCCCTGTGCTGCCCTCTTTATTGAGGAGGTGTCCGGTCCCACCCGAACACCCCTGTCATGCTGCGTTCTTGTTGGAGGGCAGCGCAGGGAGCCCACCCCCGGCTGCCCTCATCATTGGGGGGTGTCCAGTCCCACCCTGACACCCCCGTCAGGTGAGTGGGGTTTGGGAGCAGCTCGGGGAGCCCACCCACGGCCACTCCCGCCAGCTCCCTGCATGGCCAGCACCTTTAGGTGCTACCTTGGGAGCTGGCCTCTTCTTTGGTGTCTGCCAGCTCCTGCCGGCAGACACGTGCTGCTGGGCAGCCAGACGAGCCACTTGGGGGAGTGCGACTGCACTCTCCCATCCTCTCCTGCTGCATCAGGCCCCAGGATGGGGTCCGAGCCCCCTCATCACTCCGGGGAGTGTGATGGCACTCCCTGGCCTTGACGTCTTTGCGAAGGCCCGGGATGGGGTCCGGGGCCCCTCGGGCTACCTTCACAGGGGGATGCGATGGCACCCCCGACTTGGTCTTGTGGTAGGGTCCTGGGATGGGTCCGGGGCCCCGGCACCATCGTCACAGGGAGTGCGACGGTGCTCCCCGGCTTAGTCTTTGGCTGCCAGCTTTACCTTAGCCAGCGGCCATCTTTGCAGGGGGCGCAGTGCTGTGCCCAACTTCTCTTCCTGATGGATGCCAGGGATGGGGTCCGGGGCCTCCTTCCACCCTTTTAGCTGGGAGTGTGATGGCTCTCCTTGTCTTCCTCATCAGTTGGGCCCCAGAATGGGTTCCGGGGCCCTCTGTTTGCCTTCACGGGGTCACAACAGTGGCCCCTGGCATTACTTCGGTTTGGGAGCAGCCCCCGGACCCAGGCCCACCCCGGGGGCATCGACTGGAGGAGCATCAGAGTCCCACGTTCTTCGCCACTTGCTCTGAAGTAGTTCAAAGGTCACAGACCTTCTTCTTTGGATATCTCAGGCCCCCAAGGGCTGATTTGGAGGGTTCTGTTGTCGTTTTGCTCCTGGTAATGAGCCCTTGCCACCAGGGGCCCCCTTCCACCATTTTAGTGGGGAGCGTGATGGCGCTCCCTGTCTTGCTCATCAGTTGGGCCCCAGGATGGGATCCAGGGCCCTCTGTTTGTCTTCAGGGGTCACGACAGTGGCCCCTGGCTTTACTTCAGTTTGGGAGCAGCCTCCGGACCCTGGCCCACCCTGGGGGCATCGACCGGAGGAGCGGCAGAGCCCCACATGCTTTGCCGCTTGCTCTGAAGTAGTTCAAATGTCAAAGACCTTCTTCTATGGATATCTCGGGCCCCCAAGGGCTGATTTGGAGGGTTCTAGTGTTGTTTTGCTCCTGGTGACGAGCCCTTGCCACCAGGAGCACTCTCCTTAGGCCTCCTGGAGGACAACGGGGGCCAACTTACCTGGCCCTGGCCTGCACCTCGCTGGGCCCGAAGTCTTTCAGGGGCAGAGTCCCTGCCCCAGCGGCCAGTCAGGGGGTTCTTCTTTCCAGTTGTCTAAAATGCCCATCTGCAGTTTCAGTGTCCAGCAGTGAAACACAGCCAAGAGAGAGAGCTCTCCCCTGTGCAGAACCTTTTAAGTGGGGATGGAAGTATGCAGCAGACCTGCGCCTCTATCCAATCCAGACATGCCACATCACTTTCTTTTCCCTGTCCCCTCCTCCCTGCACAGTCTTCTGGGATAGCTCAAAAATTATGTTGTCCAGGAGCTTAGGCTACATGTGCTCTGAAACTCAGCCCCTCCTTCCTAACATTCCTTTCTGGGTTTCTCCACCCATTTCTTGGCAGGGGCTGACAGCTGGCTGATTGATGCAAGGCCCTGCTCAGGCAGCTGGACAGAGCTGTAATTGACCCTAATCCTGAGATGAGCCAGAGAAAAATGACATTCCTCGATGACCCATAAGTGGTACTCCTATGCTTTTGTAACCTACTGCATCATTCTTTTCACACAGGTTACAGTGTACATTGGTGCGACTCTGGTCTCTGTGGGCCCTAGGGGACCTGAGTTATGCTTCGGGCCACTCTTTCCTACTTACATTGAATGGAGTGTCCCTACATTGAAAAGACAGAAAGCACATTGATGTAGAAATGTACTGGAGTATCCCAACAGTAAAAGTGCAGTAAGCACACTCACTATCCCTCCTCTGTGTACACCCATCTCATGAGGCCTACTCTAGGTCACCACCCACTCTGTATAGTTCCTTGTGCGCCAGGCTCCTTAAGCGCAGTTCTTGGGCTGGGCACGCCAGGAACCCTCCCCACGCAGCCCTTACATTGGTGCACACGCATGTGCATACATGATCACTTGCAACCAGCCCGGGGCCTCCTACTCCTGCTGCTCCACAGCAGCCTTTCCTTAGCAAGGCGGCACCGGTGGTCACACGCGCAGTTCATATTACCATGAGTTCACGCTTGTCACTGATGCTAGACTAAACAGCAAATGGAGGCACTTGTAAGCTCCAAATGGAGTAATAAACAAAGTCAAAATTTGGGATTCCACTTTCAGAGGTACTTGGTGATATGCTGCTTTAAGATCTATGTCGCTAAAAACTTTAACCCATCCAATGTGACAAATGTTCATTAATTTTAGGAATGGATAACACTATAACACAATATTTATGTTAAATGCCCCTAAATCCGCACATAACCTAATTTGTCCATTATTCTTTTTTAGCTATAACAGTAGTGCTGAGCCATTCAGACGCATTAACAGGCTCAATAATCTTATCTATACACAGTTGATCAAGGTGTTTTTTAAGATCTGCCCTTACAAATAAGAGAAAATCCCTTACTTTATGCTTAAGTGGAATAGCATCCTCTTTTACTACTATTTCATTCTTTAATCCCTAGACTGTACCTACATTTTCTGTAAACACAGTAGGGTATTTAGATATTATCTGATCAATACCATTATTACTAGACTCAATAAACATAACTGGGACATTTGTTCCTGGTTTCAAAACAATTACTATCCTCCTTTGCACTGTTGTATCGCCTCTCATTCTCATTGCTGGGTGTTAAGTACCGGGTAAGGATCCATGGTCGTAGTGCATACGCACTGTTACCTGTTTGGCACAAAAAGTACAATGTTAGTTGGGCATGGGTGATTTCCACATTGACCTGTGTGTATGTCTGCAAGGCGTATTCAGCTCTACCTAGGAGCTATCCGTCTCCAAACTCCCCACGATCTATAAACATAACTGGGACATTTGTTCCTGGTTTCAAAACAATTACTATCCTCCTTTGATCAATCCAGCTAATAATATCCAGACCGTTTACGGCTACAGATATTTTTGTAAAACTTTGTCTTTCAGAGAATTGCAGCACGTCTTAAAAAAATCCAATTGTTTCAATTTCTGATTCTAATTTTTGATTCTCTAAAAGCAACGGCCTTTATATCTGTTTTTTCAAGCATCTTGTTACACCAATGTGACTTAAAAGATTGTTCGGACAACATGGTAACAGGTAAGCCAGAATCTGCCAAATTTTTTAAGATCTTGGTTATCAATTTTGCCATTGCAAAATGGACCTTTCTTGCTAGCAGTTAATGCTATATCCTTATTATCTGTACATTTATAAACATTCAGTTGTTCACTCTCTTTTCTTTCATTTACATTTTGCTGTTAAGTTCCTACCATTCAAATTGTCATAGTATTTATGTCTTCATTTAACTGCATGCATTGCTACTCGACCCCCAGTATGCAATTTACTCCCATAGGTTTCACCACTTTTATATACTTCTATAAAATTACTAATTTTCTTACACTTGTTGCATTTCTTTCAGTGAGCAGGACAATTCAAACTATTACCAATATGATTATAAGATCCACAACAATAACAAACTGTTCACTTACTACTCCTATTGGGTTTGCAAATGTCCTGTACTTTTTGTTGTACCATTTACATTCTTACTTTTTGACTCTCCAGATTCACCAGACAATACTTTTACTGACTCTAAGGAACACTCAATGCCTTTAGTTATTTTCACTGTTTCATCAAGGCTAGGATGAGTATAACGCAGTATGGGCCAGATGTAGGTAGGGAAAAATTAGTGACTCGCAAAATGCGACTCTTTGCGACTCGCTAACTGCAATGCAGGAAGAAAACGCGAGGACAATTTGCGACTCGCAAATGGAGTCACACCGCGGATAGCGAGTCCGCTGTTTGCGAGCTCGCTTTTTGCGACCGCGCAAAAAACGGACACGCAATTTGCGAGTGGGTGTCGCTAATTGCGACTGTGCTGAAAATTGAATGCAGGTGCTGCAGAACACTCTGGAAAACACTTCCTGGCACATGATGATGACATCACAGCCAGGAAGTTTACAAATACACCTGGGAGGAGGGAGGACCACACCCATTTCAACTGCAGCACTGCAAACACACAGAGCTCCAGCAACCATGGCAGAGACCACAAGAAAGAGGAAACTGAGGTTTGCTGAAAAAGAGTTGGAGGTGTTGACTGAGGAGTGTTGTCAGCACCATGGCCAGTTGTTTGGCATGGCAGCCCTCACCGTGCCAGAGACAGAGAAAAGGAGACTGTGGATGGAGATCCAGGAGAAAGTCAACTCCCTGGGAGTCAGCCACCGGAGTATTGAGGAACTCAAGAAAAGGTGGTATGACCTGCGCTCCCAGACCAAGGAGAGGGTGGCAGAGCGGCTCCGGGAGATGAGAGGCACAGGAGGGGGACCATCAACAGAACCACCACCCACACCCCTGGAGGAAAGGAAAGAGGAGACCCTTGAGCCTGAGGCTGTATGCGGGATGGGAGATCTGGACACATCTGAGCCAGGACCATCAACCGGTGAGTACCATGTGACATGCATGTACCCTCATTAATGCCATACCCCCACCCACCTTGTACACAGGAGCATGCACAACCAAAATAGTTCCATTTCAGAGTAGCAAACACCAGAATGGTGCAGTATGGGCAATGTAGTCAAGTAGGCAGTTCATAGGCAACAGTTTATTAGGAAGTAGATAACAGATAGTAGATACTGACAGTGTGTTCCCTATGTCCCACAGGTCTCCCACAAGACACCCCCACCAGCCCAAGCAGCCAGGGGCCACTGGTCAGCCAGCAGACACACGAGGGAACAGGACCAGCCACCACTGCGACCTGCACCACCGACACCATGTCCCCTCACGAAACACCTGTTGCAGTAGTGGTGTGTGAGCCTGCACCAGATCCCAGCCAAAGTGCCACAGGAGACGTCCAAGGGCCTCCACCGCGTCGCAGGCGACGTGGAACTCCATCCTCACAGCGCCAGGCAGAGTCAGGGGATGCCTCCATTTCACAAACTGAGGCCGCACTCCTACGGGGTCAGCGCCTGCAGACACAGGAAATCAGGAGGATTACCGGGGCATTGCGGCACATGGAGCGCAATCATGGAAACAGCATGCAGCAAGTACATTCAGAGTTGCAACTGATCAGTTCACACATGGGCAACCTTGCACTCTCCATGCGTCAACTAGTGGCAGGACTGCTAATGCAGACAGAGAGTGCACGGCGTCGGGACTGCCAGCTGCTGAACCGCCTAGACAGGATGTCATCCTCAATTGTAAGGCTGGCCGTGAACACAACAGGTCTGTCTAGGCGCACGGTCAGCCTCCAGGTGGACATGGGCCACTTTGCCAGTGACGTGGCATGTGGACTGGGCCGTCTCAGCCACGCTGTAGACTTAATGGAGGCACGGCAGGTGGCCAGGGGCACATGCGACACGCCACAGGATAGTAAGGAGGGCTCCACTGTCAGCAGTGTCTCTGCCGGTGACACCAGGGTGCTTCACAGGGGAAGCACAAGGCAGGGCACTGCTGACCCCCCTAGTACAAGCCATGCTGGCCGAGCCCGCCGTAGGGTTTGAGGTCCACACAGTCCTGGGGTTGGGGCACATGACGTCAATGTGTCCCATGCCAGGTGGACTATTGAAGCCCCTGAACTGTTCCATTTGTACATAGTTTTTTTGTTTGCACTTATTAACTCACTTGTTCTTTCCACTTAACACATGGACTCTTTGTGTGTGACATTGGTGAGTATGGTAAAAGTTAGCACGTACCTTCCAAAGTATTGGTTTGCAATGTGTTCCCGTCTCAGTCTGCCTTGATTTGCGATGCTCCTATCCCCATGATGGCGATGTGGTGGCTCTTGCTCTTCATCCTCTGAATCAGGGTCTTCAGGGGTGAGAGGTAGCCCACGTCTGGTGGCAATGTTGTGCAGTATAGCGTATGCGACAACGATTTTGAAAGCTGTTATTGGGGTATACTGGAGGGCACCTCCACTTCTGTGGAAGCATCTGAACCTTGCTTTCAGCAGTCCAAAGGTACGTTCGATGATATTCCTGGTCCTCTTATGTGCACTGTTGTATCGCCTCTCATTCTCATTGCTGGGTGTTAAGTACGGGGTAAGGATCCATGGTCGTAGTGCATATGCACTGTTACCTGTTTGGCACAAAAAGTACAATGTTAGTTGGGCATGGGTGATTTCCACATTGACCTGTGTGTATGTCTGCAAGGCGTATTCAGCTCTACCTAGGAGCTATCCGTCTCCAAACTCCCCACGATCTATGCGTTGGTGTATCCCACTGTGCCTGAAAATGTAGGAGTCATGAGTACTGCCTGGAAATTTAGCAACCATGTCAGTGATGACATAATGGGCGTCACATACCACCTGAATATTGAGTGAGTGGGTACACTTCCTATTGCGGAACAGATATTCCAGGTTTGCAGGAGGGCATATTTGTATATGTGTCCCGTCTACACACCCTATGACATGGGGGAAGTTGGCAATCCTGTAGAATTCCAACTTGGTGCTGTTGATTTCTGCCTCATTCCTGGGTAGGTATATGTAACTGGACATGTGTGTGAGTAAGGCGTCTCGGAATGCCCTAAAGAACCGTGAGAGTGCACTTTGAGATACCCCACCTGCCACAGCAATGAACCCCTGATAGCTACCCGAGGCCAAGAGGTGCAGTGAGCTTAGCACTTGCACATGCGTAGGGATGGCGCAGCCGCGCACAGTCTGGCGTTGTAGCTGTGGTTTGAGTAATTCTATTAAATCTAGTATAGATGTGCTGCTGAGTCTATATTTGTCATATATCTCCTCCTCAGTTTGTTGGAAAAGTGTCTGCCTTGTTCTGTATATCTTCTCCTGTCTCTGGCTCCTCCTCCTCCTCTGCTGGGCTGCGTGGGCTCTCCTTTTCACTGCTATCACATATATCTCCGCCATCTTGAGTAACCCAGATGCCTTCTGGGTCTCCTTTTATACTTTGGTTCTGGTTACCACCTGCTCTGAGTTAATGGTAAATTGGAAGTGCAAAATGGGCTTTTTGCAACTAGTCGCAATTTGCAAGTTGCTATTGCATATGGTTTGCTACTCGCAAATTGCGACTTCCAAATTGCGGGTCGCAAACTGGGGTCGCAAATTTTGCGAGTCGGTAATGGCTTGCGTCGCATTTTGCGAGTCGGAAATGAGATTTTTGCATCCCATTTCCGATTTTGCGGGGACGCAAATTGCGAATCGGGCCATTTGCGACTCGCAAAAGTTTGCTACATGTCACCCTAAGTGTTCCTGAACTTTTTTAGAGTAACAGTTTCAAACAATCAGATCTCTTAAATATTAATTGTTAGCGTTTTGAAGTGCACAAGTACTAACTAATATTCTAAGAGTAGATGCACATTGGTCTACAGTTTCCCCTGCAGATTGTTGTCTATAAAAAAAAACAATGCCAGGCTCTTGAGTAAAATGTAGCGTCAAGTGTTTTTCAGCTTCTACAAATATATTCCAGTTAGCTATATCAGCAGAATCTCCTTCTGGTGCTGGAATTTCAGGCAATGTATCAAAACTTTTTTTGCCTTCCGTGCCAGGACAGTTGTAAAGATGGGTAATTTTCTGGCACAATATAATTTACACCACCAATGGCCACTAAGTAGTTTTACTCCATTTTAGGATTGTCTGCTTCCACAAGAAAGTGGGGAGTTTGTTGTGTATTTCCCCTTCCTGACATTGCAGATATTAATATTATTATTAAGGGCAATAGGAAAAAGTTAAAATTATTAAATGTTACCAAAAAACAATAGTCGACCTGTTCTAAAATGTTAATCCTTACATAAGCGTATACAAATTTGCTAAAACGTGACTAAATATAATTCAAGCTCTCCGTGGTTCACTTTGTACAAATATAAAATACTGCGCCTCAGTGCATCTCATGCTGCTTAAAAAATCAGACACAGTGGCCTAGAAAATGCTGTTCCACATAGCTAAGCAAGGATGTAGGTGACACCTGTGTATGGTGTCTACTTCATTTTTCTATGTAGCTAAGCAACAATGCTAGGTATGGCATCTACTTTCTTGTTCTTGCATGCTGTTCCAAACACACGCATGAGCATGCCCTAGTTCAAGACCTTGTGGCACGACTTGCCCCTCGATAACGCTGTGGCCAAAATATGCAATTCACCACCCAAATCCTTGCCGTCAGCGATATCCGAATGCCACCGCAACTCAGCGCCTGACAATACTTCCGCCACTGCAACACAGCGGCACAGGTCCCGATAATAGCAACTCTGACACAGCGCTCAGCTGGCAATGAAGAGCTGCAGTTCACCACAGCAGCAGCACTACAGTGCACCAAACGCAATGGTCACATCTAGCGCTTGTCTGACAAATACTGCAGTCGCGACTCAGCATCTGTCGACAGCACTCCCAAATGTGAACCCATGATCGTGGTTACCCTCCAAAGCTCCTTTCCAACTGCTCAAACCAGCAGAACCGAGAAATCAGATCACAGAAAATATAACCATGTTTGCAAGATGTAGGCATATACCAGGCTATACACAGAATATGAATGAATAGGAACATTACATATGTCATCACAACAATACAATGACTGAATGTCACAGTCTTTTCGAGCCTGTCAAATTCTAAATGCCCCCGCGCATTCCATTTCACTCATTCCAAAATTCCTTCAGCATAATTCAATACTTCATCAGAATCACAACAGCATAAATACATTATAAGCGCACTCACAACCACACATGCCTCTATGACTAATCTCCACTATTGGACTCGTTCTGACATTGGCCTGACAAATTTAAACAAGTCGTTCATCACTTCTAATATTTTTGCCCTAAAACTGCCCTTACGTACACGATATGAGCTGCATTTTAGGGAAAAGAAACAGTGGGATGATAGACACATTGCAAGCGTTAGTCCTGAAGACAGACTACCAAAATAGTAGCCCTTTTCCAGGAATCATACATATACTGCTCCCACACAATGAGAGTTATCTCTGTGTCCATGATGAACACTCAGAAGTGTTTTCTCCAGGACGACCACGGTTCATTTGGCACCCTGGATACTATTTTCTTGAGTGGCCCCTCTGTTGTCATTGTCTCTGGCACAAGGGGTGCATAGAGGGCATCCCAGATGGTGGAAGTGGTGGCAGCTCTGCCACAGAGAACACCACCTTCTTTGCACAACAGTGAGGTTTGTTTCTGGATAATCCCTTGGCCTGTTTTCTGTTACTTTCTGCACCCAACTCTAAATGAAACACTAGAACACTAGATGGAGCATTCATACTACTGGACATGTTTCTTTCCTGCTTTGTGATTTTGTTTTTGAGGAAATGAATTTCACATTGATCATCAGTAATTCTGAGAAGTGTGGAAAACGGTGTCTCATCATAACTTTTGAAAGCTTAATTGACACTCAAAGAACAATTATTCAGCAACAAAGTGAGACAGCTTCTAGGTTTTGTTCACCAAGAAACCAAAATGGATTAAGAAATGAGGGTTCGGAATTTTCAAGACCAACTCCTTTGTATGGTTTCACAACGTTAAGCCGTAAAGTATTGTCGTTCTCAGTCACACCAAAAATGTGTGCAATTATTTGCGGCCATCAGGTCGTTTGCTCTCACATCAAGACACTTCACATTCAAAACCTTCAGAAGTGGCACAAACCCACACCTGACAAACCAGTATCTAGGAGGATTTGACAGAAGATGTAAAATACTCCTGGGCTCACCCCTTTGCCTATGTAATTTATAGCATAGGATGCTGGCTAAAATCTTGACAATGGTTCTCCTTCCAGTTCTTCTCCTTGAAGGAGAATGATTTAGAAAAATTCAGAAAAATTGTTGGAAGTATTTGCCAAAAATGAAAGTTACTGATTCTGAGTAGCACATCCATTATATTTTCATAATTTATTTAGTGATAAAAGTTACTATAAATGATGTAGGCCTGGCACACTTATTGTGAAAAGAATATGCCAAAGTCAATATGCCTTTAAGTGCGCACTGCCATTTTATGTCAAGACCGGAGGCTCCTATTGTGCATTCTTTTCATGCTTTATTAAAATAGCAGCAGTCAAGAACTACACTTCCCAAGAAGCTTAGCAACATGCTGACCAATGGGAACAAAAATGTAGGCATATGCAGCATCAATGGTATAACCCCACAGACCATAGAGTACCCACTTGACTGCAAGCAGCCCTCTTTTCTTGCTCCTCGCAGTCAAGATAAGTACTCTTTTTATGGTCTCTTCATTATTGCATATCTTGTGGTACATTAATTGTATGTTGCTATTTATGCTTATGTTAACACAAACGTTTCATTTTCCCAGCCTTGAGCTACCACTCATCTACTTTCATTCCACTCCCCCCCTTTTTCCCTTTCTTTCAACTGTCGTCCTGCTGCTCACGCTCCAACGGACGCTTCCAACCATCCTCCTTTCAGCGTGTTTTTTCTCACCTCTCCGCAAGCGCGTCGCTATTCATTTCGGAAGCGCTTAGCTTCGTTCTTGCGGGCCGCTCTGTTTACTCGACCCGTGTTCTTCAAGCCTCTTCCCAGCTGTGGTCTCCTGTTTTTGTTTCCAAGGGGCGCGGCTTCAGTCTCTGCCCTCCTCTCTCGTTGCTGGCTTCATCTCCTCACAAGCCTCAGGGGAGTGTCTTTGCTTTGCTATTCCACAGTTAACCATTTCATTGCCATTTTCTTAGTACAAGCATATCTCAGCACTGCATTATTATATCCTTATTTTAAACATAGAGTCTGACAGTTCTCCATTAATGCCTGATATCAATGATGATGGGGAATCATGCAAACAGGATTTAAATGTATTCATACAATCATCTGTTGAACAAGCCTTGCAGGCTTCTATGGTCACAATTTAAAAAAATATTGAAAGTTCTGTCAAATCCATGATGTCCAATACTTTACTGGCCCATTCTGCAAGGGAAAGCAGAAAACGAAAATTGACTCCTTTAATTAAAAATAAATCTTATTCTTCTGGTGCACAGATGACATATGAGTCTACCTCACACCAGACTGAGGACTTGGTTTCTCCCAGACCTCCTTGTAAGGAGGGGAATTCTTAAAAAAATACCAAAAACTCCTTACCTTCCAAATGTAAGACAAAAAAAATAAATATTGATGTAGCGCCTAAGTCGATTAGTATTTCAAATGTATTGGACACTGACAATGATGATGATGATAATAATGATGATGATATGTGTAAGGAAATGCCTCCTTGGCATGGTTACCCCCTGACTTTTTGCCTTTGCTGATGCCAAGTTATGATTTGAAAGTGTGCTGAGGCCTGCTAACCAGGCCCCAGCACCAGTGTTCTTTCCCTAAAACTGTACCTTTGTTTCCACAATTGGCACACCCTGGCATCCAGGTAACTCCCTTGTAACTGGTACCCCTAGTACCAAGGGTCCTGATGCCAGGGAAGGTCTCTAGCGGCTGCAGCATGTCTTATGCCACCCTGGGGACCCCTCACTCAGCACAGACACACTGCTTGCCAGCTTGTGTGTGCTGGTGGGGGGAAAATGACTAAGTCGACATGGCACTCCCCTCAGGGTGCCATGCCAACCTCACACTGCCTATGGCATAGATGAGTCACCCCTCTAGCAGGCCTTACAGCCCTAAGGCAGGGTGCACTATACCATAGGTGAGGGCATAGGTGCATGAGCACTATGCCCCTACAGTGTCTAAGCAAAACCTTAGACATTGTAAGTGCAGGGTAGCCATAAGAGTATATGGTCTGGGAGTCTGTCAAACACGAACTCCACAGCACCATAATGGCTACACTGAAAACTGGGAAGTTTGATATCAAACTTCTCAGCACAATAAATGCACACTGATGCCAGTGTACATTTTATTGTGAAATACACCCAAGAGGGCATCTTAGAGATGCCCCCTGAAAACATACCCGACTTCCAGTGTGGGCTGACTAATTTTTCCAGCCTGCCACACACCAGACATGTTGCTGGCCACATGGGGAGAGTGCTTTTGTCACTCTGTGGCTAGTAACAAAGCCTGTACTGGATGGAGGTGCTTCTCACCTCCCCCTGCAGGAGCTGTAACACCTGGCAGTGAGCCTCAAAGGCTCACCCCCTTTGTTACAGCGCCACAGGGCATTCCAGCTAGTGGAGATGTCCGCCCCCTCCGGCCACGGCCCCACTTTTGGCAGCAAGGCCAGAGGAGATAATGAGAAAAACAAGGAGGAGTCACTGGCCAGTCAGGACAACCCCTAAGGTGGCCTGAGCTGAGGTGACTCTGACTTTTAGAAATCATCCATCTTGCAGATGGAGGATTCTCCCAATAGGATTAGGGATGTGCCCCCTCCCCTCAGGGAGGAGGCACAAAGAGGGTGTAGCCACCCTCAGGGCTAGTAGCCATTGGCTACTAACCCCCCAGACCTAAACACACCCCTAGATTGAGTATTTAGGGGCCCCCAGAACCAAGCAAGACAGATTCCTGCAACATGAAGATGAAGATGGACTGCTGACCTGAAAGCCCTGCAGAGAAGACGGAGACACCAACTGCTTTGGCCCCAGCCCTACTGGCCTGTCTCCCCACTTCAAGAAAAACTGCAACAGCGACGCGTCCCCCAGGGTCCAGCGACCTCTGAAGCCTCAGAGGACTACCCTGCATCTAAAAGGACCAAGAACTCCCGAGGACAGCGGCAGCTCTGCTCCAAAGAAGAAACAACTTTGCAACAAAGAAACAACTTTTAAAGGACTGCACGTTTCCCGCCGGAAGCGTGAGACTTTCCACTCTGCACCTGACGCCCCCGGCTCGACCTGCGGAGAAACAACACTACAGGGAGGACTCCCCAGCGACTGCGACCCTGTGAGTAGCCAGAGTTAACTTTCTGAGGCCCCCCCAGCGATGCCTGCTTCCAAGAACCCGACGCCTGGTAAAGACACTGCACCCGCAGCACCCAGGACCTGAAGGATCTGACCCCCAGTGCAGAAGTGACCCCCAGGTGGCCCTCTCCCTTGCCCAGGTGGTGGATACCCCGAGGAGCCCCCCCCCCTTGCCTGCCTGCTTCGTTGAAGAGACCCCCGGGTCTCCCATTGAACTCCATTTCAAACCCGATGCCTTTTGGCACTCTGCACCCGACCGCCCCTGTGCCCCTGAGAGTGTACTTTTTGTGCTGACTTGTGTCCCCCCCCCATGCCCTACAAAACCCACCTGGTCCGCCCCCGAATTCGCGGGTACCTACCTGCTGGCAGACTGGAACCAGGGCACCCCCTTCTCCATTGAAGCCTATGTGTTTTGGGCACCACTTTGACCTCTGCACCTGACTGGCCCTGAGCTGCTGGTGTGGTAACTTTGGGGTTGCCCTGAACCCCCAATGGTGGGCTACCTTGGACCCAACTTTGAACCCTGTAGGTGGTTTACTTACCTGCAAAACTAACAAATACTTACCTCCCCCAGGAACTGTTGAAAATTGCACTGTCTAGTTTTAAAGTAGCTTATTGCCATTTTTGCCAAAACTGTACATGCTATTTTGCTGATTCAAAGTTCCTATGATACCTAAGTGAAGTACCTTTCATTTGAAATATTGATTGTAAATCTTGAACCTGTGGTTCTTAAAATAAACTAAGAAAATATATTTTTCCATACAAAAACCTATTGGCCTGGAATTGTCTTTGAGTGTGTGTTCCTCATTTATTGCCTGTGTGTGTACAACTGATGCTTAACACTACCCTCTGATAAGCCTACTGCTAGACCACACTACCACAAAATAGAGCATTAGAATTATCTCTTTTTGCCACTAACTTACCTCTAAGGGGAACCCTTGGACTCTGTGCATGCTACTTCTTACTTTGAAATAGTACATACAGAGCCAACTTCCTACAATATGGATGATTTATTTCAATTGGACTTACTTGGTGACAATTTGTCCTCCTCTTCCCCTCCTCCCAAGAACAATAAACTCTCCAGTTCTGATGCAGCCTTCTCCATTGTCGATTCTGACGGAGTCCCTATGTTTGATCCTACCCTTGTTCACCATCCCAACTCCACTGAGTGGTTACCCGCTTCACATGTTGGGGACTATATCACTTCTCGCCTACATCTTCCACTAGATAAACAAACTTGTACGAAACTCAAATCGGACTGTCCTAGACCTTTATTACCATCTAATATAACTATTACTCCTTCATTTGATCAATCCCTTATAACCTTTTTTACCAAGTTTGGCAAGGACCCTCGTAAAGGGGTTGACAAAGCCTGGTCAACTTGCCAGGACAAACTACTTGATGTGGTTGGCCCCTTGACCTGCATTTTTGGCATGGCAGAATCGGACAGAATAGAAGACTCTTCGATTAACCCTACAGATCTTTCTCTTTGGATTCAAAGAGCCTTTTGCCTCCTAGGCAACACCAATCTGGCTATTATCCATGAGAGAAGGAAAGGTTTGCTACTGAAACTGGACCCCAAACTGGCGAATCTCACTACTTTTGATCCTGGAATCCAAACGGATGGCAAACTCTTTGGAGACTCTTTCATCAAAGATCTCAGCAGATATGTTACTACATTCTCCTCTTTAGACAAAGCCCAACAATCCCTGAAAAAGGTCTTTAACCAACGTGTTTTTGCACAGGCCGGTAGAGGCAGGAGCCGCTTTACCGGCCGCACCTACCGCAACCAAGGTGCTCGAGGCTCCTTCAACAACGCTCAAGACTTCAAGCCTCAGTCCTACCCCCAGAGAGCCAGAGGTTTCCGCGGCCGCAGACAAAGATACTACAGGTCAAATAATTCTGAAGGTAAGCCAGTTTTCTGGCCCTCCCATGGGAGGCCGGCTTCAACATTTTCTTCCAAAATGGCATTCAATCACATCAGACACATAGTCCAAGGTTATCACATAGAGCTATATTCTCCTCCATTCCAAACCATTTTTCCGCCTTCTCCAAAATTTTCTGCAGAAATGTGCTCTCTCATTTCAACAGAGGTAAACTCACTTCTTCTAAAAAACACTATCCAACCTTCTCTTCCTGATCCTTTGGGATTTATGAGCTCTTTGTTCCTGGTCCAAAAGAAAAACAAAAAGTTAAGACCAGTAATCAACCTCAAATTGTTCAATCAATTTGTAACTTATCGTCATTTCAAAATGGAAACTATTATTCATCTCATGAGCATTTTACTCCAAATCGATTGGCTGGTAAGACTGGACCTACAAGATGCATACCTTACCATACCTATCCACCCTTCTCACAGATTATTTTTACAATTTCAATGGCTCTCAAAAACTTATCAATTGTCTTCCCTTTCTTTTGGGCTTTCTTCAGCCCCCTGGTGCGTTACGAAAGTAATGAAACCAATTGTTGCCCACCTCAGATCACTAGGTATCAGACTAATAACCTATCTTGACGATATCCTACTTATGCACCAGAATGTACAATATCTCTACTCCCATCTCCAATTAACGAACTCTCTTCTTTCGGATCTGGGTTTTCTCATAAACGTGGACAAGTCTATTGTGATCCCCACTCAACAAATATAATTTTGGGGGTTTATCATAGATTCCTCTCCAGCCTCTCTCCACCTTCCCCCTTCAAAAGTGGTTTCGATCAAAAAATAATTAATCCTCACTCTTCGCAAAGATCACATTTCTCTCAGATCTCTGGCAAGGGTGGTAGGTCTTCTATCTTCCTCCATCCAGGCAATCTTTCTAGGTCCCCTTCACTACCGAGTCCTGCAACGCTTAAAAATCCTTCATCTTCTCAGAGGTCTCGCCTATTCCGATCTTATAACATTAGATTCAGACTCTCGTCTAGAGATTCAATGGTGGATACACCATTTAGACACTTGGAACGGCAGGACCATCTTCCCCTCTGCACCCAATCTTGTATTAGAATCAGATGCAAGCCTCACGGGCTAGGGCGCCCATTGTAGACCCATATCGACTTGTGGTACATGGTCCACAGAGGAGTCCAAATTGCACATAAACTATTTAGAGATGCTTGCAGGCTCTTTTGCGATCAAAAGTTTAGCAAAACAAAAGGTTCAATGTTCAATCCTCCTTCGTATGGACAACGTCTTGGCGGTCCATTACATAAATCATCTTGGAGGAACCAAATCAAAACCTTTAGCTCTCCTAGCAAAAAGCCTTTGGGAATTCTGCCTATCTCACAAGTTTTCCCTTTTTGCAGAATATCTTCCAGGCTCCCAAAATTCCATCGCAGTTTGGCACTCCTGCCATCTAAAAGATTACAGCGATTGGAAACTCCACCAATCGGTATTTCAGATTCTTCTGGACAAATGGGGTCCTTTCCATATAGATCTTTTTGCTTCACGTCTCAATTCACATTTACCTCTCTTTTTCAGCTGGCGGCCCGATCCTCTGGCAATGTCAACAGATGCGTTCTTACAGGATTGGTCCCCGTCAACCAATTATGCTTTCCCTCCTTTCAATCTAATCAACAGATTTTTAACTCAAGTCAGATGCCAGAAAGTCTCTTTAGTCATTGTGACCCCCTTCTGGCAGTCTCAAGTCTGGTTTCCCCCCTCCTTCTGGAACTATCCACAGATTTTGCTCTTCTCCTTCCTTTGTTTCCTTCTCTCCTTCTAGACCCTTCGGGATCTCCTCACAGTCTAATTCTCAACAAGTCACTAACCCTTTCAGCTTGGAGGGTATCAGGATGTCCCAACAAACCTCTTCTATTTCGGCAGAAGCTTCAGAATTCATTAACAAAACTTGGGCCCCCGACACAAGGAAAGCATATAAATCAGCTTGGTCTCTTTGGACAAGCTGGTGTATGGGAAAATGAAGTAATCCCTTAAAACTTAAATCTTATTATTAACTTTTACGCTGCTGAAGCCAGTGCAGGCAAATCTTACAGAACCAGAAATCTCTATAGATCAGCTATTTCCATGCACCATCAACATATCAACGCAAACCCATTGGAGAACATCCCCTAGTCTGCCGTCTACTAAAAGAAGTTAAACTTTCCAAACCACCTACATCTACATACACTTATCTGTGAGACATATCGTTAGTTCTAAAATTGTTCCTCTCATGGCCTGAGAACCCAGACCTTACCTTAAAAATGCTCTCAGCTAAGTTGACCATGTTATTGTGCCTTATTTCCAATAAACGTGTGTCGGACATTAAGTCATTAGAGGTTTCTTCTCGTCAATTTACGCCTACAGGTGTTTTATTTCCCATCTCTAAATGCACAAAAACCAACCTACACACAGTATTTTATCCTTTCTTTCCCAACAAACCAAAACTCTGTGTGGGACTTTATTTAAAAGAATATGAGAAACGAACTCTCAACCTCAGAATGTCCTCCCTCCATCAGCTCCTGATTTTGTTCCGTAAACCCCATAAACCAGTTTCCTCCGCGACTTTGGCTCGTTGGGTTAAATGGGTCATGTCGTTAGAAGGAATTGATATTTCCATTTTTGGGGCCCATTCTTCTAGGGGTGCCATGGCCTCCAAAGCCTTTTCATTAGGCTCTAGTTTAGAGGACATTCTGAGGTCGGCCGATTGTTCCAATGACAATGTTTTCAAAACTTTCTATTGTAAACCTGTTAAAACTGCAACATCTTTGGTGGTTGATATGCTTTAAACTTGCATAATAGGAGCCTCTGGTCTTGACATAAAATGTAGATTTTCCTAGTAATTTTATGAAGGAAAGTCTTAATTTTATTAAAGACACGGAGGCGAGTATTATCCCACCACTGTCTCTACTACTGTGTTTTTTCTTTCTCCCTCCCAGCGACTCCAGCATTACCTCCTGCATCCGGATGATGCCAGTCACTCTTTATTACCTACTTCTTTTTCTAGACCACAGGTCTCCCGCATCCTCTTCCTTCACAACCCTCGGCTTTCTCCAAGTTACCTCTGGATTATGTCCTGTAGCCAAGAATTGTTATCGTTTATTTTGGCTATTGCTATTATTGCCTCAATTTTCCCTTTGTTCCATGACTCTATTTGAACTGCTCACTCAAGAAAAGACGGCTGCTTGCAGTCAAGTGGGTACTCTATGGTCTGTGGGGTTATACCATTGGTGCTGCATATGCCTACGTTTTTGTTCCCATTGGCCAGCATGTTGCTAAGCCTCTTGGGAAGTGCAGTTCTTGACTGCTGCTATTTTTGATAAAGCATGAAAAGAATGCATAATACTCGCCTCCATGTCTTTGATAAAATTAAGACTTTCCTTCATAAAATTAATAGGAAAATCTACATTACAGTGGGTCAAAAATTGAAGACAGACATTTTACTACATGAAATCTCAGTGATTACCATTTTTGGCATGGGGGTTTGCCCTGGAAACCGCTTGTGGCAAAGCCTTGTTCTAGAAAATATGCACTGTATATATTGTTTTGTTAACTGTATTGTGTGTATATTTGTTACTTTATGACTATATACTGATAGTTGGCTTGTGGGAACGTTTATGTAGAATACATTAGGCTTGTTTGGTTTGGGTAACAATCCAATGATAAAGACTATAGGCCTGATTGGTTCACTGGAAAAGATCTTGTCAGAGGCCCTGGGGCTCACTTTATCATCATGGAAACTTAGGAAAACACAGTAGGCCTGATTTATTCATTGTGAAATCATATGTTACAGCTAATAGTCCTTTAGGCTGGAATAGTTATTTTGTAAATAATAGGTTAAAGGCAATAGGACTTTAAGGGTGGAGTGTTATGGCACCATGTTAAAGCCCGTAGAAGAGAATTGTGCAATATGGATTCTCATAAATTACTGTAATAGGCAAGGGGTTTGTGTTGGGTTACCCCTCTGACTTCACCCCTTGACAAATCCTGATGTAAACCTGTGCTTTAATAATCCTTGATAATCCTTAAGGAGGGACTGAATATTGATATACCAATCGTAATTGTATGCATGTCTAGAATTTTCTGAATTTATGCCTGAGGGTTATCTTATGTATGGAGAATCCAGCAGGTCTGAGTTGATTGTGGTGCCAAGCCAATGATAGAGGCAAATGTGTTGCCTAAAGCCAATATGCATTTAGAAGAGGATTGTCCTTACCCTGTATTAAAGGCTATAGGGTAATATTTTACATGCAGTTTCATAAGATTGTCATATTGGACACAGGTTTTGGTGTTGAATACCCCATCTCTTCAACACTTTGAGTTGAAGATTTGCAATGTGGACATTTGCATTAGGTCCATTTCAGAAACGTTGTATATTATTTTTCCAACTGTAATTTTGTATATGTTTGTAACTTTGTGACTGTATGCTTGATGGTTGCCAGTTTATGTGCAATGCAGGAGGTCTCGGCTGTTTATGGTGACAGGCTAATAATTAATGATATATGTGTGTTGTTTCCTTGTGATTGTGAGATTGTGTCAGATGCCATAGGTGTGATCTGTCAGTTATGAAAAGTTATGATGTAGGTATCAGGCCTGATGGAGGTGTTGTGAAATGAATTTATAAAAGCCAAAGCATCTTTAAGGGTAACTTGTTATTACACTATGTCAAAGACTGTATATTGGTGTTCTGTTACATGTAGTCACATAGATTAATTTAGTTAGTAAGGGTTTTAGTGTTAATCATACCCTTGAATAATCTTGTGGGAGTGAAGGAGTGTGCTGTTATTATCCTTGTTAGATTTTCTTATCAGGAGGGATATATTGTTTCTCCAACTGTATTTTTATAAATATTTATGATTTTGCTGTTTGCCTGATGGTTGCCTTTTGAGAAAGCTAATGCTAAAAACAGTACGCCTCAGTTGGTTACTGTGATAAGCCAATGATAAAGGCAATATACTTGACTAGTTGGAAGAGTTATGTCAGATGACATAGATCTGATCTACTTATTTTAAAAAGTTAAAACAAAGCCAATAGGCCTTACTTGCTTATTGTGAAAATCAGATGTTGAAGCCAATATGCCTTTTTAGAGTGGCCTGTTTTACTTTGTGTTAAAGCCTATAGACAGGGTACTGTAGTAGGCAAGGCTTTTAGTGTTAATTTGACACACAACCTGGGGGTTGATGATTTGCACTATGATAATCCTTGCTAGATCCCCTTAGATGGCCAGAAGGAGTAATTGTCCGCTAGGCCCTTATAATAAAAGAAAACCTACAGACATATCTACATATATATGGAGTGAGGATTTGGGTCCATCCGCTTCTGTCTGTTCAAGTGTCATTCACATTCTGCTTCTTCCTATGGTGGTATACTGCACTGGACAATGGGTTAGCCCCTTTCTACCCCTGGCTCTACAGCCTTGTGAAGGATGGCATTTTGCCTGACCACATATGCACACCCACCTGAAAATATGTGTGCTTGATGGCATAGACTGGTAAGACAGTCATTAAGGGGCATATTTATACTCTGTTTGCGCCGGAATTGCGTCGTTTTTTTTTTACGCAATTCCGGCGCAAAACTAACTCCATATTTATACTTTGGCGTTAGACGCGTCTAGCGCCAAAGTCCATGGAGTTTGCGTCATTTTTTAGCGTGGACACCTACTTTGAGTTAATGATATGCAAGGTAGGCGTTCCCGTCTAAAAAATTGACTCCGAGGCATGTGCGCCGTATTTACACTCCCGGGCAAAATTCACGCCCGGGAGTGGGCGGGTCAAAATAAATGACGTACGGCCGCTTTTGTGCCGTTTTTTAGTGCCTGGTCAGGGCAGGCGTTAAGGGACCTGTGGGCCCGGAAGGAGGTGCCCTCCCAAGCCCCCAGGGACACCCCCTGCCACCCTTGTCCACCCCAGGAGGACACCCAAGGCTGGAGGGACCCATCCCAGGGACATTAAGGTAAGTTCAGGTAAGTGTTTTTTTTTTTTTTTGTGGCATAGGGGGGCCTGATTTGTGCCCCCCTACATGCCACTATGCCCAATGACCATGCCCAGGGGACAGAAGTCCCCTGGGCATGGCCATTGGGCAAGGGGGCATGACTCCTGTCTTTGCTAAGACAGGAGTCATTTCTATGGGGGTTGGGAGTCGAAAAAAATGGCGCAAATCGGGTTAAGGCGAAAAATTTGCCTCAGCCTGACTTGCCCCATTTTTTGGCGCCCAAGCTCCATATCCCCCTACGCCGGCGCTGCCTGGTGTACGTCGTTTTTTTTCACGCACACCAGGCAGCGCCGGCGGCTAACGCCGGCTAACGTCATTGAATAAATACGGCGCCCGCATGGAGCTTCAGAATGGCGTTAGCCGGCGCTAATTTTTTTGACGCAAAACTGCGTTAGCGCAGTTTTGCGTCAAAAAGTATAAATATGGCCCTCAGTTTCCATGTTTACCTTCCACAGGCCCCTTTGATTTTTTGGTTTCTTTTCCTTTTTTAGAGTGCCCTGCAGTTCACCAGACTGTCCTATTAGGCTGTTCGTTTTACTTCTGTTTTTTTTTTTATTATTGTGCATATATTGTTGAGTTTGTGTCTCTGTTCTGTTATTGATGTGCAAGTGAAAAAAGTGGCTGAATGCAAAAGTCAGTGAAAGGGTGTAAGAATGTACAAGTGCAATGATGAGTAACAGAATGCTTGTATGATGAGTTACCAGGTGTTTAAACTCATGAGTGAATGAAGAGGCACTTTCAGTCATAAGCAAGATCTATGGGCATTGTCAATGTTTGATTGGCAGATTCTTTTTTCAGCCACCCCCAGACTCTTTTACAATTGCTAGCATAATTTTATCTCACTGAATGCTTGGGTGCCCTTCAACGGGTCGAGTGCCATTTATTTGCCTCTTGTCCCAGTGGTGACTTTTCCTTGGATTAACTTCTGTTCCCAGAAAGCAGGAGCAGTAACTATGCCTTAAAGGATCCCATCCTACTGTTTCATTTCCATTCAATTTACGCTGCTACTTCCAGGGCCTGTGTTAGCTGTAATTTCCTTATAATAGCGTGAGAATTACAAACCTCTCAAAACTGAACTATTGATCCCAGTTTAAATGTCTCAACCTGTCTCATTAAAAAAAAGATTTGAACAAAATAGAGCAGAGAGAGCACGGATTTATGTCACCAGGTTTCCTATTAAGGAATTACTGGCTGTTCTTTAATGAACGGTGTTTGCATTTTCCTTCTCTATATGTCCTCACGGAGCTGAACTTTTCAGACCACTCAAGATCTTGCCAATCAAAATCCCAACTACTGGCTGTATTACTTTTTGTTTTTTTTTCAAGTGAAATAAAATGTTTAGCTTGGTTTTGTGCCAAGGATGGGGTCATTCCCAAATTTGCAATAATATATCGTTTGCTGATGTTTCTTAGTAACGTGAGTAAATAGGAAAAAAAACAGTTGGACTTGCAGGGGTCTGGTCTGGCCACATGTGACTCGAGTGAAACGAGATGCTGAGAAATACAAGGGACGGCAGGGTGCACAATCCCCAAACGTAAACTATACATTCGCAATATTACGGCTCTTTCAGCAGTTTACTCAAGGATAAATTGCAACACGCACAAAGGGCTTTAGTGGCCTCACCATATGTTCTGTTTTTTGGGGGGAAAGGAACAGCACAGAGCCGCATGGACAAAGGAATGTTTGTCCTCTTGTGCAAGCGGCCTTTGCTTTCCGTTGTGAAGATGTTGCCTGACGTAATCTTAAAACTCTCAGACTTTCAGGAATACACAGCCTCTCCTTTCCTCCTTTGGTAAGCACTGCTGTAGCGAAATACTATGTTGCAGTTAATATGTTTAATTGTCTTTCCATGCCTTGTCCATTATACAGTACCTGTTCCTTTCAAATACAATATTGAGGACTGATGATGATTCACCAGACTTCAGAAGGGAAATGGAGTCACATCACACGATTTTTGATCCATGGTAACATTATAGGGTGACTACTTATCCTAATCTTCTACCCATCGTCAGCTTCCTATTTGCCACTCAAGGGTTGGCCTAAGGGCAAGGAATGATAAGAAAACATGCAGGACCATCACTCCGCGAAGATGTCTGTTGGGTACTTTTCATCAGGCACCTCGTTTTCAAAATGCTTATGGAAGCCTAGCCGTGTGTGTGTGTGTGTGTGTGTGTTTGTGCATAACTTGTGCTGCTACATTTAAAGGTGGATCTGTTCTGCCTGAAAAACCTTGTTGCATAGCTTTGTGTGATGTGCCTGTTTTGTGGAAGAGATGTTAGTTTGACTATTGCTAGTGAAATATGCTGCTGCCATACTGTTGCTATTCTGTGTATGTGATGAAAGATAGCACAGCTGTTTTGTGTGTTTTACCTGCCTGTGTGTATAAAAGCTTAAATTGCTGTTGTCCATGCTGTACTTGCTGATACTGTAGGCATGCTGCATTGAAATTGCACAAAGAATGAGGTCAGCACTGTTGCTACAAGCCCTTAGTAGCTCGTTGTGCTGAGGTATCTTTCACAGCTACTGCCATCGCCCATACTGTGCCTTCTGTGTGCCTATTGCCCCGGAGCCAGAGAAGTATCCCAGGGTCCTAGGCTCTTTTGGCCCTGCCTGTCATACAGTAGTGTCTTTCAGAAACAAACCATACAAACATTTAAAAAAAAAAAAAAAATTGATTCTCTGCACTGTAGCTTTTCTTCTAACTCGCTCAAGAGCCGAACAGAAAAAAATGTACATCAGAGGGACTGCACTACCTGCATGCATTGACAGATGGCCCTGTGAGTGGCGGCATGCTGGGCAAAGGTTTCCACAGCAGAGATAGCTGAGATGCTGCAGCTAGACACTACAGCCCATTTTTAAGAAAACTTAGCGCTGCCTTTGCACCATTTTTTCTAATGCATAATCGGCAATATTCTAGAGCCATATTTATAATTTGTCGCTAGACTCTTCTAGTGACAAAATGTCAGAGTTAGCGTAGTTTTTTGGGAGTTCCTTGCGTCGTTTAGTGACAATGATATGCAAGGTACTCATTCCCTTCCAAAAAATGGCGCTAGCCCTACAGTTCCATATTTATTGCCTGACATTAAAATGACGCACATTAAGGAGCCAGTCCAAAAAAATGAGGCAAAGTCCGATTAGCATCAAATTTCAATGCCTGGTCAGAGCAGGCGTTAAAATTAGGCCCACGCACTGCTACATAAAGAAAACACACAAAAGGAGCATTGGCAGCCCTCTGGACAACATGTATCTGTTATTGGTCCAGCTCAGCACACGCCATAGACGACAGCCACAACAACATGTCCTACCAGCACCACTGCAGCAACCCCAAGCACAACCACAGGAGCCACAGAGGCAGCACAGAAGGCGGGAGAGGATATTTTGGCAGTGGACAACCAGCCTAGCACCCAGGGAACAAGATGTCATCAGAACCTACCGTCTGGAGCTGGAGTCCATTGTATGCCTGCTGCACCACATTGCGCAAGACATCACTGCAAGGGTGGCAATGCCAAGAACTTTTCCACCCATGACCTGTCCTGCATATGCTGGTTTCAGGATCATTCCAGACATCTGGGGCACAAGTGTGTGATGGCTGGAAGATACCACCTACTTGTGCTCCAGCCATCCTTTTCGATCTTCCTTCCATAGGTTCTGGACACAATCTTCTGCCTCACACCCCACCACATCTGGTTCCCCAACACCCAGTAACTGCAGCAAGAAATCCAGCAAGGTTTCTACCAAATTGCTGGGTTCCCGCATGTGCTAGGTGCAATGGATTGCAAAAATGTCCAACTTGTGCCACCTGCTGCAATGGAAAATCTCTACAGGAACTGCAAACACACACATTCTATAAATGTGCAGGCCATTGTAGACCACCTTGGGCTCTTCACAAACATCCTAGCCAAATATCCTGGGAGCGTCCATGATGCCTACATATTCCGGCACTCCACCATCAGAGAGCTGTTCAAGATGGGCAATATGGCAATGGGCCACTCATAGGTGCGCTACCATACCAATCATTACAAAGGCAACACACCAACCTTGTAGGACAAACAATACATACACCACACTAAACACACATGGACAGGGAAACACAGATGTTCAGACGACAACACATATGCCACATGCCACACTACACTACATTCATTGCACATCACACGCATATACACCCATATGTACATAATATAGGCACAACTTGACTGGCACACCACCTGAAGGACAGATGGGGCTTTGTCCCGTTTGCAGACAGGCGCTGGGCCTAAACCACTACAAGTGTCCACTGGTTGACAACTAAATACAGATCCCACACACAGAACACCTAACGAGAAATAGCTCATCTATGTGAATGGCACTGGCCATGTCAACGTAAAGAAAGTCACATATAGGCACAGATCCACATTTGACATGGTCTAGAAGCCTCTGGCGGCACCAATATCAAATGCCATCCAAGTGTTGCCATCACCAACTCCATATTACTAAAACATACCAGATGTACCCTTTGTGTTCACCTTCATCTGTCTGGTGCATTGTGTCCCACACATAGGAATACAACATCACCAGCCATGAAATATCATTGTAGGTATGTACATCTCACAGCACACCTACAATCATACCCTATAATTCCACAACTCCTTAACATGATACCAGGGTGCCAACAGGGCACTGTGGCAGCTGGACTGCTGACAACGTGCTGGGAGAGGCCAGGGATGCATGGGAATGAGGAGGCATTGGGCTTAGCAGGACTGGTCATGTGATGCAGGGCATTGCAGAAAAACACATAGGGGGTTATTCTAACTTTGGAGGAGGTGTTAATCCGTCCCAAAAGTGATGGAAAAGTGACGGATTTACCAACAGCCGTATTACGAGTCCATTATATCCTATGGAACTCGTAATACGGCTGGTGGTATATCCGTCACTTTACCGTCACTTTTGGGACGGATTAACACTCCTCCAAAGTTAGAATAACCCCCATAATTCCCTCTCCTCTTATACAGGTGTCTGAAAATGCATGGATTCATCACAAAACATACCATACAACTGTGCCACACTGTGCCCATGATCCACATGCAAATACATATGCCAGACAGAAATTGGCAACAACTACACTTTGTGCAAGGGAGCTTTTCCAAGGAAAAAGGGATGGGATTCACATGCTACACACAGGGCCCCAACACCTGTGTCATCGCATACAACACAGAAAATAGGCTCAAAGTCCCAGAACATCACCCATCTGCAGGTCTAAAATGAAGGGACTGAGGGCCACATGTCAGGAAAGTGGTGCAGCATCAACAGCAGTGCCACTGTAATTATGCCCCTTTGCCTCACCCTACTGCCACCATGTGGACCCTGTATACAATAAATGGCCCACCATGGTGCAGAGTAGGTGCAATAGTGTCAAGATATTGAATGCCATAATTGGACTCTGTAGGAGTACTGACAAAATACCTGACCATTCCATGCACAGTACATAGGGACCCATTAAAATCTATGGTGTGCCCCTCTCTTAACACCTGTTCTGTGCAGATGTTGAAAGCATCTGTGATAAATCATGTCTAGGACCCATGGAGAATCCTCTGTACCAATTAGACCTCCTATTGTGTGAACCTCCCCCTTGTTCACATGATGGCTGGTGCAGGCATAATCTGCCACAAAGGGTCACTAAGTGTTGCACTGCATGTTTAATGCCACATGGAAACATGAGCCCCAAGTTTGGCCTGGTAGGGCTAGCATAGTGTCAATACAAATGATGCTATTGTGGTGTAAGGAGGTGGTAGGTTCCACTAACATTAGGACACAGCCCCAAATATGGGCAACACAAAAACATATTTTGCATGGTCGAACTGTCAGTGCAGATTTAATTTGACAGTCATCAGGTCCTTAAGGCACAAGCCATGATAATAATATCCACCAACAAACACCAATGCAACCACTCAATAAAACAGGAACACACACAATACCAGATGCAAGTCAGAGTCACCACTCCACCTAAAACTATCACCTGCCATGTTACATACGAAATCACAAATGTGCAGGGCAGACACATGTTCTCACATTCGTTTATAGCCAACCAAGGTTACGGCATCCAGCCATGAGTGATGACCCCTTTTGGCAACCCGACAATGGAGGAAGAACAAGCATACAATGAAGGCCACAGAAGGACACAAATTGGGGTGGAGTGGACATTTGGGCTCCTGAAGTCAAGGTTCAGGTGCCTGGCCCTGACAGGAAGAAGCCTGTTGTATGGACCACCCCTGGTATGCAAGGTGATCCCTGTATGTGCAATATTGCATAACATCTGTATACAGAATAATGTCCCTTGGGATGAACCGGTAGATGTCCCCAATATGGAGGTGGATGGCAATGGTGCAGCACAGATGGAGGGGGAACAACAAAACACTTCTGCAGGAGTTCGCAGGAGACAACAAATTGTACTAAACTTCTAAACCTAGACAATGGACAACAAAAATCACCCTGTAAATATCGCCATTAAATCACTTTGCACCAGATTGTCCATGGCGTATTCAATCTTTGCTTCATATACAATTGGAAAGTTGCTCATACCTCACAGAGCAGGAAAAAATCACAACAGTTACAAAGAATGTTGGACCATAGGTTGTGATTTAGGAGGGTCTAGCACCTCCATGACTCACGCTCATGTGGCTCTTGAAGGCCTAGATCCATGCACCAGAAATACACCAGAAATACTAAGTGGCATAATGTATGCATTGCACCAATTCCGACGCCTTACCCCACATCCTGCCTATGCCAGGCAAGATGTATCCAAGAGGGGCATCCATACGGTAGGGGCTGTTTCAAAATCTTATTCTTGAAACTAAGGGACTAAACTGTATCACATCTCAAGCAGGTAGCTGTAATGCCAGCAGTGAGCAGGTGTGACAAGGGGGAACACCATTTGTATCAATTGATCATCATGTACTGGTCAGAGTTAAGGCCAAAGGTTTGACCCTAGCCGTGCACCACGTATCAATGGCTTTACGTACTGTGAGTGCTATTGGCCCTAACCCTGCACATGGTTAGCTATCTCTCAAATATAGCACACGCATGTTGGCTGTGGAGTGCGCTAAGGGTCGCAAAACAAGTGGAGCAGAAATGGGTGCTTCTTCACTCTCCACACATGTGCCCCATAGCCAGGAATGATCAATAAAGTGTGAGAATGCACCACCACATGAATATGTGGGTAAAATGTAGGCAGAGTCTGTAGCACTTCCAATGTACATTCTCAGACATGTCACACAATTGTGTTGTCTTGACATATGCCTGCAGCTAATCGGGAAATACATGTGAAGAGTGCTGTACTGGTATATGGCCTAAGTAGGAAAGGGTTAGCAATTACCTACAATGGTTGGTTTGTGCCTGCAAGGTAACCCAGTAAAGTCTGTATGATACAATCATACACAACATATGAAAACACACCTCTCATTGGCACTCAAATGTCTGAGCAAGAGAAAGTGACGTACTGGGACCAAACCCCTAAAATGTCTAGATCTCCCACATGCCAATCCAGTTTGGGGTGTGCATGCAAGTCTAACAATGTCCAAACATGTCACAGACCCATCCAAAATTGCATGGTTGAAGAAGGAGACTGAAATGTTGCACATGGCATTTCACATAATCATAGCTGAGATGACTCCACACACTAACAAGATACACTCATTGTGAAAGTGACATAAGTTGTGGAATACAGATGTGAGTGCATGCCCATGTGCACCAAAGGATGTGGAAGAACTGCTGGAGAAACAGATACTTGGAGAAACAATATGGGGAGGTCACTCAGACACTACACAAGTGCTGTGGTTGGTGTACTGTCCTGTGTGTGTGGAAGTCATGTAATACAGCAAAGCCTGGAAATGGGAGGTATACTATCATGTAGCCAGTAGAAGAAAATGTGTTCATCTACAAAGTACACAAGCCTCACGTATCATCTTGTCCATGTATGACGGGACAATGTTGCAGAAGAAGATTTGTACAAAGGGTAAGCAGCCTAAAGAATCTGAGCAATGTAGGACCAAATCTATCCAAAACAAGATATGCTGTTAATGTTGGAGAAGGAACACACATAGACCAATACTGACTGCGCATCACAACAATGTTACCATGTGATCATCAGACATATATTCAGAGAGGATGTCTAGGCCAGTACATAACCCATTCATATTTGCAACACCAACACATACTAGTGTGACAGAAGACAGTGAAAGATGACATAACCTGTCCTGTGGGTCGGAAAACATAAGCAAGTTACACTAGATATAAATGCCCTAACCAAGCTTCATATGGAAAATACAAACAATATATAACCATTTGTGTCAAACGAATCAGAATGATGAGACATGTCCTACACGAATAAGCAGCCAGTCCCCTGTACATGATAGGGCAAGCCTGACATCAAGTACCCGAAAGGAAACAAAACATGCCAGGCCATGGGATCACATTTGTGCAGGTGTCTGTCTGCAGGGGACTGTGCAATGCACTGCTGAAGAGCAATCATGATGAAGGTAGATCCCCGCCCTACACCCCCTAACTCCCCTGCTGAGGCTACATTGACTCTTGATAAAGTCAGGGTCCTAATGCTTGTGCACAGTGGACTGAGCTGATTGTAGCACAGTCACCCAGCGTCAATACATGCAACCATGGGTCTGTGTGGGCACACAAAGTCCCACAGGAGCAATGATGACTAGGGTGCCATCATTGCCTGACAGCAACTCTGGAATACTGTTGTATGCTATTGTATGTAACAGTCAAAACAAACATGTTTTGGTTGATTGTATGTACCAAGTTTGTGACTTTCACACATATGCCTGAATTCTCAGCACATATGTACCACTTCAGTGGTTCAGGCCTGATATTGTGTATTGGCGTATGCACAAAAGTCAACTTTCCACTAATGAAAATATATATGAATCACATGATCATAAATATACTCATATGACCTTCAGATATGTTCCCATATAGGGGAAACATAGGTGGCACTGATGTGATACACAGCCATGAAACAATGGCCAACATATGTCCATGGTGGAAGATAGATTTGGGATGTTTAGACCAATATTTATACTTTTTTAGCGCCGTATTTGTTTTTTGTTTTTTAGGCAAAAGCAGCGCAAACTTGCAAATTACAATTGTATTTTGCAAGTTTGTGCCGTGTTTTGCGTCAAAAAGCAGCGCAAATGCGGCGCTAAAAAAGTATAAATATGGGCCTTAATATCCCATGAACACATCTCTTTGGCATTCATTACACATATTACACTAAACACATCTTTCCACACACGTCACATTAATTGGCACATGTCAGTACACCATCTCCTGGATCATACATGCATGGGGAACAATATGTTACACGTGTAGCATAGTATTAGGAACCCTGAACCATAAAACACTCCACAGTGTGGCCACACATTAACTCACATTGCCATGGGATGCGTGAAATCAACCCAGTTGTAGTCCACTGCATCCTTTGAGTGCATTTTGTCAAGGGTATGATATGCATCAACATGTATTGGACATAGCCCATCATGCCTAAAGTGTTGTTGTCAAATGTACATTTGGAAATCAGACATGACAATGTGATAGACCCAAAAATAATTTTTACATCACATAAGTGCACCATAAGTACACATGTGGTAACATGGATGTGGAAAAAGTCTACCAACACATGCACATAAGAAAACAATATCCGTCATTGCATGCATCACACACACATAGAAACATATGGAGACATATTCCGATGTTACCACTACATATATTAATACACATGCACGCACACATAGCCATACCATACTGACTATATACATGCATAGTCCCTGTAACAAGGAATGTGAATCTGGGTGCACTGTCAGCCTTTCCAACAAAGTACACGCATTCCCGTTAGGCATCAAAAATGTTTATGTAAGCAGCAATTCCCCATACACTGCAATTCAATAAAATTACGCCTGGCCCCAGCCCGTCAATTGAAAGTCGACAGGCCTTGTCAGCCTTCTTAGGAAAAAAAACAGACTTTCCCATTATGCGTCAATAGTTTTCATGCAAATGGCAATTCTCCATACATCGCTAATCAATAAAATGATGCCTGGCCCCTGCATGTCAATCGCAAGTCGACAGACCTTGTCAGCCTTCATGGAAAAAATACCATGCATGACCGTCATGCATCAAGAAAAACGGCACATATCAGAAAATGTGATGCACACACCAAGGAAGTAATGAAACAGGACTTCCTTGCTGCAAACATGGTACAGTGATTTCACTTTCACTTTTACTTTACAGTCTTTTTGCCTGTGATTCTGAGAGAGTGTGTAGAGCTGGTGCTGGTTGAGGAGTGTTTTTCTTTTGTATCATGTTGCTGTCCTGTCAACGTTGTCATTTTGATAAGTCTTATGCAGTGTTTTTGTCCTGTAATAGATATTGATTTGTCTGGTGTTTATCTTGGGATTGCGTAGTCTGTTGGGGTATTTGGGGTTAGGTGGGGTTGTCGCTGTTGTACTCTTGCTCTAGGCAAGACTGCTGGTTTAAGTATGATAGTACTTATGTTTGTAGGCAACTATGCAAATCCTACAACAAAATGCAACTGTTGTCCCAACCCTTCCGGCTCACAAGCAGTACCTCACCAAAACCCAAAACAGTCAAAGGTGATTTGTGGCAGCCTTTACTCATGGACTCAAGAGTGTGACATCTCAGGGAGCGTCGTGGTTAAACAGAGATTACCCCTTTCTCACACTAAAAACATGTCTCAATCACACACAGGCAATGAAGAAGATGCAGTGACGTTTCAATAGGTTTTGTTTTAGCAAAACTGCAATCTGCGATAAGTTGAATGGGTTGTGATTATTAAGATAATGAACAATGCAAGAAATAAAATGGTAAAGACAAGTGCCATTAATACAAAGACCCCCATGACACAACATGAATTGTGTAATACGTCCTAATACCCTAGCATGTAGGCCTAACCTCTAATCTAGAAGAAAGCTAGGTATGTTAAACATCAATCTGCCAATGCCATGTCCAGGGGAAGAGCTCCCAACCCTTGTTACCTTGGAATGAGATCTCTAGCTCAGACTCCGTAGGGACACGAAGACTGACTCAGCATCAAGGCGACATGCAGCATTGATAGCAGCGAGAGCATCTGGTCGGAATCCCTCTAACTATTTGATAAAATGAGGAGTATTTATACAGATCTACTTGCACCCCTGACGTAGGTGTGTTCCCAAACAATGGATAATAAGACATGCTTGGGATGGTAATTGATATAAACAATTCCCTCAAAAGCATGAAGAGGGAAAGTATCTAAAGTGAACACCCACAGTTTGTTTGCATTTGTCACCTGATCTTGACGCCTTAGCGCGGTGACACTGATAATACAAATCAAAACATGGGCCTAACTCTAAACAAGGCAGCCATCTTAAAAGATTTAATTAAATAAATGCGCTAAAACCGAGCAAGCTAGGTAGGGTAAAAGTCACTGGGTGACAGTGGCACAAGTCTGCAAGCCACAGGCTAAGCTAACTACTGTATCCCATTAAAACAAACTAGGTTTCACTACACCCTCCCCATTGCCGTAACAAGTATGATGCCACATCTGGACGCCACCGAAGGTGAAATGAATCCAAATGCTAAAAATGCTCTGGGTTAAAAGCATAAAAATTAGCTAAAAAAATCTTCTTAAAAACAACTTAAAAACAATAGCTAAAAACATATCAAGAGATATAATGTCGACTATGACAAGCACAGCAGGCCAAAGTAAGGACAGTAAATGTATACTTTGAATGTGGTAGAAGCCAATCATCAAATTATTTACAATAATCATGTTCCTGAAGAGCATCTCCGGACTCACTGACTGGAAAGGACCCCAAAAAGGAGGACACATCGTCAGATGTCAGATCAATCACGGGATAGGCAGATGGGTCCACAGAGCAGTACTGCGTAGTAGTCTCCTCTGCAGGTCCACCTGCAGTAGTGTCATCCTCCATTGTGTAACAAGCCAACTTGGTGAGCAAGGAATGCTCATAGGAGGCCTTGCGAATCAGCCTTAGTCTCAAGGGGCACGACCGTGAATGAACCCTCATTGGGGACATCAGCAGTTTTTGGTCCACCGGAGTCACTGGCGTAACAGCAAGGCACATTGTTGGCAAATGTTCGAAGAGGCACCATATGCAACGAAAGACTGTTTACATGCACCATAGGGTTCGAAGGAATGACAATGACCAATCATGCTCTAGTTCCACCAGCAAGGAAGCATTGAAGATCTGAACAATGCGATCATGGCACAGTTGAGCTGGTAGCAGCGGCCTCCATTGCTTTATAGCTGAAAAGACACAACCACGGCAAATGAGAAGAAATAGCAGCAGTATCCCGCCAATCAATGTTAAAATCATTGGAAAGCCGCCAAACACACTTGAAAAGAGTGAATTGATGACCTATGGGATGACCCCGAAGACAGTCTTGAAGATGGACAAGAATCCAGACCCAACAGCCTTAAAGAAATGGACAATCCCGACTGTGCTTGAGGTGTTAAAAAGTCTGGAAACCAATTCTCCAAGGTGCTTGGGGAAGTTGGTATTTAATTGGGATTCTATCTCGTCTGATGATCTCGCAATCTGCAGAGCATATGTCTCTCTAGCTGATGTCAACGCGACCTGTTTTTGAAAGAGTAGTGCCTTTAGTCTGCTCACCTTGTCATAATTTACATTAATAGTATCAATGTGAGGCCACATATCTGATACCTTTCTCTCTCGTGTGGGGAGGGAAGAAAACTTGTCCACAACACTTAACGACCTTAGAGACTGAAATTGCGTAGGCAATTCCTGGTCGTATACCACAACAGCTTTGGTCGCTCAGCACCACAAAACTTCCATTTGAAAGTACATGAAATGCTGGTCGAATCAAAGGGACTGGAGTACCCTTCAGAAAACAGACAAAGTTCATGACCCCCGCATTGCAAAGGACGTGAAGGGACACCTGTTTGCAAATCATTGAATGACTAACAGTATCTCACATTCACTTCCGCTAAGAAAGACTTCTGTTTCCCGTTCAGACACTTATAATAAAAAGGCAACTCCCACTCTTCTTTACTATAGCTATTGCCAAGTTGCTCGTACCTGCCCACGGCAAGATGTTTCAGGCATTTCGAAAAACGAAAAGTCGAAATGGGTAGATTAATGATGCCTTGTAAGAGCCATACTGTTGAAGGACTCTCTGCAACTGTGAAAGGCAGCTTTTCTAACTTCTCCATATGAAGCATGGTGGAACTCACTTCCCTTTTAGCCATTGTCTGCTGTTCTTTTGATAAATTAAAAGCAGTGATATATTTCCATGGAACTCAGACATTTTTCAATGTCTGTAACATCCAACCTGACTACATGATAGAACGCAGCTGACTTTGTCCATGATATAAACTGGGCATGTCTGTCTGAATGATATCCATTGCAGATGACACTATGTTTGTCAGGGAATAAATTCTGTTGGACAAAGTGTTCATGCTGTTATCGACAACAGCTAAAGCCTTTTCTAAGTTTTCTCTATCTATTTGCCTTAAGCGTGCAGCAGTTTCGATCTGAGAAAGCTTCCAGATCTCATTTTACATAGCATATATGAATCTTTTACAGCATGGTTTCTAGGACCTAGCAAAAAGTCCTGCGAGTGTACATCTTCAGAAAGAGTTTTAAGGTGTTCTTTAACTGCGGCTAACGTGTTAGACTGTACCCATTGTTGGCACAGTTTACCCACACTATGGCCCTCATTACAACCCTGGTGGTCGGTGATATAGTGGCAGTACTACCGCCAACAGGACGGCGGTAATAAATATGAAATTAGGACCACGGCGGAAACCGCTCAGACAAATATCTACGTTAACACACCGACCGCCAGGGGAAAATCAACAGGCACCATGGCGGTAACCGCCTACCACCAGGTGGAAGACAATGTTTTGCCCACTGTATTATGACACACCAATCTGCTACTTTTTCCGGGGTGGTACCAACAACATCAAAAGCCTTGCAGAAACACTGCACAGAAGAGAAATGACTCACCTCTGGAGACTCAAGGAAGAACCACGCTGCCATGGAGCCATGGAGCCCAAGTTGTATGTGTTCCCCATGCTCTTCTACGTTCTGCTCCACTACGAACACCAACACCGGTGAAGACGACCATGGTGAGTACTGCCACCTAGCACACAGGGGAGGGGGAAGGGGGCATTGTGCCCAGTGATGCAGATCTTGGGAAGTGTAAGGTCACAGTCTCTCACCTGGGCGTCAGAGCCAGAGGAATAGCAGCATCTCAAATGTGATAACTCAACTCCAGAGGCACAGGATGTGGCTAATAGGTGAGCCCTGGTTCCCACCCAGTGGAGGTTGGTGTATGGCTATGGTGTGGGCCCTAATGGTTAGTGTGTGGCTAACAGTTCTCTCCCGATATTTGACAGTGACTCTGGTTACCCCAACCACTCATGGCTACTGACCCCTCTGAGGAATGCCAGGACAAGGGCAGAGGAACATTACAATGAGGCACATGGGCGAACAAGAAGGATTATAGAGAGGACCTTTGGCCTCCCAAAGGCCAGTTTCTTTGCCTTTATCTAACAGGTGGATCCCTGTGCTACTCACCCAAGAAGGTCTGCCAGATCATTGTGGCATGCTGTATGTTGCACAACCTTGCCCTGCGTCACCAAGTGCCTTTTCTACAGGAGGAGGAGGCTGGAGATGGCCGTGTGGCTGCATTGGACCCTGTGGACAGTGAAGATGAGGAGGAAGAGGATGAGGATGAGGACAACAGAAGTGCAATTATTCATCAATACTTCCAATGAGACCGAGGTAAGACAGTGTTGATACACATATAATTGACAGTTTGATGTGTGACAATGTCACTGGCAGGATGTGTATTCCTACTTCTATGCACACTCACTATACCCTTGGCATCTCCTTTTGCAGATGTTGGTGCCCCACTATTGTTTCTGGTGTGCTCAGTGCAGCCAACTACAGGTCTTTCCAATGTAAACATTACTGTACAGTTGGATTTCTATGTTTGAACCTTTTTTAAACGAATACCTTTTGAAAATATCTGACACACTCCATACTTGTGTTTTATCAAAATGTGTTTATTGCAATGCTCTGAAGAAGAGGGGGTAGTGCAATGGGCTGGGGTGATGATGGAGGAAAGTCCAGGTTAGAGTCCAGTCTATTTGTATCACAGGTGCATTGTCCAAGGGGGCATAGGAAGTGGAGCAACGGCAGTTGAAGGTGGACTGGGTGACACAGTGGGACACAAGGGTGACAATCAGGAGAGACTTATTTTGTGGCGGGGGTCTTGGCAATAGCCTCTGGCTTCTGCCTGGATCGCAGGGAACTTTTGCGGGGTGGTTGTCCTTCTGCAGGGGGATAGGTGCTGGTGGCCTGTTGGTTGTGTGGTGGGGCCTTCTGCCCATTAGCGGCAGCGGAGGTGGAGGGCTGTTCAGTGGTTTGGCTAGTGTCAGGGGCCCGGTGATGTGCCACTGCCTCCCTCATAGTATTGGCCATGTCTGCCAGCACCCCTGCAATGGAGACCAGGGTGGTGTTGATGTCCTTCATGTCCTCCCTGATCCCCAGGTACTGTCCCTCCTGCAGCCGATGTTCTCCAGCAAGTTGTCTAGTACCTGGCCCAACGTATACTGGAAATGTTGGTATGCTCTCAGGATTGCCTGGAAAGTCAGTTCCCTGGTTCTGTCCTCCCTCTGTTGCACAGCAGTCCTCCCAGCTTCCCTGTTGTCCTGTGCCTCTGTCCCTTGAACCGTGTGCCCACTGCCACTGCCCACAGGTCCCTGATCGTCCTGTGTTTGTGGGGTGGCCTGGGGTCACTGTAGTGGTAGACACACTGCTGAATGATGTGTCCTGTGGACAGAGGTATGGGCATGGGTATGGGGTGGGTGCTGTGGTGGTGTTTCCTGAGGGGGAGGCTCTGTGGTGGTGTGAAACTGTGCCTGTGTAAGCGACTGTCCAGAGATCCCTGATGGGCCAGTTTATCATCCAGATCCAGGTGACCAGAGTTGCTGTCATCACTGTGGGCCTCTTTTGTGGGGGAACTGGATGTTGCTGGCACCTCTTCGCCGGTGACATTGGGTGGGTTACATGTGGGGATGTAAATGCAGTGTTATTGTTTCTGCGTGTGGCATATTGTGCATGGGTGTGTTGCCCTCTATGGTTGTTGTTGCCCTGATAGCTTTTCCTTGTGTGAGTTGTTATTTGGTGGGCTAGGTGATTGTCTCTAGTGTGCATGCTGTGGTGATAGGTGTCCATGCAGGTCTATGAGGGGTGTTCATGCATTGGTGTTGCATGCAGGGCTTGGTACTGGTTTGAGTGGGTTGTGATGGTGCGGTATGTGGGAGGTGGTGAGTGATGGGAGTGAGGGTAAGGTTGGGGGTTTGTGATGGCATACAGGTAGGGGGGTGATAGTAATGGAGAGTTGACTTACTAGAGTCCAGTCCTCCTCCCACTCCTGCCAGGCCCTCAGGATGCATGATTGCCTAACTTGCGCACCCCATGTTGTAAGTTATGGGGGAGGAGGTGGGGATCCTCTGTACTGGGAGCTGGTGTCTAGCTGCAATGGAACGGACCTTCCCCCATAGGTTGTTCCACCTCTTCCTGATGTCATCCCTTGTTCTGGGGTGCTGTCCCACGGCGTTGACCCTGTCCACGATCCTCCACCATAGCTCCATCTACATAGCAATGGATATCTGCTGCACCTGTGATTCAAAAAGATGTGGCCCTACCCGGATGATTTTCTCCACCATGACCCTTAGCTCCTCCTCAGAGAACCTGGGGTGTCGTTATGGTGCCATGAGTGTGGTGTGAGTGGTGTGGGTGAGAGTGTGTAGGGTGATGTGTTGGGGTGGGTGGCGTAAGGTGCGCGGGTGGTGTATAGGTGGTGGTGGGATGTGGCTCTGGCTCTGTGGGTGCTCTTGCTGTCTCTCTCTCTCTGCTGGTAATTATTTCTAGTCATAAAAGGTTGTGGGTAATGTGGATGGGTGTTTTATAGTGGAGTGTGGGTGTGGTGTCTGTATGTGTGTCAGGTATGTGTAGTTTGAATTGTCCAATGTCGTGTTGTTTTATTTGAGTGTGTGTATTTTGAGCACAGTGGTATACCTCCAATGGTTTACCGCCATTGAATGTCCGCCGCTGAGATACATGGGTCATAATGTTGTGGGCGTTGTCGTGACGGGGCCACTCACCTGAAAAGCAGGATGTCTATAGGGGCGATGGTATGCCCCCGACCTCTTGGAACACCTCTCGGCACTTCCCGGTGGACACAGAAACCCCTGCAGGTGTCCCAAAAGGAAAGGGGGAGTGGAAGAGAAAGAGACAAAACACTGCCACGTCTTGCCGGTCCAGCCAGGCATCCTGTATCTTCGGGGGGTAGGTCATTGTTGACAGAGTGATAGTACAGTTACTGCACTCAACTTCCTCGAAACTGAATCTCTCTTTCTGATATGGGCACGGGAGCGATAGAAGAACACCGGGATGCTATAGCACTTTTCTTGGACAATAATAACTGTTGGCACAATTACTAACACTGCATTACCAAAAACCCAAACTGAGTACCATAACAATAAGTGCTCCAACACTAGGGCTGGCTTCACAGAGATTTACTGTTGCACACTATAATTAGAACTGTGGTTGCACTTATCATGCACAAGAAAGGCAAACAAGGGCATTCATTATATAACGTATAACTTTCCTGCATGCATAGGGTTAAACTAAAAAGAACAAAAACAATCCAAGAAATACAAATGTCCACTCTGGGTTTAAACAGTTAGGGTAGCACAGTTTGGTTTGGTTTCACTGTGTGTGTGTGAAAAACCCTTCAAAAGCAAATTCCTCAAACCTGAAACACAGGAATGAATGACACAATTTAAACCCAAGAGAAAGAAAGAAAAGTCACATAAATGCTCTTTCAAAATTGCACTGTCACTTTTTGTGGAACTTGAGCTGAAGCAGATTTCCTGAAGCACATTTAGGCAAGTAACTACAATAATAATGTAGAATGTTCAGAAATGCATTTGTCTCTTCAAGATAAGCACTCTGCCAAAATACAAGGTCTGAAATACACCAGCTGTTCTAGGAAAGAGCAGCGCTCAAAGAACAAACTCCCTGGAGAATACTAGTCACTTAGCTGCAGTCTTTTCCGGAGTGCTGGAGGATTGCCTGGTGTCAGCTGGTACAGGAACAAATAAAAGAATTGCCTCAAAAGTTCTGAATACGAGGATGACAGCAGGGGCTGGACTGCCAAATCAGGTGCTGAGATCAGGAAGAAAAACAAAGCCAAGCAGGGAGGCATGCTTCTCTCTGCTATTTATTGTATAGCCAATCAGGAAAGCAGTTGAGTGTCCACGTGTGGATGAGTCACCACACCCAATTAGAAGCACATGTCTACATCACATCCAATAGAAGCACGTGTCTACACCTGCTCACATTAGCAAACAAGCATTGGCAAAACAAGCATTGATAAAACCAATTGTGTAACACAGCACATTATGTTTACTTACGAAGATGAAGGTTTAACCAAGAACAGAGATATGATTTAACCCTAATCCCTGGGGATGCTGACAGATAACGCAGGAGGCACCTTGGGTATTCCTGACAGGCGTAGTTCTGTTGTCGTAAAGGTGTGGGTTTTGCTACTGCCAGTTCATCACTGACCTTTGGGCTGGCGTTCTTGTGTGTGTGGCTGTATAGTGACGGATTGGTATGTGTGTGTCATAATATGGTTGGCAGTTATCTGCTACCGCGGCGTTATGTTGGTGGCAGTCGGCATGGCGGTAAGTGGGATTTACTGCCAATGTCATAATGATGGCCTGTATGTTGTAACAATGCCTGTGTGTCGAGGAGGTGTTTGAAATGTCGTTGGACATTGTTATCTATTCTGAAGTAGTGTTGTTAGTTCCATTATGAAAAAGTATATCCTGTTGGGTAGTGAATGGGAATTGGGAACTACCCAAGGGACCTCTGGGTCTACTGTGCAAGGTCAGCCACATGGTGAACTTTGACATCATCAATGGAAGTGAATCTGCCTGTTCTGGAACCAGGAAGTGGCGGTAACATGACAGTTCTGGTACCTTGTACTCCCAGGACTTGGACTGGTGCTCGGTAGGATGGACTGAATTCCTTCTTCACAGTGATCTTCTCACAAACCAGATCCCCGACTTTAGGAATCCAGCCAGTGGAAGTTGTCGGTAAATCCCTTATTACGAAGGTGGCAGCACTGGCGGATGATTTATCATCATGAGATTGCTGAAGCTTCTGTAAGACAGTAAGATGTTTGTTTATGTCAAAAGGTGTGTCTGCTACCACCAAACCAGGGCCATCAGGATCTGGGACATAAACAGGTATCCAAGGAGATCCCCATAAGGAGTGTCCCCCCCCAAGGAGTGTCTTGGCAGATTGTTCAGTGCTCTTTGAACCCTATAGAGGTGATGAAGCCAACTGCGGCCAGAACCTAATACACTAGCTGTTAAGGACTGCTTTAGATCACGGTTCCCCCTCTCCGCGACCGAATTTCCCTTGGGATGGTATGGTGAGGATTAATGAAGTTCAACACCCATCATCCCCAGGGTGTCCCTGAATGCCTTAGAGGCAAATACAGGGCCCTGGTCCGAATGGAATGCCACAACCGAACCGCATATGTACCAATAAAGATCAGTAACACTTTTATAACAGTTCGAGCGTCATCCAACCGCTGAGGTCATACCCATGGGAATCTAGAAAAAGAATCAACAGCGACTAAGATGTATTTGTATGCAACACCAGGTTGAAGTGGACCACAATGGTCCAAGTACACACATTGTAGTGGCCTGCTGGACACTAAGAGGGGTGTCTGCAGTGGGTGTTTGATATTAAAGCCCTTTATTTGCTGGCAAATGTCACAACAAAGGATATATTGTTTTGTCTGTTTGTATAGACCTGGCCACCAGAAACGTTTCTGTAAGAGTGTTACCGTGGCCGAAATAACAGCATGGGCAGAAGCGACACCCTCATGCGCTGCTTTTATTAAATCTACTCTCTGGTCTTCATTGGGATTTGCTCGATCTCCAACCCCAGGAATTATTCCATAAGCAACATTCTGTGCACTGATGTGGTAAGAATATTTTGTAGGGTATGCTTTTGGAAGGGACCTGCCTTCAGCCAAAGATTTCACAGCATTCAGTATTTCATTATCCATTCTCGTCTGAGAACGAGTCACTGCAGCCACAGAAGCCGTAGCTACTTTGGATTTGGCTGCCTCATCAGCCAGAGTGTTACTGATAATGTGTACTCCTACATGTTGGTGGCCCAATGAATGTACTACATGGACACATGGTAGCTTATCCTTAAGATCAGCCACCCTCCCCCACAAGGTTTTGTGTTTTATGGTGTTCCTTTTGGAATCGCTAAACCCGTTCAGCTTCCAATGATTGAGGTAATCATTGTAGGAATAGACGCAGTAGTATGAGTCACAGACAATCAAAGTCAACAATCCAGGCTCTGTTTGTGTTCTAGCACTAGAAGAAGGGACTTAAGTTAAGCCAGCTGAGCTGTGCAGTCCCCTAGGGTCTGCGTGTAGGTATTATGAGGGTGGAATACTCCATCCTTCATCACTCCACTCACGGCTGCACAAGCCGCTGAATATTGAGGTACTCCTATTCGTATTGGAGATATTCTTGTGTCTGAAGTTTTGGATCAAAGATGTAGTCAACATCAGTGGCAGTCTGGGAGGTAGCCCACTGAATCCAACGTGGATGTAGTGCTTTAGCGTTAGGAACGCTTGCTTTAGTGAAGGCCTCTAAGGCTGGCAATGCATTTCCCTTGGGCACGTTGCCTCTCCTTGCTGACATCCATTTGAACTGCAGTCAGAATTTTTTCTGTAGGTGCAAAACATTGTTTTGCATTAGAGTACAAATGAGATTTATATGCTATGGGCACAGTGTCACCCTCGTTAAAGGTGATGTAAGGAAACCCAATGGCACCAGTAATTATTCTGATGACCAAGTTTGTTTTGTTGTCACGTGTGTGCAAGTGTTTGGCTTCTAGCATGTCCTGTTGCAATTTCCTAAGGATGCGTGTGTGTTCAACTGTCCAGTGTTTGCTAGAAAGATCTGGGCGTATTAAGTCATAAAGAGGCTTGATATGTTGTGCATAGTAAGGAATGTATGTTCTGCCAAAACTAAAGAAGCCAAGTAAAGACTGTAGCTTCTTGAGCATGTTAGGTGGGTCAAGTTGTGCACATTTCTCAAGGAAGTGTGGGGCCAGGCTCTTCTCGTTTTATAGTTCATATCCCAGGAACAGTACACTGAGAAAGGCTATCTTGTTTTTCTCAAAATTAAATTTGTAACCCAGGTCTGAAAATCCTAAAATGATCCGATCGACTCCGACAAGATGAATGGTGAGGCCATCGTCTGTGATATAAATGTCATCCACATAGGATAACGCCACAGGATCAAGATTATGTAATACCGATGTTTCACGGGCTGAGAACAGTCCTGAGCTGTTCTTATAGCCTTGTGGCAAACGGCAGAAGTGTTTCTGTGAGCCAAATGAGAATGCACTCAGGTCCCGACTTTCTTGTGCTAAGTTTTGGCAGAAAAACTTGTTGGAAATATCCAACATTGTTTTGTACTTTTTGCGCACTATATTGTTAATAAGTGCTGTGCTATGTGAGTTTTGTATAGCGTATGTGCGTGTATGACTGTTTAAGTGTCTGTAATCTAAGATTATTCTGTAGGAATTGTCTTGTTTTGCAACCGGGAATAACAGGTTATTCATTGCAGAGACACAGGGTCCAATTACTCCCAAGTACTCGAGCTGAATGAGGATCTCTCTCACTGGGGCTTTAGCTTCATGTTTAACAGGATATTGTGGCTGAGGTTGGGGTGTGGACCTGATAGGTAATACATGACAAGGAGAGTACTTGTCCCAACCTACATGATTGTGGTATAGTGCAGGAGCCTGCATTAAAGCCCAATCAACAGCGTTGGTTTGTTTTACCTCCTCCGGAACAAGATCTGAGAAAGAAGGCAAAATGACTTCTTACCCATGTGGGAGCTTACAAACGTGCTCAGGTGGCCAATCTCTTTCTCTCAATAGGATATCACATTTAAGTTAATTCCAGAATATCACTTTAATAGTGCGCTCTCTGTCTCCCTCAATTTGATTTTTTAAATCATAAACCCTGTTGGGTGGGAGAACGTGCCCGTCCGCAGTCTCAACTGCAATAAAATCGCAAGTTGCTGTCGCAAAGGATGATCTTTCAGACTCTGGTGACATATTGTGACCTCTGCTGCACTGTCTAACAGTGTCACTGCCCACGTCATGTTCTTCAGCAATGTTCTCAAGTGTACTGGCATGTTTAATTGACAGTGCTGCAACCTTTTTCTTTTTAAACTGTGGTTTCTGTTGTGTGGACTTATCTTCTTTTTTGTCTGTAGACTGTGGTGAGTCTTTCTTTTGTTTCACATATTCAGGACGTCAGTCAGGAAGGACCCCAATTTTGCGTCCTGAAAGGAAGAGAGTGACGTGAATCAGTATATCTGTCAGGCGCTTTTATACTTTCTCTATTTCTGAGAGTGCATCTCCTTTCGGTGTTCTCCGGATGTGGAGAATCTGCTCTCCCATCTGATCTTTCTTTAAATTGTTTCTGCTTATCCCAGTGCTTCTTAGAATTTTCCTGTGCTTGTTTAGTATCTTCCTTAGGGGTGGTACATTGTATTTCAAGTTTCTTCAGTTTGGCTCCCAAACTATCCCGTCCTATACTAGTATATGTATCAGAAATAACTTTCGGTAGTTCACTCTCCTGGTCCAAATGTGGATTCTCTCGGAGACGCTGGAGTATAGTGAGTGCTACTGCTTCCCCTTTAATGTTACTGAGTATTATTGAGGAGACTGCGTCAAAGTTATGCATTAATTTCACCCCCCAATCTAGGGCTGATGCAGCCCCGTGTTCATTCTCAGTTTGTTTTAACACTTCCGGTAAATTGGCAAGTGTCGGGGTACCATGTGTGGTAGTGCATATTTCAGCAAAGACTGTACCCCATGTGGTGCAGTCATCCACTGAGGGAACCATCCTGAAGGGCAAGCACATTGTGAGAATTCTATGTTTCTCCTGTGGTCCCGTATGGGGAAACACAGCTTCCAGCTAGTTTGTTTTCTGGGCTATCCAGAACAGTATTTTCTCTCATTCTGTGGGTACTTTACCCATAATGGCATGTACTGTTTGTGGAATAATCCCAGTAGCCAATTGGTATCCAGCAGGTGCTGACGGTGCTGGACGCGCTGGTGTAGTGTTCAAAGTTCGCATGATGAACTAAACAAGTCGTCTGTATAGTGTTACTAATTCAAGATATAAGTTTCGCAGGTCTACTGCCTACATATTTTGTATACCTGGGTGAGGTGTATATGTGGCAAACATAGGTCACGTTGGTCCATCATTACCTATGGGACCTAATCTCATGGGTTGTATTACATGTAGTAGGGCGCCATTAAACCAGTTGGTGTTCTTGATAAGTAATTGGAATCTCAAGATACTGGTATGCTTGGTACCGTTAAGGTACGTTTGCAATTCTGAATGTGTGAAATGTGAATGATCTTTGGTCTTCCTTAGGAAAGGTGACCCAAGAATAGAATGTTTCTGTTTGGTAAGCTTCATTAGCTTCTACTATGAATGTAACATCCCCACCCTCATCTGTTAAGCCAAGCGCTACTACATGTAAAGTTAATGCTTGTCTAGCATTCTCTGGAATGTCTATGGTGTTAGCCATATTGTAAAATGAGTAAAGAGATGGAACACCAAGTGGGGAGTAAAGTCCTTTTATGAGTTCGAGCTCAAACAACCTGCTGTCTAATTAGGTGGTAGCTGTTCAGCTGAGGAGGATCTTCCCCAAGACCACGGACATCTCCGTTTAATGGTACTTAGGGTACCTGTAGTATGTGAGACTGTGATAATCAGGGTATCCGTCAATTAGTGCCTAAACACTATCGTTGGTGGCACCATGTAATAGTTGGACTCTTGCTCTAGGCAAGACTCCTGTTTAAGGATGACAGTACTTATGTTTGTAGGCGACTATGCCAATTCTACAACAAAACGCAACTGTCTCCCCAAACCTTCCGGCTCACAGGCAGTACCTCACCAAAAACCCCAAACAGTCAAAGGTGATTTGTGGCAGGCTTTACGCATGGACTCAAGAGTGTGACATCTCAGGGAGCATTGTGGCTAAACGGAGATTACCTCTTTCTCACATTAACAACAAGTCTCATTCACACAAAGGCAATGAAGAAGATTTAGTGAAGTTTCAATCGGTTTTATTTTAGCAAAACTGCAATCTGCGATTAGTTGCATGGGCTGCGATGATTGAGATAATGACCAGTGCAGGAAATAAAATGGTAATGACAAGAGTCATTAATACAAAGACCCCCACCATCTTGCAATATCATGAAATAACATGGTGTGTGATACATCCTAATACCCTCACATGTAGGCCTAACCTCTAACCTAGAAGAGAGCTAGGTATGTTAAACCTAAATCTGCCAATGCCATGCCCATAGGAAGAGCCCCCAACCCTTGTTACCTTGGAATGAGGTCTCTAGTTCAGACTCCATAGGGACACAAAGACTGGGTCAGCGTCAAGGTGACATGCAGCATCGATAGCAGCAATGGCATCTGTTCGGAATCCCTCTAACTATCTGATAAAGTGTGGAGTATTTATACAGATCTACTTGGACCCCTGTCATAGGTTTGTTCCCAAACAATAGATAACAAGGTGTGCCTGGAACGGTAATTAATATAAACAATTCCCTCGAAAGCATGAAGCAGGAAAGTATCTAAAGTGAACACCTACAGTTTGTTTGAATTTGTCGCCTGATCTTGATGCCTTAGCGCAGTGACACAGATAATACAAATCAAAACATGGGCCTAACTCAAAACAAGACAGCCATCTTAAAAGATTTAATTAAATAAATGTGCTAAAACAGAGCAAGCTAAGTAGGGTAAAAGTCACTGGGTGACGGGGGCATGAGTTAGCAAGCCATAGGCTAAGCTAACTACTGTATCCTATTAAAACAAACTAAGATTCCCTACAGGGTAGTGTTTGATTATTTTTGGGGCTCCAGTGGAGGGAATCTGAAATATGTCGGTGTTAGACTTGGCATCCTTGGCGTGGTCTCTCCTAACTTTTTGCCTCTGTTTCCCAGGTTGTTGATGTGTGCTGGGCTCTGTTTTTGCTGCTTATTATTCTCTGGGCACTTTACCACTACTATCCAGTGCTAAAGTGCAAGTGTTCCTATGTAAAATGTATATGTAATTCACTTTCCATGATTGGCATACTTGATTTACTAGTAAGTCCCTAGTACAGTGCATTAGAGGTGCCCAGGACCTGTAAATCAAATGCTACCAGTGGGCCTACAGCACTGGTTGTGCCACCCACATGAGTAGCCCTGTAAACATGGCTCAGACCTGCCACTGCAGTGTCAGTGTGTGTAGTTTTCAATTGCCAATTCGACTTGACAAGTGTACCCACTTGCCAGACCTAACCCTTCCCTTTTCTTATATGTAAGGCACCCATAAGGTAGGCCATAGGTACCCCTATGGGCAGGGTGAAGTGTATGTTCAAGGTAGGACATATACTAATGTGTTTTATATGTCCTAACAATAAAATACTGCCAAATTCGGTTTTCTCTGAGCAAGGCCTATCTCTCTCATAGGTTAACCTGGGGGCTGCCTTTAAATATTATTAAAGTGCAGATTCCCTTTGAGAGCAGATAGAAATGTGGAGTTTAGTGTCTCTGAACTCACAATTTAAAAGTACATCTTTTAGTAATGTTTGTTTTTAGATTGTGTGTTTGAAAATGCCACTTTTAGAAAGTAGGCATTTTCTTGCTTAAACCATTCTGTGACTCTGCCTCTCTGTAGATTCCCTGTCTGGGTCAGTTTGACAGTTGGGCTGTTTGCACCTCTCCTCTAGACACAAAGGTAGCTGGGGTGTAGCCTGAATATCCTGTTGAGCCATCTGTGCTGGGAGGGAGGGGAGGAGTGGTCACTCACACCTGAAAGAGCTGTGTCTGCCCTCACACAATGCAGTCTCCAACCCCCTGGTGTGTGTCTGGGGCCTGGCCTGGGTGAGGCAAGATCTTACAAACAAGAGAGACTTTCCTTTGAAGTTTTTCTACTTCAAAGGCAGAAAGGGGTATAAGTAGCGGACGCAAACCCCTGAAAATTAGATCACTTCTGGAATCAAGAGGAACCCTGCAAAGGAGAAGTGCAGAAGAGCTGAGGAGAAGTGCTGCCCCTGCCTGTGCTTTGTTGGGCTATCCTGCAGTTGCTGCTTCTGCCTGTGAAAGGGGATAAATACTGGACTTTGTTGTGCATTCATGCTTGAGAAGAATCTCCAAGGGCTTGAAATGAGCTTGCCTCCTGTTGTTGAAGTCTCAGGGTCATCACAGACTTACCCCTGCCAGCACCTGGACTCTCTGCTGAGACCCCTGCCCTGCCAAGTCCTGTCCTATCCAGCCCCAGGCCCCTGAAAGGTGAAGCTGGCAGACAAGAACTGAAACTCCATGCACAGAATGCTGTGCAGGGAAATGTACAACACACCTTCCGCAATGTGGCTGATAAATAACGTGCCGCCAGCTTTGTGGCTGTAACCGACGATCCACCTGCAAGGCGGCTGGGAGATCGACGCAACATGGCTGGAGAAACAACGCACAACACCCGCTTGCGGAGGCTGATAACGGTGCAAACCCCAGGCAGGGCGGTTTTCTAACATGTGCAACCGTATTTTCCACGCATCGTCCCTGGGTGTCCAAGTTGACCCGACTCTGCGCGGATCCGAGGTACCCCATCCGGAAATCGATGCATCCCTCTCTTGCGAGGGATAAAAATGACTCATCACTGACCTGACCAGAGAAGGAAACAACTCACAGCCTCACTTGCGAGTAAGGAATCAACACATCGCTACCCATTTCTGACACGCGCTCACCCGTACGGCTTTATATCTGACGCTAACCAGATACTTTGTGTAACAACAGCATTCTCACTGTTTTTAAGGATTAAGGGCCACATGTACAAAAATCCGGTTTTGCGACTCGCAAAGTGCGAGTCGCAAAACCGGATGTACAACAGTGTACTTTACACTGTTTGCGATTTGCAATAAGGTCGCAAATGACCTACCTCATGAACATTCATGAGGTAGGTTGCAATTTACGACCCCATTGGGAATGGTCACTCTCACAGGGATGGTGGCCTGCTGGAGACAGCAAACCACCATGTCTGTGACTGCTTTTAAATAAAGCAGTTTTTTTTTTTTTAATGCAGCCCGTTTTCCTTAAAGGAAAATGAGATGCAGTTCAAAAACAAAAATGAAAAGTATTTTCACTGCCAATCACAAAGGGGAGGGGTCCCATGGGTTAGCATCAGTTTGAACGACCCTTCCTAATTGCGACTCGCAAACCTATTTTGCTATTTGGTAAATAGATTACCGAATTGCAAAATAGGCTCTGTACATACCAACAAAAAAACAAATTCCTGTTGCATCGGGACATTTCAAGGTATCACCATTGCGCAAGGGTGCATGCGTTGAGGGGATAGATTGTTTATATGCAGGAAGGTGCCCCTTCCTGCACATTAAAATCTATTATGGCAAGGTGACATTTCTATGTGTGCTACAGGATGCAGCACACGTGAGAAGGGCAATGACACGAGGAGGATGAAAAGCATTTTGCCTTGTTCCACCATTCTGACACCACCCTTGAGGTGGTGTTGACTTTGGTCACAGTCTCTGGTGAACATGTAGCCTTGGATCTGGGGAAACAACAATATGTAATGGCTGTTGCTGTGGCACAGCCACTGCCACACTGATTGTGTGCACCTTCCAGGCAAAGTGCTGCGTGTGTAGGCACCATATTTACAAGGTAGTGTTAAGCCACAATAAGTGGCCTAACACGGCATTATGTATATGTCGGAGTGCATAGCCCACCAGAGTATCACTAAAAGTGAGGCTCTGGTGATGTTGGGGCCTTTTGATTCTGGCCCTATGTCTCCCAATGCAACCCTTTTGCATGCAAGCAAAAGTGTGTCCGAAATGCCTACCCCTTCTGCCATTTGTGAAATTTCAGACAGTCCCTCCGTGCAACGTACCAGGCATTTGTTGTAGTTCTTGGTAGTCTCAGTTGAACTGTCCTGCAATTGCAGTCACCAGCTCCTCCAGGATGACAGCTGCTACCATCTCCCTCAGCTCATCCAGGTCCTCCTGGGGTGCAGGACTTCCACCTCCAGTCTGCAGGGCGGCCTTTCTGTTCCTGGACAGTTTCTTCTTAGTTCTGCGCTTGCAATCGTGCCAACGCTTCTTACAATCAGTGACAATCATCTTCACCTCTGCCCTGCTGTTGACTTGCTCTACTATTGCCTGCCATATAGCCTCGGTGCAGCACCACTTTCCATAAATCTGCCCCTGAATCCTACCCTGCAGCCATCTGGTAGCTCTGATTATCTGTACCACAATACTCATTTTTCTGAACCCTCAGCTGTACATCCTGAACCACATGCAGAGCAGTCCGCCCCTAGCAAAAACCTGTTACTGCTCCCTCAGCTGCAAGCATTTTGATGTCAACCCATGGTCCTAGGAAGCAAAGATGGGAAATTATTCCACAAGTCTGGTTTGATTTCTACTTGTCTGCTGATGTGGAACCAGATGGCTATGCCAACTCTTTTGCCCAACCATGTCTGCTCTCCAGTGACTTATATCTGTGGATGTAATGATGGTAATGGCCAATATGCACAGCATCACTGACACACATTTCTCTGTAATAATTGCCCCAATTGCTCACTTTGATTCTGATACAGCAATGCTCGGACACAGTATATTTCAAGACTGTGATTGACTCAATTATTTAAAGGTTTATTAAGTTATTTTATCTGGTAGCAAGATTTCATAGATATGGCATTCTTTTTCCGAATATTTCCCTTAATTGTAGTTAACAGAATGTAACTGGAGAGTGTTTCCTTACAATCCACATAATAACACCAAATTGTAGTTGTGTTAACTGAAGAAACAGATTTCTCCCATGGTGTGGGGTTCATTTAGATGTTTTTACTGCCACGTTTGTTTTTAGCAGCAGTTATGGAGAGTTCAACCTGTTCATTCAGCTGCTGACTCTTAATCGGATGGACAGTCATACATCCAAAACTCTGATTGTCGTTTTTCCATTGGGCTGTTGGTGAAGAATGTGAGTAAAAGAGACAGAGTAGTCTCCATCGCTGACATACTTATGGTCTGCCTGTCCGTAAATCAGGCAGACGGACCTTCAGTTTGACAGAGAGGGCACTCTGTCGCCGTTGTGATGGAGTACCCTCCCCATCAAACTCTAAATCAGCCCTTCAGTGTTAGATTAATTTGTAACACCAGTCCTTCAGAGACTCCAAGGGCCAGCCAGATGTACAAAGGTTTTTTGAGAAGCTGTCCGTTTGCGCCTGCAAAATACATTTCAAGATGTACAAAACCTTTTTTGCGATTCGATAACCTATTACTGAATTGCAAAATAGGCTTGCAATTCAGTATTAGGGAGGGGCGTGTTAAGGGCGTCCCTTCCTAATAGCGACTCTCAGGGAGCTGTATTAATGTTTTGCTATTGGAATGCTGTTGCTAAATATTCAGTTTACCACCAACTTCAAGTTGGTGGTAACCCATTTGCAAATGGGAAGAGGTCCCCAAGAGACCTTTGTGAATGTGGGTGCAAACATGTTTTAAGAGCAGGCAGTAGTCCCACAGATCACTGCCTACTCTTAAAAAATGAAAAGAAAGGGGGCTGCATTTAAATTTAAAAAATTGCTTTATTTAAAAAGCAATCACAGACATGGTGGTCTGCTGACCCCCGCAAGGCCACCATCCCTGTGATTTTGGCCATTCAAATTGTGACCTGTCTCATGAATATTGTTGAGGCAGGTCCATTTGCCATCCACTGGGAATCGCAAACAGTGTCAAACACACAGTTGTACATAGCTGTTTACGATTTCCTAATAGCAATTCGCTAAATTTCACTATTAGAAAATCGCAAACCCGCAATTTCATACATATGATTCTAATTTCTGCTGCCTTAAAGCAAATGAGGAATTGCCTCAGAAGATGCGTGGAAATTCTCAAAAAAGAAACGCATCCTTTCTATAGACCAGTGTTATCACGGTAAAAGATATCTTATTTTTGCTAAATTTGATAACGTAGATTTAGTGGCTTAATGCGCATAAAATATTTTGTGTAGGCCAATGCTAAACAAACTTTTTCTTTTGGCCCATTAGTACGTTTCGTACTTGGGGCATCGTACATCTCAATTTTCTGCAAGTTTGCAAGTCAGTAGGATAACTGCTTTCTAACAAATTGTTACCTAAGGCCACCTGCGCAGAAGCTGCTGTTATTTTAGAAAAATTAGAACTACATTAGTATTTTGGCTTTAAAAGTAGTACTCCCTTATCCTGAATCATGCCAGATTGGTGATTTAATAAAAATGTTCTTGACATTGTTCATTTTCTAGTTTGCAGCATTCTATAAATAAGTTTCACATCTTTTGCGAATGTGGATTTTATTTTACAGGGATTACAGGTTTGATTGTCCTAAAAATACATTTACTTTGAGGAATGTTAGATTTGTTTTTTATTTATTTTTTATTTCTCATGAAAAGATGAAGTCAGTTACCCACCGTCCATCAGAATGATGGCCTATGTTTTGGAAACTAGAGATGGCGACAATAGAACTGGGAAGCTGTGCCATTTCATCCTTCCGGGGCGGGTCTGTTCACACAATAAAATGTAAGACTGAATTGTATTTCTTTATTTATTTCACCTGGGATATTTCTAAAGAACAGACCTATCCTCAAAAAGTAGAGGAGCAGTGTATATAGAAACAGGGTACATAGCCAGCATTTGGGGGGAACAAAACAAGAAAACATTCAGACATGCAGAGAACTGAAGGTAAAAAGGACCTGAGACACATGGTAAGCTGAAGTGTGTCCTCAAAGGTTGAAGATGTATTGTGTAACTCTAAGAGGACATTATTGTAGCAGGGCGTTTTTCAGGTAAATGAACAGTGGCTAACCAAAGCCAGGATAATGATTTGCTAAAGCCATGTTTAACACATTATGTTAATGCTAATAGTTACTTACACAGTGAATGTACACCATATCGTTTATTTGCAGTGTAGAATTTAAAATCCTTTGGGAAAGAGACAGCTTCTCAGAGGAATTCTAAAATTGTCCAAATTAAGAGACAGAGCACTGCTTAGGAGGCAATTGACTGAAGAGATTGAGACCCAGATACAAAGATTTCGTGTTTGGATTCCATCACTCTTTTAACCAGCCCTGATTGAAAATCCTTTTTAGTATTTACAAAGCCACAGGAATGTCAGTTTGTGTGGCTTTGTAAAAAAAAGCATTGGACTGCAGTGTATTTTGCTTACTTGCTTTACATTTCGTCAAAAGGTTCCTTTGCATCCACCCAAGTATTTTGACACAAATCTATATTTATGAAGAGCTGTAGACAAGGGTTTGCACCACAATGGAGCGCTTTCCTGAAGCTGGTGTAACAAGCAAAAATATTTTCATTTCTCCTTGTTAGTGACTCTTTGCATTTGTGCAGAATGCAGCACGCATACAAAGAGGAAACAACCACAAAGGATATTTTTTTCAGTAAGGTAACCCATCCTACACAAAACTATCCTGACTGCATCACAGACACTCTCACACTATGTTTCAAGGGTGCCTGTGTTGGCACTAGATAGCCCTAAGTGCACCAGTGCATGAAAAGAGTGGAACTGAACCATTTCTCTGAAGATATGGCACAGTTCTGATCTCATCAAGTGGTGCAACACAGCACAGAAACTTTGCATGTTGTACTTTGTTGCCCCACTTCTTTGTAAATATGCCCCTGGATGATTGTGCAAAGAAACATAGATTGTCCCTTAGGACAATGAAAAAATAGCTGTAGAAGATATCAGTGATCTATTCGACAAGTAACGCAAAAGATGTTTACCAAGGAATTTAGAAGAACAGCTATGAACAGCACGGTAATAGTACAGAACAAATTACTGGAAACTCTCTTGTTAACAGGAAGTCAGTGAAGAAATAAAAGTAGGGGTGAGTGTGACTAGCTACATGTAACCAAATGATTCACCTGTGTTTGAGGAAGGATTTGTAAAAATAGGTCCATATGAAAAAAGCAGAACAACGTTAATGCAGAGACTTGGGCAACCACAGTGGGATTGGAATCAAACTCAATTTCAGGGCTAAAAACAACAGTAAGAGGGCCTGGCAGATGCCCACCTTCCATCACCTCCAGACCAGATATATGACCTTAGATAATTTTCCATCCTCACCAAATTTTTATCTGCATTATTATTGAGCCAATAGCTTCCCGCCCACTACAAGAGCAACATTCCGCATTGCAGGGACTGCATTGCCAAAGACATTCTGCAGTCCAAAGAAGGATTGGATGTGACTTTTAGTATGGATTAGAACAGAACTCCTCTGTTTGAGATTGTGAGAGTAGATACAATCCTTGAATTAAAATGTGAAGCCTTCAGAAGGGGCATTAGTCATCAGCCGGGTAGTTATAGTCACTACTAAGATAATGTCTAAGGTTGGACACCATAAGCAGGCCCATGATTTCTTAAAAGGTAATTGGAAAATTAAGCCCATGACCACATATGTGATTAGTCAGTAAAACTGTATGTAAATGAATGTATGTGGTATTTCAATAATGCAAACCTAGGCAAAAGGTGGAGAAACACTGTACAGGCTCAAAGACATGCATAAAGTCAATCAGTAATAGAAGAGGTCATTGAGTTGTGGACGGGTAATGCATTATGATGTAGTGTTCTTTAAAGAAGGGAGTCTTTTGTTCTTAAATTGGAGCAGCATTGTGGTGGTTCTAATTGATACAGGAAGGTTTCAGATGCTGAGTGCATAAATAAAACACGTCCGGCTATCTTTCTTTTTCTATTTTAACTGTTCTTATTCTGCAGTCCTATCTTTTTATTTGGTAAGTGCTGTTCCCTGATTGCGAAGTTTCCGCAGTCGTAAACTTCCTATTAACTCGTACTTTGTGAATACCAAAAAAATCTGAATCAGGCCCGAAGTTTGTAGATCTAAAAGGCAATACAAAGCCGGGACACTGAACAAAGCAAATTACTGTGCCAATTCACATTATACAGTTTTTAGAGATCATCCCTCTACGAAAAACTGCATTATTATTTGAGAGGGTTAAGTACCTACCTCAAGTAACAATCACAGTCCTCGTCAGGGTGAACCACTAAAGGAACTAAATAAACCTGACTTCAACCCCCTGGTAGCTATAGAGCAGAACTGGCAGGCTTAACTTAGAGAAAATGTGCACAGTATTTTTGCAGTACTAAAACAGTAATACATCTGAAATGAAAAACAATAAAAATCCCCAAATGAATTAGAAAAATAAGAAAAATAAAATAAAATGTAACAATTAAGATTACACCAAAAAAACACAAATCCAATAAAGGGACCTTGAGATATGATTTTTTAAAGTTTAAGTATAAATAGCACCAAGAAGCACAAAGTGCCAATGATAGTTAATTGTCGCAATAGAACAGGATCTGGCCTCAGTTTGAACCTAACAGTGATGGAGCACGGGTCAGATATTCTCACCAAGTTCATCCTGGTCAAAGTTTGTACCTTCTGACATTAGTCTTTTGAGACCCAATCCACCACAGAACTACACTTCTATAGCCCCCTAGGACCTCAGAGGAGGCACTTAGAAAATTACAGGGTAGCAGACACAGACCAGTCCAGTTCCAGTTCTCACTGATCTGCTGGGCAGTTGCAGAAAAGGCCCTTGGAGCTTGTTGTAACCCTGTAGCTTATCTTAAATAGGAGGTCAGCCTTATGACCTTTGCAGACCATTTTTTTGTCCTGGGTACAAGAGGAAGCAGGTCCAGTCCTCCAGGGCTCCCATCAGGTTGAAGAAAGCAGGCCTGTCCTCTTCTGATCTTCCTCAGGTTTATGAGTGTTCTAAAGTATGTGTCTTGAGGTGCCACATGTATTCCTGGAACAAGTGAGAGGGTGTGAAAAACCTCTGAGTACTTCCTAACAAATGGGGCTAATCTTACCCACTTTGGGCATTTTCAAAAAGGCTCTAGTCATCAGCCACACATATTTACAGGCCCCTAGTGCTGCCGGAGTATCACTTTTAGCCACACTCCGGTGCCACTGTGCACTGCACCATATTTACAACACCTCCTTGTAAACATTGGCCCTTCTGTGGCAGAGGGGCCTGCAATGGGTGTTGCTACAAGTGTTTCAATGCAACACCCATTTTGTTTATGCTGCCCCAGATTTACAAGGAATCGTAAATCTGAGTCAATGCCAAAAACTAACACCATGCCAGGGGTGGTGTTAGCAGGACACAACAAGGAGAAATGCTTTTATTTCTCCTTGTTTTTGCTTTTTCTATGTGTGCTGTGTTCTGCAGTACACATAGAAAGAGTAAACGGCCATTAATGATTGCTTATGTGCAGGAAGGTGTCCCTTCCGGCACATAAACAATCATTCAATAATAACAATTTGCTAGTTCTGTGTGTGCTACATTCAATGTCTTTATTTCACTTAATTTTTTCCACTTTCTGCAGCACACATAGAAGTGCCAAATCACCAATGTAGATTGTTTATGTGCAAGAAAGAACACCTTCCTTCACATAGACAATCATTCCCTTTAACACAGACACAGTTGCACTATAGTGCAAGAATGCCTTGGCACTGGCAACTAAATTTAGTGCCAGTGCTAGGGGAAACACAGGGGTACATCATATTTTGTAAATACAGGGCATCCCTGAACTGATGCAGCATGGCTCTTCCAATTTTGGCGCAGCGCCATATTGCACCAGTTCTATATAAATGTGCTCCTAAATTTGGGCTCTGAAGGCTGGGTGTGTGTGTGGGGAATATATTATGATAATCCTAGTTTCCTCCAACATCTAAAATGGAAACTTATGGCCTCATTTACAAGGCCATTGCTCCACCGTTACCTCATTTTTTTTTACACAGCGGTGGTGCTAGCGATACTCTACACTGCTCCAGATTATCAAACTGAGGCATTGGTCCCAATGTGTTGGCATGTAAACACTTGCATCACACTATAACTGCACCAGGTATAATGTATGCAGGGTAGGCGTTCGCACAGGAAAAGCTATGCAGAACTGACACAGTGAAATTTACATCTCACTGTGTCATTCTGCGACTTCACTCACAAACGTCTCTGTCCTGGGAGGGCATCATATTTCAAATGAGGGAGCCATAAAATTGCCAAGTGCCAGTTGAATACTTACAAAAAGGCTTCCAGAGGTGTCTGTGAAAAACAAATCTCTAGTTGTTTTTTAGGTAGTGTTAACATTTATTAAATGTACTATTGTATCTTAAAGTTTTCCTATGGAACAGCCAAATCTGCAACAGTGCAAGTAGCTTTGACTTCATTTTCAATGCAAAAGACATGCTGAACATTAAATGCACCGTACCTTACTGGGCATTAAGTTCTACTGAATGGGGGGAGCATATACATATTTTAAAAGATGGTTTGGACCTGCCAAAACGGGTTATTTTGACAGATAAAATTATGGTTAAAACCTGTGCTGCTCGGCTCCTGGTGGCAGGACTATACTCAAGTTTACATTGTCACTGTAGTGGAAGGCACAATGGGTGCTGCAATCTACCGGTAACATTTAACTTACAGGCCCTTAGTACACCATGGTACTATATCCTAGGGACTTATAGGTAAGGTAAATATGCCAATGAAGAGTATGCCAGTTCTACCATGTTGAAGGAAGAGCACAGGCACTGTACCGCTAGTTAGCAGCGGTAACATGCACAGAATTTTATAGCAACCAAAAATAGGGTTCAGAAAAAAGGCTAAATAAATTGGGGTGACCCTGCAGAAATGTAAAATTCCTAAAATTCCCCATAAATTAGCACTGCATTGCACACTGAGCAGTTGCAAAAGACAAAAGGGCATAGCAATATTTACTCTGCAAACTTTTAAAGCATATCAATTCACACACTGAAAATGCATTTGTTTTCAAGAATGTTTATATATTGTATTTTGAAAGCAAACCTATTTATTGATGCAAAGTCACTTTTTCAATTGTCTGCCATGACTGACAGGAAAGAGCGGCTAATATTGTGATTTATTTGACATTCAAAGTGCCTTAAACCACCAAGCACTTGTAAACCTGGGGATGTGCCAAAACCTTGCGCCTCCCAGGGCAGGTGCAACAAGAAGAAATATCTTTATTTCACTTTGTTTTTCCCTCTTTCTATGTGTGCTGCATTTTGCAGCAAACATAGAAAGATGAAAATAACATATTATGTATTTGTAAAGTGCACTTTCAGCTGTCGGCATCTTGGCGCTGAATAACAAATGTTTATTGTTACCCAGCTCAATGGTTCTCATTTTATCAACCTCAGAACTTGGATGAAAGGCTGAGTGGACCTGCCAGGGTTTGAATCTGTGACCATGAGGTCAAACACAAGCCCCTACAATGGACGCATCACTCCACTAAGACACCAGACCCACCATTAACTCCTCCCAGGATTATTTTTGTGCAGGAAGGGGCCCCTTTCTGCAAAAAACAATCCTGCCAACAATGCAGACACCCTTGCACTGTGGTGTGTTGGGGCTAGGCAGCTAAAACGGTACCAGTGAAGTAGGAAAGGACAGACATTCACCGTATTGCATAGATATGGGGCCTTCCTGCCCTTTCCCTTTGACGGAGTGCAACGGAGCACGGTGACCTGCTACGCTGCCCTTCATTAAATGCCCCGAAATATGGACCTAAATAGGTTTAATATATTAGAAAACAGATTTTAGCCTCACAAACCCCTTCATTTAATGATTCTGGGTATTTGTGACTGGTAAAAGGTGGTGTATACCCCACTTTTCATTTTCTAAGAATTTCCAGGTCCAGCTGGAGTTGGTGGAGTAGATGTCCAGCTACAGCATCAGGGATGCATGCATGTATTCACCAGAGGACCACAGATTCAGTCATATCACAATATAAAAAATTGCCACAGCTCCTTAAACTCAGATTTTAGTACCACTGAAGTTCATTTAATATCCAATGAATTTAGACTTTTGTGTCTTGATCACTGGGGACAGAAATGTGTGCACTCATGTCGTAAAACAGAATATATTCATGTTTACAATTTAGGACTTAAAGTTAATTTAAGGTTGAGTTATTCCGGGCGACATCTTCTTATCAGGATGAGTGAAGAACACCAATGATGAAGCATGCAACAAAAACATGAGTGAGGTGTCCTGATCCAAAAAATTTGAAAACTATGGTAAACCCATGGGTAAAATATCGTGCTTTTTTAGCAGGATGTCGCATTCGGTGTAAAATATGGCTTTGGTATGAAGGTCGTGCAACAGGCTATTTCTCCTCTCACTCTCTTAGTGATGGTAATTTATTTTAAGTTTATAACATTTGTATATTACTTCCATTTCAATTCATGTACCCAGCCATTGACAGCTTACTGTGAATAGGGTGTCAAGCGCATTGCCATGCCTACACACATTGATTCAATATTGCATAGTGTGCGTTTCTTCATTTTTTCTTTTTTGTATGATTAATTTGTAGATTTATAATAACACCGCAGCGATACAACAAAGGACATCAATAATGATGCATACATAATCAGAAAATTATCCAGAAATAGTCAACCTTACAGAGCTAACCAAAATGTATATCGTAGAAGAAGCACCTCTGCCTACTGGATACTGAGGAGACCAGTCCCCCACTCGTCTATCTAATATCATTCTAAATATAAGTGCCCTTCCCTGCTTCTCTGTTTAATGGATGACACTTTATGCAAACAATAAACTCTGGTAATAATAGCTAACTCCTCCGTGACAGAGTATACTACTGCGTCCCAACCCTTCGGGAAAAAAACCCTGTCTCTAAGGTCCAAGAAAATGTGTCCTATCCGCCGTAGGGGTTGGAGGAGGGAAAGGAGATTAAATCGTGAGATCAGCATCAATTGTATCAGAAGGTTCTTCTCCCTCAGATAAAATCCTCATTATGTCTGACATGTGTCATTGTAATAAACAAAGACCAAATAGACTGGAAGGTCTCCATAGAGTCCGGTGCCTTTTATATTACCCTCTCATTTGGAGAAGCCACTCTTCTTGTTTCGGCAATTATGGCGCTCACCAATGTCTCATAACACAGATTTTGGCAACAGCCATGGCTGCTACCAATAGACGTTGTTTATGATTTGTCAGTGTTTAACAATCTGTCTTGTCATGTAGTGAGAACATTTGTCTTTGTCATGGGTAGAGCCAATTCTAATGTATAACTTAGAATGACACAAACTGGGGACCAAAAGTAATGTATGCCTGGACAATCAAAGAGGACATGCTATGATGCAACCTGGCTGTCTGCATCTACAGCAATGCCAATGGTGTGACAAGCCTACTAAGCAGTTTCTGAGGCGTCCAGTACCAGTCATGGAGTGATTTAAAAAGATAAAACTTAGGCCCGTATTTATACTTTTTGACGCTAAACTGCGCTAACGCAGTTTAGCGTCAAAAAGTTTTGCGCCGGCTAACTCCATTCTGAAGCGCCATGCGAGCGCCGTATTTATTGAATGGCGTTAGCCGGCGCTAGCAGACCGGCGCTGCCTGGTGTGCGTGGAAAAAAAACACGTACACCAGGCAGCGCCGGCGTTGGGGAAAATGGCGTTAGGGCGTCTTAAAATGGTGCAAGTCAGGTTGACGCCAAAAAATCGCCTCCCCCGATTTGCGCCATTTTTAACGACGCCCAGACCACATTTACATGACTCCTGTCTTAGTAAAGACAGGAGTCATGCCCCCTTGCCCAATGGCCATGCCCAGGGGACTTATGTCCCCTGGGCATGGTCATTGGGCATTGAGGCATGTAGGGGGGCACAAATCAGGCCCCCCTATGCCAAAAACAATATTTAAAAAATAAAAAATTATACTTACCTGAACTTACCTGAATGTCCCTGGGATGGGTCCCTCCATCCTTGGGTGTCCTCCTGGGGTGGGCAAGGGTGGCAGGGGGGGTCCCTGGGGGCATGGGAGGGCAGCTGTGGGCTCATTTTGAGCCCACAGGTCCCTTAACGCCTGCCCTGACCCAGGCGCTAAAATCCGGCGCAAATGCGGGGTTTTTTGCCCCGCCCACTCCCGGGCGTGATTTTTGCCCGGGAGTATAAATACGACGCATTTGCGTCGCAGTCATTTTTTTAGACGGGAACGCCTACCTTGCATCTCATTAACGCAAGGAAGGCGTTCACGCAAAAAAATGACGCTCTTTCCTCATACTTTGGCGCTAGACGCGTCTAACGCCAAAGTATAAATATGGCGTTAGTTTTGCGCCGAATTTGCGTCGAAAAAAACGACGCAAATTCGGCGCAAACGGAGTATAAATATGCCCCTTAATTCTGGGTTTCCATATCCCCTTGTCTCTAGATTCTCTATCACCTCTTCCCATTCATCCTCCTTTTAACCTGATGAAATGAGTCGCTGACATTTCCTGTGTAAATGCAACAGGGGTGCTTAGTGTGCAACTTGTAGATTATGAAACTCCAGCATTGTTCCCTTATATAGTCCCCGGTGCTTCAAATATTGTTCAACAGGAGAGTCAGTGATATTCTACGGTAGGGACCACAGTGCACCAGTAAGACAATAAGACTACTGAATGTATTTCCACTTCTGATTCTGAAGTAAAAGATAGTCCTCTCTTAATTTGTCAAAGGTTTTTAATCCCCTTGTGCCAATAATTGATCTCCAGCAGCAAGGTCATCCTCATACCATGTTTCCCAGTGGATGCTAGCATTGTACCAGAGAGCTGCTCTGGTACTTTGTCTGGCATGAATCAGTAGTAATCTGTATGAGTGCATCCATTTCATTACCATGGTTTGTATTACGAGTTTAACATTAATGAGGCATGTGTTTTATGTTTGTAAAACAGTTGGAGGCCTGGGTCATTCTGTTTGAGTTTCTATTCTTATTCTATGAGTTCCCATGAGGGTATATCAATCTAGAAATTTGCAGGCTCGGTTTCATATTGACCCACAGAAAGTTCATAACACCTTTTTCAATACGTCTTAGTGAGTCCTGACTATTAAGGGGCGCATAACCAGGACGTACGTAAACCTAGGGAACATCTACCATTTCCATGGTTTACATTCTGCCCCTAAGTGATAGGTGTAACTATGACCATTGAGCTTAATTTGTCTCTCTTTTAGAGAAGCAGGTCCACGTTGTCTTATATCATTCTTTCCACGCCTCTAATAATAAAGACTCCTAGGTTTTTAATTCTGATGGATTTCCATTGGGATTTGTCCTCTTCAATTATATTTATCCTCAATGATAATTCTTAGTGTACCCTATGAAATGGCCATTGTTTCACTCTTATCCCAATAGACTCTGTAGCCAGAGATCATGGAAAAATCTCCAGTAACTGAAATGGTGGTTTGAAGGGAACTGTATAGATTGAGAGTATAAGTAAGATGTTATCACCATATAATAATAGCTTGGAGTGCCCCAAAGGGTATTAATCCCTGTAGTCTCAGCTGACAGCTGGATATTGGCCACTAAAGGTTCCAATGATAAAAGTAACACAATATTTGAGAAAGGGAAGCCCTGTTGTATCCCTGTTCCAATTGGGTAGAGGCTGAATAAGAAGCCTCTGCAGTTGACCAAGTCTTTTTCCAGGCCCAGCCTCCTGTACATACCAAAGATGTATTCCTATTCTATAGGATTGAATGCCTTTCTGTCCTTGAGGGATAAGGACAGGGATTCAGTCTGGGAGTCTTTAGAAAACCAGAGCAAATGGGACAGGGCTTGCATGTGACTGTGTGATGTCCTTCCTGGTGCAAAACCTTCTTGGAAGAGGTGAACCAGGTCTAACATTGCATTTTTAGCTGAACATCTAGGATCTTAGCCAATATTTTAAAGGTAACGGTTAGGAGAGATGTCAGGTGATAGCTCCCACAACACAGTAATTCTTTCCTGCGTTTCTGGACAAATGCAATCAACTCTCTATTGGAAAGGGCATCTAAAAGCTAAGCTTCCAGATTGCTCAGCCTCCTGGAAGGTTTTGCATTGTGAGTCTTTTATCTTATTCTTGATCCATTTATAGAAATCCCCTGGAAAGCCATCTTCACCCAGAGCTTTACTGGGGGAGAGGTCAGAGCTCGCCCGTGCTCTTCCTTCTTAGTTATTTCTCCCTCTTGGAGTGCTCTGCATTCTGTGTTAAGACACAGTAGGGTTAGGTTGGCAGAAACATTTCTTCCTTGGTCTCGTCTCTCACCAGTTCATATCTATAGAGTTTTTTTCATTTTATAGTAGGCGGCAAATGTTGTTGCTACTACTTTTGGTCCACTGACCAAGTGGTCTGTTTAATCCCTGTTTGTAAGGATGGCTGTCACTGCCTCTCTCTGTCTCAGCTGCCCAACAACATGTGGCCTAACTTTTCACCCTGCTCGTCGTAGTGGGCTTTCAATCTATAAGGGGCGTAATCTGCTTTAGTGGTATATATGTTACTATTTTGGCCATCTCCAGCTTCCTCGCAGTGTACTTCTTAAAGATATATGATACCATTCCAATGAGGTTTTCTGTGCTGCCTTCTTTCTGTTGGTTATTGTGGAATCGTGCATGACTTGTCTCCTAATGGTAGTTTTGTATGCTGCCCAAAAAACCTATACTAAGATAATTGACACTGACGGACAGGTGCATGATTTACAATAGATACTTCCATAATATCGCACTAAAGCACCAGCAGTGTGGTTGAATGGGATACTAGAAAAAATGTGATTGTGTGCTATGTACAGCAGAAAAAAATGAATGTTTTTTTATCTCAGGTATGTCAAAGATGCCATATGTCATTGTCTATAAGGCTTTGATCATACATTATGCCCCATAAAACGGCCCTTTCTTTGTTATTATTCTTGTCAGTGGACCCTGTCTAGTGCTGCATCTAATGCCAGGTTCCAGTCTAACCAAATAATAGTGAGTGAGATACGTAAGTCAGTTAGTTTTCTATTAAGGCAACAGAAAATGTGGTTTTATTTCCATTTGGGGAGCATATTGATCCCACTCAAACCACTCTGGAACTCTGGTAAATATATATATTTCCTTTTTATTTCCCCGGGGTTGTATCATGGTGCAAGGGATGGATTTTTCCACTTGTAATTCCACCCCACATTTCTTTAGATTAATCTGCGATGCGTGAGTATTTGGGTCCAGGAGGAAGTCTTAAGGAGTTTTACAACTGAAAATAACCTTTCCTTCCCAATCTCTCTTCAGCTTTTCAGTCTCCGTTTGTAGCAAGTTGTGTCTATTGCAAAAGTGCATTGTCCACATGCTTAGAGACTAAATAAGATAACAACTTCTTTCCTTTGAAGATAATATCTTCTTTCTTTGGGTATAGTTGCCATTCTCAGGCTGTGAGAAGAAGGGATGCTGGTAAAGGGGCCCAGGTGTTTGAGGTGAATCATGGGCATAAGTACTATTACTAAATAGTCAACACATGCTGCTGTGTGCAGCGAAAGAGAAGGGAGACAAGAATGGGAACAAACCCTACCCTGGCTAAGTTACTGTGGCTTTCTTGGCGAAATGGTGTATGAATTTGCAAGCACCGTTTGTCTTGCTCCTAATCGGTGTAGTGACAAATGTATGGGTGAATGCCCAGTCGTTTGACTTTAGTGGTGGGTCTTTCTTCTCCATTGTTCCCTAGTCTCCCCATCCCTGGGCACTCTAGCTTGTGTAGACGAACCCCTGGCGCAGGGAAGGAAAGGGGAAGTAACTGGATGACAAAGGGATGGGCACAAGTAGGAGGGGGAGAGAGGTGAACATCCCAATTCAGTCCCTTTAGGTGAGATAGTATCTGAGCACCAATCAATATGTCAAAGAAAATTGGGCAACGTATCACACTCATAAACAATGATAAGAAAAAGAGAAGGGGAGAAAAAGGAATAGGGACAAAAAAGGGCGTGGAGACATTATATTGTGGACGTTATATTATTCTGATACTACTCATCCGACTGTCCATATCAACTTCCGGCGGCAGGTTGCAGAGTGTTCTCATCTCCAGCAATGTGGGTTTTAGTGGGGAGCTATTTTGGCCTCTTTGTTTATCTTGTGTGAGCTCTTCCACAGTTCTGATACTCTTTCACTCCCCGTCTGTTTCCAAAAGGCAAATCTCGTGGACTACCAAAACATTGGAAGGATTGAAGGATTGTTCCATACATTGCAAAAGTTTATTGTCTTTTGATGACGGTAATGTGGCTTCCATGCGTGAATGCGCCAGTGAGTCTAGGAACCATGTGAGTTCTTGCGGTTCCACATAGTGCCTAGATTTCTTGTAAATGTCACATACATTGTTGCGAGTTCAGAGTTTATATTCTTTGTTCAATTTCCTGAGTTGGGGTCTGAAGGACAGGAAAGCCTTCTTTTTGCAACAATCTGTGGCACTTTGGGTTTTGCGACCTTCCAACACATACAGGCTGTGTTTATGTGCTGCCATCAATATCTCTCTCAAACTATCATTGGGCAAGGTGTTCTTGTGTCTCTGTTTGATGGTGTCTGACTCTGGATATGGTGCACTTTTTGAAATTGCAGTGGTGGGCGGGAGAACTCCCAACCCGTGAGATGGGGAAGAAGTTTAAATAGTAACCTTTTGCATCTTCCTTCCCCAATTTCTCAGGGATCCTCTACATCTGAATGTTGCGCCTTTTGTGATCTTTGTGAGCCATAACCTGTCGGAGATGCAGAATGTCTGAATTCTAAACATCTACCACCAACAGAGAACCTCTTCATTGCACCGATAAAAGGAAGAAGGAGAGAAAGGGATGGTTCTCCCATGTAGGCCTTCCTTCCTGCACAAAATCAATCCAAAGGGGCGTTTTCCTTTAACTATATGTGCTTCAGGAGGCAGCACACAAAGAAAGAGGGAAAAACGAAGAGAAATTAAGATATTTTTTCTCGTACACCTCTTCTGGGGAAGTGTACTTTTTTGGCTCATTTCCAGGTTTATCAGATTTGATAAATCTAGAAATGCCAAAAAAAACATGGGAGCCCATGGAATGCCTCCCTTGAACAGAGTAAGGCAACGCAGCAATTTGCGCTGCCTTGCCTTACTCAATATTTTTGAAGACATTCAGAGCCATGCAAATTGGCTTTACATGGCTTTAAAAACATGACTTTGTATTTGCACCATGCATGTATCATGTTGCGGGGTGCATGCATGGCACACACCACTCATAAATATGCCCCAAAGTTTTTCCAGAAACTGATACGAAATACCCAGAGGTAAGAATTTTAGCACATTGACCCTCATTGCAACATTGGCGGGTGGCAACCGCCGCCCGCCATGTTGCAACCGCCGTGCGGCCGCCCGCAGTGGGCATTATGACATCCCTGATGGGCCGGCGGGAGGAAACCGAGTTTCCTCCTGCCGGCCCAGCGGGGATGTCGGCCGCAACATGGGAGCCGGCTCCAAATGGAGCTGGCGGTGTTGCGGCGGTGCGACAGGTGCACTTTCACCCGTCGCGCTGTTCACTGTCTGCTATGGGGGGGCCCCTGCACTGCCCATGCCATGCCAGGGTCCCTGCGACTCCCCTATCCGCCAGCCTTTTCATGGCGATCCTACCAGCATGAAAAGGCTGGCGGGAGGGGGTCTCGTAATCCCATGGGGCTGTGCCAGGGGGCCCCTGCACTGCCCATGCCATGCCAGGGGCTCTGCGACTCCCCTTTCCGCCAGCCTTTTCATGGTGATCCTACCACCATGAAAAGGCTGGCAGGAGGGGGACTCGTAATCCCCTGGGCAGCGCTGCAAGCAGCGCTGCCCTGGAGGATTACAGCCGCCGGGACCAACGTGGCGAAAAGTCGCCGGTCCCGGCGGTGCGACCGCGGCGCTTCCGCCGCGGTCATAATTCGCAAGATTGCACCGCCAGCCTGTTGGCGGTGCAATCGTCAAAACAGCCCTGGCGGTCTTTGACCGCCAGGGTTGTCATGAAGGCCATAGTCTACTATTACCCGGTTTAATGGGATTTATGGTACCTACCTAAGAGGATGGAAGATTAAGAGACTACAGAGACCCCAGTGACATATTTTAACAGATTAAGGGCCAGATTTATGAAAAAGTGGTGCACTGCAACACATCAAGACACTTTGTTGCACTGTGTCACTTGGAAAGAGCAGGAATGTGCTTAATTTGAGGAATATGGTGTATTCCTGTCCTTTTTTCCAGCGTTGCCACATAATGTGCTACCTAGTGTCAAAGCAGGCACCCTTGCACCATAGTGCAAGGGTGCCTATGTTCATGCAAGATTGTTCTTGTGCAGGAAGGGGCACATTCCTGCACAAAACCAATCCCAGGAGGCTTTTTCCTCTTTCTATGTGTGCTGCAGAGTGCAGCACACGGAAGGAGGAAAAACAAGGAAAAATAAAGATATTTGCCATCCTTGCACCTCACATGGGGAGGGGTAAGGTTTTAGCGCATCCTCAAGTTTACCAGGGTTGATAACTCTGGGGATGCGTCAAAATCCATGACTCCCATGGAACTTCTCCCTTGCGCAGAGTAAGGCAACGCAGATATTTGCGCTTCCTTGCCTTATTCTAAATCTATGAGCCAATTCAAAGCCTTGCAGTGGCTTTACGTAGCTTTATAGATATGACTGCAAGAAATTTGCCACTGTTGCATCAGAAAAAGTGACGCAGTGGCAGTGCAAGGGGGGTCATAAATATGCACCTAAATTACCAATAGTGGAAAAATATATATCAACAAAAATGCTGCACATTTTTCATCTACCAGAACAGATTTATGAAATCATAAAAACATTCTTTAAACACATTTTGAAATAGGGAAAAGGCAGGGTGATGGTTACCGGAGAGCGGGTACTTGAATTGTTCTCACATAGCAAGAGGCTAAGGTAAACTAGGGGTGTCTGGAGGGAGGATAGTTTTTGGGTTAAAATCTCTTGGGTGTACTTCACTCATATTTGTCATTCTTTTTGATATTGAAGATTCATCCTTGTCGTTTTCCATGCAGGTTTATAAATTTAGCGCTGTGAGAGGTAGGATCTGTTTTGCATCGTTTGACTTCCAACACTCTGATATTTTTTTAATTAAATTTTGTTTAGTTATTGCTATCTGTTTCTTCCATTTGCCAGCAATAGTTGTCAAGTTTTTTTAAGACTAAGGTACGCACTGTCAGATAATTATGAAATGGGACATTTTCCAACTCGAGATTACAAGATCGTACTATAAACTTTCGTGTGATGTTTATTTTTCCTTTAATGTGTCCTTTAAGGTGTCAGAACATGTGCAAAGCAAATCCTAAACACGCTCTTGCTCGGTTAGCCCTACATGCTTACACACCGACTTCAAAGCTTTTGGGAATAAAGAAGGGCCCATTGTTTGTAATTATTGTTGAACCAATACAAACCTGGCCACATAATTGCTGTTTTAATTCCAACTCTTTAGTGGTAAAGTCTATTTACAGTGTGTTGCGCTTGTAGGTCATAAGTTATACGAGTTTTTAAAGCTGTTCCTCGTCTTGTATTTTACATAAATTCTGCGCTCCGAATTTCCTTAAAACACTTGTAGTGTTTTCTTTTTTAATTGGTTGCCATATTTCAGTTTAAAATTGCATTTCTTGGCGTATTTGTTTTCCAGAGGAGGGCGCTAGAGTACTTCAAGAGAACAGATGCCCACTACACAAAGCCAGTTCGTGCGCTGGTTGGCTAAATATTGCTCAAGGGTTACGAAGAACAAATAAGGGGGCTGCAGAATAAAAGTTGCAATGCACTGCAGCATTCCAGAATTCGTAACGCATTTTTAATGTGTTTTGTAGAGCCATATGTATTTGCTTTGACCTTTTTATCATAATATTGTTTCACAGTGCAATTATCTTTGGTGCACGTGCCTTTGTCGATGAGGTAATTTTCATTGGAGTAGTTTGCTTGTTCGGCCGCAGTTTCTTGCCCTGATATATCAATTTGCATCTGTGCATTTACACGAGCTGTTGCATTTATTTGCACTCTTGCATTTGATGGCACATGAATTCCCTGACGATGGTGCAGGGACGGCCTTAACGCTAGCAGCGCCATTTCGAGAATGCTTCTCGGCGCCCCTCAGCAGATGCATGTAACTAGTTTTATGGCGCCTCCTATTCCACAGTAGGGTGTCAGAGCACTTTACATCTCGCACACATTACAAAGAAACAATCATAGGTATGGCAGTGTATAAGTAATGTTACATAACACAGAGGCCCATATTTATACTTTTTGACGCTAAACTGCGCTAACGCAGTTTAGCGTCAAAAAATGTAGCGCCGTCTAACGCCATTCTGAAGCGCCATGCGGGCGCCGTATTTATGGAATGGCGTTAGCCGGCGCTAGCAGACCGGCGCTGCCTGGTGTGCGTGGAAAAAAACCACGTAGACCAGGCAGCACCGGCGTAGGGGGAAAATGGCGTTAGGGCGTCTTAAAATGGGGCAAGTCAGGTTGAGGCACAAAAATCGCCTCAACCCGATTTGCGCCATTATTTTCGACGCCCAGACGCCATTTAAATGACTCCTGTCTAAGTAAAGACAGGAGTCATGCCCCCTTGCCCAATGGCCATGCCCAGGGGACTTATGTCCCCTGGGCATGGTCATTGGGCATAGTGGCATGTAGGGGGGCACAAATAAGGCCCCCCTATGCCACCCAAAAAAAAATAAAAAATATAAAAAATTATACTTACCTGAACTTACCTGAATGTCCCTGGGGTGGGTCCCTCCATCCTTGGGTGTCCTCCTGGGGTGGGCAGGGGTGGCAGGGGGGGTCCCTGGGGGCAGGGGAGGGCACCTGTGGGCTCATTTTGAGCCCACAGGCCCCTTAACGCCTACCCTGACCCAGGCGTTAAATAGTGGCGCAAATGCGGGGTTTTTTGACCCGCCACCTCCCGGGCGTGATTTTTGCCCGGGAGTATAAATACGACGCATTTGCGTCGCCGTAATTTTTTTAGACGGGAACGCCTTCCTTGCATCTCATTAACGCAAGGAAGGCGTTCACGCAAAAAAATGACGCTATTTGCCCATACTTTGGCGCTAGACGCGTCTAACGCCAAAGTATAAATATGGCGTTAGTTTTGCGCCGAATTTGCGTCGAAAAAAACGACGCTAATTCGGCGCAAACGGAGTATAAATACGGGCCAGAGTACTACAAGGTGTATGAGTCACATCCATATTGGTAGACAGTTTAGTTTTAGAGTGCTTGGTCTGCAGAAGCACACACACAGAACTTAAAATGTACCACCATGGCTGGGGGTTGTCTTTAATAATAAGAATTGAGTTATACCCAATTCATCCTTGTTGCAACATTAGGATAATGAAAGACTTGAGAAAAAACAATAGCTCTAATCTATGCCTTGCAGAATGCATGCAGTTCTTTTATGATAGTTAATGGTTTACTCCTCTTTATTAGGATTTTAACTTATAAACAGAAAGCAACGAAAGGACCTCTCTGACAAAAGCAGTAGCCTGCAGACCCATTTGCTTTATATGCACTTTGTGATCTGCGTGGTACATGTCCTTTGCAGCAGGAATACTAACCCCCTGAGCTGCTTTAAAACGCCCACTAGACAAAACTCCAATCTCTCTCCAGGCAGAACATTAATCACCAGAGTTATCTTAACATTTCTACTGTTGCGTGAATATAGTTGTAGGCAAGGAACCCTGCAGCAAGGGCTTTTAAAACTAAAATATACTTGCAAACAGGGCTCCCCCTCCCAAAGTCACGCACCGCTCTAGAGCCGGCCCTGCGATGTTGCATTTATATTCTCTTTTGCTTTGTCGCATTGGCGTTAAGTGCAGTGATGCATCTCCCTGTATTATATTCGCGAAGATTTATTCTGTATTACTACTTTTTTTTTTTTAAGTAAGGCAATTTGTAATGTGTAATTTATTTTAGCAATGCGTGTGTGGGATTTATGACATCCCTATAAAGGTGAGGCCTCGACATAAGGGCATTATTTATTTATTTATATGCATTAATTTATGCGTCTATTATTATTTATTTATACATTTATTGATTTCGATGTTTTATATCGTGACAAAATGACACCTTTCGCAACGTTAGAACAAAGTGGTGCTGTGCGGAGTTAGCCGAGTATGCCGTGTGTATGAATGATGTGCTCATTATTATATTAAAGGGTGAATGTCCCCGATCACCAACAACATTGGAGGCACTTGTGCCAAGCTTCATCGTCGACTTGTTCACTGTCGTGATTTGAAGGGAGTCTTCTGTTAGTATACTGAACAAGTTCTAGTTAATCTCCTCTACGAGGATCCTGGTCGTTTGGTATTACTTATCGCTGTGCTTGGGGATGTGATGGATTCCAGCCACATGATTGGTTGAAGCCTCTCTTTTTAGCTGTTTCCGTAATCCAACGTAGTTTGATTTCACCTTCATGGCTTAAGGAGAGAGCAACAGCGCTCTGGGCCTTGCACTCTTATGAAACTTCTGGTGTTTGGTAACCTGATTTATAACGTTTTTACTCTGATTTACTCTTGTAGTACTGCTGGATTACTCATGAGTTCCAGTAGTGAACCCAGAGCAGTAGAAGAGAAAGTTGCACCTGATGAATGAAAGTATTTGCATTGTGCAACAGCTACCCTACGAAGGGCATGCAGACACGGACGCATCTACCAGACTAGCCAAGCCTTGACATTTTTCCTGAAAAAATAAATAATTGGATTCAAATCTAATGTGAAGGGGGAGCTCATTCCAAAGCTTAGAAGCATAGCAAAACAACGATCACCCGCCTTCAAGAACCTTATATTTGCAAGCAAGTATAATCAGGTGTCCTGATGCCGACCAGAAAATGTGAGTCACACAGTAATATGGAACCTAATATCTTCTGACAAATTCCTAACTCTTTAAATGTCAAGGCCCTCGTTGCAAGTTGAGGGGAATGGGTGAGTTATTGACCTCTGGTGGTGAATACCATTACCCCAGAGTGAAATATTTACCATGTGTGATAAACAGGGTCAAATCTTCAGGGGGGGTTTGGGGTATTACACCCCACCCAATAAGTGTATTCTGTTGTAAATAGTTTGGTACAAGTGCTTTAAGTCAGGTATAGTGTAATGCTTGTCGGATTTCACTAGGGTTTTTACATACACATGCAGACAAAAACACACACACGCCTGTTTGTTTTAAAGGTCTAAAAAATTGTTATTTTACAAAATGTGGAGTTAAAAGTACACCTCACAATCCACGTACTGCTCCTTAATACCCCCCCCCCCCCTCCACCCCCAAGCTTCTCCTGTAATGTATTTTATGCGTCATGATTGTTGGGTAATGTGATGCTCACACTCCTCCCCCAATCTTATTGCCCAAGCTGCACCCCAGTGGTAAATACCTCGTATTCCAACCTTTTAACTTGCAAATGAGTTATAACATGCGGAATCAGTATTTAAAGCACCAAATTCTACATGTTTTGCCTTTTTTACGCACCTTTTCTCCCAATACGTTTTGGCAGGTTGGACCTGCTGGAAATTATCAAGGGAAAACTGCAAGGGTGTGAAAATTATCTCCCAACTCGTAATAACAATCCATATGTAAACATGTTTTCACAGGGATCACAATTTAAACCCTGCAATCCTAATCTGGGCCCACGTGATTTTGTACTGTAGAAAAGTAGAGCTGAGAAGCCAGGATACACTGAATTGAAACGATCCGGATGCAAAAAAAAATCATTGCTTGAACCGTTGACTTTTGATGTTCCAAGGGGGAAACAGATGAATTTTAGGTCGAAGGAAGGAACAGCCTGGTCAGGGATCCAAAGGTTACAGAAAGAACACAGTAACATATCATGGGAAAGTGTGTCCATGGCTGCTCTTAGGTCTAAGAGGTCCATTACTGCTCTACTTCCCTGCTCCAGTGCAGCCCTCAGTGATTCAAAGACTAGTTAAAGGGCAGGTTAAGGTCTATGGTGGGGCCTAAAGCCCTTTGATGGAGATACAGTACAGGAAATGTTTCAATATATTGAGAAATTAGGTGATTTATTTCTTTTTCTTGGCTTTTAGTAGAAAGTGAGAAAATATTTGTTAATCAGTATCTAAGACTTTTGAATTTATTTAGCAGGTAGGTGGCTCATTTGAATAATGTAGCTCCCTAGTTGGAATGTAATATGTGGTCCTGGAATGGCAGCGCACTTAAATGCTCAGTAGAGAAGGTTGTCTAAGTTCAGGAAGTATCACACTCACATTGCAACTAGTTCTTCTTTCCCTATCGCGTGCTAACGAGAGAAACTTTGGCAACAGCAGAGCTGTGGTTAAACTTCCATAGACAGGACAGCAGTGGTTGGCATAGATGTATGGATATTAAATCCCTTTATTCTCAGTGTAGCAATCTGTTCCCACATCCACACTCCCACAACAGAGATCTTGTATAGCAAATTACAGTCCACGCGCTTTGCCCTACCAAAACAACTTGGAAAAATACTTAACAATGTTTGCTTTTTAATTAATAGAAGTGCACATATTTTGAGCAATAGACACAAATCAAAATGCCAAATTAGGTTTCAAATAAACATACATATGGCAATTGAGATCCCTGATTCCTCTAAGAGTAAATTGTGAAGCACAAGCTAGTGTAAATGCAGTGCTTAAAAAGTGTAGATTTGGGCCTATACGTTTATTACCCAGGAGCCGATGCACATGTAAACTGTGCCCAGGGAGTCGTTTGAATACCCAAGCTATCCCCTCTGCTGACACTTGTAGGGCAGCAGCAGATACACTGTCCGTATCTGCAAAGGAGCATCCTGCACCCCGACCCCATAATAACTCATGCTTATTCCAATTATATATGGTCACGCAGGCATTGAACATGAAAAACATGAGCAAAAATATGAGCAAAAACATGGGCCAATGAGTCCCAATTCAAAAGCATTGGATTGGCTCTGAGTAAAGTCAATGATTAATTCATGGGGAACAGCTATCATTAGTGCATCAGGTGCAGTGGTACCCGGGCACAGGGTTGTGAAGGGCTGACTGCACCCAGGTTGTGGATATATTTTATGACCTAATGGAGGGTGGGGAGACATTTTGTTTGCCTGTATCACGATTTGTGGAAACCTTGCTATATGTCTCTGCATGCATTTCCCTGGTTTACACCTGGGTTCCTAAGCACGCTCTAACCACCGGTAAAATGATAGCAATATTATCAACTCTTCAGAAGACTCTAGAAAACAGAGTGCTTCAAAATTATTTGATTAATGACTGTTACCTAGGAAAGTAACACAGACCAAGGGCTAGAACCTAAGGGCCAGATTTATCAAGGGATTGTGTTGCCTCTGCGTCACACCCGGTGATACAACGACAATACAATCCTTATGTCAGATTTTTCAAGCCATGCAAGGCTATCTCATGTGGCCCTGTGTGACTTGGTAAATCTGGGGTAATGCATGACAGTGCAAGTAGCTTTCTGCATTCAGCAGCACACATAGAATCAGGAAAAAGCCTCTAAGGATTGTTTTTTTGCAGGTAGGTGCCCCTTTCTGCACAATAACAATCCTGCCTCCAGTGCAAGCACCCTCGCACTATGTCGCTAGGATGCCTGCTTTTGCGCTAGGCAACACATAGTAAGCCAACACAGTGAGAGAGCAGGAATCACCATATCTTGGTAAATATGGTGCATTCCTGCCCTCTTCATTTGACACAATACAGTACAGCGCAGCAACTTGCCTTCCTGCGTTGCCCTGGGTCAAATATTGATAGATCTGGCCCCAACTGTCTCTGGCTTATGGCACATATCAAGCTCATTCAGACAATCACCTGTCCTTTCCCACACAGTTTCTCACATTATTGGTCTTATTTCTGACTGTAAAAAATAAATGCACCGCTAAGATTCATTTTCATCAACAAGGTTTGCTTTGGCCCAAGAATGCACCCCCAGTGTCAGTGGCCCAGGCTTTAACATGTAAGAAATGTGAGCGAATCCTGCTTTGGCAAGAAATCCCCAGAAACCAACAGTCTAGACGCCTTTCCCCACACCTTAAAATCACACTCATGCACGTCCTTGTTAAGGTCACTAAATGAGAGCATCCAGAGCTGCACCGATCTAATTGTATCCCGATCCCCAGAACAAATGACTCGAGAGCATGGAAATCAATGTCACGTGCAGTGTGGAGAATCGGGCCTGCAGTGCTGGACCGTACTAACTGGGCACAGTTTTGCTTCCAGCACAGACATGCTGAGCATATAATAGGATCGATTTATTTCTGTACGCACAAGGCATTTCTTGCCAAAACTGTCTGGGGTGTTTCCTGCAGCACATCTGCTTCTCTCCTAACTTTCACATTTCAAAGAGTCCCTCATCTGAGGGTTTGCTCTGCTCAGACACAGAATAATACTCGTGTGCACTTGTGCGAACAGCTATGGTGCATGTAAAGGAATGGGCAGGGGGAAGTTTCAGGGGGAGTGCGTGGGGTGTTACACCCACCTAATAAATGTATTTTGTGATAAATAGTTGGGACCAGCTGAATTCAGTCGGGTATAGTGATGTATGTCGGATTTCACCAGGAATATTTACTCACTGACAAAAACGCACACTCTCTCCCTCTCTCTGTTTGGAAAGACTTCACAAATGTTGGTTATTTCACTAAATGATGCACTTTCTCTCATTTAGTACACCCACCAACAACACATTCCTCTCACTTTCCACTGTCCCTTAAGCCCCTCTCATACACCTTGCTTGTCCTATAATGTACTTCATCATCGTGTGCCAGCGTGATAGTTAGGAAATCTGAAGCTAACACCCCCTCCCTTCACCCCCCCCCCCCCCCTCCCCACAATTATACTGACCAAGCTACGCCCCTGGGAATGGGAGTGAGGTCAGTAAGAGTTTGCAGCTTTGGGCATGCCAGGTCGCCCTGTTGCGCGTTCTGAAAATGGGGCATGTTCACAGAGACGATGGAAAATGAGGTGAAGGGTGCTATAAAATGTCCAACTAGTCGCTAGATGATTGTACAAATGACAGCACTGAAAACTCAGCTAACTCTTTAAAAAAAAGTCTGAATAAGAGGGGAACTCTTACTAAATTGAATCGTCGAGCTACACAGCACTACCAGGGCTCCAAGGATGTGCTATCCCCCTTTACATGTATCTTTTGACAGGGTACTCTGCATTGGGGTATTCCGAGTCCGTGGCATCGTGCCACATTTGTCTCATAATTGATCATTTGTTGCATAATTTGCCGATTTAACTGAAATCGTTAGTAACATAAACAAATGAGTGGTTATTTTACAAAAAAAAAGCGCCACAAATGGTACCACACTTTGACAAACTCTTTTCAAAAGTTAACTGTTTCCCCTTCAGTTGCTAACTGCTATCATCGGATGTGGTGTGAAGTGAAACTTTGTCCAGAAAATATAAATAGTTGGTAAAATTACAAAATAACGAAATACTGCTGGCACGTATTTTGCCGCATTATGTCGTATAATTTGCCTTTTCTTTTCACGTAATTTCTGTCATTCCTGGCCCATAGTTCGGTCATCCACTGCAGCATAATTCCAATGGTCTTGCTTATTGGAGTCCTTTGACAAATACTCTGTCAGATACTGGACTAATGCTTCTGTTTTTCACACACATTGGCAGTCATTTTTAATACACTCTTTTTGAGGACTCCAAGGCAAACACTGGCAATGAAGTAAAACAAATCGACCTCCAGCTATTCGTAAAATGGTACTCTTTGTTTTGTGATTCTCTGAAGTTTTTATGAGACCATTATTGAGTGATTGTACAAGCTTAGTTGAAGATTGCAGTTGTTTTCTGGTGGCTGAAGATGGAATTATATGAAAGGTGAAAAAGGAGACAATGCTATGTTTCCAGTGGAGAAAGTCAGTGTCTACATGTGCTTGATAGTGTGTCACTACTGACAGTAGCACACTTTGCGCCTGATTCACAAAGGTAAACTTACACTTTTGTATAAGTTAACTATTCTTATTTGCATTTCCAAACTACGAGTTGATAGTAAGTTTATAAGTGTGGAGACTCTGCAGTCTGGCCGGAGAACTCTGTGCATAAAAATATAGGAATTTTCTATCTTTTTATGTGTGGAGATCTCTTGACTGTGGAGTTTCTTCAGTCCTAAACTTACTATTAAATCTTAGGGCCCCATTACGAGTGTGGTCCAGCTGCCCAATTACAACCCTGCCGGGAACATGGTTGAGGACTTGGTGACGGTGGCTAAGTTGTATTCAGCCAGGGCAGAGCTGAACTCAGCGCCACCTGGCTAATGACAACTCCCCTCACCGCCAGCCTTTCCATGGCAGTCTGACTGGTATGGAAAGGCTGGCAGCGAGGGTGTGCTGGGGGCCACAGTGGGGCACTGCACTGCCCATGCCAATGGGCAGAGCAGAGGCCCCCCTGCCCAGCACCATCATGATAGACTAGGATGCGACCGCAAGTACTTACCTGCGGGTGAGATTACTTCAAGCATTCCATCCATCACTTTTTTGTCTACTTTAGTGTGTCGACCTAAGTGGGATGACGATGCCCAGGTATGGGTCCCATGCACAGTGTGTCATTGGAACCAAGCTATTCCTGGCTGATGAACCCTTACTAGGCACCAAGATTAAATTCATGCACTTTATCCATTACTTTTTGTATGCTTTAGTCATTTCTATGTGTTTGGGGTATGAGAATCATCTTAGAGATTTTATTTTCTTATATAGAGCAGAATTCAACTCCAAGCACAATGTTAACTTTTGCTCCTTTTAAAACATACTCTTGCTGACACAAATACCCTAAACAATTCAATTCTTTTTTCGGTATTTTGCTATAAAGGTGGAAAGAAATCTTCAACCCATGTCATAGTCAAAAATCTTTCACTACTTGAGCCTCCTTTAATGTATAGATTCAAAAATTCCCAACAGCCGACACTTCTTACGCAACTCTATCTCATTTCCTCTTCCCCAGGGGAAATAATCAATAAATTCAGTGAACTTTAGTCAGTTTGTATATGTAGGCATTTCCAAAAGAATCTGTGTTTGAAAGAAAAATTAAATATACCAGATCTTCAAAAATAATTGGCACAGTAAACTTCCCTGTTTTGACCTGTATGACCAGAGACATAACAGGTGGTGCTATAGATGATTTACAAAACTTGGATACTAGTTGAACACCGACTTTAAGGAGTGCCACCGTATAACTAACTGAATTTCATTGAATTTATTGCTTATTGACTATGAAGTGATCTAGACTGAATTGCGAAACAAGTGTTGGCAGTCTTGAATTTCGAAATCTGTGACATAAAGGAGGATCAAGTAATAAAAGATCTGTATTATAATGCGTTCTGAAGATTCACTTTAATATTGATAGTACAACACTGAAAGAAGGATTTAAAGTTTTGTAGTATTGGTGTTACAAAGAGACTGGTTTTGTTATGATTTAACAAGTGCAATACAGAGGGGGCTTACAGTGGTGAATAGGGATAACCACTGTGCTTTTCCAATCCACAATTACCCCGGAAATTTGGTAACTTCTGCTTAAGGAAAGGGTAGTTAGTCACCATTACCAGCCCCAATGAGTGGTTGCACCGTTAGCTGTCACCTGGCCTTGCCCATGGACAGTTCCTGCCTGAAGTCAATGCTTGGCATATAACACCTGCAGTTTCATTAGATGGTTGCAGCAGTTCATGATGGCTATGGTGAATCAATGTGAAAATATTCCAGAAAAAAATATTGAAATTGGTGGCTGATTTCTTTTTGGCTGGCCTGGGTCATTACTCATCCACCCCTTGGCTTTTGAGACAGTGGGTTTCGGGAGACACGATACTCGCTTCACTTTCCTTTTCTAGCCGTCTTCATTTTTGACTATTTCTCTTTCACTCTATTGGAATGTTGGCATTGTTGTTCTACGTTCCTTTAAAACATGCACACCAGTTGTTCAGTTCTATCACCGCGATCTTCTCCCAACCCTGTCAATTTGCAATATGAATGGTAGAAAAATAAACAATAATTTATTTATAGGCCAATTCACAGATAAAATAGGAATATGTCAGGATCAAAGAACTTAGGCCCATATTTATACTTTTTGACGCAAAACTGCGCCAACGCAGTTTTGCGTCAAAATAATTAGCGTCGGCTAACGCCATTCTGAAGCGCCATGCGGGCGCCATATTTATTGAATGACGTTAGCCGGCGTTAGCCGCCGGCGCCGTCTGGTGTGCGTTAAAAAAAACGACGTACACCAGGCAGCGCCGGCGTAGGGGGATATGGAGCTTGGGCGTCAAGAAATGGGGCAAGTCAGGTTGAGGCAATTTTTTCGCCTCAACCCAATTTTCGCCATTTTTTTTCACTCCCAACCCCCATAGAAATGACTCCTGTCTTAGCAAAGACAGGAGTCATGCCCCCTTGCCCAATGGCCATGCCCAGGGGACTTCTGTCCCCTGGGCATGGTCATTGGGCATAGTGGCATGTAGGGGGGCACAAATCAGGCCCCTATGCCACAAAAAAAAACACTTACCTGAACTTACCTTAATGTCCCTGGGATGGGTCCCTCCAGCCTTGGGTGTCCTCCTGGGGTGGGCATGGGTGACAGGGGGTGTCCCTGGGGGCATGGGGGGGCACCTCTGGGCTCCTTCAGAGCCCACAGGTCCCTTAACGCCTGCCTTTTGCAGGCGCTAAAAAACAGCGCAAAAGCGGCCGTACGTCATTTTCATTTGACCCGCCCACTCCCGGGCGTGATTTTTGCCCGGGAGTATAAATCCCACGCACATGCCTCGGAGTCGATTTTTTAGACGGGAACGCCTACCTTGCATATAATTAACACAAAGTAGGTGTCCACGCTAAAAAATGACGCTAACTCCATGGACTTTGGCGCTAGACGCGTCTAATGCAAAAGTATAAATATGGAGTTAGTTTTGCATCGAAATTGCGTCAAAAAAAACGACGCAATTTCGGCGCAAACGGAGTATAAATATGCCCCTAAATGCATTCTGCTCCTTGTTGATGTTCAGTTAACGCAGTCATCTATCTGAAAGTATTTGGAGCTCAGATGCCAAGGACAACTGCAATTGTGTTCAATTTTGGTCCAAAAAAACCATAATAGGATACTCATATGTGATACATTTCCATGCAATTAATCTAAAGTGGAAACATTTACAAATACTAGACCTAGTTATAAAATGTTTGCATACTAGCTGAAACATAGGTACTCAAACATCTATTGCTAGTTGTAAATTCCACCTCCCGGTCCACTGTGCTGGCAAAAGTATAATCACCGTCACAATTCTATGAATTGAGCTGGAAAGCAGGACTGCCAGGCGGTGGCTAGTGACCGTGACGGAATACTTACCCTAGAAACACTCATAAAGGATTCTCTCAAAAAGGTGGGAGAAGCTGTGTTTTTAGAAAGGCAATAGAACAGCATTAATTTCACGTGGGCTTTGGGGCAAGGGTTTCTCGACAGGCAAAAATCTTTATGGTGAAAGGAAAAGAAAAGAACAAAGGGAAAGGCAACTTGAAAGTAAGAAAAACAAAAAGAAAAGCCAAATGTGTAAATGGATACTCTGGCATACTTAATTCAAATAAGAAAGACTGTCGCCAAGAAGGCAATCTGGAATGTTTTCGGCCATCATGGGCCTACAGTGGGAGGCCCTGGTTTAGAACACCATTTTATCTTGGCCTTGGAATGCCGAAGGATATAATGTTCCCAAATGAAGCCTGCATTCTCCATGATGCACATTTTACGATTCACCAGTAATCTGAGAGCCCTAGAAGTTTGAACGACATGTCAGTATCATTTGTACCACTGTTTCAGAAGTGAGAGCATGGATCGCAGTCAGTAATTTCTTCTTTAATGCAGAAGATATTATTTCTTCTTTCTCACCTCTGTGACCTCTGACCAACACGAAATAATATAAATGACAATTGTCAAATACCACCTCCAAAACTGCACTGGAGGACTATGCAAGCGTCTTCACAGGCTGCTGATTTACAACTCTCCTGGAAAATAACAGCGCACCTAATTCTTCCTCTCTTTAAACCTTTTAAGAGGACAAGACTGTTTATGGTCATGAAAAATGTTCATTGGATGGCCCTGATCTCAAATCCCATTTACAGATTTTGTAAAGCGTGACAATCATCGTAAAGGGGATATCACAGCGCTAAACTCCTACCTTTCTTTTGGGATATGATATTGAGACAGTCTTCTCGCAGTCTACAGTGTTTACCTTATGCTCTAAACAATCATGTTTTTAACTTTTTTCTCAAACCAAGGTGGTCGTCGGTAAGGCAGATATCCAAAAGTAGTGTGTCCCTCAGGACTGCTGACAAACGTGAGGAAGAGCAGCCACCGAATTTGACTTTTTTTATCCGTTTTATTGTAGCCAGAGCGAGATTGCATAATCTCAGGTCACATGTAGGATTCTAGGATACCACTCTTGCTTGTAGGATATCTGGCCCCGATTTGGAAAGAGCTGTGTGGGCATAGAAAGAGGAGTGTAAATGTCGCTCTTTAGGGGCATTGGCAGCCATTAGAGAATTCGCAAACAAGCTGAGACTGAACTATATCTGACTTTATTGCAGATAAGCTTGGCTGCTGCGTTTTATATCACTTGGAGTAGGGTAAATGTTAGAAATGGGGTCTCTAGTTGGCAGAGGTATACACCCTTGTCCAAGTAGGGATCACAATCCTAGTCACGGTAAGTCACACAGAATCCAAATTAGCCTGTGCCCACCTTCTGGTAACTTGGCACTTAGCAGTCAGGCTTAACTTAAAATCAATGTGCAAAGTATTTGTGCAATAAATCATGCAATAACACAGTGAGAGAACTACAAAAAGACACCACACAGGTTTAGAAAAATGTAAGATTTTTATCTGATTAAATTAAGGTCAAAACAACCAAGATTTGATAATCACAAGTTGAAATATCACTTTTGAAATGATAAGTGAGTCTTTAGTTCTTAAAAGCAACAATTGTCTCTTTCAAGCACAAACAACCTGGTTTGCGTCAAAATTACACGCACAAAGACTGCAGAGGAGGAGATGCGTGGAAAAAGGTAGGTCTGCATCAGATTTCTCGGTGCACACAGACGATGTGTTTATTCTTTTCCAAGCAGCAGGTGCTTTGCATCAAATTCCGGTGCTCAGACTTGAATCCTCTTTGTGATGCCCAGGGGCAATGCGTCGAAATCCTGGGCATGCGTGACAAAGTCATAGCGGTTGGTTCGATCCGGTGGGTGATGTGGTGGAATTTCTGCTGCATGGCTGGTGCTGCGTCGATTCCTCTAGCAGGAAGTCGGGCTGCGTCGTTCAGGCTCGGCGAAGCGTCGATCCGGTGGGCTGTGCGTTGAAGTTCTGGTCACAACATTGGCGCTGCGACGATCTCCACTCTGGGAGCCGGGCTGCATCTTTCTGGTTCATCGATACAGTGATTTTCTCACTGCTGGGCAGGGTGTGTGTCGATTCCGGCAGGCTGAGTATCGATTTTCACTGCACAAGGAGTTTCCTTGCAGAGATTAAGGGGGTCATTCCGACCCTGGCGGTACAAAACCGCCAGGGTCGCGGATGACGGAAGCACCGCCAACAGGCTGGCGGTGCTTCCTGGGCCATTCTGACCGCGGCGGTAAAGCCGCGGTCAGATAAGGGGAACCGGCGGTTTCCTGCCGGTTTACCCCTGGCCCAGGGAATCCTCCATTGCGGCGCTGCTTGCAGCGCCGCCATGGGGATTCTGACCCCCTTCCCGCCAGCCTGTTTCTGGCGGTTTTCACCGCCAGAACCAGGATGGCGGGAACGGGTGTCGTGGGGCCCCTGGGGGCCCCTGCACTGTCCATGCCACTGGCATGGGCAGTGCAGGGGCCCCCTAACAGGGCCCCATACAGATTTTCACTGTCTGCTTTGCAGACAGTGAAAATCGCGACGGGTGCCACTGCACCCGTCGCACCCCTGCAACTCCGCCGGCTCCATTCGGAGCCGGCTTCCTCGTTGCAGGGGCTTTCCCGCTGGGCCGGCGGGAGGCCTTTTGCCGGTCGCCCGCCGGCCCAGCGGGAAAGTTGGAATGGCCGCCGCGGTCTTTTGACCGCGGGGCGGTCATTCGGCGGTAACCGCATGGCGGGCAGCGACCGCCGCGGTCAGAATGACCGCCGCGGTCAGAATGACCGCCTAAGTCTTTTTGGCCCTCATACTTCAGGAGCAGGAGGCAAGCTCAATCAAAGCCCTTGAAGAGCACTTCTCAGCAGAGCCAGAGGCCAGCAAGGCAGAAGGGCAACAGCAAGGCAGCAGTTCTTTACAGCAAAGCAATCCAGATGAGTCCTTTGGGCAGCCATGCAGCTTCTCTTGACAGGTTCCAGATTCTGGTGCAGAGTGTCTGTCCCAAGAAGTGTCTAATTTGGTAGGGTCAGGGACCCAGTTTATGTACCCAAAAGTGCCTTTGATGTGGGGGAGACTTCAAAGAGTGATTTTGAAGTGCACAAGGCCCCCTTTCAGAACAACCCTGTCTGCCAGGGCCCCAGTAGGGGGTTTGGCATTCCTTCGTGTGAGGGCAAGACACTGTCCTTTGAAATTTAAGTGTCAGGCCCTCCACCCTTCCAGCCCAGGAAGATCAATTCATTATGCAGATGTGTGCAGGTGTGACTGAGCATCCTGTGTTTGTGGTTGTCTGGGTGAAATGCACAAGGGGGCTGTCAACCAGCCCAGCTCAGACGTGGATTGGAGACAGGCTGTAAGGCACAGATGGATTTTAAGTGCAGAGAAATGCTCACTTTCTAAAAGTGGCATTTCTAAAATAGTAATATCAAATCCAACCTCACCAGACAGCAAGATTACCATTCTGGCCATACTAAATATGACCTGTCTACCCCTTTGTGATCAGGATCTACCACTCAAACAATATATGAGGGTAGCCCTAATGGTAGCCTTTGACAGGAGCAGGCCTCACAGCAGTGGAAAACAAATTTAATTTCCACTACCAGGACATATAGAACACACAGGTATATGTCCTGCCTTTTACCTGCACAGCACCCTGCCCTATGTGTTACCTAGGGCCTACCTTAGGGGTGACTTATAAGTAGAACAATGGGAGTTCAAGGCTTAGCAAGTACTTTCAAATGCCAAGCCGATGTGGCAGTGAAACTGCACACAGAGGTCTTGCAATGGCAGGCCTGAGACATGGTTAAGGGGCTTCTTCTGTGGGTGGAACAATCAGTGCTGCAGGCCCACTAGTACCATTTAATTTACAGGCCCTGGGCACATGCAGTGCACTTTAGTAGGGATTTACAAGTAAATTAAATATGCCAAATGGGTATAAGCCAATGTCACTATGTTTTAAGGGAGAGAGCATATGCACTTTAGCACTGGTTAGCAGTGGTAAAGTGTGCAGAGTCCTAGAGCCAGCATAACAGTGTAAAAAAATAGAGTGAGGCAGGCAAAAAGTGGGGGGTGACCACCCTAAGGCTGTCAGGTCTTACAGTAAACAAATAGTCCAAAATGCCCACATGAAGTGTGTTCCCATAGTCCAGTCTATTTGTTAATAGGGCCTGGACTATGGTTCTTCTCCAGTCAACTAGTATCCAGCAGAACAGCCTCCTAAGGAGTTTGAGGATGCCAAAGCACTTGCCACAAGTGGCATTAACTTGTTTGTGCAAGAATAAAGAGTTTTGTATGAGGACACCAAGGGCCTGATTTATGATAAGTTAGCACTGCCTTTGCGTCCTATTTTGACACAAAAGTGGCGTAAGCTTACAAAATATATATTGTGTAAGTTTAAGCTGCTTTTGCATCAAAAAATGACTCAAAGGTGGCAGTAACTTTTCATAAATCACGCCCCAAGATGTTTAGCTACCGTCTTAGCTTCTGGGGTGGGTCCTAATGAGGCAGGCCACTACGAGGAATCCCAAATCTGATGTGCTCTGCCAAAAAGTAAAATCTCCGTCTTATGGACGTTTAATTCGAGGCAATGATCTGTCATCCAGTTGGCTATCTCCATGAGGCAATTGGTTAGTTTATCTCTGGTTTTGACATGTCTCTCCCCTATAGATATGACCAAGTGTGCATCTTCTGTGTAAGAGCAGATATCAAAGCCCCACTTTTTGACAATCTTTGTAAGGGAGGAAACGTAAATATTGAAGAGTGTCGAGTTCAGAGATGAGCCCTGCAGAACTCCACATTTGGCTACCTTGGGGCATGATCTGAAGGTGTTTAACTGAAGTGATTGTGTTCTGTTCTTTAAAAAGGATCCAAACCACTGACGGCTTTTGGAATGGAGTCCAATTTAATGCAACTTTTTGATCGATGGGCTGTGCGAGACAGTGTTAAAAGCTGCCGAAAGATACAGTAGTAGCAGGGCGGCAGCCTTGCCCTGATCTACTATTAGTCTGATGTCATCCAGTATGGCTAGATTGGTAGCTACTGTGCTGTTTTTATCTCTGAATCCTGTTTGAGAGGAATCCAACAGGTTATTGTTCTCTAGGTAGGAGACTAATCTCTCCAATATTTTGGGCATATATGGAAGCAGAGATAACGGCCGATAACTGGAGAGAATAGATACATCTATGGCAGATTTTTTTTTTTACCAGATGCAGTAATAGTGCTTTTTCCAAGAATCAGGATATACCGTTTCAGATAGTGGCAAATTGAATATATGAGTTAGAAGGGGGTTCAGTATAGAAGCTAGGCAGGAGTAAATGAAAATGGACAGTAGTTCAAGTGGGAACTGGACTTAATCCCTTTCATCAATTTATCAACCTGCACATCTGAGATCAAAAGAAAAGCTCATAGGTGGATGGTTGCATCAGGAGGGAGGGGCATTTGTTCTCATGAAAGATCATCTAACAAGAGTTGTGTTTTAAATGTAGAACAGATTTTAATAATTGTTTCATTGAAGAAGTTGCCAATTTCTTCACAGTAAGCTGCAGAAGAAGTGAATGACTGAGAGAGGCAGGTTGGATGAGCAAGCTCATTAACTATTTTAAATATTTCCTAAGAGGAACTGCTATTATCCTCTATTCTTTTAATATATATATTTTTTTGCTTGTTTAAGTGCTTTGTGGCATTTCTTCAAATCCTCCTTATAAATGTGCCTTTCCTTTAAATCTTTTGAGTGCCTCCACTTGTGCTCCAAAGATTTACACTTTCTTTTGGCTGCTCGTAATTCAAGTGAATACAATTTTTCTGAGGTTGACCCTCTAACAGATTTGGTTATTTTCCGAGGGGCATATTGGTCAAGAGAGTTTGTAATAGCTGAATTAGCGTTTTCTTTATGGTTTACTTATGATGTCTCTTGGTTGCATATAGGTGAAGAAAATGTCTGGTATGGGATGCAGTATTTATAAGACTCTAGGGCCCATATTTATACTTTTTTAGTGCCGCATTTGCGCCGCGTTTTGAGGCAAATCGGCGCAAACGTACAAAATACAATTGTATTTTGCAAGTTTGCGCTGCTTTTGCGTCAAAAAATTTAGCAAATGCGGCGCTAAAAAAGTATAAATATGGGCCTATGTCTTTTTAGGGCAGCAGCTGGGTCGGCACGTCCTTTTATCCCTACAGGTAAAGTGGGTGAAAAAGAGACTAGAGAGTGGTCAGTGAAAGTTAAAGGATCAAGGGCCAGATGTAGGAAAAAAGCAATTTGCGACTTGCAAATTGGGAGTCCCTGCGACTCGCAATTTGCAAGTCGCAAATTGCTATGCAGTACGGTGTCTCAGACACCGACTGCAACTCGCAATGGGGTCGCAATGACCCACCTCATGAATATTCATGAGGTGGGTCGCAAATTGTGGCCCCATTGCGAGTATAGGCACTCGCTAACATGGAGGCCTGCTGACGTCAGCAGACCTCCATGTTAGCGACCTGCTTTTAAATAAAGCAGTTTTTTTTTTTGAAGTGTAGCCCGTTTTCCCTAAGGGAAAACGAGCTGCACTTAAAAAAAAAACGAAAGCTTTAGTTTCGTTTTTTTTCAGGGCAGGGAGTGGGCCCTTGGACCACTCCCTGCCCTGAAAAAATATTTTGGGCTCCAGTCACAAACTGGAAGGGGTCCCATAGGGACCCCTTCCAATTTGCGATTGGGTTACCATCCACTTGAAGTGGATGGTAACTGCGATGCCATTTGCGACCGCATATGCGGTCGCTAATGGTATTGCATCCCAATGCGACTCGCAAATAGGAAGGGAACACCCCTTCCTATTTGCGAGTCTGAAATACATTTTGCGAGTCGGTAACGACTCGTAAAATGCATTTCTGCATTGGGATACGCGTTTTGCGACTCGCAAACGGCAAATTTTGCCGTTTGCGAGTCGCAAAACGTTTGCTACATCTGGCCCCAAGGCCCATATTTATACTTTTTTTGCGTTGCATTTGACCCGCAAAAACGGCAAATACAATTGTATTTTGTAAGTTTGCGCCGTTTTTGCGTCAAAGAATGGCGCAAATGTGGTGCTAAAAAAGTATAAATATGGGCCCAAATATCTTTGTAGATTCGATATTTGACACACAGCCTGTCCAGCAGAAAGAAAGTCCTATATAATACCAACAATATAAGTGGGTCCCATAAAACATTGTTTAGGTTGGAGAATGTGCGTATTGTTCTCCAGTTGTCTACAAGGAGGGTTATTTATATTTTCTATATTCTATATTTTCAAAATGTAATTTAAAATATCCGATAACTAAGTAGTTGTTGTATTTCAGGCTGAGAGGGGAAAGCAAAGGAGGAATATTGGAGCTAAATTATAATATTCCGGTGGTTTATAAATAACGGCTCCCCCAAATAACCTCCACTCTTTAAAAGCTAACTGGAATGCTAGAATTGTGCATTCCGCTAAAGGGGAAACCTGTTCTGTAGAACAAATATAATATATAATAGTCTTTAAAAATGATGGCAGTACTGCATCCTGTTTCCCCAATTCTATCATATTTTAGAATCTTATAACCTGTGGGTATTATGGCCATAATTTCTGGAAGGGTTACCTCATTTAACCAGGTTTCTGTTATAAAGACTAGGTCAGGGTTGAAATGTGTAATAATGTCCCAAATTCCAAGACAAAGTTTAGGTAGGGACTCGGCATTGAAATATGTACATTTTAATGTTAAATCTTTGGTGGAGTGAGATATATACGTGGGCAACTCTTCACCAACTTTTCATCCGGGCAGTCTACCCATTTGTTTTTCACACAGGAAAAATGGCCTTCAATCCTACCTGATATATGCTTGAAATAAGAGGACTTATTGCTGGTATAAGACTTCCCTATAGTTAGAAGTGATTCACACGAGTAGGTAATTCTTACCTTACATTCTTTACTGTGACTAGCAGAGTTCCTGGCCCCTGTTCCCCCTTGGGCGCGGACGGGCACAGATGGGCTTGCTTTTGGTGCACCAGCAGTGTGTTCGCTGTGTGTGTCAGCTGTACGACCACGCAGTGCTCTCGTTTTTATCTCCCCCTTGCATTAGAGTCTAGACCACTGACCAACTTGGGGTTGGCAGGGTACTTCTTGTTATACATGGCTTGACTCTACCACTGCTATGAACAGTTGTAATTGTTGATTGTTTCCCTTCTGTGGTAGCGATGCCCTGAGATATTTCTAATCTGCCCCAAAATTCAGAATTAAGTAAAAAGCACCGGTTAAAAATGATCTAGCCAGATTGCATTTAGGAGTACACAAGTGCAAACAGATTCAAATAGTATTTTAAAAATAGTATTTTAACAACAGCCTAGCATTCAAAGTTTTCAGTTTATAAAGTGCTTTATGACTACAATGCCCAAAAAGACGAATGGCAGCAAACTACAAGTGCTGCACAATGCCCTTGCTTTTATCTCCATCTTGCATTGGAGTCTTGACCGCTGACCTTCAACTAGCGATCAGCGCAGTACTTCCTGTTCGGTATGGTTTGACTCTACCACTGCCACAAACAGTTTTAATTCTTGATTGTTTCCATTCTGTGGTAGCGATGCCCTGAGTTATATCTAAGCTGCACCCAAACTTCAGAAGTAAGTGAAAAGCGCTGATTAAAAACGGTCTGGCCAGATTGCATTAGGAGTACAGAAATGCAAACAGATTCAAACAGTACTGTGTTTCTGTACTCATCAAAATGCAGAGAATTGTTTGCTGGTGGCAATGAAGGTTGGCCCTCTGTCTCACATATTCTTTATTGTTCATTATGATGACAGAATATTTTTAAATCTCAGTCATATTCAAGAGCAAGGAACTATTATGGTGCAGTCTATAAAATATGAGTTGTATTGCAAGGACAAATTATTGGACCATTAATATTCTGGGATCATTCCTTTTCTGTCTTGTTGTGATCTACATCACCTATGAAGGCTGTGCCATTTACTCTATGGTTATAGGACATCAAAGTTCCTTCTCATTCGTCTTCCACCAAATAACCTGAGACATATGGGGTCATTACGAGTTTGGCGGTAACAGGGCAGCCATGTTGGCGGAAGCACTCGTATCCATAACCACACACCCATACGCACACACACACACACACCCACATTCACACACCCGCACCATACTACACACCCTGCGGCCAACACACACGTGCTATACTCACACCAACCCGCAGACACACAGCACTGGCACAGTCTAACACAACAATACACAAAAAACACCAATTCACACAACGACACCACAACTATGCAAACGCTTCGGCAAGCATAATCATTACACACCTCCACATGACATTATACATACAACAACATGTAACAACACCTGACAACCAATATACACAATCACATGCAGACATACAACAAAGAATTCATCATACCACACCAACACAAGACACAATGCATTTCGTATATCCAGCACCACACACACCAACGCAGACACAACAAACACACAAGGGCACACAACACCACCATTACACATGTCAACGCAAACAATACACAATTTATCAACATGCATGTATGTACCAAACACAAACATATCCTACACACAATACACAGCCATTACAGCAGGACTAAAGGCAGGGCCACACCCATACATGCTGGCCAGAGACAACACCTAGAACAACCTACACACACAAAAATGTCACACACACAGACCAGAGGTGCCAAATACAAAACAGCCATGTGGAAAGAAAGGCAGGAATAGTATGTTACCAGCGAATCCAACACCATGTTGGCCCAGATATATTAAAGATATAAATTTGGAATTAAAAAAATATCTATTTACAAGGATTAGGCTATTGGACAGTCCAAAGTGCCAAATGCACAAATGGCACCCCTGAGTGCCCCTATATGACTCCTGACTGCTATATGACCTACACAGGGTAGAGACATCAAGGGGGCAGACAGGCACCTCCGGGATTGGGGAGAGCGATTTGGGCTTGGGTTTGGGAGGGGTTTTTGAGCTTGGGCTTGGGAGGGGGATTTAGGGCAAGCCTTAGGGGAGGGCTGGGAATACTTGGATGGGTTCGGCTTCTTGGCAGGGAGAGGGGCATGGGTAGTAGCAGGGGGGCTAGGGGAGGACTAGGAGGTGAAATGGCTGGTCTTTGGGAGGGACACAGACCATTTGGGGGTATCACTGCGTTGGAGAGGAGTAGGAAACAGGGAAAACTCTGAGAAGAAATGCTTCTTAGACACATGGGGCGGTCATGGCTAAAAGGTTTGGGGGTGGAGGTAAAGGGAGTGGTTGTAGGAGGTGTTGGTATGGTTGTCTTGGGTGCAAGTGTGTGCGAGGAATGCTTGTGGGTGCTGGGTGTCTGTTGGGTGGGTGGGTGTGGGCATTTATGTTTTTTGGGAGAAGGGGGAGGAGGTGCTGGGAGATGGGATGGGATGGGTGACTATCTCTTGGGGTGATGTCTGCAGGTATGGAAGATGTGCTGCATGTGGGGGTGTCAGTGGTTGTGGTGGCTGCGGATGTGATGACTGGGGTGGATGGCTGCAGTTCTGATATTGTGCTGACTGTGGGCAAGATAGGAGTTGTGGCTGGATTAGTGAATATTGGTGTGGTGGCTGCAGGTGTGTCTGGTGTATTGTCTGTGAAGGAGGGGGTGGTGGGAGAGTCTGTGCAGGTAGGGAAGTTGGTGTGTCTGTAGGTGGGTGTTGTTTGTGTTAATGATGGTGGTAGGTCCTGTGATGCTTGTGTTTGTCAGTGGTACCCTTGGCTGTTGAGGTAGATTCATGCTTGTGTGACTGTGTGCTTTGGCCGGGTTTGGGGAGAGGGGTTTGGGATTGGGAAGAGGTAGGTGGAGGGTAGACAATGGGTGACTGGCTGCTGTCAGTGTGGAGGCCAGAGCCTGAAGGGATATCTGTAGGCCAGCCAGTACACCATGAATGCCCTCCAGGAACGCATTGCTCTGCTGGACTTGAGCTGCCAGATCCCTGGATGGCATTCACAATGGTCAACTGACCCATAGAGATCAACCTCAGAAGGTCAACAGCCTCTGTACTGAGGGCAGAAAGGCTGACTGGGGCAGGGGCAGAGGTGCCTGCAGTGAAGAAGATGCCCACCCTCTTGGGTGAGTGGGCATGGGCAACTGGGTGGGGAGCTACAGGGAGGGCAGTGGTAGTAAAGGGTGTGGCGGACAATGATGGTGCTGGAGTGGTCCCAGAAGGGTCCACCGCCACCAGGGAGTGTCCACTGGAGAAGGATTCCAAAGATGACGTGGAAGATCCGGTCTCTCCCGTGGCAATCCCCTCACCCTCCTTGCCACTGGATCCCTCGCTTTCGCTGGTAGCAGCACACCAGGTGCCGTGGCTGGCAGCATCCCCACTCGCCTGTGCCCCTTCTCCATTACCTGCTGATGTTGATGCACACAAATAGAGAGAGAGAGAGAGGGAGGGAGAGAGAGATATAGGGAGAGAGAGGGTTAACATATACCCCGCATGGAACCTTTCGGACTTTCATTAGTGTCCTATGCAGATGACACCCAGCAAGTGGTCTCGTTTTCTACTAACTCCGGCACAGATGGACTTTCATTGTCTCTCTGTCTATAGGCGGTATCAAGATGGATGGCTGAAAGTATGCTCCAAGTAAATGGAGACAAAACCGAGGTAATGATACTGGGATACTGTGCCCTTCCGGGTACAAATCCCTTGCTGCTTGGTTGCTTGGGGGAGTTGCCTCCTCCCAAGGACTTCATTAAAAGTTTAGGAGTCTGATTGGATCCCCGACTTACTATGGAACATCAAGCTAAGAAAATTTCTTCGACTTGCTTTGGTCTAATGAAGCTTCAAAGGAAGGTTCTTAAAATTCTTCTGTTTGTGGCAAAAAGACTAATTATTCAGGCTCTTATTATCTCTCGACTGGACTATGGCAACAGATTATTCCTGGGCTCTCCTAATTATGTTAAAAGGAAGTTGCAGGTGGCTCAGAAAGCTGCTGCTCATCTTCTTTTGGAGATACCCAGGCACATTTCTGTTAAACCTGCCCTTTCCTCTCTTCGTTGGCTCCCAGTGGAACAGCGAATAGAGTTTAAAACATTGTGCTGTATTCATAGGTCCTTATATAATAGAGGTCCTCCTCTTCTAAGGACCCTTGCATCTTTTTATAAACCTAGCAGACATCTCAGGACCTCATCAGCGGCATTGGCCGTTATACCTAGAGTAAAAAAAATCAAGATGGCATATCTCGGACCTAAACTTAGGAATTCTCTTCAAATTAGCCAGTTGCTAACCAGCCAAGAGCTTAACTTCTGGAAAACACTTAAAACCTGGCTGTTTTAGGGCCTGCTCTCAGACATTTGTGCAGAGGTTCGTGTTCAGCGCTGGGAGGTGTTCAGGTAGCCATGCGCTATATAAGAAACTTAACATAACATAACATAACATACACACATGTAAACATGCACATCTGTGACAACACATTTCCTGGCTCAGCTATCTCAGGTACCAATACACATTTCCTACATTATGTCACCGTGTCACCACTACTCACCCTTGTATGCCAACCCTCACACCTACATCTACATCCAAGTAAGTCAGCACGACTAGAGTCATCCACATGATCACCACTAGAGCCATGTCTGCATGGACATCATGCCTTGGATGAAGTACAAATGCCTTACTGATATCACATCATACCTCTCCATACTCCTATCACCCATTGGAAGTGTAGCTGACTGAACCACACACATCAGCCCTGTACAGTTACAACAGCTGATCAGTCCATGTCATCTGTTAAATATCTATGACATTGAAGACTACTCCATTCACACACCACACAGCATCTGCTTCTCACATTACATGGCTGACCTGACACTCTGTACAGTAATGCTAATGTAGATCTGATAAAGCCACTACAGGTTAGACACCCATACAGGTAACATCTGATGTGTACAAAACAAGTCTGCGGTACAGGCACGTGATTAGTCTGACCCAATCACAGAGGAAGATCTGCAGTCACCAAACACATATATATCACAACTATTCATACATCTAAGTGTATTAACAATGGCCCTTGTAGCACATATTACACATCCCTACTCAATCACTGAGTGCAGTGTCACAACCGATGAACCTCAGGGACACACATATGACATCATGGTCCAGATACAATACCAACACACATGCAGTCTCACCAGTAGGACTTCACTATATCATAACACTACCCACACTCACACCAGTCCAGAATTGTGAATACCTGTACCTACGTCCAGACAACCCACATCTCAGATGGCAAATACATGTAAACATTATGAACACATGGACCAACACCACTGCCTTTGCACTGACAACACATCCCACTACTACATAGGGCAGCTTCAGGAGAGAAAATGCAACATTAATTTCACATCAACATCTCATAAGGCATACAGTGGCCAATCCTGGCCTAATCACCCAATACCGCTATGTCAAGGGTAGCAGACATTGCCCCACTCCATCAGATGTGCCCCTAAGTAACCATTGAGACATGATGTAGGCAGCAACTAAGTTATGTTGCACTGTAATAGCTAGGGCATTGGCATACATTGTATTTACATGACATATTGACAATGACAAGGTGTGCCTTGGCACTTACCACCTCTAGTACTATCTCATTGGGTTCAAGGTTTCATCACCGCAAGTCTAGCAGTGAGATGTGCATGATGAATGCATTCAGACCAAATCAAATGTACATTCCAAATTGTCTTATTTTAGCAACCTTCACATACCCTATAGATAGCAGATGACCAATATATGGGGATACAACTATCAAGCCATTAATTCAGTCCTATAAAGGCCATATCTGTGGTCGAAATGTATTGACTGCCTCACATGGAGTCAATACCATTGCCAGTACTTGATGTATATAGCTCATTTGATAAGACCTGAAACACATAGTTGCTTATATAGGTGTAAGGTACAGATGGGAGTGGACTGACACATTAGAGATACAAGTGGCCAAATGCATATGGATGGAGCAGGTCATACTTAATGGGTAGGGTGATACACCAGCTCACATCCATAGTAAAGGCAGGATGGAGTCACATATTTGCCAATGTGATCAGATCATCTCCACAAAGCAGACATGGAGATGTCTTGATATGGGAGGTGTACATCCACTGACAGCAAACCATCAAACCACATCTACAACTTATACTCCAGCCGGGTGGTTACTACCCATTCCCACAAGTCTACATACATGTAGCATTGACTACACTGTCACATAAGCTACAGTGAGGCAGCTAATCCCATACATCATGAGCCAAGTCCCTGGAGGCAGTCAGTACTCACCCCCTTGTGGCTGCTGTGCTGCCCTCAAACGCCTATCCACCTCAGGGTAGGCCACCGCCAAAATGCGGACCTTTAGGGGGTGTCTCCCTCATTGGCAGGACCTCCCCAGCTGGGTCTCCGCAGTCTTCCGGGCCCAGCTTCTCAGTTACTCCCACCGCTTGCGAAAATGAGTGCTCTGCCGGCTGTGGACCCCCAGCATCCACACTTCCTTGGTGGTGGCATGCCAGATCCATTTCTTCTGATGAGCTTTCACGTGCATGAATGACACAGGCAGAAGGAGAAAGTCATGTAAACTGGCACCATTATAACAGCAGTGGCCAATACACATCTGACTCACCAAGTGCCCACACATACCCATCATCTTTGCCCACACAGCTTCACTTTATGCCCTCAGCATGCATATACTCCCTCACCGGTACACTTACCCCATTCATTCGTCACATGCACCCCTATCAAACATGACTGTGGCATTGGGCTCACCTGCTCCTCTGGTGCCCCATATAGCTGTCCATACAGGGGCAGGACCCCTTCCACAAACGTCTCCAGCTCTTCTGGGGTGAAGGCTGGGACCCTCTCACCTGCAGGACGTGGCATGATGGCTCCCAGAGACAGTACAAAGCTGCTCAGGTCGTGGAAGTTCTGCTAGCAACAGTGTCAGGAGTCAAGTGAGCAACGCTGCAGAAAAGCACGGCCATCACGTATAAGACTGTCACCGCCGGCGGTCCTTGCCATTGGCCTCAGTCTGCCATAGGCAGCAAGGGTTGTGCCATCATGGTAGTTCAGAGATATGTGATGTGCATGACACAATAATGTGATGTGGCAGTATATCTCTTGATGTGCATGCTTAGATACTCGGACCCACATAGGCAGTGGCACTATATTGGTACATCCCATTACTAATCTAATGATCAGTGCAGGACAGGTCAGTGTGCCACCTATAGTACATTACACCTGTGATATGTGTCCTGTATGACTTACAGGTTCAGCATTGTGCTGAAAGGATGGTGTCCAAAGCACTTCAGCATACCCATTATAGGATATGTCAGCACCCATCGATCGAACCCACGCACCTCGCCGCCATCCTCCAGACATGGACCGAGGTGACCCCCGAAGACACAACACGCATGATGAACACCATCCACTCCGGATCGCCGACAGACCCGTGCCCCCACCATGTCTTCAACAAGGCCGCCTCTACCATCGCACCCCACCTCCGAGACATCATCAACACCTCCTTCGACACAGCCACCTTCCCGAAGAGCTGGAAGCACGCCGAGCTCAGCGCACTGCTGAAGAAACCAACAGCGGACCCGACCGACCTCAAGAACTTCCGCCCCATCTCGCTCCTTCCCTTCCCTGCCAAAGTCATCGAGAAGGTCGTCAACAAGCAACTGGCCGCCTTCCTCGAGACGAACGGATCCCTCGACCCATCGCAGTCCGGATTCAGAGCCAACCACAGCACCGAGACCTCCCTCATCGCAGCCACCGACGACATCCGAGCCCTGCTCGACAACGGTGAAACAGCGGCACTCATCCTCCTAGACCTCTCCGCAGCATTTGACACTGTCTGCCAGCGCACCCTAGTCCAAAGCCTCAACGACACCGGCATCCAAGGGAAGGCCCTGGAATGGATCATCTCATACCTCTCCGGCAGAACACAGAGAGTACGCCTCCCTCCATTCCTCTCGGAGGCCACCGAAGTCATCTGCGGCGTCCCGCAAGGATCATCGCTCAGACCCACTCTCTTCAACATCTACATGAAACCCCTCGCTGCCATCGCACGCCAACACAACCTCAACATCATCTCCTACGCCGATGACACCCAGCTGATCCTCTCCCTCACCAGAGACCCCGACACCGCCAAAACCAGCCTACACGAAGGGATGAAAGACGTCGCCAAATGGATGGACATCAGCCGCCTGAAATTGAACACGGACAAGACAGAAGTTCTCATCCTGGGACCGTCGCCCTCCGCATGGGACGACTCTTGGTGGCCCCCGGCCCTAGGCACCGCTCCCAAGCCAACAGACCAGGCACGCAACTTGGGCGTCATCCTGGACTCCTCCCTCTCGATGACCAGACAAGTCAACGCCGTCTCCTCAGCTTGCTTCCACAACCTCCGCATGCTCCGTAAGATCTTCCGATGGATCCCGACCGAGACCAGGAAGACGGTCACCCAGGCCCTCGTCACCAGCAGACTAGACTACGGAAACACCCTCTACGCCGGTACAACAGCCAAGCTTCAGAAAAGACTTCAGCGTATCCAGAACGCCTCCACCCGACTCGTCCTGGACGTCCCCCGACGCAGCCACATCTCAAGCCACCTGAGAGACCTGCACTGGCTCCCTGTCAACAAGAGGATCACGTTCAGACTCCTCACCCATGCACACAAATCCCTCCACGACCTGGGCCCAAGGTACCTCAACGACCGCCTGACCTTCTAATCGCCCACCCGCCAGCTACGTTCCGCGAACCTCGCCCTCGCCGTCGTCCCTCGCATCAAAAGAGCCACCGCCGGAGGAAGATCCTTCTCCTACCTGGCGGCTAAGACATGGAACTCCCTGCCCGCCCACCTACGGCTGACCCAGGACCACCTCGCCTTCAGGAAACAGCTCAAGACCTGGCTGTTCGAGCAGTAGCAGACCCCCTCCCCCAAGCGCCTTGAGACCCTTCCGGGTGAGCAGTGCGCGATATAAATTCCTTGATTGATTGATTGACTGATTGAGTGCTATGCATGTCCTACAGTGTTAGGTGTGTGCTGTTTTGCTTACATGTGTAAAGTGCATTTCTCAATGTATATTCTCTCCTCTCTTCCCGGATATCCTGCCATAAGGAAATTGAGACAACCACCAGTGTACCGCCCACTAGTTGACCTTGCAACCATGGAGGACAGGCATATCATCCAGAACTATCGTCAGAATAGTCAGACCATCATGGATCTATGTACAGAGTTGGAGCCTGATCTCTTACCAGCCATACACAATCCCTATTGCACCCCTCCCACAGTTCAAGTCCTGTCAGTGCTACACTTTCTTGCCACAGGCTCCTTTCAGAATACAGTGGGCTTGACAGTAAGGATGTCACAGCGCATGGGCAGTCTTCTGTTGAATGATGTACTGTATGCATTGTTGAAACATCTGGACAGGTACATCAGTTTCTCCCAATGTGCGGATTTTACCTATGAGAAGGCAGACTTTTATGATATGGAACACATCCCTCATGTGATAGACCCCATTGATGGCACCCATATAACTCTGTTCCCCCCTCCAGTGAAAATGAACAGGTAGATAGGAACAGGAAGAAATACGACTCCATAAATGTTCAGGTGGTGTGTCTGGCAGACCTGTACATCTCACAGGTCACAGCCAAGTTTCCTGGTTCTGTGCATGACTTCTTTATTTTGAGGAACAGCAATGTCCCACACATGATGGCACGACTACACACAGAGAGGGCATGGTATATGTGCATTTGAAGGTGTTTCACTGTTATGGCACCTGTCATCACAATCCTCCCTGTTGCTGTACCTGTTATTTCACTGGTCCTACATTTTTCACACAGGTGACTCTCGATATCCTAACCTTCCCTAGCTGTTGATACCAGTGAGGTACCCTGCCACGAATGGGGAACTGCGTTTCAATGAGGCCCACAAGAAGATGGGGTGTGTAATCAAAATAACATTTAGCCTCCTGAAGGCCAGATTCAGGTGCCTGGATCTATCTGGAGATACCCTCTTCTACTCCCCTCAAAAGGTATGCCAGATAGTAGTAGCCTGCTGCATGCCCCACAATCTAGCTCTGAGACGTCAGATACCATTGCTAGCTGATGAGCGTGAGGCAGCTGGACCAGTGGCTGGTAATGCTGACATGGCAAGCGATGAGGGGGCAGAGGAGGAAGGTGCAGCTGACTCTGGGACTGAACTCATCAATCAGTACTTCCAGTGACATACCGGTATGGTGAGTGTGGGTTAGCAAGTGTTGTATATCCACATGATTTGCTGACAATAGTCCTCCTGAGTTGACTCATCATTGGGGTGTAATGTGGTCCTATCCCTATGTGTGTGTTGGGGGAGCCGACAGATTGAATGTAAGGGTCACAGTAAAATGTCTAAACTCTAACAAGTGTACTCACTGAAGTTTCCTAGATTCACATCTCCACTGTACAGACCAGTATTGAGCTATGTTTGCTGCATTCTGCCGTTCTCATGTCAATTCTCCCACTGAGTGTGGTAATGAAATATGTGCCTCTGCTACTTATGGCTTGAGGCATTCAAAGTCATTAACCATTGCTGAATGATTTGAGAATTGAGGGTTGTATATGACAGATGGCAGCTACAGTGATTTATGATGAATATTTTTTGAATGGTGATGTATAGGTAATCTCTGGGGCCCCTGCGTAGGAGGTATTCCACACTGGGCATGGCATCTATGTGCTGCATATGTGCTTTGTGTGGCTCCATGCCTTCCATCCTGATGGTACTCATTGTCATTGTCTTTTTGCAGGTTGGATTACTGACTATACTCTTGGGTGGTCCTGGATTTTGGACTGTCTGACATCTGTCCTGGGACATATCTGTTGTACTGTGTCTTCTGCTGAGGATGCCTCCCTCTGCTGTCCATTACACTGCCTGTTGGATGTAGGTGTGCATAACAATAGCACATTTAGCAATCATGACTTTTGTTCATGTTGTAATGAAGACATCTATACAGTAGCTGTGTTCCATTGGTGTTTATTGTGCATATAATGATTTTGTGAAAACAATATGGTGCATACATTGTCCAAGAGGTGATGAGTGAGGTCATGGTAGATGGAATCATCAGAGCAGGTGGTACATCTGTTGGCTGCACAGGTCCAGTGTCCATGTGCCAATGGGAAGATGGAGTTGTGTCATTGTCAACAGAGTGTCTCAGTGGCATACAAGGGCGAGAAATCAGGTGAGGGCCACTTCCTGGCAGTGGCTTGGGTGTTGGCATCTGCTCCAGCCAAATGTCTGGGTGGACGTCCATGTTTGTGGGTGTTTCTTCAGCTACAGACGGAGGGATGTATGAGGGAAGTGGTTCCCCTGGCAGGGCCTCCATTCCACTAGCTGCTACTGATGTGGGTGCCTCAGATGGTAGGTTGCTAGCGGAAGGGGCCTGCTGGTGGGTGGAGGAAGCACGCAGGGTGGTGTTGATATCCCTCAGCACCCCTGATATGGTGGCACTGGGAGTCTACCACTGCTGCATGACCTCCTGGTGGTGTTCCCTCTGCAGCCTTTGGTTTTCCCCTAACAGGGTTATGATCTGGCCCATCCTGTCCTGGGAACTTTCATGTGCTCCCAGGACTTGGGAGATGGTTTCCTGGTCAGTTGAGTCCCTTTCAAGCAACTATAGCTCACGCCCTAATGTAACTATAAGTCGTGACCTTGCCATGCACTGCAAATTACCCCAGATATTACAACACTCATGACAACTTCTATAACATCATTAAAAAATGAAATAAAACATTAGCAGTCAAATTATTGAAGAAAAAACTGTTCTATATTTCTAACTATAATATGCCTGTAACCTTGGGTTTTTCAGTGAATTTCTATGTTTTTTTAATGTAATGTAATTTTAATTACTATATGTTAATCCAATCACCGTTGAATTAACAAAGGCAATGCGCAATAAGGGGTTGGCTGCAGAGCCTATGGTCACCCCCCTATAACCACCCAACCCCATGCTGTGCACAGCAGGGGTTGGCGGCAGGGTCTGGCCTGGCCTGCGACCAACCCACATAATCACTCAGTCCTGCACCATGCACGGCCAAAGATTCCGTCTCTCTGCGTGTGAGAACAGGTGTGAGAGGGTGTCTCTGGGTTTGAGAGTGTCTGTCAGGGTGTGTGAGTAGGTACGTGAGTGTCTGAGTGGTTCTGTGAGCGGATGTGTGATGGTCTGAGAGGGTCTGTGAGTGGGTGTGTCAGTGTCTGAATGGGTCTGTCAGTGGGTTTGTCAGTGTGAGATGGTCTGTGAGTGGGTATGTGAGGGTTTGAGTTGGTCTGTGAGTGGGTCTGTGAGTGGGTGTGTGAGGTTCTGAGTGGGTCTGTGAGTGGGCGCTTGAGGGTCTGAGTGGATCTGTGAGAGGATAAGTGTTGGTCTGAGTGGGACTGTGACAGTGTTTGAGTGGGTCTTCACCCTGACTCCTTATGGCACTTTTTATTTTACTTTTCAGCCCCAGGGACCATGTCCCATAACCTAAAATGGAGGCTGCAACTTTCTGGTCAGATTGTGGCCAACCAATCACAGCATTCCTGTTGGCGCGCGCATGTGGGAATTTGAAGCAATCCCCCAGAAAATGTTGTGACGGACCCACAACCCTAAATATACACATTTATTTTCCCTTTAATATCTCAAAAAGTACTAAATGGAATTACATCATAATCTAGCTTTCTGCCAAATTTGGTGTACTTCTGTCCAGCGGTTCAGGCTGTAGTCGTGTTCAAAACTCCTACAGGAATTAACATGGGAAATGCATGTTTTTTTACCCTCCCCCTTTTTCTTGGCCTGGGCATGACAGATCACCCCAAAACTTTCCATGCATAACAAGAATCACTGGCACATTTTCGTGGGAAGATTTTGTGAAGATTCCAAAGATATAGGCAAGTCAAAAAATGCTTTTTCTATGGAAACATGGTACTAACTATAACTACCTACTGGTGACAGTAGGTTTTAGATATATATATTTTTTTTTATGAAGATGGCAGCTGTGTTAGCATCCGTTTCAGTGAAACTGTGTGGCAAAGCTTTGTGGTGGTTTGCATCACTTCATGATGGTTTTGGTGGAACCGTCACTCAAAGGGTAGCCTGTGATGAGGTGAGCAGGTCCAGTCTTCCTTCTGAGACAGCAGTACAGCTCTCATGCAGAAGGGGAGTCCTCTGGCAGCAAGGCAGTCCTTCTTCATAGTATCCACAGGTCTAGGAGTGTACGGAAGAGTCGCCTCAGGTTGGTATGATTTGATGCCAGCTTTGAACTGGAAGAAACTTCTGGAGTTTTCCCCTTTGGAAGTGTCTGGAATTTTCTATATCCCTGTGCTGATCTCAGTGTGTCTGGGGGCACAATAGATTAGTGTAAAGTACTTTGTGGGTTAGCTGATGCTGTGTTTTCGAAGTGTCAGAGTGACAGCTGACAGCTCTACTCCTCCCATTAAGTCAGGATGGCCCATCCTGCCAGCACTCACTCCCTCTATTGTGTGACTGTTTGGAGGAATACACAAAGACCAACTGCCAAGTCCATCTAGTCATGTGACCCAAGTAACACACAGCAGGAACCAAGTAGTTAGGACAAGAAAACGCCAACTTAGTATACGTGGCATTTTCAGAGCTGTGACTTAAAATCTGACTTCATCATTAAAAAGGGAGTTGTAGACTTCACAAAATGTTTATTTGCCAGGTCAAATTGGAATTTTAAAACTGCATAAGACTGCAATGGCAGGCCTGATGCATGTTTAGGGGTTGTATAAGTGCAAGGCACAACAAGAGCTGTAGGCCCACAAGTAGCATTTAATTCCAAAGCCATGTGGGTATGGTGTAATAATGGAGATCAGTTGGAGGCCAATTTTACCATGTTTTAGGGAAAGAGCACAAGCACTTTAGCACTGGTTAGCAGTCAGTGGTAAAGTGCACAAATTCAGCAAACCAGGAAGGGTGAAGGCAAAATATTTGGAGGCTACCACCCAAGGGAGACAAGTCTGCATTCCTGTAGATCCCAATTTACTATGTCTAGCTAGCCTACTTTCTAAAACATCAGGCCTTTTGCCTTTGTATAGAGTTGTGACTGTAACTCAGCAGTGTTCCTCGCATAATTTGAAAAGGGAAACATGGTCAAACAGTAAAAATATGCATTCAGGAAGGAGTGCAAATCAAACAAGTTAAAATTCCCATATGGGAGGTTTCCTGGAGCGGGAACCCAAACTCTAACCCAGTCTCTGCTTCAGATGCAAAGATTTAAACACCTTGACTTCATCATAAATATCCTCTTTGTGCTTTACTGGGGCTAATTCTTTGTTTCATTTATGTTTGATTCGTTGATTCTATATGTTGCTAGAAAATATATTGGGCGTACTCACAGTAAAATCCCTACAGTACGTAATATCAACTATGACCTTGATTTACTTTCAGAACTGAGGAGTAAACATAAGCCAGGAGCCTACACGAGTGAGGTACAGCAAACGCCTTGAGAATCAGGCCCTATATTTGGGCTTGTATTCTGAAAAGAGAACAGCAGGGTGCATACTTACAAAATAATGATGCAGCCTGGCACTGCAAGCTATCTTGCAACATTGAGCTGTGCCATTAGGAAAATGTAGGAATGCGTTGTATTTACAGCAGTACGATGCATCCATGTACTTTCCTCTGCTCTGGTGCACAATTGGCAGCCTAGTGCCACAGGGGCTCCCTTCCACCATGAGACACCTTCCTGCTCATAAATAATGATTAATGGCATTTTCCTCCTTCAATGTGTGCTGTAGAATGCAGCAGACCTAGAAAGAAGAAACAAGCATTTGGAATGCAATGGGTCTCATGTTTGCTCGAGTTAGATCTATTAGTGCTGTAAATTCCTAACTGGACGTTTCTTGCTGCATAAATTGAAAATGAAAAGTAAAACAGTTGACATAAGTGAGCTAATTCTAAGCACCGCAGCTGCCATGAGCATGAGCGCGAAGGAGACACAAAAAAAGGAAAACTAAGTTTTGATCACAGTTAAACGTGTCCGCAAACGTGCAATTAACCATGTAACACGGTCAGTGTCCAAGGTGGTAAAAATAAACTCCCCAGGGAGGGACAAACGTAAAGCATTCACCAACGATAACAAAGGATTTTTGAAAGGCAAGCCTGTGAATGAGTGAAAGTGATGGGTGTGCAGTGGTCATGGTTAAAAGCCCACAGATAGATTACAATAGGTCAAATCACTTGTGCTCAACCTAAAAACAAGAAGAAATAAAGATATTTCTACTTGTTGCGCCACTTTTATGCCACTCCTGGGGTGGATATAGGAATCTGAAATTCACAGAGAGCCAGTGCTGATTAGTCAAAAGGACATGAACAAATTAACTCGGACATAAGCTTTGTTATTATTGTGGGTGGTAAGTGTGTTTGCTTCTACTGGCTAAAAGCAAGGCCAAAACAACAAGTGATGGACGGAATGCTGAACATTGTCAAACATTCACCCCCAGTCACAGATCTGGGTTTAATCCATCGTTTTTTTGCTGCCCATGCCATTCCAGTTTGGACCCAGCCATATGCAAATCAGTCTTGACCCTGTTCCCCATGGGAACAGTCCAGCCCGAACTGCTAGGCCAGGTCTTCCCTGGACTGGAAACAAGCATCCTGGGACCGGTTTCGGGGTTTCACCCCTCATCAGCCAGGCTAGCTTGAATCCAGTGGCATGGGAAGCACGGGACCCACGTCTGGGCATACCCTTCCCACTTAGGGCAACAAAGCAAAAACAACAAGTGATGGACGGAATGCTGAACATTGTCAAACATTCACCCCCAGTCACAGATCTGGGTTTAATCCATCGTTTTTTTGCTGCCCATGCCATTCCAGTTTGGACCCAGCCATATGCAAATCAGTCTTGACCCTGTTCCCCATGGGAACAGTCCAGCCCGAACTGCTAGGCCAGGTCTTCCCTGGACTGGAAACAAGCATCCTGGGACCGGTTTCGGGGTTTCACCCCTCATCAGCCAGGCTAGCTTGAATCCAGTGGCATGGGAAGCACGGGACCCACGTCTGGGCATACCCTTCCCACTTAGGGCAACAAAGCAAAAACAACAAGTGATAGACGGAATGCTGAACATTGTCAAACATTCACCCCCAGTCACAGATCTGGGTTTAATCCATCGTTTTTTTGCTGCCCATGCCATTCCAGTTTGGACCCAGCCATATGCAAATCAGTCTTGACCCTGTTCCCCATGGGAACAGTCCAACCCGAACTGCTAGGCCAGGTCTTCCCTGGACTGGAAACAAGCATCCTGGGACCGGTTACGGGGTTTCACCCCTCATCAGCCAGGCTAGCTTGAATGCAGTGGCATGGGAAGCACGGGACCCACGTCTGGGCATACCCTTCCCACTTAGGGCAACAAAGCAAAAACAACAAGTGATGGACGGAATGCTGAACATTGTCAAACATTCACCCCCAGTCACAGATCTGGGTTTAATCCATCGTTTTTTTGCTGCCCATGCCATTCCAGTTTGGACCCAGCCATATGCAAATCAGTCTTGACCCTGTTCCCCATGGGAACAGTCCAGCCCGAACTGCTAGGCCAGGTCTTCCCTGGACTGGAAACAAGCATCCTGGGACCGGTTTCGGGGTTTCACCCCTCATCAGCCAGGCTAGCTTGAATCCAGTGGCATGGGAAGCACGGGACCCACGTCTGGGCATACCCTTCCCACTTAGGGCAACAAAGCAAAAACAACAAGTGATGGACGGAATGCTGAACATTGTCAAACATTCACCCCCAGTCACAGATCTGGGTTTAATCCATCGTTTTTTTGCTGCCCATGCCATTCCAGTTTGGACCCAGCCATATGCAAATCAGTCTTGACCCTGTTCCCCATGGGAACAGTCCAGCCCGAACTGCTAGGCCAGGTCTTCCCTGGACTGGAAACAAGCATCCTGGGACCGGTTTCGGGGTTTCACCCCTCATCAGCCAGGCTAGCTTGAATCCAGTGGCATGGGAAGCACGGGACCCACGTCTGGGCATACCCTTCCCACTTAGGGCAACAAAGCAAAAACAACAAGTGATAGACGGAATGCTGAACATTGTCAAACATTCACCCCCAGTCACAGATCTGGGTTTAATCCATCGTTTTTTTGCTGCCCATGCCATTCCAGTTTGGACCCAGCCATATGCAAATCAGTCTTGACCCTGTTCCCCATGGGAACAGTCCAACCCGAACTGCTAGGCCAGGTCTTCCCTGGACTGGAAACAAGCATCCTGGGACCGGTTACGGGGTTTCACCCCTCATCAGCCAGGCTAGCTTGAATGCAGTGGCATGGGAAGCACGGGACCCACGTCTGGGCATACCCTTCCCACTTAGGGCAACAAAGCAAAAACAACAAGTGATGGACGGAATGCTGAACATTGTCAAACATTCACCCCCAGTCACAGATCTGGGTTTAATCCATCGTTTTTTTGCTGCCCATGCCATTCCAGTTTGGACCCAGCCATATGCAAATCAGTCTTGACCCTGTTCCCCATGGGAACAGTCCAGCCCGAACTGCTAGGCCAGGTCTTCCCTGGACTGGAAACAAGCATCCTGGGACCGGTTTCGGGGTTTCACCCCTCATCAGCCAGGCTAGCTTGAATCCAGTGGCATGGGAAGCACGGGACCCACGTCTGGGCATACCCTTCCCACTTAGGGCAACAAAGCAAAAACAACAAGTGATGGACTGAATGCTGAACATTGTCAAACATTCACCCCCAGTCACAGATCTGGGTTTAATCCATCGTTTTTTTGCTGCCCATGCCATTCCAGTTTGGACCCAGCCATATGCAAATCAGTCTTGACCCTGTTCCCCATGGGAACAGTCCAGCCCGAACTGCTAGGCCAGGTCTTCCCTGGACTGGAAACAAGCATCCTGGGACCGGTTTCGGGGTTTCACCCCTCATCAGCCAGGCTAGCTTGAATCCAGTGGCATGGGAAGCACGGGACCCACGTCTGGGCATACCCTTCCCACTTAGGGCAACAAAGCAAAAACAACAAGTGATGGACGGAATGCTGAACATTGTCAAACATTCACCCCCAGTCACAGATCTGGGTTTAATCCATCGTTTTTTTGCTGCCCATGCCATTCCAGTTTGGACCCAGCCATATGCAAATCAGTCTTGACCCTGTTCCCCATGAGAACAGTCCAGCCCGAACTGCTAGGCCAGGTCTTCCCTGGACTGGAAACAAGCATCCTGGGACCGGTTTCGGGGTTTCACCCCTCATCAGCCAGGCTAGCTTGAATCCAGTGGCATGGGAAGCACGGGACCCACGTCTGGGCATACCCTTCCCACTTAGGGCAACAAAGCAAAAACAACAAGTGATGGACGGAATGCTGAACATTGTCAAACATTCACCCCCAGTCACAGATCTGGGTTTAATCCATCGTTTTTTTGCTGCCCATGCCATTCCAGTTTGGACCCAGCCATATGCAAATCAGTCTTGACCCTGTTCCCCATGGGAACAGTCCAGCCCGAACTGCTAGGCCAGGTCTTCCCTGGACTGGAAACAAGCATCCTCGGACCGGTTTCGGGGTTTCACCCCTCATCAGCCAGGCTAGCTTGAATCCAGTGGCATGGGAAGCACGGGACCCACGTCTGGGCATACCCTTCCCACTTAGGGCAACAAAGCAAAAACAACAAGTGATGGACGGAATGCTGAACATTGTCAAACATTCACCCCCAGTCACAGATCTGGGTTTAATCCATCGTTTTTTTGCTGCCCATGCCATTCCAGTTTGGACCCAGCCATATGCAAATCAGTCTTGACCCTGTTCCCCATGGGAACAGTCCAGCCCGAACTGCTAGGCCAGGTCTTCCCTGGACTGGAAACAAGCATCCTGGGACCGGTTTCGGGGTTTCACCCCTCATCAGCCAGGCTAGCTTGAATCCAGTGGCATGGGAAGCACGGGACCCACGTCTGGGCATACCCTTCCCACTTAGGGCAACAAAGCAAAAACAACAAGTGATGGACGGAATGCTGAACATTGTCAAACATTCACCCCCAGTCACAGATCTGGGTTTAATCCATCGTTTTTTTGCTGCCCATGTCATTCCAGTTTGGACCCAGCCATATGCAAATCAGTCTTGACCCTGTTCCCCATGGGAACAGTCCAGCCCGAACTGCTAGGCCAGGTCTTCCCTGGACTGGAAACAAGCATCCTGGGACCGGTTTCGGGGTTTCACCCCTCATCAGCCAGGCTAGCTTGAATCCAGTGGCATGGGAAGCACGGGACCCACGTCTGGGCATACCCTTCCCACTTAGGGCAACAAAGCAAAAACAACAAGTGATGGACGGAATGCTGAACATTGTCAAACATTCACCCCCAGTCACAGATCTGGGTTTAATCCATCGTTTTTTTGCTGCCCATGCCATTCCAGTTTGGACCCAGCCATATGCAAATCAGTCTTGACCCTGTTCCCCATGGGAACAGTCCAGCCCGAACTGCTAGGCCAGGTCTTCCCTGGACTGGAAACAAGCATCCTGGGACCGGTTTCGGGGTTTCACCCCTCATCAGCCAGGCTAGCTTGAATCCAGTGGCATGGGAAGCACGGGACCCACGTCTGGGCATACCCTTCCCACTTAGGGCAACAAAGCAAAAACAACAAGTGATGGACGGAATGCTGAACATTGTCAAACATTCACCCCCAGTCACAGATCTGGGTTTAATCCATCGTTTTTTTGCTGCCCATGCCATTCCAGTTTGGACCCAGCCATATGCAAATCAGTCTTGACCCTGTTCCCCATGGGAACAGTCCAGCCCGAACTGCTAGGCCAGGTCTTCCCTGGACTGGAAACAAGCATCCTGGGACCGGTTTCGGGGTTTCACCCCTCATCAGCCAGGCTAGCTTGAATCCAGTGGCATGGGAAGCACGGGACCCACGTCTGGGCATACCCTTCCCACTTAGGGCAACAAAGCAAAAACAACAAGTGATGGACGGAATGCTGAACATTGTCAAACATTCACCCCCAGTCACAGATCTGGGTTTAATCCATCGTTTTTTTGCTGCCCATGCCATTCCAGTTTGGACCCAGCCATATGCAAATCAGTCTTGACCCTGTTCCCCATGGGAACAGTCCAGCCCGAACTGCTAGGCCAGGTCTTCCCTGGACTGGAAACAAGCATCCTGGGACCGGTTTCGGGGTTTCACCCCTCATCAGCCAGGCTAGCTTGAATCCAGTGGCATGGGAAGCACGGGACCCACGTCTGGGCATACCCTTCCCACTTAGGGCAACAAAGCAAAAACAACAAGTGATGGACGGAATGCTGAACATTGTCAAACATTCACCCCCAGTCACAGATCTGGGTTTAATCCATCGTTTTTTTGCTGCCCATGCCATTCCAGTTTGGACCCAGCCATATGCAAATCAGTCTTGACCCTGTTCCCCATGGGAACAGTCCAGCCCGAACTGCTAGGCCAGGTCTTCCCTGGACTGGAAACAAGCATCCTGGGACCGGTTTCGGGGTTTCACCCCTCATCAGCCAGGCTAGCTTGAATCCAGTGGCATGGGAAGCAAGGCCTCCCACTCCAGTGTCAGTGCCTTTCAATAGATACAGCAGCAAGCTTTTGACAAAAAAGCGCTGAAGGGAGTGGATGGTCTCAGAGTCATACATGTGATAATAAAATGTGATATCATGATAAAATAACCCTAGGAATTCAGGAATGCTTCTACTTCAGCAGTATGATGTAGAGGCAGCCCAGGCTATTGCAGTTAACAATAGTGCAAGCGTTTTTTAAATAAACATGAACCTGGCTAAAGCACTGGTGGGAGAGACCTATTTTGTACCAAGTCACCATCTGGTTGGTGCACTTTTGTGCTCTGACATTCTAGCGCTGCTTGTCATTCGGCCATAAACAGTAGAATTTGTATCTTCAGTTTCATCAACTCTCCTTAAATATGCGCCTGGAAAAGGCATTAGATAGCTTACAAAGGCAAAAGCCTCGTTTTCCGGAGTTCAATTCAAGGCCATTTTCACACCCATGACTCTTATCGCCTGACCTTAAGCACAGTGAGGTTGCCGGGAGTGGTTGCCTCTTTTATCACATTTCTGAGCATAATCATCATTGTGATCAGCATGTTTGGTTGAATTACTGATGTGTACACTGCCTTAGCAGAGAAATGGAATGTTTCTAGATCCTTGACAGTGGCTTTTCACAAGAACTGCTGCTCATGATGGAAACACTGCTCTTGTCTGGCCACATAGTTCTAGATTCTGGGACTGCCATGTTGGGGCTGACCCACCTTTGATGAACGGCAGTGCTTTGAATGAGCAGGTACTACCAGGTACTGAGTACCTGCGCTTCTTCAATTTCAAATGGAGAGAGCATAAGTGCAGTGTTTTTAATGGGAGAGGATTGGCAATTCCCAGTACCATACAGGCACTCTGGGGTACTGAGTTGTTGTACTTCTACATTAACATTTAAAACACTGGTGTAAATTGATGTTTTCCAACCAGGACCAACTCAGAAGTTACTCAGAGTGAGTTTCATTTATTGATTTCCAAATGGACCATGTAACCATGGCTAAAGAAAAGTAATATAGGCAATTACATATTACAAACAATGACATGTATTTATACCACCCCACTAGAATCACAGATCCCGAGAGGGGACTGCGGGGACCCTGCCATAAAAAGGCTGGTGACAAACATGTGCTGGGGCCACAGGGTGGCCCCTGGACTTTCCATGGCATGGGCAGTGTAGGGCCCCCCTGCCCAGCACAATCGGAATGCCCACTGCCTGATTTGCAGACAGCATGCATTCCGGGGGTGCTGGTCGGCCCCCCCTCTGTGCTACGAGATAGCACTCAGCTCCTTTAAGGAACTGAGTGCTATCTCGTAGCACTATTCCTGTCAGTCTGACCGGTGGGAGTGTTCTGTTTCAAGGTTTCTGCCGGTCAGATCGGCGGGGGATGCCACCACCATCTCAGTGGTGTCCTTCCTGCGAGTTTGGGGGTCCTGTGGTGAGACCGCCAAACTCCTAATGAGGCCCTGTGTTCTGTTCTTATTACAGATTGCTACTGTAAGGAAATGCCTCCTTGGCATGGTTGCCCCCTGACTTTTTGCCTTTGCTGATGCTATGTTTACAATTGAAAGTGTGCTGAGGCCTGCTAACCAGGCCCCAGCACCAGTGTTCTTTCCCTAACCTGTACTTTTGTATCCACAATTGGCAGACCCTGGCATCCAGATAAGTCCCTTGTAACTGGTACTTCTAGTACCAAGGGCCCTGATGCCAAGGAAGGTCTCTAAGGGCTGCAGCATGTCTTATGCCACCCTGGAGACCTCTCACTCAGCACAGACACACTGCTTGCCAGCTTGTGTGTGCTAGTGAGGACAAAACGAGTAAGTCGACATGGCACTCCCCTCAGGGTGCCATGCCAGCCTCTCACTGCCTAAGCAGTATAGGTAAGACACCCCTCTAGCAGGCCTTACAGCCCTAAGGCAGGGTGCACTATACCATAGGTGAGGGTACCAGTGCATGAGCATGGTACCCCTACAGTGTCTAAATAAAACCTTAGACATTGTAAGTGCAGGGTAGCCATAAGAGTATATGGTCTGGGAGTCTGTCAAACACGAACTCCACAGCACCATAATGGCTACACTGAAAACTGGGAAGTTTGGTATCAAACTTCTCAGCACAATAAATGCACACTGATGCCAGTGTACATTTTATTGTAAAATACACCACAGAGGGCACCTTAGAGGTGCCCCCTGAAACTTAACCGACTATCTGTGTAGGCTGACTAGTTTTAGCAGCCTGCCACAAACCGAGACATGTTGCTGGCCCCATGGGGAGAGTGCCTTTGTCACTCTGAGGCCAGTAACAAAGCCTGCACTGGGTGGAGATGCTAACACCTCTCCCAGGCAGGAATTGTCACACCTGGCGGTGAGCCTCAAAGGCTCACCTCCTTTGTGCCAACCCAGCAGGACACTCCAGCTAGTGGAGTTGCCCGCCCCCTCCGGCCAGGCCCCACTTTTGGCGGCAAGGCCGGAGAAAATAATGAGAATAACAAGGAGGAGTCACTGGCCAGTCAGGACAGCCCCTAAGGTGTCCTGAGCTGAGGTGACTCTAACTTTTAGAAATCCTCCATCTTGCAGATGGAGGATTCCCCCAATAGGGTTAGGATTGTGACCCCCTCCCCTTGGGAGGAGGCACAAAGAGGGTGTACCCACCCTCAGGGCTAGTAGCCATTGGCTACTAACCCCCCAGACCTAAACACGCCCTTAAATTTAGTATTTAAGGGCTACCCTGAACCCTAGAAAATTAGATTCCTGCAACTACAAGAAGAAGGACTGCCTAGCTGAAAAACCCCTGCAGAGGAAGACCAGAAGACGACAACTGCCTTGGCTCCAGAAACTCACCGGCCTGTCTCCTGCCTTCCAAAGATCCTGCTCCAGCGACGCCTTCCAAAGGGACCAGCGACCTCGACATCCTCTGAGGACTGCCCCTGCTTCGAAAAGACAAGAAACTCCCGAGGACAGCGGACCTGCTCCAAAGAAAAGCTGCAACTTTGTTTCCAGCAGCTTTAAAGAACCCTGCAAGCTCCCCGCAAGAAGCGTGAGACTTGCAACCCTGCACCCGGCGACCCCGACTCGGCTGGTGGCGAGCCAACACCTCAGGAGGGACCCCAGGACTACTCTGATACTGTGAGTACCAAAACCTGTCCCCCCTGAGCCCCCACAGCGCCGCCTGCAGAGGGAATCCCGAGGCTTCCCCTGACCGCGACTCTTGGAATCCCAAGTCCCGACGCCTGGGAGAGACCCTGCACCCGCAGCCCCCAGGACCTGAAGGACCGGACTTTCACTGGAGAAGTGACCCCCAGGAGTCCCTCTCCCTTGCCCAAGTGGAGGTTTCCCCGAGGAATCCCCCCCTTGCCTGCCTGCAGCGCTGAAGAGATCCCGAGATCTCTCATAGACTAACATTGAAAACCCGACGCTTGTTTCTACACTGCACCCGGCCGCCCCCGCGCCGCTGAGGGTGAAATTTCTGTGTGGACTTGTGTCCCCCCCGGTGCCCTACAAAACCCCCCCTGGTCTGCCCTCCGAAGACGCGGGTACTTACCTGCAAGCAGACCGGAACCGGGGCACCCCCTTCTCTCCATTCTAGCCTATGTGTTTTGGGCACCACTTTGAACTCTGCACCTGACCGGCCCTGAGCTGCTGGTGTGGTGACTTTGGGGTTGCTCTGAACCCCCAACGGTGGGCTACCTTGGACCAAGAACTGAACCCTGTAAGTGTCTTACTTACCTGGTAAAACTAACAAATACTTACCTCCCCTAGGAACTGTGAAAATTGCACTAAGTGTCCACTTTTAAAACAGCTATTTGTGAATAACTTGAAAAGTATACATGCAATTTTTATGATTTGAAGTTCCTAAAGTACTTACCTGCAATACCTTTCGAATAAGATATTACATGTAGAATTTGAACCTGTGGTTCTTAAAATAAACTAAGAAAAGATATTTTTCTATACAAAACCTATTGGCTGGATTTGTCTCTGAGTGTGTGTACCTCATTTATTGTCTATGTGTATGTACAACAAATGCTTAACACTACTCCTTGGATAAGCCTACTGCTCGACCACACTACCACAAAATAGAGCATTAGTATTATCTATTTTTACCACTATTTTACCTCTAAGGGGAACCCTTGGACTCTGTGCATGCTATTCCTTACTTTGAAATAGCACATACAGAGCCAACTTCCTACATTGGTGGATCAGCGGTGGGGTACAAGACTTTGCATTTGCTGGACTACTCAGCCAATACCTGATCACACGACAAATTCCAAAATTGTCATTAGAAATTGATTTTTGCAATTTGAAAAGTTTTCTAAATTCTTAAAAGACCTGCTAGGGCCTTGTGTTAGATCCTGTTTAGCATTTCTTTTAGAGTTTAAAAGTTTGGTAAAAGTTTGAATTAGATTCTAGAACCAGTTTTAGTTTCTTAAAAAGTATTCCAACTTTTAGAAGCATAATGTCTAGCACAGATGTGAATGTGGTGGAACTCGACACCACACCTTACCTCCATCTACAGATGAGAGAGCTAAGGTCACTCTGTAAACTAAAGAAAATAGCAATGGGCCCCAAACCTACCAAAGTACAGCTCCAGGAGCTTTTGGCAGAGTTTGAAAAGGCCAACCCCTCTGAGGATGGCAACTCAGAGGATGAAGATAGTGACTTGGAGGGAAATTCCCCCCCTCCAGTCCTACTTAGGGAGAGCAGGGCTTCTCAAGCCCTGACTCCACAAATAATAGTCAGAGATGCTGGTTCCCTCACAGGAGGGACCAACAACTCTGAAATCACTGAGGATAACTCCAGTGAAGAGGACATCCAGTTAGCCAGGATGGCCAAAAGATTGGCTTTGGAAAGACAGATCCTAGCCATAGAGAGGGAAAGACAAGAGATGGGCCTAGGACCCATCAATGGTGGCAGCAACATAAATAGGGTCAGAGATTCTCCTGACATGTTGAAAATCCCCAAAGGGATTGTAACTAAATATGAAGATGGTGATGACATCACCAAATGGTTCACAGCTTTTGAGAGGGCTTGTGTAACCAGAAAAGTGAACAGATCTCACTGGGGTGCTCTCCTTTGGGAAATGTTCACAGGAAAGTGTAGGGATAGACTCCTCACACTCTCTGGACAAGATGCAGAATCTTATGACCTCATGAAGGGTACCCTGATTGAGGGCTTTGGATTCTCCACTGAGGAGTACAGGATTAGGTTCAGGGGGGCTCAAAAATCCTCGAGCCAGACCTGGGTTGACTTTGTTGACTACTCAGTGAAAACACTAGATGGTTGGATTCAAGGCAGTGGTGTAAATAATTATGATGGGCTGTACAATTTATTTGTGAAAGAACACCTGTTAAGTAATTGTTTCAATGACAAACTGCATCAGCATCTGGTAGACCTAGGACCAATTTCTCCCCAAGAATTGGGAAAGAAGGCGGACCATTGGGTCAAGACAAGGGTGTCCAAGACTTCAACAGGGGGTGACCAAAAGAAAGGGGTCACAAAGACTCCCCAGCAGAAGGGTGATGAGACAACCAAAACTAAAAATAGTAAAGAGTCTTCTACAGGCCCCCAAAAACCTGCACAGGAGGGTGGGCCCAGAGCCTCTTCACAAAACAATGGGTACAAGGGTAAAAACTTTGATCCCAAAAAGGCCTGGTGTCATAGCTGTAAACAGCATGGACACCAAACTGGAGACAAGGCCTGTCCCAAGAAAAGTTCCACTCCAAACTCCAATCCAGGTAACACTGGAATGGCTAGTCTCCAAGTGGGATCAACAGTGTGCCCAGAGCAAATCAGGGTCCACACTGAAGCTACTCTAGTCTCTGAGGGTGGGGTGGATTTAGCCACACTAGCTGCCTGGCCGCCTAACATGCAAAAATACAGGCAGCAGCTCTTTATTAATGGGACAAGTGTAGAGGGCCTGAGGGATACAGGTGCCAGTGTCACCATGGTGACAGAGAAACTGGTTTCCCCTGGCCAATACCTGACTGGAAAAACTTATACAGTCACCAATGCTGACAATCAAACTAAAGCACATCCCATGGCAATGGTAACTTTAGAATGGGGAGGGGTCAATGGCCTGAAGCAGGTGGTGGTCTCCTCAAATATCCCAGTGGACTGTCTGCTTGGAAATGACCTGGAGTCCTCAGCATGGGCTGAGGTAGAGCTAAAAACCCATGCAGCAATGCTGGGTATCCCTGAACTGGTGTGTGTGAAAACAAGAGCACAGTGCAAGGCACAGGGTGAAAAAGTAGAGCTGGAGTCTGGAAAAATGGCCCAGCCTACCAAGAGAACAGGAAAGTCAGTTGGGAAACCAACTGCAACACAGCAAAAGAAAGGGAACCTCTCTTCTCAGGAAGAAGTTCTGCCCTCTGAGGGAACTGAGCCTTTGGAGCTTGAACCTTATCAGGTTGAGCTCTTAGGCCCAGGGGGACCCTCAAGGGAGGAGCTGTGTAAGGGACAAGAAACCTGTCCCTCTCTTGAAGGCCTTAGGCAGCAAGCTGCTGAAGAGTCCAAAGGCAAGAAAAATGGAACACATAGGGTCTATTGGGAAGATGGGCTCCTGTACACTGAGGCCAGAGACCCCAAACCTGGTGCCACTAGGAGAGTGGTAGTGCCTCAGCTGTTCAGGGAGTTCATCCTAACATTGGCCCATGACATTCCCCTTGCTGGACATTTGGGACAAACCAAGACGTGGGAGAGGTTAGTCAACCACTTCTACTGGCCCAATATGTCCAACATGGTTAAGGAGTTTTGCCTCTCCTGCCCCACCTGTCAAGCCAGTGGTAAGACAGGTGGGCATCCAAAGGCCCCCCTCATTCCACTTCCAGTGGTGGGGGTGCCCTTTGAAAGAGTGGGTGTGGACATAGTTGGTCCACTAGAACCTCCCACAGCCTCAGGAAATATGTATATCCTGGTAGTAGTGGATCATGCTACCAGGTATCCTGAAGCTATTCCCCTTAGGTCGACTACTGCCCCTGCAGTAGCCAAGGCCCTCATTGGTATCTTTACCAGAGTGGGTTTCCCTAAGGAGGTGGTGTCTGACAGAGGTACCAACTTCATGTCAGCATACCTAAAGCACATGTGGAATGAGTGTGGAGTGACTTATAAATTCACTACACCTTACCATCCACAAACTAATGGCTTAGTTGAGAGATTCAACAAGACATTAAAGGGCATGATCATGGGGCTCCCAGAAAAACTCAAAAGGAGATGGGATGTCCTCCTGCCATGTCTGCTTTTCGCTTACAGGGAGGTACCACAGAAGGGAGTAGGGTTCTCACCCTTTGAACTTCTGTTTGGTCATCCTGTAAGGGGACCACTTGCCCTTGTTAAAGAAGGCTGGGAGAGACCTCTCCATGAGCCTAAACAGGACATAGTGGACTATGTACTTGGCCTTCGCTCTAGAATGGCAGAGTACATGGAAAAGGCAACCAAAAACCTTGAGGCCAGCCAACAGCTCCAGAAGTTTTGGTATGACCAAAAGGCTGCACTGGTTGAGTTCCAACCAGGGCAGAAAGTCTGGGTTCTGGAGCCTGTGGCTCCCAGGGCACTCCAGGACAAATGGAGTGGCCCTTACCCAGTACTAGAGAGGAAGAGTCAGGTCACCTACTTGGTGGACCTGGGCACAAGCAGGAGCCCCAAAAGGGTGATCCATGTAAACCGCCTTAAGCTCTTCCACGACAGGGCTGATGTCAATCTGTTGATGGTAACAGATGAGGATCAGGAGGCAGAGAGTGAACCTCTCCCTGATCTTCTGTCATCAGACCCAAAAGATGGTACAGTAGATGGAGTGATCTACTCAGACACCCTCTCTGGCCAACAGCAAGCTGATTGTAGGAGAGTCCTACAACAGTTTCCTGAACTCTTCTCCTTAACCCCTGGTCAGACACACCTGTGTACCCATGATGTGGACACAGGAGACAGCATGCCTGTCAAGAACAAAATCTTTAGACAGTCTGACCATGTTAAGGAAAGCATCAAGGTGGAAGTCCACAAGATGCTGGAATTGGGAGTCATTGAGCGCTCTGACAGCCCCTGGGCTAGCCCAGTGGTCTTGGTCCCCAAACCTCACACCACAGATGGAAAGAAAGAGATGAGGTTTTGTGTGGACTACAGAGGGCTCAATTCTGTCACCAAGACAGATGCTCATCCAATTCCAAGAGCTGATGAGCTCATTGATAAATTAGGTGCTGCCAAATTTCTAAGTACCTTTGACTTGACAGCAGGGTACTGGCAAATAAAAATGGCACCTGGAGCAAAAGAAAAGACAGCATTCTCCACACCTGATGGGCATTATCAGTTTACTGTTATGCCCTTTGGTTTAAAGAATGCCCCTGCCACCTTCCAAAGGTTGGTGAATCAAGTCCTTGCTGGCTTGGAGTCCTTTAGCACAGCTTATCTTGATGATATTGCTGTCTTTAGCTCCACCTGGCAGGATCACCTGGTCCACCTGAGGAAGGTTTTGAAGGCTCTGCAATCTGCAGGCCTCTCTATCAAGGCATCCAAATGCCAGATAGGGCAGGGAACTGTGGTTTACTTGGGACACCTTGTAGGTGGAGGCCAAGTTCAGCCACTCCAACCCAAGATCCAGACTATTCTGGACTGGGTAGCTCCAAAAACCCAGACTCAAGTCAGGGCATTCCTTGGCTTGACTGGGTACTACAGGAGGTTTGTGAAGGGGTATGGATCCATTGTGACAGCCCTCACTGAGCTCACCTCCAAGAAAATGCCCAAGAAAGTGAACTGGACTGTGGACTGCCAACAGGCCTTTGACACCCTGAAACAGGCAATGTGCTCAGCACCAGTTCTCAAAGCTCCAGATTATTCTAAGCAGTTCATTGTGCAGACTGATGCCTCTGAACATGGGATAGGGGCAGTTTTGTCCCAAACAAATGATGATGGCCTTGACCAGCCTGTTGCTTTCATTAGCAGGAGGTTACTCCCCAGGGAGCAGCGTTGGAGTGCCATTGAGAGGGAGGCCTTTGCTGTGGTCTGGTCCCTGAAGAAGCTGAGACCATACCTCTTTGGGACTCACTTCCTAGTTCAAACTGACCACAGACCTCTCAAATGGCTGATGCAAATGAAAGGTGAAAATCCTAAACTGTTGAGGTGGTCCATCTCCCTACAGGGAATGGACTTTATAGTGGAACACAGACCTGGGACTGCCCATGCCAATGCAGATGGCCTTTCCAGGTTCTTCCACTTAGAAAATGAAGACTCTCTTGGGAAAGGTTAGTCTCATCCTCTTTCGTTTGGGGGGGGGTTGTGTAAGGAAATGCCTCCTTGGCATGGTTGCCCCCTGACTTTTTGCCTTTGCTGATGCTATGTTTACAATTGAAAGTGTGCTGAGGCCTGCTAACCAGGCCCCAGCACCAGTGTTCTTTCCCTAACCTGTACTTTTGTATCCACAATTGGCAGACCCTGGCATCCAGATAAGTCCCTTGTAACTGGTACTTCTAGTACCAAGGGCCCTGATGCCAAGGAAGGTCTCTAAGGGCTGCAGCATGTCTTATGCCACCCTGGAGACCTCTCACTCAGCACAGACACACTGCTTGCCAGCTTGTGTGTGCTAGTGAGGACAAAACGAGTAAGTCGACATGGCACTCCCCTCAGGGTGCCATGCCAGCCTCTCACTGCCTAAGCAGTATAGGTAAGACACCCCTCTAGCAGGCCTTACAGCCCTAAGGCAGGGTGCACTATACCATAGGTGAGGGTACCAGTGCATGAGCATGGTACCCCTACAGTGTCTAAATAAAACCTTAGACATTGTAAGTGCAGGGTAGCCATAAGAGTATATGGTCTGGGAGTCTGTCAAACACGAACTCCACAGCACCATAATGGCTACACTGAAAACTGGGAAGTTTGGTATCAAACTTCTCAGCACAATAAATGCACACTGATGCCAGTGTACATTTTATTGTAAAATACACCACAGAGGGCACCTTAGAGGTGCCCCCTGAAACTTAACCGACTATCTGTGTAGGCTGACTAGTTTTAGCAGCCTGCCACAAACCGAGACATGTTGCTGGCCCCATGGGGAGAGTGCCTTTGTCACTCTGAGGCCAGTAACAAAGCCTGCACTGGGTGGAGATGCTAACACCTCTCCCAGGCAGGAATTGTCACACCTGGCGGTGAGCCTCAAAGGCTCACCTCCTTTGTGCCAACCCAGCAGGACACTCCAGCTAGTGGAGTTGCCCGCCCCCTCCGGCCAGGCCCCACTTTTGGCGGCAAGGCCGGAGAAAATAATGAGAATAACAAGGAGGAGTCACTGGCCAGTCAGGACAGCCCCTAAGGTGTCCTGAGCTGAGGTGACTCTAACTTTTAGAAATCCTCCATCTTGCAGATGGAGGATTCCCCCAATAGGGTTAGGATTGTGACCCCCTCCCCTTGGGAGGAGGCACAAAGAGGGTGTACCCACCCTCAGGGCTAGTAGCCATTGGCTACTAACCCCCCAGACCTAAACACGCCCTTAAATTTAGTATTTAAGGGCTACCCTGAACCCTAGAAAATTAGATTCCTGCAACTACAAGAAGAAGGACTGCCTAGCTGAAAAACCCCTGCAGAGGAAGACCAGAAGACGACAACTGCCTTGGCTCCAGAAACTCACCGGCCTGTCTCCTGCCTTCCAAAGATCCTGCTCCAGCGACGCCTTCCAAAGGGACCAGCGACCTCGACATCCTCTGAGGACTGCCCCTGCTTCGAAAAGACAAGAAACTCCCGAGGACAGCGGACCTGCTCCAAAGAAAAGCTGCAACTTTGTTTCCAGCAGCTTTAAAGAACCCTGCAAGCTCCCCGCAAGAAGCGTGAGACTTGCAACCCTGCACCCGGCGACCCCGACTCGGCTGGTGGCGAGCCAACACCTCAGGAGGGACCCCAGGACTACTCTGATACTGTGAGTACCAAAACCTGTCCCCCCTGAGCCCCCACAGCGCCGCCTGCAGAGGGAATCCCGAGGCTTCCCCTGACCGCGACTCTTGGAATCCCAAGTCCCGACGCCTGGGAGAGACCCTGCACCCGCAGCCCCCAGGACCTGAAGGACCGGACTTTCACTGGAGAAGTGACCCCCAGGAGTCCCTCTCCCTTGCCCAAGTGGAGGTTTCCCCGAGGAATCCCCCCCTTGCCTGCCTGCAGCGCTGAAGAGATCCCGAGATCTCTCATAGACTAACATTGAAAACCCGACGCTTGTTTCTACACTGCACCCGGCCGCCCCCGCGCCGCTGAGGGTGAAATTTCTGTGTGGACTTGTGTCCCCCCCGGTGCCCTACAAAACCCCCCCTGGTCTGCCCTCCGAAGACGCGGGTACTTACCTGCAAGCAGACCGGAACCGGGGCACCCCCTTCTCTCCATTCTAGCCTATGTGTTTTGGGCACCACTTTGAACTCTGCACCTGACCGGCCCTGAGCTGCTGGTGTGGTGACTTTGGGGTTGCTCTGAACCCCCAACGGTGGGCTACCTTGGACCAAGAACTGAACCCTGTAAGTGTCTTACTTACCTGGTAAAACTAACAAATACTTACCTCCCCTAGGAACTGTGAAAATTGCACTAAGTGTCCACTTTTAAAACAGCTATTTGTGAATAACTTGAAAAGTATACATGCAATTTTTATGATTTGAAGTTCCTAAAGTACTTACCTGCAATACCTTTCGAATAAGATATTACATGTAGAATTTGAACCTGTGGTTCTTAAAATAAACTAAGAAAAGATATTTTTCTATACAAAACCTATTGGCTGGATTTGTCTCTGAGTGTGTGTACCTCATTTATTGTCTATGTGTATGTACAACAAATGCTTAACACTACTCCTTGGATAAGCCTACTGCTCGACCACACTACCACAAAATAGAGCATTAGTATTATCTATTTTTACCACTATTTTACCTCTAAGGGGAACCCTTGGACTCTGTGCATGCTATTCCTTACTTTGAAATAGCACATACAGAGCCAACTTCCTACAGCTACTTATTGATTTGCCTTACAGGATGATGCAATGCTGAGCAGCAGAGAGTTGCCCAGTGGCACTAATGTGCTGGCAGAATTAGCTTGTTTACTGACACTCGTCCAGAACATTGAACATTGTTATGTGGGTATTTTTAGAATTACCCTAACTCTGTGCTCTGGGCAACTGAGATAGTTTTTCAGATTTCATTGAAGCTAATCTACCATGACTTGGAGAGTATTTTACATCCAAAAGATAATTAATCTCCCCAAATCTAAGGGAAAAAAATCCGTTTGGGTGGGTTAGTAACTTTTTTGTTTTTCCTAAATTAATTTTCAATTTGGTAGTTTGTTTTTTCAAAGCCAAAAGGCTTGGTTGGTGGCCATCAAATCTGATGGCAGCAATCCATCAAGTTTCTGGCACCTTCAAAGGAACCACTCTTCCTCTGAAGATACACAGATCACCTTTTGACTGATGATGATCTCTACATTTGGCGATACTCTGTCCATCACGGTGGCAGACGTAATGTCCTTCACCACCCTGACAGACGGTGTAGAGGCTGCCGCACTGCCATACTTTGAACAAGGCCTTTAGTGCGTGAACTCAAGGCTTCTAGTAAATTGATTGGTCGTATCCCTCTGCAATTCAAGATTGCACTTCAAAACTACCCACGGAGGAAAAATATGGAAATTTTGGAATATGCGCATCACCCTGGTCAGGTCAGCTGCAACCACCAGATGGGGTGACAGAGAGGTCCTGAGGGTCACAGTGAAATTAAAATGTGCAGACAGCGTCGGTGCACTTTAGAAAGTTGCAGTATCGCGTGGGCTGAGAATTATACAGCTCTTTTGAAAGTAGACACCTACCTCTCTATAAATAGTGAGAAAGGTAAGGAAACAATACAGCAAACTCCAGAAATATGCAAGTTCCTTAAACATTCTTTGAAGGAGGTTAATGCCATCCTTGCGATTTAAAACTGACACGCATAAAATGAAAGGATACATTTTATTACATAAATTAAAACTAGTGTCATTTGAGTGGAGGAAGAAGCGCTCGGTCTGTCTCGTAGGCAATGTAGATCAACTAGTCATAAAGAATAAAAGAATTGGCAAATGGAACGAAAAACCAAAAGTTATTTGACTTGGGTCATAAAATACTTTATTATGAAATAGTGCCATATGCCTTCATGTCCGAGCAGCATTTCGCAATCTTAGAATAATTGTCATAACTCTTAAGTATGATTTTATTCTAGCTCTCAATACTCACCCACTTCTTTTGCAATGCATTTTTGTTTGAAATAATGTTCATTATTTGTTATCCATTCGCAGGATATGTTCGCTAGTGAAAAAAGAAGCCAATCTCCCTAATGCTACTGACTATATAAAGGAGATTTAACAACATGACCAAATCATTGTCAACGACCTAGGAAAAATCTTAGGTCCTTCTTTAGGCCATGGTGGGCTGACTGCCGAGCTGCTGAGACAACAGAGACCACACATGGCCCAGCTCTGCGGTAGCTGGCTGTGCAATTATAAATACTCATCAAAGAGGTGGGAAATGTTCATCAAAATGACTTCTATCAACGTAGTAGAAGCACTTTAGGTGAAGCTTCAGTGACGGCTGGACTTCAAGTCATGTCATGGTGGACTGGTTGGCATTGTTTGTTTTATCAGAAACAAACCACCAAAGCAGTTTTTTTCAGGAAAAGAAAAAAGTCATTTTCCCCTGTGTGCTGGTAGTTTTCTCCCAGTGTGTGTGAGAAATTGTAGTTTTTCCCCTTACTACAAACACTTCCATAGTGTTATAGGGAGGAGAAACCAGCATTAGATGGGCTGCCCATATAAGGTGACCTTCCGACGCTGTGGACGTACTGGCTCCCAATCAACTGTTTGTTCAGCAATCTGTTTCCACCAGCAGATCCAGCAGAGGTTCCACCATCGTAGAAAATAGGTTTTGACTCCTCCGAATGAGGTGGGTAACCCGAGAGTGATAGAATTGGAAAATACAATAAAGTTTGCCACCTTTCCATTGACACATCTCTCTAAATAGGGACCTGTGCAATAAAGATGGCAAAAACAATTCCAAATGAAAAGCTTTAAAAAGCATTACTCTTGTACCTAGATATTAAAAATAAATAGAGCTGCTGGCATGCAAATATTTATTTTGAATGTTGTACTTTTTACCATGAGAGATGCAATCTTTATATAGCAAAATTTATAAACCAGAGATAAACAATTCACATCAAAAGGCACACTTAAATTGCCAATGTCTAGAGAGACTACAAACTTTTCTTGGAATCTCTTAAGCATATATTGGTTGTTTGCCATTGATTATTTCCACGTTTAAGGTTTCTGTCTGAATATGACGAGGAAGAGGATTGACCCACAAGGATATATGGATGGGTTGGTACTGGTGAAACATATTAGAGGAGAACCATTGATGTATGACATCACCAAATTCTGTATGTGTTCACAGGGTGTGAATAGGCCACAGAGGGTTGCACAGAGGTCAAGGACGACTACGAAGCAGAGGCTGGTAGCGTAGGTGATACATGACTTAGATGGTCTCCATCTTCATTTCACAACATGTACTGTTCTGAAACCACATTGATAGCTGTGTGGTAATTTTGTATGTGGTCTAGTTGGATGGTATACTTTTCAATGTTGTTGCTATCAATTAAAGCAAGATGTATTAACTTTGCTTGACGCCACTGTGGTTACTTTTGCTTCTCTTATAAGATGGGATGGGTTTAGAGTGTTTAAGTGCATGCTCTGCCAAGTCAGAAGAGAAAACTGAAAAGGATGCAAAGGCTTGCTTTTAGCATGAGGGTAAGACTACTTGCCTTATAATTCTCATTTGAAGAAGACAGTTCAGAAAATGTTTATTTCTTGTTTTGTTATGTTTTGGTGCTTTTCAAGACACAAGGGAGTTCAGGGGGACACTGCTAAGGCAAGACTCACCGCATTTGAGTGCAGGACTGGGCAATTCTTTGTCTAGTATATGACTGTGAATCGTGGCTTAAGTTTGCAAAGTCTACAGGGCCCACCTGTGCCTACCACAGACAAAAGGTTTTGGATGATAATATCACGGTGATCCAATGATTACCATGAAATGATCCTCAGTAGTTCATGCTAATGCTTTTAGCTGGCAGAAGACATTCAAACAGGCTTTATTCTAATTATTAAAGATGCCCATGTGTTAGGACCACTCTGATTGGCTGCTTGCAGCCCTCACCTCCGTGGACATAGTCTAGGAGGGTGTGTTCAGCCTCTAGACACATATTTTTGTGCTCATTCATTGCATGGGTGAACTAAAAAAACAGGCGAATGTTGCATGATTCACTTTTCTGCAAGTATTCTGAACAGGTGAAGTCATGATAATTGGGTGTCAATGGCAAACTAATTGTGTCAATACTCTGGTTTGAAACCGGAGAAAGCAGAAAAACCTGAAATTAATCCCAGCCCTTATCATAATCCTGGCCAAGACTGAAGACAATGCTTTTGGTCCCCCACCTGTCCTCTGATACTTCTGCTGCAAGAGGTGGGGAACGAGGCAGGGAAGGCACAAAAAGGGACGTGTGGCTTCTTTTCATCCCAGGATACCATGTGCCTCTAACTCACACAACAGGACTTGGGCAGGACGGGCCTCCTTGGTCAGGACCCTGCCTTACTGTGGTGCCAACCTCCTAGTCCTCTCGAGGCCGCAGATAGTGCACCTGGAGCCATCCACCCCGGCTAGCAGGATTCTTCTCTGAGCCTCAGGTGCGATGGCTGCTATCATGTGGCTTGGTAGGCTCAGCCCAGGTCGCGGTAGTGATCACACTATAGTAGGTGAAAGCTGGAGTACGCACCTGTCTTTGCGCTAGTGAATGTTGGTGGTTGCTGCTGCACTCCTCATCTCACAAGGTGCTTAGGGCACGCAAAACGTAGCGCTTACCAGGCACTTTGTAGGAAAAGAAAGATGCAGTGCCTCATTGCGCTCCTGATTGGCCATGATGAAAGAAGGGAATGCTCCCCCGATACCAATCTGATGAGCACAGCGCATCCCTCGCACTAAGGTGATGAATCCCAAAACCCCCTTCCTGCGCTTGGGAAAGGGCAATGCAGAGACAAGGGGGGCATACCAGTCAGCTCCTGAAGACAGCAATTGGGCACAGGGCTGCAGGGCCAAAGCAAGGGTTCACAGGCAGTCCCTCTTTTTAGTGACCTAGCAGGTCACAGGTCAGCACAACAGCAGCAGTACCAAGGCGGTTCCTGGCGAATCCTTCCAGCAGCATCTAGTGTCCAGTTCAGTAGTCTATTAGTGTCTAAAAATGTGGGGGACGACCCCCTGTATTTATACTCATTTTGCACGGTTTCCACAAAAGAGGGAAAAGGTGTTCCAACCAGTACTGACCGCTTCCAGGAGTGTCCCCTTTCTCCTCCAGCACAGGCTCCAGACATCATTGGGGGGTAAACAAGCCCTTTGTGTGAGGCCAGGGCACAGAATTTACAAATACAGGTGTGCCCTGCCTCTTCCTCTCTCAGCCCAGGAAGACCATTCAATATGCAGATGCACCTCTGTGACACCTCCACCCACCCTTTGTACAGGCTACCTGAAAAATATGCAGAAAGCCCAGCTGTCATTCTGCCTCAGACATGGATTGGAGCCAAGCTGCAAAACACCAGAGTCATAAGCACAGAGAAATGCACACTTTCTGAAAGTGGAATTTCTGTAATGGTAATAAAAAAAGCCTCCTACACCAGTAAACAGCATTTCTCGCTACCATTACAACCATACAAAACATGCCTACGCTACCCCTCATAGAGTAGGCAATACCACCTAGACATATGTAAGGGAATTTCCAGTGCAATCCTATAAGAAAGGCAGCACTCACAGTAGTGAGGAACCAAATAGGCTGTTTGTCACTACCACGACAAGCCACACAATAAGGCACATGTCCTGCCTTTTTCATACATAGCACCCTGTCCACAGGGCTAGCTAGGGCCTACCTGAGGGGTGACTTACTTGTAGTACAAGAAGAGTTCCTGGCCTGGCAAGTAAATTTAGATGCGAGGTCCCTGTGGCAGTAAACTGCGCACACAGACCCTGCAGTAGCAGGCCTGAGACAGGTTTGAAAGGCTACTTCTGTAGGTGACGCAAGCTGCGCAGCAGGCCCGCTAGTAGCATTTAATTTACAGGCCCTTGGTATAGGGATACCACTGTAAAGGGACTTACAGGTATATTAAATGTGCCTGTTAGGTGTAAGCCAGTCATGCCAAATTGAGAAGGAAGAGCACCTGCACTTTAGCACTGATCAGCAGTGATAACATGCTCAGAGTCGTAGAGTAAACAAGAAGTCTGAAAAAACAGAGGTAGGAAGGCAAAACGTTTAGGGATTACCCTGTAAAAAGGGTCAGGTCCAACAACACTCATCCACTCATTCTGACTCTCTAGTCCTCACTTTGACACACTTGCTCATACTTTTACTCACCCATTTCTTCTCCTGTTCATCGCTTTCACTCATTCGTACTTGCTTTCATTCACATACGAAAACAAGCAACATATATTTTTATCTTTCTTAAAACCATTAAAGTTGGCTCAGTAAACAATATTTTTATTTTAAAACTTTGTGTTTTTACGTTGTTGTGGAAAACGAACCAAAAAAGGCAATGAAAAATGGGAAAAAACTGGGTTGAGTAAAAATATTTTGGGGATGTGATTTAATGGAGAAGCACTTGATTGTGTGCGAATTTCACTTTGCACTGCACAAGAGATGTGCACCAACAAAGCAAACTCACCGTTTTAAATTGGTACAACGTATCCCACAAGACTTAAACGTGGGAAAATGTAATTCTACCACTAAAGCTGTGACTTTTGGCTCTATTTAGATATTGGCTTGTTTCAAACAACATACTACAGTATTTTTTCCTAACAAACACAACTTCAAATAAAAGTTGTAATACTAGGTTTTCGATTTGCAGAGCTATGAACGAAAGTCTATATCTGTGATCTCACGAGAGCTACAAACTCAGAAGAAAGCTTTCGGTCCAGAACTGCCATGTCTATTGGTGAATCCAAAAGGGGACCACAAGTTCTTAAGCAAGGCCTCATTGGTTACAAACTAAAATAACTTAAAAAATCGTGTTCCAGACATTAAGAAAGAAGGATCCCATTGTTGTACAGACAACATTTTATCCGACTCTTCATAGAGATGGGCATTTAGAGCTGTTCAGCTCAATATATTTTTTTAAATGCAGTGGCCCAACAACAGAATATGGACGACATGCATAGTTTATGGCATAGTATTTTGTTATGTGCAGTAGCTATAAACAAGGATACTTAACCATAAACAGAACACAAGAACTTAAATCCGAAAAGAGATAGAAAATCAAAAGAACTTGTCTTGTACTCATGACCCTGGATGGTTTGCCTTATAATCAGATTCTAAAATGGAATATTGAAGTATAAAGCAGTGTTCATTCCACAGAGTTAAGCCGCACTGCTTTAATATTGAATTTGACATTTGGAGTGTATTGAAAATATATGCAGGTACCTTTAATTGTAAACATGTTTCATTTAACGTTTCGTTTCATTTGTGGGGAATATATAGTATGTGCAGATGCACAGAATGTAGTTTTCTGTTTATTACAATCATTGAGTGTGGAGAGGGGCCATGACTCAAGAGAATCCAATCCCAACGTGGTTCATGATACCACTACCTCAAAAATTGTAATATGGTTTATGCCATATATACGGCGGTGAAAGGAGACATGGTTCACATGTTCATGTTATAGATTTGTGCATAACAGCGCCTCTCGAGCCTTAAGAGCAACACAATTAGTTCACTGGGTGTCTTCAACGCAAGGAATACAAAGAGAGGTTTCAAGTGGCTTGCTCATAGTATGAGAGAACTGTTGAGAGAACTGTACCAGTTAGCTAAATAAAGCCACTCTCACTCACTCGAGAGCCAAAAAGAACATTTGGCAACATCCTGTGCCCATCGTGCAAACTGGTTCTAAATCTGTGATCCAGTTGACGCACATTGGACTCATTGCTATTGCAGGGCCCTAACAAAGCATGATAGTTTCTGAGAGAAGGATAACGTCACAGTTATAATGCACTCAAATCTGAACCTAGGGGGACCATTGAAGGTTACTGACGAGGTACTTGAAATTCTATGTAGCATTCACAAACCATAACCGTCATCTGTGATGTATGTACGCCTGAGTATACATGCCACAACCTTATTTAGTTCAATTATGGGATTCCCAGTTGAATAGAAAGTCAGATTGCACCATGTCATCACTCTAATTAATGAGCCATTCCCATGTATGAAGCGCCCATCATACTTGCCTAACTGCAATGCTTTCTCCGTCCATCCACTCCGCCCTTTACCCTCCCCATCCATTAATTCCATACCATAGTCCATTTTCTACACTTTCCTTACCTCGAGTGATACCTCCTTCTGTTTTTCTGGATTGGACTCTTTTCTGTGCATATCCTTTCCCTGTCTGGCTGAATGTTCTTTGCCCAGGGAGGTCTCCGTTCTTCAGTCCTCACAGTTGGGTTTATTGGTCTGACTCCTCTCTTGCCAAGACCCTTCTGGGTTCAAGCTGTGGTCTACAAACACTGGCAGATCAGAAGGTTATACTCAGGCCAACTGAAATTATGCAATTTTGGGGCCGCAGAATGATCTGCATAATTATGGTTTTGTAGCATTTGCCACATAATCCATCATTTGTTGCATTATCTGCAGATTTTAACTCAACATTCTGTTTCTAGCTCAAAAGATCAAAAGTTACTAAAACGTGGTGACCAGTGCTGGTGCACAGTGGAAGGCTCTTTACAAAGGCTTATTAGTCACCTTTATGTTGTTTAATGCTGTATTTGGATCGTAAACTAGAACTAATGAGGTGAAGTCTATGCCCAGACAGTGTTAAGAGGTATAGATAGTACAAATTAATGAAGTAATACTATGTTAAAATGATCTGCATGACTTGCCTTTTGCTTGCTGCATAATTTAGTCAACTCTGCCACATAATTTGGTCCTTGGCTGCCACATAATTGCAGTCGACGGTAGTATAGACAACTGTAAAGTCTTTCTCTCACAAACCATTCTACACAGACATCAGAAACAGCATATTTGTATATATACAATGTGGCTGTGTGCATCCACCTATGTGAGAGTTGCACTTAGAGGTAGACCAAGTTTAATTATGCATGCAAAGTCAGGCAGATGTTGGCAATTTCGTACTTCACTTACAAGTAAAAGCTTTCGCCAATTTGACTGAGATAGCGTGGATTCAAAACTCCTGCATCTGGATGTCCTGCTAAACAGTGATAGCACATTAGGCTGCAAAGATTTGGGGTACCCTGTGGTGATTTTAGTGACATTGTGGAAACTGAATGATCGCAGCTGGGCCGGATCAACTCCTTTGTTGATACTGGAAATCCTGCCTTGGGACTCGTGGCAGCAGGAAAAGAAGATGGGATTTGACATCGACAAACATAAAGGTAAGCAGCTGCGGCTACTGATCATGTGCATCATTGGAAAGTTCTTGCTTCTACACTGGGGCCTTTTTTCAGTTTTTTTAACCTCGTCAACTTCTTGCTGAACGAAACTGTTGATTTTTTTTCAAGTAAAAATTTCAGGCTGGCCTTGAGCCCTAAACAAGCCAACGTTTCATGGAGCTTCTGCATCCCTTCTATTATGTAATGTCATTCGCCAAGAATTAAAGACAAGACATGAACCTTTGATGTTAAACAGGAGAGAAAAGCGATTTCCATCTATTGGCTAAATTGCACAACATGAACTAGAAAACTTAAGCTCTGTCCCGTCTTCCCTGCTTGTTCAAATTGTGTGATTCTAGGCAAACATTTTTTTCACAGAGCCATCTTTTTTCCATTATCTCATATGTGTACATTGAAGATGAAAAACCTCTTGTGTTTAATTTAATAGTTTATAATGTTCCATGCATAGGAATCTAGGACGCATATTACTACTTGCCTCTTGGTTCTTTAAAGACATTGTTGAGTCAGAGGAAGACATTAATGTTTTTAAATTCATATTTAAAATCTATGGACCTTATTTACAAGCCCCTTGCAATGACCCATATCTACGAGCACGGGTAGGGTGGAGGAGCATCACTCCCCTCCCAGCAGCGGCAGCTGCAAAACCTTTACAAGAGAATGATAATAAACTGTGTTTATTATCATTCTCTTGTAAAGGGACAGGGCCACAGGGTGATGAGCAGTGAGGGGGAGTGCACAGCACTCCCCCTCAGAGCGCATGTGTGTTTGGCCAGCGGTCTCAGAGTGGCCAAACACACATGCGCAGTAGGCTCTCTCCAGCCCGGCAACTCAGTTGCCGGGCTGGAGAGACCATGCACAGGCTCCCAGTCTGCCTGGGAGCACCCGGGCTGTGAGCTCCCAGTCAACCCTAACGCTGGTCTAAGCAGTGCAGGTTGGGCAAGGGCTGCTCCCCAGGGGGACAAATTATTTTTAGGCCTTTTCTGCCCCCCCGTGGGCAGATCGGCCTATTCTAATTAGGCCAATCTGCTCCAAGTGGGGGCAGAAACCTATAGACACCAGGGTTTAATATATTTTTTATCTTTTATTTTTTAGATTTCAGAGCGACCCCTTAGGCAAGGGTCACTCCCCTGGAGGGAAAAAGATTTTTAGGCCATTTCTGCCCCCCTTGGGGGCAGGATTGGCCTATTTTTATTAGGCAAATCTTCCCCCAAGTGGCAGAAACCATTAGACACAAGGGATTTTAATTTTTTGCGTCAATTTTACACAAGGGGAGTGACCCCTTAGGCAAGGGTCATTCCCCGTGGGTGGGCAAATTTATTTTAGGCCATTTCTGCCCCTTTGGGGGCAGATCGGCCTATTTTTATTAGGTTGATCTGCCCCATAGAGAGGCAGAAACTTCTAGGCACCAGGGATTTTTTTTTTGCGCCCATTTCACACAAGGGGAGCGCCCCCTTTGCAAGGGTCACTCCCCTGGGGGGCAAATTTATTTTAGCCCATTTCTGCCCCCCCCCCCCTTGGCGGCAGATCGGCCTATTTCTATTAGGCTGATCTGCCCCCAGGGGGGGCCAGGAACTACTTAGGCACCTCGGATTGGCATGTATGTGTGTGTTTTTGTTTGTAGGGAAGCCCCTTGAGTAAAGGTCGCTCCCCATGGGGGCACATTACTGTTGGCCATATCTTCCCCAGGGGCAAATCGGCCTTATTTTTGGAAGGCCCAGCTGCCCCAAGGAGGGCAGAAAGCCCACCAGAGAGCAGGGAATATTGTTTTTTTTTTTTAAAAAAAGAGGATTAGGGTATGATCATACCCCCTCCACAAATAAATGGGGCCAAAGTTGTTCTGCCCGCCAGTGGGTAGATGGGGCAATTACCCCCGATCCACTCCCCAGAATCTGCAGGAATCCACAAAATTCCTACCACCCAGCATTGCCGCATCTATTCCGATAAAAAATCTGCACCACTTATCAGCTTAAAAACTATTTTTTCCGAACTGCCCTTTTGGACCCGCTTTGATCCCCCCCTCCTTTTTGACACGTTTTTGGCTCTTCCCTGTTACAGGCACTTGGCCCACCTACACAAGTGAGGTATCATTCTTACTGGGAGACTGAGGAGGATGTTGGGTTGTAGGAAATTTGTGCCGGTGCGGTGATCCCACACAGAAATGTGGGAAAAATTCCATTTTTTAGCTAAATTTGAGGTTTGCTGAAGATTCTGGATAAGAAAACACTAATCACACCTGGATTCCCTTGGGTGTCTAGTTTTAAAAAATGTTTGGGTTTGGTAGGTTTACCTAGATGGCTGCTAAACCCAGGACCAAAAACGCAGGTGCCCCCCTCCCACCCACACACACACACAAAAACAGGTAATTTTGTATTTGATCATTTTGATGTGTAGGCATGGTGTTTTGGGGCATTTCCTGTCGTGGGCACTAGGCCTACCCACACAAGTAAGATACAATTTTTATCGGGAGACCTGGGGGAACACTGGGTAGAAGGAAGTTTGTGGCTCCCCTCAGATTCCAGAATTTTGCAGCACTGAAATGTGAGGAAAAAGTTTTTTTTGCTAAATTTTGAGGTTTGCTAAGGATTCTGGGTAACAGAACCTGGTGAAAGTACCACAAGTTACCCCATCCGGGGTTCCCCTAGGTGTCTAGTTTTCAGAAATGTCCATGTTTGCTAGTTTTCTTAGGTGTGGGATGAGCTAGAAGCCAAAATCCACAGCTAGGCACTTTGCAAAAAACAGCTCTGTTTCTTTGGGAAAATGTGATGTGTCCATGTTGTGTTTTGGGACATTTCCTGTTGAAGGCACTAGGCCTACCCCCAGAAGTGAGGTAACATTATTATCTGGAGACTTGCATGAACACTGGGTGTAACGAAATTTGAGGCTTCTCTCAGATTCCAGAACTTTCTGCCACCGAAATGTGACGAAAAAGTGTTTTTTTTTGTCAAATGTTGAGGTTTGCAAAGGATTCTGGGTAACAGAAACTGGTGAGAGCCCCGCAAGTCACCCCATCTTTGATTTCCCTAGATGTCTAGTTTTCAAAAATGCACAGGTTTGGTAGGTTTCCCTAGGTGCCGGCTGAGCTAGAGGCCAAAACTTCACAGCTAGGCACTTTGCAAAAAACAGCTCTGTTTTCCTTGGGAAAATGTGATGTGTCCATGTTGTGTTTTGGGGCATTTCCTGCCATGGGCACTAGGCCTACCCACAAAAGTGAGGTACCATTTTTATCTGAAGACTGGGTGGAAGGAAATTTGTGGCTCCTCTCAGATTCCAGAACTTTTTGTCACCGAAATGTGAGGAAAAGGTGTTTTTTTGGCCAAAGTTTGAGGTTTGCAAAGGATTCTGTGTAACAGAACCTGGTGAGAGCCCCACAAGTCACCCCATCCTGGATTCCCCTAGGTGTCTAGTTTTAAAATATGCACAGGTTTGGTAGGTTTCCCTAGGTGACGGATGAGCTAGAGGCCAAAATCCACAGCTAGGCACTTTGCAAAAAAACACGTCAGAATTCAATGTAAAAATGTGATCTGTCCATGTTGCGTTTCCTGTTGCAGGCACTAGTCCTACCCAAACAAGTGAGGTACCATTTTTATTGAGAGACATGGGAGAAAACAGAATAGAAAAACAAGTATTATTGCCCCTTGTCTTTCTCAACATTTTTTTCCTTCCAAATGTAAGACAGTGTGTAAAAAAGATGTCTATTTGAGAAATGCACTGTAATTTACATGCTAATATGGGGACCCCGGAATTCAGAGATGTGCACATAACCACTACTTCTCAATACCTTATCTTGTGCCCATTTTGGAAATACAAAGGTTTTCTTGATACCTATTTTTCACTTTTTATATTTCACCAAATGAATTGCTGTATACCCGGTATAGAATGAAAACCCATTGCAAGGTGAAGCTCATTTATTGGCTCAGGGTACCTAGGGTTCTTGAAGAACCTACAATCCCTATATATTCCTGCAACCAGAAGAGTCCAGCAGACATAACTGTATATTGCTTTAAAAAATCTGACATCGCAGGAAAAAGGTACAGAGTAAAACGTAGAGAAAAATGGCTGTTTTTTTCACCTCAATTTCAATATTTTTTTATTTCAGCTGTTATTTTCTGTAGGAAAACCTTGTAGGATCTACGCAAATGACCCCTTGGTGAATTTAGAAATTTGTCTACTTTTCAGAAATAGTTGGCTTTTTGGGATCCAGCATTGGTTTCACACCCATGTCTGTCACTAACTGGAAGGAGGTTAAAAGCACAAAAAATAGTGGAAATGGGGTATGTCCCAGTAAAATGCCAAATTGTGTTGAAAAATGTGGTTTTCTGATTCAAGTCTGCCTGTTCCTGAAGGCTGGGAAATTGTGATTTTAGCCCCACAAACCCTTTGTTGGTGCCATTTCAGGGGAAAAAACACAAGCCTTCTTCTGCAGCCCTTTTTCCCCATGTTTTTTAAGGCACAAAAAATCTGCTGTATTATGGCTAATTTCTTGGTCTCCTTGAGGTGGACCCACAAACTCTGGGTACCTCTAGAATACCTAGAATGTTGGGAAAAAAAGACACAAATTTGGCGTGGGTAGCTTATGTGCACAAAAAGTTATGAGGACCTCAGTACGAACTGACCCAAATAACCAAAAAAGGCCTGGCACGTGAGGGGGAAAAGGCCTAACAGTGAAAGGGTTAACTAATGTCAACTTATTGAAGAATAGCCATGGCCATTTTACTTGAAGTAGACATGCTCAGCGCTGGAGCCGGATGAAAGAAGCATTCTCTTTTGACTTAACTGCTCTTTCCACTGCAGTGGCATAGCCACTCCCCCAGATTTGTAATGGGCCCTGGTGCAAGGAAGGAAATGACCTACCTGGACACTGTTTGATATGTGAAACACAGCAATTATATGGTTCAGTGGTCCCCAGAGGTCTCTGGTGCCACTGCAATAGAAGCTACGCCCCTGTGAATAATTGCAATATACTGTGTTCTACTAACGCAACCCTCATCTCCTAGATAACCATTGTGGGAAAAGTGAATAGGAACCAGAAACAGCATGCGGGAGGGTGGGCAGCGCACGCTTTATTTTAAAATATCTAAACATTTCTGTTTGGGAGTTGCTGCTTCGGGTACACGATGGTTCAGCAAAAGTAACTACTGTTTCATATCTCCTACCTGTTCTTACTCAACAAAAACGGCAACATTTCAGCAACGTTTAAATAAGAAATATGAAAAAGCACCTGCTGCTCTGCAAGCTGATTTGCCCCTGGTCAACATGACTTTATTTTGGCAGTTAACAAGCAACGGAGAGCAAGGCATGGGGTTGTGCAGCTCCTGAGGTGGGATGCTTAGCTGCATGACTGATCTGTAAATGCTCTTTCAAGAGAGGACATGATTCCAATCGCTGCCCAACACTTAGGGTGGGGCAATGGGTGCACACCAGGCACCAGCACACGAAAGCGCTCTGAATGTCCTTCAAACTCAAGTTTTGTAAAGATGGCACATCCCTTCACTATAGTGACTGCGCATCCCCACCAACCGAACCAAACTCCGGTCTCCGATCGAGGCATGGTACCTGGGTATTGTTACTATAATAAAGTTTGACATAAATAGTGTACTCTATATAGGCCTTGGTGACATTTCCATCACGCCAGCTCAATCTCGCTTAATTTCTGCATTTCCTTGTTAAGCGACAGCCCCCAAAATAAGCTATTATGTCACATTCCGTAATTATGCGCTGTTTGTGGTAAAAAGTGTGCGTGCACAGGAACAACACAAATTACAGAATGCCAGTAGCTGTTATTTTTGGAGTTTGTGTTTTTGGGGGTATTTAGCAAAAAAATATGTCCTTCCATCTAAAATAGATGCAAGGTCATATTTCAAGCTAAAATATAGTGACAAATGACAGATTTGGAATTTTACATAAGTATGCATAATTTAACATAGAGTTTCTGAAATTTCACATATTTACACTAAAGCAAATTATGTGAATTGTGCACAGCCCTACTCTAAATATTGTTTACGGAAACATCGGCACATTGTGGTTAATATTAAAAAATGTACCAACAATTGCATAATATTTTTTATGTCATATCAAAAACTAGGGCAGCTATAACAATTTAAAGTGGTTTCTACCCACTTCCAACTATAGAGCAATACACCACGGCCTGTATCTGGGTGAGGATTCGATGATGAAGCATGCCACTGGAATTTCCAGTGGGTGAGAGCCCTTTGTAACAAAAAGGAAAGCCCCCTTGTGTAATATGTGAATGAGAGATAACTAAAAAGTGATCCCAGTGAGTTCTCTCTCTAGTGGTATATTATAATATTTTTATAAACACTATCTAGGACACCAAAATGTATGTCAGGCAATATTCTGGACAACAGACGAAGCAGAAAAAATAAGTTGTAGTACAGCTAAGGATAGTACATACTCCAATTAAATTAAAGGATATAAAGTAGGGTTCAACAGTTTATTCTATCCTCTTAGTGTAGATTTCTAAAGAGCATGGCTACCCAGAAGGGCCGCTCAGCAGTAAGACGTGCTTTGGTTACAAAACCGTAACCGTAAATGTTAAATGAAAAGAGCAGTCTTTAAAGATTTCCTGAATCCTAATTCAGACTCGATCCTTCTTATTTCGAGAGGGAGAGTGTTAGAGTTTGGGAGCACCACACTGATTTTCTTAATCCTATTAAGTATACACAAATGCCGGTCTGTTCAGCGCAGCATTCTCGTGTGGTTGTAAGGTCTTACCAGTCAGTATCAACGAATGTGCCTTTTTGAACATGACTTGATGACCAAGGCAAAGTGACTTGAACTGAATTCTTTTGAACACTGGAGGCCAGTGCAAGGTTTCCAGGGCCACAGTGACTGATTGGTGTTTGGGGATTTTTAACAGAATCCACGCTGCAATGTTTTGGATTACCTGTAGTCTTTTCATGGTGGATTTGGTACTTCCCAAATGTAGGGACTTCCCATAATTAAGTTTTCAGACTACTAAACCCTGCACCAACACTTTACGTGATGGTTCGGGCAGCCATTTTAACAGTTTTCTCAGTGTTCTGAGTAGGACAAAACAGTTTGATGCCAATTTATTGCCCTGAACTTCCATAGATAGGTTGCTATTGATCCAAAAGCTCAAGTTCTTGACCCCCTGTTTAAGGATGGGCTAAGTGGAGAGAAAACCTGGACAGCTCAACTATAGCCAACTGGCAGGATTATTTTCACTAGCGCTTCAGTCTTTTCCCAATTTAATTTCAAACTGCTTGCAGACATCCAGTCTACTCCATGCTTTAAATAGTTGTTGAGTTAGTTGGACGTTTTCTCAGAAGGAGATGACAATTTGTGTGTCATCTGCATAAGACACAATTGAAAAAAATGCAGGCCTTGAGAATCTCTGCCAACAGGAGGACATACAAATTATTAAACAGAATAGAGCTTAATGACATATTCAAGGAGTGAGTTTTAGACAGGATGGCTTCTTCTCACACTAGAAAAGTTCTATTTTTAAGGAAGGAAGCAAGCCATTTTGGTGCTGTTCTGGTGATGCCTGCTTTTTCCAGCCTTTGAATCAATACTGGGTGGGAGACAAATTCTAGTAGAATTAAGGCTGCTGAGTCACCTTGATCCAGGATAGATCTTAATTCCTCCATAGCTGCAAGCAAAGCCATTCCTGTGCGGCTTCGTGATCTAAAGCCGGACTGGGAATGATGTAAAATATCATTTGTCTCAAGATACAAAGAAGGATTCTTGTTTACAGACTTCCCCAGAACTTTACTAGGTCCTGGATAAAGAGGGATTGGACTCTAGTTTTCACATTGTAGGGGGTCAACAGAGGGTTTTTTAAACAAAGGTTTGTCAATTACATGTTTCCATGCTGGGGGGACAGTCCCTGACTGCAGTTAGTGGTAGAATATGTCTGTCAGAATGGACATTACTACTTTTCCACCTTTTAACATTATATACTGGGGCACTGGATCCTGTGGGGAGCCTTACTTAACTGACTTTAAAGTTTCTTCTGCGTCCTTCAAATTAATTTCCAGAAAGACAGTGAGTTTTCCCATCACTGCACTAATAATATACAACATGTGGAGAGGCTTAGTAGTGCAACAGCCCCCTTCAAGTGTGTGGAGGATGTTAGTGACCCTTTAATGAAGAAATTAGTAAACATGTTACATCGAAATTCCAATTGAGGAGGACCAGATTGGGATTTAGCAGGTATCCTCAAGTTGTTCACCAGTTTGAAAAGTTCTTTCAATTAATTTGATGCACTGTCGATCTTAGTGGAGAAGTAGCTCACTTTAGCCTTCCTAATTGGGTAATTATATTTTTTGACTTCTTTCTTATAGTTGTCCTTACACATTTCAGCATAATTTCCCCCCAATCCCTTTCCAGTTTTTTTGGATTATTTTTTAAATTCTAAAGGTTCTGTTGAAAACCATGGCACCTGACCTCCAGAATGTCTGGCCTTTAGCTGTCTTAAATGGACTAATTTGTCTAGGGCATTCTGCATCCACACTTCAAATCTGGTGTACCTATTAGCACTATTCCAGGGGTACAATTGGTAAGCATATTCTCCCATGCTGCTGTGTCCAACTTTGACCAGCATCATCTTAGTCTGGGTTGAGTTGGCTTGATATTTTTGCTGCTTTTTTTGCATAGTTGAAACCCTATCATCTTATGGCCTGACCAGTAAATATATATAGGATCACCTGTGGCTAATCCAGGTAAATTTATAAATATAAGGTCTAATAGGTGACCTAGCTTATGGGTGGGAGTCTCAACCCCTTGTGTCAATTTTACTGCTGCTAGGTCCAATAAAAGGTTTTTTTTGCAATCTCACAGGTTTGATTCTGCAGATGGAAATGTAGGTCTCCCAGCACTGTAAAGTTAGCTTTTAAAAGACCATGCAGCATATTTACAAGAACTGCTGCATCTCTGTGGTCATGCAGCTGTGCATCAGAAAAACTTGTGCTTCACTACAACAGTTTCTAATGCCATGGATGCATCACATTTACAAGACAATGAACCATGGCATAAGGTTCCATGGTGCATCAAATACAATTAGGAATCCGTGGGAGAGATGTCGTAGAGAAAATTGATGCATGTGCAAGTGACGCAAGGTTGTTTTGCAGCACTTAAAGCAAGACAAATCATTCTTGTGTCACCTTTGAGTGAGGAATGCATCAGAAATCCTTTTAAAAAGTGATGCATTTAAAAAAAAAGGTTTTCCTTATACATCTGAAGGGGGAGATGGAGCAGGCAGTAGGTAGCAGCAGTCAGGGCAACAACTCCAACAACCCTAGCACCAGAAAGGATGTCCAGACAGACACCCAGGGGAAGAGGAAGAGTAATTTTAGTGAGGAGGAGAAACAAATACTCATAACAGAATTGAGAAAGTATGGACATCAACTCTTTGTCACCTCCAAATTGCCATTAGGTAAGAAAGAGACCACTTGAAAGTCCATAGTGGATAAAATCAGTAGTGTAGGTTAACTTAAAAGGACACTGACTAACTGCAAGAAGTGCTGCCATGATTACAAAGGCAGGACAAAGGAGAAACTGGCCAGCAACTTGAAAGGAGTCATGCAGACAGGAAGAGGAGGAACAAACGTCCCGGAGGAGCTGTTGTCCTTGGAGGAGCAGGTGGCAGCAGTCATACCAGCGGAGAAGGTGACAGGAGTAGAAGAACCTAATAGTGCAGCCTAGGAGGACCAGCAAAATCTACAGGGTAAGTGTTAACAAGGGGCAATATCACCAAATATGTCATGTTTTGGAGTACAGCATACTAGTTCCTGCACTACACTGCAATGGTGCATGCAGGATTGTGTTTGGGCAAAATGCTGCACACATGGAAAGAGGAGAAAACAAGGAGAAATGCAAATATGTCTCTTTGTTATGCTTCCCCTGGAGAGGTGTACAATTTTGATGCCTTCCTCATTTACAGATGCTTGTAAATCTGGGAATGTGAATTAAACTTATGGGTTTTGTATGGGAAACCCCCACAATGCCCATTGAATGCTCCCCTATGCAAAGTAAGGCAATGCAGCGACCAGCCCAGCCTTTCCTAACTCCATATCTACGAGGCCATGAAGAGCCATGCAAAGTGGCTTTGCATGACCTTGTATATGGTTATGCACTCTGGAGCATCAAAAAAGGTGACACACTTGCGGAGCATAGGGCTTGAAACTATGTCCCCTCGACTGAAACATCACAACATGGCAGGACATTGGAACCCTGAGCACCCTGACTTGGATAAAACATGGGACTCTGCACCATGAGGCTAGTGTGTTTGCTGTTATATCTAGACTGCAAAGCAATGGAATGGAGTGGGGTTGTCAGAGGATAAACTCCTCACCTGAGATGGGAGTTGTGTGTTGGGCATGTGAAGTACAGCTTAAACATAGCCCTGTAATACAGGCAGCCATTTTGGGCAAATGGAAGTAGTGAATGTAATTGTAGGGTTTGGCATCACATGCAATTCAATGTATGATCAGGTTCCCTTCTTTGTGTAGCAGTAAGTGGAGTCCTTAAGCCTAAATGAGATTTGCCAAAGGAGACATGCACATATACAAGTGAATGGGGCAGAGTCAAACAATGGGTGATACTCTGCAGAAAGCTAAAGCTGGCAAATTAAAAATAGGGTGCGTGTCAGTGCCAGCAATCTACCTAATTTGAATGGGCATATACCCTCAGCACACACTGGCCACTGCTTACACACATAACACAGCCATGCTAGTACATGTTCTTACACATTCCTGCAGTGTAGCAAGCTTGCTAGCTGTGTAGAGTGCTGTGGATGCATGACCAATATGATCCTTGCCCACATGAATGCACAATGTTCATGCAATACAGCACACCAAGGCATACTGCTGTGGTGCAATGTGTGCGAGGCTGACAGCAGGACCTAATGGAATACATCACCAAGCACAGTTCACTTTCACAGGAGTTGTGGCTTGAGCAGTGGCCAGAGGGAATGCAAAGCACCCTGGTGACCTGGTGCAATGTGAACAGTAGAACTGGCAATACATGGAAACACATTAAGTATAGCCATCAGGAAAAAGAATCTAATCTCCAAGGCAGATGTTCATTTTACCTCAACTTTCCCTCACTGTCGGGGCAGCAAGCTGTGTAATTGTGTTGCAATGTGTGGTATTACACAATCAATTTGTCACACAGTGGTGTGTAAACAATGCACAGAGACTGCCATCTAAAAGTCAACTACAGTGCCATTTGGCCTCAGTACACACCAGTCACATAAGTACTGCACATCAATGTTAAAATGAAAGTAAATGAGGATAAATACTGTATGTCAGCTGGATTAAATATGTAACATCTAGCGAAGATCACCATTTAAATATCTCCATTTCATTGCAGAGGGAGAAACTACTCCTCTTGACCAGCTGTCTGTCCAGGATGACCAGTCTGCTGACAATAACCTCCTGCCCCCAAAGACAAGGACACATTTCTGGAAATTGTTGATTACATTGCATCACCTTCTCTGGCTGTGGGAGGGGCTGACAGCATCAGTGGGTCTCTAGAGGAACTGTACAAAGGGATCTACCCAATCTGCAAATACCGGGCCAGTTCTGGATTCTGAAGACCCCAGGTGGTCTTATAACACTAAGAAGTAGGAGTTCAGTGGCAGATGAGGTGCAGGCAGGGATGGATACCATTATGGGCACCCTAGCAGGAGTCCAGAGGTGCCTCGATCCCAATAAGGACACCACTGAGGCACATACCCTTCGCTCCATAGAATGAAACAGTTCCTGGCTGACATAGCTGGTGTCATGATGCAGAGGCAACAACAACAGCCCTGCCAATGTGACACCAGTGAGATTGCAACACAGCTGGAAGCCATCCGCAACATCCTCTGGTCTGTAAAGCACAAGCAGGACTCCTATATTGATACCATGAGTACCTTCCACAGCGATCTTGTTGGCTTGCTGACATGCCATCAGGCCCTTGTCAGTGCTGTGCTGCCTTCCTTGCTGGGATCAAGAAATGCAGCCAAGAACCGGGGAGCCACATCTTCTGCCCCTGATCTGCTTGTGCCTCCGATGCCTCTTGCCCAAACACCACCACTCTCAGGGGAGGCACAACACACATCAGAGGAGGAAGATGTGGACTTTCCCACTTCCTGGTGGAGAACTAGCCAACATCTGTGCCTCTTGACCAGTTTCCCATTGGACCTGTTTAGACTAACGTGCATTCACCCTTGTCATCTGGTACTGTCTCCTTTGTGTTTGTCCACCTGTTATTGTTATCAATTTTAGACTTTTGATGAGCCCTACATTCCTTAATGGCAATTTGGGCTTCCTCCTCACTGGAGTACTCCTCCCGCCCACATGTCACATATGACATGTATTCCCTATGGACTCTGTCTGGACATCCTTTACCTCTCAAACAAAGTTTTGGTTGTTGCTCCAAGAACTGCTACTGTGATTCAGCCTAATTACACACCTGTAAATAAACCACCATTCTTAACCTGTGTGTTGTATGTCTGTTGCTGATTAGACTAACAAGACCATGGTGGATGCGCTGACCAAAAAGACACATCCTACTCTCTAAAGGGAATAGTGTGTCATAAACCCATGGAAAAATCTACAAATGCCAAGGCTATTAGTATGGTGAACCTCACTATGTGAACATCAACTAGCAAGTATGAAGTAGCACTATTAGCAATTAGTCAATGGTAATGACAAATGAAGTTTCAAGCCAGGTAGGGGCCACTTCCATTGATAGTAGCCAGCAAACTGGTGTGACAAAAAGACAGTGTAAAGGTGAGTGTGTAAGTGGCTGGCATCAGCGTTGGAACCAACACATCCATGATTTCTGACTCTGGGTTGACATAATCATCCATACAATACATGTAGAATGACCTAGACACACAGTGTAACAGGAGGTAACTACATGTTTCGGGCTGTATGTCCATTCACAGCAAGAGGACCACTTATAGAGCACAATCATGTTTGAAGATCCCTTAAGTTACTCCTTTGCAAAATTGACAGACTCTTGTCCATAGGCGTCTCACAAAGTTACACATCTATACAAACACTGGATGGAAATCCTACAGCATGTGCTTAAAACAACCTAAGTATATGTGACAACTCCACTGCAATAAATCATTCAGCAGTCTAGAAAGTGGAAAACATTGTTTAGTAAAAGTATTCTAAAATATTAAATTCTAAGAAAACTGTAATAACTAACTTATCATATGTAACCTATGCATTGATTAATTTGTAAATAAAAAGGTGCCGGTGCTCAAAGCCCTCCTCTTAAACATGCGGCTGCTGCAGTTAAATATGTGAACATGGAATACTGGGGCGCCGTAATCCTGAAGCCATCTCGAGCCTTTTCAATCCATACGCCCATACGTGTCTTTTGCTCGCAGCAAATGCTTGAGGCAGAAGGGTAAGCCCCGGCCCTCAAAAATAAGTGCCGGTGCTCAGCACCGGAAACAACAAGCAGAAATTAAGCACTGAACCTATGACTAAACTAATCTATGTTACATAACCTACACTACATTAACTTAACTTAACTCTATCTTAACCTACCTAACCTTAGATTACACTACTCTTCACATATACCACAACAGACATGTTAAACATCAACCACCTAACTAAACATTAAAAACTAAACAAAATGTGTATTCTTTTTGTTTTTTTATAAACATATCCTAAACATCAACCCCACACCCACTAAAAAATCTACCTGCCCATATTCGAACCTAACAACAATTCGCTAATCAAATTTTAAACATGGTAATACTAGCCTAACCTATCTCTAGGCTAAAACCTATTCTAACCTTTGCTAAAATGAAAATCTGTAAAACCAACATTGAAAAATCAAAGGAAAAGCTAAATGTCCAAGGGAGGGTTATATCTGGTCACAAATATGGTCCACAGACTGCTGCAATGTCTGCATTATCTGCTTCATATTTGCAAGCTCAGCCTCAATTCCGGCCATCCTATCCTTCAGGTCTGAGTGGTCTTTCAGGGCCTGGGTCTCAAAATAAGGTCTCACTCCCCAGGCTGTGATCAATAGCTGTGGAGCTTGGGTCAGCTGAGCTTTTGATGTGACCGGAACTGCCACTGGTCCTCCACAATGGTGCACGTCCACATCCTTGCTGGTGCTTCCCCTGGCCTGTCCTTGTTGGCCTTGAGTTCCGGACTTCAACGTCCCGGCTACATTCCTTTCCACGTATAACCTCCCGCTGCACCTGTAGGCCCTTGCAACATAGCTGATTTGGCGGTAGTGCTTCAATCTGATTGCAAAGGCCTTCTTTTGTTAGGCAGTTAGGTTGTCTGGTGGAGAGGAAGGAAATATGTATCAGACAAAGCTTAATTTGCTGTCATCATTAATAGGCTTAATGTCCGGCCAAAACAACATTTAGTGAATGAGAAATTACCAATCTTCATTAGAAAAATATATACCTCTCCTAATATAACAATGCAAACATACTTAGGTGCTGGGATTGTACGTATGTGTCCACATCAATAAATGTATAACCATAATAATACTGAGACTGATTAGGAACTATGATGTGGTGTACATGTAGTCCAACTATGGTCCACCTACGGACTTCCTAGGGTTTATTATGCAGCATGCAACAGGTCTATGGTCAATAACATATGTGAAATAATGTTTAGCAACTACAGGTATTGTGCCTCAGCACTAGTTAACTGAAATGGCAAATATTCAAGGTCACACACATAGACTGACTCTGTGCCAGGTAGTTAAAACATAGATGGAGGGTAGCTAGCTACCTCCCATTACACAGACCTGTTGGACACTTCTCCAATATTGACTCATGGAAGTATCAGTAACCCTATTACATAGCTCATGTAATAAATTTCAAGCAATATCATGGGGACCTTTACATATCCTAGTGTCTGTCCATATGTCACCAAGAATTCATTCCTTGATGCACATCACCTAAAACCATATCCATGTAATGAGTGTGTGCATGCATGCTGTAGATTTCATATTTATAAGTACATTGTGCAGTGGCGGCTGCTGCCAATAACACTTATAACACTTGGTGGGGCAGCGAGTGTGGGGAGGAATAATTATAAAAAAAGGACTTATCTGCTGCTGCTAGATACCGCCTAAGTGCTTCTCTGCTCCCCTCCCCACACAGTCAAACGCTGCTCTCCTGCTGTTGCTCAGCAGGAGAGAATTGCTGGGATTTGTCTAAGTGGGCTGAAATGCCTCTCAAATAAGGATTGGAAGCCAGCACTGGTTCCCCACGCAGATGTGCAACACAGCTCAGGTGGAGAGTTCTAAGTGTGCATGTCGGTTTGCACCTACCACTCCTTCCTGGCTGCTGCTGACTCAGAAGATAGCCCTGACTCAGTGGACTGGCTTTGGCTGAGTAAGTGAAAAATATAATGATAATAAAATAGTTGTATTATTCTGCTGTCTTTTCGCAGTGGGGCGATAGTCCTCTGCCATAATGGAGGAGCCTTTCCTGATCTTTTGCTGTATCTTGAAGGTATTCTCTAACTACGAAGGCTGCTAGTTTTGTTGGGAGCCAGTAGGGTAACACCACCAATAGGTGAACTGTGTGATGGGCTGTATGCTGACAACACAATGAGGTCATGCACGTGGTCCTTTAAACATTGCCTTTTAAAAAAAAAAAGATATGATCATTTAACTTATATAGAATATTGGGTATATAAGGCCATGAGTCAAGCATTTAACTGCATTTTCATGTGTAGACTAGTGACACGTACCACATCTACCCATAACTACTCTGTCCGAACTGAGGTAGTGTTCCCACACATCCTGTCAATACATGCTAGGCGAAAGGTCCACACATTGCCATTGTGGACAATTATGCTAGCAATGTGTATCAGACTGAAGATGAACTGTCCAAAGCCATGTTCAAATAGATTTTCTCTCCTACATTCTTAAAACAACCATGGCATCTTGGTAAGTTCTCCTCTGTCACCCCATCTCACATGTCAATAATATGCAGTATTCTTTGGGATGCTTAAGTACCCATCAGGCTGGTTGACAGTTGCCATACATCATGATAAATGTTGCCTAAGTGATGAACCAAAGTAAACAATTACTATGGACCATGTACTTACACACTCACAGCAACATAGTGGGATATGCTATTTGGCCACTGGGATTTCTGTAATAAATGATACATTTTAACTTTGCCCCCTCACAGATACATATCCAACATCTAACCTAGGAAGGAATGTTGTTTTGTGATGCGTAGCCTGCTCACATGGTCACATAAGTTTAATTGATTTATAAATTTCGCTAAGCGCCTATCTACTGGTACATGTATGGATGCCAAAATATTTTTGTTTTTGAGTGGCCTGAATGTCTGATCATGCCTTTAATTTTTCACACTGTACCAATTGTGGTAGCGATGAGAAACATATTCTACATGTATTGGGATAGCATGTGAACACACTATGGTAGGACTATTAAATTTGAAAAGATGATCACTGTTTATAGTTTCCCATGCAATGCTGACTAGCGGTAATGCTGTCTGGGATATATGTTACATCCCATTCCCACCTGTGTCATGTTCATATTTAGACTTTGGCAAACATACCATGTCTTGAGAATCCTAGTCCATCTCATGCAACATTTCTGTCACAGAATTTTTAGAAATATGTGTTCTGACCATGATGTGGGTGCTACACAGTTGAACTTATGGCCATCTGTAGGTATTGAGGCTAGTGATGGTACCTATGTATAAACATCCACACTGTAGCTGGCCAAACATTACCACATCAGTTTCTGAGCCATTAATCATGTGGGCCATGCAAACATTGCCAATACCTGCACATTGACATTGTCCCTGTCTATTGCACATGCTGCTTTTTAGTACTTAATTTGTGATTTTCCATGTAAGGAAAATTGTTTACAGGTGAATGATGATACCCCTTACACATCTCAATGTTATCAATATCAGAGATCACACACAATCCTTACAGAGCAGGCAAAACATTCAGGTGACACTCACTGGTAGCACCAGGATTCCTGAAGATGTCCACCTCAGCATGTGTGTCTGGTGCAGGTCTACGCACAATATAAAAAATGGTACATTGCCTACATTGCTCTGTGAGTACACTGTGTACATATGAAGAACAGTACATTGACTGCATTAATGTCTGGTATTGCCTGCATGTTAGACATATAACATATTGTAAAGTTGACATGGCTTAATGATGAGCATATGTATGCCATGATGCAGTGTTTAAGAAGAATAGCAAACAAATCACATCTCTGGTACACAGTGTGCAGACTATGTGCAAAACTATCCTTCCTTGCTACATGGTGCAAGGATATGTGGCTTTGATGGCTAAATGAAAAGTCACATTTGACAGACCACACTCTGCAAGGTGTTAATTTTACTAGGGGGTTCTCAACTCTATATGTATTCTGAACAATGCAACAAACATCAGACAGTGAACATGCTTGTTATTCTTCTTTACTTAGCTCATTACGAGTTACAAGGGCAGGGTAAATAAATATTAGACTTTCATGCCTTGTACAGGCTCATTTGTGAATTGTGAGCATGTTTCCAAATTCATGTATGCAAAATTAATTGGGGTGAACCAAACACCCTGTCCAGCTTGTGGCATTATGAAATGTGAGCATGCTCCCATACAACATACATGGCGGATGGCCCCCATGGACTGGAGCAAAGTAATCAGCTCCCAGGGCAGGGGACAACAATCCCTGCAGGGTGCTGATACGGCCCCAGGCAATTCAGGGCCTCCCCTACAAGGCATCATCTTTTGGGGCTATTGTTAGGCCACTGTGACAAGTCTCTGGTGCATGTTTTTTTTGCATTTAAATGAGTTGGCATACTACCCCTGAAAGTATATGACCTTCTAGTTGAAAAATCAATACCAGGTATTTGTTAAATACACACAGCTAGAAGCTTATGGAATATATTTTCTTACCAACTAAGTCACCAACATCCAATTCAAGATGATCAATAAGATCAGCATCCCAGCTCTCCACATCTGCCCATTTTTGCTTCAATTGGTGGACAGTGTGGTCTACTCCAAAAACACGGTTCACCTGGTATCAGATTTTCTATCACCGCTCTTTTCACTCTCTGGTAGGGTACCCTTGACTGATCCTACCACCCATAGATATGATATTGGGGAAGTAGTGGAAAAGCATCCAAAGCACGCCTCCAAACTCTTCCTTTGACTGGTTCTTGGCTTTACCCTTCCCTGACATTTCCCTACCTAAACTCCCCACCCTTGACAGTAACTAAACTAAAACTAACCTTTACCCTTACCCCTAAAACTACAATCTCCAAAATAGACTTTCACCCAGCAATACAGTGACAAAACAATACAAAAGACAAACACAATACACAAATAACACATTTTAAACCCAACAAGGACAGCACAGACACTGTCAAGACCACAATTAGCAATCCAGAACAAGAGCACACACCAAACACCTCCAACAGCCCGCACAGACAAAAAGGCTGTAAGTGAAAGTGAGGGTAACTTCACACTTCCTAGTTTGCAGCACAGCAGAGCCATTGCATAATTTCCTGAGTGTATGCTACATGCTTTCTACAAACGTTGTTTTTCCTGACAAATCAGTAGACAAATAGCCAATGTGTGATTAATGCACAACGCATGCTATTGTTTTGTGATGCATTGGCGTTGATGCATGGCATCCATCTGATGCTCTAGGTGGAATGCGTCGTGCAAATGGCCAACGTGTGTGGTTTCATTGATGCAACTAGCCTATTGTGTGTGGTACAGTTTAGTGAATCGTGAAATGCACGTCAACACTGCCAGGGCTCACTTTTCTTGCTCATCTTTTGTTACCTGACATGCTTAAGACTTGGAATGTGTTGCAAGTCTATGTTATATGTATATGCCTGACTCATTGTGTTTCATGATGCAGACTTTATGACTGACAATATATTTATGTGAAATACACATATAAATGCATTATATCTATTACAATTTGTATTATGCTTGGCAGAATGTAGGTAGCTGCATAGTGGGCCTTTTTCTTTTACATAGTTTGCAGTGCTGTGCAAATTAAATACACATTGTTATAGATGATTATGCACAAACAAAAAAATCATACTATCTGTCTGCATTCCTGCCATAGATGTGTTACAGACGCAATACACACTCAAGGAACAATATACACTGCCTGCTTTAGCCAGTCTACAGTGTATGTGGCATCCAGCTCACAGATTGACTGCATTGATATGAAAGATATCTCGCGAGGCCAAAATGAAACATGTTTTTGTATGGCAGACATCATTTACCAGACTAAAACACCCAATGACCACCTTATAATGTTGTGGTACCAACACATCTTCTGACTGGGCTTGGTGTCTGGCATAATATGTGTGGCACATGCACAATACAAATGTGGGAAAGTGTTTGCCAAAAAACAGCCTATAGTTTGATTATCACTAGGCCATCTTGAGTAGACCAAACAAGTGTAATGTCTCTCAGGTCGCAATATGTTTAACATTCCCATGCATCACATTATTTGGCACCAGAGAGGGGTTATGTGAACTTAGAATGTGGGTAGCCATTCACACCAGATGGTCATATATGTGTTTACTGATAGATAACGCCACTGTAACCGCAATGTGTCAGTGCATGCTACCTTGACAGGAGTGATATTGCATGTAGTTAAACCTTGACATCGTTTTGGGTCTTTGATTTTCTTTGTGTCCTGTTTTCATCAACACACATAGATTAAGCAGTAGGACTCCCAGAATTGTTTGTTTATCAGTAGGACACACCAACATGGTTACATCCATTCCTGCATATAACAGTTGCATCCTTTTCCCAGTGGGGGAAGTGTGCCTCCATTGGGCCCACGTAGCTAATCCAGCACCAGCACAGCTTAACACTCAACATTAATATGTGTTACGTATGATAGCACATTGATTTTGCTACGTGCTTGCAAACATTGATGTAGCATAGGGAATCTACCTGGGTTGCACTGTGTGTCCATGCACATCATAAGGCCCTCTGTTCATCGTCATAGAAAAATAAGGTCACTATACCTCCACAAGTGTCAGGCAAGAAAAAAAGTCAAGACGTACAGCACACACACTCAGTCAATGCATACTTTTACATTTACACTCCCTTTGGATTCTGGTGGAGTGTCTGATGGTTAGTACACTGTAGCAGCACACTTACTCAATACATGTGCACACTGTTTCACATTGCTACTTTTGTTTGGTGTGCGTTAGGCACATGTTGTTGATATGCACACATATTTTCATCTATATGATGTTGTCCTGGGGTGAGTGTAACACCTAGCTATAGACCTCTGTGATGGGCCAAATTCTCTTTAGTGAGATGTGAGTGTTTTGATGTTTACAGTGGCTGTGAACTGAAATTGTGTACACAAAGGTAGTGTTCATACATTTATTTACACTGTGGAAGGTTAATGTCCACAATATGTTTATGGGCATCAAGGCACATCACATTTATGTGAAGATGTTCTAGGCAATGTAATTGTGTCGCCAGGTACCTGCAATTGTTGGGACACTTTCACCTCTGTACTCATCCTTATCCTGTTCTTCCTGCTCCTCCTGGGCCTCTGGGACATTTGGCCTCACACATATGTTGTGGAGAATACAGCAAACCAGAATCATTTTACACATCATGAGGGAAGGCTAGCAATCTCCCTCCAGACGTATCTAAGTACCTAAAGTGAGACTTCAGGACCCCGAATGTCTGCTCAATGATACCCTGGGTCTTGCCTAGTGTCTGGTTGAAGTTGTGCTCAGCCTCTGTCTGGGGATGTCCAAATGGGTTCATAACCCATGAATGCAGACCATATCCTTGGTCAAAAAGGATAAGTCAATGATTATGGTGAGTGATGCACTCACATTCAAATACATGTCTGTTATGTTTACTGAATAACTCATACACATGTGGACCAGTATTTTACAATATTGATGAGCTATAGATTTGCACGTTATTCGACATAGTTCTTCCACTTTTCTTTGTCATATGAAATGATGTGCATGTCCTGCCACCTTTGACACTGCCCCAATCCAACAATAACACTTGGACAGTAGCTTAGTGTGGCATGTGTTTTGACAGGCCAATTGCCACTGTAAGTGACAGTATGTTGTTTTTAAATTTGAGCTTTTGGTCATCCGTGGCTAGGCTGTGCCAGTAACAACCTGTTTCACACTCACACATACACACTGCGGAACCACTGATATTGTTGCTGCACTACCTGTCAATGACAGACCCTTTGAATTGTTCACTTATATTATGAAGTTATTTTGATGAGTACATGTGGTGGATTTGAAACAAGTTCCATGGAGAATTGTAAGATTTGTTGTCAGTCTTCAGCTGCTGCTTTTCATGAGTCAATGTGTCATGGTGCCCTGGGATTGACACAGAGGTATGCAATACGTGCCATTTCTATGTAGTGCACACTGATATCTGTCTACCAGAGGCCTATTCACAATATATTGTTCTTCACAAGTATGTCTGTATGTGGACTGTCAATATGGCTGGGAGATATGTGCTTTTGGAACTGTTGATGTCACTTTGTGATTCAGTATAGGCATTTACCTATGTCTTGGGCCTACACTGACACTGTATGGCACACATGGCATATCAAAAGTATTGCTGCGGTGTTGTTCTTTACACATTAATCAATATACCAGTATACTGGCATGAGTGACACACTTGCTAAATAACACAATTACATTTTCTCACTCCCCTGAAAATAATGAGTTGTGAGAGTTGTGACTAATATAGAGAGTAGGTATGCCATTGGGGAGACACTTACCTCACACTTCTTTATTGTGTTGGCTTGGGACTCATTTAGGATTTTCTGGGCTAGCACCTGTTCAATTTCTAATTCGTTACTCCTTGCAGATGACTTGATCCCATTCATTCAGGCAGAGTCAAATGACACACTAGTTAAGGAAGCTCTGTAGCCAATGCCACTGATAGATTAGTGAGTGCAAATATGGAACATCATTGTGTACACATAACAGTGCCAGATATTTAGAGATGTGGAGCTGTACAGTGCAGCAAGTCACTTATCAGCACAGCACTGCATTACTGAGAGAAGGCAGTGCATGGCATTAGTCTGGCCATAAAGCACAGTCCTGATTTTCGGAACTGAACTTGAACAGAAGCTGATGTTTAGCACAGAAACAGGCATGCATGCAACATGGTGCTCATGTGGCTGCATTGCATGTGTGAGTTACTTTGTGCATGAGGGCCTGACCCCTGGAGGAGTGATGGTGTCTGTGTGCCACAGACTGAACCACACATAGGTGGCAAGAGTGTGTTGGGTGACACATGACCTACAAAGAGCAATTGATTTGATACATTTCACAGTTCATCTGCTGTTGGATACATGACATGCCTCATGGACCATGAGAGTTGCACGGGAGTTGCATGTGGACACACAGACAACAGCCATGGAAGCCCGCCCTTGAAAAAAGTGATGCAACTCTACATTTTGCCCATACGTGTTGAGAAACGTTCTAAACGGGCCGCACGTGCGAAAATGAGTGCATGAAAAGGACACGCGAACACGTATACACGCAGCAGAGCGCGATGACAAAGCGCAAGTAAGTCACATAATAAAAATAAGCACATAAAGAAGTAAAACGTATAAATAGAATAAATGTATAAAAACAGCGAGCAGGGTACTTATCTTGACTGCGAGCAGAAAGAAAAGATGACTTGGTGCTCTCAGTCAAGATGGGTATCAGGGGGCTTGTTGTGTGATTGGTTACACCCATTATTATGTATTTCTGTAGTTTCTTTCCCAGGGTTTCTGGGATACGTAGTTCTTGGCTGCTATTCAATAAAGTGAGAAAAGTAAAGCATAATATGAGCCTCCGGTCTTGTAATAAAATCAGGCCCTTAGTTATTTAACATGTAATGTTTTCTTTTCTCTCACTGATCTTCAAAGGGGGTGACATGTTCATAGTAGATCGTGAGAGGATACGTATTAAGTAACATGCACTATTTTCTCAAAACTTAGGACCTTACTTAAAGTTTGACATATATTAACGCCCCTTACTCTGTTTTAAAAGTGATGGATGTCCTTTCCACCATATTACAAGTACAATATAACATAAGACGCTATTAATTTGGTAGGTATGATGACCTGAGTATCTGCCACATTTTCATAGAACATTCTGGCTAATAGTTGTTTCACCGATCATAATATCTTCTCAACTAAGTGTGATGTATTTATGTAGTGACCTGGCTGCAGTGGTTCAAAGACAGTAGCAAGAAGCTTTTTAAGTAAAGCATGCTAAATTGCAACGTAGAAATCAATAAACATAGCCTTACTATTGAATTACAAACAGTAGCACCATTTACATATAAGCATCTGCATATACGCATCTGAACCCGTAAATACATAGAACATATGGCCATTCATATGAAGATGGACAGAAGGATGGATGGACAGATGGATGGGTAGATCAATCGATCCCAGTTTTACAACAACAAAATAGTCGATTTAATTTCAAATAATCAACAAGTCATTTCTTGAAATATGAAAAATTCAATCTCTGCAGGTTTTTTAGTTATTGAAATATAAACCTTTAAACAGAAGCTTGTGAAAGCCGAAAAAATTGTAGCCATGTGTAGGGGAATAATGGGCAACTTGTCAAAAAATCCAATTGAGAAGTGGTAATCATTATCATGTGACACATGTAAAACATTAAAAAAATCAGCCAAGCTGAGCATGAGTTGGCCTGTTCTGATACGAGTGATGTCACCCGTTTCACGCTTCACCCATACCTATGATTAATAAGAGGGGGTTATTACAGTAATTCACTGTCGGTGGGCAAGGGTGACATCAGCAGCAGCTGAGCAAACTGAAACGTTCTGCATTGCAGTGACTAACGAGCAGCTAATAACATCTGACGACACAAAGAGTTTTTGAAGCCTCGGGGGCACATAGGCTGAATGAATCGGAAAAGAAGTCCCCATTTTAACTCTGTGTCTTAATTTTAAAGTCGAATACTGTTTTAATTGCTCCGTGGTGCCAAAATTGTCAAGCCACTCGTTAAAACTGGGGTAAAAAAATAACAGAAAACCTTTGGCCGTTGAACTATTTCAGTGCTTTATGACACAATAATCTTTTGTTTCTTACTGCTGGTCTCTTCCAGTACCGTTTTTTCAAGGGGCACCTTATCATGTTCGAATTGAGAGATAAAATAGACTCGGGCCCTAAAATAAGAGTGGCTACCATTAGTGATTTAGACAGCTACGAAAGTGTCCCATGTTTGCACATTTTGGCAGTTTTGAACTTCCCAGAAAAGCAGTTTGTGCTTTGCAAGGTTATGGGGAACTATATGGATTTGAGCTTTCTACAGGCAATGTTTGTTTTATTATCAAGGAAATTAACAGTAAAAACCGACCAAGCAGACCATAAAACAGACCCCAAAACAGTAAATAAAACGACCCCACTCCCTGACCTGTCAGACCAGCCCATCCATCGGGCACTGCCCCATAGGCCATTCCCACCCCGCGATTTAACGCATTTTTGGCGTGTAGCATAGATCAAGTAAAAGGAATTTTAAAAAAAGTGGGGCACTCAGTGCCTTTGGTAATCTCTGTAAGAAAGCCATATTGAATTACATTTTTCCTTTCAAAACTGATAGAGACTTATAGAAATCCTACCTGCTATTTAACCTTTGCAAACGTGACCTTCCTAAATTTAGAGCTGGGCACCTGGAAATATTTAGTAAGTGAACTGAAATGCACCGTGATGAAAGCATTGCCAGTGCACACTGAATGCTTTTCTGTCACTGGACAGGCACAAGGCGCGCATTGTGCAGCCCTGAACATGACTCCAAGCTCTCCTGGCAAAAGGTCAGCCACTTTAAGCTTTCTCTATCAAGTTAACTTGTACTAAGGGGACTACCAGACCTGGACCACGCTGATAAGCAGACTTTCAGGCCCTCCCCCTTTTCACCTTTCCTGTAGACCTTTCGACCCTCGTCTCCTTCACCCACCGCACAGTTCAAATAAACAGTGTCAGTTGGACTGCATGTTACACAGTACAACCTCACAATGAAATGTTATGGTCCATTTACGCAGCGCTTTAAAGCAACTCTCTTTCAAAAGAAAAAAAAAAGAACATTTAAGTCATTAGCATTCCTAAATGCCTGTCTTCCTGTTTGTAATAATCCGGCGCGACGTGCTTTTTCGCAGGGCTGGTGACTGCAAACGGCTGTAAACAGAAAGAGTAAAGCAAAACCTCAAGGGTCATTTTGAAAACTGTTCTGGGAGTACAGATAATGAACTCCCAGGCGGAAAACAGTGCACAAATTCGGATTAGACGCAGATGATAGTGGCCTGCATCTTTTCAACATGCGAGCAATCACTTTTATTTTATTTGGCATGTCAGATGAAGTTGATACTGTTTATAAGTCCTTTCCATTACCGTAATGACAGCCAGTAGCACAGCCGTGATTGCAAGAAGGAGTTACCAATCCAGGCCTTTCCCTTGCTAGTTGGTTTGTGACTGCATGGGCCTTGAGCAGCGCGATCCTTTGGTAGACACGGGCTAAATGTCTCGGAGCCCTACTGAAGCACCCCACCACACAAGCCTGTGCGGTGTGGGTGTTAGCAGTGCAGCGGAGATTGGGAGAGACCAAACGTGCTGGTGAGGTCACTTCTGGGGTAGGTTTAGGGCCAGAATGAAGGCATGAATACTAGCCACCTCTAGGTCAACTTCTCTTTTGTGGCATTTCTATCTATACAATTAGAGGAGTAATTTGTGGAGGCAGCAACAGGCTCTTGCTTTTTGTAAAAGTGGCATTGTTTCTCTTTCAGCTTTAAGGTCAGCGAATGTGGCCACCTTTAAATTTTTCTGGATTGCAGAGAAGCACAGGACAGCTAGCGGGACCACGGAGGTCCGATGTCGAGTTACAGTACCTTGCTCCATGCAGCTTCCAGTGTAGTGCAGACTGATTTGCATTTGGCTGCGTCCAAACTGGGGTCACGTGGCAAGCAAAATAACAGTGGATTAAACCCAGATCTGTGAGTGGGGGTGAGTGTTTGAAAAAATTCAACACTCTGTCCATCATTTTATGTTGTGGTGTTACTACCTAGAGCCTACCTTAGGGGTGACCTATATGTAGTAAAATGGGAGCTTAAGACTTGGCAAGTAGTTCTAAATGCCAAGCTGACGTGGCAGTAAACTGCACACACAGACACTGCAGTGGCAGGCCTGGGACAGGTTTGAAAGGCTACTTCTGTGTGTGGCACAATCAGTGCTGCAGACCCAGTAGTAGCATTTAATTTACAACACCTGGGTATATGGTGTGTCACTTTACAAGAGACTTACAAGTACATCAAATATGCCAAACAGGTGTAGTCCAATTAAGCCATGTTTAGAAGAGAGACCACATGCAATGTAGCAATGGTTGGCAGTGGTAAAGTCATCAGAGTGCTAAAGCCAACAAAATAAAGGTCAGAAAAAAAAGAGGAGGCAGGCAAGAAGGTTGGGCAACCCTATAAAAAGGGCCAGGTCCACCACTATAATACCAGCAAGTAGCACACCTGTGATTACATGTGTGTATTTAAATAATCCACGTCTTTCTCTTAATAGTTGGTTTGTCATCCACTGCACTTATAAGGAAAGGCTGGTTAACGATAGACCCATTCAGATAAAATAGGGAAAGCAAATGTACTAATGCACCAGGTGTAATCTTGATTCTGGCGCAATCTTGAGGCCTTCATTACATAAAGATTTCACTATAGAATTACAGTGTTAGCTACACTGTGTGAAGATTGTTTTGTGGCGTGAATTATAACAGGGGATAATTGGGGAAAGTATAGAGATGTCCTAATTTTTGCAAACGTTTTTTCCACTTGAAGAGAATAAATAGGCACCTGATATTGAGACCATGTTGTACAAGATAACAAGTGCATGATAACTGCTGCCATTAATTCATATAGAGGTGACAATAACTGTTCACTGACATTGCACATTGTACATTACACTGGTATTAAAAGAGGTAGTGCAATTAAAAGAAGTGCAACCTGATCAAATATGTGATTGATTTCTTGGATCAGTTATGACTTATAGTAGTACCTTTTTCCGATGCCCAAAGAGGTAGATTAATAATCTATTTGGTAGATGGACACATTTTAATTTCCCTTGTATAATAACCAAATATTGTTGAAATGCCCTCTGCCAGGGCTCCTTTCAGAAGGTCATGGATCAAGCATGGGCTGCTGGGCCCAACGCTAAGGGTTGATTCCTTTTACCCCTGATGTCCCTGAGATCCTACCTACTACGGAGTCCGAGCAACGGAGCCAAGTACCCCTTCTGCCCTTGAGTCTTGAGTAGTAATGTGGTTGAGCAGTCCAAGGCTCCCTCAGGTGGGGGGAGTTGGGATTACAGGGAATGAGCACAGGCTCATAAATCAAAATGCATGCAGCAACAGCAATAAATAATTGCCCACCTAAATACTCACAAAATGAACAAAGAGACGTAGTTTACTTCTACTGTTACCAACACAAAGGAAATATATGACATTCTCATACAATAGAACTTTCCCCCTGAGGTTAGGGATCTAGTGTTTGTTAGGTAGTTCCCACTCCCTCCTTGCTTCTAACAGTAATGGTTATTCCCTATACACTATAGGCGACATCCAGGGTAAGCCCCACTAGTAGTCTGAGTCTTTTTTTAAATTCAACAGTGTTCCAACGCTGCAGTGCTAATGAGAAGCAAGTTCATCCAGGCAGCTTTGGCTGAAATTAGTCTTACCTCCACCTGATTTCCTGAGACACCCCTCCCAAAGGGCAAGAGCTAATGTGGCCTCACTTCTCTCATTGATGACTCCAACTAGGTCAGACAACTTGCTTGTCCCTGTGACCTCCCTTTGGCATACAGAGTCACTGTGTCCTTAAGGTAAAATTACTCTGGGCCGCGTGGAACACTGAAGTCTTCGGTGGCAGCTCTTCAGGCATACAGGGTTGAGGCCCACTACCATACTCAGGCTATGGCCATTACCACATGGTAGTCTTCTCATAGCAGCCCCACTTGACGTATGGGGTCACACCTCCCCACTACGCATGGGATCCTGCCTGACGGGCACAGTGATGCACATGGCTCAATTCATGGTGGCCCTCCTCTGGCATCTGAGGGTCACTTGCTTTGTTCTCAACACACAGGCAACATTACAATCAGTGAAGCAGCCTTCTCTTCACACTTCACACAGGGAGCCCACTCAACAGGGCTCCCCTTTGGTCCTTACTCTCTCCAGTGATCTCCTTTTCCTCACTGGTCACACTAGTCTTGGCAAGTAGGTAGGAGCTGGTGCCCTAGGCTCCAGTGCAGGTTGTCTTGGATTCGCTGGGTGATTGCCCCTTACCGGGCAGGGCAGAAGTCTTGCAGAGCTTCCCCTCCTCACACAACCTGTCTTGGTGTGTGGCAGTTCACCATTTTTGGCATCTTAAGCTCCTCTTCCTATAGTCCAAATGTGATTTAGCATCTCAGTTTTTGAAGTTTTTGTTGGAGGATGCTTCTTTTGAAGTACCACTCCTCTTCATTCTTATTACTCTTGAAAGCAGTCTGTCACAGCAAGAGCAATTCTAAAGCAAATAGCCCCACAGCATGAGCCATGGGAGTAAATAGAGGTCACATCTGGAAGTCAGCCACATTGATTTGTATATCAAAAGGCTAACCCAGGGCCCCAGTACTACTCTTTATGATTCTCTTATCAGAACTTTCTCCTTCCTGAGATGTGCTTAGACCCTTCCTTTTCACCTCTCAAAGAGCACCCTTTAAAGTGTATGGGGGTGTTAGAAAGTGGGCCCCTACTTGGCAGAGGTATGCACCCTTTCTAAGTAAGGACCACAATCCTTGTCAGGGTAATCCAGATACACACCCTAAAATAACCTGTGCTCATCCATTGGTAGTTTGGCACAGAGCAGTTAGGTTCAATTTAAGAGGCAATGTGTAAAATATGAGTCCAACACACTTAAAATACAGTATCTCACTGGGAACACCACAAAAATACTCAGTTCTAGTTTAGAAAAATAGAGAAAATGTATCTGAGTAAAACAAGACCAAAATGCCAAAGGTTCAATCAGTAGAAGGTAAGATATACACTTTTAATGAATAAATATGAAAACAGTGTTCAGAAGTCAATAGGGGTCAAAAGGCTACTTGAGGTCGCAGGGACTGCTGCAAATCTGAATTCCTGGCAGACTGCGATGGAGAGAGTAGCCGGTCTACAGAACCTATGTAAGGTCTGCTGACACAGTACCTTTGATGGATCAATACATTGACGGTGAGAGCACGATGCGTTGATATTTTTACCATATTCGGGGCACTGGGTTGCAGGTTTCAGCTGCAGAACCCACTTCTGAGGCATAGGGCTGGAGAGGGGTGCCTCAAGCAAGGGTAGGACTCACAGATGGCAGAGTCCAGCAGTACCAGGAGAATTGCAAGCAGTTGTTGATGTCTCAGATACTGCAGAAGATCAGGGGGCAAGCCAGCAAGCCCGTGAAGATTTTTGGGATTAAGGCTATCGACAGCAACTCCAGTCCTTCTCATTGCAGGCAAGTAGCAGCAGGCAGCAGGCCTGCAAAGCAAGTAGCAAACTTCCAATCCATCCTACAGCACAGTAAGCAGTAGGCCAACACAGAAATGCAATTGCAGAGTGACAGTGCCTCCTGGCAGCACAGCAGTCCTTCTTCCTGGCAGAGTGTTGTTAGTTCCAGTAGAGATATGATTTGCTGGGGATTGGGGTGCAGTACTTATACCCAAACGTGCCTTTGAATTGGGGGAGACTTCAAAAGAGGCCTTGTAAAATCACAAGGTCCTGCCCTTCCCCTCCCTGACCCTAGACATTCTACAGGGGGTTAAGCATCCCTTTGTGTTAGAAGAGACACAGCCTCATTCAAGTGTAAGTGTCAGTTCCACCCCACCCATCTAGCCCAGAAAGGCCCATCAGCCTGGTGATGGACCATCAGGATGCAAATGTCGCACCCAAGCTCCTTTTGTGTGTTACTGTCTAGAGGGAATGAACAAAGCCCAGCTGTGAAGAACCTCAGACACGTATTTAGAGACAGGCAGAGGTACAGAATGGTATGAAAATGCCAATTTTATAAACGTGGCATTTTCAAACTTACGATTTAGAATACAACTTCCCCATAAGTTGTGATTTTAAATTGTGATTCCAGGGACACCGAACTCACTATTTCTATCTTCAGCTAATTGGAAATTTCACTTAAAATATGTTTTAATGTAATCCCAATGCAATCCTACAGGAGAGATAGACCCTGTAATAGTAAAAAACGAATTTAAGAGATTTTCACTATCTGGAATTTAAAAGTACATATCCCACTTTTTGAATACACTGCACCCTGCCCTTGGGGCTAACTGGGGCCTACCTTAGGGGTGACTTACCTTTAATAAAAAGGAAGATTTGGGCCTGGCAAGTGGGTACACTTGCCAGGTCGAAATGCCAGTTTAAATCTGCACACACAGGTTCTGCAGTGGCAGGTCTGAGACATATTTGAAGGGCTACTGTAGTGGGTGGCATACTCAGTGCTACAGGCGCACTAGTAGCATTTAATTTACAGGCCTTGGGGCCCTGGAGATATATAGGCGGTCATTCCAACCCTGGCGGTCGGCGATAAAGCGGCGGCCAACCCGCCAACAGGCTGGCGGTTAAAAAAATGGAATTCTGACCCTGGCGGGAACCGCCAGCACAGCCCGCCACTTTAACACTCCGACCGCCACGGCGGGACAGACAAACAGCGCAGCGGTCACCGCCAACAGGCAGGCGGCAGACAATGTACCGCCCACAGTATCACAACTCACCAATCCGCCACCTTTTCCGAGGCGGGAGCCCCGCCGATAAAAACACGGCGGAAACAGACTACGAATGGGAAAACGCTCACCTCTATACACTCCACGAGGACGGAGGACAGCATGGAACCCGAATTAAACATCCTACCAGCTCTTGTCTACCTGCTCATCTACCACGAGTACGAACTCCGGCGCAGAAGACAACGGTGAGTACTGCACCTACGACACAGGGGAGGGGGGAGGACGAAAGGTTACGGGCACACACATACGTCCCCCCCCCAACTATCAACATACCAATGCAGAGCAACAACTGAGTGACACCTCCCAAACCCCCCTGAAAAATGCAAAGACATAATAAAAATTTTAATTAAATTTATGTAAAATTAGGTTCATTGAAGTCATGGAAAATTATTGTTATGAAATATCAAAGCAAAAATCATGAACAGTGCGAAAGCTATGTACAAAGTCAATAAGTCCTGCTAAGTGTGTCAAATATCCACAGTCCGTGGGCCAATGTGTACCAAACACATGGGCAAAGCCCACACAGGAGACCTGAGTCCGTTGGAGAGAACACTGCTGGGGCATCAGATGACAAAACTACAGGGAACTCAGGGGGAAAGGAAGGGGGGGCACCTCAGCCACAGGGTTCCACGACGCCAGAACCACGAAGGGGCCACCATGCCCACTGTGCCATCCTGGGGAGTGCAAAGCCACAGTCCATTAGGTGGATTACAGACTCCACTGGTCATGGAGGAGGCAGGGTGCCCAGAGTGCAGCGTGAACACCAGCTCGACACAGAACCGGCACTGTCAATGGGCCAGCGGAGCTTGACAGGAAGGGCCCAGCGGAGCGGTGCTTGAGACGGCGGGGCCCAGCGGAGCGGTGCTTGAGATGAAGGGCCCAGCGAAACGGTGCTTGACAGGAAGGGCCCAGCGGAGCGGTGCTTGAGACGGCGGGGCCCAGCGGAGCGGTGCTTGACAGGAAGGGCCCAGCGGAGCAGTGCTTGAGACGGCGGGGCCCAGCGGAGAGGTGCTTGACATGAAGGGCCCAGCGGAGCGGTGCTTGAGATGAAGGGCCCAGCGGAGCGGTGCTTGAGACGGCGGGGCCCAGCGGAGCGGTGCTTGACAGGAAGGGCCCAGCGGAGCGGTGCTTGGGATGAAGGGCCCAGCGGAGCGGTGCTTGAGATGAAGGGCCCAGCGGAGCGGTGCTTGACAGGAAGGGCCCAGCGGAGCGGTGCTTGAGACGGCAGGGCCCTGTTCAGCGGTGCCTTTCTTCACGGCGGGGCCCTGTTCAGCAGTGCTTTTCTTCACGGCGGGGCCCTGTTCAGCGGTGCCTTTCTTCACGGCGGGGCCCTGTTCAGCGGTGCATGTCTTCACGGCGGGGCCCTCTTCAGCGGTGCCTGTCTTCACGGCGGGCCCTGTTCAGCGGTGCCTTTCTTCACGGCGGGGCCCTGTTCAGCGGTGCCTTTCTTCGTGGCGGGGCCCTGTTCAGCGGTGCCTTTCTTCACGGCGGGGCCCTGTTCAGCGGTGCCTGTCTTCATGGCGGGGCCCTCTTCAGCGGTGCCTGTCTTCACGGCGGGGCCCTGTTCAGCGGTGCCTTTCTTCACGGCGGGGCCCTGTTCAGCGGCGCCTGTCTTCACGGCGGGGCCCTGTTCAGCGGTGCCTGTCTTCACGGCGGGGCCCTGTTCAGCGGTGCCTGTCTTCACGGCGGGGCCCTCTTCAGCGGTGCCTGTCTTCACGGCGGGGCCCTGTTCAGCGGTGCCTTTCTTCACGGCGGGGCCCTGTTCAGCGGTGCCTTTCTTCACGGCGGGGCCCTGTTCAGCGGTGCCTTTCTTGTCTATCAAGGGAGCCAGACCTGGCCAGGACTCCCTGCTTATTCGCCCTCCGACCGTGCAGTTGCTGGTCCCTCCTGTGACGGAGTCATGGGCCCGTGGGTGTCCTCCGTCACACCCGGGATGGGGCTTGTGGGGCCCTCCTGGTCCGCTCCCCTGCTGGCTGACTTCTCCGCCCTGCTGCCCTTGCCCTCCTTCGATGAGGCTCTCTGGCCCTTGCCTGCCCTTGATGTTGTGGCAGGTGACGGGCCATGACTTCGCTCCTTGGGGGCAGCCGTGTCTGCCTTCTCACGGAGGGCCTTGTTTTTACGGGTTCCCTTTCCAGTGGGGGGGCTGGCTGTTCCCTTGCTGCTGGCCGATGTATCTGTGCTGGGAAAGGGTGGACTCCAAAATCCGTGCACAATGGTCAAACTTGATGCAGGGCTGGTGGTGGCTGAGGTGCTCTTAGGACTCTTACCAGATGGAGGGGGTGGGTCAGTGACTGGAACGAGCTCAAGGTTGGAAAGGAACTGCACTTGGGAAGGACAGGGACGGGTAGGTGTAGTGGGTATGGGAGTGGAGGAAGAGGATGTGGTTGTAGGAGAGTCAAGTGTGCTGTCTTTGGGTGCAGGTGCTTGTGACGGAGGCTGTGGTGAGGTGGATGGCTGTTGGGTGGGTGGCTGCCTGCGTTTGTGTGTTTTGGAAGAGGGGGTGACAGACACAATGGGAGAGAACACAGGGGACGTGTAAATGGCAGTGGGGGTGGTGACTGCACGTGTGCGGACTGTACTGGAGGGTGTGGTGGTGATGGAAGTACTGGCTGATGGTGGTGTGCATGCAGGTGTGAGTGGAGACGTCACAGGGAGGGGGGAGGGAGACGAGGAGGAGGGGGACACAGAGGTGGTAGTGACTGTTGCCATGTCTGCATCTGGATGTTGCTTGGGTGAATGCTTGTGGGATCTGTGGTGCTTATGTCTGGATGAGCTGCCCTTGGGTGTTGAGGTGTGTGCAGGCTGGTCTGATGGTGTGGATGGGATAGGCTGAGGAACAGGAGACTGGGAGACGGTGGAGGCAGGTAGAAGAGGGAGGCTGGAAACAGGGACAATGGCTGCCGTCAGTGCTGAGGCCAGAGCATTGAACGATCGTTGATGGGCAGCCTGACCCGAATGAATGCCCTCCAGGTATGCATTGCTCCGATGCACCTCCCTCTCTACCCCCTGGATGGCATTCAAAAGGGTAGACTGCCCAACAATGAGCGTCCTGAGGAGGTCAATGACCTCCTCACTGAGGGCAGCAGGGGTAACTGGGGCAGGGCCTGAGGTGCCTGGGGCGAAGGAGATGCCCGCCTTCCTGGGCGAGCGGGCATGGAGCGAAGGCTGAGGGGCTGCTGGGAGGGCGTGGCTGGTGCGCTGGGTGGCGGCTGTTCCTGTTGAGGCGGGGGGCACGGATGTTGCCGCCACCGCTAGGGAGCTCCCTTCCGAGGACGTGTCAGTGTCGCTGGTGTCACCACGGGTCCCCGTTGTGGAGCTCCCCTCGCCCTCCGTATCACTGGTGACCTCGGTGTCTGTAGCATGGCCCACCGGGGCCTTGTGAGTTGCAGCTCCCTCGTGCTCCGATGCCAATTCTCCTCCGCCTGATGATGCTAATGCACACATGCACAAGAAGATGAAGAAAAAGGGTGGGGGGAGAAATAAAGACAGGTTGAGTGCATGCATTGTCAACACCGTTGTCGGAGAGGACAGACACAGGAGCCTCCAGCACTACGCCGCGCAATCGGGGTACACTACTCAGTACTTGTGACTAGGCCTACAGGTCTATGGACAACAAATGCACACATGGGTGATGCTGGACCATGGATTGCTGTACTTTGCACCCTACAGAAGTGGGGGGCGGGGGCACAGGGCCATGCCTAAAGGAGGGGACTACACTACAGAAAGCGCCCTGGCCTAATGTCACCCACAGCCCTCCTCCCCCACCCAGGCACCTCCACTGCGCGTAAAGATAGCAGAATGTGCTGGTACTCACCCCCTTGTGTCTGCTGTGATGTCCTCACGCGCCCATCCAAATCAGGGTAGGCCACCGCCAGCATCCGGGACATCAGGGGGGTCAAGGTACGACTGGCACCCCTCCTACGTTGGGAGGCCATCCCCAGCATTGACTCGGCGGTCTTCCTGGTCCCGCGGCGGATGTCCTCCCACCTCTTTCGGCAGTGGGTGCCCCGTCTGTTGTGGACCCCCAGGGCCCGGACTTCCTTGGCGATGGCACGCCAAATGTCGACTTTCTGATGGGCGCTGACCTATTTGACATGTACAGGGTGGGAAAGGAATTTTCAACATTTTCCTGCATGTTAGATGTGATTGCCCCCCCCTCCCCAACCCTGCCATGTGGCACATGCTCTCATCTGTCGTGCCTTGCACTCCTCATTCGCTCCCCACCCCACCCTCTTACATCCACCATACACAACCCAGGCATAGCCCATTCAACGTGCACCCAGTGTACTTACCTGTTGGTCTGGAGGACCGTAGAGTAGCGCATACTGGGGCAGGACCCCATCCACAAGTTTCTCCAACTCTTCTGAAGTGAAGGCAGGGGCCCTTTCCCCAGTCGCAGCATCCATTGTCTCTTCCAGACCGAGGTCACAGCAGCACTTGCAGTATAGGTCCTCTCCTGTGGATGGTCAGGTCTCGAGTGGTTAAGCAGATAGAAAATGGCGGTCACGCCCGCGGCGGTGCGTACCGCGACCGCCGGCGCACATCGTCATTGGCTCCTGAGACCCATAGGGTTCAATGTTAACCAATGCGCCTTCGCACTGCGGTCTTCAACCGCCTACTGCCACGGTGTGCCACGCCAGAGCGTTGACCTCATATCCCACTGTCACACTTCTCAGGTCAGGCAGCCGCCATTACAAGGGCCCACATGGCTTAATTGCTACTGCGTCACACAGGCCTAGGCCTTGCATTGCCACTCATACAAGCCTTTCAATGCATAGCGATTTGTGTACTGTGCAAGCTGGGTGAACGTACCTGTGGGTTGCTTGACTCTGTGCTCCATGTTGTCCTTCCTAGGCACCGTCCGCTGGGACTTGCGAGGAGAAGGATGAATCCTCCCGTGTACCGACCGCTGGTGGACCTGTCGACAATGGAAGAACGACATATTATACTTCGATACCGACTTGACTGAGCCACTATACATGAACTGTGTGCCCAGCTGGAGCCTGACCTGATGTCCCCCATCCGCCAACCCACAGGGATTCCCCCTCTGGTGCAGGTTCTGTCAGTACTCCATTTTTTGGCAAGTGGGTCTTTTCAGACAACAGTGGCCATGTCATCAGGGATGTCTCAGCCTATGTTTTCTAAGGTTTTATCCAGAGTGTTGTCTGCCCTGATGAAATACATGCGGAGATACATTGTTTTCCCTGAGGAGGGTGATTTGGCCACTGTGAAGTGTGATTTCTATGCCCTTGGACATATCCCCAACATCATTGGTGCCATTGATGGGACCCATGTGGCTTTAGTACCCCCAAAAGACAATGAGCAGGTGTACAGAAATAGAAATAATTACCATTCGATGAATGTCCAGGTGGTCTGTTTGGCTGACCAGTACATCTCCCATCTAAATGCCAAGTCCCCTGGATCAGTACATGACGCGTATGTCATGCGAAATAGCAGCATCCCTTATGTGATGGAACAGCTACAGAGACACCGTGTGTGGCTAATAGGTGACTCTGGTTACCCCAACCTGCCTTGGCTATTGACCCCAGTGAGGAATCCCCGGACCAGGGCAGAGGAACGCTACAATGAGGCACATGGGCGAACTAGGAGGATTATAGAACGGACCTTCGGGGTCCTGAAGGCCAGGTTTAGGTGCCTGCATATGACAGGTGGATCCCTAATGTACTCACCAAAGAAGGTGTGTCATATCATCGTGGCCTGCTGTATGCTTCACAATCTTGCATTGCGACGCCAGGTGCCTTTCCTGCAGGAGGATGGTCCAGATGGTGGTGTTGTAGAAGCTGTGGAGCCTGTGGAGAGTGAAGAGGAGGAAGACGACGGGGACGACACGGACAACAGGGACACAGTTATACAACAGTATTTTCAGTAGCACACAGGTAAGAATCACCCACGCCATTTTACATTTACTTCTGCCCTCCTGCATCTCTACTTTCTGTGTTTCCCCCAGTTCCTTTTAACTGATTTTTGACTTTCCCTTCCCTTTTCAGAGCTGTATGACCCACAGCGTGACTGCTGCTTTGTTTGCCCATGGACTAATGCTTATAGACATTGGTATGTTGTCATCACAATGTGACTGAACATTATTGCACCGTTATGTGTAATACATTTGTAAAGAATACAAGCAGACTCCTGATTTTTGAAGTGCAATTGGTGATTTATTTTAAGTGCTGCATATGGGTCCATGATAGTAAAACGGTGATGGGTGGGGGTGGAGTAATGTCCATGGCAGAGTCCAGTTCTCAGTCGCACAGGTGCATTGTCCATATGCCTGTGGAAGGATGGAACAGGGGCAGTTCAAGGTTGGACAGGGTGACAATGTGGGACAGTGGGATGACATCAGGGGGTATCTTATGCTGGCGGGGGTCTTGGCATCCTACTCTGTCTTCTTGTGTGATCTCAGGTTCCGCTTGCGGGGTGGTTGATCTTCAGCAGGAGGTGGGGTTCTGGTGGCCTGTCGTTGTGTGGGGGCCTCCTGTCCACTAGCGCCGGCGGAGGTGGTAGGCTGTTCGTGGTCCGGGCTAGTGACAGGGGCCCTTTGGGGTGCCACATGGTCCCACAATGTGGTGACTATCTGGTTGAGGGCCAGGACGATGGTCCCCATTGCGGAACCTATGTTCCTGAGTTCTTCTCTGAACCCCATGTACCGTTCCTCCTGCTGTGCCTGGATCTCCTGGAACCTGGCCAGTACCGCCCCATCGTCTCCTGGGAGTGGTGGTATGCTCCCATGATGGTGGTGAGGGCCTCTTGGAGAGTGGGTTCCCTGGGCCGGTCCACCCCCTCTCGCACTGCAGCCCTCCCAGTTCCTCTGTTTCCCCGGGCCTCTGTCCCCTGGACGGTGTGCCCACTACCACTGCCCCCAGGTCCCTGTTGTTGCTGGGGTGGTGGGTCAGCCTGGGTGCCCTGTAGTGGCGGACACACCGCTGATTGACGCGTCCTGGAGACAGAGGCATGGGCCCGCTGGGTGGGAGCTGTGCTGGTATTCCCAGAGGGGGATGGGTCTGCTGTGGCCTGTGTCTGTGTGTGGGGAACCGACTGTCCAGAGGTCCCCGATGGTCCGGGCTGGTCATCAGGTTCTAGGTCGACAGAGCTGCTGTCATCACTGGGGGCCTGTTCTGGGGGCGGGATGGACAAATCTGGACCCTCCTGGCCGGTGTGTTGGCGTTCGGGCCCGGCAGGGGTAAAAGAGTATGGGTATTGCTTCTGTGTGTGCCATGGCGTGCGATTTGTGGGTGCCCTTGTCCCCCAGTGCTGGCATTCCCTTGTGGGAGGAGTTGTGAGGGTGGTTTGTGGGGGGGGATGGGTATGTGCAGTGGTCATGCTTAGGTGATGGGTGTCCATGGTTTGTGTTGGCATTCAGGGATTGGTGTTGTGTTGGGTGGGTTGTGCTGGTGAGACATTGGCAGGGAGGATGTGTGCTGGGGGGTTGGGGGTGAGGGTGGGGGTGTGGGTTGGCATGCTGGTGGTTGGGGGGGGTAAGGTAGTTGAGATTAGACTTACCAGAGTCCATTCCTCCGCCTACTCCAGCGAGGCCCTCAGGATGCAGAATGTACAAGACCTCTTGCTCCCATGCTGTGAATTCGGGTGGAGTGGGTGGGGGTCCGCCGCCAGTCTTCTGCACAGCGATGTTGTGTCTTGACACCATCGACCGCACCTTCCCCCGTAGGTCGTTCCAGCGCTTTCGGATGTCTTCCCGGTTTCTGGGATGCTGTCCCACAGCGTTGACCCTGTCGACGATCCTTTGCCATAGCTCCGCCTTCCTGGCTATTGTGGTGTGCTGCACCTGTGTGCCGAATAGCTGGGGCTCTACCCTAATTATTTCCTCCACCATGACCCTGAGTTCTTGGTCCGAGAACCTGGGGTGTCTTTGGGGTGCCATGGGGTGGTGTGGGGTGGTGTTTGTGGTGATGAGTGTGGTGTGTGTGGTGGTGTGTGGTGTTTTGTGCGTGGATGTAGTGTGGGTGATGATGTTGTGTTCCTGTGTGTGTTGGGGTTTTCGATAGCTGTGCTCTCTCTCTCTCTCTCTCGCCTTCTCTCCGAATTTCTAGTAGTGGGGGTTTGTGGGTGATGTGGGTGTGTGTTTTATAGTTGATTGGATGTGTGGGAGTGGTGTTTGTATGTGTATCAGGTGTGTGTATTTCAAATTGTCCAATGTGGCTGTGTTTTGGAGCTGGGTGTGTATTTTGACCGCGGCAGTGTGTACCGCCAATGGAAACCGCGGTTGAAAGACCGCCGCGTGGATTCGTGGGTCGTAATGGCATGGGCGTGTTTGTGTTGGCGTGACGGTGGAGGTTTGGTCATCTCCAGTTTATCGTTGACCGCTGATGAGGCGGCCTTCCGTGGATGTCGGGTTTTTGGCGGCTTGGCAGTTGTGGGTCAGAATGACCGTGGCGGTTTGCCGCGGCGGTAGAATGGCGGTCTTCTGACCGGCGGTAAGAGCCTTTTACCGCCGAGGTCAGAATGACCCCCATAGTGCGCTGTACCAGGGACTTACAAGTAAATTATATATGCCAATTGTAGAGATGCCAATGATTCCATGTTTGGTGTACAGAGTACCTGCAGTTTAGCACTGGTCAGCAGTGGTAAAGTGCCCAGAATCCTACAAAACCGTAAAACGGAAGTCAGAAAACAGGAGGTCAGAGGGCAAATCATTATGAAAAACTGATGCCAGGTCTAACAAGAGGCCTGGCTCTCCCCTTTCCAGTGTGTCCCACCCAGCTTACAGGAATGCAGCAATACACAAATCTGTCTGGGTGACTTCTCTACCTCCTCTCCATGTTTCACCATGATGACCTGGGTCTCCCAAATGAAACCTAGGCCCTCTATGTATTGTACCATCTGCAGGCACACATACACCCAGTGCACGTATACAACCTACACACACTTCACCGCACTGTATCCTTTATGTGCTGTACCATTCATAGACACACATAAATCTAGTGCATACATTTAACACGCATGCACTGCACAGCACTGTATCTTTGATGTACTGTTCAATTCATAGGCGTACATACATCCAGCACATGCACTTACTATGCACATGGTGCACAGCACTACATCCTCTATTTACTGTACCACTCACAGGCACACATACACCCAGAACATGCACTCAACATACATTTACTCCATTATCCTCATATTGTACACTTTCCAGGCACTCGTGCACTCAGCACAGATACACCACTCCTGTACTGCGCCGCACTACATACAAAACTGATGTAGACCAAGCGTGAGTTGAGCACACAGCAGCAGAACTTTAAAATGAGAGAGCCTGTAGTCCTCGCTCAAGTGACACAGGTTAAAAGGGACTTATTCACTCCTGCTGATCATTACACTGTATGCTGCCCCGACTGAGCTAGAGCTCCATAGCTCCTGGTGAAGGTGGTAGCCTCTCACCACTAGGAGGGTAGTTCTTTGGGTGCCTTCCCGGTCCAACAAAACTACAATCTGTGAGATGTCATGGCACACGCACGTAATCCCAGTTTCCTATGACACAAAAATCAACATTGAAGATCCACACATCAGTACAGTTGGGGTACTTAGGGCAGGGGTGCATGTCTAGTACCGTGCAGAGGACTTTTCACTCCCCACACTCTCCTCATAGTTGTGAGGAAGTAGTCAAATTTCTGAACTGAAACAGAATTTATGAGGCAATTATTTCACCGATGAACGACCTGTCCAAATACACAACATGTAATACTAGATGCCAGAGTACTAAAGTAGTTGATGGAGACAAACTTTGTCCACTAGTAACAGAACTGTGCTGACCAATCACCCTGCCACCGCTCTCAATAGCTCCAACCAATTCCTGAACATTGGTATGCACCCCGGCTGTGCCCCCCATCCTCTCCAGTACCCCAAACTCCCACCCTACACCTTGGACTTTCTGGTAACCTCTAATGTTAAAGAGGAAAACAGTCAGACGACACTTTCCCCTGTCTCTGGAATTGTTGAGGCTGAAGCAATTAGCACTGCATTCACATAGCTTGAATGGATCTAAAAAATGACCACAACAAGTAGTTTTTGTGCTGCATAAAACAAATAAATTAACAAGAGAAAATAACTTACTGGAAGGCTGTCTACCTTACATACCTTACAAAATATATGCTAAACATTATATATGGCAGCGATTAAACCTTATTGTCCTAACCATCAATGTACTTTTAGAAGTATGTTATGTTTGCAGACCTTTAAAGGAGTCTGCTTCAGCCCTAGAGTAGGAAAATTAAAGAACGATAAGAAATAGCCAATACAACCGCACAAGAAGACAAGACAATGCAGAGATTAGAGAGATAAAAAAGAAATACATAGCTGACAAGGTTCCGAAAACAAACGCCTAGTTGGATAATATTGAACTGTGGAATGTGCGTTACAAACACGAAGTTGGTGTTGGATAGTAAAAGCCTTGCTGCATAAAGAAAGCATGTACCCTTTATCTTAATCCATAATAGAGAATAGAGCAAGCAGATTGAGCTCTGACCATATTACAGAAATAGTTTTTGCACTAGGACTAATTAAGCGAAAACAGATTGCCAAACTAACGCAATTGTGTACGGTATTCAATCGTATCGGCTTTACAGCTAGTTTCGACCTACGAACCTTACACTCATATTCGTTTAAACAGAAACATCACTGGTATTGCCTCACTGTGTTTTTCTGCAATCAATTTACAAATGACTGTTATACTCACCAGATCTATTTACTGTGATTTTACCTCACTGCATGAAATTAACCCCCTGTGTTTTGTCTATGGCCAAAGCCCTTTGTTTATAACTATTGTGCATACCTGCAGACGCGGAGAGTGTGACATTGTTGAGAAAGGGTTGGGACATCATGACCTTCTCAAGGCTTCCCCTCTCCCGAAGCACAACATCTCCCCCAACACAGCAATGGTTATAAATATCATATCATGTTCTGAAACCAAATTATGTGTGTAATAGATTTTTTAACGAACAAAACATGATCAATAAATAACTTTTGTTTAAAAAAGCAAGAAATCCGAACTTTCTGAATAGCGTATTTGCCTTTTTATACTATTCCTTATTATACAAGGAACTAAATAATAAAGCCAATTTAGTTAATTCCATATATTCTGGTGTCAAAATCTTTACCTAGTAATAGTGAAGCGATCCCAGTTTGATCCATTATAGAAGCAGATGAGCCACGCCTGCGATGAGGGTACCTGCAAGTGTTTATATTAAAAAGAACATGTAACACAAAGAACCACATTCTGAGTACTAGGAAGTTATTGTGTTATTGCTTGGATTTGTTGTATTATTCGACTGATTGTAAGTGCCTGCTTATATATCTATGCATTTCCTTGGGCGGGCATGATTTAAGGGTGTACGTGCACTGGATCAGTGTGCTTTCAGAAAGCAACGGTAACAGTAAACACCTGTTTTGTTGAATTCACAACAGGAGCCTACAGGTGTGGTTTATGATTATTTCTACCAATGGGAGCCAAAATATGGTCTGTTCGAATATAACCAGGTGTAATGATTTTGAAAGTGGTTTTAAGGAGTGCCAGCCGCTGCCTTTTCCCAGCACTTCATGCTCTTGCGATAGCCAAGAACTGCTAATTGTTAATCGAATGTAATGTGTAAACTGACTGCTTTGAATACATTCTTAACATGAAGTGCACTGGAGCACGTTGTAGCCAGTCGAGGAGATGTGTACAAAATATTCAGTGGGACTTGTAGAGACAAGTACATTGATACCAATGGGTTAGACATATTGCAAGCTTTTTAGGTTTTACTTTTGTTTTGGTTTTGTAGGAAATTGTGAGAGGATCTCACCTTATTTATGCTCATATTGGCAGAATGAGCTGGGAATTTTCTAAAGATGATGGAGAACAATTTATTTAAATAAGATGTATCTTCAATTATTTTCGTAATTATTAGAGTGGAGGTGCAAGCCTGTTACTCAGAAGGATTTTGAATGTTTCTCTAGGTGTGTAGCTGGAGAAGCTTTGTCTCTCAGTTTAATTAGTCAATTATTTTCACTTTTTGTCTATAGATGCCCTTTCTGTTTGTAGTGGATTGGCACCCAGGTATGATGTGCAACAACTGCTCAAAAGGCTTGAGAGAATGGGGTAGAAACGGCCCACGCTGTCAATGTCTGAAACATTCAAGGTTTTTAGTCATGAGCATATAGGACAACTGACATTTCTTGATATGTTAATTGATATTCGAGCTAGATTTGTGTAAGAAATGACGGTCAATGCTTGAGAATGGGAGCATTGTGCAACGAAGGCTATCATCCGGCTACATGCAGCCTTTAGAGGGGAAAGTCAAGGATGGGTTCTGGTAAAATGACATTTACTTTGCTTGGAAAGTAAAGACAGGGTCAATTGCCTTGGACGTAACATGGCAACCACTTTAATATCTGCCATCTCTTTAAAGCTTGATATCTTTATAGCAGGAAACGGAAGGAAGATGGAAAAGGTTGTGATGCCTCTTGTCTTTGGAAATGGGAAAGGAAGAATGGTCTGCAGGCACAGAACTGGCACTATGTTCGGGGTTAGGTTAGTTTAGCTTAGTTAGGTGTGTATAGGATATTTCGATATTTTGAGTTGTGCCCTTCAGATTTTTGCTCTATCTGCTTTCCTAAATGTAGAACTTTGTGCATGTTATCCCTGCTAACCATCAGTAAAATATGTTTGCTCCCCGTGTAAACATGGTTGGATTGGCTAACTCCTCACTGGCACATTTAACTTGCTTATAACATAACACACATAGGGGGTCGCTATGATCCCGGCGGTCGGCAGAAATATGGAGGAAAGTACTGCCAACAGGCTGGCCGTACATTCCTCCACATTATGACATTGGCGGTTTGGCTTCAGACAAACTGCCAATGTACCACACCGACCACCACGGTGGTAACGGCCGCCGGACTGGAGACTTCAATCTCCAGCCCTGCGGCTGTCACTTGGCCGCCTGCAGGATTATGACCCCGCCTACTGCCATGGTTTTTGTGGCTTCTTTATCGCCATGAAAACCATGGCGGTAGGCACTATCTGTGACAGGGAATTCCTTCCCTGTCACTGATAGGGGTCTTCCCCCCCCCAGGATTCCCACCTCTTCCTCTCCAATCCCCCCTTCATACATGCCCCTCCCTTCACACACGCATACACACACCCATTCCAACATTCATGCATGCATGCATACATCCATTCACACACACATCACACACACTTACATACATGCACTCACACACGCATTCACACAACTCAACATACATGCACTCCCACCCCCAAACATGCACCCACATACAAAACGCAACCCACACCCACATTCACGTATGCACATATATACACACACAACCCCAAACACACACACAACACCCCCCCACCCTCCACTGGCAGGAGACGGGGCGCTGCTGTCAGTAGCAGTGTCCACCAGCAGAACACCACCAGGCCGCATTATTCTCATAATACGGCCGGTGGCAGTCTACTGACGTGGTGCTGCTGCTGGCAGCAGCACCACCTTACCACCATCCGCCGGCATGGCCACAGCTGGATTTCCACCATCCTTCTGGTGGAAATCCAGCTGCGGTCATAATCCGGCAGGTGGCTGGTAGCTGCGGCAACGGTCTTTTGGTGGCCGTCGCCACGGTGGTAGGTGGTTTTTACCGCAGGGGTCATAATGACCCACTTAATGTGTATTTGTAAAGCACACATTCATCCAAAAGGGTATCTTGGCGCTGAATAATTGATGTTTATTGTTACCCAACAACGGTCATTTTATCAACCTCAGAAGGATGAAAGGCTAAGCAGAGCTGCTGGGACTTTAATCTGTGACCATGAGATCAAACACAGGCTTCTACACCAGAAGCATTAGTCCACTAACCCACCAGACCCAGTGTAGAATGTGCACTAGGGCCTAGAGGTTAAATGTTACCTGTGTACTGCAGCACCTATTGTGCCACCCACCACAGTGTCATAGCAAACCTGACTTTAGGTCTACCCTGGGTAGCCTGTAAATTGCAGAATTAAACCTTGAATGCAGCCTGTCAAAGTAACCCTCTTTGACAGGAGAAATCCTTCCTTTTAATTCTTAATGTCACCCCTCCGTAGGCCTTACTGCCCTTAAGAAGTATCTAGCCAGCCCATAGGAAACAATGGGGAGCAGGATTAAATATCAATTCAACTATCTCTGGATTAAGACCAGCTATAAATGTGACAAAAAATGTATTAAAAGCCCAACTTAATTGAAAAGTCAGATTTGTAAATAAATATTAAGGAAAAGTAACTTTTAGAAAGTTACCTTTTCCCTGCCTGTAGGTCAATCTGCATTAGTTCTCCAGCCGTGGCAGAGCGGGTAATTAGTTCTGATGAGGTCTGAGAACTGCTTCTAGGGTAAATACAAGGGCTTGGGTGTGGGGAGGTATTTTCTCTTCCGCTGGCAAGAAGACAAGTTGGGGTGTACTCAGGAATTTAATTAACTTCAAATAACCCTCCTGTTACAAACAAATGTCAGGTGACACCTGTAAAGACCCCAAAATTTCTCCTCCCAGCCAGGCATGCACTAAACCAAGTAGGGGCAAAGCTACCCACAGAACTTGTTTGAAGTGACCACATAGGAGGGGATTGCTTATTATCCTGGCCACACTTCTAGGTTGGCACATAGGCTCTGCACATGAGGGTAAGAATCTCTCCATTTCTAATTTTAGGTCTCTGGGGCACTGTTGAATGGTTTTAAAGTAGGGAAAACAGGAACTGCTTCAACAGTGGTTAGGGTAACCCCTGGAAACCTTTATCCCATTGGTTTGGGAGGAGCCAGGTTTCACCCCAACCCACCAGTTAGTACCAGGGATAACTGTGGCACGAAACACATGAGAGTGATTAAGAAACAGACGGGATGCCACATGAGAATTTTCAAAATTCTGGTATTCGCATAAACCTAATATACTACAATAAGTCAGCACTTGACCCCCTTATAAGCATCAATTCTGTATGATCAAACCAATTTCAGAAAATTTTAAAAATATTCAAAAATGTAAAAGGTATGGCCTCACACATGCTTCATCATTGCCCATCCTTGCCCACCATGGCATTCTCTAGTGGCAGCCCTGCTAGTCAAATATAATTATTGAAAGCCTATCTTGATGGATTTCAGGGTAGGATTCACACTTCAGCTAAAAATTACAGGAAGTCATGCCAAAGCCACTGTTTATTCAAGTGCTAAGGGAAGCAGGGAGATTAAAACCTCAATGTATAATGATACCTGGGAGTTGTTATCACTGGTCGACACGTTTCAGCCAAACGGCCCCAAAGGGTCAGTGGCTGTCTTCAGGATCGGGGATCTCGTATTCCATCAATAATGTATGTTACTTATGCCCTATACTCAGGCACACATATACACATACCATACCAATACTGGTACCGGTAGGTGAATTCTCCTGCTAATTGGAAATTCCTTTTAGTCTGTGTATTTTTTAAAGGCTCCTGTAAAAACATAATTAAACAAAAAAAATAGATGAAATATTGTTTGCTTCATGCACGCACTATAAAGACAAAGGTCAATCCAGCAACATCAGCTATGCAACACTGTCAATGAATGAAACTCGTGAAAGCACTGCACAGCACATCTGTTGTCTTCAAACATATGGATAGTGGACACACAAATGCATGCAAGACTCGATACATTCTGCAGTTAATACGTAATCTGCACTGAGCTAGGGAGTGCATCATGGAGGAGGTATACAAAGGTGGCCTTGTAGTCACACACTAGAGGTTAAGAGTCACAAAGGGGTATAAAAAAGTAATTTCAAAAGTGCACAAAAAAATGATGGAGGTGCCCTGCTAACAGGATTAGGGCTATAACTCACTTCATCAAAGGGAACAACCTGAAGGTGCACCTATCAAGACATTTGGCCTCCTCCCGACATTAGTGGAGCATGTGAAGTGCTCCAACTTTATTTTGTTAATTGGTGCGTAGAACGGAGTTGCATAGATGTAACGCATCTCATGACCCCTCAGACCCAATGACGGCAGCTTTCTCAAGCCCTTGACATTCCAGGGAAATGAAATCCTGTAAGCATTTACATGAGCCTACATGTTTACCATTTGATTGTCAGCACAATTCCTGCCAGATCCATCCAGTATTGACTTGTAAGACCAAACAACACAGGAGTCACATGGGTGCATTGCGTACCTCCACACAACTGATGTGATGGCATGTGACAGTTCATTTCAGAGGCCCCATGGAAAATGAAGCCCTCTGATCTTTCTCATTGCTCCCATTATACTACCCAGTCGTTTATCGACGGTCGGGGTTGTTGGTGTGTCTGACCTTAATTAGTAAACTTACAATGGGACGTGAATAGGTTGATTAACCTTTTGACTTGCAATTAAGATGTATTTACCATAGATCTAGTACATAATCAATAATCAGTACACAATAATCAATAATCATTAGCAATCAATAACATTAGTAATTAATGGAGTCAGGAATTGTCACGCACCATGACCTTTCAGTCATGAATAACCACACCTTTTTAGTAAAAGTTTGGAATGTTTATTTCCCTATATTAACAATGCTAAGATCGTGTAAATTAATCTCAATATCAAATGAAACACATATAGAAACAACACTAGTTTTCCAAAGCGACGGAAGCAACGCAATCTAATCAAAGCTTGAACTACAACGCATTCTATGTTTATGCTGCAAATCAATAGCAAAGTCAACTGTTTCAAGGTGATGACATACATGAGGTTTAGCAGAGAAATTAATCAATCATTGGTCCCTGTTATTAAACTTTAATTAGTGAGGATACTTAACTAGCATAAGATTAACATCAGCATGTTGGGCTTCATGCAAAATGATTTAGTAACACAAATTTGGAAAAACATCTAACCATGGCTCTATCAAAACAGCGCAGTTGGTACCTAGAAAGAAAAAGCAAATATGCATAATAATCACAATTTAGATATACCTATCCTCATAGTGGATCAGCATAGCAGAGTCAGTCTTCCTCCGCAGGACATCAGTCGATCAACCAGGCACCAGGATTCAGCATCAGAATTTTAAAAAGGGCAAAGTCTCTAAGCATTGAAGATAAGCGTGCCTCTTGTCAAGACGCATAAGAAAATAGTAACCTCTTGGTTAGAAAAATGGACAGTAATGCTGTCTTCTCTCAGAATGTCTCAGAATGGGTGTCTTCTCTCTATGCACTCTTGTTAAGTCAAAACTGTAAAAACTACCCCCCAAATCCCTATTGGTCAGTTAATCGTATGTTCACATCTTGTCCAATAAAACAAAAATCCCAAATTTATGAATTCTAATATTACTTCGTTCACATGTTGTTGATTGGTTTGTTTTGCGATGTCCTCATCATCCAGCTTGTCAGGTAACAATATTGTTGCAGCTTCTACTCTAGTCAGTATCTTCATTGTTCTTGTCCTGGGAAAGTCAGTCTCACACACATTACACATAAAATGTTGCATTAGCAGGAACATCATCTTCTAGCAGTCGGTTCTCATGGAAGGCTTTAAACAATACAATAGAAATTCACAGCTTCTTTTGTCTTGGTCAGCTATTTAATGAACGCTAAGAAATACAGCTTTTACATGAGGCCTGGCAAGTAGGCCATGACACTCGCTAAGTTAAGGCCTACAATTAATAAAGCTAAAGCAAATTCATAACCCTTAATATGACATATTACTGCATTAGTCTAACATATATTCAACATTTCATAAGTATTAAGTCATTGATTAGTACATTTTGTTAATATTGGTGGCCATTCTTCGGAATCACATTTTCAAATGTGTGCATTATTTCTCTCTTTTTTTATTTTCTACATAAACTTATTATTCAAAATACATAAACACTCATTAATAATTTTTACTAAAACACCTGCGCTAGCCGGGTAAAGATCGTTCAACTCTTATCGTTCAACCCTGCTTGCATAACTGTACTTCCAGGGTTTTACAGATGTAAGGGTTATATTGGATCCTGTGTTGATAAAAAGGCCTCAATAAAATACAAACACAAGGGCAAAAAGCCTTAATGATAATGCCCCAGTGTGGTATTTCCAGGCTCACCATCTAATGCATCGAAGGGTACCATTCTCATTCATACAAAAATATTATCGAAAATAGAAAAAATAAATATATCTGTACATTGCAACTAGCAAATAAATTGGAATTTGACATGCAGCAAAAAGATTCAAACTAAATATTCTGCCACACAATTCACAGGTCATTATTATGCCTTGACACACATAAGGAGGAGCAAGGGTATGGTGTCCTGTCGTGGACTAGGCAAGGGTACTAAATGAAGAATACAAGGTCTGATACAGTGGCTTAAAAACCTAGCTGACCTGTAGCCATGGAATCTCTTCATGGAGACCCTTATTAATTGTAGATGGCACACCAAATGTTTTCCCTGTTAAGGGGTACTTGAGCAGCATTGCCCTGTGGTGTTATATGGACATGTTTGTGTAAAACCCAGCAGATGACGTCCTCTTTACTTTTGTGTTCAAGAAAATGAGATGTCATCCTCGTAGTGTTTCTTCTACATCTAATGCTACTTCTGTGCTCATTAATCTTAACATGGGCCTACTGTGATGTCATGCCCACATATCTAAGGCCACATGGGCATGTGATTATATAGATCACATTCTCTGTGTTGCAATTACTTTGAGACTTTGGGATCCATGAACGGTCCGTCACAATGTCTACTTCCTTGCATGTCACAGCGAATTTACACACAGTGCACCTCCCTCATTGAAGGTGCCAGTAACAGGGGGAAGGTCCCACAGAGTTGGAACATGGGTTTTATGCTGCTTTTTAATTGAGTGTGTTCTAAATGGTCCCTGAGACTTCTACCTCTCTTATACGAGAATACAGGTGTGTTCTACTGGTTCCCTGTATTAGGTAGGTTCTTCCAGTTCTTTCAAATTATTCTCTTAACCCAATGAAAGAGGGTGGAAAAAGTTGTCATGCAGATAAGCCTGTCCTCTGTGGATGAGGGATTTGTCTGAAGCAAGGAATTTCTATAATTGTGACAGACACATTTCCTTGTCTTCTTTAGAATCTCTTTTGGGTATGGTCTATTCCTCAATTTATTAGTTAAGGTGCCAGCTTGCTCATCATGGGTAGCCACATCTGAACAATTCCGTCTAATGTTGAGGTATTGTCTGAATGGGAGGTTCTCCCTCCTTGTTCTAGAATGGAAACTGTTGAAGCGCAATATGTCAATCTTGTCAGTAGGTTTTTCAAAAACCTTAGTCACAAACTGGTTGTCCATTACACTTATGTTTGGATCAAGAAAGGGTAGTCTCACTTTGTCCAATGGTATTGATCACTTTGACTTCCTAGTGGGTGATCCCGTGTGGAGCTGCTGGTTATAGATTAAGGACTTACCTGGGTGGGCCAAGCAGTCAACACTTAAGTAGATGTGGTAGAGGGGACACCCATAGATACCTCTTGTCCTTTTAATGCATTGTGGTGCTCAACTGATCTATTCAATCATTCAGGACAGAAAGCATTATTAAAACAGAGAGATATTTGGGATAACATACGCCCTGCTGTAAATTATAAGGATATTAAAAGCCACCAGTGAGCTCCATTACCATATAAAGTAATAAGGCTGAAGGCTGAGATCCTTTATAATGCCATGGATCTGCAGGATACTTCAAATCTCTCCTTTGCACTGATCACTATTCATTGAAAAATGTTGAAATTGCAGCTGTAGTGATGCTCCATGACTTTCCTTTTATCTTGGTTGCTGTCTCTGGCAGCTTGCATTACGATGTCAAAACTCAACTGTAATAAGTCATTACAACTGAGCAGCTGTGGCATTTTCTTATTAGAGGGTGACTAGAGACATCACAACTTGAGTGTGTTAACGAAATTAGAGATACGTTTTTGGACTGGGACTGAAAGACTCTGTGAATTCTATTGGACTCTCGCATCAGCAAGGTCCTGATGGGGCTTCCAGTGATGTGTTGTCACATGAAAGGCTGAGAGATGTTGGTTGGAGAACTGTATTTAGAGGAAGAGTGGTAGTTGGGAAACACTAGCAGCACTGACGGAGTTGCCAACTAATTAATAGAATTACATAGAGGTTGATAATTATACTCCAGTGTACATCAGATGTTTGCTTCTGGGTCATCACTGGTGGGTAAGGGGTAATGCTTGAGCACCTAGTTGCCATTGCTTGATAATCAGATGTGTGTTTCCAGAGAATCACTTAGCACTTCTGAGGGATTAAAATGATTGTTCAGATAGGCTGAAGATTAGATTTATAACCAAAGGTTACAACCCAGTGCTATTTGCAGTCAGGATACAATGGCACAGTATCATTGTATCCTCTGGCAAGATAGAGTAAGAGGTCAGACAGATATTTTCCGATACTTGGAAACAAGGTTTTCCCTACAAAGAATAAATGAAACATTGAAAACTGACAGTCTGAACTCCATAGTCAACAATTATGTTTCAGTATTGGGTTGTTAACGCTCATTTAAACATTAATTTGATTTGGCTCTCAAGAATTTCATGATTACAGTTCCCATTTCTTGTGCATGATCCGAAACAATTGTTTGGAGAGAGAGGGAGAGAGAGAGAGCACGGAGAAAGAGAGAGAGAGAGAGAATGAGAGAGAGAGAGAGAGATGTTTGAAAACTATTTAGCGAGTGCGTGCATGAGTGAATGAGTTAATTTTGACTTGCTGAAGAAATTAGAGGGAGTATATTAATAAAGGCTACCACGTGAATCCAGCCATTGCTACTACTTTTATATCGGTGTATAACTTTAAAATAGAACACTGGTCAATGAAATGGATTGCCTGTTTGGTCACCATGCTTGCTCTTATGTAATAAACTGTTCACATTGTCTGAGGCCAGGATAAAGGAGCACAGATATTCTTGATAAAAGAAAAGGCAAAGCACCAATAGCTCTTTACAGTGATGTGCATAGTTCATGCTGTTTGATAATTTAATGTCCCCCGTGCTTGAGTGATTTCTCTGTTTTTAGAAAAGAGAATTATGGACACCCGGTTGAGCGATTGTCTGAAAAAGAACATTATTTTCTCAGAGATCTTGTACCTCACTGACAAAGAGGGCTCACTCCGGACTTGTCTGTGAAAAGACAAAACAGAGTAAAAGAACATTGGCTAACAAGCGCATAGATGAATTAGAGAAATTACTGAAGAGTGACCGGTGGTCAAGGCACTCTCTGTACGTGCTCTGGGTACACAATCGTATTGTGAGCCGCAATGACAAGACTACCTTAGGACAAGCGAAGCAGCAAGAGCTGAGCTCATCTGTCTGAGAAAAAGGCCACCCATGGCTAGTTGTCTCATTTTAACCTACTCCCTATTTTTAACGCTCAGCAGTGTTTGTGAATGTTGTATGAAGGAGAAGCCTATTGAAAGCCATACTGGAAATGTCACGGTTTGCCATAGAGAGCCACTGGTCTTTCTTATTTAGCCTTTCCAATGCGGTCCGGGTCTCTCACTGTCCTTCTTTAGGTGTCCTGTGATCAAACAAAAATGACACTGCCAACACTGAATTAATGACATCTGACTATCAAAGACTTCGTCACTGCAAATGTTAATCGATTAACATTTCGATTTTTACAGGCTTCATCAGCGGAATTGTTATTCGAATAACAATGTAACGTTCTTCACATTTTCGAATATGAGTTCTTTCCCAGCCTCATTATAACATCGGTCATCCATACCCATCAGTCGGTATATTGCAGGAGGAAGAAATCATTTGACAGAGTACGTCAATGGAGCCTCAACTTTACAGTTCCCCTATTTTTCAAAATAGAAACTGACACTTTAAATTAGTTTTTGTGGCTCCTAGTAAAATCTGTGGGCCTGGGCTTCTTTACGGATCATATAGATACAAAGTCAGAAACCTACTCCATTAGATGGCAGCTACATTTTGACAAGATTTCCAGGTATTGTGGGTTTCACAAATAATTTTCAGAGTACTTCTAGTAATCGATCCTGGCTGTAGAAATGCAGGAAGACCACTAAGAGCATAATATATGTGTAGATCTACAAACTACCCCCGAAATAATAGTACATTTTCAAAACCTGCACCCTTGAAATGGCCACAATCCTGCCCCTCATATTTAATTTGAAGTTAAAGCAAGTATATTCCTGGTTGGCAAAATTTCTGCATTCATATGTGTATAGATTTCCCCAGTCATCATTTCTGAAGCCACATGCCTAAATTATTGTTTTTTCAAACCTTATGTCTGTGAATTAAGTCCCGTGTGAGAATGGAGGGTGGAGACACCATGGTCGGGGGCGGCAAAATAATAATCTAGTGGTTGACGTTGGTAGGATCTGATGGGCATGACATGGTCATACTTTTATAATTTAACAAAAACAGTTCCCCTATTGTTTTGATAAAAGACAATCATCCCTTGACAGTGAATTCTTACAGTTGAGTTGCCTCATCCGAAATGGAAGGGAAGGATTCTTCTGTGCTGTGAAGCAGAGGAGTGACAGAAAGCAAAACCAGAAACAAGGAGTGGTGACAGAAACAAGAAACAAGCCTTCTTGCCAGGGTGCCTGCTGCTTGAAAGAAATGTAAATGTGTGCAATTGGTTAATCTGTAAAAGTAAAGGCTGCTATGAAGGTATTAATTGATGGAGTCACGTGAAACTTCATGGTAACAAAGATATATGCTTTTTGAGAGGTATTGTAAGGGTGTCACCAGCAGAGTTGTAATGTTCATGCTATTAATTAACACATAAAAAATGCTTGCAGTGGACACAATCTGACAACCTATTACTAAAATCTATATTTTGAAAGCACTTTTTTTTCTTAAACCTAAATCGTTGTAAGTATTTTGTAGCAATGTGTCTTATATTGTGTGCAATGCACATTTGAAATAATGATTTACATATTCAAAGTGCTTTCTGTCACAGGCTAGGAACTCATAGCCCTAAAAATACACATGGCCTTTCCCCACTGAACCAGCCAGGATTCTGTTCTGTGGCTCTCTGGTAGCATATACCAGCGGTGGCTTAAGGGCAGTCTGACCGATTCCGCCGAACCTGTTGTCCATCTTTCAATTTTGGGTCATGAAAAACAAAGACAGACAAAGGTACTCGTGGATGGAGGATCAGTCCAGTGGCCTCCCACAAAGACTGATGGTCCTGCACTATACTAGCTGCTTGTTAGGACTTGAATCTGGAGTCTTCGAGGAGTTTCTATCACAGGGTTTGTCCATGCTGGCAGCTCAGCTCTGCTCTTGGCAGGACATTTCCGGTTAAAAGGATGTTATCCTATAAGAAGCACAATAGCACGTAAAACAAACTCATTTCTATCCACATCTGAGCGGCACTCCTGGTGCACTGCTGCAACACTTCTAATTACACCCCTGCTGCAGAAATTAATTTCAATGCAGAAGCTGAGACTACCCACCCAGACACTAAAATCATTAGGCATCTGAGAGCACTCTGGGAAGTAAACATTTTTAGACATTGACACAACACTCTGGGGACAGATTCACGCACAGCTGTTACCACTGATCTAGTGCAACAAAATCAAGTCCTATTCCACATTATTAAGGCCCCACCTCGCCATAATTTCACCTGACACAAGGGGGGGGGGGGGTAGAGCATCACTCGCACCAGTAGTAGGCCAAAGGACTCAGCAGGAACAACCTTCACAATCTTGGTTTTAGCAAAGAGTGAGCCAGAAAGACCTAAAGACAATATTTCTTGAAACATTTCTGCAGCAATATAAACAGGGCCAGCTTTAGGGTGGTGCCAGTGGTGTGGCGCAGCACTTGGTGCTGACTTGGATTGGGGGGCACTGACCTCAGGGGGGTTCTGTGTTTAGGAATGACTTATGAAACTTGTAATTTAAAAGCACCTGCTGAAAAGTTCCTTGTGAGCCCAGCCGTCAGGAAGCAATTAAAATGTCAAAATACCTCTTGTGTTGAATGTTCCTGCTAGGGAGAGAGATGGGAGTTTTGTCTAGTGGCAGCTTTGACTCACCATAATGTAGTGTAGAGGGTTAATATGCCTGCTGCAATGAACAGAACTATATTATATGTGGATAGCTGAGTGGATAAGTAAAGCCAGCCTTTACAAGCGCTTTAAAACAAATTAATGTGTGTGAAAGGAGGGCTAAGGAGAGATGAGGGGCGCATTTGCTGGGTGGTAGTGAGGGAATCCGAGGAGATAGTCATGGGATAGGGGCGAAGATGTGCAAAAAGGCTGTTGCTCTTCTAAGAGATCCCTACATGGGCTGACAGCCTGAGCATTTTTCATACACACAAGCACAAAGTAAAAAAGAAGAGATAGAGTAACAGTCAGAATTATAAATTACTAGCATTAAAACTTTACCTACTTTTTAGCCAAGTAAATGTACAAGTGGAAGTCCCACACTAGGCCGTAAGTTTAGCTAATACAGATGCCTGATTTACATCACTACCCACAGCACTGACTGTGGAATGTGAAATGTCATTTAGACAACGTTGTCCTGCATGTTTCTTATTGTTTGAGTCAAAGCTGAACCTGGGTAAACAAATTAGTCGTCTTGGAATATAATTTAATTAAAGTATGTTATGGCCATAGCATGATTTTCTGGCAGAGAAGTGCTTTTCGAGATGGCTTATCAGATCAAATGCGTTTGCACAGAAAACGCATTGATGACACAGCTTATTTCAGTGAGTTAATATACAACAGTTTTTGACAAATGTTTACATATTAGAAAGACTTTGTACTGGGGAAATGGCACAAAAATACTGTACATAAACCTAAAAAATGCAGAGGCATTCCATCAGCTTTAAGGAGACGTTAACATTTTACTTTCTTTTTAGGAAAGGAGGCCATGCTTTTTCTATGTTGCTGACATGAAAGTCGACTTCTCCTAGCTTTGTCTTCATCAGACTTTTCTTCAAATATGGAATATTTGCGAAAAATGTTGTCTTAACACACCATGCAATGTTTTAAGGTTTGAATCAGAAAACTGGTCATGCCGATTTACCTTTCCACCTAATTTTATATCAGGACATGCAGTACAAGCCTGTCAGTAATGCGTGAGCATGGCTAGATTTAAATTAATCCCTGTGAAACGTGTCAGGAGGCTTTAGCCGGGAGAGATGGAGATATTAAAGCCAGCCTTGCACCCACGTCCTTGCTCATGAGAGGATAACCTGATATGAACTTGGACCAACTCACTAATTGGATTTTCAAATTCAGGCCTCTTACAAGTCAGTAGGCAATGAAGCCAGCGAGGACCAGCCTGTCCCTAATTGCTTCATTTACATACAAAATGAAACATAATTCTGAACATAAGGTCCTAGCACATTCTTTGCTTTTTTCCAGCAACTACATTTAAAAGTGGTACAGAGAAGCTATGTCCGAACCGTGTCCTGCAACTAAATGAACAGTTGTGTTTTTGCTTTCATGCTGTAGGATTTCAAACTATAGGCATGCCATTGTTATGGTGTACAACTGAAGGCTTTAATATATGCATTAAGACATTCAGACATTGTTGTGGAAGAAGGAAATTTGAATCAGCCACCTGCTTATGACCAATAGGATGAAAGCATTGATACTAAATAGAATATGTGAGAACATGATGGCGGCGGAGTGATTGTTGCCCACTGGCTCGAGTGGGAGACATTGACCATGCCTTCAGGGAAACCTCCAGGACCCTTCCAGCTGCATTACAAGGACACGATTGAGGTAGAACTTCGGGTAAGAACAGAGAAGGTAGAACTATTCATGTAGACTGGTATCTCTCTTTAGAGAGAGAGAGACCAGTCCATCACTCCTATGACTTCTGGGCACATGCAGAGGCCATAGAACACAAATAGAAGTTAAACATAAATTTCAATTTTTTCTTGGAAATACAATTCTTGGAAATTTCAATTTTTCTATTAATATTTAAGAATTGAGCATTAGGGGCATGTACAATGAGGATAGTCTCAAACATTTGTATCGTGTCATTGACTGTTGTAGCTGTCTTTCCAAGATTGTCAATTATCATAAAACTTGAAATAGTTATAAAAACCACCAACTCACTGGTACAAATGTAAACATCATCTATTTCGCTCATTGCTGATGGTTCAAAGTCACGTTGAAGAATCTGCATGCAAAAAAAGAGTAATATATGTGCTTACGTTCCAATATCTCTCCAGTACCTCTCCTGGTAATTTTTCTCTTATCTCTTCCCCAGTCCTCGACAGGTGACTTTCTCCAGTACGGAGTTGTTTTCAGTTGCCGTTCTTCCTGATCCTTCAACACTTCAATTATAAGAGAATTCCAGCTCCTTTGTCTAGCTTGCACTGCTTGTCCATGTGACCATCTTGACAGGGGTGGGCTTTGCCACTTTCCTGAAGCCTTCACAGCCACAGGGTCCTAGCACCATTGGCATCTGCCCCAGAGTGTTCAAATTCAAGATGGAATATTCTGTGAAAACATGAAACCAGGGGCATCACCTGCACTGGGAGGGTGGTGTTAAATGTGATCTCCGGTCACTGGTGAAAATACAAGATTCTAGTGAAACTGCACCTAGTTTGCTTGCAATTCATCTATAAAAGTGGCCTATTTGATGGAAAGGTCAGTTTGAAAAACTGATTCTGACCTAATGCCATTGCTTATTGTTTTGTGAGGCAAAATTTTGTATTCTGATAGTTACATATTACATTTGGGATTGTACATTTCTATAACATTTCATTAAAAATGAAAACTTGTGGCAATATAATACAGAAAGTAACATATGTAGGTCTACATCTAACCCTTTGACTCTGTACTATTCAAAAAATAATTTCTCCTTCACAAGGGGAACATCTGTTCCTTCCATGCTTCCTAAAGTATCCAATCTTGACTGCTTCTCGAATTCCTTCAAAAGCATCGAAAGCACAATCGCTCCTTCTAGTACTTCTCTTCGAAAATGTTGTACGTATGTCATTTTGTGCCTTGAAATCCTACTTTCTAAATATGAGAGGGTACTGGTGACAATCGCGCAGGACGATATATTTTCCTAAATAGCATTTAAAATCAGTTATATTACTTACAGCTAGAGCTAAACTTTCTCTGACACAGTTTAATTGTAGTACATGGTATTAGCAGCATATTATGTTGTTCAATACTTACAGATAGCTTACTGGTCAAAGACAGCTCAATCTAAAACAGAATTCTTATGATCGAAAACAAGAACTGTAATTTAAAGTGAAAACAGCTTTGCCCTTGAATATGCGCTGACTTTCAAAATACCTGAGGGGAGGAAACATTGGCTAGGAGTGTAAGGAACAAGATAAGCTCCATGGCCAGAAACTAATGCATTCCATTCAGTCCGTGCCGAAATACACCAAAAGTCAACGTTCACAAGAATATGAAACAGAGTTTTGGTGTTTCTAGTAGTTGTGGGAAGGCTATGAAGACTATGAAGCTGTTCCTGGTGGTTTTGTGTTTGAGTGAGTCCAAAAAGAAGGCTACACTATCGTCTGTGCCATGTCTTGAAGTGGAATGAGAAAAACTGGTGGGCCTAAGAAGAGTAATTAGGAATCGTTTCCAAGATGTGCGGCCTATATAATCAAGGCCATGGCTTTAACCATGTATATTAAGATCCTCTGCTTCCCATAACACCTGACCCAACTTTCTTTGAGCTTTCATTCATTGCATCCAGACATATCACACAATACGGGCATGCACTTAAAACAAGCCAAACTTTTTGGTTTTGCTAGTTCTAGTCAGTAGTAACATATAAATAACCTACAATGATTTTGTTGCAAATAATTGTAATTTAAAGTGTTTCAATTCTGATAATATGAAACTGAATTAAACATTATCAAGGTCTGTGGGAAGTACAGTGGTACTTAGAGGCCCAGATTTAAGAGCCCTTAGCACCTCCTTTGGCCACATTAGTGTCATTTTTTTACACTAATGTGGCCCAAAGAGGCCAAAATTTCTGCACCAGATTTACAAAGTGGAGCAATGTATGCATTGCAACACTTTGTAACCCTTTGCGCCACATTATGCCTGCACCAGGCATAATGTATGCAAGGGATATTCCCCCGCTAAGGGGCTGTAAAAATGGCTCATAGAAATCTGCTCCATTTTTGCAGCATTTTAATGCCTGCACAGAGAAGGTGTTAAAAGGAGGCAGGCCACAATTTATTATCAGCCTCAATGTGCTTTTGCAGGATTACCATCAACATTTTTGATGCTAATGCTACAAAGCGCCAAACTAGCGTCAAAAATGTTGATGCAAATTCCATAACTATCGCCATGGTGTGCTGTTTATTAAATACGGCCCCCACATGTTGGCATGAGGGGGAGCTAAGGGGCGCAAACAAAGTACTGCTGCAGTGGTTGCAGCTCCACTTTTCTTAAATCAGGCCCAGAGTTTCTCAATCACTCCTATTCTTGACTTCACATCACTTTACTCAGCAACCCGTGTGTTAGACGTCTTTTTTCTCCCCACATGTTATTGATATCCTCCATCAGCATCATTTGCACCTCACCTCTTTCCTCTTCAGTGCCCTCTTTTCACTTTCTCCTGCAAGTACTTCCTTGCAACTCCTTCAGTTCATCACCCCCCACACACAAAACTCCAAATTCCTTGTAAGCACTGCATTTTCTTTCACGATCAAAGTTCCAACAGCTGCGTACCTCCTTTACCTTTCGAATAGAAACATAATTACAACGGCCACACATGACCATTCCTGTGTGCCACACTACAGAGAGGGCAAGGATTGGATGAGCATGTATTGTATACATTTTTATGACCCACTGAGAGGCACAGTGAGAATCTCACACTGCCTTCAGCCTCAATTCCAGAGATCTGAAATTCACCCCTTTGTAAACACGTACCGTGTCGGCAACCTGAACTCACACAGCGGTGACTCAGTTACAGAAGGCAACATACATAAGTAATATGTGGATGAAAAAAACTTACAGAAAACAAACTTTCTAGGAAAAAGCAAACTCTTACGGAATGTAAAATGAACTGAAACGACAAATGTAAACAGGAAGTATATTGCTGACCTGGGCTATCCTAACAGTTTTACAGTCTTTAGAAAAGTATCTGTGTTTTTGCCTGTAAAAATAAAGGTATTAATAAAGGGTCCGGTAGGGACCCGTTTCAGTTTCAGAATTTATTACTGCTGGGGCTGAAACTCAGAAAGACCCGCCCCACTTAAAGCCTTGGTCTGTTCACTTTCACTCGCTTACTCCGTTTCTACAAAAATCATCTTCTCCGTATATCTGTCACCCTGTTTATATGCAGGTGACTGTCGCACTCAGTCATTAGCCTGTCCATGTCTACCTTTCTTTTCTGACACCATCTGACACCACTGAGTGTCTGACTTTAAGTCCCCTGCCCTCTCTGTCATTCTCTCCTCTATCACTTTATCTACTGCCACCTGTATGTATCTCTCTGGCTGCTCATCGATCTATTGATTGATACTCTATCACAATACTTTTATCACGCTTTCTCTGCTTTTTTCTCATTATCTATCAATCTATCTATCTGTCTATCGATTGATTTATCTATCGAACTATCTATCTACTGTCTGCATAGCTGCCAGTCTCTCCGCCCATCTCTCTATCTTGCAGTTCGTCTGACTGTGTATATTACTACCATTCTGTTTGACTGTTGGTTTATCCATCCATTTGTTCATCCACCCAGACAGGCACACGCATACACTTCTTCTCTCGCTTGTGGGCTTTATCAACCTCTGAGCATGCTGTCTCACTTCTTCTCTTTCACTCCGTCTCTCCCTCTCCCTGTATCCCACTCACTCGCTGTCCGATTCTTTTTCGATATCCCTAGTGATGTCTCTAGGGCTCGCTCTCCGGCACCGTCGTTCTTCCGACTACCCCGCTTCTGGCGGTTCCAATGAGTTTGTATGTCAGACTTTTCAGGAAACCTGCTGAGGGACGACTTACAAGACAAAGGCCAATGTGCTGCGCATGAAGGCAGAGTGAGAAATGCACAGAAGTGTGCAACCTTAGTAGAGAACCCCATGTATATTCATACACCACCCACTTTCTGAAAGTACGCCGATATTTTATCGAATGTGGCATTTTAACATTTATGTAATCAACTTCAAACATATTTTGCTTTTACAAAGTACTTTGCAGCTCTGGCACCTACCGACAAGCCTTCTTCCTCCCCAACCCCTTCGTTAATAGAAAACTATTCTTTTCGTCAATTAAAAGAGTATTTTGATTTTTTTAATTTGTTTATGCTTGCCGCCATTTTATAGACAGTGATTTTTCCAACACGGCTTTTACCCGTACATGACGCTGTCCTTTCCACAATGTTCGGTGAGCTGGAGATGTGCAGCACAAAGCAGCAAGGTCAACTAAGTGGGGACTCTGTAGCCATAACTTCCCGCCGCCAGAATAACTAAAAGGCCAGTGTGTCTCCTTTATCTTTTTTAAGTGACATACTTGGAACAAGAAAATTCCATGGAAATTGTGTGTAAAAACATTGCGGGAGCATTACCTCACGGGGCAAGAATTTGGAGGTAACCCTGTATACACTAACATTAAGAAATTAAGCTGAATCCTGAAAATATTATTTTTTCTGAGTTTTTGCTTGACACAGTGGATTGTGTTATTGAACCTGGTCATAGCTGCGGATTTTGAGTGTTTAAACACACAGTAATGAAACATGGTACTGGTACTGCTTAAGACTACAGATAAATAGGCCGATTCACAAAGCTTTTGCTGTGACTTACTCATGACGTAGTTCTGGCTTACTTCTGAGTTTCAGACCTAACCTAGGTGTAGTTTTGCTTATTCCTGTTTTGCTGTTTGAATTCCAGGAGTAAGCTCTGAGTACTACTGGAGTAAGTCACAGCAAAATCTTTATTATTCAGGCCTTGTGGGGTTGCTTCACACCCAGAATACCATCAGTGATTTATGCACAAATGCTATTCACCATTCCCATAGTGAAGGTAAATAAGTAATTCTTAATTGCAATTTAATAAAAATCATTGCAATGTAAACAAACATTAATACAATTAGCTTTAGTTAGATCATGACAATGTTCATGTTAAAACATGAGGAAATGCCCATAGTGAAGGTGGGCAACTTGAATATCGACGCCTGAACACCGATGCTGAAGGATATCGAGGTAAAACATCGAACAAATATCAACAGGTAGGTCTAGATTTTCTATCCCACTCTCTCTATCTATGTACCTAGGTGGTACAAATATCTAGAAGACACTTCGATGTGGACGCAGAGCTAGGAATATTAAATCTATACTTCTCTACATGTTCTTAACTATAGATATTTTGTCCCTGGTTATTCTGTATTCAATATTCTTATATGATGATATTTTGGGCATCAATAAGTAGTACTATAATTCATGGTAAACCCCATATATGACGTTTGTCTCTTGGTGCTGAAAAGACGGGCTTTAACACTACGAACCAAAAGGTGAGCCATCCTAGCTACCTCAGAATAATGAAGTGTTGAGTGAGCCCTGTCAGGTATGTATCTGGAAATTGTATGTTGGATATAGCGTTCTGTACCATACAGTGAATTATGGCTCTATTTTGAATGGTGCACTCTCCTCACACCAACAAATATCATGCTGGCAGCTATTACATTGACAAAGACATCAATTCACTAAAATAAGCACATCAACATTACGACAAACATGATACGAGCTTGACATGACAAGCACTCATATTGCAAGGACTGCATTTAAAATAGCACATTTGCCGGGCTAAGCTCAGGGCAGGTACACATTCATGCCAATGTAATAGCTACCTCGAGTTAATGGTTGTTCATGTGATGGCATACGATCTTAAAAATGTTGTGTGATATTCACCACGTAAGGAAGGCATGTGGGTGACCCGAAAATGGAAGGCATGTGAAGGAACCTGGAATCCCTCCCTTGCTCACACCACTTCCCCCTCGAAGCATGGCTTCCCATCTTTGAGTCTATGGCCACTCTGCTTCTCACCTCTGCCCACCACCATCTATTGCAACCTCCGTCACACATTTCTATTTATGTCCTTTTTCTCTGGCCTTCCATGCACCTTCTCGTAATCATGTATTTCTTCATACCATCCTGCAAATCATCCCGGAGTCCATTTCACTCCCAGTGCTGCGGCCTGTGTTGGCGTTGAGTACCTGAGGAGAAAGCAACACGTTTATCTGAAATAGATGACAAAACAGACAACATTTTGAAATTGAAAAAAGAGAAATAGATATAAATGTAGTGAAGTGTGCTACTGTTGCACTAACTACAAAAAGCCTTCTCATACTTAGCTGGTCTTTTTGTTGCAATCTTTTTCTGTTATTTATTGTTTAACAGCACAGTATAAAAGAATAAACATGGAGATCAATAACGGACAAAGCTCCTGGTACAGAGCATACAATAAAATAAGAGTAGTAAGATAACAGTTCCCTGAAGGTGGACAGGGGTGACCATAATGTAAGCTCCCATAGTCGATCAGGGGATCTCCAGTAGGGGAAACAGGGAGAGCCTTCCCACTAAATTGACTCGCTCTTTCTTAAAGATTTTGAAAATTGGGATTAGTCATGCACTGTTCTAAGAAACAAATGTGTACCCTCTCGTACATCAACACCTTTTCAAATATACTTTTTGATCATTTTCCATGTGGTATGCCCTAAAAGAACGGAAAGAACATGATATTTGGGCTAGGACTAGATCCTTAATATCCTTAGGGGGCCGACCAAAGTTCTTATGTGGCTGAAACACATCAACATGACACCGAGAAGTTAGTTTGTAATGGAAGCAAGTGAGAACAGGTGGTGTTATAGGAAATGAGTTAAAGAAATACTCTCTTAGATTCTACACCTGCAACACATCTTCTATGAGACACACAATAATGTGTTGAATCTTTCTGAAAAATACACTGGGACCTTTTCAGGGGCGAGCGCAAAGGGCTCCGTCTCATGTAGTAATCTCTCTTTAGGCTTCTAACCATGCCCATGTCACGTCAGTCACTTTGATTGGTTTGTGGGCTTGCCCTTTAAAATACGCTTGCTTTCATTTGTGAAAGGCATGCATACGTCATGCGTTTTCGGTGTTTAGCCCACCTGCACAGCACCAGTAAACTATTGAAAACATACGAGGCTCGATGTTTTCAGCATGGTTTCCGGACTACTTTATCTGTTTATTTTTCACATAGCGCAATCGCGCGGGGGTTTACATAGCATGATCGCGCTCGATTTTTCCATTTTTAATTTCAGACCAATTGCTCTGCATTTTACATAGTGCGATCAAGCTGCGTTTTTTTTTTCTTTTAATTTGTGTCGCAAAAAAAGTCCAGTTAGGAGTTTTCAACACTAATAGCTCTAACTGAAGCAAATGTGAGACCCGTTGCATTGAAAATGGTTGTTATTTTACAATTATTGATGCATAGAGAATTTTGTTATGTTGATTTAAAATGAATGAATGCATTTGATTTATAGATGTGTTTGATTTTTTCTGTAGTGAATGCCAAAATATTAATAGTTACGTTTGAAAATGTTTGGCATTAAAAATATAACTGTTAGCATATTTGTCTATATATCAATTAGTCTATCCAAAAATGAATTTGTTTAGTGTTATACTATTCCACAGGTCCCTGGTATCTTTTAGTGGTCTCTCATAAAATATGGAAATCCTTCCATATATTCCTTCCCTACTTCTTTACCTATCGCAAGGTTTCCTTTTTTTTCCATCCTGATCTCCTTCTCTGTCTCCCTGTCACTGGACTTAGGCTACCTTCCAACTCTATGATCCCCATCAGATTACCACTCCCCATAGTCTCCACTACATTCCTTAAACCTCCAGACTAAATGGACACTTGGTGAGTCCAATTTAAACAGTCAAAGGAACCTTCAAGTAAGCCTCTGTTATACATACGTCTGTAACCTATGTATCACTGCATGACTTGCTCCACCTGATAACCTCAGTGTGCAGAGTGTACTACACTGTTGACAAAACATTGAGGTTAAATGTGAGCAGTGCCTTGAACGAAGAATGGTAACATTCTGAGTAACTTTGTACTTACTGATGTGGTGGCCGCTAAGCAAGTATAGAGTCAGTTTTCCACCGAAGGAATCGCCTAGATCGTCTGAGGCTGCGGTGGTGGGCAGAAAAAGTTCAAGGACTTCCACGAAAAAGTTGTCCCCTTTTCAGGGTTAGACTAATCATACTGGACAAAGGTAAAATCTCCTCTAGGCTACTGGGACAGAAGGAATATTTTCAGAGCTCAATGGGCTGACATGACCTTAGACCGTACAACCTGGAGACACAGCACATAATTTTCTAGCGGCCACATACGCACTTAGGCCCCCATTACGAGTGTGGTGGTCTCAAGACTCCCACACTCGCGATGGTGGTCTGACCGCCGCAGACTGGGTGGTCTGACCTCCCTATTAAGACCATGCCCTATGGGCCACGGTCTGACCACCAGCACTGCCAGGTTGCTGCTTGTCGACAGCCTGGCGGTCTCAGTGGTCGCAATCCGCCATTGCAGCATTGCAAGCAGCACTGCTATGGGGATCACGAGTCCCCTTTCTGCCAGCCTTTGCACGGCAGTAGCCCTGCCATGCAAAGGCTGGCAGAAAGTGGGTGCCGGGGCCCCATGCAGGCCCTTGCACTGCCTATGGAACTTTGCATGGGCAATGCAGGGGACCCCATGAGTTGCCCTGTCGCGCTTTTCACTGCCCAAATTATGGGCAGTGAAAAGCGCTACGGGTGCTATCGCACCCGACATATCTCAACATTGCCGCCGGCTCGATTACGAGCTGGCTTCAATGTTGCTGTGAGTTTTTCACTGGGCCATCGGGCGGAAACACTGTTTTCACCCGCTGGCGCAGCAGAAAACTCCTAATATAGCGCCAGCATACCACCAGCACTGGCGGTATGCTGGCTGCAGCGGCTAAGGGCCTTAGTTGTAGTGGATAATTAATGCTCCTGGGTACAGTGTCAGATTCTGAAGCAATAAAAAGTTTCATGAGTTTTATTCACAACCCCCCTGTAAAAACGCACTACTTTTTAGCCAATGTATTTAGAAAATTATGCAGTAAAAAACTCTTGCAGGGAATGAGATTCACACATAAACATTTTAGTGTCCTTTTTAAGCTTCTCTTCCAACCATGAGACCATGGAACCTTTTAACAGCTCTCATTATGAACAAGACCTGCGTTGATAGGCACCTACATTGACTCTGTACAGCGGTTTCTCAGTGACCTTCAAAAGGACCCTGGGTGGGGGTCTGATGCTACTGCTTGATTGATTTATCTCTATGGAACTTTAGCAGTGCTGTCCAGAAAACTTGGATTGATCTTTTGGATCTATCCATTAAAGAAATTATGAATTTTACCCCATTTAGGGAGTTCTAGCATGCTAAGATTTGTCTCTCTGGTATTTTGGTATTTGTATGATCATGGGGGTTATGGTAATGAAGGTAAAAAATTACAGTTGTGCATGAGGGTGTTAGACGAGCAGAAAGGACTGTTAGTTTGCAGGACACTTTCACTTGAAAGAGAAAATGGTACTCCTTTCCCTGGTTTCTTTGCTCTAAAATTCTGTATAAGTAGGCACATAGGGAAATGGAAGGGTGGCGGCTTTGCTCTCTTTTTTGCAGCCTACTACTGACTTCTCTGTTCTCATCTGACATCTTTCATTAAACTACACTTGATGCTCAGCTTATTTCCAAACCTCCCTGCTTCGATGTGCCAATCTCTGTCTGACCTGTTTATGTACACTACCAAAAGCCCACAGATCACTTCCAGCCCTGGAGCACACCAGACTGCGTCTGTGCAAGAGATGCTAAACTTCATAACAGGCCCTGTCTGTGATATTTCAAACCAGTCACTTCTTCAGGCGCTGCCAAGTACCCAAAGCTTTCTATTCCCGTTTGGTGACATGGATTTTATGAAGCATGAGTCATTTTAGAGATCGTGGGCCCCTCTCTGTTAAACATGCTTTTTTCAAGGGAAGCTAAACCCCCACTGTACACTCATCACACATATGGCTATTCATTCTATGCCCAAAGGGAACATAAACTTCTGTAACCCAAGGAGAGCCTGCATCGTAGAGGGGCCCTTAGAACGAATAGTGTATGTGCACAAAATTTCACGACCAAGTCCGGTACTAGATAATTTGTGTTGAAAGTATCCCAATAAATATTGAAGTGAGAGAAACAGAAAGACAGAAATTGGGAGTAAGAACATTAGTGTAAGGGAGTGAATGACAGAAAGACAGGGTGGAGGGGTGATACAGAATGAATGATGCCGAAATGGAAATAGAAATATAATGATGGAGTATAAAGATGGAAGCTCGCAATTAAGAGAGAATAAGAGCGAAGGAGCGAGTTGGAGAGAAAGGAAATGGTGGAGAGGAGAGAGAAAGAAGGAGAGGAGGAACAGCGAGAGGAAACAATGATGGAAAGAGAGTTGGGGTGATAGTGAAGGGGGAATGCTGGAAGAGAGAAAGAGATCAATAGAGTGCAAGAGAGTGAATCAAACAGATAGTGGAGAAGACAGAGAAAAAACAGGAAATTGGATAGAGAAACAGGGACAGTGAGGTAGAAGAGATAGAGGGAGAGATGAAGCGATGGAATAAAGAAAGAAAAGTACGCCAGAGCAATGTAGAGCTTGGAGAGATATGTCAGCTAAAGAGGAATACAACGATATGGAGTTAAATGAGAAAGAGGGATCTGTGGTGAGGGATACAGAAATAGGAAATTTGGAGCGAGGAGAAAGTGAGTGGAAACTAGAGAAGGGGAAGGAGGGACAGTTAAAGAAAGGAAGAGAGGAGGAGGCGTAGAAGAGGGAGTGGGGAATTAGGGAGGGAGAAATGAAGGGATAAGGACTGAGAGGGAAGGAAGGAAAGAGTGCAAGATAATGAATAATAAAGAGATGAGAGAGCTAATAGAGGAGGAGAAAGAACGAAAGAGAGAGTTTTGTGAGGTGGAGTTCTGGTTGAAAGAGAGCGAGAAAGAGGAGAGAGACGAAAGAGGGGGAAAGAAGTAATAAAATATAGTGGAAGGTGTGGGTTGAGTGAGAGAGAAGAACGCTTAAAGATATGTGAAGACAGTTGAAGAGGAAAAGGATAAGTGGAAAGCATCCGGGACAGCCAAATGGAACTAGAGAGAGTGAAGGTGGATCGAAAGAGTGGGTGAAAAACCTAGAGAAAAAGGGAGAGTAAAGAAAAAGAAGATCGAGATAAAAGGTTAAACACGGAGAGTAGAAAAGATGAGTGGAAGACTAAAAAGGAGGGGCACATAATCTGAGGGCAGCGGATAGGACGGGATAGAGAGAAGGGGTTAAAGGAAGGGTCAGCGATTGAGTGAAGCTGAGAGAGATGAAGAGAGAGTCCGGCAGAAACAGTCAGCAAAAAGAAATGAAAGATGTAAAAAGGGGTGAGGGAGAGGGTGGGTGAAAGAGGAGGGTGAGATAGGCATGTAGAGTGAAGCAGAAGAGGACCAAAATAAACAGAGAGAACCTGTATAATTAGACGTGGAGACGGTTCATCATAATTCAAATAAGAATAAAAACAAACCTATGGCAGCATGAGACTCTAAGTGCTGAAGCGTTCCCTAAACAGAGACCTAACGTGAATAATTGTTTTACTAACTCGCTGAAGTGGAATTAGTGAACAGAGGGAGAGAAGACAAGGCGGCAGTCAGTGTGAAGTAGAAAACAAAGTGAACAGTAAACGATTAGTAGAGAAGGAGCGAGGGGGCAGCAGGGAAAGGGGCGACGAGGGGTGGTGTGAGAGAGCATGAGTCCGTGCGTGAGGACAGTAAAAAGTAATGATATGATATGAGAGGTGTGTTTTAGAAAAAGTGTGCAGACGGAAAGCAGCCTGTCAGAATATGGGCAGGACCTCCCCCTCCCTAATCATAGGTTTACTCATAGACAAAACTCCTTCCCTCTCCCATTCACTCACTCACTTCAGGCCAAGTCGTCCCCTCGCTCTCTCCTTCTCTCTGAATTCCCTGAGACAGAGTCAGATCTCGCCTCTCTGACAGCAACGTATTTGAAGAGCACTTATTTCTTTCTGAGAGGGAGAGAGCCTGCTTTGTAGAAACTTCACTGCAAACTTTTCATGATATTCCGCGTTTAGCTGAAGAGGAAGGCAAAAAGAAACCTGAACGTGTTTGTGGGGCGAGGAGTACATCAAAAAGCGAGACACTTTTAGCCAGAGGGTCTCCACAGGCTGCTGCCAGGATGCTGCGCTTGCTGAGAGGATTGCTGCTGGGGCTCTGCTGGATTGCGACGCGGGCTTCCCCCACCCCGGGGACTGAGGGGCAGGGCTCGGTCACCGACTGCCCGTCCTGCGCCCTGGGCAGGCTGGAGCAGGCAGCTCCCGCCTCGCAGGCGGACATGGTGGAGGCTGTCAAGAAGCACATCCTGAGCATGCTGCACATGCGGAGCCGGCCCAACATCACACAGCCCGTGCCCAAGGCGGCCCTGCTCAACGCCATCAAGAAGCTGCACGTGGGCAAGGTGGGCCAGGACGGCTATGTGGAGATAGAGGACGACGTCGGGCGCAGGGCGGAGAGGAGCGAGCTGCTGGAGCAGACCTCGGAGATCATCACCTTCGCAGAGGCAGGTAGGTGGCCCCTGCGCGCGCGCAGCGGCAGCCCCTGGTCCCCGGCCGGGCGCGAGCAAGCACTGTATCATAATCAGGAGCACGTTTGGCAACAGGCTGGAGTGGGAGGCTTGCAGCCCGGGCATGGAGGGAAGGCTAACAGTGGCTGAGGTACGAACACTTCTGATCCTTCTGCTCACTAAAGACGCACAGGCAGGCAGGCAGGCGCTGTGGACCCACATGCGTGGTAATGTGGACAGCAGAATTGGTAAAGTAGCGCACCAACCACCATAAACGAATTCTATAGTTATGTAGAAAGGGGTAGCACAATGCAGCAGCTGTAGTGGCTCCTCTCTGAAATAAGTGTAGTGAAGCATCAGCTTCAGTTATGCGGCGCCGAAAAGTGGGTGGAAACAAGTAGTTTAATACAGCAAGTTTTATGTGTTAAGATCCTATCGCTTCAAACTAGAGGTGCACATCAGCAGCACCATTCAGTTGGTGAGACAGCATCACACACTTGGATCCTGAGGCACCATACAGACAAACGGTATAGCAGAGCACATTAGGGTGGCTGGAAGTTATTATTACCCGTCAATGGAGTGAACAGTGAAGGTCGTAAATCTGGTTCCCAACAGTGTTATCCGCCAAGATAGAAACACCATATAACAGGGTGTGCTTTCGTTCATAAACCCAAACTTGAACGTGTGTTGTGAGTTCCACTGTAAAACATTGCGTGCAAGGCAGCTGCTGGAGAGTCGTGTAAAAGAGAAGGAGCAGTCCGCCTGCGCGTGCTGTAGTACGTCCTGTGGCGCGTGACAGGGCACTGGAGATGGGTTTCTGCTCCACACAGCGGCTTTGCAGGGCGACCGCTCCCGGCTGGAAGGCAAGGCATGCCTTGTTTAAAGTTTGCTGCAACAGCATAAACACGCAGGTCAGCAATCAAACTTTCCAGCCGGGAAGACCTGTTGCCTCAGAGCGGTTGTTGTGCGTGCCTGAGAGCCACGCGCCGCTGGGCTGGGTCTCAGCTCAGACATTCCTGCCTGTTGTTCTCTTCCCAGGGTACACTCGAGCCGGCTTTCCCTGTACCCGTGTGGAGAGGGGGTAGGTAATGTACTGACAGGAGCAGTATGGTGCCCTGTTACCTACGCCTCCCCAATCCACCTCAGGCATTAGTGACAGCAACCCCCCCGCCCCCCACACTCCCAAAGCCACCTCGCGTTGTATCCTTGTCAGGAAAAGAGACCCTCGCGTGTGTGGAAGTTCGGGGGCTGCCACAGCCTTGCCAGCTGCTCGGCCATTCGTGTCGGCATTGCTGTTCTCACGCCCAGGCGCCCGCCCGCCGCGCATGTTGGATTCTATGCTCTAGTTGCATGTTTGTGGGGCCGAGGGGGCTCTGCTGTCACCTGGAGCTGTGCGGCGTTCTCTTCCCTGCTCACTGTCACCTAATTTCAGGCAGTCCTGAAGGTGTTACAATTCCTCCTTACAAGATCCCCCTCCTCTCAGCTGTATCACTCTGGGTCCTTCTCAGAGGGAGTTGTGGTGTATGGGGGGCTGTGGGGGATGCTATGCCGTTACTGGGAGCCATATGGCTCCCCTGCAGCCCAGGGGTTTCTGGCGGTGTTGCCTTATCCAGAGCCCCTAAGCCTCCTCGCTCAGTGTCAGCGGACGCCGCGCTCTCTTGGGGAGCTGTGTAGGAGGCTGCTATGCTGTCACCGGGAGCTGTGTGACGCTCTTCTCTTCCAGCCGCCGCAACTCCCCTCCCCCCACACCCCTTGGTCACTGACCACTGACGCTGGTTCAATAGCCAGAGCTCCCCGAAGCCGCCCAGCTCCATACAGGGACGCTGCGCTGCTACTGGGGTCTGTTGTGTGTGTGTCGGCAGGATTGGGGAGGGGAAGCTGCGCTATGAACAGAAGCCGTGTGGTGCTCTCCTCCTGAGCTCCCCTGCAGGCCAGGCACTTCTGCCGTGTTATAGTTCCCAGAGCTCTCCCCCGTGTCCCACGAGGAGCCTCTTTGTGTCCCTGTCAGGGCGCGGCAAGTTGTCCTGCCTTGGGACATGTGTTGAGGAGAAGGCTGTGGTACCTCGGGGGCGGTGTGACGCCCTCCTCCACCCACCCTCTGTCCGGGGGCGTAACAAAGGCCCCCGCAGCCGGTGGGGGGAGTAGGGGAGCCCTAGCGGCCCCCTAGGCACAGTACCCTGGCCTGAGATCTCCTGGGTGAGTCCGGAGGGGGGACTCTCCATGTACGTTGCTGGGGGGGGCATCAAGTTTCGTTAGGTCACTGCGCTACCCGCCTGCCTCGCCGGGCCCTTGCAGGCGCAGACCTCTACCGACAGATGAAGTCAGCCGCCTGGGCCAGGGGCTTGTCGGCCACCTGCTGCCTCCGTCTGCACTCACTGGAAGACGTAGCATTGAACTCCGGATGTGCGCGGCGCGCCCCGTCACCGCTGGGCTTGAGTCTCTCCAGATACACACACAATTATTCATTAGGAAGAGCCTCCCACTATTTGTACAGCAATATTTCGGGGCTATGTTTCTGAGGAATTTCTCCTGGACAGGAGACACAATAAATACAAGATTTAACTGGGTCTAGAGGCAGACGCATGGACACAGGGCGAGACAGGCTGGAAGGCAGAAAGACAAACTCAGACATGCCGACACAGTCAGACAGAAAAGCAGGCATACTCACGGACGCAGACCAAATCAGGCAAACGCTGAGTCAGTCAGGCCGAAGGATAAACATATAGACAGTGAATAGGAAAGACTGACAGAGGCACGGATAAACAGTCATGTGTTTAAGAATTCAAAAGCACAGCTCTCAGTCAGACAGACGGCCATAGACAAACAGATATAGTGACTGATATACAGGAAGACAGACTGACTAAACCGTATCGACATAACGACAAGCAAGAATAGCAGACAGACACGCCGACAGAAGATGGGAAGACGGACGTGCAGAGAGACAACCAGTGAGTGGCCCAGATCGGTAGACAGAAAGGTACAGACAAACAGCCGACTTCATCGGAATGAATACCCGCTAGATGTGCCCGGCTGCAACCGCATTACTCACACCTGACTTGAGCGTGAGTGCCGCTGCCCTCTTCTCTATGACAGAGTGCAGAAAGGAGCCAAACGTGACACAAATGACCAGGGGGCGATTTTTATGATACATGCGTTGTACAGGTTACTATAGTTTTGAAAGTTTCTGGGAGGAGGTGATTCGAGCCGGCGTGACAGTTCAGAGGATGAATTGTCCTGCAGAAATCTGTGTAGCTGCCGAACCGTAGTTCGAATGTTGGCATAGAAGCTATTGTTTGTAGCGCTATAGAGGCACGCGTTTGTGTAAGTACCGAACACGTTGTCTAAAAAGGACTCTGTTTTTTGGGACGATATGCTTGTTCTCATATATTATTTGACTACAAACGTCACTTCCCTTCCATCTGATTTAGTTTCTTTGGGTTGGGGTCTCTATAAGTGCAGCTTAACATCAGTGAGTGGAGAAAGGCGCAGGACGCACATCAATGTGCCAACACTTCAGAGCCTTGCTGGATGACTAGAACTTTAATTTCACATTCAAAATACCAAGCGGCCTTTTCTGTCAGGGACGTAGCTGTCAATAGTGCAGCAGGTGGAGTGACACCACATACCAGACGACTGAAGGGGCCCACTGAACCCTGGGCATTTGTGTGTTTTACGGCCCACACCCAGGGAGTTCATTTTCATTGCTAACACTAGACACCTCAGCACAGTTACTAAGCCACTGCTTACTGCAGAGCAATATATGTCTGGTTTATCTTGCTTCACCCTTCATGGGCACATACAGGATACCCTAAAGTGAAGGCCCACGTGTGGTCGACAGAGAAAAGGGAGGGTCTGAAAAGAACCAAACTTCTTCTAGTGTCTCCTATGTGCCTTAGCTGCATGAGTCATGGCTGACACCTCAAGACAGATTTAATGTGCCTGTAACTAGACTTGTCTCCCATTAGCTGGACGCCTAATGTGGAAGCTGAGCCAAGAGCGCTAGTGGTGCACAAGACAGGCTACTCTTTGCCCTCTGATTACAGCATGGGGCAGTTGGGCCAGGGGGGGTCTGCAGTTCAGCACATCTTACTCTTGTTTGCTGGGCTTTTATGTGTAATGTCATGTGATGTAGTATGGCAGGAAGCACATGTACTAAAGTACTAAGGGCCTGGTTTTGACATGGGTGGAGATGAGATGTGAGTAAAGTCCGAGGCCCGAATTAATGGTTGTTTCCTGTCCTGACTTGAAGTGCATACAATTTGTCTTTTCATGGTTCGAATTTCGCATTTCTGTAATTGCAATGATTCAGGTTGATTTCTTTTTTTTAACAAACGTAATATACAATCAGAAATTATAAGTGGCTGAGTGGATGTGCGTCTTCACTCCCCTCTAAAGAATAATGCACTCCATTTTCAAGTCGAACCAATAGTACTAAAAAACGTAACTATATGTTTCACTTAAATGTAAACACCCACCACATTTCATAAATAGTTTTCAATCCCAACCCGAGTTTCTTAGACACAGGTTATTTGGAGAACTAACTAGTTGAGCTGCCTATATCTCATGGAGTTTTGCTTAATTACATAACCAAAACCCAAAATTGGTAGGTAAAGCAAATTGAATAAGCTCAAAATGTGTTGCCTCTTTTTCTCTCACCAAGTCAAACTCCTCAAATTTACATCATTGACCAAATATTTATTTTTATGAAATGTGTTCATATATGACATTAAGGCGACAGTCTTTATCTACCAGCAAGGGCAACTGACCAATTTTCAAAAGCTTTCTAATGTTGAATGGATGTATGGATGTAACATTAAATCCGTTTGAGAACCCACTTAAAACAAGTTACTATTTAAAAGATTCAATTAAAGAAAAAGAAATGTGAATAGAATTTAAAAGTATAAAGGTGGAACACAGTGATATATATTATTTTTAATTGGCCTCAGAGATGATTTGATAATGTTGGTTTGAGAAAAAGAGTAAAGTGACTCTGCAGTAAAGAGTTATCGTAAAGTAATAACTAGTAACTAGCAAGAGCTGCAGAGTAAGATATAAAGTGTATAAGCAGGGGACCTTTGGCTTCAGGATTTCTGCATCAATATATAGTGCGATCGAAGAGTTGGGTGGTTAATTCCAATGAAATCCATAAGGTTAACTTTAGACAGCTCTTTTATTTTAATTTTTGGAATGAGGCAAAACTATTCTTTTTTTCTTAGCTGACCTTTGACCTTCAAATATGTTAGTATATATTTCACAGTGCATTGTGTGCTATAATTATGTAAACACCGCTTTCCGTAACACATGAAGGCACGAAGTTGTGTACAATTGTGTCTTCAGAATTATGAACCATGATATCACCAGCTAAGGATAGATAGGTAAAGTTGCACAAAGTATTCATGTGCATGAAAAAACTTAGGGCCACATGTACAAAACTCAGGTTTTGCGACTCACAAATTGTGAGTCAGAGCGACTCGCAATTTGCTAGTCGCAAAACCTGATGTACAACAGTGTCAATTACACTGTTTGCGATTCCCAATGGGGTTGCAAATGACCTACCTCATGAATATTCATAGGGTAGGTCGCAATTTGAGACCCCATTAGGATTGGCCGCCCTCACAGGGATGATGGGCTGCTGGAGACAGCAGACCACCATGTTTGTGACTGCTTTTAAATAAAGCAGGTTTTTTTTTTAAATGCAGCCTGTTTTCTTTAAAGGAAAACGAGATGCATTTCAAAATCAAAAATGAAAAGTTTTCTTGTCATTTTTTCAGAGCAGGCAGTGACCCAATATTTTTGCTACCATTCACGAAGGGGAAAGGGTCCCACGGGGACCCCTTCCCATTTGCAAATGGGTCAGCACCAGTTTGAAACTGGTGCTAAATGCGATTGTTTTGCGACAGCTTTCGCAGTCACAAAACAATCATACATACCATCTGGATTCGGTATTAGGAAGGGACACCCTTGACACGCCCATTCCTAATACCGAATCGCAAAACCCAAACTGCGATTCGGTAACAAGTTACTGAATCGCAGTTTGGGCTTTGTGCATCCCAAATAGCATTTTTCAAGTCGCAAACGGGCAGATTCGCCGGATGCGACTTGAAAACTGCTTCGTACATCTGGCCCATAGTCTTGTATCATTCCAGAGAGTTGCAGTTTCGGCCACGCTTCTCTAACACATTGTGAGCTATGAATGGGGTTGGTGAAGGTGCTGTACTCATATAGCCCTTATTGGTGATAGTTGTTTCGTCTACACTGCTCTCCGGACTTATGTCAGGAATGTCCCCTTACGCTATTTGCCATTGGCACGAGAGAACCCCTTTAAATCCATGCTTCTTTCTAATTGGTGAGAAAGGGCTTTACAAGATAAGCAATTGCAGGACAAACGTATATGCTAGTTATTCATTATCAGAGAAATTACCTTTCTATCCCTTCTTAGAATCATATGGTTTAGCCCCTAAATACGTCGACTGCATGCGATCTCATTGTTTATGATAAACAGATGTATTGCCTCTTTTGTAGAGACTGAGACCAATCAAAATGCTGAATTCATTTCACTGCCAATGGGAAATATTCTGACGGACGCCCCGCACAGAGCGCATAGGAGGGCCTCACTCAGCCAATTGTTCTTCGCCTTTGTACCATCCAGTGTTATTCTCTGTCTTCCAACAGGCAGTCGTTGAGTGGTGGATCCATTACAGATAGTCAGCATTCCACTGCTGTCAATCACTGGGAGCCCAGCCCCAGAGCCCAGCCAAGCCATAGCCCCAGGGTTCACTTCAAGTGAACGAGAAGACGCACATCTGTCAACATCAGCTAAGCACTTGCAGCGGGTGTTGTATGCCGTCCTTCTAGTTCTGTGCAAAACCAAAACAGAAGTAAAGGGAAAGGACAAGAGAGCGGATCACCTGGAGGTACAAGGACAAGCCATCAGAAGCAGTTACTGCCTAACTAGTGCACATTGCCGAGGAGAGAGGCAGGAGACTCTGAAGACGTTCGTGGCAACCTACGGGGTTAAGACTTGAGCAACCAGACAGATTGTGAAGTACGTCAAGCACCATGCTGATTGGGAGCAAGCAGGCAGTTCGGCGGGAAGGAGGGCGGGCAGGCAGTCGGAAAGGGAAGGAGGGAAAGGCAAAAGGAGGAAGGAAGGGAGGCAGTCAGGATTATCTGAGATGCTTGCTGAAGTCAAACGAGGACACGCTCCCTTAGCAAATCAGCTGAATTCCTGGAGGTGTTCAAAAGTCTCTTGCAACTACATATCGATGACTCTGGCTTGAGTTGAAAATGTTATTGTATGTCTCGCTGCTGCCTAATCAAGTAAACATAGTTACCCTTGCAGTGAATGTCAGCCCGAGATCACCAATTAAGTTTGCAGGGGCGCCGTCTCAACTAATCTGTAAAGTTCTTAATGCTATCTTTGAAGTCTTACAAAGGCAGTACACTGCTGGGCGCTACACCTTTTTAGATAGCGCAACATTTCAGACTTTCTGTCTTATTAACACTGAAGTCCCGATTGACACCACTGTGAGTAGCATCAGCTCTAGTGACCCGTTCCCAGCTAGGTTGTTAAGTTGTGACCGTCTCCTGAGGTACAGTGGGGATGGGGTGAAGGAAACTATGCAGTGAATAAAGTATCACTAGTAGCCACAAGTCATCATGTTGGGGGGTCGGAGGTGTGGGGTGAGGTTTCTGAATTCAGGCTTTTGCTTTCTCCTTTTTCTTTCTGTATTACTGTTTTTCTAAGCAAAATGGTACTTCCACGAAGGATCCAAAAGCCTATAAAGCAAGAATTCACAAACGGTCAACTACTTTGTCAGAAAATACTTTCTGTGTGAGTTCCATTTCAAAGACAATCACGTTAAATTTGTAAATGGCAATATACTGTAGGCAATTCGTTTTGAATAAGGGTACATTCAATATCTGTTCTATTTCATTGCTTAAAATCTGTTTCTAGAACTTCAACTATATTTTAGTAAATACCATTTACACAAATCCACAGATCTTACGTAGGTACTAAAATAAGCTCACGCCACTATAGAACGACTTTTATCAATGAAACATTTTACATTCTATGTACTGTGGGGATTCCCCTCCAAAGGCGGAATAACATCAAAGAGGGCCAGCCGTCTTCATCTGCCAGTCCATGGCTTTCTCAGTGAAAAGTAATGCTTCTTTGACCACTAGAGGGCACTAAGCACCTCAAAGTTTCTTTCTGTCCTGGAACTTCGAATGCAGCGTGCTTCTTGCCAAATGCAACCCCTTCCCCCCTTTGCCATATTAAATTCATGGGTTAAAAAAGCCCGAGGTACTCTTTGTAAGAAAATCCTCCCGTTATTAGCATGTCTAAAGCTCACTATTACCGAACCGCATTTTAAACATACAATGCCCAAGATGCCAAAGTTATCTGGAATTTTCGCTAGCAACACACATACCACATATATCTTCAGATTCCCGCGTGCCGTTGATGCGTTCGAATGTTAAGGAAGGCATACTGACAACTCACAGTGCTACGAGGCCATACTCATTTCAGAGTGTGCTATATCAAAATACCAATAAGATAACATAATAATATAAAACGAGATATCTGACAGTGACTATGGACAAATACCAATGGTGCTAATGACAAATACCATTGATGTTAATAAGTTACTAAGTTAATTGTTAGCTGCTTGGTTATAATGCGGGGTGATTTGCACAAATGGTCCATTTAGTGTGACGAGAGCCGAAACATGGGTATTACATATTTTATGGCACAGGCGTTAATTGTAAATAAGTACATTTAACAAGGAAGGGCCTACTAAACATAACTATCTGTCCATGTATGTATGGTGCTGCTTCCAGGATGTGAGCCAGCACCACAGCTCCCACTCGATGTTTGTCAGTGTTCTAGTGCATGACCCTCTGTGGTGAGTTTTAAATTGTGTTAGGAGCCTAGTGGACAGGTGAAAACTGAGAGAAAAATTATCTACATTCAATCCAATCACAAGGAGAATTGGACCGCTGGGTATTCCTTTCATAGAAATTGCAGATGCTGATGATCACAAGTGAGACCAAAAAGATGCACTAAGTTGGAATTCTCTAGAAGTTCCTAGAATTTGAAATACTTTCAGACTAATAGGATTGCAGGAAGAAATGTGCCAGTAAAGTCAGCTCAGCAGGCATGAGCGAAGCCTGGAAATGTCACCCTAGCGTCCTCTGACTTCACATCTGACTGAGGCTCCTCACCATGTGCCCTTGAACACCCTGCTCACACGAGTGCGATGCTACAGCCGGTGTCACTACGAGAACCCGGAAACCTGCTCTCATGAGAATGGCACTGCGGCCCCTGCACAAATCACTCAAGGGTGTCACCCATGATGGTTAGAGTTTAAGTAGACCTACTAGAATCCTGTTCTCATTGGAAGACTTTGACATAGACAGAGAACAATAATGGAACACTTTCTGCATGAAAGGTCTATGCACTAGGCCTGGGAAAAATTCCATTGTACGTGTAAACTCAAATAATTTCGGTAATTTTGAGTTATGCCTGTTAACCGAAGTTACCTAAATTATACTATTGTTCCAGATTGTTTACATATGCAAAATTCACAGCAATAATTTAGCGTTAGTACAAGTGAACAACATAACAACATAAACAGCTGCAACACCAGTGGCTTTTGGCTGGGTGCTTATGTTTGGTGGTATTGTTTTTTTAGCACCAACTGTAACACTCTAAAATAGAGCACTATTCCCTGGATTTGCATTTTGCATAATCACAGATATTTTCATGTAATTGTTACAAAATTTCACAACATTACTCAGTAGCAAATTAGTAATTACGCGAATACCGCATAACTTCACTCTGCAGCAAGTGGGATTCCTTGAATAATTATGAAGTAATACAAAGCAATAGATAAATTATAAACATCATTCCAAGGTTATACATTAAGGGCCACTGGATCTTATCCCATCAAAGATGCCCCAGATCTGTATCTTTCCGAAGTGGCAAAAGTAAGCACAAATTAAATCTGAGTAACTTTAGTAATTCTTTAACAAAACATGTTAGAGATGCATCAGGAACAGTGTTTGCTCTAAACTGTTCTTTTATGGTGGTCAATAAATATAGCACACTTGAAAACAAACATACAGCCTTCTAATTTGACAAGAAACAGTGTAAGTCAGTTAGTGCTACAGCAATAATCATCAAAATATGTCTGATTACTAATCACTTCCCTTCAGTAGGTAATTTGTACCGGTGGTTGCCAGTTGTGGGACCAGGGCTTATGGTCATAGTCAGACTTTGACACAGAAACAAGAGTGAGAAGGACAGAAAAGTGAGAAGCGGACAAGGAAAACAGAAATAACAGTGAAAAAAGAAGGAAAGTAGGAAAAAGAAGCCACAAGAGTGAGGAAAAGAGATACACATTTATAGCGTGATGTGAGAAAGATGCATTACTAGGCGCCCCTACTATTCCAAATTGTCCATTGTTTGGCTTCTCTGACACACTTTGACCCTATGCATTTTTTTTTTAAATCAAACACTTGTTCTTGGACAAATGGTTACCAAAGTAATGAAGACTTGGGTGCCTTCATTGGAACTACCAATGGATGTACCATATCGACTCCTATGCACTTAGTCTCCTCGAGACAATTTATATATAGTTTGTTTCAATCACTTCTTTATTACATTGCTAAAATGTAAGACACAAATTGCTAATGACACATTACAATCATTAGGAGAACCTAACATGCAAACTAATTCTTCTCTGATTTCAAATGTATAATGATATCTGGCAGTTATCTCTCTCACTACACTGTGCTGAAGCCCTTTCTATGACATTATGGTGTGTACATAGATAATCGGTTTCTACACTTTGCAATGGCAGCAGAACTGCCCCCGCAACTCAACAGTCTTACTCTATTTAACATTTTTAATTAGGGCAACACTGTATTTCTTCAAACACAACATGGAAGCTGCAATAGTGTAAAAAATATTAAAATTGTCCTGCAGTAACTTCCAGACCACAATTATGTTGCCTAATTTTCAGTAGAAGCTCCTATTGGTCAGTCATTAGACTTACAGAAATATGACAAGGGTCTGCTAAACAGATAGAGGAGAACTGATCAAAAAGAAACTCGAGCTTAAACATCAGTTTTGACGTGACCAGCTAAAAAAGACTGTATTTAATGAGCAACACTAGGCATAATTATGAGGTGCAGAAGGTTTGTGGCCCAAGCACCAGTCAACATGCTAATTTTCTTACGAAGAACTGATCTAATTGCACCCTGTCATTAGCCCCATCTATTATTATTATGCACATGAGAAAGGTGTTGCATGTTGCACCTTAACATCTGACAATGTAAAAAAAATCTATATAATAAGTAGTCTTTACAGAAACAACCCCTTGCGCAGCATGATTTGCAGGAATGATCTGGGCCACAGCTGAGGGCAACAATAGGATTGCGGTCATTAAGAAAAAAAACATTTTTTTATGAGTCACTAAATCCTTTGCTTGCCACAAATTCGAGCTTGCAAGCTGCAAAGATCTATCCATCGTTGTTCTGGTTTGTCAAATTTGCTATCTGGGAGCTGATGATTTTTAAAGAAACAAAGACTGAAAGAAATGTGTCATTTATGGAAGTAGGAATCTTTTTGCTGCTTAGCAGAGGTGGGAGTAGTATCCATATTTTATCTATTTAGTTAGTTGTGATTTTACATAGTGTGAAGAAGAACAAAAAGGTGTAGCTGAACACTTTACATGGGGAATTGCATACAATCAGTTTAAAGAAGAATAGGTATATTGTTGTTGTTGTTGTTTTTGTTTTTTAACAGAACTACCTATACAGTTAAAGATGTTTAAACAAAGGTCACGCATATGAACACATTTCAACAGAAAGTTACAGTCTTCAGCTTTGTAGATTACTTAAGCCTATCAAAGTAAAGAAATACGTTTTTCACCATGTTTACCTCCAGTGTGACCTCCATTCTCATACCAAGATTGAGTTGTTTTGGTTGCAAAGGGTTAACACTCCAGTTATCGTCAGGGTGATCAGTCCTCTACAGAGCGGCCTCTATGTGAAGACAAGAGAGTGATGCATGGAAAGCAGGATGGCAGCATGCATCCCACCGTGGGGCTGCCCTCTTGTCACTGGGACTCAAGCAGCCCAAAAGATAGCACCACCAGGAAGGTAGAAAGGCCATCACTGACGCCACCTGTCACCAAGTCTAACACACCACCAACCTGCCACCTGAGGCCCACTTCATCTTGGCCGCTGGAGTCCCAGGCTTTCACTTCCAAATAAATTAATCTTCTCAAAAGTCAAGGTTCGCCTCCTGCCACCCAGGGTCAGTTAAGGCAGTGGTCTTCAGCCATCCTAACTGATGTCTGCAGGCGGATTAGTCCAGCCAAAGCTGTTGTTTGGGTCTCCGTGGGGCACCACGAATGGCAGCGCTCCATTGTGGATAAAGAACCTCTCCACTATCTCCTCAAAAGGATGGTGGATGGTAGGAGAATCCTCAATGTGGTTCAGGTTCGCTGGCTCAGTGTAGGTGCTCCCGCCTCTCAGCTGCCATCTTTCTCTGTATTATGTTTTAGATGCTATCACCACGCGCAAGCTCCTTCCCTTGTTGCTGGAAGTTCCAGGGTTGGACTTCACTTCTGGGAAGAGGAAAGGAAGGAGGGGTTATGACACTTCCAAGCAGTGACTATTGTGTTTTCCAGTGCCACTTATATGATAGTGGTAAAACACAACTCTTGCCTCCTGATGTACAATTCCTGTTGGGTGTGTCATCGGGAACACTGATGGGCACAGTTAACTATGACACCATGTATAAAATTTGGAGATATTCCGACTTTATGTGAAGTGTGAAATTCCCAAATTCAGACAACTATTTGGGCATACTTTAAAGTAACTATACTTTTCAGTAGTCTAATAACTGAATTTTTTGGCTTGGAAGCAGAACTGAGTTTTACTGAATAAATTCAATGGCCCCAGCTTGCATGGTGCCTTAAGTATAAAGTTGAGTTTTGAACATCATTAGCAATTTCTGAAAGTGCCACAGACAGTATGAGAACTCCGCAGGACAGAGGCTAACAGCATGTGTCCGACAGCCCACTACAGGCCAAGAGATGTCCTTTGGAGACTCAGAGGAAGTGGCTTTCCACATTATTACCGGAGGTGGTAGTGAACAATTGGGCTGCATGTGGGGGATGCAGAGATAACAATCGACCACCAACTACTTAGAGTTTAGATTTTGAAGGAAAAGCCCAGGGTAGCTGAATTCTTAGATTGTACAATAGGCTGGTATTTAGCACTCTCTGCATAATCTGCAAACATTTCGGACAAATAGGAAAATAAGCAGAGTGAGATGAGGAATCTCAACTAACAGTTTAACCATAAAACCGCACACCTTCCAGCTTTGCGCTGCAGTACACCCTAGCAAACCTTGAGAAAGCCTATTGCGCTACATGTACGTGAATATAGTATGCAGCTTGTCCGATGCAGAGAATGATGTACACAATAATTGCAGGATAAAACCAGCTACCATGTTGTACAAAGCAGTGTGGTCACTAGCATTGTTCCATTATCAGTCCCTTTCAAGACAACATGACAAAAAGATGTTATCCACCAAATTCGGCTTTTCTTAATTAATATGCAAGCCTTGTGTCTGGCTAGGCCCATCTCTCTGTTTATATTCTTCTTAGTTCAAACTTTCCAACAGCGGAAAAACAGACATGGAATTATTTACACGTATTCATTTCCCAGGAACCTGGTTTCATCATTCGGACTCAGTACTAAGATGGCCAGCAATAGTGTACTGTGTGAACAGATCAGAGGAGCAATGTGCCTTTTTAAACAATGGCTCTCGAAATATACGCTTTCACACTCTCGCTTTCCCCCAAAACACAAAACATAAGCCCGAGCCCTCTGGCTACTCTAAATTAGAAGATACCTGCGACCTGTCAAGCTATCCATGACACACAAGGGAGCTTAATGGCTGGAGAGCAAGGCTCTGCTGACGGGAGGGCAGACAATAGAGAGCTTGTGGAGTTCGACACTCACCAAAAACTCATCCATCGTGCAGTTGGAACAGCAGCCCGGCTGACGCAGATATCACCTTTCAAGTGACCTTCACATCCTCAGATCTGACGGGATTGATGTTCACCAACAATTGTCTTTTTATTTCACATTCTGGTCTGCCTTTTCCCTGTCGCTTTCTTTGCATGGGATGCTTCGGCCTGCAGTGCATATTGACCCGTCTCTCAAAGTAGTTACGGCCCATTACTGCAACTCTTGCATGGTTTTCAGTATCATCTCCCAGCTGACACACTCCCTGGATCACGTTCTAGGTGATATATTCCCCACATGGCTATGGTGGTGTGGGTCAGGTTTTCTGCTGTAGAAGAACACCACTCATGGATTTGATGACGGATTCTGAAGTTGCAGGTATTGGAGACGACTGTTCACCTCACTTGAGTTTTGAGTCCGGCTAATATATATATTTGTTTAATCTGCTGCGATTGAAAAAAAATATTTTAAAAAAAAAAAAATCTGTGTACAGTGCATCTATTAGATACATAGTTTACTATGTAATGATTCAGGGTCCTTTTGATATGTAAAATAATCTCTCATATACTGCAATGAAAGCACTCCATAAGAAGCAGAATCGTACACCAAGTGCCAACACCAAAAGCTGTGAGAGAAGTACCTCCCTGGGTGGAACCAAAGCTAGCGCTATGTATATTTTAAAGCATTGCTAACAGCATGCCTCGCAGGTGCCGGCTCTCTTCATTAAGACCTGATGCAAATTGTGCTACATTTTTATTCAAATAGGGTTGTGAAGATCACCTCCAAACATTCCGTTCTCTCGGTGCATTGTAGGCAATTATTGCACACTTTTTGATAGCTGCTTTTGGGTTCCTGATCCAAACCTACACACTCTCAATGCCTGATATTTTTCTCCCCAAAACACCAATAACCTTAAAAGAAAAGTTAAAACGACGAGCTTAATTTTTAGGAAGATATTTCAACTTTATAACGAAGCCCACGGCGCCTCTCTTTTTTCAACGAAAATCCATTCCAACAAAGTAGCACTTTATATAATATCTCCACATTTGCGTTCTCGTGATCACGTCACCCAACAGAGCACATTACTCATTTCTGCTTCTGCCAGGAACATGAAGCCTGTATCAGAGGACTCCCCCTCATCTCCAGGCTCACGATTGCTCCCCTCATGCCAACACGTTTATTTGCAGCCCAGAGCATCCTTTAATAAGCCGCTCTCTGGCGCGGTGTCATTCATCAGCATATTCCCAACACGGTGCTATAATTAAAATGGATGCGTGTTAAAATAGGAGTAGAATGGCCGTATGTCATTCCATTACAGCACGAAAGAGAGGCAAAACAATATATGTCGTCCAGAATGCATGGAAACCTTGAAATAACGGCTAAGATGTTACGATGCGTGCCTTTCGATTACCAGGAGCATTTACAATGTTGCTCTGTTCCCTTCGGGCCGATAGCAAAGACTGAGACAGTGCACTCGTCGCGTTAAAGCGAGTTAAGGCCACCTAGGTTTTGAGGAATGATGTGCAGTTTTGTGTTGTTTCCTCAACGCGTGGCCACACAAAGATGTCGCCCTTGCTAAAAGCAACTTTGTCGGCATCACTTGTGCGATGCTGTATTTATTATACATTTAACTTATTAGGTCATAGCTCCCTGCGTTTAAGCCCAAAGCCCTATCTCAAAATACGGCCTTCACGCCCTCCTCTTTGCAGGGGTTGGCAGCGTTTCAAGGAGGCCATGATTGTGGTTTCCATGTGGTCAACCATTATTGTCTGTGCTTTGCCATATTTTTCCACGATTTTCAACGGGGTTTCGGTGTGATCTGCTTTTGCGTGCCTGCGCATGAGTTATCTATCTGAATTTGTGCATACGGGCGTATTTGCTCAACACAGATGAGATAGGCTCTGGAAATATTTACCACGGTTGCCACCGGACATGTTATGGCAACTTCTCAGTGCTGTCTTCATAAAAAAAATACATTTTGGAAGGGATTTCAACAAATCCCTACACCATGGACTGTTAGCTGTACCAGTCTAGCTGGAAATACATGAGAGTCATAAACGATCAAACAAAGAAAGTCTGAGCTTAGTAGTGGTGTAACAGGCATATACATTCCAAGGTATTGTTCCAGTTAGTGGTTTATCCCTGTTGTTTTCATTAAAGCAGTTTTCCAGAGCTTGTCTGAGTGGAGTGTGGTGCTATCCAACAAAATGTCTCTTTAGAAATCCACAGAGCCCAGCAGGATATCTTCCTGGTATTTCCCATATTAAAACAATACAAGCAAAGACATCTTTTTTTGAATTCGAAAGTGGCTTTGTGATTGTATCCAGCATGCTATATTTCTCTAGTAATAAAGCATGGTAATTAGGGTTTTCATAACTTGTTTGTAGAAGGATAATAGGCCATTGACATGCACAAACGTTTAGCAATGGCATTCTTATCATCAAGGTCCTTTTAGAGGTGGGCACATTGGCGCACTGTGTATAATATTAAATGAAAGAAAAATGTTTTCTTTTTGTCCTTCTAAAAGATTTCCAAAGTTGTTAAAAGTTTAACTTCAGTGTTTTCTTCTTTATTTTGCTTCAATCACAGGACCATCCAAGAAAGTGCTACATTTTGAGATTTCGAAGGAAGGTAGTGATCTGTCTCTGGTTGAACAGGCAGAGTTCTGGCTCTTCCTCAAACTCAACAAGTCAAACCGCAGCAGGACCAAGCTGACGATTCGTCTATACCAGCAGCAACAGCGTGGACAAGATGAGGAGCGCAGACAAGAAAGAGACAAGAAGGAGGTTCTGATTGCAGAAAAACCACTGGACACCAAGAGGAGTGGTTGGCACACTTTTAATATTGCTAAAAGCATACAGCACCTGCTAGATCAAGGCAAAACATCGCTAGACATCCGGATAGCATGTGATCAGTGCCAAGAGACCGGTGCTACACCAACACTACTTGGGAAGAAGAAAAAGAAGGAGGAGGAAGTGAAGGAAACAAATGGTGGTGCAGGGGATGAAGAGAGGGAACAGTCACACAGGCCTTTTTTAATGATCATGGCCAGACAATCAGAAGAACACCCTCACAGAAGGAGGAAACGCGGTTTGGAGTGTGATGGCAAGGTTAGCATTTGTTGCAAAAAGCAGTTCTACGTGAGCTTCAAGGACATTGGGTGGTCTGACTGGATCATTGCACCTCCTGGTTACACTGCCAATTACTGCGAGGGGGATTGCCCCATGCACATCACAGGGATCTCAGGATCTGGACCCTCTTTTCATGCCGCTGTAATTAATCAGTACCGCATGAAGGGCTACAGCCCTTTCACCAGTATCAAGTCTTGCTGTGTCCCCACAAAGCTGAGGGCCATGTCTATGCTTTACTATGACGATGGGCAAAATATCATCAAAAAGGACATTCAGAACATGGTTGTGGAAGAATGTAGCTGTTCATAGACAATGACAAAACATGAATAAAGCAAAGTGCAAATAACTTTGAGAAAACAATTTTGACTTCAAAGAGGTCACAAGACAAAACAAAAGACAAAGGAAGAAGGATAAAATCTTGCCACACCTGCAACAATATTGGATGTTGTCCAGATAACTACAGAATTCTCCGGTTGCTAGTCAGTTGAACATTCCAATTTACAGAAACAACATGTCTATATCTGTATGTATGTGCACTCAATCTCTTTATGTATATTGATATATAGGTATATCTATCTATATATATCTATATATATGTATATATATATGTATATATATATATGTATATATATATATATATGCACACACACACACACGCACTAGTATGTATATATATGGATACATATATATATATATACATATATATATATATATACACATACATATAGAGGTATATACATATATATATACATTTTCATTAGTGTATGTACGTATACATTTATATATGTATACATGTACAGATATAGAAATATAAATATATCTATAGATAGTATATTTTGGTAAATAGTATTTTTGTGCAGGTATTCATGACTCCTCTTCTGCACTACTTTTGGAAACAAAAAAAGCAAGCGAAATAATACAAAGTTACATTTCACTAAGGTGCTTAAAGATCTTAGAACTATGCAACCTATCTGGTTTGAAACTGTTTACCTGAGAAAAAGAAAGACATTTTTTTTATTGGAAGTGAGATGTTTAATTGTGATTTTCTTTGAAGAGTGATACTTGAAAGGAATATGTTTTGCCCAGCAACTGGAGCCAAGCATTTCTATATTTTGTAAAGAAAACAAATGTTTTGATCGTTTACTATTTGCACTACAATGGTGTTTGACCTGTTCTAATTCTTATTTAACAAGTATTTTCATGGGGCAAGGGGGGAGGGCAGGGTCTCAAAAGCTGCACTTAACGTGAGCTATACAAGAATTTCTACAGCACACAACAAAATAGCTATTTTTATGACTATTATTATTGTTAATGTTAATATTATTATTTTTTACCTTAAAGATTAGATGCGTACACCAAAGACGTGTGAGCCTTGAACAGTCTATTTGCATTTTGATATCCATTCAACAAGTTCAATTTCAGAGCGTGGAGGCGGATTGACAGGTCAATGGATGTGCTATGAGGATGCTAGAGCTGATTGTGGATTAACTTGATTCAGTCGACTTCCATTTCATCCATAAAGCTACATTATTGTCTGGATGCATAGGCTGTGTTCTGTTCACAATTGTATTGTATACTGCTGAACAAGAGGCATAGCTGAAAAAGATAAGTGGTTGTGTGCAGAGAAGTAAACACATACATCATATTTCCACTCTGAAGTGCATCACACACATGTTTCATCCCATTCTGCATACTAGGAGACAAACAGATTAAAATGGCCTGCCACTTCTCTTTTCTTTTTAGAATGTCATATTGGAATGTTTATGTCAAAAATATTGCTCTCTGACTACAAGGCTAACAATCATTTCTGTTTCTGACATCAGATTGTCAGATTCAAGCAACAAAAGATTCAACCAGCAGGGCTAAAATTGGCGATTGGCATGTTTGGGCCTTACCCATCTTGAAGGGTTGATAGACATTCCAGTAAAAAGGTAGAAGATGGAAAGTACTTACTTTTTCCCGGTTTTCAGCAGAAATGTATTTGTATATCTGTACTCTTTCATGCACATGTTTATGTTTCAAATGAAATGCAACAAACTCTTTTCAATGTTATGATTTTACTAAGGTACACTCTTCTTACTATGTATTCTAATTTATTAGATAACGTCGCAGGCAAAGCATGCATATTAAGTTATTCATTATGAACTTTGAGTGAAAATACATTTTACAGACTTGCTAGCTCAATTGGCGTTAAGATAAATTTAGCACTAGGATCAAAGCATTTCAATGTTTTAATTTTCTCTTGCAAATTGCTCACTGTGTTTGTCTTTTGTCCCAAATATTGACTGAAACAGCAAATGTATAACGGCCAGCCTTATGCTGACAAAGCCAGTATAGAAGAATGCTAAAGAGAATGTGAAAAACATGCTTTGTCCCATGCACTCAAATTTATGACACAGAAAGGGTTGGTTGTTTGCATTCAAAGAAATTCCGTGAAGCATGCTAGATAGGCCAGGATAGTAGCACTTGATATATTCTCTTGGTTCACTTCATGATTCTACGACCAAGACGCTTTTGATATGATGGGAGGGGGTCCTTCCATTCCATATGCTACTGGTAGGATGCTTCACTCACGTGTCACAGAGCAAAGCTTTGGTTTAATCTCTTGACAAAAATAAAATTCAAATATAATTGATCTGTACAATTTCCTCTAACATGCTCAAGAGAATGCTTTTCTTCATCAGTTTCTCTCTATGAAAACTGTCCTGAGCTTAAACTCCAGTCAGTTGAAAGTCTTACTACTGCTATCTATCATAAATCTGCTTTTAAACATTTTGAGAACCCACATGACGAAATGAGAAAACACGTTCAATCTTGCTGTTGTTTGGACTTAATACACACATGAATGCAAACAAGTATGCCACAAGCATAAAATTCAGCCCATGTGTGTATTTTACCCCCACTTGCATAATGTTCTTACTGCAATTGTCTCCTCCGCTATCTGACTGAATCAGTTAAGAAATGTCCTGTCAAGCACGCTAATGACAGGGAGGCGGACAAATAATTTTACAATTAGATGCAGTAAAACCACTAGTTTTCCTTGGCGTAATATCCACTACTTCCATGCATGCCTGTGGGCAATCACTGCACTTACGGTTGCAGGCTATGCCGTTGTGTAATTGCTGCTTCGAGTGACAGTCACTATATTAAGTTTCTATTGATAAAGGTTATCGAGGAAACGCAACATTGTGTTTTCTTAGCAAGGAATCACATTAAAATTGCAAATCTGACCAATAGAGAGTACCACAGTGTTTATTATTGACAAATCAAGAGCAATGTATATCTCTACCCATGATTTAGGGTAATTTACAAGTGTTTCTCCCAAAATTTAAGATGTCACTGAAACATCGCATTTATTTAGGGAATATCACCAGCCACCTTTTTACATATGTGGATATGTACATTATGCACTTTCTTAAAACATATGCCAGTGCCGGACACTTGGTGGAACCAGTTCCTTGTCATTAATTGTGGAGTTTAGCAAGACCATAATTAATGAATGTAGTAACAAATGTTCTGAATTCCATGAAAGGAGAACAGAATGGCCCTCACTCACCTACAATTTCCAGGCTTAGTTACACATCGAAAATGACAGAGGCCAGAGAAAGTTAGAGAAAAACTTCAAGCACATGGGAAAATGCACTTTGAAAAATCGGTGTAGGTGCCTTTCAAATAGTAACATAGAAAACGTTGTTTGTAGAGTGACTTAGTAGTTTAAAGAAAAGGAACTTCCAGTTACCTACAAACAATAGTAGTGAACAGATGGTCAATAAAAAAAGGTTTACTTGATGCTGAAATTAAAAAAACAGTCAGAGCTTTCCCACTGCTTTACAGCTTCAATTCTATCTGTACTCTGCTTACAAATTTGGAAACCTTCAACTTGTACGCCTATGGGCAAAGCATATGGTTTTGATTTGTGGTTAAAACTAATACAACAGAGGGAAAGGGAAACTCATTTGATAAAATAGAAAACGTAATGTTACTAAATACCAACTGGTCGAGCAAAAAAAAAAAAATGTAATTTACTTACATTTGAATCTCCTTAAAATGGTACAGAAATTGCTGTCAGATTGAAGCAGTTTCAAGGACGTCTTTTTGGAACTAGCAACAATTTGTCAAGCATCTAGACAAAGATAATTACATGTGAATGCTACCATCTTTCTAAACTGTGTATGCCCCACAACAAATGTTTTTATTGTTGGTCAGTTGGGCTTTGTGGTACTGCAGTACAAACCACTCTGAAATGCCGTACCCATGCTTTGGGAAAGTCCTGAACACAGTGAGACTCAGTGCCTGCTAAAAAAAAGCTTTTGCACGTTATGCCAGTTTTTTCACAGCTTCTGGTTTCTTGCCTATTGTCAGAGAGTATGTTTTCAGGCCATCATTGGCTCGTTGGAGTGGGACGGTCGGGATTATGGACTGTAAATGAATACTCATAAGATCAAGTTACAGCAAAGTTTAGCTGAAGCGACAACAAAGCAAGGCTTAGGTATAGAGGGAAGTCGTTTGTCTTCAGTTAGTTTTGTGGTATCACTTTGCATCCAACAGATCCCCATAAACATAAAATGTGGACATGTCAAGTAAGGTTGGCAGCGTCTATCTACCTTCCCACTCCTCCCAGTCTTTCTTACACGGGATAGGCTTAGGAGTTAGAGCGGGGCCAATAACAGCGAGCTATTATTTCCTTTTCGGGTTCCAACTGTAATCAACATTCCTTCCTTCCTTCCTTCCTCCCTCCCTCCCTCTTGTTCGTCTTTCTTTCTTACTTTCTTTCTTCAGGCCAGGATTCACATTCATGTGCACAATCATGGACAGTGGAACTCTCTTCTATGATAATATCATAGACGTTTCTCTCTTGCATGTACATACCTTGAAAATGTATTTTCCTTTTGGTTTAACTCCTCATCTTGAACACAACACAAGTCAAGATGTTGAGAACACGATTCCCTCCGTTAGTTTGCTTCCGTTCCACATACATTGCTTTAATCAATCTCTGTACCTTTAACTGTAATTAAAGTTGTTAATTTATGAGTGTGTTACAACCATGTAAATTGATTCTTAATATTTATTGTGTAAAATTTCTGTTATTTTTTTTATTTGCATTACGTCGAAGAGATACATTTGATATGTTTGCATTGTTAATAGTAGAAATTATTTATTTTCACAGCATTCCAGCTGATAGTTTTTTTTTTATATTCGGAAGGCATGCTGAGTTTAGCTATCATTTGTACAGTGTAGTGGGCCGCATTCATCTGTTCCTGGATGTTTTATTATCTTCATGTTAAAACCAACATCTTTTCGGGTTTTTTGTGTTTTTCACTTAAACATTGCCAGGAATAACTCAGCGCACTTTGTGCCTCGAGTGTTGGGAGACAACTACATTTTACTGCAATTACAAGAGAGAATGACTCTGCACTGACAATAATTTTTTCATATGTGCAGGCAGTTTTTGATCAGCTACAACTGTACCTTGTTCTTTCTGTTCTATCGCCCTTTCTCAAACATTGACAAAATGAACTACGAGTGAAATCAATAAATGGAGTTTCACTGAGTACTGTGTTGCTGTTTCTTTGTGTCCTTTTTTATGGGTAGAGTTGTGGCTACGTGCCAGATGGCATCAGGAAGTGACTGACATGCAGTTTGATGACACAGGTATCACGACGTCTAAATAGTAAAACACAGTTTCAGTTTTCACACTCGTCAGTCGAAATGATCATGCTGTCCAACAAAGAAGTAACCGATTCTCTCATTGTGAACACTTCTTGTTTTATGAAAAAGGATCACAATAATACATTGAGAGAAATGGGCACATTTAGGACTTTGTTGCACAGAGCAGCACAGCAATTCACCTTGCTGCGCTGGCCTGCATCAAATGGAAAGGGCAAGGATATGCAGTATTTAAGCAACACAGTGTATTACTGTCCTTTCCCCCTGTGCTCACACCCTTTCGGCCGCCTCGCGCCAATCCAGGCATCCATGCACCATGGTGCAAGGGTGCCTGTATTGCATGCAGGATTGTTTTTCTGCAGGAAGGAGCACCTTCCTGCACAAAATCAATCCTGGGCAGCACACATAAATGAAAAAAACAAGGAGAAATAAAGATATTTCTCCAAGTTGCACCTTCCCTGGAGAGGTGTACAGTTTTGGCACATCCCCAGGTTTACAAACTCTTGAACATCCATGAGATGGTTCTCAAATCCATGGTGTTGTATGAAAACACCCACAGCAATGTCCATGAAATGCTTCCATAGCACAGAGTAAGGCAACACAGCGATTTGCCATCCTTATGAGGCCATTTAAAGCCACGCAAAGTGGCTCTGCGTGGCTTTGTAAATATGAGCTGGTGGTTTGCGCTGTTGTTGCATCACAAAAGGTGAATATGGCCCCATGTATTTATATTGAGTTTCGTAAGTATAACTTTAAGCGATTTAGTAATGCATAAAATAAAGGACCAGATATATTAAACATTCTCGCAATGCAAGTAAGCAAGTGAACTTTCTGTGTTGCATTGCCTAAAAGAGAAAGGGGAGAAATGTGCCATTTTTACTAAGACATGGTCCACTACTGCTCTCTCCTTTGGTCGGTGTATAAGCACCAATGGAGGCGCCCTTGCATTTTGCTACAAGGGTGCCTGCATTGTGATAAGGATAGCTTTTGTATAGGAAGGGATACTTTCAAACTATCCATAGAGGCATATTCCTCTTTATGTGCATGCTGCAGAATGTAGGAAGTAAATAAGAGAAATATATATACTTTTCCTCATTACACTAAGGGTGGATGGGCACTCCATTTTTGCACAAACCCAAGTTTACTGACTTTAGTAAATCTGGGTTTTCACCTCAATACATGGGCGGATGCCCGGGAACACTCATGCTCCACCCATCCAATGCCTATCTGATGCATGGTAATGCATTACTTTGCTGGTAAAAGGGACACAAAGTCACACAAATATCAATTTGTGTGGCTTTGTATGTCACTTAAGCACTTGCATTTCCTTGTGTCGACTTTTATGATACAAGGACAACACAAGTTCCTAGTAAATCTGGCATCTAATGTCTATTCCATGCAATAGGTTGCATCAACAGTCCCATCAGGTAGTTGTTTCTAAAGAGCCGAATGCCCAGTTATCCCCAACAGGAATATCGGGTATCATTTTATATACGCCTATGGGCATTGGTGATAAATTACTCTAAACCACCCAACATATGCCTCAGGATACACTCAGATCAAAGAGAACTGGTGCTGTTTAGCTTGATCACAAGCTTGTAACAGGAAGAACTCCCAAGCACTACGAGGCAGTGACTAAGTACAGTGAATATTTTTGTATTCAGGCACCAAATGTTGTTTATAATAAATTGGAATGGCAATGCATGTACCTATTAATCTCAGGTGATATGGGTACGTGATTTGAGCTGTGGCAAAAACAGTCCTTGTAATTCACATACATTTATTTTTTATTTATTTCTCACTATAATGAATATCTTTCCAAGGTCGTAGTAACGTAATAAAAGGGCACCATTAGAACACCACTGGATTGGGAAGGAAATAATACAACAGCCTTCAAATTAAATTAAAGATATATCACAATTATTTCAATGTCCTTGTTACTAAGTACAAACAGTTATTTATAGGAGCACAGGCACAAATGGTAAACAATTATGGAGAACAGACAGTTAAAAAAGGTTAAAAACTGATGAAATAGCATAGCTACTCAATCAGTAGAGAGTGCTACATTTCCCAGGTATACCACACGCTTTCCACTGGAGATGCTCCAGATTTCTTTATCTATAAGAAGTGGGGTCAGTCTAAAACTTAAATTAGAGCATGATGAAGATCATTGCACCATACACATGACTGGCGAAGGTTATAGTGCTTAAGCAAATATTTATCCCACTGGCAGCAGGGTAGAATTATAAAATAAGGACTATTCCTCACATAAGGATTAAGGCCAAGACATTTCTGCCTAGCTAACAACAGAGAATTAAAAGATTTAGAGTAACAAAATAATAAAACTTGAGTGTTTCATTTTTTAATCATGTTCAAAGTCATAAAGTTGGTCAATGTATTTTAAATAACTACCCATCTTAATTTCAGTTCTATTGCATGGTTTCTTAACGTGGATCTTCAAATGTACCAATTGGTAGGAAAAACTACTGAGTACAGACACCTAAACAATAAAGCTAAGCAACCTTTAGTAAGCACATGGGGGTTAAGTATAGATTTACTATTCTAAACTCGATATATGTGAACCTTGAGATTATATAAAACTGAAAGATATGTAGATGTGGAATTAAGTACAGCAAATCTGTGCTTACCTGTATATACTTACCTTCATAATATCTTTGTAGTCAGTATTCTAAGTACAATATTTTCATAGCAGAATATTTTTGTGCTCTATATTCTGACATACACCCACCTAGGAAGACTGTAGGCCACAATCTATTGTGCAAGACAGCAGAATTTAATATATTGCCAGTACCACCACCAGCTGCTTTCTCTCTGTCTCTGTTAGTCCCATATTTATACTTTTTTAGGGCCGCACTTGCGTCATTTTTGGACGCTAAAAACAACTCAATTGCGGCGCTAGAAAAGTATAAATATGGGCCCTAGTGTCTTAATACCTTAATACACAGATCATGGTCAAATCCTAATGGGCATGGCCTTCAGTGAATTCAACTGCATCCATTGCATGCGCTCAGCACTCGAGCAATTGATTTTAGTACCTGGACATGTTTATGACAGTTGTTCCATATTTATGATTTTTTTTTGACAAATGTTAGTAGAGGCTCCTCATCCACTTCAGTCACTGTATAAGGAGCAGAAGTTGAAGACAAAAAGAATAGCAATTGAACAACTATGATGAATGCTCTCTCAATGGGCAATATTTGTCAGACGAATGGCTGCGGTATAGCTAAGTCATAAGTTTCATGTTGGTTTAGGTGGATGAAGCTTTTAACAAGAAAGATTGTAATTGACAGTGCACTTGTACACAGTTAAAGAAAAGACTTGTACACTACTCATGCAATTTAGAGTCCCTAAACAAATACTTCTCACAATGCAGGTAGATGACATAGCTTTGATGTGTCTTACATCAACTGAGTTATTTAAAGTATTCTTAATGTTTTAGTGCTGTGAAAGCATTTAGAAAAGAGATAAAAGGAAGCAGGCCTTAAATATTATTGTTTTTGAAGGCTTGAAAGCATTTAAAAAGAAAGGCAGAGAGGGACCATATAATTACAGCAATGGTGGTCTGAAACTTCAAATCATTTTTAGTGAATCCACGTTGTCTTCCTTAGCAAGGTTACCATAGACTTTCATTTACATCAGTTCTGATCAGTATGGATGCGGAAGTCTTTTCATAATTTCTGAATGCAGCAAAAATTCTTTTTTTCTGGGACAACTCTCATGATTCCCTTCAGGAAACATTGTGAGAATTCACTGTTCATCTTTATTTCTTTGTGGTTCCTCAAGAAGAGCACAGCCAGTCTGCTGACCCTAAATTGCGTTCCCAATTAGCAGTAAATGAGAGAAGTGGGAGGGACCCATATCGTAATTGGAGAAAGAGCTTCCTTCTGCAAGAATGCCAGGGCATGTTTGAGCATGATGGCAGTTGGTGGCTCTGTCTCCTTCTTGGGCTGATGCAGCACATATGGGCACTGGGGGTTGTGGTGCTTGAAGTCCTGCTTCCAGGGGAGATATAAGTGATTGTGAGGTTCTGGCCCCCCTCCTTGCTGCAGAGCAGATGATGTTCATCTTTATAAGCAGTTGTTGATTATGGTGTGGGATTGTGGGATTTGTCATTAACGCCTGATTGCAATTTTGCAAGTCAGGATTGCCAGTTTCCAGTTAAATAGCATGACTTGCCTTCATTACATATTATTGTCCAACCATCTTCAGACATCTGGTGTGTGGCACACAAGCCAACATCACTGGAAAGGTAAGCTAAAGCACCCCCAATCCCGAAGAGGCCTGTGGGAACATCACCTAGGATTGAGGTGCTAATATACTGTGAACAAGTGGGGTTGTAAAGGAAACACCAACGTCTCTACTGGGTGCACTAATCATGAGCAGAGTACCTAAACATGTCACATGCAAGAATAGTAAATCCACCTACACTAGTTTTAGAGTTCAATAGCCATTTTATTGGCTAGATTTGTAAGTAAAATCTACAACCAAAAGTATGTAACTGAATATTTAATTATATTGTCTGAGGTACTGCTTGATGTTGGCTAAGAATATGAATGACAGTATATTACAAAATATTCCACTAAGAATATTGTAAAGCTAAGCAGAGGTTTTTTTAACTTTCATCTGGGGCTCCCCACATTTCATTTTGAAATATACAGTATGCACAGCCCTACTGCTATAGTTTATTACCTCAGGAAAATCGATGTCATATCATACATATATGTTCCTTAAAGACACAAATATACATTTCAATTTCCAAATGTAAAAAGAAACAGGCTTATTTGAAGAGTGAAATAAGCATTTCTGATTAAGCATCACACTAACAAAACAAAACAATTCTCAGTAAGCTAACTCTTGCTTTGAGTTCTGAAGGACAAAAACAAATGCTAGAGGTCTTTTGCAGCTTTACCCCTCCTTCTTTACTTTTTCAGCAGTGTAGGCCACATTTGTGTAGTTGCCCAATAACTGCCTTAATGAACCTCAGACAACAACAGGGCTTTGTATCGAATGTCTTTTTCTATAAGTGGCAGGTAGGCAGTCACACAATTGTGGTCCCTGTGGATGTGTTTGTTGCATTAAGTCCATTTCTCTTGCCCGCCCATTGTAGCATTCACTAAGGTACCCTTATCTATCCAAATCTACTTTACCTAAAATGAAGCACCATTAAATCATTAACAGGTTGAATCATACCAACATAGCCCACTAGAACTTTTGATTCTCAATTTTAGACCAAACATTTTAGATCTGGCTTGATCACTCAGTGGTCTGCAAATATTACAATTCAAATTTGCATAGTTAACAATATCTTTAAAATGTACATAGACTGAGTGTTGGCTCCATCCAAAGAACTATTTCTCACTTTGGCAATGATTTTCATTTGGGAATGTGATATGTATTACAGGTCAAGTCAAAGGAAAAATGGTTTATTAATCTGTGAACAGAGTGGCTATATTTTTCTGTGCGTTAAGGAATGGCATGCAAATACCTCTGAATTCGTCTGTTAACTTTCAGGCTAATTGAAAAATGTTTTGTACAGAAAAGGCAACCACATGTGCACTGAAAATGACAACTGCACTCCGAAATACCAGTTCTTGATTCACAAAATAATTATGTACAGATTGCATTTCCAAATCTAAAACGTATCTAGACAGCACTTTTGTGAATAATCAAAAATACAGAAATATACACTAAACATAGGTGAATGTTGACATGGCTCATTTGTGGAGATTGAATCTATTTTGTATATGTTCTCATGATGCTTCAATTAGTAGTTATTTGAAAGAGTAGCATGAAATTAGAGCTCACATGTTGATCAGAACACACCTTAAATTGTATACACGAATGAAATTGCTATCTATTCTAGGAAAATGTCTTCAATTTGTGGTATTCATGAAGAGTGAGTCTGGCTTTGCAATTTGACTGTTAATGTATTTTCCGCCAGCTCATGTGTAATGAAACACAAATAGTCAACCATGTGAAGCACTACGTCACTCATCAAGATCTAGTATGAGTCAAATGAAGCCTTAAAATAGAAAAAGACATATACAAAATAAGTATATTTACATTATTGTTATTGAGACACTAACACTTTTAGGATCACAGTGATTTTGTGATGTAATTGCAATAAGGGGAATATCCCATGGCAACAGTATAGAGGGTTTTTTGAGATCTGATTCACCGTACGATGTAGATATTTGCACCAAATTGTAAAAGGACTTCTGGCAAACGTACAGGCCTAGAAGCAGAATTCCTGTTTTTGCACCATAAAGGCAGAGTTAATTTAGGTATAACCATTTTTATGTGTTACAAGCAAACTGACATTTGGCTACTGTGCCACATCTCTCCTTGAGGTTGATGTACAGCTGTTATATGTAAGGTTCAAGGTTTCTTACCAGTGGAGTTATGTATCCAGTGAAGAGGGTGAGCGAGAGTGTGGATCCCAAAAGTGCACCTCATGTGATGTAAAGTTGAAGAAGGGTTATAATTATGGGTTCAATCTCTTTTTTAAGACTATGCCCATTGATAAGGAAATATGTATGGCTTAGCTGAGCTGGAAAATCAGCATGTGGCATAAGCCAATAACTCACCGAAGATGCCTGTCAATGTCAAGGGGTTCAGCAAATCTGGGACACTGTGACATTTGAAACTTGCATGTGTATCACTACTAGGATGGCATCTCTAGGAAGAAAGTACGCCATATCTTCAATGAAGCTAATGGGGACAGAAAGATTGTATGTGTTCCACAGCTCATTTATTTTGTTACTGCAGAGAAGCATCAGCCATTCTCACAACTGTGAGACAAGAGGTTTGAAGGTAATTATTTATTATGATTATTCACTAGTTTAGTTTTAAATCTTGAAAAGTTCAGTGGCAGAATTGCCTATCTGTTGCAAAAGTGAGAAGAATCTCCATTGCTCTTAAGCTTCTGTTTACATTCTCACTGGGAGGAATATTGCCGTCCATTTGCTCTTTAAGGACTCATGATTTCTTCAATTTGTTTTCAAGGAAATTTAGTTACTTAAAGTCCAAGTGAGTCATCCTTTTGTGGATCTAAGTGATGTTATGGCTTGGCCAGTTAGAATTGGGCCACCTTCTTAATGGAACTGTTCAGTGAGAGCCTAATTCTGTATATATGAGTCATCTAAGTGTCAAACAAGTTGCACAAAATATCATGCTTCACAATTGAGCACACAGATGAAAGTTTGCAGTTATTGTATTGGGAAATTCAAAGTACCAACCCATATTTCCAATGCAACTAAGGGAAGGTGAACCCATAGAGCTAAATATCTAAAATATTTTCACTCTGGAGAATCTGAAACAAAGTTAAATGTTTCCACATGATTATAACAGGCAGCTTGTGGGAAATCAGATAATGAAATGTTTAGAAGCAGGGACACTTGTGGATGTCTATCACAATTTCTTACCTTAGGAATAACTCCTGAGATGTTTCGTGAAACCTGCACAAGTTGCAAATCTACTGTAAAAGCCCTTTTTAACATGGCCTTTGAGAAACAGATCCTTATTGTTTTATGTGGCAATTTCAGACCAGATAGCAGAATATGGAAGCTAAGAAGTTTGGGATGCTCAAGCAAACCTTTCTGGGTGACTTTATTCTGTGGGTGGGGGGGGGGATAATCTACTGCTGGTGTGAAACCATTGTTATGAAGGCTTTACACATTTCTTTATATGTACCTGACAATAAGTTACAGTCCCGTATGATTACATTTCTCTGCGTAATGGGGATATGCTGTACAGGATCAATAGTATGGAATGGAGGAAAGCCATTTCTTGGAGGTGGTGTATTGTTTCCATTGTTGATGGGGTGATGCTTGCGATTGTACTAGCAGAATGTTGAGATTTTGTTTATCAACCAACAAAAACAGATAAGCATATTTATGTAAGTGGATATTTAGTATTCTTACTTCACATATTTGCACCACAATATAATATAATGTTATATAGATCTACATCTATATATTTTACAGAATTACAATAGCCACTCTGTAGTTAAAGCAAGGATTCAGAGAGATAGGAATTCCTCACATTTCTGATTGTTAATAACCCTGTCACTGCTTGATCAAACTCAACAAAACTTTACAGATCTATTGTTTTTACTATATTGGCTAATGATGCAAAGTTTTATGGTGATTAGCTAAGGGCATGCAAAGCAAAAAGGGGATCCCAAAACACGTTTTTTCATCCATGCATTTTCAATAGACATTTTAAACATATGTAACAGCAAAAAGGCTGAATGGATTCACATGAAATTTGGCAGGCATATAGACTATGGTGTGGAAAGGGTCCTTTTTGATATTGTACCTGAATTTGTTCAGTTGTTTTTAAGTGATAAGGGACAAAAACATAGTAATATATTGGGTTGTGGTATGCCTCATTACATGGCGATGATGAAACACATTGTTATTGATTAATGAAAGCCCTTGCAGAACAAAGGGAGCCATATTGTTTAGGACACACTTTATCTTTGTTCTGTGTTTTAAGGTGAACTATGGATATTCATTCTTTTTTAAATGCTTAAGGGAAAATGAAGCAGGTTAGCAAAGTCTGTAGATTTAGGGAAAAGTATTTTTATTGATTTACATAATTTAAAAAAAGCTTACAATGTAACACAGCACATCCCCAAATTTAACTAGAAAGTAGCGCAGTCCTTATCGAAATACATTATACTTATGACAATATACAATTAGACATGATAGCGGGTGGCCCTTAAAAGAGCCTTTGTTTTTATTGTTTTATAAAACATACTTATATCTATATGTCAAGCCAAATTTTTTGGTCTGAAAGATCAATAATGTTTCCATAGGTTGAAAAATGTACACCATAAATACAATACAGATGTTTATTTCCATATTTTATATTTAACTAAATATGCTATAATCAAACCTGCTATAAGTGATGTAAAGTGATAGAGTATAATCAGTGCAAGGGGAAGTTGTGAGTCTCCACACATAAAAAGATAGGACAGTCCTATCTTTTTATGTATAGAGACTCTGCAGTCATAATGATACTGCTAGCAAACAATTTAAACTTACACAAAGGTGAATGTTTACCTTTCTGAATCATGCCCACCACATCCATGTCCTCATCCATGTCTTCTCCTGTGGTTGAGCTCCTTTATTCCTTGGGACATTGAGCTTCCTAAAAATCATGGTAGTGTCTTTTTCCATTGCATGTCCTGGCTGATCCTGAGACTCTGTGCCCCACTACATCCACATTACATTCACTGCCTGACCATTGGACTCTGTGCCCAGCTACATCCACATTGGCAGTTTGGGCCTCATACATACATAACATTCTGCTCTCAGTTCTATGGCCATTTTTTCTTCCAACCCTCGCAGAGAGCTTTCTTGTGATTCTTCTGTGTTTGGGAGCAGTCCTAGCCTTCACTCTCTCTAGTCTAATATGCAGTTGACAACCACCAGACCTCAATGTTAGAGTACCAGTGTTTGTGCGAGATTAATGACTTGTTACAATCAATGACTGTCTACCCTGTTCATCCCGCTGGTGTATTGCTTCTTATCAATCTGTTTCTCTATGAGTATAGAAGCCACACCCTCTTCCATTCCATCAAGTTGCTGATGGGATTTGATGAAGTCCTGCAGCCATCTCTTGCGCCCATTCCTGAACAAATCCCTTTTCACTGCTGTCTCATATGACAGTATTTTATATGTAGCTGCGCACATTTCAACTTTGTTGAATTTGTGTTCATAACTGCTTTCATGCATTGTCCCAATTAAATTTTTAGTTTTTTTTTGCTTTTTACCAGAGAGGTAGAACAGCTTCACATGAAAGTATATGTTATCCATCAGAATGTATTTTTCATGTTTAGTAAACTCAGGAATCTTAGTTGCTCTTTCATGAATACTCCTTATGACTTTCCAAAATGCAGTCAATTTCTCATCCCTGCTCGTTTATAGTTCTGGTGCCTAACTGTGAAGGATGTTGTGCTCTGCTTCTTGTGGCTTGTCCATGAGGTGCCATGCTCCTTGAATTCTTTCATCTGATGTTGTTAGACTATGGCCCTCATTCCAACCCTGGAGGTCAGTGACAAAGCGGTGGTAATACCGCCAACAGACCGGCGGTAAAAAAAATGGAATTTTGACCACGGCGGAAACTGCCAACACAGACAGACATTTTAACACACCGACTGCCACGGCGGTAGCAACAAGCACCTCGGCGGTAACCGCCAACAGCCAGGTGGAAGACAATGTACCGCCCACTGTATTATTAGAGGCCAATCCGCCAGATTTTCCGGGGCTGTACCAACGCCATCAAAAGCACTGCAGAAACAGTACACAGAAGGGAAACGACTCAACACTCAAGGAAGAACCACGACGCCATGGAGCCCGAACTGCAGATCTTCCCCATGCTGGTATACCTCCCCCTACACCAGGAACACGAACAGCAGTGAAGACGACCACGATGAGTACCGCATCTAGCACACAAGGGAGGGAGAGGAAAAAGAGAGTGTCTCACACACACCCAACACACCCACCCCCAACACCATACACACAAACAGATGCAACAACAATACATATCCACAATGTAACCCTCAGGAATAACGCAAGGACAAAAGGATGTGAGTAAAGCCAGTGTAATAATATACATTTTGAGAAATACATCTTTAAAGCACAATACAGTATCTACAATATATACAAATGGAGGGACAATGCCCAGTCCAAAATGTCCGTGGCCCACAGGGCCATAACACATAGGTAAAGGCTACACTTGACTCCTGCCTCAATACAGAGAGAACACTGCTGGTGCATCAGGTCGAAGATACACAGGCACCTCAGGGGGAAGGGGAAGAGGGGAGCACCTCAGCTAGAAGATGGTAAATTGCCACTGCTCCAGGAGGGGGCTACATGCCCTCAGAGATGTCCTGGGGAGTGTAAAGCCACAGTCTCTCAAGTGGGTGGTTTTCCCACTGCTTGGTCCTGGAGAGTGCAAAGCCAAAGTCTCTCAAGTGGGTGGTTTTCCCACTGCTTGGTCCTGGGGAGTGCAAAGCCAAAGACTCTCAAGTGGGTGGTTTTCCGACTGCTTGGTCAAGGGGAGTGCAAAGCCACAGTCCCTCAAGTTGGTAGATTTCCCACTGCTTGGTCCTGGGGAGTGTAAAGTCACAGCCTCTCTAGTGGGTGGTTTTCCCACCGCTTGGTCCTGTGGAGTGCAAAGCCACAGTCTCTCTACTGGATGGCTTCTCCACTGGTTCTGGAGGGGGCTTTGTGCCCAGTGTGCTTCATCCTGGCAAGGAGGGGGTCTACAGGGGACTTTGTGCCCAGTGAGCTTCATCCTGGCAAGGAGGGGGTGAGTGGATGCCTTCTTCCACTGGTTCTGGAGGGGATTCAGATCCTGTATGGTGCAACGTCACAGTCTCTCACCGGGGTGTCACACCTACAGTTGTTGCAAAGGCCAGGACGCACTACAGCCCATGTAGGCACGACTACACACTGCCCACTGGCGGTGCCGGCTGCTCAGTGGTGGCAGTTGAGGGGCTGGTGGCGGTGCTGCCAGTGGTGGGAGAGGCTCCAGCCCTTCCCCTGCAGCCTCAGACAGCTGCCCACTGAAGCTGCTGCTGCTGGCAGTGGTGCAGGTGGTGGTGCAGGTGGTGGTGCGGGTGGAGGTGCTGGTGGCGGTACAGGAGGCCGTGCTGCCAGTGGTGGGGGAAGGCTCTAGCCCTTCCCCTGCAGCCTCGGACGGCTGCCCACTGGGGCTGCTGCTTTTGGCAGAGGTGCAGGTGGCGTGCAGGTGGCAGTGCTGGTGGCAGTGCAGGTGGGGGTGCTGTCAGTGGTGGAGGGAGGCTCCAGCCCTTCCCCTGCAGCCTCGGACGGCTACCCGCTGGGGCTGCTGATGGCAGTGGTGCAGGTGGCAGTGCAGGTGGCGATGCAGGTGGGAGTGCTGGTGGCAGTGCAGGTGGCGATACTGTCACTGGTCGGGGGAGGCTCCAGCACTTCCCCTGCAGCCTCAGATGGCTGAAGTGCCATGGCTGGCGTTGTTTGCCCAGATGCTGCTCCAGCACCAGGCACCAGATCGAGCCTGCCTGTGGCGTCTGTGCCTTTTACATTTCCCTTGGCAGCTGGTGTTCCCTTCCTGCCCTTGGTAGCTAGTGGTCCCTTTTTGCCCTTGCTAGCTGGTGGTGCCTCCTTGCCCTTGCTAGCTGGTGGTGCCTCCTTGCCCTGGCTTGCTGGTGGACCCTGCTTGACCTTGGAAGGTGGTGCAGGCACACCAGCAGTGCTGACAGGTGTCTCCTTGGAGCCTCTAACATCTGCAGTAGATGCAGAAACTACAGCGGCCGTGGACTGGGTGGCTGAGGTGCTGGCCTGGGTTCCTCCCACCCTGGCCCGAAGTAAAGGACGGGGGGAGGGGCAGAGAATAGGTCAAGGGTGGAGAGGAAAAGCCTTTTAGGGACACTGGGGCTGGAAGAGGGTGAAGGTTTGGGAGTGGAGGAAGAGGGAGTGGTTGTAGGAGGTGTCTGTCTGCTGTGTTTGGGTGCAGGTCCATGGGCTGGATGCTGTCTTGAGGTGGATGGCTGTTGGGTGTCTGAGTGCTTGTGTTTGTGTACTTTGGGAGGAAGGGGCACAGACACAGTGGAAGAGGACTCAGGGGATGTGTGCATGGATGTGGTGGTGGTGACTGCCAGTGAGGGCTGTGTAGTGATAGGTGTGATGTTGATGGAGATAGTGGATGAGGATGTAGTGCATGCAGGTGTGAGTGGAGACACTACTGGGAGGGAGGTGGATGACGAGGAGGCGGTGGACACAGTGGAGGCAATGGATGTTGGTGTGTCTGCATCTGGATGGTGCTTGTGTGAGTGCCTGTGGGATGAAGCGTAGTGCTTGTGTTTGCCCTAGCCACTTCTGTGTGTTGATTTGGGTGATTGCTGGTCTAGAGGTGTGCTTGGTATAGGCTGGGGTTGAGGGGATTGGGACTGGGTAGAGGAAGTTGGAGGTGGGAGGCTAGAGACAGGAAAAATGGCTGCCATTAGTGAGTTGGCCAGAGCCTGGAATGATCTCTGTTGGGCCGCCACGCCAGAGTGAATGCCCTCCAGGAATGCATTTGTTTGTTGCAAATGCCCTGCCAGACCCTGGATGGCATTCACTATGGTTGACTGCTCAACAGAGATGGATCTCAGGATGTCAATAGACTCCTCACTGAGGGCAGCAGGGCTGACTTTGGCAGGGCCTGAGGTGCCTGTGGTGAAGGAGATGCCCACCCTCCTGGATGTGCGGTTACGGGAAACATGCTAAGGGACTGTTGGGAAGGCAGTGCTGGTACGGGGTGGCGGCTGTACCTGTAGTTGGGGTGGGCACAGAGGTGTCCGCCACCGCCAGGGAGCTTCCATCAGAGGAGAATTTGCTCTCCGAACTGTCCCTTCCAATCTCTGCCGTGGTGCTCCCCTCGCCCTCCGTCCCACTGGTGCCCTCACCGTCGGTGGATTCAGCCTCAATGGCCATGTGGGATGCAGCTCCCGCCATCACTGGTGCCTCTGCACCTCTGTCAGATGATGCTAATGCACACAAGGACAGGGTGACAAAACAAAAAGGGGGGTAAGAGACAGAGGATACACTTGGTCAATGCCAGCAACAAAACCACTGTTGGCGTACACAACTCACAGGGAACAGCACTGTGCACTAGGCCATGCACTACCAGTTACAAGGCTAGTCACCAGGCCATGGGGTACAATGCCTAACGCCAAAAGCAGCACACCTGAATCCCACAGGACCCTACCCAGTAGTAGATGCCCACTAGCATTTTTGGTGTTGGAGTGCATCTGAGCCTGCCCATCATAGAACCTACCCTGCCATGTTCGTCCTGGCCTAGGGGCACCCACAGACCCACATCCCCCACCCAGATAACACCTCAACACACGCAATTTAATGATTCTGAAACTGTACTCACCCCCTTGTGGCTGCTGTGATAACCTCAAGAGCCCATCCAACTCTGGATAGGCCACCGCCAGGATGCAGAACATTAGGGGGGTCAGGGTACAATGGGCACCCCTTCCTCATTGGGAAGCCATCCCCAGCTGGGCCTCCGCCGTCTTCCTTGCCCAGTGGTGCAGGTCCTCCCACCATTTGCGACAGTGGGTGCTCCGCCAGTCAAAGACCCCCAGGGTCCGCATCTCCTTGGCAATGGCACCCCAAATACCCTTTTTCTGATGGGAGCTGACCTGCAGAACAAGATACATAAAAAGGTATTAGTCATGTAGTCCAGCCTGTTACACTCATGGCTCACCATATCCCTACCACCCCCTTACGCACAGACATTGCCCACCATACATGCAGCCCTCTGCCCAGGACCACTCAGCCCCCCCAACACGAGGCTTACACACACAGCACTCCATACATTCATGCCCCACGCATCATGCTCACAGTATACTCACCTGTTGGTCTGGGGGACCATAAAGTAAAGGGTACTGGGGTAGGACCCCATCCACTAGTCTCTCCAACTCCTCTGAAGTGAAGGCAGGGGCCCTTTCCCCAGACACTCGAGCCATGGAACAGATAGAAAATGGCTGTCACGTCCTCGGCGGTGCATACCATCGCCGTCGGCGTCCATCACCATTGGCTCCTGGAACCCGTAGGCCCCAATGATAACCAATGAGGTGTTGCACGGCTGTCGTTAACTGCCTCCCGCAACGGCACACAATGCCAGCGGAATTACCTATTTTCCACTTGTCCCCTCTCACAGGTCAGGCGGCTGCAATTTCAGGGGGGAACTGGCCATGGCACCTAACTGTGTCACAGCAGACTTAGGCACATCAATGGACCTACACGTTCACATACTGTTTCTGTAAAAAAATGCAAGCCATTTTACTCTGAGGATATCTTTGAATATGGCAATAATGGAGGACAGACACATTATCCTAATGTACAGACTTGATAGGGCCATAATCCAAGAACTGTGTGCCCAATTGGAGCCAGACCTGATCTCAGCTATCCGCCACCCCACTGGTATCCCCCCTATTGTGCAGGTCCTGTCAGTGCTCCATTTCTTGGGAAGTGGGTCCTTCTAAGTGACAGTGGCCACAGAAGCAGGGATGTCACAGCCTATGTTCTGACACGTGCTGACCAGAGTGTTGTCAGCCCTGATGAAACACATGCAAAGCTACATTGTATTCCCTCAGTCGGAGGATTTGGCCACAGTGAAGGTTGACTTCTATGCAATGGGACATATCCCCAACAACATTGGTGCTATTGATGGTACACATATTGCCTTTGTCCCCCCCCACCCGGAGAAATGAACAGGTGTTCAGAAATCTTAAGAGCTTTCATTCTCTGAATGAATAGTGTGCCTGGCAGACCAGTACATCTCCCATGTCAATGCAAAGTATCCTGGCTTTGTGCATGATACCTTTATCTTGAGGAATAGCAGCATTCCATATGTGATGCCTCAACTCCGGAGGCACAGGGTGTGGCTAATAGGTGAGCCCATGGTCCCCACCCACTGTCTGTTAGTATATGAGTGTGTGGTTGGCCCTAAGGGTGAGTGTCTGGCTAACAGGTATCCCTGGATATTTACAGGTGACTCCGGTTAACCCAACCTCTCATGGCTTCTGACCCCAGTGAGGAATGTCAGGACAAGGGCAGAGGAACGTTACAATGAGGCACATGGGCGAACAAGGAGGATCATTGATCGCACCTGTGGCCTCCTGAAGGCCATGTTCCAGTGCCTCCATCTGATAGGTGGATCCCTTTGCTACTCACCCAAGAAGGTCTGCCAGATCATCATTGCATGTTGCACGTTGCACAACCTGGCCTTGAGACGCCAGGTGCCTTTTCTGCAGGAGGATGAGGCTGGAGATGGTCGTGTGGCAGCGGTGGAGCCTGTGGACAGTGACGAAGAGGAGGCAGAGGAAGAGGATGTGGACAACAGAATAACTATAATTCAACAGTACTTCAAGTGACAGACAGGTAAGACACTGTAACTTCACCTTCCATTGCAGTTTTGTGTTTGACATTGTACATGGCAGCCTGATTTTCCAAATTCAATGGCTACTTACTGTACCCTTAGGCATCTCTATTTTCAGATATCTGTGCCCCACTCTGGCTCCTGGTGTGTTTACTGCTGCCCACTACGAGTCATACCTATGTATATATAACTGTACAGTTTAATTGCAATGTTTACAGCTTGTTAAACTAATACATATTTTAATCAATGGACAGACTCCATGCTTGTATTTGTTCCAACGGTGTTTATTTATGTGCTAATAAGTGGAGGGGGTATTGCAATGAGCTGGGTTGCTGATGTAGGAAAGACCACAATAGAGTCCAGTCTATTGGTATCACAGGTGCATTGTCCAAGGGGGCATAGGAAGTGGAGTACAGGCAGTTCCAGGTGGACAGGGTGACTGAGTGGGACACAAGGGGTGACATTCAGGGGAGTCGTCTTTCCTGGCGGGGGTCATAGCAATGTTCTCTGGCTTCTGGCTGGATCGCAGGGACCTTTTGCATGGTGGTTCTCCCTCTGCAGGGGGAGGGTGCAGGGGGCCTGTTGTTGCTGTGGTGGGGCCTCCTGTCCACTAGCATTGGTGGAGGGCTGTTCATCAGTGTGGCTAGTTTTAGGGGCCCGTTGGTGTGCCACTGCCTCCCTCATGGTGTTGGCCATGTCTGCAAGCACCCCTGCAATGGTGACCAGGGTGGTGTTGATGTCCCTCAGGTCCTCCCTGATCCCCAGGTACTGTCCCTCCTGCAGCCGCTGGGTCTCCTGCAACTTGACCAGTATCTGGCCCAAGGTTTCCTGGGAATGGTGGTAGGTTCCCAGGATGTTGGTGAGTGCCTTGTGGAGAGTCGGTTCCTGGGACTGTCCCCCCCTGTTGCACAGCAGTCCTCCCAGCTCCCTGTTGTCCTATGCCTCTGTCCCCTGAAATGTGTGCCCACTGCCACTGACCCTAGGTCCCTGATCGTCTTGTGTTTGTGGGGTTGCCTGGGGTCCCTGTAGTGGGGGGACACACTGCTGATTGACATGTCCTGGGGACAGAGGTATGGGCCTGCAGGGTGTGTGCTGTCCTGGTGTTTCCAGAGGGGGAAGGCTCTTTGGTGGTATGGGACTGTGCCTGGGTCACCGACTGTCTAGAGGTCCCTGATGGGCCAGGTTGGTCATCCTGATCCAGGCGTGCAGAGCTGCTGGGATTACTGAGGGCCCCTTCGGTGGGGGGGACTGGATGTTGCTGGCACCTCCTCTCCGATGACGTTGTGTGGGGGTCCTGTGAGTATGTGAAAGCAGTGTTATTGTTACTGCATGTGGCATCTTGTGCATTGGTATGTACCCCCCTATGGTTGTTATTACCAAGGCAGCTTTGGCTTGTGTGAGTTGTGATTTGGTTGGCTAAGTGATTGTCACTAGTGTGCATGCTGTGGTGATGGGTGTCCATGCAGGGCAGTGAGTGGTGTCTATGCATTGGTGGCGCATGCAGTGCTGATTACTGGGATGGGTGGGTTGTGATGGTGGGGTATATGTGAGGTGGTGGGGTGAGGGTAGGGGTGAGAGTATGTGATGGCATGCAGGTAGGGGGTTGAAAGTAGTGAAGCTTTGACTTAACAGAGTCCAGTCCTCCTGCTTCTCCTGCCAGGCCCTCAGGATGCATGATCGCCAAGACTTGCTCCTCCCATGTTGTTAGTAGAGGGGGGAGGAGGTGGGGGTCCACCTACAGTCTTCTGTACATCTATCTGGTGTCGTGCAACGACGGAATGAACCTTCCCCCGTAGGTCGTTCCACCTCTACCTGATGTCATCCCTTGTTCTGGGGTGCTGTCACACGGCGTTGACCCTATCCACAACTCTCCGCCATAGCTCCATCTTCATAGCAATGGACGTCTGCTGCACCTGTGATCCAAATAGCTGTAGCTCTACCCGGATGATTTCCTTCACCATGACCCTTAGCTCCTCCTCTGAGAACCTGGGGTGTCTTTGTGGTGCCATGGGTGTAGTGTGAGTGGTGTGTGTGAGGGTGTATGGGGTGATGTGTTGGGGTGTGTGCTGTGAGGTGCGTGGATGGTGTATGGGTGATGTTGTTCTGTGGCTCTGGTTCTATGGGTGCTCCTGGCATGTCTCTCTCTGAGTTGTAAATTGCTTGTAGTGGTAAAGGGTTGTGTGTAATGTGGGTGTGTGTTTTATAGTGGTTTGTGGGTGTGGTGTGGGTATGTGTGTCAGGTGTGTGTAGTTTGAATTGTCCAATGTGGTGTTGTTTTTTATGTGTGTGTGTATTTTGAGCGCAGAGGTATGTACCGCCAATGGTTTAGTGCCATTGAATGTCCGCCGCAGTGATTCGTGGGTCATAATGCTGTGGGCTTATTTCTGTTGGCGTAACGCTGTGGGTTTTGGTTCTGCCAGTTTATCACTGACCTTTGGGCTGGCGGACTTGTGTGTGTGTCTGTATAGTGGCGGATTTCTATGTGTGGGTCATAATACACGTAGCGGTATACCGCTGCGGTCACAGTATGTTGGCGGCAGTCAGCATGGCGGTAAGCGGCACTTACCGCCAATGTCATAATGAGGGCCTACGTCTTTTACTTTTTCGAAGGAAGATTCTTTTTAGCATTATGGGGGTCATTACAACCCTGGCGGTTGTTTCGGCGGATTTCACCACCAACAGGCTGGGGGTGAAATCCGGGGTATTACGACGGTCGCACCGCCGGGACCAGCGGTTTTCCGCCACTTTAGTCCCGGCGGGAGTAATCCTCCAGGGCAGCACTGCTTGCAGCGCTGCCCAGGGGATTACGAGTCCCCCTCCCGCCAGCCTTTTCATGTGGTAGGAACTGCCATGAAAAGGCTGCCAGAAAGGGGAGTTGCGGGGCCCCTGGGGGCCCCTGTACTGCCCATGCCACTGTCATGGGCAGTGCAGGGGCCCCCTGCCACGGCCTCGTGCAGCTTTTAACTGTCTGCTGTGCAGACAGTGAAAAGAGCGATGGGTGCAACTGCACCTGTCGCACCGCCGCAACACCGCCGGCTCCATTTGGAGCCGACTCCTGTGCTGCGGCCGAGATCCCCGCTGGGCCGGCGGGCGGAAACCAGGTTTCCGTCCGCCGGCCCAGCGGGGATCTCCTGATGGCCGCGGCGGGAGTGTGGCCGCATTGGCGGCCGCCCGGCGGTCCAACCAGCTTTAGCCACCCGCCAAGGTTGTAATGACCCCCTATGTGTCTTACTCAGCAATGTCAATGCTTTGAAATGCAATGTGTGAGTTTTGCTCAATCAATGTTATCAAAGCCTTTATTTCTTTGTCATATATTGCATGAGACTTATTGCTACTTCAAAACTTCTATTATTGCCACTTGTGCATGATGGCCTGTGTGTGTATTTGTTTTTGTTTGTGTGTGTGTGTTTGTGTGCACTTGGATTTGTGAATAAAGTGAGTTTTCTTTCTGTTGAGTCACTGCCAGGAGAGTTTGTTGGTACTATATTCTGTAATTTATTAAATTGTATCAGCAAAAAGCCTTACAGTAATATAAAACAATATGCATAACAATATGCTTAAATCCATATAAAACCATAATCATGATTTAAAAGCATGTTAGCAACAATCAATACTAATCTGATATATTCAATATTGCTGTGGTAGAGCTTCGTATTCCTGTGTTCAACTCTGCACATTCTAATGCTGTAATTTGTTTGATGACAGAATTTACTATAAATGTATGCTGATGCACATAGATGGTGTAGGAGATGTGGGCCTCATATTTGCTAAAGCATTCATATCTGGGATTTTTGAGTATACTGATCCATAATATTGGGTACATTGTATGTGTTTGAGGGTCTTTGTGTGCACTTCACACTTACTTTGCTTTTAATGTGTTCCCTTGAGGATGCTGCAGTGACTTGCAATATTTGTAAATAGTCAAATCAGATCCAAAGTAATGACCATTGTGCAGTTTTTGTCAGTCTCTGCTCCGGGAGTAATGAGGTTTCAGCAAAATAATACCATCAGAGTCAGCTTTAGGGGTATCTTTGAAATGCGGGGTAATGGTTCAGTTCTCAGGATAAGGTCAAAGGTGTTCCAGAAATGTAGGCCTTGACATTTCAATCACCTAAACAAGTGTTGTTGGACAAGGAGTGGTTTGGAAGAATGCAATTCTGGCCTGAGTGTAATAGAGATGCAAACGTTTGTCTTCCATCTGCCCCATCAACGCATACTAGATTAGTCCTGCAATTAGAGTGTTACAAGGCAAATAATTATTTGAAACAAAGATAAAAACTGCTGCTGATTCCTGCGATTGGGGTGCTTTAATAAACAAAACACCAAACTACCAGAGTGTTTTCATTATATATTTGTGAAAAGTGAAGATACCACTTTGTTATATTGGCAATGATTTAATGTGAGGATTTGAGCATCTCAATGAAGGAAGTAAAAACAACCATCATGATGTGGAAGTCTGAGGTGTTTGGAAACCTGAAGTAAAATGGAGTAACCCTGATGGAGTGATATAGAGATGACCGTAGATTGTAATACAGTTTGCAGTAAGGGTGTTCAATGAGGAAGTGCCACAAAGGTGAGAATCAAGACACAGTTATGAAGGCAAGTATTTAAAAAGATAATCATTGGGAAAGGCAGCCCAATGAAATAGGATCCCCTAAGCTTACTGGACACAGACTGAGTTCTTTTTAATCAGTCAGGAGTAATTTCACTTTCAGTCAAAAGTGTGGATAAGTGCAGTTGTTTCTTGCAAAACCCTGTTCTGAAGCCTTTAGCTTCAAGGGAAGGGCAAGGTCCATCAGGTTGACACAGCGCAGAACAGCAGAGGAATACATACATATTTATGAATGGTCCAATTACTTCGGCATTGTTTTTTGCAGTGAGTGGTGATGGTGTTGTCATGCTGGGAGTTGTAATTTACACTGAGTTTACACGTAGAAGCCATTTTGAAAGACTGGATACAATGAGTTCACTGTTGTGAAGATGATAACGTTTCATTTCAATCTAGCCTCATCAAAGTTCCCACACAAAGGTTAAAGTACAGTGGACAGCCAATTGATCTGTCAGTGGAAGTTCAGCAGAAAATCATTTCAATTGGCAATTTAAGATACGTGCCTTCTCTGCACTGGTTGAGGTTTCTGATACCATAAAACTGGCCACAGATAATGATAAGAATGTTGTCCTATTGTTAATGAATCTCTCTGTGGCATCTGATATGGTCTCCCATCCAATTCTGATGAAATGCCTGCGGATCATTGGGGTAGGTAAGACAGCGCTGGCTTGGCTGGGCTCTTTTCCATGGAACAGATGTCAGTTTGTGTGGATGCTGCCATTTGTGTCTAACTTCAAAACTGTTAAGTTTGAGGTTCCTCAGAGCTCGGCCTCGAGTCCAAAATTATCTAATGTTTATATGTCATCCTTGGGAACCATGGTGGTATCCTGTGGAGTGCAGGTCATCTCTTATGCTGATGACATGCAGGTCCTTTTAACTTGGGACTGGAACATCTCTATGGCACACAACAGATTTGCAGTGTGTCTGTCAGCAGTGTTTCAGTGGATTGCCAAAGTAATTAATCTCCAGTGCACACGAGCAAGACTGAAGTTCTGATATTTGCCCCCCCCCCTTGTGGGATGGTGAAATCTGTTCTGGCTTTGTTCCTTCTACTCCTATTCTGGCTAAAGATGTCTGGACTCTTGGAGTGAAATTTGACGACAACTTTTCCTTTGAACCTCAGGTAGAAAGTGTGGTTGGGAGCTGTTCTAGCCTCCAGAGGAAATTCTTGTTCCTGCTCCCAATTATATATCAGAAGACAGCTGTTCAAGCCCTCATTTCGTCATGGTTGGACTTCGCTAATGCTTCATACTGGGGTCTTCCTATGTGTCTACTTAAGAGACTCCAGTTGGTGCAGAATGCCACATCACAGCTCTTGTGTACTGTTGCGAGGAACATCTCTGTTCGGGTCCATCTCAAGGAGTTACATTAGCTGTCTATTCAGGAGAGAGTGAGGTTCAAGGAGCTAGTGCTAGCCCATAGAGCTTTTTATGGTCTTGGAACCACCTATCTAATTAAGAGACTCTCCCATTATCATCCATCCAGGCTCTTACGCTCAACTGGTGCACTTCTGGTAACAGTGCCTAAGACAAAGAGGAAGGGATGGGGAGGCACCTCTTTTTCTGAATTGCCAGGAGGCTAATTAGAATGCTCTTCATCTACATCTTCATGTCATAAAGGAGGTTGATTTCTTTAAAAGGCTTTTCAAAACTTGGCTTTTTAATGTGCTTTTAGTGTTTTTGTGGGTTATAGGACCAATTCACCTATAGCGCCGGGACACTCTATTGATTAGTTGTGTGCTTTAAAAGTGCCTTTTGATTTGATTTGGTTTTATTAGATTAACATTCAGTAACAGGCACACTTTGTCAGCCTAAAGACATTGCTGAACAATAGTGAGAGATTGATAAATAATCAGATTTCTTGTCAATTATAAATATTGTCAGGGTCACACTTCTGTTGGCAGTTTAGTAAACCTTTTGGGGCATAATATTTTTTAAAAATTGTAGGATCTTACTGAATCCACAAAAGTTCATAATCACCTCTTAGAGTCACAGGGCAGAGTCACATCTGAGCAGTGGATCCCAATGTTTTAAATTCCCGAATGTGCTTTCCCAGCACCCATTGTCTACCCGATCTAGAAAGTCTACTCCCCGTTGGTAAAACTACTGACTCTTAAAAATTCTGTCACAATTTTTTCTTTAAAAAAAATATATCTTAAAAACTTGATCAAGATTTTTCTAGGATTCTATATTGCTATGCTTTTCATAAATGGATCCAGATGGACCCTTTGTATGTCCTCCTACAGCTCTGCAGAGTAAATGCCAGGGATGAAAACTTTGAGCAAGCTAATCATAAATCCTCTAATGTTCTATCCCTCTAAGCATTCTGGAACATCCAGTATGTTATTCCTTCTTGCATTATTTACTAAAAACTCTATTTTATCTTGGAGAGCCTTTTCTCTCATTTTCAGAGCCTAAATCTCCTCATGATTGGCTTAAACTTCCTTGTTTAATTCTTCTAACGAGGTTTCCATCACTGCCATTCTCTCTATTAGAGTATTTATTTTAGCTTCAAGGGCAATGCGGGCCTCCTGGATTTTCACCTGGTTCCTTTCTGATGTCACAAACCTACCCTTGATTTCTTTTGTTAAGGTGGCGAGCATATTCTCAACACCTAGCTGAGCTTCATGTACCTGCCGAAGGGAGGTTTGTGGTTCAGAACCACGAGGCTGCTCCTGCCCCACACCATTAGCTAGAACCTGAAATCTATTACTAGACTCAAGAGGCACCTTACGCCCTACTACCCCCTCCATACCTTTGTTGTCTGCTCTTTGTGGGGTGGGGTGGGGGAAGAAAGTCCTCTCGCCTCTTTGACTGAAATTTGAAAAAGGAACACAGAGAGGGAGTACTCTTAGGACACTCTGTAGATTTGCCTCCTCCCCTCTAAAGCCACTTTGGGTCACTCTATTCCCCAGGCAAGCTAAGAAGCAAATTAAGGGGTCCCTTGGCAGGGGATGGAAGAGAAACTTGTGAAATCGAGATTACTATGGAGCTTCCTTCTGCATCTTTATTTTCCCTATCTCCCTGTTTTTGTTGTAAGGGAAAGAGGACCGGACTGACTTCACTCCACTCAAGGTATTGGACATATTTTCTGCACTGATGTTTTTATTCCTTAGATCTGTTTTTCAATATGTCTGACTGAGCTGCAGAGTCGCAATTAACCCCCTCCAACCCGCCCGTGTGACCTTTTGTGTGTAGCTGGAGGTCTGGATTGCTCTTGTAGGTTTATCTTGCTTTCTCATCCTTGTGGCACACTTATACCGCCTGCACTTTCCTTTTCCTCCTTCTCACCCCCAAAAACTGCTTCTGAAGGAGATTTGAGCAGGGGCAAGGTAGTCCAGTCAGCTTATACGCTGCTTGGTGTGCCCTGTAAGCAGATTTGCACCAATGCTCGCAGAGCTCTGCTAAGCCTCAGTGCTGCCTACACCCACAACCCAGCTCTGCTCTGGAAGCCACTTCTGTTGGACTCCAAATGGGCTTCACACAAGCTCTGAGGCACTACCATGGACAAGAAGCAGGACACACAATGCTCTTCCTGGCCACTAGAGATCCTGCCAGACAGAGGTAAGAAAGGGAGAACCTACGTGCTCACATATTTTGCATGCAAATACCGAGGAATTGGAGAGCTCCCGAACAGCGCTCTCAGCCAGCCGCCATGTTCCCCCCATCATGAGCAAATTATGCAAAACAATAAGATGCATAGCATAAGGGACCCGAAGGAAGCAGCAGTCTTAGTAGAAAAAATCAAGGCACACCAGAAAACAAACAATTGACACCGAGGAAAATGAAAGTTCAAATGGGTATATCTTTCTGAAATGCCCAAAATGGTTTTTATCAAGGTTTCTTCAGGGAGGGGCAGGGAGGCACTGGCACAGCAAGATTGGGGCATAGTTTTTGATCACTGGGTGTGGGAGCATGTGGGAGAAAATAGTAAAAAATGTAAAGTCCTCATTTGTAAAAAGATAAGACAAGATATGAAGACCACATGGAGCTCATATCGGTTGCGATGGTCCCTGCTTTTTAGTATATGATAATAGAGTCATCGTGGTTCGCACATGTAAAGGTTTTGACCTGGAACGTAAATGGCCTCTGAGTAAAGAATAGAAATCAAAACATTCTAGAGTATTTCAGGACCTCAGACAGTGAAGTTCTAATTTTGCAGGAGACCAATTTACTGAAAGGTGAAAGGAAACATTTGAAAAAGTCATAAAGTTTGCAAAAATGTGTTTGCACCAATCAATCATGCAGGGCTAAAAGGGTGGCAATCCTGTTAAAAAAAGACTATTGGAGCTGGTTTAGGTGATTCTACAATAGACCCAGGAGGGCAATGGGTGATCACAAGGGTGAAAATATACAGAACATGGTATGCCTTTGCGAGGTATTACGGGACGAATATCAATGATCCTCTCCCCTCTAGGGGCTGTATAATTAGGTTTTGGAGGTTGAAGCTCCAATAATAATGGGAGGGGATTTTAATGTGTTAATAGACCCTGTCAGTGGACAAAACTATCATAAAGCACATGGTCTACTCCCCCAAGATGAGAGCGCAAGTAAAATCTACAATACAGAGGTCGGCAGGCAATGTGCATCGTCCTCAGGACCAGGCCGAGGCGCATGATAGGGTAAGGAGTGCAAAAAATGACCTGGCAAATTATTTGGAGGCCATAGTACATAGCAGATGGGAAGCCAGCAAACTAGCTAATTATGAATATGGAGAGGGATCTGGTAAACTATTGGCTGGGAAAACAAATGCAGAACAGGTTAGAAATACCATAACGTTAATTGAAATCGGAGAAACTGGTAAAATATGCAAGGAGGATTTAGAGATAGGATAGGCCTTTGCAAACGCTTTTCAAAAGTTGTTTGCAGATTATTTAGACACCTCTGAAGACCAGATCAAGAACTATTTCATAGAAGCGGCTATCTAAACTCAAATAGAAGCAAAGGGAAATTTAACATCATAATTAGTGCAGAAGGGGAATTGGCGGCAATAAAGAAATTAAAGAGAGGGAAAACAGCTGGTCTAAACGGCCTACCAAATGAATTGTAACTGGTTTTGAAAGAAAAGCTGGTTCCTACGTTATATGAATAGGTAACTGTGTTTTTTTAGGTCTTTCCACACTGTGGGCCTCATTACGAAGCTGGTGGTCTTCAGACCGCCAGCAGCTCCGAGGGAGTCTAACCGCTGCGGACCCGGCGGAAAAGACCGCCACATCATGAGTTGTGCGGCTTGGCAGACGCCAAACCTCCACAACGCCACCTGGCCCACCAGTGTGGTCTCACCGCCACGGCCGGCGGTGAGCACCTCCAATCCGGCGCAAGGCCTCACCCTGCCAGCCTGATTACAAATGCTGCAGACCACCAGGTTTTCCGTGACGGTCACCCCACCATGAAAACCCTGGTGGAAACATACCTGGCAACAGGAATCCCCATTCCTGTTGCCGGCACATGTATCCCCACATGTCCACTCAAATGCACACACTCCCCCCACCCATCCACACAGATACAAACACCCCCCAACCCTTCATGCACGCATACATTCACATATACACCCCTTTGCATAGCATACATCCACACAGACACCCCCACTCACTCGCAAACATGCAGACACACACCCCCTCTGACTCGCAAACATGCAGACGCACACCCCCACTCGTTCGCACACACGCACTCAGACACACCCATACAGGCGCACATACATGTTCACAAACATTCACCACCTCTCTCCCCTCTGCATACACACACACATGCACCCAAACACATAGACACCCCACGCTTTCAGACGACCGCTTACCTTCTCCATTGAGGAGGTCGTCTGGGAGGGGATGGGTTCTGGAGGTCTTGCACCACCAGCACCACCACGCCAGCAGGACTCCACCAAGCTGTATTATGGCTTGTAATATGGCGGGCGGAGTCTTGCTGGTGTGGCGGTGCTGGCGATGCAACCGCCTCTTCGTAATTGGACTCCTAATATGCCAGGCAACAGACCGTGCTAATGGTTTGTTGCCTGCAGCGGCTTCGGCGGTTTTACAAAAAGACCGCTGAAGTCGTAATGAGGCCCTGTGCTCTTGGAATGAGGCTATCATTAGTTAAATCTTAAAGCCGAATCAAGACCCAAAGATCGGTGAATCATATAGACCAATTTCCCTACTTAATAGTGAATATAACATTTATACTTGGGTATTACCCAACAGATTGGAAAGCAAGGCAACTCCATGAGCTAACTCATGTCTTAATTGGTGCAAAAGACATGGCGACCCAGGGTAAAACTGCTTTGACAGTGTTGACTGTTGTTGCCGCCAAAGCCTTTGATGGGGTGAGCTGGCCTTTCTTGCATTATGTAATTCAACAATAGGGCCTGGGAGCTCTCAAGAGCGATCAAATTACTATACCAAAAACCAACAGCAAGGATAGTGGTGAATCAAAATCCAACCAACAAATAAATATAGAAAGAGGTATGCGGCAGTGTGCCCTTTGTCACCTTTTCTCTTTAATTTGTATATTGAGCCTTTGGCAATCAAACTCAGAGCAAGTCAAGATATTATTCCTTTTCAATGGAATAGCTGGGTGAATAAGGTGGCTTTATATACAAAAAATCTGATGCTGTATGCACAAATTTGAAGAGTTCCCTTCGAGTGATCTTGACTACCCTAGGACACTTTGGGAAGGTCCCCAGCTATCTGATTAATCAGCAAAAGACAGAAATAATGGAGTGGAACACCCAGTGTAACAGCCATCTTGTCAAACAGGAAATAAGATACTTAGGAATTCAGGTAGTTGAAGACCTGGATAAAATTGCCCAGGCCAACGTTGATAAAACACTGATGGGAGTCAGGAAATTATTAACGTCATAGAAGTGTCTCCCACTCTTTCATAGGCAGGTCTAAAATTCTAAAAATGACAATACTCCCCAAATTTACCATTATCTTTAATGCAATACACTTAGGGCCTGATTCTAACTTTGGAGGACGGTGTTAAACCGTCCCAAAAGTGGCGGATATACCACCTACCGTATTACGAGTTCCATAGGATATAATGGACTCGTAATACGGTCGGTGGTATATCCGCCACTTTTGGGACGGTTTAACACCGTCCTCCAAAGTTAGAATCAGGCCCTTAGTTTTAAAACCAGAGTGGTTCAAGAGATTACAGGGGAAGATAAGTGGCTTCATATGGTCATCCAAGGGAGTGAGAATCACATGGAGGAAACTCCGCAGGAAAAGAGAGTTTGGAGATAGTACAAGCCCGGATTTCCAGTTATATTCCTGGGCTTTTCAATTAAGGAATGTAAGATCCTTACTGCTGGATAGCCCCTTTTATACCCCTCTATAAAGCTCTGACGTAAAACCTGCCCCAAGGTGGTGATCATTTCCTTTTCAAATTCGGCCACCCTAAGTATTTTAAAAAAGTCGATTTAAAGATTTTGGGGGCTGCCTCCAAGCTATGGTACCCTGGGAATGCCGTGCTATAGTGCATCCACACCAATATGGAAATCACCTAGGACACCTGAATATTTACAGGACAAACTGGCAGGCCCTTTAATGGATGTAGGTGTGAATAAATGGGGTCAGGTTATTAAGAATAATTCTCTGATCCTCTGGGAATCGCTGACTGAAGTCACAAAGGGTAGCTTGTCCAAATTCAAATACTATCAGCTGGTAAGCTGGGTGCACAATCTGTGTAGAGACTAAAAAGGAATAAGAAATGGGAGGGTAGGGATAAGAAATTCTTCTTCAGAGAAAATTAGTTTTAACTGGCACTGGATATTAGAGCAAGTCATAGAGGAAGACTTTACCCTATGAACAGAGATGTGGAGCAGGGACCTGAGGACACTGTATTTAACAGCCTTATTGAAAATATTGATAACTACTCTTTGGTTTTCAATTCAATCTGCTCCTCTCTGGAAAATATCATTTAGTTACAGTACACAGAGCGTACTGGATACCCAAAAAGCTGTCCAACCTGGAAGGTCGTAAGCAGAGGAACTGTCCTAAGTGTGGTATACTATGTGCACATATTTAGGCAGTGCCCCGATTCAGATTTTCCGGCAAGAAGTGGGTAAGGTATTTTCCAAAGTGATGGGAAAAATGTGGCGATATGCCTTGCACTGGTGATTTGTAAAGTTGCAAAATAAGGAGGCATCCTTACTGTTTGTGCTAACACTCCTGTTATGGAGGGAAATCTATTTAAAATGGGTATTGTCCAGTCCTCCTGTGGTTCAGGACTGGTTATTATTAATCCAGCTGGTGAATAGGTTAGATCGTAGTTGCTGTTATGAAAGAGAGTTGACATGTAAGAAATATGGGAACACTGGTACAATTCCCTCTTTGTATAATATGTGAGTTTCCAGAAGATCACAAACCAAAATGTCCAATGATTTTGCAAGTTTAAGAATCATCCAGGTCATAAAACCTCCTGGGGACAGAAAATGGCTGTTTCAAGGGTGTCTTGGATGGACTGAAGAGGGGCTCTGGCTCCTTCCCTCTTCCTATATTCTGATAGGGGGTAGAGGTTGCCTTCCTCCCGCTGAGTTCCTCTCACCTATAAACTGCACAAATGAGGGCCAAAAAAAATGTTTATAATCACCTGTTTACCCACCGAGGACAAGGACAGCTCTCCTGTATTAAAGGCACTTTTAAAATTCAATTACTGGAGTCTTATGCCATAAGGAAAGATTACCATGGCTAATATGATTAGTTCCTGGTATTTAGCACATATATAAAGGTGAGGAAGTGTTGGGGCGCTGCATGTTTTTTTTCAAGTTACCATAGCCAAGCTGTGTGGTTACTACCAAATACTGGATGCAAAATGCCATTCCACCTCCATTTTTTCTTCACCTAGAGAACCTATGGCACAATGGTACATATGGAAAAAATGTTTTTGCAAAGTATGCAAAAGTGTGGCAGACAAATGTCAGTATGCAAAGAAAGCACTCATTGTTAAAACATTTTGTGGGAATAGAGGGACAAGAAGTTCTACAGAATTTACCAAATTTGAGCTTATAGGATAAGAGTGCTGAATGAGTATGAGTATGAGGTTGGACCAATATTATTTACCTTGTGGGAGTACAATTTTTTGAAAAACATAACTTTAGGTTACAAGCACCAGTGGTAGATGATCTGTGGAGGACTATGTAACTTATTTGAGAAAGTTGGCAGCAAACTGTACATTTGGGAACACAGTGGATGAAAGGGTACAGGATCAGGTGTGATTGAAGTGCAATAGTGATAAAATCAGGGATGAATTATGGATGAAAGATGAACCTCCATCATTTGCCCAGGTTAGATTTTAATCACGCTAGCATAATTGGTGTCATTTTGAGTAATGAAATTTACAAGTAATTCCAAGATTAAGCCATTATGCCACATTCTGGGAAAAATCGTAATGTGAGAGGCACTGAAAAAACTCAACTGACACAACAAGTGATGCATTGTCTCAACACCAATGGCAGTTTGTAAATGACAGTTGTCAACCAACATTTTAGGTTAATTTTTGCCCAAGCAGACCATTTGGGGAATTTAATGATTGTGAAACTATAAGACATCAAAAGAGCAATTCTGTTAATGTGAGCGACCAGAAAATCAACTTGAAAATAAATTTTTGAGTTGAAGTGTCACACAATTGGACTAATCTTTTGAGTGTGAAACACATTTTTCTTTTTTTTTAACAGGAAGAAAGTTCCATAGGGATTAGGAAGCTACTGTATATGCAATAGCAACTTAACTTTCCGGTCTTGAAGACACCTCCCTCTGTTTCGCTCAGCTCGTGGTCATTTTGGATTTGGATTTTGGAGGGAAAGCATCACTCTCTTTTTGTCTGCAATCACTAGTACAGCTACATCACTGGGATCTTTAGTTTTTGGGAACTAATAAGTAATTTTGTTGAATCACTTTGCAAAATGTTTGTTGTTTGAGGTAGAGTAGGGATTATTGTATTTGCTCGTTTTTTTTTTGTTCTTCTTTTGTTTTGTTTGTTTTTCAATGCCCTAGAGTAAGGAATAGGTGCTCTTGTGGGAGTAATTTATTATAAGAGGTAATATTAGCATATTTTGGCATGGTGGGGCCTGGGGTTATAACATTCAGTTTCTCAATTTCCTTAATTTCTTTTTGGGATTTTTTTACAGAATTGCTAATCATTTTACTGTGTTGTTGATTTACTATTTGGAGTCCAGTCTTCCATGCAGTCGGCCTATGGTGTATCTTTAATGTCATTTACACAGTCTACTGCTGCTGTGCTAAAGGGTTTATTCAATAATTTTGTCAGCTTTTGGATAGTCTTGTATTAAATGCACCATGCAGGTTATTTTGTTGCATGCATGTGGCAAATGGTAGATAGGGTCGGGGTGGATCCTGGAGTCCTGACCCATGTAGCCACCCACGTTCCTTTGTTCTCAACTACCCTGTTCGCCATGTGTGTGTCCACCATTTTTGGCCGTTTGTTTATATGTGTCATGGTTCATATTGTGTTTTACTTTTTTCTGCAACTTTAAAAACGTCTGTGGAGTGGTAATTGATGTTGCCTTGGGCAATTTTGGTTAGAATTAATTTTCTGACATTGCTGATTTACAAGTAGTGGGTAAAGGACAGACCCATTATTGGGTCCAATCCTTTTGCTGAAAAGCTGTACATTTTTGGGTGGTGGTGGTGCTCCAGGCAGGATAGGTCAACTACATCCTTTGTTCTCCATATCGCCTTTGTTGCTGGCCATGGAACAATGACAAATGTGTATGGCTAGTATGCGTGTGGTGGGCAATTTCTCTTCATTCTCAAGGCCTCCTTTTTTCTGGTCATGTGCCAACCACAATTTGTGTGCGTTTGGTGACCATTTTGTCTTAGTTTTCTATGCATCCTTTTTTGCTGGCCATGTGGTGGATGAGCTAGCTAACAATTGTGTGACGCTCCATATTATTTAATTCATTTATTAGATTTTTCCCTGTTCTTTGCATCTCATATGAGTCCCCCAGGGCCCTGGAGAGAAACCAACAATCATTTAATTCTTTTATTAAATTTTTACCACCCCCCAACCTCCCATGCAGGATCCATGGGCCAAGAAGGGATCCAAGGGCCTCGGAGAGACTACAGCAAATATTTAATTTATTTACTTGATTTTTGCCTGCTCTCCTCTGCCTCCCAGAGAGGTCCCATGAGCCCTGGAGGGACACCAGAAATTATTTAATTAATTTATTCAATTTTTGCCCATCTTTCCTCCACACCTTCCAGAGGGGTTGAAGGGGCCTAGTGAGACACTCTGGATTATTTAATTAATTTATTTGATGTTTGCCTCCCCAGCATTTCATAGGGCTCCCAGGGACCGCAGAGAGACATCAAGTTAACTTCTCCTCTGTAAAGTCTAGCAAAAATAATTAGTTTATGCATGGGTACACTACTGTTAAGCATTTGTGAATATGATGACTTGTATTACATTGGCTAGTTTGCTCAAGCTTCAGTGACTTCATACTATTTTTGGGTTGCCTACTGGTACACAAGATGTCACACACAATACGGAAACAGAGAGTAATCTGCAGATTATCTGCTGTTTACACAAGAGTCCTTTGCTAAGTGCTTCTGTTGATGCTAATTGTTAACTGGTAGGGCTAAGAAGAATGCCCTGAAGAAGGAGGTTCCTGCCCACAAAGCAGCCAGTCAAGACAAGAAGTATGTTGTCAGAGCCACCACTGACATTGAGCCCTCTTCATTTTTCCAGAAATGTGACACACCTGCTGCATCCTGGGCACTAAGAGGCTGGAAGGAAGCTCACACCTTGATCAATGGTACCACCACCAAAACCAAAGCCCATATCTCTCAGTTCCCCATTGACTGCAATCATGCAGATTATCAGTGAATCTGAAATGTATATTTCCCAGCAGAAAACTGAGGTGCTCATTACGACTTCGGTGGTAACTGAACCGCCACACCGGCGGCGGTCTTTGACCGCCGTCAGGGTGGTGGTGCAGACCGCCAAATAACGAGTGTGGCGGTTTGGCCTGTTTCAAACCGCCATTTTCCCGTTCCTACCACCAGGACAGTTGGACCCGCCTGGCCGGAGACTAGCATCTCTGACCCGGCGGGCCACCCACTACCACTGGCGGTATTCTGAGTCCCCATTCCGCAAGGGATTCCGTGGCAGTAGCACCGCCGCAAAATCCCAGGCAGAAAGGCTACCGGCAACAGGAATTTGCATTCCTGTTACCGGTAGATGACTCCACTCCCCACTCCCAGTAGTGACCCCCCAGTAGAGACCCCCACCCCGATCCCCATACTGAACCCGACCCCCCAAGTACACACGTGCACACCCTTACAAACACTCACACTGACAACATCCTTGCACTTACGTGCACACACACGCATCATCACAATTACACACAGACACGCACACACACACACACATAAACACTCCTGTCCCACCCCCATTCAATACATGCATACACACACTCACACACACTCACTCACACGCCCCACCCTCCTCCCCTTGCGGAGGACACTTACCTCATCCAACAAGGTGCTCCTTCCTGAGGGGACGGGACCCGGCTCTCCCAAAGTCGGCCACACACCACCATCAGGACACCACAAGGCTGTCTTACAGGTTGTAATACGTCTGGCAGAGTCCTTTTGGTGGGGCGGGGCTGGCGGTGGGACCAGCTCTGCACCGCCGACCGTCAGCACAACTACTAGAGGATTTCCACCCAAATTGAGGCAGAAGTCCTACAATACTTGGAATATGGCTGTCGGATGATCGCCAGCACTGGCGGTACTCTGGCGTCCGCAACTTTGGCAGTCTCACTAGATGTCCGCCGATGTCGGAATGAGCACCTGAATCTTCACAGAAAAGTCAACAACAAGAAGCACAGTCTACAACACATGATCTTTCTGATAAGCTTCACAATCACTGACAATGAAAAGAAAGTGCACTATCTTCTCCATGTACTCCTTCTAATGATCTTGACATGGATTGTAATCCGACTTCGACCCACCACAAGAGATGAAGGAAAGTTCCTGAAAACCTTGGAAGTGAGGAAGGTGCTAATAAAACAGAAATTGTTAATTAGGAGAGTGACAGACAGGAAGTACAGTTCACCTCTATTCAATCATGCAAAAGAAGCATTTCTTGAAAACACTTTAATTTTTTTTACACACATATATATATATATATATATATATATATATATATATATATATCAAAAAAACAATTACATCACCGTATCCTTTGCCGGCAGCATGGCAGACAGAGATGGGGTCACGACCCCCACTATATCAATCCAAAAAAATTAGTCCGGCGGGGTAAAGCATCGTAACATGCCACAGACGTAAATAATGAGTCTCCATCATAAAGAAATAATTGAAGTGAAGATTTAATGGGCAAAGCAAACATTTTTGTTTTTTTAATTGAAGTGAAGATTTAATGGGCAACGCAAACCCAACTTGTTTTGGAAACAAAGTTTCCTTGTTCACGGGTAATTGACCATTTGACAATTTCATTTTTAAATACTCAGTGCACAACAAAAACCAATAGCATTAAAGAATGTCTCTAAGTAAAAGAACATAAGATTTAGCAAAACCATGTTGGCCATTTTTGAACGGCTAATTTCGCCCAATCAATATATGAAATACAATCTTACAATTAAATGGTAGAATGAAACATGAAAGGCAAAATACAGTTGTAATTTATCATCATTATAAATTGAACTTTTAAGCCCTAAATGGGCTGTTCCAAATTATTTCATTTAACCATCTGATCTTAATAAGCAGGTTTAACATATACTCTGTCAGGCATTTTTAAATGAGGATAATTCAAATTTACATCAATGTTTTAGATCGATATTTTGATCATAACACATGCCGCCAAGTGGACAAAAATATAATTCAAATTTCAAACTATCTCTAATGTCATCAATATTATGGTTGTCACACATCTAATCATCAAGCCTCAATAGGCCATTTAAAAGGGTACATTAGCTCTTTCTGTTTTAGAAATTCTAATACTTCCTCTAAGTCCATCTATATCTACACCCAAAATGTGACTACCTGCCAAAATAATATAAAACATATACAAAATATTAAAAACCTTTCTTGAAAAACTGCACTTTATAAATCATTATTTAGACAGATCACTATTAAATTGGAGATGGCAAAAGCTGACACTCAAAGTGACACAAAGTTCCTAATCACCTATATGAATTCCTCATCCATATTAAGACCAATAGGCTGTGATGTGTTACGGCCAATTATGAGCCTTGATTACAATTTTCTCAACTCTAATACTCTATTTCCTCCGAACTGAGATCCTATCCAGAACCGCAAATTTTACCAAATCGATCTTTTGATTATGAAATTCCTTGAAAGGTCCAGCAACTGGGTAAGTTTTATCATTATGACCAATTGCCCTCATATGCTCCAATACACTTTTTTTAGCTGTGTGAATAGTACTACCAATGTAATATTTATTACAGGGGCAGATTAGTGTGTAAACACAATAATCTGAAGTACATGATATATGTTTTAAAAAAAACAAAAGATTTTGAGCATGTGGAAAAGTCTACTATTTTGATATTTTCACTCTGTTTACAGGCTTTACATTTACCACAAATGTAAAACCTTTGAACTGGATTACTGACCTGCCTGTGTGGTATGACACACCTTCTAAGAGAATCTTTCAAGGAAGTACTTCTCCTGAAACTAAAGTATGGATCAAGATTTTTTGCAAGCGTCACATCAGTTTTTAAAACTGGCCAGAATTTTTTTAAAATATTTCTTACCTCATAAGCACTACAATTTTACATTGTAATAAACCAGATAGGTTGCTTCTCCTGCTGAATTTCATTCTTTTTAGTCAATAAGTCTTGTCTATTGACTTGAGATGCCTTGAGTACAGCTTTATCAATCACTGATTGACTGTATCCTCTTTGGAGGAATCTTTTTGTCATTATCTCGACTTCTGTAGAAAAAGCTGCATTCAAACACAATTATGTCGAGCGCGTAGTAGTCACCAAATGGAATACTTTGTATCGAATTGATAGGGTGACTACTGCTAGCATGTAACAAACTTTTTCCTGCTGTTTCTTTTCTGTGCAAAGTACTAGTCAACCTGACATTCTCCATACTTATTCGTACATCCAAAAATTCAATAGATTTAGACTTAATGCAGCTCGAAAACCTTAAGTTAAGAGAGTTCTTGGTTAAAATGTCAACAAAATTGTAGGCCAAATCTCCTTCACCATGCCAGATACAAAAGATGTTGTCAATGTATCTGACCTAGAGGACTACATGTGTCTCAAATAGATCGATGTTCCCTACAACCTGTTCCTCCACCAGCCCAGGTACAAACCTGCATAGCTGGGGGTGAAACAAGTGCCCATTGCAGTCCCCTGTATCTGTTTGTAAAGGACCTTGTTGAAAATGAATAAATTATTTGTAAGACACACTGAAATCATATCTAAGATCATCTCAGTATGTAAAAGATAGGATAAAGATCTGGCTCTTAAAAAATGTCTAATGGCCTGAATTCCTAACTTATAGGGGATACATATATACAAGGTGTTAACATAGGGGCACATGAAAAGGAAACATTCTCCCAGGGAATGTCATTAATCAATCGTAAGAAGTCAGTGGTATCCCTAATGTATGAGGGAAGGGCTTCAACAAAAGGTTTAAGAAATAATCTACATATTTTGAGGTATTCTCTAAGAGACTGCCCTAGGATGAAACAATCATTCGTCCAAGGGGATTAGTGGAATACTTATGTAGTTTTGGGAGGAAATACAGAGCAGATGTTATAGGAAATTCAGTTTTCAAAAACTGATATTCATCCCACTCCAAAAGGTCTCTGTCTTTCCACTCTTCCAATTTTAGCCAGTATTTTTGATTGGCTTCTTTAACAATGTTTTTATTTCATAGCTAGTAGCATCATTTAACTGTTTCAAGTCTTCTTTTAAATACATTTTGATGGGTAAAATCACAACATTTCCACCATTATCAGACTTTTTACTTACAATATTTCTGTTGTTCTGTAAAGACCGTATGGCCTCCCTGTGTCTATACTTCAAGTTATTCTACTGTATAGTTCTTTTGTACCTCAATTTCTTCATTTCTTTGATAACACCCCTTTAAAACACATTGACAGCATCATTGACTACTGGGAGAAAAAACCTAGATTTTGGCTTAAACCCGCTCAGGCAGCGCAATTCTACAGCAATATCAATGTTGCTTAAATTAAGAAAAGGATCAGGTTCAGGAACCTCTTCACTATCTAATTCACAAAGTGTGTGTAAAATGTCTATATCATTGATCAATAAATTAGATGGTATTGTTTAATTGCTCTTCCCTAACACTTTGGGTTTTGTAGCAAACCACTTCAATTGTTTCAACTTTCTAAGAAAATGGAAAAAGTTGATTCTACTTTGGGTATAATTGAAGGGGGCCGTCGGACAAAAGGATAGTCCCAAAGAAATTACCTGAATTTCCGATTCAGTAAGCTTAATGTCCGAAAGGTTAACCACAGTTAGTTCTTCTTTCATTTCAATGTCTTTTGGCCCTTTGCTGAAACTCCCATAGGGCTTTTTGCATTTTCTTTTTTCTTTGTGTTTCTTCTGGATGTATTTCTTTCTCTGCGACCTCCACAATTGCCTTTTCCTGATTGACCTGCCAGTCTGCCCTGGGCTAAAAGGTCAAATTCATTTACAATTTGGGTTTTTACTCCTTCAGATATTGACCGAACAGAGACATCACTCTCACTGTTGTCACTCTCTTGCTGTTTTTGGCTGTCGAGTTGGCTTAGTTGGTAGTTGTTATGCTTAAATTATCCAATCCTCGATTAGAAAGCAAGCTTGTATATGTGTGTTCTTTTACTTTTGGTTGGGAGACCCTTATTGGGTCATACTTTTTGGAAAAAGTCAATATTTGTCCTTTAACATAATCCATCTGACCTCTTTGGAATTTCTGTTGTTTTTTCATGGGTTTGCTTTGCCCATTTAAACTTCACTTCAATTATTTCTCTGTAACGGAGACTCATTATTTATGTCTGTGCTGTGTTACGACACTTCGCCCGGCCCGACTAATGGTTTTGGATTGATATATATATATATATATTATATTATAAATATGCATAATATATATCTACACCACTACTTGGAAAAGGTAACTTGCACCAATGAATACCAAATGATGATGCTTCACATGATGGTGTGAGAGTATTTGCAGGTAAACACATTGATTTTGGGAGATCATTATGGACCAGTGGTTGCCTACTACATGTCACTGCAATGGCTACTTTACTTAATTGTCCTTTAATTAACTTAAATCCTTCATCTCTAAGTTCTTCTGAAAACACTTTGGGGGTCATTACAACCCTGGCGGACGGTGTTAAAGCAGCGGTAAGGCCGCCAACAGGCTGGCGGTCTTTTTTTTAGTATTATGACCATGGCGGTTACCGCCATCGTCATCCGCCGCTTCTCCGTTCCGCCCGCCAGGGCGGAGACGACCGCTGGGCTAGAGACCTGGGTCTCCAGCCCGGCGGCTGTCACAATACCGCTGCCGGTATTGTGACCCAGCTTACCGCCATGGATTTCCAGCGGTAGGAACCGCCATGAAATCCATGGCGGTAGGCACTATCAGTGCCAGGGAATTCCTTCCCTGGCACTGATAGGGGTCTCCCCCAACCCCCACACCCACCCCGACTCCCTCCCCTACACCCCCCACCACCCCTGCCACCCCTCAAAGGTGGCAGGGCCCCCCTCCCCACCCCGACCCCGACATTACCTTACACATACACACCTGACACGCACGCAGGCACCACCAACACACATACACGCACACACACCGACATACATGCCAACATACACACACACAGTCAGACACATACACCCACATTCACACATTCACGCACACATCCATACAGACATACATACAGACAGACACGCACTCATTTCCAAAACACGCAACACCCCCGCAAGCATACACGCACTCACACCCCCCCTACATACACAGGCACACTCCCCCATGCACCCACACAACACACAACACCTCCCCACCCCCCTCCCCTAACGGACGATTGACTTACCTGTTCCGTCGATCTGCTGGGAGAGGACAAGAGCCATGGGGGCAGCTCCGCCAACACCACACCGCCAACAGAACACCGCCGCGCAGAATCACAGGACGTGATTAGCTGGGCGGTGTTCTGTTGGCGTGGCGGTGGAGGTGGAGCAACCTCCACTTCCCGCAGCCCGCAAGTATGGCTGTTGGCGGCTCTCCGTCGGAAAAACGACAGAGGGCAGCCAACGGTCATAATACGCCGATCGGCAAACCGCCACTACTGGCGGTCTTCCGCACGGCGGTCCCTCGGCGGTCTTCTTAAAAGACCGCCGAGGTTGTAATGACCACCTTTGTCTTTTTCTAGTTCAACAGGTCAACCATATTCTGGATAAAGTCTTAACCCGTTCTGTGCCGGGGAAGTAATGGTTACATCTGCCGGCACAGTGCTCCTGTGCCAAGGATGTAACCATGACTTCCTGGCACATGAGCTTGGAGCGAGTGCTACCGCTCGCTCCATGGGTTTCCCTCCCATCCCCCCAGGGCAGGGATGGAAGGGGAAGCCCTTCCCCTTCCACCCCAACCCCCCCAATGATGTCTGATGAAATCAGCACGCGTTCGCATGCTGACCTCATCAGAGGCCATCTCCCATAGCTTTCAGCGCGATCAGAAGAAAAATGCAAAGCATTTCTCTTCCGATCATGTGATGGGGCCTGAGAGGCCTCAAAGGGAAGAAAAGGAAGTAATGGTTACATCTGCCGGCACAGTGCTCCTGTGCCAAGGATGTAACCATGACTTCCTGGCACATGAGCTTGGAGCGAGTGCTACCGCTCGCTCCATGGGTTTCCCTCCCATCCCCCCAGGGCAGGGATGGAAGGGGAAGCCCTTCCCCTTCCACCCCAACCCCCCCAATGATGTCTGATGAAATCAGCACGCGTTCGCATGCTGACCTCATCAGAGGCCATCTCCCATAGCTTTCAGCACGATCAGAAGAAAAATGCAAAGCATTTCTCTTCCGATCATGTGATGGGGCCTGAGAGGCCTCAAAGGGAAGAAAAGGAATTCCCTTCCCTTTGAAATCTCTCAGAGCATTTCAGCAGCCAGATCGTGAAGCAATCGGGCTGCTGAAATGCTCACTTGACACCAGGGATTTGTTTGTAAAGGGAAATTGGCATAAGGAGAGCAACCCCTTGGGCAAGAGTCGCTCCCCAGGAGGGTAATTATTTTCAAGACCTTTTCTGTCCCCCCCAGGGGCAGATCGCCCTATTGTTATTAGACCGATCTGCCCCCGGGGGGCATAAACCACTAGGCACCAGGGATCATTTTTTTTTTTTGTTTTTTTAAATTTTTAGAGGTGGGGATTGACCCCTTAAGCAAGGATCGCTCCCCTAGGGGGCAAATTATATTTAGGCCATTTCTGCCCTCCTTGGGGGAAGATCAGCCTATTTTCATTAGGCCAATCTTCCCCCAGGGGGGGTCAGAAACCACTAGATACCAGGGAGGTTTTTTTAATGCGAATTTCACGCAAGGAGAGCGACTCCTTAGGCAAGGGTCGCTCCCGGGGGGGTTTATTTTAAGCCATTTATGCCCCCCTTGGGGCCAGATTGGCCTATTTTAATTAGGCCGATCTGCCCCAAGGGGGGCAGAAACCACTAGACACAGGGAATTTGTGTTTTTGTTTTACAGGTGGGGAGTGACCCCTTAGGCAAGGGTCGCTCCCCTGGGGGGCAAATTGTATTTAGACCATTTCTGCCCCCCTTAGGGGCAGATCGGCCTATTTTTGTTAGGCCAATCTGCCTCCAAGGGCAGCAGAAAGCACTAAACACCAGCGATCTTTATTTTTTTGTGTCAATGCATGCAAGGGGAGTGACCCCTTAGGCAAGGGTCGTTCCCCTAGGAATGCAAATTTATTTTAGGCCATTTCTGCCCCCCTTGGGGGCAGATCGTCCTATTTTTATTAGGCCGATCTGCCCCCATGTATGGCAGAAACCACTAGGCACTGGCGATTTGTTTTTTGCGCCAATTTCACGCAAGGGGAGTGACCCCTTAGGCAAGAGTCACTCCCCTGAGGGGGTGCAATTTTTTTTTAGGCCATTTCTGCTTCCCTTGGGGGCAGATTGGCCTATTTCTATTAGGCCGATCTGCACCCGGGGGGCAGAAACCACTTACGCACCAGGGATTGATCTGTGTTTATGTGTCTATTTTGTTTGGGGGGAAGCCCCCTGGGCAAGGGTTGCTCCCCCTAGGGGCACATTACTGTTGGCCATATCTGCCCCCCTTGCGTAGGACGAATGGAGATCATATCTATGTCCCAGCCGAGATAAATGATGTTTTTAAGTCCTATTATATGTCCCTTTATAGGCAACCTGAGGAAGATCTGCCGCAGTCACTGGATCGCCACCTATGGTCCCTCCTCTGGCCACCATAAAACCAGAGGACAGGGGTCCTCTGGGAGAGCCACTCACCTTTGATGAGGTGAAAACTGCCATTACACAATTAGCCGTGAGCAAAACGCCAGGCACGGATGGACTCCCCATAGAGTTCTACAAGACATATGTGGATCTCCTTGCCCCCGCGCTGGTTGATCTCTATACTGAGGCTTACGAGGCAGGCTCCTTACCGGGAACTCTGCAGGAGGCATTGGTGGTTCCTCTGCCTAAGACCAAGTCAAAAGAGGAGTCATTGACTGATTTGCGACCCCTGTCCATGCTGAATTGCGACTTCAAAATCCTTAGCAAAGCCCTGGCTTATAGGCTACTACGCCATGTCCCCCACCTCGTCCATGAGGACCAGAACGATTTTGTACCCAAGCGTAATACCTCCCTGAACCTGAGATGGCTGTTCACGCTTCTACACCTAAAGCACGAGGAGAGGCACCCTGAGGCTGTGCTTCTATCAGTAGATCTTGAAAAGGCATTTGACTCAGTAAGGTGGGATTATCTGCGGGCAGTGATGACTCGAATGGGGTTGGGAGAGAAGTGGATACAATGGGTTGAGCTGCAGTACTGTCTCCTGGTGGCAAGAGTGCGGCTACTTATCCAATATCACGTGGCACCAGACAAGGTTGCCTTCTTTCACCTTTACTGTTCGCGCTTACTATTGAGCCTCTGGCAGCACAGTTCTGAAAGGAGGGGCGTGGTAGAAGAGTGCCGTGGGATCGCGTAGAACACATCAAATCGCTTTATGCGGATGATCTACTGATTTACTTGCTCAATGGCATGTCAGAGGTTTCTTGGGCACTCACACTGCTTGATGGATTCAGTATCCCGTCCGGTCTCAGAGTGAACAGGAGGAAGACGTATGTTTTCCTATTGTCTGAGGGCACTGGGTGCCCATCCTCATGCCCTGTTGATATTCCTTGGTCCCCCCGTACTTTCAAATACTTGGGCATTCAGGTCTTTCACGATCCAAGTGATCTATGTGACAGAAACCTCAGTACACTCCGATCTTTACGATACTCTGTGACGTTTTGGCGCTCCCTGAAACTCCCAATGATGGCACGAGTGGCATTGTCCAAAAAGATTATGTTACCCCATCTACTATATTACTTTGCCAACCTCCCAGTGGCTATACCGATGACCTGGTTTAGGGACCTGAACGTGCTCCTTAGGGGGCTCCTGTGGGATGGGGGTCACCAGCGGACATCCCTCTCCACCCTTTGCCAACCCGCACTAGAGGGCGGTTTGGCAGTTCCAGATTTCGAATTATATTATCTTTCATGCCAACTACAGTTTGTGGCTAAATGGCTGTCAGGGATGCACCGCCTGGACTTGAGTGTACATAGTGGTGAAATAGAACCTGAGCTCCTCCTGGCTGGCCTGCTTGGTGCCAGGAATCTCCTGCCTGGGTGGGCCATCATGCTGAAGGCGGCCCTCTCTTGTTGAAGAAGATGTTTGAAGCACACTGGAGTGACAGTGGCTTACTCCCCTGGAGTGCCACTGACTGGAATACCGTTGGGAATGCCGGGCTGCACTTTGATGCGAAGACAGGTGAGAACCTGGACTCAGGCAGGAGTACTGACTTTGGGAGACCTTTTCCATGAGGGAATTCTGCACTCCTTCACGGGACTGGTGTAAGAGGACAGGGTCCTGGGGGGACAGTTCCTGACGTATCGGAAACTGGTCCTAGCTGTGCATAAATTATGAACTACAGTGAATGCAGAGCCAGAGACGCATGCCATATTGCACTTACTACTGACAGCGGGGGAAGACAATCATTTGGTTACCAAGCTCTACAGGGCTCTTACTGGGGCTACAATGGCGTCCTTACAAATTCTACTGACTAAATGGGAGGAGACAGGGGGCAAAGACCTGACAAATGTAGAATGGCAGAGAGTGCTAGCATACCCCCTGAAAGTATCCAGAAATACACGCTTGCGATATATTCAGTATCACTATATACATAGAACATACATCATTCCACACAGGCTTAGAGTAATATATGGTGGGGGGCCCAGGAACTGCCCCAGATGTAAAGCGATAGACCCGGAATTCCATCATATGGTCTGGAAAAGTCCAGACATAGAGAGAGGCTGGAGGCAAGTATTGTAGGAGTTGGGGGAACCCTTGTCACACAACTAGACCTGGACCCCTTTCTGTGCTTGTTGGGTTTGCATGCAGGGCCAGCTTATAAGAGTGTAGGCAGTAGGTTATTGGACCTTGCCCTGGTCTTATTCAGGCGTTGAATCGCCATGGCCTGGAAATCCCCAATGGGCCCGCATTTAGCAGACTGGAGGCGGGACGTGTCGGTATTGGCCCAGGCCGAATTATAGGCACGCCAAAGGGAGGAAGCACGAGGGATTCGGACACGACTTATAGCCCCACTGTGGACAGAAATATTGGAAGCTTGGGAGGCCCAGAGATGAGAAATAGTGGGGGTGCGGGAGCCTGGGGAGGACACAGCACCATTGGCAAGGGACCGGGGTTACGATTAAGAGGGCAGGAGAGGAGTGGGAGGACACAAGTACTTATAGCGTATACACCAGAGAGGCCTTACTACTCTCCTACATGGGGGGGATCTTGGGGGCAGTTGGCTGACACTAATGTACTTGGCTCGATCATACAACTACCTTGGGGATGAAGAGGAATCCTGCTGGAATAGACTATACCACTACATTAGAACAGGGGACAAGCGCCCGCCTAATGTGACTTTCCCAGATGGGTGATCTAGATACACATGCATAACCCAGTCCCACTATGCCACAATTTATCTTCCCTGTGCTTAGTTTAGGTATTTCCTTTATCGTTTCTCCATAGTTGACTAAGTTAATAGTTTATATGTTAATATCTAATTTGATGAGGAAAGCCGAAAACATGATTAAGCAAGATGTGATGATGTCATGTACATGTGAATGGATTGTATAAAGACCAGCAGAGTATCACAATTATTAAGTTATTGTATGTGACCCGATTATATTGTATAAGCTCGGAATGCTGTCCTGCAGTGAGGGACACACACATGTATCAATGGTTACTCAACCACAGAAAATACCAATAAACAAAGTTTAAAAGAAAAGGTGGTTGTGGTCTGGACATGTGTATCATGAGTGATCAGCCTGATACATAAAGATTATTGCTATCTGGTTGTCTGGGCTCTGGGATTGATACGAGATTGCCTCTTAGTAAATTGTACATCACTACACCAGCCTCTGCTCTGTCCTCTGACTCCTCATGAACCATGCTTCCTTTGATTCTCCAATATTGCCATTTTATTTTTGCTTTGCACAGCCCTTCTCTTATGCAATGAACCTCCATGTGGCTCCTAACCAGTAATTCATCCATGTACCCAAGGTGGGTGATACCTGAAGAGTACAGATATAATCATTAATTTGTATACAGTAACAATTTCTATTGATTATACATATTTTAGAACTGTGCACATCCCCCCTACTTTTTTTTTTCATCTTAGGCAACAAATAGCTAACTTAGGAGTTTGGGGTTAGCTAAAGAAAAAGTCTATACATTTCTTAACTGAAATCTTTCTTCCACAACAGATTTGACATCACATGCTGCTCATGGACTTGATGAATGTTTTATTTGTCTATCTCTCACCTTTTCCTAATTCCACTACCCATCAATTCATGAAACCCTTAGCCCTCTTTCCCCAGGTTGTGTATCTATTGTGCTGTTAATGTCCACCATCAACAGATTCCCCATTTGAAAGGATGAATATGGTTGAAGCTACACCAATAGTTATAGCAGGAGGTTACCATCATAGTGCAGAGAATAAATAACAAGAACAGTTGGGCAAGGATAGGTTGTGTGTGCGTAAATACTTAATACAATTGATGCCCCATGGAGTCTAGTGATGTAACATAACCCTTCGTACTGGGACCTGAGGGCTTCATTATGGTAACTTTCATAAATAAATCCACACTGCGTTTCTATTTTTTTTTCTTTATCATGATGGCCTCTGTCTTGGATTTTCTACTCACTCTGTGTTTTTATTCAGTTTAAATGGATGTGATTCACCAGCATCATTCAGAATAAGAATTTAGTTTTTCTCTGTGACGTCTTCTCTTTTAGTGGTGGGACAGCCACCATCAGAATTAAGATGGTCATTTTGAAAATTTAGCATTAAGGTGTGGACCAATTGGGGAGGGAGCAGGCATCACTTTTTCACTCAAGTAAAAAAAAGTAATAAGAAAAGGTAGTAGGGATTGTTGTTTTGCTCTATGATGGTAGGCACCATTTGTGGTCAATAGTTACAAGAGTGTAGGGCAAGCAGTAAGTATACAACTTTGCTCATCCTGGTCAAGTCATTAAAGGAGGGGGGTAGTTTGGGTGTGGTCAGTCAGTTTTCTAGCCCTGATTCCAGGGAGATGGACTGGAGGAGGTAACATAAATTACCTACCTAATGTGCAAGCATGTGCAAGCAAGCTCAGGTAGGAAGAGATCAAAGAGAGGACAAAGGGAGGGGACACCTTTGTATAACTGATTTGTGATGGGACAGTTGCAGGGCTCTGCAGTGGCAGCTTCTCCATTAGGGCGGAGGTGTGTCGCCCCTCTGCTGCAGCGCAGCAAATGTGAAAATTGAAATGGGAATGAAATGATTTGATTACCATTTTATTTTTCATTGCTGCCAGTCTGAACCAAGTGTGAGGACACTGCTGCTGATTGGCAGCAGGGAGGAGGAATGGTGGCTATTCCTTCAGTTTGACCGTATGTCTGACAGCCGGCTCAATACAGGCACTTTAAACCTCTCCAAACCAAGCTGCGTTACACAGTCGAGCAGAGAGAAGGCTTAAGCCCCCAGTGCTCAAATTAGTACCAACCCAGCTTGCTCCAACCAATCCTGGCACTTCTCTTGTGCTGGTTAACACTATTACCAGCACAAGAGCAGGAGTTTGATTGGTTAAGGGAGCTTGCTCTGGGACCTTGCACTCGGATGACTGGAGAAGAAAACAGAGAATCAGAGGATGCACAGCCAGTGGGTGAATAAGCATTTTATTTTATTTTGAAATATTTAAGCAGTATAAATCCTGTATTACAATTTCATTATGTCCTATGGAAATCGTAATAGGGCGGGACGGATATCCATTACATTTGTGATGGATTAACCCATCCCCCAAACTCTAAATCAGGCCCTAAATCACTGACATGCATTACATTAATGTTCAAAAGTTCATAAGTTCAAAATGTTAATGTAATGCATGTTATCAACGTAGTTATTGCTTATAAGTGCACTTTATTTAATCTTGCTAGAGTCTACACCTTTTTGACCCTCTAATATGCGCTGTGAAAAACTTGCACTGCCTTCTTCATAGCTCTAAGCCATGGTCTGTTATAAGCACTGCTTATAATGAGCCACGACTCAGGGCTTTGGCATTAAACCTTGAATCATTGCTACTTTCTCACATAACCAGGGTGTTCGCCCCATCACTTTAAAATGTCCCCCGCTAGCAAAGGAGATAAGATTAGGCAATATTCTTTCTGAAAGAAAGATTTGGGACACTTGTGGAATGCTTTTAGAAGGCTATTTTCTTCATAATACCCCAACTAAGTTTGTTTTAAGTGCAGTCAGGTCCAAAGATTCTCCTTGTAGTGAGCTGAATGCCTCATTTGATGTTGGGTTGTAATGTCTCAGAAAGGTGTTTAATTCAATGCCCTTAATCTGTAACTCCTATGATCTGGTCTGCAGATGAGTATATCTCTATCTTTTTGTCTTACATTTATGTCACCTGTTCATTTCCTTTACACCCATAGTCCTTCATCTACTTAAACAACACTCAACAGTGACAGGTTCGATGGAGTAAGTCTTGGCTGGTTCTTATGTTGGATCTTGGCCCAGTTGTCCGCCTCTTAGTTTCAGTATGGATCTAAATGTAGATTGAGCGCAGATGCATGTACTAATGTTTGCTCTTTGTTGGCGCAGGCTTATGTCAAAATATGTGCCTTAAACAAAGGCTTTTACTGCATTTCGAATTTCTTTTCTGTGAACCCATTTAAAAAAGTGCCCGAGATCTGTTTCTGGTTGTGTGCAACAATACAGGAGTTGTAGAGGTAACTTCAGTATCTGCCATTTTGGCCAGTTGTGGATTCCTTCCTTTTGCTTGCTTGTTCCTTCCTCTACCACAAACAACTAACAACAAACAAGCAGTAGTCAGTGATGGGCAACCCACTGACACCCACACTATCTGCTTAACCAATCACCCTAGAGGCGTCCCATTTTCTACCACCAGTAGAAACAGCTCAACAAGGACAGCAATGCAGCAGTATCTATTAACACCCCTCTTCCAGCAAAATTACCACTATTCAGTGGTTTTTGCATCCTGGGTTTATCAACAATAACATCATACTTCATATCCAGAAAGGGGAGGATGCAATACAAGACCAGGTTCTCCCCAAAGCAGCTCATGATGGCAGCCACATGCATGGTAAAGAAGGGTCTGCAAGTACCTTGGCCACCTTGGAGAAGGAAGTCATACATGCCAAGAAAAGATGCTGCTATACACCGGGGGCATGCAGCAGGCTATATCATATTCTTGAAATCCATATGGGTTGTCAGTTCGGCAGAACCACACACCAGCCTCTCTGATAAATGGATGGTACAAAGAGATTTTAATTTGATTCTTTATGAACCGGAATCTACATGAAATCTATTGGCCCAATTTTCTGACAGACAAAACGTTCATGGAATCTGTTATCGTTGGCAATAAAATATTTATTATATGGTGCATTTGACGGCTGCAGTGACATACATTTTACTAGCAAACCATTCAAAGAAGTGTGCTAAAAGAGAATAGCTAAAGATGTTTTTTAGCGTGTCGGACATCGCAAAAGAAGATAAAAACTAAAACATGTCTGACTGTCAAACAAATTATAGTTGCATTTATTTCCCAACCAGAATCCTAAATAAGTGCATGCAAAGCACAAATATTTTTAATTTTTTGCTTATAGAAAATGGCATGTGGAACTTGTAGTTTTGATTTAGTCATCACATTTATAGACATAAAAACCTAAGCATTCCGAATGTCGATGGCCTAAAAAGTAAAACTCACTTGTAGCCTTAACACAAGACACAGTGCACACAGATGTACGCCCTCATTGTGCATGACTCCAGGTGTACTGATTTACATCACCCCATGTCCTCTACTTAACCTTTTGCAAACAGCTCTGTGCCTCTCAACTTTATCTCATGAACTTTACATCCTCTCCACCACACCACCTATTGCTCACCAGAGGCACATCGCCCTGTAATCCCATGAGTCACTTCAAACAAAGCTTAGAGGCACTTCAGTGCGCAGTTTAGGTACGCACACCGCCTAAAGCTTTAATGAGACACATAACCTATAGTTCATCTGATGCATATTCTAGGGTCCTTCATATGGCCTATATGTATTCATACTTCTATGTTTACTGATCTTTGTGTAGGTCTTGTAGTCCATGTGCAAACCGTTTGTGATCACGTATGGCTCTGTGTGCATTCAGAATACAAAGGGCTCATCTGTTGGCTTTGTTATAACTTATTGCTCATTTTGCTATTCGAAAAAGTTCATCTGCTGGAGTTCCTGAAGATCTCAAACTTTTTTTAATGAATGTGTTCTATTGGACCCAGCTTATCAATTATATGTTTTTTGCCACCCTAACTTTGCCCTTTTGTGTTCCTGTAAATAATGGGTGCTATGTATTATTAACTGCTTCAGTCTCATTACAGCTATAATTACAGTATTTCTGTTTAGTAGTGATAAATATGCGTTTATGAGGTGTGCATGAATGCTGCGCTTCTGAGTTCCATTCGCCGCGCACCTTTTCTCAAGACAATCTGGCGAAATATACAAAAGTACAACATAATGAAGAAAACATCGAAGGAATTCAGTGCATAACCACCATTTCAAAAGGTTAGTCCCCCGTCCTGGTTTTAAAATGCCATCAAAATGCTGCATCACAAAATTCTTGTATGGCGCAGTAATCGTGATTTTCCATGAGATATAACCTCTGCTAGTTTTTCTGAAAAGTTACAATGAGGGTTTAATATTACTCTTTTTAAGCACTTCAGAAAGACGAAGAGCTCAGTATGTCTTTCCAGTATTCGAACCAGTGACTTACAGATAGATACCTGCGGATGGACGTGCGCAGGTGGAGGTCGGCCAGTACCCTCTTTAGGCTCATGGCAGAGTACTCTTCTCAAGTGATTACTCAGTGCTCCCAGAAGCACGTCCAACCATTACAACCTTAGGCTTATCACCCAGTGTACCGTATTTAATCACCTGGCCCATCTTGAACAATATCAAGCCTTGCCCTTTCTTCGATATCTGTCAAGAACTAGAGAAATAAAACATATTACAGCTATCATATTATAGTACAATCTCTTGCGTACTCTCGAACAGTACAGTTTTTAAACATTACAATGACCTTTGTGCCGAGTCTGCGCAAATTGTTTGCAGGCCTACACAATACTCTGCATATTTAAAAAAACAAGATTTTCGAAATGTGAGAAAGTACTTTTGCTTCCAGCTGGTGTTTCACACCTGTGGGCAAAACGTTCCACAAAAATATTATACTTAATCAACCATACCATCAGCGGTCTCCCATCTAATTTCGATTCATATCATGTTTCAAATTCTTCAAACTGAATTGTTTAAAGTTCACTCCAGTGGCACTGAATGTTGTTGAAAAAATATTATTTTAACAATCACTGACACAGATGGTGTTAAGTGCATTCCACACAGAAGAATCCTCTCTGAGGAAAAAAAGCACAGCAACCAATAAAGAAAAAATTCTCAAGCACATGCCCCCCACACCTAGAGGCCTCCCCACACTAAAAAAAATGAAAGTTCAAACTTGGAATAACATGACCCTTTGAAGGGCGCAAAACCACAAAGTACTAAGGTGGTATTTACAGGACAGCCTTTCATTGAAAAACTAATGGCAAATAGGCCTGTCTTTATCTATTCCAGAATCTGGGCCCTGAGGCTGCTGGTGACAAAACAGCAGGCCTTAAAAAGGTTATCTGTGATTAAGCGTCTTTACAGTTTTAAAGTCAAGATTCGCTCCTACCATCAGAATGGATCCTGAAATTATTCCCGTTTCACCTTCCTGGCACACATATGTGTCATGAGTGAGTTTATCACTCATTGTGGGGATTGTGCTCATAACTGAATTTAAACCAAAGCAGCTAAGGTACCCAAATCATAGGGAGGTTTCTATTACACAGTCATATATATCCAGCATTTGCGATTTTTAACTCATAATTATGCGCTACACAAGTATTAATTAACAGGAGTAGTTACCGTTCTACACCAAGAGGATGACGTTTAGTCATATCTAAAAAACAAAAACAAAATAGCCCATCGAACAATAATTCATTTCTTTTTCTACTGATACATGTCCTAGGCAATGTTAAAGCTGCTAACTCTTCCATCGACTTATTTACTTATTCGAAGCACATACATCAAAGAACAGCCCTAGCTGTCAAATCCCACAATCTTAGTTTTAAAATCTAATTTTAAATTGAGCATTTTGCCGTTTTTTCTGTTCAAACGAAGGATATTTGGTAGGTAAACGAGTCCTTCCTTACCACTAGGCCATAATACCCTCTCAACAAAGCATAAGCTGTGACAATATGAGATGTATGATTTCATTTGTTATTTGACATAATGTAAAATAATTTCCCACAGAACTGATGCATGGGCTCTGTTTTTTGGAAACACACACATCACAAGTTTTACAAACACGTGAAGCACGAGAGCCTGTTGTTTCACTCCTGGAATGAGGGTTAATGTAATGGGTTACTAGCAGTACTACAAAGGGCTTGCCTCAGGTCTTAGGCCTTCTCTATCATTTGGCTTTTGGTGCAATTATGGAAGCAGCAGGGGCAGGTTGAGATCGTGCCTGGAAGATATCAGCCCACATCTACCAGAATGCAAAAAGTACCGCATCTGAACTTGCTGATTTAGCAACAGTGATTTAGAGAAAGGCTTGCATGCTGGCAATTTTGTACTGCCCTATCATATTAGGGGTATAGTCAGTGCTTGCGTGCCTCACTGCCTGGATCACTGTTGCCTTCTGCATCTTTTTTAATCCTGTCAGAGACAGCCATGGTTGAGGTATACTTATCACTGCTGATGTTAGGTTTATTATCTGTGAGCAGTAACCGCACCATGGCAACCAGTACCATTCCTGTGGTATGCACTGGTCTGGGAACCTATCTGTGTGTTAGGAATAACGGGTGCATGGAGTTTATAGCTCCTTTGGACCTTCATGGGAATGCTGCTGCTGGTCTGTCCCGTTATCAAGCTAGAAGAATAAGGAACGTTTAACCCTTCTCCATAGTCAGAAATGTGATACAAGTGGAGAAGATGAAATAGGCGCACAAGAGAGTACAGTTAATAGCCAATGTGAAATGCAACAATTGAAAACTGAACACCATAAATGGTACTAACAACAATAATTATAATTATAGTAAAATAATCATAACAGTTATGGTAGTTGAGTATTGATGCTATATAGTGAGGATGGTGCTAATAACACACTGGCTATCAAAAGTATATTACATACAGGGTAGGAACGTGATTGGGCCTGGCATAATGATGCACAACCGATGGCACCATGTACCCACTGGTGTCATGATTTACCCCAAATCCTTAAATTCTTCAAAATCTCAGCAGCACCTACATTGACATATCTGAGTAATCAAACAATGATAATGACAACATGTCACACTTGAAAGGTCTAACATATTTACAAATAATCAATTTCTTATATAAAAAATACTTATGTTCCACACAGTTACAATTATTCTTAACATACATTATCAATATATATATCCAGATTATAGTAGTGAAATGGAAGACATAGAGGATCCTTTCAGACTACAGTTTTATTCTCTTATACTCCATCAGTGAGCAGAACCACAGCCAACATGTTTCTTGCAGGTTAACTCCCTCTTTATCAGGACCCCTTTGGTCTTACTTTGAATATCTTTGATTTTTATGAAATATCTGTAGGAAGTACATACTATATCACATTGAGATAAAGTGTGTACAGAGTCCAGGGGTTCCCAGAGGCTTAACATAGTCTAAAATCGATACAACTAATGCTCTCCTTTATGGTTGAGCAGTTAGGCTTATCAGAGGGCAGTGAAACGCATTTGTTCTACACACAGTCAAGAAATGAGTGCACACACTCAATGACAAAATCCAGGCCAATACATTTATATGGGGAAAAATATATTTGTTACTTTATTTCTTGAATCAAAAGACTCTGGTTGCAGGTAAGTACAGTTGTAAGTATGTATCAAGGATATGTATCAAATGTACTTTGTTTAGGTTTGGCAAATAAAACAGTTTACAGGCAAGCAACACTTTTCACTTTCAAAGGTTGACACACTGCAATTTTCAGAACAGTCTTGGTGGGGAATGGTAGTGCAGTTTTGAGGTAAGTACTCAACTTACAGTTCTAGTCTCCAGGGATTAGGATGTCCGCTGGTCGAGGTTCAAGATGACCCCAAACATACACCACCAGCAACACAGGGCTGGCCAGGTGCAGAGGTCAAAGTTGGTGTTAGATTTAGAATTAGATCCTATGGAGCCTGGTGGACTCGGAAACAGATCTGCTGGCAGGTAAGTACCCGTGACTTTGGAGGGCAGACCTGGAGGGTTTATTTGAGCACGGGGGGCACTAGTTAGCACCAAACACACACCATCAGTGGCATAGGGGCAGCCGGATACAGGGTGCAATCACAGCATTGGGCTCCCAATGCTTTTCAAAAGGGGGACCCCGGGGTCACAAAGATGCTGCAGGCTGGGTCCAGGGGGTCGGTTCTAGAAAAAATAAGCCTGGACAAGTAGGAGGGCCATCTGTTGAATATTGCTGGACTGTCGGTTGGATTTCCCAAGGTCAGTGGGCTGCAGGTGCAGGGGCACCTTTGGGCATTGGGTATCTTCGTCCAGTTCTCTCTTGGGCAGGGGGGTCCTCTAGATTTAGGCTGCAGGCATTGTCGTGTTGGCCAGAATGGGTCAAACCAGGGTGGACACAAGGTCAGAATCACCTGGGGATCTTCACTGGACCGGTGGGCCACTTGGACACGGGCCATAGGCGTTGGGTGCAGAGTGGGCAGGACTTGTGGATCCAGGGCAGTTCTGAAGTCCTTCTTGGAGTTTCTTGTGGACAGGGCCACAGTCCTCTGGAGTTTTTGGCCCTCTGGGGGCAGGCAGTTTTTTGGCGGTTTATAGAGGTTGCTGGTTCTGCAGGATGCGTCGCCTTTTTTTATAGCAAGGCTTCTGAAGCTGCTGACATGCCAGTAGAGCTGGGGCCAGGTCAGTTGGTGTCTGGAGTCTTCTCTGCTGGCGTTGGCTTAGTAGTCCTTCTTTTTGATTCTTTCTTCTTTTCTTCTTGAGGTCGCCAAGAATCTGGTGAGCTAGGTTCAGGGGTGCCCTTAAGTCCTAAATTTAGGGGTGTTACAGGGGTCAGAGGGCAGTAGCCAGTGGCTAATGCCCCTGAGGGTGGCTAAACTCTTCCGGTGTCCACTCACTTTGGGGAGGGGGACACATGCCTAAACCTATTGGTCCCTGTCCTCCAAACTCAGATGGATGATTCTGCAGGGAGGGGGTCACTCTGGACTCTGGACACCTTTGGGGTGGTTCTAACTGGGGTGGTCACTCCTCTGTGTTTTACCTAATTTTCCCATCAGTCTTGCTGCCAAAAGTGGAGCTTCTCCCAGGGGGCGGGCATCTGAACAAGATTGAGTTCCTTGGGGCACTGTAACAGGAGGCCTGAGCCTTTGAGGTTCACTGCCAATTTTTACGGTTCCTGAACGGGGGAGATGTGAAGCTCCTCTGCCCAGAGCAGGCTTTGTTTCTGACCCCAGAGAGCACAAAGGCCCTCACCCCATGGGGTCAGAAAATCATCTGCTAGTGGCAGACTGGCACAGACTGGACAGCCTAACACTGAAAGGTTGATTAGGGTACAGGGGGCATCTCTAAGATGCCCTCTGTGTGAATTTTACAATAAATCCAACACTGGCATCATTGTGAGTTTATTGTGCTGAGAAGATTGATACCAAACTTGCCAGCCTTCAGTGAACCCACCGTGGAGCTATGAAGTTTGTAATGACAAACTCCCAGCCCATGTGCTTAATATGGCTGCACTCCACTTACAGTTGCTTAAGAATGGACTTAGACACTGTAGGGGCATATTGCTCATGCAGCTATGTCCACATATGTCATATAGTGTATCCTGCCTTAGGGCTGTAAGGCCTGCTAGAGAAGTGACTTACCTATGCCACAGACAGTGGTTGGTGGGCATGGCACCCTGAGAGGGATGCCATGTGGACTTTACCTTTCTCTTCCCATCAGCACACACAATCTGCAATGACGGTGTGCATGTGCTTGGTGATGGGTCCATTAGTGTTACACAATACATGCTGCTGCCCTTAGGGAACCTCCCTGGTCACAGAGCCCTTAGTAACACTGGCACCTTTTTCAAAGAACTTAGCTGTGTGCCAGGGGTGTGCCAATTGTGGAACAATGGTACAGTTTAGTGACAGAATACTGATGCTGGGGCCTAGCAGCAGCATCCCAGTACACTCTCAGTCATCAGCATCAATATCAGGCAAAACGTGCAGGAGGTAACCATGCCAAAAGGGGCACTTTCCTCCAATATCATTTTTAATATCTGAATAGTTCAACAGAATGTGCCCACTAACTTCATTGAAAATTAATTTGAACAGATCAGTCACATTAATGTAATGAATAAAGTTAATAAATAATGCCCACATTTAGGCAAAAAAGACCTGCCTGGCACTGGAGCACAGTCTGTTACCTACTAGACTTGTAAAGGTATCTACAAAAATGAGATCAGTGGTTTCACCAGATTACACATCTTGGTTCATGGGATCATAAATTCAAAACGCCAGTGATCTCCACAGACCTATCACAACAACCTTTATCTTACCTGTTTTATTAACCTGAGAATTGTCTCTGAGACTTGCAAATGGCAATGACAGGGTATGTGTCACTCCGGCACTGTTCCTGCAGACCTACTGGGCAACTGACTGTAGTAGCTTGAACTTGTAGCTTGTTGTAAGTAGTAGCTCACTTGATAAATTGTGTAGCCGAATTGCTTACGTAGCCCAGCATGGTTTGAGGCCTCTGCTCTAATTATCTAATGGCTCCCTTTGATGCAGGAAGGCTGGGACTCTTACGTATGGGAACAAAAGCAACCCAGACAGGGCTCTACCTAATTGGGCATCACCAGTGAGCAATAGCTTGAGTCTTATCGCCCTGTGATACCCTTTCATTGTGACACACTTAGGGGCGTATTCATAAGAAAGTGGTGCATCAGTTATGATGCACCACTTTTCTTGTGCCCCCTATCATCACCATGATAGTGCCATATTTGCAATACGGTTCACGATGGCGCACGCTAGCACAATAGCATCAACATTTTTTATGCTATTGTGGCTCATTGATTGACTAGTGCCAAAAATGATGGCGCTAGTCCAGCAATGCGTGGGGAGGCCCATTTCAAACAATGGGAGCGTCACTTTAATGCCTGCCTTTGGCAGGTGTTAATAATGGAAGGAAAAATGGAGCAGTGACATCTCAGAAATTTCACTGTGCCATTTTTCTGGGCCTCCTAATGGAGGAACACCTGCTTGCATACATTATGCCTGATGCAGGCATAATGTGGAGTAAGGGGTTAAAAGTGGCCATTGAAGTAAACATAGCACATTTGTTACACATTCTTATATGATGTGAAACTGCCCTTGTGCAAAACATTTGCATGTATATCCAAATTATACATGTCCATATACTTAGAATACTTGTTATGTGATCAAATGATTAACGTAATTGAAACATAAATATAGATAGTGGAGTAAGGCTTAGAGGAGATGAAATGTGAAGAAGGATCCAGTAAGGGGTTACTGTGACACTGTTCAAAATAATGACAGAAATGGTGTTGACAGTCCTATGACAGATGATTTACAGAGGAAATCATGCGTAGAAAACAGAAGATGATTCTTTGTACTATTTGTCAGCACATGGACTATCCTTTCAAACAGGATTAGAAACATTATCATCAAACACAGGAATTTGTTTCAGTGTGACCAAGAAACAGAAGTCATTTTTAAACATGAACCTTTCTTCTCCCATTTAAGCAAATTCAAGGGATGAAATCTTCAAAGCGGAGTTCTTGGTAGCATGAAGTTACCAAACGTCTGTTGTATAGAAAAACTATGGCTTCTCATGTTTAAATTTCTTCCACTATAGTTCTTTCACAAGAGAAGCCAGTGCATCCTCGACATTTAGAAAAAATAGGCTTTCAAATATCATGTCATGTTTTAACAGAATGCAGTATAGCTTGTCATAGTATTGATAGTCTTGTGAACGCTTGAAAAAAGAGTTAATTGACAACGAGAACGTCAGCCGTAAACCTAATTCAAGTCACACAATATTGCAAGATATTCTTCTAATGTGTATGTATTATTTAAGCAACTCATGGTTAGGTTACCTGAACCACTGCAAAGGCTCCAAGTTTAAAATGGTTCTTTCACAGAGCGCATTCTTTATGGAAATCAGTAGAATTCTGCCAGCGAGGGTCAAATAAACCCAGCCATAGAATTAAAATTGGAGTAGATTTTTTGTGCCTATTTTACCTTTAGCATTTTTGTGCCTCTTTTGGCATTAGTGCTTATTAGATGTTTACATTCAACGGTTGACGTCCATAAGTCTTTCAGCAACAATGATGGTTGCTTCAGTTGCTGGTCATAATTATCATGCTTATAGTGAAAAATGCAAAAAAAAAAACAGAACAAAATGAAAAACAGCAAGGAAAAAAACAGTGCCCACATTACTCAAAAGGGACATCCAGGACCTCGTTAAAATTCTTTTTGTTCAGGTGTGCTTTTGAATTCATTTTTAAAACGTTTTAAATTTTTAATTTTCAATTAAGTACCTAGGGGTAAGTTATAACCTGGTTCCGTAGTTTACTGCAAACAAAAAACACAGAGTGCCGTGAAAATAACTGCAAGAATGCGCATATCCTTAAAAATGAATATACACATAATATGGAACCTTCTTTACTTTTCAATTTTAAAACAAAAACGTGCAAACAAAAGCTATTTCAAAAGGTTTACGGGAATGAAAAAGGAACAGCAGTAGCAACAATTTCTAAAAAAGGAATGTAGCAGTATCAGTCTCGAAAAGGACACTGCAGGTGTGTCGGTACCTCCCTAAACTCCCAAGTGTGTCTCACAACAAAGCATACATATTCACATTAGATTAAAAAGATGTATGCCAATATTAAAACTACGTGCAGTGCTCACTGCAGATGGAATTCTATTTTGAGGGAACTTTTGTTTAAGAGAGCCTTTATTTTTGAACAAGTTCTTTATTTTTAACGTTGAATAGGACGTTGAGACCAAAATGTAATATTTCTCAGGAAACTTGAATTGAATTGATTCTAGAAAATAATGTGGATGCTTGATATTACAATTATATATTCTTGATCTACCAACCCAAAGCGCTCTGAATGATTTTGAGAATTTTTAAATATGTCAGAAGAGAATGAGCAAAGCAAAAAGTAAACGTATCCAACTACCACATACTCATTATTATTGTAAGGATGTTTTTCTGTTTAGGAGAGAATTTTTTCTTCAAAATACTTTTTACATTTCAAACTTGCTCTCACTATACTTCTCAGCCATTTCCCTTATTGCATGTAGAAGTAGACCGGTCTGTATATGGCAATATATTTGTTTATACAGTATGAAGTGATTATAGCTTTTGTTACCATTCAATCCTAAGAGTATGTATATTTCATGAACAAGCTTTTTTTGTCAGCTGGAAAAATATTAGTTCAAATTAGATCTAATGATGGGTTTGTAGATTATGGATTTGTGTGCCGCTGTGAACAATCTACAACTAAGTGAAAATACTTGGCTAATTCACGATAGCTATTATGACAGTGAAAGCAGTGTTCTCGCTTAGAAAAGCTGAACGTCAGGAAGACGATTGTTTTAGTTCCTTTTCTACTGCAACGTTTAAGGGGAGAACACAGAAGACATTTTAACACACCTGCATGATTGCTGGATATTATCATTGTACTCGATAATAGCTACATTTCTCAGGTTCTCAATGATGATATATTGGGTGAGACAGAAAGCATATCTTTTTCAAATATAATTTTCATGTACTACATACTTTATTAGATCAAAGTTCAATAAAACGAATTCTAAAATTTTACATTCAACAAAGTAATCAAGATGAAATACACTTACAGTACTGCACAGTGTTTGCCTATATTTAACAATTTATCAAATATGAAATGGAGTTTTCACAAATATGAAAAAAATGCCACAGCTTCTAGTTTCGATTACATCATAATAAAAATCTACAAAATAATTTCTCTTTTTTCAGTACCATTCTACATCAAGAGTTCGTAAAGACTGTTGCAAAGAGTATATGTCTATAACAAAAACTCAACTTTATATGGATTAACAAAAAAACTGATAATTTTCAAGAATAAATTCAACCCTCCTTTATACTTCCAATTCACACTGATCCACAGTTTGAACATGAAACGTTCAAACTTAATTTTGGATCATCATTTTTCAAGTATTTTCTAATACTTAACAGAATCGGATGGGTCTAAAAACGCAATCTCTAGGACAACAGTGATATACTCAAACAGGTATTGTACAGCTTGAGGGCCAGATTTTGGAGGCCCTAATGCCCCCTTGGGAAACACTAGTGTCATTTTATTTAAGCTAATGTGGTTGACTGAGGCAATTTTCGCCACATCATATTTACAAAGGGCACAATGCATGCATTGCGCCACTTTGCAAACCCTTGCTCACATTATGCCTGCATCAGGCATAATGTATGCAAGGGGGGCGTTCTGGCATTAGGAGGCAGGCAAAAATGGCGCAGTGAAATGTTTGGCATCATTTGTAATGCCTGCTCAAAGCAGGCATTAAGGTGACACACCCATTTTAGTCAATGGGCCTCCTTGCACTTTGCTGCACTAGCGTCAACATTTCTGAAACTAGTGCAGCAAAGCGGCACAGTAGCATCAAAAACTTTGACGCTATTGGCCTAAAGTGTGTAATGGTTCACCGTATTGTAAATACAGTGAACCCATGGTGTTGGTAGGTGGGGCAGCGGTGAGGCAAGAAAACTGATGCACAAGTTTCTTGTAAATATGCCCCTTAGTTTACAATTATTTTTTTCCTGTAGCTGTGTTTACAGTAAGCCAAGTGAAGAGTTATTCCATCCTAAAGCAAATTGCCTTTGAACACTCACTCTATTTAGTTATTTGCTTCTTTTCCAGTGCACTCTAAATCATTGTGACATGTCAATAATATCTTTTCCTGGGGTCAATTTCAGGGAATGGCCTTCGATTTTAATATGGCTATTACTTTTGTGTCTCCTAGTAATGCATAATTTACCAGTTTTTAGAATTTCTAACAATTTCTCACCTATCCTGCTTTACTCATTTCACTTGGCACACCAATTGTTGGTTAGCCTTCTGATTATGGAACTCTATCAGGTTTTCAGTCTGGGTGGGCAAAGAATTCTACTTCACCAGCGGAGTATGCAGAGTTTTCCCAACTCTGTGTGAGGAGTTCTGAAAAACTTTGCAAAGTGACACGGAGCAGAGTTTTTTCTCCTGCTCACTCGATTTACCCACACTCCACCGCTCGCGGAACTCCGCATAGCACAGTGGAGTTTTTTTGGCGGCACTTCGCGGAGATCCGCATAGCAGAACTGCACAAACTCCACAGAGTCCTAATTTTGAGCATTATGTAATTAGGTTTATGATATCTTTGTGTTCATGTCTTTTTGCATTTCTGCACATGTAGAAAGCTTGCTTTTGTTACACAATTTAACAGGCTATGTCATTAATTCAGTCACAGTTAAACGAACTTCAAGAAACTAGTTAGCCTCATCCTCTTAATATTGATAACTACAATTCTTTCACAGATTTTAGAACATGCAACTTGGTGAAATAGACAGGACAAAGGAAAATGCCTTTAATTTTATAGAAAGGGCTACACCATGACAACGAAATAAGAAATGGTACCTAGAAATGACTGCTCTACTGATTTTACAGGAAATCTCACCATCTTTGATATTTGTTACAATGAGAAAGGGTCATGTATCCCGAAAATAAAAGAGATATATTCTTTCAAGTTGAAAATCGTGTACCAGATTGCAGAATAAATTGTACAGACACATTTTACAGCCGGACCATTCACACCATCGAGAAAGAACAAAATAACATTCACAATGGGTACAAAATAGCTTTTGGACTGGGTCCCCCTGGATTGGCTCACATTATTAGTGGTAGGATTCACAATTCTTAAAAGATTGCTCTAGGGGGTCCTGAGCATACAGTCGCCACCAGCGAAGTACCGACTTGTTTAAGATTTGTTGTTGATCATTGATTATAAATTCAAATTTTGTTTTGAGTTTATTCAGAAAATATAAAATTATTGTTTCAGTAATTCAGTGATTGTGTGAAAATCCAATTAGAATAAGTCTTTCAATTTCAATTTCCTTTTAACAGTTTAAGAATCTAACTTGCACAATGCATTTTGGTCATTGTCCTTTCACTGGGGGATGGGAGGTGGTACAACTGTATATTGACCAAAACAATCATCTTGGTTACAAAATATTTCAAAACCCAGAACAATTGCTTCATCACAAAATTATTAACTGTATGACAATTTGAACTTTCTCTCCATTGTACACAGTGACAACATACTAAATCCTGTACCTAAATTGATCTCCAATATTACTGCCCCCCAAGTATCTGTGTTTGAAATTGGGTTATTGGTTGAGGCTTGATCAAGCAGTAACCACAATCCGATTCAGGGTAAGGCACAAGCAATCCCCAAATTAACCTGTGATCAACAACTGGTAGCTTGGCACAGAGCAATCAGGCTTAACATGGAGGCAACGTGTAATGTATTTGTGTAACACTTCAAAAAGTAAATCAGTGACACACCACAGAAAAAGGATCCCACACCAAGTTACAAAAAATAGAACTTACTATAATAAATAAAAAGACCAAAATAGCAACAAAAATTCGAATTTTTAAATATTAAACTGTAAAATAGCACTTTTAAGCATGAAGCGCCAATTGGGTATATCTGGTTGCACCAGACCAGGACAAAGTCAAATGTTCAGGCAGACCTCTATGGAGCGCAGGCTGGTTACAGGGACCCAGTTGAGCCCACTGAACACAAGTACCTTGAATGTGGATTACAAAGCCAGGTGTCGGTTCCAAATCACGAAGTAGAGGGGATGCATCACTTTTCTCCACTCAACAGCAGAGATGTGTCAGTTCTGAGACAAGGTGCAGCGAGGCTGTGGTGTGAGATCTCATGACATCAAAAATGAGGAAGCAGTGAGCAGTTGAGGCGATGAGTTGGTTCCGATGCATGCATGGGCAAAAATGTCATTGATGGGAATGCGAGGACCTTGCGCCTAGAAACACCACAGTGTCCATTTCAAAGGCGAAGCACTGGATTTGTGATGTGAAGTACAGTGATGATTCAATTCTGGTTGCACTGATTCTGGGGTGATACATAAATTTTCTCAATGTGCCAGCGGCAATGCATTGATTTTGCAGGTGATACGTCATTTCTGCTGGAGCAAAGCATCTTCAGGCCCACTTCAAATGGTCCAGGACTGGAGTGGCACCACATGACAGGGAAGACCAATAGTGAGCAGAGTTCAATTGTAGGAGCAGTGTGGTTGTAAGTCTTTTCTGTCCCTGAGATCCGGAGACCAGGCAGCTAGCCCTTGAAGTCACTGTGGGTTCTGGATGGAGAGATGAAGGTCCAGTCATTCTCACTCCCAGGCAAGAGGGCAGCAGTCACATGTCGGCACAGCAAAGCAGGGGTCCAGCAAAGCAGAGGTTCAGCAGAGTGGCAGGCCTTCAGCAGCACAGCTGTCCTTTCTCCTGGAAGAGTATCCACAGGTCCAGAAATGTACTGAAGTGGTGTTGTCTGAGGTTCAATATTTATAATTTGGTGCCCTGGTTCTGGAAGTTGTAGACGCTTCTAGACAGTGGACCTGAAGTGCAAGAAATTTGCTTCCTCCCCTGCCATGGTTCCAAGCTGGCTTGATTGACAATGCAGGCTAGTTAAGCACTTTGTGTGTGGACATGACACAGCCTTTCAGGTATAAAAGAGGCTGTGTCCAACTCCTCCCTCCCATCCTGTCCAGGATGCCTCATTAAGTCACACCAAAACTCCCATTGAGTTTGACTGTCTAGGAGGAATACACAAAGCCCAACTGCCAATTATACCCAGTTATGTGACCAGAGACAGGCTGCAGACACCAAATGGCTAAGGCAAAAAATGTAAACTTATTAAAATTATCATTTTTAGATTTACGATATAAAATCCGACTTCACCATAACTTAGGGTTTAAATTGTGATTTCAGAGTCACCAAACGTGAAGGGGTCATCTCTTATCATTTGGAAGCTACACTTTAACAGGTCTAACATGTGCCCCTAACCGCCTGTCAAATGTGGGGAGAACTACCCACCCCTTTGGGAGTTCCCTCCAATAAGGTGGAAAAACCTAGATAGACCATAAGCAATGGTGTGGTCTGACCCAGGACGATGTTCCACCACAAAGTCCAGTCCCTGTAGGGAAATAGATCACCTCAACAATTTTGGATTTTCACCCTCATTTGCAATAGCCACCGGAGGGGCCTGTGGTCTGACTGAACCCGGAAATGAGTCCAAACAGGTATGGTCTCAGCTTCATCAGTGACCAGACCACAGCAAAGGTTTCTCTCTCACTAGCACCCCACCTCTGTTCCTAGGGAAGTAGATTCCTATAGATGAATGTTACCGGCTGATCTAGAGCCTTCTCATTCAGCTGTGATAGAACTGCCCCTATCCCATGCTCCGAGACATTTGTTTGAACAATTATCTCCTGAAAAAAACAATAAAGAAGTAGGGGACAGAGCTGATTGGTCAAGTAAAAAAATGTTTTTCCAACCCTAGTTCATGCAGAAGACAATGTTCTAAAATAAAGGAATGTTTATTCTTCTCAAGATAGACTCCAAAGTACAGTATTAAGTGATGTGACAACATAACCGACAAAACAGCCAACAAGTGGTTTGTCCCTCTCTTGGCATGCAGACCTGGGGCTTTCTCAAGGCTGACTAAGTAACTGTGTACAACAACCAAAAAGCAACCATGAATAGAGTTCAATAAAAAACACCCATCCAGAGTCATTGAAAGCAAACATGTGAGACGACAGAAAAATCATCCCACACCCAAGACCAATAGAAAATCAACAAAGCAGGTAGAAATACCAATCAGATATGAAAGTAATATTATAGTTCCATGATGGTATGCCACCTTGTATACATAATGGCATAAAGTCCAGTACCAGAAAAGTTGATTAGGCATCATATGAGCAAATAATATAAATAGACACTTATATCGGAGACAATGCAGGCAGTCTAACATGAATAGTAATGCGTAGGACTATGATATGAAACAAGATATGTAAAAATATTTGTAGTTGTGCATGTTAAAAAACCCATCAATTTAACATCAACAGAATTTGAGATGCATAAACAAATCCAAATATTAGTGTGAATGTGGCATGGATGCCATGTAGATCAGCATGGGGTCCCAGCCAGGTACAGACAAGGACTAAACATGCATCTGTGCCTCTTACCAAAGTATTGTTCTAATCGGTCTTCTGATAAGTTCAAAAGTTGAGCCTAGCCAGATTTAGACCCTTTTAGAGGGAACTCCTCATCTTCACTGCATTTCTGCCTGATGCACAGGAGTTTTCCCTTGGGGATATTACATACATTGGGGGTCATTCTGACCCCGGCCGGCGGCGGAAGCCGCCGGCCTGGCTGGGACAGCCAGAATACCGATGCGCGGTCAAAAGACCGCCGCGGGTATTCTGGCTTTCCCGCTGGGTTGGTGGACGACCGCCAGAAGGCTGCCCGCCAGCCCAGCGGGAAACCCCTTCCCACGAGGAAGCTGGCTCCGAATGGAGCCGGCGGAGTGGGAAGGGTGCGACGGGTGCAGTTGCACCGTCGCGATTTTCAGTGTCTGCAAGGCAGACACTGAAAATCTTTGTGGGGCCCTGTTACGGGGGCCCCTGCAGTGCCCATGCCACTGGCATGGGCACTGCAGGGGCCCCCAGGGGCCCCACGACACCCCTTACCGCCATCCTGTTCCTGGCGGTCACGACCGCCAGGTACAGGATGGCGGTAATGGGGGTCGGAATCCCCATGGCGGCGCAGCAAGCTGCGCCGCCATGGAGGATTCCCCAGGGCAGCAGAAAACCGGCGGTCCACCGCCGGTTTTCCGTTTCAGAATGCCCATGGGAGCACCGCCAGCCTGTTGGCGGTGCTCCCGCGGTCGTTGGCCCTGGCGGTTTTTACCACCAGGGTCAGAATGACCCCCATTGTGTTTTGGATGGCAGCTATTGGCCTGTAGAATAGAATTCACTGCTGTATCCTGCCCAAAGAGTTTGGTATATAGTTGGTAAATGTATCTTATGAGGTCAATAAAGTCAATTTCTGTTTCTGAAAATGTAGCAGTTGTTTTAATGTTCTAGATGTTGTCATACTGTTTGCCCAAGAATACTTTAAGGAGTTCAACTCCCCCATTGCCATATGCATAGAATATCCTTAATATATCTTCTCCAAAAATTGATAGTAGGAGTCAATTCTGAGAACTTATCATCCCAAAACCCAAATCATTCCACATTCTCCATGAAGATAAAGACAAAGGGACATAGCCATGAAAATTCTGCACCCATTGCAATCCTGCATAGTTTGCGGTAATGCTTCTTGTTAAAGCTAAACACTTTGGGGGTCATTCTGACCTTGGCGGTAAAAGGCCCTTACCGCCGGTCAGAAGACCGCCATCATACCGCTGCGGCCGCGGTAAACCGCCACGGTCATTCTGACCTCCAACTGCCAAACCGCCAAAAACCCGACATCCACGGAAGGCCGCCTCATCAGCGGGCAGCGAAAAACTGGAGATGACCAAACCTCCACCGCCACGCCAACACAAACAAGCCCATGCCATTACGACCCACGAATCCACGCGGCGGTCTTTCAACCGCGGTATTCCATTGGCGGTACACACCGCCGCGATCAAATTACACACACCTTTACAAAACACAGCCACATTGGACAATTCAAAATACACACACCTGATACACATACAAACAACACTCCCATACACCCAAGACAATATAAAACACACACCCACATCACCCACAAACCCCCACAAATCGAAATTCTGAGAGAAGGCGCAATACACAGATAGAGAGCACAGGGAACGCAAACCACAACACACACAGGAACCCAACATCATCAACCACACCACATCTACGCACACATCACCACACACCACCACTCACATCACCACAAACACCACCCCACACCTCATTCACACCACCCCATGGCACCCCAAAGACACCCCAGGTTTTCGGACCAAGAACTCAGGGTCATGGTGGAGGAAATAATAAGGGTAGAGCCCCAGCTCTTCGGCACACAGGTGCAGCACACCACAATAGCCAGGAAGGCGGAGCTATGGCAAAGGATCGTCGACAGGGTCAACACTGTGGGACAGCATCCCAGAAATTGGGAAGACATCCGAAAGCGCTGGAACGACCTACGGGGGAAGGTACGGTCGATGGTCTCAAGACACAACATCGCTGTGCAGAAGACTGGCGGCGGACCCCCACCCACTCCACCCGAATTCACAGCATGGGAGCAAGAGGTCTTGAACATCCTGCATCCTGCGGGCCTCACTGGAGTAGGCGGAGGAATGGACTCTGGTAAGTCTAATCTCAACTACTTCACCCCCCCCAACCACCAGCATGCCAACCCACACCCCCACCCTCACCCCCAACCCCCCAGCACACATCCTCCCTGCCAATGTCTCACCAGCACAACCCACCCAACCCAAAACCAAACCCTGAATGCCAACACAAACCATGGACACCCATCACCTATGCATGACCACTGCACATACCCATCCCCCCCCACAAACCACCCTCACAACTCCTCCCACAAGGGAATGCCAGCACTGGGGGACAAGGGCACCCACAAATCGCACACCATGGAACACACAGAAGCAATAATCATACTCTTTTACCCCTGCAGGGCCCGAACGCCAACACACCGGCCAGGAGGGTCCAGATTTGTCCATCCCACCCCCAGAACAGGCCCCCAGTGAGGACAGCAGCTCTGTCGACCTAGAACCTGATGACCAGCCCGGACCATCGGGGACCTCTGGACAGTCGGTTCCCCACACACAGACACAGGCCTCAGCAGACCTAACCCCCTCTGGGAATATCAGCACAGCTCCCACCCAGCGGGCCCATGCCTCTGTCTCCAGGACGCGTCAATCAGCAGTGTGTCCGCCACTACAGGGCACCCAGGCTGACCCAACACCCCAACAACAACAGGGACCTGGGGGCAGTGGTAGTGGGCACACCGTCCAGGGGACAGAGGCCCGGGGAAACAGGGGAACTGGGAGGGCTGCAATGCGACAGGGGGGGGAGGACAGGCCCAGGGAACCCACTCTCCAAGAGGCCCTCACCACCATCATGGGAGCATACCACCACTCCCAGGAGACGATGGCGACGGTACTGGCCAGGTTCCAGGAGATCCAGGCACAGCAGGAGGAACGGTACATGGGGTTCAGAGACGAACTCAGGAACATCGTCCTGGCCCTCAACCAAATAGTCACCACATTGCGGGACCATGTGGCACCCCAAAGGGCCCCTGTCACCAGCCTGGACCAGGAACAGCCTACCACCTCCGCCGGCGCTAGTGGACAGGAGGCCCCCACACAACGACAGGCCACCAGAACCCCACCTCCTGCTGAAGATCAACCACCCCGCAAGAGGAACCTGAGATCACAAAAGAAGACAGAGTAGGATGCCAAGACCCCCGCCAGCATAAGATACCCCTGATGTCATTCCACTGTCCCACATTGTCACCCTGTCCAACCTTGAACTGCCCCTGCTCCATCCTTCCACAGGCATATGTACAATGCACCTGTGCGACTGAGAACTTGACTCTGCCATGGACATTACTCCACCCCCACCCCTCACCGTGTTACTATCATGGACCTATATGTAGCACTTAAAATAAATCACTAATTGCACTTCAAAAATCAGGAGTCTGCTTGTATTCTTAACAAATGTATTACACATAACGGTTCAAAAATGTACAGTTACATTGTGATGACAACATACCAATGTCAATGTGCTTTACTCCATGGGCAAACAAAGCAGAAGTCACGCAGTGGGTCATACAGCTCTGAAAAGGGAAAGGAAAGTCACAATTCAGTTTAAAGGAACTGGGGGGAAACACAGAAAGTAGAGATGCAGGAGGCCTGAAGTAAATGTAAAATGGCGTTGGGGATTCTTACCTGTGTGCTACATAAAATACTGTTGCATAACTGTGTCCCTGTTGTCCGTGTCGTCCCCGTCGTCTTCCTCCTCTTCACTCTCCACAGGCTCCACAGCTGCTACAACACCACCATCTGGACCATCCTCCTGCAGGAAAGGCACCTGGCGTCGCAATGCAAGATTGTGAAGCATACAGCAGGCCACGATGATCTGGCACACCTTCTTTGGTGAGTACATTAGGGATCCACCTGTCATATGCAGGCACATAAACCTGGCCTTCAGGACCCCGAAGGTCCTTTCTATGATCCTCCTAGTTCGCCCATGGGCCTCATTGTACTGTTCCTCTGCCCTGGTCCGGGGATTTCTCACTGGGGTCAATAGCCAAAGCAGGTTGGGGTAACCAGAGTCACCTATTGGCCACACACGTTGTCTCTGTAGCTGTTCCATCACATAGGGGATGCTGCTATTTCGCATAACATATGCGTCATGCACTGACCCAGGGAACTTGGCATTTACATGGGAGATGTACTGGTCAGCCAAACAGACCACCTGCACATTCATAGAATGGTAATTTTTTCTGTTTCTGTACACCTGCTCATGGTCTTTTGGGGGTACTAAGGCCACATGGGTCCCATCAATGGCACCAATGATCTTGGGGATATGTCCAAGGGCATAGAAATCACCCTTCACAGTGGCCAAATCACCCTCCTCAGGGAAAACAATGTAGCTCTGCATGTATTTCATCAGGGCAGACAACACTCTGGACAAAATCTTTGAAAACATAGGCTGAGACATCCCTGATGACATGGCCACTGTTGTCTGAAAAGACCCACTTGCCAAAAAATGGAGGACTGATAGAACCTGCACCAGACGGGGAATTCCAGTGGGTTGGCGGATGGGGGACATCAGGGCTGGCTCCAGCTGGGCACACAGTTCATGTATAGTGGCTCTGTCAATTCGGTATCGCAGTATTATATGACGTTCCTCCATTGTCGACAGGTCCACCAGCGGTCGGTACACGGGAGGATTCCTCCTTCTCCTCGCAAGTCCCAGCGGACGGTGCCTTGGAAGGACAACATGGAGTACAGAGTCAAGCAACCCACAGGTATGTAACTACAGCTTGCTCAGTACACGAATCGCTATGCATTGAATGGCTTGTATGAGTGGCAATGCAAGGCCTAGGCCTGTGTGACGCAGTAGAAATTAAGCCATGTGGGCCCTTGAAATGGGGTTGCCTGACCTGAGAAGTGTGACAGTGGGATGTGAGGTCAATGCGCTGGCGTGGCACACCGTGGTGGTAGGCGGTCGAAGACCGCAGTGCAAAGCCACATTGGTTAACATTGAACCCTATGGGTTTCAGGAGCCAATGACGAGGTGCGCCGGCGGTCGCGGTACGCACCGCGGCGGTACGCACCGCCGCGGGCGTGACCGCCATTTTCTATCTGATTAATCACTCGAGACCTGATCATCCACAGGAGAGGACCTATACTGCAAGTGCTGCTGTGAACTCGGTCTGGAAGAGACAATGGCTGCTGCGACTGGGGAAAGGGCCCCTGCCTTCACTTCAGAAGAGTTGGAGAAACTTGTGGATGGGGTCCTGCCCCAGTATGCGCTACTCTACGGTCCTCCAGACCAACAGGTAAGTACACTGGGTGCACGTTGAATGGGCTATGCCGGGGTTTTGTATGGTGGATGTAAGATGGTGGGGTGGGGAGAGAATGAGGAGTGCAAGGCACGACAGATGAGAGCATGTGCCACATGGCAAGGTTGGGGAGGGGGGGGCAATCACATCTAACATGCAGAAAATTAATGATATTTACTTTTCCACCCTGTACATGTCAAATAGGTCAGCGCCCATCAGAAAGTCGACATTTGGCGTGCCATTGCCAAGGACGTCCGGGCCCTGGGGGTCCACAACAGACGGGGCACCCACTGCCGAAAGAGGTGGGAGGACATCCGCCGCGGGACCAGGAAGACCGCCGAGTCTCTGCTGGGGATGGCCTCCCAACGTAGGAGGGGTGCCAGCCGACAATTGACCCCCTTGATGTCCCGGATCCTGGCGGTGGCCTACCACGATTTGGATGGGCGCGTGAGGACATCACAGCAGACACAAGGGGGTGAGTACCAGTACATTCTGCTATCTTTACACGCAGTGGAGGCGTCTGGGTGCGGGAGGAGGGCTGTGGGTGACATTAGGCCAGGGCGCTTTCTGTAGTGTAGTCCCCTCCTTTAGGCATGGCCCTGTGCCCCCGCCCCCAACCTCTGTATGGGTGCCAAGTACAGCAATCGATGGTCCAGCATTACCCATGTGCGCATTTGTTGTCCATAGACCTGTTGGCCTAGTCACAAGTACTGAGTAGTGTACCCCGATTGCGCGGTGTATTGCATGAGGCTACTGTATCTGTCCTCTCCGCCAACGGTGTTGACAATGCATGCACTCAACCTGTCTTTATGTCTCCCCCCACCCTTTTTCTTTATCTTCTTGTGCATGTGTGCATTAGCATCATCAGGCGGAGGAGAATTGGCATCGGAGCACGAGGGAGCTGCAACTCACAAGGCCCCGGTGGGCCATGGTACAGACACCGAGGTTACCAGTGATACGGAGGGCGAGGGGAGCTTCACAACGGGGACCTGTGGTGACACCAGCGACACCGACACGTCCTCGGATGGGAGCTCCCTAGCGATGGCGGCAAAATCCGGGCCCCCCGCCTCAACAGGTACAGCCGCCACCCAGCGCACCAGCTCCGCCCTCCCAGCAGCCCCTCAGCCTTCGCTCCATGCCCGCTCGCCCAAGAAGGCGGGCATCTCCTTCGCCCCAGGCACCTCAGGCCCTGCCCCTGTTACCTCTGCTGCCCTCAGTGAGGAGGTCATTGACCTCCTACAGAGCATCATTGTTGGGCAGTCTACCCTTTTGAATGCCATCCAGGGGGTTGAAAGGGAGGTGCATCGGAGCAATGCATACCTGGAGGACATTCATTCGGGTCAGGCTGCCCATCAACGATTGTTCAATGCTCTGGCCTCAGCACTGACGGCAGCCATTGTCCCCGTTTCCAGCCTCCCTCTTCTAACTGCCTCCACCCTGTCTCTGTCTCCTGTTCCTCAGCCTATCCCATCCACACCATCTGACCAGCCTGCACACACCTCAACACCCAAGGGCAGCTCATCCAGACATAAGCACCACAGATCCCACAAGCATTCACCCAAGCAACACCCAGATGCAGACATGGCAACAGTCACTACCACCTCTGTGTCCCCCTCCTCCTCGTCTCCCTCCTCCCTCCCTGTGACGTCTCCACTCACACCTGCATGCACACCACCATCAGCCAGTACTTCCACCACCAGCACACCCTCCAGTACAGTCCGCACACGTGCAGTCACCACCCCCACTGCCATTTACACGTCCCCTGTGTCCTCTCCCACTGTGTCTGTCACCCCCTCTTCCAAGACACACAAACGCAGGCAGCCACCCACCGAACAGCCAACCACCTCACGACAGCCTACGTCACAAGCACCTGCACCCAAAGACAGCACACCTGACTCTCCCACAACCACATCCTCCTCCTCCACTCCCATAACCACTACACCTACTCTTTACCTTGGTCCTAAAAAACTTTGGGCCGTATTTATACTCCGTTTGCGCCGAATTTGCGTCGTTTTTTTCGACGCAAATTCGACGCTAAACTAACGCCAACTAACGCCATATTTATACTATGGCGTTAGAGGCGAATAGCGCCAAAGTTCCCGGAATGTGCGTCATTTTTTAGCGTGAACCCCTTCCTTGCGTTAATGATATGCAAGGGAGGCGTTCCCGTCTAAAAAATGACTCCCAGGCCTTTACGTGGTATTTATACTCCCGGGCAAAAGAGACGCCCGGGAGTGGGCGTGGCTAAAAACGGCGCATTTGCGCCGCTTTTTAACGCCTGGGTCAGGCATGGCGTTAAGGGACAAGTGGGCTCAAAATGAGCCCAGAGTGCCCTCCCCTGCCCCCAGGGACCCCCCCTGCCACCCTTGCCCACCCCAGGAGGACACCCAAGGCTGGAGGGACCCACCCCAGGGACATTCAGGTAAGTATTTTTTTATTTTTTTTTAATAATTTTTTTTGGCATAGGGGGGCCTGATTTGTGCCCCCCTACATGCCACTATGCCCAATGACCATGCCCAGGGGACAGAAGTCCCCTGGGCATGGCCATTGGGCAAGGGGGCATGACTCCTATCTTTACAATGATAGGAGTCATGTTGATGGGGGATGGGCGTCGAAAATAAATGGCGCAAGTCGGGTTACGACGATTTTTTCGACGTAACCTGACTTGCCCCATTTTAAGACGCCCATGCGCCATTTTCCCCCTACGCCGGCGCTGCCTGGTGTACGTGGTTTTTCTCGCGCACACCAGGCAGCGCCGGTCTGCTTGCGCCGGCTAACGCCATTCAATAAATACGGCGCCCGCATGGCGCTTCAGAATGGCGTTAGCCGGCGCAAAACTTTTTGACGCTAAACTGCGTTAGCGCAGTTTAGCGCCAAAAAGTATAAATATGGGCCTTTAACTCTCGAAAGTTAACCTCTTTGCCCCACCTGACCCACCCCCTCCATCTGGGAAGAGTCCCAAGAGCACCTCAGCCACCACCAGCCCTGCTTCAAGTCTCAACATTGTGCATGGGTTTTGGAGTCCACCCTTTCCCAGCACTGACACATCGGCCAGCAGCAAGGGGACAGCCAGCCCCCCCCCTGGAAAGAGGACCCATAAAGTCAAGGGCCGCCGCGAGAAGGCTGACACGGCTGCCCCCAAGGAGCAAAGTCCTGGGCCGTCACCTGCCTCAACATCCAGGGGAGGCAAGGGCCAGAGAGCCTCATCTAAGGAGGGCAAGGGCAGCAGGGCGGAGAAGTCAGCCAGCAGGGGCGCGGACCAGGAGGGCCCCACAAGCCCCATCCCGGGTGTGACGGAGGACACCCACGGGCCCAGGACTCCGTCACAGAAGGGTCCAGCAACTGCACGGTCGGAGGGCGACTAAGCAGGGAGTCCTGGCCAGGTCTGGCTCCCTTGAAAGACACGACAAGCACCGCTGAAGAGGGCCCCGCCGTGAAGATAGGCACCGCTGAAGAGGGCCCCGCCGTGAAAATAGGCACCGCTGAAGAGGGCCCCGCCGTAAAGATATGCACCGCTGAACAGGGCCCCGCCGTGAAGATAGGCACCGCTGAACAGGGCCCCGCCGTGAAGATAGGCACCGCTGAACAGGGCCCCGCCGTGAAGATAGGCACTGCTGAACAGGGCCCCGCCATGAAGATAGGAACCGCTGAAGAGGGCCCCGCCGTGCAGAAGGGCACCGCTGAAGAGGGCCCCGCCGTCTCAAGCACCGCTCCGCTGGGCCCTTCCTGTCAAGCACCGCTCCGCTGGGCCCCGCCGTCTCAAGCACCTCTCCGCTGGGCCCTTCCTGTCAAGCACCGCTCCGCTGGGCCCTTCCTGTCAAGCACCGCTCCGCTGGGCCCTTCCTGTCAAGCACCGCTCTGCTGGGCCCTTCCTGTCAAGCACCGCTCCGCTGGGCCCTTCCTGTCAAGCATCGCTCCGCTGGGCCCTTCCTGTCAAGCCCCGCTCTGCTGGGCCCTTCCTGTCAAGCACCGCTCCTCTGGGCCCTTCCTGTCAAGCACCGCTCCGCTGGGCCCTTCCTGTCAAGCACCGCTCCGCTGAGCCCCGCCATCTCAAGCACCGCTCCGCTGGGCCCCGCCGTCTCAAGCACTGCTCCGCTGGGCCCTTCCTGTCAAGCACCGCTCCGCTGGGCCCTTCCTGTCAAGCACCGCTCCGCTGGGCCCCGCCGTCTCAAGCACCGCTCCGCTGGGCCCCGCCGTCTCAAGCACCGCTCCGCTGGGCCCTTCCTGTCAAGCACCGCTGACCCATTGACAGTGCCGGTTCGGTGTCGAGCTAGTGTTCACGCTGCACTCTGGGCACGATGCCTCCTCCAATACCTGTGGAGTCTGTAATCCACCTGATGGCCTATGTCTCTGCACTCCCCAGGATGGCACAGTGGGCAGCCCACCCACTGTAGAGACTTGAAAGACTGTGGCTTTGCACTCCCCAGGATGGCACAGTGGGCATGGTGGACCCTTCGTGGATCTGGCGTCGTGGACTCATGTGGCTGAGGTGACCCCCTTTCCCTTCCCCCTGAGGTGCCTGTAGTTTTGTCATCTGATGCCCCAGCAGTGTTCTCTCCAACGGACTCAGGTCTCCTTTGTGGGCTTTGCCCGTGTGTCTATACACTTTGGCCCACAGACAGTGGACATTTAAGAGACTGTGCAGGACTTATTGCCTATATTTATCGGTTTCGCAATGTTCTTACTTGATTTTTTTACATTTCATATTGCTATTTTACCATGACTTCAAAGAACCTATTTTATAGATAAATTTTGTTTCTCACTTTAATTTTGTCTTTGCATTATTCCGGTGGGTTTGGGTGGTGTCACTGTGACTTGGTGCTCTGCATTGGTGTGTAGATAGTTTGGGGGGGGGGTCGCATATGTGTGTGCCCGTAACCTTTCCTCCTCCCCCCTCCCCTGTGTCGTAGGTGCAGTACTCACCGTTGTCTTCTGCGCCAGAGTTCGTACTCGTGGTAGATGAGCAGGTAGACAATAGCTGGGAGGATGTTTAATTCGGGTTCCATGCTGTTCTCTGTCCTCGTGGAGTGTGTAGAGGTGAGCGTTTTCCCGTTCATAGTCTGTTTCCGCCGTGTTTTTATCGGCGGGGCTCCCGCCCCGGAAAAGGTGGCGGATTGGTGAGTTGTGATAGGGTGGGCGGTACATTGTCTGCCGCCTGCCTGTTGGCGGTGACCGCCAACCTGTTTGTCTGTCCCGCCGTGGCGGTCGGAGTGTTAAGTTGGCGGGCTGTGTTGGCGGTTCCCGCCAGGGTCAGAATTCCATTTTTTGGACCGCCAGCCTGTTGGCGGGTTGGCCGCCGCTTTAACACCGACCGCCAGGGTTGGAATGACCCCCTTTATGTGATAAGCAGAAGGAAAGCTTATATCCAGCAACATTTGTTTGAATTCCAGATAATTTGCTGGTCTCATCTAGAGTGCTCGTCTTATTGCTTCAATCCTGGCCATGTGTTTGATTCATGTGTAGAGACTGACGATGTTGTAAGTCACCAGAACAAAGTCCGGTTCCCATCTTGTAGTGTCCCAAATATAAGATGGTAAGTCCTTCATGGATCGTGTTAGATGTTTGTTGATATATTCATCCATACAGGTACATATTGAGTTGATTCTTACAACAAAAGGTTGACCTGGACGAGTTGTACCTTTTTTGTGTATTTTAGTCAGTAAGTGTAATGCAAGCATAGTAGGATGCACTATGTACAAGTAGTTCCTTTCATCATCAGTGAGGGGTTCCAGAAAGCGCCATTCTTCTACAAGGGTCCTAATCTGTGCCTGTATTTCAAATGCAAGGTCATGATTAAGAACGTGATAGCAACTGGTGTCCAAAAGTTGACGTGTAGTTTCAAAGCATAAGCGTCTGTATGGAATATCACCACATTGTCACCCTTGTCAGCCTCCTTAATAATGATATCCTGGTGTTGATTCAAAGGTCTAATGGGCTTTTGCTGCTGAGTTGAGATGTTACGAGGCACCTATTTGTGTTTCTTGTCATATTTGTTATATTCTCTGTCCAAGTCAAGGGAGACTGCCAGTTAGAAGACATCAATGCTATTGCCACGGGGGAGCTGGGGGCAAAAGGTGGATTTTGTTCTCCTGGCTGTACTTCGAGTCGTATTCGTATTAATACCTAATTCGGTATCTATAAAGGGAATTGGAATCACCCACCATTTCGGAAAGATGTGTGAATATATTTACATCTTCCAAATCTTGTATTGACATGGTAGATATATAGTAGTATTGGCGTGTGGAGGAGGTTTTAGAGGTTTATCAGAGAAGAAGGCCTTCAATTAGAGGTTGTGAATGAATTTGAAAAGGTTGATCTATGTCTTAGTTATATATCAGGTGGCTTTTGGGCAACATGATAATCCTTTTTTCAATACTTCCACTTCTGCTCAAAACAGAGAGGTGTCAGAGAGGTTGACCACGAAGTTGTTAATGAGACTTTCTCCAATTCCTTTTACCTTGGCCGGTATTGTTACCCTTGAAGTTGGTGGATTGTCTTGTTTGGTGGGATTTCTGATAGAGATTTTATATTTGGGGTATTTGGTGTCCATATACCTAGTCGACGACGGCAAACCTCCTAATTTTTTTTTACCTTTTATGTAGAGAGATTTGATTAAACTCCACCCTCAGGCGATTTAGTGTCAGAACTCAAAATTTGTTCAAGCTGATAGGAGAGATGTTCTGTTCCTGCTTGTGGTTTGGATGCCATACTGTATTTTTTGGCAATTATGTAGACACGTCCTGTTTGGTAGTAAATTTGGTCCCTTCTAAATTTGCAATTTTTTCTCTTCATGATCTCCTTCTCAAACTTATAACTCTACCTAGTAACGTCCCCCCAGTTGGCTTTCTCAATAAGTCAGTTTATCTACTTCCTGTTTGACACTTTCCACCAACACATCCTTTACTTTGGATGACATGAGATCAGGGAGAGGTTCACTCTCGCCTTCCTCCCCATCATCTGTCACCAGCAGCATTATGACCTCAGCCCTCTCATAGTAGAGGTGGAGGCGGTTGAGATGGAGTACCCTTATGGGGTTCCTGGGGGTCTTGAGATCCACTAGGTAGGTGGACTCCCCCTTCCTCTCCACAGCTTCATATGGCCCAGTCCAGCAATCCTTGAGATCCTCAGGCTCCACTAACTGAATCACCCACACTTTCTATTCATGCTGGAATTCCACAGGGGCAGCTGTATGGTTGTATTGCTGCATCGTTACCTCCTGGCTAGCCTCCAGGCTCTTGGAAGCTTTCTTCCAGTACTTGGCCACCTTTTACCAGAGGGCTAGCATGTAGCTAACCACATCCTGGGGGGCTTCTTGTGAGCTTGCTCCTACCCCTTTTTGGTCACACTTAGAGATGCTCTTATAAGGTGTCCATACAGAGGTTCAATGGACTAAATCCCCCTCCCTTCTGTTGCACCTCTCTGTAAGCAAAGAGCAGGCATGGTAAGAGGATGCCCCACTTCCGCCTTTATGGGCTCTGGAAGGCCCGCAATCATGCTGTTCAGGATTTTGTTGAATCTTTCAGCCAGCCCATTGGCTTTTGAATGGTAGGGTGTGGAGAACGTATAAGTAACCCCACTTTCCTTCCACATAAACTTCATGTAGGAGGACATAAAGTTGGTGACCCTGTCTGAAACTACTTCCTTGGGGAAACCCACTCTGGAGAAAATCTCTATTAGGGCCCTAGCCACTACAGGTACACTACTAGTCGTCAGATGGATTGCTTCTGGATACCTAGTGGTATGGTCCACCAAGACTAGGACAAAACTATTGCCTATGGCTGTCTTGGGGTCCACAGGTCCTATAATATTAATTCCCACCCCCTAAAAGGGTGTGCTCACAACATGCATGGGAGTCATGGGAGCTCTTTTTCCCAATCTTCCCACTTGACGGGCAGGTGAGACAAGTCCTACAGATTGCACCAGAAGCTGTCCTCATTCGAGGCCAATAGAAGTTGGAAACAGGCCTGGTAAAGGTCTTGTCATGCCACAGATATCCTGAAAGTGTTATTTCATGTGACAGCTCCAGTAGGAAGGACCTGTAGCCCTGGGGTACTACCAATGCATGAGTTGCCCTCTGCTGAGAAAGCTTAGGCTCACTATACAGGAGGTCATTCTTCCAGTATGTGAGGTGATCTCCAGAGGTGTCACCTGGTGCCTGGGCTTCATCTTGCCACCCGAGGCCCTCCAGGATTGGACACTCCTTTTGTGCCTTTCAGAACTCCACCCTGGTGAGTCCCCTTTTAATTTATCATCCAGTGAGTTCTGGCAGGGCACCAAGGAAGGCAATGTCCTCCCAGTAGGATCTGGTGCTGCCTTCTCCGGCACTCCATCCACCTGCGTTGGAGGACATTCAGGGGCTGGCTTCACACGCCCATTACTCTTCCATTTCCTGGCAGCTGTCTGAGCCATTCTTCCAGGACCCAGACCTACTTGACTGTTAGGGTTTGTGCACAGCAAAGAGCATGTCCCCTCTCACTGCACTAGTGGGTTCTGTAATAGCTCCCTTTTAAACTTACTATTGAAAGCCTTTCTTGTTATCTCACCTTCCCCCCCCCCCTAGGCTTCCGTGTATGTTGTTTAATGGGCTGTTTTGTTTACACATTGGGGCTTGCTTTTACCAAGGCTTCTTTAAAACACTCCTCTCTAGGCCATGTGTTAATTTAACTCATTTGCATAATAACTGAAACTCTGCACACCTTTCAAGAACATGTGCAGCATGTGAGGACCACACCCAGCTCTTCAAACCACAGCCAGCTCTGCACACCTTTCAAGAACATGTGCAGCATGTGAGGACCACACCCAGCCCTGTCTATAAAAGGCAGCCCCCGAACCTCACCCAGTGCTTGTGCTCGTCTACCTCCCGCTTACCTGAGGACAGATCCCTCGGCGCTGGCACTCCTGCTCTCTACAGACTTTCATTGGCTTCAATGGGCGCAGCTGCTGGCTCTTCCTTCTTCCGGTTTCCGGTTCCTCCTTGCCTTAGCCTCTCTCCTACAAGCAACCTGCAAAAGAGAAAGAAGACAAGGTTAGACTGATCAGTATCTCTTGCCAGCAACAAGTAAGTGCAAAACTTTTATTACCTGAAAGAACTTTGACAACAATTTCTGGATTCGTGTATAGACAATTTGAAACAAGATACCTTCCACGAACATTGTGATTCAAACTCTTTGTTACAGGAATACTTTGCGGAACTTTGTGAAGCAAACATTTTTTTTTTATGGAACTTTTAAGAATCGAACCGTGGAAACCATTAACAGCAAGGCAAACAGTAAATCAAGGACTTGCACAAATTACATGCTGTATTTTGACGTAAAAGTACAGTATTTGTTTTATAAAAGATTCTGGAAATATGGGAAAAGTGAGTCTGCTATTGGGATTTTAGGCTTTAGTTATATTAAGATGAATGTTTGATATTGGTAATTCTGCTAACGGTATTTGTTTAATGTTTTAGAAGCTTTAGAGTAATAGAAAGCACATCCCAGAGCAGTAACACATTCCAAACCTGGAAACTAGAGACCAGGATCCAAGAGGTACTTTTAGAAGAAAATTTCTAATAAATAAAGGGATAGTCAGGAACCCAGTTAGGAATAGGTTGTACTTATCTGTTCTTTGTTTATGTTTCATTAGGCACCAGTTTCTACAAAAGTCAGAGAGGGCCGCAGATTTGTGCAGCACTTCAACAGTGGAAACGCAAGAACGGTGTTGTCTCTTTATTTTATTTTATTTTATCCACTTCCCCCCTTCCCTTGAGCTTCTGTTCTTAGTGCACTGTTTTAAAAACTAGTGTGCTGGAACAAGCAGTTTCAGGGTGGGGTTGGATTGTCTTCAACCTCCATCAGAACTGAACAAGGACTCAGGTGAGCTGGGCTTTGACAAAAGCACAAGCCTTTAAAAAAAAAAAAAAAAATCAGTTCTGGTGGACGATGAATATCGGGGAAGAAATAGAGGGCATTGACGTCACGGATATGGCGCAGGCCCTAAATGAGGACTTGGCTCATAATGAATCAGTGTCTGGCATCTTGCAACATATGCAAGAGGAAATAGAGAGATTAAAAATGGAGAATACCTCTTTAAAACAGGATTTAAGCAGGTATAAATTTAGGGTATCTCAGTGGAACACAGCTTTTACGCCTTTGTTTAAAACCTCCTCAGAGACAGGGGCGCCATCAAAACATACAACTTTGCCTCCCCCAGTTGAGGTCACTGTTAATGTTCCTAATGCTGTGCCCTTAGCAGCACCTGAACGTTTTCATGGAGATAGTAACAATTTCCATGTTTTTATCAATCAATGTCAATTACACTTCGTTTGTAAGCCACAACAGTTCCCTACTGATGCTACGAAAGTGGCATTCGTCTTGTCTTATTTGGGTGGCACAGCAGCCAATTGGTCAATTCCTTTCGTAGAGAGAGATGATCCCATCCTCCATAATTGGAATCAATTTAAACGTACCATGACCAGCCTTTTTGCAAAACACACTTTCATGCAGGCAAGTGATAATGAGCTTTTAAATCTTAAACAAGGTAACAAGGATTTATTGACCTATCTCACTAGTTTTAATCGTTTACTCACCGAGACACAGTGGCCAGAAGAGAAGCGTGTCTCCCTTTTCTATAAAGGTTTGAGAGACGAGTTAAAAGACGCGCTGGCTCATATCGTTGATTTGCCAGAAGACTATTCGGACTTTGTAGATTTAGTTGTGAAATTAGAACATAGACTAGGAGAAAGAAAGGGAGATAAATACAAACTGGAATCACGGTTAACTTTTATTAGACACGAGAAGAAAGACCCAGATAATAAACTCCCTGAACCTGAGCCTATGCAAATAGGGACACTCAGAGGTCCACTCACATCAGAGGAAAAAGAAAGAAGGAGAAAACTTCAATTATGTTTATATTGTGGAAGGGCAGGTCACTTTGCCAGAGAATGTCCAGTAAAGCCTAAAAATCCACGAAAGGGTGCTGTTTCCTCCACCTCCTCAACTGAATCAGGAAACGATTAAGCTCGACAAGGGGAGAGGTTACTTGTTCGAGAAAACATCTTAATCAAACCTCTAATGCTGCAGCCTTCATGGTACCGCACATACCTAGACATTTCATAATTCAGGTCGTTTTAATTGTTACTACCCAAGTGAGGCATTCTCTCCCTGTCCTACTGGACTCAGGCGTGACAGGACATTTTGTGGATAATAAGTTAGCTGAAAACTTAGGACTTCCTATGTGCCTAAAGCCTTGTCCAGAAGCAGTATGTGCAGTGGATGGGTCAGAATTGACCTCTGGATTAATCACAAAACAAACAAGTCCACTTGTTATGGTCTGTCAGAACGGGCACACAGAGGTGATTAGCTTTGATCTGATAGATACTCCTAATTTTGGTTTGATTCTCGGGGTACCCTGGTTAACAACTCATAACCCAAAAATTTATTGGGTGAAAAGAACCGTTACTTTGGATTCCTCTTTCTGTAGAACCAATTGCTATCAAGAAGCAGGTACAGAACAGAGCACAGTATTACACTGTGCTAGTGTTACACAAGATGAACCAAGTCTCCCTCCTGAATATTCTGACTTTAAAGACGTCTTTGATCCAGTAAAGGCTAGTGTGCTGCCCCCACATAGGTCTTAAGACTGTCGTATAGATCTTATCCCAGGGGCCCCTTTACCTAATAACAGAGTATATGCTTTGACTGACGAAGAAACCAAATACTTAAGAACCTACCTAGATGACCTACTACAGTCTGGGTTCATCCGTCATTCCACATCTCCGGTGTCATCTCCACTCTTTTTTATCCCGAAGCCGGATAAATCCCTGCGCGCGTGTATCGATTATAGAGGACTAAATAAGGCTACACTAAAGAATAAATATCCTCTTCCTCTAATACCTGTTTTGTTGGATCAATTAAGACATTCTACTGTATACACTAAACTAGATCTGCAGGGAGCTTACCACCTGGTCCGAGTAAAAGAGGGGGATGAGTGGAAGACAGCTTTCAAGACAAAGTTTGGTTTATTTGAGTACACAGTAATGCCCTTTGGGTTATGTAATGCCCCTGTGGCCTTCCAGTTCTTTATAAATGAGGTCCTACACGAATTCCTGGACGTTTGTGTCATAGTATACATAGACGACATCCTCATTTACTCTAAGAACTCAGAAGAACATACCCAACATGTTTGTGCAGTATTATCAAAGTTAAAAGAAAATCATCTTTTTGCCAAGTTAGAAAAGTGTACTTTTAATGTCAGCAAGGTGGACTTTTTAGGATACTGCCTGTCACCTCAAGGAATAACTATGGATGTAAAGAAAATCAGTGCTATTGCTGATTGGCCAGAACCATCCTCTGTAAAAGATATTCAGAAATTTCTGGGTTTCGCCAATTTTTATAGGAGGTTTATTGCACATTTTGCAGACATTGCGGCCCCAATAACTACCCTGTTGCGGAAAGGGCAACGATTTCTTTGGACTGATGAGGCGGCACACGCCTTTCAACTCCTAAAACAAAAGTTCACTTCAGCCCCAATTCTGAAACATCCTGATCCTGACTTGCCTTTTTTTGTTGAAGCGGATGCTTCACAAGTAGCTTTAGGAGGAGTTCTCTCTCAACGAGATGCAGTAGATGGCCAGTTACATCCTATAGCCTTCTATTCCAAAAAGTTATTACCAGCTGAACAAAATTACACTGTGGCTGAAAGGGAACTACTAGCTATCAAAGTAGCCTTTTCAGAATGGAGGCACCATTTAATGGGAGCCAAGTACCCAGTTACAATCTTTTCTGACCATAGGAACCTACAGTTTTTTGTATCACTTAAAGCACTAACACCACGTCAGATGCGCTGGTTAAATTTTTTTAGCACATTTGACTTTGTAATAACCTATAGACCAGGTGCACAACAAATTCAATCTGATGTGTTATCTAGATACGGACATACTTCAGACATGAAACAAGATAAAATAGGGGAACCCATTATTCCTCCCCAAAAGTTTTTGGCACCAGTACAACAGAAGGATTTCATCACAGATCTATATAATGCACACATGCAAATAGCACCTCAGGATTGGTTAAAGGATTCCCATAACACAATACAACGAGGTTTACTGTATCACGACAACATGCTGTTAGTGCCCACCTCTGAATTACAAACACAGGTGATAATTTGGCATCACGCCTCACCGTTGGCAGGTCATCCTGGTTGGGTAAAAACCCTGGAAAATGTGCAAAAACACTTTTGGTGGGACACTATAAGAAAGGACATTAAGCAATTTGTCACTACCTGTCCAATTTGTGCAAGACATAAATCTTCTCATAAGGCCCCTGACGGCTTGTTAATACCAATGCCAACACCCAAACAACCTTGGCACACTGTGAGCGTAGACTTTATTGTAGGTTTACCACCTGTAAAATCTTTCACAACAGTGTTGGTTAGAGTGGATTTTTTATCTAAAATGGCACATTTTGTACCATTACGGAAATTACCCACGGCGGCAGAATTTGCAGATATTTTTATAAGGGAAATTGTGCGTTTACATGGTTTGCCAAGCAAAGTGGTGTCAGACCGAAGGAGCCAGTTCAACTCTAAATTTTGGAAAAAATTATGTAAAAAACTGAAAATAGATGTGGCATTATCCACTGCTTTCCACCCAGAGACAGATGGACAGACTGAATGACTGAACCAAACCTTACTTCAAACGCTACGTTGTTTATTGGCTGATTATTCTAGTGAATGGTTGGAAGCTCTCCCTGTAGCGGAGTTTGTTTATAATAATACTGAGCATTCAGCTCTACTTTGCTCACCATTCTATTTCTTGCAGGGGTATCATCCAAGAGCTATACCCATTTTGTTAGAAGATTCTCTGTTACCTACAGTAACGGATAGACTAACGAGGTTAGGTGACATACAAGACAAAGCCAGGAAACATTTATTAAAGTACAAGGAAAGCATGAAAAGACAAGCAGACAAACACAGATCTGGGGTCCCAATGTATAAAATCGGTGACAAGGTATGGCTCTCCACAAAGAACCTAAACATAGAGGGATCCCGAAAGCTGCAACCACGTTTCATTGGACCCTTTAGTATAACTGCCATAGTAAACCCGGTAACAGTAAAATTAGATTTACCAAAAGAATATCCAGTACATACTACATTCCATGTGTCCTTGCTTAAGCCGTACAATCCAAAAACCCGACCTGAACCACCACCTCCACCCATACCAATTAAGGGAAATCTAGAATATGAAGTGAAAAGCATAAAAGACTCAAAAAGAATTAGTGGACGTCTGTTTTATTTAGTAGAATGGAAAGGATATGATGAATCTGAGAATTCATGGGAACCAGCATCATATGTACATGCCCCACAGCTGATTAGACGGTTTTATTTAAAAAATCCAGGAAAACCCCGTCCTGTAGGAGGGCCTTTGAGGGGGGCAACTGTTAGGGTTTGTGCACAGCAAAGAGCATTTCCCCTCTCACTGCACTAGTGGGTTCTGTAATAGCTCCCTTTTAAACTTACTATTGAAAGCCTTTCTTGTTATCTCACCTTCCCCCCCCCCAGGCTTCTGTGTATGTTGTTTAATGTGCTGTTTTGTTTACACATTGGGCCTTGCTTTTACCAAGGCTTCTTTAAAACACTCCTCTCTAGGCCATGTGTTAATTTAACTCATTTGCATAATAACTGAAACTCTGCACACCTTTCAAGAACATGTGCAGCATGTGAGGACCATACCCAGCTCTTCAAACCACACCCAGCTCTGCACACCTTTCAAGAACATGTGCAGCATGTGAGGACCACACCCAGCCCTGTCTATAAAAGGCAGCCCCCGAGCCTCACCCAGTGCTTGTGCTCGTCTACCTCCCGCTTACCTGAGGACAGATCCCTCGGCGCTGGCACTCCTGCTCTCTACAGACTTTCATTGGCTTCAATGGGCGCAGCTGCTGGCTCTTCCTTCTTCCGGTTTCCGGTTCCTCCTTGCCTTAGCCTCTCTCCTACAAGCAACCTGCAAAAGAGAAAGAAGACAAGGTTAGACTGATCAGTATCTCTTGCCAGCAACAAGTAAGTGCAAAACTTTTATTACCTGAAAGAACTTTGACAACAATTTCTGGATTCGTGTATAGACAATTTGAAACAAGATACCTTCCACGAACATTGTGATTCAAACTCTTTGTTACAAGAATACTTTGCGGAACTTTGTGAAGCAAACATTTTTTTTTTATGGAACTTTTAAGAATCGAACCATGGAAACCATTAACAGCAAGGCAAACAGTAAATCAAGGACTTGCACAAATTACATGCTGTATTTTGACGTAAAAGTACAGTATTTGTTTTATAAAAGATTCTGGAAATATGGGAAAAGTGAGTCTGCTATTGGGAATTTAGGCTTTAGTTATATTAAGATGAATGTTTGATATTGGTAATTCTGCTAACGGTATTTGTTTAATGTTTTAGAAGCTTTAGAGTAATAGAAAGCACATCCCAGAGCAGTAACACATTCCAAACCTGGAAACTAGAGACCAGGATCCAAGAGGTACTTTTAGAAGAAAATTTCTAATAAATAAAGGGATAGTCAGGAACCCAGTTAGGAATAGGTTGTACTTATCTGTTCTTTGTTTATGTTTCATTAGGCACCAGTTTCTACAAAAGTCAGAGAGGGCCGCAGATTTGTGCAGCACTTCAACAGTGGAAACGCAAGAACGGTGTTGTCTCTTTATTTTATTTTATCCACTTCCCCCCTTCCCTTGAGCTTCTGTTCTTAGTGCACTGTTTTAAAAACAAGTGTGCTGGAACAAGCAGTTTCAGGGTGGGGTCGGATTGTCTTCAACCTCCATCAGAACTGAACAAGGACTCAGGTGAGCTGGGCTTTGACATTGACTCCCCTCCTGGGCTGCCATGGACTTAATGGAAGGCACAGACCCACTCAGTTTGCCCTAAAATTCCAAAGTGTGACCTGAGCTCCTCTTCCTTTTAGTTAGTGTGCTCCAGGTCATTCCCTAACAGATTGCCCATGGGCATAGTAGGGCTAACAGCACCCTTCAGAAGACTTCTTCACTAAAAGGGAACAAGAACCATAGGGTAGTGGCTCTTCTGCTTGTCTGCCACTACAACATGGTGAAATTTATTGGGCATCACCTGCTCCGAGGACACCAGATGACACCTGATAGTAGTCATAATGGTTCCTGTGTCCCTAAGAGCTTCTTCCTTCTGCCCATTAATGGTGACCCACTGCCTATACTTCAAAGTATTGGCCTTTGAGTACCTCCTCTGCATCTCGCAGGGACTTAAGGGTTACCTTACTAGTCTCCCCTACACTAACTCTATCCAAGCTGGCTTTCCCCTGTGACTGCCCACCACTGCGGGATGGTGCCCTCTTGTAGCACTTGCATCTCCCTTGGCATGCATATAATCATAGCACTCATAACACATGGGGACAAACTTTCCGGTATTCTTATCTGTCAAGCCTTTCTTCTGGTGGCCAGATTGGGTTTGGGACTCTTTCCACAGTGAAATGTTTTGAGGGCCCTGAAAGAACTCCTTGATTTTATTTGTATCTTCCCCTTCTTTCTTCTGGGGAACCCTGACCACCCTATTGGGAGTCCCTCCTTGGCACCTTCTTAGACACTCTGATGCTGACCCAGATGTCTGCCTTCTCAGCAAACTTCCTAGGGTCGGCAAGCTTGCTACCTGCCAGATGTTGGTACAGCTAGAGAAAACAGGTATTGAGCATATGCTCCCTCAGCATTAAGTTATACAGCCCATTAAAATTATTCACTTTGCTGTGTCCCAGCCAGCCCTTATTGCCTTCCTAGAATAATCTAGGAAATCCACTCAGGACTGATTTAGGAGCTTGTGTCTGTCCCTGAAACTCTGATGGCACTTCTCAGGGGTCAGCCCAATTTTAGCATCAAGGATTGCCTTCATGGGGGTGTACTTGGGATGTTCCTCTGCCTCTAGTGTTCAAAGTACCTTATTCCCCATCATGGAAATGTGTTTCCAAAGGCTATCCCTCCCACAGTAAAAATCTGGGACCTTATGTACCCTTGGTGCAACTTCGTAAGAAGCATACCACTTGTCTATATTATGTCCCACCACATAGGTAGTATACCGATGGCTCAGCACAACCTGCTATAGGCACAATGCATCACTACTCCACTGCTAGCGCAGTCGTAATCGGCTATATGGAGGGTAGTGAATTCTATACACAACATATCTTTATGCAAACCCTAGGGGATTGCACTGCACAACTAGCAGAGCTAAAGGCTCTGGTGATGGCACTAGAACATATGGATCCTGACCAGCTTACACTGATTGTCTGTGGTTTTTACTATTGTGTCCAGTCCTTTAGTGAATATCTGTATTACTGGTGCCAGAATGGGTTCAGAGATTCCAAAGGTAACAGCATCAAACACAGACTTCTGTGGGGGAAAGTAGCGGATCTGAAGGAAACGCTACCAAATGTCCATGTTGTACGTACACTTGGACACCAGGGCATTGGAATACACATTGCTGGGAATACACTGGCTGATGAACAGCCAAATAAGCAGTAGCTATGGCTTCTGTTACTGCAGTAACTCGTTCTAGGATGAAACCAGATGCTGAAATATGAGCTGCCGTGACAGCCACGTCTGAAGGCATGCCTTGCAAAAGCATATCCTGCTAAATATTCCTACCAGATCGCAGACTTGTTTTCCGCCATAGCTATAATACCAGGTGTGGGTAATCGCAAGGTTCCCAACAAAGATCGAAGACCAGAGTTGATCAAAGCAGCACATGGGGGATTTGCTTCTGCCCATGCTGGTGTGGCGGCTACAATATCATTTTTGCAAGCTTGTTATTGGTGGCCAGGTTTATACAACAGACCAAGCAGTATATACTTTCTTGTGATATCTACCAACAAATTAAGGGGTCCACCGTCAAAAGGCAACCGCAGACACCCATCCTAATTTCGAACAAACCATTACAATGTGAGTACTTGGCCATTGCTGTCCCCTGACACCTGACAGTGCATACAAATACATCTTAGTCACTGTTGACTCCTGCTCCAGATTTCTATGGTTGTGGCCACAATGCTAGGCTGACGCTTGGACTGTTATTAAAGATTTGCAAGTCTTATTGGCACATATGCAGTTGCGGCTTTCCGCTCGGACCAGGCCCTGCTTTTGCCTCAAGGGCATTCAGGGACGCCAGGGCTTTGTTAGGGGTCCAACTCCATCACTCATCTCCATTTCAACCCAAGGGAAATAGTGTCATGGAGCAACGAAACTGAGATTTAAAGAAATTAACAGCCAGAGTACTAGGTACGGGTCGTAGTTGGCTTAATCACCTGTATGGAATTGGGACAGCACTTAATAGTCTGCCTAGAAGGTCACTGTGGGGTCGTACTTCATACGAGTGCCTGTTTGGAACTCAAATGTATGTTCCAGATCTTGATGGTCCTGGCGTGGCGGTAGCAGAAACACCTTTTGACATAAATGAACGTGTCACTGTCTTGCAGGAATTAAAACAGTTCAGTAACAACTAAACTTCTGTTCTGCAAGTGCTGCCTCCTTAGGAATGAATGATCTAACAATAACATCTACCAGCTGGATTCCAAAGATTGGGGATCTAGTACGTGAAAAAGTTGCTGTGAGAAAAGGAGTTCGGTCCTTCCTATCGTGCACCGGTTCCAGTCCTGAGGATGCACGGTACTAGTTACTATTACACGAAAAGAGAGTTCTGGGAGTGTATCACCCCTATACAATCTCCCTTGTACATGAAACTAAAACACAATGTGTATGGGGAACACTTAGAGCGGGCCCCTCTGGCCTGTTTCACAGGTGAGTGGTTCACCGACTTGGTGATCCAATTGTAGGCATAGGATGTGGTAGTGACGTTTGAGCGTTCAGAGACAGGTGTGGGAGTTCCCTTGACGGACTAGGTGTTTTCACACACATTATAATGTTATGCTTCATCATTTGACCACCTACCCCCACCCAGGTAAGATCATACCACTTGGGCAGACTCAACCTCGTTATTAAAAGAACTCTGAGGGAGTGCTGAAATTGTATCTTTCTGGATAAAATGGGGATCCAGTTGAAGGGGAATAAATGCAAAAATTACCTCACAAATCACCTGTATAATTTAATATTTTAATGAAGCTGTTTGTTGGTAACATTAAAAACAGTATGAGACAATCTTGAACATAATAGTTCAAGGTGCCATACAAAATAATATGGGCCACATGTTTCAGCCCTCTCCTATAGCCGAACTGGTCTGGGGCATTCCTTGGTTTTCCTTGGCGATGAACTTTCTACTTTACCACCTGCCGAAGGTGAAGATTTCCTATCCTCAATTTTCCCAGATTCAATTGGTGACTTTAAAAATTACTCTGACTTTTGAAATTCGACTTTCTCAATGCCACTGTTAAAATTTAAAATTGTCGTTTCAACACAAGCTCAAGTGTCTTTTGACTTGTCCTCATTGACAATATGGTTAAAGATTAATTTTAGTAGCTTTTATACATTAAATTAGGCTTTGAGCCACCTTTGAACCAGCAAGTGGTGGGTGTTGTGTAGCCATTTTAGCCATAATTTTATGCACATTATTTTAGCATACTAGGCCTGTCGCTGTGCACTTTAACCTAGCTATATTTTATTTGGCTTTGTTTTATAATTTTAACATTAGCCACATTTGCGGTCTTAAACAAGGAGTGGAGATGAGGCACTGCTAGTTAGCCGGAACAAACCCAGATTAGGCCAACAGGTGTCACATGGTGTGGGATCAGATTCGGTTCCCCGCACTACAGGTGATTCTGCCGCCCGAATCCATTAGTCTCATTAGTCTCATTAGGATAATGAGAACCTACGTGACAGTGTCACTGATGAACATATTCCCCATGGATTCTGTCAGCACAGTGTCATAGAAAGGACGAAGCATCACTGGATCCGTATGGACCACCAGGATGCGAAACATGTTGACCCTTGATAGGGTTGGTTTGGAAATTCCCCACCCCCATTTGTTCCTTGATATAGAGTGATTGATCATTGTATCTGGCTCACTCTCATGACTATTTTTTAACCTTGGCCTTTTCCCCTCATCTGGTCTAATAAATCTGTTACCCAGGTGTAGCCATTGAGAGCCAATTTTAACCACTATCCTTGATCTCCTTTCTTGCTTACCCACTTTCCAGGGGTCACGGCACCATTATCTCAAAAGATCTCCAGCAAAGAGCCCCCCCATTTGGGGAGGTGCCCGTCAGACATTGCAATGCCGGTCTGACGAGGAGCAAGCTCCGATGATGAAGCATGACATCCTTTCGGATGTGTGAGGTTTTTTGCTCCTAAAATTTAGGACCCCTACCATAGTATCCTCTCCTCCTTTCTACTTGGAACAGTGTATCTTATTTTTTGACATATTGATTGGGAGAACATACACTGGACCACAACTCCTCTGTATCCCTCCATTTCTCCGTTCAGCACAGTGTCATAGACATATAGAGTACTACAAGAGTGTCAGACTGGATAATTCTAAAATCCACAAACCCCATAATTTGATGCCCAGAAATCAAAGCCTGTAACAGGTCTGCCGAGTGAATTCAAAGACGCATTTCCTTCATCAAACATGATACATTGGTTCTCTAAATCTAATTATTTATTGATTGCCAATTTAACAAATTGACTTTTATTATCTACTCCCAATCTGACACACAGTTATCTTATTAGAAAGTGTCATTAGATCATGGTAAACAATGCTGCTATGCCTTGTTTACCATGCAAGGCAAGGACAATAATTCCAAAAAGCACTAATAACCTAAAGGAAAATAATTGCCTCTGAAATTTAAGTGCGCCAACTCACAATTCTGACAGGAGACATATACACAAAGCAGAGTTCCATTAGGCCTGGAGTCACTTAAATTCCACTACAGTGTTACATAGTACATAGTGACTGTAAGAAATGAGGTCTCTGGTTGGCAGCCAGTTTGCACTCTGTCCAAGCAGGGACTCTCAATCTAGTCATTGTAAGGCAGGTACACAGCTCAGGTAACCCCTGCTCACACCCGTTATAGCTTGGCATAAGCAGTCAGGCTTATTTCAGAGGCAATGTGTAAAGTATTTGTACAATAACACACAGTAACACAGTGAAAACACCACAAAAGGACTCAACACCAGTTAAAAAAAATAGCCCATATTTATCTGATTCAAACAAGACCAAAATGACAAAACTCCAACATACAAAATCATTGTTTTGAATTTTCAAAAAGAATTTCAAGCTACAGTGCTTAGAAATACAAATGGTTCAATTTGGTGTTATCGCGGCATTGTGATGGAGTCGTTCTTAACAATCTGACGCCAATGGCTCCGGTCAAGGAGTTGCACAGACCCCCAGGTACAAGCCAGTGCATGGAATCGGAAAGTGAGGCATCGCTGGATCTAGTGCAGCGTCAGTTCTGATGCTGAGGAGCAGTGTAAAGGATGCGTCATGTGAAGCGTTGGGTCCTTGCTGCAGGTCAGTGGAAATGAGTCGCAGTGGGAAGCGTCGGTTCCTCACGCTCTCGTGGGGTCGATGTCCGGTGGGTCAAGATGTGGTAGGTGACCTCACAGGGTCACGGTCTTACCACGGGGCGGCACAGTTGGGTGTCACGAACATCGGTGAAACTTGAGACTCACAAATTCATGTGAAGTCAACGGGGCTGCGGCGGTGTCAAGTCTATGATGTCAGTTGGGGTCTTTGCACTCCAGAGATTTGGTTGCAGGCAGCGTCAGCCAGCGGCATCAATCTGGGTGTTATCTGGTGTTGTTGTACTTAGTTTTTCTTCATTTTCAACCAGCTTTCACACCCAGGGGCCCAGAAACTGGAATAGGCACCACTTGGTGAGTTACGGTCCACAGCAAGTGAACCAAGAGGCTGGCAGATGAAGTCTTTGCTGTCCCTGAGACTTCATAACAGGAAGCAAGCTTAGACCAAGCACTTGGAGAAACGTCACAAGCAAGATACACAGCAAAGTCCAGTCTTTGCCCTCTTTAAGACAGAAGCAGCAACTTCAGGCCAACCCAGCATAGCACACACAGCAAAAGGGCAGTACTCCTCCTTCAGCTCTTCAGCTCTTCTCCTTCGCAGAGGTGCCTCTCGATCCAAAAGTGCTCTAAAAGTCTAAGGTTTTGGGTTCACTACTTATACCCATTTTTGTCTTTAGAGAAGGCAAATTTCAAAGGAAAGTCTCTGTTGTTTACAAGATCCTGCCTTGCCCAGGCCTGGCCCCAGACACACACCAGGGGGTCGGAGACTGCATTGTGTGAGGAGCCCTTTCACGGACAGGTGCCAGCTCCTCACTCCCCACTCTAGCCCAGAAGGCTCCTCAGGATATGAAGGACACTCCCCAGCTCCCTTTGTGTTACTGTCTACAGGGAATGTCAGTCTGACCTATAAATGGATTCTACAAGCAGGCAGAGGAACAGAATGTGTTAAGGAAGAAAATGCCCTCTTTCTAAAAGTGGCATTTTCAAACTGACAATCTAAAAACCAACTTTATCAAAAGATGTATTTTTAAATTGTGAGTTCAGAGACCCCAAACTCCATTTCTCCACCTGCTCCTAATAGAAAACTGGACTTAAAAGATATGTAGAGGGAGTCCCCATGTTAAACTATAGGAGAGATAGGCCTTGTATTAGTGAAAACGAATTTGGCAGAATTTCACTATCAGGACATGTAAAACACACCAGTACATTTCCTATCTTTCAAATACACCACACCCTGCCCTTCGGGCTACCTAGGGCTTACCTTAGAGGTGCTTTACATATCCAAAAAGGGAAGGTTTGGGCTTGGCAAGGGGCTACACTTGCTAGGTCGAATTGGCAGTTTAAAATTGTACATACAAACACTGCAGTGGCAGGTCTTAGCCATGTTTACAGGGCTAATCATGTGAGTGGCACAATCAGTGCTGCAGGCCCACTAGTAGCATTTGATTTACAGGCCGTAGGAACCTCTAGTACACTTTAATAGGGACGTACCAGTAAACCAAATATGAAAATCATGGAAAAGCCAATCACCAATACAATTAACAAAGACAGCACTTGCACTTTAGCACTGGTCAGCAGTGGTAAAGTGCCCAAAGTACTAAAATCAGCAAAAACGAAGTCCAGAACACAGTCAAGAATACAGGAATCAGAGGAAAAAAGACAGGGAAAACCACACCAAGGATGCCAGGTCTGACAGTGACCAAAATATGATCAAGCAATGGCTGTTATTAATAGGGCACACACTCCAAAAAGAAGGTCGAAGAGCTATAAACTCTTCTCTTTTTAATGATATTTTTATTAAGACTTTTCAAAACAGACCGCAGTAATCAAAACAAGACACATTGAAGAAGTTCAACTTTAAACAAGTACAGAACCTTATAATTTGCATTTTTCAACCAACTCTACAAATGTTTCCCCTGAAAAATGTTAGACTTTAAGTAGACAGGTCACTTCAAAATACTTTCTTTAACTCAAACGAGCCATAAAAGTCACAAGGAAAAAATAGAAAGAGCATATGTTGCAATACTTGATTTAATAAAATAAACCTAAAATAATTAATGAGGATTAAAACTGAGAAAGCGGCAAAAATAGCACATGGTTCAATATTTCAGTATTTAGATTGAGTCTGAAAAGCACTTAAAATATAGTTCAGTGCAGCATAAATCACATCCTCACTTCCCAAATAATGTAAGAAGGCAAAGGCACTTACATAAGATTTGGTCTCGAACATTTGTAACACTGTGCAGAGAAACTGTCTTCTTTGTGGGGTATAACATGTGCAAAATAGAATAAAGTGCATGGTGCTTTGCTCTGCCAGGGCTTCACATCGACAGCAGGGAAAAGATAAAAACCAGGTGCCTCTTGTTAGGAAAGCAAACATACAATGTATGATTCTGAGGCGGAACATAATCAACAAGAACTTCTGCCTCTTGTTTGTAATATTTGCAAAAAAGTGCAGGACATACAGGTAATTGCTGAGGATTTATATCTAACCAATCACAGCTGCCCTCTGTTAAAATGGGGTCTCTAGTTGGCAGAGGGATACAGCCTTGACCAAGTAGGAACCACAATCCTAGTCAGGGTAAGTCACACACAATCCAAATTAGTCTGTGCCCACCCACTGGTGGCTTTGCATTGAGCAGTCAGGCTTAACTTAGAGGACAATGTGTAAAGTATCTGTGCAATAAAGCATACAATAACACAGTAAAATAGCACAAAAATACACCACACAGGTTTAGAAAAATATAAGCTATTTATCTGGTTAAATTAAGGTAAAAATTAAAAAGATTCAATAAGCACAAGTTGAGATATAACTTTTGCAAGATTAAAAAGAGTCTTAAATCTTAGAAATCAACAGTCACGGGCATTGAGTCGATCCAATATGGGAATGCTTTGAAATTTCTGTTGCAAAGCAGGCGGTGCATCAATTCTTCTCTCGGGAAGACGGGCTGTGTCATTTCGGTTTGGCTGTGGGTCGATCTGGTAGGCTGTGCATCAAAGTTCTGGGCACAAGGCAGGCGCTGCGCCGATTCTTCACTCGGAAGTCGGGCTGCATCATTCCGATATGGCTGTGTGGCAATTTTGTCACTGCAAGGCAGACTGTGCATCGTTTCCAGCAGGCTGTGCATTCATTTTTGGTGCATAAGAAGTTCATTGAAGAGATTAAGGCACTCATTACAACCCAGGTGGTCGGTGATAAATCAGCGGTAATAACGCCAAATGGTAAAACAAATGGAATTATGACCATGGCGGAAACCGTCAACACAGACAGCCACTTTAACACCCAGAGCACCACGGCGGTAGCAAAAAGCACCGCGGCGGTAACCTCCAACAGCCAGGTGGAAGACAAGGTTCCACCCACTGTATTACAAGACACCAATCCGCCAGCTTTTCCCAGGCGGTACCAATGCCATCAAAAGCACGGCGGAAACAGTACACAGAAGGTGAAAAAACTCACCTCAGGACACTCAAGGAAGAACCACGACACCATGGAGCCCGAACTACAGGTGTTACCCATGCTGGGTTACCTCCTCCTACAGCAGGAATACCAATGGCGGCAAAGACGACCATGGTGAGTACCGCCCCTAGCACACAAGGGAGGAGGGATGTAAAAGAGGGTGACACACACACACAACACACAATACCCCACCCCAAAAACATACACACAAACAGATGCAACAACATTACATATCCACCCCGTACCCCTCAGGAATAATGCAAGGACAAAAGGAAGTGATTAAAGTGAGTGTAATAATATAAGGTTCTAGAAATATGTCCTCAAAGCACAAAACAGAATCTACATATATATACAAATGGAGGGACACTGCCCAGTCCATAATGTTCGTGGGCCACAGGGCCATTTCACATGGGCCAAGGCCCCACTTGACTCCTGCCTCAATACGGAGAGAACACTGCAGGGGCATCAGATCAAAAATACACAAGCACCTCAGGGGGAAGGGGAACGGGGGCACCTCAGCCAGAAGATGGTACAACGCCAATGCTCCTGGATGGAGCCACATGTCCATCACTCCTTCCTGGAGAGTGCAAAGCCACAGTCTCTCAAGTGGGTGGTCTGCCCACTGCTTGGTCCTGGGGAGTGCAAAGCCACAATCTCTCACGTGGGTGGTTTGCCCACTGCTTGGTCCTGGGGAGTGCAAAGCCACAGTCTCTCAAGTGGGGGGTTTGCCCACTGCTTGGTCCTGGGAAGTGCAAAGCCACAGTCTCTCAGGTGGGTGGTCTGCCCACTGCTTGGTCCTGGGAAGTGAAAAGCCACAGTCTCTAAGGTGGATGGCTTCTTCCACTGGTTCTGGAGGGAGCTTTGTGCCCATTGTGCTTCATCCTGGCAAGGAGGGGGGTGAGTGGATGCCTTCTTCCTCTGGTTCTGGAGGGGTCATTGTGCTCTGTGATGAAGATCTTGGGGAGTGCAAGATCACAGTCTCTGACCTGGGTGGCACACCTACAGGATTTGCAGGGGCCAGGACGCACTACAGCCCATGGAGGCACGACTACACACTGCCCGCCAGCAGTGACGCCTGCTCAGTGGTGGCAGTGGGGGGCTGATGAGGTGCTGCCAGTGGGGAGGGGGGCTCCAGCCCTTCCCCTGCAACCTCGGAAGGCTGCCCAGTGGGGCTGCTGCTGCTGGTGGTATTGCTGTGGCGGTGCAGGTGGTGGTGCTGGCAGCGGTGCAGGTGGCGGTGCTGGCGGAGGTGCTGCCTGTGGTGGGGGAGGCTCCAGCCCTTCCCCTGCAGCCTCAGATAGCTGCCCACTGGGGCTGCTGACAGTGGTGCTGGTGGTGGTGCAGGTGGCGGTGCTGGTGGTGTTGCAGGTGGCGGTGCTGGCGGCGGTGCTGCCTCGGACGTCTGAAGTGCCATAGCTGGTGTTGTTTGCTCAGATGCTGCTCCAGCACCAGACTCCATATCCATCCTACCTGTGGCATCTGTGCCTTTGTCATTGCCCTTGAAAGCTAATGGTCCTTTCTTGCCCTTGGCAGCTAGTGGCCCCTTCTTGCCTTTGCCAGCTGGTGGTGTCTCCCTGCCTTTGCCAGCTGGTGGTGCCTCCTTGCCTTTTTCCAGCTGGGGCTCCCTTTTTGTCTTTGCCAGCTGGTGGTCCCTTTTTCCCCTTGGCAGCTGGTGCAGGCACACTGGCTGTGCTGATGGGTGTCTCCTTGGAGCCTCTCACAACTGCAGTAGCTGCAGAAACTACAGTGGCTGTGGACAGGGTGGCTGAGGTGCTAGCCTGGGTCCCGATGACCCTGGCCTGAAGTGAAGGGGGGGCAGGGAATAGGTCAAGGGTGGAGAGGAAAAGCTTTTTAGGGCCACTGGGGTTGGAAGAGGGTGAAGGTTTGGGAGTGGAGGAAGAGGGAGTAGTGGTATTAAGACAGACGTCTGCTGTGTTTGGGTGCAGGTGCATGGGCTGGATGCTGTTGTGAGGTGGATGTCTGTTGGGTGTCTGAGTGCTTGAGTTCCTGTGGGCACAGACACAGTGGGAGAGGACACAGGGATGTGTGCATGGATGTGGGGGTGACGACTGCCAGTGAGGGGCATTTAGCGATAGGCGTGATGGTGATGGGGTAGTGGATGAGGATGTAGTGCATGCAGGTGTGTGTGGAGATGCTACTGGGAGGGAGATGGGCAACGAGGAGGAGGGGGACACAGTGGAGTAAGTAGATGTTGGTGTGTCTTCATCTGGATGGTGCTTGTGTGAGTGCCTGTGGGATGAAGTGTGGTGCCTGTGTTTGCCTGAGCCACTTCTGTGTGTTGTTTTGGGTGCATGCTGGTCTGATGGTGTGCTTGGGATAGGCTGGGGTTGAGGGGAATGGGACTGGGCAGAGGAAGTTGGAGTGGGAAGGCTAGAGAAAGGAACAATGGCTGCCATCAGGGAGGAAGCCAGAGCCCGGAATGATCTCTGTTGGGCTGCCACACCAGAGTGAATGCCCTCCAGGAATGCATTTTTGTTGCAAATGCCCTGCCAGACCCTGGATGGCATTCACTATGGTTGACTGCCCCACAGAGATGAATCTCAGGAGGTCAATAGACTCCTCACTGAGTGCAGCAGGGCTGACATGGGCAGGGCCTGAGGTGCCTGGGGCGAAGGAGATGCCCACCTTCCTGGATGAGCGGGCACGGGAAACACGCTGAGGGGCTGCTGGGAGGGCGGTGCTGGTATGGGGGGTGGCAGCTGTACCTGTAGTTGGGGTGGTCACAATGCTGTCCACCACCACCAGGGAGCTTCCATCGGAGGAGGTGTCACTGTACGAACTCTCCCCTCCAGTCTCCGCCATGGTGCTCCCCTTGTCCTCTGTCCCACTTGTGCCCTCACTGTCGATGGATTTGGCCTCATGGGCCTTGTGGGATGCAGCTCCCTCCTTCACCAGTGCCTCTGCTCCTCCGCCAGATGATGATAATGCACAAAAGGACAGGGTGACAAAAAAAAAGGGGGGGAGAGACAGAGGCTACACTTGGTCAATGCCATCAACAACAGCACAGTTGGCGTACACAACACACAGGGAACAGCCCTATGCACTAGGCCATGCACTACCAGTTACAATTCTAGTCACCAGGCCATGGAGTACAATGACTAACGCCAATAACAGCACACCTGAAACCCCGAGGACCCTGCCCAGTAGTAGATTCCCACTAGCATGTTTGGGGCTGGAGTGCATCAGGCCCTGTCCAACATGGAACCTACCCTGCCATGTTTGTCCTGGCCTAGGGGCACCTACAGGCCCACATCCACGACCCAGATAACACCCCACCACACGCAATCTGCTTGATTTGCAACTGTGCTCACCTCCTTGTGGCTGCTGTGATGCCTTCAAGTGCCCATCCAACTCCGGATAGGCCACTGCCAGTATTCTGAACATCAGGGGGGTCAGGGTTTGACAGGCACCCCTTCCTCGTTGGGAGGGCATCCCCAGCTGGGCCTCCGCCGTCTTCCTTGCCCAGTGGCGCAAGTCCTTCCACCGTTTGCAACAGTGGGTGCTCTGCCTGTCAAAGACCACCAGAGACCACACGTCCTTGGCAATGGCACCCCAAGTACCCTTTTTCTGATGGACGCTGACCTGCAGAGAAAGATACATAGAAAAAGGTATCAGCCATATCGTCCGGCCTGTTACACTCATGGCCCCCATATCCCTCCCATCCCATTACGCACAGACATTGACCACCATACATGCAGCACTCTGCCCAGGACCCCTCAGCCAACCCCCTTACACGAGGCTTAAAGACACAGCACTCCATGCATTCATGCCCCATGCATTGTGCTCACAGTGTACTCACCTGTTGGTCTGGAGGACCATAAAGTAAACGGAACTGGGGTAGGACCCCATCCACTAGTCTCTCCCACTCCTCCAAAGTGAAGGCTGGGGCCCTTTCCCTAGAGACTCGAGCCATGGTAGCTTTGATACACAGGTCACAGCACCACTTGCAGTGTAGGTCCTCTCCTGTTGAAGGTCAGGTAGCAAGTGAGTGAACAGATAGAAAATGGCAGTCACGTCCACAGCGGTGCATACCGTCACCGCCGGCGTACATCACCATTGGCTACTGGAACCCATAGGGCCCAATGATAACCAATGAGGAGTTGCACTGCGGTTCTCGACTGCCTCCCACAACGGCGCACAACATAGAGGAATTACCTAATTTCTACTTGTCTCTCCTCACAGGTCAGGCGGGCGCCATTTCAGGGTGGAGCAGGCCTGGGTACCTAACCGTGCAACAGCAAACATAGGCACATTTACTGGACTACACGTTAACATACTGTTTTTGTCACAACGTGCAAGGCATTTTACTCTGAGTATATGTTTGAATATGCTCACCGTTTTCACCCTAGAGTACAACCGCTGCAGATGAATAGAAGATGGAGACATACCCCTGTGTACAGACCCCTGGTGGACCTGGCAACAATAGAGGACAGGCACATTATCCTCACCTACAGACTTGACAGGGCCACAATTCAAGAACTGTGTGCCCAATTGGAGTCAGACCTGATCTCAGCTATCCATCACCCCACTGGGATCCCCGCTCTTGCGCAAGTCCTATCAGTGCTCCGTTTCTTGGCAAGTGGCTCCTTCCAAGTGACAGTGGCCATGGCAGCAGGGATGTCACAGCCTATGTTCTCAAACGTGCTGACCAGAGTGTTGTCTGCCATGATGAAACACATGTGCAGCTACATCGTTTTCCCCAGGTGGAGGATTTTGCCCCAGTGAAGGCTGACTTCTATGCAATGGAACATATCTCCAACATCATTGGTGCTCTTGATGGTACACATATTGCCTTTGTCCCGCCCCCCCGGAGAAATGAACAGGTGTACAGAAATCGAAAGAGCTTTCACTCTATGAATGTGCAGATAGTGTGCCTGGCGGACCAGTACATCTCCCATGTGAATGCAAAGTATCCTGGGTGTGTGCGTGATGCCCATATCATGAGGCACAGCATCATCCCATATGTGATAGCTCAACTCCAGAGGCACCGGGTGTGGCTAATAGGTGAGCCCATGGTCCCCACCCAGTGTAAATTGGTATATGGGTGCGGGTTGGCCCTAAGGGTGAGTGTTTGGCTAACAGGTATCCCTCGATATTTGCACGTGACTCTGGTTACCCCAACCTCTCATGGCTACTCACCCCAGTGAGGAATCCCTGGACAAGGGCAGAGGAACGTTACAATGAGGCACATGGGTGAACAAGGAGGATTATGGAGCGCACCTTTGGCCCCCTAAAGGCCAGGTTCAGGTGCCTCCATCTGACAGGTGGATCCCTGTGTTACTCACCCAAGAATGTCTGCCAGATCATTGTTGCATGTTGCACAACCTAGCCTTGAGATGCCAGGTGCCTTTTCTGCAGGAGGATGAGGCTGGAGATGGTCGTGTGGCAGCGGTTGAGCCTGTGGACAGTGACGAAGAGGAGGCAGAGGAAGAGGATGTGGACAACAGAACAACTATCATACAACAGTACTTCCAGTGATACACAGGTAAGACACTGTAACCTCACCTTCCATTGCTGTTTTGTGTAGAGAATTTTCTCTGGCTGGCTGCTGTTCCCACTACTATGGCCACTTACTGTAGCCTTTGACATGTTATTCACAGATATTTGTGCCCTCCTGTGGCTCCTGGTGTATTGACTGCAGCATATTACAGGTCATACCTATGTATACATAACTGTACAGTCTATTTCCAATGTCTACAGATTGTTAAACAACTACATTCTTAAATCATTTGACATACTCCATACTTGTTTTTTCCAAGGGTGTTTTTTTCAGTGCTGAGAAGTAAATGGGGATGTGCAATGGGCTTGGGTGATGGTGGAGAAAAGTCCAGGATACAGTCCAGTCTATTGGTATCACAGGTGCATTGTCCAATGGGGAACGGGACGTGGAGCAATAGCTGTTCAAGGTGGACAGGGTGACAGAGTGGGACACAAGGGTGACAATCAGGAGTGTCTTATTTCCTGGTGGGGGTCTTGGCAATGTTCTCTGGCTTCTGCCTGGACCGTTTGCATGGTGGTTCTCCTTTTGCAGGGGGTGGGGTGCTGGTGGCCTGTTGTTTCAGTGGCTGGGCCTCCTGTCCACTAGCGTCAGCGGAGGTGGAAGGCTGTTCATTAGTGTGGCTAGTGTCAGGGGCCCGTTGGTGTGCCACTGCCTCACTCATGGTGTTGACCATGTCTGCCAGCACCCCTGCAATGGTGACCAGGGTGGTGTTGATGTCCCTCAGGTCCTCCCTGATCCACAGGTACTGTCCATCCTGCAGCTGCTGGGTCTCCTGCAACTTGGCCAGTATCTGGCCCATGGTCTCCTGGGAATGGTGGTATGCTCCCAGGATGTTGCTGAGTGCCTTGTGGAGAGTCGCTTCCCTGGGCCTGTCCTCCCTCTGTCGTACAGCTTCCCTGTTGTCCTGTGCCTCTGTTCCCTGAACCATGTTCCCGCTGCCACTGTCCCCAGGTCCCTGATCGTCCTGTGTTTATGGGGTTGCCTGGGGTCCCTGTAGTGGTGGACACACTGCTGATTGACGTGTCCTGGGGACAGTGGTATGGGCCCGCCGGGTGGGTGCTGTGCTGGTGTTTCCTGATGTGGAAGGCTCTGTGGTGGGATGGGACTGTGCCTGGGTAACCAACTCTCCAGAGGTCCCTGATGGGCCATGGTGGTCATCCAGATCCAGGCATTCAGAGCTGCTGTCATTACTGTGGGCCTCTTCTGTGGGGGGACTGGGTGTTGCTGGCACCTCCTCTCCATTGACATTGTGAGGGGGTCCTTTGGGGATGTAAATGCAGTGTTATTGTTTCAGCATGTGACATCTTGTGCATGGGTATGTTGCCCTCTATGGTTGTTATTACCATGGCAGCTTTGCCTTGTGTGAGTTGTTATTTAGTTGGCTAAGTGATTGTCTTTAGTGTGCATGCAGTGGTGATTGTTCTCCATGCAGGTCTGTGATGGGTGTCCATGTATATGTGTTGCATGCAGGGCTTGGTATTGTGATGAGTGGGTTGTGATGGTGGGGTATATGGCAGGTGATGGAGTGATGGGAGTGAGGGTGGGGGTATCTGATGGCATGCAAGTAGGGGGGTGAAAGTAGTAAGGAATTGACTTACCAGAGTCCAGTCCTCCTGCTACTCCTGCCAGGCCATCGGGATGTAGTATTACCAAGACTTGCTCCTCCCATGTTGTTAGTTGTGGGGGAGGAGATGGGGGTCCACCGCCAGTCCTCTGTACAGCTACTGAACGCACCTTCCCCTGTAGGTTATTCCCCCTCTTCCTGATGTCATCCCTTGTTCTTGGGTGCTGTCCAACTGCGTTGACCATGTCCACAATTCTCTGCCATAGCTCTATCTTCCTAGCAATGGACGTCTGCTGCACCTGTGATTTTAATAGCTGTAGCTCTACCTGGATAATTTGCTCCACCATGACCCTTAGCTCCTCCTCAGAGAACCTGGGGTGTCTTTGTGGTGCTATGGGTGTAGTGTGTGTGGTGTGTGTGAGTGTGTGTGTGGTGATGTGTTGGGTGTGTGCTGTGAGGTGCGTGGATGGTGTATGGGGGATGGTGTTCTGTGGCTCCGGTTGTGTGGGTGCTCTTGGTATGGCTCTCTCTCTGCTGTACATTTTTGGTAGTCGTAAAGGGTTGTGGGTAATGTGGGTGTGTATTTTATAGTGGTGTGTGGGTGTGGCGTATGTATGTGTGTGAGGTGTGTGTAGTTTGAATTATCCAATGTGGTGTTGTTTTGTCAGGTTGTGTGTATTTTGAGCATGGCAGTATGCACTGCCAATGGTTTACCGCAGTTGAATGGCCACCACAGTGATTTGTGGGTCATAATGCTGTGGGCGTAGTTCTGTTTGGCTTAATGGTGTGGGTTTTGCTACCACCAGTTTATCACTGACCTTTGGGCTGGTAGACTTGTGTGTGTGTCTGTATAGTGGCGGATTTCGATGTGTGGGTCATAATATGTGTAGCGGTATTCCGCCGTGGTAGTAGTATATTTGGTGGCAGTCAGCGTGGCGGTAAGCGGCCATTACCGCCAATGTCGTTAATGAGGGCCTAAGTCTTTTTGGCACTGAGACTTCAGAAAACAGGAAGCAAGCTCAATCAAGCCCTTGGGCAGCACTCCTCAGCAAAGTCAGAAGGCAGCAGGGCAACAGCAGGGCAGCAGTCCTTCACAGTTAAGAAGTCCAGATGAGTCCTTTGGGCAGCCAGGCAGTTCCCTTTGACAGGTTGCAGGTTCATGTCCAGAATTGTCTAGGTTGGTGGGGTCAGAGACCCAGTTTATATTCTCAAAAATGCCTTTGAAGTGGGGGAGACTTCAAATAGTGGTCCTGAAGTGAACAAGGTCCCCTTTCAGTACAGGTCTGTCTGCCAGGGTTCCAGTAGGGGGTTAGGCAGTCCATTGTGTGAGTGCAGGCCACTAGCCTTTGAGATGTAGGTGTCAGGCCCTCCACCCTCCCTGCAAAGGAAGACCCATTCAGTATGCAGTTGAGTGCAGGTTTGGCTGAGCAACCTGTGTTTTTGGGTGTCTGGGTGCAATGCACAAGGGAGCTGTCAACCAGCCCAGCCCAGACATGGATTGGAGACAAGCTGTAAGGCAGAGATGGAGTTTAAGTGCAGATAAATACACACTTTCTAAAAGTGGCATTTCTAAAATAGTAATATCCAATCCAACCTAACCAATAAGCAGGATTTTGTATTACCATTCTGCCCACACTAAATATGACCTGGTTACCCCTTTCTGATCAGAATTTACCACTCAAACAGTATATGAGGGTAGCCCTAATGCTATCCTATTAAAGGTACAGGTCTCACAGTAGTGGAAATCAAATTTAAGAGTTTTCCTCTACCAGGACATATAAAACACACATGTACATGGCCTGCCTTTTACTTACATAGCACCCTGCCCTATGGGTTACCAAGGGTCTACCTTAGGGGTTATTTATATGTAGAAAATGGGGAATTTAAGGCTTGGCAAGTACTTTTAAATGCCATGTCAAAGTGGCAGTGAAACTGTACACACAGGCCTTGCAATGGCAGGCCTGAGACATGGTTAAGGGGCTACTTATGTGGGTGGCACAATCAGTGCTGCAGGCCCACTAGTAGTATTTGATATACAGACCCTGGGCACATGTAGGGTACTCTACTAAGGACTTACAAGTAAAACAAATTTGCCAATTGGGAATGAACCAACGTTACCATGTTTAAGAGAGAGAGCATATGCACGTTTAGCACTGGTTAGCAGTTGTAAAGTGTGCAGAGTCCTAAAACCAGCAAAAACATTGTCAGAAAAGTGGAGGGAGGCTGGCAAAAGGTTGGGGGATGACCACCCTAAGGCTGTCATTTCTAACATCCTCCATTTGTGCCAACTGAGTATGTTGATGAAATAACTCCTTTAATCTACCCGGAGAAATGTTAAGTAAACTATCTGGTTTAGAAAGGTTTTCTGGGGTGCCTAAACTGACAAAGTTATTTTTTATATATTTAGACCATAGAATATCTAGGCTATAAATCAGATTCATACAAACCGTGACAGTTATTCTACACAATTGGCCTTCTGGGTTTTTCCAAATTCTGAGCCAGAGTAAAAGGGGCTGCAATTTATTATAGTCTTCAAGACGGTCAGGCCTAACCACATCATCACAAAAAGCCATTACGGTAGATTGTGGGACTGTGAGCAGCCTTATAATAAACTTATTTTCCACAACTTGAAGGGATTTACAGTTGGCATAACCCCCCATACCGGCACCAAATGAAGCAACAGACACACATGTACCATTAAAAATACAAAGTAGTTCATTGACTGGTGTAAGCCTCAACCTTTTAGAGAATCTGAAAACTGCATCAATCGCCCTTTGAAATTGCAGAACTCTTACATCTAGTAAAAACCTCCCATTCAAATTTACATCTATCAGTATGTAAAATGATTGGTGTACCTCGTTTCCTCACCGCCATTTAAAAATGTCCTAATCTTAGATACTTTGAAACCACCTTTTATTACAAAGGACTTAGTGCAATTTGTCTGAAGTCCTAAACTGACCCTAAAATTATTAAAAACATCTATCAGGGATTGGAGGCCATTTGCTATCCTTGCTATGAGTGCATCAACATCTGAGTAAAGTAACACAGGAACTTGTTTTGAATTAACCCTTGGGATATCCTTCCCTGTTCTTATCAGGTGCTCCCTAAATCCATTAACATGGGCAAAAAAAAAGAAAAGGGGCTGATACGCAACCCTGCCTAACCCCTACTACTGAGGAGAATTCTTTAGTAAGGTCCCCACTCCTACTACAGAGTACTCTAGCTGTGGAGTATGCATGAAGACTGCAAAGCAAGGAAATGATTGGGCTATTGATGCCTAGCTGTAACATTATTGACGATAATTTAGGGTGGTCCACTGTATCGAAAACACATGTTAAGTCCATAAAAGCTAGATGGATACAGCATTCTTTTGCTTTGGCATATTTGTGGACTATCAAAGATAGATTCAAAGTCTGCTCAACCATTCCTGAGTCTGGATGGAATCCAAACATGAACTCTGAGATTCCTTGCATCTCAATGGCCCAGGCTTCTAATTTAGCCCATATCACCCTACCTTGAATCTTGACCGTACTATCTAGGCGGGAGATTAGGTGGTAACAATGGAGCTCGATCAGATTGCCCTTTTTAAAAATAGGAACCATGATAGTTTCCTACCACATCTTAACCAAAGAGGCCCACAATTGTACATCTGGGGCCCAAAATTGTGGAAGAGATTTTTAAAGGTCTGTTGGGATACTATCTGGGCCTGGAACTTTCTGAGATGGACTATTCCCAAGGGCTAGGATGATATCAGGTATCTTAATTTACCTACTCAGTTCAATAGAAGCTATCGGATCGGATCTCAATATAATACCAAGGGACACTTCCACATTATGGGGGTCATTACAACATTGGCGGTAAAAGCCGCTTACCGCCGTGCGGAATTCCGCCACAGCTATTATGACCCACATTTCGGAATCCGGCGAAATTCAGACACCCACACAAGTCCGCCACACCAAAGGTCAGTGATAAACTGGCGAAAACAAATCCTCCACCGTCACGCCAACAGAAACACGCCCTTGCTATTACGACCCACGAATCCAGGCGGCGGTCTTTCAACCGCGGTATTCCATAGGCGGTACACACCACTGCGCTCAAAATACACACACATCTCCAAAACACCGCCACATTGGACAATTCGATTTACACACACCTGATACACATACACACATCACTCCCACACACCCATTACAATATAAAACACACACCCACATCACCCACAAACCCCTACGACAAAAAATTAGAGACGAAGGCCAGAGAGAGCGAGCCCAGCAACAGACAACCCCACCACACAGAGGCACACAACACCATCACGCACACAACATCCACGCACAAAACACCACACACCACTACACATCACCACACTCATCACCACACTCATCACCACATACACCACCCCACACATCACCTACACCACCCAATGGCACGCCAAAGACACCTCAGGTTCTCCGAGGAGGAGCTCAGGGTCATGGTGGAGGAAATAGTACGGGTAGAGCCACAGCTATTTGGATCGCAGGTGCAGCACACCTCTATAGCTAGGAAGATGGAGCTATGGCGAAGAATAGTCGACAGGGTCAACGCAGTGGGACAGCACCCAAGAAATCGGGAGGACATCAGGAAGAGGTGGAACGACCTACGGGGGAAGGTGCGTTCCGTGGTCTCCAGGCACAACATCGCGGTTTAGCGGACTGGCGGCGGACCCCTACCTCCTCCCCCACAACTAACAACATGGGAGAAGCAAGTCTTGACCATCATGCATCCTGAGGGCCTCGGAGGAGTCGGTGGAGGAATGGACACTGGTAAGTCAAATCTTAACTATCATATCCCCCACCCTACCTGCATGCTATCACACAACCCCACCCTCGCCCCATCCCCTATCACTCCAACTCCTCACTAATGTACTAATAACACAAACCACCCATCCCAACACCAAGCCCTGCATGACACAACAAAGCATGGACACCCATCACTAAAGCATGCCCATTGCACATACCCATAACAACCCCTAACCATCCTCACACAAGCCCCCACACAGGAATGCTAGCACTGGGGTACACGCTCACCCACCCATTGCACACCATGACACACACAGATACAATAATCATGCTTTTATAACCCTGCAGGACCACTACCTAACGTCACCAGACAGGAGGGTCCAGACATCTCCACCCCACCCACAGAAGAGGCCCACAGTGATGACAGCAGCTCTGGCCAACTGGATCCAGATGACCACCCGGACCATCGTGGGCCTCGGGACAGTCGGTTCCCCTCGCACAGGCACCGCCCAACACTGACCTTCCACCCTCTGAAAACACCAGTACAGCACCCACCCAGCGGGCCCATACCTCCGTACCCAGGACACGTCAATCAGCTGTGTGTCCACCACTTCAGGAAACCCAGGATAACCCACCACCCCAACAACAACAGGGACCTGGGGGCAGTGGTAGTGGGCACACGGTCCAGGGGACGGAGGCACAGGAACACAGGGGAACTGGGAGGGCTGCTGTGCGACAGGGGGCAGACAGACCGCGGGAACCCACTCTCCACGAGGCCCTCTCCTCCATCATGGGAGCATACCACCACTCCCAGGAGACGATGGCTACGGTCCTGGCCAAGATTCAGGAGACCCAGCGCTTGCAGGAGGAACAGTATTTGGGCTTCAGGGAGGAACTCAGAACCATCAGCTCTTCCCTGGGCACCATCGTAGGGGTGCTGAAGGACATACAGAACACCATGAGGGACACCGTGGCACTCCAAGGGGCCCCAGAGACTAGCCTGGACGATGAACTGCCCACCACCTCCGCCGGCGCTAGTGGACAGGACGCCCCGCCACAGGACCAACACACCAGCACCCCACCCCCTGCAGACAGAGAACCAATCCGCAAGTGGTGCCTGAGATCCAGGAACAGGACAGAGCACGATGGCAAGACCCCGCCAAGAAATGAGACCACCCTGATTGTCATCCCATTGTCATACTTTGTAACCCTGTCCAGATTGGAACTGTCCAGCTCCACTTCCTATGCCCATATGGGCAGTGCACCTGTGAGACTAATAGTCTGGACTCTGCCATGGACATTCCTCCACCATCACCCATCACCATTTTACCACCCCCTCCAATATTTAGCACTTCAATAAACACCATTGAACCACAAAACAATCTTGAGTCAGTCTGTGATTTCGAAAATGTGTATTAGCTATAACAATGACAAAATCCGTTCACAATAGTAATGTCAACATACCTATGTCACACATCACAAGTCCATGAAGGATGCAAGCAGATGACACACGTTGGTAACCACACCTGTGAAACCGTAAGGGAAATGTACAACTCAGTTACAAAATACTGGTTGAAACTGACAGACAGGATAGAGGTAGAAGTGTGAAAGTAAATGTATTAGTAAAGAAAGTGTTCTCACCTGTGTGTCACTGAAAATATTGCTGTATGACTGAGTCCCTGCCGTCAATGACTTCTTCCTCTGCTTCCTCCTCATCACTGTCCACAGGCTCCACAGCTGCCACAACACCGTCATCTGGATCATCCTCCTGCAGAAAAGGTACCTGGCGTCGCAAAGCAAGATTGTGAAGCATAGAGCAGGCGATGATGATCTGGTACAGTTTCCTTGGTGAGTAGATTAGGGAACCACCTGTCATATGGAGGCACCTGAACCTGGCCTTCAGGAGGCTGAAGGTGCGTTCGATCACCCTCCTAGTCCGCCCATGGGCCTCATTGTAGCGTTCCTCTGCCTTGGTCCTGGGATTCCTCATGACAGGTTGGGGTAACCAGAGTCCCCTAATAGCCACACCTGGTGCCTCTGGAGTTGACCCATCACATAAGGGATGCTACTATTCCGCAGGATGTAGGCGTCATGCACAGAGCCAGGGAACATAGTATTTACCTGCGAGATGTACTTGTCTGCCAAACGTACCATCTGTACATTCATGGAATGATAACTCTTCTGGTTCCTCTACACCTGTTCACTCCTGTGGGGGGGGACCAAAGCTACATGGGTCCCATCAATGGCACCTATGATGTTAGGGATATGTCCCAGGGCATAGAAGTCACCTTTAACTGTAGCCAAATCCTCCACCTGAGGGAAAACGATGTAGCTCCTCATTTGTTTCAGCAGGGCAGACAACACTCTGGACAACACGTTGGAAAACATAGGCTGGGACATCCCTGATGCCATGGCCACTGTTGTTTGAAATGACCCACTTGCTAGGAAATGGAGCATTGATAGCACCTGCACTTGAGGGGGGATTCCTGTGGGATGGCGGATTGGTGACATAAGGTCTGGCTCCAACTGGGTACACAGTTCCTGGATTGTGGCACGGTCAAACCTGTAGGTGATGATTAAATGTCGCTCCTCCATTGTCAACAGGTCCACCAGCGGTTTGTACACCGGAGGATTCCGCCATCTCCTCACATGTCCCAGCTGACGGTGCCTAGGAAGGACAAAAGCGACCATAGCGTCAAGCAATTCAGAGGTGTGTACCCACAGCTACCCAGAACACGAAACAAATACCAAAAAGTTGTATGTATGTGTGTTGAGTCCAGGCCTCAGTATGTGTGACGCAGTTGAAAATGAAGCCATGTGGGCCCCTGAAATGGCGGCTGCCTGACCTCTAAACTGGGACAATGGGATGTGAGTTAACTGCGCTCACTTGTAGTGAGTACCAAGGGGTACTTACACCTTGCACCAGGCCCAGGTATCCCTTATTAGTGTAGAGGGGTGTCTAGCAGCTTAGGCTGATAGAAAAGGTAGCTTAGCAGAGCAGCTTAGGCTGAACTAGGAGACGAGTGAAGCTCCTACAGTACCACTAGTGTCATAAGCACAATATCATAAGAAAACACAATACACAGATATACTAAAAATAAAGGTACTTTATTTTTATGATAATATGCCAAAGTATCTCAGTGAGTACCCTCAGTATGATGATAGCAAATATACACAAGATATATGTACACAATACCAAAATATGCAGTAATAGCAATAGAAAACAGTGCAAACAATGTATAGTCACAATAGAATGCAATGGGGGCACATAGGGATAGGGGCAACACAAACCATATACTCTAGAAGTGGAATGCGAACCACGAATGGACCCCAAACCTATGTGACCTCGTAGAGGGTCGCTGGGACTGTAAGAAAACAGTGAGGGTTAGAAAAATAGCCCACCCCAAGACCCTGAAAAGTGGGTGCAAAGTGCACCTAAGTTCCCCAAAGAGCACAGAAGTCGTGATAGGGGAATTCTGCAGGAAAGACCAACACCAGCAATGCAACAACAATGGATTTCCAGACGAGAGTACCTGTGGAACAAGGGGACCAAGTCCAAAAGTCACGCTCAAGTCGGGAGTGGGCAGATGCCCAGGAAATGCCAGCTGTGGATGCAAAGAAGCTGCCACCGGATGGTAGAAGCTGAGGATTCTGCATGAACGACAAGGGCTAGAAACTTCCCCTTTGGAGGATGGATGTCCCACGTCGTGAAGAGTCGTGCAGAAGTGTTTTCCCGCAGAAAGACCGCAAACAAGCCTTGCTAGCTGCAAGGGTCGCGGTTAGGGTTTTTGGATGCTGCTGTGGCCCAGGAGGGACCAGGATGTCGCCAATTGCGTGAGGAGACAGACGGGGCAACCAGCAAGAGAAGGAGCCCACTCAGAAGCAAGCAGCACCCGGAGAAGTGCCGGAACAGGCACTACAAAGTGGAGTGAATCGGTGCTCACCCGAAGTTGCACAAGAGAGTCCCACGCCGCCGGAGGACAACTCAGGAGATCTTGCAATGCAGGTTAGAGTGCCGGGGACCCAGGCTTAGCTGTGCACAAAGGAAATCCTCAGTGAGTGCACAGGAGCCGGAGTAGCTGCAAAACACATGGATCCCAGCAATGCAGTCTGACGTGGGGAGGCAAGGACTTACCTCCACCAAACTTTGACTGAAGAGTCACTGGACTGTGGGAGTCACTTGGACAGAGTTGCTGGGTTCAAGGGACCTCGCTCGTTGTGCTGAGAGGAGACCCAGAGGACCGGTGATGCAGTTCTTTGGTGCCTGCGGTTGCAGGGGGAAGATTACGTTGACCCACGGGAGATTTCTTCGGAGCTTCTAGTGCAGAGAGGAGGCAGACTACCCCCACAGCATGCACCACCAGGAAAAGGTTGAGAAGGCGGCAGGATCAGCGTTACAGTGTCGCAGTAGTCGTTTTTGCTACTTTGTTGCAGTTTTGCAGGCTTCCAGCGCGGTCAGCAGTCGATTCCTTGGCAGAAGGTGAAGAGAGAGATGCAGAGGAACTCTGATGAGCTCTTGCATTCGTTATCTAAGGAATTCCCCAAAGCAGAGACCCTAAATAGCCAGAAAAGGAGGTTTGGCTACTTAGGAGAGAGGATAGGCTAGCCACACCTGAAGGAGCCTATCAGAAGGAGTCTCTGACGTCACCTGCTGGCCCTGGCCACTCAGAGCAGTCCAGTGTGCCAGCAGCACCTCTGTTTCCAAGATGGCAGAGGTCTGGAGCACACTGGAGGAGCTCTGGGCACCTCCCAGGGGAGGTGCAGGTCAGGGGAGTGGTCACTCCCCTTTCCTTTGTCCAGTTTCGCGCCAGAGCAGGGCTGGGGGATCCCTGAACCGGTGTAGACTGGCTTATGCAGAGATGGGCACCATCTGTGCCCATCAAAGCATTTCCAGAGGCTGGGGGAGGCTACTCCTCCCCAGCCCTGACACCTTATTCCAAAGGGAGAGGGTGTAACACCCTCTCTCTGAGGAAGTGGTTTGTTCTGCCTTCCTGGGCCAAGCCTGGCTGGACCCCAGGAGGGCAGAAACCTGTCTGAGGGGTTGGCAGCAGCAGCAGCTGCAGTGAAACCCCGGGAAAGGCAGTTTGGCAGTACCCGGGTCTGTGCTAGAGACCCGGGGAATCATGGGATTGTCTCCCCAATACCAGGATGGCATTGGTGGGGCAATTCCATGATCTTAGACATGTTACATGGCCATAATCGGAGTTACCATTGTGAAGCTACACATAGGTAGTGACCAATGTATAGTGCACACGTGTAATGGTGTCCCCGCACTCACAAAGTCCGGGGAATTGGCCCTGAACAATGTGGGGGCACCTTGGCTAGTGCCAGGGGGCCCACAAACTAAGTAACTTAGCACCCAACCTTTACCAGGTAAAGGTTAGACATATAGGTGACTTATAAGTTACTTAAGTGCAGTGTAAAATGGCTGTGAAATAACGTGGACGTTATTTCACTCAGGCTGCAGTGGCAGGCCTGTGTAAGAATTGTCAGAGCTCCCTATGGGTGGCAAAAGAAATGCTGCAGCCCATAGGGATCTCCTGGAACCCCAATACCCTGGGTACCTCAGTACCATATACTAGGGAATTATAAGGGTGTTCCAGTATGCCAATGTAAATTGGTAAAATTGGTCACTAGCCTGTTAGTGACAATTTGGAAAGAAATGAGAGAGCATAACCACTGAGGTTCTGATTAGCAGAGCCTCAGTGAGACAGTTAGTCATAACATAGGTAACACATACAGGGCACACTTATGAGCACTGGGGCACAACTAAAACAACATATATACAGTGAAATATGGGGGTAACATGCCAGGCAAGATGGTACTTTCCTACACAACCCCCCCCCCCAAACGAAGGACAATAAGACTAGCCATGATCTGATGAGTCTTCATTGTCTAAGTGGAAATATCTGGAGAGTCCATCTGCATTGGAGTGGGTACTCCCAGGTCTATGTTCCACTGGATAATCCATTCCCTGTAGGGATATGGACCCCCTCAATAATTTAGGGTTTTCACCTTTCATTTGTTTTAGCCAAAGTAGAGGTTTGTGGTCTGTCTGAACAATGAAGTGAGTGCCAAACAGGTATGGCCTCAACTTCTTCAGTGCCCAGACCACAGCAAAGGCCTCCCTCTCTATTGCAGACCAACGCTTTTCTTTAGGGGTCAATCTCCTGCTGATAAAAGCAACAGGTTGATCCTGGCCCTCAGAATTAAGTTGTGATAAGACTGCCCCTACCCCTAATTCAGATGCATCAGTTTGGACAATGAATTTTTTGGAGTAACAGGGGCTTTTCAGGACAGGTGCAGAGCACATGGCCTGCTTCAGCTCCTCAAAAGCTTTCTGACAGCTAGCTGTCCACAATACCTTTTTAGGCATTTTTTTAGATGTGAGGTCATTAAGAGGGGCTGCAATGGAGCCATAGTTCTTTATGAACCTCCTGTAATACCCAGTGAGGCCTAAGAAGGTTCTCACCTGGGTCTGAGTTGTAGGGGGAACCCAATCTATAATAGTTTGGATTTTCCCCTGAAGTGGTGCAATCTGTTCTCCACCTACCAGGTGTCCCAGATAAACCACTTTCCCCTGCCCTATCTGGCACTTTGAAGCCTTGATAGTGAGGCCTGCCTTTTGCAGTGCCTCCAAAACTTTCCATAGGTGGACCAGGTGATCATCCCAGCTGGAGCTAAAGACAGCTATATCATCTAGATATGCTGCACTAAAAGCTTCCAGCCCTTGCAGGACTGTATTCACCAACCTCTGAAAAGTGGCAGGTGCATTTTTCAATCCAAAAGGCATTACTGTGAATTGGTAATGGCCTCCAATGGTTGAAAATGCTGTTTTTGCTTTTGCATCTTCTGATAACTTGATCTGCCAATACCCTGCAGTCAAATCAAAAGTGCTTAGATACTTGGCAGATGCCAGTGTATCTATTAGCTCATCTGCCATGGGTATAGGGTGAACATCAGTTTTGGTTACCTGGTTGAGACCTCTATAGTCTACACAAAACCGCATTTCCTTCTTTCCATCCTTGGAATGAGGTTTTGGTACAAGTACCACAGGAGAGGCCCATGGACTTTCAGAGTGCTCAACCACTCCCAGTTCAAGTATTTTCTGTACTTCTTGCTTTATGCAGTCTCTGACATGGTCAGGCTGCCTATAGATCTTACTTTTGACAGGCAAGCTGTATCCAGTATCTATAGTGTGCTCACACCAAGAAGTGGTGCCTGGTACAGTAGAGAAGAGTTCAGAAAACTGACCCAGGAGATTTATGCAGTGGTCTTTCTGCTCAGCAGTAAGACAGTCTGCCAAAACTACACCTTCCACTAGAGCGTCTTGCTCTGTGGAAGAGAAGAGGTCAGGGAGAGGGTCACTCTCTTCTTCCTGTCCCTCATCTGTTGCCATGAGCAGGGTGAGATCAGCCCTGTTATAGTAGGGTTTCAGGCGATTGACATGGAGCACCCTAAGGGGACTCCTGGCAGTGTCTAAGTCAACTAAGTAGGTGACTTCACCCTTCTTTTCAACAATTATGTGGGGTCCACTCCATTTGTCTTGGAGTGCTCTTGGTGCTACAGGCTCCAAGACCCACACTTTATGCCCTGGTTGGTACTGAACCAAAACAGCCTTCTGGTCATGCCATTGCTTTTGGAGCTCTTGGCTGGCCTGAAGGTTTTTACTGGCCTTTTTCATGTACTCAGCCATCCTAGATCTTAGGACAAGTACCTAGTCCACTATGTCTTGCTTTGGAGCTTTTAAAGGTTGTTCCCAATCCTCCTTAACAAGTGTTAGAGGACCTCTCACAGGGTGTCCAAATAGGAGTTCAAAGGGGCTGAAGCCCACTCCTTTTTGGGGTACCTCCCTGTAAGCAAAATGGAGGCAAGGTAACAGGATATCCCATCTCCTGCAGAGTTTTTCAGGGAGTCCCATAATCATGCCTTTGAGAGTTTTGTTAAATCTCTCCACCAGTCCATTTGTTTGTGGATGATAGGGTGTGGTGAACTTGTATGTCACACCACATTCCTTCCACATGGCCTTTAAGTAAGCAGACATGAAATTGCTTCCCCTGTCTGATACCACCTCTTTTGGGAAGCCCACCCTGGAAAAGATTCCCAGGAGGGCCTTTGCCACTGCAGGAGCTGTAGTGGTCCTTAGAGGAATTGCTTCAGGATATCTGGTGGCATGGTCCACTACCACCAAGATAAACCTATTGCCTGAAGCAGTAGGAGGGTCAAGGGGGCCAACTATGTCAACCCCTACCCTTTCAAAGGGAACCCCAACCACAGGCAGTGGGATAAGGGGTGCCTTTGGGGTGCCACCTGTCTTGCCACTGGCTTGACAGGTTTCACAGGACTTAAAAAATTCTTTTGTTTCCTCTGACATTGTAGCCCAATGAAACAAGGGGACAAGCCTGTCCCAAGTTTTCATTTGCCCCAAATGTCCAGCTAAGGGAATGTCGTGGGCTAGAGTTAGGAGGAACTTTCTGTACTCCTGAGGAATCACCAATCTCCTGGCAGCTCCAGGTTTTGGATCCCTTGCTTCAGTGTACAAGAGGTTGTCCTCCCAGTAAACTCTGTGAGAGTCACTGACATCCCCATTTGCTTGTTTGACAGCTTGCTGCCTTAGACCCTCTAGTGTGGTACAGGTATGCTGTGCCACACTCAGCTCCTCCCTGGCAGGCCCCCCTTCACCCAAAAGCTCAGCAGTGTCTGCTTCCAGCTGCTCTGGTGTAGGTTCTGCACAGGGTGGAAATTCTTCTTCCTCAGAAGTTGAATCCACTGTAGAGGGAGGGATAGTAGGTAGTGATTTACCTTTACTAACCCTAGCTTTAGGGAGCACTTGGTCCATTCTTCCAGGATCCAAGTCACCCTGTCCTTTTTGCTTTTTGACCTGAGCCCTGGTTAAAGCAAAAATATGCCCTGGAATGCCCAGCATTGCTGCATGAGCCTCCAACTCCACATCTGACCAAGCTGATGTCTCTAAATCATTCCCTAGTAGACAGTCTACAGGTAAATCTGAGGCAACCACAACTTTCTTTGGACCAGTAACCCCCCCCCCCTCAGTTGAGATTTACAACAGCCATGGGGTGGCTAAGTGTGTTGTTATGAGCATCGGTTACTTGGTACTGGTGACCAAGTAGGTGTTGTTCAGGGTGGACCAGTTTCTCTATTACCATGGTAACACTGGCACCTGTGTCCCTGTAGGCCTGAACCTCAACACCATTTATTAGGGGTAGTTGCTTGTACATATCCATGTTAAGGGGACAAGCAACTAAGGTGTCTAAATCAATAGCCCCCTCAGAGACTAGCACAGCCTCTGTGGTCTCCCTAACAAGACCAACCCCAACTAAATTACCAAAAGTGAGCCCAGCTACTCCCTTGGATTGGCTATTAGTAGGTTTGCTCCCACCACCACTGCTATTACTAGGGGCACTAGGTGTAGCAGCAGGGGTTGTAGTGGTAGGAGGCTTGGTGCTTTTCTTTGGACAACTGGGATCTGTTGTCCAATGGCCTTTTATTTTACATAAATAGCACCATGGTTTCTTTTCTTTGTTTTGATTTGAAGAGGATTTGGGCCCACCACCCCCACCAGAGTGTTTTTGTGGGCCTGATGAAGACTCATTTTTAGATTTGTCCCCACCCTTGTCAGAAGACTTACCATCCTTCTTCTTGTCATCTTTGTCACCCCCTGTATGAACTTTTCTGTTCACCCTTGTTCTGACCCATTTGTCTGCCTTCTTTCCCAATTCTTGGGGAGAGGTCAGATCAGAGTCCACCAGGTACTGGTGTAACAAATCAGACACACAATTATTAAGAATATGCTCTCTCAGGATTAAGTTATACAGGCTTTCATAGTCAGCAACTTTACTGCCATGTAACCACCCCTCCAAAGCCTTCACTGAATGGTCAACAAAGTCTACCCAGTCTTGTGAAGACTCCTTTTTGGTTTCTCTGAACTTCATCCTGTACTGTTCAGTGGTTAAGCCATAACCATCTAGGAGTGCATTCTTAAGAACTTTAAAATGATTGGCCTCACTTTCTTTTACAGTAAGGAGCCTATCCCTACCCCTTCCACTGAAAGATAGCCATAGGATAGCAGCCCACTGCCTTTTAGGGACCTCCTGTACAACACAGGCCCTCTCAAGTGCAGCAAAACACTTGTTAATGTCATCCCCCTCCTTGTAAGGGGGAACTATCTTGTGCAGATTCCTAGAATCATGCTCTTTTGCAGGATGACTATTTGGAATACTGCTGCTGCCACCATGGGTTTCTAAACCCAATTTCTGTCTTTCTCTTTCTATTTCCAAGGACTGCCTATCTAAATCCAGCTGTTGCTTCTTGAGCTTCAGCCTGGATTGTTCCACTCTCAATCTATTGAGCTCCCTTTCTAACACTCTGTCATCAGGGTGGGTGGGTAGGGCATGTCTTGAAACAGAGGAATGGTGAGAATGAACAGAAGGAGACCTGGCCCTCACAGATGGCACACTAACATTCTGGCCTACAGAAGTGACACTTCTACTGTGATGAGAAGCAACACTATTACTGTGATGTGAAGCAACACTTTTACTGTGATGTGAATTCACATCAGTACCAGCTATGCAAGGTGGCCTGCTAAGGGGCAGGTTGGAAAGATTCCCTCCCAAATCTTTTGCTAGGGGTGCCCCAGAATCAGAGTGGGAACCATCAGCTAATTTCTCACCAGAAGTGCCAACAAAAGTCTTGTCTTGTTCAACTAGCATGTTAACTAATAGTTCTCTAGAGGGATTCTTCCCTACCCCTAAACCTCTTTCTACACAGAGACTCCTTGCTGCCTTCCAGCTAAGGTGGTCATAAGCAGTCTTGGACAGATCAACAGTTTGGCCTGTGCCAGACATTTTAGAAGGTGTTTAAGGGATAGAAAAAGAAAGAAAACGTTTTTAGAACTTTTTAAAGAACAGAAAAAAAACTTTTTTAACTTTTTAAGAACTTTTTGAAAGTTTTAGAAGTACTTTTCAGCACTTAGAAAAGAAGTGAGAGAAGAAAAGCAAAACTTTTTGGTTAGGTGTACATACACTGAACTTGTTTTGTATATTTTTCTGTTATGAAAAGTACAATGACAAAAGTGGTAAGTAGTTGCAAAGTACTTATCCCACCGCTGCACAACCAATGTAGGAGGCTGGACTGGCTTGTAGTGAGTACCAAGGGGTACTTACACCTAGCACCAGGCCCAGGTATCCCTTATTAGTGTAGAGGGGTGTCTAGCAGTTTAGGCTGATAGAAAAGGTAGCTTAGGAGAGCAGCTTAGGCTGAACTAGGAGATGAGTGAAGCTCCTACAGTACCACTAGTGTCATATGCACAATATCATAAGAAAACACAATACACAGATATACTAAAAATAAAGGTACTTTATTTTTATGACAATATGCCAAAGTATCTCAGTGAGAACCCTCAGTATGAGGATAGCAAATATACACAAGATATATGTACACAATACCAAAATATGCAGTAATAGCAATAGAAAACAGTGCAAACAATGTATAGTCACAATAGAATGCAATGGGGGCACATAGGGATAGGGGCAACACAAACCATATACTCTAGAAGTGGAATGCGAACCACGTATGGACCCCAAACCTATGTGACCTCGTAGAGGGTCGCTGGGACTGTAAGAAAACAGTGAGGGTTAGAAAAATAGCCCACCCCAAGACCCTGAAAAGTGGGTGCAAAGTGCACCTAAGTTCCCCAAAGAGAACAGAAGTCGTGATAGGGGAATTCTGCAGGAAAGACCAACACCAGCAATGCAACAACAATGGATTTCCAGACGAGAGTACCTGTGGAACAAGGGGACCAAGTCCAAAAGTCACGATCAAGTCGGGAGTGGGCAGATGCCCAGGAAATGCCAGCTGTGGATGCAAAGAAGCTGCCACCGGATGGTAGAAGCGGAGGATTCTGCATGAACAACAAGGGCTAGAAACGTCCCCTTTGGAGGATGGATGTCCCACGTTGTGAAGAGTCGTGCAGAAGTGTTTTCCCACAAAAAGACCGCAAACAAGCCTTGCTAGCTGCAAGGGTCGCGGTTAGGGGTTTTGGATGCTGCTGTGGCCCAGGAGGGACCAGGATGTCGCCAATTGCGTGAGGAGACAGACGGGGCGACCAGCAAGAGAAGGAGCCCACTCAGAAGCAGGCAGCACCCGCAGAAGTGCCGGAACAGGCACTACAAAGTGGAGTGAATCGGTGCTCACCCGAAGTTGCACAAGAGAGTCCCACGCCGCCGGAGGACAACTCAGGAGGTCGTGCAATGCAGGTTAGAGTGCCAAAGACCCAGGCTTGGCTGTGCACGAAGGAAATCCTAGTGAGTGCACAGGAGCCGGAGTAGCTGCAAAACACGCGGTTCCCAGCAATGCAGTCTGGCGTGGGGAGGCAAGGACTTACCTCCACCAAACTTGGACTGAAGAGTCACTGGACTGTGGGAGTCACTTGGACAGAGTTGCTGGGTTCAAGGGACCTCGCTCGTTGTGCTGAGAGGAGACCCAGAGGACCGGTGATGCAGTACTTTGGTGCCTGCGGTTGCAGGGGGAAGATTACGTCGACCCACGGGAGATTTCTTCGGAGCTTCTAGTGCAGAGAGGAGGCAGACTACCCCCACAGCATGCACCACCAGGAAAAGGTTGAGAAGGCGGCAGGATCAGCGTTACAGTGTCGCAGTAGTCGTTTTTGCTACTTTGTTGCAGTTTTGCAGGCTTCCAGCGCGGTCAGCAGTCGATTCCTTGGCAGAAGGTGAAGAGAGAGATGCAGAGGAACTCTGATGAGCTCTTGCATTCGTTATCTAAGGAATTCCCCAAAGCAGAGACCCTAAATAGCCAGAAAAGGAGGTTTGGCTACTTAGGAGAGAGGATAGGCTAGCCACACCTGAAGGAGCCTATCAGAAGGAGTCTCTGACGTCACCTGCTGGCCCTGGCCACTCAGAGCAGTCCAGTGTGCCAGCAGCACCTCTGTTTCCAAGATGGCAGAGGTCTGGAGCACACTGGAGGAGCTCTGGGCACCTCCCAGGGGAGGTGCAGGTCAGGGGAGTGGTCACTCCCCTTTCCTTTGTCCAGTTTCGCGCCAGAGCAGGGCTGGGGGATCCCTGAACCGGTGTAGACTGGCTTATGCAGAGATGGAGGCTGGGGGAGGCTACTCCTCCCCAGCCCTGACACCTTATTCCAAAGGGAGAGGGTGTAACACCCTCTCTCTGAGGAAGTGGTTTGTTCTGCCTTCCTGGGCCAAGCCTGGCTGGACCCCAGGAGGGCAGAAACCTGTCTGAGGGGTTGGCAGCAGCAGCAGCTGCAGTGAAACCCCGGGAAAGGCAGTTTGGCAGTACCCGGGTCTGTGCTAGAGACCCGGGGAATCATGGGATTGTCTCCCCAATACCAGGATGGCATTGGTGGGGCAATTCCATGATCTTAGACATGTTACATGGCCATAATCGGAGTTACCATTGTGAAGCTACACATAGGTAGTGACCTATGTATAGTGCACATGTGTAATGGTGTCCCCGCACTCACAAAGTCCGGGGAATTGGCCCTGAACAATGTGGGGGCACCTTGGCTAGTGCCAGGGGGCCCACAAACTAAGTAACTTAGCACCCAACCTTTACCAGGTAAAGGTTAGACATATAGGTGACTTATAAGTTACTTAAGTGCAGTGTAAAATGGCTGTGAAATAACGTGGACGTTATTTCACTCAGGCTGCAGTGGCAGGCCTGTGTAAGAATTGTCAGAGCTCCCTATGGGTGGCAAAAGAAATGCTGCAGCCCATAGGGATCTCCTGGAACCCCAATACCCTGGGTACCTCAGTACCATATACTAGGGAATTATAAGGGTGTTCCAGTATGCCAATGTAAATTGGTAAAATTGGTCACTAACCTGTTAGTAACAATTTGGAAAGAAATGAGAGAGCATAACCACTGAGGTTCTGATTAGCAGAGCCTCAGTGAGACAGTTAGTCATAACACAGGTAACACATACAGGGCACACTTATGAGCACTGGGGCCCTTGCTGGCAGGGTCCCAGTGACACATACAACTAAAACAACATATATACAGTGAAATATGGGGGTAACATGCCAGGCAAGATTGTACTTTCCTACAATAACCACTGAGGTTCTGATTATCAGAGCCTCAGTGAGACAGTTAGTCATAACACAGGTAACACATACAGGGCACACTTATGAGCACTGGGGCCCTGGCTGGCAGGGTCCCAGTGACACATACAACTAAAACAACATATATACAGTGAAATATGGGGGTAACATGCCAGGCAAGATGGTACTTTCCTACAATAACCACTGAGGTTCTGATTAGCAGAGCCTCAGTGAGACAGTTAGTCATAAAGCAGGTAACACATACAGGGCACACTTATGAGCACTGGGGCCCTGGCTGGCAGGGTCCCAGTGACACATACAACTAAAACAACATATATACAGTGAAATATGGCTGTAACATGCCAGGCAAGATTGTACTTTCCTACAATTGGACCCTATGGGTCCCAGGAGCCAATGAGGAAGGGCGCCGGCGGTGATGATACGCACCGCCGCAGACGTCATCGCCGTGGACGTGACCGCCATTTTCTATCTGTGCAATCACTCGATATCTGATCTTCGACAGGAGAGGACCTACACTGCAAGTGCTGCTGTGACCTCGGTCTGGAAGAGACAATGGCACGTGCGTCTGGGGAAAGGGCCCTTGCCTTCACTGCACAGGAGTTGGAGAAGCTCGTGGACGGGGTCCTCCCCCAGTACACGCTACTCTACGGTCCTCCAGACCAACAGGTGAGTACATAGGGTGCAAGTTGTATGGGCTATGCCTGGGTGGAGAGGGCTGGATGTAAGAAGGAAGGGGGCAGAGTTCTGCGACCATGAGTGAGTGTAAATGCATGTGCCATATGGCAAGGGCAGGGATGTGGCCCACTCACTTCGACGGTGCAGTTGGTAATGATTTCTCTTCTTCCCGTTTCATTTCATGTAGGTCAGCGCCCAACAGAAGAAGGATATTTGGTGTGCCATCGCCAAGGACGTCCGGACCCTGGGGGTCCACCAGAGACGGAGCACCCACTGCCGTAAGAGATGGGAGGACATTCGCCGCTGGAGCAAGAAGACGGCGGAGGCTCAGCTGGGGATGGCCTCCCAACGTGGGAGGGGTGCCCGTCGCACCATGACCCCCCTGATGTTCCGGATCCTGGCGGTGGCCTACCCTGAGTTGGATGGGCGCTTGAGGGCATCACAGCAGACACAAGGGGGTGAGTACACTATCATTCTGCTGACTTTGCGTGCAGTGGAGGGGTTTGGGTGGTGGAGGAGGGCTGTGGGTTTCCCTAGGCCAGGGCGAGTTCTGTAGGCTAGGCCCCTACGTAATGCAGGCCATGTTGCACTCCACCCCACCTCTGTAGAGTGCCAAGTACAGGTATACATGCCCCTGTGTCATCTATGTGTGCAGATGTCCACCATAGCCATGTAGGGCATATCCCAGGAACTGCATCTGTAGAGGACAAGAGAGCGGCGTAGTGCAGGGGGCTGCTGTGTCTGTATTGTCCGCCAACTGTAGCGGTGAGCCATGCACTCAACCTGTTTTTCTTCTGTTTCCCACCCCCTTTTTGTGCTCTCCCTGTTCTTTTGTGCATCAGCATCATCATTCGGAGGTACAGTGGCACCGGAGCACGAGGGGGCTGCATCCCACATGGCCATGGAGGGCAACACCACGGACTCTGAGTACACCAGTGGGACGTAGGGCGAGGGGAGCTTCACGGCGGTCACCGGATCAGCAAACAGCGATACGGACTTGTCCTCCGATGGGAGCTCCCTTGTGGTGGCGGCACCATCTGTGCCCCCCACTTCAACAGGTACAGCCGCCACCCCCCTACCAGCACCGCCCTCCCAGCAGCCCCTAAGCCTTCGCCCCGTGCCCGCTCACCCAGGAGGGTGGGCATCACCTTTGCCCCAGGCACCTCAGCCCTGCCCGTGTCACCTCTGCTGCCCTAAGTGAGGAGGCCATTGACCTCCTCAGGTCACTCACTGTTGGGCAGTCTACCATTGTGAATGGCATCCAGGGTGTAGAGAGGGAGTTGCAACACACTAATGCATTCCTGGAGGGCATTTATTTTGGTCAGGCTGCCCATCATCGAAGTCTGCAATCTCTGGCCTCAGCACTGATGGCAGCCATTGTCCCTGTGTCTAGCCTCCTCCCTCCAACTTCCTCCACCCAGACCTAATCCCCTGTACCTCAACCTATCCCAAGCACACCATCAGACCAGCCTGCACACACCTCAACACACAAGGGCAGCTCAGGCAAACATAGGCACCACACATCCCACAGGCACTCACACAAGCATCACCCACATACAGACACAGCAACATCCACTGCCTCCACTGTGTCCCCCTCCTCCTCGTCTCCCTCCTCCCTCCCAGTCTCGTCTACACTCTCACCTGCATGCACTACCACCACAGCCACTAGGACTCGCACCAGAACACCCAGCACCACACCCCGCTCACCTGCACTCACCAACCCCACTCTCATTTACATGTCCCCTGTGTCCTCTCCAAGTGTTTCTGTGACGGCCCCTCCCAAAGTACACAAACGCGGCCACACACACACCCAACATCCATCCACCTCACGACAGCCTCCAGAACATGCACCTGCACCCAAATCATCAAAAGTTACACCTCCTACAACCACCTCCTTTTCCTCCACTCTCAGACCCCCTCCAGCTACCCGTCCCAGTGTTCGTCATAAACTTTTCCTGAGCAACGTTGACCTCTTTCCCACCACTCACCCCCCCTCCAATTCATAGGTCCCGTAGTAGCACCTCAGCCAAAAAACGTCCGGTACCAGTGGTGCCTGTTCGAGGTATGTGGAGTGCACCGGGCACCAGGGCAGCCAGTGTGACATGGAGCCAAAGCACAGCCAGTACCCCCACTGTGAAGCACCAGACGTTGGACAGTGCCCGACGGGAGAGGGTGAAGACTCCTGCAGGCAAAGGCGCTCACAAGGGTCCTGGGGGGAGTGTCAAGTCAGCTGTGACTCCTCCCAAGGTGGGGAAGGGGCAGAAGAAATCACCAAAGTCTGGGAAGAGCAGCACAGCGGAGAAGGCCGCCATCATCCCCGCCACCCAGGACGCCACAGCCAGCCCCATCACCACTGGTCAGGAGACCACCGCCGGAGTAAGTGCCCAGGAGGGCAGCGCAATCGTCACTGGTCAGGAGACCACCGCCGGAGTCAGTGCCCAGGAGGGCCCCGGCAGCCACAGCCCCGCTGGGCAATGAGGGACCGCCATGTCACACACCGCTGCACAGGTCAGAGATAGCAAAGTCAAGCACCGCTGAACAGGGCAAGCACCGCTGAACAGGGTAAAGACCGCCATGGCAAGCACAGCTGAACAGGTCAAGCACCGCTGAACAGGGCAAGCACCGCTGAACAGGGCAAAGACCGCCATGGCAAGCACCGCTGAACAGGGCAAGCACAGCTGAACAGGGCAAAGAGAGCCAACTCAGGCATCGCTAGCCCATGTGCGGCTGGGGCAGTGACGGAACTGGGACCGTCACGGGGAGAGTGATGCACTCTGGGCACCAGTCCCCCTTCAGATCCAGTGCAGAAAGACATCCAATACCTCAGTCCTACACAGGATGAAGCACTCTGGGCACCAGTCCCCCTCCAGAACCAGTGGAGAAAGGCATCCACTACCTCAGTCCTACACAGGATGAAGCACTCTGGTCACCAGTCCCCCTCCAGAACCAGTGGACAAAGGCATCCACTACCTCAGTCCTACACAGGATGAAGCACTCTGGGCACCAGTCCCCCTCCAGAACCAGTGGAGAAAGGCATCCACTACCTCAGTCCTACACAGGATGAAGCACTCTGGGCACCAGTCCCCCTCCAGAACCAGTGGAGAAAGGCATCCACTTGAGAGACTGTGGCTTTGCACTCCACGGGATGGTACAGTGGGCAAACCACCCACTGTAGAGACTTGTGAGACTGTGGCTTTGCACTCCCCAGGATGGTACAGTGGGCATACCACCCACTGTAGAGACTTGTGAGACTGTGGCTTTGCACTCCCCAGGATGGTACAGTGGGCAACCCACCCACTGTAGAGACTTGAGAGACTGCGGCTTTTCACTCCCCAGGATGGTACAGTGGGCAAACCACCCACTGTAGAGACTTGTGAGACTGTGTGCACTCCCCAGGATGATACAGTGGGCAACCCATCCACTGTAGAGACTTGAGAGACTGTGGCTTTGCACTCCCCAGGATGGTACAGTGGGCAACCCACCCACTGTAGAGACTTGTGAGACTGTGGCTTTGCACTCCCCAGGATGGTACAGTGGGCAAACCACCCACTGTAGAGACTTGTGAGACTGTGGCTTTGCACTCCCCAGGATGGTACAGTGGGCAAACCACCCACTGTAGAGACTTGTGAGACTGTGGCTTTGCACTCCCCAGGATGGTACAGTGGGCAACCCACCCACTGTAGAGACTTGAGAGACTGTGGCTTTGCACTCCCCAGGATACATCAATGGGCATGGAGCCCCGTTGTGGATCTGGCGTGGTGCTGTCATCCGGCTGAGGTGCCCCCCCTTCCCTTCCCCCTGAGGTGCCGGTTGTATTTCTATCTGATGCCCCTGCAGTGTTCTCTCCATTTCAGGACTGGTATGGTGTGTGGGCCTCCCCATGCATTTTGGGCCCAGTGGTCCATGGACATTGGATGGTGCATACCTGCACTACTGATCGTAATGTTTATTTTTTGCATTTGTATATATTTCTGTATATATTGGCTTACTGTATTGTGCTACATTACAATGGTTGTGCTCATTTCCTTTTGTCTTTGCATTCTTCCGGGGGGTTGGGGGTTGTTACTGTGATGTTTTGAAATGCATTGGAGTGTATGTTGTAGTGGGTGAGGGTCGGGTGGGGGTGGGGGTGTTGCGTGTCCGTGACTTTTGCCTCCCCCCTCCCCTATGTCATAGGTGCAGTACTCACTGTTGTCTTCAGTGCCGCCGTTGCTGATGTTCGTAGAGGAGCAGGAACACAATCGCAGGGAGTATTTGGAGTTCCGGCTCCATGGTGCCCTCCTTCCTCGTGGAGTTTGTTAAGGTGAGCGTTTTCCCATTGGAATGGCTGTTTCCGCCGTGTTTTTATCCACAGTGAATCCGCCCCGGAAAAGGTGGCGGATTGGCCTGTTGTAATACTGTGGGCGGTACTTTGTCTTCCGCCTGTCTGTTGGCGGTGGCCGCCACGCTGTTTGTCTGTACCGCCGTGGCGGTCGGAGTGTTAAAGTGGCTGTCTATGTTGGCGGTTTCTGCCACGGTCATAATTCCCTTTTTTTTACCGGCGGCCCGTTTGCGGTATTACCACCGCTTTAACACCGTCCACCAGGGTTGTAATGACACCCTATGTGTCTTAGGGCCGAATATTTTAGAAAAGTGGTTCACCCAGTCTTGGCATGGGACGAGACACTCGACTTTTGGCATGCCTGCACCGACAAAAGTTGGGAAATTTACTACCTGGTAGAAGGCACGAGAGTTTCTCAGTGCACTTGCAGTTTGAAGATCTTCCCAAGCCTTTTACTTTATTTCCCTCTTCCTTTTCTTAATAGCTTCTTTGTAAGATTTCCTTGCCATAGATACTTCTTCCTTGTGCTTATTGAGTAGGATTTTTAGAGACTTATGGACAGTAGAGCAGGCATTGTCAAACCACCTTGGGCTATTGTTGATTTTTGCATTGTTTTCTTTAACATAGCTGCCATATAATCATTTATGGAGGTGTAGGCCTGGTTGACACCTACTGGATTTGAGTCATCATGCAGAACCTTTTTAATATTAATGCAGTAATGTACAAAAAAGGTCGCTTCAGAATGCTTCCTTGTCCATTTTCTCCCACTTCACACTAATACCCTTATTCTTGCTACATCTCATTCTATGTTGTGGAATTTTACACATTATCCTCATCAAATCTAAATTAAGCTTCAGTATTGAAGGATTGTGATCACTTATGCCTCTAACCAAAACCTTTCTGCTGATAAATACCAGGAAATATTAGAGATTTATATATGGTCAATTATGGAATTTGAACCAAACCCTGCATATGTGTGAACGTGTGCAGTACCCTTGGGCCATAATATTGGGTCAAAATCAGATTGTTAGAAAAAATCAATCTATTTTATGCATCTCCATGTGGGGTATGCTTGAAGTGGGTAAAAGGCTGATCTAGATCATTACAAATGCCACATGATATAGAAATTGAGGGGGTCACACTTTTCAATTTGGAAAACTCCTGCCGAGATAATGAAAAATTATTTTCCATGACCACTCTGGGCCTTGTGTAAAACATTCTCTAATCCATCCACTATCTTAGTTACCGAAGGATCAAATATACTGTAATAGAAATTAATCAAAACCAAATCAAAAGCTTTTTGCAAGGTAACCAAGAGTGTGTTATAAGCTGCAGCAGTGTTTTCTAATACCTTTATGTCCACCAGAGTCACTAACATATAAGTGCCCAGGCCCCCTTTTCTCGGCCTGACATGGAGGGGATAGCTGAACATGATAAGTAACAAAATCCTCAATGTGGGGCGAGTCCAGGAGCCATGTCTCTTGGCAGCAGATCATTGCGTACTGTTCCACAAGACTTACGCAGTCTGAAGTCTCCTGCTTAGTCTGCAGGCCTGTTACGTTCCATGAGATTAGACTCAGAACCCAGTCCCAGTAGGCTGAGGCATTGCTGGACTGTTGACAGTGCACTAATGAAAGTGGGGAGTTATGGGCTTCTTCGAAAATACTTACAGTGTAAGGTAGTCATTCAAGTTGATCCAGGGACTACAAAGCCTCAAATCTTTTAGAAAGGAGGAGAGCCCTTTGCTGCTGGTGGCTTGCCAATGACTGGAGGGTACATGATCAATAGAAGAATCCCAATGGGCGGGCTCTAATTCCCTTCAGGGGAATGCCAGATTGCTGGAGGGAGAGTAACAGTGCCCAAGCTAAGCTCAGTCTTCTGAGGTTGACAATAATACAGTCTCCTTGTGAACTCTTAGGCATTGGACCTATCCAGGAGACCCTTTTTGTGGCAATAATTTTTTTAATAGATCACTGGACCAATCAGAATACCTCCACAACCAGTGTAGAACTTTATTAAATAAGGAGGTGTGAGACTCAGGGTGTTGGTGCTCTATTTTAGGTGCATTCTCCAGAACAATAATGTATGGAGCGCACTCTGGGGAAATATGAGGTCAGTCATGGTTTACCTCATTGTGCAGTCCCTTATTTAGGGACTTTAGGCCCTTGTCAAGAGGTTGGATATATTTTACCTCATTCTACAATCCCTTATTTAGGGACCTTAGGCCCTTGACAGGGGTCTTCTGCGGGTCTGGGGGTGCCCAGGTTCTTCGGAGTTGCAGAGTGGGAGATGCCAGTTTCTGAAGCCAGGGCCCAGAGGGACTCATAGGTTGCTTTCTTTGTTGTTCTGAATGAGTTGATTCAGTAGGGTTAGGCAGTTTGAAACTTAAGGAGTCTAAAGCTTTCTCCTTTTCCTCCCAGGGGGACATTCTCTTTACCAGTCTCTCCTGAGATGACTGAATTGAATCAAGCTTACCCTCTATTAGGGCTAATTTTGACATGACTAGAGAGCAGGTTCGGGCTATGTCCTTAACATGAATGTTCAATTGGTCCAGCTTTGCTGTGAAGTTATACACACATTTTTAAATGTCATTCTGAGCAACGGAGGCCTTTATGGCTTGTTTCTTACCTGTAATATTTTTACCACCTATTCCTTGTTTCTGTGGTCAGGATTATTGGGCTCCAGATGGGTCAAACTGGAAGAACCTGCATTTTCCCCTTCAAGTCTACTTTTGTGGGGTGGGCTATCCAAGTCAGGTATTGTTTCTATTGTATTCAATGCCTGCACATCTTGAATTACACAAGGGTTAGAGCTCACAGATAGAGGAGACTATTAATACGTATTGGATTATCAGATGTACTGTGACAACAGGACTCCTCCTATGTGGGTTGAAATAATAAAGCTCAATAGGGCACTCAGTCTCAAGAGTGCCAGTTTCCCAGACGACTGACTCCATGCTTGCTTCCACCCACCAGATCTCAGTTTCAATAGCACTCATGACAGAGGTCAAATAGCTTATGATTGATTTAGATGTCTTTTCTCCTTTTTTAGAACATGCAGAATGGTGGATTCCCTTGTGTTTCCGCATTTTCACAGCAGGAACATTACCAGCAGGTTACCTGAGACTTATTCCTGATCCAGATTGTGGTGGCATCTTTATTACTGAGCAGTTGGAGTTACGGACCAAGAGACCGGGCCTAGCCCAACCTCATCTGGGCGCAGATGGGCCTGCTCTTCGCCTGAGCATGCACCCGGGCATGTCCCGCGCTGCAACCGCCTTGAGGCACTTTTACCACATTGTTTGTTCCAGCCCTCCTCCCAACAGTAGCGGCGGCCTGGGGTATGTAGTTCCACCCTAGGGTTAGCAGCAAAAGTCAGTAAGGCACAGAATCACTTCTGTGTTGCAGGGGACTTGAGGCACTTATAGTGTGCTGTTTGAGCCAGGCCCACCTTTCAACAGCAGCAGTGACCCTGGGGGATGCACTCCCACCCCAAGGTTAGCAGAAATAGTCAGTAAGGCACAGAATCACTCCTGTGCCGTGGGGGCCTTGAGGTGCTTTTAGCACATTATTTGACCTGGCCCCTACTCTCAACAGCAGCTGGGACCCTGGGGATGTACTCCCACCTCAGGGAAGGCAGCATGGGTCAGTAATGTGCAGAATCACCTTAAGTAGACATATTATTTGGAACCTGTAAAGTTGCGATGGAAGATCAAAATTATAAGCAATTCTTTTTTTTCTATGGCTGCATGCATATACCAGTATGTACCATCCCCAACTGATACTGTGGACAGGGCATGAATTTAGGGCCTGGTCCAAAGGCATTTCAGACTAAACAAAGTTGTAGTCTTGTAGTACTCTTTTACATACTCATACATGCCATAATGAATTGGCCCCAAACCACCAAAGGTGAGAACAAAAGGAGATTATTGAGCGAATATTCATACACATATGTACAAATTGAGAGATTGTTTACTAATAGCAAATTGGATGCTCCGAGTCCTGTTCACAAAGGTATGAATGAGTATTTGAAAAAATACATGTTGGAAAATGGCCCTCTCTGAAGGGTCGCCCCCAAATGTTTTGCCTTCCTCCTCCTCTTTTTCTGAGCACGATTTTGTTGCCATTAGGACTCTGCACACTTTACCACTGCTGACCTGCGCTAAAGTGCTTGTGCTCTCTCACCTAAACATGGTTAAATTGGCTCATACCCAATTGGCATTACCTATAGGTCCCTAGTATAGTGCACTAGATGTACCAAGGGCCTGTAAATTAAATGATACTAATGGGCCTGCAGCACAGATTGTGCCATCCACATAAGTAGCCTCTCACGCAGGCCTCAGGTATGCCATTGCTAGACCTGTATGTGCAGTTTCACTGTCACTTCGAGTTGGGATGTACAACTAATTGCCAAGCCTTAAATTCCCCCCTTCTTTTGTATAAGTCACCCTTAAGGTAGGCCCTAGGTAACCCATATGGGCAGGGTGCTATGTAAGTAAAAGGCAGAACATGTACTTACACGTTTAACATGTATTGGTAGTGAAAAACTCCCAAAGTCTTTTTTCACTACTCTGAAGCTTGCTCCTCTCTTAGGCCAGCATTAGAGATCCCCTTATATGCTTTGAAGCAGTAATTTCTAATCTGAGAAGAATAGACTTGTAGTATTTGGTATGGTTGTAATAGTAGTAGTAAGAAATCCTACTTACTGGTGAAGTTGGATTTTACAATACTATTTCAGAAATGTGACTTTTAGAAAGTAGGCATTTCCCTGCACTTACTGCATCTGTGCCTTACAGCCTTTCCCCAATCCAAGTCTGGTCTGTGTAGGTTGACAGCTCCCCTTGTGCATTCCACCCAGATAGCCATAAACACAGGATACTCAGCTGCATCTGCATTCATCTGCATACAGATGTGTTTCCCTGGGCAGGAAGGATGGATGGGTTCTCTCTTATACTTCAATGGCCAGTGGCCTGTCCTCACACAAAGGACTGATAACCCACCTACAGGACCATTGGCAGACATGGCTGGGTTGAAAGGGGAACTTGTGCACTTCAAAACCACTCATTGACATTTCCCCTACTTATGCACTTTTGGGTGTATATATACACAGGGTTTGTGATCCCACCAAATCAGACACTTCTGGACCTACAACTGGACTTTGTCAGAGGGACTGCCTGGCTGCCCAAAGGATTCGTCTGTACTGCTTTGCTGGAAAGACTGCTGGCTTGCTTGTTGCCCAGCTACTTGCTGACCCTGACCCTGCTGGAAGGACTCTGCCTTCCTCTGTAAGAGCTCTCCAAGGGGTTAGATTGAGCTTACCTCCTGTTCTGAGATCTCAGGGCTATCAAAGACTTCACCAAATAAGAGAAAATCCAGAGAGTCAGAAAATCAATGACGCTTGGAAAATTGACACAGCCTCGCTACTGAAAAATCAGTGCATCGGCTGCTGGATCGACACAGTGCCTGTTGCCTCTGCTCACTGTGTTCTGGGTTTTCCATGCATTGGCTCTGGGCATAAAAAGATTTGACATTAGTATCTGTATGCAGATTTCTCAAAAATGGATGGCCAAAGGAAAGGAATTTGGTGTCTAGTTTGAAAACATATGCACAAGTGGCTAGTGGATTGTCAATGGATTTGTATTGAGACATGATTTTCTAGTTCTACCAGTATCTTTACCTAAAGTTGTATTTGATATCCCTCATGAAGGGCATCTGGGAGTGACTGCAACTGTGCAGAATTTAAAACAGTTTTAGTGGTGGCCTGTCATGGAAAGGAATGTGAATGCGTGGGTAGCTGATGGTCCAATTTCTTTAGCTTCAGACACGCATTGGAAACCTTCTGAAACTGCATTACACATGGTTCCTTTGTCTGAAGGGCCTTGGTCCAAAGGTGCTATGGATTTTGCAGGACCGTTTGAGTTATTGTCAAATTCCAATAAGCATCTTTTTGTTCTGGTGGATTACTTTTCAAAATGGTATTAGTTTAATTTTGTGGATTCACCTGACACTGACGCAATTATTGCATTTTTAACTAATGTATTTGACACAGAGGGACCTCCAAAAGAACTTATAACTGATAAGAGTACTCACATTCAATCTCAGAAAATTACTTTTTTTATAGAGAGTCTAAACATAGTGCACAAACAGGTTGCTTTGTACTCCCCATCTGCAAATGGTTTGGTAGAACATGTCAACAAGTTTCTTAAAGAAGATGTACAAACAGCTTTATCCACCAGTATGGAGGATGAGAACTTTTTGAGGAAAAAGACATGGAATTATTTAACAACACCGCACAGTGTGACAAAACAAGAGTTTCACGTAATGTATCTATTCCGAATAGGTTTAAGGATTATTACTTACAGTAGTCAATAGGTTGTTATATTTATATAAGTTTTTAAAGGATGTTTATTTTTATATAAGTGTTTTTTAGTGTCTCCTTGGTGGTTCAATGGTATCTTATCACTTTCCGTTGGACAACCGAGTGGCGTGGGAGATCGTTTGTGGGCTCTTTGCATCTATATGTGAATTAGAGATTTTTTCCAAGTTTCTGCTTCAACTATTTATTTGAAGGATACTTTAACATAACAGATACTTAATGGGATTGTGGAAAATGCCCATTTGAACTGGTGCATAGAAACTGCATCATGGACATTGAAGGAGGGCACTCCTTCTCCTTCGGGTCACAAGGGATCAAATCGAACTGGGGTGGCCATCTTAAACTGCCTTGGACTTGATAATCATTAAATATAAAACTATTACTCAACACCTCTGATCATCTGAGAAACTTGAGAATCGTTTTTGTCTCGAGACAATCTAGGGTTTCCCTGCATATCAGAAGTAATGTGGGATTGTCCCTTAAAGCAGGATCCTTTCAAAATAAATTGCATAGGGGGACAAGTGAAAGTTAACATAAGTACCGCTACATTAATTAAAAACTTTGAAGCTCACAGGCAGGATATTCTGGGTCACTTTAGTGGAGGAGTGGGACCCTTAACGGCTTCACACCAGGCACAAGGGCAAGGCAGAGCAAGGCGTTTTACATATATGCATATTAATAGTAAAATAGACATTTCATTATATGTATGTATCTGACAGTGGTTTCACACTTATGCATCATTGGAGCCATATCATAAGGAAAAATCATCATGTTACTTAGACTGATTATAATGAAAGGCAACAAATAGGGTTCCTTACATTATTGCCATTACAACACATCAAAATATTTCTACATCACTCAAATGGGTCACACTCCATAAAAGAACAATATAAGTATAAAGATTCTTATGTTTCATCATTACACAAAATAAACATTGCAATCTTTTTGTCATAGTATTACACTGCTAGAACCTTTCGGGCTAGTGACCACATTGGGTTATCAAGATAATGCAGCATTACATCATGCCAAATAGTTCTTTAAACAGTGCTTCATATCAGACTTTAGGACAAATCTATCTTGGTTCTCCAAAACTGCAATGTGCCCATGTTACTTTAGACATAACTAGGCAAGATCTCCTTAGCTGAAACTACTGCACATTGGGTGTAACCTCAAGTTAACATGCTCATCAAAAGAGGGTTACCCTTGTTCTATCACGTGATCAGCTATTTTACAGAAGTGACCACACCTCATCCACATCATTTAAGCTTTTGGATACTGTACCACACTTAGCAATCAGTCTGGCATTGGCTCTATTTAAAAGTGCTTCCACTTTTCTACCTCTTTCATTTCGTTGTGCTACAAATAGAACTGACCAAAATATTTCATCCATTGAATGGTTAGCTGTTTTGTAGTGATCCACTAAAAAGGCTCCACTCACTTGAGACTTAATTCTTGACCCGTGCTGGAGGACTTGTGCCTTTTTCTGGTTGAATCATTTGTCCTATATAAACTAATTTGCAAGGACACTGTGTGCAGTAAATTACATTTCTTGTGTTACAATCTGAAAACTGTGTCTCGCAATGGATCATCCCATTCAATGGGAGATTTTTAGGGCCTGATTTATATTTTGGCGGATGAATTATTCCTTCACAATGGTGACAGATATCTCAGCCGCCAAAATATGAATCCCACAGGAAATAATAGGATTCAGATTTCGCAGACAGGATATCTACCACTATTGTGACAGAGTAACCCCTCCGGCTAAATCTATATCAGGCCCTAAGATCACTTCTCCTTATACATCTTATAGAAAACGTAAAAAATCCTTGTGACAAATATTGCACCTTCTGGTGAGGTTTACACTGTGATGAACTATGATAGGTGATTTTTTCCTGATACATTCTGTTATTTTTTGTCATATACACACATGCCCAGACGTATTAGGGTGACTTGGGGGTACCCCTAGTTGTGTTACATATATATGGCATACAGCGCATTCCTGACTTTTCCTTCTGCGCTGGTTCGGTTTTAGCAGCTTAGCCCCAACTCAGGCACCCCTTCACCATGGTGCAAGGGTGCCTGCATTGCATGCAGAGTTGTTTTGGTGCATGAAGGGGCACCTTCCTGCCCCAAAACAATCCTGAGAGGTGTTTTCTTCTTTCTACATGTGTTGCAAAATGTACCACACATAGAAACAGGAAGAAATGAGGGAAAATAGTGATATTTCTTCTCATTGTGTCTCCCCCTCTGGAGGCATAAGATTTTGGCGCATCCCCAGGTTTGCAAGGACTTGAAGATCTGGGGATGCATCAAAAACCATGGGAACACCCACCACATTGCCCATGGAATGCTTCCCTATAGCAGAGTAGGGCAAAGCAGCAATTTGCGCAGTCTTGCCTACTCCATATTTATTGGGCCATTCAAAGCCAAAGTAGCTTAGCGGTGAGTTAGTTAGTGGTCTGCACTGCCCTTGAGTCTGAAAAGGTAAAACAACAGCGATGCAAGGGCCTCATAAATATAGGCTGCAGAACTTTACAGCTGGTGTAAATTTAACGAAGTAATTTTACACTGTGGTATTTCCAGACATCTACAAATCTATTTTTTTGGGAAGCATAAGAGAATTACAACAAAAACAGGTAAAAAGAAATACCCACACAGATTCATACAAAGAAAATTGGATAAATATGCATCCAAAAGAAAAAGAAAAGAAAACGAACAGAAGATATTTTGCCATACCTACTAATAGCGATTTAAATATTATCCATTTAGACTGGGTACTAAAAGCAGAGACCTAAGACTAAACGGATTTCATGCAGGTAGCCAGGCATTAAAGAGACAAGACTTTCTCTGACTGGTTGCCACATCCCACACAGGTTCTGTCGATTAGAATGTGTCTGAATAATGAGAAACTCCAACCCGTAAGCAAAAATATACTCTTGCCACCAGGCTTCAGGAACTGGAAGTGTACATTGGAGCCAGACATTAGCTATATCAAACCTGGCAACTGTGATCGCAAAAAACAGATACATGCCAGGCTGACTGGTACATTCGGAGAATGACCCAGCATAATCAGCTTCGAATCCCAACGTCTACAAGCGACAAGTTATTCAACTGGCTGAAAACAATTGACCAAAATTAAAACTCCCTGGACAGGTGGCAAAAATGTGCATGGTTCTGCATCTGACAGCAGAAGCAATTATTTGGAGTCTCCCTACAACCCATTTGAAATAGGCAATAGCAGGTATAGGCATATTATGAAGTACTTTAAAAAGTGAATTCTCAGGTGAGAAACATTAGGAGATCTCTGAGCCAATAGAAAGGAAAACAGAATATTGTTCAAAGAGACAGGAAGACAGTCACCCCCGCCAGCAGCAACTGCTGCAAACCCTTTCACAAGGAAAAGATAATAAACCATGTTTATTATAATTTCCTTGTGAAAGGAGCATAGTATTTGGGGTGACGAGCAGAGGGGAGTGCACTGTGCACTCCCCTCAGAGCGCATGTGTGTTTGGCCAGCCATCTCAGGCCGGCCAAACACACATGAGTCGTAGGCTCTCTCCAGCCGGGCTGGAGACGGCTTGCACAGGCTACCAGTCTGCCTGGGAGCAGCCTGGCTGGGTGCACCCAGCCAATTCTGGAGGTAAGTTTTTCATAGACATTTTACCATTTGGCAGGAACCTAAGGAATTCTCAAAGCAAAAGATGACGAAGAAAAAAAACAGCTTGTGCATTCTAAAAGACTTGTAATTCCTCAAATGAAATGAGTGCCTTTGTCATCGAACTGACCAAGTATCTCCAGGCCAGCAGTCCTCCAGAGCTGGATATAGCTCTCCAGAATGACTGGTGGAAAATAAGGATTAGCCCCTAAATCTGTGCAATTATTAAACTTAGAAATTTGATGAATATAACTATAAGTCCAGACTTTATCAAAGACTGACAAGATTTTAAATGTGGTATGTTGAAAGTTAATGGGGGCATATTTATGGAAAAGTGGCACATCATTCTCAATGAGCCACTTTTCTAGTGCCCTATTGCATCCCCCTAATGACACCATGTGTGCGCTGTATTGTAAATACGGTGCACCATGGCAGTCATGTCCACATTAGTGTCATAATTGTTGTAGCTAATGTGGTGCTCTGCTGGATTAGTACCATAAATTATGGGGCTAATGCAGCAAAGCACAGGGAGGCTTATTGCTTTCAATGGAAGTGACATCTTAACGCTTGCCTTTCGCAGCCATTAATAATGACGCAAAAAATGGCGCAGTGAAATCTTATAACTTTCACTGCACCTTTTTTCTGGGCATCACCTGGAAACGCCCCCACCTTGCATATATTATGCCTGGCACAGGCATAATATGGTGCAAAGGTTTACAAAATGGTGCAATGCTTGCATTGCATCACTTTGTAAATCTGGCATGTGGGAAATGCCATCTTACTGCCCCATTTGCATCCAAAAAAATAACGCAAATGTGGCGCAAGGTGGTGCTAGGGGCATCATGAATATGCCCCATAATGTTGATAATCCCTTGTGAGGGCTGGCACGCATTCTAGAACTAAAAATAGTTTGGATAGAAGCCTGCCAGCTGCCTTTTACATAGACTCATTACGGTTGAAAACGGAAAATGAAAGAGGACAAAAAATAAAACCATAGAGATGGACAAGTCATACCACGCACATCACGCGAAGTTGCAGATAATATACTGCACACTGGGGTTTTTTGTTGTGCCATATAAATTGTTGCCAACCATCTTCCACCTTTTTGAAGAATGGTTTCATTAGGAGTAATGGAATTGCCTGAAACATATACAGAAAGCGTGGCAAGATGACCATTTTAATTAAGTTGCAGCTAACTATGATCCCCAGGTGTAATCTATCCCAGCTTTTGAAAATAACTAAAGAGTCTAGGTAGAATTAATTGTAATTAACACCACTTCTCAAATAGAAGAGGTCATCGCGACCCTTAAGTAATTAGCTTTTGAAATATAGTGAGAATTCAAAGAGTCATTTTTAAGATTAGTAATAACCTGGGCTTTTTTTGCATTTAGCTTGTGTCTGGAAGCCCTCCCAAATTGGGCCACTATCCTTTTTATATTAGAGAGGGTCTTAGATGGAGAGGATGTCAAGATAGCGATGTCATCAGCATATGCCAGGACTTTTGAGATTTTCTTTTTTATCTTGAATAGGATTATGCAATCTCCTTCCTTAAGCTTTTAAAATTAGGGTTCCAAATAAAGTGAATAGAACAGGGGAGAAAAGACAGCCTTGTCGAGTGCCCCTATGAATACTATGTTTATCATCTATACTCCCCATAGAAACAATACGACCCATCAATTTACAATAAAGACGGTTAACAGCGGTCACAATTTTCCCCCATCCTCTAACTGCTCTGTAACCGACTACATAAAATTCCAAGAGACCCTGTCAAATGCTCTTATGGCATCCAACATGATCATTGCAGCCAGCATACGCAATTCCTCAGCAACCTCCAAGATAGATATGGCAAGATTAACATGAACTGAAGTATCCTGTGCTGGGATAAAACCATGTTGCATGTGATCTTCCAAGAGAGAAATGATGTAAGAAAGATTATTGGCAAAGACCTGAGTATAGATCTCAGCATCAGCATTCTTAAATGAAATAGGTCAATATGAACCACAATTAAGAGGATCTTTTCCTTTTTTGTAAAGGAAACACAATGTGCCCCTTTCTCCATGATGCTGGAACACCTGAGTGAAAGGAAGATGAATTAACTAGTTCCACAGTGAGAATATGTTTATCAGAAAAAATAACTTTATAAAAGTCAGTAGGAATAATGTTTGGGCATGAAGGTTTGAAGGAAGCCACTTGAAATATAGGTTGTGTGGTCTTGATTATCATAATCCGAACCCCCAATATGGCCCGCTGTGTAGCAGTCAATATTGGCAAATTCACCACCTGAAGATACTTAGATACCCCAAAAAATGAGATAGGTATATCTGCTGTGTATAAGGCTGAGTAAAATTCCTGAAAGACAGCCTTTCAGTACTTAAAACCAATTGACCCAAAGAGCTTCTTATGCTAGTGATAACCATCTTAGAACTATGATCTCGATTTTGATAACTATGTAAATGCCCCATTTCTTTGCTATTATCAAAAGAGGATATCTGTCTAGTCCACCAACTTGTGCCAAATCCTTCTCTGAATAGTCAACCAAATGGACATCAATTGTTAACATTTTAAGTCTGCTTGATGCACCTGCTGAATGACCAAACAGTTAGAATACTCTATTTCCAGGTTCAGAATCTCAGAGCAAAGTTGTGATTCTAAGATTTTTTCCTCACAGTCCCTCTGCAAAACTGAAGGTCTGTCCCCAAATAGAAGCTTTCAGCGCCTCCAAAATAATAATAGGTGAAACCAACATCACTGTAAGCAAAAAATGAATTTGGAAAAGAAGCAATTTCCTTAATATATACTTCGTCCCTTCATAATTTACAATCAAATAACCATTGTGAAAGCTTGGTCCCTCCCGCGTTAAAATTGAATCTAAAAAACAATGAAAGAGCGATATGATTTGAGTAAATTGGTCGGTGTTTCTGAATATTAATAGCATAGATGATACAATGGCTAGCTATACACATATCAGTCCATGACATCATATTGTGCTGAGGCCGAGTACAATGTAAAGCCAGGTGCGGAACTCCAGAAGGTCCGCCGGACACCCTGGAGAGAATATGAGTCCATGATCTGATTAAGGGCCGATTATGAGGTCTTATATGCCAAGAAGCTAGCTCTACCCCAGATGTTGAATCCAGGCCTGGCTCAAATGTCAAACTCAATCTCTGAAAATTCAAAACAGAGGGATCATCCGTGTTAGGCACATGCAGCCCACAAAAAGTAATCTGAAAGTTAGCTTTCATAACTTGAGCTATATGCCATCAGCCTCCTTTATCGAAACTGACTTTATTCACTGACCACTCATTGTATATAGCGAGCAGCACAGCCCACTTTTTTGGTTCTTAGTAGCCGGAATCTGTGAGTATCCTATATCCCAGCTGTTCCAGTTCCTTAACTTCCCACATACTTGGATGGGCCTCCTCTAAACAAAGTTGCAGTTTCACCATAGTAATCTCTTCCTTGACATATCTGATCTTGGCATCTGCTCTCAAGCCATTGATATTCCAGATTAAAATGTAAATCTCCTGGCTATCCAAAACATTATTCACCACCATTATGAAGAATTAGATCTCTGTGTATGACAACATTTTTAGCAACAGCAATTTAAGCTTTCCATGTTCTACTGTTTGCGGCTCCTCGTTAGACAGGATAGACAGCACAATACAAACCTCTCCCAACAAGATCCCCATCCCAACCAACTCCCAAGAACCATCCCCAATCAAGCCCATTCAAAACTAACCCAAACACCCAAGTCTATCCCAAATTCCAGAGAGGAATAAGGATCTTTCACCCTGTTAGCTCCCCAATCTCTACCTCCACCCAACATATGTCAGCAAGAATACATGACTGAACCCTGATCAGACAATGTTCACTCAACCAACCCCTGGGTTTCGGCCACCATCTAAGGACATCCTAATTTAGTAAACAAAGACAGATAAAGAAACAGGGAGAGATGGTGGGAGACAGAGTAAAAAAAGAGAGAAAATGGAAAAGAAGCATAAATAATATTCATTAAAAAACATATCCCCCAAGTCAATGATAATCAAGGGGAGATTCCAAATGACTAAAACCACTCTTCTCTTGTCATTAATATGCCTCATGCCACAGGTTTTCAAAAGCTCATGGGTCTTCATAGGATCCTAGCAAAATTATGTTTAACCTTGGTAAAGAACTTAGGTTTGGCAGACTCCAACGAGAAAGCAGAGATCCCCATGTTAGCAAAAGTAGGTGTTCACTGTGTCATGACAAAACTCTTAAAGAATTCCACCCCAGAAGATTTGATAGGATTACAGGGGAGATCATAATGATAGATCAAATGACAAACAATATAATTCCCGACATGAATCAATATTGCAGGGGGTTTTGTGAAGCTTTCTCTTTGGTTGGTTTTCTAAAGGGGAATCAGTGGGCCCTTTGCACCTGACTGCTCTTATCCCAATCATTGAGTTAGGGAAATGCCTGCTTAAAAAATTGACTATATACCCCTTGGCATCTTCCCTCTTCTGGCCTTCAGATATACCAAACACCTGTAAACTATTTAAGCACATTCAGTTTTCCCTGTCCTCCATCGTTTGTACTATGGTCTAAAGCCGCACCTCATATTCCCCAACTTGACCCTGGGTTTGCTGCACAGCAGTTTGCTGATGGCCTGAGCATGCCTCCATGGCCTTCACCTTGCCCTGAAGCATAACCATGTTCTTTGACATTTTGCACAAGACTATCTGCGTCCTAAGGTGGGCGTTTCTCTTACATCCCTCCTTGTGGGTCTTCAAAAGCTCATAGATGGTGATCAGTGTGGGCAAGTGGAAAGAATCACTTTGAGCAGTTTTAGAATTAAACACAGTTGCCATTCCCAGGGCTGATACATGTGGAGGAGGTATAATTGAAGCAATTGCGGTGGTACTCCCCACCACAACTGCCTTCCCATAAACATCATGGGGCATTATTGGGTCTCAGTTCTGTGCCGTCCGAGTCTTAGAGAAGGTCATCTATATTATCACCCTGAGCCATCTCTTCAGCCACATGATCCCTGACAGCACCTGTACTGGGTATAATATTGTCAGTGAAGCCCAAGTGACTCTTTTGAATAGTCCTAAAAACCCTCTATTTGGCAATCCTCTTCGTTATGTTTATTGTTGACCATGATCGACCACAAGTGGCCCTGATACATGCCACGCTCACAATAGAGGTCTGCAAAAATTGCCTTGACAATCTGAGCTATAGTCTAAGCCCTCATCAGATACCGATCCTTCACTCCCAGATAAATCCAAGAGAGAGAATAAAGATTTGAGTGCATCTTGAGAGTCAACCAATGTGGCCCTGTGCCCCGATGCTCCAACATACACAGAGGGGAGCAGAAGCATTGGAAAGAGCCAGTAGAAAATGCTCCAGGGTTGAGTTTCTACCTGTCGCTGAGTCTCACACCCAGACACTTGCCCCAGAATTTTGTTAAACACTTCCTTGTTATGGCATGATTCGGGGGGAAGCGTATTTATGACAGGACCACCAGCTCACTGTATGCCCTCCACATTACCAGCTGCCCGTGGTCCAAGCTTGATAACTCTCTCAGTGCCCTGAACTGTGAGATTGCAATAATTCAGCCCGTTTATACCCTGAGCTAGACAGTTTTAAAAAAATCGGAACTCATCTTTTGTATAGCACCTGTGTTAGACCTGTCATCCTCAGGATGGTCTTCCACCAAACCTTTTGCCTGTTTGCCTCACATTTTTTGCTATACATTTTTGTTGGCCTTAGGACTCTGAGCACTTTACCACTGCTGACCAGTCCTAAAGTGCATGTGCTTCTCCCATAAACATGGTAACATTGGTGTATCCACAATTGGCACATTTAATTTAATTCTAAATTCCTTGGTAAGTGGCATACCATATACTTAGGGCCTTTAAATGAAATACTAGTAGTGGGCCTGCAGCACTGATTGTGTCACCCACAGAAGTAGCCTTTCAAACCTGTCTCTGGCCTGCCATTGCAGAGCCTGTGTGTGCAATTTCACTGCTACTTCGACCTGGCATTTAACACCTCTTGACAAATCTTAAACTCCCCTTTTATTACATATTCATTACAGCTAAATAGGCCCTAGGTAGCCCATTGGGCTGGGCGCTATGAAAGTAAAAGGCAGGACATGTACTTTTACGTTTTTCATGTCTTGGTAGTGAAAAACTCCTAAAGAAGTTCTTACTACTGTGAGGCCCACTTCTTTCATAGGCCAGCATTGGGAATTCCTTAATATACTTTTAAGCTGTAATTCTTAAAGTGGAAGGAGTAGTTACATCACGTTTCATATCATTTGAATGGCAATGATAAATTCTCTTTACTGATAAAGTCAGATTTAACAAGTCTATCTTAGAAATGCCTCTTTCAAAAAGTGGACATTTCCCTGCTCTTAATGCTCTGTGTACCTTGAGGCCTGTCTCCAATACACATCTGTTGTAAGTGACATCTACACTTTGTGCATTCCCTCTTGCCAGCCAACTACGCTTGCCTCATATTTTGCTGAATTCTTTTGTTGGCCATAGGCCTCAGAGCACTTTAACACTGCTGACCAGTGCAAAAGTGCATGTCCTTCTCCCCTAAACGTCGTAACGTTGGTGTATTCAGAAATGATATATTCAGTTTACTTGTAAGTAGGCCTGGGAGGTGCTCATGGAGTTCCTCCCTGTGGAATTCCACGGAGTTGATTTAAAACGTGGAATTCTGCAGAAGCGGAGTTCAGTGTGCAGCAGAGTGCCACTGCCGCATGACCTTCAGTGCCCTAGTGGCACCCTATCCTGAATGCACCCGATCTTGGAAGTGCTAAGCAGGGTCAGGCCTGGCTGACAGCTTAGCGCTTATGAGATCGGGTACATTCGGGACAGAAATGTAGGCAGTGAAAGCTGCTGTTTCAGGTCTTTTGTGCACCGACCTGCCCCGGCTGTGTGCTCAAAGAAGAGAAAGGGAAACAAGGATATTACCTGGTTCAGGTTGAATTTATGGTCCCCTTTGCAACGGTCTGGCTCTCTGCCTCCCTCTGTCCCCTGCTCCTGGCCCCGGCTGCTGGCGGAGGGAGGCCTGGAAGATCCAGAGCTGGTGCGGGCAGCAGCTCCATGCTGCTGTGCCAATGTGGGACCGAGAGTGCGCACTGCAGCCAAGTTATGGACCACACAGCGCTAGCGCAGACTGTCTGTGCTTGCTCTGTGTGGCCCATAACTGGGCTGCAGTGTGTACGTGGAGAGCTCCGCTTTTCTGGTGGTGCTAGCGGAGTTTTTGGTCAAAGTCCGTGCTTCAAGCAGAGCATGGAGTGCCAAAAAATCCCTTAGCTCAGCCAGCAGAGAAGACCTCATTGAACACCCTGCCTGTAAGTCCCTTGTAAAGTAGTATATTATACATCCAGTGCCTCTACATTAACTGCTACTAGTGGGCCTGCAGCACTGATTGTGCCACATCTGGAGCGGGTGACAGCTACACTTTGTGCATTCCCTCTAGACAGCCATTGCCACGGAAATGTCAGGTGTGTCTAAGCACTCATCTACATTCTGATGGCTTTTCTTGGGCAAGAAGGGTGGAGGGGAGCTGACACTAACATTTGACTAGTTTGGTAGTTTGGAGCCAGGACTAGGAGAAAAGGATCTAGGTGCACTTCAAAGACCCTCCTTTGAAGTCACCCTCACTTCAAAGGCACATTTGGGTATAAGAAATAGGTCTCTGACCTTATCTACTCAGTACAATACTGGACCTGTGAAGAACTCTGCCAGGGGTAAAGACTGCTCTGCTATTACGAGTGCCACGCTGCTGGACTGCATTCTAAGAAGGACTGCTCTCCGCCATGATGAGCCACCCTGCTGCCTGCTGATCTTTGCCCGGCTGAGGAACGATGAGACCCTCTTGTCTGACCCAGAGTGACTCTGGTGTCTTGCTGGCTTAATCCCTGTTCTCCTGCAGTCTCAGGGTCATCAAAGACTGCCTGCAACTCTGCTACTGCTGTTGGTATCGGCCATCTGTGAGTCCTAACCTTGCCTGAGATGCCAATCGAGTCCTTGACCTTAGAAATATAGCTTGCAGCAGTTTTCCTGAAGGAATCAATACATTCGAGCCATTACGCTGCTCAGAACTGACGCAGTAGCCGCTGATCGATTGCCAATGCGACAATGACGCAGGGCCCTACTGTGAGGTTTGATGACAACACAGCGCGGATCTGAGGACATTGTTGTGCGGTTTGATGATGAGGCATCGTATATATCTCAACAGAGCTCAACCCCAAGATAGGACCCAAATGCAAGGCTCAACATGATGCATCGACTAGACTGCACAGATCAGAACCGACACATCACCTTCACAGTCCTCATCAAAGTCGACACTCGCTCTATCCAAAGTACTTTCTCAGTGGGCTCTGTGTAAGTCATGTAGCTGCCATGCCCTCCATCGTGGTCAGCCTGAACTTTGGACTTACTCCGCTCTAGTGCGACCTAAAGTAACCATATTGCTCTTTTGACTTTTAAGCATTATTTTTTTTTCTTTAAAAAGTCATAATCTACTTCTACTGATTGGATATTGTCATTTTGGTCTAATTTTCCTCAAATAAGTATTCTCTATTTTTTTAAATCATGTGTGGTGTCTTTTTGTGGTATTTTCATTGTGTTTCTGTGTGTGCTTTGCACAAATACTTCACACAGATAAGCCTGACTACTTTGTGCCAAGCTACCAGAGGGGGAACACAGGTTATTCCCAATTGTATAGCTAGGTTACTCTGACTTTAAGTGGTGGTCCCTGCTTTTACAGGGTGCACACTATGACAACCATAAATCACAGATCTAACAACAGAGGACAGAGTTGACCCAGCCAAGTGATAAGCAGGATTGACAGATAGCAGGGGCTCAGATGGGCCACAGATTAGGAGCTCAGTGTGTGAACATCTAGCTTTTAAAGCATCAAACCCCAAGAACCCTGTGATCTGGAGTGTGCAAGATTTACCTAAAGATGGCCCAGCAGAGCAGCTCCATCTGCAGCTCCATCAATCTCTTCAGATCCATCTACTTCCACTGCTCCATCTTCTAACTCAGATTCCTTCACTATGACAGCTTCAGCGTCCAGCCTTGCCTGCTCTAGAACCACAGGCTCTTTGGGCTTTCTGGGCATCTTGGGCTCTTTAGACTCTATGGGCGACTTGGGCTCTTTGGGTTCTTTCAGCTTTCCTGACTCCATAGGTGAGTTAGGCACTCCGATATTCCAAAGACCCAGTGTCCTGCAATCAGCAGACTCCAGGCCTGAAATTGCTCATTGAATGCCGCCCCCCACCTCATCCTCACCAGCCGCGGTTCTCAAAGCATCCTCGACTATGGAAGGAGCCATCACCAGAACCTCCGCCTTTCCTCACAACAGCAGACGGCCAACCAGCCCGTCTTATTGTTTGCTTGCTGCCATGCCGATCTGCCATGGGAGGAGAGAGCCGTATGCAAGCCGGAAATCTTCCCACCACGCTGACGAGCCAGTGTGCTGAGGTAAACAAAAGCAGAAAAAAGTCAGCAGCCACAGCACAGCAGAAGAAATCCCACTAGGCACAGAAGCGGGAGCCGAATCTCAGCCACCCAGTGACTTCCTAATGAAAAACTATCATCTCCTATATTCAGATGCAACATAATTGATAACAATCCAAATATTCAAAATATCAAGAGTCTGGTCATGAAAACCTTTGCGGTCAGGGAGCTCAGGCGTTGGCGATGTGATCAGCTATGCACTGTCATCTTCCACACACATCCCTAAGGACATCTAATCAGTTTCCTGGAATGCTCCTGTTGCCCTTTGTAAATTCCAGAAGACTTGCAGTGGTGCTAACTATCACCGTTTACAAGTTAGGCCCTTTAACCTCTTCTGTGCCTTGGACGAGATGATCTCGTCCAAGGCTACAGTTCCCCTGTGCCTTGGACGAGATCATCTCGTCCATGGCACAGGGGAACTTGGGGGCGCGCTAGCACGCCCCCCGTGCACCCCCCTTCCCCCCCCAAGTCGGGGATGGAAGGGGAAGACCTTCCCCTTCCACCCCGACCCCCCCCCACCCCCTCCTGTGACGTCAGCGCGCGCGCGCACGCTGATGTGTCACAGGGGCCTCCCTCGTCGCGCTGGAAGCAGATTGAAAAAGAAATGCAAAAGCATTTCTTTTTCAATCACTTGGGAGGCCCGGAGGGGCTTCAAAGGGAAGGAAAAGTATTTCCTTCCCTTTGAAGTCCCTCCGAGGGTTTCAAAAGCCGGATTGCTTGCAATCCGGCTTTTGAAACCCCACTAGACACCAGGGTTTTTTTTTTTTTTTCATTGAAATAGACAAAAGGGAGCGACCCCTTGGGCAAGGGTCGCTCCCAGGGGGGGCATTTTTTTGAAAAGGCCTTTTCTGCCCCCCCTGGGGGCAGAAACCTCTAGGCACCAGGGACCATTTTTTTTTTTTTTTTTTCATTTTTTTTATTGAGGTGGGGAGCGACCCCTTAGGCAAGGGTTGTTCCCCTTGGGGGAAAATTATATTTTGGCCATTTCTGCCCCCCTTGGGGGCAGATTGGCCTATTTTGATGAGGCCAATCTGCCCCCAAGGGGGGTAGAAACCACTAGACACCAGGGATTTTTTTTTTTTTTTTATTGTTATTGACAAAAGTGAGCGACCCCTTGGGCAAGGGTCGCTCCCAGGGGGGCATATTTTCGGGAAGGCCTTTTCTGCCCCCCTGGGGGCAGATCGGCCTACTATTAGGCCGATCTGCCCCCAGGGGGGGCAGAAACCTCTAGGCACCAGGGACCATTTTTTTTCTTTTTTTTTCATTTTTTTTTTTTTTGGTGGGGAGCGACCCCTTAGGCAAGGGTCGCTCCCCTTGGGGGAAAATTATATTTTGCCCATTTCTGCCCCCCCTTGGGGGCAGATTGGCCTATTTTGATGAGGCTAATCTGCCCCCAAGGGGGGTAGAAACCACTAGACACCAGGGAGTTTTTTCTTTGCGTGAATTTCACGCAAAGGGAGCGACCACTTAGGCAAGGGTATTTAGACCATTTCTGCCCCCCTGGGGGCAGATTGGCCGATTTTAGGTCAATCTGCCCCCAAGGGGGCAGAAACCACTAGGCACCGGGGATTTGTTTTTTGGCGCCAATGTCACGCAGGGGGAGCGACCCCGTAGGCAAGGGTCGCTCCCGGGGGGGGGGGTGGGGGTTGGGGGGGCAAATTTATTTTAGGCCATTTCTGCCCCCCCGGGGGACAGATCGGCCTATTATTAGGCCGAACTGCCCTCGGGGGGGGGGGCAGAACACTCTAGGCGCCAGGGCAATTTTTTTTTTGTGTTTTTTTTTTTTGTTGTTTCTTTTTTTAGAGATGGGGAGCGACCCATCAGGCAAGGGTCGCTCCCCTGGGGGGGCAAATTGTATTTAGACCATTTCTGCCCCCCTGGGGGCAGATTGGCCAATTTTAGGTCAATCTGCCCCCAAGGGGGCAGAAACCACTAGGCACCAGGGATTTGTTTTTTGGCGCCAATGTCACGCAGGGGGAGCGACCCCGTAGGCAAGGGTCGCTCCCGGGGGGGGGGGTGGGGGTTGGGGGGGCAAATTTATATTAGGCCATTTCTGCCCCCCCGGGGGACAGATCGGCCTATTATTAGGCCGAACTGCCCCCGGGGGGGGGGGCAGAACACTCTAGGCGCCAGGGCAATTTTTTTTGTGTGTTTTTTTTTTTGTTTCTTTTTTTAGAGATGGGGAGCGACCCATCAGGCAAGGGTCGCTCCCCTGGGGGGGCAAATTGTATTTAGACCATTTCTGCCCCCCTGGGGGCAGATTGGCCAATTTTAGGTCAATCTGCCCCCAAGGGGGCAGAAACCACTAGGCACCGGGGATTTGTTTTTTGGCACCAATGTCACGCAGGGGAAGCGACCCCGTAGGCAAGGGTCGCTCCGGGGGGGGGGGGGTTGGGGGGCAAATTTATTTTAGGCCATTTCTGCCCCCCCGGGGGACAGATCGGCCTATTATTAGGCCGAACTGCCCCCCGGGGGAGGGGCAGAACACTCTAGGCGCCAGGGCAATTTTTTTTTTTTTTTTTTTTTTTTTGTTGTTTCTTTTTTTAGAGATGGGGAGCGACCCATCAGGCAAGGGTCGCTCCCCTGGGGGGGCAAATTGTATTTAGACCATTTCTGCCCCCCTGGGGGCAGATTGGCCAATTTTAGGTCAATCTGCCCCCAAGGGGGCAGAAACCACTAGGCACCGGGGATTTGTTTTTTGGCGCCAATGTCACGCAGGGGGAGCGACCCCGTAGGCAAGGGTCGCTCCCGGGGGGGGGGTGGATGTTGGGGGGGCAAATTTATTTTAGGCCATTTCTGCCCCCCCGGGGGGCAGATCGGCCTATTATTAGGCCGATCTGCCCCCGGGGGGTGGGGGCAGAAACCTCTAGGCGCCAGGGGAATGTTTCTTTTTTTTTTTTCTTTGTTTTTTTTTTTTAGAGATGGGGAGCGACCCATCAGGCAAAAGTCGCTCCCCTGGGGGACAAATTGTATTTAGGCCATTTCTGCCCCCCTTGGGGGCAGATTGGCTGAGTTTAGGTCAACCTGCCCCCAAGGGGGCAGAAACCACTAGGCACCGGGGATTTGTTTTTTGGTGCCAATGTCACGCAGGGGGAGCGACCCCGTAGGCAAGGGTCGCTCCCGGCGGGGGAGGGTGGGGGTTGGGGGGGCAAATTTATTTTAGGGCATTTCTGCCCCCCCCCCGGGGCCGGCTGAGCTACAGGCCAAACACCACAGGTAGGCACCTTGCAAAAAACACCTCTGTTTTCTGTGAAAAAATATGTTGTGTCCACGTTGTGTTTTGGGCCATTTCCTTTTGTGGGCGCTAGGCCTACCCACAGAAGTGATGTACCATTTTTATCGAGAGACTTAGGGGAACGCTGGGTGGAAGGAAATTTGTGGCTCCTCTCAGATTCCAGAACTTTCTGTCACCGAAATTAGAGGAAAAAGTGTTTTTTGGGCCAAATTTTGATGTTTGCAAAGGATTCTGGGTAACATAACCTGGTCAGAGCCCCGCAAGTCACCCCATCTTGGATTCCCCTGGGTTTCTAGTTTTCAAAAATGCACTGGTTTGCTAGGTTTCCTCAGGTGTCGGCTGAGCTACAGGCCAAAATCCACAGGTAGGCACTGCTTTTTATAAAAAAATGTGATGTGTCCACGTTGTGTTTTGGGCCCTTTCGTGGGCGCTAGTCCTACCCACACAAGTGAGGTATAATTTTTATCGGGAGACTTGGGGGAACGCTGGGTAGAAGGAAATTTGTGGCTCCTCTCAGATTCCAGAACTTTCTGCCACAGAAATGTGAGTAACATGTGTATTTTTAGCCAAATTTTGAGGTTTGCAAAGGATTCTGGGTAACAGAACCTGGTCCGAGCCCCGCAAGTCACCCCTCCTTGGATTCCCCTAGGTCTCTAGTTTTCAGAAATGCACAGGTTTGGTGGTTTCCCTAGGTGCCGGCTGAGCTAGAGGCCAAAATCTACAGGTAGGCACTTCGCAAAAAACACCTCTGTTTTTTTCCAAAATTTAGGATGTGTCCACGTTGCGCTTTGGGGTGTTGCCTGTCGCCGGCGCTAGGCCTACCCACGCAAGTGAGGTATCATTTTTATCGGGAGACTTGGGGGAACGCTGGGTGGAAGGAAATTTGTAGCTCCTCTCAGATTCCAGAACTTTCTGCCACAGAAATGTGAGGGACATGTGTTTTTTTAGCCAAATTTTGAGGTTTGCAAAGGATTCTGGGTAACAGAACCTGGTCCGAGCCCCGCAAGTCACCCCTCCTTAGATTCCCCTAGGTCTCTAGTTTTCAGAAATGCACAGGTTTGGTAGGTTTCCCTAGGTGCCGGCTGAGCTAGAGGCCAAAATCTACAGGTAGGCACTTCGCAAAAAACACCTCTGTTTTTTTCCAAAATTTAGGATGTGTCCACGTTGCGCTTTGGGGTGTTTCCTGTCGCCGGCGCTAGGCCTACCCACGCAAGTGAGGTATCATTTTTATCGGGAGACTTGGGGGAACGCTGGGTAGAAGGAAATTTGTGGCTCCTCTCAGATTCCAGAACTTTCTGCCACAGAAATGTGAGTAACATGTGTATTTTTAGCCAAATTTTGAGGTTTGCAAAGGATTCTGGGTAACAGAACCTGGTCCGAGCCCCGCAAGTCACCCCTCCTTGGATTCCCCTAGGTCTCTAGTTTTCAGAAATGCACAGGTGTGGTAGGTTTGCCTAGGTGCCGGCTGAGCTAGAGGCCAAAATCTACAGGTAGGCACTTCGCAAAAAACACCTCTGTTTTTTTCCAAAATTTAGGATGTGTCCACGTTGCGCTTTGGGGTGTTTCCTGTCGCCGGCGCTAGGCCTACCCACGCAAGTGAGGTATCATTTTTATCGGGAGACTTGGGGGAACGCTGGGTGGAAGGAAATTTGTAGCTCCTCTCAGATTCCAGAACTTTCTGCCACAGAAATGTGAGGGACATGTGTTTTTTTAGCCAAATTTTGAGGTTTGCAAAGCATTCTGGGTAACAGAACCTGGTCCGAGCCACACAAGTCACCCCTCCTTGGATTCCCCTAGGTCTCTAGTTTTCAGAAATGTACAGGTTTGGTAGGTTTCCATAGGTGGCGGCTGAGCTAGAGGCCAAAATCTCCAGGTAGTCACTTTGCTAAAAACAGCTCTGTTTTCTGTGATGTGTCCACGTTGTGTTTTGGGGCATATCCTGTCGCGGGCGCTAGGCCTACCCACACAAGTGAGGTATCATTTTTATCGGGAGACGTGGGGGAACGCTGGGTGGAAGGAAATTTGTGGCTCCTCTCAGATTCCAGAACTTTCTGCCACAGAAATGTGAGGAACATGTGTTTTTTTAGCCAAATTTTGAGGTTTGCAAAGGATTCTGGGTAACAGAACCTGGTCCGAGCCACACAAGTCACCCCTCCTTGGATTCCCCTAGGTCTCTAGTTTTCAGAAATGCACAGGTTTGGTAGGTTTGCCTAGGTGCCGGCTGAGCTAGAGGCCAAAAGCTACAGGTAGTCACTTTGCTAAAAACAGCTCTGTTTTCTGTGATATGTTCACGTTGTGTTTTGGGGCATATCCTGTCGCGGGCGCTAGGCCTACCCACACAAGTGAGGTATCATTTTTATCGGGAGACGTGGGGGAACGCTGGGTGGAAGGAAATTTGTGGCTCCTCTCAGATTCCAGAACTTTCTGCCACAGAAATGTGAGGAACATGTGTTTTTTTAGCCAAATTTTGAGATTTGCAAAGGATTCTGGGTAACAGAACCTGGTCCGAGCCCCGCAAGTCACCCCTCCTTGGATTCCCCTAGGTCTCTAGTTTTCAGAAATGCACAGGTTTGGTAGGTTTCCCTAGGTGGCGGCTGAGCTAGAGGCCAAAATCTACAGGTAGTCACTTTGCTAAAAACAGCTCTGTTTTCTGTGATATGTCCACGTTGTGTTTTGGGGCATATCCTGTCGCGGGCGCTAGGCCTACCCACACAAGTGAGGTATCATTTTTATCGGGAGACGTGGGGGAACGCTGGGTGGAAGGAAATTTGTGGCTCCTCTCAGATTCCAGAACTTTTTGCCACAGAAATGTGAGGAACATGTGTTTTTTTAGCCAAATTTTGAGGTTTGCAAAGGATTCTGGGTAACAGAACCTGGTCCGAGCCCCGCACGTCACCCCTCCTTGGATTCCCCTAGGTCTCTAGTTTTCAAAAATGCGCAGGTTTGGTAGGTTTCCCTAGGTGGCGGCTGAGCTAGAGGCCAAAATCTACAGGTAGTCACTTTGCTAAAAACAGCTCTGTTTTCTGTGATATGTCCACGTTGTGTTTTGGGGCATATCCTGTCGCGGGCGCTAGGCCTACCCACACAAGTGAGGTATCATTTTTATCGGGAGACGTGGGGGAACGCTGGGTGGAAGGAAATTTGTGGCTCCTCTCAGATTCCAGAACTTTCTGCCACAGAAATGTGAGGAACATGTGTTTTTTTAGCCACATTTTGAGGTTTGCAAAGGATTCTGGGTAACAGAACCTGGTCCGAGCCCCGCAAGTCACCCCTCCTTGGATTCCCCTAGGTCTCTAGTTTTCAGAAATGCACAGGTTTGGTAGGTTTCCCTAGGTGGCGGCTGAGCTAGAGGCCAAAATCTACAGGTAGTCACTTTGCTAAAAACAGCTCTGTTTTCTGTGCTATGTCCACGTTGTGTTTTGGGGCATATCCTGTCGCGGGCGCTAGGCCTACCCACACAAGTGAGGTATCATTTTTATCGGGAGACGTGGGGGAACGCTGGGTGGAAGGAAATTTGTGGCTCCTCTCAGATTCCAGAACTTTCTGCCACAGAAATGTGAGGAACATGTGTTTTTTTAGCCAAATTTTGAGGTTTGCTAAGGATTCTGGGTAACAGAACCTGGTCCGAGCCACACAAGTCACCCCTCCTTGGATTCCCCTAGGTCTCTAGTTTTCAGAAATGCACAGGTTTGGTAGGTTTCCCTAGGTGGCGGCTGAGCTAGAGGCCAAAATCTACAGGTAGTCACTTTGCTAAAAACAGCTCTGTTTTCTGTGATGTGTCCACGTTGTGTTTTGGGGCATATCCTGTCACGGGTGCTAGGCCTACCCACACAAGTGAGGTATCATTTTTATCGGGAGACGTGGGGGAACGCTGGGTGGAAGGAAATTTGTGGCTCCTCTCAGATTCCAGAACTTTCTGCCACAGAAATGTGAGGAACATGTGTTTTTTTAGCCAAATTTTGAGGTTTGCAAAGGATTCTGGGTAACAGAACCTGGTCCGAGCCACACAAGTCACCCCTCCTTGGATTCCCCTAGGTCTCTAGTTTTCAGAAATGCACAGGTTTGGTAGGTTTCCCTAGGTGGCGGCTGAGCTAGAGGCCAAAATCTACAGGTAGTCACTTTGCTAAAAACAGCTCTGTTTTCTGTGATGTGTCCACGTTGTGTTTTGGGGCATATCCTGTCGCGGGTGCTAGGCCTACCTACACAAGTGAGGTACCATTTTTATCGGGAGACTTGGGGGAACATAGATTAGCAAAACAAGTACTATTGCCCCTTGTCTTTCTCTACATTTTTTCCTTCCAAATATAGGAGTGTGTGTAAAAAAGACATCTATTTGAGAAATTCCCTGTAATTCACGTGCTACTATGGCCACCCCGGAATTCAGAGATGTGCAAATAACCACTGCTCCTCAACACCTTATCTTGTGCCCTTTTTGGAAATGCAAAGGTTTTCTTGATAGCAATTTTTTACTCCTTATATTTCAGCAAATGAATTGCTGTATACCCGGTATAGAATGAAAACGCACTGCAGGGTGCAGCTCATTTATTGGCTCTGGGTTCCTCGGGTTCTTGATGAACCTACAAACCCTATATATCCCCGCAACCAGAGGAGTCCAGCAGACGTAACGGTATATTGCTTTCGATAATCTGACATTGCAGGGAAAAGTTACAGAGTAAAACGTAGAGAAAAATTGATGGTTTTTTCACCTCAATTTCAATATTTTTCTTTTTCAGCTGTTATTTTCTGTAGGAAACCCTTGTAGGATCTACACAAATGACCCCTTGCTGAATTCAGAATTTTGTCTACTTTTCAGAAATGTTTAGGTTTCTGGGATCCAGCATTGGTTTCATGACCATTCCTGTCACTGACTGGAAGGAGGCTGAAAGCACAAAAAATTGCACAAATGGGGTATGCCCCAGTAAAATGCCAGAATTGTGTTGAAAAATTGGGTTTTCTGATTCAAGTCTGCCTGTTCCTGAAAGCTGGGAAGCTGCTGAGTTTAGCACCGCAAACCCTTTGTTGATGCCATTTTCAGGGGAAAAACCACAAGCCTTCTTCTGCAGCCACTTTTTCAAATTTTTTTGAAAAAAACGAAATTTTCACTGTATTTTGGCCAATTTCTTGGCCTCCTTCAGGGGAACCCACAAAGTCTGGGTACCTCTAGAATCCCTAGGATGTTGGAAAAAAAGGACGCAAATTTGGCTTGGTTAGCTTATGTGGACAAAAAGTTATGAGGGCCTAAGCGCGAACTGCCCCAAATAGGCAAAAAAAGGCCTGGCACAGGAGGGGGAAAAGGCCTGGCAGCGAAGGGGTTAATATGAGGCCCAAAATATATATTTTGGTGCAGGTTCGTGGTATTTACTAGGCCCTTTCCCTGGTTAAATACTTGCAGGCCTGGCCTGCCAAATTTTATCAGGGGAAAACAGGAACTGTCAGATTTCATTGCACTCAGTAATTACCAAGGTGATAAAATCCAGCAAACTCATAATTCAGGCACCTGTGCGTCACAATTAAGTTAATAACTCGCAATCGAGGACTTTTGTTAGTAAATACCGTCCCAATCTCTTAATTTCGAATTGCGATTAAAGTGCAGGTTTCCTCCCAGAAGAGAAGGCAATACCTTCACAATCTTGTGCTTTACTTTGCACAGACAGTATCACCCACACTTCGTATCCCTCTCTGAAGTAAAGAGCTTGATGACAGATGACAAGGTGAGGAAAATGAGGAGATGACTGGTGCGGATAGTTAGTCTGAGCGTTACACTACATTTAGCGCAGCAAAAACATGACTCAGCTGACTAGATTAAAAACAACACAGTACGAATCTTAACGTGGGCGGGTTGTATTCCATTCTTTTCTTTAAACAGACATACCATACCAGATAGAGACATACATGAAATAGACCATGTATAAAATGCTGCTGATATTTAAATAGAGTTCAACATTTTATGAAGGAATTACCATGTGAAATTCTTGTTGTGTGGTCATGTGTACAATATGCTAAGTGAAATAATAATTTCACCAGCATAGTTCATTTTATTGAATGCATGATTGAAGCTAATGCAGTGCTATTAATACTTTAGGTCCGGCTGTAGCTCATGTCACAAAGACAATACAATCAACATAGGGGGATTTGAATATGAGCTACACACACTTCTGCCAAGCTCCTCCAGCTATTGCTTGTTTGAAGTGTTGTTCACATTTTCAATCAGCCCCTGGCATGTTGCTGATACTTTTCACACTGATAGGTAAAACAGGACTCTTCCTACAGACACAAACACCACAGCCGGCTTAGGTCGGTGAGAGTCGTGCATCTGCACCTGTCACTGAGCTCGTGTTAGAAATAACTTATTGGTTTAAAAGCACCCGCTGAAGAGTTCCCTCTATGCCCAACAATTTTGAGGCAACAATAAAAATGTTACTATAACTCTGATGATTAATGTTCCTTCTGGAGAGAGATCAGTTTTGTCTAATGGAAATTTTGACTCATCGTAAAGTAGCACAGAGGGATAAATATGCCTGCAACAAAGAATGTGTACCAGGCAGGTCAAAGATCTGTATTATATGCTGCTAGCTCAGGGAGTTACTGTTTTGTCGTCACAGAGATACTTTGTTATTTGCAGTTCATAAATTATAATCCTAATATAGCACAGTGAACTCTCATCAAATTAGACTGCTGTTTTCACCCAAGCATTTGATTATCCTGATTTTGCTATAAAGGGTTTGTTTTGATAGAAATACTTTCTTACTAGTAAATCCAACCCCAACCAGTGTGATATGTTTTAAATCCTGAGTTTGTGCCTCTCCCGACTAAACATTTTTAAAATATACTACCTTTTTGTATAGATGACGTGATTCCTACAGCTTGTAATCCTTGTTGTTTTATTTAACATTTCCTATAGATGTACGATTCATTGTCTTCGTATAATGTAAGTGTAATGCAAAGTGCTCCAACACTCTACACTGGTATGAGTGGCACTATACACCAAATGAAATATATGTGAAAGAAGGACTATGGAGAGTTGAGTGGCACTGTTGCAAGGTGGCAATGAGGAAATCTGTGGAGAAGGAGGTCATGGGGGGAGTGCCAAAAAAAGATTGTTGCACCAGGTGCCACAAGTGCTAAACCCAGCCCTGACTACAGCAGTGCATGAACACTGGCCCTTAAGACAGCTGCTGTGAGCCGGCATGGTGGTAAGGATGGTGATAGCAATCTCTCTCTTTTCAGCATCAATTTAGTCTCTTCCTCTTCTCTCTCTCTGATTGATTTCTCTCTACCTTGCCCCTCCATCTATGTCTTTCTCTTTCTCTTGAAGCCTCCTCGTGCTGGCTGCAGTTAACCTCAGGTAGTTGGGGAAAGTGACAGAGGCACCAAGGGTGGCCCTTGGCTTTCAAAGCAGTCTTTCAAGGGCCCCAGCCCACTTTGAAATAAAAGGCCTCTCTGGCCCTGCTCTCTTCCACAATCAAGCTTTAGCAAGTGATCTTCAAAACAAGGATAGTGCAACAGCATAGCTGTTTAAGAAGTAATAAAATACATTAAAACAATTTGCAAACAATCAGTTATAGTTGACCCCACATTTTATCTATTTGTTTTTTTCTACACAATATTATATAAACATTGCATCAAAGTAAGGAAGGTGAACCACTACTGAGACAGTGTAAAGTAATTTCACAAAGGGTCCCGTTGCACCTCACCAAATCACACAATACCACCTCGTCATTTAACTGCGGATGGTAATTGAAAAGTACTGCTGGCACAAATATATCTTGCAAACCAGAAAGACAGAATATCACCACTGAAAAATACAATCCACCAAATTATTGCTGGATTACGACTAGTGGAATTTACAACAAGGCTCTTGTCACTGCCCATTTAATTGTTCCTTTCATATTGGTACAGCAGTTTCTTTGACCACTGGGGTAAAAATTTAACATTGAGGGTAAAAGATGCTGAAGTCTTAGCTTCTAAAGGCAAAAAAAAGTACAGACCCTCTTTAGGTTCTGGGAAAGTGAGAGCCCAGCCACAAACAGGAAGGGCCGCTACCCCACCAAACCATGATTTCTCTGCCTCATTTAGAGGTGGGGGACCACCAGGTTTCTAATTGAGGACTTTCAGTTGGCTCTTCTGTTAAAAGCCTTGACTTGATGGCCCATCCACAAAAGTGGCTCTGGATCACAGTGGCAGATGTCACTCCCTGCAGGATTGTGCTGCATTGGATAGCATACAGTGCAAGACAACTCCAGGCAGAATTATAGATGAAGATATTACCGGTAGTCAAATTACTTAAATATTCATTTATATCACACCTTACTTGGTTACAGTATTTTGAGTAGGATGAACCTGTATTGAAGGAACCTCAACACTCAAATGTTCAACTTTGACAACAGATAAATATATACATAAAATAAATAGTCATATAAAATAATTAGCAAAATATGTACAAGTCACTTCATGAATGGGCACAGTAGTATAAAATATAATACAACAAAACTAGGTGTACACAAAGAAGCCAAATACATTTTGGTGTCTCCAATGTATTATGAAATCTGAACTTTTAGAGGAATTGTGTAAACATTATCTCAATATAATAACACTTCTTTTCAATATTTCATATGTTTTTAAGCAGGGCTTGTCACTTAAACTTTTGAAGAACTATGTTGACATTTTAACATTCCCTATAGACAATAATCATCTAATTCAGGACAGGTTCATTATGCACACTATGATAAGGCAAAAAGAATGCCAAACTCCAGAGAAACAAAAAGGAAGCATGCATAATATTTAGGTGCAAAGCCGAAAGGTTTATATAAAACTTGATTGCTGCATAGTACCTGACAGTAAGGTGGAAAACATGAACCAAACCCTTGGATTGCCCTCCCCCATTGTTATCCACAATACATAGTGTCAATTATACTAATTAAAATGCCTTTGTGCAGCATTAATATTCAAACTCATATATTTACATGATGGATAGGTGATGCAGCAACTGAAGGAAATCAAGAAACAAGTCAAACACACCAAGTAGCACCCAGTTAAATTTGCTTGGAAAATACTCTTTCAGATAATCAATTCACTTCACTACAATGCTCAGAAGACCATGATGAAATAAGAAAAGCAGCTCATTAAGGCATGACCCATGTACTTTTTATCCAAGAATTTATAGAGGTTGTTGATAATTAGGAATCTTATGGCAATACCACATATTTGATCACTGTTGTGAGGGATTGCCCAGCCACAGATCATCACTCTTCTATGTCATCTGTGTCATATCATATACGACCTGCATAAGTAACCCTCCCACATATTATTTAAAGCATTTAGTGATCCCAGTCTGCAGCAAGTCACCTGATAACTGCAGAAATGATCAACAAAAAACAAACAAAACATATCGAGCACAACTGTCCTGGCACTACACCATATCCCACTGATCCAAGTTCTCACTTGCATAAACGACTGCAAAATGAAGTCAATGTACCATACTTTGTGCACCCACCCTAGTACATACCATTGCCCCCTTGATTCCTCTGGCTACCTGTAGTAATGTGTAACGATGCCAGAAACAGGTAAAACTGTGCTTCAAAGGGTTTATTTCACCACAAGCATAGATACGTCCTTTCACAGCAGTATCTTCTACAAGAGTGCCTGCTCCACCAACCCCAACGTCCCTCGTCTCCCACATTCCACAGTCTACTCCCCTCAACCTTTCACAGTAGTTACATCATACAACACATTTTCCCTCCTTAAAACAAAAAGATAAATATAATTAATACAAACAAAAATACAGTGAATATATTGTAAATTAAAGTTTTTTTTATTTATTTTTTTAAACAAAGTCTTTAAACTTGGCAGGCTGACATCTCATCCTAACATTGGATTTAACCCGTGATGCAACTGAACTATCATCCAAAGTAACATTAACATCATTATCATCCAACTCCATAATAGTCTCTCCTTCATCAGACCCATTTTCCATGACCTCCTGTTGTTTGTGACCCACCCCTTCATCTATACATTCAACAGACTGCATACCATTTCCGATCTTATCCAAAGAATTTGTTCCGTAATTTTCGTCTTGGTGTCTACCATTCCATCCGACTTTGCCAATCTGGTCACATTCCACACTTTACCATCCTTTGTAACCACACTTTTTTTGAAAACTTTTATCACCTTCAAAGCTCTTCCAAACTTAGCCGCACTTTTTATCACAAATCCTTGCTTACGCACCTTAACCCAATCACCAACTGCAAAACTAGGTTCTTTCACCTTCCACTTGTCATCATACTTCTCCTTGAATTTCTCTTGTTTCCTCCTTACCCTTTCTCTGACTTCCTCCACTGAAACATTCTCCCAGTCCTTTCCCTGCTTCTTCTTAAACCACCACGGACACGATTTAGACACCTGATGTCTTCCTTTCAGTAATTTGAATGGACTCACCTCCGTAGTACTTTGTGGGGTAATACGATAATACCATAACTTCTCCCTTAACTTCTCTCTCCACATTCCACCAAATCCTCGTGCCCAAAAATACTACCTTTAGGAACTCGGTTGAATCTCTCTACTTGACCATTACCTTGAGGATCATACAGAGGAGTAGTAACATGTTTGATGTTACTATATTTAAAAAAAACTTTGCATTTCACAAGAAGTTAGCTGGACGCCATTATCCGAAATCAAGGCCTCCGGATAGCCTTCACTAGTGAACACCTCCTTGAAAAACTCAATGACAGCTGCAGATGTCGCCTGGGCAACCAACTTCACCTCTGGCCACTTGGAAAAGTAGTCAATTAACACCAATGCATAACGTGCACCTGTCGGAAGAGAAAAGAATGGGCCAGAAATATCAAAACCCGACTTCTGCCAAGGAGAATTCGGCCAAGGAACAGGTATCAAAGGGGCAGGTACAGTCTTCAACATTTTCTCCGCATTCACACACACACAGCACTCCCTCACTACCCTGTCCTCCATTTTATCTAAACCTGGCCACCAAAAGGATGTACGTATCAGCCTTTTCATAGAAGACATTCCTGGATGACCATCATGTGCCAGTTTCAAAATCACCTCTTGCATACCCTTGGGAGGAAAACACTTCCTTTTCTTAAACAACAACTCATTCTCTATATCCAATTCATCGCTAACTTTACCATACAGCTCTATCTCAGCAGCAATACTATTCTTCCCTGGCCAACTGTCCCTCATATATCTCTTAACTTCTTGCAGAACCAAATCTTCCTCATCACACCTCATCCACTCATCCTCTTCTATACTGCCAAACTCTGCAGACATATATCCAGACACAGCAGATACCACAGCCTCACTGCCCAAAATACTCTTAACTCTTTTTTCCTCACTTTGTGGAAGATGCAACAAACAATCCGCCACAGCATTACTTCTTCCTGGCACATACTCAATTTTAAAACAATACTCCTGCAACCTGGATAAAAGTCTGGCAATACAGGCAGTGGCATTCCAACCCCCACCAGGAGATAATACCTAACAAAGGCTTATGGTCTGTCTGCAGAACAAAATTTGACCCCCAAATATAGTCCCAGAAATGCTCCACAGCCCAAATACATGGTAACAATTCCTTCTCAATCACTGCATACCTTCTTTCTGCATCAGTCAATGTGCGAGAAGCAAAAGTAACATTCCATTTGTCCTTCCCACACCTCTGAGACAATACTCCACCAATCCCATACATACTTGCATCAACAGTATCAATGCATTGTGCCCCCACACAGAAAGGCCTCAAAGTAGGTGCCTCCAAAATTTCTTTTTTTATGCTCTGTTTTTCAGTCCATGCATACTGAACTCCTTTATGTGTAAGCTCCCTCAATGGTTCCATTTTTGTAGCAAAATTCTCAATAAATTTGCTATAATGCCCACACAGACCTGTGAATGATAACAACTTCTCCCGATTATCAGGAGCCGGAGCACTGACTACAGCTTCTACTAGTGATCGTTTCCACCCCTTCCCCCGAAATTGTATGACCTCAGTACTCTACAGATTTCGAAAAGAAACTGCATTTCTTCTCCTTTAAAGTCAGCCCACTCATATTCAAGACTTTACAAACATTTTCTACATGCTCTTTGTGTTCACTCTCATTCTTTGAGAAGATCAAAACATCATCTTGGAAACACTTCGCATATTTGTCCATGTCTTTGAATAGATAAAACATCGCTCTCTGGAAGACTGACGCTGCTGACGCTAATCCAAACGTCATCCTCTTAAACTGGTATAATCCTTGCGGGGTGATAAACGCTGTGAGATGTCTAGAGTCCTCCGTCAATTCTATTTGATGATATGCTGATCTCAAATCCAGTGTGGAAAAAATGTTTGCCCCTTCCAACATACTAATAACCTCATTAATCTTGGGTAAAGGATGGCAATTCACAATTATATTAGCATTCACAGCTTTCAGATCCACACACAGTCTCAAGGATTTGTTGCTTTTCGTGCCAAAACAATTGGAGAAACCCAATCGGAAAAATCAATCTCTTCTATCACACCCTCATTCAACATTTCTGACAAAATCTGCTTCAACTCCTCTCTGACACTGATGGGAACATTCCTGAGTTTCTGTATTACAGGTTTAGCATTAGCCCTAACTTTAATTTTGTGGCTATAATTGGCCAATTTGCCCAAATTACTAGTGAAGACCTGTAGAAACTTAGAAGTAATCCACTCTGTAGCTTCACCAGACTCCACAACCAATACAGGTTCACTACACCGGGGATTCAAAATTATTCCCAATTTACCTTGGTCTCTCCACCCAAGGACATTAACACATTTAACTGCAACATACAATTTAATGTTGGCATGCCTCTCCTTAAAAACGATTACCATTTCAATAAAACCAGTCACATCAATAGTTCTCCCCTCAAAATGTTCAGCAATAATATCTGGTTCCCTCAAATTGGATATATCCCAAATTCCTTTGAAAACCTGCTTAAAATAATCCTGTGTAACAACTGTCCAAGGTGACCCCGAATCTGCCATCAACTCCAACTTCCTCCCTGTAATTTGCACCTCACATCTTGGTTGCTTTAGCTGTTCACTCCCTACATGATCTCCATGCTTGAGTGACAACACCATGCCCCTTTGCTCACTATCACACTTCAGCCAGTCTTTGCCATCTTTTCTACTACTTACACACGCCATTTTTCCTTTGGCAACATGGTTACTTTTCTTAAAATCTTTACATACCAGAGCAAAATGTCCCAACCTCCCGCATTTCTTACATTCTTTCCCAACCGCAGGACACTGGGACAACGACGCAAGATGGCTCAAACTACCACAACAGAAACATGATAGTTTCTCCATCCTATCGTGTCTCTCCCATTTCCTACCAACAGCACTGTTCTTGACACCTGAGTTACCGCTAGAATTACCACCCACCATTGCACCCACCACCTCAGATTCTATACTTTCAACTTTATCGGCATCCTGTACTGATCTCATCCACTCCTCTGATTGCTCCAAAGATTTCACAGTAGAAATAACATCTTGTAATTTAGCATCTCCCATAACCCACAGATGCTCTTGGATTTTCCTACTTTTCACATGCACTATAAATTGATCTCGTATCATCTCATAAGTCATACCACCAAAATTCCAATGTATAGATAATCCCTGTAGTACTGTTAGAAATTCATCAAATGTCTCTTCTGAATGCTGTACCCTGGTATAAAACTTGAACCTATTTAATGCTTGACTCGCGGTAGGTTTGAACCTCTTCTCCAATCTCATTAGCGCTTCCTTGAAAACATCCACTTCTTCATCAGCTTGATCTTGTATTAGTACTGGAGGTAAAGTTCTGAAAACCATCTGCCCCTCAGAACCCAAACAATACAATAAAATATTTTTTTTCTTTCTTGCGACATATCATCATCATCGCCTTCATGTAAGTAAAAAATTCTTCCTTCCACTTAGTCCAGTGCATTGGTGGATCTCCTTTGTTCTGTAAAAATTTTGCAGGAGGTTCAAACTGCATCTTTTCCCCTCTCTAGATTTTTTATACACAATTATAAAAAGAAAAAAAAAGAAAAGAAGGAAAAACAAATATATATATATAACAGTTTTCTTTCTTCTACAATGTTAATCCATTCTTGTTATAATGGCATCCATCTTCAATAAGTAATGTTCTTTTTTGTTTTAGTCCTTCGTTAGTGTCACTGTTGTAACAGGAATCTCACAATAGTCCTTCCTTTGTGTCTACATACCGGAATCCAGGCTCCACCCAGAACAACTTACAGAGATCGGCAAGTACAGGAAGGTGCTGTGCTCAAATGCAAAGCTGCAGAAACAGGTAGGGGATATTTCTTCCTGATTTGGTCGCTTACTTGTAACACGGCCAAATCAACACGACCAAATCATGTGATGGACTCCGTAGCGCGATCAATTCAGCGCGTAGATCACCACGCGCACAGAAACGCACTCCGTTGCTTCACACGATGGAATCCATCCAAAGGATGTCGCGCGGCGCATTATTCGAAATAGGGCCACGCAAGTAAGCTCACAGCGGCAGATTCAAAACGGGAGGCCAAGGCAGCGAAGAGAAGGAAAAAATTTACAAAAAAATGAAAGCCCACCTTCACTGCCGTGCCCCTATGTCCTTAAGATGTCAGTAAAACACTTCCCCTTCCACTTCCCCTGTATTCTGCGCCCGGAGCAGCACGTCCCTGAGGACTGATACACTGTTATTGTGCCATCAGCAATTAATCCTCGTCACCAAAATGTAACGATGACAGAAATGGGTAAAACTGTGCTTCAGAGGGTTTATTTCACCATGACCATAGATACGTCCTTTCTCAGCAGTATCCTCTACAAGAATGCCCGTTCCACCTACCCCAGCGTCCCTCGTATCCCACATTCCACATTCTACTCCCCTCAACCTTCCATAGTAGTTACATCATACAAAGTAATGATCCCCAAAGAATGAAGACAAATTTATTGGGTGCCCTCCAAACTAACAGAGATCCCTAAACCCCCTGCTTCATACTGTCAAGTGCATAAACGAGTGACAAAAGTCATAAATAATACTGTGTGCATTTTACCCTGCCACAGAAGCAGACTAAATCTGCTGCTTCATAAGATTACCTACAAAAATGACACTCAAATTTTAAATAACAATCCGTCCTTCATCCACAAACATCTCTCAACTACAGAAAATACCCCATAAAATCTAAAACAAACATTGAGTGTTCTTCCAGTCTAGCCTATGCTCATTCCACAAACTGCAGAAATGAATAAAAAAATCAAACAAAATATGCTCCTCTTTCTGTAACAGCAACGTCCCCGCTTTAGCAACTTCCTTGCAGATAGAACTGTATTGATTCACAATTTTTGCAAAGAGCCCATCTGTTTCTAATACCTTTAGCCTATATCCCTATTATTAATTTCTAACTAACGTAAAACTGAATGTTTTGTGAGAATGCTAGTTTGTCATAGGTTCTTACAGTAAGGGTTCTTTGTTGAATGTCTGTATATTGCAAAAACTCCTCAAACCACAAAAATTCTAGCAAAAAAATGTAACAGGCATGAAAATGTTATCGGCAACTTAGTTTGGTGGGGTTTAATGTGCTAAAATGACGGTGATGGAAAACAGCTTCACCGAGGAGCAAATGTAAGACATTCAGAAATAATTCTGCAAACTTCATAAGGAGTAGAAGTGTGACCTTTAAGTGGAAGAAATATCTTCTAAAGACCCCTATATCCCGGTCATTAAATTGCGGGTGTGACAATTCTTTATATACCCAGGGCTAATTGCCCAGCTTTTGCATGATACAAATGTGTTTGCATTCAATATGTAATCTAAACTCCACAAGCAGCTAATGGAGTGTTTTGATGCAGAATTCATTTGAAGGCCTAATCTGGATGTCCAATTTCTTGACCTGTGCAATCTCTGGTTAACTACGTTTGTTCTAACTGATTTAGATTAAGTTGTAGTTATGATAAACAATAACCTCCAGCCCAGTGAGTTCCCTAAAAAATAGTATGTTTGTGTGGTTGATGTTTTTGAATAATGGCTAGTTGGAAGACGATGCCTTGAATTGTTGTGTTTATGTTGGTTTTGCAGACAAACATATGTCCAAAATCTTTACTTTTTTGATAATGCTGGTTCCAGTATCTTTAACAAGTTTTGTCATTTTTTAGCCATTCAAGCAGAGCTAGTCTGTTGCATGAGCTTGGCAGTTTGTGATGTTTGGCTGAGCTTCTGTTAAATTTTTCAGGTAAAGGTGAATTTATTTATCATTTGTGTGCTGTTTGTAAATGGTGCTTTTTAATAAACTGTGACATTGGGTGCAAATATCCCATCATCCCTCTGCTTAGAAAGTGATATCACTGGATTTCCCAAAATCAATCTGCACTAAAAGTAACATCACTGGTTTCCCACCACAACCGTCTTTAAGAGAAGAAGAAAATTAAGAGGACTTCATTTTCCATCATTTATCTATAAATGGAACATAAGCCACTGTATTTCCAATCATTCATCTGCACATGAATTGAAATCCCTTCCTATCTTCTCTCTACCTCAATCAATTTGTCTGGGCATTCTATCATTAGGGTGCCCACACTAAAGGGTGAACACAGACAAGGACATTGCCAGTTTCGACCTGTTAGAGTTAAGAAAATTATTGGGTGAAAGTTATTTTTCCACTAAATCATACAACTTAAGATAAAAGCATATGCATTCACACATCACCCTGTCTTTCCAATTCCCACAACCACACCCATATGTATTTGACTGAGGCACTCATATAGCATTCACAAAACACATTGACCCAACCTAGTTCACATCCCACTAAATATCACACCCCTCAAACTACAGAATACAGATTCCAGCTCATGCTCATTAATGCTCTAACTGTAGCACTCCAAGCACCAGCCATCACAGATCGCCTATCACTAGCCGATCTCTTCATCACAGAAACATAGTTCATGTCCACATCTTCGCACATCCTAGACATTTGTCTTGTCATTGGTTACATCATCTGTTGTTTAGACGGAAGGAGGCCTCGTTATCATCAAATAACTCCAAACTCAATTGAGCCACTAACATGTAATTTCCCAGTCACTGCAACTCAGACCATCACCTTCTATTTCATCTGCAAGCCTCCAGGGAAGAACAAGGACTTTATTGATGAATGTTCTGATCTTCTCACCAGCTTGTACACCCAACATTCATAAACCACCCTATTGGGTGATTTCAATCTCCGAGACAATACAAACTCCAAAAATAAGAGACACTCTCTTGAATATCATTGGCACTTTCAATGTAGTGCTGCATGTCACACATTCAAAACAGGTCAAATGCCATCTACTTGGCCTTGTCTTCTCAACTTCCCTGACAATTCATTCCAATTCACCCATTCCGCTGGACTGGTATGACCGCCTTGCCTTCCCTTCCCAGCTTAGCACCCCACCAACAAACGAAAGTCAACTCAAAAGAGCAAATCAAACTTTAAGTTCCTTTGAAGCTGTCTCTACAGTCAACCTACAGCTTCAACTAATCTCTCACCCTGCCAGCCCCAGGTTCGATGCCAACACCCATTTTACCATCTTCAACTTCATGGCTTTACGGATGCCACACTGGCACCAGGTAGGGGAATTGTACATGCTGCAGCATGTCTCTTTCAGGGTCTGAAGAAATATTTTCACATCACCCCTATCCTGATGTGACTCTATTGGCTCCCCTTGAAGGCCTGAAACATCTTCAAAACCAACTGCATCAGTTACAAAGCTATCATGACCAGTGAGTTTACTTATTTTGCAGACAAATTCACCATCTCTGGTAGTTCTCAGCACACCCACAAGGACACCATCAGATTGCAGATTAAGAAATATTAAAAAAACAAGACAGGTGTCTTTTTCCACCTATGCACACAGCATGTGGAAGAACATCCCTGTATCCATGAGGACCATCTTAATGCTGCTCCAAGTTAGGAAAGAGTTGCAGACTCACCGTCTTAATCAACTTTATGCCTGTCTTTGCCCATGTACAGAATTCCACTGCCTTATGTTGAGGGTTGTGCTATAGAAATACCATATACATGCATACATGTATGCCCTCACCCTAGAGAGATAATTTATACAAAAGTAAAACTGTTTCTGAAATTCCCATATATGTTCCCTCTCATTTGAGAAATACGTCAGGGAATAACAGAGTCTGCCAGGAGGTTGAGTATGATGTTGGTTGATGGGGATTTGCAGCTTTCCACACAATCTTGACCTGTCTGGCTACCTCTGTTTCACAGATTTTCCTTGGCTACAAGGGGTTTGAGATAGGATAGAACAATGGCTGTTTTCACTCTGGAATTAATAAATCTCTTGAACTGAAAGACCTCAACAGTTTCCTGTAATTGTATGTTTTCTTTACAGGGTTGCATTGAAAGCGTTATGGTAAAGGGAATGAGTGTGGGAGATTTTTGTGAGTTTTTTTATGAATCACTACCAACATGGAGGATGTATTTTCACATGTGATTACACATGTACGTACGCATTGATAAAGTGTTATTGCTTTTTAAATGAATTTTCTATGATGTAAAGAAGAGCAGTTTTCCAATATGTGTTAATTAGGTCATCATTTATGTCTGAGCATCATCTTTCCTAAAATGGAAGTTACCCCTGACCCTGACAGTCTTCACTCTGCATCTCTCCTTACAATTTCTGCAGCACACAGTCAAACTGGGATTTTTATTCTGGCATCAAGTAATTTTCTCCAGCTCAGACACAGTCTGTAGTATTACAAAGGTCCTTCTGTGGGTTCACTGTGCCGTATTCATTCATATAACACACTATTGTAACTGTATCTAGTTTTGTTCTAGCATCTCCAGACAATATTAGTGTAGAGAATGCTGAATAATTATTCATATAGCGGGATAGTGCTTAAGTGGTAAGGCAATATGACCTTTAATTTTCATGTGTTTGTTGATGAAATGATATATATGCTCACACCATAGTGATCTGCAGTTTTTGTGATTTAATATGCAAAATTAAGGAATAGAAGAGCTCACTTTTTTGGTGAGATAGAAAGACTTCTTATTCTGCTAGGGAAACTGTCCATTATTTTCCCACATGTGCTGCCTACTAGGGACTTAGAATAATTTCTGATTTCTGCATCCAGCTTCATGGCCCTTTTATTAAGAGCTTCCATGGTACTGATTAGATATCACTCACTTTTGAATTTCTGTAAAGAAATCTTTTTTTTTCCCCTAGAACTCAGTTACTTAGTGGCCATATTTATTTACTTAATAATCAACATGTTTGATATATAGGAAGATGCCTTAATGCAGGGACACATTGCCTCATGAAAATTGAGGTTTAGCAATTTAGTGTGGGCATTCTTATGGAGGAGAAATGTGGGAGTGTCTAAACATTTTCAATGTACCCCACACCTACAGGAGTATTGTTGAAGTAAATTAGTGTCTGTGTGGGCCATGGCTCCACTGACAGTTTGAAAGTGTTGAGTATGTTTGCTAGTTTTGCTAACATAAACATTGGCAAGGCCCTTGAAGAGCAACAGAGAAAAGGAGAGTGTGTAAGCATGTTGGAATTATGAGGGCCAACTGGGGTTTTTCACTATACTTTTTTTGCATCAGAGCTGAAAAACATTATAAGATTCCCCACACTATAGAGTTATTCAGAGGAGTATATTAATGTTCTGAATAAGATTGTGTTGTGGATTGGTGTAGTTCTCTGACTAATGATGTCAGAGATTAGAAAGTGAGCAGTCGGGGATTCTAAGAGCGACGGTTAGAGAGTGAGGAGAATAGAGGAAGGAGCCTGTTGTATATTGTGGTGGATGCTGTATAGATAAAGATCTTCTGAGTAAGCTTAACCAGAGTGGATTGACCTTAACAGTGGCGCCGAGGGACTGCAGCATCCACCGATTCGACGAACCTCGCATGTAATGGACCGTCAACCAACATCAGAGTGTGGTAGAGCGCTACTGCTGTGGAAATTTGAGGGACTCTTGCTGTCGGTCCGGTGAGGCACAATTGAGTGGGAGAAGTGCGTGCTGTGTGCATCGCGTTCCACACAGGTTTGTGGATTTGCTCTAAAAATACTGCTTGAGGTATTTTGGCCTCTGAATGGGCAGCGGACCATGTTGTTTTTTTTCTCGTGCATTTGCACGAGCGTACTGGCTCGAGCATAGCATGCGCAGGGCGAATTCAGAGGCCGGCACGAGCGTCATTATTCTTGTGCATTTACTCGGACGTGTTAGTTTGTGTTTTCATGTCCGAGTCTAGAGGCTGGTACGAACGCCAGATCTTGCGTGTTTTATTCGGCACATTGACTAGAGGAGCAACCTCCTCAATCAAAAACTGGAATGAGCTCTGAAATTCTTATCCTGATCTACTTCCTATTATTTTTTTACTTCCTTCCTGATGTTCTGCACAGAAGCTTGAGTGCTAACTATATTAATGGAAGAATGGTCATTTCTTGTTTAAAGGAGAAAAAAAAAGGAAAGCAAATGGTTATATATTATTAGATGTTGTTTTCATTTCTTACTTTAAAGACATAAGAAGTAATTTGGAACTTAAGTAATTCCATGATTTTTTAGTGGCTGCAGTGTCTTAATTTTAACATACTTGCTTTTGTTATTTTTTATTTTTCCTTGTTTTGATTGAAACTAATTGCTGCAATATGGCTCAAGTGGCTCCTCTCAATTTATCTCAATCACTGCAATCTTTATCTGAACAAGGTGAACCTGTTTTACCTTGGAAAAAATGGATTAATCTTTTCGAGTCTTATTTGAGTGGCATTGGTGGAGAGAAATTCTTGCCTGCAAGGAAACAAGGAATTGTCTTGCATAATTTAGGTAATGAAGGAAGGTATATTTATGACAGTCTTGACCTAATTACTGTTGGCACTGCTGATGGTGACCCTAGAGATGTGCATGAGATGTCAGTTATGATGCTTAAAAAACACTTTGGTACTCAAATAAATATAGTTATGGAAAGACATACATTTTTCATGAGAACACAAGCCAAGGATGAAAGAGTGGGAAATTACATTGCATCTCTTAAAACATTAGCACAGACCTGCAAATTTATTGACTTAACTGATTCTCTTATTAAGGATCAACTTGTACGGTGTACCAACAATCCAAGGGCACAAGAGAAATTGCTGGCAAAAAACTCTTCTTTAAGTTAAGCCATTGCTATTATGGAAAGTATGGAGCATGCTACCTGTTGGGTTAAGGAAATGAAAGACACTGTTCCAAATTGTCTTGCCTATTCTGCACCAGTAGTTGCACCAGTAGTTGAATCCTAATCTAATTCTTCAGTGGCCAGAGTCTTAGCTCAAGAAAGTTTACAAGAAAGAGATATTGTACAAATAATTGCAGCAAACCATCTTAGAGTGGGTAATGATTTGCCCAAAGAGTCCAAAATTAGATGTTACAAATGTGGTAGTCCTTGGCATCTAGCGAATAACCCAAGATGTTTTGACAAGAATATCAATTGCAGGAACTGTGGGAAGAAAGGACACTTAGCAAAGGTTTGCAAAAGTCAGAGAATAAACATGGTGGATGAGGCATCGACGAGTCAACAGATCATATTGAATAGGAATTGCCCTGATAATCAATGTTCCTCTGCAAGTGATGGTACCAAACTGGTTATGCCGGAATGCGACATTGATGTTGATGGGAAATTTGTTCCTGTCCTTGCAGAGTCAGGATCTCCTTTCATAGGTGATAAGAACTGGGAAACAATTTTTGGAGATGACAACATTGAATTATCTCCACCTGACATTGACCCCATACGTTATGGTGGACAGAAGATCAATTTATTCGGCTATTCCTTGATGACAATCAAATTTAAAGGGCGAGAAACAGTAGGAAAGATTTGTTGGGTTGGAGACACCAAAGGGACTTGGGTATCATCCTCAATCTGAGGTCACCCAAGCAAGTCCTTTCTGTATCACATGTAGGGAATGATTCTAATATTGTGAATGATTTTCCTGAAGTATTCAGTGATAAATTGGGGTTATTGGTGGATTTTAAACATAGGATTATTTTGAAATCTACTGCTAAACCAGTAGTGCATAAAGTGAGAATGGTAGCTCATTTGATGTTGAATCCATTGCAGGATGAACTTAATAGGTTATTGAATTTGGGAGTTATAGAAGAAATTGAAGCTTCGGAATGTTAGCACCTATTGTTTTAGTTCACAAGGATAATGGATCTAAAGTAAGAATGTGTGTGGACTTGAGGGGACTCAATCAATATATATGGGTAGATCGTAAACCTCTACCCAATATTAATGAAACCCTGACTATGCTTTCACAAGCCAAAGTATTTAGTGTGATGGATTTGTCAGCAGCATATCATCAAATTTTACTCCATGAAGACTCAAGACACCTTACTTCATTTGCCACACCTTTGGGAGCATTCAGATTTATTAGGATGCCTTTTGGACTAGCATCAGTTGCTGCATGCTTCCAAAGGGTAATGAAGGAGGTACTTAAGGGTCTGGATTCAGTTCTGTTTTTTCAAGATGATATGTTAATCTATAGTGAAGATGAGGAGAAAGATGACACTGCTCTAAGAGCAGTCTGGAAGAGGTTGAAAGAAAAAGGGTTAACCTTGAAGAAAGAAAAATGCAAATTTAGAGTTGGTACAGTTTCTTCCTTAGGTCACACTATTTCAGGCGATAGTATTAAACCTAAATTAGCAATAACCAAATCAATTATATTGATGCCTACTCCTTCTGACAAAGATCAAGTATGATAATTCCTTGGTCTTGCTGAATATTATTAATGTATTAAGAATTTTGCGAGTGTGGTGCAACCTTTTAGGGTTATGTTAAAGAAGGGTATGAGTTTTGTATGTCTTCAGAGTGTGAAGAAGCCTTTAATGTTGTAAAATCCAGAATTAGAGAAATGCCTACCCTGGGGCACTTTGATACCAAAAGGAAAATCCTGTTGTCCACTGATGCAAGTATGAAGGGTCTTGGTGGAGTTCTCTCACAGATAGTGGGTGGTGAAGAAAGAGTGGTAGCTTTTGCCTCTCGTTCACTTAAAGAATCTGAAGTACATTATTCAGTAATAGAGTGTGAGGCCTTAGCATGCAATTGGGCTATAAATCATTTTAGGTACTATCTGTGGGGGTTACCATTTGTACTTAGGAGTGATTACAGGCCGTTGGTTGAGATGTTTTCTTGCCATATTATTGAAAACACAACCCTGTCTTTCAAACGCTGGGTAGAAGATTTGATGGAATATCATTTTCATGTTGAATATTTGCCTGAGAAGGAAAATATTCCAGCTGATTTTCTTTCTAGATTACCTTTGGTGGATCACATTTCAGATGATCAGGTTCCAATATTGTGGGTCAAAGGATCAGATATTGATAAAGAAGAATGGTATTCAGAGTGCGAGAAGGACACTGTTCGCAAGTTGGTTACTGATTATGTAGTGGAAGGTTGGCCTAGTTTAAGCAATTATTTGGAAAGTGCTAAGGCATTCTGGAATGTCAAAGATGAACTAAGTATTGTTGAAGGTAATTTGTACAGGTGTGATAGATTAGTTCCACCAGCTAGATAGTATGAAAAGTTGGTCAACTTTGCTCATGAGGGACATTTAGGTGGGAATTTGACTAGTTCAGGCAATTGTAAAACATTGCATGCAATGTGCAAGCAATGATGAATCCAAAAGTGTGAGGACTGCCCCCATCTCCTGTTTCGGTTCCAGATGAACCTTGGTGCAAACTAGGGTTGGATCTGATTGGACCGTTTGAAACCTTACCTTATAATGAAAGGTTTGTCATTGTGTTCGTTGATTATATTTCCAAGTGGGTCACTGCCAGTTGTGTGAGTTCAACCAAGGTTGTATAGAGTTATAGAGTTTTTAACTGATGTTTTTGCATGTGAAGGGATTCCTAAGGTGATAATCACTGATAATTGTGTACAGTTCACTTCATTAAAGATGAAGAACTTACTTAACAATTTAGCCATTTCTCATTTTTGCACAGCATTATATTCTCCTCAGGCTAATGGCTTGGTTGAAAAGATGAACCAGTTAGTGAGAGCTAGTGTGCAGACTGCTATTGATAATAAACTTCCTTTGAAAACTACTGTTCTCAGGGAGAAATTGTGGGCCCACAGGAATGCCCCAAATGCTGTTACTGGTAGGTCTCATTTTAGAATCTTAAGAGGTAGGTTGGCAGGATCTAAATTAAATCCATTGTGGCTGTTGCCTGGTAGGTAATGCGGGGAGTCACCAGTTAATGGGGGTTAAATCCGCCCTAAAATAATTGCGAACCAAGCCAAATATAAGGAAGTATTTAATGACAGACATAGTGCACATCAAAGAGTTTGGCATGTAGGTGATATGGTGTATATAAAGAAAACTATATGGACACAAAAGGGTGTATCCAAATGTATGGGACCGAAGAAGATTGTGCAGGTCAAAAAGAATGCTGTTGTTCTGGAAGGAGGTGATGTGTGGAGTATGTCACGTTTGGCTAAGTATGTGTATAAATGGGATCGTAGTGTGAAAGAATATGCATAGAGCAAAATGCTTGTGAGTCTGATCTTGGTGGAAAGATTAGGAGGAGTGTAAGGAAAAAGATATTTACCAAATATTTGGAGAATTTTGTACGTTAAAGAATCTGTGATAGTAGGATAATGTTTCTTTCTAGATTACCTTTGGTGGATCACATTTCAGATGATCAGGTTCCGACACTGTGGGTCAAAGGATCAGCTATTGATAAAGAAGAATGGTATTCAGAGTGCGAGAAGGACACTGTTCGCAAGTTGGTTACTGATTATGTAGTGGAAGGTTGGCCTAGTTTAAGCAATTATTTGGAAAGTGCTAAGGCATTCTGGAATATCAAAGATAAACTAAGTATTGTTGAAGGTAATTTGTACAGGTGTGATAGATTAGTTCCACCAGCTAGATAGTATGAAAAGTTGGTCAACTTTGCTCATGAGGGACATTTAGGTGGGAATTTGACTAGTTGAGGCAATTGTAAAACACTGCATGCAATGTGCAAGCAATGATAAATCCAAAAGTGTGAGGACTGCCCCCATCTCCTGTTTCGGTTCCAGATGAACCTTGGTGCAAACTAGGGTTGGATCTGTTTGGACCGTTTGAAACCTTACCTTATAATGAAAGGTTTGTCATTGTGTTCGTTGATTATATTTCCAAGTGGGTCACTGCCAGTTGTGTGAGTTCAACCAAGGTTGTATAGAGTTATAGAGTTTTTAACTGATGTTTTTGCATGTGAAGGGATTCCTAAGGTGATAATCACTGATAATTGTGTACAGTTCACTTCATTAAAGATGACGAACTTCCTTAACAATTTAGCCATTTCTAATTTTTGCACTGCATTATATTCTCCTCAGGCTAATGGCTTGGTTGAAAAGATGAACCAGTTAGTGAGAGCTAGTGTGCAGACTGCTATTGATAATAAACTTCCTTTGAAAACTACTGTTCTCAGGGAGAAATTGTGGGCCCACAGGAATTCCCCAAATGCTGTTACTGGTAGGTCTCCTTTTAGAATCTTAAGAGGTAGGTTGGCAGGATCTAAATTAAATCCATTGTGGCTGTTGCCTGGTAGGGAATGTGGGGAGTCACCAGTTAATGGGGGTTACATCCGCCATAAAATAATTGCGAACCAAGCCAAATATAAGGAAGTATTTAATGACAGACATAGTGCACATCAAAGAGTTTGACATGTAGGTGATATGGTGTATATAAAGAAAACTATATGGACACAAAAGGGTGTATCCAAATGTATGGGACCGAAGAAGATTGTGCAGGTCAAAAAGAATGCTGTTGTTCTGGAAGGAGGTGATGTGGGGAGTATGTCACCTTTGTGTATAAATGGGATCGTCGTGTGAAAGAATAGGCAAAGAGCAAAATGCTTGTGAGTCTGATCTTGGTGGAAAGATTAGGAGGAGTGTAAGGAAAAAGATATTTACCAAATATTTGGAGAATTTTGTACGTTAATGAATCTGCGATAGTAGGATAATGTATAATTGTGTATTAACTATTAACTGTTTTTTCCTTTTGAATCTTTAGGATTGCATTAATACCATTTATATATAGTCAATGTTGTTTTACTATTATTCAATTAATACATTGTCTTTTCTGTTGTTTTCTTGTTCCTTCATCTTATCTTGTTCGAAGATGTCATTGAAACAGACGTTAAGCTAAGTTATATTTGTTGTTATTGTAAGGGGGAGAGATGTGTTCTGGCTTGGCTTAGTTCTCTGACTAATGATGTCAGAGATTAGAAAGTAAGCAGTTGGGGGATTTGAAGAGCAATGATTAGAGAGAGAGGAGAATAGAGGAAGGAGCCTATTATATATTATGGTGGATGCTGTATCAATAAAGGTCTTCTGAGTAAGCTTAACCAGAGTGGACTGACCTTAACAGATTGTTCTTGAAAATGTGGGATAATTCCATTGGTTATGTGTTTGCTTTCTTTAATGCACTTGGAATAAATAGCGTGTGTATTTCCTCTCTTCACTATTTTCTATTATTGTATTGTATTGTACTTTGATCTGTGAGATACATCAATATTGGTCCTGTGCCATTGGTGTAAACGATTCTTGCCTGCTGATTTCAGATGATTAAGATCTCAATTGGTAGTTTTGTCCCTACTATGAATGTGTTTCTTTTACTGTGATACTTTCTGTCAGGAGGCATCATCCAGCTGATGTCTAGTGTTTTTAGTATGGGTTTTAGGTGTTCAATTGCCCTGACCGGACTGCGAGGTAAGCCTTTTCGAAAATAAATCTTGCTTGGAATTTTGCCACACGACTGGGGACATTGCATGGACAGTGTTTCCAATTAGGGAGATGAAAAGAGATAAGTGATCCTACTGGAGATTAGTTGCAATATTGGGTTTGTCATTTGAATCTTGTATGTGATGAGCAAGGGCAGCTGTTTGCTACCTTATGAATAGGACATTTCTCTGGTGGTAGCCCTATAGATTTCAGGATATCGCTTAATTTAATACTCAGTTATTGCTGGATCGAACCAAACAATGAGAAGCAATAAAACAATTAATAACTGCAATAGAACAGAACCAAAACAAATAAAAACAGGTGTTCAAAAGTAATGATGTTATATTCCCTTTGTTGTTACGACTCAGTCGTCCATCTCTAGGGGCGCTATAAGGGGACTGTCGGAAGCCTGGAAATCACCTTGAACACTTATCTAGAGTCCCTTGCTGACTCCCATTTGTTTCTCTTTTCGCCATGGTATGCTTTTGTAGTATTACATTTGCTTCCTGGGACTGCAAATCCCATAATGCACAGCCTGGTAGTCAGGAAAGCCTGGATTCTATTTTACATTGTTTTCTATAGGAGAAATCCAGTTGCTCTTTTTCACCGGATCCTCTCCTCCAGGACTTGCGAGTATCTGAAAGTACACACACCTGAGACCTTTCCTGTGCAGCCCAGTCATGTGATTCCTCCTGGGGTTTTCTGCAGCGTGGAACTGCTTAGAAGCAGCCATTTCCTCAAGATCCTTCATCCTGCATTGGAGTTCGATTCCTTTGTGTTACAGACCCCTATTTGGATGGTGTTCCAGTCTTGTTCCTGTTCCTGTTCTGTTCCAGCTTGAACCTGTTTCCCGTTTCTCTGCCCTGCTCCTGATAGTTTCAGCCAGAGTCTGCTCCCTCTCTGTCCTGCACCTGCCTTGTTTCAGCCTGAACCTGCTCTGTTTCCCAGACCTGTTTACTGCTTATTCCTACTCCCTGTATTCCAGCCCTGTCCTTGCTTGTTCCAGCCAGAGCCTGCTCTCTGTTTCCCAGTCCTGTCTCTGTTTGTTCCAGCCAGAAGTTTGCGCCCTGTTTTCCAGTCCCAGTCCTGCCTTTGCTTCAGCCTGAGTGTGTTCCCAGTTCCTGCCTTTGCCTCTTAGTTTGTTCCTTCTGTTTCCGTTTCCTCTCCATATTTGTGTCCGGTAAGTGTTCTATCAGTCTTCACCAGTGTATAAGTGTCCTCCTTTGTACTGGGGTTGGCTCCTGGTTTCCAGGAGGCAATTCCAGCCCCCATCCTTATCTAGCGTTATATGTTGTCTTTCGTGCCTAACAGTGACAGTGTGCTATTGCTGTTTTTCCAGGAATTGCCACTGTGTTTCCAGCTGGACCCACACGTGCTTGTCTTGTGTATATAAGTACTATCCTTGTTTGTGCTCTAGGGTCCAGAGACAGAATCACTTCTGCTGCCTCCTTTCTATGAGGCTGGCAGGGTGACTGTAAGACCAAACTGCATAGAGGCATTGACATTCCCTGTCACTGTGGGAGGTTCTCCGCCCTACTCTGTGTACAACCCCAGCGTGTTTGTCCATTAGTAATCTGTTTCCTGTTTGTTCACACAAGGGTTGCTCTACTTTTACTTTCCTGTTTCTTGTGTCAATCCATAGCTGTCCTTCCCGTGCATGCCTTTAGCTGCTCCTCTGTCCCAGTACACTACCTCTTTGGGATATTCTGTGACCTCAAGGGGTGCCCCAACCAGAGTCCTGATCAGACCCGCCCGAAACCGTGACATTTGTTTATGTTCAATTCCATGCAAAGGTACTCAAATGAATTTTAAAATAGTACAAGGTAATCAATACACCCACATCTCTCCAGGATGTTGATTATACATGATGTTTCATAGGCTTCTTGTTGGACAGAAGTGTATAAACTATACTCTTATTTTAAGGAACATTCTACACAGTGTATCCTCAGTAGGTAGAATATGCTCCTGTGATGATGGATCTGTAAAAAAAATAGTGACATCTGCGTCAAAATTCCCATCTCCTACAGTACTAAGTACACAAAACCATCTTCAGGACCAACTGCATATCTTGCTTGATGGAAACCCCTACGTAGGTTCTTCCCCCAGCAGGAGAAGTGAGGCTGATTAATCTAATTATTGTAACAGCTTGTTAGAGGGCACTGATTTGCTCGAGGGGCCAGGGATTAGCTCTAACGCTGTTTCCCAAAACATGTGCTTTCTAGCTTTTAAACCTGAAACTGCCTAGTCTTGGCCGAAAAACATTGCCACTCGAGAATAGTAACCGAGCAAAACCTAAATACAGAGTTTATTTTTGCAAATATTGTCTGCATACCTCATACCCCAAGCACTACGAATGCATTATAAAAACACATGGATAATCTAATGAGCTACAACTCAGTTTTAAAACTAAAAAACAAACGAAATCGTCTACATAATTAGCACGTTGTGAACTTACTTTTGAGACAGGATTTGCCTTCCTCTGCTCTGTAACTCTGTGAACCCTGACTCATGAATTCGAACCTATCTTATTTCAATACACTAAATACTCGGGGGGATTGTGAGCCGCGTGCTTGCAAAATAATTTGGTTTAAAAGTTGTTTTTTGCTTCTACATGACTTTCAAGAAGAATCGATACATCTTTGTCTCTGCTGTTTTAACTTCACATTTGGATAGCTCTGCCTTTTGCTTAATTCACACCCCGCCTACAGTATGTGTTTATTTTGAACAGGTGACGAATCCTCTCCTAATTGGCTATGATGTCTTCCAGATTTATGGGAAGGATCACAGAAACACATTTCACGGTGAACCAGACGCGTTCCACTGCACGACAATGAAACTTGCAGCAAACACCTGCGCTGATTCACGAGCTGGGAAACGTCAACTTTGAACAGCAGGTTTTGACTGTCGGTACACGAATCTACAACAAACTAAAACCCATATCCAAGACACAGACCAAATGCCAATTTTCCTATAAATTTGTTCTACAGATAGCAGTTTTGAATGACTACAGGAGGTTATTCTGAGTTAATCACATCCCTCAGGGGCTAATTTGCAGCCACGTCGATAGATAGACTGAGGGCCTAATACCCCTGCAGGCAAAGTTACCCGAAGCTAATCTATTCATGGTACACACTACCTTCTTAGCAGCAGTGACTGAACGCAAATTAAGGCTGCTCGCAGTAGAATGGGATGAGGGGCCCCTGAAACTCCCATACCTCACAGATAGGCAAAGACTTTAGACTGGGGGCCTCATTTACAAGACCTTTGTGCAGCTGCTACTTCATTTTTTTGTCACACCATTGGCCCTAGCAGTTCACTACACTGCTCTATAGTAACAAACTAACACATTGGGCCCAATGCGTCAGTTTTTAAAGCCCTGCATCACATTATACCTGCACCAGGTATAATGTATGCAGGGTAGGCATTCCCACAGAAATAGCCACCTGGCACGGACGCAGTGAAATTTACAACTTTTTGTTGCGTCACTCTACAACTTTACTGCTCAGATCAGGCGTAAAATTGGTGAAGGGCTTTTTCCAATGGGACACTTCTCGCATTGCTGGAGTTGCGTCAGTTTAATGACGCAACTCCAGCAATGGGTTACTTTACCACCAACAGATGCGCCAGAATTTCTGACACATCTGTGAAAACCTGCGCCAGAAAGCTCTGTATTGAAAAGAAAGTGCATCCATGGTGTGGTTAGGGAATGTGCGCAAGAAGTCTGACGCTTCAACGATGATGCGTCAGTTTCTTGTAAATGAGGCCCTGGATTGGCCCCCATGGCCCTCCCTGTAGGCCCCGCCTGTAGCTGCCCCCTAATGCTTCATGTGCAGCATTTATGTCCCCATCTGAATATTGACCTGTAAGCTGATATCTGCAGATTAAATCAAGAGAAACAGCTGATTTGTTGACATCCACACCATAGCATCCCATGCTGATTTTCAAGCCTTGCAGTTCACTTTTCGAATTGCTACCAAATGAGTAAGGCCCATATTTATACTTTTTTTTGCGCTGCATTTGTGTATTTTGTTTAAGCAAATTCAGCGCAGTCCTAACTCTACATTTATATTTTGATGTTATACACGTCTAACGTCAAAATATGAGTGAACCTGCCTTGCGTCAATGAGATGCAAGGTAGGCGTTCCCATCCAAAAAATGGTGCTATCCCCATTGCCCCATATTTATCCCCCGTGCTTAAATGACACACGGGTGGGAGAGGAGGGGCTAAATAATGGTGCTAAGCTTGCTTAGCACCAATATTAAACACCTGAATCAGACCAGGCATTAGGGGACCTGGAATGGATCCACAGGTGCCCTCCCCAAGCCCCAGGAACACCCGCACCACCACCAGAGGGACACCGGAGGATGGGGGACCCCAATCCAGGTAAGTCCAGGTAAGTATTTTTTTCTATATTTGTTTTGCCATCGGTGGCTCTAACTTGGGGCCCCCTGCATGGCACAGGGTGCAATGGCCATGCCCAGGGGACACTTGTGCACTGTGCTGGCCATTGGGGTGTTGGGCATGACTTCTTTCTTTCCTAAAATGGTGCTATTTGCTTCTAACGGGTAAAGGTAAAGAGTGGAATCTACGGAAAGAATATAAACATGGCTCACAAAGAATTGTTTACTTCCTGCTCTTAGTTTGCCTTCATAACCCTGAAACAACAGGTAGTGCTAGAGGTACCATGGTGCAAGTGAGGAATATGAGCCATTCTGCCTCAATAGCATTCAGAGTAATGTTTACTCTGGATGCTTATGCTTTCAATGCTTACTTTGTCCTTAGTCAGATAAAGCTTTCTTTTAATCATCCACATAAAATGTGTGACAATTTCTGGATACCCGCTAATGAGGTGAAGAACGCACTTTTGTTGTGGCTTGACCAGAGATAAACAAACAAAAGGATCCGTTTCTAGATGAGATGAATAGTTATTGTTCTACAATTATTAAAACTTGTTTTTAAATACAATTTTATCAAAAGTGGTTTATGTACAACATTTTTGTAGGCATCTATTATTTCTCTCCATGTCATATTTTCAGATTTTAATGTGGCCAACTTAGTCTGTCACCATTCTAATGTCAATGAAATGAGTACCAACAACTGAAAAGTGCCTCGTGTGGTATGTGAAACCTTTAGCCAGTCAGTTCTTTTCAGCCAAAAGTACCCTGCATTTTAAACATTGTGAGAAGAAAAGGGGGAGTATTGAAATGGTTGCATTTGGCCAGGATGCTTGTTTCTATCATACTTTGCCACTCTGAGCCCCCATTATCCCTCATTTAGACCAATCTGGGCTGACTAGGTTTTGCTTTACAATGTTAAAAACTGTGGAATATTATTATGGAACTGTACCTCTATTCTTACTGGGAATTATTTTGGGGAAAGGGAATATTATAAGTAGGCAACACTTTTTGTTGTACTGTGCCTGGAGCTATCTATCATTAAACTTGTAAGCTTGAGAAACTGAGAGGTCAGTTTTATGGCAACATTTTTCTTTAACACGCCCCCTGTTCCTACAAGGGGCAGGGCCTACTTTCCAAAACATCCGTTTGCATGGAATGTTATCAGAGGAACATGCAGTAGCCCCGTGAATCTCTGTTTGCCCCCTCGAGACTGCCCACCATCCACTAAGTAGAAGCTGTCTCTTGGTGACAATTTTGTGATACCAGTGATTTTGCAAATTGTTAAAAAGACAATAGTTGTATTCAGGTTAAGAAGAATAGGAGAGCTATGAATGAATGGGTGACTGTGCTTAAATGAATGAGATCTCAAAACTCAAATTGTAGTATGTTAGGGTATAAAACATTCATAATAGGACTGCTGTTCATAGGGAATATCTTTAAATCAGAAATAGTACTCAAACATGTATGTAAAATAAAGGCTTATCCAAAAATATAGGCCCTCATTATGACTTTGGCGGTTTTTTCCAAGACCGCCAAAGTCGCCACTAGACCACCAGTACTGTTGGCAGCTTTCTGCCATTCTTTAGTCGGAAAGTCTCCAGCATTTGTGCTGGCAGTCGGTGGTGCAGAGGCGGTTCCACTGCCGGCTCAGCCCCACCCCACTCCATCCCACCAAAAGGTCCCATACCCTCAGGGAGGAACACCTCGTCGGACGAGGTAAGTGTCATCTGCAAGGGGTGGGGTGGGGTGTGTGAATGGATGTGTGTGCATGTCATGAATGGGGGAGTGTTTGTACATGCTTGTGTGCGTGTATGGTTTGGGAGTGTTGTGTGTGTGTGCACGTGTGAGTGTAAGGGTGTTGTGAGTGTGTGCACATGAGTGTAATGGGGGTTGTGAGTGTGGGTGCATGTGTGTATGCAGGGGGTTGAGGGGATTAACACTGGGAGCAGGGGTGAGGGGATTACTGGGGGATTTAGAGGGTAGGGGGTGGGAATGTTGTAGGGGAAGGGAGGGCTCTTGGCTTGATGGGGTGTTGGGGGAGTCGTCTACCAATGACAGGAATGCAAATTCCTGTGACTGGTAGTCTTTTCCCCATGGATTTTGTGGCAGTGCTACCACCACGAAATCCCTGGTGGAAAGGGGACTGGCAGAAAGGGGACTCGTAATACCTCCAGCTGTCTTTGGAGGACCACTGGGTCGGAGATGCGGTAGGATGGCGGTAGGAACAGTAAAGAGGTGGTTTGGCACAGGTCAAACCGCCACACTTGTAATATTGCAGTCTTCACCGTAGGTCCATCGGCAGTGGGACCGCGAGTCTGGCATTCAGTAGACTGCCAGACTCGCAATGAGGGCAATAGTTTTTCAAAGGGTAGAATTATGAATGTTATGGTCAAAATGTTGTGAATCCTAAATCTTACCCTAGCCCAATCCTGTAAACCCTACTGTAATCTCATGCTTTACCCTGATCCATGACCCTTACTGTTATCCTATACTTTATGCTAAACTTATCACTTATCTTAACCCTAACACCGATGTTAATTCAATACAATCTCTTAGTCTAATCCTTACTTATTTTTTGAACTCTGACAAAAACATCATCAATATCCTAACATTCACCCTAACCCATATTCACAACCCTATTTTACTAAGAATAGTTCATGCTTTTAAGTTTATTGTGAATTTTCAAAATCATATAACAAACACATTTTCAATTTCTTTAAAAATGTCCAATTTGCAAATGAAATTGCTAGTACTGTAGTTCTCTTACGTGTATTTTAAATATAAAACCATCTTTTTTCATGTAGGATTTTATTTCTGATAATCTGGAGGAGTTTGCCAGTTTCAGACCTTTTATTCGAATAGGCTCATCAAAATTAAAACTTTTGCTTCACTCACTCAACAGATATCTAATATTTCCTCATTTTAAAATGTGCATGGAAGGAGCATTGGAGAAACATTTTATTTTGTCACACACTACTGAAAAGGTGTCTTGTCCCAAAACTGCAGATTACATGCACTATATGGCGAATGGAAAAGCTATATCAGAAAGAAGGCTTCCTCCACTAAAAACAACAAATTGCATGTGTAAATCTAATGATTAATTGAATTATGGTGCAGATGATTTTGGACATAGATATAACACTTTTTGGTCTTACTTTCAAAGTTTTATGCATGCAAGAAAAGCTACATAAATAATTACAAAATATGTGATTTTCTTTAAAAGTAAGGCTTATCAAATATTACATTACATTTGTTTTACTTTTCTTCATCTCAATTTAGGCAAGCTTGTTTTTTCTTTCTCGTAGGATTTGTTAATTGTTTTGGAGTGCTTACTTTCTGCCTGTATCAAAGGCAGTTTTATGCACACCTAGGCCTTTGCTTCACACAGAGAAAGTTATATGCTTTTTTCCTTTTTACGTTTCTTGAGCAATTTCTTTACTGCCAGCGCCTGAACATGCACCACCTCCCAGCCGGTTCACTACCATTGCTTTTTTTCATGCATGTTAAAATGTTGGCCTTTTATCCTTCTGTTGCTCATTGAGGGTCGGCAACTTAACGACCATCTGGTTTGGTCAGGTATTAAGTAGCAAGTAGGATAAAAGTTAAATTTCTGTCACTGTACCAGTGTAAAAAATTCCACTCATGAAATGACCTCATGTATTTACAATTACATCATCTTAATGACTTATTGAGATTTCTTGTGATACACTACAAATGCCATAATCAAAGGTGTTCACCACATGTATGTTTGTTCTAGGCTTTTGTTCGAGGGCAATGCTGCTAGTTTACTTTTTTATTGCCATGACCCAGTTCTCAATTCTCTACCCTCATTCCTTCTGGAGCAAGGTCTTTGAACTTAAGACATGGTGGTGATGGGTAAGTTTCAATCAGTAGCTTACGATAACCACAAAATACGTAAACAGTAGGTTTAGAGCGGACAGTGTTCACAAGAACCACCTGTAATTCATTTCTTTAAACCTTGGCTTTGCTTCATTGTTGAGAGACTGTTTTAGTCTTTATAATTGTTTCCACAAAATGTTTGAGTTTCTAATCTACTTTGTGGTTTGTAACTTCACAAACAAAGAATAGATCATCAGTTTTTCAAATGACTATTGGACTGGAACATTTTGTAGCGAAACCTCAGTTAATGTATGATCATTTAAAGCCACACTGGCTTTATTGCCAAAGTGAGTTTTTCAAATCTTTCCGGGAAAAACGGTTGTTGTAATTTTAGTGTGATTTCTCTGTAGTGCTGACTGATTTTGCTTGTCAAGATTAGTAGTGTGTGCTACTGTAACAACATCAAACTTAGGCCCTCATTCTGACCTTGGCGGGCGGCGGAGGCCGCCCGCCAAAGTCCCGCCGTCAGGTTACCGTTCCGTGGTCGAAAGACCACGGCGGTAATTCTGACTTTCCCGCTGGGCTGGCGGGCGGTCGCCTTCAGACCGCCAGCCAGCCCAGCGGGAAAGAGGCTTCCACGATGAAGCCGGCTCGGAATCGAGCCGGCGGAGTGGAAGCTGTGCGACGGGTGCAGTTGCACCCGTCGCGTATTTCACTGTCTGCGCAGCAGACAGTGAAATACATGTAGGGGCCCTCTTACGGGGGCCCCTGCAATGCCCATGCCAGTGGCATGGGCACTGCAGGGGCCCCCAGGGGCCCCGCGACCCCCCCTACCGCCATCGGACCGCCGGGATCTGGATGGCGGTAGGGGGGGTCGGAATCCCCGCGGCGGTGCAGCAAGCTGCGCCGCCGCGGAGGATTCAATGGGGCGGCGGTACACTGGCGGGACCCCGCCAGTGGTGCCGGTCCGACCGCGGCTTTACCGCCGCGGTCGGAATCCCCATTGGAGCACCGCCGGCCTGTCGGCGGTGCTCCCGCGGTCCTCCGCCCTGGCGGTCAAAGACCGCCAGGGTCAGAATGACCACCTTAGTCTTTACCTGATTTTCTTCCAACAGGATAATCATGAATAAATGATGCAGTGAGTGCAAAGCTACAAAAGATACATTGAAGTGCCTAGATTTGGAGCCGAATGGCAAAGGTGTGGATTTTCCACAGGTAAGTATTCTTCATAGCAGAAGTCAAAAACAACTGCTGCCCTCCTTGGTGCATGAAAGCTGCACTCAACAAATGGCAATGTGTTCTTGAAAGACTTTCACATCTCACAAGGTTTGAACAGATACTTAGATGGAAATTTCAGTATCCTACCTCAGAGACTTAGGGAGAAGAGCTGCCTAATGAAGAAAGGATAATACGGGGAGGGGTTAAACGGTCCATCATTGATGTTCTTAGGAACTCTTAGGAGCCAACTAATGTTGTTAATGTAACCTGCGGATCCCCAAAACCATTCCCACAGGGATCCAAATGGAACTGTTGGTCAATCCAGCTCATGGTGTCAGAATCTGGATTTTGAGGGGCTAAGATTGACCTAACCTTAGAGCAGGGCAGAAGATACACACTGTGACACTTACAAGTACACATCAATTACCATTCCACATTCTCACAGTTATTCTCTACATAACTGGAGACCATTGAGTGGCATGGAGGCATTGTCAGACAGCCAGACTGTGTCTCAGGTCATTAGTTTTTATTGCACCATGCCCCATAGCAGGACTGGCTGCATAAATTCTATTGTAATTATATTCATATATCCTGCATGCTTCTGCCAAAGTGCTGAATTGCATTTGCAGATAGAGAGTAAGTTTCTCCTCATTATGTATTGTGATTTAAGCACATTCACCCCGAGCTATCGCAAGGTGATTTGGACTGGTGATTTGCAGAGGATATCAGATCTTGCTGTAGTGCACTCTTTCACTGTACATTCTATGTTATCCCATTTGTTCTTTAAAGTTTTTTGATTCAATCCGCATCTTCTCTCACCCACTAATTTTCACTATGTTCTTATTCTGTTCAGTTTAATTTTTAGTCATGCACACAATTTAGTTGTTTCACTCTCATTTATCACATACGTTTCTTATTGTTCATGGTTCTTTTGATATTTGATTATACTTGGGTTGCCCACCACTTGTTTAAATTACTCATTGGCAGACATTCTTCTGTTTGGTGAGCCCTTTTGAAAATATTGTGGTTTGGATTGTTGACATTCAATTTGTGATGTTAAGATTGATTGTGGGGCCACAATCATGTATGTACATATCATTTTAATTTAGTATTTGTCTTTTTCTTGTGCATGTCACCTTACATGAAATAGAATGCCAATTACTCAGGCTGACATTCAGCTTGTCCTGATCCTTCCATTTTAAATGATTAACAATATATGCAGACCCAGACTAAATTATTATTGTAATTTATGGGTTATATCTTTGCTAATAGAATTGTGATACACATAGTATACTTCTGAATCACATGGGTAATACTTTTGGCTGAACATTTTCCTCACTTTTTCATCAATTTCACATCATGCTTGCTTACACCCCATCAAGTATTTGTTGTTGAGTTATTTTAGGACTGCTATATATTAAAATGTCAAAATATAATTTTGATTTTAGTATAACAGATGTTCTATACTATTCCTCCACCCCTTGGGACCACTGTTGTTTTAATAACTGTACATATCCCAGGTCCCTTGGACTTCTAGGGTTTCCCTTGTTTTTGGTTAATACATTGTGTCAAGTCGCATTCCTTGGATGGTACTGAGATGTTCCAACTATATCAATCATGGTTTCTGGTGCAAAGCCAGATCTGAAAAGATTGGCAGACCATGCTTTGCATCAACAAATAACACCTCCTTGAGCAAGACACAAAGCACACATCAAATTTATAAAATGTTTACAAAAATTGTCTAGGCATAGGATTTTGTATTGGAAGAATACCCTTCCGGTACATAACCTATACTAGACAGTATGCATACTTTTGCACTATGTTGTAAAGGGTGCACATTTGCTACGCAGCCCTGAAGAGATCCACAGAAGGGAAAGTGAGAAGCATCAGGCTAAATTGAGTAAATATGGTTCTGTGCTTTTCTCTCCTATTCATGCAACATGGGGCTTAAACTCTGGCTGCTGTGCTGCATTGCACTATTTGTATGTGAATCTGTTATTACATTTTAACAGCTTTTTTTTAAAAAACAAAACCTGTTTGAGTACCAGTTCTTTTCCATTTTTTTGATAGATGCCTCACCACAGTAGGCGTTTTTTTTGCTGCAAAAAAGGTTTCAGCTGAAGCAAAAAAGTACTTACAATGTTGAATCAAGTGCTTTTACTATTTTTATTCATTGTTTTTCCATGAGCACCATAAGCTCTAGAAAATTGTAATCAACAGAAGCAAAAGCATTCCCAAAATTGTAATGCAGCTTAATTACAGGACCCAATAGAAATTACAATAAGCATTGGCAAAGCCAGTGTTAAGGCTTTAATGTGGCTATACATGCAAACACAGTATGCACAAAAGAAAGTTAAAGAGTCAATTAAGGTGACTGAGGGAGTAACATAAGTGAGAGTGATAGAAAAAAGCGGGTGAGTGATAATAAAAAATAAAAAGGGTCAAAGAACGTAGATGATAAAAGAGGGGGCGAAGAAGCTGAGATACACACATATCTGAAAATATAATTTAGAAAACATACTTTAGTGAGAAGCAGAGGAGGGTGAGAAGGCAAATAACTGAGTAAGTAAAAAATGTTTGCAGGAATAAACTGGATGAAAAGAAGAGTGGGTGATTGGAGAAAAGAGGGAGAGAACAAATAAATGTGGAGGAAATAAGTAAGGAATGAGTGGGCAGACATGAGGATGAAGAGTGTGAACAAAAAGAAAAGAACCTGGAAATATCAAAGTATATATCTTAAAATCTCAGAAAAGTCTGTGAACAGCTCACACTCACTGGAGGATGCTGTGAGTGAAGTCACTGACCCTGTCATGAGTGATGTGATATGTGAGGTCATAAGCAAGGCATTGGGCAGGCGTAAGTTACTGTTAGCGCAGGTAGCTATATCTGCTGGATTTATTTGGTTTGTGTGTGCAAAATATGAATCTAACTATAATGCCCCTATAGCCTTTGTTTTTTTCAGTGAATTTCAACGATTTTTTCAATTCTATTTCCTAACCATAACGTCCCTGTAGCTTTGCTTTTTTCAGTTAATTTCTAAGTTTTTTTTTTTAATAATATTTCCTAACTAGAACATCCATCTAACCTTTAGCTTTGTTAAGATCATTTCTATGGCTGTTTAAAATATATCCCTGGAACCTATGGTTTCTTTGATTTTATATATATATATATATTTATATATATATATATATATATATATATATATATATATGTATATTTTTTTTTTTTTTTTACTGAAAAAACAAAGGTTACAAGGACGGTATAGTTAGGATATAATTTTTTTTTTTTAACTTAGAAATTCACTAAATAACCAAAGGTTAGAGGGACATTATTGCTAGGTTCAGATTTAACAAGCACAAACCCATAGAAATTCAAGAGCTATAATTCAATTTATCTAAAAAAAAATATAACTCGTGCCCTAAGTTAACTATATCTTGCGTTCCTCCCATGCCCACTTTTTCATCAATAATTTTCTTGCAAATGTTGCAATGATATTATCAATGATGTCACAGAAGATGTCATGAGTGATGTAATACATGGGTCAATTATCAGTGCATGGCGAAGGCGTGAGTTAAGTTACCTTAGACCATGAGTCTGTCATGTTGAGGTTACTGTGCCTATCCCACAGGACCAATTATAGTCTGGGGGTCAGGCACCTTTTTGGATAACAACAAGAGTCTAGCTTCCATTCCCCTGATCCATCTGGACAAACTCACTGTTGGCTGATTGTTTATTTAAGCAGCACATACGAACAAGAGCCATGTGGTACACAGAACCTTTAGCACTTGCTCAGCTATTTTATTCAAGATTGTGGCAGCCGTTGTGGTGCCTCAACTGTTATTTGAATAAAAAAAAAATCCTGCATACTCCAGTAGTGATCACTGATTTTTAAAGGTAAAATAATAAATTTTAGTATAGTGCACTGACTGTCCATGCATATTCAGCACTATACTAGAGTCCGCCCAGGGAGTCCCAGTGAGTTTTAAGATGCATGACTAATGCATTTTTGTGCAGTAATGTTAATACCATCATTAAACTGCATTACCCCTGATGCATAGTAGTTGCCAGGACTGGTTGTATGCATTTTTGTGTTTTAGTCAGCAATGGAAGTATTGTGGCATTAATCAAATTCTATATAGAAGTAGTAAAGTGAATACCCAGATTAATTTTTTTTTTGTTTTGTTAACCCACGTCATAAGTTTCATTATTTTCAAAATAGAATATTTTTTTGGATTTTCTTTTTAATTTGCCATTCTGGATCTGCAGACAGTCCCAGTATGTATTCCCTGTTCTAGGTCCCATGGAGGATCTGTGGAACGGGCGTGATTTTTAGCAACACTTAAAAACATATATGGAGACTATAAAATTATTGATTGAGGTAAGTGGTTTACTAATATTACATATAAACCTACATTCCAATAAGTATTTATAGGGTACAAGGTTGTTTTAATCCATATTTCCAGATTCAGGGACATGTGACAGTTTTGTGAATATCACGTAACACTGCAAGAAATGGAATTAATTGGTTAAAAAACATGTCAACCTTCTGTAAAGGAAGTTCCTTCCAAATTTGTCCTGGGGTTTGACTGTGAGAAATCGCACCTTGTTCAAAGACTCAGACACTTCTTTTTGATGTGGTGTTTTTGTCTTTGTTACAACAATGGCATCTGAAGAAAATGCAGAGGAGCAGCAGCAAGGTTTTTCATCAGATGAAGATCAACCAATACAGAAAAAGGAAACCATTGTGTCAAAATGTTTTGCTTTTGCCATACTTTCAGAAGAGAAGAATGTAATTTCAAAGCTGGCACAATGCTCTATTTGTGATAAACAACTCTCAAGGGACACTTCAAAAAAAGTATTGCCATGGAACAAGCAGCATGTTAAAGCATATGCAAACTACTCATCTTCGCCACCTCACAAGAGCACAGCTGGAACATGACGTGCTGCATATGTCAATATCTGCTGCAATGCAGGTAGCGCCCGGAGACCAATTGCCAGTTGCAGTTTTACTGATCCCATGCCTGTCACAGCTCCTGAATTTCAGAAACTTGGAACTTTTTGCATGGTATGAAAAAAAATTCTAACTGTTGACCACTGCTGCATTGATTGAAGTTGAAAAGGCCATGAATGTGTTTTATTTTTCTGTTTATGCACAAGTTCAATGCATTTTGTTATGGGACCTCATGTTTTTTAGTTGCTGTTAAAAAGAAAACGAAAAAAAACACGAAAAAAACCAAACGTTTTAAAAAGACAAAAAAAATCTAGTTAAAAATTGGTTCTTGTTAGATACACCTCATCTGGTCAAAGAAAGCACCAGCTAGATGTTTTATGTTTTTGTGCAATTGTGTGGTTAAGTATTTCTGAGTGTGTGTATGTGTGGCTGAATAGGTGTGTGAGTGGTTGTGAGAGTGTCTGTACCAATGTGTGAGTGGGTGTGCAAGTCACTGTGCTTGTATTGATGTGTGTGTGTGGGGGGGAGGGGTTCCTCAGTAGCTGTACCACTGTGTGGCTCAGAGTGTGAATGGCTGGATTTGTGTGTGAATGGGTACGCTAGTGGTGAGTGTCTGTATGAGTGAATGTATGAGTGGCTGTGTCAGTGTGGGAGTGGCTGTATCAGTATGTAAGTGCGTGTCTGAGGGCTGGGCGTGGTTGGAATTGTCATTGGAGTAACAGTGTGTGGCTGGGTGTGTGTATGGCTGCATTCATGTGTGGCTGAGTGTGAGTGGCTGTATCAGTGTGTGAGTGGGTGAGGGAGTGAGTGTATGAATGGGTGTGTGAGTGGCTATATCTGTGTGTGTCTGTGTGCATGAGTGGGTGTATCAGTGTGTTTTTGGGTGTACGAGTGGTGGTAATAATGTGTAAGTGGTTGTTTCAGTGCTTGTATCAATGTGTGGCTGAATATGTGAGTAGCTGTATGAGTGTGTGAGTGGATATGTAAGTAGCTCTATTGGTGGGGGGACTGAGTGTGTGAATGTCTGTATGGAGGGGTTTGCCAGTGTATGTATCAATGTGTGACTTGGTGTCTGTGTTGCTGTAAGACTGTATGGTGAGGTGTGTGAGTAGTTGTATCAGTTTGTGGCTGGGTGTATAAGTGACTGCACCAATGTGTTGTTGGGCGTGTGAGTGGCTGTAAGACTGTGTCTCTGCGTGCATGAGGGGCTGTATCAGTGTGCATGGGTGTGTGAGTGGCTATGTGGGAGTATTAGTGGCCATCTGAATTTGCATGTGGGCGTATTTTGAATTGTAGTATGGAACTCTCTGACAATGTAATAGTATGGAACAACACTTAAATAAGTAATTGGTAAACTGTATTACTCCAATAGATGGTGCCATTGGCCTGTATAAAAAGTAAAAAAACAAATATGAATTACTATTACAGTTTATAAAATTACAGATGAACCTGAAGATTTCAACAATGCATAACGTCATATTATGAAGAAATCATTACACATTTCTCATGCAGTAATGCTATATTATAACAATAATAAGCATTTCTTTATCCCTTTTTTGTACTTTTCTCACGTTCTATACTTATACATCATAAATGATGTACTGTATCACCCCTGAACAGTGGGGAATACAATCATATATATTTTAGATAAAAAACCCAGAACTGCACACTATGGGGATCATTATGATTTTGGGCGGAGGGAAAAGGCCTTCTGTCAAACTCGGGTGGTCAGGTTATTGCCAGTGCAGACCCCTAACCGCGGGCCCCATTAAGAGTTTCCCACTGCTGGTCCAGAGGGAGACGGCCTACAACATTGACACCGACTCATAATAGAGCCAGCGGCAATGCTGTAGTGTGTAGGGTACACCCGTCGCGGTTTTCACTGACAGTGAAAATCGTAATGGGGTTGGCCAGGGGCGCCCTTGCAATGCCCATGCCAAGTGCATGGGCAGTGCAGGGGCCCTCCTGGGGTACCCTGCACCCCGTCTCTGCCAGCCTTTACATGGTTGGGCCATCGATATGTAATTGCCGGGGGAAAAGGGACTCATAATCCCCAGGGCAGCCCTGCTTGCAGAGCTGCCCCGGCAGATTAGGACCACGAGCGCTGCCAGCACTGCCAGTCCCTCCAGTGGAGGAGAACTGGATGTGCTGGCGGTCCAACTGTGGTGCAACCGCCAGGGTTATAATGAGGCCCTATGTCACTGTAATTGAGCAACACTGTACATTGCTCTCATTATAATTCTTTTAAATGATTGTTTTACCTATACTTTCTCCACTAATCTAAAGAAACATATCCTGAAAATAACCCCTTCATCATTAGAAGTGTTACAGTCCTACTAATAGATATATAAGACACACCAGCATATGGAAAGCCTCATAAAGACATCACCCCAGGTAGGCCATAGGATGTCATATGATGTCATAAACACTGATAATTCATCTAGAACAACTACATGATACCGCTTTCACAAATGCAATTGTATGTAGACCTTTGGTTCCAGAAACAAAAGATAAGAATTTGTTAACTTAAAAGACAACCTTTGGTTGAATTTGAGTTTGCTCTTATTACATTCTGTCCAGCCACTGTTACTTTTTAGATAGAAGGTGTATTGACCAGATGGAAAACCAACTCCTTTATGAAATATGATAGCCAAAGTACTATAACTTTGTCCAGAAATAGATATTTGCCCTGCTTTACTGCCACCTGCTCTGCATCATTGTAGCATTAAAATAACACACTTGCCATTTCTTTGTACACTTGGCAGGCATTGTTTTGTGTAGTTTGTTTGAACAATCCATCAAAAGTCACAGTTTTGCAATCTGGCAATGTTAAATAAATAAATCACTTCAAATCTAATTCTTTACTTAATGTGAATGAGCAATATGTGTACTCATGATTCCTTGAGTAGCTAAGTTCAAATAACTCACCAATAGGTATTTCCTCTTCTTCTAAAACAGCAACATTTACCATTAAAGCGTCTGTGCATCTTATTGAGTGTTTCATGTACACTGAACAGTTCCACTACATATATCTACAAGGTCTGGAATGTGTGATGCACAATGTGTTTTAGTCCTATCAATACGCAAATATTACTGGTAACCATGAATGTCACTCTCATTGTGAATTTATTTTTAACAACTTCCTTGCTCTCTTTCATTTCCCTCTTTCCAATAATAGCACAATACTCCTTTGAAAGTGTTCTCTTTGGTGCATTTTTTATAAACTGAATACTGTCCTAAATAAGGAACATAAATATTTGTAATCGTTATATTCTTTTACCCAAGTAAGATCTGCTCCTACTTTGCTGCCATCAAATGTAATTAGATCCAAACAGACCAACATTTTAACTAGAGATAAGGCTACATATGACATGTTTCTTAAACACTGTGCTACCTTTATTATTAAATGCTGCATCTACACTTAAACCTTGAAATTTATAAATAGTAATAGCATATGCTAGAGAAACTGGAAACAGTTTCTGTCGAACATGTAAGTCTTTCACAAGCAAAAAATGCACAATGGACCTTGCAATCTGTTTTATGCTATCAATCGGATCACATGTAATTGCTTGGAGTTGTACCTCTCTTGTACTAGTAAAGCTAATTGTAGGAAAGTACCATCTTGCCTGGCATGTTACCCCCATATTTCACTCTATATATGTTGTTTTAGTCTATGTGTCACTGGGACCCTGCCAGGCAGGGCCCCAGTGCTCATAAGTATGTGCCCTGTATGTGTTCCCTGTGTGATGCCTAACTGTCTCACTGAGGCTCTGCTAACCAGAACCTCAGTGGTTATGCTTTCTCTTCTTTCCAAATTTGTCACTAACAGGCTAGTGACTAAATTTACCAATTCACATTGGAATACTGGTACACCCATATAATTCCCTAGTATATGGTACTGAGGTACCCGGGGTATTGGGGTTCCAGGAGATCCCTATGGGCTGCAGCATTTCTTTTGCCACCAATAGGGAACTCCGACAATTCTTACACAGGCCTTTCAGTGCAGCCTGTGTGAAATAACGTCCACGTTATTTCACAGCCATTTACCACTGCACTTAAGTAACTTATAAGTCACCTATATGTCTAACCTTCACCTGGTGAAGGTTGGGTGCAAAGTTACTTAGTGTGTGGGCACCCTGGCACTAGCCAAGGTGCCCCCACATCGTTCAGGGCAAATTCCCCAGACTTTGTGAGTGCGGGGACACCATTACACGCGTGCACTATACATAGGTCACTACCTATGTATAGCGTCACAATGGTAACTCCGAACATGGCCATGTAACATGTCTAAGATCATGGAATTGTCACCCCAATATCATTCTGGTATTGGGGTGACAATTCCATGATCCCCCGGGTGTCTAGCTCAGAACCTGGGTACTGCCAAACTGCTTTTCCAGGGTCTCCACTGCAGCAGCTGCTGCTGCCAACCCCTCAGACAGGTTTCTGCCCTCCTGGGGTCCAGGCAGCCCTGGCCCAGGAAGGCAGAACAAAGGATTTCCTCTGTGAGAGGGTGTTACACCCTCTCCCTTTGGAAATAGGTTTGAAGGCTGGGGAGGAGTAGCCTCCCCCAGCCTCTGGAAATGCTTTGATGGGCACAGATGGTGCCCATCTCTGCATAAGCCAGTCTACACTGGTTCAGGGATCCCCCAGCCCTGCTCTGGCGCGAAACTGGACAAAGGAAAGGGTAGTGACCACTCCCCTGACCTGCACCTCCCATGGGAGGTGCCCAGAGCTCCTCCAGTGTGTCCCAGACCTCTGCCATCTTGGAAACGGAGGTGTTGGGGGCACACTGGACTGCTCTGAGTGGCCACTGCCAGCAGGTGATGTCAGAGGCTCCTTCTGATAGGCTCTTACCTCTCTTGGTAGCCAATCCTCCTAACCTGGTAGCCAAACCTCCTTTTCTGGCTATTTAGGGTCTCTGCTTGTGGGAATTCTTCGGATAACAAATGTAAGAGCTCACCAGAGTTCCTCTGCATCTCCCTCTTCACCTTCTACCAAAGGATCGACCGCTGACTGCTCAGGACACCTGCAAAACTGCAACAATGTAGCCAGACGACTAACAGCAACATTGTAGAGCCTAATCCTGCCGGCTTTCTCGACTGTTTCCAGGTGGTGCATGCTCTAGGGGCAGCCTGCCTTCACCCTACACCAGAATCTCCGAAGAAATCTCCCGTGGGTCGACGGAATCTTCCCCCTTCTAACGCAGGCACCAAAAGACTGCATCACTGGTCTTCTGGGTCCCCTCTCATCCTGATGAGCGTGGTCCCTGAAACTCAGCAACTCTGTCCAAGTGACTCCCACAGTCCAGTGACTCTTCAGTCCAAGTTTGGTGGAGGTAAGTCCTTGCTTCCCCACGCTAGACTGCATTGCAGGGTTCCACATGATTTGCAGCTGCTCCGGCTCCTGTGCACTCTTCCAGGATTTCCTTTGTGCACAGCCAAGCTTGGGTCCCCGCCACTCTTTCCTGCAGTGCACAACCTTCTAAGTTGTCCTCCGGCATCGTGGGACTCCTTTTTCTGACTTCGCATGGACTCTGGTTCACTTTCCTTCCAAGTGCCTCTTCAGGTACTTCTGAGGGTGCTGCCTGCTTTTGTGAGGGCTCCCTGAGGTGCTGGCTGCCCCTTCAGTCTCCTCCTCCAAGTGGCGACATCCTAGTCCCTCCTGGGCCACAGCAGCATCCAAAAACCTCTACCGCAACCCTTGCAGCTAGTAAGGCTTTTTTGCAGTCTTTCAGCATGGGAACACATCTGCAAGCTTCATCGCGACGTGGGACATCCATCCTCCAAAGGAGAAGATCCTAGTCCTCTTCTTTCTTGCAGAACTCTAAGCTTCTTCCAACAAGTGACAGCTTCCTTGCACCCTCAGCTGGCATTTCCTGGGCTCCCGCCCACTCTCGACACTGTCGCGACTATTGGACTTGGTCCCCTTGTCTTACAGGTACTCAGGTCCAGAAATCCACTGTTGCTGGTGTTTGTTCTTCTTGCAGAATCCCCCTATCACGACTTCTGTGCTCTCTGGGGGTAGTAGGTGCACTTTACACAGGGTCTTGGGGTGGGCTATTTTTCTAACCCTCACTGTTTTCTTACAGTCCCAGCAACCCTCTACAAGCTCACATAGGTGAGGGGTCCATTCGTGGTTCGCATTCCATTTTTGGAGTATATGGTTGTGTTGCCCCTATACCTATGTGCTCCTATTGCAATTTATTGTAATTCTACACTGTTTGCATTACTTTTCTTGCTATTACTTACCTAATTTTGGTTTGTGTACATATATCTTGTGTATATAACATCCTCATACTGAGGGTACTCACTGAGATACTTTTGGCATATTGTCATAAAAATAAAATACCTTTATTTTTAGTAACTCTGTGTATTGTGTTTTCTTATGATATTGTGCATATGACACCAGTGGTATAGTAGGAGCTTTACATGTCTCCTAGTTCAGCCTAAGCTGCTTTGCCATAGCTACCTTCTATCAGCCTAAGCTGCTAGAAACACCTCTTCTACACAAATAAGGGATAACTGGACCTGGCACAAGGTATAAGTACCTCTGGTACCCACTACAAGCCAGGCCAGCCTCCTACATTGGTTGTGCAGCGGTGGATTAAGTACTTGTAACTGCTTACCACTTTGTCATTGTGTACTTTTCATAAGAGAATAATATACAAAACAGTTCAGTGTATGTACACCTAACCAAAACGTTTTGCTTTTCTCCTCTTAAACTTTTTACAAAGTTCTGAAAAGTTTCTCTAAACTTCTAAAAGTTTCCTAAAAGTTAGAATTTTTGTTTCTCTGTTCTTTAAAAAGTTCTGAAACTTTTTCTTCCTTCTCACTGTCTCTAAACCTCCTGTTATCATGTCTGTGGTAGATACTACTCTTAAAACGGTCAATACTACTTATGATAATTTGAATTACAAGAGCCTAAGGAGTCTCTGCTGAGATAGAGGTTTAGTGATTGGAAAGAACCCTACAAAAGAGTTTCTATTTAACATGCTTATTGTAAATGATGAGTCCCAAGCAGGCACATCAAATGAGAGGTTAATAGAAGGTTCCCATTCTGACTCAGGGGATCTCCTTGAGGGAGGTGGGGAGGGTTCTGAACAGGATCTGCCCCCTAGCAGGACACCCAGTAACGTTGGTAGTAATGGAGGTTCCCATCACAGTAGGGAAGTCTTTATTCCTAGAGGCCAAGTTGCTAGGGTTCAGTCAGTTAGGGACAGATCCCCCTCTGTTGTTTCCAATTTGCCTTCTGTGTCCAAACATTCCCAACCCACCCACCCTGAGGATAAGTTGTTAGAAAGGGAACTCAAAAAGTTGAGGGTTGAAGAGACCAGACTGAAGCTTAAACAGCAACAGCTGGCCTTAGATAGGGAATCCCTAGACCTGGAGAAGGAAAGACAGAGATTGGGGTTTGAACCACAGGTGGCAGCAGTAGAAATCCAATGTTGTTGCATTGCTGCTGTTTGTTCTTCCTGCAGAATCCCCCTATCACGACTTCTGTGCTCTCTGGGGGTAGTAGGTGCACTTTACACCTACCTTTCAGGGTCTAGGGGTGGGCTATTTTTCTAACCCCCACTGTTTTCTTACAGTCCCAGTGATCCTCTACAAGCTCACATAGGTGTGGGGTCCATTCGTGGTTTGCATTCCACTTTTGGAGTATATGGTTTATGTTGCCCCTATACCTATGTGCTCCTATTGCAATTTATTGTACTTCTACACTGTTTGCATTACTTTTCTTGCTATTACTTACCTAATTTTGGTTTGTGTACATATATCTTGTGTATATAACATCCTCATACTGAGGGTACTCACTGAGATACTTTTGGCATATTGTCATAAAAATAAAGTACCTTTATTTTTGGTAACTGTGTGTTTTGTGTGTTCTTATGATATTGTGCATATGACATATGACACCAGTGGTATAGTAGGAGCTTTACATGTCTCCTAGTTCAGCCTAAGCTGCTTTGCCATAGCTACCTTCTATCAGCCTAAGCTGCTAGAAACACCTCTTCTACACTAATAAGGGATAACTGGACCTGGCACAAGGTGTAAGTACCTCTGGTACCCACTACAAGCCAGGCCAGCCTCCTACACTAATGAAATCAATAACTTTACCCATAGCACTATTAACTAATCTTTCCTTCTCAACATGTACATTTCGATGCAAAATTACTTTACAGTTTTTGCAAACAATTACACATATATCCAGTCCTGCAGTTTGTGAAAATGATTTTTCCAATGAATTCGGTTTTGTTTGTAACTTTTCATTTAAGAATACTGTGACACCCTGATGTTCCATTTTGTCTATTGTATAAATCCCAACATTTCTTCTTTCCCCAATTCCAGCAATTCTTTGTTAAAAGAAACACACTCCTCCAGTGGAGGCATTAGGCATACAATTGTTTTTTCTTCTTGTGGGAAAGTGAACATTAGCTCTGCTGCTCTCTTGTTAATTTGAAACCGCTTTTTAAGAAAGCATCTTTCTAGCAGAGATATTGCCTCTTTCGAAAGAACACCTACTCTGATATCCTTCAGTATATTCCCATATTCAATGTCAGATGCTTGTTGCATATTCCTAAATAATTATTTGTATTGGATGTTTAACCAACTATTCATATTTCTAGTGTTTCTCAAAGGATTTCGAGTTGCATCATGAAGCAGTGTTTTGAACATATGCTATCCTTTGACAGGTGTAACTTGCATCAGATCTCCAAAAACAATCAAGTGTTTTTCTCAAAATAGGAAATCATAGTCTGTTCTTAGAATCTGTTGCCTTCTCAAATGTACAAAGGCAAGCATTAAGTTTGAGACCATGCTCATCTCATCACATGGTTGAAAGCTTTACCTTTTTTAGCACTCTTAACACTTCATGGCAAGCTTCACCTGATAGCTTTTGTTATTCCAGTTTGTTGTCATGTTCCACAGGCTACATCAAAAGTCAATGTTAAGTAATTCCTCTGGCAGCTATTCCAGTGTGTGTTGTAGCAACACATGACAAATTACAGTCGGTAGTCTTTTGTAGGAAAACTGAGAGAACTTGTATTAAGAAGCTTTTACTGGTATCAGCTTGTATCCTAACATACAACAATATAGGCTTAAATGATATGTATGCACACTCTTTCTTGTCATGAAGAAATCCATGCTCAACTCTGGCTTTCGCCTCCATATTTATTTCCTTTTGCTCATTACTTAGTTGCCAACTAAGTCTCCCAAATCAATTGTTTCCTGTCTTGCTTGGTTCCTGTCTTACTTGGTCCTTTCTCCACCTCATTCATTACAATAGTGGCTTCATTTTCCATTATAGGCTGTCCAAGTGGAGCTTGACATTAAGGACCTGGACTTTGGCTGCTTTGAGAACTCTCAGCAGCAGTTCTTTCTTCTTGTTCAATTTTATCATTTAACATTTTCAGATATTAAGGAAATACTGAACACTCAATACTATCCTTTGCAGCATTGAAAGAGTCTTCATATCTGTCAAATCCTCCTAGTAATTCTGATTCAGAGCATTTAAATAGCTGCAAAAGTGTTAAATAGAAAAACTCTCTTTTTTCATAAGTGTGGCAACTCCATTTTTTTATGGTTCATTGGACTGCCTTTGCTGTGTCATATCAAACAACCATCACAACCAAGCACTGTAAATTTACTTTTATCTACATTTTCTGTGACATTATTTCCACACCAATAGTTTTGAAGTATTTCAGAAAGACAAACCTTTTCAAGCTGCATAGTACTTTTTGGATAGTAACTCTCCAAGATGTTTGTTTTTACAATGTATGCACTTTCTGGGTCAAATTCTGCAAGATATTGCATTTCTAGAAAATACTTCAACACTGTATTTCATGTGCATGCTAGGCACACCCAAACAATCCCTCCTTATTTAGAGTACGAACTAGCTGACCTGAACTGGTCACAGCACTCATAGGATCCAATTTCCCTGTGTAAAAGCATATTCAAAGTGAAGCTGTGCAATTTGTTTTTAAAGACTTATCAGCAGAATTCTCTTCCCCATATCTTTCATATCTGCCTTCTCAGATTTCGTTAGATATGAAGTTACATAACTAACAACAGCTATAGAGTTATCTACCACAAATTGAATATCCATATTGGCATTCCACATTTTCAAAATTACAGGATTGTAGTCATTCTCATATTTTAAAGCCCCTGATCTTCTAAGGGTGCATGTGTTTTGGGGTGGTTTTTTAAGGAAGTGCATGTCTCACTGGAGACAAAAAACTGTTGACTCTTCCTTTGGAAATACCAGGTCTTCGAAATTCACAACAACATTTTGGGTAAAATTTAATTTACTCTGTATTTCTGGCAATAGTACTTCACACATCTATGAGAGTGAAATTGCAGAACTCACAGTTTTATGCCTTTTTCCTCACTGTGTTTTGGAATGCTACATGTAATATATTATGTTATGAAAGAAAGTACAGACTCATCTTTGTCTGTTCCAAATTATGGCGCATCTTTTATCCACAACAGCATATGAATATGAAGTGTATGTCTTGCTTGATACTCTTCATGCCAAAAGAAATCAGGAACTTCTCCAAGAGGTGAATTCTTTTGTAGCAGATGAAGGAAAGCATGGCTTAGAATGTGTGGTTAAAAAAAGAATTTGCAGGATCCAAAGAGCAAAGTTCTCCTCGTGTCTTCAAATTTATGCCCTTAATGTTTGAGTTTGCGTCTCTCAAAAACTCATATAAGTCATCCCGTGCATACTTTGTACAACTCAGGGTCACAAATCAAGTTGGCACTTCTAAATTTCGCATCATACATTTCAGTTCTCCATGATAACAATACCACTACTCATTGGTGCCACGTTGGTATGCCATCGAATTTATCAAATTGTACTCTAGCTTTCAATATTTTCCATGAATTTAGTCAACAAAGTATTTTACATACATATTTTGTTGAGTAAATCCTGTTTTAGGATTATGGTCAACAGTGTATGATAGTCCAGATAATCACTTTTAAATAACAGATAGAATATAAATGGAATATTTTGTTGAAATCTAGGGACCTCTGAATATCATCTTGTTGACCCATACTCATCTCCTGGTATTTGCACTGGGCAGTCATCATATTGTCTGCCTATTCTAGTTAGAAATAATTGTGGAGAACAGTGAACATCTAAACTTTTCTCCCACACACTCATTGGAACACTTTTAGCTTGTTTCATCTGATACAGTTCAATGGCATCCGCCATAATATCTTTTGAATGCCGTAGATGGATGCTGTAATGCTCATATATTTCTTCACATCTAGTTTTATCCACTTTTTGAAACTGTCCACATATCTTCCTCCTTACAACTTCCATGTATAAGAACATTAATATCTTTGTAACACATATTATTGTGTTTGAGATACAATGTCGTTTTTTTTACCTTATTCACATCCACTAGTTCCTGCCAGATTATTTTGTTTTTCTGTGTGCACAACATTCACTAGACTAAAAGGTTGTTCTTCCAAATCTCACACTACACCCACAATTTCAATATTACATTTAAAATCTAAAGGGAAGTACACAATTCTACCATTAAGGCATTTCTGTAGCACAGTCAGTGGTAGTTTCCAAGTCTTTGGCTCCATACAAACTATTGCTAGTGTCGCGTGGGGTCTCATTATCCTAAATTAGACTACTGGATTTCTAGGTAGCAGGATCGTTCACGGTGTGGGGGACTAAGTCTGACCCACTTGGAAGGACCTCTGTCACCCTAAATCCGGTTTTGCTCCGGCTAACTAGCAGTGCCTCATCTCTCACAAGGGGAAGGGATGATTTGGCAGCCGAGCGCATGACATCTTAGAACTTCTCAGGGAAGTCGTGGTCACTCAGATCCAAACCAGCTCTCTCATTTACAATACAATCTCATATACAAATGACAAAGGCAGTTTTAGTTTTATAGATTGTTTTAATTAAACGACTGCATTTTAGATATTAAGGCGTGAGCCACAATAACCAGAACCATACAACACAGTAGGATTGAAATAGTCACGAGGAGAGTGAAACATAAGAATAACGCTATCATGGTGTTAATAATTTCTACTCTCTCTCAGCTAGTTCTATTTCGAGCACAGCATGTTAAGCTTCTAACTTGCCTTTCAGATTCCCTGGGAAGTCATCAACCCTCATACCTGAGCAAAGGCCTGTGATCTGGTTCAGCATCTGCAACGAGGCAGTCAGCGTCTAGTTGTGGTTCCCTGGTCGGAATCTCCCTCTTGCGTGTATTGGGACAAGAAAGTGTTTTTATAACTAACATGTCAGTGTGATCACAAAATGTCCCTACGCAAGAATGCCAACGACTAAACTCCTACCACGTCTATCGGCAATGTACCAGACTGTATCCTTGACTAAAGCACAGAGTGAAAAAGAATGTGTTATTGAGGACTCCAGTGCTGTAGTAGGCTAAACAGTGTGATATAAAAAATAAAACAAGACAGTAGAACTGGTTATTTGAAAAATAACAGTACGAAGCCGAATAAAAAGCATTTAGAGCAAAGTGCACAGAGGCTCTAAGCTGCGAGCAAAGGAATAAAATACATCCAGGGCAAAGTGCACAAAGGCCTAAAAGCCTGAAGCTAACACGCAACGGATACATAAAACTGACCACACTACACTAGAAAAGGGTGTATAGATTGTATCAGCATTGTTTCATAAATGTTTAGTTATCAAAGTTCCTCTGGAATGTGAACCAACTCTAACTTACTATGTATTGCACTTGCAGGCATTTTGGTGTCCCTAATTTGTCAAAGCAATACTTATGCATAATCTGTGCTCTCAAATCAAAATGTTCTTCCACAAATCAGTATAATGAAAATTCTAGCCACTTATCTCTATTTACTTGTTCAATTTACAATAACACATCAACTTTTTTAACTTGGCCTTTGTAGTGAATAAGCCTGCAACAAAAACAAACATAGCTTGTTTTCTCTTTAGACACAATAATAAACTTTGCTATTTCTAGTGCAAAGATATCAGTACTAATATCTGTGTTCTGTTCCTCTACGCCGGAACATACCAACTCCTAATTTCAGTACTAATATCTGTGTTCTGTTCCTATACGCCGGAACATACCAACTCCTCATTTTTCCTAGACTCCCTTTCAGGACTAAAGAAACAGCTGAATAGTTCACAAACATTTTCAACTTGTGATACAGTACCATACAACAGTGCTTTGTTCATTTATATCACACACAGTGCAGGATTATTTACAAAGTAAAATCTTCTAACTAAATTTCACATTTTTGAATGACAGACAGCCAACATTCAAAAATGAAAAAAGATGCTTGTCATACTTTCTTGGATAGACATGCAAATTATTGTCTTTGTAAATTAGTGTATTTCCTTATTTTGCATGGACCTAAACCTTGCAAGATATCAATTTTCGTCTCACACTATTACCTGGGAATTCATGTAGAAAGTTCTTAATACATCAATTGATTCCTGCCAAACTCTACAAATACTACTGCAGTTCCATGTATACACAAGGCCATGGCTATGCCTTCCTTGACCCTCTTCAGCTATCTCTTCATCTGCTTTTCTAGGAACCATTTCTTCTTTTGCAACAGGAGTACTGTCTTTTACTTCATAACATCAGCCAGTTTTTTCAACTGCATGCACTAACGTGTTCTCTTGTAAGTAGCTTTCTTCATTGAAGAAAGTCTCAGTACTAGACACATGCTTCCATTCGCCTTTGAAAATTTTGTAAAAACTACTTTTGGTATTAGTCTTTTTCTTTTGGCTTTTTCTCTTCATAAACAACACTGTTTTATCCGTTGTTCTCATCTCGTTCAGTATCAAGATAAATAGTTATCCCTTCATAGCAAACCTTTTATCAACCACACTTTCAATTTGTTGCTTTTGTTTCAATGCTGTCATTCTTCTCGTACTCTCCCTCATATTTTGCACCAAATTCTGTATTTGCCTACTTTAGAACATTCTGACTCGTACTTCCTTAAATTGTTTCTGTCTTCTTGTCAAACTAGGAGGTTTTTTCAAACTTTTCCTACTTTCACTATGACTTACTCTTTCTTCATTTTCACTTGATTGTAAAGCTGACATTTTCCACACTTTGCATTTTCATATATACTGTTTTAACAATCTCCTTAGTTCTCCAGCCAGCAGCTCTTTTTTTCAGGAGGATATTCTCCACATCTTGATCGTTTTCACTCTCAGTTTCAATCAAATTGTAGTGCTTCCTTGTTTTTTTCTCCTTTCTATCTTTCTTGGCATTATATATTTTCTTTTTTATAAACAGGAACATATCTGAAAAGTAAACATAAAATGCATGTAGCTTTATATTAAATACTACTTCATTGCATACTATAAGCAAATCAATACACATAAAAAAGTGTGTCTAAATTTGTAACATGCTCTCTAACTCTCTAACTATAAATATATAAGTATGTTTATAAGTTGATCTATATGTGGGTGCTTAGGTGCGTTACTGATCCTACGGATATCTCAGTAACTGTATCAGTACCTTTGTTTGTGTGTCTTTGAATGTGTATAGCTGTTTGGGTATATCAGTGGCTGTGTTTTTTACTATATGAGTGTGTAAATGGGGTTGTAAGCGCCTCTATGGATTGGTAACACGCTGTGTTAGCTTGTCTTTGGATGTATAACTGTTTGTAGTACTGACTATGTTAGTGGTACATACATAACTACTATGTGGGTTTGTGAATGGATGTGCAATTGCCTCTGAGACCGTATCACTGGGTATGCAAGTGAATGTTTGGTTTTGTAAGTAGCTATATGAGTATATATATGTGTAGGTGACTGAGTGTATAACTGGGTAAATGCGTGTGCAAGTGTCTGCTTACCTAACTGCCTCAGTACTGTGGAAAGGAATGGCTCTATAATTGTGTTAGTACATATTGCATTGCCTGTATGGATCTTTGAATGACTAGGTAAGTGGATCTATAGGTAAGCACATTCATATGTGAATGTTTTTATTGGTATGTTTCTGAGTGTCTTAATCATTGTCTAACCAGGTGAGTAGTGGGTAGATAAGTGCTTTTTGGGGAATGTAACTAGGTTAACCAGTCACTGCCTCACTATGTATAAGCAAGTAAGTACCCACATAACTGGATATGTCAATGTGTAACAGCCTGTACAAGTTCATAACTGGATATGTCAATGTGTAACAGCCTGTATAAGTTCGTGACTATACATGTATAAATAAGTATCCTGGGTCAGGTTGATTAGCACACTAATGTGTACACTGTTGGAGCCTGTAATTCATCTGAAGGTTACAATTTAAATCCCCTAACATCCACTCTGCCTTTTGTCCTTCAAGGTCTATAAAATCAGTAACATTCAGTTGAGTAATAAACATATGATATCCAGGGCCAACATAACTTTCTGGATAAACATGTGCTTTAAAATATATATATATATATATTGTTGAGTTATGTGAGTGCTTGTATGGTGGGTGAATCGTTGTATGAACAGTTGAGTACCCAACTCCTGTCTGGGTGTGTGAGTGGATGTCTAAGTGCCCCTGTTACTCTCTGACTGAGTGCATGAATGGATCTATGATTTTGTAAATAGGTATATGACTGGGTGTCTGGGTGGGCCACTAGATAGATAGCTTGGTGTATTGCTGTATATGTCTTTCTGTAACTGGCTGATTTAGATCCTGGTGGACTAGTTACTCCATCACAATGGTGAGGGATATCCCATCCACTGAAATATAAATTCCACAGAATATAATAGGATTTATATTTTGGTGGTTGGGATATCTATCACCATTGTAACAAAGTAACTCATCCGCTGGGATGTAAATCAAGCCCTGAGTGCTGGGTATATCAAAAGCTGTATATGTGTCTGATTGGATCTCATACTGCCTGCATGTGTGTGGGAATGACTATGGAAGTGGCTGTATAGGTGAGGAAATGGGTATGTTAATGGTTTTATTCATGTCTTTCTTGGTGTGTCAGTTTCTGTCTGGCTATATCAGTGGCTGCCACATAAGTGGCTTTTAGGATTGCATCTGATTGTATGAGTGCCTGCTTGACTATTTGAGTGGGATCAAATTATATACTATTAAAGCATATACTGTAATCAATAACCCAAATCTACTTCCAAGCACACTCTTTTATAGTAGCTTAATAAAATAGCAATATTTTCTCTATAGCCATTGCTCTTCCTGCCTTTCTGCTCACTATATTTTTACGTAATGTCCTTATCTACCTTCCTTTTATTTTTCCTTTTTCTGTTCTACAATAACTACACATTTTCATTCAGCTTATTTACACTCATAACTTTTTATATACATATAGCTCATTTTATCTCAGCAACACTTAGAATCTCTTGTCATTGAAAATCTCAAGTTAGAAATATAGGAATTGTGTTCTAGTCTCGGCAACCCTTCCCACTGTGCTTTCACTGATACAAATTACAAACAAATTACAACCTTCCTTTCATGTTTATTTTTTATACCACTTTTAAATGGTTAATATTTTAAACCTTTCTAATACTCCTATAAAGTAAGTCCAATTTGGTGTTTTTTTAAGAGGATTCACATATCGGCTGCGGTGCTCAGCCTGGATCCCCATGTAAAATCACGGTGGATCCAGGAATCCGCAGGAAGCCTGTAAACCATTTAGCAATCTGCAGTTAAAACGTGCATTTATGTTTTACATTGTATAAAGTACTAAATTTGAAGCCAAGCACTCCCTAATGAACAATATTTCCATATCACCATGCTTTCAGTTTAACATCCTAGTATTTTTTGTTCCATTCACCAAATGCTCTTTTAGCTCTCTTTCATTGTAACAATCTTTGGCACACTCTCTGCTAGCATTAGGTCAAAAGTTCACAAGACTTTCTTTGAGCAGCATACTAGCTTCAAATTGAATTGTAACAGGTGGAATTATAAGCATATTCCTTTTTTATGTTTTCAAAGGTAATCACACATAAAGTTATTTTTTTCTCAACTCACTACTTAATTTAGATACCTTCATATTTCAACCTTCCAATCAAATATGCTCTTTTATATTCAAGGTACTGTCTTCCATTGTAACTGCCTTTGATTTTGAAAACTCCTTCACTGCAGCCTTTTCCTGTGTACTATTCCTGCTTGCCTCCAAAATGGTCAGAGTGTGGATTGTGGGGCACAGTTTTGTGTTTTGGGCCTGAGAGAGTGCTAGAAAGAGTGGTATTGACAGAGAGTTTTTTTACCTATTGTAGTCATTACTTTAATTGGCCAGAGAGGGTTGAAGTTGCATCAATTTCTGCCTTTAGGTAAAAGCATTGTAGATTGCCAACCTCCAGACCTCATGATTGTGCACTGTGGTGGCAATGCCCTCGGCAAAATTATTGGAGTAGGACTGGAAATCCTAGTGAAGGATACCTTTGGTAAATGAATGGCTCTTTTCCCACATACTGGCTTGGTGTTCTCCAACATTTGCCAAAGGCAGAAGTGGAAGAGGTTAAACTATTTTTTCCCCAGTCAGACAAATCCAGGAAACTTGTCAATACAACTATTTCTGTGATCATCAGAGACCACAATATGGGATCTATATATCAAAACAATTTACACCTTGATACAGACGGAATATAAAGAGACAATGGAGTTCACTTCCCAGACAAAGGCAACAGGATGTTCCTCAACAACTTGAAAGACTGCATCCCATTCCATGAGTAATAATCATCTACACATCATAAACACAAAGGCTCTTTTCAGGGCCAACCCTATTTCCAAACAGGAGTTTATTTTCTTTTAAAACTCTTTTTTCGATTGTGTCACTCAGATCCACAAATCAGTTGCGGATACCAAACCAAAAACATAAAACACAAAATAGCAACATGTTTTGGCTCCGCGATGGCTCTGCAGTTCCGTATGAAACCAAAAAGAACTAATTCAAAACAAAAACACATTTAATACAGAGGGCATGTGAGTGGCTCTATGGGTGTGTGAGTGAGTGTGTGGGTTTGTGAATGGGTGTGTGAGTGGTTCTGTGGGTCTGTGAGTGGGTGTGTGATTGGCTGTGTAGGTGTATAAGTGGGTGATTGGTTTGGGAGTGGCTTTATGGGTTTGTGTGGCTCTATGGATGTCTACGTAGGTGTGTGGGTGGTTTATTATGTGTGTGAGTGGGTGTGTAAGTGGCTATATGGTTCTGTGAGTGGGTGTGTGACAGGCTGTATGAGTCAATGAGTGGGTGTATGGTCCTGTGAGTGGGTGTGGGAGTGGCTGTATGGATTGGTGAGTGGGTGTGTGATTGGCTGTATGGGTCTGTATCACAGTGGTCATGTGAGTAGCTCTATGGGTGTGTGATAGAGTGTGAGTGGCTGTATGGGTCTGTGAGTGGGTGTGTGAGTGGCTGTATGGGTCTATAAGTGGGTGTGAGTGCTAGTGTGGGTTTGTGATTGGATGTGTGAATATCTGTGTAGGTGTGTGTGTGTATAAGTGTCTGAGGGGATGTGTGAATGGTTTTGTGGGTGTGTGAGTCACTGTACAGAGTTGTGAGTGGGTGTGTGAGTGCCTAGATGAGTCTGTGAGCAAGTGTGTGAGTGACTTTCTGGGTGTGTGAGTGGGTGTGTAAGTGGCAGTGTGGGTGTGTGAGTGGTTTTGTGGGTGTGAGAGTGGATGTGTGAGTGAATGTATGGATGTGTGAGTGGGTTTCTGAGTGGCTCGGGTGTGCGAGTGGGTGTGTGAATGCTTCTCTGGATGGGTAAGTTGGTGTGTGAGTGTATGAGTGGGTGTTTGAGTGGGTGTGGGAGTAGCTGTATGGCTGTGTCACTGAGAGTGTGAGTGGTGGCATGGATATGTGAGTAGGTGTGTAAGTGGTTTTGGGGGTTTGCGAGTGTCTGTATGGGTGTGTGAGTGAGTGTGGGAGTGGTTGGTTTGGGTCTGTGAGTAGGTGTGTGGGGGTTGTGGGGGTCTGTGAGTCAGTGTGTGAGTTGCTGTATGGATGTGTGTGAGTGGATGTGTGGGTGGCAATATGGGTGTGTGACTGTGTGTGTGAGTGGCTGTATGGGTCAGTGAGTGAATGGGTGAGTGTCTGTCTCTCTCTCTGAGGATTGTTTTTCCCAGGTGGGTTGGATTTGAGGATCCAACACAGAATTACATGGGAGGGCCACACTGAGCACCGCAGTAAATCAGTGGAGCCATGCACATGAAAAAACAACATTTTATGGCAATTGCTTGCTCGATGGGGCCCCTCAGAGACCCCTGTATTCCATCCATAGGGTCAGGATACCTCTACCCTGACTGCTTCTATTACATTTCCCTTCATTTTGTAGACTCCAAGACAATGTCCCAATATCTAAAAAGTTGGCGCAACTTTACAGTCAAGTTTGTGGAAGCCATTGCTTGTGGTGCATGGATCCACGAATCCCCCATGGTGGATCAGCAACTGAGCAGCACACCTAGGTACACAAATGTATTTTTACTTTTAGAACTCCAAAACTACTAAATTGATTTACACCAAATACAAAAATAGATCTTTCTGGACCAAGCTCTACCTTTCTACCAAATTTGGTGTAATTCTGTTCAGTGGTTCGGGCTGTAGTCATGTTCAGAATCCCTATGGGAAACTGCATGGGGAAAGCGATTTGTGGGATCCCTCTCTTTTTTGGCCCCCGCTTGATGGATCACCTCAAAAGTTTCAAGACAGCAACTGAAGTATGTAGCATGCTAGCTTTGAAAGTTTTGTGGAGATTCGTCAAATGGTGCCGAAGTTACAGGAAAATCAAAAAATGCTTTGTCAATGGAAACTACGTCCTAACTATCCCTACTTACAGGTGACTGCCTGTAGGCAATGCTCAAATTCTTCTCCATTTAAGTTGTCAGCAATTGCACTAACATTTTAGTCATTGCAGATCTTCTTGAGGATGAAAAAGGCGGTATTTATTTTGCCTTGACAAAAAAATAATTGAAGCCAAGCTGTTTAGTGCAACCTGTAAAGGGATATATGCCATGGTTACCGATCTGTAAAGTTGTTTACCAGGTAAGTTTAAATTTAAATGTTTACAAATTCATAATATTCTGTACTCAGAGCATAGTTTAACTTATGCACACTGCAAGGAAAAAAGTGAAAATATCCTGTCTTAAAATTGCTTCTATGTTGCTTGCACAGGGAAATGCAATAACGCTGATGTCTGATCATTTATCCTCTTAGAATTATTTAGTCTTTTTACCAGAACATTACTATACTCATTTATTGGACATGCATGGTGTGGCTAAACTGTAATATCATTTGTGATGCGGAGCTTGATAGGGACCCTACCTATTCATCCATACAATGTTGATCAAGATAGCAGAAGTTAGATTCATTTAAAAAAATATATAAACAAGATGTATGTAAACAAGAAGAATAACATTTTATAAATAACATGTGCTTTCCTTGCAACTCTTCTGGATGGAACTTCTGGAGAAGGCTTTCTAAAGTGTAGATGGTTAGAACATTGACTATTTAAAAAAATGCTTTAACATGTGTCCCTTATTCTGTACGCTATTGTGATTCTATGTGGTAAGATCATAAAAAATCATAAAAATTCTCCGTCAAAGAATTTACTAAGTAGATAACAAATCAACAATTGTACTGTTACAACATATACATAGGAAACTTTCATCTTATAACTAAACAAATTCAATTTGAATCACACCTTTAGATTTCTCACTCAGTTATTCATGAAGATATGCCATTCCACTTTCAAACCATAATAGGAGTGGATTAATCAGATCAAGCAATGGTAATCATACAGCATCAAGTGCCACCCATCAAAAGCAATACTACACCCAAAGTTTCTTACAAAATAAAATTCAAACAGGTCATGGAATCACAGTTAGCACTTGCAGTTTATAGCATCTCAAATGCTACTATCATTATCATCACCAATTAGCATCCTGTCACAAATCTCCCCTGGATGGGACTAGTTATTATGAAATGTGTTACCATTCAATTAAATCACATTGAAAATAATGATTTGCTCACACAATATCAATCTTGTTTCCAAAAACGGTTCAGCCCAGAAACAGTCACTCCATAAATATTTAATGTTATCCACTGCATGTTGGATGCTGGGGCCAGTTTGCTTCTCGCCCGTCTTGGTTTATCAGTTGTGTTCAACACAATTGACCACTGTAGACTCATCCAGGGCCTGGAGACATGCATGTGCACTGGAAAAGGGGTGCTTGGACGTTTTAAACCCTTCCTGTCTAACTATAAACAATTGAGCAGGGTACAGTGTTTTACTTTTACGCTAGAGACTGTCAGTTGTAGCATTCTCAGATTGATATTAGCACACAAGGTGTTCAAGATCTACATAGAAATACTGAGAATCATGGTGGAAGAAGGGGTGGCAATAAATATATATGCTGATGACATTCAGGTCTACCTGAAGATCACCCTGATTAAAGACATTGATCTGCTATAAAAATGCATAGGGGAGTACAAGACTGAATGTCAACAAATATTCCAACATTTAATCCAGAAAAAATCAGAATATACTTAGACCAATTGTCAATATGGCACTAAAGGTAACAAAACCAAAACTACCTTAATGTCTTTCAGATGTAATATTTCTCTCCTTTGTTGAACAAGGAAATTAAATCGCTAGGAATGGGAATACACTTACAAGGAACTATGGCCTATCACTTTGAATATATACCTTCTAATACCACAACCACTTGACCCCTTCCCCTTAGTGAATGCATGCAAAAACGTTTTTTAAGAGCAGGCAGTGGTCCTACGGACCACTGTCTACTCTTAAAAAATGAAAAGAAAACTTTTCATTTTTCATTTTTAAATGCATCCCGTTTTCCTTTAAGGAAAACGGGCTGCATTAAAAAAAAAAAGATTGATTTATTGAAAGCAATCACAGACATGGTGGTCTGCTGAGCCCAGCAGGCCACCATCTCTTTCATTGTAGCCATTCACAATGGGTCGCAAATTGCGACCTAATTCATGAATATTAATGAAGTAGGTCCATTTGCGAGCTCTTGCGAATCGCACTATGAAATTCCTGGAGTTTCATACATTTATACACAATTAGGTAATCGCTATTGTGAAAAATGATGCATCTGGCCCTTTGATTTTTGGACTTTCTTTGCGGATGATCTTTCTTTTTGCATGTTTTCTTTTTTTCTAAATAGATGGTCTGTCAAGGACATACCACTGTTTTCCTCAAATTTGCTTACTCCTGAAATGCTTGTCTCATTTCATGTCCAAATCTGGGTAGCCTATATCAGCTATTTCAATGGTTTACTCTGGGGTACAAGGAGCCTTGCAGTACTATTCAGAATGTAGATGCCAGAAAAGTGCAATTTATTCTTGACACTTCTATCTGTATATTGTCAGCATGTAGAATGCATCCTATTTAAGTTTTACATGACACTAAAACTGCATAATGACACGGGGAAGAAGTAAATACTAACAGTGAGGTGAGGATCATACATGTGGGCGGTGTGGGAAGAGGGTCAGACAAATAGTTGCAAAAAGGAATCCGTGGGGACTCACTTGTTTCAAGTATGCTAACTATATGTTAATATAGTGGATGTAAAAAGAATCCCTTTCTCATGCAAGGGTCGCAATTGCAATGAGAATTATTCCGCTAAAGGTATAGGAGCTCCTTTAAAGGACAGAAAAGTGCCTTGTTAGCAGGGCCTTCAAAAGTGTCAGAGAAAAAGCAGTGTTTTACATATTTGACTGGCGTATTTTCCCCCGTTTATAAATCTCTGTTTAAAAGAAGTGGACGTTTCCACTCTTAAACTATAGAAGACATTTATGAGGACCATTATGTCATACAGTAGTGGAAAGTTTCATATTGGCAATATGGCTATAGAAAACACCAAACAACATCTGAACTAGAAATGCATCCCTTTTCTTTCTTATTCTTAAGATTTGACCTCAGAGCCCTTGCTTGAAACACGTAAGCATGCAAGATCAGCTTGAAATTGCTCATCTGTGCATCTCAATAAAACATACAAGCACAAATAGCAGAGTATAATTTTTCGTGCCAAGGACTTGAATTCCAGAGTACCTGGACAGAGGCTTTTTCTGGAGTCACATCTTTCCTTACGAACAAGCCTTTGAGGAGAAAGATAATATACATTAAAGGACAGCACCAGTTATTCAGCTAGCAGTTCTCTGATGCAGCACATCATCGTCAAGGTGTGTCAGAAGAAGTGGGCATGGTGACACGGATGCTGTAGACCCAAAGGGCAAGCCTTATTGTACCCTAGTGTTATGTGGTTGTTAGAAAGTGTGATTTGGGGAACAACGTACTCTGTGTATGTGGGTGGTATCACAATGTTATTATATTTTGCAAGTCTATTTCTTCATCACAGCCAAGGATGCCTATCCACGGGAAGAATGAGATGTTCGTTTTCATAGAATAAAAGTTTAGCCACAGAGTGACCATTTATGTGGGTCGTTTTTCCTTTCAGAATTATCCTTTCTGGATTTGTTTCAGCATATTGCTTATTGCCACAGTGCATGATCAATGGAGAACTATTCATGGACTCTGATCAAAGGTCTATGTTCATGAATACGTACCTGGATGCTTCTCAATTCGTTTTTATTTTCTCGTTTTTTTCTATGTGGTTGGCCGTTTGCAAGTCAAGATAGAATATTGTATTTGAACACACTTTACTGGCATGTCATAGGATTAGTTCCAGAAGCAGGCATGCTGTGTTTTAACATATGGGAAAACTATAGTTGTAGAAATAAGTAAAAATATATTATAATCTGTTTTAAGTGGGTGATAGTGTGGTGTCTTTTGTTATCGTGCGAACCCCAACTTCTTTATGGGTGCTGCCTAGGTAACATTTCTTAGCCCCTGAGGTAAACGTTGACCTTTGCAGAGAAGAGGGAATGGCCAGTTTCTCCTCACGCCTGAGTTGTATGTAAGGTACTGATAGTGTGCTTAGAATCCAAAGAATTGTGTTGGAGAATCTGTTGCTTATACATGGGAAAAACATAGAAGCGTGTCCCAAACACATCGAATCACTGCACACCCAAAATTTGGCTTTTTTAAAATTAATTCATATTTATTGGGTGATAAATACTGAGATTAGGCACCATATTTGTAATAATTAATATCTCAAAAAACGTGAATATTGTCAGAGTGAACAATAGAAACATCTCTAACATTTTTATCACACATTGGTATCCGTTTAGTCTAAAAATCCCTAGCAGACTTGCAGCATTACGACATTATTTTCTAGTTTGTTACCGAGTCAAGTAATACCCCTGCACATCTGTGGACTAGAAGGTATTCAATTTACTTTTCCAAATGAGAGCATGCCTCTCAGTAATCAGTCTCGCTATACCCTTCCCAAAGTAGGACACATTTTTATTCCTTTGTTTTCTTAATATTTTAAAGAAAGCAATATTTTCAATTGATGCATCACATCTTGTTTCCTTGCCAAGTCATGTAATAACCTTGCGTGCCTGTGGGTTAGAAGGTCTTCAGTTCAATGGCCCATGTGAAGCATGAGTTCCAGCAGCCTCTCTCTATCTCTCTGTCCCTCACAAAGTAGGATGAGCTTTTACACCTTTTCTTCCTTAGTATTTCTCTGGAGCAGGTCAGGGGCTAAAACATGTAGCCCCATTTTTGCAACAGTATGTTGAAAACAATATTTTCCTTGTAAGCATAGTTTTTTATTTTGCATCACGCTAGCTATGAAAGCTGAAGCTAGCAAAAACGGTGTCCTAAAGAGCTCCGAGCAACAGCTAATATCCACTAAGTAAAGGTAAGATGTTCCCTTAACTGAAATAACCTTAGGCGCATGCTTCAATATGGCACACAGCGAATACTCCATTTGCAAAACTATAGCAACTACTTGGCTTTTTTTCTGGAATCCTAGCCTAATGCATTTATTCTAGGGGGGGCACATATAAAATAAACCAATCACTCCGCAAACTGTTTTGTGTTAACATTCACCAAAGCCTGCTATGCATATATAACCTTGCTAATGCATTTTTATTTATTTGTTTAGTCTTATATAGTGCACTGTGCCTGAAGGTATCAGCGAGCTGTATCAAGAACAGCAAAGATGGCCAGCGCCACTTGCAGAGAAAAATACGAAAATCATAACTAACTCTGTAAGTTATCAAACACTTCCAAAGAAGTTAACAGCGCTATTTTGTGGTACACGTGAAAAAAGAAGAAAAGGAGGGTAGATGAGAAAAGTTGTGGTGGGTGATGTTGAATTTTCGTATGGAAGTGGGTAAAAGTGAGTGAAACACAGAACTATTATTGAAAGAAGACTTAGGGCCAGATGTATGAAGAAACCACTTTGCTAATCTCTAATAGCGATTTTTAAGAAATCGCTATTTCTGATTCGCAAAATGGTATGTATCATATTTGCGATTCGGTAATAGCGATTTCTTAAAAATCTCAAATGCTATTACTGAATCGCAAATCGCGATTCTGAGCCCATTTGCACCTATGGGCCTACATATTTTTGAATTTTTTGCATTTCCCAAATTGCGAATTCCTAACTGGAATTCGCAATTTAGGAAATGCAAACCCCCAGGGTGTTGGGGGCCTAAGGCTCCCTCTGCTGCACCCCAAAAAATATTTCAGGACATGTAAGGCGCACACATGCCAAAGGGGCATTTGTGCGTTACATGTCAATTTTAAAAATGCATTTTTAATGCATTTTTAAAATTTGCACATGGAATTGCGATTCCTTAATGCCCAATTCACATTAAGGAAAAGCTTGATACATGTGCTTAAGAAATCTCAAATAAGGATTCCTTATTTGCGATTTCTTATTTAGAGAATCGCAATTTGCGATTCTCTAAATGGCCTCGCAAATTTAAGGAATCGCTTTTTTAGCGATTCCTTAAAATTGCATAGCAAATACCTTTCCTACATAATGAAAGGCATTTTTGCATTCACAAACGGCGAATGCAAATTTGCTTGATACATCTGGCCCTTAGATAATAGGTCAACAATAGAGCATAATAGGGACATGCATAGGTCCAGATTTACCAAGTCCTTCCACCATTGCGAAGTGATGCAAAGGGACTTAATGCAATGGATTTGCATGAACTTTCCAGCACAAAAGGTATTTTGCACTGTAAAGGTGGCTTTTTATTGCTGCAAAATGCAGTTTACATTGCTATGCATCAATTTGTGTCACTTTGCATCAAGTGGGCGTAACTGTAATGTCACTTGTTGTGGATCAACACAAACTCCGTGAGTTTAGACAGAAAGCTCGATCTACTAAGATAGCCAGATCAAGTCTTGCATCAACAACTCGTTGCAGAAGGCATTAACAAGAGAAAATGTTTTATTTCTCAAAGAAATCCATGCATTTCATGTGTGTTGAAGTGTACAGGACACATCCGTTGTGTAAGATCCTTTTGAATTTGTCTAGACATAGGTGTTCATTACGACCTTGGCGGTATAAGGCGCTTACCGCAGTGCAGAAGACCGCCAATACACCGCCGCGCCCGCGGTAGACCGCCACAGCTATTATGACACACATCTGGGAATCCGCCGAAATTCAGACACCCACACAAGTCCGCCACACCAAAGGTCAGCGAGAAACATGCTGAAACAAATCCTCCATCTCCACGCCAACAGAAACACGCCCATGCTATTACGACCCACGAATCCACGCGGCGGTCTTTCAACCGCGGTATTCCATTGGCGGTACACACCGCCGCGCTCAAAATACACACACACTTTCAAAACACAGCCACATTGGACATTTCGAAATACACACACCTGATACACATACACACACCACTCCCACACACCCACTACAATATAAAACACACACCCACATCACACACAAACCCCTACGACCAGAATTTCTGAGAGAAGGGCAGAGAGAGACAGCACAGAATAGAGAACCCCATCACACAGAGGCACACTACACCATCACCCACACAACACCCACGAACAAAACACCACATACCACTACACTCACCACACTCATCAACACATACACCACCCCACACATCACACACACCACCCCATGGCACGCCAAAGACACCCCCGCTTCTCCGAGGAGGAGCTCAGGGTCATGGTCGAGGAAATCATCCGGATAGAGCCACAGCTATTTGGCTCACAGGTACAGCACACATCAATAGCCAGGAAGATGGAGCTATGGCAAAGAATAGTCGACAGGGTCAACGCTGTGGGACAGCACCCAAGAAATAGGGAGGACATCAGGAAGAGGTGGAACGACCTACGGGGGAAGGTGCGTTCCACGGTATCCAAGCACCACATCGCAGTACAGCGGACTGGCGGCGGACCCCCACCTCCTCCCCCACAACTAACAACATGGGAGGAGCAAGTCTTGTCCATCTTGCATCCTGAGGGCCTCGCAGGAGTCGTTGGAGGAACGGACACTGGTAAGTCAAATTTCAACTATCATATCCCCCACCCTACCTGCATGCAATCACACAACCCCACCCTCACACCCTCCCCCATCACTCCAAATCCTCACCTATCTACCCATGACACCAACCACCCATCCCAACCCCAAAACCTGCATGACCTAACTAAGCATGGATACCCATCACTAAAGCATGTCCACTGCACAGACCCACAACACCCCCCAACTATCACCACACAAGCCCCCAACACAGGAATGGCTGCACTGGGGTACATGCAGACCCAAACATTGCACATCATGAAACACACACATGCAATAATCATGTACTCATACAGCCGCAGGAACCCGAAGGAACGTCACCACACCAGAGGGTCCAGACAACACCACTCCACCCCCAGAAGAGGCCCACAGTGACGACAGCAGCTCTGCCCCACTGGATCTTGATGACCAGCCCGGACCATCGTGGGCCTCAGGACAGTCGGTTCCCCTTGCCCAGCCACAGCCCAACACCGAACTGCCACCCTCTGGGAACACCAGCACAGCACCCACCCAGCGGGCCCAAACCTCCATACCCAGGACAGGTCAATCAGCAGTGTGTCCACCACTACAGGGCACCCAGGCGAACCCACCACCCCAACAACAGGGACCTGGGGGCAGTGGTAGTGGGCACACGGTCCAGGGGACGGAGGCACAGGAACACAGGGGAACAGGGAGGGCTGCTGTGTGACAGAGGGAGGACAGGCCAAGGGAACCTACTCTCTAAGAGGCCCTCTCCTCCATCATGGGAGCATACCACCACTCCCAGGAGACGATGGCAACGGTACTGGCCAAGTTGCAGGAGACCCTGCGTCTGCAGGAGGAACAGTATTTGGGGTTCAGGAAGGAGCTCAGGACCATCGGCTCCGCCCTGGGCACCATTGTAGGGGTGCTGACGGACATTCAAAAGACCTTGAGGGACACCGTGGCACTCCAAGGGGCCCCTGACACTAGCCACCACGATGAAATGACCACCACTTCTGCCGGCGCTAGTGGACAGGAGGCACCGCCACAGGACCAACACAGCAGCACCCCATCCCCTGCAGACGGACCACCACCACGCAAGCGGGCCCTGAGATCCAGGAACAGGACAGAGCAAGATGGCAAGACCCCCGCCAGGAAATAAGACCACCCTGATCGTCCTCCCACTGTCCCACTTTGTTACCCTGTCCAAATCGGAACTGCCCAAGCTCCACTTCCAATGGCCAGATGTGCAATGTACCTGTGAGACTAATAGACTGGATTCTGCCATGGACATTCCTCCACCATCACCCATCCCCATTTCACAACCCCCCTTCATTGTTATGCACTTAAATAAACACCCTTGAAAAACTAATAAAACTGGAGTCAGTCAATGATTGTGAACTTTGTATTGTCAATTACAGTGTTAAAAAAGGTTACCCATTGGAAGGCCAACATACCAATGTCACACATCACAAGCCTTTCAAGGGTGCAAGCTGTTGACACGTAGGTTACCACAATAGTGACACTGAAATGGAAGAGGACAACTCAGTTAACAAATAGGGAGTGAAATGTAGGTACAGGATAGAGGTAGATGTGTGACAGTTAATGATATGTGAAACATGAAAATGTACTCACCTGTGTCTCACTGAAAATATTGCTGTATGACTGACTCCCTGTTGTCGTTTTCATCTTCATCAGCTTCCTCCTCATTACTGTCCACAGGCTCCACAGGCTCCCCCGCTGCAACAACACCGTCATCTGGATCATCCTCCTGCAGAAAAGGCACCTGGCGTCGCAATGCCAAATTATGGAGCATGGAGCAGGCAATGATGATGTCGCACACCTTCTTCGGTGAGTAGAATAGGGATCCACCAGTCATATGGAGGCACCTGAACCTGGCCTTAAGGAGGCCGAAGGTCCGCTCGATCACCCTCCTAGTCCGCCCATGGGCCTCATTGTACCGTTCCTCTGCCCTGGTCCTGGGATTCCTCACTGGGGTCAATAGCCAGGACAGGTTGGGGTAACCAGAGTCCCCCAATAGCCATACACGGTGCCTCTGGAGTTGACCCATCATATCAGGGATGCTGCTATTCCGCAGGATGTAGGCGTCATGCACAGAGCCAGGGAACATAGCATTTACCTGCGAGATGTACTGGTCTGCCAAACAGACCATCTGGACATTCATGGAATGATAACTCTTCCTGTTCCTGTACACCTGTTCCTTCCTGCCGGGGGGACCAGAGCTACATGGGTCCCATCAATGGCACCTATGATGTTGGGGATATGTTCAAGGGCATAGAAATCACCTTTCACTGTAGGCAAATCCTCCACCTCAGGGAAAATGATGTATCTCCTTACGTGTTTCAGCAGGGCAGACAACACTCTGGACAACACGTTGGAAAACATAGGCTGGGACATCCCTGATGCCATGGCCACTGTTGTCTGAAAAGACCCACTTGCAAGGAAATGCAGCACTGACAGCACCTGCACGTCAGGGGGGATTCCAGTCGGATTGCGGATTGGTGACATCAGGTCTGGCTCCAACTGGGTACATAGTTCCTGGATTGTGGCACGGTCAAACCGGTAGGTCACGATGACATGTCGCTCTTCCATTGTCAACAGGTACACCAGCGGTCGGTACACCGGCGGATTCCGCCATCTTCCAATATGTCCCAACTGACGGTGCCTAAGAAGGACAACAGCGAAGAAACTGTCAGCATTCCTCCAGGTATGTACCCACAGTCACACACAAGACTACAACAGACAATTAACCCATCCGGGAAAGGTTTTGAGTGTAGGCCTCGGTATGTGTGACGCAGTAGTAATTGAAGCCATGTGGGCCCCTGAAATGGCGGCTGCCTGACCTCTAAACTGGGACAATGGGATTGTGGGGTAACTGCGCTGGCGTTGGACACCGTCGCGGTAGGCGGTCGTAGACCGCGGCGCAATGCTGCATTGGTTAACATTGGACCCTATGGGTCCCAGGAGCCAATGAACAGGTGCGCCGCCGGTGATGATGCGCACCGCCGCGGACGTCACCGCCGCGGACGTCACCACCATTTTCTATCTCTTCAATCACTAGATACCTTACCTTCGACAGGAGAGGACCTACACTGCTAGTGCTGCTGTGACCTCGGTCTGGAAGCGACGATGGCTGTTGCATCTGGGGAAAGGGCCCCTGCCTTCACTGCACAGGAGTTGGAGAAACTTGTGGATGGGGTCCTCCCCCAGTACACGCTACTCTACGGTCCTCCAGACCAACAGGTTAGTACACAGGGAGCACGTTGGATGGGCTAGGCTTGGGTGGAGAGGGCTGGGTGGATGAGGGAAGGGGGCAGAGTAAATAGAACAGTTATGCATGGGGATGAATGGGCCACAGGGATAGAGTTGGGAGGGGGCCAATCACGACGACGGTGCAGTAGGTAATGACTGTCCTCTTTCCTTGTGCATGTCATGTAGGTCAGCGCCCACCAGAAGAGGGACATTTGGCGTGCCATCGCCAAGGAAGTCCGGACCCTGGGGGCCCACCAGAGACGGGGCACCCACTGCCGTAAGAGATGGGAGGACATTGGCCGCTGCAGCAAGAAGACGGCGGAGGCTCAGCTGGGGATGGCCTCCCAACGTGGGAGGGTTGCCCGTCGCACCATGACCCCCCTGATGTTCCGGATCCTGGTGGTGGCCTACCCGGAGTTGGATGGGCGCTTAAGGACATCACAGCAGACACAAGGGGGTGAGTACTACCTCATCATATGGACTTTGCGTGCAGTGGAGGTGTCTGGGTGGGGGTGGTGGGTTGTGGGTGTCCATAGGCCAGGGCGAGTTAGGTAGGCAATGCCCCTCCGTTATGTAGGCCATGTGGCACTCTACCCCAGCTCAAAACAGAGGGAAGTTGATGTATAGTTGCCCCTTTGCCATCCATGTGGGCAGATTACTACCATTGCCATGTAGGCCATTTCCCAGAAATAGCATGTGCAGAGGTCAGGAGCACGGCGTAATGCATGGGGCTGCTGCGTCTGTCTTGTCCGCCAACGGTAGCGGTATGCCATGCACTAAAACTCTCTTTCTTCTGTCTCCCCCCTTTTCCTGCTCTCGCTGTCCTTTTGTACATCAGCATCAACAGGCGGAGGTACAGTGGCACCGGAGCATGAGGGAGCTGCATCCCACATGGCCATGGAGGGCCACACCACAGACTCTGAATTCACCAGTGGGACGGAGGGCGAGGGGAGCTTCACGTCGGCCACCAGATCACCATCCAGCGACACGGACTCGTCCGCCGATGGGAGCTCCCCTGTGGTGGCGGCACCATCTGTGCGCCCCACTTCTACAGGTACAGCCGCCACCTCCCCTACCAGCACCGCCCTCCCAGCAGCTCCTCAGCGTGTGTCCTGTGCCCGCTCACCCAGGAGGGTGGGCATCACCTTCGCCCCAGGCACCTCAGGCCCTGCCCCAGTCACCCCTGCTGCCCTCAGTGAGGAGGCCATTGACCTGCTCAGGTCACTCACTGTTGGGCAGTCTACCATTGTGAATGCCATCCAGGGTGTAGAACGAGAGTTGAAACACGGTAATGCATTCCTGGAAGGCATTCATTCTGGTCAGGCTGTCCTTCAGCGAACCCTGCAATCTCTGGCTTCAGCACTGATGGCAGCCATTGTCCCTGTGTCCAGCCTCCCCCCTCCAACCTCCTCCACCCAGACCCAATCCCCTGTACCCCAGCCCATCCAAAGCACACCTACAGACCAGCAGGCACACAAGTCAACACACACAAGTAGCTCAAGCAAACATAGGCACCACACACACCACAGGCACTCACACAAGCATCACACCCATACAGACACAGCAACATCCACTGTCTCCACTGTGTCCCCCTCCTCCTCTTATCCCTCCTCCCTCACTGTGTCGTCTACACACACACCTGCATGCACCACATCTACAGGCAGTAAGACTCGCACCAGAACACCCAGCACCACAAGCCGCTCACCTGCACTCACCACCTCCACTGCCATTTACACGTCCCCTGTGTCCTCTCCCAGTGTGTCTGGGACGCCCCCTCCCAAAGTACACAAATGTCGGCAATCACTCACCCAACATCCATCCACCTCACGACAGCCTCCAGTACCTGCACCTGCACCCAAAACACCTAAAGTGACACCTCCTACAACCACCTCCTGTACCTCCACTCCAAGACCCCCTCCAACTACCCATCCCAGTGTCCGTCAGAAACAGTCCCTCTGTCAAATTGACCTGTTTGCCCCCCCCTCCAGTTCATCAGTCCCGTCGTAGCGCCTCAGACAAAAAACCTCCAGTACCAGTGGTGCGTGTTCCAGGTTTTCGGAGTGCACCGTCCACCAGGGCAGGCAGTAGGACCCGGAGCCAAGGCACTGTCAGCCCACCCCCTGTAAAGGCACCGAAATTGGAGTGTGGACGACGGGACCGTGTCAAGACTCCTGGTGGGACAACAAGTGAAATGGGATCGAAGGCGATTGGTGAGTCAGCTGTAACTCCAAAGAAGGTGGGGAAGGTTCCGAGGAAGTCTGCCCAGCCTGTTGTGAGTGTCACGGCAGAGAAGTGCGCCATCATTTCCGGCGGTCCAGACACAACTGCCAGCACCGTCGTTACTGGTCAGGAGACCACCGCCAGAGTCATTGCCCAGGAGGGCCCGAGTATCGTTACGTATCGTCACTGGTCAGGAGACCACCGCCAGAGTCATTGCCCAGGAGGGCCCGAGTATCGTCACTGGTCAGGAGACCACTGCCAGAGTCAGTGCCCAGGAGGACCCGAGTATCGTCACTGGTCAGGAGACCACCGCCAGAGTCAGTGCTCAGGAGGGCCCGAGTATCGTCACTGGTCAGGAGACCACCGCCAGAGTCATTGCCCAGGAGGGCCCGAGTATCGTTACTGGTCAGGAGACCACCACCAGAGTCAGTGCCCAGGAGGGACCAGGATCCCACAGCCCCGCTGGGCGATGATGGAACGTCATGCCATGCCCCAATGTCCAGTGTGGAGTTCGTCATCCCACACCCCAATGTCCAGTGTGGAGTTCGTCATGCCACACCCCAATGTCCAGTGTGGAGTTCGTCATGCCACACCCCAATGTCCAGTGTGGAGTTCGTCATCCCACACCCCAATGTCCAGTGTGGAGTTCGTCATGCCACACCCCAATGTCCAGTGTGGAGTTCGTCATGCCACACCCCAATGTCCACACCCCAATGTCCAGTGTGGAGTTCGTCATGCCACACACCAATGTCAGTATCTGAACCGCCATCTCAGGCTACCGCTGAACAGTCCATAGCCAGCCATGGCAAAGCACCGCTGAACAAGGCCAAGACCGCCATGGTGAAGACCGCTGAACAGTCCATAGCCAGCCATGGCAAAGCACCGCTGAACAAGGCCAAGACCGCCATGGTTAAGACCCCTGAACAGTCCATAGCCAGCCATGGCAAAGCACCGCTGAACAAGGCCAAGACCGCCATGGTTAAGACCGCTGAACAGTCCATAGCCAGCCATGGCAAAGCACCGCTGAACAAGGCCAAGACCGCCATGGTGAAGACCGCTGGTCAGGGCAAACACCGTGTGGGTATGAATAGGCCGCCACATCAGGCATCCTTCTCCCATGTGCAGCTGGGACAGTGACAGGACAGGAACTTTCACGGGGAGACTCATCCAGTCTGGCCACCAGTCCCACCCAGTACCAGTTGAGAACTGCATCTGCTTGCGTCAATGTGGCTTTGCACTCCCCAGGATGGTCCAGTGGGCAAACCACCCACTGAAGAGACTTGAGAGACTGTGGCTTTGCCCTCCCCAGGATAAAACAGTGGGCAAGCCACCCACTGTAGAGACTTGAGAGACTGTGGCTTTGCACTCCCCAGGATGGTCCAGTGGGCAACCCACCCACTGTAAATACTTGAGAGACTGTGGCTTTGCACTCCCCAGGATGGCACAGTGGGCAAGCCACCCACTGTAGAGACTTGAGAGACTGTGGCTTTGCACTCCCCAGGATGGTACAGTGGGCAAGCCACCCACTGTAGAGACTTGAGAGACTGCGGCTTTCCACTCCCCAGGATGGTCCAGTGGGCAACCCACCCACTGTAAAGACTTGAGAGACTGTGGCTTTGCACTCCCCAGGATACATCAATGGGCATGGAGCCCCGTTGTGGATCTGGCTTTGCATTGATCTGGCTGAGGTGCCCCCCCTTCCCTTCCCCCTGAGGTGCCTGTAGTGTTTCAATCTGATGCCCCGGCAGTGTTCTCTCGGATTTTGGTCAGGTATCTATTGTGGGCCTCGCCCATGCATTTTTGGACTGTTGGTGCACGGACATTGTTGTGTGTATATCTGCACTACTTCTTGTATTGTATATATAAATATGACAGATTTCGAGATATGATTCAGTATATGTTTATATGACATGTATATTGGCACATTACAATATTTGAACGGATCTCGCTTTGTCTTTGCATTCTTCCGGGGGCTGGTGGGTTGTTAATGTGATATTTTTGACTGCATTGGTGTGCATTTTGTAATATGCGAGGGTGGGGGTGTTTGGTGGGTGTCCCCCTAACTTTTGCCTCCCCCGTGATGTGGATGCAGTACTCACCGGTATGTTCTGCGCCTACGTCGCTGTTGTTCGTACAGGAGCAGAAAGACAAGGGCAGGTAGTATTTGGAGTTCCGGCTCCATGGAGTCGTCGTTCCTCATGGAGTGTGTTGAGGTGAGTGTTTTCCCATAGCAAAGGCTGTTTCCGCCGTGTTTTTATCCACGGTGAATAAGCCCCGGAAAAGGTGGCGGATTGGTGTGTTGTAATAGTGTGGGCGGTACTTTGTCTCCCGCCTGTCTGTTGGCGGTGACCGCCACGCTGTTTGTCTGTACCGCCGTGGCGGGCGAAGTGTTAAAGTGGCTGTCTTTGTTGGCGGTTACCGCCAGGGTCGTAATTCCCTTTTTTTTCCGCCGACCTGTTTGCGGTATTACCCCACCTTTTACACCGTCCGCCAGGGTTGTAATGACCCCCATAGACATTTGTACAAAAAAATTGTAGTTCCATCAGACAACCTTAGCTAGACTGTGTGTCATGGAATGCTGCCTACTCAGACGGCTAGTGTAGGGGATGACAGCTGTAGCAAGCCAATCTTAGTAGACACTGTTTTCCCCATTGCACAATACATTGCATGAAAAATCAGTAAAACTGGTCTTCTGTCAAGAAAGGAACAAATTAAAGTAAAGTTGGAATATGTTTTCCTTGGAGACCAGAAGATGCTAAAAAAACCTCATTTTGACAGGTGTGATAACATCCCATATAGGAGGTTCTGCCTCTGAGGAGGCTTGAGCTGCGACCTTCTACACGCTGTTTTTTTGGTTTCCAAAATTAGATTTAGCATACTCCTTCGTTTTTATTTGTACCAGATAGTTTGATGGTTGAATGAAGATATTCTGGAAGATTAACATGCAGTGCTTTGCATATAAAGCAAGTCAGTTTGAAAATATTCCTTACCTCCAGTGGGGGTGCTGAAGGCTTTTGAGAACCAGGGTAATGTGGTCGTATTATTTTGGTTGGAGAGATAGGTCTTACAGCAGATTGTCAGAGTGCCTTTGAAGAAGTAAGATCATAAAAGGGCTGGCCAGAATTGAATTTTCATAATCATGTTTTGACAACACCAAGGCCATAAACCCATACTGAAAACTATTGGGCTGAAGACATTGTGCTACGGGACCCCTTCCCCTTTGGGAATGGGTTACCACCTACTTGAAGTAGGTGGTAACTGCAATTGTTTTGCGACAGCATTCACGGTCACAAAACAATCATACATACCTCTGCGATTCGGTATTAGGAATGGATGCCCTTGACACGCCCCTTCCTAATACCGAATCGGTATGTCAACGCAAATCCAATTTGCGATTCGGCAACAAGTTACCGAATCACAAATTGGACTTGTTACATACCAAAACGCATTTTTGCGATCACCAATGGCCCATTGGGGTGTTTGCGATCGCAACAATGTTTGATACATCTGGCCCTAAATCTTTAGAAAAAAAAGAAATAGCCAAAATTAAAAATGAAGAGACCTGGGGAAAACAAGTGAGGACAAAAGAGAGTGATGCAGGATGCCAAAAATTAAAGAAAGAACACCTTTATAGACCAGACTAAAACGTGCACATGTGACCAAAACATCTGGAAATTGTTATTATTAAATTAATCAAATTGTTTTTAATGTATAAAGAGAAGTGGTTGTTTGTGCTTTGTATTATAAATAGTGCATCTGTTTTGCAAATAATACCTGTATTATGTAACTAAGTTTCGATTTGTTGCCATTTCTAAGTGGTGGGAGATAAGACTCTGTTTCAACTTGCTAAATGGTGCTTGCTGACAGAGAAGAATACATAAAATGAACCCTATGATTAAGTCTTTGTGCGAACAGAACTTCAGGACTATAAATATGCAATGGACAAACTACTCAAACAAGCATTAGCAAATGCTATGTGTGTTGCCTACAAGACTGTAGGTCTATGCCAAAGATGTTTTCTCCATGCTGTGCAGCATCGTGGCTGCTGTTCATCATGGCTAAAAAAAAGTGGCCTCCTTATCTTTGTGTAGGCATGTCCATGGATTTAGCACATGTGCACATCTACAAAAGCGCACAGGATTTAACTATTTATCAATCTGCGATGGATCATTATATAATAAAGAAGTTGTGCAAAAGTGCTCTTTTAAAATGGAGACTGAGCTGGCTTTTAAAAATAACAAAATGAATCAGCTGGTTGTGGAAGGGGGCTGAAACAATACAGAAGGCACAGGGAGAAACAACATGACAGCAGGGGAGAAGTAGCACGAGGAAGAGAACTGAGGCAAAAGACAGCAACATGGAGCCCAAGGGGAGAAGCGTGTAGTGAGAAAGAGCAACACAAGTGTGGGAACTTCCACACTCCACCCATGTAAGTGTTTCCCAGAACAGTGTAGCAACTTGTGATGCCTTGTGCTGCCTTCCATTACACAAGATTTATCAAACCATGCAGGGTGCCTATCTAAATTTCATTCAATGTTTTGCATCACCCTCCGTCATCTTGCGTGGCACAAGGACAAAGCAAAACCTTGATAATTATGGCCAGATTTTCAAATAATTGCTCTGTCTTTCTTTCCTGTAATCTCCCAAGCTTGAGTCACGAGGGACTATGGATTCTGTGACTACGTTAAGAAACTGACATTTTATTGTGTAATCTAGCACTTGGTCATAGTCTGTACCTGGAACTCCTGATACTAGTACGTTGAGTCCTGACCAGTACCACACAATGTATTTGTGTATATTGGAGCCTGGAATCTTGCCTTCCTCAACCAGGGACACTGGACTTTGCTGATGGCACCTGATCAAATGAACATAGAGCTTTCTGCAATGGTGTGTGAAGGTGAAACGGTAAAGCCCCCTCTTGTTGACAATGTTAAATAAAATACGTTCCAATCTCTGGTGCCAGACAATAGTGAGGAAGAAAGGAAAATACAGTAGAGGGTTTACTTTGTTTTGCCTGCTTGGCTTGGGAGATTTGTCATTACCTGTGTAAAAATTTAATTTGAGAAACCAGATTGCTGTTTGCTGTACAATAATACGTCACCACATTTGCTGTATAAAAAATATGTTTCCTAATATTGCAAGAAATCTTTTTTAACTTGGTGTATATTAATGGTTTTCATCAGTATTAGGATGATATCCCTTCTAGTTTTACTTCGAGATTACATTGATGGTACATATTCACAGGTAGAGATTTCAATAGAGAAATTTCACCGTAATCATTTAAGCAGTTAATTGACCATAAATATTTGAATCTGATTTAGGAAAACTGGTTCATGAAACCATTTTTATTTGTGGCACAACTGGAACATCAAGAGGAGAATTCAACATTCGGATTTCCTCCAGAATGAAATCCCTGTGGTGGAGAAAGTTTAGCTGGTGAATTCACATCCAAATTTAGCAGATCCCTGGGAAGTTTTTTTTTATTACTGGCCAACTCTTCTTCCTCTCCTTGGCCATCTCCTTCTACTTCTTCTTCTTCTCTCCTTTCTACTCATCTTAGCCCTTGTCTTCCTGCTCTTACCACCACCTGACAGGCTTCAGTGCTTGAATCTCTTCCTGATCTTGATCTGACTCAGAACTCACTTACCATAGCAGGTTTACTCCATTTCTGCTTCTTCATGCAATGGAAACTTCCTTGTTTAAACAAACAGGGGATACAGAGTACTTTGGAGAAGGTTATTTACAGAATGGTTTCTCCAGGCAATATTTTTCCAAGAACACAGAAAAATCACCCTCTTGCCTTCATCAAATTCACATAGCAGCGATTCATCATGTCTTAGAAGCATTACTGTGTTTCTAATATATATTTTATCCAGTTTATAGTGCCTATGCTGTACTACATACATCTAGTTAAACTGTTGGGCAACTTTTGACACAACCTCCAAGTTGGAATACCCTTCTCTGGATTTGGGCAATACAAGTGTAGCAAGAACTATGCTTCGCTCAGAAGAAGGAGAACGATGCAGATGGGCCAGAGACCATCCAGATGTCCCCCAACCCTTCAAGGGACCTCTATTTAGTCCAAGTTCCATGAATATTTCTGACATGGTCTCGGAAGGCCTCAACACATTCAAAAGGAGGCCCCAACATTTTGTGTTACACCACTACTCAGCTGTAAATACAACTCTCCAAAACTATGACCTAAAAAAATAATGTATTTCAGGTGAAATTATTCGTAGTGAACCACCACCATGTCACATACTTTACAACCTAAGTCATTACTTTGCAAGTACTGCTTCGCGTCACTAAATCATGGGTAATGTATTGGATTGCAAATCCATTGAGAGTCCCTAGATGTAATTGAATGTAACATTGTAAATAAGCATAGGTACGTATTCACACAATAAATATGAATATACTTATTCGTAAGTATAATCTATAATAATAAATAATTATTTGATCACAAACTCAAACACCACAGACTGGAGGTCGCAGCTTCCTTCTGTTTCAGTGAATTGGACCCAGGTGCCAGTAAATAATTTCTATTTCTTTTCTCCCCATTTTCAGAAAAGATTTAGAAGTCCTGGCTTTTTCCTAGGAAATTTTAATCTTCTTGGGGCACCCACCCTAGTGCAATGAAACCCTTAGTGAAGAAGCACTTTTTAAGTGTTATTAAAATAACAAGAATTTGCTTGATACAGCCCAGATGCTCATCCACTATGCGTTCAAGTAGCTTTAACAGCCAGACTATTCACGTAGGGAAACATCTTTGCAGTTAATGAAATGCACATGCAGCTTCCCAAATAATGTACGATTTAATGCACACAGCTAATATGTTATCTGCCCGATATTCAGTATTTTGCACTAATTTGATAAAGAGACTATTAAGATATACTGCGATATTTTGAGCAAAATCTATAAGAATTTAGAAATGTTGAAAACAGGTAGAAGTATTTAAAAAAGACATTGAAATGTTAATTGGTTGTAGGCCTTCCATAAGGAGAGCAGAGGAGTCAGTGACTTCAATTGTATATATATATATATATATATATATATATATATATATATATATATATATATATATATATATTTCGTAGTGTACTATCCTCTTGTCCATAAGCACAGGTTTTACTTGCAGAAAATGTGCCGATGGGTTCGATATTTTCTTTATTACAGTGTTGTAATAGATAATGTAAATGAAATCACGCATTCCCCTGCTCAAGATTGACTATTTTCTAAAAAACGGTAGGTATCTATCACAGTAAACCTTGGTAAAGATTACATTTTTGGGCGACCGATCTTTACTGCACAATTTACTTGATTTATTATTCTGCATGTCTGACAGGCTCTTCATCTTTCAGCAGTGTGAATGCGATAAAACCTCCTTACCAAAACAAGTAGCACATTAGAAAAAAATCTGAAGAATGCAAATAAGACACACAGGAAGAAGAAAGAACAGCAGCAGTCCTTCTGAGAGCTACTGTGATCTTTAGTGAGGCTTTAACGTCCCAAAACAAAGACTGTGGGCTTGATTCACGAAGGTAAACTTACATTTTTTGTGCAAATTTAATGTTATTTGTTTTTCACAAACTACACTTTAATAGCAGGTTTATGACTGTGGAGACTGTGCAGACGGGCAGAAAACAGCATATAAAAAGGTAAGACTGTCCTATCCTTTAATGTTACTGCGGTACGGCATTGACACTACAGAAGCACCAAAGGAGAGTGTTGCACTAAGTACCGAGAGACCTATCTTTTTATGAGTGATGTTCTCCACCCTGAGACTGAGTCTCCGCTGTTTGTGGACAGCGAAAAAAAGAGTAAACTTCACAAAAGTGTAAGTTTACCCTTGTGAATCAGGCCCTTATAGTCGTAATAGAAGTAAGGCCTGGTAGGTGAATTTTAATCCCAAAGGAAGATGTACAATGGACTTGCGTTGTTCTTGCGTCACGCATTAAGCCAGCAAAAGCCACCTTGCATGGCTCTGCATGGATTGGTAAATCCAAAGTAAAGTTCGGCAGCGTATATCACTGAATTATGTTAACTTGCTGCAGGGAGGCATTCCATGAATGGTGCGTGGCCATTCCTATACATCCACCCAAGGTTTTAGACATAGGGGGTCATTCTGACCCTGGCGGTAATTACCGCCATGGCGGAGGTTGGCGGTAGCTCTGCCGGGCATTCTGACCGCGGCGGTACAGCCGCGGCCAGAAGCGGAAAGCCGGCGGTGTACCGCCGACTTTCCGCTGCCCATGGGAATCCGCCATGGTGGCGCAGCTTGCTGCGCCGCCATGGGGATTCTGACAGCCCATACCGCCATCCTGTTCCTGGCGGTTCACCCGCCAGGAACAGGATGGCGGTATGGGGTGTCGTGGGGCCCCTGGGGGCCCCTGCAGTGCCCATGCCAATGGCATGGGTACTGCAGGGGCCCCCGTAAGAGGGCCCCACAAAGAATTTCAGTGTCTGCTTTGCAGACACTGAAATTCGTGACGGGTGCAACTGCACCCGTCGCACCTTCCCACTCCGCCGGCTCCATTCTGAGCCGGCTTCCTCGTGGGAAGGGTGTTTCCCGCTGGGCTGGCGGGAGGACTTTCGGCGGTCGCCCGCCAGCCCAGTGGGAAAGCCAGAATGACCGCCGCGGTCTTTCGGCGGGAACCGCTTGGCGGTCGGCGACGGCCGTCCGCCGCGGTCAGAATCACCCCCATAATCTCAGATTTGCAAAGGTCTGTAAACCTGTAATTTTTCATAAAGGCTACGCCAGCCTGACCTCGGTGTAACAAGGAGAAATATCTTTATTTCTCCTCATTTCTTTCTCTTTGTATGCATTCAATAGCACACATACAAAAAGGATATACCTTTTAGGACTGCTTTTGTGCAGGAAAGTGTCCCTTTCTACACAAAAACAATCCTGCTTGTAATGCAAGCACCCTTGCAACATGGCGCAAGCATGCCTGCGTTGGTGCTAGACAGCCACAAGTGTATCAGCGGTAGGCAACAGAAGAAATGTGCCATATCTTAGATATGGGGTGTTTGCTCTCTCCCTATCACGCAGTGCAACAAGTTGTTTTGCTGTGTTGGGTTGCGTGAAATATTAGTAACTCTGCCCCCCAGACTGTAAAGATCTCTTACTGGGAGTGCAACTGAAATGACAATCTCAGTTTCATTGCAGTTTGATTGCTATATTTGCCTGTTCTGAAAGCAGGCACAATGCACCTAATTGTGAAAGTAACGTTTGCTACTAAATAGGATACAATGCACAAAGCCTTTTTTCAGATTTATCCAGGCCAAGGGTTGAGAAGTCGATTCTCAAACCATAAGATTTTATTATGCCTAGATCTGACATACATATTTAAAAGGTATCCAACTCTTCATGTAACAGGCAGGTGAATCTCAACTCACTTTAGCGGGAAGAGGTGTCACGCCTATGGATGTCTGCAGAGTTTTCATTAGTTATAAGCGGCCTCTTTGAGGGTTGTGTTAGATATTACCACAGGACTTTGAGATAATGGTCAGAGAAATAAAATGCAAATACATATACACTTATGAATGTGCAATGCATGCACACTCAAAATACCACCTTCACACTTATTTGAGCTTTTAGATGGACATATAAATGCACCTTTGGAAAGGGCTGCAGAAGTGTGGGAACATGTATAACTCTGCCACATTTTCACATAGCGTTGTGGGGGTAGGGAAAGAAAAAAGGTATTTGTGAAATTTTCCATATTATCAAACACAGATTTTTCATACTGAAGACACTCCAAACATGCAAAGAATACATATTAAAGTCATATATTTTCACAATGAAATTACATTTAAAAAATGCATGAACATGGCTCTGGCTTTTGTGAATCAGGTACACAGACACAAATGTTGTCTATGCTCCACATGTGTACATCTTCACATCCATTCCTTTGACCAATTTACAATTAGTGGCTCTGGCTATAGCCCTACACAGAAGGTTTGTTCCTTACTGTCCAATATGAAGTAGTGATGCAAATCCCATAAGGGCCTAACTGGAAAGGTGTTGTCACATTCAATTCAATTACCCAATGAAAATTTGGAATTAAATGACATATTAAACACAGATGGGTTGCGCTCAATTACAATTGTATACATGTGACTTAAAAATTATCAATAGTTTTTTTCTTGAGTACATTGTAAAGTTGTTCTCCAAATTCTTTGCACTTTCATTCACAGTACAAATAATTTTAGATGACTCAACGCGTTCTGTCCTTAACCATGTGGGACTTCGGCGGGGCTGAAAATCAAGTTTAAAATATGTCTTTTCATTGTACTGCGCAAAGGCCTACAGTGACAAACGCCAGGTGCACTCTGTGATGAGAACGGCAGATACATGCTGCTAGAAGTCACCCTCCACAGACAACCTGTTATTCTGGTCTCTGTCTACGGCCCTAACAATGGTGACCAAGATTTATTCTCGGAGCTACGGAGGCTCACATCTAGGCCTAGGTCCTGGGGCCATATTAACAGGAGGTGACTTCAATGTTCTATTGGACAATCAGCTGGACCGTTCAGGAGCCTCTAGACGCCCACATGTGCATGCAGCATTGACACTCAACACTATCAAACAAGACAACTACCTGCAAGACATATGGCGCTATACACATATCACTTATGTGGAAGGCACCTGTGTCACTGCCTTTCACAGTGCTTGGTCCAGAATGGATTATTGGCTGGTCTCAACGGGACATCCAGACCTGGGTCAGGATAGTATCTCATCGCCACTCTCTGACCATAATCCTGCCATGCTGGAGCTATTGATACCTCATTCTCTCCCCTGCACCTTCACCTGGTGTCTGCCACCCGGTGCCCTCTGTGACACAGCATTCTGTGAAGAGCTCTGTACAGAGATTTCGGGGTACTTCACTCATAGTTAGGGTTCAGTTAAATCCCCTTCCATGCTTTCAGAAGACTTGAAAGTGGCCATCCGCGAAGTGTGTATTGTCAAAAAATCCTAAAGGCTGTAAGGGAGAGATTCGCCATGCTCGAGCATGATATCCAGGCCCAGAAACAGAAATACTTCTGCTCTGCACACGCAGCCACAATGGATTATAACCAGGACAAACTAACTGAATTTTCTGAAGAAGCCCTCTGTGAAACTCATTATCTAGACTGTAAAGTGCAGGCCCACAGATAGGGGGAGGGCAACTGACTGGGTAAAGCCCTAAAAGGTTTACTTTGTAAACCCTGGGCCTCCACATACATGGTGGAAGTTTTGGATGACCAACACATCCTCCACTTTGCCCCTAAACAACTTCTAGAAACCATGACCTCCGTCTATGCCAAACCGTACACCGCAGCACCAGTCTACTCAGAGAACAATTTACACACATACTCAGATAACATACCGTGCATCTGGCTAGATCAGGCCTACTTAGATTTGCCCTTAACAGAAGAAGAACTCACTCAGGTCATACATGGTCTCCCAGGGGATAAGGCATCCGGTTTGGATGGTCTGACACCGCTATTTACAAAGAATACACATCCATCCCAGCACCCCATATGCTGGCAGTGTTTGAGGAATCCATTGAAGGAGGCTTCCTACCCCCATCCCTATGACAGGCAGTCATTGTGATGCTCCTCAAGCCAGACAAACGACTGCAGCATTGTGCCTCTTACCGCTCGATATCCATGATTAACATGGACAACAAGATTTTCACCAAAATTCTGGCCATTCGCCTTCTTCCCCTTTTACCTAAGATTGTACGGCTCGACCAATCTGGGTTTGTCCCAGGTCATTCCACATCTCAAAACCTGCCTGCTATGTTTGCAGACATGCACCATTTGGACTCCCAGATTCCAGCGCTGTCACTGCCTTAATCCATGCGACTAAGACGTTCAACTCACTCTCGAGAGAGGCCATATCACTTCCCACTGTTGGTGTGTTTATGTCTGAGCGCCAGATTTATTAGCCAGATACAGCTCTTATACACTTTACCCAGTGCTTGAGTGTGTCTAAATGATATGATATCAGACTCATTCCTGATCACCCATTTAACACAGCAGAGTGGTCCCATCCCAACTCTTTTTGCTTATGCAATGGAGCCATTGGCACCCAACTCCAGCAACATCATGCTCACCGGGGCATTGGTTTACAACCAGGGGGACAATTGTCTCATTATATGCAGACAACATCGTGACGCACAGGGAAAACTTGCCCCACTAAATTGTGAGATTATCTGATTTGGCGGCTTTCAGGCACATTGGTCATTTGGTTGCATGTTGGAGTTGGCACTTTCTGGTTGGCTGAGGTGAGACCCTAGCTAGGCAAATCCAACCAATCCCATGAGGGGCGGGTGATTACACTCAATGAATAACCCACACTTAACCTTGGGTAGCTTGGCACAGATCAGTCAGGCTTATTACGGAGGCAATGTGTAAAGCATTTGAACACCACAACCACACAATAAGTACACTGAGCATCACAAAAAAGACCACACGAGGTGTGTGTACATAAAGTTTGTATTCAACACACACATTAATTCACACCACATGAACATCACTAATGGTACAAGGTCCATAAGTGTTAATACAAACTCATTGGTATGTACATGTGAGAAAATTAATACTTTCCCTACCCACACACACATGCAGTACCAGTGCGTTGGCAGCACAACACGCACCCCAACAATCACCCCAATTCAATATAAAACAGTTGTAGGATGCATCTCTGTTCCCAACGATAGCAGCAATGTATTCCTTAAAGAGACTATAGCACTCTGCAGCCTCTGCAGCACCAGTAAATGTTAATGTCAACCACAATAGTAAACAACACCCATGGCAATACTGCAGAACAGTGAATCAAACCCAGACACTCACACCCACACACTTACTCCGCACTGCTACGCAGTGCCACTGTTTGCCTACACGGACTCACACACACTCACTTCCATCACCCTAATACGGTCCTTTGACAAACGGCAGATGAGGTGTAAAAGAGTTTACAGACCCCTCATGGACTCAAACCTTCCTCCACCCTCCAACCAATTCCCACCCCCCTCAGGTTAGAAGTGAAGCAATCTTTCCAAGGTTACTAGGCCTCTCGTGGGCCAGAGGTTTCACTTAGTCAAGATCGCGGGGCACAGGTACGATGGAAAAAGGAGAGAATGGTTGATCAGTCAACAGATGGCAAATGTAGGTTTGGTTGCCACTCAGGAAGTTTACTTAGGGGTCTCTACACTGGCCTTCCGGCACAGGCTCCAGTCTGCAAAGCACAGGGGGAGGGTAGCCCTGGTACATGCTGTTCACACTGGCACCCAGCCAAGTCAGACACACTACTTCACAGATAGTTATGAATTCAGCATCTCCCAGGACAGGAAGCACCATGTCTGAAGCGTGATGGCTTGGACCACCCCAGGTGTCCCTGTTGCACACAAATGCCCATATTTATACTTTTTGAATTAAAACTTCGCAAACACAGTTTTGAGTCAAAAAGTTTAGTGCTGGCTTGCGCTATTTCATCTGGGCATCATATTTATATCATGATGCACGACAGTGCTAAAAACTGGTTAGAGTTAAAAATGTTGACATTAACCCTTGCGCCCTGTCGTAAGGCAAAATTACATTAACGCAGCAAAAACTACTCTAACCAGCCTTACGGCACATAAATTTGTCGCAAAACGGATATGCACCATTTTAAACCGGCATTAGCATCAACTTCAGACGCAAATGCAGAAAACAGTGCAAAGGAAAGGCAAAATGGACCCGGCAAGCCAGGAGAGACCCCAGGGTGACCCCATTCAACCAGGAACCAGCCAGGAGAACACACACAAGTCCCAGCGGAGGGAGAAGGAAAAGCGTAAGAGTCGTTTTAGTGTGGAGGAGCATGAAATCCTTGTGGGAGAGGTGACAGAGCACCAGCAACCACTATTCGTCACCCCGAAATTGTCAATTGGCAGGAGAGAGGAAATATGGCAGCAGATAGTGGACAAGATTAACAGTGTGGCAGAGGTGTGGAGAACCATAACCGAGTGCAAGAAATGCTGCCATGATTGTAAGCAAAGGACAAAGGAGAAAATGGCAAGGAACAGGGAGGCAGCATTGCAAACTGGAGGTGGAAGTCCAGCACCACAAGAAGACCTGGACGAGATGGAGGAAATGGTTGTAGCGGTCATCCCGGAGGAACTGGTCACTGGAATCCCAGGACAGCGCAGACCACCAAGAACCACCACAAATGCAGGGTACGTTTTATGGGGAAATGAATGCAAAATTGTGAAATGCTAGAAGGGGGAGGCACATAGGACACACTCAATGCATGTGAAAGGAGAGCAGAGGGACACATTGCACATGAACCAAGAACGACCATTCAAACATGAGCAACACATGTACACACGCCTTGATTGAGCCATGCATCACAACACTTACACAACCTGAACATATGTTAATCAACAGGGCTACATACCAACATGTAAATATCAGTACATAGGATGGAAGGCATGTCTAATTACTGTGCCTGTTGCTGTGTCATCACAATCATCACAATGTCCCTTGCATATAGTAACACAAACCCAACCAAGACATCAGAAACTAGGAGGTCAGTCAATACCATCCCTGGGGTTATATCATAGTGGGCTGCCTTGCAGAAACACCTTGCAACTGCCTTGTCCCATTGCCAAAACACAAGTGTGCTGCATCTTACAGCACAAAATAAAATGCAACCCTAGCCAACATTACTCAGACATGTGCCGGAAGTACCACCACCCCGCACAGAAACAACACATCCTCATAAGGCAGCCACCTCTCCATCATGCAGTAAGGATGCCTCTCTGGGTGTAGGGAAAAGTAATCTGGACAGCCGCTGGGGGAATTTTCACGGTGGCCCTGTATCACAGGAAACATGGCACTACCCAGTGTAACTAAACTGGTGTAGTAGGGAGCCACACATATTGACACTGATCAGAACTGTGCCACTAGAGAAAATATGTACTACAGATTGCAATCTGTAGGTCACAACACATACAGGCTGAGTCCACGGCTACTCTGACACAATGAAGTGAGACACATAGGAATGGGGAAATAACCACACAAGCATGGCATATGGTGTATGTCTGTGAACATCATTTTGTACAATTTTACATTGACGGGCGGGGAACGGTGCATGGGCCAAGTATGTTGTTGGTAAGACTGCTAGTGCAGTGTACCATTTGTGGCTGGCGGTATGAGTTATACACTGGGATGGCAGGTGGTATTCTGTCTGCTCATGTCAGCAACTTGGGGCAGTTACCACTACATTGTTGATGGATTAAATAGAGTCAGTGCCAATCTTGGGGTGCGTTGGCTGTGACAGGACATGCTGCTCGCTCTTAGCACTGCAAATCAGGCAGTGGAAAGTGCAAAGGGCCTAAGCATAGGCCCCCCTGCACTGCCCATGCCAGGTACATGGGCTGTACAAGGGCACACCACACCACATTACCACCACACTTTGCATGGGGGTTTCATGCAAAGGCTTGTGGAAAAGGGGGAACATACCTGGAGGGTAGCGCTGATCATAATACTAGTCTTGTGTCACAAGACAGGTGGCATTGCTAGTCTGTAAGCTGCAGGCAACCTGCCAGTTCCAGGTCATTGGCCCATGGAGCATCCCCCATGGACCACATGTGCCACTTCCACCGGCAATGGTGGTCATATTGACAATGGCAGTCTGGTGGTCATAGGACAGCCGAACTTGTAATGATGGCCCATGTATGCACCAGTACAACTACCTGCAAAATCTCCATCAAACTAGCTCGAGGCCCTGATCTAAATTCAACTTCAGTCAACTGGCTATGTCCATTATTTTGTGTATCAGGCACTGTCATGTAGAAAATGATGTACACATCAACAAAGATACCCATGCCGACCATCCCTGAGTCCACCTGTGCCTGTGTTAAATTAGCTGCACTGCCACAATGCTGCATCTCTTGCACCATAGTACAAGGATGGCTGCATTGAGGGGGAGATTATAGTTATGTAGGAAGGAGCACCTTCCAGCACAACACGAAACGACAATGGTAATCTGCTAGGTCCATGTGTGCTGTGCAATGTAGTACACATACACATACATCATCATGAGGAGCAATCAAAGGAGACAACAACATAGTGCCTTGGTAATGCCATCGCTGGGGTGTTGTAAGGTTTTGGTACCACCCTTGTGTATTTAAAACATGTTAAACTGGGACAGGGGTATATTGAAATTTGTGTTGATTGACCACCACAACACCCATTGCAAGGCCCTACCATGCAAATGGATGCATAGGAAGGGTCCACAATACCAGGATGGTGTCAAACCACCAAAAGGAAATACATCACACCTAGTAAATATGATGCAGCCAATTGCGCCACCTGAGCTTCCCTTTATGTGACACTCAGGTGGGGCAAAGATCTGACAGATTGCACCCATGATGTACAGGAACAATGTCTGGGCTGTAAGTTGTCACTGAGCCTCCAATAGCAAGTCAGTGACATGGCATGGCAACTGCCACAACATAGTAAGATTGATTTTACACCATCACATTGCGAGGATGCTGGCTGATCTGCCTGTCCTGGAGTTCCCCGATGACCTGGATGACCAGCTGATAACCATCAGCCAAGAGACCCTCCAAGATGGTTTCCCTCCAGACACCACCACCAATTGTAAGGAGGACAAATAATGTAGAGTCCATCCCAAACGTCCCACTCAACACCCATATTGTACAACCTGCCAGCACCCACACAGCTCAGAACTCTGAGAACTTAGGGACAAGCTTCGAGAGGACAGAGGTGGGAGTCCAGCCGGAGTTGGCCAAGTAGATACAGGTGGGTATGGAGACTGTGGCAGCCAGCCTAGAGGGAATGTGCACTTGCCTCGTGACAGCCAATGAACATACAGCTGCCAAACGAGGCACACACTCCCCACTGCATTGAGTCCAGCAATCTCTGAGGGACATAGATGCTGCCATGAGGGAGAGGCCACAACAACTGCCCTCCCAAACTGGCAGCAGCATGAATGAGAATGCCTCCCTCAGGGCAGACGTGGCTGCCTACCACCGGGCTGTTGCTGCTATCCTGAAAAATCAGCAGCTCCTCCTGGCTGCAGTGATGCCATATGTTGTTCCACAAATGGCAGCTGTCGGGATTTGGAATTCCACATCTTCATCTATTGAAATGTGTGTGGCCCTCTCTACTTCCCCACCACTACCATCAAGGGCAGAGGAGACACCACACATATCGGAGGATGAAGATGTGGAACAGATCAGCTTCACTTGTAAGATTACCCGGTAGCACCAGCCTATGCCACATGGGCAGTGTTCTCCTTTGTGCTGTGCTTGAGGTAATGCCAGAGTTAGCACAGTTGGATATGTGCATTATTCACCCACACACTGTTGACCTGTCTGCTATGGACTGTCATTGTCTCTCACTTACCAATTGGCAATTATTGTTCCTCTGCACTTAAACAAAACTTCTACCAAGCATGTCCCATTACATGTCCCTCAACCCTGGACTTGTCTTGTGTCACAAAAGTATGGATTTCACAAATGGGGTCACTGACCTGGAAATTGCAAATATCTCACTACAACACTTCCACTTGTAAATAAACACTTTCTACGAAATCAGCATATATATATATGTATTGTGATCCATTGACTTAGATAAATGACTGTAATGTGTGAATCCATGTCATTGGTCACAGAATATCAGTACAAGAGTGCAGGACTGTGGGGGCACAAAGCTACACATAAGGTCCCTAACATGACAAATGTGTATGCTGGTCTCATCACCTACAAGCAATTCACTGAGTATGTCACAAATGAAGAACACATATATGTTTCCCTCACTATATACGGCAGGTATGGCTGTAAAGAAAGTCTAGGGCAATAGCATCAGCTGGGAGAACCAGTAGAACTCATTGGTGTGATACAGAGGTAGCTAACCTCATTAGGATTTCCACTGGTCGGTTTTGCAGGATAGAGCTCCAATTTAGGCTGTTGTCAGATGCGCCACAGTTCCCGACATTCCTGCACAAGACCCCAACACTGACAGCTTAAGTACCAGATCTACCTGTCCAATAAAAAGTAAACATAGTCATCATGAGTGGGGAGTACACTGGATGGCAGATGTATGGACTAGTAGATGTGATGTTGCTGCCAATGTGACAGCTCAATTGTCAGTAGGTGACGCACATTTCAAGAGAGGTATTTGGAGGCAGGATGGAATCCCTAGGCCAACCCCCAATTTGCCCTGTACACTCATGGGAAGACACTGAGACTGAGGCATATAACACAATTGTATGGGAGAATGCAAAAATGTTTATTCGAAATTCAAGTAATCTAAAAATAAACTAGATTTACTATACTAACTATACTTCTCCAACAACTAAAGCTATCTACCCTATGCTAAACTTAACTTACACATTGAACTGCACACTCTAAACATTGGCCCCCACTCCTCTTAAGTTACAAGACACATGCAGGACAACACATTCTAATACTACACATATACTAACTAATCCTAAACAAATATTGTTGAACTTGGCCCTTTTTGAAGGCCATCCCCAACCTTTTCGCCTCCTAACTCCTATTTTGTTTACCTGTTTTTGTTGGCTTTAGGACTCTGGGCACTTCACCATTGCTAACTATTGCTAAAGTACATATGTCCTCTGTGTAAATTATACTGTTGATTGGTTTATCCATGATTGGCATATTTGATTTACTATTAAGTTTGTAGTAAGGTGCATTAGGGGTGTTCAAGGCCTGTACATGTAATGCTACAAGTGGGCCTGCATTACTGGTTGTGCCACCCACACAAGTAGCCCTGTAAACATGGCTCAGACGTGCCACTGCAGTGTCTGTGTGTGCAGTTTTAAACTGTCAATTTGACTTGACAAGTGTACCCACTTGCCAGGCACAAACCTTTCTTTTTTATGCATGTAAGGCACCCCAGTGGTAGGCCCTAGGTAGCCCCATGGGCAGGGTGCAGTGTATATCAAAGGTGGTACATGTACTTATGTGTTTTACATGTTCTGACAGTGAAATACTGCCAGATTCGGTTTTCACTGTTGCAAGGCCTATCTCCCTCATAGGGTAACATGGGGGTTGCCTTTAAATATGATCAAAGTTCAGATTCCCTTTGGGAGCAGATAGAAATTTGAAGTTTAGGGTCTCTGAACTCATAGATTGTTTTCTTGAAAATGCCACTTTAAGAAAGTAGATATTTTCTTGCTTAAACTATTCTGTGACTCTGCCTCCTTTGTTGAAGTCTGAGGGACAACAAAGACTTCTTCTTGCCAGCACTTGGGATTTCTGATGATAGTCCTGCCTGAGAAGTGGTGCCCTAACCAGTCTCAGGGCCCTTGAAAGGTGCAGCTGCTGGAAAAGGACAGATATCCACATAAAGACCGCTGTGCAAGAAACTTTTGACACACCACCCATAAACAATGCGCCACCAGCCTTGTGGCTAAAATCAACACTCCAACTGCATTGCAGCTGGAAGATCGATGCAACATGGCTGGAGAAACAACGCACAACACCTGCAGTGGCTGCTGTTAACGGCGCAAGCCCCAACACAGCACAGTTTCTTGACACCGTGCAACTGGATTTCAATGCAACGTCGCTGGGTGTAGAAAATCAACACAAAGCCTGCCTGGACGCGAGGTGCTCGTCGACACATCGCTCTCTTGCAGGAGAGAAGAAACGACAAACGCCGACTCGACAGAAGGAGGTATGATGCATGTTCTCGCTTATAGGTGAGAAATCGACATATCTCTGCCCCTTTTCGATGCACACTCGCCCGTACGGCTTTATTTTGATGCTACCCAGGTACTTTTGTGAAATAACAGCGTTCTCACTGTTTTCTTAGGATTAAGACTCCTATTCTTTTTAAAATTCATAACTTGACTTGTATGTCGGATTTTTATCGTTTTGGTCTTGTTTTGTTTAGATAAATATTACCTATTTTTCTAAACCTGTATTGTGTCATTTTGTAGTGTTTTCACTGAGTTACTGCGTGTGTTGGTATAAATACTTTACACATTGCTTCCAAAGTTAAGCCTGCCTGCTCATGCCAAGCTACGAAGGGGGTGAGTGGGGTTAACTAGGGATGATTCTTCTTTATCCTAACTAGAGCAAGGGTGCTTGCTTTGAGAGGGGGGTAATCTGACTGCCAACAACCAAACACCCCATTTCTTACATTGGTGGTCAGCGGTCACGATTGGACTTGTATTTGGACTTGACATACAATGATTAAGTGTACACTACTGTTTTCAATGCAGACCATTATGTGACCACATACAGCTAGTTTTAGCTTTTTCTCCTTTTGGACTTTTTTCCTGCTTCCATATTTTTGGTGATCTTTTTATCGACTCTTGAACTTCTCTTTGGAACTCTTTTTCTGCCTTGGAACTTTGCACTTGTTTGCCATCATGTCTCAATCTGGAGATGCACCAGCTGGAGCTGTTTTTAAATTAGGGAAACAAGAAAGTTACACAGTTGCTCAATTGAAACAGTTCTCTAAGGATCTTGCCTGTCCCGTTAAGAGCTTCGCCAGGAAGGAGAAGTTGCAAAAGGCACTGAGGACCTGGGTGACAGTTAAGGAGGCTGGGGGCACACAGAGGAGGAGGATGAGCATGGGTAAGTGCAGAGTATATACAATGGTGTAGTGGAGGTACCTGTTACACCTGGGGAAGGGTCTCCAGGATAGGTAGCAGTAGGTTCTCTGAGGGTCTGGCTTCTAAAGAGTTGCAGAACAGACAAGAAGAGAGGGCTCACCAGTTAGACTAAGAACAGTTTAGGATGGAGATGGAGCCGAAAAGACTGGACTTAGAGGAGAAAATGATAATCTTGGCTTACGAGCTAAAATTGAGGAAGCTGGAAGTCATGGGGGGTGTGTCCAGCTTACATGGTGGCAGCAAAAATATTATGTTCAGTGCTGATGAAGAAGTGCACATGCCAAGAGACTTGTGGCCCTACTTGAAGAAGGGGTTTAACATACACCAGAAGGTTCAAGGGTATGAAGTAGCTACAGTGATACGCAGGGTCCCTGAGGTGGACTGGGGACCTGGCATGGGGAGTCATATTCCTTGCAGTGGGAGGGACACTCTACTGGCTCTAGGTTAGAGTGATAGGGAGAGGGATTCCCCTCAGGTAGCAGTCCTGGTTATGGAGTCTGGAGACATCCCAGAAGAGTGTGGGTTGAGTGTCAGGCACAGTCAGGTGCCGTCTCACCAGTCTCAGAAGGGTGATGTGGGGTACTTTTTAAAGTTTAAGTCACTGTATGGTTGGGTGAAAGGTAGTTTGGTTAATTTATGTGAGGGGCTGTGTGATGTAATTGCTGGAGAGCAAATATCTAGTCCTTGTTTTCCAGAACTACGCCAACACCAGGTGAAGTGTGAGTTCTCTGACCCTAGGGAACGTGCACTGCAGGCAGACCTCTGGGTGAGTACCAGAGAGTCTGAAGAGGCAATTGGGGGTGCTCCTGAAGGGAGTGGCATAGGTATTTCCCAACAAGGTGAGGTGGGAAAGGCTTGCAGTGTCCCACGTAGGTCCCAGTGTAGTGGGATGGGTGAGGGGTCCCATATCCAGTCTCAGAGGAGAGGGAGTGTGGGTGGACTGAGATCTAGTTCCAGGTCCTGGAGGGTTCCATGAGTTAACACCAGGAGGGGAGCCTAACCTGGGCCACAGGGCCATCTGCTGAGGGAGACCTCAGGAGAACTTGGGGGTGCGTCTGTAGCCAGCGTCCCACTGGTTCTGGTGTCTGGCAGTACCACTCCTACTGAGGGGGTGCAGAACTCCAGACAGAGGGTTGAGGGGGGGTTGCGGGCCCCAGTGGAAAACCTGGATGGTCAGGGATTAGCTCTGATGTCAGTGCCCCCCATGAATGACCTTGGTGATACCATTTCTGGGCTAAGTGGGAACCAGGCTCTGCCATGTGGGCAGAGGTCAGGGGACCAGCACCAGGCAGACTTTCATGTGGCCCTTAAGGAAGGTGTTACTGTTGTGGGGGGTAGGTGTGCTCCCCAGGAAGTCCTGGCTTGCCAGGCAGTGGTCCAGCCCAAGGGTGGTGACTCTAGGTTGGATGGTCAGGTTCAGGGGATAAGCTCTGACCTGGTGGGGGGTAGGTGTGCTCCCCAGGAAGTTCTGGATGGCCAGGTAACGGTCCAGTCTGAGGGTACAGACCCTAGGCTGGAAGGTCAGGTGCAGGGGTAAACCCTAACCTAATGGGGGGGGTGTGCCAATCACCCCCCTGGGTGACTCATAGGAGTACTCGCCATGGTGGGGGGGTGCACAACAATGAGAGTAAGGGCAGGAGAGAGAGAGACTTTCCCCTGACCCGAGTTCAATCCAAGGTTACAGGCCGTGGGTTAAAGGGCCAGGTTCAGTGTGTCATCCCAGACCTGGAGGGAGCGGCTACTGCTAACAGTGCACCTACCGTATTGTATTCTGGGGGAGTCACCCCTAGTTAGGGGGGTGCAGGACCCCAGAAAAAAGGGCAGGGGGAATGAAACCTTGCCCCTGGCCCTGGTCCAACTTGAAGGTACAGACCCTAGGTTGGAAGACCAGTTCCAGGTTAACATCCCTGCACCAGAGGGTCAATTCTGCAGGACTTCTTCCACAAGCAGCCAGACAACTCTGGACTCTGGGGGTAGTGTTCATAGGGGGAGGGTAGAGAACCCCGGAGGGAAGGACCAGTGTCATCCCTGACCTGGTGGAAGGGAGAGTGGTCAAAGGGTGCCAGGCACCTGGGGCTACTGCCCCCCACTCTCCACAGTCACAGTGTTTGGAGAGCCTTGAAAGGCCTGGGGCCTGGCTCTCATCCCTGAAAGATGTCAGTGGCCACTGTGGCTTGCTGTCCTGGTGGACAGTGCTGCCCCGGGGGGGGGGTCACACCCTGCTGGTGGAGTGGGCAACACCACTGTGGCGGCCATGGTGGTACTGTCTTCCCCCTGGGAAACATCTGTGAGCAAGGTTAGGTTAGATGCTGCACAGATGGTATCTGCAGGTGAGGAGAGGGGTTCCCTATGGGATAGCTTAGTGGGCCCTGAGAGTATAGACAGAGGGATCCAACTGGAGCCAAGAAGGCTTAGAACTGGAACATGCCCCAAGCTGTTGTGGGCCTGGGCCCCTGTTCAATTGCCTCAATCAAGGAAGTCCATCAATGTATTGATTGGTCTCCCCTGGCTTTACGCTGGTGGGGGTTGTGTTGGACTTGGCCCTTTTTGCACGGTCATCCCCAATCTTTTTGCCTCCTTCCTCCTATTTTATCAGACCTGCTTTTGTTGCTTTAGGACTCTGGACACTTTACAACTGCTAACCAGTCCTAATGTGCATATGCTCTCTGTGTAAATTATATTGTTGATTGGTTTATCCATGATTGGCATATTTGATTTACTAGTAAGTCCCTAGTAAGATGCACTAGAGGTGCCCAGGGCCTGCCTGTATATCAAATGCTACAAGTGGGCCTGCAGCATTGGTTGTGCCACCCACACTAGTGGCCCTGTAAACATGGCTCAGACTTGCCACTGCAGTGTCTGTGTCTGCAGTTTTGAACTGCCAATTCGACTTGGCCAGTGTACCCACTTGCCAGGCCTAACCCTTCCCTTTTATATATGTAAGGCACCCCTAAGGTAGGCCCTAAGCAGCCCCTTGGGCAGGGAGCAGTGTAAGTTAAAAGTGGGACATGTACTTATGTGTCTTTTATGTCATGACAATGAAATACTGCCAAATTCGGTTTTCACAGTTTCAAGGCCTAGCTCGCTCATAGGTTAACATGGGGGCTGCCTTTAAATATTGCTAAAGTGCAGATTCCCTTCGGGAGCTAATAGAAATATGGAGGTTAGAGTGTCTGAACTCACAATTTAAAAATACATCTTTTAGTAAAGTGTGTTTTTAGATTGTGTGTTTGAAAATGCCACTTTTAGAAAGTAGGCATTTTCTTGCTTAAACTATTCTGTGACTCTGCTTGTTTGTGGATTCCCTGTCTGGGTTAGTTTGACAGTTGGGCTGTTTGCACCTTTCTTCTAGACAGTGACACAAAGGGAGCTGCGGTGTAGCCTGCATATTCTGATTGGCCATCTGGGCTGAGGGGAGGGGAGGAGTGGCCACTTACACCTGAAAAGGCTGTGCCTGCCCAAATACATTGTTGTCTCCACTCCCCTGGTGTGTGTCTGGGGCCTTGCCTGGGCAAGACAGGATCTTGAAAACAACAGACTTCTCTTTGAATGAGGCCTACTTCAAAGGCAGGAAGGGTCATGAGAAGAGCACCCAAAACCACTGAAAATTAGATCACTTCTGGAATCAAGAGGAACCTCTGCCCAGGAGAAGAGCTGAAGAGCTGAAGAGCTGAGGAGACGTCCTGCCCCTGCCTGTGACTGTGCTTTGTTGGGCTATCCTCCAGTTGCTGCTTCTGCCTGTGAAAGGGGACAAAGACCGGACTTTGTTGTGCATTCCTGCTTGAGAATAATCTCCCAGGGCTTGGACTGAGCTTGCCTCCTTTGTTGAAGTCTGAGGGACAACAAGGACTTCTCTCTACCAGCACTTGGGTTTTCTGTTAATAGCCCTGCCTGCCAAGTGGTGTCCTAACCAGTCTCTGGCCCCTTGCAAGGTGCAGCTGGTGGAAAAGGACAGAAATCCACGTAAAGACCGCAGTGCATTTATATTTTTTTTATTTTTTAAGAAAGTTTGTTTGAATAAAACACATAGATACCGCATCATGACCCCGGCCCAACCACCCCCAAATAAACACATAAGAAGAAAAAAAACACCCCCCAACTACATATATCCTAACATATATAGAAACCTACACTAACCTAATACTAACCCTCTGAAAACCACAATAAAATCTCTAAGAGCATCGTAAGGGAGAGGACTGAACTTGGATGTGCCAAATCAACTTGCAGTCACAGTTTTGTCCTTTTTAGTTTCTTTTTTATGTATTTCAACATTTTCTGGTTTCCTGCAACTTCCTCCAATCTGTCTAAACATTTCAGAACGATGGACACGTCCCTGTGCAAATCCTGCAACAACTGTGTTGGAATGGCAGCATGTGGTATGGGCTGTTGCGCTGGTACAGTGACTGCTGTAGCCAATGTTGTTTGGGTGGTGCTAGCTGTGCCCCCCTTGCTATGCTGAGGAGCCTGACGACTGCTGATCCTTTTTAGGCACTGTGGCCCCCCCCAAGTGGGAATGCCTGCCATTCCACTGTAGCCTTCTCTGCCCGGAAGCGGCAACCCATCCGTCTGGACCCAGACTTCACTTCCAGGATGTGGGGGTACCTTACTGTCCTCTGAAAGTCACACCTCTCCCCATTTGTCATGTTGGCAGCTGTAATATGGAGACAAGCAACCATCAGTGTCAGCATTGGGTGGAGTCTGTACAAATTACTAGCTTGTACTGCTACATCTAACTGCACTCCAACTCACATTGCAGAAAAGAGAAAGGCCCTGATAAATGTATTGTCAATGTCGCCTTTACATCATAATTTTGATGCTAAAGCGACGCAAACTTACAAAATAAAGTAATATTTTGTAAGTTTGCGCCGCTTTTGCGTCAAAAAGTGATGCAGAGGCAGCACTAACTTTACTTTGATCAGGTCCAAATTTCATCCTCATCTGTGTCTATTTCCAACCATACATCAACAGTAACTTGGGCATGTCAGTGGGAGGATGGGATGCTGTTGGTAACTATAAGGGGGCAGAGCTGATAGGTACCCATGCAAGCCTGATCAACATAACTGTCACCTACACTGTGACATCACATCTACCTACAAATTTGGTATTCCTCTCCCCCTGACCCTCATGGGGATGGCCATGCTCTCCATCATTTCAACAGTTCTGGTCATCCCCAAAGGCCTGACCACTCATACATGGAGTCAAGGAGTGGGCCATATGTTAGGGGGGGCTGCCTTCTAGGAAGCTGGTATCCATAGTTCAATCACATCTACATTCATGTGTCCAGGTGTAGACGCCCATCAATACTGGATCTGCCATAACTATTCCTTTCACACACAGTTCCATGCCAGCACACGTTGGGCCTTGCCCTGCATGCAAGCCAATGACATTCCACAAAAGTGAAACATACATGGAGTGCAAAAGACAGAGAGCCATGCTGCGAGACAATTGCCAGCCCAGTCCTCCACCTTCATAACAATACAGGGATGCACCAAATTAGGATCAGTATGGTGCCCCTGTGTTGTGAAAATGATGGAATGCGCCACTTTGGCGGTGCTTGGGGCTCTTTAAAATGTGCCATGACATCACCATCCAGTCTACTATGATATCTGATCATTGGACAATTTATGACATCTGGCATTGTATTCAACACACATGACCATCTCACACCAAACCCTGGATTACTTCACAGGACACACATTTTCACTCTTTCTGGATGTATCAGGGTCTTCAAAGTGCACCACATTGCCAAAAGTGTAGGGGGCTGGTCCACCTGTAAGACATGAATGGTAAACCATGCTTAGTGTCAAATCATAATCACTGCGAGTAGACAACAATTTTCATTGTGAACTAGTTAAGAGGAGTGAGCTAGTCATCTTAGTGGAAATCAGTGCAACAGACAAACCACTACAATCACACAATGACACATACACTCAGGTGAGTTAGAGCCACACATCTGAATTTTAGCACTGGGCCAGAGACTCCTGTGGTGCTACACCCTGCAACATTTATATGTGGCATTGTCATGCAGCTGTCTGTGGGCACGACACCTCCATTTCCAAATGGGACTGTTTGATAATGTATTATCCAACTGAGGGCCATGCTATGGTTGTAGCAGTGGCAGGACCATTGTCACACCCACGGAATTTCTGCCTGCAACAGACATGGGAAACAACTATGTTATCATCAAAGCTCACACGCTACTACCCTGGGATTATGTAGGTATTGCAAGGTGTTGGCGATTTGCATTACACACCCTGCAATGAAAAGAGTAAAATGTGTGTGCCATTACAAAGCACACACACTTAAGGAATTGCTATGGCTGTGGACTCATGAGCAGTTGCTTTACCTACCTGCACATTGTGACATGTCTATACAAAACGGTGCAACATGGTGTAAGGGGGAGTTGTGTAGTTAATACATGACACTACCCTGGTGCTTTGCAAGACTTATACCTCAAGTACTTAAGCTAGTCCTGCAAGGCACCCAGAGGGGCTTTGTAATTGATTTGTGGCTCTATTAAAAGTATGCGCTGATTATTTCATGACTGATGTGGCAAATGAATTCTCATGGAATCAAATGCACCATGTTCATTGCCCCCCTAAGGTGGGTAAACCCCCTTTGCAAACATAATGACTGGTGCAGGGCTCATGTGCATGAAATGTAGACAAAGTTGCGCTTTGCATGCATTGCGCCACTTTGTTGACACAATCCTGGGAAAAATGGTAAGGTGCCTTGGCGTTACATACATGACACTGTGCTGGTGCACAGGTGACGCAATGGGCTCTGAAATCCATTCCTTTGTGATGGTTGTGCAGGACTCACCAGACATCTGACCTGCATTGGTGTCATTGTTGGACATGTGAACTCCAGGCCTGAACTGGCACAGATACTCTTCATACCGGTTGCATACAACCTGTTCACAAGCATTACATGCAGCACTCCAGCTTATCTGCTCTGTCATTCAAAAGCAGTAAACAGTCAATAGTATGCCAATGGGAGACTTACCAACAGTTCCACCGATCTCGATCCCCAGGTGATCTAGCAGGTCCTGTTCCCTGGCCACCAGATCTGCACAGCGATGCTTCAGCTGGTGGTTGTTCCGGCCTGTTTAGTAAACACATCTCAGGTTGTGGAGCACCTTGCCCCACCGCAGCCACCTGGCCTCTGTGCGGTAGCCGAGGATCACCCGGCCACCCCCTTCCAGCATCATTGGCAAGTAGTGTGCAACCAGCCAATTGAATCCTTCAAGCTCATCCGCTGACATTCTGGTCATCCTCCCCATGCTAGACATGTCAACAGATGTGCCCCAAGAAATTATGCTACAAAAATAAAATGAAACGTAACCCCACTAACTTGACCCAACTAGCCCAACTATTTAACAACCCCGGACAGACATCCCACAGTAGTATTACAAAACTGGATGAGAACTACACAAAACTACAACTTCTAGGACAAAATGCACATGGCACAAGGGACACCACAAACTTCCAGTCACACCCAACAATCGACCACCAGCTCCAATACTTAACCACCACAGGCCCACATTGAGACATTGGCGGTATAAACCGCCTACCGCTGCGGTGACGGCTGCCAAAAGAACCTTACGGCTACCATCCGTCTGCCAGATTATGACCACAAAAAGAAGAATGGAAATCCGGCCGTGGCCATACTGGCAGATGTTGGTAAGGTGGCGCTGCTACCACCAGCACCGCCACACCAGTAGACTGCCGCCAGCCGTATCATGATACATGTTATCTCCTGGTGGTGTTCTGCTGGTGGGAGATCCTGGCGGTAGCAGTGCCCCTTCCTGTTTTCTGATGGAAGACCACCTGGATGCAGGTAAATTGGGCTTACGACAGGGGAGGGGAGTGCTATGTGTGTGGGGTTGTGTGCATGAATGTGTGAGTGTGTGCGTGAATGCGTCTGTGTGTGTAGTATTGTTTACGTGGGTATATGCATGAGTGTGAATGCGTGTAAGAATGGAAATGTGAATGCTTGTCTGCATGCCAGTGTGAATGTGTGTACGGATGTGTGTGAGCATAAATGAATGTATGCATGAATGAATGCGTGTATGCCTGTGTGAGTGAGTGGGTGTATGCGTGGTGCGTGTCTGCGAGTGTGTGCATGTATGGGGTGGGGGAATCGGAAGGGGGCAGCGTGGGTGGTGGGGGGCATCTGGGGAGTGTTGGGGGTGGGTGAGTCTCCCACCATTAACAGGGAAGGAATTCCGCCATGGTTTTTGTGGCATTTCTAACGCCTCAAAAACCATGCGGTAGGCTAGCTCAAAATGCTGCCAGTGGTACTATTGCAGCTGCCGTGCTGGAGATTGTTATCTCCGGCCCAGCGTCTGCTACCGTCGTGGCAGTAGGAATGGTAAATTGTCGGGTTGGCTGCAGCCAACCCGATAATCTCATAATGTGGAGGTATCTACTGCCAGCCTGTTGGCGGTACTACCGCCACATTATCACCTACTCCCTGGGTCATAATGACCCCCACAGTCACAAAAGCACAGACAGTAAAGAGAAAGTGAAACTACAACCACTATACCATGCTTGTAGACAGGATTTTTTATTACTGGGCATGTGTGTCCCGTTTTTCAGTTGTGTGTGTTTTTATTTGACGCATTTGGCATATGCGTAGTTTATTTTAGACGCATAACGCATGTGCATTGTTTATATTGATGCATGACGGTTATGCGTCGATTTCACAGAAGGCTGCATTAAGTGGTGTGTGAATGTAGAATTCACGGTAAGGGTCCATGTTTCATTCTTTCAATGTTTGTGGATGTTTCTGACGCATTTGTGTGTTTTTTTGCATTATCCTTGAGTGCACCCTGATTCACCATGCATGGGACATGGGCTGTGCTGCAATGTGGCACATGGAGTATGGCCACATGTGGAAGTCCATGCAGCAATGTGCTAAGGGTGTGATTGGTCGGTTCCACCAATAAGTATGTTACGGAGTCAACAGCATGCATTCATTTGCATGTCATGTATATATATGCATGTGTAACAACAGTGTGTCCACATGTGTTTGGCACATGTGTGCCCTATGTGTAGATATGTGTAGGTATCTGAATGTGTGGGTGTACCACATAGTAAACTCTTTAATAATAGTGTTTAGACATACCCATGACTGATGATATGAGATGGCCTCAATTTGGACTGAGAATGTAGTGTACTTGTCCTGTTTTAACATAACATTTCCACTGATGAGCTATGTGGCATTGTGTGTTGACTCTGTGATTTGTAGTTGTATGTTCCTTCTTGTTGCTCAGGTACATGTGCGCCATGCATCTCAGTTTCTGGTGATGTCATGTACACCAGTGTTTGTGGTATATATTTAATATGCCCTGTGTGTGTAGAAACAAGTGTAAGTGCATTTTGACATCACAAATGAGATTGGTGTCTGAAGAGGATGTTCAAGGTCACATTACAATCTTACAGCATGTGCAGATATTGGAATTTGACTATTGCATATGCAGTCACATCACTGGCACCTATTCAATATTTGTGTGGGTACACATGTGGCGATCGTTTATGGATGTCACAGGTGTTTTGCTACCTACACATCATAATACTGCTAGGTTGGTTACTATCCTGAATCCTGACACATTACAATGCCAGGGCCATTATAGTAGAAAGTGTACAGTGATGTGTGGTATATGTGTGTTAGCATCCAAATGGACTATCAGATTTGTCTTGTTCATGTTTATCATTACTGTCTCATACTCTGCTGTCCCATGGGGTACCACAGTTGCAGTGTGGCATAGTTTGCAGGGTGACTCTACATCATCAATGAGTGGGTATGAATGGCAACAGAAACACATTTTTGTTTGGGAGGCTGCAAGTCACTGGTGCTCCACTTTGTTCTTGACCATGTGCAGCTACAACAGGCACCTGACTATGTCATATGTTGATATAGTCAGGACAGTGGTCTGTGGCTTAACAAAGCTGGGATCTCGGCCATTAATGATTGGAACTCAGCAGCCTATGCTGACTCCCCAGTGGTTCTACACATGCACAAATGTGTTCATATAGACCAGGATGTGCTGCTTTGCTATGCAGCACTTGATGTCAGCCCTTCCCCTCTCAGGTACAGTGCTCGGATGCTTGCACATGTAGTACATCTCACATTCATGGGACTCATCATCTGTTTCCATTTGCAGAATGTGTAGAGGTTGGATGAGTGTAGTTGTCTCAACGATCAACTAATGGCATAGTACAGATGGAGTTGTACGCAAGATGCTCATGCCATGGTGCCAGGTGTAGGCCAATTGTCATGTTATGATAGTGCCAAAAATGCCTGGGTTGCGTATGTACCTGGCCAGCCTCAATATACATTTGTGAAGGATGGACCTGCAATCATTGATGTGTTGCACTGTGTGTTTAGGAGTATCTCTGTTCACATCCCTATCATTTTATGGCATTATTGTGAAGTTATGTATCATGTCCTCCATCAATCACAGATAATGGCAGCTACTGCTTTGTGCGCATCTTCTACAACTACATTGTGTGGTGATGTGGGGACAGATTCCAACATATGACTTGGGTGATGTTGGAATCTTGCCTCCTCCTACTAGCAACTTGTTAGTTTGTGTACCATTGGTGGTATTTGTGAGATGTAATGTGTGCCACACACACATATCATGACTCACGGCACATTACTTGTGTAGTCTCCAGGTGACATGGTGTGTACTATTTGGAACTATCAATGGGTATCTCTGAGCTGTTGTATAGTGCATCTATGTAGCAGTGTGCTATCACTACAGGGGACATGACACATCCTTGCAACACAATAGGGTCAGATGTGTTAACAACATGGTAGCCCTACAAAGCCTGGAAATCCCAGTCATTTTGACATGTGTCAGTACAGATAAAGTGCAACACGAAGGCCCATTTTAAAGAGTAAATGACAGTGCACAACACAGCTTTAAAATTGGCAGCGCCGTGCTGCTTCATTTTCACTATGCAGGAATGCAGCATGTGTAATATTTGACAAGGCAACCCTTTGTTGTCCCCTGCACTGGTACCAAATATGCAGCCGTGCACCAACACTGTCAACCTTGCACCAGGGTGCTTTGTTGGCTTCCCTGTGTAGGTGGATAAATCTGTGCAGGAAGGGACACCTTCCTATACATATACAATTTTCATGGGCAATTTGCTCTTTCTGTATATGCTGCAGTATGTAGCACGCATAGGTGGGACATTCATATGAGGTCAAATCACAGTCTATTTCCTTATTGAAACCTGCAGACGGGTGATGTTTGATGTTGGCACTGCTTCAGGTTTTAGGTGACAACTACATGTCATCATGCTATGTACCTTGTGCTAACACACCTACAGCAACACACATTGCACGCCGCTTCCATGCAAAGTGCTGCGAGGCAGGGGGTCCTATTTACAATGTGGCGTCAAGTCACAAAATAGTGGTCATCCACCAACTTGTTCGTACAGTGCATGACGATGGCACTAGGGACTCTTACATATGTCCGTTGGTGATCTCGAGTGGCAGCTGATGTTTATGCCAGCCATCAGGTGTCCAAGGGTGTGTATCTCATTTTTTCAGGATGAATAACATTGCTACCAGTGTTTCTCCTTTCTTCCAATACATGAACCAGCTTTTATGCTGTCAACACATGCACAGTGCAGGCGATGGGATGGGGCACAGCTACTTTATAAATGTGTCCCTTAGCACAGTGCATGTAAGGTCAGTGATGTCCTAAATACTTCTACGGGGTCCCACCATATCCATGATCTGCACTCTCTAAAAGTGACTCTGCCCCATGGTGGGCCATTAATTGTTTGCGGTACAGATATGTACTGAGAAGTAGACGATTACCATAATGGCCATCCTGGAAGTGTTCGTTGATCTTGCTGTGCCTGAATATGTAGGTGTCATGGACACTACCAGGCTACTTGGCTAAAATGTTCAGAAATAGTCCACTGTGGTCTACTATGGACTATACATTTATGCAATGCGTATGTTTCCGGTTCCTGTACAAATGTTCTGTTACTGCAGGTGGGACAAGTCGGACATGGGTGCAGTCCATTGCACCCAGCACATGCGGAAAGCCAGCAAATTGGTAAAAGCTTTGTTTTTATCTCCTGCTGCATTTGCTGGGTGTTGGGGAAGCAGATGTGGCAGGGTGTCAGGGAGATAATTCTATTTAATACCTTTGGCAGGAAGTCCGAGAAAGACAGCTGCAACACACCAGCAACCAGTGCACCCGTTGTCTGAAATGAGCCACTTGCCAGCACATACAGGACAGCTAGCAGCTTTGTGACAGGTGATATGTTATGTGGTGTCTGCAGCCTGGCTGTGATCTGTGGCTCAATATGGTGCAGCAGGCATAGCAAGGCTTGCCGTTTGAGATGGTAAATCCTAATTAGGTCTTTTTCCCTGAGGCCAAGGAGGGTTGTCCTGTTCCGGAATATCCTCTACTGCCTTCTGCTTTGCCTTTGTGGGTGCCGTAGTGGTGGTTGTGGTTGCCGCAGTATTTGTGGTGTTGCTATTGTGGCTGTTGTCCTCTGCGCCGTCTCCCAAGCCGGAGCAGTAACACTTCCATCTTGTCCTGTGGGTTGCCAGTGTTGCTTCTGTGTGTTTGTGTGTGTTTCCTTAAGTATTGGTGTGTGGGCCTTATTTTAACATCTGATCTGACCTAGGCGTTAAAATTTAATGCAAATCGGGGTTAACATCATTTTTTGGGTCCGCCTCCCACCCGTGCGTCAATTTTAAACAGGTGGATAAATATGGCGCTATGGGCTTTGAGTAATTTTTTGTATGGAAATGCCTACCTTGCATCTCAGTGATGCATGGTGGTTTCACCCATCCAAAAATATTACGTTAACTCCAATATTTGTACACTGAACGGGTCTTAATTTTGCACTGAATTAGCATAAAAAATTACGCCGATTGAGCACTAAAGAAGTATAAATATGCCCCAAAGAGTTTACCAGTTTACGTGCCCTCCCTATATGGGTACAGGATGACCTGAGTTGCACTAGCTAGTACCGAACACAGATGCAAATTGTTCAATGCAGCGCTTCCATTGATGAGGCAGAGCGTCTGCTGCATGATGACTTGAGTCACACCAGATAATCCTGCTTGCGTGCAACAAGTTACCAATGCAGAGCTTCCTGAAATGAGGCACAACACCTGATGTGCAGACTTGAGTTGCATTAGACAAATCCCACTGCACACGAGAAGCTGCCACTTCTGTGCCTTCCTGAAATGAGGCACAACATCTGGTCCATGATGACTTGAGTTGTACCAGAAAATCCAGCTGCACTCAAAATTTTACCACTGCCATGACTCCCTGGAATGTGGTTTTACATCTGGTCTGCGTTGACTTGAGTTGCACCAGACAATCCTGCTGCACATAAAAAGTTACCACTGCTGTGTCTCACTGAAATGAAGCACAACATCTGGTGCGCGATGACTTGAGTCGCACCAAACCATCCTGCTGCACATGAAAAGTTACCAATGTAGCGTCTCCCTGGAATGAGACACCATGCATGGTGTGCAAAGACTTGAGTCACACAAGGTGCTTCTGGACACACAATCAGTTCTGTTCCATTCCTCCCCTGGAATGAGGCACAAAGTCTGGTGCGCGATGACTTGAGCAGCACCAGATAAATCCTGTCACACACACAGAGACACCAGTTCAGCAGTACTGCATAAGGTAGAATGTCACACTGCTCTGGGCACGCCCTCACTTTAGAGGTCGCAGCCAGTGACAACGACACTGCATGCAATGAGCGTGTAGTCAATGGTTGCACAAGAGACATGCAGCACACTCGTCATTAAAGGGCCATGTGTGTCCCGCAACCAGACATCCATTCACTACCAACCAAATGCTTTTGCAAGACATGGCTCCATGATGAAGGGCCACAGTCCTTGAATGCGGGCAGTACTTTGCAGGCTCCACACGGGGCAAATCCAGCCTTTAGGTCCAATACTTAGTTCAACACTCACAGTGTTGCTGCCAGCTGTAATCTATCAGACAACATAGACGCGTAGGAGTGCACCACTCTCGAGAGGACATGATAGTGTAGGTCGCTCGCAGGAGGTCTTTGATTTCCCTGAGACCTCCATGCAAAACAGTGGGCAAGACAACAAGCCCTTAAAGAGCATACTTCAGAGTGTCACACTGCAGTAATCAGTGTGCCCAGGACAGCCACGATGCAGGCAGGGTGTGCGATCCCCTTTCAGGACAGTAAATACTCCTGTGCACAACAGATTCCTTTGGCAGTGTGCATCACACAGTACGGGGACTGTGTCCTGCACTCCTGCAAGTGTATGTTTAATTTGCTGAAGTGTGGCCCTCAGATGGCATAGGTCTGTTGTTTTAGTGGTCCAGGATTTACAGCTGTCTCTAGGGAATGAGCAGATGTGTTTTCCCCCAGCCCCCAGTGAAATTAAGCTTGTAGTGAGAAGAGACTCAAAAGAGACTCTAGAACGTGGAAATGACCACTTTCTAGAAGTTGCATTTCCAAGGTATTACTGACAAAACCACCTTAAAAATTGGAAAGGGTTTATCATTGGGAATCTAATGAAGGTATTCATGATGAGGCTTCCCCACCGCAATACAATTTTGCAGGTAGGATTAATTATAAACTTCCCCCCTTAGTAACCTTTAGGCATAGCAGCTCTCCATTGCATTGAAAAGACACCTGGGCATTCTTCACTCCATGGGCACATGTGCCCTGGCTAATGCACAAGCCTACAGGGGCAGAAGGACACAAGCTTTGAGAAAACCACAAGGGTGCAAGTGTGCATGTACAGGCCTGCTGTGTCCGACTTAGTACATATATAAAAACACTCATGTGCAAGTGTGCACATACTGGCAAGTTGTGCCAAGCTCAGTATGTACATGAAAACACCAATGTGCAAGCATGAACATACTGGTAGATGCCCCTTTTTCCTCAACTTGCCCTTCCCCTTGCTAACGCGTCCTTTTATGTAAATTTTATACACATTAGGACTCGTTTTAGGCCAATGAATTTTGTGACCCAGTGGAGAGACACTGTAGGACGAGATAACTGATCAATATGTCAAGCAATATATCAATAATTTCATCAATTTTTATCACCACAATGTATTTCACTTTGAAGTAAGACATTAATCAAATTATCGACGCAACCATGACCTTTCAGTCATGAATAACCACACCTGTTGATAGAATTTTTATGAATTTTATTCCCTATTGATTACAATCTACGAGCAGCAGAGTCAATCTCAAAACTAAGAAGCATAAGAGTATAGTCACAATATGGCAACTATGATAAGATTTAATTAATGCGAGGATCACAAACATAAGAAGATAGCACGACGTAAACATAGATCAGAACTCAGTTAGAATCAATTATATCTTAGTTCAGTAAGGCGTAACGTCAGTCATTTGTTTATTGCGTCAGTCAGAGTGTACTCCTAACCTAACCCCTAATTAGCATCAGTATGTTGGGCTTCATGCAAAACAATTTAGAACACAAATTTGGAAAAACCATCTAGCTATGGCCTCTATTCAAAATACAGCAGTTGGTACCTAGAAAGGAAAAGCAAACAGACAAATTATAATTCGCATAGTCATAATTACCCTCCAGGAATAGGTCAGCACACAGGATCAGTCTTCGTCTTCAGGGCATCAGTCAATTTCGCCTTCAGTCTAACTTCACCTAAGAGCAGGGGACACTTCCCTCATAAGGAGGAGAAGTGTAAGGGGCAGTATATATGTGAGGATGGTTTAATAAGTCTCCAATCACCAAACAAATTGACAGAGTTTCTGGATGAAATCAACAGCTTTCCCTTCCTAGTTCTAACGTCTCTTCTGTGACATGAGTTTTTATCCCTTCTTCATAATGCCTTCCCCCAAATTCTATTGAATATTAACTATACCCCACTATCTTTAACCTATCAGATTATACATTAGGTAATTCCAATTGTCACCCCACGATAATTCAAAACACTTTGATTGGTCTTCATAATTGACGTCTTCGGAGGTGGCACATCCGGGTTTACTTCATCGTTTTTGGCACGTTCCTCGAGTCATAAGTTCCTTTGTCCATGGTCAAATGTCCTTGTACGTTTCTTTAATCTACTTTTGTTTCAAAATTTAATAAAACTCATACTAAGACCGCTAGCATGCGGATTGGAACAGAATTGGTATAGATACATGAGACGGAGAAAAGGGAACAAATGCAGGGTCATGGCCCTTTGTGAGTCAGCACACTGAAAAACAGAGAAAAATGCTTTTAACATGAGAGCTAGGCAGCTAAATCCACAGCTCACGCTAACTTAAGGCCTATAGGTTTTAATACAAATGCAATATTGTAAAAGCGCTTAATATATGCTTGACTAATCATAATGCAAACAATCATTTCTTATAACCGTCATTAGTTTGTGTACACAATAATAGCTGTACGTTATAATTCAAATGCACGTTAAGCAAATCACTGTTTATTGTCATTTTCTATGCAGCTTTGTTAAGCATTGATATAAGCACTACTTCTAGTATATGTAATATTTTAACTACACTCTCTCACCCTCAAGGCTCACTTTTTTCACTGTCTGTGCTCCAACCTCATAGCACTGACTTGGGCTGGCAAACAGCCCTGTATTCTTCTTACCGCTCCCCTAAAGGGGCCTGGCGGCACTGGACATGTTGTTATATGCGCTCTGTGCTCAGGCAAAGTGCCTGCATTTTTGGCACTACTAAACACCTTTTCAGCTGCATGTGGCCATCAAAGCCAATCAGTGAGCTCTGCAGCCCCTCACCGCAGCTCTCTATTTACCCTACAAGGCACCTACGACAGAAATAGACAAGGGAGAGTGTGTGAGATGGGCATAGGAGGGTATGAGGAGGTGTGCCAAACTCCCCTATCTGTATGCTAGCTCGGAAATAACCCCCAGCTGCCCCTCCAGCTAGAAGTGGCCACTAGAATGTGGACCCATGGACATGGCCTCACGACCTTCTCAGACCTGCACCCAAATGATAAATTTATGCCACTGTTTGCAGTATCTGCCACCTCACAACCCACAGTTTTAGAGATTATGGGGGTCATTCCGACCCCGGCGGGCGGCGGGCACCGCCCGCCGGGCGGAAACCGCACAAACCGCGGCGGTGATTCCAACTTTCCCGCTGGGCCGACGGGTGATCTCAAGAAGATCGCCCGCCGGCCCAGCAGGAAAGCCCCTGCAAAGAGGAAGCCGGCTCCGAATGGAGCCGGCGGATTTGCAGGGGTGCGACGGGTGCAGTGGCACCCGTCGCGATTTTCAGTGTCCGGCCTATATTAAGGATGCCTTGGCCTGTGAACACTGACTAATAACAATGCTCCTCCTTCTAGCCAAGCATAGAGTGACCATACACTGGGGTTGGCAACCCATCCCTACTGTGGTGGTCTGGCTGCGAGATGTTGGGTATTGCCAGAATCAATTGACCAACTATTGGAAACTAATGCCACTGCAATCCCACCCCAAGGACATATGGGAACCACTTCTGTCCTATCTGAGCCACAGGGACTTTTCTTCCATCTCCCCATGAGGAACAGGTACCTTGGCCTGTAGTTCGCCCCAGACTTCAACACCACCTTTGTTCCTGAATTTTGACAGGGCTCCAGATATTCTTCTCTATCTGATGTCGTTGAGTGTCTCCAATTACTTTGCCACTACTCTCTCATTTTCTCTGTAACTTGCTCAGTTGCTGTGCTGAGGACTGACATACTGTGCTGGGGACATGGGATTCAAGCAATATGTGATGGAGTGCTGTAGGTTAATGTCATTGAATCATGTACCATCGTGATACCATGTTTTTCTCCCTGTGTTTTGCCTCCAACACCTTTGTCTCAAACACCCCTAAACCCTCCATTCTCCTCTCCTCCCCTCTTGGCATTGTTGAGTCAGTTGTACTGTTTATGTTTTATTTCAAATGCCAATAGAAATAATTGCAAAAAAGTATTTTCATTTTATAAGATGTACAACGCTGTTTTCTTTTTCACAAATTAAAAAATAATTTACAGGTTATTCTTACAGATCTAATGTGAATAACACATAGGGGGTCATTCTGACCCTGGCGGTCTTTGACCGCCAGGGCGGAGGACCGCGGGAGCACCGCCGACAGGCCGGCGGTGCTCCAATGGGGATTCCGACCGCGGCGGTAAAGTCGCGGTCGGACCGGCACCACTGGCGGGGTCCCGCCAGTGTACCGCGGCCCCATTGAATCCTCCGCGGCGGCGCAGCTTGCTGCACCGCCGCGGGGATTCCGACCCCCCCTACCGCCATCCAGATCCCGGCGGTCGGACCGCCGAGATCCGGATGGCGGTAGGGGGGGTCGCGGGGCCCCTGGGGGCCCCTGCAGTGCCCATGCCACTGGCATGGGCATTGCAGGGGCCCCCGTAAGAGGGCCCCTAAATGTATTTCACTGTCTGCTGCGCAGACAGTGAAATACGCGACGGGTGCAACTGCACCCGTCGCACAGCTTCCACTCCGCCGGCTCGATTCCGAGCCGGCTTCATCGTGGAAGCCTCTTTCCCGCTGGGCTGGCTGGCGGTCTGAAGGCGACCGCCCGCCAGCCCAGCGGGAAAGTCAGAATTACCGCCGCGGTCTTTCGACCGCGGAACGGTAACCTGACGGCGGGACTTTGGCGGTCGGCCTCCGCCGCCCGCCAAGGTCAGAATGAGGGCCATAGTAATTAATAATTGTATAGTGATTGTGAGTCAATTGCCAGTTTCCTATAATGGATGCCCCAAGTAATTAATGAATTGCACAATACAGTTCAAGAGGGAAGAGAAAATGAAGTGTTGTTGGGGAACAATTATCAAGAGGTTGAAATTGTACTCATTATGTAAAGAAAATGCAGTATTCTGTGATTTAACTTAAAATGAGTAAAAGAAAATATTTATACACACAAACAAATATTGACTGAAAAAAACAAGTTTAAAGTGATTTTGTAGTTAGGTCTTGAAATGTGATGAGAACTAACATTTGAATGACGAAAAACCACTGAAACCCGTGAGCTATTGGTTAGTGAACTAACTATAACTTGTGCCTCTGTCATGCACTGCTTATTACTTCACATATTACATCATGGATGCCATGAAAATTACACCATTGATTACATCACTGATGGCATCTCCAATGAAATAATTGATGGCAGTGGATTGGCCCTGCACTTAACCGACTGTAGGCAGCCAACCCACTCTGTGCACTGCCTATGGCCTGCACAATGACAGTGGTCCACGGGGTCTGGTATATCACTATCACGCATTGTTTTGGAAAAACGTTTTTAGAGGTACAGTGGCACTGCACTAGCATCTTACAGGAGCACTGCATTGCCACTACCAAAGCACCAAAGGGGGCCCATCATTCTGAGTACTGTAATATCATGCACTGATACAGCAGTTACTGTGACCCAAAAATGTGTTTCCACATTTCGACTTAAGGGATGCAACAAGAGGGTCCCTTTGGGACCCCCACAGGGCCCTGGATGCTAGGGTGTGGAGATGTTGCCCTGTTTTGTGGCCCCTGATTACTTTTTACAAGACTTGGGGACTGAGTATTGGCCACCACAACATATTCTCCATGTTGTGGCAAGCACATAATGGTCCACACATCCACTTTGAAAGGGCCCAACAGAGCATATATTTTGACCTGTGGTACAGATATCTCTAACATTTTACCAGTGTTAAACCATTTGACTCCCATTCATGAAGAAGCCAAAGTGAATGATTTTTTTTGGAAAGCTTCATGCAGGCTCGTCAAATGGCACTATAGTAATTATAGAAACAAAAAATACCTTTCATATGGAAACTCTGACCTTAATGTAATTACGCAGTGGTGTCCACCTCTGCGAAATATATATAGGTATGTTACTCTGGTGGTGATAGCATCTGTGCAGTTATGAATACAAAACAAATCTATTGCAATTGTCATTGCCCAACATGCTGGACTGAATACTGTTGAGAAAAATAAAATCAAAAGAACATGATGTGGCACAGTGAGGCTACTCCAACCCCCCCCACCCCCCACCCTCCAGTCCCTTCCCCATTTGGGGGAGTGGCACAGAAGAACCTTCCTAGAAATAAATGTCGCACAAATGATTATTTTAGTGGAATCTGAGAATCCTGTGATGGACTTGCAAATTCTAGACCCACCCTACATCCCACAGGTCATCCTAGAATCTCAAGTTTCATAAATCTAGCACAAAATTAATTAGTCCCGTAAAAAATTATAAACAAGAATTTAGCATTGCTTGGGCAATAAATATAGGTGGAGATTAGCTGCCAGTGTCGAGATGGATGAAAGGTCTGGCCATCGGTCATGCTCTGTGGTCAGCTCCCACTGCACAGTGCCACAGCAGATGGTGGCAGTCCACAATAAGTTGGGCACTAGGCCAGGCCCTGCAGCTGCGGGCAATGGAGGTCAACCACCCTGGCAGGGTTGGCTGCCTGTGGCAGATTCGATGCACCCACTTTGTTGCAATTCAGGCCATGAGGTGAACTCTGAATGCACATGGTTGTAGTCCTTGTGTAGTGGGGGTAGGTAGCCCAGAGCCATTTGGGTGCAGAGTCACAAACATGAGGCATGTGATAAGAAATTACAAACGCAAAGATCAAAATGAAGTTATTCTTAGCTTTGGTTACAAGTGCCTTAATGTATGCTTAAACAATCTTATAAATTCACTTAAAAATTTAAGTTATGTTTGCGAAATAAAACCAAACAACAACAAAATTCACATGTTTTCATTGGAACCGCAATCCATATTTTTTTTACAACAAACAATATTTATTCAAATATTTATACCAATAAGTAACGACACCTCAACACAAAATGCAAATAACAACCCATACTCAAACCAATAAATATTACTCAATTCACTATTGTCTCTTTCGTATTAAGGTTAATGCTATATGTAACTTCATCTTTATGATTATTTAAAACATTATGACCCTTTACACCTGATACACCATTAAGTGGATGGCAGGGTTTTCTCACTATACTATATGTGTCATGGGACTGAAAAAGCTCTTCCTTCATAATGCACAGTTAAAATGTTGTGGTTGTAATCAATATGAACTGTATCAACCTTAGTTTGTAGAACAAAACCCTTTCCAAAGTATGAAAGTATTAATCAAAAGGTCCCAAAATGTATTTTTCTACCAATTTAGTTAAGGCCACTCTGACACAAAATCTTGACACCTTAGTCTATTCATTGCATCGCCAGACCATAATTATCCACCAGGATTGTATCACAATCTCTATGTATCCCAATGACCTAGTAACACATCGATTCTGTACATCAGAATGCAGTGCATTCTAATCCAATCCAATAATGTCTATGGGAAGGTAGTGTACATTTGTTTTCTCACAGATAAGTGTTTCCCAAATCAGATAATGATGTCACAAGATTAAAGGATGAAGGAATATTGTCTGCTTATAATAATAGTAAACGTCTCCTAGCTATGAAAGCTATTTCCTTTAGAGCATGATGTTCAGCATGCTTGCATCTCCATTATGGTCAAAAAGAGAAATAGGGCTAGATTTCCGGTCTGTCACATATCATTACATATTGAAAATGACATTGAATAAAAATATGGTTGAGTGCTATCTGTGTTCAGAGAGAAATGAGCACCCTTGCTAGCTTTGAGATGTTTATCCAGTGAAAGAAATATTAAATACCTTCCATTATGTGGAGTACTAACTCATTGAGCCTGCATGGATGTCGAAATAGTCTGTGCATGTCCACTGGAGCAATCCTTCAAAGACCGGATCTAGCAGTGCTTCAGAGTGAAAAATCACAAGTATATGAGAAGGTTGAATTGTGAGCCTGATTAGCAGTACAGCCAATGGGGAATGGTCTACGATGGTTTATAGCAGAATGCCAACTCAGACACCCTTAGAGAGACAGTCATGGGCAGTAACCGGTAGTCTATGCAATACATGGAGTCATCGTGTACCAGTAATACCGAAAGTAACAGGAGAAAGATTTTTCATAATCATGTTGGGCCTACCAGATAGTGACAAAAGCTTGCATCTCAAACCTTGCCCCATATTTAAACTTTGATGCCTGAGCCCGCAAACGCCAAAATTCTGCTGTGTGCGTAATTTTCTGGATGCAGGAAACCACCTTGCGTTAATGACATGCAAGGTAGGCGTTCCCGTCCAAAAAATGTCTTAAACACACATGCGCCATATTTATCCAACCGTGCAAAAAACCTGCACGGCCGGAATGCGGAGTCGGAAAATGATGCACAACCCGATTTACGTCAAAAAATAACACCTGGGTCAGGGCAGGTGTTAAAATGGGGCAAACACACCAGTACTTAAGGAAAACACACAGAAGCAACAGCAGAGCTCCCGAAGGAAGACATGGAGGTGCTTTTCATCCAGCATGCACGCAGACGCAGAGCGCAGGACCAACAACAACAGCTTCTACAACACCAGCAGGGACCACAAAGGTAACGCAGAAGGCAGGAGAGGATATTTCGCACCAAGACAACCCTTCTAGGACTCCATCAACAAGACATCATCCAGAGGTACAGGCTCAACTGGCAAGCCATTCAGCAGCTGCTGTGCAACATTGAGCCACAGTTGGCACCCAGCTTGCAGACACCCAACACCATTCCACCAGAAATCAAGCTGCTAGCTGTACTCCACATGTTGGCAAGTGGCTCCTTTCAAACCACTGGTGCCCTGGTTGCCAGGATCTCACAGCCCTCATTCTCTGCCTTCCTACCTAAGGTACTGGATGCCATCATCTCCCTCACACCCCGCCACATCAGCTTCCCCAACACACAGCAGGAGCAGCAGGAGACCAAACAGGGCTTCTATCAAATCAACGGCTTCCCACACATGCTTGGTGCCATTGACAGCGCACATGTACGCCTTGTGCCACCTGCTGCAACCGAACATCTATACTGCAACAGGAAGCACACACACTCCATCAATGTGCAGGCCATTGTTGATCAACGGGGACTGATCACCAACATAGTGGCAAAGAATCCTGGGAGTGTACATGATTCATTAATCTTCCGCCACTGCACCATCAATCCACATTTCCAGGATGGACGATATGGAAATGGCCTACTTGTTGGTACGTACAGAAACTACAGCACAGCAACCCTGTAGGACACACAACACATACACCACTACATTGACACATGGCCAGGAAGACAATGAGGTTGTGACACTGCTAGGCACGTGTGATATCCTGACCCATTTGGATACACACCTAAGGACAAATGACAGAACCAAAAAACAACAGATGCCACTCCACAGACACAAGGGAACAATTTAAAACAACACATTGACAATGACATGGCCTCAACTGGCAGTACAACTTGGAAGATTCATCTTTCGATATCACGTCAATAACACTCAATCAAACACCCTTCCAACCAATACGTACTGTGTAAGGGGTGTGTAATGTGTTATGCTGCAGGTCAAACACCATGACACACATAGCATGATGATGACTACAATGAAGGTGACATGGAATCATAGAGGCTGTACCAATATCTCACATCACTCCTGCTCTCACATTGCCCACTACCAATAAGCAAGTGGACTGTGCGAATAACACACATTGATGTTACAATATTGAAAGTGCACATTCCTACACATATGGATTGAGACAATTTCACACACACAGAACAGATGTACAGGCATACGGACCTTCTGACACTCCAAATGACAACCTCACAACCAAGTTAGCCAGCTGAACTAGAACATGTTCAGTAGTATAGGTACACGTTAGAACCAGAGTCAACTTGTCAAGGGCAGAGAAATATGTCTGCAGAGAATTTGTCACACATGTGACATTTGTGCAGAGTCAATTGTCAACACGTCAGTGCTGACAACGTATGGAGATGTGTTGTACATTGTCACCTAGCCAAATCTAAGGGTCTCACTGATGTTTAACTAATTCTATTGCATATGTGAAATTGGATGGGATATCCAGGGTATATAGATGCAACCTTGTTACCACCACTGTGGAATTGATTCTGTGTATGGAAGTATCATGTCACCCCCCCCAGTTAAGACACATGGACACCTCTTTCACATGACATAATGCAAGGGAGTACACAATGTACTGCAAGTTTAAAAAAATACTGCTGACATCCAGTCAATCAGCCCAACACCCGTTCAGATAAGGAAACAACCCAATGCTGATGGTACATCCTAGAAGCCTAGGATTCCACACAATAACACAAACACAGATGAGTCATAGGCAACACAAAAGAACAACTGCCATGCAAAGTGATAATCATGGTGCAAGCACATCAACATGTTCTCACTCATTTTCTCTTTCAGCTGATCAGGGGTATGGGATCCAGCCATGGATCATGACACCATTTGCAAACCCAAACACTGCATCAGAGCGTGCATGTAATGAGGAACATCAGAGGACACGCACCATAGTCGAGAGGACCTTTGGCATCCTGAAGTCAAGATTCAGGTGCCTCGACATCACCGGAGGCAGCCTCCTATACTCTCCTGAAATGGTGTGCACAATAATTTTGACCTGTTTCATCCTGCACAACATATGTGTAAGAAGGAACATTCCCCTATATGAACCCGACCCACAAACACCTGAATAGGAAGCAGAGGAGGATGCTGTCCATCATCATGAGGGGGGCCATCCAAACACAGCTGCAGGATTGCATTTGAGACAACATATTGTCCAAAATTTCTTTTAACTCTACTCATCCATCACCACTGTCTTACCATATGTCAATAAACACCTATACTCTTCACTATATCATGGTCTGGGTAATCATTTTTGCATAACATTATCCCTAACAATCAGAATCGGAGTGTAGCCTCATGGAGCATTGCAGAAATACTGAATAGGACACAGAAAAATCCACATCTTATTTGATGGGTGTGAATGTACACCCAACTTCACACAAACTGTAAATGACATACATCCTGTCCATTTCACATTTGAAGGGCAATATCAGAGGAGCACAGCTTTTTGACACATACATGTTGGCAACATGGTTCATTTCAGCATATGGCACAAAACTAAGACACCATCAGTCAATAAGGTAACAAAATACCTCATATATGAAGCACTGTATGTGCTAGAGCATTGGTGACAAGAAGGTATGACCAGACCCTTGACATCAGTAAGTGTTACATCAGCTATGGTTGCAAGGAGTATGTGTGACAAGAATTCCACATAAGTAGCAAATGGATAGCACGAGTGCCCCAGGTATGACTAGCATTGCTCACAAGACATGCCCTGCAAACGCCAGCCCAGGTCTTAAGTCCTGCCACTGCCATGTTCCCTGTCTCACCCCACCCTTCTTCAAAGTGCCCTGGAAATGGAATATGTGTACCCAGATAATCCCTCATCTACACACACCCAGACTCACATTCTGAATCCAGTGTGCTTCCCTCTTCAGTATGGTATGCCATAGTCATTGTTCTTCTGTCTGCATGGACTTCTGGTTGAATAATGCAGTACATTGTAGTCTGTAGGACCTGTAATCACCTGTACATTGCTTCCCATGTGAAAGGTACTGTGGGCCCTTTGAACTTGATTCTCACCTACAGGACTTGTGAAAGACTGAAGCTGCACACACCTGTGAGCACCTCCATGAAGACCAGCCATTTGAACATGCACTGCCCTTGCAGCTGCCTGGAACAGCATAGAAGCTGCCATTTTATATATAACACTGTTATGCATTGCCGTATAAATCACTTGTGTAACGCAGGCCTTGGGTTATTGTGTTACGTTCCAACACACAGGACAAACACAGTTTTCATTTTCCACAGTGTTGTTCCAGCTTTGACCAGTCTCAGTCTGCTCACTGTGTATTTACCTTGTTAAATTTTTGTTCCTGATTGACCCGGCATCCTGTTTGCCTGACTGGTTCCTGTCTTTGCGTTACCATAAAGGTTCCCTGTGGCTACATTTGTCTCATAGTTGCTTTCCAAGCCCTCACCTTACTCCTGGGGTATTGTGTCAGGTAGGTCTACAATGAATACTCAAATACATTGTGTAGCATAATCAGTTTACTTATTGTATCATGGGGTGGCACTTGTCTTCAAATAGCCTAATCATGTCCTATCACTTGTCTCGGTTTCATGTATGCATGAGTGACAAATAGTGACACTGTACCATGGCTGTATGCATGGATTGAGTATGTTGCCTCCAGCACAACAAACAACGTCAGATAATGTGCATGAAATGTCAACACATGTTAGGACCCTGACAGTCCACACGCTGATTCACATTGCCCCCAACATACTGATGGGGCTTGCATGATGAATAGCTGTGAGATTAATCAGCACAGAGGCACTGATGTTCCCGGCTGCAGTGGGAATTTTAGAGGCCATTTTGTGTACAAATGTTGTGAGTAAACCTGCTGGTTTAAAATTCCAGATCCGTTAATTTTCTCAGCACACCAAGGTTGCCCTGTTGTCAGTCTCATAACACATCTGCAGTGCCATAGCTGGACTATCCCCATGTGTGTTTTCAATTCCTCTTCGGCTTTCCTTCATTTCAGCTGTGAAGGATACTTTGTAAATGCAGGAAATGGCTCCACAGACTCATGATTAGACCTGCACGTAACTGTGACAACATGGACCCCAATAATGACTCAGGCTACACATGGCCCCACACACTTGAACCGGACACCCTTGTGCAATTAACCACTGGAAATATGTGCACAGGTGCTGCTTGTTCTGCTGGTCCTCCACTGCCACAGGAGAAACATGGCTCATTTATATGACTCCAACTGTGGCATGACATGACATTTGTGGATTGTATTTGGGACTCAGTGTCACAAACACCGTACCCACATAGCATTATCCAATGCCTGACTCATGGATAGTATACAAACAAGTGCCTAGGAAGTAGTATCCAACATTCTAGGACATGTGATGGCTTAGTCTTGGAACATTTCCATGACCAACTGTCCTCGATCTATCCTGTGCATGGTTTATCATTGGTGATGCTTATGTCCCAGAAAACCTAGGAAGTTCACACAGCATCAGTTGCTACGTGTATGACAAACACATTTCCTTTCTCATTTCCACACTGAATAGCATCTGATGGTTGGACACATTGACTCCACATGCATACAAGCAGATTTGAGAAAACGCGGCTTGTGATGTTCACACAATGGGATAGCTACATTAGTAAGAGCCAATTCACACACATTGACACATAGGCATTGAGTTACTGTATTGAGTTGCGTAGCCCTGCTATCCTCTATTGACGCAAAACATGCCCAAACTGGGTAATACCTATTTGTATTCCACACGTTTGGCCATCCATTGCGTCAGTGAAGAGTGCAAATCCGGTACAACAACTAGAGGATCATGGACCGCAGTAGTATGATCTGTCACATGTGCCCATACACCTGAATGCACAATGTAGGTGCAATCAGCCTATCTCTGTATTGTCACACCTGTCATGTACTATTACAAATGTGAAATGACCCAAACCCAGTCAAAGACAGAAATTGTGATGCATACGCATCAAAAAAGAAGCACATGCGTAAAAAAATTACGCATATATGTCGAAAAATGATGCTCATTGCCATGATACATCCATTGGCCCTGAGCGGTAATTCCCACATTGTACCCCATGAAATTGGCTAAGTATGAAACATATTTGAAAATATGGATGCAGGGTTATTTCTAAACATGTGCGTAAAAAAAAATGACGCACAGACTGTAAGTGTTAGAATATTTTGACGCATAAGAATAAAAACGCCCGCATTTGAGGCAGGAAGTGATGTAATAGGATATCCTGTTGACAGAATTGGTACAGTGAGTATACTTTCACTTTCACCTTGCAGTCTGTGATATTTCCTGACTGTGTGGCTGTGTTTTGACTTGTCTCTTTGTGCATTTTGTGATTTTGTCTCCTGTGTTGTCTTTAAATTGTCTTTTTGTGTTTCCTAAGTGTCTGTGGTATCTTGAGTAAGTGTATTTTTTTCATTTCTGGTGTATAAATTTGTCTTTGTACTGTTGGGAGTCTGTTGTGGGTAGTGTTAGTTTGGGGATAGTTGGGCTGTTTTCTCTCATTTTTTCATTTCCCTCTCCTACTTTCCCTTCATTCTCCCCTGTACCCCTGTACCCCTTTATTCCCTTTTTTTTCGCAAGCATGTTGGGTAGGCCTCGTCTTGGCAGGATGGGAGAGGAGGAGCTGGGTGGATTTATTTGGCTGGTGTGCCACTTCCTACCTTTAATGATAGAAGCAGGTGGGCGTGTGATACAGGGGTATCACAAAGAAGCAAGGAGACTCCGGTGGGCAAAGGTTCTGTACCATCTCAAGCAAATCTACAACACACCGCACAACGACTACCAGCTGAAAAACTGTTGGGCTGACCTGGTTGCCAGGGAGCAAGACCTGCTGGACCACCTGGGGATTGTGATTGGTGGCCCTGTTGAAGAGTACAATTCAGAGTAACGTGCATATTTAAATGCTCTGTAGTCACAGTAGCGGATTTGTTCATATGCTGCAGGCAATGTTTTTGGACATGTGGAATGCAAGTTAAACATACAGTTGCCATGAATTAAACAATAATTCCTACACATTACCGTCATTTGTTGACCAAACAGCTGCACTAACTTACAAAACACAACAGGAGCCTGTAAATTAGTGGTGCCTTCACTTCAATAGGTGATGCAAATGTGGCTCTGACATATGTTTTATGCATGGTCTGTGAGTGTACTAGAAAAGACATGTTTTTAATCCAGATATTTTCAAGAAATAATGTGTCCCTCAATTATTTCGGACACATGTCTGAACTGGATTCTGACACATACGTAACAAGTTATAGCTGACCTCAGGTAACATCTTAGACTGATATCTGGACTTTGTTGTGCCACAATTAAATTAGGGATGGATAGCAAAAGTAATGCACACGAGTTCATATCTCAATGTTTGGTGCAACTTACCATAGCTGTGGCACATAAAATGAAGCAAACTATACAAATTGAGGGGTAACAACTGTCCCTGGCCCTCTGTACATTGTACCTGTGTGTTTTATATTGGTCTTAGTCACAATTGCGGGATGGCTGGTACTGCAGTCCTTTACATGTCTCTCATGGATACACATGATGCTAGGAATACACTCCATGAATGAGTCCGCAAACAAATGATGGAGCATGTTTGCCACCACATGATCGTTAGGGCCAATGCATGTGTGCAGATATGTGTGTATCACTCACTGGAGTGCCCGGGTCTGTACATGTTTGCAGTGGTATGTCGGATGCAGTATCATCATGTCTGAGAGGCTTGACTTTCTGATTTAATCTTACACATAGTATTTATAATTGGAAGTGTTCTACAGTGCACAGACATTGAGCACATTTCTTCCTTCCATGCTTTACAGGTAGACCTGCCCGTACACTATCGGAGAGGTGGCTCGATTTGCGGACCCAGACATCTCCAGTAAGTGTTGATATTTCTGTTCTGTGTTGTGTTTGCTGCTGTTGTGTGATTGACTCCTGTGTGTTGGACACGTAGCAAGGTGTGATGCGCTGGTCAATCATCAGATATGTTCCCTGAGGGGAGTATCATTTTTTCCCTTCTTTGAGTTGGGCAATCATTAGCGCATAGTCATAATTTGGGATTGTAGGGCAGTCCTGTAGGCACGGCCATGTGAATAGGGATGACTTTTGTGGATAAAATTTAAATTCAGAAAATGTAGCAGAGGACCATATTTGTGATTTAGTCAGCAAGTCAGACCCTGATTCTCACAGAATAGGGATGCCAAAGTCTTACCCACAGACTTCAGCTTACCTATTCACTGATGAACATGTTTGACTGTATGTTTGACTTCCTAGCAGCATGTAGCTCCACATGTCGTGCTATGTGTATGAGGCACTTGAGTACAATGGCCTAGGTGTGCATGCAGCTCATGGCCAGATGTGTGCTTGCATCTATCTGCTTGTTGTAAGTCAAGTGTTATTGGTAGGAAATGATGTTGACAATTGTCTGCATTTTGAAAAATAAGTGTGGATGGGATTGTCCAAGGTTTGGGTGTATCCTAGTTGGACATCCTCCTTACCTGTGGTGGACTGCCCAAACCCATGTACAGCTGTCCAAAGCTTCCTGGGTGTCCTTGATGTTTGAAAATATGTGTTGCTTGTCCACCCCCCCTTCAGGCACAGGTGTAGGGTTGGGAAAAGTGTACCTAGGACTGATGATCCAAGTTTAATACACAGAAATGTAAATATGTAAGTCACTTGTCCAAACCTAGCATACCTAGTCATGATTAGCAACTGCATTCTATCCTGGCAATTCCATTTACAACTCGCAGATCTTGTGGCCCTTGATTGTCATCCAGAAGATAGTCATTAGTTGGATTTAGGCCCAGATCACTGTACTGGGGGTGAATGTTTGACAATGTTCAGCATTCCGTCCATCACTTGTTGTTTTTGCATTTGTCCCCCTAAGTGGGAAGGGTATGCCCAGACGTGGGTCCCGTGCTTCCCATGCCACTGGATTCAAGCTAGCCAGGCTGATGAGGGGTGAAACCCCGAAACCGGTCCCAAGATGCTTGTTTCCAGTCCAGAGAAGACCTGGCCTAGCAGTTCAGGCTGCACTGTTCCCATGGGGAACAGGATCAAGACTGATTTGCATATGGCGGGGTCCAAACTGGAATGGCATGGGCAGCCAAAAAACGATGGATTTAGGCCCAGATCACTGTACTGGGGGTGAATGTTTGACAATGTTCAGCATTCCGTCCATCACTTGTTGTTTTTGAATTTGTCGCCCTAAGTGGGAAGGGTATGCCCAGACGTGGGTCCTGTGCTTCCCATGCCACTGGATTCAAGATAGCCTGGCTGATGAGGGGTGAAACCCCTGAAACCGGTTCCAGGATGCTTTTTTCCAGTACAGGGAAGACCTGGCCTAGCAGTTCGAGCCTGACTGTTTTCATGGGGAACAGGGTCAAGACTGATTTGCATATGGCATGGGTCCAAACTGGAATGGCATGGGCAGCAAAAAAACGATGGATTTAAGCCCGGGTGAATGTTTGACAATATTCAGCATTCCGTCCATCACTTGTTGTTTTTGCATTTGTCGCCCTAAGTGGAAAGGGTATGCCCAGACATGGGTCCCTGCTTCCCATGCCACTGGATTCAAGCTAGCCTGGCTGAGGAGTGGTGAAACCCCGAAACCGGTCCCTGGATGCTTGTTTCCAGTACAGGGAAGACCTGGCCTAGCAGTTCGGGCTGGACTGTTCCCATGGGGAACAGGGTCAAGACTGATTTGCATATGGCTGGGTTCAAACTGGAATGGCATGGGCAGCAAAAAAACAATGGTTTTAGGCCCAGACACTGTACTGGGGGTGAATGTTTGTCAATGTTCAGCATTCCGTCCATCACTTGTTGTTTTTGCATTTGTCGCCCTAAGTGGGAAAGGTATGCCCAGATGTGGGTCCCGTGCTTCCCATGCCACTGGATTCAAGCTAGCCTGGCTGATGAGGGGTGAAACCCCGAAACCGGTCCCAGGATGCTTGTTTCCAGTACAGGGAAGACCTGGCCTAGCAGTTTGGGCTGGACTGTTCCCATGGGGAACAGGGTCAAGACTGATTTGCATATGGCTGGGTCCAAACTGGAATGGCATGGGCAGCAAAAAAACGATGGATTTAGGCCCAAATCACTGTACTGGGGATGAATGTTTGACAATGTTCAGCATTCCGTCCATTACTTGTTGTTTTTGCATTTGTTGCCCTAAGTGGGAAGGGTATGCCCAGACGTGGGTCCCGTGCTTCCCATGCCACTGGATTTAAGCTAGCCTGGCTGATGAGGGGTGAAACCCAGAAACCACTCCCAGGATGCTGGTTTCCAGTCCAGGGAAGACCTGGCCTAGCAGTTCGAGCTGGACTGTTCCCATGGGGAACAGGGTCAAGACTGATTTGCATATGGCTGGGTCCAAACTGGAATGGCATGGGCAGCAAAAAAAAGATGGATTTAGGCCCAGATTACTGTACTGGGGGTGAATGTTTGACAATGTTCAGCATTCTGTCCATCACTTGTTGTTTTTGCATTTGTCGCCCTAAGTGGAAAGGGTATGCCTAGACGTGGGTCCCGTGCTTCCCATGCCACTGGATTCAAGCTAGCCTGGCTGATGAGGGATGAAACCCCGAAACCGGTCCCAGCATGCTTGTTTCCAGTACAGGGAAGACCTGGCCTAGCAGTTCGGGCTGGACTGTTCCCATGGGGAACAGGGTCAAGACTGATTTGCATATGGCAGGGTCCAAACTGGAATGGCATGGGCAGCAAAAAAACAATGGATTTAGGCCCAGATCACTGTACTGGGGTGAATGTTTGACAATGTTCAGCATTCCGTCCATCACTTGTTGTTTTTGCATTTGTCGCCCTAGGTGGGAAGGGTATGCCCAGACGTGGGTCCCGTGCTTCCCATGCCACTGAATTCAAGCTAGCCTGGCAGATGAAGGGTGAAACCCTGAGACCGGTCCCAGGATGCTTGTTTTCAGTCCAGGCAAAACCTGGCCTAGCAGTTCGGGCTGGACTGTTCCCATGGGGAACAGGGTCAAGACTGATTTGCATATGGTTGGGTCCAAACTGAAATGGCATGGGCAGCAAAAAAAAACAATGGTTTTAGGCCCAGATTACTGTACTGGGGGTGAATGTTTGTCAATGTTCAGCATTCCGTCCATCACTTGTTGTTTTTGCATTTGTCGCCCTAAGTGGGAAGGGTATGCCCAGATGTGGGTCCCGTGCTTCCCATGCCACTGGATTCAAGCTAGCCTGGCTGATGAGGGGTGAAACCCCGAAACCAGTCCCAGGATGCTTGTTTCTAGTACAGGGAAGACCTGGATTAGCAGTTCGGGCTGGACTGTTCCCATGGGGAACAGGGTCAAGACTGATTTGCATATGGCTGGGTCCAAACTGGAATGGCATGGGCAGCAAAAAACGATGGATTTAGGCCCAGATTACTGTACTGGGGGTGAATGTTTGACAATGTTCAGCATTCTGTCCATCACTTGTTGTTTTTGCATTTGTCGCCCTAAGTGGAAAGGGTATGCCTAGACGTGGGTCCCGTGCTTCCCATGCCACTGGATTCAAGCTAGCCTGGCTGATGAGGGGTGAAACCCCGAAACCGGTCCCAGGATGCTTGTTTCCAGTCCAGGGAAGACCTGGCCTAGCAGTTCGGGCTGGACTGTTCCCATGGGGAACAGGGTCAAGACTGATTTGCATATGGCTGGGTCCAAACTGGAATGGCATGGGCAGCAAAAAAACGATGGATTTAGGCCCAGATCACTGTACTGGGGGTGAATGTTTGACAATGTTCAGCATTCCGTCCATCACTTGTTGTTTTTGCATTTGTCCCCCTAAGTGGGAAGGGTATGCCCAGACGTGGGTCCCGTGCTTTCCATGCCACTGGATTCAAGCTAGCCTGGCTGATGAGGGGTGAAACCCCGAAACCGGTCCCAGGATGCTTGTTTCCAGTCCAGGGAAGACCTGGCCTAGCAGTTCGGGCTGGACTGTTCCCATGGGGAACAGGGTCAAGACTGATTTGCATGTGGCTGGGTCCAAACTGGAATGGCATGGGCAGCAAAAAAACGATGGATTTAGGCCCAGATCACTGTACTGGGGGTGAATGTTTGACAATGTTCAGCATTCCGTCCATCACTTGTTGTTTTTGCTTTTGTTGCCCTAAGTGGGAAGGGTATGCCCAGACGTGGGTCCCGTGCTACCCATGCCACTGGATTCAAGCTAGCCTGGCTGATGAGGGGTGAAACCCTGAAACCAGTCCCAGGATGCTTGTTTCCAGTCCAGGGAAGACCTGACCTAGCAGTTCGGGCTGGACTGGTCCCATGGGGAACAGGGTCAAGACTGATTTGCATATGGCTGGGTCCAAACTGGAATGGCATGGGAAGCAAAAAAACGATGGATTTAGGCCCAGATCACTGTACTGGGGGTGAATGTTTGACAATGTTCAGCATTCCGTCCATTACTTGTTGTTTTTGCTTTTGTTGCCCTAAGTGGGAAGGGTATGCCCAGACGTGGTTCCCGTGCTTCCCATGCCACTGGATTTAAGCTAGCCTGGCTGATGAGGGGTGAAACCCAGAAACTACTCCCAGGATGCTGGTTTCCAGTCCAGGGAAGACCTGGCCTAGCAGTTCGGGCTGGACTGTTCCCATGGGGAACAGGGTCAAGACTGATTTGCATATGGCTGGGTCCAAACTGGAATGGCATGGGCAGCAAAAAAAACGATGGATTTAGGCCCAGATTACTGTACTGGGGGTGAATGTTTGACAATGTTCAGCATTCTGTCCATCCCTTGATGTTTTTGCATTTGTTGCCCTAAGTGGAAAGGGTATGCCTAGACGTGGGTCCCGTGCTTCCCATGTCACTGTATTCAAGCTAGCCTTGCTGATGAGGGATGATACCCCGAAACCAGTCCCAGCATGCTTGTTTCCAGTACAGGGAAGACCTGGTCTAGCAGTTCAGGCTGGACTGTTCCCATGGGGAACAGGGTCAAGACTGATTTGCATATGGCTGGGTCCAAACTGGAATGGCATGGGCAACAAAAAAACGATGGATTTAGGCCCAGATCACTGTACTGGGGTGAATGTTTGACAATGTTCAGCATTCCGTCCATCACTTGTTGTTTTTGCATTTGTCGCTCTAAGTGGGAAGGGTATGCCCAGACGTGGGTCCCGTGCTTCCCATGCCACTGGATTCAAGCTAGCCTGGCTGATGAGGGGTGAAACCCCAAAACCGGTCCCAGGATGCTTGTTTCCAATCCAGGCAAGACCTGGCCTAGCAGTTCGGGCTGGACTGTTCCCATGGGGAACAGGGTCAAGACTGATTTGCATATGGCTGGGTCCAAACTGGAATGGCATGGGCAGCAAAACAATGATGGATTTAGGCCCAGATCACTGTACTGGGGGTGAATGTTTGACAATGTTCAGCATTCCGTCCATCACTTGTTGTTTTTGCATTTGTCCCCCTAAGTGGGAAGGGTATGCCCAGACGTGGGTCCCGTGCTTCCCATGCCACTGGATTCAAGCTAGCCTGGCTGATGAGGGGTGAAACCCCGAAACCGGTCCCAGGATGCTTGTTTCCAGTCCAGGGAAGACCTGGCCTAGCAGTTCGGGCTGGACTGTTCCCATGGGGAACAGGGTCAAGACTGATTTGCATATGGCTGGGTCCAAACTGGAATGGCATGGGCAGCAAAAAAACGATGGATTTAGGCCCAGATCACTGTACTGGGGGTGAATGTTTGACAATGTTCAGCATTCCGTCCATCACTTGTTGTTTTTGCTTTTGTTGCCCTAAGTGGGAAGGGTATGCCCAGACGTGGGTCCCGTGCTTCCCATGCCACTGGATTCAAGCTAGCCTGGCTGATGAGGGGTGAAACCCTGAAACCAGTCCCAGGATGCTTGTTTCCAGTCCAGGGAAGACCTGGCCTAGCAGTTTGGGCTGGACTGTTCCCATGGGGAACAGGGTCAAGACTGATTTGCATATGGCTGGGTCCAAACTGGAATAGCATGGGCAGCAAACAAATGATGGATTTAGGCCCAGATCACTGTACTGGGGGTGAATGTTTGACAATGTTCAGCATTCCGTCCATCACTTGTTGTTTTTGCATTTGTCGATCTAAGTGGGAAGGTTATGCCCAGACGTGGGTCCCGTGCTTCCCATGCCACTGGATTCAGGCTAGCCTAGCTGATGAGGGGTGAAACCCCGAAACCGGTCCCAGGATGCTTGTTTCCAGTCCAGGGAAGACCTGGCCTAGCAGTTCGGGCTGGACTGTTCCCATGGGGAACAGGGTCAAGACTGATTTGCATATGGCTGGGTCCAAACTGGAATGTCATGGGCAGCAAAAAAACGATGGATTTAGGCCCAGATCACTGTACTTGGGGTGAATGTTTGACAATGTTCAGCATTCCGTCCATCACTTGTTGTTTTTGCGATAGTCATTAGTTGGCCTGTCACTGGTGGAGGACTTGCAGCATTTTTTTATGTGACATATGGCTGAACAATGATGCATAGGTCATTCAAGTTGTTACCCATCTTTTAGAGTATTGCTGTGCTGTTTGATAGGAAATGTGTAGGCTGCATTGGCATGTACTTCCTCAGGGACAATCAGTGATCTGTATGATGATATGGGCTGCTTCTGGTACATTAGATGTATTGTCTGATTTACTTCTGGAGCCATATCACAGAATGAATTACCTAGGCCCATATTTATACTTTTTGACGCAAAACTGCGCCAACGCAGTTTTGAGTAAAAAAAATTAGCGCCGGCTAACGCCATTCTGAAGCGCCATGCGGGCGCCGTATTTATTGAATGACGTTAGCTGGCGTTAGCCGCCGTCGCCGTCTGGTGTGCGTTAAAAAAAACGACGCACACCAGGCAGCGCCGGCGTAGGGGAAAATTGAGCTTGGGCGTCAAGAAATGGGGCAAGTCAGGTTGAGGCAATTTTTTCGCCTCAACCCGATTTGCGCCATTTTTTACGACTCCCAACCCCCATAGAAATGACTCCTGTCTTAGCAAAGACAGGAGTCATGCCCCCTTGCCCAATGGCCATGCCCAGGGGACTTATGTCCCCTGGGCATGGTCATTGGGCATAGTGGCATGTAGGGGGGCACAAATCAGGCCCCCCTATGCCACAAAAATGTTTTAAAAAAATACTTACCTGAACTTACCTTAATATCCCTGGGATGGGTCCCTCCAGCCTTGGGTGTCCTCCTGGGGTGGGCAAGGGTGACAGGGGGTGTCCCTGGGGGCATGGGAGGGCACCTCTGGGCTCCTTCGGAGCCCACAGGTCCCTTAACGCCTGCCTTTTGCAGGCGCTAAAAAACGGCGCAAAAGCAGCCGTACGTCATTTATTTTGACCCGCCCACTCCCGGGCGGGATTTTTGCCCGGGAGTATAAATCCGACGCACATGCCTCAGAGTCGATTTCTTAGACGGGAACGCCTACCTTGCATATAATTAACGCAAAGTAGGTGTCCACGCTAAAAAATGACGCTAACTCCATGTACTTTGGCGCTAGACACGTCTAACGCCAAAGTATAAATATGGAGTTAGTTTTGCGTCGAAATTGCATTTAAAAAAACGACGCAATTCCGGCGCAAACGGAGTATAAATATGCCCCTTAATGTTTGGTTTTATATTTGTTTCATCAGTTGACAATAAGAATCCCATCCAGATTCGGGAGTTTCAGCGCAGGGCGATGCGTTACCCCGACATTCTGGATGTGGAGTCTGAATCCGCAACATGGCAAGGCGTTATCGCCATGAAAGAGCTTCTGGAGTGTGGAGGGCATTTGCCCAAGGGGGCCCTTCCGTGTCCACCACAGCCACCACCACCAGCACCACCACTACCACCCAGGTGGCACCAACCATAGCAGGCACCTTTGCAGGACTGTCAACCTCCACTGCTCCAGGACCTGTCACAGCACCACCTGCACCTCCTCCTGCAGGCATGGCACAGACAAGGGGACATACTTCTTCAACTGGCACCCAGACCACCCCTGCTGCAGTCATTGACCCAGCAGATTTTCAGCAGATGCAACGGAACTTGGACTGTATGTTGAGGAAAATGACCAGGCAGCAGCAGGAGGTGGCACAAGTGAATAGGAGGGTGCGTGCCATAAAAAAGACCCTGTGGAGGGCAAACTTGTACGAAATATAACCTCAGCCATGATTTCCTCACCTCCCTCCTCTTTCCTGGTTCTTTTCATTAGTGGGTTTAGGGGGCTTAGTGTTAGTTTAGAATAGGCTGTTAGTTTAGTTAGTAGTAGTGGGTGGGTGGTGGGGTATGATACTTTTAAAATCTGTTTTTTATTATGTGTGTGGGTGGGTGGGGGATGATGTTGGGGTTTTGGTGTTTAAAAAAGAAGAATAAAATATAAAAATTCAAAAATATATATATTTGTTTAGTATAAGATAGTATGGCCCATATTTATACTTTTTTGGCACTGCATTTGCGCTGCTTTTTGACGCAAAATTGGCGCAAACTTACAAAATACAATTGTATTTTCTAAGTTTGCGCCGATTTTGCGTCAAAAAGCAGCGCAAATGCGGTGCTAAAAAAGTATAAATATGGGTTTATGTGTTTAGGTTAGTATATGTTGTCCTCCATGTGTCCCGTCTTATAAGGGGGGGTTGATGTTTAGATCGTTTCGTTAAATGTGATAAGTAAGTTTAGCTTAGGTTAGTTAGGGCCAGTTGTGGGTAATGTGTAGTTAGGATAGGTTAGGTAGGGTAAGGTGTTTCCCCTGCTTTTAGCTTCTGTTTTTACTGTTTAATAAATATTTAGGTAACCCTTTACAGTATGTGTCATATTTTTGGGGATCAGGGCCTTGGCATGAGTGAACAGTGTCTCTCTAGTATTAGCTTTTGTGTCTCATCCTGCAACCAAATCCCAACTGAGCTGTTACATTGACAGGTACACAAAAGCTACTTTGCTAAGATTCTGCCATCCATTGCACTCTCCACTCAAGGTTACTATGGATCCCAAAGTGTTGTTAATTTTTTATGTATGTTTTCAATGTCACATACTTTGCTACCAGAATTGGTATTGAGGACACTGTGTTAAGTCTGCCTGCAGCCTGATGTCCAAGTGAATCCTTATAAGGTGAGTAGTAGTATGCTCTCATGTAGTATGGTATACATAACTTACACCTATCATTTGTTACAATGTTCAGCCCAGTTACATATTTGTACGTAAACTCCGTCACATCAATTCATGCAGTATGGTGTGAGTTAGGTAAAATTTGGGTCAAATGTCACATACGTAAGTTTTGGCTTGAAGAAAAAGTTGAAGGCAATAATGTGTGGCTTAGACATCCCTGGAGGAAGCGTTATTCTGTCCAACACAGCATTATGGTGTATAGTTTCTACTTTCCTCAAAATTAACCCTCAGGAAGGGCAGATGATGGTACAATCCAGACCACTGTGCATAGTTATCAGCCAACATTCTTTCAGGTCAGGTGTATTGACAATCTATAATCATTGACCTGAGGTAAACATCACTGATCTCCCTCACAGTTGATGTGTCGCTCTGCTGCAGTCATTGACCCAGCAGATTTTCAGCAGATGCAACGGAACTTGGACTGTATGTTGAGGAAAATGACCAGGCTGCAGCAGGAGGTGGCACAAGTGAATAGGAGGGTGTGTGCCATAAAAAAGACCCTGTGGAGGGCAAACTTGTAAGCAATATACCCTCAGCCATGATTCCCTCACCTCCCTCCTCTTTCCTGGTTCTTTTCATTAGTGGGTTTAGGGGGCTTAGTGTTAGGTTAGAATAGGCTGTTTAGTTAGTAGTAGTGGGTTGGGGTGGGGTATGATACTTTTAATATCTGTTTTTTATTATGTGTGTGGGTGGGTGGGGGATGATGTTGGGGTTTTGGTGTTTAAAAAAAGAAGTATAAAATATACAAATACAAAAATATATATATTTGTTTAGTATAAGATAGTATGTGTTTAGGTTAGTATACGTTGTCCTCCATGTGTCCCGTCTTATAAGGGGGGGGGTTGATGTTTAGATCGTTTCGTTAAATGTGATAAGTAAGTTCAGCTGAGGTTAGTTAGGGCCAGTTGTGGGTAATGTGTAGTTAGGATAGGTTAGGTTAGGTAAGGTGTTTCCCCTGCTTTTAGCTTCTGTTTTTACTGTTTAATAAATATTTAGGTAACCATTCCATTTCTAACAGTATGTGTCACATTTTTGGGGATCAGGGCCTTGGCATGAGTGAACAGTGTCTCTTTAGTATTAGCTTTTGTGTCTCATCCTGCAACCAAATCCCAACTGAGCTGTTACATTGGCAGGTACACAAAATATACTTTGCTAAGATTCTGCCATCCATTGAATTCACCACTCAAGGTTACTATGGATCCCAAAGTGTTGTTAATTTTTTATGTATGTTTTCACTGTCACATACTTTGCTACCAGGATTGGTATTGAGCCACTGTGTTAAGTCTGCCTGCAGCCTGATGTCCAAGTGAATCTTTATAAGGTGAGTAGTAGTATGCTCTCATTTAGTATGGTATATATAACTCACATCGACCATTTGTTACAATGTTCAGCCCGGTTACATATTTGTACGTAAACTCCATCACATCCATTCATGCAGTATGGTGTGAGTTAGGTTCAATGTGGGTCAAATGTCACATATGTAAGTTTTGGCTTGAAGAAAAAGTTGAAGGCAATAATGTGTGGCTTAGACATCCCTGGAGGAAGCGTTATTCTGTCCAACAGAGCATTATGGTGTATAGTTTCTATTTTCCCCAAAATCAACCCTCAGGAAGGGCAGGTGATGGTACAATCTAGACCACTGTGCATAGTTATCAGCCAACATTCTTTCAGGTCAGGTGCATTGACAATCTATAATCATTGACCTGAGGTAAACATCACTGATCTCCCTCACAGTTGATGTGTCACTCTGCTGCAGACATTGACCCAGCAGATTTTCAGCAGATGCAACGGAACTTGGACTGTATGTTAAGGAAAATGACTAGGCTGCAGCAGGATGTGGCACAAGTGAATAGGAGGGTGCCTGCCATAAAAAAGACCCTGTGGAGGGCAAACCTGTAAGCAATATACCCTCAGCCATGATTCCCTCACCTCCCTCCTCTTTCCTGGTTCTTTTCATTAGTGGGTTTAGGGGGCTTAGTGTTAGTTTAGAATAGGCTGTTAGTTTAGTTAGTAGTAGTGGGTGGGGGGTAGGGTATGATACTTTTAATATCTGTTTTTTATTATGTGGGTGGGTGGGTGGGGGATGATGTTGGGGTTTTGGTGTTTAAAAAAGAAGTATAAAATATAAAAATACAAAAGTATATATATTTGTTTAGTATAAGATAGTATGTGTTTAGGTTAGTATAGGTTGTCTTCCATGTGTCCCGTCTTATAAGGGGGGGGTTGATGTTTAGATCGCTTCGTTGAATGTGATAAGTAAGTTTAGCTTAGGTTAGTTAAGGCCAGTTGTGGGTAATGTGTAGTTAGGATAGGTTAGGTTAGGTTAGGTAAGGTGTTTCCCCTGCTTTTACCTTCTGTTTTTACTGTTTAATAAATATTTAGGTAACCCTTTACAGTATGTGTCACATTTTTGGGGATCAGGGCCTTGGCATGAGTGAACAGTGTCTCTTTAGTATTAGATTTTGTGTCTCATCCGGCAACCAAATCCCAACTGAGCTGTTACTTTGGCATGTACACAAAAGCTACTTTGCTAAGATTCTGCCATCCATTGCACTCACCACTCAAGGTCACTATGGATCTCAAAGTGTTGTTAATTTTTTATGTATGTTTTCAATGTCACATACTTTGCTACCAGAATTGGTATTGAGGACACTGTGTTAAGTCTGCCTGCAGCCTGATGTCCAATTGAATCCTTATAAGTTGAGTAGTAGTATGCTCTCATGTAGTATGGTATACATAACTCACACCTGTCATTTGTTACAATGTTCAGCCCGGTTACATATTTGTACATAAACTCCATCACATCCATTCATGCAGTATGGTGTGAGTTAGGTAAAATTTGGGTCAAATGTCACATACGTGAGTTTTGGCTTGAAGAAAAAGTTGAAGGCAATAAGGTGTGGCTTAGACATCCCTGGAGGAAGCGCTATTCTTTCAAACACAGCATTATGGTGTATAGTTTCTATTTTCCTCAAAATTAACCCTCAGGAAGGGCAGATGATGGTACAATCCAGACCACTGTACATAGTTATTAGCCATCATTCTTTCAGGTCAGGTGTATTGACAATCTATAATCATTGACCTGAGGTAAACATCACTGATCTCCCTCACAGTTGATGTGTCACATTACACAGAGACAAAGTTGTTGTGTAAGTGCTATTTATTTGAAAGTGCTGTAGTGCAATATGTACATTGTCTATGATTGTGAGTCCATTAGTGTGACACCTTCCATTATGATCCTACACAAGTGCAAAAGGACATGTCATTGGACATGCTGGGGTGAAGTGTCAGACAGTGCAGAGGGACAGGATTTGCCAATGAGTTAGTGAGAGACAATCACAGGGCAGGGTGACAAGATAAACAGTGGGCTGAAGAACAGTGCTTGAGTACAGTTGTTTTCAAGACTGGCATGTTACAAACCACAAGACCTTGGCAATAGGTGGCCCTGTGGCAGGGAGTAGTGCTACTGGGTACTCTTACAGGTGAAGGTGATCTGTTCCACATCTTCATCTTCTGATGTGTGTGTTGTCTCCTCTGCCCTTGGTGGTGGTGGTTGAGAAGGGGCAACACACACTTCAGTGTTTGAAGACATGGAGTCAGACATCCCGGTAGCTGCCAACTGTGGGGCTATGAAGGGCAGTACTGCAGCAAGGAGGAGCTGCTGGTTCTTAAGCATAGCAGCCACTTCACTGTGGTAGGCAGCCAGGTCGGCCCTGAGGGGTTCAATATTGCATTTGTTCACATGTTGACAGGATTGTTGTTGTAGGTGTGTTTCAACTCTCTTACAGCTGTTCTGATTTCCTTCAAACTTTTTTCAAGTTCCTGCAAGATTGATGTTCGCCCTTGCATGGCTGCTGCCAGTTCTGCAGTTGACACCATGCACAAACGCACCCCCTCTAGGCTGGCTGCCTTATTTTCCATCCCCACCCGCACCTCCTTGGCCAGCTCCCGCTGTACTCCAACTACAGTTCTCTCAGAGCTGGTACCAGTGTTGTCAGAGTCCTCAGCTGTGTTGGAGCTGGCAGGTCGTACAATTGGGGTGGTGGGTGGGTCCTCTGTGATGGTTGCTAGTTCTGTGCTCCTCCTTGTGACTGAAGGTGGGGTCTGGAGGGTTCCGAGGACATCTTGGAGGGTCTGCTGGTTGATGTTTGTCAGCTCATCATCCATGTCATCAGGGTAGGCCTGGACAGGCATATCCACAGGAGAGCCATTGTCCTCTGCAATGAGATATGGTACAATTAGTGTGTCTGTGTTGTGGGGTTTGTAATGTGACGTGCCTGCCTTCCTCTTAGTTTCACATTGTGATCTTGGTTCCTGTTCATTGTTCCTGTCTTTCATATTAGCATTATCCCATGCTTATGCCCCACCGCCATTTCACATGTATTGTGGTCAGTTTGGGGACTTGTCAGCATCACATCCTCTAGGTGTTGGTTCTGGCCTATATGTGAAGTTCCACCTTCTTGTCCTACTCAACCCTCCATCTACTTCCATTCTCATGGTGAGGCCTTTCACTGGCTGTGGTTGTTCTGATGGCACTTGCACCACACTTAACATCCTGGAACGGACCCAGTCTCCGATATTTCACATCCACCCATCTGTTGCTGAGACCTAGCATATACTATGTATTGCATTGGCATGGCACGATATGGTTGCCAGCACTGGTAGTGAGTACTGCTGATGTTGGGAAATGTGTGCTACATTGGATTGCACTGTTGTGTTCCATTTCCTCCTCTGACTGTGTGGGTGTATTTCTGTAGCCAGTTACATTTGTCCTCCCCTCAATGCTGTTGTCTGAGCAGTATGACATTTGGGATGTTGCATGGTGTCATTGGAGCTATTGTGACCTAGGCATAGGGTCGACCCTGACATATGCAGAATGGGTATGATATTAGTGCTGTGTACCTCATAATGTTTGTGACAATGACTGATGTTTGTAGCAACTATGGACAATCACATTTGACAGGACTCAAACATTTGTATTGATTTCAGGGGATTGATAACTTTGTCATCCTGAACCCTCTAATTTGGATGTGTTTGATCCATGGGGCGTTACTGCCATTAGTTATTTGACCTGCACACACAGCAGAGGTGGTAGGAGCAACTGTTGTCAATGTTAAATTCCACTTGCAGATATGGCCTGAGATTGTTAATTGGGCCCTAGTTCATGTAGGGTGAATACTGGCTGACGTGTGCCAGCATGCCAGTTTTACGTTGTGCCCTACCCTCCTGGCCCAGCTTTACCTTTCCCACATCCTTTGTATGGCAGCATACCCCCATGCAAAGGTTGTTGGTGTAGTGTAGTACTCTGCCCCAGGTTTCCTCTCAACGGGTCATGCCCCTGTACCGTGCCCCTTTACCCATGCCACTCCCTGATTATCATAACTTACATGCATTGTGTAGTAGGTATGTCCCTCCCCGGGTTGCAGTTAACAATTAGGCATTTTACTTCCCCAGGCAACTTACCCTGCATCTGTGGTGTCTCCTGGTAGTCTGCGCTGTCCTGTCCTTGAATCCCTGTGACGATCTCCTCAGGGATGACGGCTGCCACCATCTCCTCCATGTGGTCCAGGGCCTCCTTCAGTGCTGGACTCCCACCTCCAGTCTGCAGTGCTTCCTTCCTGTTCCTGGCCATCTTTTTCTTGGTCCTGCACTTGCAGTCATGCCAGCGTTTCTTGCACTCGATGACTGTTCTCCATACTTCTGCCACACTGTTGATCTTGTCATCAATTTGTTGCCATATTGCCTTTCTCCTACTAATTGGCAACTTTGAGGTGACAAACAGTTGGTGCTGGTGTTCCATCACCTCTTTCACCAGAATTTCCTGCTCCTCTGCACTGAAGCAAAACTTTATTTTCTTCTTCTCCTTGTCCTGGGTTGTGTGTGGGTCCTCCTGGCTGGTTCCTGGTCTGTTGTCATCTTCTTAGGGTCTGTGCAAGCATCTGGGATCCATTTTGGCTCTCCTTAGCACATTTTTCTGTGTTTGCGCCGCTTTTGGATGCAATTGCGTCAAAAAATAGCGCGTTTCCAGTTTGCGACGTCGTAAACTGGCTCACAGTCATTTTTGCTGCGTTAACGTCGTTTTGAGTAAAAACAAATGACTCACACCTGTAGTTTGCGCCGCCGTGCGTCAAAGTATAAATTTGATGCCCGAATGGTGCAACGAAATGGCGTTAGCTGGCGGTAAAATCTTTGACGCAAAACTGCATCGGCGCAGTTTTGCATCAAAAAGTATAAATATGGCCCTAAGTCAGCATTGGGAAGTAAACATTCATGAGTTTAAAGAGGCTAGCATAATTGTTTCTTGTACAAACAGAGGTCTGCCCTTGAGATCACCATGCGGTTGTTGATGTAGCTTCAGTTATGTCTCCTGAAGAAAGGACATGACTGTCTAAACGTGCAACCATCTGTTTCAGGGCTATTGAGACCTTGGAAATTTCCAAGATAGGAATTTAAGCATGTGGAACTTGTTGAATTTTGACAAAATCCCTACTAGCTTTGTGTACTCCTGTGGAGAAATCTGTAGTGACAAAGTAGCACCTTGCTATATAAATTCTCCAGATTTTCTAGGCAGTCTGACAGCTGTGCCACCATTCTTGGAATTAAAAAACCTCAAAATGACAGGCTGAGATGGCACCGAGTGCAGTTTTGGGGCTAACGTCCGATGGGCTATCACCATTATATATCAGGGAATGTGTCAGAGAAGTGCGAGTGCTAGAGAAGGTCAGCGAGGAAGGGTTTCATAAATAATTCAGGTTTCTTCATAGCAGTAGACTCCAGCAGTCCTATAATTCTAATGTTGTTGCCATGGGAGCACACCTCAAGTTCTTGCCTGCCTGCTCTGTACCAAGCTACCAAAGGGTGAGCACAGGTTAATTTTTTAAGTGTATCTGACCTACCCTGACTAGGATTGTGGTTGGTGCCTGGACAGGTGCATATCTCTGCCAACCAGAAACCCAATTCCTAACAGACTTGAAGATACACTGAGGGATGGGTCTCAAGAGAGGGGGGTTCAGCCCTAGGTGTGCATAAACATGTTTGGCCAACTCAAAAAGGGTCAGATATGGGTAGGTGTGAATGACTATTGTAATACTCTTAGTTTACTCCTGAATTTCACAAACATCAAGAATACTCTTGGCTGATTCTCGTTTTACTCCTGGATTTCAGGAGTAAGCCAGGAACACGACAAGAGTAAGTAAAGGTACAATCTTTGTGAATTGGTCCCTGTTTCTCTAAATACGCAGATTCAATTGGTACATGAGGTTTGTGCATAAGCACAAAATTGTCAAACTTCCAAAGCCATTTCTCAGGATGTATCAATCATGCCATCAAAGGGGCACAAGGAACCTCATAATCAGAATGGGCACTTAACATGGAGGTCAGTGCCTACCAACACACATCTTCCCAGCTTCTGCACCTTGCCTAATGCTTCTCAAGATGCAGTGATACAGCTTGGCACTGAGATTCTTCTGGACTGTGGTAGGCCTTCCAGACAGAGTATCCAGGCCAGTCAGCCTTTTCCAGTGTGTGGCTTTCTAGGCCTGTTGGTGATAGAGTCTTCTCATAAGCTTGATGCTTGGCTTGTGCCACCATGTTGGCACAAGTTGCTGTGGACCTGTGGGTCAGTGGATGCTATTTGCAATTCATATGCTGAGCAAGCTCTCTTCACCATTTTAATTGGATGGTAGGCACAGAGGAGGAGTTGTGGCCATTTTAAAAAGAGGCAAGGGCTGCTGTGGGCCCAGCCAATTGTGCTCAGTGGTAGTACGGTGTTACTGGATCATGGCTGCTGAGTCCTAAAGGGGAAAGGGTTGAGTGGCATGCTGCCTTGATTTTTGTTGTTCCTGTATTGACAATGGTAGGCTCTCTCCATTTGTGGTGGGCAGTCTTCCTGTAGACCTTGGGTGTGAGTGGTCAGTTGCTCTAGCTCATAGTATTCGGAGACCTTTTCACAATGGAAGCTTCAGGAATGATTTTCCCTTCTGCTGATCAACAGTAGGCAGGAGAGCCAAGTATTCTGATTTGCCTGATTGGGTGTATGAATTCATTATTAATGTAAGAATTGGGTTACTAGTTGAGGGGGTGATTCCCTACTCAAGCGGCAACCACAAACCTTGTCAGGGTGAGGCACAAGCCAAATCCAAATTAACCTGTGCTCAACCCTCTAGTAATGTGACACAGAGCAGTTAGACTTAATTTATAAACAATTTATAAAGTATTTGTGCAACACTTCAGACAGTAACACAGTGAAAACACACCACAAAAATTATCCCACCCCTGCATAGACAAATAGAGCATAGTTTAATAAATAAATCAAAACTACAATGACAAAAATACAATCAGCAGAACTGGAGATGTAGAATTTTAAAGATTTCAGTGAAAATAGTGTGAAAAAGTCCAAAGTGCCACTCGCGGTTATCTGATTGTACAAGACCAAGAGAAAGTCACAAGATCAGATTGACCTTCATAGAACAAGGGTCAGATACAAGGAACAGATTAGCTTAAATGTTACGCTCTAAGTCCTGGGCAAAGAGTTCTGTTTATGGTGGACAGGGCTGCAAGGGGCGGAGCAGCTTCATGACGGTTGTCAATGTAGGGTGAAGAGCAAGCCTGGCGGGAAGATCCCTTAGTTGTTGCAAATGGTCGGGCCAATAGCACTCCACAAGAACGGTCGATGATGTAGTGGAAAGGGTCGGGCTGATGGAGCTGCTCGTTGGCAGGCTGTGCAAGTGGCAGGTTTCAAAACCAACGGCTTCGCTTGTCAGTTTAGTCTCTCTGAAGCCACAGTAGAAGGCCCGGACCTGGGGGCACCACTTGGGGGCCAAGGCCTTGCATCAACTGGAACTGGGTGCTGGTTCAGGTGGTTGGTAGACTGTTATGTCCCTGTAACTCTGAACAGGTGGCCAGCAGGCTAGCCCTGGGAGTCAGTTTTGGAGTCCTGGGTTCAGGTGCAGGTCCAGTCTCTCTGAATCAGACAGGAGGGCAGCAAGGCACCAATCCAGCAAGGCAGCAGTCCAGCAAGGCATTAGTCCAGTTGGGTAGCAGTCCTGCAGAGTGGCAGTCCTGTCAGCAGCACAGCAGTCCTTCTTTCTGGCAGAGTCTCCACAGGTCCAGAGGTATACTGAAGAGTTGGTATCTGTAATCCAATATTTAAACCAGCTGCCTCCGTTGAAGTGGGAGAAGCTTCTAGAGGTTTTCCTGTGAAATGCACAACTTTCCCTGCTCTGGATTCAGAGTAACCCCAGAGTGTATGCACCTCTTTGTGTGGAGGCAGGACACATCCTATTCAAGTGTAAGTAGGGCTGTGCCCAGCTCCACCCTCCCATCCTGCCAGTGATGGCTCATTTAGGCACACCTATGCTCTTTATTGTGTGTGGCTGTCTAGGAGGAATACACAAAGCCCAACTGTCAGCTACACCCTGTTATGTGTCCCAGAGATAGGGCACAGACAATAAATGGCTGAGGCACGAGAATGTCAACTTCTGAAAAGTGGCATCTTTAAAATTGTAACTTAAAATCTGACTTTACCATAAGAGAGGATGTTTCATTACAATTCCAAAGACACGAAACATGGAGTGCTTACCTGTTCCCATTTGAAAGTTATAGCTTATTAAATGTAATATGTCAACTCCATGGTTACCCTATGGGAGAAGTAGGTCTTGCAGAAGTGAAGATGAATATGAGTTTTTCAATACCAGCATTTGTGTAACTTAAAGGTACATGTACAACTTTTTAAATACATAGCACCCAGCCCTCCGGTCTGTACAGGCCCTTCCCTAGGGTTGACCTATATCTATTTAAAAGACTATTTGGGCCTTGAAAAAGGTTGGCAGTTTAAGTGGGAATACACAGGCAGAAGTGGCAGACTTCAGATGTCGAAAGGGCTACTCAAGTGGGTGATACAATCAGTGCTGCATGGCCACTAGTAACATTTAATTTACAGGCCCTTGGTACATGCAGTACCACTTTACTAGAGACTAAGAAGTAAATTAAATATGCTACTTGGCGATAAGCCAATGTTACCATGCTTTAGCACTGGTTAGCAGTGGTAAAGTGGACAGAGACCTAAGGCCAGCAAAAATGGAGGAGGAATGCTAAAGGTTTTGGAGAAGACCACCCTAAGGCTGACAGGTCTAGAAATCTACACATTGAGGACTAGGCAAAGATGGACATTTGATGTAACTTCCTCACTGGGTTTGATGCAAATTGCTGGTTTCAGATCTCTGCATGCTGTGGTCAGAGGATTTGCAGCTGGATACAATCAATTTGTGCCCATCCCTGCTGATGGTGCCTTCTATGCACTAAGCTAGTGAGATTATCAGTAAATAGATCAGAAATAACCTAAGATCTTGTTTTGACCCCAGGAGACCTTCTAAGGGAAATACTGACCACTTACTCTCTACTGCTTAAATTATGTTTAATGATGGCCCCTCTTATGTATTAATTTTTTCTTAATTTTGGGGGCAAAGAGTAAAGCATTTATGCAACACTTAAAACAGTAACACAGTGAAAACACCACATAAGAATAATCCATTCGAGTTTAGAACAATAGAGCTCAATTTAATGAACAAATCTAGACCAAAACTACAAACATCCAATCAGTAGAAGTTGAGCTATGAACTTTTAAAGAACATCTACAAATATAGTGCTCTGACGCTTAAAGCACCAACCAGGGTTTTCTAGTCATGCTAGACAGGTCAAATCTGAAATGTCAAGTTGACCGCGATGGAGCACAGGTCGGATACAGGGACCAACCTTGTCCTGCTGAAAAAAGTATGTTTTGGATGGAGCACCTGTAGACGTTGAAGGCCGAATGTGAGGAGCAGAGGAGGTGATTTGCAGGCGACATGTTGGTTCCAATCCGGGCAGTTGAGAATGTATATCGGCGAACCCGTGGCGATGAAGATGATACATTGTTGTTGAATCACACAGCTGGTGGTGCGAAGGCGATGCATCAGGGTTGAGGATGATGTGTTAGTTTCGCGCCACAGTTGGTGCTCTGAAGTTCTCGTCCTCAGTAGCAGTGGTGATGCCTTGGCATCGAGGAGAGACGCAGAGGTTCTGATTGGCGCAGTGACAGCAGTGCATGGGTTTTTGTAGAAACAGCTGCAGAACCCACTTCCAAGGGCCTGGACATATTTGACACCACTTAACAGGGCAGGATTCACAGTTGGGAGAGTCCAGAGGCTGTAGCAGGGGTAAGTGAAGTCTTTGACTTCCCTGAGACTTCAGAACAGGAGGCAAGCTAGCAAGCCCTTGGAGTCACTTTGGTTCTGGGGATGTAGAGATGCAGGTCCAGTCCTTCTCACTCAAAGGCAAAGAGGGAAGCAGGCAGCTGGGCAGGCACAGCAGATCAGGAGTCCAGCAGAGTGACATTCTGTTCAGCAGCACAGCAGTCCTTCTTCCAGGCAGAAAGTCCTCAGGTCCAGGAGTGTACTGATTTAGTGGGGTCAGAAGTCCAGTTCTTATACCCAGTGGTGCCTTTCAAGTAGATGAGACTTCAAAGAAAGACCTTTGAAGTGCAAATGGTCCCTGCCTTTACTGCCCTGGCTCCATAGGGGGTTATGCAGCCCTTTGCGAAGCCTCAAGACACAGCCTTTCACCTTTTCCCTCCCATCCTGCCCAAGATGTGTCATCTGGATGTGGATAGTCCATCAGTCATACCTAAGCTCCCTTTCTGTGTGGCTGTCTCCAGGGAATGCACAAGAGGCCAGTTGTCACCCACTCAAACGTGTATTTTAGAGACAAGCAGAAGGCACTAGATGATTTAAAGTAAGAAAATACACTGCAACCTGCCCTTGAGTCTGTCAAGGACCGATCTTAGGGGTCAGGAAAGGTAATAAAAAGGAAGGTATGGGCCTGGCAATGGGGATAACTTGCCAGGTTGATATAGTGGTTTTAAAATGCACACACAGCCTCTGCGATGACAAGCCTGAGCCATATTTAAAGGGATATTGAAGTGAGTGGCAAAATCAGTGCTGCAGGCCCCACAGTAGCATTTAATTTACATGCCATGGGCAAACATAGTGATCTTTACTAGTAAATTAAATAGGCCAATTGTGGATAAGCCAATATTGCCATGTTTTGAGCAGAGAGCACATTTACCTTAGCACTGGTTAGCAGTGGTAAAGTGCCCAGAGTCCTAAAGCCAGCAAAATGAGGTGTCAAAAAAGGCGTTCATAGGGCAAAAAAGTTAGGGGTAACCACACCAAGCATTCCAGGTCTAACAAAGTCTGTAAATGTATCCTGAACTACCAAATCAACACAAATAAGCACTAACCATTCAGCTGTCTTTGGGCGGGGTCACTAGGGGCCAATTCACAAAGGGACTTACCCCTTGTAAAGTTACAAGTGTGGAGTCTCCCCAACTTTTTCTCATGCAGTATCTCCCTTAAGGACGACCAGGAAAACACCATAAAGTAAAATCTCAGTTTATAGATCTAAGGAGATCGCTAAACCTTCCAACAAAGTCGACTTTGTTGTTGGAACTTTTTCCATTAGGTTTATATTTCCTCACACATGAAACATCCAGACGGGGCCGCCAGATCTGTCAGACCACGTGAGCAGAGTACAATAATGCCATTTCGGATGATTTTATGGGACTGCATTTATGTCTCCGTTATATTACTACATAAAGTAGCTGGTTTAACTTAAATTAATAAATCAAACCTGCAACATATTTTTAAGCTTGTTTAAACAAATGAAACTAAACATAATTAAACCATTTTACAAAAGTAGGATGGAAACGACAGATACAAAACTTTAAAAGAAAACAAACAATGATTTTCAAACTGCGGCCATACTTACAGGAAATAAAGCAGCACTGCGCTGCTGCAGCGATACGTCAAAATAATTTACGATGCACAGGAATACGTTACAATGCCATGAATGCTCTGTATTTACCATCTGGGGCACCATGGCACAAGGACCTACAGTGTGTCAGAAATTCTGACGCATCTGTAGGAACTACATATGTGTATGCAGAGCCCTGGATATGTGTGACATATTGAGTGACAGTGTGATGTAAGTGAATACAAGTATATATTGGAATGTGATGTGGCAATATATGTATTACTTACCTTATATGTGTAATTATCTGCAGTTTTTTCAGAGCACGCAGACCTAGACTTGGTGACTCCTTCCTCCATGGATAAATGACAATCCTACCCTGTCCCTTGCAAACAGTACACAACGTCACATAGCCTTGCTGCCGTGGATGATGAAATAATAGGTGCCATGGTCCCAGCTTGGTCAAGGGGTCCTACAACATGATTCTTATAAATATCCCCCTGAGTTTTTAATGAGTTTAATTCCTGACACATTGAGAACAGCACGGAACTGTAAAAAAAGTGACTTTAATAGTACCAGTTTTCCACTTAAATCAGACCTACAGCCCAGTAACAACCGTAAACTTCAAAAACCTAAGGCAAGCGGTAAAGATGCGCAAAGCCAGAAACAGGTACATTCAGGGTGAATTATTACTACAATGGAGAGACATGCACTTTCAGAAGGCCTCCAAGTTTGTTTTATTTTTAAATATAGGTAATTTTGTTTCAGGAGAGGTGTGACCCATCTCATTCCATCAGTGTACAATACATGTCACATTGATCCATCACCTCACATAGTATAATTTAATGCAACCTAGCACTCACCTAAAATAACATAACAATTTAACATAACATAGTAAAGCATAACATAACAATAGATATCTGTATCAGTCTCATTTCTTACTATTACCCTCTCTTTAAGATCAAACATTTCCTGATCCCACATTCTCCTCAAACCTATACAATCCACTGTTCTAAAGACCTAGGGAATGATTCACAAGGGGAAGCTTATACTTTTGTGTAGGTTTATGATTTTTTGCAATACACAAAGGAGTTTTACAAGTAGTGTCTTTACGACTGCAGAGTCTTCACACTTGTGATGGAGACTCCACACACAAAATGATAGGCAGTCATAAAGATACGACTTGTAAAATAGATTTTTACATTGCAAAAAAACATAAACTTACACAAAAGTGTACATTTACCTTTGTGAATGAGGCCCTTACATTTAATAAAATGTGGGTCTTATTTGAAGATAAGAAGTAATCGGGAGTGGTGGAACAACAGGATTTCACCAAGCATGCACTTGTACCAGATTATTAACAGCAAGCTTCAGACAGTGATTTTACTATAGTACATGCCAGTGGCAGCTGGGGAATAGAAATAGGGCATGTTAGACCTAGCATCCTTAGGGTGGTCTTACCCTAGACCTTTTGTCTTTCACTTCCTGTTTTTAGCTGAATCTTTTTGTCAGCCTTAGGACCCTTAGGACTCTGAGCACTTTACTACTGCAATGAGTGCTAAAGTAAATGTGATTCTCCCCTATAGATGGTAACATTGGTGTAGCCACAATTGGCATATTTAATTTACTTGTAAATCCAGTGGTATGCCCTATACCCTGGGCCTGTAAACTAAATGGTCCACTTAAGTAGCCCTGTAAATATGTCTCAGGCCTGCCATTGCAGAGCCTGTGTAGGCAGTTTCATTGCCACTTTGACTTGGTATTTAAAACCTCTTTCCAAGCCTTGAATTCCTCTTTTCGTACATAGAAGTTACCCCTAAGGTAGGCCCTAGGTAGCCCATAGGGCAGGTTGCCATGTATGTAAAAGGCAGGACATGTACTTCTATGTTTTACATGTCCTGGAAATGTAAAACTACCAAAGTCGATTTCTGTTACTGTGAAGCCTGCTCATCTCATAGGCCAGTATTGGGAATTCCTTAATATACTTTGAAGCTGTAATTCCTGATCAGAAAGGGGTATATGCTTAATTTGTCATATCATTGGAAAGGTAACAATACATCTCTTTACTGGTAAAGTCTGGTTTATAATTACTGTTTTAGAAATGCCACTTTTAGAAGTGGAGATTTCTCTGCTCTCACTGCTCTGTGTGCCTGACATCCTTTCTACAATACAATACACGTAGTCTGGGCTGGGTGACATCTATATTTGTGCATTCCCTCCAGACACACACAACACAGGATGCTCATCTGCATTAATCTGCATACTGATGGGTCTTCCCTGGCAGTAGGATGTGAAGAGCTCTCACTTACAGTTCAAAGGGTAGTGGCTTTAGCCAACACAAATAACTGATTACCCACTACTGATAGTCTAGAGGCAGTGCTGGGCTGAAAGGAGGACCTGTGCACTTCAGAGAGATCTTTAAAGTCATCCCACACATCAAAGGCACTTTTGGGTATAATTACTGGGTCTCTGACTGAAATCAGATCACTACTGGACTTGGGAAGAATCCTGCTTGAGTAAAGACTGCTGTTCTGTGAGGATTGATACTCTGCCTGCACTGACTGTTTAAAGGAACTGCTTCTCTGCATTGCTGAGCTGCCCTGCTCCCTGTTAATCTCTGCCCTGCTAAAGGCAAGTACTGAACCCATCCTACTGAACCAGAGTGTCTCCAAGGTCTTTTTGGCTTGCCCCTGTTCATCTGCAGTCTCAGAGACATCAAAGACTGCTTGCAAATCTCCTGGCACTGCGGGACTCTGACATCTGTGAGCCCTACACTTGCCTGAAGTGCCCCTTTCCAGTCCTGGTCCTCAGAAGTGGGTTCTGCATCTAAAACCTGCAAAAATTAAAGCATCGCCCGAGTGCCCAATGACAGCTGATCCACAGACTGCACCGCCTGACAGCGGCGCTCTGTGTGGGCTAATGACAACCCATTGCATTCACTTCCACAGAGACTGACAATGACACAGTGCCCCTGAATGCAGTAAAAAATCTATGCATCTTGCCCTCACTGTCAATGCTTTGCTCTATCAAAGGTACTGTTTCACCGGACCCTGCCTAGGTTTTGCAGTATGCCTGCCCGCCATGATTTTTGTGCCTGGATTTTGGATTGGCAACAGTCCCTCGTGACCGCTAGTGAATTCTAAGCACTGTTTTCCCATTTAATCTTTAAAAAGCAATATCTTCATTTATACTTATTGGATTTATGTCGTTTTGGTCTTGTTTTATTCAGATAACTATTTTCTATTTTTTTAGACTGGTATGGAGTATTTGTGTGGTGTTTTCCTAGCGTTACTGTATTTTAGGTGTGTTCCACAAATACTTGACACATTACCTCTTAACTTAGGCCTGCCTGCTCTATGCCAAGCTGCCACAGGGTGAACACAGTTTAATTTAGAGAGTGTGAAAACTGACATACCCAGAATAGAATTGGGGTCCCTAGGAGGGTGCATACCTCTGCCAACTAGATATTTATATTCTAACAGCAGACCTTTAGCAGAACATCAGGCTCAGGCACATACATTTCAGGGCAGTAAAGGCAACTGCACTAAAAGTAGGTTTCACACAGTAAGCATGGTGTCTTGCAACAGTTCTGTATGTTGATTCATACCAGTTTGCACACATATTTTGAGTCCCCTCACTTTCTTCTTTTCTTCCTTTTCCATGTTCCCTTATATTTAGGGTTTTTGGGTATATATTGTTCCCTTACCTTTCAGTGGGGGAAGACATTTGCTTCCCAGTTGATATTCATACAGGTTTTGAGAAGGTATCCAAGTGTCCTTGAGGTATAGTTATATTTCAATTACCTTTATTTATGTGGTGCTCTTCGGCTCCTACAGTAAAATTGAAATCCCTTTTTCAAGTCCTGTTACTCTTAATGTTAACAGTTCTTCCATCATCTCAACTCAATATGGATACTGTGTCTTGATTCTGGAACCTGAACTGAGTCAACAGAGCACTACTGTCACTCTATTTCTCTCTCTCTCTTTCTCTTTTTTCCCATGGGCTTTTCCCTTGACCAAAATTACATCTTTGGGTCTTGGCCATCATGACAATAAGGGCTTGGATTCGCTCCATGTTTTTCTCCCTTCTCTGGTTGCAAACCTGACAGTTCTGACACTACATGTTTTTCACTGACACTCAGTTATCATGACTTGACCTGGGCAGAATGATTTACAGAAAAGTGAATCATGCAGCATCCCCGAATTGTTTAGTTCATCCATGTAATGAATTTGGGAGAAAAGGTCACCAAAATGCTTAGAACTAGTACTAAAAAGATTAAGTAGAGCACAAAAAAAATCTGTGTTCAGGATGACGATACCATCCTGGACCATGGTCTAGGATGTGAAGGGTGCAAGAGGAGTTTTGATTGGCTGACAGATGCCAATCAGGATGGTTCTAACACATGGGCACTTTCAGTAAATTGGAATAAATCCATGTGCTGAGATTATTCGGATTGTCTTCCACCAGCCAAACAGATTGCTTCATGCATGAACTACCCATAAATTATGCGAGCTGTCATTTTATGTCAATTCCTGGACAACCGTGATTTTACCACACAAAGTTGTTATCTCCTAAAGGCAGTTGTGGGACATGTGCAATTGCAAACTTACACCACAAAACACGTTCACATACCATGGACAGCCCTCATCATGAAACTCAAATTCAGTGAGTCATGCCTGAGTGATCTTCCTCTGCACGACCCTGTTTCATAAAAAGCATCTCCTCACCCATCGTGATCATTCTAGGCTAGCACTGCTGCATTTCTCTTTTGGTGCCTCATGGACAAATACATTGGCAAGTATTAACCATTAGGAGAGAAGCTCAGACACAAGGTAAAATATGTTTGCATGTATGCATGTGTGCCTGAGTGTTGTGGTGGGGAAGTACTGAACTTTGATAGCTTGTTTCTACTGAGACATCTCTTTTCCAAGAAACCTTAGAGTAACACAGGAAGAGGTCTACACTCTGTGAGCTCTATCACATTCCTTTAGTACATAAACACAAATGGTTCTGTTGGAGCAAACTTAGTGCACATGCATTTATCTAGTTAATTATCTGTGAAAATAAATCCCCAAAGAAAAAAATAAATAAACAAGAAAACACAAAATACACAAGGCTCTGTATAACAATGAATCTCAAATACTCAGATGAGGATTTAATTGAAATAGTTCATATCAATAAAAATGGTGCTCCATAGGTGCAAAGTGAAAAGGTGCTTGCGCAATACATCTGGTAAAACATGACAGTACAAATAAGCAGAATACAAGTTCAAATTCTTTTGTAAGTATGTCCAAACTCTATAAGATGAAAGTCTCTCATAGATTGACAAATGTCATCTCTCCAGAGATGCTCAAAAGACTGGAGATTCAGTTTGGCAATTTAAACACATCATTGGCATTTCAACCCTCTCATGTAACACGTGTTTTCTAAACATCTGTATGGGTCTTCAACAGGACTGGCTCTGGATCAACCTGGAGATGGAGAAAGGCTTTTCCTGATCTTCCTACACCAAGGGACATATGTCCCCAATAGATCAGGTTGATAAATTGTTCCTAAACCACTCCCGATGGCTGGCATACTAGTCAAACCCAAGAGTCCTCTCTGAATTCTTCTTACTTTAAAAAGTAGACACTGCAATCTTATCCTATACAAGGAAACAAAAGTTCTGAAAACAGGTAGAGTACAGTGACTTATAATATCATCTCTGGGAGTTAAAGTGAGTAGTGGGCAAGGTCCAAACCAGAACCAGTAGTACACCAGCATTGGGTACCCAATGTGTTTTAATGAAGTTCGGTCACTGCGAAAAGAGACTGCAGGCTCTGGCCAGGAGGCCAGTCAGGCTGAACCAACAGCAGGGCTTAGGCCTCATGATGCTCGGGCACAAGTAGACACTTATGTTCCTCTTCTCCAGGGTTAATGGGTGATGGGTGCAGAGGTGTCTTTAGTTGTCAGGTTTTCCTTACTGCAGTGTTTGCGGTAAAGGGGGGGGGTTGCGTGCAGAGGCTGCAGGTGTTGTCAGGGAGTCCAGGAAGGGTGAAACCATGATGGACTCAGACTCTGGAGAGCTGGTGAACCTAGTTAGCAATGGTGGTCAACTTCAATTCGGGTCAGAGACGGCGGGTGCAGTGGTGACTTCAGGTGTCCGGTTTTGGCAATTCCAGAGACTTCAGAGACCCTTGTTTTGGAGATTGCTGGGGAGCAGGTCCACTGTTCACTGGAGGTCTTGAGTTTTTATTAAAGGCAAGCAGTCTTCCTGGGTGTTGGATTCACAGCTGCAGGACAAGTTGACTTTGGTGCAGATTTCAACCAGGGATGCAGACAGGTCATGGGGTTGGTACCAGCTGTTTCTTTTCTCCTCTTCTGCTTTCGCGGCTCTTCAGTGTCCTTGGTCTTCCTAGGTCATCGGGATCTGCTTCTCTGGTGCCAGGGGCTCCCCTAAATACATAATTTAGGGGTGTTAGGGGTGTGTAGGGTAGTAGCCAATGGGCTATTGACCACTGGGGTCACCTCGCCCGCTATATGACCACTTCCTGTGGGAAGTGGGTATAACCCTGTCCTAGAATTCCTATGTATGCCATCTCAAAGATGGCTACCTCTGAAAAATTGTGTTCACCTCAGCTTAGCCCACCTTAGCAGTGGAACAAGGATGGACGTGGCACGCCTACCTGGCTAGCAAATATTCCCACCTGTCCAAGTGCCTAGTGGGCTCTGGACGGTGGGGAGGCTTCCTTTCCTGCGAGGGGAATCAAATTTGCATTTCAAAGGTGTCAGCCCTTTGAAATTTGTTGCCTTAGGAAGGCTAATCAGCAGGTCATCCTGTGGGAGGGGGTGATACTCCCTCATCCCGGACTGGCTTTTGTTTTGGGCCTCCAGAGAGCAGAGGGCTCTCACCCTAGGGGGCTAGAACAATGTCTCGGGTGACAGAAACCAGTCAGCAAGGATACCAGAGGCTGGTAGGTTTTAGGGGGCATCTCTAAGGTGCCCTCTAGGTGCATGTATTGATAAATCCAACACTGGTATCAGTGTGGGTTCATTAGTATGAGATGTTTGATACCAAACATCCCTATCTTCAGTGAAGCCATCATGTAGCTGTTGAACTCATATTGACCGGTCTCCAGCATGTGCATTTAAAATGGCTTCCCTGGCGAAACACCCCCTTTGCATCCATTATGCCTGGCACAGGCGTAATGTAGCTCAAAGGGTTACAAAGTGGCGTAATACACTCATTGTGCCACTTTGTAAATATGGTGTGGTCTTTTTGGCCTTCTAACACCACATTAACGTCAGAAAATGACGCTAATGTGGCGTTGGAATGGCGCTAGGGGGCTCGTAAATATGCCCCTTAGAATTTAGAGTCTGATTATAGTTTAGCAGAAAGGATACTCCATTGAAAATGTAACAGAGTACCATGTTCACCAAACTGACAGTCATTCCCCCCGCTCTATTTAGGGTCAGGAGGACTGTCAGCTTTCTGGCACCAGAACATGTTGGCTCTGTCGATGGAAATATACCTTCGACAACTGGACCATTGGAGGAAGAACATTACACCGTTCGCCCATTCTATTTAGAGTGGGCAGTGTGATGTTCTTTATTTTCTGTTCATCCTGGCAGCTAGGGACAGAAAAGAAAACTAAATAATGATCCCCAAACCAAGGGAAAAAAAACTTTTGTTAGTTTTTGAAAAACAAAAACTTTGTAAAACGTTTATGGACAACTATAAAACCCATGGTGGCTGTTCGCCAAACTTTTTGTACCTTGACAGGAACTGCCAGGATGGTGTGATCCCTAAATCTGGTGAATGGTAGTCTATCACAGTGGGATGTAATGTCCTCTGCCACCCTAATGGAGGGAGAACTGCCCACCAAACTCTTGCTCGGTCTCTTATTCTTTTGTAGTACGGAATAGAGTTCCACTGTCTATGGACTAGGCTTTAAAATTCCTATTTTATTGTTTCAGTTTATTCAGTTGTGGAGACTTCAAGAATCAAACAATCTCCACCTCTTGTTTTTCATTGACTGTCCGTGAGTTTGAGTTTATTATTCAGACACAGATGTAGTGGGATGTGGACTGATTTATGTGTGATGCATGTAATCTTGAAGTTAACACTTGCTTAAACAGGTGATGGTGCTTTAGGATTTGAGAGACGTTATTAAGGTCCAGATTTACAAAGATGTTGCACTGGGGTTAACATAGCTCAAAGCAAAACCCCTTTTGGTATTTACATAGACACACAAATGTTGATTTGTATGCTTTTTAATGAAAATAATAACAATGAATTGTGTTACTTTGTGACAGGTTGGCACATACACCCATGTATTTTGAAGCAAACCCATATTTACAAAAAGGCCAATGTAATGAGAAGAGATATTTACCCCTTCCTGTACAAAGTATATCTTGACCATAAATAAGGAACCTTTGCACTATGGAGCTAGGAAATCTGTGTTGATGCTCAGTAGCTCAAAGTGCACCAGCACATTGGGAGACCAGAACCATGACATTTCTTTGAAGATATGGAGCCATTCTTTTGTCTCCTAGTGAAGCAATAAAGGGGAGTCACTTTGCTTATAAATATACTCTGAAATGTCTGTCCTCCAGCAACTAGACAAGCAGCCATGTGCAGCATGGCATGAACAGGTGGAAGATTTTGGAAGACCTACTAGGATGGATTTTCAATCTTCTAAGTGAGTGAATAAGAGGGTCTGTACTGTGATCTGAAGACTGTAGTGGAGATGATAGGTTTTAATTTTCTGAGCAGGTGGATTTGATAGAATGCTGGTTTAGTTAGGTAGCAATGTGGACATCTAGGACCTGATTTAGATTTTGGCAAATGGGTTACTCCGTCCCAAAGGTGATGGATATCCTATCCGCTGAAATCGAAATCCCATTAAATATAATGGGATTTAGATTTTGGCGGACGGGATATCCATCACCATTGTGATGGAGGAACCTGTCCGCCAATATCTAAATCTTGACTGACATGTAGCCAAGAAACTTTCCACATGGAACCGGGAACAGCGAGGTCCCCAAAGATAAGGTGTGGCCAGAGAGTTCTGGACAGGGAGAGGTTGAACAGTTGAGAATGGGAGAAATAATTTAGTTGCTTAAGCGTTCCGTTTCAGTAACAGTGATTCCATCCATTTTTGCTAGATTACAGGAAAAACACTTCAGAGTTAATACAAGTTTTAGTTGCAACACTAAAGTATATAGCTGGGTGTCATCAGCATATCGATGAATGAAGGATAGTTTCTTTAAAGCACAGAAACTAGTAAATATGTTAGTTATGATTTCCTTTCATCGACTTAATCAGGTGCAGCTTGATCACAATACTAACCCAAGTACACTAACCAAAGTGCATGATTTAGTCCTTCAACTCTTTTCTGCAAATAACATAAATTTTGTAACTTGATTTACTGAGCATTTTGGGGCATTAGTTGTCCCACAATAGTAATAGCAATGCCCTCAATGATGGTATCTGACTACGATGTTTTGAGCAGAGACAAATGGTGTGGTCAATTGATTTGGTAACTTCATGGCCCAAGCTACAAATGCAATCCAGATTTGACCTTGGCTCTGCCCTCAATTTTAAGATTGGTGAGAAGAAGAGCTGAAACCTGAGAAAGTTCTCTTTAATCACAGTTATTAAATACAATTTAATAAAGGCCTAGATCCTGGCATGCATTTTTAATATATTTACTATTACAGGTTGGCGTAACTCTTGCAGTTTAGTGTAGAATAATCACATGTAATTACCTAGAAATTCTGTGAAATTACACTGGAATTCTGGAAGAACACTAATTCTACATTTAGCACTATTTCATAGAGCAAAAATGCCCCCTCAGGTCCAAAATTGCCTCAAGGATGCATTTTGTGCTAAGAAATATCACTAAATGCAACAGAACACAAATAACGAACGTAAGCAGTCTCTTGCTAAATGTGCAATCAGTGTAGGATTTTCCCCAACTACCAACATTTAGCACTATTTTCTTAGTGGTAAATGCACAAAATGATTCATTTCATGCTAAAATACAGCACCATATGCAGCAGAAGGCAAGCAGATTTGTGTTTCACAGCGAGAGGGGAAATGGAGCAGCAACATTTCACCTGTACTCCCTGAGCATCACAGAACAGTTGCTATTCAATGCACACCATGCCCCAAACAACACACTTAGAGAGGCAGGCCACCCAGGGCTTCAGGATTGGACTCCCTGGGACTAGTGGACAGGCTTCTGCAGCCCACGGTGTTCTAGAGCTATGACTGAACACAAGCAGAGACAGGCCCTAATGTCAGGTGCTGCAGTACTGTGCTCACATATCCACAGCAATGCAGCTGGTGTACTCAGGTAGAGATGCAGACCTGACTGGAAGAAGGCTATGTAAAGCTAATAGCTGTTCTATTTGGGAGCAGCAGTTTTTCCCGAGTTACTTTCTTTGAGAAGGAGAAAAGAACTGAGGACAGCATCACCTCTGCAAGGAGATGCCATGGTCACATGAAGAGCGCTAGGAACTACTTTCCCCGATGCCTGGAAGCATGCCAAAATCCACTGCTCCTAAAGAAAGCCATGGCCGACTCCCTGGATCTCAAAAACTACCGCCCCATCCCTCTGATGCCTTTTCCAGCCAAGGTCATTGAAAAGGCAAACAATGCACAGCTCTGCAAACACATGGAGGTTAACAGCATACTGGACATCTCCCAATGAGGTTTCAGGATCAACCACAGCATGAAGACTGCCCTCCTCATCGCCACAGATGACATCCACTTGCTACTTGACTGCAAACACCAGCCTTCATCCAACTGGACCTATCGGCCACCTTTGACAAGGTCTCCCATCACACCTTCTGCTCCAGACTCCATGCAGCTGGCATTCGCGGCAAGGCCCTACAGTGAATAAGCTCCTTCCAGACGGCAGAACACAGAGCGTCAGACTCCCGCCCTACCTGGGGGAACCTACAGAGATCAGCTGCAGAGTTCCCCAGGGCTCCTCCCTAAACCCCACACTCTTCAACATCTACATGGCCCCTATTGTGTCCATCGTCAGAAACCACAGACCGAACATCATCTCCTATGTCAACCACACCCAGCTAATCATCTTATTGCCAACTGCCAAGAAGAACTTCCACAATGGGATGGAGGCCGTTGCTACCTGAATGAAGGAGTGCTGCCTCAAGCTCAACTCAGACAAGACTGAGATCCTCATGCTAGGACCCTTCCCATCCTCCTGGGATGACTCCTGGTTGCCTGAGACACTCTGCACCCCCCCACCCCAACTCAGTTTCATCCTGGATTCATCTTTCACCATGACCCACCAGGTAAACTCTGTCGCATCCTCCTGTTTCCACACACTCCGACTATGGCGACGCATTCTACACCGGCACCACCTAGAGGACTCTGAAGAAACTACAGCACATCCAGAATGCCTCCACCAGACACATCCTGAACATCCCCACTGCGAACAAATCAGCAAACACCTGAGAGACCTCCACTGGTTCCCTGTCGCAAATACAAGGCTCTCCATGTTCTTGGACCTACCTACCTCAACCACTGCATCCCCTTCCACTCCCCCGCCAGACCTCTCCACTCCACTCAACAGGCACTAGCCACCGTACCCTTCAGATGAAAGATCTCAGTTAGAGGACGATCCTTTACCTACCTCATGGCAAAAGCTGTAACACCTTGCCTCTTTACCTCAGGCAGTCTCCATCGTTACCTCAATTCAGGAAGGACCTTAAGACCTGGCTCTTCAACTGAAGCACAGAGGACTGATCCCCCTAATGGGTGAGTAGTGCGCTTCACAAATTCTGAATGATTGATTGATTAGCAACATTAAATAACTTGAGCATATCCCAGGGAAAGTGCTGACACCGTTCCTTCAAGGGTGAAGGCAAGGAACAATGGAGGTCCATGCTTAAAGACTACTGCAGAGTCATGGGGATGCCCATGGGGGCCTCCCTTGAAACAGCACAGTACAAAGAACATGAAACTGAACTTCCCTAACCAGCAGGGGCCCAACCAATTAAACCTCTCACTTTAGGTATAGTGGATCCTTCATAAAGGCGAAAGAGCATCGGGCACTCTTTATCAGTTCAATATGAAGGAACTAGGAGCCCTAGTAAACTGAAATATTTCATCGCTGGTGGGAGAGGAGAGATGTGTGGTCACATAATGCATTCACAGGAGAGAAACGTTTGCAAATGGCCGATTAGGTCCCACAGTTTTCTGGTGCAGAATGATAGGCAGGGTAGAGGATGACTCCCGGGTGAAAAACTAGAAAAGTGCTAGTGTCACATTCAGGTGGGATCTGGGGGCAGCCTGGTGACTCTAAATCCTGCATGACAATGATAACAGGAGTACAGGTGAGTGTCCCGAAGGAGGTCCTCAAGTGAGAGACTGAAATCATTTGCTTCAAACTATGGTAGCCCTTGGGTCACTGCCTTCACAGAGACGGGATGATTAACGGTCACAGATGTAAGGTGTCCTTGATCAAAGACATGCTCGCTGCCACAGTATTTAAGAAAGACAAATAACAGAACTAATCCAGGCATACAAAGTCCTTTCCAGATAACAGATCGGATACCTCCTTCAGAAGTTCTTCAGTGAAATTAAATTGGCAGTGAACATAATTAGATTGTATATCTCCACATGTTTCAACGAACTGAAGGGAACATAGCCTCCTCGGGTTCCTATGTAAATAACCTGGAAAGAACAGTGGTTGAAAATTCTGAGTAATAACATCATATGTGAGGGAGTGATAAATTTGCTATAGGGACAATCTCCACCTCAAGGTCATTGTGATGTGGGGCTTGCCAAGATGACCTACTCGGCAGAATATCCAAGGGTTTTTGCATGATCATTTGCATTACATCAGAGGCAAGACAGAGATCTTTCATTAAAATTGGACAGAACAGACTGTCTTTGAAAGGGGGTACCTAAGGGATGCCGTTCCCTGATGTTCTCACTAGACTGAATCTCTTCACTAAATGATCTACCTCCACGTAAAGTTGTAAACGTGTGCAGCACAACTACTCTTTACAAAAATCTTTGGTGTTATTCAGCAGGCATTCATATGGTATTTTCTCAAACCATGGGCTTAAGTAATGATACTCATATGTTTGACAAATTTAGTTCTATCTAGATGCCGGCTGAATTTCTGATTAATGCGGGGAAATCACAATATCATAGCTGTCTGGGCATGTTATTCACTCAAACATTTTGCTTTCACCACTGCTGTTTTGCTGACTATGTTTTAATAGGCATTAGGACTGTGCAATCTTTCCCTGATTAACAGTTGTAAAGTACTTGTGCTTTCTCCCTAAAACAGGATACAGTAGACATCTACCTGATTGGTACATTTAATTTACTTGAAAGTTTCTATTAATGGGTATACATGTACCCATGGCATGTAAATTAAATGCTTCTAGTAGGCTGCAGCACTCATTGTGCCACCCACTAAAGTAGCATTTTAAAATATGTCTTTGGCCTGCCACTGCAGCCTATAGTACAGTTTTAAACTGCCATTTTGATGTGGCAAGATACACTTTTTTAGCTATAAACCTTCCTTTTTAATTCTTATAAATCAATCCTAGAGCAGACCTAAAGGCTCATAGAGCAGGATATACTATATTTAAAATGTAGGACATATGTACTTAGGTTTTGTATGGCCTACCAGTGAAAACATTTTAAAGTCATTTTCCACAATTGCAAGGCCTATCTCTCCAATTGACTAACACTGGGTTACCTTATTACATTTAATAAGTGCTAACTCCAGACTGTGAGCAGATAGCGAGATGCTTTTTACACTCAAATGCATTGTAATTTAAAGTCCCCTTTAATAGTAAGGTTGACTTGTAAGTCACAAATCTGAAAATGCCACTTTTAGAAAGTTGTTACAAATAAACAGGGTAACCCAATATTCCCCACCAAACTGGGCAATCTAAACTTTAAAGCACACAATGTTCATGGAGGAATCGTTTGCATACAAATATTTCAGCGATATTAAAGACTATTAATGTTGTAATTAACCAAAGATAAAGTTCCAAAAATGAATAAATCTTCAAACAGCGTTGTTTCTGGGAAAATGAATAATTTGTATATATTCACTAATAATATATACATCAACATAGCAAAGCAACAAAGAGATTTTTTGTGCTTTTATACAAATGCACTGATGACCCCTCTTGTCCACAGTCCCTTTACATCCAAGGGACAGAGGAGAGCACCAACCCTCCTGACTCTCCAACCACGAAAGGTTTGAGTGCCATATGCAATCTTTCAAACAATCAGAGAATCACTCCTAAGGGACTCCAGGAGCTCATGCGAAGAATTGCGTCATGGAGAGTATAAGGTTGGCGTTTCGGTCTCCGAAGGCTCAAACTGTCCATGGGACCATCCTCAGGACAATGTGTCTGAGTGGATTAAATCCCAATAATTGTTGCTTTCAACATCAACTTCCTAGAACAGCACTGCTTAATCCTTTTCATCCGGCACATACAACTCTAGTAAGTTACCCCAGTATAAAGAAAGGACAATGTAATTTCAACACAGATACGTCAACTCCCACCAGGCTTGAATCAATCATAAAGCTCTTTTAGCTTTTTTAGAAAGTTGTCATTTTCTTGTCTCAATCATTTGTGCCTTCTGCCAATGTACTGTGTCACATGACTGTGAATGGTTCTACTGCTGGGGTTTGTGTATTGCTTCCAGACGGTAACACAAAGGGGGCTCAGGTGTGGACAGGATCGGCCATTCTGTCAGGATGACTGAGAGGGGCTGTACCCAGCCCCACTTGCACTTCAAAGGGCTTTGCCTTCAGAAAACACAAAAAAATTATAACACCAGCCCTGCCCTGTCTTGTGTTACCCTATACAGTTTGGAGCTTTCCCAGGAGAAGAGGAAGAACATTCCAGAAACAGATGCGGTGTTAGGGCAGGGAGCTCCCTCACACCACGGCTGGTACCAGGTATAAATATTAGGACTTCAGAGCCACTCCTGGACCTGTTGCTTGAAGGACTGCTTTGTCCGAGAAGGAAGACTGGTCCTGCTTGCCTAGATTCCAGGCTAACCAGAGTGACTCCAAGGGTCAATTGGCTGACTTTCACTGTGAGTCACAAGGGAGACAACAAGCTTCAGAGGCCTACCAGCAACTGCTCAGCTGACCTGCTGCAGCTGGACCTGGCTGCATCTGCAACTTGACCTGCCCGAACACTTCTGGCATCTGCTGGAGTGAGTCCCTGAGACTGAAGAATTACCTCCCCAGTCCTGGACCCTTGGCTGGCATCAGGATATACCCCCCCTAAATAAAATGTGAAAGTACTGAAGTGTAGGCTGCTCCCATCCACAAATGGGTCAATTCACATCAGGATTCTGCCACCTGTGACGACTACCAGCGCATAACTCCGGTGATACCTGCTTCTCATGTAATCAGTGACTGACCACAATGACCAGCAAGGTGAAACCTGCACATCACATTACAGCAATGACAGCCAGCAATGACCACCAATGCAAAGCTACCGCAAAGACCGTCCCCACCTCTTGACCAACCTTTCATGCTTCGCACTACAGTGATGATCATCCGCGATGCCTGATCTGCTCTTTGCAGTACAGTGATGACCATTTGCAACACTAAACCTGCTCCTTCCTGTCTCTCATCATGAATGAAACTCTTTGCGACAGACTTTGGAGGCATATCTTCAGTGGGACTAACCTTGTCCCTGTATTTTACCCGTGCTCCGTATCAGTCGAACTGAACTTTTGACTTACCCCGATCTAGCACGTCCATTTGACTGCAAGCTGTGCATTCTACTTTTAGGTGCTAATTTCACTTAAAACTTTGAAATTGATTATCACTGGTTCTACTGTATTTCTTGTGCTGTGTTTTCACTTTATTTATGTTTGTGTGCTGCATAAATACTTTTCATATTGCCTCTAAGCTAAGCCTGACTGCTTTTGTGCAAAGCTATCAGAAGGTTAAGCATAGGGTAATTTAGCGACTTTTCGCGGTTCACCCTGACAATTATTGTGGTTGTTACCTGAGTGGGACTCTACCCCCTCAACCAAGAAACCAATTTCCTAAATCATTATTGTTGGAAATGGGGTCTCTAGTTGGCAGAGATATAAACCTTTGTCCAAGTAGGGACCACAATCCTAGTCAGGGTGAGTCACACACAATCCCAATTATCCTGTGGCCACCCTCTGGTAGCTTGGCACTGAGCCGTCAGGCTTAACTTAGAAGGCAATGTGTAAAATATTTGTGCAACAAATCATACAGTAACACAGTGACAACACCACAAAAATACACCACACAGGTCTAGAAAAATAGATAACATTTATCTGAATAAAATAAGGTCAAAACGACAAAGATCCAATAAACACAAGTTGAAATATCACTTTTAAAAGGTTTAGAAGAGTCTTAGGGGGTCATTTTGACCCTGGTGACGGAAGCACCGCCAACAGGCTGGCGGTGCTTCCTGGCCTATTACGACCGAGGCCGGCGGTTTCCCGCCGTTTTAGCCCCGGCTGTGATAATCCACCAGGGCAGCGCTGCAAGCAGCGCTGCCCTGGGGATTATGACCCCCCTACTGCCAGCCTGTTTCTGGCGGTTTGCACCGCCAGGAAGAGGTTGGCGGTAAGGGGTGTCCTGGGGCCCCTGGGGCCCCTGGGGGCCCCTGCACTGCCCATGCCACTGGCATGGGCAGTGCAGGGGCCCCCAAACAGGGCCCCGGCCAGCTTTTCACTGTCTGCATGGCAGACAGTGAAAAGCGCGACGGATGCAACTGCACCCGTCGCCCGGCCGCAACACCGCCAGCTCCATTAGGAGCCGGCTCCTATGTTGCGGCCTCATTCCCGCCGGCCCAGCGGGAATGTCTTAATGGGGGCCGCAGGAGTGCAGCCGCATTGGCGGCCGCACAGCGGTTTCCGCCCGCCAATGTCGTAATGACCCCCATAATCCTTGGAAATAAACAGTTGTCTCTTTGTTACACACAGTACCTGGTATGTGTCAAAAATAACAATGCACAGAGATCGTAGAGGAGGAGATGTGAGGAAATATTAGGTGTTGCATCTAATTTTCCAGTGCGATACAGATGCTACGTCATTTCTTTCCAGGCTGCAAGGGGCTTGTGTTGTTTATCGTCGCACAGTCTTGGTTCCTCACTGTGATGCAGGGTTATTTTGACGCCCAGGGACAATGTGTGAAAATCCTTGAAGCGCTGGAAGAAGGCACAGGTACTGCATCGATCTGGTAGGTGATGCACCAAATTTTTCAGTCGCAAGTCAGCCGCTGCATCGAATTTCCACTTGGGAAGATGGGCTGCGTTGTTCCGGTCAGCTGTGCAGCAATTCCTCAGTTGCGAATTACGAGTCCATTATATCCTATGGAACTCGTAATACGGCAGGTGGGATATCCATCACATTGGGGACGGAGTAATCCATACGCCAAGGTCGTAATCAGGCCCTTAGTCTTTTTGGCCCTGAGACTTCTGAAAACAGGAGGCAAGCTCAATATAAGCCCTCGAAGAGCACTTTTGGGGAAGGGAGAGTCCTTATCAGCAAAGTCAGCAGCCAGCAGAGCAGCAAGGCAATAGCAGGGCAGCAGTCCTTTTCAGAAAAGCAGTACAGATGAGTCCTTTGGGCAGCCAGGCAGTTCCTTTTGACAGGATGCAGGTGTAGATACAGAAGTGTCGAGTTGGTGGGTTCAGAGACCCAGTTTATATACCCCAAAATGCCTTTGAAGTGGGGGAAACTTTAAAGAGTGGTTTTGAAGTGCACAAGTTCCCCTTTCGGTTCAGGCCTGTCTGCCAGGGTCCAAGTAGGAGGTTTGGCAGTCCATTGTGTGAGGGCAGGCCACTGGCCTTTGAAATGTAAGTGTCAGGCCCTCCACCCTTTCAGCCCAGGAAGACCCATTCAATATGCAGATGAGTGCAGGTGTGACTGAGTGTCCTGTGTTTGTGGTTGTCTGGGTGAAATACACAAGGAAGCTGGCAACCAGCCCAGCCCAGACATTGATTGGAGGCAGGCTGTAAGGCACAAATGGTCTTAGGTGCAGAGAAATGCTCACTTTCGAAAAGTGGCATTTCCAAAACAGTAATATAAAATCCAACCTCACCAATAAATTGGATTTTCTATTACCCTTCGGGTCATCCTAAATGTGGCCTGGCTACCCCTTTCAGATCAGAATCTACCACTCAAAAAGTACACGAGGGCAGACCTAATGCTAGTCTATGAAAAGAGCAGGCCTCGCAGCAGTGAAAAAGGAATTTTTCACTACCAGTACATAAAAAAACACATATGTACATGTCCTGCCCTTTACCTACACGGCACCCTCCCCCATGGGTTTCCTAGGGCCTACTTTAGGGTTGACTTACATATAGAAAAAGGGGAGTCTAAGGCTTGGCAAGTACTTTTAAATGTCAAGTTGAAGGTTTGGTTAAGGGGCTACTTATGTGGGTGGCACTACTTGTAGTTAATTTACAGGCTCTGGACATATGTAGTGCACTTTACTATGGACTTATGAGTAAATCAAATATGCCAATTGGGGATGAACCAATGTTACCATGTTTAAGGGGGAGAGCATGTGCACCTTAGCACTGGTTAGCAGTGGTAAAGTGTGCAGAGTCCTAAAACCAACAAAAACAGTGTCAGAAAAGTGGAGGGAGGGAGGCAGGGAAAAAGTTGGAGGATGACCACCCTAAGGCTGGAGGGTCTAACAATAGAGTATAGTAAACAGATGATTTTCAGCATTATATTTAATCTATCAAGTTGCCTCTGCAAACCAATAGGAATGATGAACAAGAGAATCAGATCGTCAGCATATGTTAAGTAGTAACTAGTAGTAGCACCTAGAGTGAGTATATAAGCATTTTAGTGATCTAAAACAGCTGTTGGATCAGCCATATATAAGGGGAAAAGCATGGGGCATAAAGCAACCCCCATCCATAGTCCAATTTGCTGTACTGATCTTCATTGTCAGTACACTCATTTGAATTATGCTTTAATCCAGGTGTTCCGGTGCAAATCATCTACCATGTGCAACAACAAAGGATCTAATACTAGTGCCTGCAATTTAATCAGCAAGCAAAAATGTTTTCTCTACTCTTTCAAAGCACAAGTTGAATCCACAGAATAAACAAGCAAGTTATTTTTCTCTGCTGTCTTTTGTGGATCAGCAATGGAAGCGCAAAAATTATCCAAAATGGAATAATTGTTGTGTATAAATACTCTATTGGGTCAAATACATCAAGTCAGAGTTATACTGCCTCTACTCCAATCTATTTAACAATATCCTGGCAAACTATTTCACTTATGAGTCTAGCAACACGATAAGCCAGTAATGTTTCAGTTTATCTACTCTGCTGCTGTTATAGACACTTTAAGATGGAGTCCTTTCATAATAAAAGAATTATGCCATAGTTCTTTTCAGAATAATGATAAGGAGGAGCCAATACAGTTGCTCAATTCTAACCAATTTTCTTAGAGACATCATCTCAAACTCTTTTAAAGCTGGGGGTTATAAGATGAGCAGCTGAATTTTGTTCTTGAATTTATTTTTAGTGTAGTAACCAAGGAGCATCAACAAATGATGTGAAGGTGTAAATTCTAACTGTTTAAGTCTAGCATGAAGAGAAATATAAGCAGTCCACTTCTAGGATAAGATAAATTCATTACCTTCCCTAAGAATACAATAGTCATTTCTAATCAATCACCAAGTCTGGTTTGAATCACATGATTTAGCTGCTTCAGAAAGCTAATCTAAAGGTTCACCTATTGCTTTCAAGGTTAGCATTATAACCTTTTCCTATCCTCTGACTTTAAAACCCTAATGATCTGAATTCTTAGGAAAGATGCTGACTGCTTTAACATGGTCTAGATTGTGTAATTATTACATTAACCTTCTGATTCAATATACTATCTATTTTGTTTATTCAAAGATTCATTGGATTGTGCATACTCAGCAATTCATTTAGAAAAGTCATGAATGTACCTCACATACCTGAATGAGGAACATAATTCATATCAAGAAAATGTTGTGTAATGTTTTGGAGGGCCCTTGCCCCTTCTTGCTTAATATCCTAATAAATGTTCCTCCTTATGCATCGCTAAGCATAGTAGTCTACTGGTTGGATGAGACATGGAAATGCTTGGCCATTTTAAAATTTCAGATAGTGGTCAGTCTCCATCCTGATAATAAGCTTTTTTCCCCATCAGAGTTCAGGTTTAGTGAATCAGGATATCTTTCCTTAACAATTCTATATAAAACTGTTTAATACCTCATTCAAAGGCCCATATTGCCACTGCCCTATCTGCTTTTCACCACATTACCTTAATTGTCTCACATGACAACTTAAAGTAATTGGGACATACTTGATAGATTATATGTCCTCTCACTTGACAGCTATGCGTGTTAGTTAGATTTTCAACATCCCAAGAATGCTTCATCAATTTAATACTTCATAGGCTCCTTTGAAATTGTACATAGGAAATAGATCAATAGAGAGTTCACTGAAGTTCTATAACCGTTTACTGACTGCCTTAGAGGAAGCAGTTGTGGTTTATAAAAATATTTCCAGGGTTCATAGGGAAGTGCTGCTGGGTTTAAAAGTTTTAATGCCAAATTTTCATTCCATAGACATGGGTTAGATTGGGTTGTTGCCACAAAATCACACTGTAAAACCATGCACTTGCCATGTTTATTCTCTTCAAAGACCCCTGATGTTCTTAACACTAAGTGATATTGTTATCTGATCTTCATCACAACAGGTCAGTGGTCTCCATACTTCCCAATGTTAACTGGACCCTGTTGAGTTCGTCAAATGGGTTAGAGTCTGAATGTGCTGGTAGCATATGAGTAATATTTTGGATTGATGTGCAGGGTCCCTAATATTGTGTACTCGGGATACCACTACAGCCAGAGACGTATTCCCACTGATTGGCTAGACAATGCTTGAAATGTATGTACAAATGCAAGTTGGGACACAGAGATTGCAGAATCTTCCTCTGGTAAGGAGCCAAGACTTTTTTTTGGAGTCCTCATATGTAACAAAAGACAGACAAGAGAAGCCGTAAAATGCCCCAGCCTTGGTCGTTGCTCTGGTACTCCAGCGATGCTAAAGCAATGAGCGGCCCCCACCAGCCTTAGGGGAGGGGGCAGAACTAGTCCACTCCATCCTCCTAGCTGTTCGGTCTTAAGACTTAAACATTGGACTCTTACCAGAATCAGATCTCAGGAGTTAAATCGGGTGGTATCTAATTAATTCACCCTATCCTAATTCCTAAAGGAGATGGTTCTATAGAAAGCCAAAAAGGGTTCCCACATTCTGAGGAACCTATCCGAACCATTACTATATCTAAGTCAGAGATTCTCTTAGCTGCCAACAGCCAATCCTGTGGGTAGGGAGGAAACTAGAGATCCACTTAATGCTTATTTCCCGACAGGCTATCAAGACCAAATAAAAAAAGAGATGCCTCAGAGATCTCTCCAATCTATCTTGCAAACTCTTCTCAGCAACCTCATATAGCCCAAATACAACCATTGGTAGAGTCATCTCATCACGCCTGTTTATAATAGACAAGATTGGCTTACCCACTTGTTCCCCAAAAATTTGTATCCCTGGGCACTGCCACCAAAGATGAATATCATCAGCTCCCTCTAAGTCACACTTTGGGCAATTGCTCTTTCCTTGGAAAGCTATTTTAGTAAACCTTTTGGGGGCCCAGTAAGCCCGGTATACAGTGAACAAGTGATTCCACTGCAAGGGGGCAGGTTTAACCACAGATCAAAGATTCTTCAAAAAGGCCCGCGAGTAACAAGGAAGGTCTAGGGCAGGAAAAACAAGATCCCATCCCTCTGTAGAGGGGGGAGAAGATGCGTCTTCAGCTTGTATAAGTACCCAGTACCACTTTGCAACCTCTTTTTTTTTGACTCTGTGGACCAGTGATTTCCCTCTCCCAAGCAGTAGAACACCCGACCTCCGGTTCCCCATGTACCCAGCCTTTAATCTGCACATATTTAAATCTGGACAATTTAGCATTAGTTGCTTCAGATAGAGATTCCCAATAACTACCAGAGCCCCCACTTACTAGGTGGCCCCACTGCACAATTCCTCCCTCTATCAGTGGCTTGGCTAATACATCCTGGAGACATATCAGGGTACCAGGAGAATTCCAGATTGGGGCCAACTCACTGTAATATGGAATGCACAGTTTCATTCTTATTGTATACCAGATGCTGAAAGCATTATAGAGAACTTTTAGCCTAACTTTTTTATAGTATCTGGGGTGACCAAATTTATAAAGAAACTGTATACCCTGGCCCCGGAAACACCCTGTCAATGCCTGAAGTCGAGGGGCTAGATATTCCTTGGAGAGGAGTGATCTGATATTTTTCAGCTGGAATGCCCAATATTAAAGCTGAAAATCCGGAAGTGCAATTCCCTCATCTAGCTTTTTCTTCCTAAATTTTTTCCAAGCTATTCTGGGGTTCCTATAAGACCAGATAAAACTAACTAATTCCCCCTGCAGTTTCCTTAGGCATTCAGTTTTAAAAGATAATGGGATAGCATTAAAAATAACTGTGAATTTTGGCAGTACCACCATTTTTATTAGATTTGTTCTGCCTAATATAGAAAGACGTAAATGTGACCATTGAAGGATTTGCTTCTTAGTTTCCCTAAGGCGCTGCACAAAATTCACTTGGGCCATCTCTGCCAGGTTCTTGACCACTTTAACCATTAGATATCAAATTTCGTCTTTCTCTAATGGGTTATCCTGAGGGCCATTCCAAGTCATTAGTTCAGATTTATCTATATTAACTAAATATCCTGAGATCCCTCCAAAACAAGCAATAATTTCCCAGAGTGCCGGGAAAGCACATTGGGGGTTTGTGCATAAATCAGGTGGTCATCCGCCTAGAAGGCTTCCTTCAGGACCCAATCATGATACTGAAAAGTTATAATTCTCTGATCTGCCCTGATTCTCCTAGCCAGCGGTTCAATATAAAGATTAAGGAGAAGAGGAGAGAGAGGACAGCCCTGCTGAGTGCCCCGTTCAATCTTAAAACGTAAGGATAGGATGTCGTTAACCAGAACCCGAGCAGAGGGAGCCTTATAGATAGATTTGATTGTGTTAAGAAAGTTATCCCCCAATTGTTGCTGTCCATTACCGCCTGCAGAAAGTGCCAACTCACTCTATCGAAGGCCTTGGCAGCGGCGATTGTTAATATAGTTAGAGGCATATTCATATTAGTTGCCAAATCGATTGCAGCAACTAAGTCATGATTAATGTGCACTAAGTCACCAATCACCTTATCCAACCTCCTAGCAAGTATTTGGACAAAAACGTTATATTCATTATTGAGCAGTGAAATGGGTCTATAAGACTCACATATTCTGGCGTCTTTCTGGGGCTTTAGTTTTAAGGTTATGATAGCTTCATTCCAGGAGGGCAGAACCGGAAGGGAATCTATAAAGATTTAATTCATCAACTGCGTCAGAACTGGCGCAAGCTCTTCTCTCAGGAGTTTATATACTTCTGCCGGTATCCCATCTGGACCAGGCCCCGTCCCATTTTTCAGGCCAGCAATAATACTATCTACCTCACTAAGGTGAAAGCATTGATTAAGGCTCAAATTCTTAGCTGGTTCTAATCTGGGCAGTGTGTCCCTCTTCAGCCAATTTTCAATCGCCTCCGCTGAGGTCTCCGAGTCATCTCTATATAGTGTGGAAAAAATCTTGACAAATTCTCCTGCGATGTTGTGATCTTCTGAGGAGGTTTTACCCGTTTCACCTAGTATTATTCCTTAAATGTTATTCTTAACTTTTTCTGACCTCGTCTTCCATGCTAATAACTTGCCACAGCCTTCGCCATACTCAAAATGTGCCAGTTTACTAGTTTACCATTTGCTTTTCACAATTGATTCTAAAAAGACCTTGAGTGAATTTTGCGCTTCCTGGATTTGGTGCTGTAAGTCTGTGTGCATTGTTGCATCCTTGGAGGATCGACTTTGGGATTGCATCTCAAAGAATTCCTTAGAGTCCCTTTTCAACTTTAAAACAATCTCTTCTTCCCCCAGAAGAGAGCGATCCAGTGTCCATCTAGTGCATGAACGAGAGTCAGCAAAGTTTATAACCAGCTGGACAGCTGAATGGTCTGAGAGATGGCTAGGCTGGTGGGAAATTTCCATTAGGTTATTTTGAAGTTTTGCATCTATCAGAAAAAAATCAATTCTGGAAGCATGCCCAAGTTTCTTATTCCAGAAAGTGAACTCCTTAGTCTGTCCCATTCTGTTTTGCCAGGGGTCAATCAGACCAAAATTTTCCATTATGTTATGCAAACAGGTTCTTATATTAGGTGTACTAATGGTCGGTCTGGGGGTAGACCTATCTAAGGAGGGATTAAGCAAAACATTAAAGTCTCCGCTGACTATTATCAAGTTCTGAGCTCTTCCAATCAGTTGCTCATATAGATCCCTGAGTGGGCCCAAGTCACATCCAATTAAAAGAAAAACTCACTACAGCACCACAGACAAACACATAAAGGAGAGACTGCAAAAAGTAGAAAGCTGTTCTACATTGAAAAAGAAACCCCTTTCATTTTCACACCAGGCATTAAAAAATGCTTAGTCTACTGCTTATAGTGCCACAAAAAGCCACATAGTCTGACTGGAAAATTCACCCCAGGTGCTAGTTAAAATAGTGGTAGAATCACATTGGCCCATGGGGAAAGTCAAAACCTCATCAAAATGGTTGTCTCCCAGACATAATTGACCTAGTGAATGTTGGAGCCATTAGAGGGGGGTAGAATGAATATTAACAGTCCTGGACTGAGGATTTCAACAATTCAACACACTCTCTATATCTCTTCCTCCTCTTCCAATAATGTGTCTTTGCCCATGTTTTGTCACAATTAATAATTTTCCTGGGTATAATAAACAAATCTGGTCTTCCTAGCTCAGCAGCTAAAACTGTTTGATATAATTCAGCCAAGGTACTCTATAGCTGTAGGTACAGGTCAAAGAAACGTAATGATATCCCTATTGAGGCTAACTTTTTCATTAATCCAGACTGGTATCCAGAGCTTTAGAGGTGCCAGTTTGATGTCATTCATAACATAGTTAAGCTCTAACTTTTCATGGATAATAAATTGGAGACTACGCGGGTAGCCTAAAGAGTTTTCTGCAAATCCTATTTTCTTCAACTTGGAGGCATCCAGTTGAGCAAAAACCACAAATTGGTACCCCCAAAGGTTAGAGCAGGAAGGCACATGCATGTATTTATTTCTAGCAGTGCTGGAATAGGTGTAGATTCTATTCTGTTAACAAACTGAAAGACAGCTCCTGTTGCTTGCGCATATCTGCTACCCCTGTTACTCAGGCGGGGTCCCCAATTGCATCAGGACTCAAAAGTAATACTCAGATATGGAAAACTATGAACCCTTTCTAGACACCTCCCCTCGGCAAAAATAGGTCTGATCTTGGATATGAGCTTTACCACTGCCATGTAGTGTGATTTGGTAAAGTTTGTCCCCAAATTAACATCATCCATGAATGACACAAAGTTATCATTCTAAATTTGTAGACCAGCAGGAGTTCAGTAAAACAAAACAGCGTCATCGGCATACAAACGAGCAGCCACTGGGTAATTCTTAATTTTTGGGAGGTTACAGCTGTGGTCCATTAAATGATCATGTAGCTTATTAACACGAAGTAGAAATAAAATAGGGACAAACACACAACCCTGCCTCACACCTTAATTGAAACTAAAAGAATTAGTGTGCTTAACACCAGGACCATGTTGAACAGAAACATTAATCAATCAGTTCAGAGTCCATCCCTATGTCCTCTAAAATATGCCACAGCTTTGGTCAGTTAACCTGATCGAAGGCTGAACAAAGGGCCAGATGTAGCAATGTCAGAATCTGCGATTCTGAAATTGCGAGTCAATGCGACTCGCAATTTCAGAATCGCAGAACGGTGTCTCAGACACCGTCTGCAAGTCGCTATGGGGTCGCAAATACCCAACTCATTAATATTAATGAGGTGGGTCGCATTTTGCGACCCCATAGCGAGTCCCTGCACTCACAGGGATGGCGGCCTGCTGAAATCAGAAGACCTCCATGTCTGTGACTGCTTTTTAAATAAAGCAGTTTTTTTATTTTATTTTGCAGCCCGTTTTCCTTAAAGGAAAACGAGTTGCAAAATTAAAAAAATAACAAAACCATTTGGTTTCGGTTTTTCAGAGTAGGCAGTGGTCCACTGGACCACTGCCTGCCCTGAAAACCCCTTTTTGGCAACATTCACAAAGGGGAAGGGGTCCCATGGGGACCCCTTCCCTTTCACGAATGGGTTACCACCAGTGTGACACTGGTGGTAACTGCGAATTGCTTTGCGACCGCATTCACGGTCACAAAGCAATTCTGCATTGCGATGCGAGTCGCAAATAGGAAGGGAACACCCCTTCCTATTTGCGAGTCACATTCACAATTTGTGAGTCGGTACCGACTCGCAAATTGTGAATGTGCATCGCTAAAGGCTTTTTGCATGGCGCAAACTGCGATTTTCGCGGTTTGCACCATGCAAACAGCTTTCTACATCTGGCCCAAAGTTCCATAAAAGCCAAATATAACACCCCTCCTTAGCCACAGAATCTTTTTGAATTAACATTGTAAGACTCAGGTTATGCTCAATGGTGCCTAAACCTTCTCTAAACCCATACTGAACAGGGTAATAATGCCTTCAGTCTCGGTCCAGGTCAAAATTCTCTTAAAAACTGCACCCCACAATTTTTACAGAAGAATCCAACTAGGAAAATAGATTGTAGTACCCTGGATTTTGCCTGCAACCCTTCTTAAAAACAGGCACACACATTGCAGGATGTCAGAGTTAGGTAATTTGGAGCAGGTGGCTTAATTAAGGGCATTAGTGATAATACTGGCCCAGAACTCCAGCATAGCCTTATAAAGGGACCCCGATCAGACCATGAGCCTTATTACTAGGAATTTGAGCACTGGGATTGTGAACTTCTTCAAAACAAATGAAATAGTGAGAGGATTATTTGTGAGAGAAATCTTGTCCGAAATATAATCTACAAGATTATGCCCATAAACTGATTTCTCATGCAACACCGACAAGGGGGCAGAGATAGTAGTACCTACATTATCCTTCAGTCTTACAAAGGGGTCATCTGTCTTCCAGAAACCGCCTGTATCATTCCTTGAGTAAGGAATAGTTAATTTGCTCCAGATATCCACCCTAATTCCCTGCTCTGCTTCCTTGCTTTGAGCACAGATTTATATTTAGCCAGCAATAAGAAAACAACACCTCTATCCCTGAGAGTATTGTTAAGAGCAGTCCTTAGGCACCTATTTATAACTCTACAAGTTCTATTAAATCTGCTTAGTTCCATGTTGGGAGTTAAAACAGAAGGAATCAAAAGAAATGTTTAAATATTTTCCACAGTTTAATTAACAGATCTCAATAACCTCTTATGCTGTGGGTTCAATCAACAAGTTATCCAGAAACAACGTAATATGAGAGCTAACCAGCCATATGAAGAAATAGTTATAGTCACTAGCCTGCCACTCAAGATGGAACCCTTTATCCACCAGCCTGGCACCTATAGGGCCTATATAGTTAGAAAAGGATTCAGATTTGGGTTGGGTTGGGTTGTGATTGCAAGCACAGTTCTCCACCCCCCCCCCCACTCAATAATTGGAAGCAGAAAAGAAGATATAAAAATATAATCAATCCTGCGGCCCCTACCCCCTCCAAAGAAGGTAGAGATTTGGCTAACCTTGCATCCTTTGACTTAAATTTAATTGACTAACTCAAAATGAAGTAACTTCCCAAATAATGGCCCTCATTATGACCCTGGCGGATGGCGGTATTCTGGAGAAAAGTACCGCCAACAGGCTGGTGGTACTCTACCCCAAAATATGACATTGGGCCAAACTGCCAATGTACCACTCCGTCCGCCAGGGCAGTAACAGCCGCCGGCCTGGAGGGTGGCCGTCACTGTCCCACCAGCGGTATCATGACCCCACCTTCCACCATGGTTGTCGTGGCTTCCTTACCGCAACGAAAACCATGACGGTAGGCACTATCAGTGATAGGGAATTCCTTCCCTGTCACTGATCGGGGTCTCCCCGCCCCCTACCTTTAGCCCTCCCCAGAGCCCTCCCCCACCCACTCCAGACCCCCCGACATACACGCACATTCATGCACCAACATACACACGCATACACACTCATATCCAAATTCACCCACACATGCATACATCCATTCACACACACATCCACACCCAATGACATACATTCACACAACACAACGTACACGCACTCACACATCCATACATGCACACACAGACAACACGCATCACACACCTGCATTCATGCACACACAAACATTCACCCACACAACCCCCACACACACAACACCCCCCACCCCTGTCGAAGCACCAGAATAGCTTGCTTGCAGGGGGTCCTCCAGCAGGAGACAGGACAGGGCGCTGCTGCCAGCAGCAGCATCCGCCAGCAGAACACCGCCAGGCTGAATCATGTGTCATGTCTGCGGCGGTCTACTGGCTTGCCACTGCTGCCGGCAGCAGCGCCACCTTACCGCCGTCTGCAGCTGGAATTCCCCAGCCTTCTGGCAGAATTCCAGCTACGGTCATAATATGGCGGACGGTAGGTAGCCGCGGCGACGGTGTTTTGGTGGTCGTCGCAGCGGCGGTAGGTGGTCATTACCGCCAATGTCATAATGAGGGGCAATATTTTTCCTCTAGCTGGTGATAAAACTCATCCTTAAGAGAGAAATGGTTGAGGCAAATGAGACTCATGCCAATATTAGAGTTAAAATCACCACCAGGAATAGTTACAAAACAATCATGTACCAAACAGCATCTCTGTCTGAGAATGCCAATGACATTAAACAGAGTCACAACACTGCAGGCTTTCTCCACTTGATTAACTGCATTATAAAAAGTGATTAAAAAGTAGTTAAAAGTATCACAGTGTACAACCCAATCATCCAGAATACCAGATTGTGTAAACTTAATTGGGAAGACCTTTGGAAATAATTTGGAGCACAGAAGTATAGCCAGCCTACACCTCGGTCTGCCAGATTGGGAAGGAAAGCTGCCAGTAAAAATCTAAGAAAGTCCTCCCACGCAATGTGATTCAAGCCCAGGTTTCTTGGAAGATAGTAACATCACATTTGTCGATGTAATCTGTCCAATCTGTATAAGAAGCTTTAGCAGCATACCTAGCAATATTCCAATGTACTAGGTCAAGAGAGGAGGACTCTGGGCCATAACCCCTGTAACTTGGCCTTTCCTTGTACTGAGCTATACAATATTGGTGTGTAGTAAGTCCATCTCAGATAAGCTTGCTAATGGTGCAAAACCGCTGGACACCCTGACAGGCTCTGAGTGCTGTCTTCCTGCCCTCTGCCCAGGGGTCAGCAATCGAGGTCCGGGGACTATGGATGAAGGTTGATGAGCGGCAAAACAGCAATATTCAACCCTTGATGCAGGCTAAGCCCACCCTGGCTTAAAATGTAATGTGCCAGGTCAGGATGCCTGCAGTTAATAATCATACATTCCCCTTGGAAATTCTTCTTAGTGGAGCTAATCCACCCTATTCTCCTTATCAACATATATCTTTACAGTCCTGAATGTTAAAGTTGATGTACCTAGACAGCCAATGTCACACTTATTTCTTTAATTGAGCACTTGTCTCAGAGGCATCAGGGCTCAGTGATGGGATGTTGCTGAGGATGGTTATGTATGAGCAAACGCCAGGTGCCAAATTAATAATACCACCTGGTTTCCACCTTGGGGACAAATCTAAAAGAACAGCTTCTCCCAGTCCCATGTTACCAGTATTCCCTGCCTTGACTACCGATGCTCCAGCTAGGGTCCTCCCCTGCCCAGATCAAGGAAACAGCTTGTGCATCATTAAGCTTTGGCATAGGTGACTCAGCAGAGACAGACACCAACTATTCCCCCACACAGAGTCATGCAAAGTAGGTTGGGCAAGTAGAATGCACAGTGCACCTCTCTACAGGCCTAAGACCCCCCCATGGATAGACAGTTTGCCCACTTCTTTCCCTGGCACACCTATAAGTTCAATTGATAGGCTGATACATGTCTTGATCATAGACCTTAATTTGACAAGTAACACTTTCCAGTCGAAATCGTGGCTATGTGTGCTTATGATGGAAGGTTGAAGATTAGAAAATTGTGACTGGAGTTCCTCGTGCCTTATTTTCCTTTTCTTTCTAGCTGATAGACCAATGACTTCCTTGCTATCTGCAGTGGAAGTGATATTGCACTGAGTGTCTGAAGGGGTTCACATCAGATGAGGGGCTGTCATCGACTGGTTTACAAAGTGGATGGGGTGGTCCATTGGACAGGTAACGCTGGGATGATCAAAGGACGGTTTGACTGGGTCCAACAACAATTGTCTCTCAGCTTGATCGATTTCTTTAATAATTACCCCCACAGCATGTACAAGAAGTGCTGCAGTAAGAAGCCATGGGCCTGCTCGAGCATACAGAATTATTTTGCCCCATGTTTGAACTGATAAAGCAAAGTTTCACTACAAAGTAAGATTACTGCCCGAACAAAGTAGAAATGAAACCCAGACTTTAAAGGTAGCTACAGGTTCACATGGGAGAGGTACCAGAGCTCTCAGTAGTGGTCAAGGTCAATGTCCAAGTCTTAAATGTGGATGTCACTAATAAGTATTTGCAAGAGACAAGCCAAACAGTTGAAAACACAATACCTGGTTGGGTGTCCCAGGCCAGCTTCCTTTAGCTGGGATGAGAGCAGACTGGCTCGCTCTTGGCCCGGTCTTTGCCCAGGCTTGCACTCGTGCGAATCCTGTCACAAGGAGTGTTGAAAGTGCTTATAAAGAACAATGCATGCAGGAGCCCCTACACCTCCTGCTCAGGGCTGAGTGAATTGTGGGCAGTGGAGTCTCCAGTACCACAGCAAACGTCCCCAAAGCGAGTCTCGTATTATGAACAAACTAATAAAGTTAAAAGGTTGCTTACACAAAGAATCCTACTCAGAAACATTTTAGGGGCCATTGTCAAATGGATGCCCATATAGAGAATGTAGTTGGAGAATGTTAGCAGACTCTTTACAACAAAGAAGGGGAGGATGCACAGTTACTAACATTCAACTGTCTACAGTCATAGAGCAGCTGTTGACAGGGATACGCTTCCACAGACAAGACCCACAGCCCTCCTCTGGTACTCTATGCATGTGCAGGGGTACCTCATATGGTACAAACCACTTATAAATGGCTTTCCTCATCAAATAGCTAGGCACCAGGTCTTTGGGGATGTGAACTCTTCTACCTTTCCTAGTAACCACTGTCGCTGCCACCATCATCACTGGACTCAGAAAACCTCTTGGACAGCAAGTCCAAATCTCACTGGCTCCTCTCATGGGGTTAGACTAGAAAAATGGACAGGATCCTCACCATCAATACACAGGTAACTGTAAGGAGTTCTCCAAAGGCCCCAAAATAATTTCCAGCGAAGGGAGTCTCATTCTTCTTCTGACTATAGGATGGGGGAATTTAGTGAGAAGAAACCCCAAGCACCTTACCAGCCCAGGTGTTATGACTCTTTCCAATCAGTCAATCAATCAATCAATCAATCAAACATCTTTATTCGATCTGTGAAAAAAGCCATAAAAGTGCAAACAAAATTCATTACACCAATCAATAATAAGTCAACATTAAGATAAAACAGCAAAATTATTTAAACATGGATTGTTACATTAAAAAGTTGACTGATTCCATATTAAGACACGTTAAGTAGATCACAATTTCAATTAGTTAAAATCCTACCACAAAAACAAAGATTCTATGACACAAAGTGCTGGACAAAATCAAAAAAAGTTCCAAACCTACAAGTTAACAAAAACCTCTTATTTTGGTCCGCTGAGTAAACCTTAGATATGAACAAATAAAATAGAATTACCCAACACTTTGACCTTTTACCAATTAATAATTCAGTAAGGGAACTATCACTTAGAAGCAAGACCATAATCAATCAGTTATTCAGTCATCCATAGCTCAAAATATACCATTAAAAAAAGTAGGAAAAACTCCAGAAACAAGTCATCAAGATATCACAAAACGTCATGCCTATCATTAAAATAAATTAAATAATTTATACGTCATGGAGTTTCCTCTGGTTCAATGCACAGGATAAAAACATTGTGACTCTATAACTCACAATCACAGGGCCCAATTCACAAAGGTAAACTTAGACCAAAGTCTACGTTGACGACTTTTGGTATTTACAGAGAGTAGCATCCTTAAATCAGCACTCAGGCGGAATCTCTGCACTCGGGGCGGAGAATCTGCACTCAAGTCTGAACACAAAAAAGTCTAGATGTACAACCAAAATAGCACAAAATATATCACAGAAAATATGAAATAGCTAAAGGTAGGCACTCGGCAGTTACATATGCGTATGTGTAGGGTGTGTAAATCAGTGGTAAATGTTCTGGCAAAAACACACACCACTACAAGAGTGTTGAAAAACATCACAAGTTTTAAAAAAAATCTAAATTTTCACATTTAACCCACAGTCATGTGTCATGTAATGTCTTCCACAAACTGTTAATGTAATATACCACTCCAAATCTATGAACAAACATCAAATTCCTACATTTTTCCCAACCACATCACTCACACCTGTGTCAGTATTCACCATCCCCCCACCCAGCTGGAAGTTGTTAGCCAATTACAGTCTGGCTACAGGCATAAATTCTGAGCTGCCACACAAATAACACTGAATGTGTTTCTTGGGTTGCCCCTTGACAGGCAACAGAATGATATGAGAAGAGGGATGAGGAGAGCAGAGAAGATCTTCAGACAAAGGATTAACCTCTTTGAGATGTCCAGCCAAGATCTCAGCTCCAGATAACATTTCACCCCTTGTGACATCTTGGAGAGGGTTTCTGAGTGGGAGTAGGATCTTGACTCTATGATCCACAACTCTCACGTCATCCCAACCTATGTCAGGATTCTAGCAGCTCTTCATTTCTTTGCCACTGGGTCATTCCAGAGGGTGTCCAGTGACATTGCGACCATTTCTTGGGCAAAACAGTCCCGATGCTTGCATCAGGTTCTGAGCTGCACAAATAGGAGAGTGCATCATTACATAATTAAGCCACATACATGGCAGGGAGGAAAAGGGTTGCCAAGGATATCCACACCTTATCCTGCTTCCCACGTGTGGTTCGTGCAATTGATTGCATTCGTGGCAATTCAGCCCCCTCGCTATGATGCACACATCTTCCACAACAGACACCGCTGGCACTCCATCAACGTGCAAGTTGTGTGATACCAGTGGCAGCTTTACTGATGTGCATGCAGTGTTTCCAGGTAGTACACATGGTAGCTACATATTCCGCAGGTCATCTCTTACCCAGATGCTGCCTGTAGGAGAATTTGGCAACTTGTGGCTTCTGGGTAAACATACAAATAACAGACAAGTTTGTATGTTTCAAATGTTTTATATACACATTTCCTGTGACACATACATGATGCCAATCGGCACTGCATTTACCATTTAATTTATTAATATTTTTACAAATTCTTGACTGCACAGGGGGCATGCTGCTGTACTCCCCTGAAGTTGTGTGCAAGTCAATAGTAGCCTGTTTTGTCATACACAACATTGCAGCATGTCAGGACTTACACACATCTCTAGACCCTCACCTAGGTCTAAATCCAGGAAAGAAGGCCATTGTACTACAAAGAGGGCGGGGTATACAGGTGCATGGCCAGCCAGTTGATCCAGCTCGTTGATCTGGTTGATCAAGACAGCTCATGATCCACTTGTTGTGTTACGCCTTTATGTGGTTGCACCATCTGTTGCCAATGATGATTGGTGTACATTTAACACTCTGGGGCATATATACAAGCCCTGTGCGCTGCTGGTGTGTCACTTTTTGTGAGCCACTGGCAGCGGATAGTGCAGGCCCATATCCTCAAGGCAACATAAAGTCACTTTGAGTCACGTTTCATGGCCTTATAGATATGGTGTAAGGCAGGCAGTTGTACCATGGGCATGTGGTGGGTGTTTCCATGCAACAACCATGGGTTTTGACGCATTCCCATATTTAAAAGAATCTGTAAACCTAGGAATGTGTCAGAACTGTACACCACCCCAGGGCAGGTGCACCAAGGAGAATTATCTTTATTATCCTTGTTGTTTCCTGTTTCTATGTGTGCTGCATTCTGAAGCATACATAGAAAGAGTAAATGCTGCTATGGATTGTTTTTGTGCAGGAAGTTGTCACTTCCTGCACTAAAACAATACTGCTGACAACAGAGACACCCTTGCACCTTTTTGCGAGGGATCCTGCGTTGGCACTAGGCAGCAATTTGTGCACCAGCTCAGGAGGAAAGTACAACAATGTACTGTATCTTTTAAATATGGTGCATTTCTGTCCTTTTCATGTGGCGCAGGGCAGCGCAGCAAGGTCACTTGCTGCTCTGCCCTGCACCAAGGGGCTTGTAAATATTACCCTCTGTTTTCAAGAATCAGAAGTTAGTCCCTGCTACAGAGTTTCTGCCCACATCAATGATTAGTGTTGACAAAGTCGGAAAGGACTCCTTTGACTAAGGGTGTAGATTTGTGAGATTTTCCTGGACAATGAACATCTTCAACCTTGTCAGCACATCACAAGGATTGATGCCTATGCATAGAGTCAGTGAGGTTTGGTACTGTGTACAAGAAAGAAATATGAATGTATATGTGAAACTGAGGATTTTATAAGTAAATGTGAACATTAGAGTTTTTGAGTTACTCATACGCCAAACAAGGACACCTTCCCATTGATTATCTGAGGTTTGATGTGTGGCACACTGTATTTTGAACAATGGTCCTTACACACACGTAACATAGGGGTGTCAGGCAGTGATAGAAACTTGGAGACATTTTTATTAACAAGTGGCACAGCGCAGCAAGTCACTTTGCTGTACTGCACTGCGTCACTGGGAAAGGGCAGGAATGCACTGTATCTATGACATAAGGTACATACCTGTCCTTTACCCCTGTGCTTGTGCACAATGGCTACCTAGGCCCAATGCGGGCACCCTTACATTGTGGTGTAAGGGTGCCTGTATTGAATGCAGGATTGGTTTTGTGCAGGAAGGGACACCTTCCTGCACAAGTACAATCTTGGGAGGCCCATGCAGCACACATAGAGGAAAAACAACAGGAGCAATAAAGATAAGGAAATAAAGACACATGCACTGATTTTCTGCTGTATTCTGCCTGTGTGCCATTTTTTATACTAAATCTTTGTTTTCAGGTTCGAGTGCGGGGTCTCCATCCCGAGAGAGGGGTCTCCGCCCAGAGTGCATAAACTCTGCTTACAGAGTGGAGACTCCACAGTCGGGCCGGAACCAAACAATACTATACACAACGCAGGTACCCTTGCACCATGGTGCAGCATTCTGCAGCACACATAGAATGAGAGCAAAACAAGGACAATTAGTGATTATTTTTCTCATTGCGCCTCCCTTGGGGAGGCGTAAGGTTTTGGCACGTTCCCAGGCTTAAATGGTCTTCTAAATCTGGGTATGTGTCAAAATCCATGGTTGTTGCTTGGGGACACCCACTGCAATGCCTATGGTGCACCTACCCAGAGCAGAGTACTACAACGCAGTGACGTGCTGTGTAGCGCTACTCCAGATTTATAAGGCTACTCAAAGCCATGCAAAGTGGCTTTGCATGGCTTCATAATTCTGACATTGAGGCTTGAATCATGCATGTACCACTTTGCATGATGGAAATGTGATGCATCACTCTCGTACATATGCCCCTTAATGTTTGCCCTCCATAGTTCAGCTGCAGGATGGCAAAGGTTCTTTGTTGTTGGTGAGGATGGCTCAAAATAACCTTAAAATGGCTGGCTGCAACTTTATGTACTGACTTTTCTGCTTTTTTTCTGGCTGTGTGTCATTTTTCATAGTAAATCTTTGTTAACAGGCTTGGGTTCGGAATCTGTGCCCAAGTGTGGAGTCTCTACCCCAAGCATGGAGTCTCTGCCCGAGTGCGTAAACTCTGCAGGTGGAGCAGATACTGTGCAGTCAGACCGGAACCCAACATTATTATACAGGAAATTACAAACAGGAAATAAACAGCAGGAAGTTCATAACAGGAAGCATCCACACCTCCAAGCAAGATCCTCTGCCATCCTGCTGCTCCTACATAACCTGTCCCAACATGGCTGAGGGACTAGAGGAAAAGACACCCCTTTCACCGAAACAGAATTGACCATCCTACCTGAGGGGGTGTTTGATAAGTACCCTCAGCTTTATGACCTGGAGAAGTAGCTGGCTATTGCAGTGCGCAACAGAGTGTGGCAACACGTCTCAGCACGCTGCAGTACAGTGAGTGTTTACCATCGGCGGGCCCGGATGTGTCATAAGCGCTTGCAGGACCTGCAATGTTGGGCCCGGATCAAGGCCCAGCACCTATTAGGTCTGTCATCTGAGCCACACTTTCAGAGGCCCCCCCTCAACCCACTGTACAGGAGGGTCCTGGAAACAACCTGGTCGACCCTCCGCAATCAGCTGGAGGAGTATGAGCAGCAGAGGCCTGGTAAGCGCAGGAATTGTTTTATGTGCCTGGTAGTAAGATGTGAGTGGTAAAAGAGATGTTACATCATGTTTTTTGTCACCTTTCACCCTATCTGTGTAATCGTTGCAGTACTTAAAAGGTCTACGCCTCTTTGGAGCAATTGGAATGCTGTTTAATGAGGGCATTCTGGGACTTATAGTGTACTAAACACAACCGGGATACATATCCAATACAGTTGCATTTTAATTAATAAATGCACTTACAATATCATGACTAGTCAACAAAGGGCCTTATAACTGTTGTATTCAGTGGTGAAGGAATGGCTTGCACAATGTCTAGTGCTGGTATGTGGGAGGTTTGAGTGTTGGATGCTGTATCATGCATGCTTTTTGTTTGGTTCTTTCGTGCCCTTTCACCTTCTATGTGTAATGGCTACAGTACCTATAAGGTTCTTACTTCCTTGGAGCAATTGGAATTATGTTTTAATGAGAACATTCTGGTATTCTTACCGTACTACACACAACTGGAATACATTTCAATTACAGTTGCATTTTAATGACTAAATGCACTTGCAATATCATGACTAGTCAACTAAGGGCCTTATAAATGTACTCAATGGTGAGGGAATTACTTGCACAATGTCTAGTGTTGGCACGTGAGAGGTTTGGGATTTGGATGCTCTAACATGCATGCTTTTTGTGTATATTTGTTTCTAGGTTGAATATTATATTTTTGGATAATAAATTAAAGGCTGACTTTGTAATACTTGTCTCACTCAAAATGATACAAACATATCAAAGAGGGACGGCATACGCACATCTTCTCAGCAGTGCCACCTATGTAATTTCTAATATCATGGGGCCAGATGTAGGAAAAATAAAAATTGCGAGTCGCATTTTGCGAGTCAATGCGACTCGCAAAATGCGACTCGCAATTTGGTATGCCAGGAAATAAACCGGTCCGATTTAGCGACTCGCATACGGACTCGCAACGCTGTGTGCGAGTCCGCAGATTGCGAGGTCGCTGTTTGCGAGTGTGCAAAAAACGAACTCGCAATTAGCGAGTTGGAGTCGCAAATTGCGACTTCCCTCAAAATTGCTTGCAGGTGCAGCAGAACACTCCAGAAAGCACACCAAAACACTCTGGAAACACTTCCTGGCACATGATGATGACATCACAGCCAGGAAGTTAACAAATACACCTGGGAGGAGGCTGGACCACACCCTTTTACAACTGCCAGTCTGCACACTGAGCTAGCTGCAGCAGCCATGGAGGGAACCCCCCGAAAAAGGAAAATTAAATTCTCTGAGAGGGAGCTTGAGGTGCTGACCGAAGAATGTTGTCAGCACCATGATGAGCTCTTTGGGAGAGCTGCCCTCACTGTTCCAGAGGCCACCAAAAAGAAAATCTGTCAGGAAATGCAAGAGAAAATCAATGCCCTGGGGGTGAGCCACAGGACAATTGAGGACATAAGGAAGAGGTGGTATGACCTCCGCTCCCGGACCAAGGAGAGGGTGGCAGAAAGGCTCCGGGAGATGAGAGGCACTGGAGGGGGACCATCATCTGTGCCAGCACCCACACCCCTTGAAGACAGGATTGAGCAAACCTTTGAGCCGGAGGCAGTGTGTGGATTTGGGGACCTGGACACTTCAGAGCCCAGCACATCAACCGGTGAGTACCATGTGATAAGCCTGTACCCCTATCAATGTCATACCCCACCCACCATGTACACATGTGCATGCACAACCAAATTAGCTCCATTTCAGGGTAGAAAAAGCCAGAATGATGCATTATGGGAAATGTAGTCCAATAGGCAGTGCATAGGCAAATGTTTATTAGGAATTGTGCAAAAGATACTAGACACTGACAGTCTGTTCCCCATGTCCCACAGGTCTCCAGCAAAACACCCCCTACACCCCAAGCACCCAGGCCCAGGAGGACACCCCAGGACCCTCCAGCACCCCCACATGCACATTCAGCAGCATTCCTGCAGTTGTAACGCCTGCTGCAACAGCAATGCCAGGAGCTGCCCCAGCAACAGCCAGGGAGGATACAGGTGCGAGGACAGGGCAGCCACCACTGCGCAGGCGTCGCAGGGCAAGAGCGTCTGATTTCCGGATTCATCCTCCAACCAGCAGTGAGGCACATCTGCTGCGGGGTCAGCGCCTGCAGAACACAATATTGGGCAGGATCAGTGGGGTGCTGCACCGCATTGAAAGACAAAACCATGCAAGCATGCGGCACCTCAACAGGCGGATGGACCTGATGTGCCAGAACACTGGGGACATTGCCTCTGCCATCAGGGAACTGGCGGCCGGACTACTGGGTCAGGCAGAGGCAGGGCGGCGCAGGGATCGCCAGATTATGTTAAGACTGGACAGGATGGCCACATCATTCGGCAGGCTAGCCATCAACACAACAGGCCTGTCGAGGAGGACAGTTGGCCTGCAAATTGAGATGGGCCATTTTGCTGGGGATGTTGCCAGGGGCCTGGGACGTCTCACACATATCATAGAACTAATGGAGACACGTGAGATGTCGAGGGCCACCGGGGAAACACCCCAAGATAGTGGGAGTGTTTGGTTAATGGGTGAGTATGGTGGGAGTTTACACGTACCGTCCAAAATATTGCTTTGCAATGTGTTCCCGTCTCAGTCTGCCTTGATTAGCTAGACTCCTATCCCCATGATGGCGGTGTGGTTGTTCTTGCTCTTCCTCATCAGGATCTGGGTCTGCAGGGGTGAGAGGTAGCCCACGTCTGGTGGCTATGTTGTGGAGGATGGCGCATGCGACCACAATTTTGAAGGCGGTAATGGGGGTGTATTGGAGGGCGCCTCCGCTGTGGTGGAGGCATCGGAATCTTGCCTTCAGGAGTCCGAAGGTGCGCTCTATGAGGTTCCTGGTCCTCTTATGCGCACTGTTGTATTGCCTCTCTGAATCATTGCTGGGTGTTAAAAATGGAGTCATGATCCATGGCCTTAGAGCATATGCACTGTCACCTGTTGGGCACAAAAGTACACTGTTAGTAAGTCCAGATAGTCGTGCACAGTGACCTGTGTGTATGTCTGCAAGGTGTATGCAGCTCTACCTAGGAGGTATCCGTCTCCAAACTCCCCACGTTCCAGGCATTGATGTATCCCACTATGTCTAAAAATGTATGAGTCATGGGTACTGCCTGGAAACTTAGCTACGATGTCCGTGATGACGTAATGGGCATCACAAACAACCTGTATGTTGAGTGAGTGGGTACACTTTCTGTTGCGGAAAATATGTTCCAGATTAGCGGGGGGGCATATTTGAATGTGTGTCCCATCTACACATCCAATGACATGGGGGAAGTGGGCAATGCGGTAAAAGTCCAGCTTCGTGCTGTTAATTTCTGCCTCATTCCTTGGTAAGTATATGAACTGAGACCTGTGCGCTACTAAGGCATCTAGGAATGCCCTGAGGAACCTTGACACTGCACTTTGGGATACCCCACCTGCCACGGCAATGACCCCCTGATAGCTCCCTGAGGCCAAGAGGTGCAGTGCGCATAGTACTTGCACATGCGTAGGGATGGCGCAGCCACGCAGAGTCTTGTGTTCTAGCTGTGGTTTTAGTAAATCTATTAATTCTAGAATGGCAGCGCTGCTAAGGCGGTATTTATCATAGATCTCCTCTTCAGTTTGCTGGAAAAGGGTCTGCCTTGTTCTATATATCTTCTCCTGTCTGAGGCCCCTCCTCCTCCTCTGCTGGGCTGCGTAGACTCTCCTCCTCACTGCTATCAGGTATATGTCCGCCATCTTGAGTGACCCTGATGCCTTCTGGGTCTCCTTTTATACTTTGGTAATGGTTACCACCTGCTCTGAGTTAGTGGTAAATGCGACTTGCAAACTGGGCTTTTTGCGACTAGTCGCAATTTGCGAGTTGCAATTGCATAAGGTTTGCGACTCGCAAATTGCGACTTGCAATTTGCGGGTCGCAAAATGGGGTCGCAACGGATGCGACTCGCAAACGGGTCCCATCGCTTTTTGCGAGTCGAAAATGGGCTTTTTGCATCCCATTTCCGATTTTGCACTGTCGCAAATTGCGAATCAGCCCGTTTGCGAGTCGCAATCGTTTGCTACATCTGGCCCTAGGTTACTGTTCAAACTATGCACATGCAGTTACCAGTACACAGCACAAACAAAGCTATCTTGACATGCTAAATGAGGCACTTGCCATGTAGACTGTCTGATGTACTTAAGGGATATTCCAACATTTTGAATCACATCTTTGCAAAGGTCATATCCAAGGCCTTGTTTGTATATGTACACCCCTTTTTGCAGATATGAAGTGTTCAGTATGCTACACAACAGAGGACATTTGATAGGAAGTGTAAGACTGTTGAGACTGCAATATACAGGATAATCCTGGATCCAATTTTAGGTGTATAAATATTAATCCAGACTGTGCCCCATCTCCACTTGTAAACTTTTACATTGGAAAATAACTATGTTTCAATGTTCGGAAACTCATATCGCACCAATACTTAATGTGAGGGTTAGTAAATACTGGAGAGTATACTGAGCAAACTTGAGAAAGATTTTATTGTCTGAGTGATTTCATGACATTACAGTGATAATACACATAATTTTGGGGTCGAAAATCACAAAGGGGCTTATTTATACTTGTTTTGCGCTGAATTTGCGTCATTTTTTTTACACAAATTATGTGCAAAACAAACTCCATATTTATAATTTGGTGTTAGACCGTTTCTAGTGCCAACGTTTTTGAGTTCAACTCATTTTTTTGGACGTGGAAACCTACATTGCATCAATGAGATGCAAGGTAGGAGTTCCCGTGCAAAAACTGACTCTGTGGCCTTAGCGCCATATTTATTTCCCCAAGATAAAATCACACACGGGGGTGAGGAGGGGTCAAATAATGGTGCAAAGCTTGCTTTGCACCATTATTTAACGTCTGGGTCAGGGCAGGTTTTAGGGGACCGGTGGGCATGTTTTCTTGGTCAGAGACCATGGAAAGAGCCCACAGGTGCCCTCCCCTGGTCCCAGGGACACCTCCACCCACAACAGAGGGACATCACAGGATGGGGACCCATTCTCAGGTAAGTCCCGGTAAGTATTTTTCTTTTTTTTTTCCCTCTCAGGGGCCCTTATCTGGGCCCCCTGCATGGCACTGTTCCCAAAAGCCATGCCCAGGGGACCCAAGTCCCCTGGGCATGGCCATTGGATTGGGGTGGCATGACTCCTGTCTTTACATAGACAGGAGTCATATCTATGGGTATTGTGTGTCTAACAATGGTGGTGGTCAGGCTAGAGTCATTATTTTGACTCTAACCTGACTAGCACCATTCTTTCACACACAACTTCCAGTTTTCCCTACGCCTCTCCCACCCGGTTAGCGTCATGTATTTTGACGCTAGGCTGGCCTTAGCGCCGGCTTGCGCCATTCCTTAAATATGGCACCAGGCAGGCGCTCCGGAATGGTGCTAGCCGGTGCTATGCTTTTGACGCAAACCTGCGCTAACGCAGGTTTGCGTCAAAGAGTATAAATCAGGGCCAAAGATGCCTGGTGAGATCAAAGGAGCACAAAGTCAGCCCTTGCTTAATGTTGTCATGAGTTTGTTTATCGATTGTACACCAACTACATAATTGTTTGCCTTCTATTTCAGCGGACTCAGTTGGCCAAGGGACATCCAGACAAGACCAGGGTCAGACTAGGGGAACCTTGGCTCGTCGGTGGGCATGTCCTGTCAATAGTACCCACTGGAGGGAAAGCCAGAACAAGACATGGGTAGTGCGCCCACCCAGACCAAACCTACACCACCAAAGCAATCAGCCTGGATGGAGGCTGTAGAACCTGAAGGGGAGATGTTGAGAGGAACACGATCAGCCAGGGGAGGGAAGACTGTAGGTTTCCCCCTGGTCCAGAAGAGATTGAATTTGAAGATGTGTCCCAAGGTAGGCCAAATCATCATCTAGGCATACTACAGACCCCTCCCTAACTCTTGAGGCCCCCGTTTGATGAGGCCTCTAGCTGCATCCCCTGCCACTACTCCCCTTCCATGTGCCTGCCCAGAAAAGCTGCGGGTGGCATCTGCCCCCGACACCCCACATCCCTCTTGTTCGACCCGAACCCCTCCATGTACTGTCATTCCTGTGGCTATATCCCACAAAGTGGTGTTGGCATCTGAGGATCTTACAGGAGATCCAAGATTAACACCGTAAGTTCTGAGAGGCATATTCAAGAGATACGACCCACCTCAGTGCCTCCATCACTTCCTTGGGTACAGCCATATTGTCTGCATTGGCACACTGAACCCCCCTCAAACCACTGTTGTTGTGTCTCCTAGTTCATCTCCCCTCTCTATTTCCCCTGCTACCCTTGTACCCCTCATGCTGGCCACTCCCAAGGGGTGTCTGGTCCTGCACCAGCCAACCAAGAAGAGTCAACAGGAGCAGAGGACTTGGAAATTATTGTCAAGGAGAACAGTGAGGACGTCCAGTGACTGGACATTGATTGGATTGTGGACTTTTTTTGTTAACCTCTTTAACAAAGACTGGTTCCCCTGATGCTTCCTGACGTGTTATATTAATTTTGCCCACTCCCCTCCAGGTCCCCTTGCCCAATCCGATATAAGATTTTATTTTATTTCCTTTCTCCCTTTCCAATGGCCAGTTTTTCATTTAATTTATTTACTATATTACATATTTTTTTCTAATTCAACATCTCTGTGTTGTGTGTTTCAATATATTTGCTGGATTTAAAATATGGATGTCTACATCCTCCTCTTCTTGTGAGCAGCTGACATAGCTGCTTCAAGGAGGATTGGGTTCTCTCCTCGGACTGCTTGTCACACTCCACAGGTGGATGGTACAGCTTCCTCAAGCGACTCATAGTCCTCAGCACCTGAAAGACAGATGTTGAACCAGGATAAGTATTTTCCTTAGTATATAATGTGCTACAACACAAGGGTTGGGTCAAACAATCTACAATCTTTGCATCTACCAGATGTCCCACATGTGACCTTGTTTGTGTAACCCTACACACGACAGCTCAAACTGTAGCATGGAGGTGTTCAATGCAGATATGCAATGCAAAATCAAACTCACCAGCTACAGTCGCAGCTCTTTCTGGAATTAAGATCCCCTGTGATATCAGCTGCTGAACCTAGCTTCTTGAATGTGTTGCATAAGATATGGTACTCGATTCAACAGCTTCAGAAGGAAGCAACACCAAATGTAATGTTCAACATGATTTATATGTGAACATGCAAAAATAACACGAACATTACTGATTATGTTGGGAACATATTACACACCGACGTCTGATGCTATAAAAAAGTGGCAAAATCTGCTAATATCCTTTCACAAGTACTTAGTTATTCTGCATAACTTGAGAATCAATCATTTACAACGCCATATGGCACACTTACCTGATGGGTGGATGGTAGTGGGTCTGACCCAGGCAAGGGTGTCTCCCAAACCCCTGGATGATATAGTCTGGATCACAGAGGAGGTCCTGACAGCAGCTGCAATGTGCCTTACATATCCGAATTTCAACACAAAGGATGATGGTAATCATTTTACATGTATATGTCTTAGGTATAGACCAGCGATACTCAAAGTATGGCCTGTGGACCAGAAACAGCCCTCCTGGCTTTTACATATGCCCCCCTGGACAACAGCAGCACTGGTCTGCTGTTAACTCCACACAGCATTAGCATTGAAAAGATGTTAAATTACCAGGCAAATGTGTATTTGAAGGCAAATTTAAGTTAAAGAATGGAAATAACTTGGGTGTCCTGCATCGCTTAATGTTAGGAACACCTTCAAGTGTAAAGACATCTTGCAGCATATGTGCAAAAGCGTTATAAAGTATTTTCAATATTCTAACAGGGAATTTCATTAACATGCAGAACTGTTTCACCTTATTACATCAGATTATATTGGTTTAATTGTTCTGCTCCCCCCACCATCCTGACAACAATCAGTTGTAATGTGCGCTCTTTGGGTGGCCTATGTTCCTATTTAACATAAACAACATCATTGTTTGTTTATTATATGCAACACTGGAGAAAATTTCAATGTTCTCTGATATGTACCTATTATGAAAGAGGAGGGGAAAGTGAAAAGAAACAATTACCTAGGATCACATATTTGGTTATGTGTAGAAACTCGGATGAATCACAGATTTTCAGGTTTCACGTTGTGCAATTCAGCCACAAGATGTGTATGCTTTGCTTCATCTATACCCACCCTACTGCCAACCGCCCTCCACTCCCCTACCAACAGCCACCCTCCTGGCATCAGTATGGGCCTCAGCCACATCACTGACCATACATTGTCCCTCCTGGGAAAATGTTTGTGAGTATCCATGGTATAGACTTTCACCCCAGTTGTGGCTACCTCTATTTAGATGAGACAATATAGACAATTTGGTACATACTGTATTAATTTAACATAAATGTAGAGTCATTTTTTCATTAGCCAACATGCTATGAAGTAGTATATTCTTGTGAGCCAAATCTGAGCATATGGACATGAGTAACAATAGGGATATATTAGACACACACCACATACTATTAACATACCATCTAATATTTGAGAGCATGAGCATTTTGTGAAATCAGTATTAAGTGTTCTTACCAGGTTCTCTCATCTGCCCAGTGTGTGGTGCCTGACCTGATGTCACACCCATTTGTGGAGCAGACCTCATTGTGGGCTGTGTTTTTTTTTCTTCTGGTCAACATCACAGGGCCTAAAATGTTATGAATGTATTCAGTTTACATTCAATTTGACACATGAAATGTACTCCATTTCCTAGTTCAGTTCACATGTTTGACACTATTGATGGATTTCATGTAAAATATTTATGGGTTGTCTGATCACAGTGTAGTAGATGGGACCCTCTTTAGGCCTTATTTATATACCAGTTGGTGCTGGTGAAATGAGTTATGCCCCATGACGTTGCCTCCCTGCAAGTGCAGGTGCCTCTGCTCCAGTCTGTGATCCTACCCTGGCTTTGTATGGCAACAAAAATGAGAAGTCAACAGTACAATAATTTACATATTTACTCAAATGTATTTACCAGGTAACTGTGATGGTTACTAACTCAGGTATATTTTCTACGGCTATTTACCAGTGTAAATGAAATCACCATAAGTGATTGGCCAGTGTTAGTGAATGAGAAATTGGATGTTACCATTTCCATCACAAAGGATTATGGGACTTGTAATGCAACAGACAAAATGAGACACATGAGAGTCTAACTCACTATGAATATGTGCACAAACTTGAACTGACTTCCATAGTCACCTTTGCAGTGTATCATACACATTTGGCATTTTAAGCCATTGTTTAATTCATCACATATTACTTGGCACCACATTAGGTTCATCAGTCATAGACAGCCCATGCAACAGGTTGTGTTGTCTGGTGGAGAGTTGTGAATTTTTCCTTTGCCCACCTCTTCTCATCATGCTACCACTTCTTGATGTTGGTGACAGTCCGTATGTCCTTTCCCAATGCACTCACTGCAGTTGCCAACTGCCCATAGGGATGCCTTCTGTGTTGCACTGGTGTTGTAGAGTGGAAGGCCATGCAACGCCTTGTAGTTTCTGACTACAAAAGTGACTATCATGTTAGTCTCCTCTTCTGTATAGCTCCTCTTCCTCCTCAAAGATAGAATAATGATAGATTTCAAAGCACAGAGCAGGCAGATGCAGTGTCTGTGGGGAAAGACCAGAGCCTTGAATGTGTGCTGCTTTTGCGTGGTTTGTAGTGCAGGGTTGCAGGTGGTAATAATTGTCTGCAGTTATATGAAATTACAATTACTCAAGCCTGAGCATGGGGTCCCCACTGGGAGTGTGGAGATTCTGCCCCATTTGCAGAGATTCTGTCTTGAGTGTGTAGTCTCCACCCCGAGGTTGGAGATTCCTCCGAAGTGCAGATATAAAGGTACTACTCGTAACGTACTATTGTGAATACCAAAAGACTTTTGGTCCAAGTATCTTTGTGAAACGTGCTCATAGAGCTTAGCATTTGTGAATATAAAACTGCAGGTCTAACCTAGGTAAAATTTAGAGATTTCAGCAAAAGAATTAAAAAGTATTCCAATATTGGTTTATAAAGATTACAAAATTATGAAATGCATAGTATCTTGTAGAGAGACTTCATCACTTTCACTGCAGAATTGGCTTTCCCCTGCACTCAACCCCGTGGAATAAGCAAACGTTGGTGAATCTGGTTGAGATGAAACTGTGTCTGTAAAAAACGATGATTCGCATTAGTTACTATGGACAAACAAGGTTCCATATGAGGTACTATTTCAACAATCGAGTAGGCCCAGACAGATTGCTTTTCTAACTCCTGTGCCTCTCGTTCAGCACTCAGGATTCACTGGAGAGTCACTTTTTATACAGTTTAGATCTTATTTTTTTTAATAAACCAATTTTTATTGATTTTTAAGAACAAAGTCAACATGGTACGCACTTGACGTTGGTTACAGCACTATTCTGAGCAGTAAACATATTGTGTTAGGCTGTTCACAATGACATATAACATACATAGCAATTGGATCCTTACAAGTCATGATTTGGTAAACAATCAGTTCATCCCGCTTGACCCATCCATTTCCACCACACTCTACCGTGTTTCTTAGGCCAGCCGCGGGCCTCCTACACAGGTTTCCTTTGTTGGGCTTACCTGTCCAGTCTTCACCACCAATGCAAAAGGGTTTGGGGGCAGGGTTGTTCCATCGATCTGCAATGTCATGGTTGGCCACTAGAAGTGTCACTCCTATGAAGCCCTTTCTGCCCTTGAGCCATCTGAGCACCCCATCACCCCCAGCAAAATCAGTAAGGGCAAGAGCTCTACTTCCCAGCCCAAGACATTGGTCAGCTCTGCCACTACAGCTGTCCAATAATTTTAATGCAGTGACAGGACCATACCATATGAAAAAAATCTGTTGGTTCCCGTCTACAGCATGGACAGGCAGGAGAGAGTAGGGTTCTTGCATGAAGTTGGCAGGGGAGAGCCAGGTACGCCCAGTGAAGATAATACATCTGCATCAGGATCAGCCTAGGGGAGATTGCAAGAACTAGGAGAGCCATCAATGCATCTCACCAGTCGGCATCGTCCACTGGACCCTGCCACCCATCCCACCAAGCCCGGAGGTGATCAAAGGTCCCTTTAGAGTTAATCTCCAGAGTATGGTATATTTGGAACCTTCCCCCTTGCCTAGTGCACCCATTAGTAGCTTGGCCTCCACCGGGCTGAACTCGGGGAGTGGGTCTTCAGGGTTCACTTGTTTCTGGAGAGTGTGGTGCACTTGCAAATATCTGTAGAATTGTGTGTTTGTAAGCGGGTAAGCGCCTCGGAGATCTTGAAGGGATTGCATATGGGATCCAGTCCACATGTCACCAGCAGAGTAATGCCTATTGTGTCCCAGCTCTTAAATCCTTTCAGTGCTGCCACTTCACTAAGCCAGCTTCCATGGTACTGAGGGGGCCTGTTGGGTGAGGTGACCATTCCATCAAGTATTTCTTAAAAATGCCCTCCATCATAGGAAGACCACCATGGTCAGTGCCGGGAGTTAGAATGGAATCGGGGAACCATACATCAGGGCCAAGATCTGGGGAAACCCTAGCACCAATACTTCTGAATGGTAGGCCAGGTCAGACCACCCTCTTGTAAACCAGTCAATGATTTCTAGGAGTTGGGAGGCAAGATAGTACAAGTACATATCAGCCATGCCCAGTCCACTGTTGAATGAGGCGTGATGGCAGTGAGTCAGCGACAACCGTGACCTTGACCACCACCATAGAAAGGAGGTCACTGTTTTGCCCAGAGTTCAGAATCAAGCTCCTGGGATTGGGATGGGGATGTTCTGAAATATGCACAGGAATCTTGGCAAGATCATTAACTTGTACACAGCAATTCTTCCAATCACATTTAGTGGCAGGGTTTGCCATTTGGTAAGGTCTTCTTGAGTCTTTTTAGTAAGTTTTCCCACATTCAGGGCAGTTTAGATTTTTATGAACTATTCCTTCCAGGTGGGTGAAGAGTTCTGGTCGCTCCAGCTTAAAAAGACAATGCTATATATGTTTTGGCCAAGGAAAGTGCAAGTCTTTCTCTAAGTCAAGGCAATCCTTTAGGACTAAACAATTTAAATGGTTTTCTCGCCTTTGCCAAATCATCAGCCACCTCAAAATGTGACAAACAGCAAAAACATCATTTATGTACCCTAGCCCCAGGTGCTTATGCAGGGTGTAAAGAGGGGTAGATTGATGGAGACAAGGTGATCATAGTAGAAAACGGCTTTCCTCAATCTGGATTTTTCAGTAAGACACCTACCCCCATATTTCTCCTCAATACAAAACAGGGGTTTTACATTTTTCATTATAAAGTTTTAGTATGGCTTTTAATGGGCATGGCCTAGTCTAGAGCTAAAACCAAAAAACACACCAACAGTTTTGGAAAGCAGCTATTGCTTCACAGGAACTATGGGTAGTCACATCATATTGTTATTGAATGAGACCCCTAAAAAATTAAATCAGTCTACTTTACCCAACCTCTGGCCCTTAGAATAATATGATTGGGTCTTGGTGTTGCAACCTCTGGCACTTAGTGTAATATGACTGGGTCTTGGTGTTGCAGGGAACTATCACCATAAAAAATGATTTACAGAAGTTTGTACTAAGATCGAATCCTGCATGTACGCAACAAAATAATCCATCAGCGTTTGGAGGCCAAGGCATTTCTAGACAAAAACCTGTGTCATCTGTGTATAACAGGGCCAGTACAGATCATACTGCAATCATGGGTGCGTCTTGGCTCTCCTCCAAAAGCTTCTTCTCTAGATGATTTACATGTATAAATAAAAGGACGGGGCAAGAATACACCCCTGTTGGACCCCCCAATGGATGTTAAAGGGTCTAGATCAGCTACCGTCCTGATCATACCTTATACTAGCTAAGTTCCTTAACAAATGGACAGTGTTCAGGTCCACCTCCATGGACAATAGGATCTCTGTTCACACAGTCAAACGCGGATGACAGGTCAATGAACACCATGTGGACTGAGCCCTTCCTGAGCGTAGCGTACTTGCATACGATGAAATGGAGATTGATGCACTGATCAATAGTACTAAGACCTTTCCTAAAACCATACTGAAGGTCTGCTATAATGTTTAGTTCATCCTCCCAGGCACAAAGACATGTTAATGACTTTGGCCATGCTACTGGTAAGAGAAATGGGTATGTAGAAATGTGGCTCTGATTTATCCCCCATCTTAAAAATTGGGACAACAATTGCATGTGACCAAGTGTGACGGGTTCCACTAATAACAGTGGCATTCAATACCTTCATTCCCACTGCAAATGTTTTCAAAGGGTCCCAGTATGGGACTGGTGTCAGTATCCCTGATTAATCAAACCCCAAGCTTGTGGTCACAAGCCAAATAAAGAGCTCAATTTAATGACTGAGGGATAATCTTGCCCCAACTGATTCTCCATCACTGGGCTTTTAAATGGAGTTGGAATGCAGTGTTCGGAGCAGAAGAGTAGTATATAACAGTGGCAACAAGGATAAGACATACAGGATTATGGTAACTGAACGTGGACCAAACAGTTTAAAACCAAGTAAATTAGAAGCCAAGCTGTCAGATACTTGAATCAAATCAATAAACAAGTTACATCCCCTCCCTACAAAAGTGGGGCAAACCCTTGTTTTTTTATCATATCTGAATCATGTTTTGTAAACCAAAGGTCAAACTTGCACACTATTAAATAAAAGCAATTCACCTTGGGGAAAATTTCTATATGTGGGCAATTGACCCAAGGACCATTTTCCATCCTCTCACAGGCCAGAGCACATAAGTGAATATTAAAATCTCCCAAAAAGACTAAAGCAAAAATTTAAACATTTGACACCAAAATTCTCCAAAAATGCCATTAAACAATTTAGGTTATCCAACTGTATTGAGAGTGAGCCAGGGTTATAAAAATTTACAACCAACTCATTTCCACCTTTAGGAAGGATTAGGAAGATTGCAAGCAAATTCAAAAACTTGCTGTCCAGTTCCTCCATTTTGCATCAAAAGGAAAGTGCTATCTTTCTGACAAGACCACCTGTAGCTTTGCCAAAGGGAGACTGTGTAGCAGGTCCACAAAAATCCTTGATAACCATTCAGTGTAAAGGATCTGTCACATGCCTGTGTCTCTTGAAGGGTAAAGATAGTAAACACCTAATAATCACCCACCAGGCCAAGTCTTCTTGCTTTGACGCCAACCCTGCGATATTCCAACAAGAATTTTCACATCCTGCTTGGTTGGACTAAATTTGTGACCAAACCTGACACTGTCCATGGGGTCATCTACCATAATATCAGCCACTTTGCTTCTCCAGTCAATCCATGGCCTCGATCTGGGATAAGCTGTCATATCTATTCTCAACTGGAATTGAGTAAGTGAGCCCCAGGGTGACACTTGGCAACGGGTTCACCACTGGCATAATACCCCTGTTAAATCCTGAACAAGGCCTATGACAGACCCCCAAATGGAGGATCTCGTTCTAAGTTTGCAACCTTGGGAAAACAGGGTCCTGAAACAATAAGTGCCCTGCAAGCCCGCTCTGCCTAAAGTTTATTATGACACAATCCCCTTAAAAAAATATTTCTGGGTCGACCCAGCTCATTCAAATAACAATATTAATTTTCATAAACACAGAGGGACCATGTCTCCTATGAGTACTGAACCAGCAGCCAAACGTATTTTTAAACTGATCAAAATTTCTAGATGGTTTGATTTTAATGGAGGAATGTTACCCAAGGCAGCCACATAAAGGGTGACAGCTGGAGGCAGGTTCACAATGGGTAAAGCTGAATGTGATGTTGGTATCCTGTCCACCAGAGTAAGAGCACCCACCACAAGGCAGAAGGTTCCCTTCAATAACCCCCAAATTTGAGTCTATGTCAACTGGTACAAAACCCTTCTCTCGAGGGTTACTAGAACACCTGTCTGCTAAACCACAAACTCCAGATCGAACCAAGTTTACCATGCCCGTGTGACAATGGATAGTGCTTGTATCCCCACAAGGTTTTAACAGTGAGTGTGTTACTCTGTCTATATTTATAACATTTTGATAACCTGAACCTGAACATGTGCAGAAGACCCCCTTAACACCCCTCAAAGCACATTCAATTTTCCTTAATCACTCATTACATTTGCCAAAGGATGAAATTATTAAATCCTCAATTTTTTACACAAACCCAGTAACATTAGGCTCGTGGATGAGAAATCCTCAGCCTTCCTTGACACCTCTCCACCACCCATTCTGGATGATTGACCCTTCTTACACCCCTAAGAGGAACAGTATCTTTTCTTCCTTTTGCTCATGGGGCTTCAAGCCCTAGGGAGCAGTTGGGTTGTTGATTGTTTATCATAATTGAGGCTATTATCGGCTGTGCTGAGGCCACATTAATTTTGGCATCCCAATGTTCTTCCAGTAAGACCAGGGGTTAATTTGCACGCTCCCCCAATTGTTTTAATTATCGGGTTGCTCTCACCAAGACACAAAGCTGAGAGAGCCAGCTCTTCTTCCTCAGTACATATCTGTTCAGTGATGGCTCCCACTTCAGAGGCTAACTAAGATGATATTGGATTTTTGTTTTGCAGCTCACAGAGGCAGTGATAGAACTACAAGCTTAGAGCCCGAATCTGTCAATTATTTACTCCCAGAAGAAAGTGCTTTCAGTGTGCTCATGTTGAAACAAACCAAAATCAAACTCTTAACAATTATAACTAATAAAAAACAAAGCACCTGAAAAACTATTGCTTGGTAAAATGTTAAGGGGGTAGCCCACAGTCCTTTGGGTTCTGACAGGTGTAGATGGCCTAACCTTGGCCCGGGCTTTGCCCGGGCACGGCCTGCACAACTCTCACACTGCGGGACACCTTTGAGCGTTTTGTAGCGCAATATGCATATGGCATGGCAAGTGTTCCCCTGGTGCTGCTGGGGCTTGTGGTTTGTCCCTAGTCGTGCAGCTGGTAATTCTCCTTACTCCTTCCTCTCTAGTCAGGGCACAATAGGTAAGATGGCATCTCTCCCAAAAAGAAATGGCTGCCCTCTGGTCACCCACACCAGGTATTCCCTGTGCAGTGCTTGGGGAGTTGATTGCCCTAATTAGTTTTGGGAGCAGTGCAGAGGTTAGTTCACATGTGGGATAACACTAATAAGTACAGGCAGAGGGTGGAGGCTCTGAGAGACATAAAGGCCAGTCTGACCATTGTTAGGTGTCACCTGGTGCCTTCTGAACAAGTAATCCCTGATGTAGCCAACCAAGTTGTGACACTTAACAGCCAGCTTAACAACTATCTTGTAGATTTGTATTCTCTGAAGTATGATGGGGGTACCTTATTCTCTGAAAGTAGCTGTGAGTCCAACAATGCTTATAGATTGTATGCTGCAGAATGACCTGGAGCACACCATCTGGAAGAGGTGGAGCTCAAGTCAAATCTTGAGGTTTTAGGACTGCCTGAGTAGGTGCTTATGACAGCTTTGTATATATCAGTCCGACAAGGGCTGGGATGGGAGGGTCAGGGAGACCTGATGCCTGAAACAGTGGCCCAGGCGCCTTCCAAAGAAACTAGGGTCATGAAGAGTAGAAAAGCCACCACACATTCCCTACAGTCCAGGATGGGACTACCACCAAGTGTACCTACAGGGGAAATTACTGGGAGACCTGCCTGAGTTAGTGAGATGGCAAGCTGCAGGAGGACCATCCTAGTCAGAGGTTTGCAAGGTGCAGGGGGAGTGCCACACTTTTCCAAGTCTATAATGGCAAGCCTAGCCCCAAAGAAATGGCTGCACCTCTGATGATCACTACATCTAATGGGAGAATAGTCTCCGGTATAGTGAGCCTAAAGTTCATGAGCCTAAGTCAACCAGATTGTTGGTGGTCCACCAGTGCTATAGGGCCTTCCTACAGTAGTTAGCATATAACATACCCTTGGTAGGACATGTGGGGCAAGCCAAAACATTTTCTTGTCTGGTTCACTCACATATATTGGCCTCATATGAGGACCGAGTAAAATGTATTCTGTAGATCCTGTGTAACTTGCTACACTTGCGGCAAGTCAGGAGTAAAGCGTATGGCTCCCCTAAAACCTTTTCCCATGGTGGGAACACCCATTGTGAGAGTGTGGGTGGATATTGTTGGGTCTCTGGACCCCATGACAGCCATAGGGCACAGGTTAATCCTGATCTTAGTGGATCGCGCCAAATGGTACCCTGCAGCATTATTGCTTAGGACACTGACTGCACCTTTGCTGCCAAAAGCCCTCATGGCGATATTTGCCTGAGCGTGTTCCCAAGAATGTCTGACTGCATGAACACCATGTTGGATTACTGTAGGGTTACCTACAAGTTCTCCACACCATACCACCCCTAGACTAATGGGCTTGTTGTAAGGTTCAAGAGGACCCTAAAAGGCATGACCATGGACTTTTCAGAACCACTGAGAAGTGAGTGGAACATCCTGTTACTATGCCTATGGTATGCTTACAGGGAGGCACAGCAGAAGGAAATAGGCTTCAGCCCAATTGAGCTTCTATTTCAACACTCTATGATAGATCTTCCCAGTCTTAAGAAGGAAGGGTAGGAGCAAGCACTCAAAAAGCCCTGACAAGATGTTGTCTGTTACCTGATAGCCCTCAGAGCCCAGATGAGATGCATGATGTAAGAGGTCACATAGAATGCGGAGGCTTGCCAGGAGGAGATGATAAAGCAATGTAGGCCACTCTGGTGGTGTACCAACCTGGGCAGAATATGTGGGTCATGGAGCCCGTGGAGCACTGAGCCCTCCAAGATCATTGGACAGGGCCCTACAAGGTCAAAGAAAGGAAGCATGAGGTCAACTACTTGGTTGGCCTCCAGACACCCAGAAACAACTTAAGGGTCCTGTGTTCATAGGCTCCAACCACACTTTCAGAGGTCTGAAGTGACCATGCAGATGATGACATACAGTGGTGAGGAGAAGAGTGAATGCCTCCCAGACCTCCTGTCTTCTAAAGAGCAAGATGAGCCAGTGGAGGGAGTCATTGCTTCCCTAACACCAACAGAAGATAAACAAAAAGACTGTCACCAGTTAACCAGGGCTCACCAATAGATTACCCATGATATTGACACAGAGGACAGCATTTCTGTCAAAACCAAACAATTATAGGTTGTCTGACAAAGTGAGAGCTAGCATTAAGGAGGAGGTTTACAAGATTTTGGAGGGGGTGATAGAGCTCTCCTTTAGTCCTTGATCCTTTCCAGTGGTGCTTTTCCCCGAGGGTGCCGTAATGGGTAGCACCCCAGAACTAAGGTCCTGTCTCGATAATAGGGGCCTTAGTTCAGTCACCAAGACTGAAGCACCCCTTTTCTCATAGTGATGAGACAGATTAGGGGCTTCCAAAGATCTCATTCCCTTTGACTTGACATCAGGATATTGCCAGATTGCCTGAACTGTGGGGCAATGGGGAGGTCAGCATTCTCCACACCAGAAGGGCATTTTAATTTGCCTTCAGGTTTGAAGAATTCCCCTGCCACCTTCCAAAGGTTGGTCAACCGGGTTCTGGCTGTTTTTAAGAACATCAGTGTCACCTATCTGAATTACATTGTAGTCTTCAGCCACATCTGGAAAGACCACCTGTACTACCTGAGGGAAGTGCTTCAGGCTCGATTGTCAAGGTCAGTACATACATTTTTTAGGACCCTTTTGAAATTACAGGGGATTTGTCAAGGAATATGGCACCACTGTAGCCCCTGACATCAAAGAAGCAGCCAAAGGAGCCATGTGCTGAAGGCACCTTACTTCAATAAATAATTCCTTTTGCAGACAGATGCTTCAGAGCATGGTATTCGGGCTGTACTCTCACAGCTGAATGATAAGGACCCAGACTAATCTGTAGCTTTCATCAGCAGGTAGCTACTACCATGTAAGCAAAGGTGGGGTGCAATTGAGAAGAAAACATTTTGAGTGGTCTGGGCACTAAAGAAACTGCGACCATGGCTGCTTGGGGCTCATTTCCACATTCAGACAGACCACAGACCCCTCAGATGGCTGATGCAAATATGGGGTGGCAATCCTAAACTGGGTAGGTGGTTCACATTCCTTCTGCAGGGGGTCTTAAGCATTTGATTGCTGTGGACCCCACTGAATCAACACTGGAATCAAGGGACCCTCACTGAGTCAATATTGAGAGTGGGGAAACCCCCATCCTCAGCAGTTTCTATAATTTAAACTTCAAAACAATACACAAAAAAACATGAATAAACCAAACAAATGCCCATTTATTGGAATATTTAGTTTAATTCTAAATAAAAATTGGAAACGTTTTCAAATTGTCAAATTTGCTTCTTTATTTGTAAATACTGTATTTTTTTTTGCATCATTAATTTTGTGAAACAGGTGTGGACATCCTGAGGAGGCCTAGCGATCCCCAGAGGGCCCTGGACCACAGGTTTAGAACCACTGCCCTACAGGATATGGACTTTACGGTGAAACATCAAGCTAGGACTGATCACTCCAATGCCAATGCTCTGTCTTGTTTTTTCTGCCTTAATGATGAGAACTTTCATGGGGCTGGTAAGTTCTCCCTTGCTTCCACTGAGGGGGGGAACCCATGGAGGAAATTCATATTTTTTCACATGGTGTACAGCCAGATTTTTGCCTTGCCGGTTTTTGCTGGCACTTTAGTCCTGCTAACTAGTGCTAAAATACCTGTGCTCTTCCTTTCAATACAATAAAATTGTCGTACACCTAATTGGCATACTTAACTTACCTACAAGTCCCTAGTATGTGGTACTGTAAGTTAAATATCAGTAAAGGACTGGAGTGCCTGTTGTGCCACCCATTACAGTGAAAGTGCAAATATAACTGCAGGACTACCATTTGTAGCCTGGCTGCTGAAGTTTTAAACACTAAATTTTACCTATAAAAGTAAAGCATAATTCTTCTTTTTAAATATTAATACTTCACCTCTAAGTAGTCTTTACTGCCCGAATGGCAGGGTGCATCATATTTAGAAGTAGCGCATGTAAAAGTTTAGTGTTAAACATGTCCTCACAGTGAAAAAGACCCAAAATCTATTTACTGTTCCATAGGAAAACACTTGGTTACATTATTACTTTTAATAATGCTAAATTTGGTTTGGAAACAGGTACTAATGTAATTCAAAGACTCTTTTTAATAGTTATTCAACAGCTGTGCTCCATTTCAGTCAGGCTTAACTTACGGCCAAGTACAGGTTAAGCCGAACCAAATGACCATGGTTAGCGCTTAAAGCTTTTTGGCAGTATTTTGAATCTTAAATATTAAAAATGCATATCTACGGCTTCCTCTATTTTTTTAAATTATTTAGCGACATTATAGTTATTATAATGTACTCTATTTTTTCTAAATTGGTTTGGAATTTTTCTTGTGTTGTGTTTTGACTTTACTCCGTTTTGATACTGCATAAATATTTTACGGACTTTTAAGTTTTGCGTGTTTGCTCTGTGTCATAGATACCAGGTTATTGAGCTCAGGTTTGTTAACTTACTGTTCTCTCATAGCTATGCATTGTAATCCAGACAGTAACTCAATAAGGAATGGAGGAAGGGGCTCAGCATTACACACATTAAGGGCATGACTCTAGTTTTTCAGTTTTAGAATGGAGGTGTTAGCTGTCATCACTTCACAATGGGCTACCTATCCTACTCCAGAGTGCCAAGCTGAGTCTGCAGTTGGATTGTCTGAGGTCTGTGGGCAGAGATGACTAGTCTTTGTATCCCAACTACTGCCTGCTGTCAAAATGGTTAAATAGTTAGACTATGAAATAAAAACAAGATATCAACTTGGTATTAACTAATATGGAGCATGATGACAGTGGATGGTATGGCCAACAAGCCAGCAAAATGAGGAGCAGCCTTCTGGCCATATATTGTGCAGTTGTTTATAACATACCTACACAAAATAAGAAACATACAAGACAACAGGGATAAAGGGATGAGTTTTTCTACTTTATTCAAAATTGCTCGCTAAATAACCTCTCTTGCTCAAAATTGTTGATTTACAGCTAAAACTAGAACTGAAAGTACAGGACCTGATTCACAAAGGTAAACTTACACTTTGGAGTAAGTTTACTATTTTTTGGGTATTCACAAACTACAAGTTTAATTTTACTAGTAGTAACTTTAGGACTTTGGAAACGCCACACATAAAATATAGGACAGGCCTGCAATATTTGGTCACATGTAACAGCAAAAAACAGATATTTAATGAATCAGGATACTCACACAAACATTGACTAATACACCAATCTGATTTACAATATAATAATATAATATAATGCAGATAAGACTTTGACTAACAATTCGTCAACAAACTCTTATCAGGGAAACAGGCAGACCCTTAGGAACGCAAAGTTATATTTTAAGTGGTGTGGTATGGCAGACACAAATATGTGTGATGTTCAGACTAGAGTAGAAGCCTGTAATCATTTAAACATTCTGTTTTGCTCTAATAGTCTCTGGGGACTATTTATGAAAAAGGCAGGCAGTGCAGTGCCGCAATTCACCTTGCTGCACTGTGTGACAGGGAACGAGCAGGAATGCACCACATTTAAGGAAATATTGAGCATTCATGTCCTTTCCCCTTTCACTGGTGCACAATTGACTGCTCAGCGCCAAAGCAGGCACCCTTGAACCATGGTGCAAGGGTGCTTGCATTGCAAGCAGGATTGTTTTTGTTTATATGTGTGCCACAGAATGCAGATCACAAAGAAAGAAAAAGTAACAAAGAGAAATAAAGATATTTCACCTCATTACTACTCCCCTGAGAAGGTGTATCATTTCGGCACATTTCCAGGTCTACCCATTCTGGTAAATCTGGGTATACATCAAAAACCATGGAAGTTGCATGGGAACTCCCACACAACGGCCATGAAATGCCTTCCCAGGGCAGAATAAGGCAGCACAGCAATAAGCGCTGCGTTGCCTTACTCCAGATTTATTGAGCTGCTCAGGGCCACACAAAGTGGCCTTGTGGTTGCTTCATAAATCTGATTTAAGGTTTGCATCACTCTTGCACCACATCAAACCAGCTCGTAAACAGGCTCCTCTGTGTCTAATTTATTACAGACAGCCCTAGCTACAGTAGCAACCAGATTTTAAATTGGTAAATCAAACATAGGGTGAAATTTGGGCATTACATCACCGGGATCTAAGTCATCACTGGTGGGTAAATAAAAAATATGTCATTTAATTAAAATATTTAAAAAAACTGTAAACATTGCTAATGATAGCTTATTTTAATTAATGTTTTTAATAAATAAAATCCATCAGAAAGGGAGAAGATTTGACACCTTGTGATAGCTTCATCCCAAATAATGTGCGTATAAATTCCACTCACTACCATAGGCAGATATAGAGTAGATCAGTGTTTTAGAGGGGAGGGAAAAAGACAGGTGCTCTCGAAATTAGTTTGCACGTGAGGGGGCAGAACAGGGGATGCCCCTAGGAGGCAGATCTATGGGCAGACATTTAATGGGAACCAGATGATACTTTTCTGCTATCTCAAGAGTATTCTTGTTGCCCTTGCATGTAAAAAAGAATACTGTTAACATTTCATATATGTGCAGGTTGGACGAATAGCACATGAAAAACTGTTGAATTTTGACACTAAACAAAATTATGAATACTGTGGGCAGTTTCGAATAGAAACTTGAATAATGTTAACCTGTAAGAGGCTGTTAAATTTCTTGAGACATCACCTGTGAGATTTTCCTTTTTAACAATGGCATTGGTTAACTTAAAGTACAATTTGTAAAAGTGTATTCCTAGGAGCCTGCTACCTGTGTTGCAGAATGCCAGGACTGCCTCTTTTTAGCACCACCCTGCAATTCCACACTCTTTATCTCACTCATGCAGGATCTGTTTCAGTCCTGATGTCCCTCTGTATTGTTTTCCTCCCTTTATATTTCTGCTTTCACAGTTTCTACCTTTCTGCTCTTCCTAAGTGTGATGATTACAAAAAAGTACGGGTCCCAAAAAAGTAATTCTTGTGCCCACTACGGACTAAAAGCAGCACAATATGAACACCAGTGTGCATGGTAGGGTGCACATCATTTTTTTCCCAATTGAAGAGAGATGAGCCACTCATCATATATACATCGAACTCCCTTTTACTTCCTGTCAAGACAAAGATAGATCACCTCTGTATTTTTGGTGCAGTGCCAATTTGTTTTGTGGTAGTGCACATGGGTCCCATCCTGTCATCCCCTTAGAGACCAATAATGTGTAATCAGGAAAGCCAGCAGGCAGCTACACGATGTAAGCTCCTACTTACTAAGGAATCCATTCCAATATGTGTGTACAAAATATAATATGTGAAATCCTGTGCTTCACACATCATACCTCCTGACCAGCATTTGGATGCCTCACTGCAGGATTTCTGTTACTTCATCCAAACATATTAGCAACGGACATACGCCTAAAACAAGCATGACGTATTGGCTACAGGAACATTTGTTAGCAGTATCAGATACATGAGTAACAACAATTATTTTGGTCTGAATAATTACAATTGAAAATGACTGCTTCTTGAAAATATGAGATTGTGATTTAAACATTAGTAAAGTCTAGAAGGGGCAGTGGTCTTTGGAGTTTGTGAATCGATTCATTCTCCTCTTCACACATTTTACTGTTCACCTACGCCATTTTCCTCCTTTCTGTTTCCTTCATCTCTCACAATTTCTACATCTTCAAAACTGTATTTTTACTCTGTCCTTCTGCATCTTTGCTTCACCTCTTCTTCACACTGACCTCTTACACCCACAACCATGTATTCATTCACTTTCCGTCCTCACGTGTAAAGACAGCATTTTCTTTTCCTATTGTCAATATTTTATCTGCTGCTTACCTCCTTTACCCACTTACCTGCAGAATCATAATTCAAATTGCCACATATGGAGCTATCGCCATGTAAACTCTGCAAAGAGTCCAAGGTTCGGATGTGTATGTTGTCTGAACACTTTTCGTGACCTACTAGCAGGCACAATGACAATCTCACTCTTCCTTTATTCTGTAAGTTCAAAGATCCTGATCTCATCACATCAGGAGGACGGGAGCCGTTCTCTCATCTCACTACACTGTCTTTTCTCTTCTGGCCCTTGTATAAATATTTTTGTTCACTTTCCTATGCCCCTTATGTCCCCCCTTTTCCCCTTCACCGTCCCTGCACCTTCAATTTGGGGAAAAGACTGGCCTTCCTGTAAATAGTAAGAACAACAATTAAAGCCACTATTATCTACTTTACCATTACATACTTAAAACAGCAACTATAAGAAGGAAGCACTTTAATGTGTGTTTCCGAACGGTATTGACTATTCCTGACTGCTCAGTAAAGTAAAAAAAATGTTGAAAAGCCAATGTTAAAAGTGAATATGGATGAGTGTATGTAGAGTCCCGGACACGATTGCAGAATCTTAAAATACAAACAAACGTCCAGTATTTCCTATCTGGCGCTCGATGAAAGGTGAGTCTCGATATAAATCTGGTGCTGGCTGTCTGGTGATTCTATGTCACGACCAGAGGCTTCGGAGTATGCTTTCTCTTTCCTTTACTGACAAACACAGCAGCCAATGAAAGTATAAACAATTCAAACTACAAATCCCATGAGTCCCAGTCCACCAATTATGGCTCTACTCTGTCCATAAATAGCCTGAACGCTACAGTCATTCCTCTTTCTTTGCTGCTCCAGCAGCCACATAAGTGATGTGTCGCTTTTGCTGATATATATTGTTTCTATATTTAGAGTGTGAGCGCAAGCATTTTGTAGTAACTGCTGCGCTTTATTCCCGAATTTATTCCCGATTTGTTCAGCGTATCTCATTCCCTTATTTATGCCGGTGTGGAGTGGGAGCAAGCCGTAATACGAGCAGTCGCTTGTACCAAGGAGGACGTAGTCCTCTCTCTTTGCTGTTGCCCGTGCATGCGCGTTGAGCCGCATTGGAGATTCCGATCGGCTTAACGCACGCATTCGGAGAAAATTGCTCAGAAACACTATACGGCTGCATTTCGCCCGACGGGGCTGCAAGAATACGAACGGGCACTGCCCTGGGGAACTCTTTATATATATTTATATATTAATAGCAGGTGGCTCCCTCCACGCTCAAATTTGCCGGCTTAACAGCTTTGAGCTGTTTTTTCTTTAACACTTTTCACCTGCTTCAGGGGTGTTCCCCCCCTGCCAACTCCTCCAATCATAAAATCTTACTATAGCATACTACGCCGATGGAGATGAGCAGTACCAAGAACTGCAAGAAATACCTGTTGAACAGCAAATAGAGGAACGTCTTGTGAAGGCACTGGGCTACTATGTGCAAGACTCCGTGAACTGGGCATTGATTCAGGCCTTGAAGCCTTTTACTAAGCCTTTGACTAATTTTGGGCGCAGAGAGTTTTTAGGCGAAGGCAGCCAACAGCCTTGCTCGCATTCTGGTGACTCTGGAGGGGCTTCGGGCCTCTCTCTTCAACGTGCCGGAGGTTCTTCCTCCGCAGAAATATTGGCGCAGATGGCGGCCTCAGTGCTGCGTGATCACGAATATGGGGTTTCCTCCCCTCAAGATGCTTCTTTCCACCCAACCCAAGCTGGCTTTCATGAATCTTCCTCATCCAAGTCAGAGTCAGAGGACTCGCAAGCGGAGTCCCTTCTGTGCAAAAAACTGTGAAAAACACGACATTCCACGCCTGACATAAGTGCCCGACTGGTAAAAATCTCTTGTTTTCCTCTGAAGACATTATACACCCACGTTCCACTGACTGGGTCCCTTCAGAAGAGGTAGGCCTCTATGTTCAAGATAGATTGCACAAGAGTTTTGAGAAAGACGTGCACAACACCCTCAGGTCAGAATGCCCACGACCTTCTCTGTCTGGGAAGGTTCCCGAGACGCCAGAGCTAGACCCAGCATGGCTACCTTTTTATGTAAATTTACCAAAGACCCCAAAAAAGGTCTGGATCGCGCCTGGCGAGGCTGCCAGGACAAACTATTGGACGTCTCTGGCCCCTTAACTAAAATTCTAGACCTTGCAGTTCAATCTAAGGAGACTAACACCCCCTTAGACCCGGAAGTGGTGTTGCAATGGACACAGAGAACGATTTGTCTTTTAGGCAACGCAAATTGTGCCATGTCTACTGAACGTAGACGGTCTTTTCTTACCCGGCTGGATCCTAAGCCGTCTAAACTGGCAATGAATGAGGCAGGTCCTGCGGCCAAGTGATTCCTTTTTGGCAACAAATTCATGAAAAATATGGGCAAGTATGTCGCTACCTTCACAGCTTTGGACAAAGCCCAGTCCAAAATCAAGAAGGTATTTAACAATGCTCTTATTACGCGGGCCGGGTGCTTCAGAGGCCGAGCTCCAGGCCATGCTCACCAGGCCTCCAGATTCTCCTATCAGAAAAACCGGGGAGGTGCCACAGACCATCAAAATTTTTACCCTAACCACTATAGAGGCCGTGGTCGCTCCTCCAGAGGCTATCGTGGAGGTGGTTCCAATCAAGAAACCTCCAACTCAGGTGAGGATTATCCCTTTATCAGAGGTGATCTTGGGGGGCAGACTACAATATTTTCTCCCAGCTTGGCAGAATATCACTCAGGACCCTTGGGTTCTTCAAACAGTCCAGGGTTTCCGGTTGGAGTTCTACACCCCCCCCCCCCCCGAAACAAGGGACTCCTCCCTCTCCTCTCCTTTTTTCCCTTGTAGATCTCGAATTCATTGCAGAGGAAATTTCCTCTCTCATTCAGAAAGGGGCGGTGGTGCAGTCCAAACCACACCCTCAAGGGTTCGTCAGCACGATCTTCTTAGTGCAAAAGAAAGGCAGCCGCTCCAGGTTAGTTTTAAATTTCAAATCCTTCAACTCTTGGATGGTATATCGCCATTTCAAGATGGAAGGTATACATCTTCTCTGAGATCTGTTAAGAGACGGAGACTGGATGACACGCTTGGACCTCAAAGATGCCTACCTTTCAGTTCCAATTTTCGCACTGCACAGACGTTTTCTTCAATTCCAGTGGGGTTCCCAATGGTTCGAATTCAACGTCCTTCCCGTCGGCCGGTCCTCAGCCCCTTGGTGCTTCACCAAGCTTCTACATCCATTAGTCCAATTCTTAAGAGAACGGGGGGTAAGGATGATCATATATCTGGACGACATTCTTATTATGGCACAAGACAAAGAGCTAGTACTCGTGCAACTCAACTGGACGATCCAACTACTCCTGGACCCTGGTTTTGTTATCAATTCCGAAAAATCCAGTTTGACTCCTTCCCACAATATAGAATTCTTAGGTTTTCAGATAGACTCAACGAAAGCCTTGTTACTCCTTCCGTTAAGCAAGCGGATTTTGATCAAGAAAAAGTTGGAGAGCCCTTGCCTCTCCGAATATATCCTTGAGGACGTTGGCTCGCCTGGTCGGCCTTCTAGCGTCATCAATTCAGGCGATTTTTCCAGGCCCATTACATTACAGGGCCTTGCAGAGTTTGAAGGTTCGGCATCTCCAAAAGGGTCTGCAGTACTCAGAGATTATTCCCCTCTCAGAGGAGGCCAAGATGGAGATATCTTGGTGGCTCTCTCACATGGATGCCTGGAATGTCAGAGCCATTTTTTCTTCCAGTCCGGATGTGGTGATAGAATCGGATGCCAGCCGTTGGGGCTGGGGAGCCCGTTGCGGCTCAGTGGAAACGAGGGGTCGCTGGTCCCAGGGGGAACTGATGTATCACATCAATTGTCTGGAACTCCTAGTGGGAGCTTTTGCAATCAAGTCCCTTTCCCCTCGCAGGGCTCATTGCTGCATCCTCCTTCAGATGGACAATGTCTCTGCGGTCAGGTACATCAATCGATTGGGGGGGACAAAATCACAACTCATATCGGAGATTGCGAAGAAATTTTGGCATTATTGCCTCCAACAGAAGATTTTGGTGATAGCAGAATACATACCAGGTCGTACCAACCCGACTGCGGATTGGAATTCTTGCTTCCTTCAGGATGGCAGCGACTGGAAACTCAGTTCGCAGATTTTTCAAACCCTTCAACTTCGGTGGGGGAATTGTCAAGTAGATCTGTTTGCTTCCCGATTGAACCATCAGGTTCAAAATTTCTTCAGTTGGAGGCCGGATCCTCAAGCGATGGGGACAGATGCCTTCCTGCACAAGTGGCCGGAGGAACTTCTTTATGCATTTCCTCCTTTCGCGATGATTCCGCGCGTCCTGGCCCAAGTTCTGCGCCAATGCTCAGAAGTCATATTGATATCTCCTCTCTGGAGGGCTCAGACTTGGTTCCCAGCTGCGATGCAAATGTTGTGCGATTTTCCAGTGATGCTTCCTGTGAGAGTGGACCTTCTCACAGATCCGATGGGCAGCTTTCACCCTCTGCTCTTGCAGGGGTTGCTGTGTCTGATGGCCTGGCGTCTTTCAGGCGCCAATGGCAAGTGCCTGGAGTTTCGGACTCAGCACTTTTTTTCCTATCCCAGTCCTGGGCTCCCTTCACTCATAAAAGATATGAGCAAGCCTGGAGGAAGTGGTTATGTTGGTGCGATTCAAGGAGTCTGGATCCCATGGGGTCAGAAATGAATGTAATAGCCAATTTTTTATTCGACATTTCTTCTCAAGGTTTAGCATATAGGACAATAAATAAAGGGTAAACCGGTTGGGGAACATCCCTTGATTTGCAAACTGCTTAGAGGTATTTGGATTGTAAAACCTTCTCAACCAAAATATTCATCCTTATGGGATGCTAATTTGGTTCTTCGTTTTCTTAAAAACTGGCCCGACAACAAAGGTTTATCTTGTAAACAGTTATCGGCCAAATTGACTATTCTGATATGTTTACTGTCTTGTAGACATGTCTCAGATGTGAAAGCCTTGGATTTATCAGGTAGAGTATTTACTCTTGAAGGTGTGTCATTTTCTATTACTAGATGTACAAAAACCTCTTCAAGATGTATTTCCACACAATAAGAAGCTTTGTGTTGTTCAATGCTTAAAAACCTATGAAGATTGTACTCGACAATTCAGACAGGAGGCTTTTGGTCAATTGTTAATTTCTTGACAAAAGCCTTTCCGACCAGTCACAGCTGCTACTTTGGCTCGCTGGGTCAAATGGTTGTTAGGGGAAGCAGGTATTGATATAGGTATTTTTGGGGCTCATACAGTGCGGGGAGCCATGGCTTCTAAAGCTTTTTCAGCTGGAGCTCATAAAGAGAAAGTATAATCCTCGCCTCCGTGTCCTTAATAGAATCTAAAATTCTTGATGCGATAGCTAGAAAATCTTTAATTGTCCTCTTAGATAGGCCCTCAATTTGGCTGTTGCATGACTGCAGGGAAACAAACATGGGGGGTCATTCTAACCCTGGCGGTCCAAGACCGCCAGGGCTAAAATGACGGGGGCACCGCCAACAGGCTGGCGGTGCCCCGCTGGGCATTCTGACCGCGGCGGTTTGACCGCGGTCAGAAGTGGAAAACCGTCGGTCTCCCGCCGGTTTTCCGCTGCCCATTTGAATCCTCCATGGTGGCGCAGCTCGCTGCGCCGCCATGGGGATTCTGACAGCCCATACCGCCATCCTGTTCCTGGCGGTTCGCCCGCCAGGAACAGGATGGCGGTATGGGTTGTCGTGGGGCCCCTGGGGGCCCCTGCAGTGCCCATGCCAACGGCATGGGCACTGCAGGGGCCCCCGTAAGAGGGCCCCACAAAGAATTTCACTGTCTGCATTGCAGACAGTGAAATTCCCGACGGGTGCCACTGCACCCGTCGCACCTTCCCACTCCGCCGGCTCCGCTCGTGGGAAGGTAGTTTTGCACTGGGCTGGCGGTCGGCCTTTTGGCGGTCGCCCGCCAGCCCAGTGCAAAACCCAGAATACCCTCAGCGGTCTTCCGACCGCGGAGCGGTATTTTGGAGGGGGAAGTCTGGCGGGCGGCCTCTGCCGCCCGCCAGACTTAGAATCACCCCCATGGTCCTCGTCTGTGCTCCTCTTCATTTTCTGGCGACCTGGATGCTCGGAGCTAGAGTAACAGAGAGGGAGGGAAGGCAATTGGAACCCGCTCCCTTTGCAGGGATTCCCTTCCTTACTTCCAGACTGCAACGTCATGCGTTATGTTAAAGCAGTGGATCCTCACAGGAAAATGGTAATGAAAGTATGCATTATAGGGTAGAAGTGCCATGCATGCTTGACTTGACCATTTCAATCAGAGCAAGACGTTCCCTAGTAGTCCCTGGTGAAGTTAGCGTACTCACAAGAAAATAATAAGAAGTGACAATATTCAGTACCTGTGAATATCAGCATAATTAAAGCTCTGAAGTCGATGGTGGAAAAAGGGCACAATTTGTGCTTGTCATATTCACAAAGGCAATATGTTAAATCCGATGTGTGTCATGCACTTTTTTTCAGATGCATGCATCTTGCATCTGCAAAGATATGGAATTTATGAGACTGCATCCACAATTCACAAAGAGATGCACTTGAATGTCCAACTGATACGTCTTTGGTTCTACTGTGGCAGTCGTGGCCTAATGCAGCGCACATGAGAAAGCACCAAGCATGCAGACCACAGAAATGGCCCATATGTATTGCAGATTGGTATTTCACAGCGCATGTGTACATAAGCAACAGATTACTAGTATACACTCCTAACAGTGATATGGAGTGAACATTTGAGCATTGACAGGAAAGCTTACTTTTAAGCATGTCCCTGACAATTCTCCTTCCTTATGTGACTTATAGGGATGGGGCCTGCTGACATGGGCCTGCCCCCTTCACCATACCAAAATGGCTCATGAGTAGCTAATGCATACCAGAGCAGTGGAGTGTTACCATGCTGTAACTGGACAGCCACACAGTGTACGTCGGCTCAGTTTTTGTGGCTGATTTTTGCTTGAATTCTCAGATCTGGCTAGTCTGAGTAGGTGTAACATATCACAAACACATGTACAGTGCCATTCTAAATTCAAGGACATCAAAATAAGGTTAATCTATTTAAAGAAAAAAGGAAGGCACCAATGCACAAAAAGGCACTGAGGGAATAGAGGCCAGGCATAAGACATGATTAAAGGCCACATCCAAAACACAGATCCTACTGCACATCACTTAGAGCCATTCACAATGGATTCTAGGACTGCGAGGTTTGGGGCAGGCCATAGCCAGAGGCCATATGCTGCGCTCATAGCACACCGTACACAGCAGCGGCTGTGATCACCAACCTTTGAAAGCATGATGACTGAGTGTGGGATGTGTCCAAAGTGATTCACTGGTGCATGCAATAAGGAGGTACATGAGGAGGTATGAAAATCTGTATTATCAGCTGAGATATGGCTCTACCACTGATAACTACCTCAGCGCTCCTTGAACTCTAGCCTTTGGGAGTCTCTTTTAGAAAATAGCATTGTGGTCTGAAGAAAATATTTTCAAAATTATTTCAGTGGGAAACTCCTGGTTCAAGGAAGTGCGAGATGGGGGGGCCTCCTGTGGCCATGAATCTTCCCTGGTGGTGTTATGAACTTTTAATCAGACTGTTAAGAAGTCCATCATATGCTCTTCATGATCAAATTTGTATTCATCAGAACACACTGTGCTGACCCAGGAGGAAAACATGGGTATGTGGGGAGAGCTCAACAGGCCATTATAGGAGTTTAGGAGGGTTAGATAAATGACATGACAGGGTATAGACCCATGACAGGGTCTATAGGTAAGTCAGAGACTTTGACCATTAACATTTTGTAATAATGCCCTTCTTTTCTTGACTAGATCCAAGGCTGCTAATGTGCCTATAGAATTTCCTAAGGTACCTTGTCAACACATTAGCTTAATACTGCAGCTATGTGTCCAGGATGATTTTAGTGGAGAATTTTAGGTGGTTCCGGCACAACATAATTTAAAATATATTTTGAAACACAAATTATTGGCCCTCATTCCAACCCTGGCGGTCTCTGACCGCCAGGGCGGAGGGCAGCGGAAGCACCGCCAACAGGCTGGCGGTGCTTCCAGGGCTATTCTGACCGTGGCGGTAAAGCCGTGGTCAGAAAAGGGGAACCGGCGGTTTCCCGCCGGTTTTCCCCTGGCCCAGGGAATCCTCCATGCGCCGCCATGGGGATTCCGACCCCCTTCCCGCCAGCCTGTTTCTGGCGGTTTTCACTGCCAGAACCAGGATGGCGGGAACGGGTGTCGTGGGGCCCCCTAACAGGGCCCCTGCACTGCCCATGCCACTGGCATGGGCAGTGCAGGGGCCCCCTAACAGGGCCCCATACAGATTTTCACTGTCTGCTTTGCAGACAGTGAAAATCGCGACGGGTGCCACTGCACCCGTCGCACCCCTGCAACTCCGCCGGCTCCATTCGGAGCCGGCTTCCTCGTTGCAGGGGCTTTCCCGCTGGGCCGGCGGGCGGCCTTTTGGCGGTCGCCCGCCGGCCCAGCGGGAAAGCCAGAATGGCCGCAGCGGTCTTTTGAACGCGGAGCGGCCAAATGGCGGTAACCGCATGGCGGGCGGCGCGGTCAGAATGACCGCCATTGTGTCTTAAATGTCATGATGGAAAAAACTTTGTGACTCACAATATAACATTAATTTTTTTTTTAAAGTACACTTTTTACTATCATTATTAAATATACCATTGTGTTTTATATTTTTGCAATTTAAATACTTTTTTACTGTATGTTGTGCATTTTTGTTTTAATACGTTGTATTTGTTTTTTAATAGTTTTCATTTTTTGGAGTAATTATTCTAAGAGCTGGATGTTGAAGTAATATGAGAATAGGGTTGGGGTAATTTAAAAGACCCACATCAATACCTGTGTGAGTAATTTAAAAATGTAGCCCCCTCATTGTGACATTGGTGGTAAATTCCACTTACCACCATGCCGACTGCTGCCAACGTACCGCCGCTGCGGTGGATATCCGCTAACCATATTATGACACACACACACCAATCCGTCACTATTCGGCCACATAGACAAATCCGCCACACCAAAGGTCAGTGATAAACTGGTGGTAGGAAAAAACACACCATAAAGCCAACAGAACTACATCCACAACATTATGACCCACTAATCACCACAGCAGACATTCAATGGTGGTAAACTATTGGTGGTACATACTGCCACGCTCAAAATACACACACTCAAACAACACAGCACCACAGTGGACAATTCAAACTACACACACCTGACACACATACACACACCACACCCACACACCCATACCACTATAAAACAGACACACATTACTCACAACCCTTTACCATTTCAAAGAGTTGCCACGAGATAGACACCATGACCACAGACAAGACCAGAGACACACACCACCATCCCCTATACATCACCCACGCACCTTATATCACACACCCCAACACATCACCATACACACCCTCACCCACACTACACCCATGGCTCCACAACAAGACCCCAGGTTCTTAAAGAAGGAACTAAGGGTCATGGTGGAGGAAATCATCCGGGTAGAGCCACAGCTATTTGGATCACAGGTGCAGCAGATATCCATTGCAAGGAAGATGGAGCTATGTCGGAGGATCGTGGACAGGGTCAATGCTGTGGAACAGCACCCCAGAACTAGGGATGACATCAGGAAGAGGTGGAACGACCTACGGGGGAAGGTGCATTACATTGCAGCAAGACACCAGCTCGCAGTACAGATGACTGGCGGTGGACCCCAACCTCCTCCCCCACAACTAACAACATGGGAGGAGCAAGTCTTGGCAATCATGCATCCTGAAGGCCTGGCAGGAGTAGCAGGAGGACTGGACTCTGGTAAGTCAACTTTTTACTATTATCACCCCTCTACCTGCATGCCATCACATACTCCCACCCTCACTCCAATCACTCCACCACCTCCTACACACCCCACCATCACAACCCACCCATCCCAATGCCAAGCCCAGCATGCACCACCAATGCATGGACACCACTCACAGAACTGCATGGATACCTATTACCACAGCATGCACACTACAGAGCATCACCTAGCTCACAAAAGAACAACTCACACAAGGCAAAGCTGCCAGGGCAATTACAACCATAGAGGGCAACCCACCCATGCACAATATGTCACACACAGAAACAATAACACTGCATTTACATCCCCACAGGTACCCCACCCAATTTCACCGGAGAAGAGGTGCCAACAACATCCAGTCCCTCCACAGAAGAGGCCCACAGTGATGACAGCAGCTCTGGTCACCTGGATCTGGATGACCAACCTGGCCCATCAGGGACCTCCAGAGAGTGGGTTACCCAGGCACACTCTCACACCACCACAGAGCCTCCCCCTCAGGAAACACCACCACAGCACCCACCCAGTGGGCCCATACCTCTATCCCTAGGACACGTCAATCAGCAGGGTGTCCACCCCAAGCCACAACACAAACCCAGGACAATCAGGGACCTGGGATCAGTGTCAGTGGGCACACCGTTCAGGGGACAGAGGCACAGGACAACAGGGAAGCTGAGAGGACTGCTGTGCAACAGGGGGAGGACCGGCCCAGGGAACCGACCCTCCAGGAGGCACTCACCATGATCCTGGGAGCATACCAATATTCCCAGGATACGCTGGGCCAGATTCTGGACAAGATGCAGGAGAACATGCGGCTGCAGGAGGGACAGTACCTGGGGATCAGGGAGGACTTGAAGGCCATTAACACCACCCTGGTCTCTATTGTAGGGGTGCTGGAAGACATAGCCAACAGTATGAGGGAGGCAGTGGCACAACAGCGGGCCCCTGACACTAGCCAGAGTGCTGCACAGCCCTCCACCTCCGCTCCTGCTAGTGGACAGGTGGTCCTGCCACAGGACCAACAGGCCACCAGCACCCCTCCCCCTGCAGAAGGAGAACCACCCCGCAAACATTCCCTGCGATCCAGGCAGAAGCCAGAGACTATTGCCAGGACCCCGCCAGGAAATAGGACTCTCCTGATTGTCCCCCATGTGTCCCACTCTGTCACCCTGTCCACATTGAACTGCCATTACTCCCCTTCCTATGCCACCATGGACACTACACCTGTGCTACAAATAGACTGGACTCTAACCTGAACTTTCCTCCATCATCACCCCAGCCCATTGCACTACCCCCTTATCTTCAGAGTACTGCAATAAACACACTTTGAAAAATCACATGTATGGTGTATGTCAAATGATTTCAAAATGTATTTGTATAACAAGGTTAAAACATTGCAATGCAAATGTACCGTAACAATTACATAGAAAAGGCCTGTAGTTGTCTGCTCTGAACACACCAGGAGCAATAGAGGGGGCACCAACATCTGCAGCAAGAGATGCCAAAGGGTACAGTGAGTGGGGATAGAAGTATGAATTCACAGCCTGCCAGTGACAATGTCACACATCAAACTGTAAATGAAATGTGAGATAATATTGTCTTACCTGTGTGTCATTGGAAGTATTGACGAATAACTGGACGTCTGTTGTCCTCATCCTCATCCTCTGCCTCCTCATCTTCACTGTACACAGGGTCCACTGCTGCCACACGGCCATCTCCAGCCTCCTCCTCCTGCAGAAAAGGCACATGGCGGCGCAAGGCAAGGTTGTGCAACAGACAGCATGCCACGATGATCTGGCAGACCTTCTTGGGTGAGGAGCACAGGGATCCACCAGTTAGACTGGAGGCAACCTGGTCTTCAGGAGGCCAAATGTCCTTTCTATTATCCTTCTTGTTTGACCATGTGCCTCAATGTAACGTTCCTCTGCCCTTGTCAGGAGCCATGATAAGTTGGGGTAACCAGAGTTACCTGCAAATATCAAGGGGCAACTGTTAGCCACACACTCACCCTTATGGGCCACAACATACCCATACACCTCATCCACTGAGTGGGAACTAGGGCTCACCTATTAGCCACACCCTGAGCCTCTGGAGTTGGACTATCACATTTGGAATGCTCCTATTCCTCAGGATAAAAGCATCATGCACTGACCCGGGATACTTAGCATTGACATGGGGGATATACTGGTCTGCCAGCCACACCATCTGCACATTCATCGGTTGATAACTTTTACGGCTTCTGAAGGCCTGTTCATTTTGCCAGGGGGACGACAAATGCAATATGTGTCCCATCAATCGCACCTATGATGTTGGGGATATGTCCTATTGCATAGAAGTCAGCCTTCAATGTGGCAAAATCCTCTACCTGGGGGAAAACTATGTAGCTGCACATGTGTTTAATCAGGGCAGATAACACTCTGGTCAGCACGATTGAGAACATTGACTGAGACATTCCTGCTGCCAAGCCCACTGTCATTTGGAAAGAACCAGTTGCCAAAAAATGGAACACAGATAGGACTTGCACAAGAGGGGGGATCCCAGGGGTGATGGATAGCAGATATTAGGTCAGGCTCCAATTGGGCACACAGCTCTGTGATTGTGGCCCTGTCCAGTCTATAGGTGAGGCTAATGTGCCTGTCCTCCATTGTTGTCAAGTCCACGAGGGGTCTGTACACAGGGGGATGTCTCCATCTCCTATTCATCGACAGCCGTTGCAATCGATGGGGCAAAAGAGTGAGCAGCTGGTCATTACCTGTACACTGTAACCACTACAGTACAATGCATATTGTGATTTCTACAATATATTGGTGGCTTATGTCCAAAATGTGAATTTGTGTCCTGCGACGCAGTTAGGTTCCATGGCCTGCCCCCCACCTGAAATGGTGTCTGCCTGTCCAGTATGGAAGGACAGGTGGAAATGAGGTAATTCTGCTGATGTTGTGCGCCGTTGTGGGAGGCGTCTAGAACTGCCGTGCAACACCTCATTGGTTCTCATTGGGCCCTGTGGGGTACAGTGGCCAATGGTGATGCACGCCGGCGGTGACGGTACACACCACTGTGGACGTGACCGCCATTTTCTATCTGATTCCTCACTTGCTACCTGACCTTCAACAGGTGAGGACCTACACTGCATGTGCTGCTGTGACCTGTGTCTGGAACCGACTATGACTCGTGTGACTGGGGAAAGGGCTCCTGTCTTCACTTCAGCAGAGTTGGAGCAACGGGTGGATGGGGTCCTACCCCAGTACCGACAGCTGTATTGGCCTCCAGACCAACAGGTGAGTACACTGTGAGTACGATACATGGGGCATGAATGCATGGGGTGCTGTGTATGAAGGCCTCGTGTGGGGGGGGTTAGTGGATGGTCCCTGGGCAGAATGCAGCATGTATGCTGGGCCATGTCTGTGCGTAATGGGATGGGAAGGGGCGTGGTGGGCCATGAGTGATGAGTGTAACAGGCAAGACGGTCGGACGAATACCTTTCCTTGTGTTTTTTTTCTCTACAGGTCAGCGCCCATCAAAAGAAGGGCATATGGTGTGCCATCGCCAAGGATGTGCAGACCCTGGAGGTCTGTGGTAGGCAGAGCACCCACTGTCACAAACAGTGGGAGGACCTGACACACTGGGCATGGAAGATGGTGGAGGCCAAGCTGGGGATGGCCTCCCAACGAGGAAGGGGTGCCCCTCAAACCCTGACCCCCCTGATGTCCAGCATACCGGCAGTGGCCTATCTGGAGCTAGATGGGCACTTGGGGGCATCACAGCAGCAACAAGGGGGTGAGTAGAGTGCCCTTCATTACAACATATGCCTGGTGCGGTGGTATCCGGGTGGGGGATGTGGGCCTTGTGGGTGTCCCTAGGCCAGGCCTGACATTGCAGAGTAGGCCCCATGCTGGACAGGGTTCTGATGTGAAAGTCCTCCAACCAAGCATGTAGGCATCCACTACTGGGCAGGGGTCTGTGGGTCTCAGGTATGCTGCAATTGGCAGTATGTGTCTCTATCTATGGGCTGGTGACTAGCATTGTAACTGGTAGAGCATTGCCTAGTGTGTAGGTCTGTTCCCTGTGTGTGAGTGTGTTGTGTACGCCAATGGTGAAGTTAGTGTATCCTTTGTCTCTCCGCACCTTTTTGTTTTGTCACCCTGTCCTTATGTGCATTAGCATCATCTGGCAAAGGAGCAGAGGCACCAGTGACGGAGGGAGCTGCATCCCACAGGACCCAGGAGGCCGAATCCACTGACGGTGCGGGAACTAGTGGGACGGGGTACGAGGGGAGCACCACAGTGGATACAGGAGGGGACAGTTCAGACATAGATACTTCCTCCGATGGAAGATTCCTGGTGGTGGCGGACAACCTCTGTGCCCACCCCAGCTACAGGTACAGCCGCCAACCCCATACCAGCACCACCCTGCCACCAGCCCCTCAGCGAGTTTCCCGTGCCCGTTCAACCAGGAGGGTGGGCATCTCCTTCGCCCCAGGCACCTCAGGCCCTGCCCCAGTTAGCCCTGCTGCCCTGAGTGAGGAGGCTATTGACCTCCTTCGATCCATCTCTGTTGGGCAGTCAACCATTGTGAATGCCATCCAGTGGCTGACAGCCCAAATGCAACAGTCCAATGCATTTCTGGAGGGCATTCACACTGGCTTGGTGGCCTCACAGAGATCAATCCAGGCTCTGGCCTCCTCTCTGATGGCAGCCATTTTCCCTGGTTCCCCCCTCCCCCCTCCAACTTCCTCTACCTAGTCCCATTCCCCTCAATCACAACCTATCCCAAGCACACAGGCAGGCGAGCATGTAACCAGGACAACACACAAGAGTAGACATGGCAACTACAAGCACCACACTTCATCCCACAGGCACTCACACAAACACCATCCAGGTGCAGACATACCAACATCCACTGCCTCCACTGTGGCCCCCTCCTCCTCCTCCACCTCCCACCCAGTTGCGTCTCCACTCACACCTGCATGCACTACATCCTCATCCACTATACCTATCACCAGCACATCTATCAGCACACACCCTCACTGGCAGTCACCACTCCCACATCACCGTGCACTCCCCAAGATCTGCATCACAGGGCATGATGCCCCCTCCAGAACCAGTGGAGATGCCATCCACTCACCCCATCCTCCCCAGGATGAAGCTCACTGGGCACGATGCCCCTCCAGAACCAGTGGAGATGCCATCCACTCACCCCATCTTCCCCAGGATGAAGCTCACTGGGCATGATGTCCCCTCCAGAACCAGTGGAGGAGCCCTCCACTTGAGAGACTGTGGCCTTGTACTGCCTAGGACAGAGCAATTGGCATATTGCCCCCTCCAGAACATGTGGGCAAGTCACCCACTTGAGGGACTGTGGCCTTGCACAGCCCAGGACAGAGCACTGGGCATGTTGCCCCCTCCAGGACCAGTGGCATTGTACCATCTTTTGGCTGAGGTGCCCCCCCATTCCCCGTCCCCCTGAGGTGCCTGCCTATTTTCTAACTGTTGCCACTCAAGGGTTCTCTGTGTTGTTGCAGGAGTAAAGTGGGGCCATGTACTTTGTGATGTGGCACTGTGGCCCACGAACATTGAGGACTGGGCAGTGTCGCTTGATTTGTAAATATGTATATGATTTATAATTTGTATGCACCTCTTTTTACTCTATCGGAGTTGTCCTTGCATTATTCCTGAGGGGTACGCGGTAAATATGTTATGTTACTGCATCTGCTTGTGTGTATGGTGTTGGGTTGGAGGTGTGTGTGTTGCGTGTGTTTGTCACTCTCTTTTTCCTCCTGCTCCCCTATGTACTAGTCGGCTGTTCTCACTGTGGTCGTCTTCGCCGTGTTTGGTGTTCGTAGTGGAGCTGCATGTTGAAGAGCATGGGGTAGACATGCAGCTCGGGTTCCATGGCGGCATTGGTTGTTCCCAGAGTCTCCATAGGTGAGTCGTTTCCCCTCTGTGCAGTGTTCCTGCCAGGTTTTTGATGTTGTTGATACCGCCCCGGAAAAGGTGGCTGATTGGCCTCTCATAATATGGTGGGTGGAGCATTGCAGGCGGTTACTTCCATGGTGCCTGTTGATTCCGCCCTGGCGGTCGGTGTGTTAAAGTGGCTGTCTGTCTGAGCTGTTTACACCATGGTCATAATTTGCCAGTAATTACCGCCAGCCTGTTGAGGGTATTACCGCCACTTCATCACCGACCGCCAGGGTTGTAATGAGGGCCTTGATGTCTAAAGTTCCCGGTGTTTAAAATTATTGTGTTATTTCTTCAGAAGTTTTACATTTTACATTTTTTTGATAAAATTAGATTTTTGTAAATTAATTTGTTATATTGCACATTAATGACAGTTTTATTAATAGTATATTAAAATATATTTTTTAAATGTTTTGATATGGTGATAAATTTCAAAAATTCTAAGAATCTTATTTTTAGTTTATTTGGTCTATATTTTTTGTTCCTTGTTAATTTAAACTATTTTTTATATCAATTTAAATGTATTGGTTCTTATTTAAGTTGTTTCTGCAATTCTGTTGTTTGCATTGAACATTTTATTAATATAAAATGTACTTTATTTTTAAAAATGTTATGTTATTTTTCTTTAAATAAATGTAGTTGTTATTTATATACTTGTAGGAACAATTGCTATTTATTTAGCCCAAAACTTTGCCAAATGTGGTTACATTTGGAGTGAGAATAGTAAATCTGGATACCTCAAAGTCTGGCATTTATCCCAATAATGGTTAAGTTTAGCAGAAGAACCTGAATCCTCTTAACTCCTCCCAAAGTCCAACACTTTCCACAGTGTTGGTAAGTTTGGAATAGGAATAGTAAATGCAATTACCTCAAATGAATAGTTACTTTGTTGGGAGACTTTTGGTTTAAATTGATTTAGGGATTGCTCCATCTTACCTTCTGATAGATGTGTTCTTTTTTTAGGTATTTCTAGGAATTTGTAGAGTATTAAGTGGCTTCTTGGAAGGATTTTTGTCACCCTTCCATAGTTTTGTCTTTGCTTCTTGAGACATGGTGCTGTCATAAGCGTTCCACTTTGGAATGTGATACTTTGGTGAACATGTGTCACCTGACTGGTGTAGTCAACTAGCCTGAGTATCCTCAAACTAATCCATTAATGGAACTATTTTGATTTTATGTTGTTGGTGATTTAGGGATTTGAGTGACTTATCATAATGTTTTGTGGTTTCTATTACTGTATAGGTTAAATGCACATTCTATACTTAGGGGAGATTTTTGGAGGTTTCTTGATATGTTCTGATTAAAGTTGTAGTATAACCAGTGCATGGCTAGATTTTAGATATGTTTGCAATCATTGCCTGTTGAAGTTAAATGATGATGTTTTGTTGGTGATCGTTGTTAGTGTGGTGTTTTATATGTGTTGGCATTTCATTTAAGTTGTACTTTGTGAAGTTAAAGTGTGTACACTACTGGGAGGTTTGTATGTTGATATTGATTAGGTATTGTGTAGATTTGGCTGTCTAGTGGAGGGCACTTAAAAGTGCCATCCATTGTGTATGCTTTACATTGAGTTAAGGTTAGTAAAATGTTACTAGTAGCATAAGTTATTATTTTTTACTGATATTTTCTGATGTTATATACTACAAAAGTGTATTTTTGATGTGTAATTAGTACTTTTGGAGGTATGTGTACATCTGATATGTTTTTAGATCCTACGGGTGATCCTCTGGTTGTTCCTGCAATTAATCTTTTTAGGGTTGGTATTCCAGAGAGTTGACTGGTTGCTTTTTAGGAACGTTTGATATTATATTTTACAATCTCTTTCTTGTTGGTTCTTGTGAACATGTACTGGCCTCTTTTAATTCCTGTAAAATATATCTTAGCTGTATTTCATTAATATTAGGGGGATGGTTATGTTTGCTACCATTTTTTATTACTTCATTTTTAGACGAAGCACTGCCATAGTATGTGTTTGAATAACAACTGATATATTTCCATTGTGTTTTATCACTGGTAATGCTCTCCTTACTATAGGAATAGCCAAATTAATTTATCAAGAGTTTAATTTGTTGTAGTTAAAAGAGTTCTTAGCTCTATCAGTTTCTTTGTTCATTTTAAATTAAGATGAAATGTGTTTGTTTTATTATATTTTTTCATTTGTTAGTGCATTATTTTTTACCTTTATGTTACTTTTATTCTTTGGTTGCTATACTTACTTCCAAGTTTTTTTTAATGTTAAGTACTTTAGCATTTGTGTCTTTATTTTCCTTTCCTTCGTGCATAGTTTACGTGTTGTAGTGGATGCACCTGTAAATTGGAGATGCAAACATGTAGCACAGCTTTAATTATTTGTTGTTTGAAAATAATTTTGGCTATTAATTTTACTATTGAACTTACTTCATTTGTAGTCATTAGCCATTCTTTGAAGTGCAACAATTTCCTTTTGTAGTGCAGTAGGGGAAATCTGTCCTGCTGTAAATCCTAATTGAGAGCATTTTGTTTTGCATTTTCCTGGCCTTTTCATATGGTTTGCTAATTGGAAATGTGTTAACCTTTTTTCATTTGTAAGATTAATTTGACGGGTTAGTTGGAGACAAATAGGATATTTTGTGCACCATTTACCGTAAACACAAATTAGAATTTTTGTTAGTTATTTAATGTATGCTAATTTGATTTTGAGTTATTTTTACATGTGTGTACAGAATTTTTGTTATGCTTCACCTTTTTTTAGTGTGCAAGTGATATTTGTCATTACTTTTTGTTTTGTTTATAATATTGTATTTTGGATACTTTTTCCACAGTATTTTTATAATTGATAGTTGTGTTTTTACTATTTAAGTATAGGTTCATGATATTTATGTATTCATTATTTTTGCTGCCATTTGTGCCTGCTGATTTACTAAGATTTTGTGTCGCCCTTCTGTTGTTACATGTTCTGTAATGCAGGGCAACTCAAGGGCTTATTTGGGATTCACAAAGTCATGCAAAACCTGATTTGCATGGCCTTGCAGGGCTTTGTGAAGGAATGTAATGCATTTCAATAGTTTGCACAGCATTGTGAAGAGGGGATTTTGTGACAATGGTAACAAATAAAAATATGTTGATAACTCATTGTTTCATCCTCTTTGGATTGTTTTTGTGCAGGAAGGTATCCCTTCCTGTACAAAAATAATCCTGCCCTTAGTGCTTACACCATGGGTCAAGGGTGCCTACATTAGCACTAGGCAACCACAAGTTTGCCAGCACAAGGAGAGAGCTGAAGAGAGGGAAATATTAGTAGGTATGGCAGCTTTCAGCTCTCTCCCACTCACGCAATGTAGATCAGCAACTTTGCTTGCTGACCTGAGTTGTGTGAATTTTTGATAAGTGTGCCCCTAAGTATACATCAACTCCCCAACAATCTACAGGTCCATCTGTTATTCTGCTTGTCTCTCCACAACCCTGGGCATGCATGTCAGCTAGCTGATTGACTGCATATGTTTTGTGTGTGCGTGGGGGGTGTGCATATATATGTGTGCGTGTTTTGTTTGGGTAACAGTGTGTCGGTCTGTGTACATGAGTACATCCATGTACACTACTGAATGCATGTCTGGTCGGCTGTGTGTCAGTGACTGTTAATATTTTGTATGTAATGGCCTTAAAGACATGGCTTTTGCCATAGAATGTTGGGTCCTTCAGACAGGTTTACTGAAAATCCTTGTGAATTAGGTTGCAGCTGATTTGCTATTACGAATGTTATGGGAAAACCCTTCCTTCAGTGCTCTGAATGAGGAAACATTTACAGAAATGTGTGCATAAGCATGGATTTTCTGCAGCTAAAACTGATAACTGGGTGGGAATCCTGCACCAGATAACTATCAAGCTACACAGTATCTGCATTTACCAGGTGTGGTTCTTACAAACCAATTACCAGAAAGCTCTGAATAGTGGCCTTAGCCAGCTACCTTCTCATTTGAACCTCACTGGCGTTCCAAATCGCCAAGATACCACTTTGTGAGTGTGAACTTTGCGATTAAGATATAGCTGTTTGAATTGTTAGATGGGTGCAGCAGTGCTTTTCTGTGTTCATGATAATGTGTGTGTTTTCTGTTTGCATAAGTGCATGTGTGCACAATGTGTGTCGTGGTGTGCATAAGGATCCCTGTCTCTTTATGTGTGCAGTATACCAAAGTCGATTCAACTGACTTCACCTTTCCTTGTTTAATCGTTTTTCTTCAATAGGGTTTATTTTTCGCAAGAAAGTTACAGGATATTTTAATCGTTAATGGTTCTAAAATACATGTGCCTCTCAGTGCACGCTCTTCAATGTCTTCATGGTCCCTCTCGCCAATATTGCTTGAACACACCACATCAACTTAATATATGCAGATGACACCCAGCTGATCCTCTCCCTCACGAACGACTCTACTACTGCTAAAAAAAACCTCCACAACGGCCTTCTCGCCATTTCCAACTGGATGGAATCAAGCCGCCTCAAGCTCAACACTGACAAAACTGAGGTCCTCATTTTCGGCCCCAAACCCTCAGCTTGGAATGACTCCTGGTGGCCCAAGACTCTAGGCACCGGTGCCCTCGCCGACCACCCACGCTCGCAATCTAGGCTTCATCTTGGACCCCGCTCTCAGCATGGCTCAGCAAGTCAACACTATCTCCTCTTCCTGCTACAACACCCTCCGCATGCTCCGTAAGATCTTCAAGTGGATCCCCGTCGAGACCAGAAAGACTGTCCCCCATGCCCTGGTCAGCAGTAGACTGGACTACGGCAACGCCCTCTATGATGGAACAACAGACAAACTGCAATCAAAGCTACAACAAATCCAGAATACAGCCGCACGCCTCATCCTTGATGTTCCTCACCGCAATCACATCTCCCCCCACCTCAAAGAACTGCACTGGCTACCCATACCAAAGAGGATCACCTTCAAGCTCCTGACCCACGCTCACAAAGCCCTCTACAAAACAGGACCCGCCAACCTCAACAACAGACTCACCTTCCACACCCCCGCACGCCATCTCCGCTCCGCCAGCCTCTCCCTTGCCACCATCCCCTGTGTCCGACGCTCCACTGCTGGAGGAAGATCCTTTTCACACCTCGCCGCCAAGACTTGGAACTCGCTACCGCTCCAGTTACGCCAGACCCAGGACCTTCTGACGTTCAGGAAACGCCTCCAAACATGGCTTTTCGACCACTAGCTCCCGCCCCTCAGCTCCTTGAGACCCTAACGGGCGAGTAGCGCACTTTATAAACATTCTGATTGATTGATTGATACTGATTGATTGATTTATTAATGGCAATTTCACAGCACTAATATTTGGAACATTTCAGCAGAAATCATTTTGAAACTGTTTGCCCTTTTATCATTGTTTTAATTAGCTGAGGTCACTTATGTGCACTTAAAAGGTTCGGTCAATATTTGGCCTCCTGCAACCAGACTCCAGTGAGTGTGCTTGTGGTACAGTAACAAGGCAAGAATAAATATGATGATAGTATTCAGAAGAAGGCATTCCCCAAACTCTATATTTCATCAGATGAAAAAGTTTTTTATTCAACTTTCATTTAAATTTAGCATGCCAAGCCTGGGAATACAATGTTTGATTTCATCTTGGATTGTTTCCAGAGAGAACAATTCATCATTTGTTTTAAAGCTATAGTGAAGGCTGGCTTTACTAATCCACTCAACTAGCTACATAAAATGCAGATCTGTTCTTTGCAGCAGGCATATTAATCCTCTGCGCTACTTTATGAAGAGTCAAGACAGCGACTAGACAAAACGTCCATATCTCTCTGTAACAGGAACATTAATCAGAAGAGTTATCTTGACATTTTTATTTCTGCCTTAAAGCTGGACAAAGGGACTCTGTATCAGGTGCTTTTAAAATGCAACATATTGCTAAACAAGGTCAGTGCCCCCCGCAGGTCAGCACCAGTGTCATCCCCTCTAAAGTCAGCCCTGGTCGCTAGGAAAATACAGATTAATAGATATTTCTACTTGTGGGTCTTCCGAGATGGCTGAAACTACAGCTTTAAACTCCAAATTACACCTTTCTGCTACATTTGTGATAGGTATGGTGAACATGATTCACTGAAATGTATGTCTGGGCGAAGTTGGTGGAGTATCTCCATGTGGAACTAAGTGAAGTAGCTAAAAGACTAAGCTAAGCAGAGTTTCATGGGCAGGCAGGGTTCCCCATTGCACCAGTTCACGCTGCGTTTTACATCAGATGCAGCACGAAGTACGTTCTTGCATTCAAACTCACACAAGACCGGCACCACGCCATCTGCATGGGCATCTTCCATCTTGTTTTTTACTTTGTTTGTGGTGCTGGGTCTGTTTTTTATCCTTCATTAATATTTTCAATCCTCCATCCTTCTAATTGATCTACCCCCCTTTTTTAATTATTGTATTACTGTGTCTTTTTGTAGCCAACTATTTTTCCATTTTTTTCACGCTTTTTGTGACTTTTGGTGTTTTCGTTTATTTTTCCCTTATTTATTTCCTTTCTCCTCCTGTTTCTTTTTTTCTTCACATCACCAGCCAGCACCATGGCAGAGCAGGGCGGTGCCGGCAAAGAGGGGAGCAGCAGAGCCAGGCACCACTGGACAGCCAGCAGCAGCCGCCTACCTTTTGAACTGCGTAGCCGCAGAGGGGTGCAGCCTTGGCCCATCTTTAGTGGGGAGGAGGTGGCAGCACTGGTTTTTCATGTGGCAGGCCTGGTAGCTATTACCCCCTGCAGGAGTATGGGCTACATTGTGCTAAGGTGCGCCGGTGTGTCCGACGCACCTCCCAGGTCCACAGCACCACTCAGGTCCACAGCACAACACAGCAGCAGCTGACACTCCGCTGGGTGAATATTATCGACCGCGAGCAGGATCTGCTCGACCTACTAAGCATTAAGTTCAGTGAGTAAGAATCATATTATTTATTGTGTTTGTGTTCTACAATGTTAACATTTTCTTCTCCACAAGACATGCTGCTTACTCGAAGAGGTAAATTTAGTTTACATTAAGAATATTATTATGTGATCCAGTTTGAGAAAGGCAGGTGCTCGGCGCTACCTAATCATATTCGTTGGCACTCACTTTGGCTGATTATTTAAGAAGCCATTGCAATGCACACTCCTCTGTCCTCTGGTCACCATAGTGAGTTAGTGATATCAGTGAGGTAGTGATCTCTGTGACTTTCTTTATCTATTTAGTACAGTTCCAAGCAATTTCACAGTGATGAATAGTGCTAGTATGTATCAATGCATTGCAAAAAAGGGAGACTGAGTTGGATCATCAAGGGGGTTGACAAATGAGAATAGAATCAAGGGTCATTAATTGAAATGCATTAGTTCCAAATGTAGTATTTGTTAAGGAAATTTGGTATAGGGATTTTAGGAGTATATCCAACTCAATGATAGTTGAACATCTTAGTACCATAGGCGATCCGATCTGGATAAGTACAACATTATTGCATTTGCCTGTTATAATAATTTTGTGGAGATTAACAGTACCACTAATCCATATTTTTATTTTCTTTATTTCTTACATCAGCACCCGAGGGCAAGAAGTGGGGAACGACAGAGGCTGGTCTGGCAGTAGCTGGCGAGACACCGACATCAATTGCCAATGCTGCATGATCTGCTCATCCCCAGTAAGTCCTATTATTTATTATTATAATTTCCCTAACTTTTACCTCTTCCCACTATTGTTTTCCTTTTAATATTGCCTCGCGGAGAAGTGTGGCTCAATGGTTAGAGCGGCAGACCCTGAAGCAGAGATCTGCCTCAAGACCAGCGTTCAAGTCCCGCTTCGGCAGGTCTTGGGCTCAATTCTCCTTGACCAGATAATTCTCGCCTCGGTGCCTAATCTAATTCATGGGTGCAACTCTGGGCAATAGCTTGCTTAATCTCCACAACGGCCCCAACAGCGCTTGGATGCCTGGCTTCACCCTGGGGGTGCTCAGGAGTGGGTGCCTCACAGGGAAAAGCCAGGAGGGGTTCCATAGCGGTATGAGTACAGCACCTTGAGACCCTAATGGGTGAGTAGTGCGCTATACAAGTGCTAATTTACATTTTACAATTTTTGTTTACTTTTTTATACTGTCTCCTTTTTTCAATTCCCCTATCTAATTTTTGTTTAATTCCTTTTATCCCTGCATTATCTTTTTTTCTCTCCTTACTTGACAATTTTCATTCCCCCCCTTCATTGCGCTTCAATGATTCTGACTCATCATCATAGGCTGTAGCTGTGTCCCTCCATTATGCAAAGTTTTTGGTTGGCTTTTCTAATCTTGTGAACCAACAAAATTTCCAGAGTGATATTTTTGATAGAAGATACCGCAGTGCTACCCGAGCTGCAACGATGTATTGCAGTTGCATTTTTTCGATTAAAAAAGTAAGGAGAGGTGTACCTTGCATCTAAAAACTGTATAATATTTTTTTTTAGCCGCACCAGTTGAGCTGGCTCAAGTTCTGCTGCAGAACCAGATGGAGCAGGGAGAGAAGGGGCGGCAGGGACAGGTGGTGGCATGTGACATTGGTTGCTTGTTGACAAATACTTTTACTCACAAGCTACAAGGACATCGTCCTGATTGTGAAACCCCTGGGTTACAGCTACAGCGGTGGTTGGGTTACGTATGGCCTCTTCTGTCTGCAACTTAGCAAAAGTGCACATAATGTAAGCTAAAAACTATGGCTTGATAGAAATAGGAAGGAAAAGAAAGCTAAAAGAAAGGATGGGTAAAAGGAGCTAAAGGATGCTTGGGTGGGTGAAGGGATGCTTGGGTGGGTAAAGGGATATGTGGGAGTATTGAGTAATGGGTGAAAGGATGATTCAAAATAGGATGTGGATAGTGCATACTAAATGGATGGATAATTGTTTGTGAATTTTGATGAATGACTGGATGAGAGAAAGTGAAGCTTAAATCATGGTGGCTATGAGTGAATATAGTATGACATATGAAAGGGTTATTGAATAATTGTTTGGATGAATAAACAAGGGAGCTCTTCTGTAGAGGGGCATGCTGCTCACCTACTTCGCTTACTTTATGTTTTATGGTTATCAAAGCTATGTTTTAAAGTGAGGGTATTTTAATTTGTGTTCTACCCATTGACTTACTTTATTTGTGAAACGAGGCATATATGTATCCTACCCATCTTCATCATCAACTCCTTTCCTGGCCGTGGCATTTCGCCACCCATGACCGAAGAAGTGCAGTATGGTTTAATTCATACCTGCAGTGATGGCTATGCAATGAGCGTCTGCTTCAGTTAATGCGGCATTGACAACGTTTTCAATGCATTGCAAATTAAACACACAAGGTGTGTTGTTTTCCCTTTTCCCACTCAGTCACCTCTTTGTACTTCACTCCATTATTCTTTCCTATGTTCTTCTCTCCCAGCCTACCAAACAAATTGAAAAATTCATTCTTGGCATGTGCCACATTTTTATGGCTATGTGTAGTGTTTTCAAAATATATTTCATAGTTTTCCATAACAGATTTATTCTATGCCTGTTCAGATTTTTTCCTTTATACTTTTGTCTACAAAGTGACTGAATATGCCAAAGCTTAGGCACATGATGAATCAGTGATCATTGACACACCTTTATTATGTAGCAAAAGCTTTACCTACCTGCCTAATCACTCAGCATTATTCTGCAGTAGAGTGCTCAGTGAAATTAATTTGTTGGAAATTATTTGTGGTGGTGGGTGAGGTTAGTGAGTAAAGTGAGACTAACAAGTGCCCGATTTGATTTCAAGTTTGGCGCAAGGGATACTCTGTGATGAAGGTACCAAATACAATCTATATAGTCTGTTCCTTTCCCTGTAGTGCAGTGCATAATTTTCCTTACCGTCTACTTACAGCAGATAGGATGAATAATATATCTGCATTTTATACGTAAATATTTATTCATCTGCCTCTTTGGAGTCACGGTAGAAACTAAGTGAAAGGCATTTTAGTAAGAGCAGGGCCATTGGAGTTAAAGATCTATAATTGTCAACTGCTGTAGACAGTAGCAAAGTACTCGAAGCGTTGGCTAGCATGTCTCCATTAATTTGGCACAAAAACCTATACTCCATAGTGAAGAATGCCTTACTCATAAATGAGAGGTAATTTGGTTTTATTTTTTCACTTAAAGTTTTTGCTATTTTCTAGAAACGCCTTTAAAAGAAAAACATGAAATAACTGTTTTTTTAAATCTGGTGTTATTCTGCCCTAGTTCTTTTCTACCAGGCACTCAGTGCTTTCTATGTGTGACATGTGTGGGTAAACAAATAAAATTGGCCCTGTGACTCCCCTAATCATATTCACATCAAATTCCAATGTCCCTAAGGCACCAGCAATGTAGTGATACTGTGCCACTCACTGCCTACTTTCAAAGAAGAGTTTGTTCAGAACCTTCTTTTATTTTTCTTGATAGATCTACTTCCGCTGGGCGACCACCAACCAGGCCAGAGATAGTAGTCTGTTTGCACCTGCAGAGGCTGGAGAACATCCAGGCTGAATACTGATAGCTGGTGGTCCTGTAGGAGGAAGGGACTGAAAAAGCTGCCTCAGACCCAGCCCAGCGGCACACCAGCACCAGCCTTTCGGCAACTACATCGCTGGTGCTGCCGCCAGCTGTTGGAGTCCATAACAGGCACTGCTGCCACGCTCTCCCTCTTGGACAGGCTATGACAGGTTCATGTTCTGCAGCGGCTCAACTGCATTGAAAGCCAGCTAGGGAGCATAGTGCAAAGCCTGGACCAGCTCTAGACCTGTATGGACAATGCCCTCTTCTAAGCCCTTTTTTGCATTTTTTGTTTTGGTGAGAGGGATTTCTTGTGGGTGGAGAGGGTGGACAGGAAGTTGGGACCAGGCTTCATTTTGCACTTAGTTGGACTTTTAGAGGACGGGACTATTTTTTGGGGAGCTGGGTGGGCTTGTTGTGGGTGGAAAGGTTGGATTTTTATATTTGTTAAAAATAAAAAGGGGATCACTTATTTTACTTGATTTATGCCTCAGATTGTTTATTTTGGTGTTTTACTTTCCACTGCTGTCTTTTAGTGTAGCCTGTTTTCTAAATCTGCTAAAAAAAGGTGTATATCATTTACTGGTGACCTTGCACTACTGCTCTCTGCAACCATATGGAGTACTATGAGATGATTGCCATTGCCTATTTTGCCTACAAAATCCTAGATACACACAGACATCTTCTTCAGTAGGAGTTAATTACTAACTAAACAGGTAAACTTCAAATGATAATTCTTCTCTTACCTGAATAGATGAAGCGAGGGAGTCATCTTACTGCAGGGTATTTCCCAAGTTGGCATCTTAAGGGGATAGTAGATAGTAGTAGTAGCAGGCTAGCGCACTAATATAGAAGAAAGAAGATGCCACTCCCACCTAGGTAAACTCCAATTGCAGGATTAATCAAAGAGATATCCATCACTGTCAACTAGATTGAAAGAAAACAGAGTTATTGGGTCATGTTATATCATAACTCTGAGAAGACTGAGACCAGACTACCACAATGACAATATAGCAATATCAAATTCTTCTGAGCAATGGTGGGGAACTAGTATTCAAAAACTAAACTCAGGAAATGAAATTATGGAGTCAGGAAAAGTTGGCTCAGAGTCCAGAGTGGTTAGACAAGGTTGAGTATTTACGCAACATACAACACAACAGGCCTTAATGATGATGTTGATGGGGCTGGTGTGGAAAATTGCTCAGGTAATAGAAGGTCATGCTGTGAGTTGCTGTTGCTTTCACCATATCCACCCCAGCCAGTGTGTGATCCATTTATGGTATAAAATTAAGTCACACCCTAATAAATCACACAGCCCATGGAAGAAAGAGTTGGGGCTCAATGAATGATTGGGAAAAAGGATTTGGGAAAAGGTGTGACAAATCTTTCAGAGTGTGGTTTTTAGGAGACTGTTTTTAATCTGTTTGTGTGATTTAAATTGTACTTAAAAGCTGTCTGCCCCCCTGTATTTTTTGCCTTAAAAAAGCCCGATTTTAGAGTGTGCGCCCAGAAGTATTGCAGTGTTTGTCTCTTAAACAATCTCCCCCTTACCTGAAAAGTAGACTCTGCTAGCTTGAAAGTGTGGATTCAGCCTGTCTGTATCCAAGGAGATACTGAATAGAACAGCAATAACCTCCCCCCAGGCCCCAGGGACTGGACGTAGCTGATTGGCTCCCTGAGTCTCTGCTGCACCTGAGACCCGCCCCCCCCCCCCACCTGCTCTGGCTCCTTAAGTTTGTGGAGGGAAGGCCAAAGGCAGGCACCTCCATTTTGTGTTCCTCTGTGCATCTTCTCCTGTGTCCTGATACAGCCCAGTGTTCAAGGATTGCAAAGAGACCTAGGTAAGGAGCCCAAAGACATTTTCTAGTCAAATAGTATTAATTGTTCAAAAAGTGTTTGTTTTACTGTGGACTCTGTGTTTTCAGGCAGCCTGGCCTCTTTTAAAGTGGTGTTTGTTTCAAAATCGTTTTTGCTGTGACTGTGTGAATTCCCTTGCTAGTTTGTGGCTCCCCCCTCCTTCCCCCCCCCTCTACCCCCCTTTTTTCACCCCTATTCTTAGTAAAAAGACTACATAGATCTTTCAGAGTGTGGTTTTTAGGAGACTGTTTTTAATCTGTCTGTGTGATTTAAATTGTACTTAAAAGCTGTCTGCCCCCCTGTATTTTTTGCCTTAAAAAAGCCCGATTTTAGAGTGTGCGCCCAGAAGTATTGCAGTGTTTGTCTCTTAAACAATCTCCCCCTTACCTGAAAAGTAGACTCTGCTAGCTTGAAAGTGTGGATTCAGCCTGTCTGTATCCAAGGAGATACTGAATAGAACAGCAATAACCTCCCCCCAGGCCCCAGGGACTGGACGTAGCTGATTGGCTCCCTGAGTCTCTGCTGCACCTGAGACCCGCCCCCCCCCACCTGCTCTGGCTCCTTAAGTTTGTGGAGGGAAGGCCAAAGGCAGGCACCTCCATTTTGTGTTCCTCTGTGCATCTTCTCCTGTGTCCTGATACAGCCCAGTGTTCAAGGATTGCAAAGAGACCTAGGTAAGGAGCCCAAAGACATTTTCTAGTCAAATAGTATTAATTGTTCAAAAAGTGTTTGTTTTACTGTGGACTCTGTGTTTTCAGGCAGCCTGGCTTCTTTTAAAGTGGTGTTTGTTTCAAAATCGTTTTTGCTGTGACTGTGTGAATTCCCTTGCTAGTTTGTGGCTCCCCCCCCCCTTCCCCCCCCTCTACCCCCCTTTTTTCACCCCTATTCTTAGTAAAAAGACTACATAGATCTTTCAGAGTGTGGTTTTTAGGAGACTGTTTTTAATCTGTCTGTGTGATTTAAATTGTACTTAAAAGCTGTCTGCCCCCCTGTATTTTTTGCCTTAAAAAAGCCCGATTTTAGAGTGTGCGCCCAGAAGTATTGCAGTGTTTGTCTCTTAAACAATCTCCCCCTTACCTGAAAAGTAGACTCTGCTAGCTTGAAAGTGTGGATTCAGCCTGTCTGTATCCAAGGAGATACTGAATAGAACAGCAATAACCTCCCCCCAGGCCCCAGGGACTGGACGTAACTGATTGGCTCCCTGAGTCTCTGCTGCACCTGAGACCCGCCCCCCCCCACCTGCTCTGGCTCCTTAAGTTTGTGGAGGGAAGGCCAAAGGCAGGCACCTCCATTTTGTGTTCCTCTGTGCATCTTCTCCTGTGTCCTGATACAGCCCAGTGTTCAAGGATTGCAAAGAGACCTAGGTAAGGAGCCCAAAGACATTTTCTAGTCAAATAGTAATAATTGTTCAAAAAGTGTTTGTTTTACTGTGGACTCTCTGTGTTTTCAGGCAGCCTGGCCTCTTTTAAAGTGGTGTTTGTTTCAAAATCGTTTTTGCTGTGACTGTGTGAATTCCCTTGCTAGTTTGTGGCTCCCCCCCCCTTTTCCCCTCCCCCCTCAGCCCCCCTTTTTTCACCCCTATTCTTAGTAAAAAGACTACATAGATCTTTCAGAGTGTGGTTTTTAGGAGACTGTTTTTAATCTGTTTGTGTGATTTAAATTGTACTTAAAAGCTGTCTGCCCGCCTGTATTTTTTGCCTTAAAAAAGCCCGATTTTAGAGTGTGCGCCCAGAAGTATTGCAGTGTTTGTCTCTTAAACAATCTCCCCCTTACCTGAAAAGTAGACTCTGCTAGCTTGAAAGTGTGGATTCAGCCTGTCTGTATCCAAGGAGATACTGAATAGAACAGCAATAACCTCCCCCCAGGCCCCAGGGACTGGACGTAGCTGATTGGCTCCCTGAGTCTCTGCTGCACCTGAGACCCGCCCCCCCCCCCACCTGCTCTGGCTCCTTAAGTTTGTGGAGGGAAGGCCAAAGGCAGGCACCTCCATTTTGTGTTCCTCTGTGCATCTTCTCCTGTGTCCTGATACAGCCCAGTGTTCAAGGATTGCAAAGAGACCTAGGTAAGGAGCCCAAAGACATTTTCTAGTCGAATAGTATTAATTGTTCAAAAAGTGTTTGTTTTACTGTGGACTCTCTGTGTTTTCAGGCAGCCTGGGCTCTTTTAAAGTGGTGTTTGTTTCAAAATCGTTTTTGCTGTGACTGTGTGAATTCCCTTGCTAGTTTGTGGCTCCCCCCCCATTTCCCCCCCCCCCCTGCCCCCCTTTTTTCACCCCTATTCTTAGTAAAAAGACTACATAGATCTTTCAGAGTGTGGTTTTTAGGAGACTGTTTTTAATCTGTTTGTGTGATTTAAATTGTACTTAAAAGCTGTCTGCCCCCCTGTATTTTTTTGCCTTAAAAAAGCCCGATTTTAGAGTGTGCGCCCAGAAGTATTGCAGTGTTTGTCTCTTAAACAATCTCCCCCTTACCTGAAAAGTAGACTCTGCTAGCTTGAAAGTGTGGATTCAGCCTGTCTGTATCCAAGGAGATACTGAATAGAACAGCAATAACCTCCCCCCAGGGACTGGACTTTAGTTAACTTGCTCCTTATATAGGTTCCTTGTGGTTGTTGCATATGCTGTGGTGACTGTTTTTTTTTTGGGGAGATGATGTTTCATTGGTTGCTAGCTCCAGGGATGCATTTATGATTGGTGGATAGGACTAGGATTCTGATTGGCTGTTGGTACTAGGGCTGTGATTGGTGGATAGGGCTAGGACTCTGATTGGCTGTTGATACTAGGGCTGTGATTGGTGGATAGGGCTAGGATTCTGATTGGCTGTTGGTACTAGGGCTGTGATTGGTGGATATGGCTAGGATTCTGATTGGCTGTTGGTACTAGGGCTGTGATTGGTGGATAGGGCTAGGATTCTGATTGGCTGTTGGTACTAGGGCTGTGATTGGTGGATAGGGCTAGGATTCTGATTGGCTGTTGATACTAGGGCTGTGATTGGTGGATAGGGCTAGGATTCTGATTGGCTGTTGGTACTAGGGCTGTGATTGGTGGATAGGGCTAGGATTCTGATTGGCTGTTGATACTAGGGCTGTGACTGGTGATTAGGGCTGGGTCTCCCATTAATTGGCTAAATCAGGGTTTAAAATTGGATTGGCTAGGGTTAGGACCAGCTTCCTATTGGCTGTTAGGGCTATAAAAGGCCAGGATTCAGGGCGTCTCAGCCCGGGCGTCGAGGCAAAGGGCAGTTGTCTGTTTGGGCCTGTTCGGGACAGGTAGGGACTAGGGCCAGAAATGCTGCCCAATTCCCATTCCACCAGGAATGGTTTCTGCCCCAACACATCCCTCAACATACAAACACATTATCTGCAAAGATATCCAACTCATGCATCACAAACTGACCATAGACATATTGCATTTCCCCACCACCCAACACAATACCCTACATACAACACATATACACATACCCCCCATAACTACTACAGTCAAACACCTTCATTCTCACAGCAAACACTACTCTGTCCCCTCCCACTAACACTACCTGCCACCACCCACACAATACAAAACTACAACATACAATTCTCTCAGTTTCAGTCTCCCAGATACACACTCTACACATACTAACCAAAAACACTATCCACTGTTCGCTTCACACAGACCGCCTGAACTCATAACAATGCCAAAACCCTGCCTTCAAACACATCATCTACACACACTCTTCCCCTCTGCTCACCAATTACACACTACCATACAATCCCCACATTTCACTCCACCACACATATTACCTCTTCCAGTCTTCTCAACTAATACTCATCTCCCTGACACACATCCATCACCTCATATACACCTCATACATTCATCTCCAAAACACATCAACACCCCATCTAACACTCAAATTCCACTTAACAGCACTAACTCACATACAAATCCCTCACCAAAAACAACTACACCAATAGCCCCTCTCATTATTCCACAAAAACAATACCGACCACAAACATCAGCACATCAAAGCAACACAAACTTACATTACACTCATCATCATACCCACTCTCACCCCCAAGACTACACAAAGGATACAAATTCCACCCTATCTCCACCCCTTCCCCCTCAACCTTCACAAACACCTACCACAAGCACCCCATCCCAGCAACCTTCATTCAGTCGCCTCTCCTCCATTGCACAATTTAGAGCCTTACATCATGATCCACATGCTCCTCCACCACCCCTAACCCATACTCCATCCACACTAAACAGACGCAAACAAAATAAAAAACATGCCACTCATAGCAACCTCGCATCCCCTTGTTTGTTTCATAATAAAACTACCCTACAAAAAACACTACACTCCTCATGGCTCTCTCAGCCACCAAGTTCACCACCCACACACACAGACCCAACAAAATGCCTCCTTAACCTGCTGGAAGAGGAACACTATGTTGAAAAGCAAGACTATTGTGAGCCTCAAACAGTTAACACAACTAGCAACACTCCTGCTTCAAGCTCACATTATACTACTTACCCTTCTACTAAACAAAACAACACCACCACTAACACACCCTATCTAAACTGCCAGCTCATAAATGCCCGATCACTCTAAAAAAACAAGCACCACATCTACGACCTTCTCACAGACACACAACCTGACTTACTATTCATTACAGAAACGTGGTTGGGAGATGACATGGCACCAGTATTGCATGAAGCCCTTCCTCCAGGCTATCAAACCATCACACAAAACCGTATAGGCAAGAGAGGAGGTGGACTAGCTATTATATTCAAACAGGCAATAAACCTCAGTAAAACAGACAACATCTCCATACAAGGTTGTGAAGCCCTCCTTACCAGATGCCACCCTACTCCAACTTCCACCTGTAACTTTCTCCTCCTTTACAGACCTCCACCTAACAACTCCACTTTCCCAGATGCCTTTCTTGACATAGTCTCAAACCTTATTACACTATACTCCAATCTATGCATTCTTGGAGATCTAAACATATGGTTTGACAAACCCAATATGCCCCATCCAAAAGCTATCACCACTGGCCTACTCGCATTGAATCTACATCAGATTGTACACAATCCCACACACATCGCTGGTCACATCCTAGATGTCATTTTTGCTAAGCCTGAACTTGTTACTATTCATAGCATCACACCAACCACCTGGTCAGACCACCATCTGATAACTTTCCGACAGACAACTCCACAAATCAGCACACCCCACAACCACTTACATACATACACCTATCGACCATGGAAAAAACTCAATTTGGATCACTTAGAAACACAACTAACAGCAAACACAGATCTAGATACAATCAATTCTGTACCTAAACTTTATGAGTGGCTACAGGAAGCTTTTGATGTCCTAATACCACTCAGAAAAACTAAACATGACAAAAGAAAACCAACACCTTGGAGAAACACAGAACTTAAAAAGATAAAGAAACAAATCAGAAAGCTGCAGCGGACCTGGCTCAAAACAAACAACAGTCAAGACAAACTGCAGCTACACAAACTTAACAGGATATACAAATCATCAATCAAAAAAGCTAAAAAAAGATACTACTCAGACAGAATTCTAAATGCTCAATCTACAACCAGGGAATTTTACAAAATTCTCAATGAATTTCGAAAACCCACATGCATGGAAGGAAGTCATCCCACCACTCAAGATTTCACAAACAAATTGGCAACTCACTACACAACCAAGGCAGACACATTGGACTCCTATTTAAAACAGAAGAAAACCATCAGCACCAACCCCTTTACTAAAATACCCTTTAAGAATAAACCATCCCAACCTCTACAGTCCTTCAAACAAATATCCCAGGATGAATTTATGAATTTGGTCAAAGCAAGCAGACCTTCTGGTTGCCCTTCTGAGCCTTGCCCACCACAGATCTTCAAGAACATCCTGCTATCTACTTCCGCTGCCACACCTGTAAGAAGAATCATCAACAACTCTTTAACTTCAGGAACTTTTCCTACAGACCTGAAAAAGGCATACATACGACCATTATTAAAGAAAACAAATCTAGACCCACAAGACCCCAACAACTACAGACCTATCACAAATGGACCTTTCCTGGGTAAATTGATAGAAAGAGCAGCATTCGCCCAGATGTCACAATTCATTGAAGACAATTCTATACTTTCAGACTTCCAAACTGGGTTCCGCCCAGGAAGAAGCACTGAATCGGCACTCATGGCAATCTGGGACGATCTTAAAAACACACTTGACCGAAATGGAGTTGCTGCACTACTTCTCTTGGACCTCTCAGCTGCCTTTGATACGGTAGACCATGACACCCTAACTCAAAGACTCCACGAAGCCGGCATACAAGGGATTGCGCTCGACTGGATTACTTCCTATCACCAAAAAAGAGCGAATATCATCCACTCACCCCCCTTCTCATCCGAACCCTACCTCACAAAAACAGGGGTCCCCCAAGGGTCAATCATCTCACCTTTGCTTTTTAACATCTACATGATATCTTTACCAGAACTGATCAATGATTTCCATCTCACATGCTACAACTATGCAGATGACACACAAATACTACTTCAATTAGAAGACCCCAAAAACATTGAAAACTCTCAAATCTTCAGTTGCCTCAGAGCCGTTGATCAGTGGATGACCTGGAGCCATCTCAAACTAAATACCTCCAAAACTGAAATACTCATATGTGGTGACTGGAAACTTTATGACCCCCTGTGCGTCTGGCCTGACGATCTCGGACCACCTCCTCAATCATCCAAGGAAGTGAAAAACCTAGGAATCACCATGGATTCCAAACTAACTATGAATGCCCAAGTAGACAAATTAGCACGCACAAGCTTCATCACCTTAAAGACTTTACGACGCATTTTCCCTCACCTCGGATTTCCACACAAGGTGCAAGCTACTATCTCACTTGTATTATCCAAACTGGATTATGCCAATAGCCTCTACCATGGATCATCTCTATCTGTTATGAAAAAACTACAACGTATCCAGAATTCCGCAGCCAGGCTACTACTACATATAAAGCCGCAAGCCCACATCTCCCCTGCCTTGAAAGCACTACACTGGTTACCCGTTGCCAGAAGATGCACTTTCAAGCTGCTTTGTATCACCCACAAAGCTATACATGGAACAGAACCGCTTTTCATCAGAAAAAAAATTACCAAGTACATCCAACAAAGAACCCTCCGCTCAAGACTGGCACCCCGCCTTAGAACACCACCATACAAGAAAAAGACTGTAGGTGGTACATCCTTCTCCGTCCAAGCAGCCAAACTATGGAATTCATTACCCCCAACTATAAGAGCCACAGATAACTTTCTTGTTTTCAGGAAACTACTCAAGAGTTGGCTCTTTCCTTCATAACCACCTTTTTCAAGCAACTACGAACTGCATATGCCTATGTGGCTAATTTTTTTTTCTTCAGATTATATGTCTATTTCTATTCATTTATAGTTTCTTTGGAAACTAAAGCAAGGCTGTGCGCTCAGAGATCCCATAGCAGAAAAGATCTAGAATCCATCCTGGAGATGAACTGTTGATGTACTGGAGCGTAATCTGTATCGGACTGAGACGCGCGGTTTCTATCTTCCTCTGCTGGAGACACAGAGTAGAAGGTTTCTCCCTTTATAAAGCACCTGTAAGCTCCGCCCGCTGAGTCACGCCCCGTCCACCCTCGAAGTAGGTAAAGGAATTCCCGCCTTTTTACCAGGATGATGGACAGCTTTCCAAAACGACCCCAATGCGTTTACCGCTGATTCCGGTGGTGCGTTGTTGATGCTCAGAAGCACAAGGACATCTCCACAAAGACGCACTAGTAACAATCACATTGCCAAAGGCACACAAGGTTGCTGGAGACGTTTACCCCGTGGCCCATCACGTACCCTTAATTGTACTATATAAACGGGGCGTATAAAACATGCTAGGTAACGCTTACTGACATACTCGTAGAAAATACTCCGGTTGGGTAGGCCACAATACTCATTTTACAGACACTAAACCTCAACAGGAAGCACTTACAAATATAAACGTAGCAGGTGCCCCAGTTGAAGCTCAGCTTCTGGAAAGGACAAGCCACCCTAAGTCTTGGGCTTGGCAAAGATAAAGCAAGGCTGTGCGCTCAGAGATTCCAAAGCAGAAAACAATCTAGAATCCTTCCTGGAGGTGAACTGATGATGTACTGAAGCGTAATCTGTATCTGACTGTGACGCGCAGGTTTCTATCTTCCTCTCCTGGAGACACAGAGTTGAAGGTTTCTCCCTTTATAAAGCACCTGTAAGCTCCGCCCGCTGAGCCACGCCCCGTCTACACTCGTAGTAGGTAAAAGAATTCCCGCCTTTTACCAGGATGATGGACAGCTTTCCAAAACGACCCCACTGCGTTTTACCGCCGATTCAGGTGGTGCGTTGTTGATGCGCAGGAGCACATATCCAAAAAGACGCACTAGTAACAATCACATTGCCAAAGGCACACAAGGTTGCTGGAGACGCTTCTCCCTTGGTCCATCACGTAGCCTCAGTGTACAATATAAACGGGGTATATAAAACATGAGAGGTAACGCTTGCTGACATAATCGTTGAAAATACCCCGGTTGGGTAGGCCACGATGCTCTTTTTACAGACACTAAACCTTAAAGGAAGCACTTACACATATAAACGTAGCAGGTGCCCCTGTTGAAGCTCAGCTTCTGGAAAGGACAAGCCACCCTAACTCTTGGGCTTGGCAAAGATAAAGCAAGGCTGTGCGCTTAGAGATTCCAAAGCAGAAAACAATCTAGAATCCTTCCTGGAGGTGAATTGATGATGTACTGGAGCGTAATCTGTATCGCACTGTGACGCGCGGGTTTCTATCTTCCTCTCCTGGAGACACAGAGTTGAAGGTTTCTCCCTTTATAAAGCACCTGTAAGCTCCGCCCGCTGAGCCACGCCCCGTCTACACTCGTAGTAGGTAAAAGAATTCCCGCCTTCTACCAGGATGATAGACAGCTTTCCAAAACGACCCCACTGCGTTTACCGACGATTCCGGTGGTGCGTTGTTGATGCGCAGGAGCACATATCCACAAAGACGCACTAGTAACAATCACATTGCCGAAGGCACACAAGGTTGCTGGAGACGTTTCTCCCTTGGTCCACCACGTAACCTCAGTATACAATATAAACGGGGCATATAAAACATGAGAGGTAACACTTACTGACATACACGTAGAAAATACTCCGGTTGGGTAGACCACGATGCTCATTTTACAGACACTAAACCTCAACAGGAAGCACTTACAAATATAAACGTAGCAGGTGCCCCAGTTGAAGCTCAGCTTCTGGAAAGGACATGCCAACCTAAGTCTTGGGCTTGGCAAAGATAAAGCAAGGCTGTGCGCTCAGAGATTCCAAAGCAGAAAACATTCTAGAATCCTTCCTGGAGGTGAATTGATGATGTACTGGAGCGTAATCTGTATCTGTCTGTGACGCGCGGGTTTCTATCTTCCTCTCCTGGAGACACAGAGTTGAAGGTTTCTCCCTTTATAAAGCACCTGTAAGCTCCGCCCGCTGAGCCACGCCCCGTCTACACTCGTAGTAGGTAAAAGAATTCCCGCCTTCTACCAGGATGATGGACAGCTTTCCAAAACGACCCCACTGCGTTTTACCGCCGTTTCAGGTGGTGCGTTGTTGATGCGCAGGAGCACATATCCACAAAGACGCACTAGTAACAATCACATTGCCGAAGGCACACAAGGTTGCTAGAGACGTTTCTCCCTTGGTCCATCACGTAGCCTCAGTGTACAATATAAACGGGGCATATAAAACATGCTAGGTAATGCTTACTGAATTACTCGTAGAAAATACTCCGGTTGGGTAGGCCACGATGCTCTTTTTACAGACACTAAACCTTAAAGGAAGCACTTACAAATATAAACGTAGCAGGTGCCCCTGTTGAAGCTCAGCTTCTGGAAAGGACATGCCAAGCTAAGTCTTGGGCTTGGCAAAGATAAAGCAAGGCTGTGCGCTCAGAGATTCCAAAGCAGAAAACAATCTAGAATCCTTCCTGGAGGTGAATTGATGATGTACTGGAGCGTAATCTGTATCTGACTGTGACGCGCGGGTTTCTATCTTCCTCTCCTGGAGACACAGAGTTGAAGGTTTCTCCCTTTATAAAGCACCTATAAGCTCTGCCCGCTGAGCCACGCCCCGTCTACACTCGTAGTAGGTAAAAGAATTCCCGCCTCTTACCAGGATGATGGACAGCTTTCCAAAACGACCCCACTGCGTTTACCGACGATTCCGGTGGTGCGCTGTTGATGCGCAGGAGCACATATCCACAAAGATGCACTAGTAACAATCACATTGCCGAAGGCACACAAGGTTGCTAGAGACGTTTCTCCCTTGGTCCATCACGTAGCCTCAGTGTACAATATAAACGGGGCATATAAAACATGAGAGGTAACGCTTACTGACATACTCGTAGAAAATACTCCGGTTGGGTAGGCCACAATGCTCATTTTACAGACACTAAACCTCAACAGGAAGCACTTACAAATACAATTACAAATACAAATATAAATATAAACGTAGCAGGTGCCCCAGTTGAAGCTCAGCTTCTGGAAAGGACAAGCCACCCTAAGTCTTGGGCTTGGCAAAGATAAAGCAAGGCTGTGCGCTCAGAGTTTCCAAAGCAGAAAACAATCTAGAATCCTTCCTGGAGGTGAACTGATGATGTACTGAAGCGTAATCTGTATCTAACTGTGACGCGCAGGTTCTATCTTCCTCTCCTGGAGACACAGAGTTGAAGGTTTCTCCCTTTATAAAGCACCTGCAAGCTCCGCCCGCTGAGCCACGCCCCGTCTACACTCGTAGTAGGTAAAAGAATTCCCGCCTTTTACCAGGATGATGGACAGCTTTCCAAAACGAACCCACTGCGTTTACCGCCGATTCCGGTGGTGCGTTGTTGATGCGCAGGAGCACATATCCACAAAGACGCACTAGTAACAATCACATTGCCGAAGGCACACAAGGTTGCTGGAGACGCTTCTCCCTTGGTCCATCATGTAGCCTCAGTGTACAATATAAACGGGGCATATAAAACATGAGAGGTAACGCTGACTGACATACTCGTAGAAAATACTCCGGTTGGGTAGGCCACGATGCTCATTTTACAGACACTAAACCTTAAAGGAAGCACTTACAAATATAAACGTAGCAGGTGCCCCTGTTTGAAGCTCAGCTTCTGGAAAGGACAAGCCACCCTAACTCTTGGGCTTGGCAAAGATAAAGCAAGGCTGTGCGCTCAGAGATTCCAAAGCAGAAAACAATCTAGAATCCTTCCTGGAGGTGAATTGATGATGTACTGGAGCGTAATCTGTATCTGACTGTGACGCGCGGTTTTCTATCTTCCTCTCCTGGAGACACAGAGTTGAAGGTTTCTCCCTTTATAAAGCACCTATAAGCTCCGCCCGCTGAGCCACGCCCCATCTACACTCGTAGTAGGTAAAAGAATTCCCGCCTCTTACCAGGATGATAGACACCTTTCCAAAACGACCCCACTGCGTTTACCGACGATTCCGGTGGTGCGTTGTTGATGCGCAGGAGCACATATCCACAAAGACGCACTAGTAACAATCACATTGCCGAAGGCACACAAGGTTGCTGGAAACGTTTCTCCCTTGGTCCACCACGTAGCCTCAGTATACAATATAAACGGGACATATAAAACATGAGAGGTAACGCTTACTGACATACACGTAGAAAATACTCCGGTTGGGTAGGCCACGATGCTCTTTTTACAGACACTAAACCTCAAAGGAAGCACTTACAAATATAAACGTAGCAGGTGCCCCAGTTGAAGCTCAGCTTCTGGAAAGGACATGCCAACCTAAGTCTTGGGCTTGGCAAAGATAAAGCAAGGCTGTGCGCTCAGAGATTCCAAAGCAGAAAACAATCTAGAATCCTACCTGGAGGTGAATTGATGATGTACTGGAGCGTAATCTGTATCTGACTGTGACGCGCGGTTTCTATCTTCCTCTCCTGGAGACACAGAGTTGAAGGTTCTCCCTTTATAAAGCACCTGTAAGCTCCGCCCGCTGAGCCACGCCCCGTCTACACTCGTAGTAGGTAAAAGAATTCCCGCCTTTTACCAGGATGATGGACAGCTTTCCAAAACGACCCCATTGCGTTTTTCCGACGATTCCGGTGGTGCGTTGTTGATGCGCAGGAGCACGAGGACATCTCCACAAAGACGCACTAGTAACAATAACATTGCCAAAGGCACACAAGGTTGCTGGAGACGTTTTACCCCGTGGCCCATCACGTACCCCTAGTGTACAATATAAACACAAAAATCGTTTTTGTAGTAGGTTCTCCCTTTATAAAGCACCTGTAAGCTCCGCCCGCTGAGCCACCCCCCGTCCACCCTCGAAGTAGGTAAAGGAACTCCCGCCTTTTACCAGGATGATGGACAGCTTTCCAAAACGACCCCAATGCGTTTACCGCCGATTCCGGTGGTGCGTTGTTGATGCTCAGAAGCACGAGGACATCTCCACAAAGACGCACTAGTAACAATCATATTGCCAAAGGAACACAAGGTTGCTGGAGACGTTTACCCCGTGGCCCATCACGTACCCTTAGTGTACAATATAAACGGGGCGTATAAAACATGCTAGGTTACGCTTACTGACATACTCGTAGAAAATACTCCGGTTGGGTAGGCCACGATGCTCATTTTTACAGAAACTGAACCTCAAAAGAAGCACCTACAAATATAATCGTAGCAGGTGCCGCAGTTGAAGCTCAGCTTCTGGAAAGGACAAGCCACCCTAACTCTTGGGCTTGGCAAAGATAAAGCAAGGCTGTGCGCTCAGAGATCCCATAGCAGAAAAAGATCTAGAATCCCTCCTGGAGGTGAACTGATGATGTACTAGAGCGTAATCTGTATCTGACTGTGACGCGCGGGTTCTATCTTCCTCTGCTGGAGACACAGAGTAGAAGGTTTCTCCCTTTATAAAGCACCTGTAAGCTCCGCCCGCTGAACCACGCCCGCCCACCCTCGAAGTAGGTAAAGGAATTCCCCGCCTTTTTACCACGATGATGGACAGCTTTCCAAACGACCCCACTGCGTTTACCGCCGGTGGTGCGTTGTTGATGCTCTGAAGCACGAGGACATATCCACAAAGACGCACTAGTAACAATCACATTGCCAAAGGCACACAAGGTTGCTGGAGACGTTTTTACCCCGTGGCCAATCACGTACTCTTACTGTACAATATAAACGGGGCGTATAAAACATGCTAGGTAACGCTTACTGACATACTCGTAGAAAATACTCCGGTTGGGTAGGCCACGATGCTCATTTTACAGAAACTAAACCAATAACAATAAAATACACACACTCTTTTAAACCTATCTGACTAAGTATTTTTTACCCATGATTCTAATTATGTATTGTATGTGCATATATGTGTTTTATTCATGTGTGTGTGGCTATAAATATATATATATATGTGTATGTATGTGTATATGTTGTTTCTGTGCCTGGCATGTTTGTGGATCATTGCATGGCTCCTGATATCTATGAATTTCTGCTCTCTTTTATCACACTTATCTACCCATCACTCCTATATCATGTCTCTATCAAACTATCCTCCATTCTCACTCGGACTCATCCCAAATCCCTTCGACCACTTTCATCTCCTAAATATCTCTGCCTAAGCTCTTCCCCTCCACCTCCACATCTAACTCACCAAACCTCACTCTACCTCTGTGACCTCCCACACAACCCTACTAAATTCTCCTGCATTCATCTCACCCTACTTCTATGCTCTCCCTAACCCTTCCACATCCTCTTTCCCCTCCGCTCCCCTATTATTCATCTCAAGCCTTTGGATTGAGTAAATGAAGGATAAACTCCCAATTAACACTTCTGGATTTCTTTCCTCCTCCACCCCTCCATTACTCCAGTCAATCTAACTAACAAACTCTCATATCTGCAACTCAAATTAACTCATAATAATACTAAAACTGTACTCCTTATTAAATTATACTAATCCATCACTAATTCTTGTTGGGTACCGGAGTAGCGTGCTACTCATCGAAAAGCGCTTCGACGCCTCGTCAGGGGTAGTAAGCGCTATATAAATACGATTACAATTACAATTACAATTACAAAGACAAACACTACTCAAAGGAAACCATGACAATATTCATTGGGGCACCTAGCAACATGCCATCATCAATCTGTTGTAGAAGGAAATGATGAAGGGAGAAGTATGACATGGTTCATTTAAATGCATTGCAAACCATCCTTTTTCTGCCCCAGAGAGACCCAAGATAGTATATCTCTAAATGCTATGTCTTCTAGGTTTGAAACATACAAATTACGGAGGACTGAAGTTAACCCACCCAGTTCTAAAAATTATGATTGTTAAAAGGAAAATGAAACTGTATTGCCAAATTAGGTGGTGCATCTCCAATCTTCTTGGAATGTCAATCACCCTTGGGTGCCTGACTGAACCTGTCTCATAGGTAAGCTGGAGTCTTGAGTTTACTTCATGCAAGAGAGGACTAGGAGAAGTCCTGCATATTAAAAAAAATTGGAACTGTATCATAGAGTAAAGGAGAATGACAAAAGGAAGCAAGGTAAACTTCATGTGGAGTCAGGTGTGTACCAAGAAGACTCAAAGGCAGAGCAAGAACTTAAGATAATAATAATCATGTTTGAGCTTGTAATGCAGCAAACACATACTCACCAGCCTTTCTCAACAACATACCTCCCTCCTGACCACAGATTGAGTGCTAGGCATCAGAGACTTTGTGTCATCATGGTTTCTCTTTGAAGTGGATAACTTTCTAGCTGCTGAATTAGTTCTCCCCTGAGTCCTTCCATCCTCCCCTCCTGATTCTGAGTAACTCCATCTCAGTCCCAGTCTCAAATTGAGCGAGGTAGACCTATGTAGTCAAGTGCCCTGATGTTGAAAAACAAATAGAGAACCAAACTGGAGTACTTTGTGTATATTTGTGTTTGGTAAATAAAGTGACTGGTCTGCGGTACCAGAAAAAATAACTGGACCCTGCAGATAAATTTCACTAAGTTTGAAAGACCAATCACTTTCAGAAAACAAAATATCACCCATTAGCCCCCAAATATTGAAAATCATCAGAATCAAGTTTACACATTTGTTGAACTCCCTCCCTCACTGTCAGCCACCACACACATCATCAACCATTAACCACAATCACTCAATGTATGACCTCTTATGGGTGCAATAGTTAGTAGTTACCTCTTCCAGTTAAGTCATGTGGTTGAGCAAAATATTATCTCCTCCATTAGTAGCAAGTAGCAACACATCGGAATTTGGCATTGGCACTGACAGTCTTACCCAATGATCTTCTGAGGCAGCTCTGCTAGATGATGTAAAAAAATGATAGGCGATGGCATGAGAGGGAGGCAGGCATTGTTTCCAATGTCTGGAAGGGAATGTGGGGGCTTCTTCACGGCACACAGATCTAGCCATATGTCATTATGTGGCTAAAAAATTATGGGGCAGCATGAATCTGAAAAAAACATAATGTTAAACTAGCTTTTTTTGCAAAGAAAGAAAGAAGTTCAATGAGAAATAATTAAAAGGTTCTATGCTGGCACTAGCATACTCAGTCTGGGAAGTAGAGTTTGTACTCAAACTCAGGTGGTTCACACAGACTTCCGTGAGCAAACACAATTGATTCTGACCAATCATCCTCTTCCTCCTCCTGTGGTGTTTTGGGATCAGTGTAATCAGGAGGTGAGAGACTGGTCCTTCTCACTGCACCAGCTGCACTGATCACACGTTCAGCACGCTGGCCATTGGTACATCTTCCCATACCAATTCACCAATGGGCTTGGATTCACATACACCTCTTTTGGGTCATCCAGATTCTCCTGGAACATCCTCTGAAGCATCACTGGTGCTGCCACTTGCTCGACCTTTTATGCCTTCACCTCTGCACTGGACTTAAGACCTGTCACCTGAAACCAAGTCAATGCAGAGGTTGGGTCCAATTCTTTTGACGCTGTCAATGCTGGTATTCTTGTTGCTGGTATTGGCTGCTGTGAGACAAGACTGTCCTCTCAGGAGGTTGAAGGCAGCACCCCAGAACTGTGGAGTGGGATACTAAGAGGCAGATTTAAGAAAAGTGCTGCTGCACCCAGTGCCCCTTAGCGTCCCCCTACCACCACCATATGTGCGCCGTATTTAAAATATGGCGCACCATGGCGCATTGTAGGGGGTAATAGCATCAGAATTTTTTATGCTATTTCTCACTAACCCTTAACAGTACGTCGGGGCCCATTGTAATCAGTGGTGTGCCCTATTTTCATGCCTGCTCTGAGCAGGCATTAAAAATGCTGGAAAAAATCTTTTAGATTTCTTTGCTCCATTTTTTCAGGCCCCCCCAACGGGGGAATGTCCCCTTCCAAACATTATTCCTGCTGCAGGCATAATGTGGCACAAGGGGTTACAAAGTAGAGCAATGTATGCATTGCGCCACTTTAAAAATCTGGTGTGGCCATTTTGGGCTCATTAGGCCACATTAGCATAAAAAAAGTACACTTGTGTGGGGCAGGAGGCGCTAGGTCCTCTTAAATCTGGGCCTTTGTGCCAGCCTTCTTCTTCCAGTTCCCTGGCTTGCTCAACAATCCACCTCTTGTATTTTGAAACATTCCCTTCAGACAAACAAGTGAAAGAGGAAATAATATTTTTGTAGCTTGAATCAAGTAGGGTGGGACAGATGTACTTTATAGATCAGATAATGTCATTTTGCAGCCTTGCATTACATGTTAAGTGATAGATTAGGCTCTCAACCAAAGCATGTGCTTCTAGGTTTTCATTGACACCTCTGAGTGCCAACCTTTCAGACACCTTCTTTAGCTGGTCCTGTAGCAGGTTCAACAACAGGATAGTTTGGCCCATCGTATGAACTCCTTGCTAAATTCCCGTGTAAAAACCTCAAAAGGGAGCAGAATCTGTGTCAGGGATTTGACTAGACCCCATGTGTCCATATCCTGGTCAAAGATTTGCCTCTCTGTACTGCTCAAACAGACATTGCAACATATAGTAGGTTGATTTCCAATGTGTTGGCACATCCTGTATCAGGGCTTTAACTGGTACAGTGTTACCACACTGAATAATACACAACTGTTTCCTGGCTTTAAAAGACTAGCTGAAATGAGTGCAGATTCATCTTCAGGTGGTCAGTATGTTGCTGACTATGTCTTTTTTATGTGAAAGTCTTGCATAACCAGGTTGATCCAGTGTGCTAAACACAGGACTCTGAAATAGCCAATGTCTGCAATGGCCTTGACTATCTTACAGCCATTGTCTGTGGAGACAAATTCAATTCGGAGACCTCTAGGTCGCAGCCATTCAGATACCCTGCAATTAAATTCCTCCAATATGTTTGCAGCTGTGTGTGATGTTTTCATAGCAAATAAGTCTACTGTTGCATGCCGCCATATGCTCTTAAACTTTCTTCAGGGCCAAGACCTGTAGATAGCTTTTGCTTCACTCCCACAAAAGAGATCCAGTGGGCAGTGATGCATATGTATTCCATCGCCTGACACCTGGTCCACATGTTTGTCGCCAGGTGGATAGTGTGGACAACACTTTGCGGCAAAGCTTGCCCAACCAATTGCAGCACATCGTAATGCAGTGCTGGAACAGCAACTCTGGCAAAATATGTACGACTTGGAACCTTCCATTTCATGCAGATGGCTGCCACAAACTCTAAGAATCCCACTCCATCCACAAAAGAAAAAGGGAGGAGGTCCAGTGCTAACAATTTTGCTAGCTTCCCATTGTACAAACATGTCATTGTGTGGTTGCAGTCAAAGGGCCCCTCCTGTCTAAACCTGCCTGTAATTGTAGCCTGGATTTTCTTCGTTTGTGGGGCCACTCACACAGGTGACTTTTGAGATGTAGGTGGTGATATTCTCAATGTACATCATGGTGAACTCACCGTATGGCGTGATGTCTCCATCTGACTCTGAGCCTTCCTGTGCCATTGTGAGGTCGAAGAGGCGGGTGCTAGGAACAGAGCTACTTGGTATGAGGATATCACCCTCTTTTTCCTCACCTTTCACTGAGATTCGACCAATTGTAGCTGATGTTTCCAAGCTCTCCTCGCCTTTACCACTGCAACCTCGTTCTGTAATTTCTTTTTGGGTGCTCCTCTGCCCAGATTGCGTGATGTTTTCTCATCTGAGTTGTCTGGCCACCAGTACTATAACGTGAACCAGGCTTACCTTCACAAACACTTGAGTGACAAATAGTGCATATGGTAATGTTCTACTTCTATTTGCTAATCATAAAAAAGTACCAAACTGGGGTGAACTACTTTCTTACTGGGCCAATTCCTTAAGAAGAACTGGCGGTAGATGGGTGTGTCAACTACCTCTCTGCAGTGCATACTTCTACTGATGTATGGGTTGGTGCAGGTCTCTGTTGGGGTCTTACAAAAACTTGGGAGCTGGCGGTGCAGCCTGTGCCACATCCCTCAGAGAAGGTTGGATAGTAATGTCGGACTTATCTATGCAGGCTTCCACGATGACTGGCTAGTCATCATCATCCTCCACATCATCATCTCCTTCCATGATTATAAGGCTTTCTGGAACTTTTATTTTCCCTTGCCTCCCCCGGCATCTCCCGGACTCTGCTGGGGTCCACTCCATGTCCCTATAATTGTCATCAGAAGTGGTACTTGGAGAAGATGGTGTAGTACCCTTCCTTTTTCTTGCTGGAGATCTGGGAGTCATCAATTCTAAAAGGGGAGGTTCTTGCTCAATAGGAAGCTCAACCTCCTGTTCTTCTTCAACTTGGGGAAGATATACTATTGATGGATGCAGCTGCTATCCACTTTGTTCTGTTTCCTTAAACAATTGGTTACTGCGTTGTGAAATGGACAAATTCAAATCAATGCCACTGCTCATTGGCATCACCATGATTGCAATGGCTGCCTTACTGGCAGACAAGGTCTAGGTCTTAGGTTGGGGTGGCACTGTTGATGCGGGAGTGCTGCTCCCTGGTATCTCAGCAGGCACATCCTCCAGAAAAAGTTGCAGTTGGCGCACCATTGGTGGAAAGCTGCTTCTTTTCACTGGCCATTTTCTTGGGAACAACTTTCTTTGGGGCTATGTTAGGCTCTGTGTTGGCAGAGGCACTTAGATATACAAGTGGAAGAGTTTGGAGGACCAAAGTAAGTGTAAGGACTTCTCTGTGGCAGCAATGTGGGTGATGTGAGGGCTCTTAAATTGTGGACCTAAAAGCAACCAAGCAAGAAAAACATGTAGCTAGTGAAATGTGACATTATTGCAGGTTGAAATAGAACATACAAATGCAATCTTAGTGCAGTTGGTTACTAATACAATAAATACCAATTTAGTCAAATATTTTAAAGTCAAAACACACCACCACACAATAAAAAGTATTTTTAAATCAGGCAGCCCAACATGCAGATATAGCTCTTTGCTTTATCTCTGAGGGACACCTGGGGTTGTCAGAGATAGGACATTGGTAAATGGAATAATCCTTTAAAAAACCTATGGTGGCAAGGTGGTCCAGGGGAAATGGAATAATCATTCAAAAAAATAATTATGCTGCTGATTTGTCTGCAGTGCTCTGTGGCTAGTGTGTACAGGAGGAAATTTAATTATTATAAACCTAAAAAACAGAATGCTGTAATGCAGCTGTACGTCTTTAGTGGATGGACAGAGGAATGGATGTGGATGGATGGAAGAAGGCAAAATGCAGAATTAAATACATTAAAATTAAAAAATGTAAATGCAAAAAAACTTTTAACCTAAAATAAAAACTTGAATACAAAAATAAATAAATAAAAAAATAAAATAAAAGCTAAAATAAAAAATATTTTTAAAAAATTAAATAAACTTAAAGACAATTTGAAAAAAAACAATTGAATTATAAAATAATAGAATAAAAAATTCAATTAAATTAAAAAATTAAAATGAGAAACATACAATAAACAATTAAACAAATGATCACTACTTACCAATGTTTGTATGTAAGCTTATGGCAAAGACACACTTGCTAGATGCACAAAATGACTGCCAGCCACATGGTCAAACAACACGAAATAGAAGGGAGGCTATGGAAAAGGGACACTGGCTGGGTGGACAAAATGGCTGCTATGCACATTTAAAAAAAACAACAAGGAACAAGGAGGCATGGAAAACAAAGAACACATGCAAGCCTATGGCAAAGAGACACTGGCTGGATGGACAAAATGGCTGCCAGCCACATGGTCAAACAACAACAATAAGGATCAAGGAGACATGGGGACAAAGAAAGAACACATGAAAGCCTATGGCAAAGGAACACTGGCTGCATGCAATAAATGCACACCACTGGTGGTCAAACAACAAGAAGGAGCAAGGAGACATAGCAAACAAAGAACACATGCAAGCCTATGACAAAGGGACACTGGCTGGATGGACGAAACAGCTGCCAGCCACATGGTCAAACAACAACAAGGAGCAAAGAGGCATTGCAAACAAAGTGCACATGCAAACCTACTGAAAAGGGGCCCTGACTGAATGGAAAAAATGGCCACCAACCACATGGTTAAACAACAACAATGAGCAAGGAGGCATGGGGAACACAGAAAGAACCCATGCAAGCCTATAGCAAAGGAACACTAGCTGCATGTTCAAAATGGCTGCCAGCCACGTGGACAAACAACAAGAAGGAACAAGGGGCCAGATGTAGCAAAATCCGAATTTGCGGCTCTCAAATTGCGAGTCTGAGTGACTCGCAATTTGAGAGTCGCAAACCTGGATGCTGGATGGTGTCCCTGATAGCATCTGCGAATCGGAGGGGGGTCACAAAGACCCACCTCATTAATATTAATGAGGTGGGTCGCAATTTGCGACCCCCTTTTGATTCACAGCACTCATAGGGATGGTGGCCTGCTGGAGACAGCAGACCACCATGTCTGTGACTGCTTTTTTTTTTTGTATTGCAGCCCGTTTTCCTTAAAGGAAAACGAGTTGCAACACAAACGAAAAAAATGAAATGTTTGTGTTTCATTTTTTCAGAGCAGGCAGTGAATGTTTTCAGGGCCATTCACAAAGGGGAAGGGGTCCCTTGGGGACCCCTTCCATTTTGCGAATGGGTTAGCACCCATTTGAAATGGGTGCTCACTGCGAATTGCTTTGCGACCGCATTCGCGGTCACAAAGCAATTCTACATTGCGATGCGAATCGCAAATAGGAAGGGGAACACCCCTTCCTATTTGCGAGTTGCATTCCCATTTTGCGAGTCGGTAACCAGGTTACCGACTGGCAAAATGGGAATGAGCATTGCGATGTGCTTTTTGCATGGCGTAAACAGCTAATTTTGCTGTTTGCACCATGCAAAAAGCATCGTACATCTGGCCCAAGGAGACATGGCAAACAAAGAACACATGTAAGCCTAAGGCAAAGGGACACTGGCTGGATAGACAAAATGGTCACCAGCCACATTGTCAAACAGCAACAACAAGGAGCAAGGAGGCAGGGCAAACAAAGGAAGAACACCTGCAAGCCTATGGGAAAGCAACACTGGCTGCATGCATAAAATGGTCACCAGCCACATGGCCAATCAATAACAACAAGGAGCAAAGAGGCATTGGTAACAAAGAAAGAACACATGCAAGCCTATGGCAAAGGAACACTGGCTGCATGCACAAAATGGCTGCCAGCCACATGGTTAGACAACAGAAACAAGGAACAGGGAAGCAAGTCAAAGAAAGAAAGAAGACATGCATGTTTATGCTAAAGGATTACTGGCTGCATGCACATAATGGATGACAGCCACATGGTCAAACAACAAGAAGAAGCAAAGAGGCATAGCAAACAAAGCACACATGCAAGTCTATGTCAAAAAGACACTGACTGTATGGACAAAATGGTCGCCAGCCACATGGTCAAACAACAACAAGGAGCAAGAAGGCATGAGGAACAAAGAAAGAATCCATGCAGGCCCTTGGCAAAGGAACCTGGCTGTATGCATAAAATGCCTGCCAGCCTCATGGTCAACAACAACAAGGAGACATGGCAAAAAAAAGAACACATGCAAGCCTATGGCAAAGAAACACTGGCTGCGTGCACAAACTGACAGCCAGCCACATGGTCAAACATCAAGGAGGCATGGAGAACAAAGAAAGAACACATGCAAGCCTGTGGCAAAGGAACATCGACTGCATGCATAAAATGGCTACCAGCCATATGGTCGAACAACAAGGAGCAAGGAGAACAAAGAAGAACATATGCAAGCCTATGGCAAAGACACACTGGTTGGATGTGGAAAATGGCCACCAGCCACATAGTCAATCAACAACTGCAAACAGGGAGGCATGGAGAAAAAAGCACCCATGCAAGCCTATGGACATAGACTACACAAAATGCTCCCTGGCCACACGACATGGAGAACAAAGACAAATGGTGGACTGTGACAAATACACACACACACACACTGGCCATAAGGAGGCATGGCTGTAACACTGAAAAAAACACTGACATTAATTGAGTTAAAACAAAGTTCTAAAATCCAAAGGTAGATCCAGGAGACAAAGAGTGATCCTTCCACCTTGAAATCCAAGTGAAACGTGACCAGGAGTTAGACAAAGCGGAGGAGCCTGTTGGACAAGAACAAGAAGTAGGAGTCTCTGGGGCACTTCCTTCCTGTTTGGAAAAAAAAGGCTTCTGAATCTGAAAATCTGTTGGAAGGGTCCATTGGAGAACAAAATCCACTCAAAAGCCGCTTTATATTATATTTAGTTGTATCAGAGTAGAAAATCTACTCCAGGTGCATTCTCTCTCGTGAGCAGGACTGTTTTTGCTGCCATCACGGCCGGAGGTACTGTGACTGAACGCACACTCGCTAGCGGCCCGGGAGCATTGCGGCACTCATGAGAGAGTGCCAAAACCTAATCTCACATGTGCGAACGAACTCTGCTCTGCGCTCAAATGTGGAATTCTGAACTCTGTGCTACTCTTCAAACTCTGGCAGCAGAGCGGATTTCTTCACCTGGGCCGATTCAAAGTTAGACTCAGCTTTATTTGTAAAAGTAAATCTGAAACAATAACTTTTCATCAAACATGGTGTTTTCCATGAAGCAGTTGCTAGTCCCAAATTTAAATTAGCTCATACCGATGTTTTGTATTCTCATGCACTTATTTTGTTTGCAACAGAAGTGTATAGTCTCTGTGATACCTTTGCGAAGGTTTAGGCGCGTATTTTCAACTAAGCAAAATTGATATTCAAGCATGTGTCTGTTTTCTGTGTATGATTTCTCAAAAGCATGTAGACACACTGTTAATTCTGGTAAATCTAAAACTTGAACACAAGTCTTTCTTAAAACTAAGATGCTTGTAAAATGTCTAGGTAGATTCATGCCCTTATTTGGTTAATAAAATGATTAATTGTTAAAAAGGTGAACAAGAGAACGAAAAAAAAGTTAGTGACTGAAAGATCAAGGAAAATGTCACATATATTTCTGATCACTTTTTACTTACTGGTGTGTAGGATGTGAAGAATTTGTTTCACTCCACCAGAAATATCATATTCTTTCTTGGGCCTACATCCCACTCTAGTGGCCTCAAATGGACTGCCATATATGTTTCTCAACTACTAAGAAGGTTTTTGAGGTCTCTTTGTGATAAAAGGTTGATCAATCAAGGACTGTAAATGGCAAGCAGTGTTCACATTTTATTCAACCTTTACGTGATGTGCATACTAAATATCAAAGCCAGTATATCAATAGTTCTAAATATCAAGAACAAAATATTTAAAAAATTGACAGTTAAGTAAGTCTAGATTTTCTGTATCTTACTCCACATATATTTATTCATCTATACAGTACATATCTTCATGGTATGGTATTGTGGTGTTAGGAATAGTAAATCTATACTTCCTTTATGCACTTCTATTTCGATAATTTGTCCCTTGATATTATACCCTCAACGTTCTTGCATGTCAACATTCTTCATGTCAATATTCAGTAGTACAAGTACTTTGTCACATTAGTTACACTGAATGACTACTGAGAAACCAGGCATCTCAAAACCTGTTCTTTGAGCTGAAAAACCAGCTGAAAATCATGCTCTCAGTAGGGCTCATTTTCAGCATACTACGTAAAATGCATTTGGACACATTTGGACAGAAGTGCATCTGAAGAGAAGTGGGAAAATGCCAAATCACACATGAAATTCCTATTCAGCAAAAAGTTGGAAACATAACAAAAATATTGTCTAGTAAATAAAGTGGCCTAAACATTGTCTACAAGAATATTGCCCTATTGAAAGTATATATTGTTTTACTAACTCCATAGGGGCAACATTTCATAAAGGATATGCAGGACACAATATTTTTGTCAGACCATGTTCAGGACACTCTATTCTGATACTATGCGAAGAATGTGTGTTTGCTGTCAAACTTGAAACAACCATCACAACATCAGAATTTGAACTGGGCCTTTTCGATCCCCTCTTCCACCACTGAGTTCAGGATACTTTAAAATTCCATTTACCCTTTCTCAGATTGAACCCCTTCTGAGCCAGAGTTTCATTACCCTCTCAATATGTAACACATGCAGGTATATTATTGGTTGTTTACATGTCAGAGACCACGAGCTAATAACTCCATTTACATTTTTCACAAGCCACTTTCTGACAACTTTGTACACCAGGGGTCTAATTCACAAAGCGATTTATACAATGCTAATTCTAATGTCTGGGTTTATGACTACTAGGAGTTCTCAAAAAGTGACCTTGCAAATACAGTGCTTTTTACTCATGTGTGATAATACCTCACAAATGGATAGCTATTATGCAGAAGCGAATTCAATCTATGATAATGGAAGAAAGCAGTATGCCATCACAGTACATGAACACACATAAACAGAAGTGTTGTGGGCACAAACAACTCTCAGACCATACAGCTAAGACCACAACACTCAAAAGCACATATAGCTACAGACACAAATGTAAAATCTGATGTGAGAGGTCCGTGGTTGAGAAGTAAAGTAATCTTCTTTGTGTTTCAATAGAGAATTTATTTGGGTCAACAAATACTTTGTACAGTTGGATCAATCATGGGCCATATGTAGTGATAGCCTTTGGAATATAAATATGTTCAAACAAAGCCAACACGTGTTTCGTCACATAGTGACTTTTTCAAAGCTGTAAGAGACATAGGGGGTCATTCTGAACCTGGCGGCCGGTGGCTGCCAGGGCCACCGACCACGGGAGCAACGCCAACAGGCTGGCGGTGCTCCCACGAGCATTCTGACCGCGGCGGTTCAGCCGCGGTCAGAAGCGGGGGAATCCTCCATGGCGGCGGAGCGCGCTCCGCCGCCATGGGGATTCTGACACCCCCTACCGCCATCCTGTTCCTGGCGGGTCTCCCGCCAGGAACAGGATGGCGGTAGGGGGTGCCGCGGGGCCCCTGGGGGCCCCTGCAGTGCCCATGCCAATGGCATGGGCACTGCAGAGGCCCCCGTAAGAGGGCCCCACTGTGTATTTCAGTGTCTGCAATGCAGACACTGAAATACGAGACGGGTGCGAACTGCACCCGTCGCACCCCTGCAACTACTCCGGCTCAATTCTGAGCCGGCGTCCTCGTTGCAGGGGCATTTCCTCTGGGCCGGCGGGCGCTCTTTTGGAGAGCGCCCGCCGGCCCAGAGGAAATGTCTGAATGGCCGCCGCGGTCTTTTGACCGCGGTGCGGTCATTTGGCGGCGGTACCTTGGCGGACGGCCTCCGCCGTCCGCCAAGGTCATAATCACCCCCATAGCATCCATAAGTAAACTTGGTATTACTGCATGTAGATAGAAAAAGTATAAAATAAAGTAAACAGTAAGAACATAGTATATAGATGTTTTATAGCTATAAGGGGGCTCAGACGTGACAGAGGTGACCAAATATGTAGTATTGGAATGGTGTGCATAGAAGAAATGTGAAATATAGCATATGTGAAGAGAAGTGGAGAAAGTCAGAGACTAGAATGTCTCAAGAATACCTGCATGTAATATCCCAAAAAAAAACACGCTGTGAGAAAGAGCAGTAAAAAGTGAGTTGGAGAATGTAAAAAACATAATGGGGGTCATTACAACCCTGGCGGACGGTGTTAAAGCTGCGGTAATACCGCAAACAGGCTGGCGGATAAAAAAAGGGGATTATGACTGTGGCGGAAACCGCCAACATAGACAGCCACTTTAACACTCCGACCGCCACGGCGGTACAGACAAGCAGCGCGGCGGTCACCGCCAACAGACAGGCGGAAGACAAAGTACCGCCCACAGTATCACAACCTACCAATCCGCCACCTTTTCTGGGGCGGATTCTCCGTGGAAAAAAAAAATGGCGGAAACAGATATTTCAATGGGAAAACTTTCACCTCTATACATTCCACGAAGAAGGAGGGCACCATGGAGCCCGAACTACAAATCCTCCCTGCGCTTGTCTTCCTGCTCATCTACGATCACCAGCAACGTAGGCGCCGAAGACAACGGTGAGTACTGCACCTACGACATAGGGGAGGGGGGAGGCAAAAGTCAGGGGGACACACACGCAACACCCCCAGCCCCCGACCCTCGCACACTACAACACACACACCAATGCAGTTCCAAACAGCACAGTAACAACCCCCAACCCCCCCGGATAAATGCTAAGACAAAACGAAATCAGTTCAAACATTGTAATGTATCAAAATTCAGTAACCAAATATATACAGATAGATATACATTTTCCAAATATATACATCACGATTAGTAGTGCAGGTATGCACATTTCAATGTCCGTGGACCACTGGGCCCAAAATGCATGGGCGAGGCCCACACTAGATACCTGTCCACAAACGGAGAGAACACTGCAGGGGCATCAGATAGAAATACAACAAGCACCTCAGGGGGAAGGGAAGCGGGGGCACCTCAGCTGGATGACAGCACCACGCCAGATCCACGACGGGGCTCCATGCCCATTGATGTATCCTGGGGAGTGAAAAGCCACAGTCTCTCAAGTCTCTACAGTGGGTAGGTTGCCCACTGCATTATCCTGGGGAGTGCAAAGCCACAGTCTCTCAAGTTTCCACAGTGGGTGGTTTGCCCACTGTACCACCCTGGGGAGTGCAAAGCTACAGTCTCTCAAGTCTCTACAGTGGGTGGTTTGCCCACTGTTACATCCTGGGGAGTGCAAAGCCACAGTTTCTCAAGTCTCTACAGTGGGTGGGTTGCCCACTGTACCATCTTGGGGAGTGCAAAGCCACAGTCTCTAAAGTTTCCACAGTGTGTGGGTTGCCCACTGTACCATCCTGGGGAGTGCAAAGCCACAGTCTCTCAAGTCTCTACAGTGGGTGGTTTGCCCACTGTTACATCCTGGGGAGTGCAAAGCCACAGTCTCTCAAGTTTCCACAGTGGTTGGTTTGCCCACTGTACCATCCTGGGGAGTGCAAAGCCACAGTCTCCCAAGTCTCTACAGTTGGTGGTTTGCCCACTGTTACATCCTGGAGAGTGCAAAGCCACAGTCTCTCAAATTTCCACAGTGGGTGGGTTGCCCACTGTACCATCCTGGGAAGTGCAAAGCCACAGTCTCTCGAGTTTCCACAGTGGGTAGTTTGCCCACTGTTACATCCTGGGGAGTGCAAAGCCACAGTCTCTCAAGTCTATACAGTGGGTGGGTTGCCCACTGTACCATCCTGGGGAGTGCAAAGCCACACTCTCTCAAGTCAATAACAGTCTCCACTTGTTCTGGAGGGGGACTGGTGCCCAGAGTGCTTCATCCTGTGAAGGACAGACAGAGTGGATGCAGGTCTCCACTGGTTCTGGAGGGGGCTGGTGCCCAGAGTGCATCACGCTCCCCGTGACGGTCCCTGTTCCGTCACTGTCCCAGCTGCACATGGGCTAACGATGCTTGATTTGGCGGTGCTTTGCCCTGTTCAGCGGTCTTCACCGTGGTGGTGCTTTGCCCTGTTCAGCGGTCTTCACCATGGTGGTGCTTTGCCCTGTTCAGCGGTGCTTACCTTTGCTGTCTCTGACCTGTACAGCAGTGCTTTGCCATGGCGGTCTTTGACCTGTTCAACGGTCTTCACCATGGCGGTGCTTTGCCCTGTTCAGCGGTCTTCACCATGGCGGTGCTTTGCCCTGTTCAGCGGTGCTTGCCTTTGCTGTCTCTGACCTGTACAGCAGTGCTTTGCCATGGCAGTCTTTGCCCTGTTCAACAGTCTTCACCATGGCGGTGCTTTGCCCTGTTCAGCGGTCTTCACCATGGCGGTGCTTTGCCCTGTTCAGCAGTGCTTGCCTTTGCTGTCTCTGACCTGTACAGCAGTGCTTTGCCATGGCGGTCTTTGCCCTGTTCAACGGTCTTCACCATGGCGGTGCTTTGCCCTGTTCAGCGGTCTTCACCATGGCGGTGCTTTGCCCTGTTCAGCGGTGCTTGCCTTTGCTGTCTCTGACCTATACAGCGGTGTGTGGCATTACGGTCCCTCAGTGCCCAGCGGGGCTGTGGCTGCCGGGGCCCTCCAGGTCACTGACGCTGGTGGTGGTCTCCTGACCTGTGGCGATACTGGTGCCCTCCAGGGCACTGACTCCGGCGGTGGTCTCCTGACCTGTGACGAGACTGCTGGCGGTGGCGTCCCGGCCGGCAGGGAGGATGGAGGCCTTCTCCGCTGTGCTGCTCTTCCCAGACTTTGGAGACTTTTTCTGCCCCTTCAACACCTTGGGAGGAGTCACAGCAGACTCAGCACTCCCCCCGGGATCCTAGTGAGCTGTTTTTCCTCCAGGAGTCTTCACCCTCTCCCGTTGGCCACTTTCCAACTTAAGGTGCTTTACAGGGGGTGGACTGGCAGTGCTTTGGCTCTGTGTCACACTGGCTGCCCTGGTGGCTGGTGCACTCCACACACCTTTAACACGCACCACTGGCACCGGACTTTTTTTGGCTGATGTGCTACTACAGGACCTATGAATTGGAGGGGTGGGGGTGGTGGGAAAGAGGTCAACGTCGCTGAGGAAGAGTTTCTGACGAACACTGGGATGGATAGGTGGAGGGGGTCTAGGAGTGGAGGAAGAGGAGGTGGTAGTAGGAGGTGTTACTTTAGGTGATTTGGGTGCAGGTACAGGTACTGGAGGCTGTCGTGAGGTGGATGGATGTTGGGTGTGTGGGTGCCCACGTTTGTGTACTTTGGGAGGGGGCGTCACAGACACACTGGGAGTGGACACAGGGGCCGTGTAAATGGTAGTGGGGGTGGTGAGTGCAGGTGAGCGGGGTGTGCTGCTGGGTGTTCTGGTGCGAGTCCTAATGCCTGTAGATGTAGTGCATGCAGGTGAGAGTGTAGACGACACTGGGAGGGAGGAGGGAGACGACGAGGAGGGGGACACAGTGGAGGCAGTGGATGTTGCTGTGTCTGTATGTGGGTGATGCTTGTGTGAGTGCCTGTGGGATGTGTGGTGCTTATGTTTGCCTGAGCTACTTTTGTGTGTTGGGGTGTGTGCAGGCTGGTCTGATGGTGTGCTTGGAATAGGCTGGGGTACAGGGGATTGGGTGTGGGTGGAGGAAGTTGGAGGGGGGAGGCTAGACACAGGGACAATGGCTGCCATCAGTGCTGAGGCCAGAGATTGCAGGGTTCGATGAAGGGCAGCCTGACCAGAATGAATGCACACCAGGAATGCATTACTGTGTTGCAACTCCCTTTTTTACCCCCTGGATGGCATTCACAATGGTAGACTGCCCAACAGTGAGTGACCTGAGGAGGTCAATGGCCTCCTCACTGAGGGCAGCAGGGGTGACTGGGGCAGGGGCTGAGGTGCCTGGGGCGAAGGTGATGCCCACCCTCCTGGGTGAGCGGGCACGGAGTGAAGGCTGAGGGGCTGCTGGGAGGGCGGTGCTGGTAGGGGGGGTGGTGGCTGTACCTGTAGAAGTGGGGGGCACAGATGGTGCGGCCACCACAAGGGAGCTCCCATCGGCGATGAGTCCGTGTCGCTGTTTGGTGATCCGGTGACCGACGTGAAGCTCACCTCGCCCTCCGTCCTACTAGTGTATTCAGAATCTGTGGTGTGGCCTTCCATGGCCATGTGGGATGCAGCTCCCTCGTGCTCCGGTGCCACTGTACCTACGCCTGATGATGCTGATGCACAAAAAACAGGGAGAGCACAAAAAGGGAGGGGGACAACAGAAGAAAGACAGGTTGAGTCCATGGCTTACCGCTACCGTTGGCGGACAATACAGACACAGCAGCCCCCTGCACTACGCCACGCTCTTGGCCTCTACAGATGCAATTCCTGGGATATGGCCTACATGGCTATGGTGGACATCTGCACACATAGATGACAGGGGCATGTATACCTGTACTTGGCACTCTACAGAGGTGGGGTGGAGTGCCCCATGGCATGCATTACGGAGGGGCCTAGCCTACTAACTCGCCCTGGCCTGGGGAACCCACAGCCCTCCTCCCCCACCCAGACCCCTACATTGTGTGCAAAGAACGCAGAATGATGTTGTACTCACCCCATTGTGTCTGCTGTGATGCCCTCAAGCGCCCATCCAACTCAGGGTAGGCCACCGCCAGGATCCGGAATATCAGGGGGGTCATGGTGCGACGGGCATCCCTCCCACGTTGGGAGGCCATCCCCAGCTGAGCCTCCGCCGTCTTCTTGCTCCAGCGGCAAATGTCTTCCCATCTTTTACGGCAGTGGGTGCCCCGTCTCTGGTGGACCCCCAGGGTCCGGACGTCCTTGGCGATGGCATGCCAAATGTCCTTCTTCTGGTGGGCGCTGACCTACATGACATGTACAGGGGAAGAAGAGAAGTTATTAACAAGTGCACCGTCTAAGTGAGTGGCCCCCATCCCTACCCTTGCCATGTGGCACATGCATTGACAGTCCTTCATGGTCGCTTAACTCTCCCCCCTTGCTACTGACATCCAGCCCTCTCCACCGAGCATAGCCCATACAACGTGCTCCCTGTGTACTTACCTGTTGGTCTGGAGGACCGTAGAGTAGAGTGTACTGGGGGAGGACCGCGTCGACTAGCTTCTCCAACTCCTGAGCAGTGAAGGCAGGGGCCCTTTCCCCAGACGCAGCAGCCATTGTCACTTCCAGACCGAGGTCACAGCAGCACTTGCAGTGTAGGTCCTCTCCTGTCGAAGATCAGGTATCTAGTGATTGGACAGATAGAAAATGGCGGTGACGTCCGCGGTGGTGACGCCAGCGGCGGTGCGTATCATCACCGCCGGCGCACTTCCTCATTGGCTCCTGGGACCCATAGGGTCCCATGTTAACCAATGCAGCATTGCGCAGCGGTCTACGACCGCCTACCGCGACGGTGTACAACGCCAGCGCAGATACCTCACACCCCATTGTCCCACTTTATAGGTCAGGCAGCCGCCATTTCAGGGGCCCACATGGCTTCATTCACTACTGCATCACACATACCTAGGCCTACACTCAACACACATACAAGATGAGCTTTGTATTTGGTGTCGTGTTCTGTGTAGCTGTGGGTACATACCTGGGATTTTGTTGACTCTGTGGTCACTGTTGTCCTTCTTAGGCACCGTCAGTTGGGACTTTTGAGGGGATGGCGGAATCCTCCGGTGTACCGACCGCTGGTGGACCTGTTAACAATGGAGGAGCGACATTTGATCATCACCTACAGGTTTGACCGTGCCACAATCCAGGAACTGTGTACCCAGTTGGAGCCAGACCTGATCTCACCAATCCGCCATCCTACAGGAATACCCCCTGATGTGCAGGTGGTATCAGTGCTCCATTTCCTTGCAAGTGGATCATTTCAAACAACAGTGGCCATGGCATCAGGGATGTCCCAGCCTATGTTTTCCAATGTGCTGTCCAGAGTGTTGTCTGCCATGCTGAAACGCGTAAGGAGCTACATTGTTTTCCCTCAGGTGGAGGATTTGGCTACAGTGAAGGGTGACTTCTATGCCCTGGGTCATATCCCCAACATCATAGGTGCTGTTGATGGCACCCATGTAGCTCTGTTCCCCCCACGCAGAAGTGAACAGGTGTACAGGAACCGGAAGAGTTATCATTTGATGAATGTACAGATGGTATGTTTGGCAGACCAGTACATCTCCCAGGTGAATGCTATGTTCCCTGGCTCAGTGCATGACGCCTACATCCTGCGGAATAGCAGCATCCCGTATGTGATGGGTCAACTCCAGAGGCACCGGGTGTGGCTATTAGGGGACTCTGGTTACCCCAACCTGTCCTGGCTATTGACCCCAGTGAGGAATCCCAGTACCAGGGCAGAGGAACCCTACAATGAGGCCCATGGGCGGACTAGGAGGGTGATCGAACGCACCTTCGGCCTCCTGAAGGCCAGATTCAGGTGCCTCCATATGACAGGTGGTTCCCTATTCTACTCACTAAGGAAGGTGTGCCAGATCATCATCGCCTGCTCCATGCTTCACAATCTTGCTTTGCGACAACAGGTGCCATTTCTGCAGGAGGATGGTCCAGATGACGGTGTTGTGGCAGCTGTGGAGCATGTGGAGCCTGTGGAGCCTGTGGACAGTGATGAAGATAAAGCTGAGGAAGAAGACATAGGCAACAGGGAGTCAGTCATACAGCAAGATTTCCAGTGACACACATGTGAGAACAAATTTTTTACCACCACATTCACTTTCACACTTCTACCTCTATCCTGTCTGTCAAGTAGTAGCAGTATATGGTAACTGAGTTGTACATTTCCATTACGGTTTCACAGGTGTGGTTACCAACATGTGTCATCTGCTTGCATCCTTCATGGGCTTGTGATGTGTGACATAGGTATGTTGACATAACATTTTCGAACGGAATTTGCCATTATCATAGCTAATACACATTTTCAAAAACACAGACTGACTCAAGATTGTTTTGTGGTTCAAGGGTGTTTATTGAAGTGCTCAATATTGGAGGGGGGTTGTAAAATGGTGATGGATGATGGTGGAGGAATGTCCATGGCAGAGTCCAGTCTATTAGTCACACAGGTGCATTGCCCATATGGACATAGGAAGTGGAGCTGGGCCAGTTCCAATATGGACAGGGTAACAAAGTGGGACAGTGGGAGGACATTCAGGGTGGTCTCATATCCTGGTGGCGGTCTTGCCATCTTGCTCTGTCCTGTTCCTGGATCTCAGGGACCGCTTGCGGGGTGGTTGTCTGTCTGCAGGGGGTGGGGTGCTGGTGTGGTGGTCCTGTGGTGGGCATCCTGTCCACTAGCGCAGGCAGAGGTGGTGGGTAGTTCATCATCCATGCTAGTGTCAGGGGCCCCTTGGAGTGCCACGGTGTCCCTCATGGTCTTTTGTATGTCCTTCAGCACCCCTACGATGGTGCCCAGGGCGGAACTGATGGTTCTAAGCTCCTCCCTGAACTCCAAATACTGTTCATCCTGCAAGCGCTGGGTCTCCTGAAACTTGGCCAGGACCGTTGCCATCGTCTACTGGGAGTGGTGGTATGCTCCAATGATGGAGGAGAGGGCCTTGTGGAGAGTGGGTTCCCTTGGCCTGTCCGCCCCCTGTTGCACAGCATCCCTCCCAGTTCCCCTGTGTTCCTGTGCCTCTGTCCCCTGGACCGTGTGCCCACTACCACTGCCCCCAGGTCCCTATTGTTGTTGGGTTATCCTGGGTTCCTTGTAGTGGTGGACACACCGCTGATTGACGTGTCCTGGGTACGGAGGTATGGGCCCGCTGGGTGGGTGCTGTGCTGGTGTTACCAGAGGGTGGAAGGTCAGTGATGGGCTGTGCCTGTGCAAGGGGAACCGACTGTCCCGAGGCCCACGATGGTCCGGGCTGGTCATCTGGATCCAGTTGGCCAGAGCTGCTGTCATCACTGTGGGCCTCTTCTGTGGGTGGGGTAGAGAAGTCTGGACCCTCCCCTCTGGTGACGTTGGGTAGTGGTCCTGCCGGGGTATAAAAGCATGATTATTGCATGTGTGTGTGTCATGGTGTGCAATGGGTGGGTGAGCGTGTACCCCAGTGCTAGCATTCCAGTGTGGGGGCTTGTGTGATGATGGTTGGGGGGTTGTTAAGGGTATGTTCTTTGGGCATGCTTTAGTGATGGGTGCCCATGCTTAGTTGTGTCATGCAGGGCTTGGTGTTGGGATGTGTGGTTTGTGTTATGAGTACATTAGTGAGGATTTGGCGTGATAGGGGAGGGGGTGAGGGTGGGGGTATGTGATAGCATGCAGGTAGGGTGGGGGATATGATAGTTAAGATTATACTTACTAGTGTCCATTCCTCCACCGACTCCTCCAAGGCCCTCAGGATGCATAATGGTCAAGACCTGCTCCTCCCATGTTGTTAGTTGTAGGGAGGAGGTGGGGGTCCGCCGCCAGTCCGCTGAATCGCGATGTTGTGCCTGGATATCACTGAATGCACCTTCCCCCGTAGGTCGTTCCACCTCTTCCGGATGTCCTCCCGATTTCTTGGATGCTGTCCCACAGCGTTGACCCTGTCGACGATCCTGTGCCATAGCTCCATCTTCCTGGCTATGGAGGTGTGCTGCACCTGTGCTCCAAATAGCTGTGGCTCTACCTGTAGGATTTCCTCCACCATAACCCTGAGCTCCTCCTCGGAAAACCTGGGGTGTCTTTGGCGTGCCATGGGGTGGTGTAGGTGATGTGTGGTGTGGTGTATGTGTTGATGAGTGTGGTGATGTGTGGTGGTGTAGGGTGTTTTGAGTGTGGATGTTGTAAGGGTGATGGTGTTGTGTGCCTCTGTGTGGTGGGGTTGTCTATTGCTGTTGTCTCTCTCTGGCCTTCTTTCAGATGAATTGGTCGTAGGGGTTTGTGGGTGATGTGGGTGTGTGTTTTATATTGAATTGGGTGTGTGGGAGTGGTGTTTGTATGTGTATCAGGTGTGTGTATTTTGAATTGTCTAATGTGGCGGTCTTTGGGAGATGTGTGTGTATTTTGAGGGCAGCGGTGTGTACCGCCAATGGAATACCGCGGTTGAAAGACCGCCACGTGGATTCGTGTGTCGTGATAGCATGGGCGTGTTTCTGTTGGTGTCACGGTGGAGGTTTTGTTTTCGCCAGTTTATCACTGACCTTTGGTGTGGCGGACTTGTGTGGGTGTCTGAATTTCGGCGGATTCCGAGATGTGGGTCATAATAGCAGTGGCGGAATTCTACGGCCGCGGCGGTGTGTTGGCGGTCTTCTGCATGGCGGTAAGCGGCTTTTACCGCCAATGTTGTAATGACCCCCAATGTGTTGAAAATATATATAACTTGTGGAAACAGAGAGGCACCTGATGAATAGAATCTACCTAGACGTTAAACGAAGTAGAGACATGTCCAACTAGATGTGTAGTATGGAACAACTGTAATGGGAACAGAGATAAAAAAAACAACTGAAGATCTGAATTTTAGCTAAAAATACTATTGGTGAGGCTCAAAAAGTCAATAGCTGCTAGTATAACTAGCTGTATCCAATTTAGGCAAGCATGGAAGTATGCTGTTCGAGTAGTTCAGAACGAACGTAATCGTGGGTATGTATTATCCATGTTTGATATAGAGAGTCATCAAAAAAGAAAAAAGGGATAATAAGGGACCATGGTAAGTCCTAAATTCAGAAAAAAAGAAGAAAAAAAGGGAGGGGATCAGTAATAGAAAAATATTTGGGGTAACAAGAATACACAGGTATAAGTCAGACCATTTCCCACTCCCAAAATAGTTGGGGATTGACTCTTGTCTATTACATGAATAACTAATTGTTCAGGCGGATGGAGGAGTGGACAGTGGAATGGAACACATCCCAAAACAGTATGATCCCTGCTGTTCTCCCACATGAGCATGGGCATAGAAAACTCCTACTTCAATATTATAGGTATTTATTTATTTATTTATTAATGTGTTCACTTATTTATTCCCTTATTTCTTTACATTGGGATTTAACACTATGGTGTATTCACCATGTGGTCACAAGGGAGTGCAGGTAGAACTGTGGTCATACTTGAAAAGTATAGGTCAAAGACACAGTGAATAGTAGGTTGCTTTCAAATGCCTGGGAGAAATCACTACTAAGTAGTCTTCACTCACTTGTCTTGGGAGTTAACTTAATTGAAGGCATGTAAAAAAAAACTCAGTGTTCAGGAGAATTCTAGAAAATGGTGAAACCTCCCTGTCCAGAGCTTGGGTCCTTGAATGTAGAGGGATCTTGTTATCTGCTTTCATCAATTGATACCTCTTTGCTAAATGAGAGAGGTGGAGGTTGAGAAAATGTATCTTTTTGGGATTCAGTCTAGTCTGTCTCAAGACCCATTGTCCTACTAGAGCAGCAGCAACATTTTTACAGCTCCGTCAGCCTGAGCCCTACTGTCTCCTACCTCATACCTGCCTAACATTCACAGCAGATTAACAGTCTGACTGGCATGCAAATGCTAGAGAGCATATTTTTAAAAGTGTAAATTTTTGTCATCAAAGATTTATGGGCATAAAAATAGATCAACAGAGCTGATTATTTCATGAACTGATAATATGGGATGCAGAAGGGTGATCGAAGATGGTGGGTCCTGGTTGAGTTGGCACAGAGGCTCCCCGGGAGTGCACAGTATGATGGCCTGATTCTCCTGCCGCCATCTCACTGCAGTCTACATCCTAAACCTCCTCCCTCCTTGTCCCGGTGTTTCTGAGTGGCAGCCTGTATCAGGGACAAGAAAACACTGACAGCAGGGTGAGAGGTTGAGTGGGACACCACAGCCAACAGCAATCATACTCCCTCCAGCTTTCCAAACTCGGACGGACAGTGCTTCCTCCCCCTCCTCTCTTGCTTTGGCCCGGGTGAATCCTGAGCAGCTCTGTCCCAGGGAGGATGTTCATTGGAGGAATCTTTGAACAGGCGTGGGATGCCATTGACTGAAACAACGGTCTCTTTATCGCTCCATGTTTCTAGGCGTTAGACTATCAATACAAGGTTGTGGTCTCGCAGTCTTTGGAGCCAGAGGTAATTGGCTGTGCAGTAAAGCTGGCAGATCTGTTGTAAGGAAACCATTTTCCCTTCATCACAGCTACTTTGTTTCAGGTTTTTCTTCCAAACCAGTCTGCAGTCTGTTTAACCTCATTGCGTTCACTCCGGTGGATATTTGGTGCACCCTGTTCTGCTAGTCATTGGTTCACCTCCCAGACAGCAGAGGATAAAGGCAGAAGTGATGCAGACTATTAAGGTTGCTCTATTATTATATTTGGGGACTTTCTGAGCTGTAGACAGTACTCAAAACAAGGTGCTGGGTGGGCCAAAGAGAGGGGGCTGACCGGATGTAGCTATCTCTCACATATCTCCAAAGGTGGAGAAGAAGAGACTGTTATTTGGCAAAAATGGTAACAGTAACAGTAATCATGGTAATAGCAGTAGACTTAAAAGGAATTAAAGGACTACCCAGGCTTCAGCTGCCACCCCACATATCCAGGTACTGGTGGGAGATGGGGTTGGCCCAGATTTGGAGTGTGCACAGGAGTTGCCTGAGGTTGTTTCCCATTGGTGACTTGTTTCAGCGGGACAGGGCAGGGTAGCTTGCTACCCCGCTGACAGCATCCATTGAATTCCTTCATGGATTCTCTTTAATCCCCTTCCTCTGCTGCTGCCTCATGTGGTGAGGTGGGCCCAAGTAATGAGATGATTGAAGTTCAGTCCTGGCTCCTTTATTCTGCTCTCTAGCATAGCCCCCAACATGCAATAGGAGTCTATTACTCTGACCGACATCCTTCCCATTCAGTGGGCCCGGAAATTAGTATACATGGTGGATGTGGAGGCTTCCCAATTAGAAGCGGGGGTCCAGCAGGCTCATTTGGTACAACTGGTTCAACCTCTCCAGCCCTCCGAACCTGCTTGTCTAGGCAGATTGGAACCTGCTGCTGTTGGGGGTGACAGTCAGGAGGCACTCTTTTCCTTCTCGAACCTTTCTGACAACGTGGATCAAGCAGCTCAGTCAGTCTTACCAGCCAACGCGAACACCACCTGCTCAGAGGTCTCAAGGAATTCATCAATTAATCTGATCTCTCTGCTATAGCATCACTTCTCTTGAAGAAAGGGAATCAGCCCAGGGGATTGCCAGCTGGCCACCTTAAGGACTTTCTATTGGTGGTTTTTTGAACAAGGTGTAAATAATCCTGCCCCTTCATTAGATGAGACAGAGGAGCTACTGTTGGATCCAAATGGGACAGAGCTGACACCTACTAATTGCTCACCTCTGGTGTTGGTGCTTCTAGTTATTATATCTACTGTGGATTGATCTTAGCTCAGTGACCAAGCTATGGGATGGGATCACCCCCTTGTCAGGACCTCAACTGGTAGGATTAGCACAGGATGCGCCCACTCTGGAAGTTATCTACCACCCCTTTTTGCAGCATAGGGAGGATTATCAGAAAGACCTGCTGACATTAAAGGCCACTCATCTGAGAACCCATACCATTCTTCGCAAAGAGTAAAACTACATGGACATCATACAAGTCTGACTAGGGGAAATTGAATAGTTCCAGTCGGTTCTCCGAAAGGTACTGGAAAAAAATTGTCTGGGGATCGCTCAGCATGACTCACAGCTCACTACCCTTTCATCCAGGTGGAAGATTTGGAGAACAGGTCACACAGAAATAATCTGCGGGTTCTAGGTGTCCCTGAAGGTACAGAAGGTGATGACCCTGAGGGCTTTTTTGTTCACCTGTACTGAGAGGCTTCCACTGCTCTGACAGACTGGGACATAGATTGTTTGATCCAGACGGCACATCCCTTTTCATTTAGACCTTCCAGTAAGCCTTCTCACTACCTTCAGGTTATCCTCATTTGTATTGCAAACTTTACCCTGGGACAAGAGATCTACCGAGCAGCCACTCCTAAGTTATTGGTTAAAGCCTGTGGCATGGAATTTTTTGTTCATTCTGATTTCAGCCACCAAAATGTTGTGAGACACTGGCAGCTCTTGGAACATATCCCGGCACTTGAGAAGCTTGGGACATTCATCTCTCTTATGGAGTCCGCGACATTCCGAATCCATATAGATGGCTTAACTTTTTATTGCTATGAAGGTCAAACAGTTCAGGCACTAAATTGCCGGTGGGTGGCTGAGACTGTTCTGTTATCTGTCTCTGTCTTTATCTGGTTGAATGTTGATTCCCACCTCTCCGGGCATGAGTCTTCAAATGGGCAGAGCTTTATTAATTCAGGTTTAGAGTTGGGGAGAGGAGGCATTGTCGTATGATGGCTAGGGTCTGTTTCTGTTCTTTTGGAGGGTGAGAAGTTTGACCCTTTCCTTTCTTCTCTCTGGTTTTTCTCCTCTGTTTTTGGTTTTCATCTCTTCATTTTCTCATGTCCTTGTTAATGTGGGGGTCTACTATCCATGTTTGTGTTTATCACTTTATGTGCATTCTGGGGTGGGGCAACCCATGCACTGACTTCAGCTATGAGCCTCAATGAATGGCTAACCCTAATGGTGGGGGTAATGGCCCTTTTTTTCTTAGGGCATAGCTTAATGGGTATGGGTTGATTCACCCTTATGGGAACCAAGCATGTGTAGTGAAGAGGTTGGGGTGTGCAGGGGTTGAGGATTGGGACTGGGTTTTTTTCCACAGAGGATAGGAGTTAAACTGCAGGAAATGTAGGAAATGTGACTTTGAGTAATCTGTCTAGAGCTCAAACAATGATGCTTATCTACGTTTGACAAGATAATCATGGAGCATGGGTGCATCAATCTGTATGGTGGGGGCGCAGCTCTTGGATTTGGAGATACAATGTCTAGTCTTGGTAATAGCGGGAGTCCTTGTCAGCAGTTATATATTTTATCCTGTAATCAAGTCTCCACAGAAGCACAAATTGGTACCTGAAGGAACTGAGTACACTTAATCCACAAATTATTTGTCTTCAGGAGATGCATCTCTCTCAGGCCGAAAGTTCACTGCTACAGGAGCTTCGTTATCAAGTCATGTCTATTTCACATTTTACCTTCATTCAGGGAGGGGGTTGCAATATTGGTGTTGGATCCAAAATGGGTGGTTTTGCATCCGAGGACAGACTCGGCGGGTCACTGGTGACTATACAGAAGGATAATGTTCATTTTACCATTTGTGTTGTATATAGGCCAAACACGGTTGACCCGAGGATTTTCGATTTTTCTGTTGATTGGGCATTATCTCTGGCCATTACCATCCATCATCTGTGGTGATTTATTCTCACATTGTGTCCTAACAGAAACTCAGCATCTCTGACTTCTAATCAGGCCTATGATGGCTTGGCGCGTGGGGGTAAGCACCAACTCCACAGAGCTCTACACAAGCTAATTTCCTTGTATGCTTTGGTTGACCTTTGGCATTTTGAGCAACCAAATGAACTGGGATTTATGCTTTAATCTTCCTCCCATAAAGCAATGTCACAGATATGTTTCTGGTCAGCAATACATTGTTCTCATTTTGTAAGCTGGTACTCAATCCGAGGGTCTTATCTGACCACAATGCTCTCTCTTTGTTTATCAAACTCAGCAAACTCATTCAGACATTGGGGTCTTGGGGCTGGGCATTTGAACACAAATTGCTACTTGAGGAGGGGTATGTCAGCTCCATGAACTCTCATCTATGTGAGTTCTTGGAGTTTTACATCGGCTCAACATCATCTTTGGTGGTCTGGGATGACATTAAGACCTCGTGTCAAGGACAAACTCTGCAATTTGCTTCTTACCGATGGAGAATGGCAATGACTAAGGACATGGTGGCTTGCCGGTCTCTCAGCTCTTTAGAATTCAATTGGGTTATAGCATTATCGTGAAGGCTAGGTTTCAAGCTGAGTGGCTTTTGGAGCAGCCTACCACCCCTTGGGCCTCTCTTAGAAAAGAAATCAAGGATCTGGTGGTGAAAAATGGATAAGCCAGGCAAATGCTCAGTTTAAAAAATAGCAAAAACAATGGTATGCGTTCTCTCCATTAAGTAGGGATAGCTTTATTTGTAATACCATTCATCAGATTAGGGGTGAAAATGGGGAGCTCGTGGCCAATCCTGCAACTATCCGCGATGTCTATCGACGGTTCTATCAAGACCTTCATTAAGACGATTGCTCCTCCTCCACTGAAGATATCTTCTGATTCATTGGGTGGTACTTCCATTATAAGTTGAGCCATATTCTGCGTTCAAAACTAGAAGCACCTATACCTCTTCTGGAGGTGGAAAACAACATTGGCTTCCTTGCCAAAGGGAAGGCCTGTGGTCCTGATTAGATTCCACTGAAGTTTTACACCATCTTCTAGCAGATTCTGGCCCCAGTGCTTTGGGATCTGTTTCACTCCATTAAGCCATCTGATCGGGCCTCTGAGTCTTGGGGGGAGATCAATATTGTCATCTTTCCAAAAAGGAGAAAAGATCCAATGCTTTGCAGATTGTATTGCCCAATCTCCTTTATCAATGATGATTTCAACATCTCTACCTAAGTCCTTGCTAATTGACTGTCTGCAATTATCTTAGAGCTGGTCGATCCAAATCAGTATGGCTTTATTCTAGGCTGTGACATGACATCTCCTGCCACTATATCAATTACAGCCCAGAGGACATCCTTTTTAAATCCGCATCCATAGACATAACACTTCTAGACACCAAGAAGGCCTTCGACCGGGTTTCCTGGCCCTTCCTTTGGGGGATCATGGTGACCTCAGGTTTAGGCTCAGTCTCTACCTCCAGAATCTGTCACCTCTTTCCTGGTGTTAAAGCACAGATCCATTGCTCAGGTTTGCTTTCAGATTCTATTTCCATCTATTGTGGTACCAGGCATGAGTGCCCTCTTTTGCGCCAGTTATTTGCTTTATGTATAGAGCCTTTCCTTCAATCCCTTATATGGCCTGAAGCAAGTCAGCCCCGGAGACCATCAGTACAAAGTTAGAATCTTAGCTTATGCTGATTATATTGCAGTCCTAACCCCCACCCATATCAGTGGCTTACGTGCAGTTGTGGCAGTGTTTCAATCATTTGGAGACATCTCTGGCTATAAGTTAAAATCAGATAAGACACAGGTCTTGTCTAATGAGATTCTCCCCATTCAGGATGAAAGAGGGGTACAGTCTGTGGTATATTGAGGGGTAACTTTACTTGTCCAAATCACGGAGATTGTGGAGAACAACTATAGGAAACTTTATCAACACACTGTTAATGTTTTTACTAAGTGGAAACATCTTCATTTGGGCTGATCGGCCGCTGTTATCTTATTAAAATGATCATTCTGCTGCAGTGTCTTTGTCTCTTTTGCTGTATTCCTCTTTTTCTTCTAGTGGCCTTTTTCTCTAAGATCAAGTCTTCATGGTAGAGGTTTATATGGTGTTATAGGAAGCCTCACTGCAAAATTCATTTCCTACAACAGCCTAAGAAGGATGGTGGGGTTGTGCTTCCAGTTTCACTTATTGGGCTCATTTTTTTCACAACTTTGTTTGGTCTTGGGGTGGTTGGCGTGGGAACAAGGGTAAATGTTTTCTGCCTCTGGCTAAATCAATTGCCCCCATGCCGGTATTGTGGATACACTGTTCTTTAAGAGAACTTGATTTAAGACCTTAAAAGTTATCCATTTTATTTGGGGTTTCCTTAAGCAAAATATTCTTTGGTATTACCCCAATTAACCAGCTTAGATATGTAGGATATAAGCCCAATCATCCCTCTTGTGTTCATGACAACTTTCAGGATACCTGGGAGTGGGCTAGGTTGGAATGATAGATAGAGATGATGTTGGTGCTGTCCCTCGTGTCACAGAAGATATCTATATGTGACAGTTTATGTTATATGTTAACCAAAGTAATAATGGTTTAGATGTAGTAGATGCACTGAAAAGTCATTTTTTTATGGGCATTTGTTTATATTGTAGTGTTTGACGAGTTCGTCATAGGTGGTACTTATAATAAATCAAATGCTAGAGGGACTAAATTGATATTATGATGTAATTTAGACTTCAGATTAATAGAATGTACTGAAACAATAGTCAATGTCTAATGATTAATGATTTAAATAAGTGTGCAGAATTAGAAGAAATGTAGTTCCACGTTATATTGACTGAAATGTATTAAAAGAATTATTCCATATAAAGTGCTGAAATCTAAATGCTGATGAAGGATTATTAATGTAGGAATCATAGTTTGCATATTAAAATATCTTTTGTTTGATGCATTAATATGCTGTATTAATTCACTTGTGTCTCCCTAAGTGAGGCCTGCTAAGCATGTATTTCGTGATTGAGTAGGAAATGTTGATTAATTCCTTTAACATGAACCTTTCTTTCAGACTTTGTTCCCATGAGAAGGCTAGCTTGGTAATAGCTTGGTAGCTTGGTAATAGACCCCCTATTGTTTTAGACATTGAGAGAAGTGAAACAATACCCTTGAATGGAGACTATCCTGGATTGTAGACTGGTGCTATATACAATATTTTCAAACTTGTTTGGAGCTACATGGATGGAAGAAGTTCTCATGACAGACTTGGGGAAATATTGGACTGCTGCAGTTTGGAATTGTGTGATTGACTTCAATTGACTGATGCCCCTTCAACAAAATGCCGAATCAGAATGCCATATGAACCTTTATATGTAGATGACCAGTAGGACTTTAGGTAGATACTTTCAAGATGCCCTTCTGGTCAGATATCCCTCCAGATTCCTGAAGATGAGATGCTGAGCCCCTGTTCTGTACCCTGCATGTTGAGCCCTATGGAGAGGTATATTCCAATCTGACTTTGCCCCTTGTGATGACTGATTGAAACCTAGAGACCTTTCTTCCAATCTCCTTCGGAAGACTCATGACTCAGCTTCTGACATGCTGACGCTTTCTCTCTTTACCTATCTTTTGCCCACCGTAGTAGCTTGTTGCCCAAGATTACATTTTCCAATTTTTTTTTGCCCTTTTGGTTCTTTTGGTCTTTTGTCTGCATGTGTTCTGCCCCACACATCTTTCCCTGATTTGGCCAACAGTATGTTTTCCCTGTGCTCACCTAAATTATAACTCTTTTGATATAAATTGACTGATGCTTGCTAAACCTAAGCAACACCTGATTTCTGTAACCCAGATATTCCTGTTAATGGTTTGTATTATTCTCATTGAATGCTTAGTTTTATTAATGTTAGTTCACCTGAATTTATTTTGTCATCTTGGGCAACCCTTGGTGATTCTGTATCTTTATAATCTTGTCTTATATAGTGTCTACATGACTTTGATCTTGAGTTTTTAATAAATCCCTTAACTTTATTCCTGACTGGAGGTTTCCTTGTATGGCCACATTGATCGTACTGTGTAATTTAATTAATTTATGTTGATGGTTTGATGTATGATTCTACTACATCCTTCACTGGGTCAAAAAATTCCTTCATCCCATAAGGAGAACCATTTCAGTAGAGCATTAGGGAGTTAGGGATCAATGCCATGAAATTTCAGAGTCCAAATATTACCCACCCCAAATTCTGTCCCATGGTCCATTTCGAAGATTGATGAAGTTCCAGTGCGTTGCCTACAATAGACAGATGTGTCAGTATTAATAGGGATTTGCGCTTACATTGCTTTTGGTTTGAAGACTGAGCTGAAGTGTGATGTTGTGAAGTGTTTTGCAGAGTCTTTGTACTTGAAGTAATTGTTACACTTTTTGCTAAAATTGTCTGCGGTTTTTGTTGTTGTTGTTAATGGGCCCATCATGGCCTAAGGTCCTGGGATAATGTAGAAGTGTAGAAGACACTTGGTTAATTTATTGTCTGCAGTAAGGTAATTGTCATGAGACATCATTGACAGTGGCAATAGTTTTCCATTGTGAATTGCTGGTCAGGTTTCACTCATTGTAAAATTGTGAAAGTAACATCAGGAAAGCATATCTGTGTACAGCTTTGAAGTGTTTGAATTCCTACCCTGTAGTGTGCAGACAGGTTGTTGTTTTTTGTTCGCAATATTTTTGCATTAGGTGTGTGTGAGCGATTGTGTGAGAGAAAATTGCGAAGTGACTGCACTGCTGAAAGAAGTGAGTGTGATATTGTTTTGTGCCGCACTGATATAGGTCAATTGGTGTGAAGTCGTGCTGGTATTGGTGGACAGTGCTACATTGCTATTGGCTAAAACTTTGAGAGAACAGAATTTTGGGATTAAAAATACTACCTGATTTGATCGAAACTTTTGTATATAATTTAATTGAATGAAAATGAAATGCTTTAAAGTGTTAAAGAGTGTGTTAAAAGGAAATGTGTTCATTCCTGTTAGAGAATGTACAGAGACCCCACCCTAAGGAACTCCAGGTTATTATGTGTCTTCTGTTAAAGGATTGTACGTGTGGCTTGAACAATGGTATAAGATTACTGAGAATGATGCTCTGGCACTCTCTGGACTAGGATATGTCTTATGGAACATTTAATTTGAGAAATTTAGACAACTTGAGACACATATTATATGATATGAAACTGCCTCCAAGACCTGCACAATTTGAAGTCCGTAGTATTTGAGAACTAATAGCCTTAGAAAGAATGTCAAATAAATACGAGAACAGAATGCAGAAAGCAATTAAGACACTTGCAGAAGCTAGATGCAGCTAGGATACAGAGCTCAAAGTATGGTGACCATAGATACTTGAAGGAGTCAGAATGTTTCCAGCTATTTCAAATGAAAAAAGCACAAAAACCTAAAACTAGAAAGAAGACAGAAAAGGCAGAACAGACAAGAGAAGCTTAGGATAAAAAGACAGTAATATATGATAGTGATTCAGATGATGATGAGTTTTTAAATCAGATCTTGATGAATCGTCAGCCTCCGTACCACTCAGATGAGGTAGGAGCAAGAAGTGAATCAGCACCAAATGTGAGCCCAAATGTGCCAACTGTACCAGTTGCACAGACTCTGAATCAGATAATGCCAGTTACACCTGCAACTTCACTGACACAAATTATTTTAGTGAATCCACCAGTTCAGAGTTGTAACATGATTTAGGCCCTCCTTACAACCCTGGTAGCGGTGATAGAGTGGTGGTAATACTGCCAACAAGCCGGCGGTAAAAAAAATGGAATTATGACCACGGTGCAAACCGCCAACACAGACAGCCACTTTAACACACCGATCACCATGGCGGTAGCAACAAGCACCGCAGCAGTAACCGCCAACAACCAGGCGGAAGACAAGGTTCTGCCCACTGTATTACAACAGGCCTATCCGGCACCTTTTCGGGGCGGTACCAACATCACCAAAAGCACAGCGGAAATAGAACACAGAAGTCAAATAACTCACCTCTGGAGACTTAGGGAACAACCACGACGCCATGGAGCCCGAACTGCAGACCTTCCCCATGCTGGTCTACCTCCTCCTACACCAGGAATACCAGCGACGACGACCACGGTAAGTAGTGCCGCCTAGCACACAAGTGAGGGGGGAGGAAAAAGAGAGTGACACACACGCAACACCCCCAATACCATACACACAAACAGATGCAGTAACATTACATATTCACCCCGTACCCCTCAGGAATAAAGCAAGGACAAAAGGGAGTGATTAAAGTGAGTGTGATAAGATAAAAATCCAGGAAAACATATTCAAAATTCAAAACAGTATTTACAGATATACAAATGCAGGGATACTGCCCAGTCCATAATGTCCGTGGGCCAAGGGCCACATCACAAAGGACAAGGCCCCATCTTACTCCTGCATCAACACAGAGAGAACACCGCTGGGGCATCAGGTCAAAAATACACAGGGGGACAGGGGAGTGGGGGGGAACCTAAGCCGAAAAATGGTACAACGCCAGTTGTCCTGGAGAGGGCAATATGCCCACTTCTTGGTCCTGAGGAGTGCAAAGCCACAGTCTCTCAAGTGGGTGGTTTTCCCAATGCTTGGTCCTGGGGAGAGCAAAGCCACAGTCTCTCAAGTGGGTGGTTTCCCCACTGCTTGGTCCTGGGGAGTGCAAAACCACAGTCTCTCAAGTGAGTGGTTTGCCCACTGCTTGGTCCTGGGGAGTGCAAAGCCACAGTTTCTCTAGTGAGTGGGTTGCCCACTGGTTTTGGAGGGGGGCCTTGTGCCCAGTGTTCTTCATCCTGGCAAGGATGGGGTTAGTGGATGGCTTCTTCCACTGGATTCTGGAGGGGGCCTTGTGCCCAGTGTGCTTCATCTGGCAAGGATGGCGTGAGTGGATGGCTTCTTGCACTGGTTCTGGAGGGGGCCTTGTGCCCTGTGATGCAGATCTTTGGGAGTACAAGGTACAGTCTCTCACCTGGGTGTCATACCCACAAGATTTGCAGTGGGGAGGATTTGCAGTGTGCCGGCGGCAATAGCTGCACAGTGGGAGCAGGTCTGGTGCGGGTGTCGGTGCTGCCAGTGGTGGGGAGAGGCTCCAGCCCTTCCCTTAAAGCCTCAGACGGCTGCCCACTTGGGCTGCTGCTGCTGCCAGTGGTGCTGGTGGCGGTGCAGGTGGCGGTGGAAGTGGAAGTGGCGGTACTGCCAGTGGTGGGGGGAGGCTCCAGCCCTTCCCCTGAAGCCTCCGACAGCTGTAGAGCCATGGTTGGTTTTGGGCACTCAGATTCTGTCACAGCACCAGCCCTCCTGTCCCGCCTGCCTGCAGGGGCAGGCCCTTTGCCCTTGCCGTGTGGTGGTGCCTCCTTGCTGTGTGGTGGTGCCTCCTTGCCCTTACCATCTGGTGGTGCCTCCTTGACCACGCTGTCTGGTGGTGCCTCCTTGCCCTTGCTGTCTGATGGTGCCACCTTCCCCTTCCCCTTGTAAGCTGGTGGTGCCTCCTTGCCAGCTGGTGGTACATCCTTGCCCTTCCCCTTGGCAGCTGGTGCAGGCACACTGCCAATGCTGATGGGTGTCTCCTTGGAGCCTCTCACACCTGCAGTAGCTGCCAAAACTACAGTGGCCGTGGACTGGGTGGCTGAGGTGCTGGCCTGGGTTCTGCCCAACCGGGCCCGACGTGAAGGCGGGGTGGGTAGGGAAGAAGTCAATGCCAGAGAGGAAAAGCTTCTTAGGGACACAGGGACACTGGGGCGGGAAGAGGGCAAAGGTTTGGGAGTGGTTGTAGGAGGTGTCTGTCTGGTGTGTTTGGGTGCAGGTGCATGGGCTGGATGCTGTTGTGAGGTGGAATGCTGTTTGGTGTCTGAGTGCTTGCGTTTGTTTATTTTTGGAGGAGGGCACACAGACACAGTGAGAGAGGACACAGGGATGTGTGCATGGATGTGGGGGTGATGACTGCCAGTGAGGGGCGTGTAGTGATAGGTGTGATGGTGATGGAGGCAGTGGTGTGGATGTAGTGCATGCAGGTGTGAGTGGAGACAATACTGGAAGGGAGGTGGACGACGACGAGGAGGGGGACACAGTGGAGGCAGTGGATGTTTTTACATCAGCATCTGGATGGTGTTTGTGTGAGTGCCTGTGGGATGATGTGTGGTACTTGTGTTTGCCGGAGCCCCTCCTGTGTGTTGTCTTGGGTGCATGCTGGTCTGAATATGTGCTTGGGATAGGTTGGGGTTTAGGGGCATGGGACTGGGACTGGGCAGAGGAAGTTGGAAGAGGGAGGCTAGAGACAGGAACAATGGCTGCCATCAGGAAGGAGGCCAGAGCCTGGAAAGATCTTTGTTGGGCCGGCACGCCAGAGTGAATGCCCTCCAGGAATACATTTATATGTTGCAAATGCCCTGCCCGGCCCTGGATGGCATTCACTAGGGTTGACTGTCCAACAGAGATGGATCACAGGAGGTCAATAGCCTCCTCACTCAGGGCAGCAGGGCTAACTGGGGCAGGGCCTGAGGTGCCTGGGGTGAAGGAGATGCCCACCCTCCTGGGTGAGCAGGCACAGGAAACTCGCTGAGGGGCTGATGAGAGGCCGATGCTGGTACGAGGGGTGACGGCTGTAGCTCGGGTGGCCACAGAGGTGTCCGCCACCACTATGGAGCTTCCATTGGAGGAAATATCACTTTCAGTACTGTCAATTCCTGTCTCACCATCAGTGGATTTGGCCTCCTGGGTCCTGTGGGATGCAGCTAATGCACAGAAGGACAGGGTGACAAAACAAAAGAGACAGAGGATACACTTGGTCATTGTCAGCAACAACACCACTGCTGGCGTACACAACACACAGGGGACAGCCCTATGCACTAGGCAATGCATTAACAGTCACAATGCTAGTCACCAGACCATGGACAGTAATACCTAATGCCAGTTGCAGCATACCTGAGACCCACAGAGCCCTGCCTAGTAGTGGATGCCCACTAGCTTGTTTGGAGGTGGAGTTCTTCAGCCCCTGGCCAACATGGAGCCTACCCTGCAATGTCCGGCCTGGCCTACGGGCACCAACAGACTCACATCCCCTACCCAGAGACCACCTCAACACGTGCATGTAGTATATTGGGAACCGTACTCACTCCCTCGTGGCTGCTGTGATGCCCTCAAGCGCCCATCCAGCTCCCGATAGGCCACCGCCATTATGTGGAACATCAGGGGGGTCAGGGTTCAACGGGCACCCCATCCTCGTTGGGAGGCCTTCCCCAGCTGTGCCTCCTCCATCTTCCTTGCCCAGCGTTTCAGGTCCTCCTACCGTTTGCGACAGTGGGTGCTTTGCCTGCCGTAGACCCCCAGGGTCTGCACGTCCTTGGCGATGGCACGCCATATACCTTTTTTCTGATGGGCGCTGGCCTGCAGACAAATAAACATAGAAAATCAGTCATACCGTCTGGCCTGCTACACTCATAGTCCACCATAGCCCTCCCATCCCCTTACACACAGACATTGCCCAGCATACATGCAGCACGCTGCCTAGGACCCCTCAACCACCCCACCCTTATAGGAGGCCCTTACATACAGCACTACATGCATTCATGCCTCATGAATCGTGCTCACAGTGTACTCACCTGTTGGTCTGGAGGCCCATACAGCATTCGGTAATGGGGTAGGACCCCATCCCTAGTCTCTCCAACTCTGCAGCGGTAAAGGCAGGGGCCCTTTCCCCAATGACACGAGCCATGGTCGGTTCCTGACACACGTCACAGCAGCACTTGCAGTGTAGGTCCTCTCCTGTTGAAGGTCAGGCAGCAAGTGAGTGAACAGATAGAAAATGGTGGTCAGGTCCGCGGCGGTGCGTACCGTCACTGCCGGGGTACATCACCATTGGCTACTGTACCCCATAAGGCCCAATGTTAACCAATGAGGAGTTGCACTGCTGTACTCGACTGCCTCCCACAACGATGCACAACATCAGCGGTGGCCATTTCGGGAGGGGCAGGCCATGGCAGCTAACTGCGTCACAGCACACGTAGGCGCATTTTGGGGATAAAATTCAACATTCTGTTCTGCCACAACATGCAATGCACTGTACATTTAGGAAATGTTGAAAACTGACCAGATGCTCATCATTTTGCCCCCTGGATTACAACCGCTACAGATGAATAGGAGATGGAGGCATCCCCCCGTGTACAGGCCCCTGGTGGACTTTGGCAACAATGGAGGACAGGCACATTATCCTCACCTACAGACTTGATATGGCCACAACCCAAGAGCTGTGTGCCCAATTGAAGCCAGACCTAATCTCAGCTATCCGTCACCCCACTGGGATCCCCCCTCTTGTGCAAGTCCTATCTGTGCTCCATTTCTTGGCAACTGGCTCCTTCCAAGTGACAGTGGGCTTAGCAGCAGGAATGTCACAGCCAATGTTCTCATTAGTGCTGACCAGAGTGTTGTCTGCCCTGATGAAACACATGCACAGCTACATTGTTTTCCCCCAGGTGGAGGATGTGGCCACAGTGAAAGCTGATTTCTATGCAATGGGACATATCCCCAACATCATTGGGGCAATAGATGGTACACATATTGCCTTTGTCCTCCCCTCCCCCCCCGTAGAATTGAACAGGTTTTCAGAAATTCAAACAGATTTCACTCTATGAATGTGCAGATAGTGTGCCTGGCAGACCATTACATCTCCCATGTGAATGCAAAGTATCCTGGGTCTGTGCATGATGCCTTTAGCCTAAGGAACAGCAGCATCACATATGTGATGGCTCAACTCCAGAGGCACCGCTGTGTGTCTTATAGGTGAGCCCATAGTCCCCACCCAGTGGATGTTGGTATATGGGTGTGGGGTTGGTCCTAAGGGTTAGTTTCTGGCTAACTGGTATCCCTCGATATTTGCAGGTGACTCTAGTTACCCCAACCTCTCATGACTACTGACTCCAGTGAGGAATCCCAGGACAAGAACATTACAATGAGGCACATGGGCGAACAAGAAGAATTATAGAACGAACCTTTGGCCTCCTGAAGGCCAGATTTCGGTGCCTCCATCTAACAGGTGGATCCCTGTGCAACTCACCCAATAAGGTGTTTCAGATCATCATGGCATTTTGCATGTTGCATAACCTTGCCTTACGTCGCAAGGTGCCTTTTCTGTAGGAGGATGAGACTGGAGATGGGCGTGTGGCAGCGGTGGAGTCTGTGGACAGTGACGAAGATGAGGCAGAGGATGAGGATGTAGACAACATAACTGCAATCATTTGACGGTACTTCCAGTGACACACATTAAAGACACTGTAACGTCACCTACCATTGCAGTTTTGTGTGGTAAATTTTAACTGGCAGGCTGATGTTCCCTTTACTATGGCCACTTACATTACCCTTTGACATGTCTATTTACAGATATCTGTGCCCCACTCTGGCTCCTAGTGTATTGACTTCAGCAAACTACAGGTCATACATAAGTATACATGACTGTGCAGTTGAATTGCAATGCCTACAGATTGTGAAACAAATACATAGCTTAATCACTTGACAGACTCAATACTTATATTTTTTACAAGGATGGTTATTCATGTGCTAAAAAGTGGATGGGGTATTGCTACAGGCTTGGGGGTGGTGTGGGAGAGGTCTGGGTAGAGTCCAGTCTATTTGTATCACAGGTGCATTGTCCAAGGGGGCATAGGAAGTGGAGCAATGGCAGTTCAAGGTGGACAGGGTAACAGAATGGGACACAAGGGTGACAATCAGGAGAGTCTTATTTCCTGGCGGGGTCTTGGCAATGTTCCCTGGCTTCTGCCTGGATCGTAGGGACCGTTTGTGTGGTGGTTCTACTTCTGCAGGGGGTGGGGTGCTGATGGCCTGTTGTTCCTGTGGCGGGGCCTCCTGTCCACTGGTGTCAGTGGAGGTGGAGGGCTGTTCATCGGTGTGGCTCGTGTAAGGGGCCCGTTGGTGTGCCACTGCATCCTGTGTTTGTCCTGTGTTTGTGGGGTGCCCTGGGCTCCCTGTAGTGGTGGACATACTGCTGATTGACGTATCCTGGGGACAGAGGTATGGGCCCGCTGGGTGGGTGCTTTGCTGGTTTTTCCTGAGAGGGTAGGCTCTGTGGTGGTATGGGACTGTGCCTGGGTAACCTACTGTCCGGAGGTCCCTGATGGGCCAGGTTGGTCATCCAGATCCAGACGACCAGAGCTTCTGTCATCACTGTGGGCCTCTTCTATGGGGGGACTGGATGTTGCTGGCACCTCCTCTCTGGTGACGTTGGGTGTGGGACCTGTGGGGATGTAAATGCAGTGTTATTGTTTCTGCGTGTGACATGTTGTGCATGGGTGTGTTGCCCTTTATGTTTGTGATTGCCCTCTCAGCTTTGCTATCTGTGAGTAGGGATTTTGTGGGCTAGGTGATTCTCTCTAATGTGCTTGCTTTAGTGATGGGCGTCCATGCAGGGCTGTGAGTGATGTCCATGCATTGGTGGTGCATGTAGAGCTTCTTATTTGGGATGGGTGGGGTGTGGTGGTGGGGTGTATGTTGCTAGTGGGGTGATGGGGGTAAGGGTAGGGGTGGGGTTATGTGATGGCATGCAGGTAGGGGGGGTGATAGTAATAGACATTTGACTTACCAGAGTCCAGTCATCCTGCTACTCCTGCCAGGCCTTCAGGATGCATCATTGTCAAGACTTGCTCCTCCCATGTTGTTAGTTGTGGGAGTGCAGGTGGGGATCCACCGCCAGTCCTTTGTACTGCTATCTGGTGTCTTGCTACCTCGGAACGCACCTTCACCCGTAGGTCGTTCCACCTCTTCCTGATGTCATCCCAGGTTCTGGGGTGCTGTCCCACAGCGTTGACCCTATCCACGATTCTCCGCAATAGCTCCATCTTCGTAGTGATGGATGTCTGCTGCACCTGTGATCCGAATAGCTGTGGCTCTACCCGGATAATTTCCTCCACCATGACCCTTAACTCCTCCTCTGAGCACCTGGGGTGTCTTTGTGGTGCCATGGGTGTAGTGTGAGTGGTGTGTGTGAGGGCGTATGGGGTGATGTATTGGGGTGTGTGGTGTGAGGTACATGGATGGTGTATGGGTGATGATGTTCTGTGGCTCTGGTTGTGTGGGTGCTCTTGCTGTATCTCTCTCTAGTGGCAATTTTTGTTAGTCATAACGGAATGTGGGTAATGTGTGTGTGTGTTATATAGTGGTGTGGGTGTGGTGTGTGTATGAGTGTCAGCTGTGTGTAGTTTGAATTGTCCAATGTGGTCTTGTTTTGTATGTGTGTGTATTTTGAGTGTGGCGGTAATGTGCCACCAATGGTTTACCGCGGTTGAATGCCCGCCGCAGTGATTTGTGGGTCATAATGCTGTAGGTGTAGTTCTGTTGGCGTAACGGTGTGGGTTTTGGTACCGCCAGTTTATCACTGACCTTTGGTCTGGCCGACTTGTGTGAGTGGCTGTATAGTGACGGATTGCTATGTGTGGGCCATAATATGGGCAGCGGTATACGGCTGTGGTATGTTGGCAGCAGTCGGCATGGCGCTAAGCGGGACTTACCGCCACTGCCATAATGAGGGCCTTAGTCTGTAACATGTCCTATTGTGAACCATGATGTGCCAGATTCTAATGTGTATCAGACAGTGCAGCCACCTCATGTGAATCCGTCTGTACAAAAGTATGCCCTGAATCAACCTGTGCCAATGTTTAGCCCAGTTCAGTCAATGTCAAATGCTACCCATGTCAAACAGGACAAAGGTTTTGTACAGTCTTAACAGGACAGAGTGCAGGAATGACAATTCCTCAGAATCAGAGAAATCAAATGGGTCCAGATGCATTAACAGTTCCTGTGACAGTGGAACCCGTAGTTCCACTGTATGCATCAGGTACGTCTGGAAGAAATGCCCATTCAATAAATGTCCCCACTGTTCCGGATACGCCACTTACAACTACGGAGATATCACCAATTTAGCATGCAGTGATCAGTCTATACAAACAATTCAGAGATGGATCAAAAAGCTTCTCTTGTTCGTCCCTTGACCCCTACTCGAATTGCAGATCCTAAACCAATGTTAAATCACGCAGGACTGATTCCTGAGGTGAGGTTTCCTCAGAGAGCCTCACCTTATTTCATGTCCCGACTGGATCAGTTCCTGAATGTACATTGGAGCTGTCCACAAAGATGAGTAGCTTTTAACATGCAAGAGAGTATGACAAAATGTAATGCTCTGAATCTGCAGAACATAAGACCATTGAGAGCAGATGTACCACAGGTTAATAATATAAGTTTACAAGGTGTCACTGCACAACAGCTGACATATTGGTTAAACAATTTAAGTCCTCAAGATGCAACAGGTGTGACAAATTGCAATATTAGAATAGAAGGGACTCCAGGGGGAGATAGATCAGTGAATGTGCCCAGATTAAAATTGGAATTGAATGAAATGTTTTTAGGAATGATAGATGCTGCACAATTGGAAACTTACATAGAAGATGAACTGCGGTTAGTGTTCAAAGATGTTACCCAAAGTGCAGGACAGGCTTATGAGCAACTAGCCGAAGTGGCCGAGAAATTGGATGTGGATTTAGAAAAATCTAAGTCCCTAAATAGAAGTTACCAATTGGAGTTTAGCACAAAAGACACAGTAAACATAGGATCTCCTGGAATGAAATTGCATGTTAAGAAATTGATTACATACATTCAGAAAAGGGGAGCCATAGATAAGTGGGAAGGTAAATGGGTGACCAAAAAAGATCAGAAGAAAGCAAAGCCAAATGCGCCTCTGGCAGGAGCAAATCAAGGAGAGAACAATGTGAAAATGATGCCCATGAGAGAAATACCAGGTGGAGGTTATTATCATGTCCCCTGGAATAGGAACAATGTACTGTCATTCACAGATTTTTACCAAAGATTGAGCAAGCTGGGGAATTTGTGAAACTTTCAAAATGTTTGTGGGAAGATTTGAACACACTGTTTGGCATTGTGGTGCTGACTGATTTGTGGACCTAATATGAAGTGAATGTTGACGTGCCCGATAGTGAACCTCAAAGAAATCCAGTAACAGGAGCACCATCTTGAAGGAATGATGGAAAAGTATTACAAAATGATTTAATTTTTGGAAAACAAGGTGTCCCCAAAATATATTGATTGGCAAAAGATTAACAGAACAACTCAGGAGTCAAAATGATTGGTACATGCTTATTATGAAAGACTGTTACAGGCTTTCTCACAGCACAGCGGTACAGAGAGACAGTAGAAGCTAAGGATATGGGTCATTTTGTGTTCAGATTTGTACAAGAATTGAAGGCAGACATAAGTGAATTTATTCAGCAGCACCTGATTTGTTGGCAGAATAACCAATTGAAGAGATCCTATGATACACAAAATTTTGCAGTGATGATTTGGAGTTGAAGCAGAAGAAGTTGAAAGAAAAGGTGATGGTAATGCAAATGAAAGCTGCACAGAACCCTAGTCAGAATCTGCCGATGATGATAAACATTGGTGCAAAGTAGTACCACAGCAGGTAACAAATGTTGTTCAGCCTAGAGGTAGAGAATGTGGTGTGCAGATAGATCAAAGTGGAGGTGTTCTTGATGTTCAGGCTTTGAAGATAACTAATCTGTGTCATATGTGCAGATATTTAGGTCAATGGCGACTGAATTGCCCATAAAACAATGTGAATAATCAAGTGCAGAATGTTGAAGTTGCTCAGGTACAAGGCAATAATCAAGTACAAAGTGAAAGAGTTCAAAGACCCAGAGTGCAAAATGTAAATGTGTCCCCAGGGTAACAGATGCAGATACCGCAAGCCCTGAAGTCTCAACAACAAATGATTGTTCCGCCCAAAACATGAATCTAATTGCAAAAGGGAATGTGAATCAAATAGCATCAGAGTTTTACCTAATGGAACTAAGTGATGAAGAATTAACAGAATTGTTTCAAGCTGTTTGCCCTGATGATGAGGAATTCATGCTAGGTGCATCCATAGAAGAAAATCAATGTTGTCCCTGTGTAAATGCCAATATTATGTGCATAATCTATCATTCCTAGTTGATACATGAGCTACACGTTCCTCTCTCAGAACAGCAGAAGTTCCAAATTTGCCCCTTTCAGGAAAGAGTAGCCAGGCTCTAGTTGTCACAAATAAGCAGTTGATCTTCCTGTAAAAGAGTATGACCCTGTAAAAGTAGACTCAAAGAAGAGCACTGATTTGTGGGTTGTAATTCAAATCCTGTACACTTCCTTGAACGTGATCTATTGTGTAAACTAAACTTTTCTATTAGCTCCACACCCTGAATAATAGCTATTTAGACTAATGAGGAGAAAGTGCCCTGTAAAATTGTAGAGCAGTACCCAAGTGCCACATTGTATCCAATACTGACGTGTAATGAATTGCCTGAAGATTTAAAAGAAACAGTGACACCTGAGGTTTGGTTTTTTTCAGGAAAAGAAATAGGACTCATCAAAGGAGTTGAGTCTATTAAAATAACAGTGAAGTCAGATGCAGTATATCCAAAAACACCCCTGTATAACACGTCACCAGAGACAATTGCTGGAATCATCCCTTTGATGAATTCTTCGACTGAATAAGGAATTCTGAAAGAGACAGTGGGAAATTAATGTAACTCATCTATTCTAAGACTGCATAAGCCCAGTGGAAAGTACTGCATAGTTCAAGATGTGAGTAAACTGAACAAGATTGTCATTCCATGTTGTCGTGTGTTACTAAATGCTGTAGTGATTTTATTTCAAATTCCCTGTGAGGCAGAATGGTTTACAGTGAATGATCTTTGCCAGGAATTATTTTCCATCCCATTGCATGAGGTAAGTCAATTACTCTTCACAATCAAAGTCGGCAATCATATTTTTGCATGGTGCGAGTTCCACAAGGGTATACCAAGTCACCATCTATTTTCAACCAGATTTTGAAGAAATATTTGGAGTCCCTTAAAATGCCATATCATCCTGTCTTAGTCCAGTGCATTGATGACCTGTTAGTTGTGTCAAACACTCGAGAAGCATCATCTCTTACATCATTTGGGAGAAAAGGGCCATGAAGTTTTCCCTGCAAATTTACAGTATTGCAATAAAGAAGTCCCGTACTTAGATCACCATATAGAGAAAAGTGTGAGGAAAGTGTCACAAGAGGGAATCTCAACAATCATGAAAATGAATCCCCACCACACAGAAAGAAGTTTGATGTTTCTGGGAATGGTTGGCTACTGTTGTCAGTGGATTTCAAACTTTTCCCTTTCTGCCAAGCCTTTACGGAGGCTAACACACAAAGATGTGTCTGATCTGGTACCATTGGATAACAACTGCACACACACCTTTGAAGAGCTGAGAGAAAGCTTATACCGAGCCTCAGCTCTGGAAATGCCTGAATATAACAAATGTTTTTCTTTGTTTTGCTGTGAGAGGAATGGATGTACTCTTTCAGTTTTGACACAGTTGCATGGAAATGCAAACAAGCCTGTTTTTCTGCTACACTTTCTCCAGTAGCATCAGCACTGCCTGGTTGTTTAAAGGCTGTTGCTGCACTGACTGTCAGCATCGAACAGTGCAAAGGCATTGTTATGGGTCAGCCCCTGAATGTTTATATTCCCAACTCAGTGGAAATGTTGTTGACTAGGACAAAAACACAGTACCTGACAGGTGCATATTTGACTCGTTACAAGCAAGTTATACTTGCATCTCCAAATGGAAATCTTAACCAATGTACAGTTTTAAACCCTGCCACATTGATGCCAAATCCTATTGAAACTGCAAGTGACCACGAGGATAAGGTTGAGCATGACTGTGTCTGTGTAAAGTAATTGTGCACCAAACCAAGACCTGACATTGAAGATGCTTCTTTAGATGAAAATGACTATGTTATGTTTGTTCATGACTCCTGTTTAAGAGATAAATATGGTATCCTGATAGCTGGTTATGCAGTTTGTGGCATAGTGTGATAGAAGCCCCCTGGCTTTGAGGGGTCTTCTCTGCCCAAGTATCAGAATTGGTCACTCCTACCAGGGTATGCTGTGCTTCTGAACAGCTCAAAGTGATAATTTCTACTGACAGTCAGTATGGTTTTGATGTTGTTCATGATTTTGGACAGTTGTGGTCCCAGGGAGGGTTCATGACCTCCTCTGGATTCCCTAATCGGAATGGTGACAAGATTTACAATCTGTTGAATGCATTACAGCTGCCTGCTAAAATTGCTAAAAGAGTGGGTCGGCAATAGGGATGGTCAGTGAACTCTGCTCCAAACACAGAGTTTGCAGAGTTTTTCCCACTCCGTGTTCCGCTTACAGCCCGGAGTTTTATCCTCCTTCGTGCTCACCAACATTAAGTTAATGACTGCAAGAGAGAAAAATCTTACTCAAGACTAGTCCTGGGTGAGTTCGTGGAGTTCCATGCGAAGTGACCAAAAACTCTGCCACGCTTTTTAGTGATGGAGGTTTGTCCCACCTTGAAAAATCAGTTTGAATAGCACAACGCACAGAGCAAGAGGGTGCTGCTTCTTTTCTGCCGCTCGAGTAGTTTTTCTACTCAAGAGGCAGCTTCCTGAACACGAACAGAAGGTTTCTTAACACAAGCGGTAGCGGCCATCTGCGACTGCCCGCGCTGACAAATCTCTGACAAATCTCACCAACTTAATGTTGCCGATCGCAAACTAGGAAAAAAGCTTTGCTACACACTGCTGCATGGAGCTTTTTTGAACTCTGCGCTCCAAGCAGAGCACGGAGTGGGAAAAACTATGCAAACTCCAAGAGCGGAGCAGAGTTTACCCCAACCCCTACTCCAGACCACCTCCAGGTGAGATTTCTCAATGCAGGTGGTCACGGATGGTCACTACTGCTTGCATTGATAAAAGTTCTGTTCGCGTTTAGAAAGCTGCTGCTTGAGTAGAAAATCAACTCGAGCAGCAGAAAAGAAGCAGTGCCCTCTTGCAACGTGGGACAAAAACCTGGCACTAAAAATGAGTGATAACGGCTCGTCCTAACAAACTTTGCCAGTTGTGGAATTCCACGTAGTGTGCCAGAGTTTTTTGTTCACTATGCGGAGTTCTGCGTAGCAGAATTCTGCAAACACCGCCCAGGCATAAATACAAATGAGACAAGTCAAAAATTCCTGTTAACCGCTGTAGATATTTGGGAGGAAGTCAAGAGACTGCGAGAAGAAAGTGTCAGAGGAAGAGCAGTAAAGTTGGGTCAGAGCAGGATGTGTTAAGAGAAAAGAAGATGTAGGTTTGGGCTTCAAGAACAGCAGTGTTGCCAAATAGCTTTCTGTCTCCTATGACTTGACATTAGCATGCACAGACACCTATAAGTAGAGACACAATGATCTGGACATTTAGACACACATGGTTTAATCCTAGGTTCAGAATGATTGAAGAAGCAGTGCGCCACAGATGTGTCACATGCCAACACATGAAAGTATGGAAATGCACAGTCATTATACTGAGTCACATTGGGAGATCAGGAGGACCAGTCAACAGAATGCAGCAGGATTTTATCGAGCTGTCTGTGTGCAATGGACTGAGATAAGTCTTAGTCATTGTGTGCATTTCCTCACAGTGGGTTGACGCTTACCCCACATAGAGAAATGATAGTCTCACAGTAGCCAAATTAATGCCCTGATTCAGATTCCCAATTCTCTGGCATCAGACTGAGGAACTCATTTCAACAGTGAGGTCCTAAAAAAGTTGTGTGCAGCATTACAAGTTGAGCAAAGACTGAACTGCAGTTTTTGACCTGAGGACGTGTAGAACAGATTCATGGAACTCTGAAGTCCAGATTGGAGAAAGTATGTGCATCCACGACATTGAAATGGGCGGACACTTCACCTCTTGTCTTGATCAGTATGTGAGGTACAGCTGACAAAACGACTGGTTTGTCCCCTCATGAAATTATCAAAGGGAAAGCATGAGATTACCAGTAGTGATTACTAAGGTGCTTGTGAAAATTATAGATGACTTGGTGCTGGATTATTGCAAAAGATTGGCGGATGTGGTTCGTTCTTTGTCTCATCAGGTTGGAGAAGCTACAGCACAGCCACAGCATGAGCTTTGCCATGACCTATGTCCAGGTCACTGGATCGTGACCAAGAAGCAAGTAGGAAAAACGTGTTGGGAACCGTGTTGGAAAGGTCCTCACCAGGTGGTTTTGGTAACCACTACAGCTGTGAAATGTGCCAGTCTCCCAAATTAGGTACATGGAAGTTACACTTACAAAGTTCTAGGTCCCCTAGATGAAACAGCACCTTTTCCAGAAGGGCTGGTTACAGTGATTGAGAGGAATCACTTTAGTCAAGCTGTTGGCACTGGACAAGTGACTGCTACAGCACGGTCTGATGGGGTTCTGAGTGAGTCAACAACAGTGAATGGTACAGAGGGTTAAGATGGAATCAGTTGACTCATGAAGCGAGGATGCTGATGGAAGAACAGTTTCTGTAAGAAATAGAGGTGTAACAGGAGACATTTGACCTAAAGGTTTGATGTATGGTTCTACTACAACCTTCACTGGGTCAAAACATTCATTGACTTTGATGAGCATTGATTCCTCCAAAGGATGAATATGTTCCTGCACTAAATCAAAGTTATGTGCCTTAGAGAAATTATAGATTGAAAAAATATAGGTCATAATGGGTGATGAAGTCTTCTACCAAGGAGTCATAGGAGTCAGCCGGTTTAGGCTACATGGAAACATTGGTTTCTTTATTGTTTTTGTAAAGATTGGGAAGAAAGGCAAATGTCCATGTTTGTTGGCTGTGAGCTCCATATGCTTCAATGACTGCCAGAGCTGGACATGATGACAATGCGTTTGAAGCCATGGAATATCAAGAGTTAGGGTTGCTTTGTATTTTTTTTCCCAGTGTCTCAGAAGCCAACACAGATACTGTGCTTCTGGAAGTGGTAGTTAGGTGTTTGAATTTTCCAAAATTGTAGCTGATGCAGCTTGTTTTGAATGCATTTAATGGTTAAGAAACAGGATTGATGTGACAAGACATCTTAGAGTCTGCGACAAATCCCAGGCAAAGCATAGCCATGTTTTAAGAGGGTCTAAATGGGCTCTTGGGTGTCAGGATAGAAGCACACTGCCAAATTGTAGACAAAATATTACTATGGCTTCAACCACTAACCTTTAATCTTGCTATGTCAGAATATGTTTATGATCTCTAAGATTCTGTAGTTAAAGTCTGGTAGACTAGGTTCATGGCCTGGCTGCAGTTATTCCTGAGGGGGTTTCACCAGGCTTGCTACCACTCTCCCCCCCTTCCCGTACATGGTGCACAATGACAGTTGTCCATACATAACTACTGATGTGTTATAATTTAGGCACTCTTCCCTTCCATTACGAATCGTGTTTTTGCATTAAATGTGCATGTCCTTCAATTCGTGCACCTGCTCATTGGTACACGAGAAGGAACACCCAAAGTGGGGCAAAGTTTCTGGCAAACACATTTTGTGAATTTTCCGTCTTGAAATGACTATTGCACATTTGTCAGAAGAGGGAACTTGTTTTGTGGATGTCTAAGTCGAAATATTTTCACATAAATACATAGAAAACAGCATCACACAGACATAATAGATGACATTTTAGTATGTCTCCAGCGAACCACAGTATTTGAAAGAACTCCTAACAGAGGAAACTCAGTTGTCTCATTTGTAGACAGAGAACACCTTCAGAAATGGCCTAAAGGCAACACATTTAAGCACTATACAAACTCCCTAAACAAAGGTGATGGAAATCACAGACGAGATACCAGGATTTAAGATTGCAGTCAACTACAAGTTTGCACACATGCTGGTTCCCACATATATTTGCTGTCCCTCTAAGCACAAACCAAAAGGTAGTATGGGTGAAACATTAACAAAACAAAAATCGACTGAAAGGTGATACCGAAACCGCAGGCTACCTTACGCAAAGTGCCGTCAAAAGAAATGTTTTTTCCATCGAGTATGTGATTTTACGTAGATAAATCCTGAAACGACTGAATTCGTCTACGACCCTTGCATTGTGTAAATTGTGTAAATGTGCAGAATTTGTGAACTAAACATTTCCACGCATACACATGATTTCTATACATATAAATGCTTAGTTGAGATAGCCTTCAGCTGCAGTGACATAAATAAACAAATAAATGGTACAATACATTTGAACAGCACATACATCAAGATTGCTAATCGGTTCATGCAATGAAAACTGATAAACTGCCGCAGAATACTAATGAATATTACTGGAAAAGCATCTGACACTTGTGCACAGAGCTTCTAAAAGTGTGATCTGATTCCAGAATAGAGGAAGGACCTGAACAGTGAGACCTTTACACACCTCTTTGTGGAGGACAATCATTTTGTCAGTGAAGGAGAAATCTGCATGATTAGAATCATGGTGCAGAGTGATCAAGTACACTTTGTGACAACAAAGGGGCTAAAAATGATAAATAGATGTCGCCGGTTGAAGAGTCCAGGGTGGCAAAGAGAACCTATTAATTGAAAGAATGTGCGGTCACAACTTGTGATCATTATCGAGTGTGAAACTCAAGAAGGCTTTTAAAGAATGTTTGTCTTCATCTGCCTGAGAGGTGCAGCACAGGGGTTTGGGTAGAGGAATGCATGTTGAGGTGAGATGTGAAATACAAGTGAGCTAAATGAGTCTAATATACAAAATACAGAACAGTAGAAAGTTACAAGCAGCTATCATTAAATGGAGCCCGCTGACAGCTGTGTCCACAATGGGGTCCCACTTGGTTTCATACAGTCGATCTGGAAAAATGTTCTATGTATCTAACTTTTGAATATCACTGTATTCATCAGTAAGCACGTAACCAAACATACGAATAATTAATTATTTGCGTCTATAGTAAATGTGTATCCTAATAAATAAATAATAAATACACCTACTCGTTATATTATTCAGAGGTTTTAGCTCTCCTCTTAATGAAGTCAAGAGAGCTGTGTTAGTTGCAGTGGAGTACATTTGTAACTTTGTATAATGTAAAGACCTAGCGCCAAAGTGTGTGTACATTTGCCGGACACAGTGGTTTTCCAGACACAGCCAAATCTGTGTCAAATGGTGCACAATCATCAGCCAATCACCATGTGCCACACTGCACAAAGCCTGTTGCTCGAGTGCGACTCCACACCAGGTGCAGACAGAGTCCCTTTACTGCCAATCGTAAAGGTCAGTCATCCCCAAGGCAGGCCTCCTATAGCCCAAGAGGCAGGGTACACTGTTCTATGAGTGAGGACATATATGCGTGAGGATATATGACCCTGTGATAGCATTTAAAAAGTAATGCTACCATAAGTAACTGGCGGTCCATAGGATAAATGGATTAACATCTGGGTAGTTCCCAGATGTCCAGCTCTGTGATGACCCAGCCTATTCCCCCATGTTTGGTATCAAACATCTTGCTTTTTAACTCTGAGCATTATGTAACTAACATGTGCCCAGGTAGCACCCTTAGAAGGTGCCCACCAAGTTACCAACCTCCCTGCTGTTTTGGGGGGCGGGCTCTCTCGAGCCTCTGCCACCACAGACAAGAGTCTGCCCTCCTGCTGGTTGTAGTAGCACTTCCACAGGGTGGAGACAAAGGACCTGGGCAGGCAGGAGGTCACACTTCCTCCCTTCCAGGCTGGCTAGTGTGAAAAGGTAATCAAGGCGGTGAGCCTCAAAGGATTCACCCACCCTTGAACTGTAATTACTTTGTGGAGGACAAAGCCCTTCCTGCCTTGTCCAGCCCGACAGATGAGAAAATTAACTATGCAGGAGGCATACACCCCCAAAAGGCTAGCCACACCTTTAGGGTTGCCTAGGGGGGTCTATACAGAAAAGGCAGTATTCTGCTATCTTGACAATCCTTAGGTTTATTGGATTCTGGGTCAGAAAGTGACCCACTCCCACAGGAAGTGGTCACTAGAGGGGCGGTCTAGCCACAGGGACCAGTAGCCCATTGGCCACTTTCCCCCTCACCCTGAATGGCCCTTAAAACCAGGTTTTTAGGGGCTCCCCCAGCACCAGAAAGTTAGTTCTAACTTGCTAAAGAGAAGAGGCACAAAGAAGACATTGTCATAGACAGCAGGCCCTGGACCCCTACTGCGGTGCGAAGAGAGGACACAAAAGCGATCTACAGAGACCACCCCTGGAACTAAGTGACCGCCGTGTACCCGAGATGAAAGCCCAGTAGTCCCAGAAAGAGGGACCCCAGTGGAGACCGATAAGCCAAGGAAGACTCTCCTGACTGGTGGTACCAGTCGCCTGTAAACTGCAGGATAAACACTGCACTGAAGTAAAAAAACTGCAACCTGACAGGCACAGTGCAAGTGAGCCTCATGAAACTCAGTGTCCAGCATCCAAAGAATGCTAGTGAGGTATCTGCCGAGTTTCAAGCCTCTACTCCCCTCCAGAAGACCTCCAGCCATCAAAGGACCTGTGGACCACTTTTGCAGCTACCAAGACTTGTTTGTCACCAAACTGGACACCGACAGCCACTCAGACATCACTGACTCCAGACCAGACCAGATCCTCAGTATATAGATCTACATTGGCAACAACCCCTTGCATGTGGTTCTGCATCCTGAAGACAGTAACCTCAACAGGATCAGCAAAGCAGCCTTGGCACAACTAGCTCCCGTCATTGACAGCTATAAGCTACCTCTGCACTCAGAGATCCCTGATGTGGTGGCTACATTCCAACTGTTGATTTCTGGTCCTGGCCCCCTAAAGACTTCTACATCCAAAAGGTAGAGAGTGTGCCCACCCCCAAGTACCTATTCACCAAGTGGTGCAAATGCACCAGCAGCAGCAGACCCGTCAGCACCAAGGATAGCCAAAGCACCTCTGCACCTGGACACACTGGGAAAGGTAACAAGAAACAGACTGTTGACTCTCGGTCTAAGGTCCCGCAGAACCTTAAGTCCAGGTGGCTTCCCTGGAACTCATCTTGCAAGTGTCAGAGTGCACACTTTGATTTTCTCCGTTGACTTCAATGGAAGCCATTTAAACAGTGAAAATACCATGTTTTCCAAAGCTTCTAAATGTCATAGCTGTGGTTGTGTATAACTTAAAAAGTTTGTTTTAGTGTCTAATTTAGATAAAAATTGGCTTTATGCTTGTAAGTTGGTGCAGGATTTTCCTTAATTTGTGTCATTTAATTACTATCCATGTTGGTATTGTGAAACGCTTTCAACATGTTTCCTCTAAGTAGCCTGACTGCTCTTTGCCACACTACCAGGACTGAGCTAAGGTTTACTAGTGTGAACCAGAGGTCCACTACTGGGTAATGTGCTAGGATTACATGGAAAGACTAACCAGTCATAACACATAATACTGCTACCTTGCTACAATGGTTCAGTCAAATTACAGATGTCCTGCACACCTTTAGCACATCCTTCAAGTGGACGTAAAGAAACCCAGCTGATACACTTTGATATTAATATGACAACTAAACATAACTGTGTTGCTGTATCAAAAACCGCACTCTCCCCCAATCTCTCCAGTTGCCACGGAGGAATATTGAAACCCAATATCTGCCAAGGTCATGATGAGAAGTTCTGGGATCCCTGTTGAGATTACAAGAATGATTACTCAATAGTTTCCAGTAAATTTCAAGGTGATACAGAGGATCACATTATCCAACACACCTATCTATGTTAAGGAGCTTGTTTCCAAGCTGATCTTCTGAGGTGGTCGAGCATCTGGAGGATACAAGTGGTCACATACCAATTTCCTTCACACTCATTCTCCACCTGTTCACCCATCCTGACTCTCAGCATATGCAGGTCATCACTCACATGTAGTTCCCTCAGATCTCTACACTATCTCTGAATGGGGGATCAGAAACTTACATCCAATGTGTAGCAGTGCTGCGGCGAGGCAATATTATGCAGAAAGCACAAATTTATATTTCATCCTATTATTCTGAGGCTTTCTTAGAAGCTCGAGAAGGCAATGATGCACTCTTTCAACCAAACTATCCATTACAATTTCGTTCAGCACCAACTCATAATAGTCTGTGATCACGAGAACCTCCATACCATATAAATAACTCAACCATTGCTTCCCCACACCTCGTTTAAGTATGTGAGATATTAAGAAGTACTGCAAGAGCCATATGTCTCCTGTGCAGAGACAAACTGTGCAAGTTTAAATCTTGCAGTACCCGAGATTTCTTTGACCCTTCTATTGCATGCAGTTGTTTATCTCACATTTCTATCCCAGTGACACAAGCACTGCATCTGCAATCATTGGTTAGTTTTTACACAGTGCCCTATATAGCAGAGAAAGCGCATGTGACCAACATTAGGGCTACGTGAAGTTTGCGGAATTTTCTTTTGCATAATTATGTTACATTTCACCAAAATTAGGCACAATTATACATATTTATGTGATATGCAAATTTGACATTTAGCTCTATATTTTTAGTGCAAAATACATCCTTGCTTATATTTTTGATGTGAGGTGCAACAACAGAATAGCATCATCAGCAACATCAAGGCACATTCTGTTTTCTTATGGTTCCATGGTGCATATTTGCTGCAAATAGAGCATAGTTAGGCAAAGTGGCATGATGGTGAAATTTCAGGAACTTTGCGTAGCAAGCGTAATGGTAAATTTCTGAAATTACACAAATTATGTCAGCATAGTTTGAATTTCACCCAGGACTGCCCAGCATCCCATTCATGTATTCATTTAGGTCTTAATTACGAGTTTGGTGGTAAAAGAACACCGAACTTGCACATTCAGTAAATACCAATTCCACAGGATTCAGTAAATAATGTGTGCACTAAAAAACACTGATTTTGGGGTTTTACCATGTCCCATGGAATCTGCATTTATATCATGTTATAAATACCTAATGTGTGCTATTTTTCAGGAGTCGTAAATATAACTTCTGGTAAATAGCAGATGTATGGAACATCAGGAAGTGAGTGCCCTTTCAGGCATTGGAAGCTCCTGAAGTGAGAACAAAAATCACTGAAGAGCAGAAACAGCACTAGTAGCACATAGAAGGGCCCCAGGGCATGTTTAAAGCATGCCAATGTGTCCTTTCTGCAGGGAAGTGCACAAGCAGTCATTGTTTTGGTCCCAGCTTCTTAAATAAGACAAACAGCATCCATTGCCATCATTGGCATCCTTTGACATTACTCATTCATCACAAACAGAAACATTCCTAACTCTTTCATCACGGCCCCCAGCAGAATGAGGATGTACATATTTACAGATCCTGAGCTGGAGGAATTGGCCAAGAAAATTATAAGACACCCTGAGTGTTCAGTGTGCCATCTGATGATTAAGATCACCTAAACAAGAACATGCCTGTGGAAAGAGAAAACAGACAAAAGCAATGCCAGTTTGACATATCATATTGATGTTAAGGATGTGAAAAACAGGTCCCAAACCTGTAACTCTAAATGAGCTGTGAAGTATAAGCACAAATGCATGACAACTGCTGATAGGTCTCCACCTCAGCTCTACCTCATGCCTTGGGAAGAAAACATGATGACCATCCTCAACATGTCCATAGTGGAAGACATGAATTAAGATCTTTAGATCTGAAAAATCCAAGGTAAGAGACATGAGAGTTGCAATAGAAGTATGTGTGATTATTATAAAGTTTACTTGGCTGAGCATCATCATTATTGTGAAGCCTCCCCCGTGAAATCTGTTCCATATTCACATAGATCCATGTATATGCTGCCATAAGTGGTAGCAATTCTCTACTTGTACTGCTGACATGTATTTAGAATGGATGTAAGAATTAAAAATGCACTGCCATTTTGATGAGAAAGGGTAGATTTGTTTGCTACTCAACAATCAAGCAAGTAAATTGAGGGTGATGTCTCACAGAGTATGACTAATGTTACTCATCCGTCAGACCATGGCATTGTAATTTGATCTAGATCACCTAGCACAACAGTTCAGTGTACACAAGTCTGCATCACTCAGGATTTGCACATTAATGGTATACTTGATTTTACAGTTGCAGCACGTGTGTTCTCGGATGTCCCTCTCTCCCTCCCTTCCAGATTTACTGAAGAGGGGATCAACTTCTCTCTAGTGTAGATCAGAAAATGGTTCTTCTGTGTTGGCAGTCAAATCTCATCTGCATTATTCAAATGTTCTTCCTACCTAAATGTTATTAGAATCATTTCCCATACGTTTGTATGTTCCAGTTTAACCAAGTCTTTTCAGTTTTTTAAAGCATTGTTTCCAGTTCTATTTATGCCCTTTATGCTACCAGTCCAATCCATCTCTGAATACTCCAGCTGCCAGGTGCTTTCAATGCTTCATTTGGCTAATACTACAGCCTGATCAAAGAAACTCTTACCCTTTCTTTAGGATGCAGGCATAGCCTAGTGCACATCACTGCTGATCAGCAAGATAGTTCATTCAATTTGTGCTCCAGCTTAACCACTACTGAGCTCCAGACATTCCCTATTATTGGGCAGGTCCACATCATGTAATAACATCCTGCAACTATTATGCCATACCTAGGACAGTGCCTATCAGCTGTCTGGTACATCGGTCTCAATCTTTTTAAAGTTAAGTATGCTGTACGATGGAAAATGAATTGCTGCAATTTAAACATTAAACACCTGGAGCCCGGAGTAAGGTATTTCAGAGCAGTTTTACATTCTTTGTCAGTTAGGTCTTTCCCCAGATCTTGCACCAATTTCAGTCTGTTAGATCTGTCAGCCTTAGTTTGGTCTTCCCCCAAACATTTTGCCTCACCTCTTCCTTTTCTGATGACTTTATTTCTGATGATGTCAGGACTCAGCACACTTTACCACTGCTAACCAGTGCTAAAGTGTTTGTGCTCACTCCCCTAAAACATGGTTACATTGGCATTTTTAATTATTAATTAATTAAGTACGCCTAATTGGCATATTTAATTTACTTATAAGTTCCATGTACAGTGGAATACCATATACCCAGGGCCTGTAAATTGAATACTACCCGTGGGCCTGCAGCACCTATTGTTTGTAAACATGCCCCAGGTCTACTATTGCAGCCTGAATATGGTTTAAAATTGCCATGCCAATTTGTCATGTAATTCCCTTTGCCGGGGCCTAAACTCCATTTTAGTACCAGGTGAGGTAGGTACTAACTAGTCCATAGGGCAGGGTTCTGGGTAACGGAAAGGTTGGACATGTACTTGGAACTTTTACATGTCCTGGCAGTGAGAAACTCCCAAATTAGTTTTTCACTACTGCAAGACCTATACTCCCACAGGATAACACTGATTTATCTTATTACCTTTTATAAGTGTAATTTCCAAATAGGAAGAGATAACTGGTTCATGTTTGGTGCCTCTGGAGTTGGAATTCAAAATCCTAACTTATGGTGAAGTCAGAATTTCAATTATAATTGTGAAAATGCCACTTTTAAATGTTTTCCTGCCCTTAGCCCTGTTGAGCCTGTAACCTGTCTTTGGTTACATGACTGAGTGTAGTTGGCAGTAGGGCTTTGTGTATTCCTCCTAGACAGCCACACACAGTGGGAGATTAGATGTGACTGGATGGGCCATCACTGTCCTTTCTCCACACAAAGATCTTAACAACCCTGCATTGTCACTTAAGCTAGCTTGGAGCCACGGAAGGGGAGGTAGGGAATTTGCTGCACTTTAGAGCTGCTATCTGAAAGATTCTCCCATCTTTATGAACCAGGGCACCAGTGTATAAAAGAAGGACCCCAGACACCACCTCTTCAGTACACTTCTGGACTTGCTGAAACTCTAGAAACAAAGAGAGGGACTAGGAGCTAATTATTAGGTCCAGAACCTTTGACAAGAGTAAAACCAAATGAAGTAGGGACCCTACTTCACATATTTGAAGCTGCCAGGTTTCATTGGTTCACAGGACAGTGTTCATTTGTTTTGATTCTTGTCAAGGGGACCACCTTAATAAACCACCTCCTGTACCCCTTAGACATTTTGAAACCACTTACTTCAACACCCCACACTAATAATACCCTCACTTGCACTACTCATTATGGCTACCAAATCAGAAGCTCTCCAATAAATAGCCCCTTCAAGGGACCCATTGGACATTGCAGCGCCAATCTAATGAGGAGCAGCCCAATGATGAAGCATGACAACCATCTGCGTGTGTGAGGGCAATCATTTCTGATTAATCGGATTCCCCGATCTAGTTGATCAGCCCCTCTCTTAGATCTGATCAATAGCTTCTCTTTCCTCTTTCTCTCTTTCACTGGAGGAACCTGTGGATACTCTGCCAGGAAGAAATACTGCTGTGGTGTTGAAATGACTGTCTCTCTACTAGACTGCCACCATGAAGGAGCTGTTGCCCTGTTGTGCTGCTCTTCTGCCCTCTTGCGTAGGAAAGAAGAACTGGACCTGCAATTTCATCCTGAACACAGGATCCCAGAATGACTCAAAGGGCTAGTCTGCTGGCCTCCTGATCTGGGCCTCAGTGACATAAAAGGCTCCTTAACCCGACTTCAGCAAGTCCCTGACCTCCAAGTGTTGCCCCTCTGGTCCTGGACCTTTGGTATGGCTCAGAGGCCTCATAATTCAAGCTTTTCTGCTTTTCTTGACTTGCCCTGTTTTCACTGGAACTGCTCCTCTCGCACTGAAAATCAACATACGCCAGCCCCAGTGCATCTCTTCAAAGAGCAAGCATCGATCACCGCACAGGACCACCAATGCAAAACTCCAGCCCACCTAGCTTGCTCCTCGCGCCACAACGACCACATGTCAGTGATGCTCTCTTTGCTCCCTGCGACCCTATCCAATGAGATCAGGACTGTGGCCCAAAACCTGAGAATGCAAACCCTCAGCGGGACTGATATCAGACTGTATTCGACCCGTGGTCCATCGTGATTAGCCTGAACTTTTGACTTGACCCGGTCCAGTGCATCCAGATAGCCGCAGTAGGCACCTTTTTCTTTTATGAGATAGTTTTCATTTTATTCTTTAAATTCTTTAAAAAATCATAACTCCATTTCTAATGATTGGGTTTTTGTTGTTCTGGTCTTTTTTTATTTATTCAAATTATTAAATTAAGACCTATTCTTCTCACCTGGTGTGGGATATTTTTGTGTTGTGTTTTTAATGCTTTACTGTTTGATGTGTTGCACAAATACTTTACACGTTGTCTCTAAGGTATGTCTGCCTGCTCTGTGCCTAGCTACCAGGGGTACGAGGAGGCACAGGTTAATATGGGGTTTGCTTGTGTCTTACCCAGGCTAGGATTGTGGTTGCTGTTTGACCAGGGCTTCTGTTCCTGTCAACCAATAACCCAACTTCTAACACAGTCATAGCCCATCAAGGTCTCCAATGGACTTTGGGCCCTTTCCTGCAGCCAGTATATCATCCACTGTATAATTTTAGTCCACTTCTAGTGTGATTGTGGGGCCCTAGTGTTTATATAGCATGCCATTCAGTTTACAGTATGCCAGGAACCTACCTGGGGATACTTCGCATGCCTCCATAAACTCTGCAAATGTGTTTATGTTTATACTGTGCTATTCCTAACCACTTATTAAACGTTCCACCGCTCTCATGATTACTCTTAATGGTATACTGGGTAAGAAAATTGGTTGCTACCCATCAATACCTAAAATTCCCCATGTTGCTCCATCGCTAACGCAAGTTTGGGCAGAACCTCCCCTCCCCCGCCCCAACTCCTTGACGTAGATAGTGAAGAATTTCATCCTACTTCTTCTCATGCTAACTCCATGTTGCCTCTTTTGAGGGCATTTTAGACATCCTTTTCATCAGCTATTTGAGCTGTGGTGCCATCTCATAGGATTAAAATTGGGAACACCCAGTCCTCTTTTCGCTGTTGGTAACGTATTGTATTCAGTGCAACTCTGTGTTTTCCCTTATTCTACATCAGCAAAATCAATAATGAATGCAAGAGTCTGATTTAGAGTTCAGCGGACAAATTGCTCCATCACAAATGTGACGGATAGCCACTCCACAGTTAGAAAATTCATCATATCCAATGGCACAATATGGCTGGTGGGATATCTGTCATGTTTGTGACTAAATAACCCATCTGCTGAGCTCTAAATCAGACTCTAAATCCATATTATATTATGGGGGAAACGTGTATGGACAATTAGCCCAGTAATACAGCATTCTGGGAAGAAGCAATATTTTTGTGCAGGCTACCCTCCTCAATATGCTGAGCAGCTTCATCTAGAATGTCACTAGATTTTGAAGCACTTTGGTCCAGATTTATACTTTTTGGACCAAAACTGCACTAACGCCGTTTTGCACCAATACGTTTAGCACTGGCTTGCACCATTTCTGTGAACCAGCCAGGCACCTTATTTATGGAACGGTGCAAGTCGATGCAAAGGGTAGGCTAGTGTAAAAAAAAATGACATTAGTCGGGTGGAGCTGGCGGTATGGAAGAAGGGGACATTGCAACAAAAAATGACGTTAGGAAGGTTAGAGTAAAAAAAAAAGACTCTAACCTGCCTAGAGTCGTTTTCAGGTGTAAAACCACCCATACCACATGACTCGTGTCTTTGAAAAGACAGGAGTCATGCCCACCACCCCAATGACCAACACAGGGGACCAGGGTCCCCTGGGCATGGCCATTGCACCCTGTGACATGTATGGAGGCCCATTTCAGGGCCCCCTAAGGCAATTTAAAAAATGAAATAAAATAAAATACTTGCCTGTCCTTACCTAGGATGGGGTCCCCCATCGTCCGTTGTCCCTCTGGTGTGGGTGGGGGTGTCCCTGAGACCTGGGGAGGGCACCTGTGGGCTTATTCCATGATGTTCCACCATGGAAATAGGCCCACAGGTCCCCCAAATCCTGCCCTGACCCATGCGTTAAGAAATGAAGCAAAGCAAGCTTTGCACCATTTTTTGAACCCTCCATAAATTTGGCGCTAGACGGGTCTAGCACCAAACTATAAATATGGAATTAGTTTTGCACCGAATTAGAGTTAAAAAATATCTGAATACCCACATTCTTAGAAGAATGTGGGACCAAATAAACTTTTACTCAAAGCAGCTCAATAACAAAAGTTGCTGCACTGCCTTGCATCAAGGGGAAAGAGGAAGAAAGAAACCATATCTATTAAGATATGGTGCATTTTTTCTCTCCTTCAGTGCTAGAGAGTTTTCATCTGACATGCACCAATACAAACAACATTGTGCTATAGTGCAAGTGTGTGTGCTTTCTATAGAGCTTAGGTTTGTACTAGAAGGTGGCCATTCCAGTGCAAAAACTATTCACTAATACTTTTCCCACTTTTAATTTATGCTGCACAATAAACACATGCAAGTTTGGAGAAATGAAAACATTTCTCCTTATTATGCATGCCTCATGGAGACATTAGGATTTGGTGCCAATCACTGTCTACAAATATAAAGAAATATGGATTTGCATCAAAACACATGGAACAGTTACATGGGAACGCTCATGTACCACCCATGGACCACATCCTTTATGCAAAGTATCACAAAGCGGATAATACCACGACTTTGCGATATCTTCTGTTAAACTTGGCATCATTGGCATGGTCTCCCCTAACTTTTTGCCTCTACTTCCCAGGCTGCTTCTGTGTGCCAGACTCTGTTTTTGCTGTGGACACTTTTCTACTGCTGACCAGTGCTAAAGTGTAAGTGTTCCCTGTATAAATTATATGTGTATATTGGCTCATTCATGATTGGCATATTTGATTTACTAGTAAGTTCCTAGTAAAGTGCACTATAAGTGCCAATGATGTGTAAATCAAATACTACTAGTGGGCCTGCAGCACTGGTTGTGCCACCAACATTAGTAGCCCTGTAACCATGGCTCGGACTTGCCACTGCAGTGTCTGTGTGTGCAGTTTTAAACTGTCAATTTGATGTGGCAAGTGTACCCACTTGCCAGGCCTAAACATTCCCTTTATATATGTATATATATATATATATATATAATGCACCCCTAAGGTAGGTCCTAGGTAGCCCCATGGGCAGTGTGCAGTGTATGTTAAAGGTGGGACATGTACTTATGCGTTATCCATGTCCTGACAGTGAAATACTGCCAAATTCGATTGTCACTGTTTCAAGGCCCATCTCTCTCATAGGTTAACATGGGGGCTGCCTTTAACTATTACTAAAGTGCAGATTCCGTTGGGTAGAAGATATAAATGTGGAGTTTAAGGTCTCTGAACTCTTTAAATTGTAATACATTTTTTAGTGATGTTGGTTTTTAGACTGTGTGTTTGAAAATGCAACTTTTAGAAAGTAGGCATTTTCTTGCTTAAACCATTCTGTGACTCTGCTTGTTTGTGGATTCCCTATCTGGGTCAGTTTGACAGTTGGGATGTTTGCACCTCTCCTCTAGACAGTGACACAAAGGGAGCTGGGGTGTAGCCTGCATATCCTGATGGGCCGTCTGGGCTGAGGGGAGGGGAGGAGTGGTCACTTACACTTGAAAGAGCTGTGCCTGCTCTCACACAAATGCAGTCTACAACCCCCTGGTGCATGTGTGGAGCCTGGCCTTCTCCTTGAAGTAGGACTACTTCAAAGGCAGAAAGGGGTATAAGAAGAGCACCCAAAACCCCTGAAAATCCAATTTCTTCAGGAACCAAGAGGAACCTCTCTCCGGGAGAAGAGCTAGAGAAGCTTGAAAAGGAGTACTGCCTCTTTGCCTGTGACTGTGCTTTGCTGGGTTGGCCTGCAGTAGCTGCTCCTACCGGAGAGAGGACAAAGACTGACTTTTGTGTGATTTCCCACTGGTGAAGAATCTCCAAGGGCTTGAACTGAGCTTGCCTCCTGTTGTTGAAGTCTCAGTGACAACAAAGACTTCTCTCTGTCAGCACTTTCTGCTGGGAGTCCTGCCTGCCAAGTGGTGCCCTAACCTGTCTCTGGGCCCTTAAAAGGTGCAGCTGGAGGAAAAGGATAGAAATCGTTGCAAAGACCGCCTTGTGGGGAAACTTTTGACGCACCACATGTCTTACGGCTGATAAACGACGTGCTGCCGGCCTCGCGGCTAAAATCATCGCTCCATCTGCATCGCAGCTGGGAGATCGACACAACGCGGCTGGAGAAATGACGTGCAGCACCGGCAGTGGCTGCTGTTAACGACGCAAGCCGCCACGCAGTGCTGTTTCTTGACACCGTCCGCCTGGATTTCAACGCCACATCGCTGGTGCGGAAAATCAACGCAAAGCCTGCCTAGACCCGAGGTGCCCGTCCAGGATCGACGCATCGCTCTCTTGAGGGAGAGAAGAAACGACACACGTCGACCTGATCGGAGGAGGAACGACATACGCCTCACTGGCGAGTGAGAAACTGACGTATCGCTGCCCTTTTCTGATGCACACTCACCCGTGCGGCTTTATTTTGATGCTTCCCTGGTACTTTTGTGCAATAACAGCATTCTCACAGTTTTCTAAGGATTAAGGGCCAGATGTAGCAAAGGTTTTTCCCCATTCTGTGTCTATGGGAAAAAGTGTTCGTACATATGGCCCTAAGACTCTTATTCTTTTTAAAATTCATAACTTGACTTGTGTATTTCAGATTTTTATCATTTTGGTCTTGTTTTGTTTAGATAAATATTTCCTATTTTTCTAAACCTTTGTAGTGTCATTTTGAAGTGGGTTCACTGGGTTACTGTGTGTTGGTACAAATACTTTACACCTTGCTTCTGAAGTTAAGCCTGCCTGCTCATGCCAACCTACCAAGGGGGTAAGCAGGGGTTAACTGAGGATGATTCTCCTGTACCCTAATTAAAGTGACGGTCCTTGCTTGGACAGGGGATAACCTGACTGCCAACCAAAGACCCCATTTCTAACATTGGTGATCAGCGGTTGGGATTGGACTAGTATTTGTACTTGATAAACAGTGATTAAGTGTACACTAGTGTTTTCAGTACATATTACTTGTCTTTGTGATTTTAGCTTTTTTCTCCTTTTGCATTTTTCCCTACTTCCATATTTGATGGTAATCCTTTATTGACTTTGAACTTCATTTGAGAACTTGTTTTTCTGCCTTTGGAACTTTGCACTTTTAACTCTTCATCATGTCTCAATATGGAGATGCATTAGCTTGAGCTGCTTTGATTTGGGGAATTTGGGGAGCTATACAGCTGCCCAGTTGAGGTAGTTCTGCAAAAACATTGCTTATCCCATTTAGGGCTCCACCAGGAAGGAGGAGCTGCAGAAGGCACTGAGGGTCTGGGTAACAGCCAAGGAAGATGAGGGGTACACAGAGGGGGAGGAGGAGAATGAGGAGGAAAAAGAGCAATCCTTACACAATGGTATAGTGGGTGGGCCTGTTATGTCCAGGACGAGGGTCTCCAGGGCAGGTAGCAGTGTGTCATCCAAGGGTCTGACTCCTGAATAGTTGGCGGACAGGCAGGCAGAGCGGGCTCACCAGTTGGAGTTGGTGAAAATGAGGATGGCCATAGAAGAGAAAAAGTTATTGTTGGCTTATGGGCTCAGCTTGATGGAGCTGGATCAGAGGAACCAATCTAATAGGGATGGTGGCAGCAATAACTCAGTGCAACCTGAGAGGAGGGTGCACATTCCTAAGGACCTTGTGGAGGATTACAAAAGGGAAGATGACATATTGATGTGGTTCAAGGGGTATGAGTCTGCTCACCATATGAATCTAGTCCCTGAAACTCATCGGAGGGTGGGTCTGTGGAAGCACTTCGAGGTAGAGGGGAGTGATACTCTGACATCCTTAGGGGTTCCCCAGGGGCTCACCTACCCTATCATGAAGTACGCCCTACTCACAAGGTATGGTCTCACCCCTGATCAGTTTAAGGACAAGTTTAGGTCGTATAGGAAGAAGGAATCCCAAACATGGTTAGAATGTGTTGATTCTTTTTGCAGGTCACTGGATGGTTGGGTGAAGGGCAGTAAGGTAACAACATATGCTTTGGAGCATTTGTACAGTTTATGTTTTCCAGAGCTGCGCCAGCACCTAATTGACAGCAAGCTGACCCCAGGAAGCTTGCTCAGGAAGCGGACCGTTGGGAGAGCACCAGGGTCCGAAAGAAGTATGGGTGAGACTATGCCAAGGGTGGGCAGGGTCCCCACCAGAAGAAGTAGGGGGAAAAGTGGGGGTTGAAAGGTAAGCAGGGGGAGTTCTCTAAAGGGCCCCAACCTAGTTCCCAGGATAAAGAATCCCAGCCCCCAATAGAAAAGAAACCATGGGTCTCCACAGGGAAACCGACAGAGAAGGGTTTCCACAATTGCTTTGCATGTGATCAGGAGGGTCACAAAAGGGGGGACCCCAAATGTCTAAAGTGGATGCTGGCACCCACTGGTGCTCAGTCGCAGGGTTTGGCCAGAGTAGAGCTTGGGGAGGAGTTGGTTCCAGGTGGGTGGGATCCTGCTGAGAAGGCCATAGTCTCACTAGGGGGCAGTGAGATGGTCCAGAGGTCCCTCGTGCCTGATAACATTAAGAAGTACAGGTGGTGGGTGACCATCAATGGACAGCAGGTGGAGGCTCTGAAAGACACAGGAGCCAGTTTGACTACAGTGAGGAGTCAGATAGATCCCCGTGTACTTCACCAAGTAGTTGCAGTGAAAAACTCAGAGCACCTGTGCAGAGTGGCACAGGTTTCCTTTGAATGGGGGGGTCTCAGGTTCCTGAAGGTAGGTGTGAGTCCAATCATGCCTATAGATTGTTTGCTTGGCCATGACCTGGAAGATTCCCCTTGGCAGGAGGTGGAACGCAGGTCACACTTGGAAATGTTGCGTCTGCATGGGTGTGTGTGTGTGTCTACTTGATCTATGGCAGCCCGTCAGGGTGATCAGGAGACCCTGGAGCCTGAAAGAGTGGCCCAGGTGTCTGTCAGAAGGAGGGAGGAGCAAGGGGTGTGGGAAGTTGGCCCCAGAAGTTCCTACGGTCCAGGCGAGGCTGAATCTGAGGGGGAGGCACTGGAGCATAAAGGGCAACCAGTGGCTGAACTGGGCAAGGTCCCTGAGCTGTCACAATGGCAGCAGGAAGGGGGGACCATCAGGGAAGCATTACGTGAGGCACAGAAATAACACCCTACTCTGGAGGGTTTGCAGCCGCAGGCTGCAGACCAGGAATCTGGCAAGGAGTCTGGATCACATTTGATTTACTGGGAGGATGGCCTCCTATTTAGCGAGCATAGGAACTCTGAGCCTGAATCAGCCCATGTGTTGGTGGTACCCCTGTGCTTCAGAGCCTTCTACTGGGACCAGATCATGATGTGCCTTTAGCTGGACATTTTGGGCAGGACAAGACCTTTGAACGCTTGTCACCCACTTCTATTGGCCCTAAATGTGCAGGCACTCTGATGCTCATTGTAGGACTTCCCCAAAATGCCAGGCAAGGGGCAAGAGTGGGGGGAAATTCAAGGCTCCCCTCCAACCTTTCTCTTTGGTTAGTACACCCTTTGAAAGGGTTGGTATTGACATTGTGGGGCCTCTGGATACCAAGGCACCCATGGACAACAGGTTTATCCTGGTCTTCGTGGACCATGCCACCCGGTACCCGGAAGCCATTCTTTTGAGATCGATCACTTCCCCTGTGATAGGCTGTGCACTGATGGGGGGTTTTACCCACATGGGTTTCCCCAAGGAGGTGGTGTCCGATAGGGGTACCAACTTCATATCCACGTATATGAAGTCTCTGTGGAAGGTGTGTGGGGTAATGTACAAGTTCTCCACAGCCTACCACCCCCAAAGCAATGGTCTGGTTGAAAGATTCAACTGCACCTTGAAGGCCACGATTATGGGCCTATCGAAGCCCTTGAGGCAGAAGTGGGACATCCTCTTGCAATGCCTTTGGTTCGCTTACAGGGAGGTGCCTCAAAAAGGGCTTGGCTTTAGTCCTTTTGAGCTGTTATATGACCACCCTGTGAGGGGACCTTTGGGTCTGGTAAAGGAGGCTTTGGAGGGAGCTTCTAGTAAACCCTCCCAGGATGTATTCAGTTACATGCTGGGTCTGAGAAAACAGACTGCCCACTTCAGGGGTCTAGCACAGGAGAACCTGGAAGCAAGCCAGGAGGACATGAAACACTGGTATGACCAGAATGCCACTCTGGTTGAGTTTCAACCTGGTCAGAAAGTATGGGTTTTGGCACCTGTGGAGCCTAAGGTACTCCACAAAAAGTGGACTGGGCCATTTGAGGCGGTGGAGCGCAAGAGTGAAGTCACCTACCTGGTGCTCTTGCGGACTCCCAGGAACCCCTTCAGGGTCAAGCACATAAACCGGCTCAAGCCACACTTTGAGCAGACTGACTTGTCCATGCTCCTAGCAACAGATGATGTGGTGGAGGAAGAGAGTGAGCCTCTTCCTGACCTCCTGTCTGCTAGAGAAAAGGATGGGTCTGTGGAGGGAGTGAACCTCTCCCCCTCCCTGACCCCTGAGCAGCAGATGGACTGTCACCAGGTGTTGGGTTAGTTCACCTCTTTGTTCTCCCTGATTCCAGGGGTTACACACTTGTGTACACAAGATGTGGATACTGGAGACAGTCCTCCTGTTAAACATAAAGCATAAAGAGTGACTGACAGGGTAAGGGGTAACATTAAAGATAAAGGCCCTCATTATGACCTCGGCGGTCTTTTCGCAAAGCAGCTACCTCGAGTCTAAGACTAGTATTTAGCCCAAAATATAATGGTGAAAGCTTAATTTTAACGATGCTCCTTGAGGACCATTGGGAGCCTTCAAGATATAAAGGTCCCGCACCTCTACTGAGCCCTAGTGCCGAGATCGATATATAATAAGAACTGCACATTCCTAAATAAATACATTGGTTCTATTTTCAAGATTTTAATAAATCATTAATTCAGTTATCTCTTTATCAGCAAATCTTAATGTAAGTTAGAGAACAAAGTATATAGAGTGCCCCATAAAGATCTATGGGCTTTTTTACAGGTTCCTGGCACCACTGGAGAGTCATTTTTTGTGACACTCCGGTGGTGCTGTGCACTGCTTCATATTTACAAGGTGGCGCTAAGCCTCTTTTTGTGGCTTAATGCCGCCATGTAAAGATGGGTCCCTCTGACGCAGTTTTCTGCGACAGAGGGGCGTGCATTGAGTATTGGTTTGGGCATTCCACTGCAACACCCATTGCCTATGACGCTGCCCCATATTTACAATAATTCGTAGATCTGTGGCAGCGCCACAGGGGTGGCATTAGAATGGTGCAACGAGGAGAAATACTTTTATTTTTTTCTTGTTTTTGCTTTTTGTATGTGTGCTACATTCTGCAGCGCACATAGAAAGAGCAAAACGCCATGAATGATTGTTTATGTGCAGGAAGGGACTATGATGCAAGGATGTCTGTGCAAGTGCTGCTCCACTTGTGTATAAATATGCCCCCTAGCCCCTAATTTAATCTGGTTTAGGGAGATCACAGTTCAGTAAAAGCCATAAAAATGTCTTGTCTCAAATGTGAAAGCATATATTTTCTAAAAAGAGCATCTCACTGAGATTTTGCATTAGAATCTCTCAGCAAATAGGTTCAGGCAAGATAAAGGTAGCTCAGAAGTGGAGTAGTGAGTTTAGCGAGTCCTGCCAGTCGATCAAGTCTAGTGAATTTAGCCTTCTATCTTAGTCTAGGAACACACTCTCATAACATTATACACTGCAACAAAATGTAAACCTTGCACATATAATCTTCAGCTTTTGACCAATTGAAGCTTGAAGTCTTCATTTAAACAGGTCAGCTTCCATCGAGATGAAAGTTTTAACACAGAACATTCTAAGTACATACTACATTTAACTATTATCCAAGTAGTAATGAAACAAGCAAGTTTCTTCCCACCAGTCAATGCCTATAAGGCAAAGAACTGTTAGGTGAGAATGATACATATCTAAAATGACTTCATTTCCATTCTCACATATCTTTCTAACAATACTATTCATAAAAAAACAGTTTTTAGGATTTATCTACCATTGCAGTAATTCTTTCTTTTCATAGTTTAAATGACACTTGACTCACGTAATATGTCCACACTGGTGGTGAATATCTTCAACAAAATGCTCTAGCTCTTTCAGATCTTCTGGTTGTTTGTTGGTCTTCTGTGTCACTTATACCACTTGATTCTGTTTCCTCATCAATTATTGGTGGTATGGATACAACTCACACACTTGATTTAAACTAATTTTGATTGTAATTCCTTGGCTATTTAGCACTGTGAATGTATATTTTTGTTCTTGATTCAGAAGTAGTTCATGTAGGAGGCTGGCCTGGTTTGCAGTAGGTACCTTGGGTACTTACACCTTATACCAGGTCAAGTTATTACTTATTAGTGAAATGTAGTAGTGTTCTAGCAGCATAGGCTGATAGAGGTAGCTGTGGCAGAGCAGCTTAGGCTCAACTAGGAGACATGCAAAGCTCCTGCAATACCACTTATAGGACACAGTATTTACACAGGTAAAGGCAATACTCAGTGTTACAAAAAATAAAAGTAGTTTATTTGGGTTACACAAGGCCAAAAATATATTAGAGGCAATACTCCTTCTGGAGGTATGTATTATACACAATATATACACTAGACACCAAAATAAGGTAAGTAATTAGACATAGGATGGCCAGCCTCCTACATTGGTGGTGCAATGGTGGGATAAGTACTTGCAATTGCTTTACACTTTGTTATTAGTGCTTTTCACAAGAAAAGCTTGCTCCAATACTTAGACCTATACATAATTGTACCTAGAAGTAATTTCTAACTTTCTAAAAAGTTCTTTAAACTTTGCAAAAGTTTTACAAAGTTTCTGAAATGTTTTTCTTTTTTCTAAAAAGTTAGGCCTACTACTCTACTAACTTACTGTCCTAAACTCTTTCTTCCAACATGTCTACTGTAGAAGCTACCCATAGAGTTGTGAAAACAACATATAAGAATCTAAACTTTAAAAGTTTTGAGGGGTTCTCTGCATTGAAAGGAGTTAAGGTACTGGGAAGAACCCCAATTAGGAATTCCTTTTAAATCTTCTCCTGAAGGATGACCAGGGACAAGCACTGGTCACGAACAGCCAGATGGGAAAGTTGAGGAAGATTCCAACCAGGCAGGCTCAGAGGAGCATTCTGATTATCCTGGGGAGGGTCCTTCCACTGATCTTTCTGTCAACAAACCCCCTAGTGTAACTGGGAGTGGGAAGGGTTCACACACTAGTAGGGCTCCCTTCACACCTAGAGGCCAGGTGACTAGGGTGGCTCCAGTTAGGGAAAGATCAGCCCCTGCCAGTTCCAAGGTTACTTCTGTTTCAGAAGCATCCCACACTTCTAACCCTGAGGACCAGTCCCTAGAAAGGGTACTCAGAAAGCTGAGGTTAGAGGAGGCCAGACTGAGGCTACAGCAGCAACAGTTGGCCTTAGACAGGGAATCCCTGGCTGTGGAAATGGAAAGGCAAGGGTTGAGGTTAGTTCCCCATAGTGGCAGCAGCAGTTTCAGGAATTCCAGTGTTAGGGAACCTACATTTGATTCCAGAAATCTGCACAAAGTTCTCCCCCCTTACAAGGATGGGGATGACATCTACAAGTGGCTTGCCTCACTTAAGAGGGCCTGTAAAGTTCAGAGGGCCCCTCAAGTTCAGTGGGCTGCTATCCTGTGGGTGTCTTTCACTGGCAAGGGGAGAGACAGACTCCTTATTGTCAGGGAGGATGATGCTGATAACTACCATATGTGTACTCTTAGATGGTATAGGCAGTCAATCTAAATAAATGGTGCTGAGGCCCAGGCCTACTGGGACACAGGTGCCAGTATCACTTTGGGGACTCAAAACTTGGTATCACCTGCACAACACCTCCTTGGACAGAAGTACCAAGTTACTGATGTCAATAACTCCACCCTGGTGCAGGTTGAAGACAGGGAGTCCCCAGAGCGGGCACACTGTGGAAACCTTTGCAGTTGCTGGCTGGAGCCGAAGTTGCGGAGGAAAAGTAGCCCTTCTGGATACTTTGTTGCTGTTACAGCGGTTCCTGGTGCAGTCTGTGGTCGATCCGAGGTTAGAAGATGAAGTAGTAGTTGCAGAGGATTCCTGCTGGAAACTTGCAAGTAGAATCTTAAGAGAAACCCAGAGGAGAGACCCTAAATAGCCCTGAGAGGGGATTGGCTACCTTATCAGGTATAGAGCTAACAGGAGGGGTCTCTGACATCACCTGCTGGCACTGGCCATTCAGAGGCCTCCAGAGTGTCCCCACACCTTGATAAACAAGATGACTGAAGTCTGGGACACATTGGAAGAGCTCTGGGAACCACCCCTTGGGTGACTCCCCTTTCCTTTGTCCAGTTTCACGCCAGAGCAGGGACTGGGCGTCTCTGGGTTGGTGTAGTCTGGTTTATGCAAGGAGGGCCCCATCTGTGCCCTTCAAAGCATTTCCAGAGGCTCTGGGAGGCTACCCCTCCCAAGCCTGTAACACCTATTTCCAAAGAGTGGGGCCTTCCTGGGACTCAGCTGCTCAGACCCCAGGAGGGCAGAACCCTGTCTGCGAGATGGCAGCAGCTGTAGCTAAAGTGCAAGCCTCAGAGAGCTGGTTTGGCAGTACTGAGGGTCCAAGGTGGAGCCCCCAGGAGACCTGGAATTGGCTCCCCAGTACAAGAGTTGGAATGGGGGGACAATTCCATGATCTTAGATACCTTACATGGCCATATTCGGGGTTACCATTGTGAAGCTACATATAGGTATTGACCTATATGTAGTGCACGTGTGTAATGGGGTCCCCTCATTCACAAAGTCCGGGGAATTGGCCCTGGACTGCGTGGGGGCACCTTTGCTAGTACACCTAGCCTTCAGTAAATGAAGGATAGACATATAGGTGATTATAAGTTACTTAAGTGCAGTGAAAATGGCTGTGAAATAGTGTGTGCACTATTTCACACAGGCTGCAATGGCAGACCTGTGAAAGGGTTTGTATGAGCTCCTTATGGGTGGCAAAAGAAATGCTGCAGCCATATGGATCTCCTGGAACCCCAATGCGCTGAGTACCTAGGTACCATATACTAGGGACTTATAAGGGGGGGTCCAGTGTGGCAATTGGAATTGGTAAATGTAGTCATTAGCGTATAGTGACAAATTAAAAGCAGAGAGAGCATAAGCACTTAGGTTCTGGTTAGCAGAGCCTCAGTGGCACAGCTAAGCACTACTGACAACACGCACATTAGGCCACAAGCTATGAGCACTGGGGTCCTGGCTAGCAGGATCTCAGTGAGACAGGTGAAAAACACACTGACATATAGGGTTTTCAGTATGAGCACTGGAGTCCTGGCTAGCAGGATCCCAGTGACACAGTAAAAATACACCTACACACACTCACAAACAGGCCAAAAGTGGGGGTAACCATGCTAGAAAGAGGCTAATTTCTCACAGTTCCTTCTACTGGATCTTCTTGTTGTTCTGCGGGTATGTCAACTGTCACTTCAGTTTGAGTTATTGCTTCTCCTCCTTCTAAACCAAGTGCTCCAGTTCCTCTCTATTAGATATCCGACAATTGGATTTCTTCACCTGTCTTGAGCTCTTAACTCCTTTCTTCTTGCTGGCTCTGATCACAAACTTGAGTAGATTGTACAACTTGCAGTGGTACATTCACCATTGTTCTCTGTTCTGGCTCATAGAACACTCATTCTCCATAAGGATCTCCTTTTCTCTGTGTATGAGAAGCATGGACTCAGTTTGCTACTCCAGTACACTTGAAAGCTGTATTTGAGATCAGAATTACTTGATAGGGGTCTTTACACCTTAGCTCCAGACAGAACTTTCTCACATGTTTCTTGATGAGCACCCAGTCACCTAGACTGAGTTCATTGCACTTCTCTTGATGTGGATTTACAGTGACAGCTTCAACCTGTCGAGAGACAGAACACACAACATCAGCTAGCCTTTTGCAAGAATTGAGTAACATGTCATCTGTTATGCTCACAAGTACATTCACAGGTACAACATGTAATACCAATGCTCTCCTCATAGCTATCTCATGTGGTGATAAACCATTCTTTCTATCAGGTGTACTTTGCAGTCTCAGTAACACCAAAGGTAAAGCATCAGGTCATTTCCATGAAGTTAAATCACAAACGTTTGACAATCGTGATTTAATGGTTCCATTCATCCACTAAACAATCCCAAAAGCTTCAGATCGATAACTACAGTGTAGCTTCTGTTCAACTTATAATGCTGCACACAACATTTTAATGATCTCACTGTTAAAGTGAATTCCTCGATCTGACTCCAGAAAAACCAGTATGCCATACCTTGGGACCAACTCCCTCATTAGCAACTTGGTTCCAGTGAGACTCTCACCCCTTGTTATGTAGGCTTCCATTCATCTAGATAAAATGCACACTATAACCAGAACATATCTCAGCCTATTAGAACAGACATTTCAATAAAATCCATCTACATTCTATTGAACGGACCACCTGGTCACCCTGTGTGACTCAATGTGACTGGTGTTTGTTTTCTCTCATTAATTTGTTGACATTTTACACATCAGTGACACAAATCTTCTGCATGTGCTCTATATCTCGGATTAAGCCATTTCTGTCTAATTGACCTGACCATAGCATCCCTGCCTAAACATGTTGGTACACGGAATTGTTGGGTCATTGGGGACAATAAACTGTCTGGTAACACTGGTCTTCCATCTACTGAAACTCAAATGCAATTTTCATACTTTCCACATCCTGCATTTAATCCAACTCTGTTGTTATGTTTCAAACTCTTTTCCCTGCATGGTTTGCCATTCTTCCCAAGTTTCAGCTATTGGCATCAGCATGGAATAGACAGTGTCCTCTTGAGATCCATCTGTGAATGTTTTTTCAAATGTACATGCCACAAATCCACAAGGGTGTGCCACTTCATCTGCATATCTATTGCCGACCGGGAGATAACCATTGCTGTTCTTGTGTGCGGCACATTTAACAACTACAATGTCAGTCGGAATCTGTAACACTTCTAGCAATCGCCTCACTTGCTCCCAGTTTCTGATTTGGTGATACTGATGAGGTCATAAAACCTCTCTGTCACTGTAACTGTCCCAAGTCCTGGACTACATCAAAGCCATACTAATTATCTATAAATATAGTCACTCTCATTTGGGCTGTGAAGTAAGAGCACTCAATTCTGCAACTTGTGCTGAGGAAACTTCTTGAAGTCATGAAGCTTTTACTTTCTTTAATGATACGAACAGTGTAGGCAGCACTTCATTTGTTCTTAAACATGAGCCACCTACAAAAAGGACATAATCAGGACTTATCAATGGCTCATCTTTTATGTTATGTTATGTTGGCTTGGTGCATAATCCTGTAACATCAGGACAGTCATGCTCAAATTTATCTGATGCCTCATTATCAGGCAGAGTCATAAGAGTACTTGGATGGAAAATCTGGCAGAGCTTCAGATTAGGTTTCTCAGCAGTGAGTGTCTGCTGCTTGTAATTAGTCAACCTTCCACTGGTCATATGCTGTGTTTTTGTTCTGTTAAGCAAAACCTCAACAGAATGAGGGACCATAACAGTTAAAGGATGTCCCAACACTATACGTTCACACCTCTTGACACTAGCAATGACAGAAGCCACTGCTTTAAGACAACTAGGCATAGCAGAAGCTACAGGACCAAGCGGGGCTGACAAATAGGCCACAGGCCTTTCAGCTTCACCATGCATCTGTGTAAGCACTGACAGAGAGCAGCCCTCCCACTCACTGCAAAATAGTCTAAAACTCCTTGAATAATCAGGCACTCCCGGTGCTAGGGCACAACATAGATGTTGTCTCAGATTTAGGAAAGCTTTCATGCATTCATTGTCCCATGGAATTGGATCAGACACATCTTTGTGTGTCAGCATCAGTAACTGGTTTGCCACCAAGGAAAATTTGGGTATCCACTGTTTACAGTAGCCAACCACTCCCAAAAACATTCTGACTTCTCTTTGCATTTTAGTTGCATTCCTTTACTCTACCAGCTCAACCTAAAACAATTCAGAAAACAGCTTAAAACATGATTTTTCCAATGCTCTCTATCTCAGTAAGGGACAGATTTCTCAAAGGGTTTTACCCATTCTGTGTCAATGGGAAAATGCTTTGATACATATGACCCCAGGTGTCTTAATTGGCTTCACATCAGACGCTAGCGGCAAACTGATTTTCGGAATATGAGCACTCCACACATTTTGTACTTAATTCCTTATTTACTTATTTTGCTTCTTTGGAGGACCCATTTGTTAAATTGTTTCCACACCTTCTCACGACACTTTTCTTGTTCCTTTCTCAATGATATGTCTCAAATATTTAACCAATTTTTAACAGTATTGCAGCTTGCTCGGGGACACTTTATATCCATTCTCAGCCAAGTGATTTAACAGAGCAGTGGTGCCTTGTTTGTAAGATTCTATTGTTTCCAATACAATTAATAGGTCATCAATGTATTGAATGAGAACAGGGTTGCAGGACATGATCAATATCTCCACATTTTTCTTTAGAATCTGCCTAAAGATTGAAGGACTCTCAGTGTAGCCTTGTGGGACTTGACACCGTACCAATGCTTTCTCTCAAAACATGAAGGAGAATAGATATTGACTATCCTCATGTAATAGAATTGAGAAGAAAGCTTGACAGAGATCTAGAACAGTGAACTATTCTGCAGTACATGGAATCTGGTAAAGTATGGTGGCCGGATTCGGTACCACAGGACAACATGGGATTACAATATCATTATATTTCTCAAAACCTGAGCAATTCTAAACTTGCCATCAGGGTTTTGTGATCTCATAATCAGTGATTTGCACGGACTCCCAATTATTTCTTTTAAGATGCCTCTTTGTATCATGTCCTCAATTATTTGTGTAAACACTGCTACTATTTCTGGGGTCATTTGATAAGGTCATGTTTTCTGGAAAGTTGCATTTGGTATGACATTTATCCAAATTGGTTCTACACATTTGATCGATCCAATGTCTTTTCCTGTAAAATCCATTACTTCTGGGTTCACTGTCTCTATGAAATCTGGTGGTATTTTTCTGTCATCATTGGTGTTAGACTTGGCACCCTTGGCGTGGTCTCCCCTAACTTTGTGCCTCTGTTTTCCAGGCTGCTGATGTGTGCTGGACTGTTTTCAATACTCTGGGCACTTTACAACTGCTAAAGTGCAGGTGCTCCTGTATAAAATGTATGCATAATTGGCTACCGATGATTGGCATATTTTGATTTACTAGTAAGTCCCTAACAGAGTGCACTGGAGGCACCCAGGACCTGTAATGTAATTCAAATGCTACTAGTGGGCCTGCAGCAGTGGTTGTGCCAACCACATTAGTAGCCCTGTAAACATGGCTCAGACCTGCCACTGCCATGCCTTTGTGTGCAGTTTTAAACTGCCAATACGACTTGGCAAGTGTACCCACTTGCCAGGCCTAAACCTTCCCTTTTTATACATGTAAGGCACCCCTAAAGTAGGCCCTAGGTAGTCCCATGGGCAGGGTGCAGTGTATGTTAAAGGTGGGACATGTACTGATGTGTTTTACATGTCCTGACAGTGAAATACTGCCACATTCAGATTTCACTGTTGCAAGGCCTATCTCTCTCATAGGTTAACATAGGGTCTGCCTCTAAACATTATTAAAGTGCAGATTTCATTGGAGAGCAGATAGTAATGTGATGGTTGGGGTCTCTGAGCTCACAATTTAAAACTACAGCTGTTAGTGAAGTTGATTTTTGGATTGCGAGTTTGAAACTGCCACTTCTAGAAAGTAGGCATTTTATTGCTTAAACTAGTCTGTTACTCTGCCTGTTTGTGGATTCCCTGTCTGGGTCAGTGTGACAGTTGAGCTGTTTGCACCTCGCCTCAAGACAGTGACACATAGGGAGCTGGGGTGTAGCCTGCATATCCTGATGAGCCATATGTGCTAGGAGGGGAGGGAGGAGTTTTCTATCACCTGAAAGGGCTGTGCCTGCCCTCGAACAGTACAGTCTCCAACCCTCTGGTATATTTCTGGGGCATGGCCTGGGCAAGGCAGGATCTTGCAAACAAGAGAGACTTTGCTTTGAAGTTTACCAACTTCAAAGGCAAAAGGGGTATAAGTATTGGACCCAAAAGCCCTGCAAATCAGATTACTTCAAGGATTCAAGAACAGCATCTGCGTGGGAGCTGAGGAGAAGTGCTGCCCTGGCCCGTGACTATGCTGTGACTATGTTATGCTGTAGTTGTGATTCTGCCTGTGCAAGGGGACAGAGACTGACCTTTGTTTTGCATTCCTGCTTGAGAGGTATCTCCAAGGGCTTGGAGTAGAGCTTGCCTCCTCTTTTGAAACCTCAGGAACAGCAAAGGCTTCACCACCCAGTTCTGAGTCTGCCTGTTGTGAACTCTAGCTTGGCAGAGGGTGCCATTTCAGTTCCTGGGTCCCTTCATATAGGACACCGCTACCCAGAACCACTGCCCCACCTGCCCCGAGGCCGTGGGCCTCGCAGAACTGTGATGACCCCGACAAACATGTAGGCTTCACATCACTGCAGCCGCTGATCCCTGCCATCTTCACTGACTTCGGAGTGTCGTAAGGCTGACGTCTGTGACATCCAATGCCATCTCAGCGCCTGCAGCCCTGTGACGTAATCACGACCCCGTGACGTCACCCCTCAGCATTGTGACTTTGCCAGAGTTTGTGCCTGCCGAAACCAAGGGACCGACTTTGCAACCGACACTGCTTCTGCTCCACCACTCTGCAGTAAGGACCCGATGCACGACCCCTCTGACTTTCTGCCCCGTAGCACCGGAACCTCTGCCACATCGGATCCAGAGACACCGTGATCCCCGACTCCGTGCACCGGCCTGTTTTCTACTTGTCTGCTAAGGTACTGTACTTGGGGGTCAATAGACTCCGTCACGATGCCTCAATACCAACGTGCAGCATTTGTGCCTATAGGCACTATTATTGTGCTTTTAAGTGCTAAATTCATACTTTTAACTGTGTATTGTGAATTCCTATTGTATTTGGTCTTGTTTATTTAGATAAAATAATATGTATTTTTCTCAACCTGTGTTGTGTCATTTTGTAGTGGTTCACTGTATTACTGTGTGTGTGTTTGTAGAAACACTGAACATATTATCTCTGAATTTAAGCCTCCCTGCTTGTGACGAGCTACCAAGGGGGTCAGAGGGGGGTAATTGAGTGTGATTCTCCTTTATCCTGACTAGAGTGAGGGTCCTTGCTTGGACAGGGGGTAACCTGACTGCCAACCAAAGACCCCATTACCAACAATTGAGTAAAGCCCTACTGTATCTTGTTGAGCCAAGTTAAACTGAACATCCTCATCATGGGTCTGAAACTCAACCCCAATGGGAGTACAATAAGTTATACAATTGAGTTTATATAACAAGTCCCTTCCCAGTGCATTTACAGGACTTGAATCACAAACAAAAAACTGATGATTTTCTTCAAATGAGCCTGTTTTTAAAGGAACGTCTTGTGAGATCAGATTTGTAATTCGCTTATTTGAAACACCTAAAACTTGGATCTTCTTTCAAGAGATGAGCAAGTCTGGGACTTATTCTGTTCTAACAGCAGAACAGGTAGCTCCAGTGTCAATCAGAAATGACCATTGGTGGCCATTTATTTCCCCTTTTACAAATGGTCCACTCGGGTCTTCCTCTAAGACTCTGCCAAGCATGCAATCTGTCTCTCCTCTCAGGTACCATCATTGTGATTTGTCTGAGTCCAAGCTCTCTTAATTAAACATAGGAAACTGTGAAATCTCATTTTGGTTTTGTACCTGATTCATTTTATTTTGAGTTACTCTGGGCAATTGATTTTGATTCAATCTTGTGTTGTCCACACATTCTGTTGATCCATTGGGGCTTGTGGGACTGGCATCATTTGAACTTGATTCTGAATTGGCACTTGCACCTGTTGTGCAGTCACATTTTGTGTCTGCATTTGGGGCCAGATGTACGAAAAGTCGCAAAGGGGCCGATTCGCAGAATCGGCCCGTTTGCGACTTGAAAAATGCTTTTGGGATATACAAAGCCCAAACTGCGATTCGGTAACATCCCTTCCTAATACCGAATCCAAATGGTATGTATGATTGTTTTGTGACGGCGAATGGGGTCACAAAACAATCGCAGTTAGCACCTGTTTCAAAACTTGTGCTAACCCATTTGCAAATGATAAGGGGTCCCTAGGGGACCCCTTCCCCTCTGTGAATGGCAGCGAAAATATTTTTTCAGAGCAGGCAGTGGTCCCACGGACCACTGCCTGCTCTGAAAAAATGAAAGAAAACTTATCATTTTTGATTTTGAAATGCATCTCATTTTCCTTTAAGGAAAAGGGGCTGCATTTAAAAAAAAAAACTGCTTTATTTAAAAGCAGTCACAGACAAGGTGGTCAGCTCTCTCCAGTAGGCCACCATCCCTGTCAGGGCAGCCATTCCCAATGGGGTCACAAATTGAGACCTACCTCATGAATATTCATGAGGAAGGTCATTTGCGACCTCATTGGGAATCGCAAACAGTGAAAGTACAATGTTGTACATCTGGTTTTGCGACTCACAAATTGCGAGTTGCTAAGACTTGCAGTTTGCGAGTTGCAAAACCAGATCTTTGTACATGTGGCCCTTGGTTTCTTCCTGTGTCTGATAATTATTTATTCTGTCTGGATTAAGCCTACATCTGTGCTTCCAATGGCTTACCTTGTTACAAAGATGACAAGCAGTCATTTTCTTCAATCTAGCAGTACCAACACCTGTATTTGGATAAATCAGACCTCTTCGACCTCTACCCTCTGTGACAACCATTCATCCTTGTACACCTTGCATTCCTGCTTGTAATCCAACTCCTTGCATACCACTTTGAACATCAACACCTTGAGATACACCAACAATTACTTGGAAATAACTGATTCTGAAAACCTCTCTGTGCCAGCTTTGTTTGTGCTAGCATGAATTTTTCCTTAAGCTTCCTCTGTGTCATCTCTTACTCATCACTGCATTATTTGACTTTGCAGACCTCATCTAAAGACTTAGGGCCCGATTTTGAGTTTAGCGGATGGGTTACTCTGTTATAAAAGTGACAGATGCCCCGTTTCCTACATTACGATCTCCCTAGGCTATGTTGGAATCATAATACTGTGGAGGGTATATCCATCATGTTTTTGATGGAGTAACCCCATCCGCCAACATCTAAATCAGGCCCTTAGGGCCTAATTCAGACTTTGGCGGGCGGCCGAGGCCGCCCGCCAAAGTCCCGCCGTCAAATGACCGCCCGGCGGTCAAAAGACCGCGGCGGCCATTCTTACATTTCCGCTGGGCCGGCGGGCGCTCTCCAAAAGAGCGCCCGCCGGCCCAGCGGAAATGCCCCTGCAACGAGGATGCCGGCTCCGAATGGAGCCGGCGGAGTTGCAGGGGTGCGACGGGTGCAGTGGCACCCGTCGCGATTTTCACTGTCTGCTCAGCAGACAGTGAAAATCATGGTGGGGCCCTGTTAGGGGGCCCCTGCACTGCCCATGCCTGTGGCATGGGCAGTGCAGGGGCCCCCAGGGGCCCCACAACACCCTTTACCGCCAGACTATTCCTGGCGGTGAAAACCGCCAGAAACAGGCTGGCGGTAAGGGGGTCGGAACAAGAGGCAAAGGTGCATTATTGCAAGGATCTCTTGTTGCTTCCGCAACTGGCCATTGAATAGCAACTTTGCATTCATCTCAGAAATCATTTGAAACAACAATGTTCAAAGAACGTATTAAAATCAACCCAAAACACCTTTGAACCAGTCATCTTGTGCATACCACTGCACAGGGTGGGAAATATCCTAAACAACTAGGTCCTAAACAACTACTTGCCTAAACCACTACTGCTAAACAACTAAAAAGTCTCTAGAGCGAAATGCTGAACAACGATTTTGCCTGAATAACGATTGCCTGAACAACTAATTTTAAGATACGTTTTTCTTTTTTTTTATGGTTTATTAGTTGTTTAGAATGTATATATATATATATATATATATATATATATATATATATATATATATATATTCTGACATCCTAGAACATTTGCTTAGCAAGTTTTGAGTCAGCAAGGTGCAAGTTTGAGCAATAAATGTTCTTAAATCGCGCACAGCGAGTTTCCACCTTTTTAAGGGTTAATTCCCTCAGTCTCTTCTTCTGCTAGAAGCGGCCTCCAAGATGCTTGACAGAAAAGAATGTGAAGATCAAATGTGGAGGAGCAGAGATTCCTTCTCTGCAGCCGGTTACATTTCCAGCAAGCAATTCACTCAGGTTGGGTGTGATTTAAATACCTGCTGCATCCAGCCACACCCAGTCCGAGTCATAAGAATGCTGGAAACTTGTCCAACATGTTTTCTCAAACAAGCATTGGTCTCTAGCCAGCATTAATTACAACAAGCATTGGTCTCTGCAAACAAGCATTGGTCCCTGCAAGGTAAATGATCAACTCAGAATATTTTACTTGGGCATATCCGGTTTGCAGGCCCGACACCCAGTTGACTTTGTCCATGCTGTAAAAGAGACATGTCCTTCTGAATGATGTCAATCACAGAAGACACTTTGTTATATGGGGTGTATTTTCTGTTGGAGACGATATTCGTGCCACTGTCAACAACAGCTAAAGCCTTTTCCATATTTTCTTTATCTATCTGCCTTAAAGATGTAGATGCTTCCAGTTGAGAAAACTTCCATATTTCATTGTATATGTCATACAGGAATTGTTTAGCATGTGGCTTCCTTGGACCTAGCAAGAGATCTTGCAAGTCTATGTCCTCTAATAGGAGATGAAGTTGTTCCTTGACTGCTGTTAAGGTGTTAGTCTGTAACGATTGTTGGCACAGTTCTTAGTGTTGACCAGAGACAAAGAGAGGGTCTGGCCGACTAATCTTGAAATCCTGTGAGGAATTTACAAAACATGCCTGACACCAATTTGTGTCTGTTGGACACAACAACCACCCGCCGGGACTGGAAAGTGTGGAATTATAGGTATCATCTTGAACCCAAGATTTAGTTTCTCCTCAGTGACATTGAAGAAAAGTGACAACTTGAATTTGTCTGGAGTGGAGATATTGGGCGCATTCATTTCCTTTATTTTTGCTAACCCTAGGCAGGATGTCTGTTGAACTGTGTCATTTAAAATTATAATTTGAACAGGAATAAGGCATGCTCTAAACAAAGCTCCCCTACCATGAATTTGCCAGTCTTGTGTTCCTCATACACTTTTTACATCAATAGTGTTCTTCCAGTAGTTATATCCTCCAACTACAATTCGGGAAACAAAGGAATCTGAACAGATTAATTTGGTGTTGGTAAGCAAAAATGTTTACATTTTAGAAAGTGGTAATTTGAAATAATATGACTCTGCATTTGTAGTGTCTTGCCCAAAAAGTATGCACACATGTCTAAATAGTTTTTGGGCTCCCCACAGGTGGAGCTGAACAGTGTTCCCACTGTGGGTAGTTAAATACTGATCTGTGTCTAGTTGCTTGGTGTAGATATTAATGTCCCCAAGGATTATAACAGAACATTTCCCCATAATTCATCAGAAGTGGTCCTGAGGTGGATCCAGGTGTGGTGAACTGTGCTGAGAAGCCAGCAGATCTAGGCATTAGGAGCTGCATAAGAAGAACAACCACTTCCTCCCCTGAGGTCTAGAAGCAAGTGACAGGTAGTTAAATTGCATAGAAGTAAAGTTGCTCACCTATGTGCTCTGTGGGTGCAGCCTTGTTGCTGGTTCAGTGACTTCTATGGGCTGAGGATTAGTTTTCTGCTAGCCACCAAGAAGATCCCTCATCCTTGAGCCCTCCTAGAAATTAAGCATAGCATATGGTTCAATGTTAAGGATCATGGTGGTTCTTCCCAAGTTTGATGTTTTGGTAGTGGTGTAGTCTCCCTTTAGAAACTCATAAAGAGAAAAACTGAGTTTCTGCTTTTAGGTGGTAGTTTGCAGAATGAGTGTATAGGTAATTGCCTGACCACTACCTTTCTAGTTTCATAGCAGGGAGCGATGCTATATCAAGAGGACTTGATGAATCTGCAGGTAACTCCCATGTCAGCTTCATTTTTTTTTAGCTTTCTGTGTTGTTAAACATTCTCCCTTTTGTACCCAAGAACATGCATGCCTTGGTAGTCACCACATATTATTTATACAGGATTCAATAGTGAAATACCCCATATTTAAATTAAATCTGCCTGCATTATTTGTATCTGACTTAGAACAAGCTCAGAAATTTTAAAGTGAAGTGATCAAAGACCTTCACATTTTTATTACATAGTAGAGTTCATAACTGTCTACACTAACTAGCAATTAAGAAGATAGTGCATTTAAGAGCATGAGAGATCATTAAGTACTCCATCCTTACACTCATTTTGTGGCCTTCAAATGGAGAATCTGAACATATTGAAGATCCGTTATGTTAGAAAACAGTACACAGTTGGTCATTCATTGCGTTATCCGAGACCCAAACTCTTAAAAATCTAACCACGGAATTAAGAGTAATGGACAGCTGTCTTAGTTGTTGATAGGCTTTGAAAACCTTTCTTTTTGTTAACTGACAGTCATTTTTTATTCTTTTTATCAGTTCTGATAATAGTTATTTTAGGGCTATGAAGCCTTTTACATAGTTGTTAGTTTATGAAGGTATCCTGTTAAACACCTACTCATCCAAGGATACCCCTGATTTTTTTTTTCTTTAACATACAAATAGATCAACGCATTCACTCATTCAGTACACCAAATAAGCTAATATTTTAGCACCATCATGTGTTTCCTCACTGAAACTAGCACTTGTTGGCTTTTCAGTGGAACAGCTTCACACGTGGGCTTCTGAAAAGTATGGTAGCAGTGGGAAGCACCATGTGGTTAGATTAATCAAGATAGTACATTTTTGCTGGTTAAAAACCTTTATTCATGTTGCTCTAATAATATTTATGCCATGGCAGTGAAAATATACGTAGTTCAAGAAGACCTTTAATTTTGAGCTAGTGTAGTAATATATGTAGATTCTGACTTTTATTACAACAGTGCAAATGTCAAATTGCAGGATATTAACACAGTAGAGCGAACTTGACATGAGAAAATCAATGTTTACTGTCTCACAGACTGCACATTACACTTCTTTTACTCATTGAAACAACTCTCCTCATGGTCAAAAAGCCTCTTCAATGTGAATTTATAAAATTAACTCTTTTAATCCTGGTTTTGGTTTATTATCATTTAAACATGAAAACATGGCATGGCAGAAACCATGTATGCAGGTGTGCAGAATGTAAAGGAGGGGCATCATGGTTCACTCAAGGCTTTACCTCTTGTGAGTCATGGCCCATCTCCAAACACAATAATGGAATTAATAGCTTCTTACATTCTGACCATCTCCATAAATCCTACATACAATATGGATACGTTTTCCTTTTGAGTGTTTGTAGCTGGTTTCAAAGCTTGTATTTCACAGAAAAGATGCATTCATTGTGAATTATTTCCTGTAATTCACAAGGGTGAATTCATTTGCAGTATATTTAGCTTCCCTAAACAAATAATGCTGTTGAATAGATTTTGAACAGAGCATTTATTTTTTCTTTCAGTTTTGACAAAAAAAACCTTTCAAAATGGCAGTGCTGATCTCAGAGCATTAGTCAGCACACCTAACAAGCTCAGCCTTGTGGGCTCATCATTTATGTAAGCATACATCTACCATTAAATCCTCCCCAGTGTTTAAATATAAATATTGTAAATGGAAAACTCTGTCATCACAATATGTTCTTTTTTAGATGTCTTGATAAACCTACTCTATAGTGCCAATGTACAATAAAAGAAAATCACATTTCAGAAAACATAATATTAATTCCCTTACAATAGTGTTTTCCATCTAAAATTTGAATGGTTATGATAATACACATTGCTGCATGAAAACACAGTTTAAATATTAGTAGACTATCCTCCCAAAAACATTTTTAAATACACTGGCTCGACATTTGCAGCTTTAGACAAACAATAAATACTAAGCTGAAGATGCGCAAATGCTTTACATCTTTCTAAAGATCACTAAAATCAATGAACACATTACGGAATTTGAAAAATACATAGCGAGTAAGATGTGTAATATGGTGTACATTGCCAACTTGGGGTTTAAATGACATTTATAAAACACTTTGCCTTCAGCCTTGTTGCTTATGATGTCACCACAACCTCTTGATTGCATCATAGGTCCATATGAATCACCCATTACGTAATATCTATATAAATTCACATAAAACATTTAATTACTGTGCAGTTATGGTTACATAATAAAAAAACAATCTCATACGTTTTCAAGTTATGGTTTGGAGCACAATTCAAAACTTCTACAAAGTCATGCAAACCATATCTTGCACACCAAAAGTAATGCTCATGACCTCATGCTTAATGGAAACAGAAATAAAAGTTATAAATTATCTTATAGATGAGATTATATATTATATCAACCTTATCACTTGGACAGAGATGACTACATGTTGTATCATTACTTGGTTTATTATGTGTTGTTGTTTAATTACATTTTGTTTTAAGGTGTTGTTACTTATTGGTTTAATATTGTGTGGTCATAAGCTCCTGCCCTTGTGCAGCAGGGGGCTTATAAGGGGGCTGATTGGAATGCAGCCAGACCGTGCTCCTACTCTCACACACGTAGCAGTTGACTAAGTGCAGCAGTAGTGCACGGAACACATTTTCAATTGTATTTGTTTAACAGAATTCACAAATCCTATACTAGATTTTCAAATCCTAAGACCTAGGGGGGACCACAAGAATCCAGCAAATTTGTGAATCCTATGGTAAAAGGTATATATATAATTACTTAATGCCTGGGGGGGTCACTTTGGCCCATCTACAAGGGCCTAAAGGTCAGGATAGATTCATCACTTGACAGATCTACACAAACGTTACCAGGAAGAATCCAACCTGCATACAATTTCCTTTTGGAATATTGAGTGCAGTTTCATCTAATGGAGCCAAAAGAATTAAGAAAACAACAAATGCATTTTAATGGAAAGCCTGGCTTAACCATGATTACAGTGGCAAAAGGCAGCTGATGTATTTTGACCTGAAATTATTTTTTTGACAGCAACACAAAGTCCTTTCTTTGTTTCAGTGTTTATTTATACAGAGTGAAACAAGTGCACACTGAGAGCCATAGTCCATAACAGCAAAAATTGTAAACATAGTCCTTCTAGTGCATAGCCTAAATCTATGTCTGAAGTACACCACTCAGCTGCGTTTACATTAAAAGTGTCAAACTGGATAACATTTTGAATAATAGTATTGTGATGCCACATGATTCAAGGTAAGCTAAAGTAACTAGAAACCACAGTGCACTTGGAACTGGGATTCCAGTCTGTATTTGTTTCACATTTCTGCTGATATAGGGAACTGAAATTATGGAACAACTTTGTTTAACCTAGATTAAGACTGTGGTAGCTCAAAACTCCTTGCTTTATGTTGTGTGTTTATTAAAATTATTTAAATATTACAATAATTCGGAACCACAACTGCCCTGAGTGCAGCGTTCTTCTCTCATAAAGATGGGAGTTCCTTTGCATGATACAGAAAAGGAATGTTGGTGGGCCTGATGGTGAGGACCACCAGTACTTGCTGTGCATTGCAGAAAAAAATAGTTTTAAACTTGTTGCATTTTATAAATATGTGTACAATGGTGTCATCAATGATGTAATTTCACTTGTCATCAGTGATGTTATCAGTGATTTTATAGAACATGACATGAGTGTTGTAATATGTGAGTCATTACCAGTGCATGACAAGGGAGACAGTTATAGTTGCTTAAAATAACTTCAACTGGTGAATGTCTGTATTTTTAGTTTAAAATGTAAAATTAAAATACAATTTGTACCTAATTATAACATCACTTTAACTATTTGTTTTCAGTAAATTTCTTTAAACCAAAGTAAGATATCATTACCATACCTAACTGTAATGTCACTTTAATCTTTTTTTTTTTTTTCAATCAATTTCTAGTTGTTTTAACATAAAGTAATATTTTACTACCATACATTAGTATGCCAACACCCGTCTGCAGCCATGCCTTGTGCCCAAACCTGCACGGCCAGCCAACGCCCACCATAGATGGCCTTCGGCCTTCTGCAGCATGAGGTTGGCCGCAGAACAGTGTTCTCGATAGGGTGCGCATTGGTATGCACTACTAATTCCCCAAGCGTGCAGTCTTGATTGTAAAGTGCAAACACTTTGCACATTACTTCAAAGACTGTTTGCAGCTGCTGCTTTCCAAATGTGTGTAGTGCAAAAAACGATCACTTGTGCACTTGTACAAGCACAGGCAGCATTGGCTACAATCTTATGTGGAGAAACAGACCTCAGTGGAAGATGATAACAGCAGGGGCGGTTTCTGACTTAGAGTGCTGGGGCTCTGCCCCACTAATATTTTTGCTCTGCTTTGTCCCCCATTATATGCGAATATTAAAATAATAAACACACACAAAATTATTTTATCTTATCTTCTTGTGCCTGCCTGCAGCAGATGCAGCCTTCATTCAGCTGCAGGCGTTTTCAGTGTAGCTGTGAAGGGTCTAATAAAATTGAATGAGAAGGCAAGACAAGATGTCGGTCCGTCGGACTACATATTAATAAATAATACATATTGGCAGGTAGCGGCAGGCAGACAGCGGAGCCTAGTGCACATGTCGGGTGGGACGGCTGCCTTTCTCTGGCCAGCCCGACATGCGCACTAAAGGCTTCTCTTCACTTGCTCATCAGTGAGTGGGGGTTGCTCAAAGCCACAATCCCTGGTCTACTGATGAGCGGTGAATTAGGCCGCTCACACCAGTCCTGGCACCAATCTCATGCTGTGTAACAACAAGGGACCAGCATCAGGACTGGCTAACCGTGGATGCAAGATCTAGTCTAGGCCTCTAGTGCAGGTTGTGCACATAGCGCCAAGGGTGGTGGGAGGCTCTGCTGCCAGGCAATGAAGCTTGACTAATCACTGTATGGCTTATCATGAAGCCATGCAGTGATGGGGCATTCTGTTGTTCCTGGGCAGGGCTGCTCAGGGGTCCGGGCGGAGATCACACCTTGCGGTGATCTGTGACTTCATGGTCGAGTCAGAATGCTGCAGGGGTGTGCACATTTGATTTTCCTCTCGTTATAATTCGAACCGAGCCAATGAAAATTTACCTGGCCCTCAGTGTGGACTCTGGAAACCAAAGTAGGTGCCAATCCTTCATATTACAGGCACTGGTGCTTTCAGTTTGTCTATAGGGTTTCTGTAAGTTGTTTGCCTTTGGCTCCTCCGCCATTCCAGTGAGTAGCGTCCCTGCCCCCAGGTTGGAGGTATTTGTTGGCCAACCCTCTGTGTTTGTACGGATTGTTGTTTGGTTTTCAGGCAAATTCCAACACCACACTGTGAACGGAAAACCAAGGCGGATTGCAAGAGTGCTTGCAGTCTTCCTATGGGGCATTATTTATATACCATACGCCGCTGAGCATCCTCAGCAGGCTTGAAGTGTAAGAGGAATGACACGAGGCTAGGGCCTGAAACTAGGTGATTTTGGTGCTTTGATTTTCGATGTTGACTGAAATAAAGATTACAGATTCACTGGGCACCAGCGATATTATACACCTGAATGTACGCATGTGTGGTTCTTGCAAGGTGTGCGTGAGACTATGTGTAGGTGCATTGCAAGAGTGCAGTAATAGGGATGTGAGGAGGGCACAGTAATAGGGATGTGGGGAGGGCATTTGTGCGGAGCCATGTGCACACGTGTACCTCCCGGTGCCTGCCTCGTTTGCTGTCTGCCTATTTACTCAAGTGTGTCAGCACATGTCTGCCATGACATGTTTCATAGTGAGTTTATGTTACGGTAGGCGTAGGTTGGTGCCCGTTAGTGTCTTTATTGGTGGTGCTTCGAGTAGTGGTGTGTGTCTTATTGTCAATGGTGCTGTGGATGACATGTTTTATTTATGTATGTGTGCATGTAGGTATGTGTGGCTGTCAATCTCATTGGTGTTGTACGGACCCATGTTTACTTTCATCACTACTGCGTGTGTGTGTGTTACCGAAAGGAATGTCCCTATGTGATTTGCAGTGATGTACCTGAGTAGGTGTACTGCTCGGGCTTTGTGTTTCATTGTCACTGCTTCTGTTGGGTGATGAACAATAGCGTGTCTCCATGTGTTGCTGTTACTGTCACTGATGCCATGTGCGTGTTGAAGGATGTCTGTATTACTCAGTGACAGTGATGCTGAAAGTGTGTTTTTAAACTGTAATGCTGCTGGTGTGTTGCTGTCCACATGTGAGTCTGTGTCTTGTCATCAATGTATGTGTGCTAGTTTGTCTGTAGCTGTGCGTGTGTGTTACTGATAACAATCACTGATTTCATACAGCTGGGAATTTGGGGCAAGTCACATGTCGGTGTACCAGCGTGTGAGGATGGGGTTCATTGCTAGAGTTGTGTCTGTGGGTTTCAAATGATGCTCCTCCTTCTGTGTGAGGTACATAGTTTCTTTTAGTGGAGCACAGAATAATTGTGCACAGGCCAAACCGTGAACCTCTGGACTTACAGGATTTCAGAGGAAGGTTCCATATCAACTCAACACTTCCTGCTCCCTCCATCCAAAGACCCCAATTACAGGCATAATAAGACATGAACACCGAGACTTGAGCTTGCACAACAGTACAGATGCGTGACCATCCATCACTCATACATTCCAAACTGCTTGTGGCAAGAAAACATAAATTACACACAGGGACACTGATATTATTCTATTCTGCAGCTTTTTGTTGCATAATTATGGAGGTGTCGCATTTGCCACTTAATCCATCATCTGCTGCATCATCTGCAGATTAAAAAAAAAAAAAATCCCCTTGAGACGGATTAAAAGTTAATAAAAAAGTGGCAACTTGTTCCTCTCGCAGTAGAAGGCCCTTTGTTTATGTTACCTGGTCATCTTTTAGTTGCTTATTTCTGTATTTACTTGTTAAACTGGAACTAATGAGGTTAATTATTTACCCATGAAAAAATAACCTTTGTAGAATGCACAAAATAGTGATGTAATACTATCAAAAATGTGCTGCATGATGCATCATAATTTGCCTTTCATTGTTGCATAATTTAGTCAATCCTGGAGCATAATTTGGTGCTCCCTAACCACATAGTTCTAGTGGGCCTGAATATACAGCAGATGGTGGATGATGTGGCAAGTGCAGTAAATACTTAATTATGTGAAAACACTTTGTACTTCCATTGGCCTTGCATATGAAGATGAGGCTGCGGTCGTTCATTATGATAATTTATTGACAGTGTCTGCAACTCAGTACACTTGTTCGTCTGCTTCTAGGTGATGCCCCTCATCTTTCCCAACTCAAGCAGCCATTTTCTCACCCATCAATATGTGGCCTTTAATGCCCACAGAAAGTGGTGTCCAGTTGTCAAGCCTTGTGTCCAACCTGCTGCACGTGGCCAATTCTCGTATGGACTTGTACAGCAGGGATTGGTCTGTTGGTCATAAGGCCAGGCCGATGGGAAGACCCTCTTTTTCATGTTTTTATGTGTCTGCAAACCCTCACAGGAGATCCAAGAACAACTCCTTACCTGTGTTCATGGACCCTAGACCTGGGGTAGCTGACTTCAGAGGCCAATCTGGGGAACTCAAACTGTGCCTCCGGGCTCAGTGTTTAAGCATTTCAAGAAGACACATGAAAAAGGCATAAAAAAATAATTTTTAAGTTTTGAAGCACTAACAGGCCTGGCCCTATGAAAGTGACTTGCGCAGGGCTGTGTGTATGTTGGGGGTGGGTGAAGATGGTAGGACCGTGGTTGGTGTTTCTTTACATGTATTGGCAGCAGTTGTTGGCAGGGCACACTATGAGAAGGGCATCTCTAATCTCCAGAGTGCTCTAAGAAATCTATATAACAACCCTTATTGATAGTTAATTGAAGTGAAGACACAGGAAGAAGATGTGTCCTACATAGCAACGAGGGCCCTAGAGGCAAATTATTTTGTGTTGCACAATTACACACAAGCCCGGCTGGAACAACTGCAGTTTGATTTGAGGGTGACAGCATTGGGGTGGGTATAAGTGACAATGCCAACACACTGTTGTGATTGTCATTAGTAGTCTGGAAAGATGCATTTCATTTGTTTCATTTGTTTTTTAAACCAGTTTTAAGTGGTGGCAATATACACTGCTAGTCGCAGCACATGAAGCGATGCATACAATAGAAGAATGCTGAAACCTTGCTATTTTGATTAGAAAACAACATTGTTTTCAAAATATCCTTTCTCAAAGAACAGCACAGCAGTGAATTCCAACTGAGAAGTTACCTTTTCTCGTTCCCCAGATTTTCATAGGTTGTTGTGTATGATATGAAAGCGGTGCGCTCGTTGCACCTTTCTCTCATTGCACTGCTGCCTCCACTATTTTCACAATGCACCTCCTTCTGGTGAGATTGAAAAAAGCACAAAAGGTCCATCCATCCACTCTACTGGCGAGGAGCTCACAGCATTCACAGCCTGCTACCTACATCAATATCATATGAAATCTCTCTTTTGATGACAGAACTACACTTTCACAATTGCCTTATTAACCTTCTTGCATTCTCAGATTTTTTTTAAAAACACCATTTGCCTGCTCTTTTTTCAAAATTTTCTTGGGAGGAAAACCCCTCCAAACTCCCCTTATGATAGTCAGGCTTGCTCGCTACGGTCTCTCGCAACAGGTCACTCATCATTAACTTTTATGTCATACCACTTTCAAATATCACCAGCGGCCACTGGATAACAGCATTTTAGCATTCCTTTTCCACTGCACTGGGGCTGCAGAGGGTCACAAATTGCTACATTTGTTTTGGAGATTTGAAGATAGTAGTGGATGCATGGTTACAGTAGCAGTGATATTTCCTTTAAAGTCAGTGCTCTGGATTTGTTCGTATTATGGAGGCCTTCTGCTGTTCATAGCTCACACATTCCACTCCTTGGGGTGATACTTAAAAAGATGAAACTCACCAGTGGCCTCAGTGCTGGCTGTCCTGGCAATTTTTGCCTTTGTACATGCTGAGCCCTGAAATTTTAACCATCTCAATCATGCAACAGCCATCAGGTAAAATATCTCTCTTCAAAATTCAAAAAGCACCTTTATTTAGGTATGTAGAAATGTTGACATTAATAGGTAACATTATATCACTGCACTGAGAGACAATGATTAAAATTGAGAGTTTTTAAACATAAATTTAGAACTATTCCTGTCCGGCCCTGGAAACATGTTTGAGAACTAAGGGCCAGATGTAGGTAAGTCACAAATTGCGACTTGCAATTTGCGAGTCATGGCGACTCGCAAATTGCAACTCGCAATTCGCGATGCAGAAAGGTGTCTTAGACACCTTCTGCCACTCGCTATGGGGTCGCAAAGACCCACCTCATAAATATTTAGCGAGTCTAGGCACTCACGGGGATGATGGCCTGCTGGAGACAGCAGACCACCATGTCCGTGACTGCTTTTCAATATAGCAGTTTTTTTTTTTTTCTCTTTGCAGCCCGTTTTCCTTAAAGGAAAACGAGCTGCAAATAGAAAAAATACCTAAACCTTTTTGTTTTCTGAAAAAATAATTTTGTTAGCATTCACAAAGGGGAAGGGGTCCCATGGGGACCCCTTCCCGTTTGCGAATGAGTTACCATCCACTTCAAGTGGATGGTAACTGCGAGTTGATTTGTGACCGCTTTCGCGGTCACAAATCAACTTTACATTGCGGTGCGAATCGCAAATAGGAAGGGAACACCCCTTCCTATTTGCGAGTCGGAAACACATTTTGCGAGTCGGTACTGACTCGCAAAATGTGTTTCTGCATCGTGTGAGGCCTTTTGCGCCTCGCAAATGGTGTTTTTTGCAGTTTGCGAGGCGCAAAAGGCTACCTACATCTGGCCTTAAGAGTAAGTTGTATGTGGCTCACATTCTCCGAGATAGAGCAACATTATAGTCAGGATCACTAGAATTATGTGGTTGTGCAGCCGTGGCTTTTTTGCATAAATATACATTTGCCACACTTGCTTCATAATCCATCATCTTCTGCACAATCTGTAAATTTTCACAAAACAAGTTTTTCTAGCTCAAACAGTTCAGAAGTAGTTAAAAATGCAGTGTTATGTGTTGCAGCACAGTGTAATCCCTTTGCAAAGGTTGACGCGTCAACTTTTAGTTACTTATTGCCATATTTGAGTGTTAAACTGGTACTAATGAGGTGCAAACAATGACCAGACAGTGTAGAAATGACAGAAAATGAAGTAATACTATCACAAAATGTGCCACATTATGCCACACAATTAACCTTTTCTTGGCACATAATTTACTCAACCCTGCCACATAATTTGTCCCTCCCTTGCTCCATAATTCCAGTGGTCTTACTGATAGACTATTAAATCAAACAAAATATGTTTGCCACCAGGTATTATAAACTCGGATATTTGAAGGTGCTTTCATATGGAATAATAAAGAGAATAGAGGACTGCTGAAATAAAATATTTAGTCTAAGGTCACACAATTTGGCTAATTGGGGAAGTCGGGATTAATCCCAGGTTTTTTGGTCTTATTTTGTATGAATCAGTCACTAAATGAACAATTCGTCTCTCCTTTTTACCCAAAGGTTAATGCTACGTTTTAACTCTTTGTGCACAATTTGCACATTGCTTATCAAGCACTTGAGAGACAGGCATACTGTATTCTTCCATCATGCCTACTCATTTGTCCCAGTTTTTATTGAAAGGTAACAGCTAAATAGCCCACTTTTTCAGTATTATTGTTAATTTTGTGTCCACTTATTGGAAATGACCCTTTTTGCAGGGTTAGCCCCAAACGTTTTGTCTCTGACCTCCTGTTTTTGACTGTGTGCTGCATTTCGTTTTTGCTGGCTTTAGGACTCTGGGCACTTTACCACTTCTGACGAGTGCTAAAGTGCATGTGCTCCCTGTCTAAATTGTATGGGTGATTGGTTTATCCATGAGTGGCATATTAGATTTACTAGTAAGCCCCTAGTATAGTGCACCAGGTGTGCCCAAGGCCCGTAAATCAAATGCTACTAGTGAGGCTGCAGCACCGATTGTGCCACCCACATGACTAGCCCTGCAAACATGTCTCAGGCCTGCCATTGAAGTATCTGTGTGTGCAGTTTTAAACTGCCATGTCGACCGGGCAAGTACATCCACTTGCCAGGCCCAAACATTTCCCTTTTATTACCCTTAAGTTACACCTCAGGTAGGCCAAAGGTAGCCCCATGGGCAGGGTATAGGGTATTTAAAAGGTAGTACATGTTTTGATAGTGAAATACTGCTAAATTTGTTTTTCACTATTCAAAGGTCTATCTCTCCCATAGGGTAACATGGGGATTACTTGGAGATATCTTTTACGTGTAATTTCCCATTGGGAGCAGATAGAGATCTTGGGTTTGGGGTCTCTGAACTCACAATTTAAAAATAAATTTTTTAGTGAAGTTGTTTTTTGAATTGTAAGTTTGAAAACACCACTGTTGGAAAGTGGGTATTTCCTTGCTTAACCATTCTGTGCCTCTGCCTGTCTGCTAAATACAAATCTAGGTGAGGAGGACAGTGGATCTGTTTGTGCATTCACTCTAGACAGTCACACCAAGGGAGCTGAGGTGTGCCCTGCATATCCTGATAGCCCATCACCAGGCTGATGGGTCTTCTTGAGCTAGAATGGTGACAAGAGCTGACAATTGCACCTGAATAGGGCTGGACCTTTCCTCACACAAAGCAGTCTCCAAACCCCTGGAGTATGTCTGGGGCCATGGCAGGGAAAGGCAGGTCCTTGTGCACTACAAAGACTTCTCTTGGAAGTCTGCCTACTTCAAAGAAAGAAATGGGTATAAATAGTGGACCTCTGAAACCACATAAATTAGAATCCTTCTGGACTGAGGAAATTCTGCCAGGAAGAAGATCTAGATGCTGTAGTTTTAATTGGAACTAAGCGGGTCGTACGGGGGTCTTTCTCTTTGTTTTTACACTTCTCCCTGCCCCATGGCCCTTAGGTATTCAGGGAGTCCCTTTCCTTGTGTTTTGTCATATATCCTCCGGTCTGTGTGAGATTGGTCTCTACAGGGGACTTTTGTGCACTAGTGGTTCATATAACATGGATGCAAGATGGATATGTTGAACACCTTTGGAGTTACAGATGAGGAGTTTTGTCAATTAATAGGTAAACAGTCAACGGCTACTAACCAGTTAGGTGCTATGGCTGTAAAGAACCAAGAATGGGACAAATGATTATTTCTTTTTTTTTTTAAATCAAAAGGATCGAATGGGGAGTTTATGCTCCAGTATTTGCAGGCTGGGGTTAAACTACAGGGTTTGTGGTTTAGGAATATACCTTGGCTATTTGTGGACATTCAGAAGATTTTAGAAAAGTGGTCCCTGATCAGTAATCGTTGTTCGAGACATTGGATGATATGGATAGTAGAGAATGTCAGGGAGGTAGTATTGACATTGGTTAAGAACATTTTGGAAATGGAGGAGAAATTGAAAACATTAAGGGCCATATTTATACTCCGTTTGCGCCGGATTTGCGTTGTTTTTTTTTACGCAAATTCGACGCAAAACGAACTCCATATTTATACTCTGGCGTTAGACGCGTCTAGCGCCAAAGTTCATGGAGTTTGCATCATTTTTTAGCGTGGACACCTACTTTGCGTTAATGATATGCAAGGTAGGCGTTCCCTTCTAAAAAATGACTCCGAGGCATGTGCGCCGTATTTACCCTCCCGGGCAAAAATGACGCCCGGGAGTGGGCGGGTCAAAAAAAATGACGTCCAGCCGATTTTGCGTAGTTTTTTAGCGCCTGGTCAGGGCAGGCGTTAAGGGACCTGTGGGCTCGGAAGGAGCCCAGAGGTGCCCTCCCATGCCCCCAGGGACACCCCTGTCACCCTTGCCCACCCCAGGAGGACGCCCAAGGATGGAGGGACCCATCCCAGGGAACTTAAGGTAAGTTCAGGTAAGTTTTTTTTTTTTTTTTTTGTGTGGCATAGGGGGGCCTGATTTGTGCCCCCCTACATGCCACTATGCCCAATGACCATGCCCAGGGGACATAAGTCCCCTGGGCATGGCCATTGGGCAAGGGGGCATGACTCCTGTCTTTGCTAAGACAGGAGTCATTTCAATGGGGGTTGGGAGTCCAAAAAAATGGCGCAAATTGGGTTGAGGCGAAAATGTTGCCTCAGCCTGACTTGCCCCATTTTTTGACGCCCAAGCTCCATATTCCCCTACGCCGGCGCTGCCTGGTGTAAGTCATTTTTTTTTACGCACACCAGGCAGCTCCGCCGGCTAACGTCATTGAATAAATACGGCGCCGCATGGCGCTTCAGAATGGCGTTAGCCGGCGTTAGATTTTTTCCCGCACAACTGCGCTGGCGCAGTTGTGCGTCGAAAAGTATAAATATGGCCCTAAATGCGGTGGCAGAAGCAAAACAGAAGTTGAAGGAAATAGAAAACGATCTGAGATTGTTTAGTAAATATCTTGTGAAGAAGAAGACAGAGAAACTCAAAAGGAAATAAGGTTTACCAAACAGAAAAGGTGTATCCATACTGGAGGGACGATTTATTATGACCAAAGTCATCAGCAGGAGGGTCAGTATCCAGAAAGGTCAGATTATGTACAAGAGAAGTATACTAAGAAACTAGTGAAATTCTATGACTCCTCAGAATCAGATAATGAGGGTAGTTCCAATCAATTTGATGCTTCAGAGAAAATAATAAACAGGGACTGGCAGGAAGTCATAGTTCCCCTTTTTTATCCAGGACAAGGAAGGGTCGAGGAATGTCCAGAATAAGACATCAACCCAGATAACGGGGCACCTAAAACCCAGGCAACAATGGCGACCATTCCCTACAAAGCAGTAATGGTCAATATTGGAGACAATAGAAGGTATTCCCATCTTTAGCCTTTCTACCTTATGTTTAGATGATCCCATGAAATCTCTACTTTCAAAGGGTTTGACTTATGTTCCAAGTGCTATGCTCAACAAATTTGAACTTTACTAGGACATTTATTCCTTTTTCTGCAAAGTAAGATTGCACACGTTTTATGCCAATGAAGACAGAGGGAAGGAAAGGGAATCGAATGCCACACGTTTGGCGAAACCAGCAGTTTTCACTCCCACTTTAGATCAGGTGGGTCCTGAGGTGGCCATCTTTGAAAGAGTAGCTTTAAACAAGTTGAACAGGCGATAAAATATATACTTAAAGCTCAGGCCAACTTACGAATAGAGGAAAACAAAGCTCTAGTAGCGTTGTCTAAAAATCAGCAGGTCACTATTAAAGGGAGTGACAAAAGGGGGGGGCATTGTAGTCATGAATTCTGATAACTATGTCAACAAAATGAGAATGATGCTTAACAATCAGGAACATTATAAGAACATCAGGTTGGATCCCACTGAAAGGGTGATGAAAAACATACCAAATCTAACAATACAAGCTTAGGAGCAGGGTTTGATCTGCAAGAAAGAATTTGAATTTCTGAACATCAACTATCTGCGTATGCCCAGTATATATGGGGTACCGAAGATCCACAAGAGTAGGGAGGACCCCCCCCTTCACCTGATAGTTACCACAATAGGGTCAGAGACAGAACACTTGTCCAAATATGTAAACACCATTTTACGTCCCAAAGTACCTGAAATTAAATCATGGATTGAGGACACCAGACATATGATTACTCAAGTTGAGGGGGTGAGATTCAACTTGATGAGAAAAATATTAGTCACACTAGACATTGAGGCATTTTACAGCAACATACCTCAGCAGGTAAAGACGGTGAGTGAGTTTATGCAATGTAATTTGCCTGGGGCACCCCAAGAATTCATATTGGCTTACCTTAGAATTGTGCTCATGGAGAACACCTTTGTGCTTGGGGGGGGGAGTTGTATGCCCAAAAGAAAGGGGTCATCGTGGGGGTGTCTTGCACCCCTAGCATAGCTAATATTTTTATCAGACATTTTGAAGATAAATTCATTCAAAATGAATTGGCCCCATTATATGAGTCAGTCCTTCACTCACCTTGGTTCATAGATGACATTTTTTATTTATTTGGGAATGTGAGGAGGACACACTTCAGGAGTCCCTAGAATGGCTCAATGTATGTGACACTAACTTAAAATTTACAGTTAACATGATCCACCAGAAAGTGGAGTTCTTGGATATATGGATTTGCCACTATATGGGGAAATTGGAGGTAGATCTCTATATGAAGCCCCCTGCACGTAACACCTTGCTCCATTTCAATAGTTACCACCCTCACAGACAGAAAAAGGGGACACTTTTCTCTCAGTTTCTTAGGCTGAGGCGTAACTGAAGTAGGTTAAGTGATTTTGATGAAAAGGCAATCATAATGCAGGAGATGTTTTTGTGGAGGGGATACCCCAGAAGACTCATTTGAGATTCCTATAAGCGAGCCCAGTACTATGACGGATTGTTTGTTTAATACTGATCAGAGAGAGAGGGAATCCAAACTGATGTGTGCTATCACGCATTCCACCATTAATGAGAAAGTATGCCAAATCATAACTTCAAACTGGCAAAGTTTGAATATTGATTCAGTGGATACTGAGATCCTGTTGAGACCTGTGCTTGCATATCGGCACATTACAAACCTTAAGGATATGTTAGTGAGATCTAGACTTCCTAGAGGGGGAGAGTTCATAGAAAGGACTATTGATAGAAACAACCCAGTCAGAGGGAACTATCAATGTGGACAACGTTGGGCATGTGATGGTGATATAAAAACTAGCACTCTGAAGTTCATTGGGCAATCTGTATATAAAAAATATGACCAATTGCAAAACTAAGGAGGTGGCTTATCCATTGATAGGCCCTTGTCAGCAGGGATTTGTGGGTGAAACAGGTTGCAGTTTTCAACTTTAAGTAAACATAGATCAGCAATAAGAACTAAAAAGCTGGAAGCCCTCTTATTTAAGCATTTTCTTGAGAAGAAACATCCCTCACAAAGTATTACATGGCTTATTTTGGAAACAATATTAGTCCAAGGAGGGGAAGATTGAGTGAATTATAGGAAGAAGAGGGAGCTTTACTGGTTTTTTACTTTACAAACTCATATTCATAGATTCAATAAAGAAATTCCCTGGGAGAACACCATTGGATGATCTGTATAAGGGAGAGAGGAGGCAAATGAAGCATGTTCTCAAAAGGAACTCATTATTCATGGCTTGAATGATGAATTTCCCTGGGAGAATGGCACTGGACAAAATGGCATAAGGGACAAAGAATGGAAATGAAGTATGTTCTAGAGAGGAACTCTTTCCCCCACACTTTACCCCATTAGATCCTGGCTGAAAGGGTATTTGGCCTCAATTTCAGTGTGTTACATAAAAAGAGCCTATAGCCTAAAGGATGTCCTTAAGTTGTTTGCTCTTTTGCTACAAGTTCTATCTAGCAATGGGATATGTGATTTAGAAGTTTATGGTTGGATACCGTTATGGGAAAGCATATCACTTCGAGTGGGCACATAGTTCCTTTTGATGAAGAGATGGTATCTGAGCTCCTGAGAGATATTTATCAGTAGGCTCTAGTTTGGAGCCCCCCTGCCACAATGGTTGTCAATATTGTTTCACAGTATGTGAGATAGTTTTGGGCCCTATGCACACAGTGTGGTAGGGAGGAGTTAAATAATTTACCACAATCGTATGGAGGATAGAATATAAAGCGTGTAGCTTTTTTTGGCATCAGGGTTTCCTTTCTGAGACTTTGAGAAGCTACTATGTAAATTACTAACTGGGAAGGTAAAAGCCATGCTAAGAAGGCTGCACTAGTAGTCCAGTCTTGTCTCTTTTAGAAGCGTCATGACGACATGTGTTTGACCTCACGGTTTTAATGGAGCAGTGGAGGCAGGTTGGTGTTCCAGCGTTACGCGGCTACCCGCCTGGGTGAAAGCTTGTTTAAAAAACAGGAGGTAAGAGGGGATGGGGAGTAGCGCTGCTAGAAGTTTGGAGTTAGTCATCCATAGGGGTAGGAAGCTTGATGTTCTTTGTTTTCATTTGTTTGTCCCCTTTCTTTGCCCAGTTCCATTCAATGACTCAGGACCAGCAAGGATTCTGAGGAGTAGACATAGACCACCTTGGAAGGTTGTGGAGGGAGTTGCATGTAACAGCTTATTGATCTTTAAGGTATTTCAGCCCTAGAATGAAGAGGGTCTGACCAGTATGTTTAGTATTCTTGTACTCCATGTGATCCCCATATTTATGTTTTTTGTAACATAGGAGACAGTGAGTCTTTCTCTAGTGAGCGAGGTTTTGAAGTAGTGCTTCAACTTTACCTGAATTGGATTAAACAAGTATATAGAGGTGCCGGGTTGTGGAGAGAAGAATTGGGGGGGGGGGCAAGGAGAAGGTTTGTGTCCACCACTTGAATAAATCTTTTACACGGGTGTTATGAGCTTCCATGGGAGATTGATATTTAGAATAAGTTAAGTTAGTTATGGCATCCGGGTGAGAGGTATTGGTTTGGTTTCTGAATGCCTTTTTGAGACAATAATGTTAAACAGGGTTGAAGAATACTAGAAACACTGTGCACAAGTACCCCTATAAGGATAATTTAGACAAAGGTGGTCATTATGAGATTGGCAGTGACTGTTAAAGTGGCGGTAATACAGCCAACAGACTGGCAGTAATTACCGCCAAATTATGACCATGGCGGTGATCTCTCCCATAGACAGCCAATGTACCATACCAACCGCCAGGGTGTTATCACCACTGACCACGGCGGTAGCCATCAACAGCCAGGCAGAAGACAAGGTACCACCCACCATATTATGAAACAGCAAACCACCAGGATTTCCGGGTGGTACCAATGCCATCAAAAGCCTGGCGGAAACAGAACACAGAAAAAAAAAGATTCACCAACAAGTACACAGAGGACTCCGCCGCCCCCATGGAACCATAACTTCAAGTCTGCCCAATGGTCTTCTTCGCCAGGGCCCTCCTGGAACACCAACGCCAACGGTGAGTACAGCCACCTAGCACACAAGGGAGGGAAGGAATAAAAGGAGAGTGACACACACGCGCACAACACACACCATTCACACACACACACCATACACAGAACCAGCTGCAGAGTTAAACCAATGTCACAGGACACACATCAAAATGAAACAAGGACCACAAAGATTATCAACAAAAAGTGTAATTTGGTGCCAACAGCCATCATATTGTCCATTCAAATAGAAATGCAGGCGACAATGTCCAGAATGGGCCAATGGCCAGTCCAAAGTACAAAACGGCCACATGGCCACAGTGCAGAGTTCAAGGCCCAACTTGACTCCTGACACACTCCAGAATCCAACGTTCAGGGTATTTTGTTGGAGATAGGCACGCACCTCAGGGGGGAGGAGAAAGGATGGGGGGGACACCTTAGCTGAAGAGGGGGCTCCATGCCCATCTGTCTTTGGTGGGGAGTGCAAGGCCACAGTCTCTGACAGTAGGAACTTGCCCACTGGTTCTGGAGGGGGCTCCATGCCCATCCGTCTTTGGTGGGGAGTGCAAGACCACAGTCTCTGAAGTGGGGAACTTTCCCACTGGTTCTGGAGTGGGCTCAATGCCCATCAGTCTTTGGTGGGGACTGCAAGGTCACAGTCTCTGAAGTGGGGAACTTGCACACTGGTTCTGGAGGGGGCTCCTTGTACAACAGTCCCTGGAGGGTGGCCTACATGCCCTCTGCTGGAGGTGAGGGCTCCTGTGCCTCAGCTGAAGGTGAGGGCTCCTGTGCCTCAGCTGGAGGTGAGGTTTCCGGTGCCTCAGCTGGAGGTGAGGTCTCCGGTGCCTGTGCTGGAGGTGAGGGCATGCTGTGCCTGTGCTGGAGGTGGGGGCTGCTGTGCCTCTGCTGGAGGCAAGGGCTGCTGTGCCTGTGCTGGAGGCAAGGGCTGCTGTGCCTGTGCTAGAGGTGAGGGCTGCTGTGCCTGTGCTAGAGGTGAGGGCTGCTGTGCCTCTGCTGGTAGAGGGGGACTCTTGCCTTTCATTGGTGGTTGAGTGGGAACCTGTCCTTTCATTGGTGGTTGAGTGGGAACATTCCCTTTCTTTGCTGGTGGAGGGGGGGTCTTTGGCAATCTTTGGTGGTGGAGAGGGATCCATGTGTCCCCTCTTGTGAAAGGTCCCCTTGGCCTTTGAGCTGTCACAGGCCAAGGCCTCCAGGACTAGGAGTTGCCTCCACTGTCCCTGTCTCCTGTCCCTTGCTTTTCACCACCCTAGTCCTCCCTTTCAGAGCCATAGGTGTGCTCTCAGTAGGAGTGGTAGGCGGCACACTTTGGGACCCCTTTGTGCAAGCAGCTGATTATTTGATGGGAGCAGTGGCAGACTGTTTGGCCTGAAGTGCTGTGCTGGGTTGTTGGGATCCTGCTCTTACGGGACATGGGGTGGAGCGGGGGGAGAGGTCAAGTTGGGCAAGGAAAAGCTTCTTAGGGATGTTGGGGTGGGATGTGGAAGGAGGGATGAGAGTGGAGGTTGAGGGAGTGGTTGTTGGAGATCTACGTCTGCTGGACTTTGGTGCAGGTACACTGACAGTTTGCATGTGCAAGGTGGATGGCTGTTGGGTGTCTGAGTGTGTGCGTTTGTGTCCCTTAGGAGGGGGGGCAGACAGGGTGGGAGAGGACAAAGGGGACACATGGATGGGTGTTGTGGAGGTGTTTGCAAGTGAGGTGTGTGTGCTGCTTGATGTGGTGATGGTGACTGTTGATGCAGTGCATGCAGGTGTGAGTGCGGATGCAACTGTGACCGAGTAGGAGGATGAGGGGGAGGCAGTGGAGGCAGTGGATGTGGTTGTGTGTGCAACTGTCTGTTGTTTGTGTGAGTGCTTGTGGCCTAAAGTGTGCTGCCTGTGTTTGACTCTGCTACTCTTGTGTAATGTTTTGTGTGCATGTTTGTCTGTATCTGTGCCTGGGATGGGTTGGGGTTGAGGAGACTGGGACTGGGAAGTGGTAGTTTGAGGAGGGACGGTAGGAACAGGGACACTGGCTGCCATCAGAGAGGAGGCCAGAGCCTGAAACGATCTCTGTAGGGCCGCCAACCCACTGTGGATGCCCTTCAGGTAGGCATTGCATTGCTGCATCTGAGATGCCAGCCCTTTGATGACATTCACAATGGTAGACTGCCCTACTGAGATGGATCTCAGGAGGACATTAGTATCCTCACTGAGGGCAGCAGGGCTGACTGAGGCAGGGCCTGAGGTACCTGGGACAAAGGAAATGCCCACCCTCCTGGGTGAGTAGGCACAGGTAACTCGGTGGGGGGCTACTGGGAGGGCGGTACTGGTGCAGGGGTGGCAGCTGTAGCTGGGGTGGTTCCAGAGGTGTCCACCACACATCAGGGAGTTTCCATTGGAGGAGGAATCAGAGGCAGTGTTGTCACCTCCTGTCTTTGCAGTGGTGCTCCCCTCACCCTCCGTCCTACTGATTCCCTCGGCGTCAGTGGACTCTGCCTCCTGGGACCCGTGGGATGCAGCTCCCTCAGTTGCTGGTGCCAGTTGATGCTAATGCACACATGGACAGGATGACAAAAGAAAACGGGGGGAAGAAAGTTGAGCACTGGGTCAATTACAGCATCAACACCACAGTTGGAATACACATTACCATCACACACAGGGATCAGGATTGTGCACTATGCATCGCACTGGCATTCCATTGGCTAGGTGCCACAGCAAGATGAGAGCCAACCACCGCCAATTGCACCTCTCCTGGGGTCCACTAAGCCCTGTCTGACATGGGATGCAACCTAGCTAGGTTACTAGGTTTTGCTATACAACCATTTACCTTGAGCTGTATCACACAGCCATGGCTGAGCTGGCATTATGGTGCACCCACTAACTGAAACGCACCACCAGGATCCCATGCCACTCAACAATAATTGTTGTCACGCTCACTGTACTCACCCCTTTGTGGCTGCTGTGCTGCCCTCAAGCAACCATCCAGCTCTGGGTAGGCCACCGCCAGTATGCGGGGCATCGGGGGGTCAGGTTCCGACGAGCACCCCGCCCTCATTGGGAGGCCATCTCCAGCTGGGCATCTGCGGTCTTCCGGGCCCAGCGTCTCAGGTCCTCCCACCTTTTCTTACAGTGGATGCTCTGCCTGCCATAGACCCCCAGCGTCCGCACCTCCTTGGCGATGGCACGCCACAATCCCTTCTTCTGATGGGCGCTGACCTGCAAAGGTAATACAGACAGGAGGACACCATTAACCATACAATCCAGCCTGTCACACATATGGCCCACAAATACCATTTCCATCTCCATTGACACACACATCACCCGGCACCCACCATGTACACCACCAGACTTACCCCCCACCCAAATGGCACGCTGGTAGCACACACATCTCCTTGCAACCTTGTCACATTCATCGTTCCCATGCTGTACTCACCTGTTGGTCTGGAGGCCCATGCAGGGGTAGAATGCAATCCACCAAGCGCTCTAACTCCTCCGAAGTGAAGGCAGGGGCCCTTTCCCTGGTCACACGGGCCATGGCAGGATCCAGACACAGGTCACAGCAGCACACGCAGTGGAGGTGTTGTCCTGTGGAAAGTCAGGAATCAAGTCAAGTTTTAGACAAAAAGTGGCGGTCATATCTGCGGCGGTGTACACCGTCACCGCCGCCGGTGATCCCCATTGGCCACTGTACTCCATAGAGCCACATTTTAGCCAATGAGAAATAGCACAGCGGTGCAAGACCGCCTTCTGTCATGACGCCCAATGCGTGCGGAGTAACCTCACTTCCACCTGTCCATACTTACAGGACAGGCGGTAGCCATTTTATGGTGGTGGACATCATTTAGAAATTAGAAACTGTGTCATTGCAGTAAATTGCACATACATTGCCATTCACATTGTCCCATCACATAAATGCTCTATGTATACTGAGGTGGTGGTTCCATTGTTCAATTTGTGACACCCTGCTCACTCTTGTGTCCCTTTGATACCTACCAATGTGGAGGAATAGGAGGACGAGACAAGACCCCGTATCCAAACCCCTTGTGGACTGGCTACACTGGAGGACAGGCACATCATACTCACCTACAGACTCGACAATCACAGAGCTATGTGCACAATTGGAGCCTGATCTGATATCACCTATCCGTCATCCCACTGGGATCCCCCTTCTTGTGCAAGTTCTATCAGTGCTCCACTTCCTGGCAACTGGTTCTTTCCAAGTGACAGTGGGCATGGCATCAGGAATGTCACAACCTTAGTTCTCAATCCTGCTGGCAAGGGTTTCATTTGTCATGGTCAAACACATGTGCAGCTACATCGCTTTCCTCCAAGTTGAAGATTTGGCCACTGTGAAGGCAGGATTTTATACAATGGGACGTATACCAAATATTATTGGGGTGATTGACAGAAAGCATATTGTGTTTGTCCCCCCCGGCACAATGAACAGGTGTTCAGGAATAGGAAGAGTTTCCACTCACTCAATGTGCAAATGGTGTGCCTGGTGGACCAGTACATCTCCCACGTCACTGCCAAGTATCCTGGGTCTGTGCATGATGCCTTCATCCTGAGGAATAGCAGCATCCCAAATGCAATGGCACAACTACAGAGGCACAGGATGTGGTTAATAGGTGAGCCACAGTGCCCACACAATGTATGTCAGTGTATGCCTTTAGACGTTATCCCCCATACCAGGCTAATGTTTGTCCCTCAATACTTGCAGGTGACTCTGGCTACCCAAACCTATTGTGGCTCCTGACCCCTGTGAAGAATGCCAGGACAGGGCTGAGAATCGGTACAATGTTGCACATGGGCGAACCAGCTAAACCATAGACTGTATCTTCGGCCTCCTGAAAGCCAGGATCAGGCGCCTCCATCTGACAGGTGGATCCCTGTGCTTCTCCCCTGAAAAGGTATGCCAGATAGTTGTAGCGTGCTGCATGTTGCACAACCTGGCCCTCAGACGACATGTGTCTCATCTGCAGGAGGAGGAGATTGGAAATGACCCTGTGGCAGGAGTGGACCCTGAGGACAGTGAGGATGAGGAGGCAGAGGATGAGGATGTGGGCAACAGAACATCTGTTATTTGTCAGTACTTCCAATGGCACACAGGCGACACAGTAGAACTGACCATTTCTCTGATTATTTATGTTTTCAGTGTGGCTGTAACAGGTTGGCATTCACTTCCTTTGCATCTCAAATGACTTTCTTCTATGCCTTCTCATTTTGCAGATGTTGGTGTTATCACAACTGTGTAAAGACAGCTACGGGTCATTATTTGTATGCTATCAGTGTTCAGGTCATTTGCACAAGATGTAACTGTTACAATAATTGTACATTTTCATCACATAAAGCACTAGCACTCAAGTTGTGTTCAAGGCTGTTTATTGTAGTGAAATTTATAGACGGAATAGTGCAATGGAATTGGGTGATGGTAGAGGTAAGTCTAGAGTATTGGTCCAGTCTGTTTGAAGCACAGGTCCAGTGTCCAAGGGGCCATGGGAAGGGGAGCAAAGGCAGTTCAAAGTGGACAAGGTAAGAGGGTGGGACACAAGGGGTACATTCAGAAGGGTCTAATTTCCTGGTGGAGGTCTTGGTCTTGGCAAGTGTCTCTGGCATCTGTCTGGGTCGCAGGGAATGTTTGCGGGGTGGTTCACCTTCTGCAGGGGGAGGGGTGCTGGTGGCCTGTGGGTCCTTTGGCAGAGCCTCCTGTCCACTAGCTGCAGCAGATGTGGTGGACTGTTCAGTTGACTGGCTAGTGGAAGGGGCCCGCTGGTTTGCTGTATATTTCCTCATGATGTTGGCCATATCAGCCAGCACCCCTATTATGGAGACCATGGTGGTGTTGAGTTCCTGCAAATCATTCCTGATCTCCTTATGGTGTACCTCCTGCAGCCGCTGGTTCTCCTGGATGATGTCAAGAATCTGGCCCATCTTGTCCTGGGATTGTTGGTAGGCCCACAGGACATTAGGGAGTTCATCCAGGACAGTCGGTTCCTGGACCTGTCCCCCCGGCGCACAGCTGTCCTCCGAGTGTCCCTGTCCCCCTATGCCTGTGTCCCCTGAACTGTGTGCCACTGCCACTTACCCCAGGACTCTGATTGTCTTGGCTGTGATGTGTGGACTGGGGTCCCTGTCCAGGTGGGCACACTGCTGATTGATGTGTCCTGGAGACAGAGGTGTGGGGAGGTTGGGTGGGTGCTGTGGTGTTGGATACTGAGGGGGGAGGCTCTGTGGTGGACTTGGAGTGGGCTGGGGTGTCTGACTGACCAGTGGTCCCTGATGGGCCAGGAAGTTCATCCAGATGTCCAGAGTTACTGTCATCACTGGGGGCATCTTCTGTTGGGGGACTGGATAGCCGTGGCACCTCCTTGCCGCTAGGATTTGCTGGGGCACCTGCGGGGATGTAAGTGATGCATTACGCATCATGTCTGTGACACATTCTATATTTCAAGCTTCCCCAATATCGTTGCTGTTGCCCTTCCCCCTTTGTTTGTGTATGGTGATGGATTGTGTGCTTATTATTTCTCCATGCTGTGCATGCATACACAGGTAGTGGGTGTGCATGCAGGGCTGGGAGGGCTGTACATGCAGTGGGTATGGCATGCAGGGCTTGGCATTGGGGTTAGTCATATGTTTAGGTGCGCTCTGTGGGATGGAGTGCGGTGTTAGGAGTCAGGGTGAGGGGGTGAGATGGCATGCAGGTATGGGGGGTGATAGGTAGTAAATATTGACTCACCTGTGTCCAGTCCTCTGGCAACTCCAGTGAGTCCCTCCGGATGCAGCATTGCCAAGATTTGGCTCCTCTGGATGGCGAGCTGGTGCCTTGCTGCCATGGAACATACCTTACACTGTAGGTCGTTCCACCTTTTCCTGATGTCGTCCGTTGTTCGTGGATGTTGTCCCACAGCGTTCACTCGATCCGCACTTCTCCGTCATAGCTCCACCTTCCTTGCCATGGATATCTGCTGTACCTGTGCTCCAAACAGCTGTGGCTCTTCCATGACTATTTCCTCCACCATGACCCGCAACTCCTCATCAGTGAAACGGGGGTGCCTTTGTGAGGATATGGGTATTGTGTGGTGTGTGTTGTGCAGTAGGTGTTGAATAATGTGGGTTGTGGGGTGCATGGCGGATAGCTGGGTGTTAGTGGTGTGTAGTTGGGTCTGTGATTTGCGTGTCTGTCTCTTGGCTATTTTACGTTTTAGTAAAGGGTTGTGGGTAAAGTGGGTGTGTGTTTTATAGTGCGGTGGGTGGGTGGGTGTGGTGTGTGTATTAGTGTCAGGTGTGAGTATTTGGTATTGGCCAATGTTGTGTTGTTTTGTATTTGGGTGTCCATTCTGACCGCACCAGTGTGTACCACCAATGGTTTACCGCTGTTGAATGTCCGCCGTGGTGATTCGTGGGTTATAATATGGAGGGTGTTGTTTTGTTGGCGTGACGGTGTGGGTGTTCGTACCAACACTTTACCACTTACCTTTGATCTGGCAGATTGGTATTTATGGCAATATTTTGTCGGTTTACAGTGTGTGTCATAATTTGCCGAACAAAAGTTCGCCTCTGCGACGCTATTTTGGCAGCCATCACTGAGGTGGTAAGCAGCATTTAACTTGTTACACAGCACCAGTGTGGCATAGGCCCGGGTACAACGAAGAACATGGATCCCTTGGCTGCTTTTTGATCTGTGAAACAAAGCAATATTCAGCGTTCAGTTGGTCGCTCTGGGTCCCAGTGTAACTGGACATGCTGCACCATTGGAAGCTATGCATCAGCCAGGCACTAATTGTAGCATTTTCTTTTAGAGGCACTGGCTGCTGTTTGCATGAACTGTGCATGAGCTGATGCTATTACTAAGTGTGTAGCTACCATTGATGCAGCAGTTGCAGTGGTACCAGGCCCTATTGAACCATGTGAATTGGTGTATTTTATTATCCCAACAGCAGTAAAAGGGGCCATTTTCCCTGCTTTCAAGTTTTATTTGATCATGATTTACCTGAGAGGATTATGTTTTGTTTCTAAAAGTTGTCTATTTGTAGTTTTGGTAGACAATATTTGACTCTTGTACTGTGCATGTTGTGAACAGAGTCCATCAAGGTGTCTTATTGAGTAGAAACTGTGCAAGTGTGATTACGATGGAATGTGATTGAGCACCCTGGAGTTAAGGCAGAATGCAGTTCCTATTTCTCACAGTACCTGTCAGTGGGTTCCAAAGGTATTTGAATTGCATGAACCTTCAGTTTTTCACCTCTCGACAACCCACAGAAAGCGATGGTCACATGTAAGGCAAATTATAACTGTTGGAAAATGTGTAGAGGTATCACACAACTTTCAAAACAAGACATCACCAAAGTGAAACAAAATGCAGTGCTTGAAGCAGGTGAGTGGATGGGAGGATGTTGAAGTAGATGAGATGAAAATAAGTATATGGAGGAGAAAAGACAGTGTGGCAAAGGAAAGAGATGACGTGCGAGATATGATTAAGGAGTATTTCAGAAAGCTGTGGTGAGAAAACATGTGTAAGTGTCTTACAGATTGAATTAAAGCAGACAGAATTGGTGTGATAGGCAGACATTTTTAGCTCACATTATCACCACAAAATATTTTCTACTCATTTATTTGATAGAGCAAAAAAACTTTTGCAAAGCCAATAGGTTTGGCTTGTTTTAGGTGTAGGTGTAGAGATATGCGTGAAAGAGTAGTATGGAATGTGAATGGTATGTAAATTCTAGTAAGACTAATTGGAAGGTTGGTGGGACAGAATGCTGGAGACTGGAGGAAGAGGAAGCTGGGAGTTATTAATGCTGTACATGAAGGAACATTTCTGAAATAAAGGATTTCTCAACCCTTACCAACTTGCGTGATTACTACATAATTGGTGACGAGGACTCTGTGAAGGGGGCAGAGAGGACTTTATAATTCCCAATCCCTGGATGAATCATTAAATTGTGAAAGGACGGAAAAAAAAAAAGGAAAAAAGGGAAGAAAAAGGCAGAGAAAGAAAAGAAGAGAAGAGGCGTGGTAACCGTGAGTTAATCGGCTTCTCTCTATTAATTAACAGGCACTCACTGTTAAACTTCTTAATGTGGAAGATCGAATTTTCTTCAACAAATTTTATTGAAAAGAGCTCAATTGGGATATATCTGACCTTGAGTATCGAGTTTGCCTGGATTACGGGTTATTCAGTGCTGCTACGTGTCGGACTTAATTGAATATTACATAATATTGCATGAATGTTATTTATATTTGAAAATCTCCAGCACACGTTAACTGCCGCCTTGTCATGTCTTTGAAAGCACATGCACCAGCATATTAAAAATAAAGAATCATGCACAGCACGCGTGCACGACACACAAGCAGGTACATTAGAATTAAGAGGAGAGCGTTCGGCAACTGCAGCACGCGTGTACTGCACACATGCCAAAAGGAGAAGAATGTACACATAACACATGCCAGTGCATGTAGCACATGCACTGCACATGCGCCGGCAGAAAATACAGTATCATTTTAATTATGAAATACCTGCATGTGTGACCTTCGGCAAGTGGACCCTTCATGTGGTGATCTTTCCTTCTTGTGACGACTTTTCCATCTGCATCTCCACCTGTCGAAAATCTATCAAAAGAAAAGAAGGACTAATGTAAAGCAGTGACCAGCATAGAAAAAGAAAAGAGACTACGGCATCGTTTTTTGTTTTTTGTTTCTTTTCTTCACTGAACATTGGAAAAAGACTATAATGAATCATTTTAGATCATTATTTTAGATAGTTATTTTAGATTGTTCTTTTAGATAGTTAATTCAAATTGTTATTTTAGCATTTTATGGTAGTTTGTTGTTTTAAAGCTTTGTTGCAGGTATGGCTGAACAGAACATTTCCGCACCACCTTACTTCTTACCTTTACCTAGAGAACCAATGATTACGTGGAAAAGGTGGAAAAACATATTTGCAACATACTTATTAGCTACAGGTGGAGACAAATATAGTCCTATCAGAAAACAGGCAATCTTGCTACATCATTTGAGAACAGAGGGAAGAAGAATATACGACTTACCTGAAATATCCTTGGGTATGGGCGAAGGACAGCCTATAAATGTGCATGAAATGTCTATACAAATGCTAGAGAAACATTTTACTCAAAAAATAAGTACAGTATTCGAACAACATACGTTTTTCTCTCACATACAGGGCCAGGATGAGGATGTCATGGCTTATGTCACAACTTTAGGAGGATTAGCAGTGACATTTGATTTTCATGATCTAAATGACTCCTTAATACGTGATCAAATTGTACGCTGCATGAATAATAAGAAAGTGAAAGAGAAGTTATTATCCACTAACCCTTTACTGGAAGAATCTATACAAATAGCAAGAAATATGGAACATACAGATGCATGGATGAAAGAGATTGTAAATAACTAAAAATTGCATGGGAGATTACAAGGAAACCACTGTTGAAGTGAAAGAATTTAGACCCAAAAACAAGAGAAGTTGGTTGAAAATGCTGGAGTAAAAACCATGGTCAAAAAGAACGTAACTATTATATGCTATAGATGTGGGTGTCCAGGGCACATAGCTTCAAGCTCAATGTGTGCGACAGGAACCTTGACATGTAGATTGTGTGAAAGAAGAGGTAATTTGGCTAAAGTTTGTAGGTCAAAGGGAAAGATGCTAAATAGCAGTGTCAAATCTGTGGATGATATAAAAGAAGGCCATGAGAAAATAGAACTAACCATTAGTGATACAGAGAAATTTAATCAGCAAAATGTGGAGTCTGTAAATGAAAGAAACTTGGAAAGAGAAAGTTCAGGTAAATTAGAGAAACCTCATTGTAATGTCACACTGGAGTCTACAATGGTAATGGTATTAGTAGATTCCGGTAGTTTATTTACTTTGATGCCCAAAGAAACATATGAAGAGGTTCTGAAAGAAAAAATTGAAGATCTGCAGAAGGCCAATGTTAATGCGGTTGGATATGGAGGAACAAAAATTTACATAATAGGAATGCAATGAATGGATATTTCGTTTAAAAATAATGGTGTACATGGAAAGGTACTCTTAACCAATGAAGGATCAAAACTTTTAGGGTGGCAGCATCAAAAAGATTTAAATATAGTACTTGATCCCAATGCAGCTGAACCAGTCATGATTGTGGAGCAAATGAACTATATGGAAAATCAAAGAACAGATATAGGATGGTGTGAAAAATTGATGAAGACATTTTCAAAGGTCTTCACTAATAAATTGGGTAAACTAAAAGGATTTACACACCAAATAATTTTAAAGAGAAATGCAGTCCCGGTAGTACACAAAGTGAGACCTATGCCATTTCTAATAATAGAAGCACTCCAGCAGGAACTAAACAGATTGTTGGAAGAAAAAAATAATAGAACCAATTGAATCATCTGAGTGGTTGGCTCCTATTGTTGTGGCACCTAAAGAAGGAAACAAAATGTGTTTGTGTATTGACTTGAGAGACCTTAATAGAAATATTTGGGTGGATAGGCAACCCGTGCCTAATATTACTGAAATGTTGAGCATGATCGGTGGTGGCAGGATATTTAGTGTATTGGACATGTCTGCAGCCTATCATCAAGTTAATCTGCATCCTGAATCGCGTCCTTTAACTTCTTTTGTAGCACCCTTGGGTGCATACCGTTACTGTAGGATGCCTTTTGGACTAGCATCAGGATCAGCTGTATTTCAGCAGATTATGCAGAACATTTTTCAAGGGTTGGATAACGTGTTATGTTTTCAAGATGACATAATAGTGGTGGGAAAGTCATTAAATGAGCATGATGAGTTGTTGGAGAGAGTATTGGAAAGAATTGAGAATCGTGGATTGACTGTTAAGCAAGAGAAGTGTCAATTGAGGAAGGATCGTGTGAATTATTTGGGCATGAAATATCTGCTGAAGGAATAAAACCCAAGAAGAGCATTGTGAGAGCAATTAGTGACGCTCCAAGACCATGCAACAAAGACCAACTAAAATCATTTCTGGGGTTGGCGGAGTACTACTCAAAATTTTTACACAATTTTGAAGATGTTTTAGAACCTATGAGATTACTGTTAAAGAAAGGAGCAGTGTTTGAATGGGAGGCTGAATGTGAAATGGCATTTACTAAAATTAAACAATCAATTGCCAGTGCCCCCACATTGGGGCATTTCGATGTTAGAAGAAAAACAATTGTGATGACTGATGCCAGTAGTGTGGGTCCTGGTGCAGTATTGATTCAAATGGTGGATAATGTGGAAAGAATCATTGGATTTGCATCCCGACGATTGCAACGAGCCGAGTGATCCTACTCTGCCATTGAGAAAGAAGCATTGGCTTGTTGTTGGGGCATAAATCATTCTAAGTATTATTTGTGGGGATTACCTTTTGTGCTTCGTACTGACCATAAACCGTTAATGCAAGTTTTCAAATGTGGACGGGTCTAGAAGGGAGTATGACACCTCACATTTCTAGATGGTTGATTACAGTCATAGATTTCAATTTTGTTGTAGATTTTGTAAGGGGTAAAAGGAATATAGTGGCTGATTGCTTGTCGCACATTTCTAGTGATGAAAATTTGGATGAAATGTGTGAAACGGAATTGCAGACATTCTCGGTAGACGGAAAGCTAGCTTTAGGACAAGAGGAATGGGAAGATGCTATGATGGAAGATAAGGAATATGGCGAATTGAAAAAATTCATAAGTAATTTGGAACAAGATACAGATGGCTTGCATGAAAGTCTGAAGCAGTATTTAGAAGTAAAGGATTAACTGAGTGTTCAAGGTGAAAAGGTGTTAAGACGTGATAGGATTGTTCCTCTTATGAAGTTGAGGATAAGACTCATAAATACTGTGCATGAAGGACACGTAGGAAGGAGCCTGGCTAAGAGGAGAATGCAACAGTTTTATTGGTGGCCTGGGATGGATAAGGATGCAGAGAAAATCGTGAATGAATGTCAGGCATGTGGAAACAGTGATAAAGCAAAGATTGTCAGACAACCCCCTTTAAGATGAGAGCAATTTCCAGAAGGACCATGGGAAAAGCTAGCTTTAGACTTTCTGTGTCCGGAGGATAGACTAGGTAGAAGGAATCATTTTCTTATAGTCCTTGTGGATTATCATAGTAAGTGGTTTGTGATTAAGACGATGGAGCAGATTACAACCAACAATGTATTACAGTTTCTTAGAGAAGTATTTTTGGAGGAGGGGATACCTAAGGTCTTGGTTACAGATAATGGAGTGCAGCTAATTTCCGTAGCAATGACAGATTTTCTTACTGGATTGAGAATTAAGCATGAGAGAGTGGCACTATTTTGACCCCAAGCAAATGGTTTAGTGGAGAGGGTGAACCGAATTATTATGGAGAACATCCAACTTTCCTTAGCCGATGGATTAAATTGGCAGGAAGAGCTGAACAAGATGTTGTGGGCACATAGAGTAACTCCTCACTCAGGGACAGGGGTGTTGCCCTTTATCACCCTCAAGGGAAGAGAACCAGCAACAAAGGAATCTCCCTGGTGGTTGTATGAGAAATAACTGGTGTGGGTTGATCGTGAAGGTATGAAGGCAACAGTGTTGGGTTTGCAGGAACAAAACATATTGTGTTATGATAGCAGGAAGAGAGTGAAGAGCATTAGTGTGAAAAGTGGTGATTGGGTGGCAGTGAAAAAATTTGGTATTTTAGAGAAAGGCGAGAGCAAGTTTTTTAAACCACAGAAGTTAGTAAAAGTGGTGAATTCGGAAGTCAAATAGGATGATGGTAAAGAATGGAGTGTGGGAAATTTGGGTGAAATTTAATTGATGCAGGAGTTTGTTTAATGTAGATAATTATTAGCTTCATCGAGTAAATTGTGTAATGTACATTGTTTATAGTCTTGTGTTTGTGTTGTCTTATGCTTAGCTTTAATTGAGTTTTGAAGGAAGGAAGATTTATTAAAATATGTGAGGGGGAAGATGTGTAGAGATATGCTTGTAAAAGTAGAATGGAATGTGAATGGTATGTACATTCTAGTAAGACTAATTGAAAGGTTGGTGGGACAGAATGCTGGAGACTGGAGGAAGAGGAAGCTGGGAGGTGTTAATGCTGTACATGAAGGAACATTTCTGAAATAAAGGACTTCTCAACCCCTACCAACCTGCATGATTACTACTCTAGGTCTACTGTTGCTTTATGATTGGATGTAGTAAGAGCAAACTCTCATAGGTACCAAAAAACTGGTTTGGGGCAGCCATGTCAGCCATACCTCTTGGAAAGGATGCTTGGTTACACTTCTTTGGACATGTCCCTTTAAGAGACACCTCACAAATTTCAGTCCATTTAAAGCACTGCTCCATGTTTGAAATACTGTAAGGACTTCCTCCTAACTGGCACTTCAGGGAATAGAACCCACATGTTGTCTGTAGTCTTCTCAAAGGGCCACCTTTGAAGTGTGCACATCTTCTCGACTCCTCCACAGATTCAGGCATGGCTAGGGAGAGAGATTCAAACACTCCTTCTACATACTGATGGTGGAATAGTACATTTGTTCCATACTACGTACTCTATTATAATGATATGTTCACAGGGACCTGGTGTGATTTCAGCCTCTCAGGTTTCAAGAGTGATGTTTCAGTCTGAAGAATGGCTCTTGGGGTTGCACTCTGATGCTGCGTCTTCTGTGTAATGTCACAGCTGATGTCAGGTTTTAGGGTTGACGCAGTCTGCTGCCCATTTCTTATGGTGTTAAAGTCTGTCATGCTCATTTTGCAGCTCTAATATTTATTGTACTACAAATCGATTGAAATGCAATTGTTAGGGAAATAACGTATTTTTAATTAGAAAGTGCAGTTTGTCATTTATTTTGTATGCCACTTACTGTATCATTTCATGTGAGATCTTCAAAAGGATCCGATCTGACCAGTCCTCCCTATGAATTTGCTAGCTCGCCCAGCTGTACCACTCATACAGTATAAATGTCAGGGAAAAGCTGCATTACAGAAGACGTAACACACAATGCATGTTTATAAACCTATTTAGTGTAATATGTAATGAAGAAACATGTGAACATGTGCCTGTTTGGCCTAAACAGGAATCCCAGCTAAGTGTTGCATGCATGGTTGGTTTCTAGTCGCAGATAGCCTTGGCTGCAGTGCACATAACGTTAGCACTGCCGAACATAGATCAAAAAAACTAGATGGAACATTGCTGCAGAGTCTGGCATGCAGCCCTGCCCTGCACCCAAACCCCCGTGAGTAGCCACCCCTCACTGTGCACAGCCTATAGCCATCTGCAGAGTGTTTATGGCAGCAAGGTCTGGTAGCAACCACCAAGGGCAGCCAACTTCACGCCACACACCACCTTTCGCCGTGCACACCTCTGGTCGCATGGCCTGGAAAGATAATATTACAAATCCTAACTATAACATCAATTTAATCTTTGTTTATTTTCTGTGACTTTTTAGGGCTTTCTAATGTACGTCAATTGCTAAAATCAGACTCTTCAGCCAACCTGCTGCAGGCACCCACCCACCTTTGGCAGTGCGCTCCATGAGGTTGTGTGTAAGGCCTGTGATAAACCCATGTGGGCACCCAGTGCTCCATTGCCCATGTCTGTGCATGGCCAGGTCATGCACCTCATCCCTTACGGGTGTGCTACAGCCCCACCACACACAGCCGACTATGTCATGTGACAATTTAAAGGGTGTCATTTTAAGTACGGTAGACTTACAGGCTTAAGTAAGGCACACCCACTGACTTTGTTGAGGGGTCAGAATAGTAAAATATAAAATATTTCAATATACATATTTCATAAAGTAACACATTGCAAGTTCTAATAATAGTGATTGTCACAATATCTCTGTTAAAGCGTTTTTAAACAAACAACATCTTTGAGCCATTCACAGAAACAACTACTAGGGGTCCCTAACTGCACCTCAAGAGCATACAGCTTCAGCTCGTAGTGGTTTAAAAAAATATGATAATCTCCCCTGGGGCCATGGATTTAATAAAGCAGGAGACCTATTGTGTTTTTTTTAATGTTGCTAGGGGGTTGTTGCACACCCTGCAGCACTCCACAACATTAAAAAATGTTTGGTGGTGCCCCTGCCTCATCAATGGGCACCACCAGGCCTGGACCTATGGGAACAGGGTATCCTTACCCTGACTCCCCTACAAATTCTTTTAATATTTTTTAAGGGGATACTTAGAAACTTGAGTCCTAAAATGGTGGCCACCACATCTTTATTCATATGTTGGCAGCCAATCATATCTTATGTTGAGATCTGTTGGCTCAACAGATCTTCAGCAGCGTGATATAGACACAATTTGAACCTTAGTTTCTCAAAAACTACTGACCAAATGAGTTGGATGAATATCTTTTTTTGTAAAGTTTTGTGAAGAGTCGTGAAAAATGCCAAAATTATAGGCAAAACAAAATATACTTTTCCTATGGAAACATTGTCCTACCTGTGTGTGTTTGTATACACGCATACTCACACACACCCCTGCCCTGCACAGTTATCTCATCAATAATTTTATTGCAAATGTTGCAGTGATAATATCAATGATGCCATTGAAGATGTCATCAATGATGCAATATTAAGGGTAAGTATCTGTGCATGGCAAGGGGGCGAGTTAAAGTTAGCGTACGGCACGAGTTATAGTTACTTGAAATAACTATAATTATAACAGCTGAATTTCTATGTTTTTGTGCGTGTAAATTCAGAACCTACCTATAGCGTCCCTGTAACCTTTGTTTTTTTTCTGTGAATTTCTAATTTTTTTTAATGCAACAGGGATTGACCACAGAGCCTGCAGCCAACCACTTGAATGCATCTAACCCTGTGCCATGCACAGAACTGGCCGTGCATGGGGGGTGTTGGCCACGTCCAATTGCCCGCATCCATCTAACCCCAAACCACTCACGCCCACAATTGCTCCTGCGTGCAGGTAACAGCTAAAAAACATTTCGTCTGTTTTCCTCGTGCTTGACTGCAGGCAGAAAAACCCCCTCCCACTTAGCATTTGGCCATGGCCCGGATGGCCAAATATGGTCCAGGAGGTGAACTGAGTGGCCTCCCACCCCCTTTATGAGTACTTTTGTACCACGGGGAGGTGGCGATCCCTGTGGCAATTAAGAAGTAGGAGGGGGGTCTGCATGGCCCCCCTCTTTATTCATTCACAGACCCTAGGGAGGTGGTGATCCCTGTTGCCTTCAATGGCTTGCAGAGGAGGGCAATGCACCCAGTTTTTATTATGAAAATAAACTCTGGCAAGGTGATGGTCTTCGAGGCTAACACTCCCCTTGTGGAGGGTATCAGCATGCACCCCCACCAATTTACAATAATAAAAGCATACCCCTGGAACCTGGGGTTATTTCTTTTATTAAATTACCGGATTCTCAGATCCACCACGATTTGCAGTGAAAATGTTTTTAAAAAATGCTTTTTTTTGTCATGGCAGGGTACCTGGGGGACCCCAGAACCAGGGCAGGGAGGGGGGGTCAGAGTATTCCTACCCTGCTCCCTTTAGTATTTTTTATGTTTTTTTTTTAGACTCCACTGAGTCCAAGTCCCAAAATGGCTGCCAACACTTCCTGTTTGATGTGTTGGCAGTCAATCAGTTCTCAGTATGAGATCTCTGGGATATGCTTCACATTCGTAGATATTCAAATTTGTTTTTTCTCTTATACTCAAAAACTCCTGAATTAATTTACACGAAATAACAAAAAGCATTCTTTCTGGACCAAAAGCAACGTTTCTGGCAAATCTGGTGTAATACCGTCCAGTGGTTCAGGCTGCAGTCGTGTTCAAAATACCTTTGGGAAACTGCATGACAAAAATTAGTTTTGGGACACCCCCACTTTTTTGGCCCCCACTGGACGAATCACCCTGAAACTTTGAAGACAGCAGTGGAAGTTAATGGAGTACTAATTTTTAAAATTTTGTTAAGATATGTCCAGCGCCGCCAAAGATATTGGCAAAACAACAAACGCTTTTGCTATGGAAACTTGGTCCTAACTTTTACTACCGATTGGCAACCAGCAGTATGTAATATAAATATAATACATAGATTATGTCCCTGTAACCTTTTTGTTTTATTCAATAAATATGTGTGTGTGTGTGTGTATTACCTATTTAGTGGTGGTCACCACTACGTAGTTATAGTTAGGACAATGTTTCCATAGGAAAAGCATTTTTTGACTTGCCTATATCTTTGGCACTGTTTGATGAACATTCACGAAATTTTCAAAAAATAAGTGTGCCTGTGATTCTTGCTGTACATTTAAAGTTTTGGGGTGATCTGTCATGTGGGGGATGAGTAAAAGTGGGGGTCATAAAATGTAGTTAATTCCCATAGGTCCTTTGAACAAGATTGAACCACTGGACAGAATTACACCAAATTTGGCAGAATAATAGCTTTCGGTATGCAGATAGTGCTTTTGCTTATTTTGTATAAATCCGTTCAGTAGTTTTTTTTATATCAATGGTAAAATAAATTTGTATACCTCTGGCTGCAACAACTTCGCAAAGATTAAGTACTGGTGCACGGCAAACGTACAGCTCTGATTGGCTGCCAACATTTCAAACCATGAAGTGTTGGCAGCCATCGTGGGACTCAACAAATTTGCGGCATAAAAAAAAAAATAAGTAGGGCTCCCGCGCTTGTTTTTTTTAAAGCCCCCTGGTGGGCCGGGTCCTGGGGGCATTGAGAAAAATAAAGAGGGAGTGTATGGGGTGCCCCTCCCTGGCTTCCTGGGGCCCCAGGGAAGATTATAACATTGGATGCGAGGGTGCGTGGGCCCCTCGTTCCCTGTGGACCACCACCTCCCCGGAGCAAAATGCTTTCATTAATGCAGGGAGTGGCCACCTCCCTAAAAAAAAAAAATGTGTACACTGGGGGATGGGGTCCTCAAAGCCTAGATCGGCCTGAGGAGGAGCTGCGTGGCCACCCCCGCAAAAAACGATTTACATATTTTTGGCTGGGCCCCAGGGGAAAGGGTCCCTAGGGCCGAGATCAGCCTGGGGATGGGGCCATTGTAGGAGGCTGGACTGGCTTGTAGTGAGTACCAAGAGGTACTTACACCTTGCACCAGGCCCAGGTATCCCTTATTAGTGTATAGGGTGTCTAGCAGCTTAGGCTGATAGATAATGGTAGCTTAGCAGAGCAGCTTAGGCTAAACTAGGAGACGAGTGAAGCTCCTACAGTACCACTAGTGTCATATGCACAATATCATAAGAAAACACAATACACAGATATACTAAAAATAAAGTTACTTTATTTTTATGACAATATGCCAAAAATATCTCAGTGCGTACCCTCAGTATGAGGATAGCAAATATACACAAGATATATGTACACAATACCAAAAATATGCAGTATAGTATTAGAAAACAGTGCAAACAATGTATAGTTACAATAGGATGCAATGGGGACACATAGGGATAGGCGCAACACAAACCATATACTCCAAAAGTGGAATGCGAACCACGAATGGACCCCAAACCTATGTGACCTTGTAGAGGGTCGCTGGGACTGTAAGAAAACAGTGAGGGTTAGAAAAATAGCCCACCCCAAGACCCTGAAAAGTGAGTGCAAAGTGCACTAAAGTTCCACAAAGAGCACAGAAGTCGTGATAGGGGAATTCTGCAGGAAAGACCAAAACCAGCAATGCAACAACGATGGATTTCCAGACGAAGGTACCTGTGGAACAAGGGGACCAAGTCCAAAAGTCACGATCAAGTCGAGAGTGGGCAGATGCCCAGGAAATGCCAGCTGTGGGTGCAAAGAAGCTGCTACTGGACAGTAGAAGCTGAGGATTCTGCAAGAACGACAAAGGCTAGAAACTTCCCCTTTGGAGGATGGATGTCCCACGTCGTGGAGAGTTGTGCAGAAGTGCTTTCCTGCGGAAAGACCATAAACAAGCCTTGCTAGCTGCAAAGCTCATGGTTAGGGTTTTTGGATGCTGCTGTGGCCCAGGAGGGACCAGAATGTCGCCAATTGCGTCAGGGGACAGAGGGGGCGTCCAGCAAGACAAAGATCCCTCTCAAAAGCAGGCAGCACCCACAGAAGTGCTGGAACAGGCACTATGAAGTGGAGTGAAATGGTGCTCACCCGAAGTTGCACAAAGGAGTCCCACGCCGCCGGAGGACAACTCAGGAGGTCGTGCAATGCAGGTTAGAGTGCCGTGGACCCAGGCTTGGCTGTGCACAAAGGATTCCCTCGGAAAGTGCACAGGAGCCGGAGTAGCTTCAAAACACGCGGTTCCCAGCAATGCAATCTGGCATGGGGAGGCAAGGACTTACCTCCACCAAACTTGGACTGAAGAGTCACTGGACTGTGGGAGTCACTTGGACAGAGTTGCTGAGTTCAATGAACCTCGCTCGTCATGCTGAGAGGAGACCCAGAGGACCGGTCATGCAGTTCTTTGGTGCCTGCGGTTGCAGGGGGACGATTCCGTCGACCCACGGGAGATTTCTTCGTAACTTCTAGTGCAGAGAGGAGGCAGACTACCCCCACAGCATGCACCACCAGGAAAACAGTCGAGAAGGCGGCTGGATCAGCGTTACAGTGTCGCAGTAGTGGTCGTTGCTACTTTGTTGCAGTTTTGCAGGCTTCCAGCGCGGTCAGCAGTCGATTCCTTGGCAGAAGGTGAAAAGAGAGATGCAGAGGATCTCTGATGAGCTCTTGCATTCGTTATCTAAGGAATTCCCCAAAGCAGAGACCCTAAATAGCCAGAAAAGAGGGTTTGGCTACTTAGGAGAGAAGATAGGCTAGCAACACCTGAAGGAGCCTATCAGAAGGAGTCTCTGACGTCACCTGCTGGCCCTGGCCACTCACAGCAGTCCAGTGTGCCAGCAGCACCTCTGTTTCCAAGATGGCAGAGGTCTGGAGCACACTGAAGGAGCTCTGGGCACCTCCCAGGGGAGGTGCAGGTCAGGGGAGTGGTCACTCCCCTTTCCTTTGTCCAGTTTGGCGCCAGAGCAGGGCTGAGGGGTCCCTGAACCGGTGTAGACTGGCTTATGCAGAAATGGGCACCATCTGTGCCCATGAAAGCATTTCCAGAGGCTGGGGGAGGCTACTCCTCCCCTGCCTTAACACCTTATTCCAAAGGGAGAGGGTGTAACACCCTCTCTCTGAGGAAGTCCTTTGTTCTGCCTTCCTGGGCCAAGCCTGGCTGGACCCCAGGAGGGCAGAAACCTGTCTGAGGGGTTGGCAGCAGCAGCAGCTGCAGTGAAACCCCTGAAAAGGCAGTTTGGCAGTACCCGGGTCTGTGCTAGAGACCCGTGGGATCATGGGATTGTGCCAACAATGCCAGGATGGCATAGAGGGGGCAATTCCATGATCTTAGACATGTTACATGGCCATATTCGGAGTTACCATTGTGAAGCTGCACATAGGTAGTGACCTATATGTAGTGCACGCGTGTAATGGTGTCCCCGCACTCACAAAGTCCGGGGAATTGGCCCTGAACAATGTGGGGGCACCTTGGCTAGTGCCAGGGTGCCCACACACTAAGTAACTTAGCACCCAACCTTTACCAGGTAAAGGTTAGACATATAGGTGACTTATAAGTTACTTAAGTGCAGTGTAAAATGGCTGTGAAATAACGTGGACGTTATTTCACTCAGGCTGCAGTGGCAGGCCTGTGTAAGAATTGTCAGAGCTCCCTATGGGTGGCAAAAGAAATGCTGCAGCCCATAGGTCCTGGAACCCCAATACCCTGGGTACCTCAGTACCATATACTAGGGAATTATAAGGGTGTTCCAGTATGCCAATATGAATTGGTGCAATTGGTCACTAGCCTGTTGGTGACAATTTGAAAGAAATGAGAGAGCATAACCACTGAGGTTCTGATTAGCAGAGCCTCAGTGAGACAGTTAGTCATAACACAGGTAACACATACAGGGCACACTTATGAGCACTGGGGCCCTGGCTGGCAGGGTCCCAGTGACACATACAACTAAAACAACATATACAGTGAAATATGGGGGTAACATGTCAGGCAAGATGGTACTTTCCTACAGCCATGCAGGGTTGGCCAGTCCCTGCGGCCGAGCCCTGCTGCACACGGCTTAAGGGGATGGAAGAGAGAGATTGTCATTGCAATGGTCTCTCTATGCAAAGATTTCAAAGAGTAAGACTAGCAAGATATTTGTTACTGATTTTATACGTTTGGATATAGAGCAGAACATAGTCACTACTGGACTAATGGTCAAGGTCTTGTGCTGTCACTCAGTAGGCTGAAGGTTCAAATCCTAGCATCACTTTACAATGCGTTTGTTTATTTACTAGTGTTTTGACTAATTAACCTTCCTAGTGATGGAACATTCATATTTCTTTCCAATCACATGTGTGGGGGTCTGGAAGCACCACAGTAAGGAGTCACCTATGGCATGAAGCTTAAGGTCACACACCCTTACTCTGAAAGTTGAGGGTTCTATTTTTCTTTTAAACTTCAAAAGTTTAAGGTTCATACTGAAAGTTGAGCTCACTCTTTTTTAATGGACAAATATATTTTTCTTTTCAATTTGTCCAGAAATATCTCATTGTAAGTATATAATTCTTCAAATCCTAGAAAACTCCCTATCTCTCTCCCTCTCTTTCTCTCTTTCTTTAAATCTTTCTCCCGCTCACACACTCACTCAGACCCTTGCGCAACTACTCACAGACCCACTCAGACCCTCACAGACCCTCACGCACCCACTCAGTGGTGCACTATCACCCTCACGCACCCACTCACAGACCCACTCAGACACTGACACACCCACTCACAGACCCACATAAACTCTCACACACCCACTCACAGACCCACACTGATGCACCCACTCACAGACCCACTTAAACGGGAAACATCCTGAACAACTAGGTCTAAACCACTACTTGCCTGAACCACTACTGCTAAACAACTAAAAAGTCTCTACAACTAAGTACTGAACAACTACTGTCTGAACAACTACTGTGTCTGAATAACAATTGCCTGAACAACTGATTTTAAGGTAAGGTTTTCCTTTTGGTTTTTATGGTTTATTAGTTGTTTAGAATATATATATATATTAGTTGTTCAGGCAATTGTTATTCAGACACAGTAGTTGTTCAGACAGTAGTTGTTCAGTACATAGTTGTAGAGACTTTTTAGTTGTTTAGCAGTAGTGGTTTAGGCTATAGTTGTTTAGGACCTAGTTGTTCTGTCACATATTCCTCTCACACCAAGACAGACACTCGTACAGCCACTCTCACACCCAGAAACACCCTGTCACACCTTTTCTTAGACCTAGAGATACAGGCCGCGGCCATCTCCCATAGGGCTGAGTGGTTAGGGGGTTGGCCACAGCATCTGGCTGCAGGCCGAGCCCTGCTGCAGAAAAGTAAAACGCCAAACAGAATTCAGTTTAAGTAGGTCCTTTATTGAAGAGCTCCCCATCCAAGTACAAATGCAACCAGCATCTTTATCAACTGACTAGGGACCTCTAATAGCTCATCCAATATGGAACATCCCTACATTCTACATTCTAAATTCCCCCAGTTATAATTCAACAATACTATCCCTCAATCTAAAACAAGCACTAACTAATCAACTAATTTTATAAAGATTCTCTCACTTTACCACACCTGCAGCCAACCACTGCTGCAAACGGCCTGCGGCCAATCGTCAGCTGTGGTTGGATTAACATATAATAACAAAAATTACTTTACTTTGAAAAAACATAGAAATTCACTGAAAACACAAAGGTTGCAGGGATGTTATAGTGAGGAAACAAAATTTGAAAAACATAGGATTTCATGTAAAAAAAACAAAGGTTACAGGGACGTTATTGTTAGGCTCACATTTTAAGTGTACAAAACCATAGAATTCACCTGTTATAGTTATCGAAAGTAACTATAACTCAGGCCCTAAGGTCACTATAACTTGCACCCTCGCCATGCACTGCTAGTTACCCCACAAATGACAGCATTTATAACATCTTTGATAACATCATTGATAATATCAATGTAAAATTAGCAGTAACATTTTTGACAAAAAAAACTGTGCATGGTGGGGGCCCAAAAGAAAAAGAGGCAGGGTATGTTTACCCTAATCCCCTAGCCTTGGTCCAGGGGTCCCCCAAGGCTTAAAACCATTTGTTTAAAGTCACCGCGAAATTCAAGAATATTTGCGAATTTTGCTGTGAAATTAAAAAATAAAAAAGCAGTCTTGCATGCTTGCTTTTAATATTGCCCGCGGGTGGGCTAGGTCCCAAGGTAATTGAGTCTTCACTGCTAAAACAGTAATTTGCAAATCGTTTGGGAGGTAAAAACAATAGAAAAATGCCTTATCTTAACCTGACGATTGAGGTTTTTCCCAAAACAATTGAAGGTAGTGGGTATTTTACTGATCAGATTGATGCTTTATGTGGACCAATACAAAGATGGCGCTAAAAAACTAACCACGACAAAATGTGTATGTTAGTATGAAAGTGCTTGAAAGGATTTATCCCAAAACAGCATGCTTTTTAAAACCCGCTCGTCCCCCTGGGTGTAATTCACTCCATTTGCTTTTTGTGCAGATACGCATTTATTTCCACTCACCTACTTCGTTGCTTCAGAGAGCGCAGTCCCTTCTCTCTGGATGCGCAGGACTGCCGTAAACACGTTTTGCTGCAGCTCCCGTGGCAGGATTTATCAATCTCAGAGTTTCTTAAATAGGAAGGAAGGTGATTGCTTTCGCCTAACTTTTCTTGAGAAGTCAAACACACAAGACAGGGTGTTAACCTTTTCAGTAAAATTCTCATTATCAATTGAGTGTTGACCCGCGGCTAAATGCGGCATTATCTGCTCAAATCCAATGGAAAAAAAGTTGATTTCGGATGAACCATAAATGAGGAGGCTGGCCTGGCTTGTAGTGGGTACCAGAGGTACTTACACCTTGTGCCAGGTCCAGTTATCCCTTATTAGTGTAGAAGAGGTGTTTCTAGAAGCTTAGGCTGATAGAAGGTAGCTATAGCAGAGCAGGTTAGGCTGAATTAGGAGACATGTGTTGGGTTCTCTCTTAGTTCTTATGCCGAGTCTTGCGGGGATTCTGGAACCTTGGCTCGAGACTCGACATAGGAGGGAGAACGGTTGGGATGGCGGCTGTGGCGGAGGTGTTCATTTGCTGTTCTGTATTATTATGAATAAAACTAGTACTTACAAGAACGAAGACTCTTCATTGGTGACGAGGGACTGCAGGACAGCTGGAGCCACGTGTGCACTCCTTTGAAGTATTCTATGCGCATCTGCCTCCATCACCTTCAACCGGCCTTCGGTACTTCTGTCCCGGGGAGCACAATCTTTGCCGCCTCATGTTCCTCGGCGATCCTGCAAGCCGGTTTTCTCAAATTCCGAGGGTTTTGGGGGCTTATTGACACGGTGAGTCTTCGGCGGGTGTTGAGTCAGAGCACGCGCCTTCTTCAGTCGATACTCACGTCACGCGTCAGCACCTTGGAACTTTGTTGCTCCGCAACGAAGACGCTGCAGATGTGTCTTATGGCATAGTTTGTTGCCTGGCAACAGTGACACCAGGAAACGCGTCAAGCTGCTAGCTCACACATTTGATTGTTAACTTGTTTCTAACGTACTAGTCGTTTCATGGCAACGGAGACGCCAGGAAACACTTGAAGGTGCTAATTATTTCATTCATTGACACGTTTCCTAAGTGAAACATGCCTTCATTTCCGCAAGTTACTTGTTTTCAAGCATTGGAAGCAGAATAGAAGAGTTAACTTGTTCTCCTTCAACCTGTTTTCAGCGGTGACACGCACACCTTGCGCAGCGTGTCTTGCAAAATAACGGGATACGCACATGCTTGTGTTCTACACGATTCTTCATCTGGAGCTCAACTTTCATCAATATTTTATTGTGGTTACATTTAATATGCAGCAATCCATTCTTCCTCCTCCAGTATTCTCTCCGGATCCTATTTCATCAGAAGCGGATTGGGATTCGTGGAAAGAAGGTTTCGAAGCATATTTAGATGCCATAGACGGTGACTCCTTTACTCATAGGAAAGAAATTGCTGTTTTACGTCATTGTTTAGGCCCAGAGGGCCGCAGAATTTTAGAACACATTCCCCAGGTGTCTGTTTCATTAGATGTGGGTGAAGGTGATGGCGGCATTGATGAATATGCTTCTGCCATTAAATCCCTTGATGATAGATTTAGAGCATGTAAAAATGTTATTATGGAAAGACACAAATTTTATAAAAGGGTACAAGTTCCTGGAGAACCAGTGGCTATCTTTGTGGGGGCTTTGAGAATGTTAGCGGTTTCCTGTGATTACAAGACATGTGAGGATGAAATGATAAGAGATCAACTTGTCGAGAAAACTAATAATAGGAAAGTTCAAGAAACACTATTGTCTACACCGAATTTAACATTAGAAAAGGCTGTGGAGATAGCCACTAGAATCGAGAATACTACAATGTTCATGCAACAGATGAGTATATCTAGTCAGAAGGATTCTCAGCAGAAAGTTGCTATAATCAAACAGATATTTAACAAATCCCAAGCAAATGTCAAAGCAGAAACATTAATTAGGAAGGAAAATTACAAGAAAAGGGAATGTTTTAGGTGTGGTAGTCCCACCTATTTAGGTAACGCAAGTAATTGTCCTGCTGTAGGAAAAAGGTGTTCAAAATGCTAAAAAATTTGGCATTTTGCTAGAGTGTGTAGGGCTGTTAACATATCAAGTTCCAGTTCAAAGGATAAAGTTCTGAAGTTACACAATGACAATTTGGATGGTTTTGAGCCTTCCTCTAGTGAGGATGACAAAATTCTTACTGTTGTATGTTGTTCTAATAAGAGCGATGTTGTTTTTCTTAACAACACTAAGAGGCCTACCTGTAAATTGTCAATTAAGGGGTGTGAAATAATTGTTGTGGCCGATTCAGGTTCACCTTATACACTTGTGAGTCAAAATGTGTGGAAGGAAAATTTCAACCATGTTGAGCTCAGGAAGTCTCGCATCAAGCCCGTGGGATATGGTGGCAAACCAGTGGAAGTTTTGGGGGAGTATGAAGTCGAGTTGAAATTCCAAGGTAATGTGGCTAAGGGAGTTGTGTATGTAGCTAATGATGATACTTGTCTTTTAGGTTGGGAAGACCAAAGAAAGTTGGGTATCTTGTTAGATCCCAATAACCCCGAACAAGTAATACTGAGCAAGAATTACAACCAGGTGTTATTTGTTAGTTCTGTGTGGGTCGATGCCTTTCCAGGAGTTTTTAAAGAAGGAATTGGTATGTTCAGGGGATTTGCACACAAGATTAAGTTAAAGGAGAATGCTGTTCCCAAGGTCCATAAAGTACGTAGAGTAACTTTAGTGCTGAGACCAGAGTTGAAAAAGGAGCTAGATAAATTGTGTGATCAACGCATAATTGAGAGGGTGGATGCATCAGATTGGGTGGCCCCCATAGTGATTTCCCGTAAGGCCAATAACTCTATTCGCGTGTGTGTGGATTTACGTGACCTTAATGCACAAATTTGGGTGGATTGCCACCCGTTGCCCAACATTGTCGAAATGCTATCTATTCTAGATGATGCCAGTGTGTTCAGTTTGTTGGACATGACATTGGCTTATCATCAAATTAATCTGCATCCTGATTCAAGGCATTTGACAGCTTTTATTAATCCGGAAGGTTTGTTCCAATTTAGACGCATGCCATTTGGCTTAGCTTCAGCTTCTGCGGTGTTCCAAAGGGTGGTGGACAGTTTATTCGGAAGTATGGAAGGTGTAATTGCTTTCCAGGACGACATTTTAGTCTTTGGAAAGGATCAAGCACAGCATGATGAAAGAATGGAACGAGTATTGTATTTGTTGAATAAAAAAGGGATTGTTCTAGGGGCAAACAAATGTAAATTTGGTGTATCTAGTGTTGATTATCTAGGGTATAAAATTTCCAAACGAGGTGTGGAACCAAAGAAAAAGCTGGTTGGGGCTATTGAAGATTTTCAGTCACCTAGTAATAAAGATCAGATCAGATCATTCATGGGCCTGATCTAGTTTTATTCGAGGTTCATTCCTAAAAGTAAAACACATAAAATCAGATCTCTTTTAAAGAAAAATGTTAAATTTGACTGGTGCCTGGAGTGTGAACAGGAGTTTGCAGCCATTAAAAAGGAAGTATCATTGGCTATTCCGTTGAAGTCTTTTAACACAAGAGACGAAATAGTAATAATGACGGATGCCAGTCAACTTGGATTGGGAGCTGTTTTGATGCAGAGGAAAAACGGTAGGGATGAAGTGATAGCCTTTGCCTCGCATAGTCTGAGAGGTGCTGAAGAAACTTACTCAACTATTGAAAGGGAAGCCCTTGCATGTTGGTGGGCAATTGTGCATTTCAAATCGTATCTGTGGGGTGTGCACTTTACAATCAGGATGGATCACAAACCCTTGGTACAATTGTTTTCTACATCTGGTGCACATCGAGCCACTCCTAGAATAGCCAAGTGGCAGTACAGATTACAAATGTATAACTTTCATGTAGAATATGTCCCAGGTGCAAGGAATACACTTGCCGATTCTCTTTCCCGTCTTCCTTGCAAGAATGAGTCCGATGAGGAGGAGCCAGAAGAGGATGATGTCCTGGTATGCTCTATAATGTATCAATTGGGAGGTGCTGTGACGAAAGATGAGTGGAGGCAAGCGTGTGGAAGTGATGAACAATTGAAGGAGGTCATGAAGGGTATAGCGCAGGGATGGTCTGTGTGTAAATCTGAACAGTGTGAAGTGTACAAACAAGTTTTTGAGGAGTTGTCTATTGTAAATAACATGTTGATGCGTGCGGATGTAATGGTTGTACCAAAAGATTTAAGGTACAAAGTATTGTCCTTGGGACATGAAGTACACATAGGAATGCGAGCCATGAAAAGGAGAATAAGAGAGGATTTCTGGTGGCCTGGGTTGGACAGAGATGTGGAACACTTCGTGAGAGATTGTTTAGCCTGTGCTATCAGTGACAAGTCTCAAGTTGTCCTGCCGTCTCCTGTGGAAGCTATTGAAGTGCCTGGGAAAGCCTGGAGTAAGATTGCAGTGGATTTGATTGGACCTGTCAATATGCCCAATGGGCAAGTGGAGTATGGAATAGTATTAATTGACTTTTATAGTTGTTGGCCCGAGTTTAAGTTGGTGAAGGTACCTAATTCTTATAAGGTCATTGAATTTTTGGAATCGGTTTTTCTCAGAGAGGGTATTCCTGATGAGATACTTACTGACAACGGCAGTCATTCACATCTCCTCAATTTTCAGTTTTTTTGGTGCTCATGGGCATTAAACATGTTAAGACTTCACTTTATCATCCTAGGAGTAATGGTCTTGTTGAGGGCTTTAACAGAGTAATCATAGAGAATATACAGCTGGCCAAAGCTGGAGGTGTAAATTGTAAGGATGAGTTAATAAAGTTGTTGTGGGCAGTGCGGACCACACCCAATGCAGATACCGGCGTGTCTCCGTTTATATTATTGAAGGGAAGAGCTCCTGGAACTAAGTTGAAAAGGAAGTGGATGGGTGAAAATGGAGTTGATGAGGGACTGATTGAGAAAGTGAATGAAAAAAGGATTTCTGCTCAGAATAAATACAAAGATGAACCTAGAAAAACAATTTGTGTAAAGATGGGTGATTATGTCAAAATCAAGAGTGCCCGCATTGTTCAGAAGGTTAATCTAAATTTTCTTGTCCTAAGAAAGTCATAAAAATTTGTAAAAATGCTGTTAAATTGGAAGATGGCAATTGGTGGAATAAGGAGAAGTTGTCCTTGGCTCGTGATGTGGAACTTTTGAACAACAAGTCTTTAAAGGAATCCACCAAAGTAAATCAAGAGGCAAGGAACGACCCACGGAAGGACAAGAATTTGGAAGGACCTAACAAAAAGGAGTGTGTGACGATGGACATGAGGAGAAGATCCTCAACTAGGAATAGAATGCTTCCTAGGAAGTTCCGTGATTTTGTACTATAGTTTAACAAATGTGTTACATGTTTTTGTATATGTTTGGGTGTAATTTTGTATGTGTTAAAGGGAAAGATATGTTGGGTTCTCTCTTAGTTCTTATGCCGAGTCTTGCGGGGATTCTGGAACCTTGGCTCGAGACTCGACATAGGAGGGAGAACAGTTGGGATGGCGGCTGTGGCGGAGGTGTTCATTTGCTGTTCTGTATTATTATGAATAAAACTAGTACTTACAAGAACGAAGACTCTTCAACATGCAAAGCTCCTACTATACCACTGGTGTCATATGCACAATATCATAAGAAAACACAATACACAGATATACTAAAAATAAAGGTACTTTATTTTTATGACAATATGCCAAAAGTATCTCAGTGAGTACCCTCAGTATGAGGATGCCAAATATACAGAAGATATATGTACACAATACCAAAAATATGCAGTAATAGCAAAAGGAAGTAATGCAAGCAGTGTAAAGTTACAATAGATTGCAATAGGAGCACATAGGTATAGGGGCAACACAAACCATATACTCCAAAAGTGGAATGCGAACCACGAATGGACCCCAAACCTATGTGAGCTTGTAGAGGGTCGCTGGGACTGTAAGAAAACAGTGAGGGTTAGAAAAATAGCCCACCCCAAGACCCTATAAGGTAGGTGTAAAGTGCACCTACAACCCCCAGAGAGCACAGAAGCCGTGATAGGGGGATTCTGCAAGGAAAACAAACACCAGCAATGCAACAACAGTGGATTTCCGGACCTGAGTACCTGTAAGACAAGGGGACCAAGTCCAAGAGTCGTGACAGTGTCGAGAGTGGGCAGGAGCCCAGGAAATGCCAGCTGAGGGTGCAAAGGAGCTGCCACTGGATGGAAGAAGCTTTGTGTTCTGCAAGAACAAAGAGGACTAGGAACTTCCCCTTTGGAGGATGGATGTCCCACGTCGTGAAAAAGCTTGCAGAGGTGTTCCCACACAGAAAGACCACAAACAAGCCTTGCTAGCTGCAAGGGTCGCGGTTAGGGTTTTTGGATACTACTGTGGCCCAGGAGGGACCAGGATGTCGCCACTTGGATGAGGAGACAGAGGGGGCGCCCAGCAAGTCAGGGAGTCCTCACAGAAGCAGGCAGCACCCGCAGAAGTACCAGAACAGGCACTTAGAAGAGGAGTGAACCGGAGTCCACCCGAAGGCAGAAAAGGGAGTCCCACGATGCCAGAGGACAACTCAGAAGGTTGTGCACTGCAGGTTAGAGTGTCAGGGACCCAGGCTTGGCTGTGCATGAAGGAAATACTGGAATAGTGCACAGGAGCCGGAGCAGCTGCAAATCACACGGTACCCAGCAATACAGTCTAGCGTGGGGAGGCAACAACTTACCTCCACCAAACTTGGACTGAAGAGTCACTGGACTGTGGGAGTCACTTGGACTGAGTTGCTGAGTTCCAGGGACCACGCTCGTCATGCTGAGAGGGGACCCAGAGAACCGGTGATGCAGTCTTTTGTTGCCTGCGGTTGCAGGGGGAAGATTCCGTCGACCCACGGGAGATTTCTACAGAGCTCCTGGTGCAAGAAGGAGGCAGGCTACCCTCAGAGCATGCACCACCAGGAAACAGTTGAGAAAGCCGGCAGGATAAAGCGATACAAGGTTGCAGTAGTCGCCTTTGCTATTTTGTTGCGGTTTTGCAGGTGTCCTGAGCAGTCAGCGGTCGATCCTTTGGCAGAAGGTGAAGAGGGAGATGCAGAGGAACTCTGGTGAGCTCTTGCATTCGGTATCTGAAGAATTCCCCAAAGCAGAGACCCTAAATAGCCAGAAAAGGAGGTTTGGCTACCTAGGAAGGAGCATAGGCTAGTAAGAAAGGTAAGAGCCAATCAGAAGGAGTCTCTGACGTCACCTGATGGCACTGGCCACTCTGAGCAGTCCAGTGTGCCAGCAACACCTCTGTTTCCAAGATGGCAGAGGTCTGGGGCACACTGGAGGAGCTCTGGGCACCTCCCATGGGAGGTGCAGGTCAGGGGAGTGGTCACTCCCCTTTCCTTTGTCCAGTTTCGCGCCAGAGCAGGGCTGGGGGATCCCTAAACCGGTGTAGACTGGCTTATACAGAGATGGGCAGCATCTGTGCCCATCAAAGCATTTCCAGAGGCTGGAGGAGGCTACTCCTCCTCAGCCATCACACCTATTTCCAAAGGGAGAGGGTGTCACACCCTCTCTCAGAGGAAATCCTTTGTTCTGCCTTCCTGGGCCAGGGCTGCCTGGACCCCAGGAGGGCAGAAACCTGTCTGAGGGGTTGGCAGCAGCACTAGCTGCAGTGGAGACCCCGGAAAGGCAGTTTGGCAGTACCCGGGTTCTGTGCTAGAGACCCGGGGGGTCATGGAATTGTCTCCCCAATGCCAGGATGTCATTGGGGTGACAATTCCATGATCTTAGACATGTTACATGCCCATGTTCGGAGTTACCATTGTGATGCTATACATAGGTAGTGGCCTATGCATAGTGCACGCGTGTAATGGTGTCCCCGCACTCACAAAGTCCGGGGAATTTGCCCTGAACGATGTGGGGGCACCTTGGCTAGTGCCAGGGTGCCCACACACTAAGTAACTTTGCACCCAACCTTCACCAGGTGAAGGTTAGACATATAGGTGACTTATAAGTTACTTAAGTGCAGTGGTAAACAGCTGTGAAATAACGTGGACGTTATTTCACTCAGGCTGCACTGGCAGGCCTGTGTGAGAATTGTCGGATCTCCCTATTGGTGGCAAAAGAAATGCTGCAGCCCATAGGGATCCCCTGGAACCCCAATACCCTGGGTACCTCAGTACCATATACTAGGGAATTATATGGGATTACCAGTATGCCAATGTGAATTGGTAAATGTATTCACTAGCCTGTTAGTGACAAATTTGGAAAGCAGAGAGAGCATAGCCACTGAGGTTCTGGTTAGCAGAGCCTCAGTGAGACAGTTAGGCATCACACAGGGAACACATATAGGCCACAAACTTATGAGCACTGGGGTCCTGGCTAGCAGGGTCCCAGTGACACATAACAAACATACTGACAACATAGGGTTTTCACTATGAGCACTGGGCCCTGGCTAGCAGGATCCCAGTGAGACAGTGAAAACACCCTGACATATACTCACAAACAGGCCAAAAGTGGGGGTAACAAGGCTAGAAAGAGGCTACTTTCTCACAGGAGTACAATAACATTTTGTGATAAACACTATGAGACAGACACCATGAACAAAGAATGTAGGGCCATATATACGAACACATTTTCCCATAGACACAAAATGGGTGAAACGGTTTGACACATCTGGCCAGTAATTCTTTCTGCTGTTTTTTTATAGATGTCTTTGTTACCTCTTTTTACGTCTCCCGGGTACTAAAGAACCCCTCCCACCCATAAGTTCTGTATTCCTGCAGGTGAAAAGTATGTATTCCTTAGTTCTACTTTCCAGCAAAGGGGTGGTTTCTACCTGAAAGGTCCTCTTCTTTTAATTGATGAACGTTATTGCAGTAAAAAGGACAGGTCTTGCTGCAATATCCTTTCCTTCTGTACTCAAGATACCCAGGCAGGCCCAGATTTATCAACATTTGGCGCAACACAACAAGAAGGCAAGGCAGGAATGTGTCATAAATACTAACATATGGTGCATTCTTGCTCATTCTCTGTGTGGCTGCCAAGTGACAACACAAGCACCCTTGCACTATAGTGCAAAGGTGACTGCTTTACAGCTAGGATTGTCTTTGTGCAGGAAGGGACACCTTTCTTCACAAAAACAATCCTGAGAGGCATTCTTGTCTTTTTGTCTATGTAGCAGAATGCATCACACATAGAAAGATGAAATAACGACCAGAAGTCAACATATTTTTCCTTGTTAAGCCTCATCTGGCAAGGTGTAGATTTTGAATGCATTCCCATGTTTACTGGGTTTAGTAAGTCTAAGAATGTGCCAAAAATCATGGGTGAATGCGTGGGATTACCCATGACCACCCATGGAACACCTTTCCCACCCAGACTTGTGTCCCTTACGTTACTCAAGATGTAATATGCCATGCAAAACCACGCAAGGTGGCTCAGTGTGGATGAGTAAATCTGATTTAAGGGCTTGCGTTGCTTTGAATTGCTTTGTGTAGCCTTGTATGATACTAATGCAATGTAAGCGCTTGATAAATCTGGCCCCCAGTCTCCTCCCTGTGTGCTCCAATATCTCTAGGATGTCTAGCGGCAGGAGGTGAGGATTGCGCTTTGGGGAAGATGGGTTGTGTCTTGGGCATCTTGCTGCATTTGTCCTCAGTGCTAATGCAGAAAGTTTACTGCAGTGTTGGTCTTCAATCTATGGGTCAGCTGAGCAAGCCCCAAGCCCTTCCTTTGTGTAAGTGTGGTCCAGTTCTTCCTCTCGAGTCTGGCACTAGGCATGGGCAGTGTGGGCAGCTACTCAGGGTCCTGCAATCAGCTCACCAACAGGGCCCCTCCCATCTAATTGAGAGCGGGTGGTGCCTTGTTGCATCTAGGAAAGAGGGGGAGCATCCTACCCTAGGCATCACAGCAGTATTGTAGCACCATGTCTATTGGTTCTTATGTGTTTAGTTGGCACTACATATATATATAAATAAATAAATAAAAAAAAAAAAAAAAATATATATATATATATATATATATATATATATATATATATATATATATATATATACGCCTCTACTGGCACAAGGTACCTTTACTGTATGCCCCCAGCCTTGGTCCAGGGATTCCTCAGGGAGGCCCCCCAGGGCTTAGAAGCATTTTTTTTTAATTCACAGCAAAATTACCGAATATGCGCACATTTCACCATGTCGTTAAAAAATAAAAGTAAGTACAGTCTCCTGTGCTTGCTTTCAGTATTGCCCCTGAGTGAACCAGGTCCTGTGGGCACTGTGGGAAAATAGAAATGCCAGGGACCACCAACTCCCTGGGGCAAGATAAATATAATATGTGGGGAGCTGTGTGCCCGCCCTCCCCCCGGCTCCCCAGGGACTGTCATCCCCCCGGGGCAATCAGTATAGTGCTCAAATAACTCACGCCCTCACCATGCACTGCTAATTATCCAAGATATTACAACCCTCATTATATCTTTTATAACATCATTGATAATAACACTGAAACATTTGTTGTAAAATTATTCATAAAAAAACTGGAAATGGCGGGTCCCAAGTTATAGTTACCTTAGGGCACGAGTTATAGTTACTTGAGATAACTCTAACTATAACAGGAGAATTACAATGGTTTTGTAAGTTTTAAATGTCAGCCTAACTATAACGTTTTAAATGTGAGCCTAACTATAACGTCCCTGTAAACTTTGTTTCTTTTAAATGAATGTATATATAAATTCAATAAAAGAAACAAAGCTTACGGGGACGTTATAGCTAGGTTGACATTTTACCCACACAAAAACATAGAAATTCAGCAGTTATTGTTATACTTATAGTTATACTTATAAGAAACTATAACCTATTGCCCAAAGTTACTTTCCAGCTCAAGTTATAGTTTCTTCAGATAAGTATAACTATAAATATATCTATAACTGCTGAATTTCTATGGTTTTTTTATCGGTAAAACGTGAGCCTAACTATAACATTCCTGTAACCATCGGTGTTTTCAGTGAATTTCTATGTGTTTATTAAATTGGAACAATAATATAACCACTGTTGTGCACAGCCTTTGGCCATGTGCAGTAGGGCTCGGCCGCAGGGCCTAGCGTACGGCCAGGCCCAGCAGCCAACCCTCCCACATGCACCGAAACCATACTGCACATGGCATTTGGTCATATACAGCAGGTTTTGGTGTGTTATTAGGTTTTTTTTTCAATTGTTTTCTCAGATCCGCGGATCCTTCACAAGTTTACACTGGGGCCTTGGTGGATCTGCAGATTGGAGAAAAAACTGGGCAATTTTTTGCTCTTGAGTGGTCTGTAGGGGACCCCTTCATGTGTCCTATGGTCAGGCTACCTGTATCATGATCCTTACATGTTATTGCACTTTATGTTTTCCACCCCCCAGCTGACGCAAGAAAGGAAATGGAGACCACAACTTTTTGTCAGGATGTGGCCAACCAGTCCGGACCTTGCTTTTCCTCTGGTTCTGATTCGAACAGGATCCTTGGATCGGCTGAAAATAAAAAATGAGCAATTTGTTGCCCATGAGGCCTCATGTGTCCTATGTGTCCTATGGAGTCAGGATACCTGCATCCTGACCACTTATATATTTTGACACTGTTTTTTCCCACCCCACCAGACAATGCGAGAAACACATTGGCAGCCACAATTTTTCAGTCAAGTTGTGGCCAGCCAATCAGGGCCTTTCTTTTCCTCCAGAGCCACAGAGGATCCGAGCTTCTAGATATATACATTTGTTTTCCAAAAACTACTGAATGGATTTACACTAAATAACAAAAAGGTCACTTTCTGGAACAAGAGTTACCCTTCTGACGAATTTGGTATAATTCCGTTCAGCAGTTCAGGGTGAAGTTGCGTTCAAAATCCCTATGGGAATTATAATGGAAAACAAACTTTTTTTTACCTCCCTTTTTTCTCTTTACCCACTTGACGAATCACCCTGAAACTTACCATGCACAATAAGACACAGGAGGCACTTTTTTGGGGAAAAGTTCATGAAGATTAGTCAAACGGCACCTATTGCACTTTAGTACATAGCACTTTAATTAGCAGATATCATTATAGTTAGATTCACAATTTACACACACACGAAACCAGGGTAACTATAACTCTTGACTCCGCCATGCACGCTTCTCATCAATACTTTTATTGCAAATTTTCCAGTGATATTATCAATGATGTCATAGAAGATATCATGACTGCATGGTGAGGGTGTGAGTTATAGTTATCTTAGGGCTTGAGTTATAGTTACTTGAGATAACTCCAACTGATGGATTTCTGTGTTCTTGTGTGTGTATATGTTGTGAACCTAACTATAATGTCCTTGTAACCTTTTTTTTAGTGAATTTCTAAGTTTAAAAAAAAAAAATCTATTTCCTAACCATGACATTCCTGTAACCTTTGTTTTTTTCAGTGAACTTTTAAGGATTTTTCAATGCAGTGGGGGGTTGGCCCCAGAGCCTGGGCTGCAGCCAACCCATTCAGCACACCTCTCGCATTCAACCAGTCCCCCACTCCACCTGGCCTTTGGCCATACATGCTGGAGGGTTGCCAGTAGGGCCAGGCCTATGGCTACCAACCCCATACCATGCACACCCTCTAGCCTTGCATGGTCGGCAGTTGCCCGATTGGCCTGCCCATAGTCCAGGCCCTACGGTCAAGACCCCCATGCAGCCAACCTCCTGCTTGCAGCAAACTCCATTTAAATGGAGAGCTGAGTACCCAGCACTCCTCCCTGGGCTGATTTCTGGCCTTGGGGTCCCCACCTGGGGGGCCATATCGAGAAGGGTGAGGGGCACACAGCCCCACGGTCCTGGTGATTCCTGGGCCCGGGGACCCCATCCCCCAGGGCCTAGCCACTAAATAGTGTGTGCCCTGCAGCCCACCCAGGGCACCCGCTGCACATTAAAAGGAGAAAGGGGGCATGCAGCCTCCCTGCCTGGGCCAATATTGGCCCTCGGAACCCATCTCCTGGGACTTGACTACATGAATATGAATGGGGAGAGGGCACGCAGACCCCTCCCTGGACAAATATTGGCCGTGGGGACCCCACCCCCAGGCCCCAGTCAGTAAGGGGTGGGTGTCCTGGAGCCCACCCAAGGCACGCATTACCTCATTGGTGGAGGCCACAGAGAGAACCCCAATGCCCTTGTGGCCCCAGCCAGCTTCCTGCCTCCAGCAGAAGCTGGCACTGCTTCTGCCTGCAGGGAGCTGCTACAAATTCTGATTCCTATGGGTGGGAGCAAGTTTTCCACCTGTTTCCCTGCCTGCTTTACAGTAGCGTCGACTGGTGGTCGCCGGTAGGTAGTTAGAGTTATGTCTTCTTCTGCATAGATCGCGCATTTTGGTTTGCTTATAACTTTGGCCCAGTTTGATGAGTCTTAATTAAACTTTCCAAATGAAAAGTTCATCCACCTCAGCTCCTTTCTGGAATATTTTGGGATGATCCATCAAGACGGCGCAGAGAAAAGGGTGGGTCCCAAAACATAAAATCCCCATACATTTTCCATAGACTTTTTTAGGCATGGCTACAGCAGAAACTGCTCAAATGAACTATGCCAAACTCGCAGGAAGCTAGATCCTGGTCCACAAATTGTGCTATTTTTATGATTTGGTGTGAATTCTTTCAGGAGTTTTTGAGAAATTAGGGGTTAAATATGATTGTATGTTTGGGCAATTGGGCTCGCAAGAGTCCTGCAAGGCTCCTGTTAGAGAGCAAATTTAAAAATGGAGCCCAGTGATTGGTTGATAGGTCCTTTTTTCCAATGATCCTTCATTTTCTGGCAGAAGCAAGAGCACCTGCGAGTCTTGCGAGAGCAAGCGTTCTGATTGTCTGGCTGTTGGAATGTTAGAAATAAAATGGCGGCCATTACCGTTTACTGTGAAAATTTTTAGGTGTTGTGGAAATGAAACAAAAAATAACTATATAAGGGGGTAGTATAAAGGCATGCCGTCCACCTAACTTTAGAGAGGGGGTAGCTAGGAATACGTACTGTGATGAAAATAAACGTATATTGTGTTTAACTAATTTTTACGATCTTGAGGGACTTTCGTGGGATTGTGAATAGTAAAAGGGGTTAGATGAATTCTAAATACACTCATTAGTAGGAATGCATATTGTGGTCATTGCTTTTGAGAGGAAGAGTGTAAGAAATAAGTACTGGGAGGAGTAGATGGTTAGTTCCCATTTTCCAAATAAGTTACGATCTTGCAAGACTTTTGCAGGATCATGAACAGTAGAAAGGAGTAAGTGATCTTTGAATAGACTGCAGTATGCATACTTGCTACTGTAGGAAGGATCATTACTAGAGATGGTGTTTGTCAGAGTGTGCCATTTACACCCATTGACTGTGTAAGAGATCTGAGCAGGGTATAATCTCTTCTCACACCCTTCTATGTACAACCATGATCAGAGAGATGAGTATTAGCAGGGATGAAAGTCCCTGGACAGAGCCTACAATGCACACCTGTCATCCATGGGAGAGGTTTCAGTGGAGAGGCCAGTCTCTCTCCACACACCCTATTAAGAACACCTGTCATCTGAGACAGAGTTGTGACGGAAGAGGACAGTCCTAGTACATAGCCTAATATGCACACCTAACATCTGAGAGAGGACTAACAGGAGAGGCTAGTCCATGTACATGCCCCACAATGCACAGTCATCACCTGAGACAGAGGTTTGACAGAAGAGGGTAGTCCATATATACACCCTATTAACCATACCTGTCATCTGAGACAGAGGTCCCATTGGAGAAGTCAGTCTTAGGGGGTGATTCCGACCCTGGTGGTAAATACCGCCAGGGCCGGGGTCCGCGGGAGCACCGCCAACAGGCTGGCGGTGCTCCTTTGGGCATTCTGACCGCGGCGGTACAGCTTGCTTGCTTGCTTGCTGCGCTGCCATGGGGATTCCGACCCTCATACCGCCATCCTGTTCCTGGGGGTTTCAGCCGCCAGGAACAGGATGGCGGTATGGGGTGTCGTGGGGCCCCTGGGGGCCCCTGCAGTGGCCATGCCAATGGCATGGGCACTGCAGGGGCCCCCATAAGAGGGCCCCACTTTGAATTTCAGTGTCTGCTTAGCAGACACTGAAATTCGCGACGGGTGCTACTGCACCCGTCACACCCCTTCCACTCCGCCGGCTCCATTCGGAGCCGGCTTCATCGTGGAAGGGTGTTTCCCACTGGGCTGGTGGGCGGCCTTTTGGCGGTCGCCCGCCAGCCCAGTGGGAAACCCAGAATGACCACCGCGGTCTTTTGACCGCAGTACGGTCTTCTGGCGGTTCCGCCCGCCAAGGCTGGAATGACCCCCTTTGTCTGTACAGCCTACTGTGCACACCCATCATCTGAAAGGGGTCTCGAAGAAGGGGGCAGCCCATGTACACACCCTATTACGCATAGCCATCAACTGAGAGAGGCCTGATAGAAGAGGCCAGTCCAAATACATACCCTAATATGTGCACCCATCATCAGAGAGAGAGGGCTTAGTGGAGAGGAGGTCTCTCTCTCCATGCACCCTACTACACAAGCCTGTCACCTGAGAGAGAGGGCTAGAAGGAGAGAGCAGTGCGTGAACACACCTTATTACGCACTCACATTATCTGAGAAAGAGGTGTGGAATGAGAGGGCACCCTACTATGCACATCTTTCATGTAAGAGAGAGGTCGAAGGGAAGGGGCTAGACTCTACTCATTCCCTACTATGCACACCCATCATCCAATGGAGGGGTCTCACTTGAAAGGCCAGCTCCTCCATGCACACTACCATGTACATGTGTAATCTGAGACAGGGGTCTGTGTGGAGAGGCCAGTCTCTCCCCAAACCCTTCTACGCACACCTGTCATGTAAGCGATAGATCTCAGTGGAAAGGATACTCCATCCTACATACTACTATTTCCCTACAATTTTTTCACTGTTCTGCAAGACTCATGCAAGAGTAGCTTGCTGCATGGACATGTTTGATCCCGCAAGAGGCTCGCAAGACCTAAGGGGAAATTACTGAGCCTGCCACAAGGTATTTTATGATCCAGCAAAACTTATGAGACAATGGTAAAGTACTGGGCCTGTTGTGAGGTGTTTTGTGTTCCTGAGAGAGTCTCTGTAGATCGTATGGGGGAAGCAAAAAAGGGGTCAAGGCAATAGCATGGTAGAAGAAATGCTGTGATGTGACTGGGTGCAGAACCTGGGATAGGTCAGATTGTTCTTGGGGATTTGGAAGAGAAGTAGCTTGTTGGAGTTGTGCTCAGCAGAAGTGACTGAATTTGAAACTGAGACAGACTGGTGTCTTCAGCTGTATATAAGAAACTGCTATAAGTTCAGGTAGTTAGAAATATACTTTATGAACCTTGTTGAGAAGTGTCAGTAATTGCACTACTGTTGGAAAATATATTCTATACAAGATTTAGTGAGTAAAAAGCTGTTTGAAGAGGTGCATGTTTATTAATATAGTTTTTAAGAGGTAAATTTAGACTGTGGAGAGATAACCCCAAGTACTGGGTGTTGTGTTAAAAAATTAAATGTTCAATCTGCATGAGGCTGTAAGTACAAGAGGCAGTGTTTCCATTATCATAAAACATGACCCTTACTGTGCACATATTCTCCACCCATCAGATGTTTGTGTGGAATGATTACAATTTATAGAGTAAAACACTATGCTCACTTTTAGGAAAAGTGTGTAAAGAGGAGTGTGTTACTTTACAAAATGTTATGGTATCATGTTTGAAAAAATGTTAGAACTTAATTGTGAACAGAATGCAGTGTTTGAGGCTGTGAATTTTTTAAAGGAACATGAAGTTAGTGGTGAAGTACATATAAATATGTGATTGTGAGTGATAAATCTAGAAATCTTCAAGGAATGCAGTTATGTATCATTACCAATTACTGATCAGTATGTAACTTTATATTTTTTGATTATTTTGTTTTTTGAGGACGAAAATGGAAAACAGAAGCTCTGAAAAACAGAAGTACCATGTTACCCAATATGTGGTAGAGTAAAACAAAGATTGTTTACTGTGGAAGAAAGATGGAACAGTAACAGTTTGGAAAGTCAGGTAAAATTCATACCCTTGGAGAAGCTTGTTCCATGTAGCTCTACTCTGCTTGTTTTTGATGAAAAAATGATGTGCTTGCTTAAACAGCAAAAAGTGCTTTACATAAGAAGGGCTGTTATCTGCTTGAGCATTGAGTACATAGGCAGACACAGTGTCACCAGTTTCAAAAGATATGGACGCCACTGAGGAGTTATCAAGCTCTGTCGCCCACTCTAACATAGCCCGGGCAAGTTTATTGAGGGGCATAGCCCTCAAAAGTTGCCACATCCCTGTGGTACTCATGCTGTAATGGTTGGTTTTTGCTGCCCCTGCTGACCTCCTTTCTGTATATTTTATGAATCAGCAAAGATAAATAATAATTTGTAAATGTTTTTGTTTTTACTGTTGTTGTTATAGTGTATTAATGTTATTGGTTGTTTTTTTGTTAAATTATTTTTTTAATTCCAGTGAAAAATGTGATCTTGGTTGTATGTATTGCCCTTGCTCATGCTCAGGTCCATGAGATCGCTCCTTTACTGAATTGCCAGAATGCACTGCTTGTCATGTTTCATGTTATTGTATTGTTAAATCATGACTGACAACAGATGTGATAAAAATACCAATAAAGAAAGTTCTAAACATTATATATATTTTTTTAAATAACATGTTTGAAGTTACTACTGATTTCTTTCCTTAGTATCTTTTACTGATTTGAAAGTTAATACAGTCTTCTAATTTCATTCTTCAAGAACTGCAACTGTTTTCCTGCATGTATATTTATGTTTAAGGTACTAAAGAGAGATTAGTGAATCTTACCACTGTAGAATAAAGATGTTTATTCAAAAGGGAGGTTTTGGTACAAAGGCAAATGCATTCTCATAGTGCATTGCACACTGCTATCTGCTGGTGGAGAAGGCAGTTATTTTGTACATTTAGCATACATGCTTGCCACTCTGGGGAGAAGTTTGGGCACAGAGCTATATCTTTGTATACACAGTCATACATATGCCTATCCCCATAAGGAGATGTCTGAGAGAGAGAGGTGAGTGTGCCTTACATTCAAATGTGCACACTGGTTGTACAAGACACAGTTGTCAACATAGAGGATACTCCATTTTACAGTCTACTAATGACATTCATTGCCATGAAGAAGGGTGTGAGCAGACACAGCATTTTCTACCCCCATCTAATTTTGCACATGCATTAGTATAGGGAGATGTCTCAGCTGAGAGGGTGGATTGTTTTAATATCATAGTCTCAAAGGTTCTTTACAAGATATACCTATGAGCATAAAGGTCATTTCAAATGTATACATTATTTGTATTTCTTTCATAATGGGGAGAAGTGTGACTACAAAGGGTAAGCTACTTTTCCCACCCTAATTTGCACAAGCATCAACCATGAGACACATCACAGGAGAGAGACCAGTCTCTCTACCCACTATACTATGCAAAGTTATCAAGCAAGAGACCTGTCTAAAAAAACAGGGCATTTTCTTCCGAAAGCCTACTATGCATACCTGTCACCATGAGAAGAGGTATGAGTAGAAAGGTACATACTAGAGACATCTCTTACCTGGTTATGATGTTTTATCAGAGAGGTGACTTCCTTCCCAGACAACACTACATATCACTGTTGTTCTAAGGAGCGGCATGAGGACATATGCCACTGGTTCACTATACTTTACTGTATATCCAAGTTGTTTTGGAGATAGGTATTAGTGCTGAAGACAATGTTTCCCTACATAGTACTGCATATATCTGTCAGGATGCGGAGAGATGTGAGTGGACAAGAAGTCCATTACCACACACTAATTAATATGGTTATTTCCTTGTGAAGAGATGTCAGTGGGAAGGCTAGTACTTGTTAGTACTTAGTATAGAACAGTGAGGTGTTACATGTGAGGTGAGTACCATCCCCACTCTACTACTGATTCTGGGGAATGATATGAAAGGAGAGGCAGTGTCACTTTACACCCTACTCTCCATACTAGTTATCTTCATGTATGGTCTCAGTGGAGAGGCCAGTCTCTTTCCATAGTCTAGTAGTGGGGACCACAAGGGATATCTATTGTAATTAAGGAAAATGTGAAATTGTCCTCTAAAGTGTTTTTACGACCTAGCAAGAGTCTTGCGGGATTGCAGGAAAAGACCAATGGAGGGCTAGGGAAAATTTGGTGAATATAAAGTATACCAACTATTGCAGATATGTTAAATGAAAACGCAATTTCAATTATAAAAGTATGGTCTTGTGTGGCGCTCGCAAACATGAGTGCTGTGTGCTTTCAGTGGACGCAGAGGACTGTGAATCTGAGTCTTGCGAGAGACTTGTGGGAATCACCCATGATACATCTGGGAGCATCATGGCTCCTGTAAGTGTCTAGCGAGAGTCACCAAGAAGGAAAAAAAGGGGTAAATAGTACAAACAACATACATAATGAAAGTATAGTGTAGCTCTGAAAAGAGCTTTTTCAGATAACATATAGAGCAGCTGGATTTTTTGTGTTTTCTTAACATGTTTAACTTATTGTGTATTATTTTAAAACCGAGGAATAGAAAGAAAACAGGAAACTGTGAGTAAAAAAAAAAAAACAACATCACCTTCAAAACAAAGAAATTGTAGATTTTTTTTTTTTTAAACTACTGCTTAGGTTGGCATTTATAATCCTGGACAATCCTGTTCTGTGCACCCCTACTTGCCTCAGAAGATAAAATAATCCTGTGTATAAACAGCAAAAAAGGGCTTTGTTCAGGTATGCTGGGATGTTAGCTTTCTTCAGGTATGCTTGTTTGTTATCTGTCTGCACGGTGAGTACTTGGACTGTCACTTGTTGAAAAGATATGGAGAAGCCTGAAGAGTTATCAAGCTCTGCACCATGGACTATCTCAGCCTGAGCAAGATGTTCGGGGTGAATAGCTCTCAAATGTTGTCACATCCCAGTGGTACTCATGGAATATTGCTTGTTCCGGCTGCCCCTGCTGAACTCTTTTTTTGCATGTGTTACATATGTAGCAAATATTGTCTTCCCACCAGGCCTCCTGTGAAAAGATTGCCAGACCAAGGACTCCCTGAGTGGCTGAGCTAGATGACTTTCAGGAACAGGAGTAGGGTTCTCATCTGAATCAGATGATGACATTCTGATCACAGAAAATCAGCAAAGTCAGAGAGGTAGCCAAAAAGATGTAATAAGAGAAAGACCCATTAGGCAAATGATGCAAAAAGGAAGGAGTCTTTATTAGCCAAATAAAGACATTCATATGAACCAATCATAACCCTTCCTTGGGATGACTTTTCTCTCCTGAGTGTCTCAGGGGAGTCTCATGAGAGGCCTGCGAGATTGTAAAATACAGAGAACTTTCTTAATATTCCAAATGCAACAATACATCAACTGTCCTAGTACTTTAAACAATATTTCTCAGGTCCTACTTTCTTCAAAACAAAACAAATACACTGTTGTGAGCTTAATTCCAAATATACAATCTCACTAGTAGATCGTGAGAACCGGACAGGAAGTACATCCCCCTTATAGTCTACGCAGGGGATTGTGTGTTCGGCTCCCATGATCGTCTTGTGAGAGCCGTAGGTTTGCAAACAAAATAATTAATACAATATACATACTGTACTGACTTTATTATTAAAGATTAGCATTTAATAATAACTGACAAGATAAAAAAAGAGCTCTGTACAACAGATAAGTATGAAATTTATAACTCTATGATCATGCAAGTCTCCTGCGGGCCACCGTCGATCCTCCTGCAAGAGCGATCACACATCTTAAGAATGAAGGTACATATTGAAAACACAGTCTACAGTATAAGAAAAACTGATCTATATCTGGGAATATTTCTGAATATGTTAGTTACAACAGGTAAGATGTTGACTATTCTCAGCACAAACATTGTTGGAGCGGTTAGTTTTTAAAAATGTATACAAATATTTTTAATTTTTTAAAAAGCTATAAATTGACTGAAAAAATCAAAGGTTAAAGTAACATTATAATTAGGTGTAACAAAAATATCTGTTTCCTTTAGAAACAAACTTAGAAATTCACTGAAAAAAACAAAGGTTAAAGTGCTGTTCTGGTTAGGTGAATTTCTCAGGCACAATGTTAACTTTTTGAGCTAAAAAACAACACAGAATTCACCACTTATATTTAGCAGCGCTAACTATATCTTTTGCATGCACTGCTTATGACCTCACGTATGACATCACTCATAACATGTTCTATGACATCATTTATGACCTCACTCATCCAATGAGTGTGTTCATTTATTTTACAGTTTACATAGTAGCTGGTAACTACCATATTAAATTTCCATGTCATTTTGTACAGCCTGGGTCCAGTTAATAGGTTGAACTGTTTACAATATGTGTGTGCTCCTAATGCACCATAGCTGTGTAGAGCTATTGAACATGTAATGAGCATTTCCGTTCAAGAGTAACTCGTGCCCTTAGGTAACTAATACTCGCCCTCCTGCCATGTGCAGTTTTCTCATCAATAATTTTACTGCAAGTGTTGCCGTTATGTCATTAATGTTGTCATAGAAGATGTCAAGACTGATGTTATATTTGGAGTAAGTAATAGTGCATGGTGAGGGCGTGAGTTATAATTACCTTAGGGCACAAGTTATATTTTCTTGAGATAACTGTAACTATAACTGCTGAATTTCAGTGGTTTTGTATGTGTAAATTGTGAACCTAATTAGTACGTCCATGTAACCTTTCATTTTTTTTAGTGACTTTGTGAGATTTTTTAAATTTTATTTCCTAACTATAAAGTCCCTGTATACTTAAAGAAAGAAAGGGGATTCGGAGGATTAATGGTCCAGTGTATGACCTCCTGTGAATACTACTGTGCAATAAAATACACTGTTCCAAAAAGAAAAAGGAAGACAGGGTGAGTATTAAGGAGTCCTAATTATTAGGAGCAAGAGCCCTCACACACCCGATCATAAATTTATTTTTACTAATATTCAACTTCCATAGGAAATTAGATAATTCATCAAGAGGTGTCAAAGGTATAGCCAAGTCAAAAAAAGCTTTTTCTAAGGAATCTAGGCCCTAACTTTAACTAGCAACACATATATATATATATATGTATATATATATATATATATATATATATATGATAGATAGATAGATAGATAGATAGATAGATAGATAGATAGATAGATAGATAGATACAGGGTTTTTTCAAATTTATTTTTACTAAAAAAACAGAAGTGAAATACACTGAAATTCACCAGTTATAAGTAACTGTCCCAATTATAACTTGATGTAATATGTTAGGTCACAAGCAGTGCATCATAGCAGTGTAAGTTATGATTAAGCTGCAGTGGCTGTCTCTGGTGAGTTCCATTAGGTGTAGCGGTTGAGTGCCCTTGAGTTTCTCACATGCAGCCCCACCAAACGTCTAAACTTGGACCAAAGGTCTCACTTTACCACTAGGAAAATTAGACTTTAGGTCTAAACTTAGACTTTTGGTTTAAGTTTCCCTTTGTGAATCGGACGTGGGTCTTTTAGCTTATACTGGGGGTCTGCTTGCTTTTGCAGTGCCATCTCCTGCCTTGTCCTTCCACCAAAAAGCAGTCAGTCACAGCAGGAGCAACTCCAAATGCTATCCCACCACACAGGCAATGGGAGTGACTAGGGGTTCACACCTGGATGCCAACTGCAGGGATCTGTGTATCAAAAGGTTTCCCGAGGGCCACAGATCTACTCTTCATGATTCTTTTATCAGTCCCATTTCCTTCTTACGATGGCCCCACACCCCTTCCCAGTCACATCTCTTTCAATCAAAGAGCACCCTTTGAAGCACACTGAAGAGCCTGGCCCTCTACTCCTCCAATGTGTCCCATCCAGCTCACAACAATGCAGCAATCTGTAAGTTAGCACTTGGTGTCCTGAAGTGGAATCCAGAATCTTTCATGTATTGTACCATTTACAGGCACAGAGAAACCCAGGATAGCTATATAACACTAACTCTCTCTCTCTCTCTCTCTTCCACCTTCACTCCCCACAACACTACATCTTTCATGTATTATACCATTCAAAGCCATGCATACACCTGCCACATGGGTATAGCCCAGCAGTGCATCATCCATGTTTTGTACCATTCATAGGCTCACCCAGTCTATGTATATCACACACCGCACAGCACTACCTACCAATCTGATGTAGGACAAGGCGGAGTTACATAAACAGTAGCAGAACTTTACGAGTGAGTCTGTAGGCCTCACTGCAGTGACGCAGGTAAAAAGGCCTTCACTTGGGTGCATGTCCATCACCTTGTGAGGGACTTTTTGTCCCAACACACACTTTGGGGGTCATTACGACCCTGGCGGCCGGCGGTAAGCTGGCGGTAACACTGCCAACAGGCTGACGGTCTTCCGCCAGTTGTTATGACCGTGGCGCAATAGCCACGGCCATACCACCGGCCGCTCCAACATACCGCCAGGCTTCCGCCTGGTGGTCATAATCCCTGGGGATTATGAGTCCCCGACCGCCAGCCTGTCCGTGGCGGTAAACACCGCCATGGAAAGGCTGGCGGTAAGGGGACTTGGGGTGCCCCTGGGGGCCCCTGCACTGCCCATGCACTTGGCATGGGCAGTGCAGGGGCCCCCAGGCATAGCCCCATCACGCATTTCACTGCCCAAATTTCGGGCAGTGAAATGCACGACGGGTGCTCCTGCACCCGCTGCACATCAGCATTGCCGCCGGCTCTGTTACGAGCCGGCAGCAATGTTGATGTGACTTTTCCACTGGGCCAGCGGACGGTAACACTGTTACCGTCCGCTGGCCCAGCGGAAAACTCATAATAGGGAGCCAGGAATACCGCATGCAATGGCGGTATTCTGGCTCCCGCAGCCTCGGCTGTCTTTTAGTAAGACCGCCGAGGTTGTGATGAGGCCCTTAATGTGTCCATGTAGAGATTACAAAAGGGTGAGTACTAGGATGGAGCCTTCTGGAACTCAAAAGTATATATTTGAAGCGCAGGAGAACTGGTCCATAATCTTCACCACTTGAGATCTGCCAGATAGGAAAGATTCAGACCAACTTAGAACTTTGCCACAAAATCCTATGCCATGTTTGACTATTTGAATGAGCATTTTGTGGTTGATTTTTGTGGTGAAGGAATCCCGGGTTCTAAGAGAGAACAACTAAGCAGGTGTCATCCTTACTGTGAATATGGTGGACACTATCAAAAATCTTTAGTGTTGCCATTTCAGTGCTGTAGCCAGCCCTGTAACTTTATTGGTCATTAGTTAGCTGAAGAAGGCACTGAGTTGGCTTTCAGTAGTCTCCTGGATGGTACCACAAAGCCATGGTAGATTGAGTACTGGTTGGTCTCTGTTAAGTCTCGGTCTACCTTTTTGATGATAGGATCATTTTGCCAGTATGTAACGATGATGGAAAAATATCATAATGAAGGGATGATTTTATTAGACCACTCCAATTATCTTTAAATAGGGAAAAATTCTCTTTTCTCTCTGTTAAATTCAAGCAGGTTAGACCAGTCGAAATGTAATGGGTATTGTGGATTGTATAGTATCTGGTTATTACTGGCCTACTTGGCTTAAATGAGTGTTTTCCTTTGGGTGAGGTAAGTGGGCTTGTAAAACTTGCTTTTGGAACTGTATCTGAAAATATATTTGGCAAGATGATTCTAAAGTAGCATTTTCGGTGGTTAGGGCATCCACTTTAAATGATGTTATAAATAATTATATTTGAAGCGCTTCAGGTTAATGCAACCTCTACATATGAGTTACAACAACTGTAGGGGATCTCTCAGTCGGGAAGACCTGTCCTTCAGGGTCTAAATGAGGGTAAACATACACATGTGGGAAAGGGAAACCACATTTTGTGATTTGACTCCGATGACTGAAGAATAACATCGCTATATGTGCATGTGTGACATTACACATGCAAACAGCATTTTATTTTTCATAAAAGTTAGGTTTGTACTTATAAATCAAGTTACTCTCTCAAATATTGGTAAGCCACTAACGCCCTCATTACAAGTTACCTCTTAATTATGAAAAGACCGGTAACAGTAATAGTGATGAATTCACTGATCTGTTTATTTTCATATGGATCCAGCAGTTGAATTCTCCATCTGAGAATTCAGAGGTAAATAAGGAATGAACTGGAGGATCAGAGATGAGTAATTGATTTTGTCTGTATCTCCTGAGAATGTAATGGTCTGGATTTTCCCTCCTCTGGTGTTCCTGATTCCCACTGTATCAGTATCTCTAGTGGGAAAAATCCAGTCCATTTTCCTGGCCACTCATAGTGAGAGCCTCTGTGTGCAGGTTTTGCAGTGAGTATTACTTATTTTTGTAATAATCCTGAATTCCACGAGTAAGCCATTTAATACTTCTGAGTTAGTTATGGAATAAAGGAGTAAATCAGAAGAATTGCTAAATTAAGCCACAGCTAAATCTATGTAATTATGCCTTCGTGAGTTCGTGAAAGTCACTCGTGTTAGGCTATAGAACTGCATATGCAGTTTTAGGATTTTCGTTCAGAACGTGTACATAGAGTTTGGCAGATCTTGAATGACCCCAAACCGCGAGTGGCTTAAGAACCTGTTTAAGAACACCCAATCAAATATAATGCCACTGAGTAATCTCACTCCCCCGGGCTGCAGGTATTATGGGGCTAGGAAGATGTAAAACTGACTATGCAGAAGACCCTTTACGGGTCGCGGTCTGGCCACAGATGTCGATGGCCGCCTGAGAGGAGAGCTCCACAGGGCGGCGGGGCTCAAGCAGGGGGGGAACGTTGCGAGGGCACGGAGCCTCTCCATTGACGATGGGAAGATGACCGGGGGCGTTGCTGCGGGGGGAGATGATCCCCGGGGACGACACGGGCCTGCGGCCCCTTGAATCCCGGCATCACAGGAACGTGGCCTGCAACGGAGCCCCAGGCCACGGCCTCCTGCATTCTATAATCCTGGCACCGCCCTCGAGGGAGATTGGAGCAGGGTTGGCACTGGTCTGCCTGCCTGTGGCCCCCTCCCCCTCCACCGGCTTGCTAGCCTGCTGCTCGTACGCGGCCTGCGGCGGGGCTTGGAGCTGCGAACTCCCATGCAGCCTGATCCATTTTGCCTGGTGCCGCCCCGGCATGGTTGGAGCGGAGCCAGCGCCAGGTGACACAATACTCCCACACCCGGTGGATGTCGCGCTGCGCCGGGAGACTGGAGGTGGGTCGCGCCTCCACCCGGGGCACCATTTTCATCTCCCCTCACTCGCCTTTCCTCTGCTTTCTACAGCGACGCAGATCTCTAAACTGACCTGCACCACGCCGGCCCATCTGGAGACCGGGAGGGGAGGTGATGGCCGAACTGAGGAGGTGGACCTTTCTTTCCCTTTTCAACAAGAGGGGACCCACCTGGCCAGGGCCAGCGCCTTAGCTGCAGAGGGCACTCCCATATACTATTTGCAACACCCAAGGGACCTTGATTGAATGGTCCCCATCGGAGCTGGACATGGCGACAGCGGATGAGGGACGAGAGTCGTCACCATAGCCAGAGCGGAGTCCAACTACCACAGGCGGAGACTGATTTGTCTATTATGGTGACGTTGTCTTGTCTGATCCCTTTCCCCCCATTTGCTGCACTGACTCTTGGAGGGCACGCTGGCCTTATTGGACACCTTAACTTACAACAACGTCCGTCACACATGCCCCCTTGCCTTCCTCCCTCTCATCCTCACTGAGCGCAATGGGCGGAGAGGGGTACAACAGCAGCCAGGACTATACCCAGGACAAACTGGGCAACAAGTGTTCTTCACCCTACGGGGTGCTCACACCCCCGAGCACAGAGGAGGGGCTTCCCTTCCCAGCACCCCCCCACTGCAACAGATGGACACCTACTTCTCACCGGGCTAAAATCTTCTTTCTCTCTGTGGGCACAGGCTGTGCCATGGGCTCTGCCTGGGATGTGACAATCACTAGACATCCTGCTGAGAGGGTGGAGACAACCCATCTCGTCCCCCCTTCATCTTGGTACGCAGACTCTGACCTACTCTACCTTTAAAGGAGGACTGCCTGAGCCCCTCACTCCTTACGACACTGCATCTAGGCTCATCGGCAGGCCAGAGATGCCAGGCGGTAGGTCGTCGACCAAGAACTCAGGCAAACCAGCGAGGCAGCTGCCCTTTTCTGAGGCCTTACTTCACTCAAAGACATCATCCCCCTGCCCCGGTGGCTCAACAGCCTGCCCGGCACCAAAACATGTCGGACTCAGCTCAGGAGTCCACCATGGATCGTATCCTCCAGGAGATCTCGGCGGTAGGTCGCAGGCTGGAGGGGATGGACAATGCAATGGCCTCATTAACGGCGGAAACAAAATCCATCTGTCTGGATATTGCAGGCTTCCAGTCCATGTGATGGGGCTGGAACAACGGGTGGCAATGGTAGAAGCCCATGCCTCTACCTCCTGGGATCCGGACCAGGAACTCCTGTACCTTCGCAGAAAGATGACAGACTTAGAAGACAGGAGCCGGAGAGACAACGTTCGGTTCCTAGGGTTTCCTGACACAATCGAGGGTGAGGATATGCATTAGTTCTAGCGGAAGGCGCTGCCCAAAATCATGGGTATAAACTTCAACCCTCCCCTGGAGTTCCAAAGAGCACACGGTCCCAAGAGACCCGACGCAACCGCTTGTCCCGACCGATCATAGCCTGCCTCCTCTGCCATACGCAAGCCCGCCAGCTCATACAAAGAGCACGCACACACGGAACCTATCAGATGGATGGTTAGGAGATCTGGATATCAGCGGACTTTTCGAAGGAAACCAGTAAGTGCAGGAGGGCATTCTTGGCCCTACGATCCAGGTTATGTCAGATGGAGGTGAAATATGGCCTGTTCGAACCGGCGAGAATGTGGGTTATGAAAAACAGCGTGTCCCAAGACTTCTACGACCCGGAGGACCTACGATCTTTTCTGGATGGCCTGCTACCTATGGACACTTCTACCCCGATTACACCTTGAGACTCACCTGTAATGGACCAGAATGCTCTGCCCCATGGCCCCGTCCCAGGAGGGTCGGGATCAGACCACCACCCTACAGTCTCCCACCCCAGAGGACGAGACTTGGAACGACTCATGAACAGCCATGATGACAGAGGGCAGGTGCTACATGCGGTGGCACTCCACACAAAAGTGGCGGACAGGGACAAGTCTTGCTCCCCCCTGAAATCCCCTGCGGAAACCTCTTGAACCTGCTGTTTTCTGCTGGGCTACAAGACGTCACGGGGCCACTGGTCTTCACATACCCGGATTTGGACCAACAGATCTTTCGCCGCTCTAATGGCTGGATGAGTGTTGATCCATATTGCTGCATAATGTTGGTTGTTTAGTTATTGTACTGCAACACTCTTCTGTAGGCTTCATAGAGGTACCAAATAAGTTTGTAGGGTTACCCAGTCCCTGTTGGGACACTTGGTGCACTGGACCTTGTGTTCTTTTTGGTCTTGGTAACTCCCCAGTTATAGTTTGTCAGCTTATATTGTACTGATAATTGGTTAATTGTTTACTACCTACATGCATCTTAAGTGATACTGTGGCAATGCTTATCTGGTCATACTTTGTACCTCTTCGTTACCTCCTCTCTTCGCCCGCGCTCCACTCCGCTACGTCCCCCCTCCCTTTCCCTCCTCCTGGGGCGCACACGGTGGCGTTACTGTCCTAGCGGCTCCTGGCGCTCCCTTCCTCCTCCTTCCGCCCCGCCCCGGGAGATCTGCTAGGCTTGCTGCGGCGTTCTTCGACATGGTAGCCCTCCAGTGGCGCTGCGCTGCTCCGGTCCCTATAGGATGCTACCATGCTGAATGACTCTGGTCCCACTGTCACGGGGCGTTTACGTCCATGGGCAGAAATGGTTCCACGTTGCGCTCCTCCCCCCCGGTTGGGGTCCCGCTGGTCAGGTGTCGGGGCTCTTAGGGTTCAGGCGTAGACCCGCAGATTACGGTTTAGGACTTTTGGGGCTCTTATTTTGCTCCAACCCTTTCCTCCTCCCCCTCCCACCCCCCCTCTTTCCTCCATCTTTTTCCCCTCCCTTCCTGAGCTGGGACTAGCTCTGTTATTCCTGTTATTTTTGTTTCATCTCTTTCACCACTTCTCTTCTGCACCCTCTCTTCTTCTTTCCTCCCTTCTTCCCCCTCCTGTTCTATTTCTTTTCTCTTGTTCTTTGTCTCCCACCTTCTTGTTTCCATCCCTCCTTGTGTCTTCCTAAACACCATCCCCTTTTCTCCCTCCACCTCTGCCCCCTTCCCTCCCTTCTCTACTCCCCTCTCTCTTCCCACCTTTCCCACTCCTCCACACTAACCCCCTTTCCCCTCTTTTCTCGACAGCTGGAACCCCTTGGATGCTACACTCCCTTCCTCCTTCCCACTGCCCCGTGTCTCCCCCTACCCACTACCTCTTTGGCCTTTTACTACATAGGACTCTGTCGTCCCCCATCTACCTACCCCTCTCCTCCACACCACCTACCCCTGTCGCCCCCCCAGCCCTCCCTCATGGCTGGACACTCGCCCTCCTCACCCACCCCACTACAAGTTGTCTCTTGGAACGTTCATGGCCTCACCCATTTCATTAAAAGGTAGAAAATACTCTCATACCTCAACACTAAGTGCGCAGATATGGCTCTCCTCCAAGAGACCCATCTGACCAGAATTGAATCCGATAAGCTGCGGCAGGACTGGGTGGGGACAGTGTTAGCTAGTTGTAGCCCTCCCCCGCAGGATGCTGAAGGCAACGTGCCACAAAAGTGCAGGATTGCGATCTTGCTGCGGAAAAGTCTAACTCTCACTGTCACCAAATCATGGGTTGACCCAGAGGGGCGATATCTGTTCGCCAAACTGAAATTAGGAGACTCTTCGATCTGTGTGAGCTCCGTATATGCCCCAATCAGTTTAAAGAGGCAGTTCTTTCGACATATCAACCGCCTCTTGACGGAGATAGGGGCTTCCTGATACATAATTGGGGGAGACTGGAACCTAGCTAGAGACATTATATTAGATAGGACCGGACCATTGGACATCACTTATAACGGAGACAGGCCTTGCAATCTGATGTCATGCAGGATAACGGTCTAGTAGACTTCTGTAGGCTGACACACCTGGCTGATAGGGAATATATCTTTTTATCCCCGGTCCACGGTACTCAGTCCTGATTGGATTATTTTCTTATCTCACATAGCATTGTGGCACACATGCAGGATGCTCGCATATTAGATGGAGGTTTGTCGGACCACTCCCCGATCCTTTTAGCTATCCAGCTGGGCCTGATGTCCCCAGGGTGCAAGCCATGGTGATTTGCTGTCCACCGCTACCGAACCCCTCAAAGGAAGGCGCAACTGCAGGCGCACGCATCCACTTACATCCGAGGCAATCTCGGCTCAGTGACTTCCAAGAGGGTTACTTGGGCGGCAGCAAAGGCGACTATACGAGGCCACATGATCCATGACGCCGCGCTGGCAAATAAGGACAGGAAGGTGTGACAAACGACCCTAGAAACTGAAATCAGGAGCTTGATGCGACAATATACAGACCACCCCTCCCTCTCTATCCGTAGACAACTGGAGAGAGCCCATATGGCTTTGAATTAACTCTTTACTTCTCAGGCCGAACATGCGCTGCAACGCCTACGGGGGTGACATTACGAACAGGGGGAGAAGGCTGGACGTTTGCTGGCAGCTCAGCTCCGCCAGAGAACGGCAACCCTAGCTATACCGGCCACTAAGGCATGTACGGGGGAGATTCTCTCGCACCCACAAGAGATAGTCGATGAATTTGCGACCTTTTACCGACACCTCTATGCACCAGAACCGTAGTCCTCCCCTGCCCAGATAGAGGCTTTTCTTGACAATATCTCCCCTCGCTCTCCGATGAGGGCCACAATTTGCTGGAGGGAGACATCACCCGGCAGGAGCTCTGGCAGGCTGTCTCCGATCTCCCCTATCATAAGTCACCCGGAGAGGATGGATTCCCTGCAGAATTTTATAAACGGGCAGGGGAAGAAGCACTTGATGTCCTACACGAAGCGCTAAATGAGGCGTGTCAGAAGGACTTCTTGGGTGTGATCTCCAACACCGCCATCATCGCTGTCACACCAAAACCCGGCCGAGACCCATTGCTTTGTGGTAGCTACTGACCCATTTCCCTCCTGAATTGAGACATCAAAATTCTGGTCAGTATTCTGACGAATCGCCTGCGTAAAGTCATACTGTCTCTTATATACGAGATGCAGGTAGGTTTCGTACCGGGCCGAAACTCATGTAATCATCTCCGTACCCTTTGCCATGCCCTCTGGAGGGCTCAGGACATGCCGGAGACTGCACTGGCATTGTCCCTAGATTCAGAAAAGGCATTTGATCGCATAGAATGGCCGTACTTATTTGCAACATTGACGAAATTCGGATTGGGTGACCAATTTATATCAAAAGTCCGATTGCTGTATGAGCACCCCAGAGCGTGGGTCAACTGCAGGGTTTCCTTTCGGATCCCTTTCCCGTCTGCAGAGGAACCCGGCAGGGGTGTCCTCTATCCCCCTTTTGTTCCTCTTGGCGTTGGAGCCACTGGCAGCTGCCTTTTGCGCCTCCCCACTCATAGCGTGTCTCCCTCTGCCGGGAGGCACCTCCAAACTCTGTCTGTATGCGGACGACGTCCTGCTAACACTAACCGACCTCGAGCACTCCTTGTCTGCCCTAATGGGGATTATAGATGACTTTGCACCCCTCTCCGGTTATCGGGTGAATTGGGACAAAAGTGAGGCCCTCCCCCTTATGCGGGTGACGATGAAAGCAGCGCTCTTGGGCATCCCATTCTGATGGACCCTGAGGCACCTCAAATATCTAGGAGTCTAAGTCAATTGTGGCCTAGAACGAATGGCGGCAGACAATCTGGATCCCCTCATTGCACGCATGCGACTGAACTTTGACAAATGGGCCCAACTGGGCCTTTCCATGTGGGGCAGGTTGCAGGCGGTACGTATTGTCACGGTGCCGCGATTCACCTATGTTTTGGGTCTTCTGCCCCTTCAGACACCTCTCTCCACATTGAGATCGGTTGACGCTGCAATCAGATCCTTTGTGTGGGGTTCTATGCACCCACGACTGGTGCCAGCCAAGTTAATAGCACGCATATCCCACAGTAGAATGGGGCTCCCCTCGGTGGAGCATTATGCCCTAGCCCTCCACCTGTCCCCACTAGCCACAACCCTGTCCGGCCACATAGAATCACTGCTGTGCTGTCCCAGTAGAGATGAAACTGCTCTCCCACAATGGAGGCCTTGACGGGCTTTATCAAATGACCCCCGCATCCTCTAGTGATTTGAATCCGATACTGAAGGCGACGCGTGTGGCATGGCAGAGGGCCCATCGTCTCCTGGGGGTCCTCCACTTCCTGCACGCCCAGGCCCCTTTGTGGCACAATGATAGTCTACGCATAGGTGGAAAGGCTTTTAACTGGCCAGAGTGGAAGGAACCTGGAATAGACCATCTAGCCCAGGTGCTGGAGGATGGCAAGCTTAAACCCTTTGCCAGGTTTCAGGAGGAATTCCACCTTCATCCCAAACAAGAGTGGAGGTACCTACAACTCCAGCACTGTATGCACCAACACACTGACACTATCCGACGGGGACTACAGCCCTCACCCATAATAGCTTACCTGAAGACATGGGGGAAACACAAAGGAGTAATGGCTTTCCTGTACGAGGTCATTACAAGTAACCTATACTCACACCCTGTACTGGACAAGTTGCGCCTACAGTGGCAAACCCGCCTTCAACGGGCCTTTGACGTGGAAGACTGGGCAGACATGGTGGACGCGCTGGACAGAGGCATGCGCGAAGCCCGCTTAAAATTCTGCCTCTTCAAGATACTTCACAATTGGTACTGGACCCCGGCGAAATTACACAAGACCGGCCTCCTTCTGCACGCAATGTGCTGGCGTTGCACAGAAACACACTGTGATTTGCTTCATGTCCTCAGTGGCTGCCCGTCGGTCCGACCTCTGTGGAAAGCTGTTGAACACACCCTGACGGAATCCATGTCGCTTCCAACCCCCTTACCCCCCTCTCTTATCATGTTGCATGACACAAACTCCTTCCGGCCTTATCACAGCTGCATAAAAGGCTATGACATACAGCCCAGGCAATGGCGCAAATATGTATTTTACGGCACTGGAGATCTGTTATCACCCCCACACCTGAGGAATGGATATTGGTGATGACTAGCATAGCTAACCATGAAAGAATCATTTATAATCTCCAAGATCAGGCTGCCATCTTTGGCCAGGTATGGGCCCCCTTTATCTCGGATGTTTCGGACACACCGCCGCCATTACCGATCTTCAGTCAACTCCCCAAACCTTCCACATGCCTCCCCCCCCCACTCCGGCTTCCTTCTCCTCTTTTCTCCATATCCCCTCCCCCACTCCCTTTTTTCCACTTTTCCTCACCCTGGGAAAGCTGTCATTGCTCACCTGGTCTCCTCCCACCCCCTTCCCCCTCTCTTCCTCACTCCCCCCCATATTTTACCCATACCCTCTTCTGTCTCTGCGACAACAGCTCCCCTTCTCCCCCCTCTCTCCCTTTCTTCCTGTTTCTTTCTCTCACCTCCAGTCTCCCCCCCTTCCCACTTCCCCTTCTCTTTTTCCTTCTTCTTCTTTTCCCGGCAACCCCTGAACAAACTGGGGATATCTCACTTCTCCCTACAAAGACCTTCATAGATTTCTCTTTAGGGGCAACCGAGAGTAAGGGTACTGTTTTCCCTTACCTCTGGATGTACCCTGTCTGACAGGCTCTGCCATGGGACAGATTACGCTTGTGAAAGTTTTGCAGAGCCTCTATCCATATCCATGTAGATTCTTGTCGGCAGGGGAGACAACTTATAGGAGCTCAATGACCATGCGCGGCGGGCCCATCTCGGATTGTGACCCAATCATGTTGGCTGATATCCCCTCTAGCGGCATATTGGTGCAAAGCCTGCCCTCCTTCTCTGCCCCCCTCTCCCCCCATCGCGTTGGTTTCATCATTATTATTACTGCTTCCCATCCTTACTCCCACCATCCTCTCTTTGCATCTCTTTTGTCATCGTTCGAATACACTGTTGAACATGAATATGTTTTGTTTATCCAGATTATTCTGAGTCGAAGTCCCTACGCTTTATGGATAACAATATGTGGAACTTGTAACCTGCTGCCCTTTATTTATCTTTGTTTACTATTGCTGTATTACAATGTACTCCTCGTACTGACATTCTTAAAAATAAAAAATTACAACACAAAAAAAAAAGAAGACCCTTTAAATAACTTTTACTACTACCAGTAAGCAATGCATTTCACAAATAAGCCATAAAGGCTAAGTAACCCCCGCTGAAATCATTGCCCCCAAAACCTCACCTATTGTTTTCATTCAAAATGAAAACGACACCATGAATGGGAAATAAATAATTGAGCCATTTGATTTATAAAACGAGAAACTGTTAAACAACCTTTACTGTTGAGTGAAAAATGATTTTAAGATCGCCTGCATGTTTTCGGAATGTGCTCTCTATATTAGTATGTTATGGTGACAGCTGTGAGTTGGGAGTATTTGATAGCTGGTTCATTACAGTAAAATATGGTGTTTTACATCCTCCACACTCCCAATGGAATTTCATACACGCAGAGTATCGTGTGAGAGACCAGTTACAGAACAAAAACATTATGGTACGGCACAGATGCTACTAGTGCCATTACAGTTATGGACCTGCAAACCTCATCTAACTCCCCTAAGAAAGGAAGTAACTCTGTGATTAAGTGACTTTTTTGACTCAAAAGGAAGCTTTGCACCTTCCTGAGAGATCACAGAGACGGCATAAAACAAGAAATGCGCACGTATAAAATGTCTACTATTCCTTAATAGAGAACAAGATACGCCATTGTAAGGTTCAATAGACATAGAATATTGAGTCAAATGTAAAAAATATCACCCTGATGTTTGTCAAAGAGTTCATCATGTACTACAGAAAAGGAATTAAATTCTCTGATAGTTGAATGAAGAAACTGGTAGAAATGTGCTTGCTTGTTGTAAAGACCTTTAATCATTCACTTGGGGATTTCCGGTTCCTGTAGGTCACTAAAGAGAAACAGCAACCTGTGGTGGCACTGTTTTATCTGCCATAGTCTGTAACACGTGTTAGTTCAAAGATCGTGTCTCTAGGGTCTCAATTACAAGTTGTTCTTAAATAGATGTTACTTATCCTTTCTGATAAGTAATTATACACTGGGGTTTGTTAATTATCAGATGGAATAAATAACAGCAATTGAAAATGGAGGATACATGCAGAACAAAATCCGCGTTTCATGTTACTTACCGTGTTTTCATCCTGGTAGATTTCGACGGTTTTGACCTGCTGAAATTAATCTGGTAAAAAATCCGACTCTCGGAGTACTAATAATTCAGATACCCTTGGAAACAGTGGTTTGCATCGGTGACAGAATTGTAAATGCCACTCATACTTGAGGCCTAAAAGCCGTATAGCTCCACTGGCTCGTTTAAAATAAACAAAACCATAAAAGTAGGCCCATACAGCTCCTGTAGTGGCTTTACAGTATCTTATGCGATTTCAAATGTTTCTCTCCATGAGTGCATGTGCTACGCCTATTACCAGCCATAGTGTGGTAGTATTGAGACCAATGCAGAGTGGAGTGCCATCAGACACCATCTAGCCTTGGAGGCCAAGACAACACACTACAGCTCTTTAGGGTTATTTACTACAATTTGGGTGATGGTAGATATAGCTCTAGAATGTGATATGCCCATAACCCGAACATTCCCAGCGTTTATGGGGATGAAGAGGACCTTGTCATGCTGTCCCAAGGCGCAGATGAATGACGTGTGGGGGTGATGGACAGCTAGAACCAAAATCATCCCGTTAATGATCTTATTTGTGGTGGAACCTTCGGATCTCAGGACAACCACCCATTAAATGATCCTAGGAAAGATCATATAACACTCAAAAATGAGGGACATGGCTAATCTTTATGGAGAATACCATAAGATGTTTCACGTGGGTTGCAGTGGACTTCCTCCTGGGGTGTATTTTGGAATCACCCTTGATCTCAACACTAATTTGATAATAGGCTTATGTGTTTTTATAAGCCTTAGACCGCCTTGTGGAACCATAAAGGAAATCACATGATCAATTATACGTCATGACTTGGATTTAGGTTTGGAGCTAAAAAACAAGCCCTTTAAACCATGGCTACAAACTACGACATGGTTGCATCAATAAAATGTGTCGAATGGCTGGTGAGGCAGTGAGCAAAGGATGGAGGGACACATTAAAACAAAATAGAGCAGAGTGCAGTAGAAGTAATCAAGAGTAACTTTTAGCACGTGATCTAAAAACCTGGTTACAACCATTTGTCAGGAGTGTTGAGGTCAATTGTTTTGTTTACACCTACAAAGGCAATCCATTGAACCCTATTTTCGCCATTCATTAGATGAATCTCATGCATTTTGGCCATGCAAATAAATTGTCACTGTAAGCACTATGTAGGGGTAGATTTACTAGCAAAAGTGAAGACAAATGTTTGTTAATGATTTACTTTCCAGCACAAAGCTTTATCTGAGCTGGAATGTAGTCCTAAAGAAAAGAAACATAGTGCTATTGATTCTTCGTGTCTCTTTGTGTTAAGCATTCCCATGCAACAACCCATGATTTTTGATGCAAAGTATTATCTACTAATATTTGTATTCAGGGCTTTGCACCAAAAATGATGGTTCCTAAAGACTTGTGTTAAAATATGAAATGTTTTAATTTCTTCAAAAGCTTCTGACTTAGCACACCTCCAAAGTGGGAAAATGTTAAAAGTTTCTCTAAACATAGTATGCTAAACATCATACAGACACCCTTGCTCTATAGTTGCAAGGAATTAGGCATCCTGATTAAGCACCAGCAATCTGGAAGAGACAAGTGCCATATATTGGTAGATATGAAAATCTTCCCTCTTCTTAGTAGATATGCTCTTCCCCATTTTAGCAGCACAGAGCCGCAAGTTTGGCTATTGTGCTGCGTTGCATGACAACTTTGCAAACCTGCCCTGTGGAATCAAGCTATCTCTTACATGAACACCACTGCAAAGTGATATGGTTCACCAAGTCTTCCTTATTTGGCACAAGGAGGAGCATTTCTGCCAAGAGAAGTAAGCACTCATTCTGATCAAGCTGTCTGTTAAAAGCTACCTTCCTGCCAGATTATGCTAAGGTATGCCATGCCATGAGAGCCATATACTAGTCTCCAAGAAGAGACATTCCCATAGATGTAGCTGTGTCCAAAGTCAGCCACACCAGAGCTGCAGAAATTGGTGTTCATCACCATGCAATGGACATTTACAGTCTGCATGCTACTTTTTCATATTCTAAATAGTTTTTTCTTTCTCTTAATTTTCTGCATTTTCAGTTTGTTTTCTGACTATGTATGTTGTTTTAATTTCTTTTGTTTTACTGTAAACCTGTGGGGTGGAGTCCACCTTCTTTCCCCATCAATGGTTTCAAAGTGAGGAATCAGCGCCCCCTCCTCAATGGACAACAGATGATGTGCAGTTTCCTATTGTCCTCTCTCCCTAATCTTTAGAATCATCAGTGAATCTCCCTAATATTTAGAATCACCAGTGATGTGGAATTCTTGTTTTAAAGAGCTTACAAGTAGGGAATGATAGCAGTGATTATAGCAAAACTAAAGTGCCTTTGGCTCCTGATAACTGGGCTAGAATGCTTTAACATTTGCAATGGAACTCTAGGGAGGAGGGGAATTGGAACCCTTCCCCCCACCCCACCCAGGTTTTTTTATTGAGTGGTATTTGCCAGACAAATTTGTCTAGGATAAGGCAGGAGGAAAATAGTGGCCCGGGTTAGGTGCATTTTGGGGATTAGACTGGAATGAAGGTTCGCCTTTTCGGACTATCTGCTCCTGGTGGTTGGAGCTCTTAGAAGTTTCATGTCAGTTTTGGTTGGGAAGGGAGCAGAGATGGGAAGTTTGTCATGGGAAAGGAGCTTATGTGTTTTTGTGGACTCTTGGTAGCCTAGCGTATGGCGGAGTTACCAGCAGTGGATCCTCCACTCTGGCGGAGGAGCGTTGCCCCCTGCCAGTAGCAGCTGCAAAACTTTAAAAATAAAACAGTAATAAACTATGTTGATTATCTTTTTATTTTTGAAGGGGCGGGGCCATTGGCATGACAAGCACGGAGTGGGAGTTCACAGCACTCCCCTTAGTGCACATGTGTGTTTGGCCGGCTGTCTCCGGCCAGCCAAACACACATGCGCACTGAGCTCTTTCCAACCCTGCACTGTGTTGCTGGGTTGGAGACAGCAGGCAGAGACTCCCAGTCTGCCTCGGAGCACCAAATCAGGGTGCTCCAGCCAATCTTAATGCTGCTTTCATGCTACCAGCAGCACGAAAGCAGCGTTAGGATTGGCTACAGGGCATGCTGGGAGTCTGTGCCTGCTGTGACGAGGAGCGTTGCTGCAGTGACGGCGAGTACAGTACTTTTGTTTTTGTTTTTTTAAATTTATTTTTGTGTTTGTTCCCCCTGCCAGGCGCTGCCCCGCCCCTTTTCCATGCCACAAACTGCAAGTGAGAGTTACCTATGTTGATGTCCATTTTCTTAGTTTTTGTCCTCGCCTGATAAGTAACTGTTGGTCACTTTTGGTCCAAGAGTGGTGTTGACTTCTCTGCCCATCTAACCAAAGTCATTGTTTTTAGAAAGCAGATCTCATGTTACAGACCTACATGGGCCTGAAGTTCTGCAGAATTATCTCAGTTATAGAGATCAACCCTGCTGATAAAACACACACATTCTTTCCCCATCACTGCAACACACACTGTAATTTAAAAGGATTGCAAGAACGATTTAAAATAACAGCGCACACCGATGAAGTTGCTTTAAGTTGTTTATCCTAGAACTGTAAATACGGAGAAATTATAAGTGAAAAAGTAGGGCCAGTTTTCAAGAGAAAGGACGTATATCGACCATTGACATGCAACTCGTGTATAAAAATAATAAATCCTGGGCTCACAGAAATATATTTATACTGCAGAGAGAATACATAAATGCTTAGGAGCAAAAGTGATACGAGTCACCACAAAAATATTTCTGTTAGCTGTCGAAATGTGCATGCTAATCCATATTGCTTAGGCAGCAGGAATGTAAACCGCACATAAGTGGCCAGATTTATTAACAAGCTCGTGCTGTGCAGAACCAGGATTTGAGTATTAAAAGAAACGCTTACATGGCTCCATGACATATTTCCCTGAGAGAAAAATAAAAAGAAATATCAACGTCAAAATTGCTCTTGTTAATAGAATGAAATGCGCGAACAAAAAGGACAAAAATTAAAACAAAATCAAAGATATTAGTGGGAGTAGCTGAGCACTTCATTTCAGCTGCGTTCATCTGCATTCCAATAGAGCGAGTGGAGGGTCAAACTGCGCGGGAGTTCTTCACAGAACGCTATATTATAAAGCCCATTAATTCCTTATATGTTCCCAGTTCCTTTGCTCTATCCTTTTTTTACATTTCAGGACATTTTAAGACAATGCACACAGGATTTGATGCATGCGTTTGACTGGACAATAATAAGTAATGTCTAACCCTATTACCTCACAGTCAGTAAAGACCTTCTGTACTCTAAGAAAACGTGGTACTACCTCGATGTGTATGTTAGTACGGATTTTAGCTTTCAACTAGAAATAGAGAGTTTTATCTGTGAAGATATGACTAGCAGTCACTCATTCAAACAAAACCTTTCAGAGTTTAGTGATGGAAAGTATTTATTTTTGTTGCTGAAGGTGAGCCACCGAAATAGTTATTTAACAAATATCAGGAAAAATGGGAAATAACATTAAAGCAGGTCCTTATAGTGCTGATATCCAACAGCGAGACCAGAGTTTTCAAGCATAGAATGAAATAAAATTATATACTAGAATGACTGCGACTACACCACTTTATGTTGTATAATATTGTACCAGTTTTATTAGACTAGTTAATAGTTTAAGATTCAGGTGAGCCATCTGGCAGCAAGCTTCCTGACCTAAGCTGTCATTCTTCATGATTTGCCAACAGGAACGAGGAGTAGCTTTTGTTTGTACTAAACCATTTTTGGGGGTTCACCCCACTTCTTGACCCCATAGCCTAGGGAAATGGAGCACCAGCCCAAACACTAAAGGATGTAAGCTGTCCCTGACCAAGCACAATGCCAAACCTTGCGGGATCTATTTTCTGACCATATCATCCTACATGACCCCATAAATGGTACAAAATGCCATTGATACACTGGTCAGACAGGGCAAATGCAATAATTGCACTGGCTACTGGTGCTGATGTCTCTGGAAACTTACTCAGAATCAGTGCAAATTGTTCGACACCAGTGTAATTTAACTAATGGGTATGATGAAGAAAAGCTTTAAGTTTCCTTTTACAAAGTAGTGTTTTTCTCTATTTACTTCCTTACAGGTATATCAAGCAGGCATAAGAAACTTTTTTTAAAATTTGATATCTTGTAGTACTGGGATGGACAGTTATTAGCCCGTGCGGAATAACAAAACTTGACGGGCTCCGTTCAAAGTACATGGAGAGGGGCCTGACCCAGTTAGGAGCTCTCAGGCCAGGGGCCTGCTGCATGTGTACAGTGTACTGTGCTGAGGGGGCCCCCCAAGAGCTCAGGGGTGTGGGGGGGCTGCACCAAACTGACTGCGGGGGCTATTGTTACACCAGTGATTATCCCCCATCACTTCTTTCTCTCTTTGCTTTCATAATTTCATGGCAAGACCAGAAGCTCATGTTAAACTTCAATTTTTCAGTTTATTAATAGAAGCGTGCAAGTCTAAAAATATGAATTATGATCCCAGGAACTCTGTGAAAATTCAAGCAACCCACTCTAGATCGTATCTATCCCTATTCTTTACAGCTGAACCTCTTTCTTGTAGCTCTCCACAGCCAGTTAAGTTCATAGCACTGCTCTCAAAATGGGAATGCCCACTAAATTTCGATCGCACAATGCGGGTGGGACAGAATGTAAGGCCAAAATACAGAAAAAAGGTGTGAAGTTAGGAATAGTAAACCTATACTTCCCTTTATGATTACCTTTTAACATTTTGTCCCTTGATATTATGTCCTCAAAAATCTTATATAACAATATTGTTGGTGTCGATATTCAGTACTACAATACTCAAAATGTATAATTTCTCTTGTTTTAGATTGTTTCAAAACTCATTTCCCTTTAAAACGCTGCCATTGCAGCCATTTCCTGAATTGGGGTGTGGCGTTTTTTATCTTCATGCTGCCTTTGACATGGTTTGTCTGAAAGTGTCAGAGTTTGCAAAAGGACATTTAATTCCATTGTGACTTCAGCTCTTTTTTTCCCTGGTTACACGAGCACTGTTTCTTAACTCAGATAGAAAGACAGAGCCCTCTTAACTCACCTGTAATGCGAAAAATATTTGAAGAAATAATTATACATGTTCAGTGGAAGTTTATTTTTAGCCAAATAGTTAGTCAAAAGAGAGGCATGAGAAGAATTTAACTACTAGCCTTTTAGAAGTTTTGAAAATAACGGAGTTGAGAGATGGTGGTATGCAATTGTTTTTTAATCAGAATAGTGCACCAGCTTATTTGAAATAACAGATTGAAAGCCATGTTTGAAGAGGAAGGCAAGGTTAATAATAACCTTCAATAGGGCTGAAATGGTGGGATGAGGCAGCAGATCATTTGTCATAAAGGACAATAAGAGATTAGTTCAGCAAGTTTAGCCAGTGATATAACATGGCTTGAACAGTAGGGCGTAGGGAAGAAAATTTGAAGGAAGTAAGAAGGATAAGAACATACTGAGTGTGGTCTTGATTGTCACACCAGTTCAGCAGATCCTGTATGACTCAAGTAGAAATAAGCCATTCTTTTCACAGGTATTGCCACTGTTCTTGGAAATATAGAAATCAGGTAATACATTCAATCAATCAATCATGGATTTGTAAAGCGCAGCTTTGTCTCGGATGCCTTGGTTGTGCAGTCTGTTGCAGCGGGTGGAGTGGGAGACGGTGTCAAATGCGGTGGAGAGGCCGAGGAGGATGAGTACGGCAGTGATGCGGCAGTCCAGTATGATGCGTAGGTCATCTGTGGCTGCCAAGAGTGCAGTTTTGGTGCTGTGGTTGCTTCTGAATCCGGACTGGGATGGGTCTAGGATACAGTGTGTCTTGAGGAATTCAGTGAGTTGCTGGTTGATGGCTTTCTCCATTACCTTGGCTGGGAAAGGGAGCAGAGAGATGGGTTTGTAGTTCTTCAGCTCCTAAGGGTCGGCGGCGGGTTTCTTGAATAGTGGGCTGATTTTGGCGTGTTTCCAGTATGAGGGGAATGTGGTGGTCTCAAAGGATAGGTTGATGGTTGGGCAGAGCTCTGGTGCAATGGTGGCGTAGGCCAAGTTGAGGATGTGATGAGGGCATGGATCCGTGGGTGCTTCTGAGTGGATGGAGTTCATCAGTCTTTGGGTGTCCTCTACGGTGATAGGTGTCCAGCAGTTCAGTATCTGGTGAGGAGCTAGGTCTGTGGCATTGAGCCGTGCTGTCAGGCATTGGTTCCAGAAGCCTTTGTAGATGTCCTGGATCTTACACTGAAAGAAGGTGGCAAGGTCGTTACAAAGGTCTTGGGATGGAGGGATGGATGAGGTGTCTGTCCCAGGGTTCGTGAACTCTTTGGTGATGGCAAAGGGCTCTTTGCTGTTGTGAGCTCTGGTGCTGAGGTGCTCCTGAATGGTGCAAGGTGACTGCATTCTTGTAGGCTACGTGGTCTTCAGTTGATTTGCTGTTCCTCCATTTCCATTCCATTCATCTGCAGGAGCGTTTGGACTCTTGTAGGTATGTTGTGACCCATTCAGGTGTTTTGCTATATCGGTTTCCTGAGGAGGGCTCTGTTGTTGGTGCAACCTTGTAACCAGCAGTGTAGATTATGTGTGGCTTCAATAGCGTTCACTGCTTCCGATGGGGAGAGGGGCTGAGATTGTTAGTGATTTGTGCTTCTGTAACTTTGCTCAGGCATCTGCCTCGGGGGTTCGGGGCATAGTGGCGTGCAGTGTTCTTCGTGAAGGTAAAGTGGATGCACTTGTGGTCTGTCCAATGGTGTTTGGAGGTGTGAGAGATGGTTATGTTGTTCCCTGCTGAGAAGACAGGGTTGAGGATGTGTCTGGCTCTGTGGGTTGGGACGTTGACAAGTTGTTTGAGGCTGAGTGTTGGGAGGTTGTCCAATTGGTTTATGATGTTGTGGTCATCGTGGATATCAAGGTGGAAGTTAAGACAACCGAGTAGGATGTAGTTTTAGGAGGTGAGGTCAGTGATATCTTCACAGAACTGAGGTTGTGGTCTGGGCGGTCTGTAGATGAGTGTGCCACAGAGGGAGGAGTTGGGGTTGGTTGGTCTGAATCTAGAAATGTAAGTGTTCATGGGTTGGTCGAGACTGTGACTCATAGGTGGTTGTCAGGTGGAGGGTGTTCTTGTAGACTATGGCAATGCTTCCTCCAGGCTGGTTGGCTCTGTCCTTGTGGATGATTTTTTAGTTGTCTGGGATAGCTGTGGCAATATCCAGGACCGAGGTGAGGGTGATCCACGTCTCAGTGAGAAAGGTGATATCCGGGGCAGTCGAGTCAAGGAGGTTTCAGACTTCTACTGCCTGCTTGACGAGGGAGCGTGTGTTGAGAAGTATGCACTTGAGATGGTCATCCGTGCTTGGTTCTGGACCGTGTGGTGGCCAGTGGAGTGTGCGGGAGCTTGCACGACGCGAAAAAGGTTCATGAGTGTTCCTCGGATCAGCTAGCTGGCAGGCTGAGGATCTTCCTGCGTTGAGGGTACGTAGTGTGTTGGAGTTGAACCAGCGGATGGAGCGAGGTCCAGGTTCCATGGCACTAAGCATGGTTGAGGCATGGATGGGCGCAGACAGTAGAAGGGCCGCACAGCTGCCGCCATTAAGAAGGGGAGGGAGGTAGGGGGTCGGTCAGCTGGTAAGTGGGAGGGCAGGAAATCAGTTTGCAGGGAAGGATGGGAGGGGCTACAGTGGCAGCAGTGGCATTGGAAAATGCAGGGAGAGTGAAAAGAGAGAGAAAGAGCCAAAGGAAAGAAAAGCACAATGAAATAAACAATAGACCAGAAACAGAAAAATAAGCAGAAGTAAAAAACAGAAGTAAAAAACTGAAGTAAAAGCAGGAGTGAAGATAGACAGCAAGATACTTACATGCAGATAGCCACTGGGCCACCAGGAATGAGGCACAGTCGGGAGCCTGCAGGTGGAGGTGGGCCTCAAACTGAGAATCAGGCAGGCTCTCAGTTCACTCGCAGCAGAGGCAACAGCATCAGCAAACAGGTGGAGCTGCACAGAGGAGGGTGAACAGATGCTGACCAGATCATCAGTTGAGTCATTCTACCGTACTCAGTTTCAGAGCATAAATTATAATGTTTCAGTGCCCAGACTAGAAGATGGGTTATTCCTAATTGAAATTAGACATTTTATTTTGTAAACTTTGTCAAAATTTCATGGAAGTTACACAAAAATATGCAACCATTTAGAAGATTAAATTATACAGTTTCTCACTTGACAACAGAAAATGAGAACTTACCTTACATTCAAATGTCACCTTAGGGTTGATCATTGATGCAGACCTGGTAGTTTATTTTTTAACTCATTGTTCCCTCTTACCAGCTATAGAAATTATGTGTCACCCAATGAGTTGCTTAAAGTACTATCTGTGTTTCAGATCCTGTTTTATGTCTGCTTGATGCAAGTAGAGTTTATTTTTTTGGGATGGGTTCTCCCTCTAATTGTGGTAGTTTATTCCTTGAGTCAGATGCATTGAAAGTTTGCTTTACAGGCATCTACCCGTGGGTCTTACTTAATAGATTCTCAGTGATAAAAGGACTTTGTCATAGAAGAGGAATGAGGAGGTAATGCTTTAATTTGATTACTTATCAGTAGTACATATTAAGATGGGCCATATTATCTCATAACACCGAACTTATGAAACTCCTACAAAATACAAAGGGGTCCGACTTCAAACTCTTTCCTGCAGCTTCATTGGGTAGGAGGTTTCAGAGGTGTGGAGGATTCCATTTGTTGGTTCCCTTGAAAGGGATGGTTTTATAAAACAAACAATTGTTTTAGATTAGGATAGTATGGTGTTTGTCTCTAGGGTGTGGGCACACCTTTCTGAACAGAGGACCCTGATGAAGAAGAGTAGGACTGGGCGGTTACATGTAAGTAGTTAAATCATTCCAGTAAAGCAAAACTTCAGTCATTACCAGCAGAATTTCTTGCCATACCAGTACCTGTTTGAAACCTCTTTCTGTTTTTGATCCAGTCCTTCCTGTCCAGTGCACCTCACATTTTTCAATATTAGTTATTCAATACCATACATGGTTCTACTAGGAATCAGAAGACATCTCCATGCCTTGATGTTCAGAAAGAGAGTGATAATATACAGGGAATTTCCAAACTATGAATTTGTTAAAACTAGTGGCCTAAATTTACTCAGACTTCGAACAATGGAAAAGTGATGGAAAGTGACGCAAGACTTTCTGCCCTGTTAGGTGCTCTTTTTTCAGCTACATTGATTTATTTTGCACCAAGTGGCATTCCTGGGGTATTACTTGGTTGAATAAGTGCAAATAAGACGCAAAACATGATGTACTAAGAGATCCAGACCAGGTTTTGTATCAAACAATATCACCTTGAGGCTGGTGTTAACAAGGGGAATGGACTTATGTGCCCTAAAAACCCAAACACTACACATGTGCTTAAGTTCACCACAAATATTCAATGTGTGTGATCCTTGTTGTTTTGTGTAGGTACAGAAATTTGTATTGGAAGGGTATGCTTTTAGTACAAATCCTATTCTGGACAGAAACCTTTCACCTCTGCACCATGGTGCAATGCTGTACATCACTCAAGGTAACCATATTGGGGCACCAGTAGTGGGGATGATGGGAGCAGCAGGCCAATCTTAGTAGATATATCTCTGTGTTTTTTTTCTACGTTTTTCCCTTTCTGTGCAATGCTGCACAGTCAATTTAGCTGCATTACACAACCCAGACCCCAGGTACAGAATTTGTCTTTTCTCATCATATTTCGCTGGGCATGCCATATTTCTTAGACAAAAACCACAAAAGGCTGAAGTCACACACATAACACTGTGCCTCTTGCAACAATGCAGGGGGGCATATGTGCCTGCATATGAATTGTGTTTCTGAATATGTGCCCTAAAATGTTATATGTATATACATAGATGCCTACGTATAACAGTATATTTTAGTTGTGCTATCTACCCAGAAATAGCAACAGGACCTATAACATACAACACAGTTGCTTTCCAAAGACCTATCTATCATTAGCTTCCAATGTGTCGGTATGGAAACCATATCCAATCTCAATTCTGAAATTTGTAATTATTTATTCATACAGAACAATGGAAGCCCCATATTCAAAGAAAGAAACCAGACTGGATTAGCTGTTCATGCCTAACACTGAACACCTGGAGACCGCCCTTGAATCACACCCCAATATGTGTCTCCTATTGCACATAACAGTCGCCTCAATGTATGTCACACTGTGCTTCTTGCTGTTGATCACCGTTTGCCTACATGTCATTCTTGCAACCAAAGCACAATGCCTAATGATACCTAATGATTACTTCACACACAAAACCCAGTGCTCTCCTGAATTTCAATCACTAGTTTCATGAGGCATGTTACCATGAGGAGCATCTTCAAGTTTTTGCTTCCTTCTTTATGAAAAAATCCCCTGTCCATTCATTATGCCTATTTAAAGAGTGAGACATAAATCCACATGAATATGACAGTAGGGGAAAAATCAAATGTTCATAACTTTTAGAGTCAATCTATCCCCTTAAATGTTGCAACTAAAGCATTGTTAAATGTTTTTTCAAACTGATGTTATTGACTTTTTTGAGATGCTAGTACAACACAACAAGAGAAAGCTGCCTCAAGCTCAACTCCGACAAGACGGAGCTCATCATCTTCGGAAACGCCACCTCAGCTTGGGGTGACTCATGGTGGCCCACATCCCTCAGCGCCCCCCCTGTGCCGACCGAGCACCTCACAACTTAGGAATCATCCTCAACTTCTCCCTATCCATGACCTGCCAGGTAAACTCTGTCACCTCCTCCTGATGGCGCACACTCCGCAAACTCCGGAAGATGTGCAGATGGATCCCAGCACCCACCCCATAGTCACGAGCAAGGTCGACTATGGCAACTCCCTCTACACTGGCACATCAACTAGGAACATAAAAAAACTTCAACTCATCCAGAAAGCCGCCGCCAGACTCATTCTGGACCTCCCTCGCCGAGAACACATCTCCCAACACCTGAGGACTCGCCCCTGGCTACCGGTTGAGAAGCGAATCACCTTCAAGCTTCTCACCCACACGTACAAGGCCATACACAACGCAGGGCCAGCCCACGTCAACCACTGGGTCTCCTTTCACACCCCCGCCAGATCCCTCTGCTCCACCTAGATGGCATCTGCAAAACCACGGCCAGAGGATGATCTTTTACCTACACTGCAGCGAAGAGCTGGAACAACTACTCCCTGCACCTCAGACAAAGCTCGTCGCTCACCATCTTCAGGAAGAACCTCAAGACATGGCTCTTCAGATGAGGCCCTTTCCCTCCTCCCCCTCAGTGCCGTCAGATCCTCACCGGTGAGTAGCCATGCTTTATAAATACTGATTGATTGATTGATTGATTGACACAACTACAAACAAATCTCCAGAATCATCTACAGCAAAAGCTCAGAGTTTGGTCACCAAAGTTATGCAACTAATGTTTAGGCCTATATCATATTAATTCAGCTACTCTGCAACTGCCTAATATCATCCAAAACCTTTAACACATCAACCTGGAAAGGCATGTAAGACTCAGGTATGCGTGGAAGCCAATTAGTGATGGAAAAACATTAACAAATATAGTTACTGGTAAACATGTCCTTAGAGTATCCGTAACATGTTTTGAGAAATAAAGAACAAAATAATCACAGGCTTTGTATTGTTTTTAAAACGTATTAATGTAGCATGTTGGCGTCTTACACCGCATCATCTTTGAAGAATATATACCAATTTGATTGTAGTCCATCTTTTATAATAATTTTTTAATATAATTACTTACACATCAACACTACTCCAGAACTTGTCACTGTGTTTTTTGGGAGAAGGATAATTTCTCCAATATATTTCTGATATTTAATGGTAACATAAAATCAGATCATCACTAACTAGGGAAGAAAATTACCCTTGTTTATATCTAGCATTGTTGTTCCAATAGCATGCCATGTAGAGAAAATAAACATGACATTTATTAGAGGCCTCTCTTTATCAGAGATCTTTTTATAGAGATACTTTCTAGTCTGCACTAGGCAAAGTCTTGCTTCAACGCTGTTTAAAATTGATTCCTTATGTAGCTAATTCACTGTATCTTATTTACAAGTAGGGTTAAATGATCCTTTACCCTAACATATATACTTACACTGCTCTGAAAGGGGTCACCTATCTAGAAATGGTGAAGCTATTAACTGGATGAATACTAAGAAATTAACTAAGTCGTTTCAGCCTAATGTGCGAGTCAACAGGGGTTATTACAGTCATTTAAAGTTTTAGAAACCTGCTAAAGTTAGGTCTTCTACGACTATTACCTGTACAGCATTATTTTTATAAAAAATTCAATCAAAATAACGTAACCGTCACAAACTAATAACTGCCATCTTCAGCTTCATAGACTGTGCTCTCCAATATATAGGTCTAAAATAATAGCAATAAGAAGACATATTTTTTTAAATTAAGTGTTGTATATACACACACAAATATATTCCAGGAGTAATGCCCATCAATATTCCGACAATAAATTGAAAACACATCAATATTCGACGATACCATAACATCATAATGTTTGATACTATAAACTTTTCCAAACAAAGTATACAGAGCATATTGGATTTCAACCTAACACTAATACAATATTTAATTATTTTTGTATTGCCGATACTGATAGAAATAATCATAAAAACATACGAGATCTTCTTAAGATTCAATTTCTTTGTTACAAGAGTTTCCAAAACATTTATACATGTGGGCTGACATTTAGCAAGTAGATTATTTTATCTTCCTCCACTGAATATTAACTTAACTTGCTCAACTTGAAACCGCATCTGTGAAACACTATGTTTTATATACATAAAAGGCCTAGCTGCAAACGACCATTTATCTTTTCTCCCAATTTTAGACACATGGTAATCCCATTAAATCAGTTCCTTTTGAGAAGGTTTCCCAACACAATACCAGTCACATGGGCACCACAAAGGGTACATTTAGAGCCTGATTCACAAAGGTAAGCTTACACATATGGGTACCCTTACAAATGTGTGCTATTCACAAAGGTACTTTACAAGTAGTATCTTTACAACTGTGGAGTCTGCTCACATACAAAGATAGGACTGTCCAACAACAAAACATCCCTTTGTGAAATCTTAGCATGGCAAAATAAACATACTAGATCTTCTTGGTCATTAAAATTATTTGTTTTAAGAGCTTCCAAAACATTTATAAATTTGGTCGCACATTTAGCAAGTCAATTATCTTGCCTTCCTCCACTGAATAGTAACTTAATTTGCTATGCTCTTTGAAAATCACATCTGTGAAACACTATGGGGCATATTGATGAGTCCCTACCTCTGCCTTGCACTGCCCGAGCATCATTTTTTTTCACACTAAGGCGGCATTAAGAACGTCATTCCTCTTTGCTATATTTACAAGGTGGCATAACGCATGCATTGCACCACTTTGTAACCCCTTGTGTCACATTATGCCTCCGCCAGCCATAAAGTATACAAGTGAGGCGTTTCCCCGCAGGGAGGCCCGAAAAAATGGTGCAGTGAAATGTACAGGATTTCACTGTGGATTTTTTTGTCATTTTTAACACCTGCTCAAGGCAGGCATTAAAGTGATGCTCCTGTTTTGGCCTATGGGCCTCCCTGTCCTTTACTGCACCAGCGGCAACATTTTTGGCGTTAGTGCAGAAAAGCTCCACAACAGTGTCAAAAATGTTAATGATAACAAGTTGATTGGATTGCTAGTACAGTTTGGCCATTAAACACATAGAAGGATGAGCTAGTACCCTATTTAAATTCTCTATTTCAGTTAAACTAGTTTGATTTCTAAGCCTCATTATTATACTTTTTTGGTTTGTGCATTTAATATTGATCTTGAACAATTGATTTCATGTCTGGTATAGTTCATTATATTCTGTTCCTTAGAATTGCTTATTCTGATTCTTATTTCTTTAGATATTTTCATTCATGTTTATCGTTTTCTACTTCAGAAGTTTTTTATGGAGGGTTTTGTGGTTGTTTGCTGTCCTGTATGAGCTATGGAGTGAGAGTAGATTTTTTCTTTTTGGACCTCCAGTAATTTATTTAATTCTTTACCTGTTTGAAGTATTTGTAAATAACAGATATTTTTGATATGTTCATAATAAATGTATATCCCTTGATTTATATTTAATATGTATTGTTTGTTTCATTTATGGTCTCCCGAATATGTTATATAAACTATAATATGAGATATATGCACCCACATTATTTAATTTTGTAGAGACTTATTTTTTACATGCGGTAAAGAGACACCTGTACACATTTTTTAACGATGTAACTTCTTATAATGTTCTACCATCTTATTCTCTCCTATTTTATTGCCTTGCTCACCACCACTTCTCTGCACCACTGGAACACTTGGAAGATTTACACACACTTCCACCTCCACCTTCTTTCTTCTGCAGTGTATCTCCAATGCTGACACCTTATGTACTCCCTCTTATTGTCTGACTTGAGATGTTATTGTGCAGTCAATATTATAAATGAGTATAGTCATTGTGGTCTCTGGTGAGCTTCTGCTTGTAAAACTTGCATCGCACTATGCAAGTATTATGGCCCAGAACTGTACTTTTTGATGCAAAACTGTGCAAATGCAGTTTTGCGTCAAAAAGTTTAGCACTGGCTTGCATCACTTATCAGCGCCAGCCGGGCGCCATAATTATGGAATGGCGTAATCCAGTGCTAATGAATGGTCAACATCAAACAAAATGACACTAACACTTGCACCCTGTCATAAGGCAAACTGATGTTAGTGCTGCAAAAGTGCCGCTAGCCCGTTTTGTGGCACGTAAATATGTCGCAAACGGGTTAGCGGCAACTTTTCACCACATTAGCGTAAAATTTAAACACACATGCAGGAAGAGTGCAATTGCAAGGGAAGATGGAAGCAACAGGCCAGGAGAGACCCCAGGAAGACCCCATACGCCCAAGCACTATCCAGGAGGATACACAGAAGATCCAGGAGAAGGAAAAGAAAAAGTGAAAGTGTTGGTTCAGTGAGGAGGAGCACGACATCCTTGTCAGAGAGATGATGAAGCACCAACACTAGGTCTTCGTCACCTCCAAATTGCCAATAGGTAAGACAGAGGCTATATGGCAGCAAATAGCTGACAAAACCACAGTGCGGCAGAGGTGAAAAAAACTGTCATTGAGTGCGAGAAGCGCTGGCATGATTGCAGGTGCAGAACTAAGAAGAAAATGGCCAGGAACAGAAAAGCAGCCCTGCAGACTGGAGGCAGAAGTCCTGCACCACAGGAGGACCTATATGAGCTTGGGGGATGGTTGCAGTGGTCATCTTGGAAGAGCTGATCACAGGAATCCAAGGACAGGGCAGACTTCCAACAACCACCACAAATCCAGTGCACGTTGCATGGGGGAAATAGCTGCAATTTTACAAGTGCCAGAAGGATTCCATTGGTACACATTGGCCCTGATTTAAGATGCCCCATCCCCAGAAAAGCAACACATGCACACACGCCTTGGTTGTGCTAGCACTCCAACATATATACAACATGGATATACACCAATCACCAGTGCTATACTCCAACATGTACATATGCAGAACATGGGCTGGAAGATACGTCTAAATACTGTGGCTGTGCCGTCACAACACCCCTTGCATAATGTCAAAGGAAATTACATCTAAATACTGTGGCTGTACCATCACAACACCCCTTGCATATTGTCAGAGCTCCTCTAATTACACAACATAGACATTTGAGACTAGGAAGAAAGTCAATACCATTCCTGGGGTCGGGTCATGGTGGTGTATCTTGCTAAAATGCTCCCCTAACTACATGTCCCATTGCATAAACACAAGTGTGCTGCATCTTGCAGCACACATTGAAATGTCACCTTAGCTAACATGACTTGCACATGTGCAGGAAGGGACACCACCTAGCACATATACAATTCATCCCCTCAGGGCAGCCACACCTTCATCATGCTGCAACAATGCCTGTCCTGCCCAAATGCCTCAGCCCTTACGCCATAGTGCAAGGATGGCTGTATTGAGAGAGAGATTATTGTTGTGTATTAAGGAGCACCTTCCTGCACAACTAGAAACTGAAAAGGCAATCTGCTAGGTCCATGTCTGCTGTAGAATGCAGCACACAAAGACAAAACTAAACATGAGGAGGAATTAAAGTATACTTAATCTTTGCACCTTGGAAATGCCACCCCTGGGGTGGTGTTAGTTAGTGGTGCTGCCTCAGGTGTACAAAAATACATAAATCTGGGTCAGTGTCAAAATGCAATGGGTGTTGATGTGGCCTACAAACAGCAAAAGCCATTGCACACCCCTTCCAAACAAATTAATGCATGGAAAGGGGCCCTATGTACATGGTGGTGTCAAGCGACAATAAGTGGCTTAATGACACCTTGTAAACATAACGCAGCAGGTGGCGCTAAGGGCTCACATATATATATGCCCCATGAAGTAGACTCACAAATTTTGGCCTGTAACTTGTCACTGAGCCTCCACTACTAAAGAAATGATGTGTCATGTCAACTGGCACAACAATGAAAGATTGTTTGTACACCATCTCATTGCAGAGGATGATGGCTCTCCTGCCGACCTGCCTGTCCTGGATTTCACTGATGACCTGGATGACCAGCTGACAACCATCAATCAACAGACTCTCCAGGATGTCCTAGGATCCCCCCAGACACCGCCTCCAGCACACAGCGTTGCGGGGCCTCCACATGAACCACCCAACAACCAAAATATACCACCTGCCAATACTGACACAGCCCTGGACTCCGAGGACCCAGACACCAGCTTTCAGAGAACAGTCATAGGAGTCCAGTGAGAGCCAACCAAGCAGATGTGGGTGGGGATGGAGACGTGGCAGGCATCCTAGAAGGAGTGCGCCCATGCTTGGTGACATCTGATGACAATACAGCTGCCATCCATGGCACACACTCCCCAATGCATAGACTCCAGCAGTCTCTGGCGAACATAGCTGCTGCCATGAGAGAGAGGCCACAACACCTACCCTTCCAAACTGACAGCAGCATGACAGACAACAGGCTGGAGTCCATTCAGCAGGAAGTGGCCTCCCTTAGGGAAGACATTGCTGCCTACCACCACAATTTTGCAGCTTTATTGAAAAATCAGCAGTTCCTCCTTGATGTAGTAATGCCATGTCATACCACAAATGGCAGCTGCCGGGAGCTTGGACTCCACATCTTCATCCCCTGAAATATGTGTGCCCCCCTCCACCTCTGTACCAGCACCACCAATGACACTTGAGGCACCACACACATCAGAGGATAAATATGTGGAAGAAATTACTTTCAGTAGGAAAAGTACCCGGTAGCACAAGTCTGTGCCGCATTGACATTTTCTCCTTAGTTCTGGACTTCAGATAATGCCAGTGTTGTCACAGTAGGAAATGTGATCTCTTTAGCCACCCACTATTGACTTGTCTGCTATGGACTGTCATTGTCTCTTACATACCAATTGTCAATTTGTGTACCTCCTCACTAATCAACACTACTCTTAAGCATGTCTCATGACATGGACTTCAACCCTGGACGGTAATTGTGTCACATGTCTATGAATTTCACAAATGGGGTCTCAGAGCTGGACATTGTAAATATCTCACTTTCACACTTCCAACTGTAAATAAACACCTTGTACACATTTAACATGTATGTGTTTTCTGTGATGCATCTACTCAGCTAAATGATTGTATTGTCTTAATCTATGTCAATGAATACGGAACAACAGTATATAAGTGCAAGACTAGGGAGGCACAAAGCTACACACAAGGATTCTAATATGAGAAATGTGTATGATGGTGTTGTGTGATAATAGCAATTAACTGAATATAAAATCACATTTGGATATAAATATAATTTCCATATGATATACGGCAGGCATGGCTGAGAACTAAATCAATGGCTATATAGTCAGCCGGGAGTACCAGAACAACACATTGTTGTGGTTCAGAGGTAGCTAACCTTATCAGTGATGGGCACCTGTTAGTGTTGCAGGATATAGTTCCAATTGTGCCTGTCATCAGATATGCCACAGTTCCCAACATTGTAACTGCAGGACCCCTACAATGACAGCTGAAGTGCCAGACTTATCTGTTCAAGACAAAGTATACGTAGACATTATGAATAGTGGGTACACTGGATGGCAGATGCATGCACAAGTAGAGGTGATGTTGCAGCCAATGCCACAGCTCTTTTGTCAATAGTGGAAGTGCATGGTAAATCAGGGATTTGAAGATAGGAAGGATTCCCTTAGCTATTCTCCTAATTTGTCCAGTGCACTCATGGCAAGACCCAGGTACTCATGCAACTTACACAAAATGTATGGAATTATGAACAAGATTTATTACAAAACATTTAGCCTAAGATTACCTAAAACCTACCCTATCCTAAACTAACCTATACTAGCTGTACTCATAAAACAACTACATCTATCTAACCTGTGCTAAACCTATCTCACACAAGAAACACCACACTCTAAACATTGTCCCCCACCCCTTTAAGTAACAAGATGCAAGTAAGACAATAATAACTAGAACTACACGTGTACTATGTTATCCTTTGGCCTAAACAAACATATATTTTTTAATTTTATTTTTTATACACAAATATTCAACATGACCCCCCCACCCAACCCCCACCAAGAAAATCATAAGAAGTAACCCTCCCCAACTTTACTTAACCTAACTAATGCCTACCCTACACTAACCTAACACTAACTAGCTAAAACTCAACCTAAAACTATTTAAAACTTTAAAAGGGAGGGGAAGGAGCTGGGAGGTAGTCCAAAACACGAATTCATCATTTTTGGCCTTTTTCAATTTCTTCTTTATATATTTCAACACGTTATGATTGTCTGAGGATTCCTCCTCCAACTGACCAAGTCTAATCAGGACTTTGTTGATGTCCCTACGAAGGTCCAGTTCAAATTGTGTGGGTCCTGCGCCTGGTGGTGGTAAGACTTGGGCCTGTGTGGTGACAGTTGGTGCAGATGTCGTTTGGGTGGGTGCAGCTGTGACCGCCTGCAACCCTGCAGAGCTTGCTCCAGTGTCTTTTTTCCCCCTGCTTTCTGGGTCCCCCATGTGCAAATGCACGCCATGCACCAAAAGCTTTCTCCTGGCCGAAACGCCGTCCCATCCTGCGGTATCCCACTTCCACCTGTAGGATGTGGTGGTACCGTTCTGCCCTCCGCATAAATTTGTGCCGCTCCTCATTAGCCATGTTGGCTGCTGAAATATGAGGACAAGCAAACATCAGCATAAGAATTGGGTGGAGTAAGAACAGAAATGTAAATTACACTGCAACAGCAAATGATAAGTCCAACACACATTCCTCAACAATAACTTCATCATCATCTATTTCCAAACAGACATCACCAGTATCATGTTCATGTCAGTGGGATGACGACAATCCATTTTTAATCAACAGGGCCCAGGCCTGATAGGAAAAGAATTAACCCTGAGCAACATTTGTGTCCTTTAACTTGTGAGGATCATGTGCCTCTACAAGTCTGGATTTCATTTCTCCCTGGGCCTGGGGTGGGGGCTGGCCTGGCAATTCACCCCTCAACACCCCTGGTGATACATCAAGGCCAGACCACCCATTATGGAGTCAAATTGTGGCCCATATGATAGAAGGGCTGCAAACTACTAAGGTTTGATACATAAACAATCATGTGTCCTGGAGTAAGACCTGGCCTGAGCATACGTTACAAGGTGCCATGCAATTTCCCATGATGTGCCCACATGTACAACTGATACAACGTTGGCAGGAGAAAGGTTGGTCAAAGGCTGAGCTTCACATCACAGTTGTCTACACATTAGAAAATGGAATCCCCCTACCCTGTGCCATGTTTTCCCACATGTGTTAAATGGCACACACATGATGGCTGTATGGGTGCCCTTAAGGCCACAGTGAAATTTGCACTACATTTCACTACATTGGGTGCTGCAACTGTATTCTGAAACATGTAACATAATTGGCACATGCATGTCAAACATCCTCAAAGTACCAGGTACACACACAGCATGAACATCATATGCATATGTAATGTGACCTACATCGGTCACATTTGTCATGGTGGCAGGACCATAATGTGAAAAGTACAGACATCTGTTGTGGGAGAATCATAGACAATTTCCCACAACCATCTGGGGTAGAGTTGTCCACAAATTGTGTACTCTACAGACTGTTGTTCAGCACATTATGGCTCCTTGCTGTACTGCGAACTCATAATATCTGAAAGTTACTGAGGCACATGTGGTGTCTGTATGTCTACATAATCCCCCTAGAGAGTTCAGCAGATCCATATCTGTACCACCTTGTCATTAAGGGGCATATATATAATCCCCTAGCGCCCCCTTTCGCCTCATTAGCGTCATTATTTTTTACGTTAATGTGGCCCAACCCGAGCGCCATATTTACAGTCGCACAATGAATGCATTGCACCACTCTGTAACCCTTTGCACTACATTATACCTGCACCAGGCAAAATGTATGAACAGGTGGTGTTCCCCCATTAGGGGGCCAAAAAAATGGTGGGATTTCCTTGCACCATTTTTTATGGCAGGCATTAAAAGGGGGCTTCCATTATTTAGAATGGTCCCCCTGTACACTGCAGGAGTAGCGCCAACATTTTGGCGCTGCTCCTGTAGAGTACATCATTAGTGACACATTGAATTATGCTATGGCCCCCTACCCAGCGCCATGGTGCGCCGTATTTTAAATACAGTGCACACATAGTGGCTGTAGAGGGGAACCAATGGGGGGCAAGGAAAATGGTGCTACACTTAGTGCAGTGCCACTTTCCATAAATCTGACCCTATGTATAAACCATTTGTGGCACACATTGCTGAAAATGGTGCCATGACAAAGTAGGTGTCAACAGGAATGCTATATACAGAGACATCAATGAATAGGTGGTCAGCCATTACTATTTCTATTACACACAGTTCTATGCCATTACACATTGGCCCTTGAAATACATGCAAGGCATTATCCTTGCACGACATTCCAACATACATTATGTCAACATCCACCCTCCTATGACATGCGTTCATTGGTCTGACAAAAACATCTGTCATTGCATTCCACACTTCAGAATGATTCATACCAAACTCTTGATTTGCTCACAGGATGCACAGTATGACTCTTACTGGATGCATCAGGGTCTTCAAATCTTGCCACCTCTCCTATGGTGTAGGGGGCCGATCCACCTGTGAAACATGAATGGAAAACATTGCTTAGTGTACATGCAAGCTTTTGCAAATGGACATCATTGTTCATTTTTAAATTGTTAGGCTGAGTGAGGAAGTCATCCTAGTGGTTGATCATGGTAACAGACAATCAACTATGACCACTCAATCACACATACTCTCAGAGATGGTAGACCCACGCATCTACATACCATCACTGTGTCAGACACTTATGCGGTGCTTCTCACTTCACCATTTAGACATGTCATTGTCATGAAGCTGTCAGTTAGCACAACACCTCCATGACCCATATGGGACTGCTTGATAATGTATGGTCCACCTGAGGGGCATGCAATGGTTGTTACAGTGGCAGGGACATTGGGACACCTATAGCATTGCAGCTAGCATCAGATGTTATATACATCTATATCATTGTTACAGCAAACTGAAAAACTACTACCCTAAGGTTGTGTGGGTATTCCAAGGTGTTGAGGAATGGCATTATACATCCATCATGGAAGTAAGTAATATGTGTGTGTCATCACAAGGCAGACACACTATCAAAATTGCTAGGGGAGTGTACGCATGTGAAGTTTCTGTATCTACCTGCGCATTGACAGAATTAAATCATTAATATCTGGCCATAAGTGTATGTACTGCCATTGTTGCCATGGTATACCATGTTAGTCCAGTGATGGGCACGAACATAGGCATAGACATGCAGCCCATCACAGAATGACTTTCTCAGTGGTCAAAGGATGCATCTGGTGTTGCAGGTTAGTGAGTGATGTGCCAGTGATGGAGCTGATGCAGTACAGTCTCATACTGTGAGCGAGAAGCAGCAGGCCTGTGGAACTGACCCTGCACCTGTCTGTGGCTAGAGACATCGTATAGGCTGTCTGTGATACACAATGAAGCAGAAAATGGAACTGCCAGCAGTCTGGACCAGTGCATGGTAAGGCTCCCATATATGGCCTTGGCTAATGACACAAAGGTGCTGATTGAACTACTGTGGTGCAGCACCAATTGCATCAATACTGTCCTTGTGGTCTTCAGTGCACCCCTTACTCACCGCTATGTGTGTGCGTAGTCAGATATGTGTCACAGCAAGATGCCTGTGTGGCACAACATCATCTCTTCATGTGAAGTTCAATGATGCACTCAGCAGGAGATGCAACAGATCACAATGCCTGCTGAGTACATGGGGGCCCTTCTCATACATTTATATGCCCACATTTCACACCTTCTCACAGCAGCGGTACAGAGTGATTGGAAATTATACATACAGTATAGAATTATCTTTTGACTCAGAGGATTATACTTTGGGCTCCCAAAATAGTTTGGGGACACCTTTGTATGCCTGGTGCATGGCACAGGTGTCATTTGTAGCAGCTTATTGGTAAGTTACACTATGCATACATCACAATACTTTATGATGGTTGTGCAGGGTTAATGATACATCTGTTCTGCATCATCTTCTTTGCTGTGCATTTGTGCAGCAGGCCTAAAGTGGTGAAGAGACCCTTCATACAGGTTGCATGCAACATGTTCAAAGCCAATTGTCCGGATTAGTGAGATGTAATGAATGCCACGCACACATATCATTACAGATGCCACAGCACTTGTGCAGTCTCTAGGTGACATGGCATGTTCTATTAGCAACCATCTGTGGGTATCTCTGAGCTGTCCATCCACATCCTCCATTGCACATGGGGATGCAATTCTTCCTGCATGCCACAACCTAGCTAACTCTTACCATAATAGAATGATGTTGAGGTGTGAAATCATCTCAGTGCTGTATATATCTTTTGACTCATGCTTCGTATATGGCTAGGTGTACTCGCACTGCGAAGTTGGATCTCTGACAGTATTGTACAATGCTGGACATATTAACACATTAAACAACTGATTTTGATGTTGGTGCCCAAAACATGTATATGCTAATTGGTTACAGTTAGTACCATGCAATTGATCGGTCCTGTGAGTGACAATGAGTGGTGTGTATTGCTATGTGATGTGTGATGTTGTGATACAGAGCATACTAGCTAAACATGCAGACACACGTAATGCATTGGGGATAATGGCATACCCGTTGGCATACCCGTTGCTACCTAGGACAGACCCCATTACATGTGTATTCATATATTTTTCAATATTAGCAGTAGGCATGTGTGTAGACAGCAGGTTTGTGTGACAAGTGTGCATCTTATGTACATAGTGAGTGTTATACACTCTGCCTACATTCCACCAAGACTATCATTTAGCTGATACATTGACCCATTATATTAATAGATCCTGGAAAACTTATATGTTATTGGATAGGAATTCTACACCCATACCAGCTCAATTTGTCTGGCAACCCATTGGGCATTCCCCAGCCAAAGTGTGTGTGTCATACATGAGGTACAATCGACCATGCGCCAGGGTTGTGCCCAATGGCAGTGCCTTAATATAATCCCATTGATACACTGTGCAAACATTGATTACAATCCCTGGGCAAAAACTGAAGGAGCAGAGTTACCTATGATGTCCCCCCCTTGTGACACATGTACCGTGCAGGCAAATCTACAATCAAACAGAGTAGTGACAGTGTTCAGTTAAACATTAGTTGACCTCTATTTCTTGACAGCCCGTACCTTATGTGTCCCCTTGCATACATTGTGTTAGGCATGGTGTTGTTGTGGTGATTGCCTATGAATTGGCACCTTGCCCTCCTGTTGCCACAATATATGTAGTGGTGCATGGTCTAGGCCTTCAGAAGTCACATGCCAGTGATTATCGTATCACAGAGATGTGAGATGGAGTCAGTAGAGCCCCCTACATTATAAAGGATGTTGCTACCATACTTGTAATTTTTGTGTTTTGGACAAACTCCCTGAGGTTTGTGTCACATTCCAATTGTAAATATAGTGGAGAATGAGTAGACCAAGGCAAATCAGTTTAAAATAACTTTATGTGTGCTATTTACAAAGTGATACTTTTACTTCCTATGTATAAAACGTCTGTACAATGTTGAGTCTCCTACAAACTCCTGCAGCTGTGTTTAGTTGTTCCCCGTCAAAGATATCTGATCCATCACCTTCATCCTCCTCATTGGTGACATCAACTTGGCCATCCCAGGGGACATTTGTCCTGACACAGATATTGTGCAGGATTGCACTTGCAAGTATGATCTTTTATATGAGAGGTGGAGCATACAATAGGCTTCCTCCTGTCAAGGCCAGGCACAGGAACTGGGATTTAAAAAGTCCAAATGTCCTCTCCACCACATAGCGTGTCCTCTGGTGCCCTTCATTATAGGCACACTCTTCCAAGGTTGTTGGATTTACAAATGGTGTCATGACCCACAGCTGTATGCTGTAACCTTATTCGGCTACAAAGGTAAGAAGGTAAAATTGTAGTAAAAGCTTGAGACGGATTAGATATCTACAATGGCAGTAGTTAGTTGTAGTTTGAGTGGTGATTCTGACATGCTTGTGGTATTGTGTATGTTCCTGCTCTTGTGAAATGGTTTCATTTCTCTGTGTTGATGTACGTGAAAATCTAGGGTATTGACTTAAGGACCTGTAACTTATCATTAGGATTCCTACATTGATGCTCATCATGTATGTCACATCTTTTGTGTAGTCCATATTTCTGACAGTGTCCTATTGCTAGATGGAAGCTAGCACCTCCTTGCAGCACAAATGGTGTCAGATGGAGCACCATAGTAGCCCTACATAGCCAGAGTATCCCCTCCATGTCACCATGTGGCACTACACATTCAGTGCAATACTTTGGGGCTTATTTAAGGGTCCCTAGCGCCTCCTTGTGCCACATTTGCATCATTTTATGTGATGCAAATGTGGCCCAACCAGGCCAAAAACCACCGCCGCATATTTACAAAGAGGGGCAATGTATTGCCCCACTTTTTAACCCCATGCGCCACATTATACCTGCGTCAGACATAATGTATTCAAGGGGGGACGTTCCGGTGCTAGGGTAGCCTTAAAAGTGGTACAATGGAATCTGAGATGCCTTTGCACCATATTTATCAGCATTCTTTAATGCCTGATAAGTGCAGGCGTTAAACAGATGATTGCATTGAATACAATGGGCCTCTGGGTGCTTATTAGGATTAGCATCATAATTTTTTATGCTAATCCTGCAAATCGCCGGACTAGCATAAAAAATGATGACGCTGGTCACCCTAACTACCTCCATGGTGTGCTGTATTTAACATACTGAGTTACCATGGTGGTGTTAGGGGGGCATTATGGGGTGCAAGAATAGTGGTGCTGCACGTAGTTTTCATAAATCTGCCCATTAGTGGTCCATAGTGGCAGATGATGGTTGTAGCGGCCATCAAGTGAACAAGCGTGTGTATCACATATTAGTATGTTGATCACATTTGGTACAGTTGTATCTTGTAGCTTCCATTAATGGATTTTCAACACATGCACAGTGCAGACTTTGGAAGGGGGGCACAGCTATTTTTCTGAAGTGTCACTCAGTACAGTGCATGTATGGTAAGTCATGTCCTCTGTACTCCTACAGGGGCCTACTGCGGCATTCATGATAATTGAAGTTTTGCACTGACTCTGCACCATGATGCACAATTTAAATTTACTGAACAGACATGATGGTGCTAGAGGGCACTAAGTGGCGTATGTGAGGTGGCAATAGGGTAGGTGTGGCACAATATCTAATGAATCTGCCCGATTTTACTTCATGGCAGTTACATTTGTATTCCCATGTGTCCGACACATTGCATCAGACAGATGTATGTGCACACTACAGGTATGTCAGGTATGTGTAGATGAGGTGTAGTTGATTTTGGCAACACTTTAGTGGCATTTGATGTAGATTGTGCCAGAGGCTTGCACACTATGCTTTAGGTGGGGCTATACTTAGGTGTTACTTTCTTAACATAGCCATGGCATATGCTATTGACATAGCAGAGCTATTCTTAGTTTGGTGTGATGTGTGTGAAGTGCATTTAGTAATCAACCAGTGGACACTTGTAGTGGTTTGTGGGCTTCTTCTGCATGCAAAGGGGACATGGCTCCAACTGTCCTTCACATGGTGTGGCTGTCAGGTTGTGGCTGTGATAGGTACAGGTGGGCGTATTCGTTTGTGATGTGCAATGATTGCCGTATACTACAGCATGTTGCATTTGTGTTGTTGCCTGTTGATCTGTGTTGCCCTACCCAGGTGTATTTGTTGTGGTGTGTGCCCTGTTTGTCCTACAGGTTTGGTGTGTTGTGTGTGTTTTGATCAGTTTGGTGACTTACCAACAAGTAGGTCACTGCCATATTCGCTCATTTATGGTGGAGTGCTGGGATATGAATGCATCATGAACTCTGCTGGGATACTTGGCCAAGATGTAAGTGAAGAGCCCACAGTGGTCCACGATGGCCTTCACATTCATGGAATGGGTGTGCTAGGTGTGCCGTAGCTGCAGGTGGCACCAGTTGAACATGGGTGCAGTCCATTGCACCCAGCACATGCAGAAACACAGCAATCTGATAGAAACCTTGCTTGATCTCCTGCTGCAGTTGCTGGGTGTTTGGGAAGCAGATGTGGCAGGGTGTGAGGCGGATGATGGCATGTAGGACCTTCGGTGGGAAGACTGAGAATAATGGCTAGGAGACCCCAGCGACTAGTGCCCCTGTTGTCTGAAAGGATGCAGACACCAGCATGTGCAGGACAGTGAGGAGCTTTGGGATGGGTGGTATATTTTTTTGGAGTTTGCACCCTGGCTGTGATGTCTGGTGCAATGCGGTGCAGCAGGCGTACAATGGACTCCCGGTGAGCTGGTAAATCCTAATGACGTCTTGTTCTCTGAGGCCAAGTAGCGTTGTGCTCTGTCTGAAAATCTTCTACCACCTTTTACACTGCCTTTGTGGGTGCTGTGGTGGTGCTTGGGGTTGCTGTTGTGGTGGTGGAGGGAGCTGCTGTAGTCGCTGATGTCTGTGGCGTGTTCCAAGCTGGAGCAGTATGAATTCCATGTTGTCCTGGAGGTTGCAGATGTTCCTTCTGTGAGTTTTCCTTACGTAGTGGTGTGTGGGCTTCATTTTAACACCTGGTCTGACCCAGGTGTTAAAATTTGATGCTAATCAGGTTTTACGTCGTGTTTTGGGTCCACTCCCTAGGTGTGCGTCATTTTTGAGTCAGAAGATAAATATGGCGCAAGAGGCTTATTGTAATTTTTTGGATGGGATCGACTACCTTGTATCTCATTGATGCAAGGTGGGTTGGTGCATTCAAAACCTGGCGCCAACTCCAATATTTTGACTCTAGACGGGTCTAGCTTCAAAATATAAATATGGAGTTAAGTTTGCGCGGCATATGTGTAAAAAAATAAAAATGACGCCTATGTGGCGCAAATAGAGTATAAATATGCCCCTATGTTTCTTCTCAACTGGGGGATGGTTGAAGAACTTCAAAACAATGGGGCCCTCTCTGGCATTTTATGGTTTCACTATGGCCTCAATGAACAACACTCATTCATCAGCAGCAGCTGATAAATATGCAATCTCGTACTTAACCTTTTCCACCATGGTCTGTACTGGATATGTGCAGTTTCTAGCAAGCACAACTGCTCAGCTCTCCTGTTCTTCCGAAAAAAATAGGTGTGCCTCCTTTTGTTTTGGGTATGGCACTTTCTATGTGATGGGAGGTTACCTGAGCTCTTAGCCAATGAGAAGCTCGGACTTCCCTTTAAAATGTTAAATGGTCCTCCAACTACAGAGGAAGTCTGCAGAATAGTTTAGTATCAATGGTCCCCTAAAAACTGAATGTGATGCCAGGGCACAATTAAGTTGTCCATTTTACATGGTGAAAATGTTTTTTTCAATTGTATGTGCCTAACAAATGTGTTGGTAGTCTGCACACTACTTTTCGATGCTGTGACCTTGACATAACCAAAATTGTGGCAATAATCAACAGCTCCCACAACTATGCCACGGACTCAGTCTTTTCAAGTTGGCATCTGACCCCAACAGCCTAAGTTTTGAGGCTGCAGGTAATAGGAGCCTGACTTAGGAGGCTTGTGGCTCTCAAGGGTTGTGGTTCACTTGAGGCATTCAAGGACCCTGAAAATAGAGAGGTGAAAGAGAGGTGTGTCTTGAGGTTGAGTGTAAGGAGCATAGGTGGTTAATTATTGTAGCACAATGTTCAAATCAATATAATGAAACAAAAATCACAATAATAAGGCCTAAGAACCATAAGCCCAGTTGTCTTCTTTTGTTGAACAATTGTAGAGTGAATCTGTAGGGCACCACGCATTGCTTTCTGAACTAAATTAAGCTATGTTATGATAATGTCTAAAGTCCTGGGTGAAATTTAAATTATGCCAGCATAATTCATGTATTTTGGGGATTTTTGCATTATGCTTGTTATGTGAAATTCTCAAAATTATGCCTTTATGAATATTCATGTAGTTAAGCACCATTCACGTCATTTGTGGTAAATATTTAGGCCCAGAGTTATACTCTGTTTGCGCTGAATTAGCGTCATTTTTTTAAGCTAATTCAGCACAAACTTAACTCCATATTTATGTTTTGACACTAGGCTAGTCTAACGTCAAAATATTGGAGTTAGAGTCATTTTTTGGATGTGTGAACCCACCTTTCATCAATGAGATGCAGGGTGGGCGTTCACATCCAAAAAATGACTCTAAGACCCTGTCGCCTTATTCATCCTCCCGTGCAAAAATGGTGCACAGGAGGGAGGCAGGCCTAAATAATGGTGCTAAGCCTGCTTAGGGCCATTATTTAACTCCTGGGTCAGGGCAGGCATTAGGGGACCTGTGGACCCATTTCCATGGTCATACACCATAGAAAGAGCCCACAGGTGCCCTCCCCAAGCCCCAGGAACACCCTCAACACACTAGAGGGACACCAGAGGATGGGGGACCCCATCGCAGGTAAGTATAGGTAAGTATTTTTTTTTAAACTGCCATTGGGGGCCCTGAAATGCCCCCCCCTACATGGCACAGGGTGTAATGGCCATGCCCAGGGAACCCTTGTCCCCTGTGCTGGCCATTGGGGTGGTGGGCAAGACTCCTGTCTTTTATAAGACAGGAGTCCTGTGGTATGGATGGTTTTGCACCAAGACCTGATGCTAGGCTGGTTAGAGTCATTCTCTTTTACTCTAACTAGCCTAACGTCACTTTTTGGTACATTACCCCCTTCTCCCATACCGCCACCCCCACCCAGGTAACGTCATTTTTTTTTACTCTAGCCCACCCTTTGCACCGGATTGCACCATTCCATTAATATGGCGCCCGGCTGGCATCCTGGAATGGTGCAAGCAGGAGCTATACTTTTTGACGCAAAACTGCTCAAAGGCAGTTTTGTGTAAAAAAGTATAAATCAGGGCCTTACTCTGAGAACATGCAAGCAACAGAATGTGAGCACCTGCTGTTGGCGATGCTTTTGTTAATTGCATCCCCTCACTGAATATTGACACAAGGACCCATTTCACACTAAAATAAGACACAAAATCACAAATTTGCATTTCACATAGGTATGCTTAATATGACATAACTTTGCCAAAACATTCCGTAATTACATAAAAGCAAATTACGGAAACTTCACACTCCTTTCCAAACATGTTTACACATGCATTTGTTCTAATAACTTTGCTCATATTTATCATGTGCCTAATAGATGTTTATGGCTTACTTTTCAGTATAAAATGAATACTTTCTCATTTGTACGTCTTTTCTACAGACAGCTTTATCTGTCTGTTAAGAGTCTTATGTCATCACACAACACACATACACATATTTACATGTAGACTTATAAACACTGAAAGGGCTTTCTGGACATCCCAATTGAGCAATTGGAAACTGTGGTTTAACTAGCTTTACTCATTGGCTCATAGCGCTGCTCCTCATAGTTACAATCCCTCTGGATTGATCACTTAATGCATGAGTGGCGGGTTAATTTATTTTCTGCAGTTTGGGCTGCTTACATTGTTGCTTGATAGGCTGTTTCTTTAATGCATGCCCATTTAGTAGTAGTAGTAAAAATATAAGTCTACTTAAACCATTGGCTATAAAAACTGAATAAATATAACAACAAATATAATAATAAAATCGCATAGACATCAAAATTTCAAATACTTATGCAAGAATATTCCTTTAAAATCTACCCACACCACAAGTTACATCTATAAATCCCATATCTAAGAATAGAGAGATTGCCTCACTATAATGACTTTCAAAGACACTCAATATTTCAGTGAAAACAGGCGCAGGTTGGGATTAGGTAACAAGGATATTTATGGGTACATCTGATATTTCTGCCAAGATTCCAACATATAACCTGCTGATGGTTTCATCAATAAATACCGTAAATCAGTAATCCTTGATTCTCTCTTACAAGCTTTCTTTAATCCTTCTTGAAAGATTGGGGTCACTCCATAAAATTAGCAATTTTCACTTTTGAGGCTATGGGGCCAGATGTATCAAAGATCCATTTTGCATTTCTTTAAGAAATCGGTATTTAAGAAGTGCAAAATGGGATGTATGAAATTTGCAGTTCGGTAATAGCGATTTCTTAAAATTTGCAATCGCCATTACCGAATCACAATTAGAGAATGGCACACGATTCATCCCTATGGGTGCGAATGGTTTTGCATTTCTCAATTTGCGAATTCCAGTTAGGAATTTGCAATTCAGATAATGCAAACCCCAGGGTGCTGGGGGCCTAAGGCCCCCTCTGATGCACCCCCACAAAATATTTGTTGACATGTGAAGCACACACATGCCCTATGGGCATTTGTGCACTACATGTCATTTTTAAAATGCATTTTTAAAAATTGCACATGCTTACCACCAATGCTTAGGAAATGCTTGTTACATGTGCTTTGGAAATCTCAAATAGGAATTCCCTATTTGCGATTTCCTAATTAGAGAATCGCAATTTGCGATCCTCTATATGTGGTTGCAATTTTAAGGACTCGCTATTTTAGAGATTCCTTAAAATTGCACAGCGAATGCCTTTCATACATCTTGAAAGGCGTTTTTGCATTCGCAAATGGCCGAATTTTGCGATTCGCACCATTTGCGAATGCAAAATTGCTTGATACATCTGGCCCTATATTTCCTAAGCTATTTCTAATCACTCCCGCCCACTTTTAATCACTAATTGCTATTTCTTTGGGACAAAAGGATGACATTTTGGTTCCTCCATGCCCCAAAGTTTACCCCAGAAGCAAAGAGTGGACTTGCAAGGTAGAAATTTCCAAAACTTTAGATCTACTCGAAGTCTTAAGGCTGGTCTAATGGCACCCCTTTGGAGCCCCATCATTTTTTTCAGACGTTTACCTTCACATTTATCCCACATTGGTTCAGAGCTAAGGCAAAATACTTCTGCCCCATATTAACATTATGTAGGGACCAGAGCTTTATATGCTGTGACTATTGTTGTCAGGGAGGGCCCTCCAGAATCATTTTCCAACTGTTAAGTATGCCCGAGCATGGCCAATTTCTCTTTGGAGGGGCCAATTTATTTCATCATTAAACATCATCCCTTGATATTTATACGAGGTTACTACCTCCACAGTTTTATCCACAAGTAACCAATTATATTATTTTGATTCCTTGCCAAATGTTATTATTTTTGTCTTATCCATACTGATTGTAAGGTCATTCACCACACGGTACTTGCTGAAACTTTTAAGCTGTCTTTGAAGACCCACCTCACTCAAATAGATTATTATTGACAAGTCGTCCTAATATAAGAGGCACAGGATATGCCTTCCCCCCATTTTTGTTGAAAAGGATTTTCTATCTAACAGGACCTGTGGCAAATCTGCGAGGTATAAAGAAAACGACGTAGGCACTAATACACATCCCTGCCACAATCCATTTTCAGGCAGGGTTCCTTTAGATAATGCACACGGTAAATCTAGCTCCACTTCAGCCCAATTATCTTGGGGTAATTCTTCACCGATAGTGAGGAGGCATCTAGAAATACCCATATTTCTCAGCTTAGACCATAAAACATTATGACTGACTAGGTCGAAGGCAGATCTGACATCTACAAAATACATTCCCAGAAGTTCCCATTGCCTTTTGACCAATTGCCCACAAGCTAAAGCAATGATCTATTGTCGAATGACCCCGCTTGAAGCCTTCTTGTTCAATGGGCATCAGTTTGCTAGACTCTATATTCACTCCTTCATGGACAATAAAATGGCTTTACAATATAATTTCACCCCTACATCAATCAAGCTTATCAATCGAAAATTACTGGTATCTGCTGGATTCTCTTTCTTAATTATAAATTAATTATTACTCCCTTTCAGCTAGCCGGAAAGGTTCATATTTTAGTTACAAAAATAAAGACTCTTCAGAAAAAACTAGCCCACAATAAGGGATTGGATTTTAAAATAGCTGCCGGTAGGTTATCTGGTCTGGTCACCGTTGTTAACTTAAGCGAAGTTATTATTTTACTTAAAGACTTTGGTCTGCTTACGTTGTTGCTGGCAAGCAGTTCCTTTCATGCACATCCAATTGCTTCAACAACCACTGCTTATGCTTTTCCCACCAGGCCAGTTTTTTGGGTGCACCCGGCGGGGGCATTTTAATTTTTTTTGCAGTTGCAGCACCACTGGTGGGTGCTGCTCTACTGCCAGCATCAGAGAACTGAGTTACACTGCACACACATTTTTAGCAGTGCTTCCCCTGAGGACAGCACTCTTACCCGACCTTGCACCCATCCGAGCCCTACTCCCTCTTAGTGGCCAATATAAAGTACAACTTCCAGGGCCACTGCCACATGATGGGACAAACATGGGACTTTATGTAGCAGTGAACAATGCTGCCCCTTCGCTAGTGGCCACCATAATTGTACTCTACAAGTGCAGTCAGTGGTAATGAATGATCCGTCTGCAGCTTCCAGACCATGAGGTGATTGAAGTGATAACCAGGAGCTGTTGACATGAGAAGTGAGTCCTCCGCCACTTACACTTTCAGGCCAAGTGGTGTTTATAGATGGGCACCAGGACCTGCTGAAATGGAGCATTGTGGTGAGCAAAGAGATTACACCTCTTCCATCTGCTATGAAGGCGTCTCTTGGATCTCTCCTCCACTGACCCCAGACGTACACCAGACCTGTTCTTTCTGTCCTTCATCACCCAGTCAGTGGCTCCAGGATGTGCTGCGCTACAGTCCATTGCCTCCATGCTGACCAAAGAGCTCTTCTTCACCCCATCCGGCAGCAGGGAAGAGAAGGAACAAATGCCAAGGACTGTCAGACAGAACAGGGATAGAGATACGGACATCCTTTTCACCCTTCTTAATATTTACACATAGGTAAGTTAACAAGCCACAGGCCATTTTATGATTTATGTTGTTGTGTTTTACTACGTTACTCTTAAATTTAGCTTGTGGCGAAAACAAGCCATAATGGAGATGGGTCAATAAGGCACATTGATAAAGGTTTTGACAGGAGGTTAGAGGATCTGCTCAGAAAAGCAGGGAATGGGACACAGTTATTTACTTGAATTCTAGCATGTCTGATCTAAATGTATTGTTTAGACCTATAAAAATTACACATTTATGCATCTAAAGAAACCAATAGCAGAGCCAGTAGATCAGAACCGTCCTGGTGGATATGAGACCTATTGGCTTTGCCAATAGTTATTTATTTGCATGCAATTAACTACCAGGTGTTTCCATGGGAAGATTAATACATATTAGGGACATTATAGGCATTTTCTGAACCTGAAAAACTATACCACATTTCTTAAGTACGGTGCTTAAATTCAGGGAAGCGCATGTAGTCAAAGGTTGATGTTTCTGAAAAGGGGTGCAAACCTCAATAAAGGTATTCTCTACAATAATACTTTTATCAAGAGGTGCTACCAAATTACATTCTATAACACATATATTTAATTCTGGGTCAAAACCTATTAATATTCATTCTTTTAACAATACTTTTTTTCCCATGGAAAGCCAGACGTTTGTTGTTTACAGCTTGGTGATTGTTGTGACTCCCAGGAATGCTCGGTTTTTCCGAGCAGCTTCTGTTTGCATTGCAAACCGCAGTGGTACATAGTTGAGGTTGCTTGGGATATGCATGGGGTATTAACAAGCACTGAGCCGGAAATCTGTTCAGGAGCATATGTAACCCAGAAGGATATATCCTACTAAAATGTAAGGGTTTTCTCTCACGAAGTAAGCAAAACATTCTCAACTGTTTTTCAAAAGGAATCCTCAAGTTGACTTTTTGAAATACTTTCTGTATCAGCGTATACTGTAACCGCTTCCTGAGCTCGCAAAACATTTTGTACAAAACATTGTGCTAACAGGGGGTTCACTGTGAAAACGTTTGCTGATGGCACATACCTAAATTGATAAATACCTACAATTACAAACCGCAGCAGTTCAGCAGCGCAGCAGCACTTAGACACGGGCCCATACTCATCATTTTTTCACACAGTGCAATGAAGCAAGCCACCTTGCTGCGCTACGTGAAAGAGAAAGGGCAGGAATGTGCTGTATTTAACATTAAACGGATGCCTGTCCTTTCCTAGTGCTGCCGCACTTTTGGCTGCCTAGCGCCAATGCAGGCACCTTTGCGCCATGGGTGTAACTGCGTTTGTTGGCAGGAGTGTTTTTGTGCAGGGAGGGGCACAATAACAAGGGGTATTTTTGTCTTTTTATGAAGAAAGAGGAAAAAACGAGAAAAAATAAAGATATTCCTCCTCGTTGCCCCTTACCTAGGGACGTGTAGCATTTTGATGCATTGCCAGGTCTACCACTAATTGTTCTTAAAATGTGACAAAATCTGTGGTTAGATGCTTGGGAACACCCACGCTCCCCCCCCCCATTCCCCTCTTGTGCAGAGTAACCCAAGGCAGCGAGTTGTGCTGCATTGCATTACTCCAGATCGGTAAAGCCATGCAAGGGCATGCAAGGTGGCATCCTTGGTTTGATAATTCTCACTTAGATTTTGTGTCCCCGTTGTTGCCCCCGTGAGTAGGCAAGAGTTAGGCAAAATCTTAATAAATCTGGCTCACAGTTCCAAATGGTGGTGTACAGTTGTGCAGCTGGTGTAACAGGCCCCACTTACTCTACCACCACTTAGTAAAATGCAGAGTCACAACATTTCGAGGTGTGCAGATGTATTGGCTTTGTGGATTTGCAAGTCATGATAGGCCTATGCTTTGGAGATGGCACCAATGACCATCCACTGGTCGACACTTCATTGTTGCCTGCTGAGAAGACATCCATTATGATAGGCTATTGCCAATGGCTTGAAGGATGAACATTCCAAACTGCCTTTGGTGACCACGCTATATTCCTCAGAGGTCGCCTTTATGCAATTCCTTGATATGGAAGATATGGACACCGGCGACGTTAGTGACATTTGTTTATTCCCTGGTGCTGTGAAAAGACTGAATCTGTACATTATGCATTGTTTCGCATTCTCAAACATTTAGTTCCTAAAACGTTCTTATAATTTTCCTAATGAGCAATCATTCCTGGATGGTCAATTATGGCTTTGACCTACTTGAGGCTCAGGGTGGGTACAGGGAAGGGGTGGCCGCAAGTAAAATGAGCAGCACTCATCGCCTTGAAACCCATTCATCGCTTTCTCAACCTCCTCTCCAAGGTGAATGCTTTATGAAAGAAACGTAAATTTGTCAAAAGGACGATTAGCATGGGTTCTGGAGAGACACTGCTTGGCTACATCTGGAATCACCCCCACTCTTAGGTGAGCGTCATCACCAAAGCATTGAAAAAATAACACATGCAGATCGATTGGTTTTCTTTGTGAAAACGACCCTTTAAATGTACTTACTACATTGTTCAATAAAGTGGTCACTTTGGATGACTCATAACTTCTGTTGACGTGACAATTACCCTTCCAGATAGAAGCATAGAAGCAGAGCGTTGCATGTCAGAGGTCTGGTGCCTTCTTTATGTCTGGTGGCCCAATGCTTTGAGGGATTTGCCTTCTTTGGTCTGTTTGTTGTAGAACGAAGCTAGGTGTGTGGACATACGTTTTTCCATGAAGAGGTGTTAACTTGACCCTGTTTCACTTTTTCTCTCCTGATCTATGTTTTCCCATTCGTGGAGAGGTCCCACTGCGCCTGAATAGAGGTATTGACAGACACAGGTGAACCAAGCCTCTCAAGTAGCTCTAAGGTACCCCCTGCCTCCCATTTTGGTATCCTGACAAAGTCCCTTGTTGTTCCCACCTTTAATAGACATCATGGTGCACTGTAAGATCATCATTTTCTGTGTTTTGAAAGTTATGGCCAGTTAGAATATGCTTAAAAATATGTCTTAAAACACAGCTTTTACTCCATGTTTTAAAATAATTTATTGAAGGTAGAATCCCTCAAATTACCTTGCTGTCAATGAGCTCACTCACTGCTCTCTCTTGCTCCTCGCAGGATGCGGGCTTGTAGGAAACAACATTACAAGGCTTATTTTAGTTCCTAATCCTGAATGGTCAGGAAGATGGTGTAGTGGATACAGATGAAAAAAACTTGAAAAAACCCTTAGGATAACACCTTTTCTTTTAACTTTTGGCACACGTGTGGGAGTGTCAATCAAAAGTCATACTGGAGCAGCAAAGGTATTGTACTACAACAAGGAATTTGTCACCCTCTAATATCCAGCTAATAAATTATAATGAAACCACGATAATCACACTCTAGTATCGCAACTTTGCGCAAAGAGATTGTAAAGTAATTATTTTGTGATGGAACGCATGGTGTCTATTATGAAATATTACATCATGAGCCAGATTTACTAAGATTGTGCGCCAGTGCAAAGTGGGAAAAAAAAGTAGGAAGGGTACTTTGCCTTGGAAAGGAACCCCTTTGTCAGTGCAAATAGTTATTTGCTGATATGTACCACTTTGTGTCAAGGATGTGAAATGGTTCACCACAAACGCCCATAGTTTTTTACCTAAGGCCCAATTCACTAACATAGTCAGATCAGACTATCATCCCTGAAGCTGGCACTAATACCTTGGAGAAATATTTTAATTTCTACAAGCATTTCACACATTGCATGTGGGCTGCACTGTAAAGCACACATCCAACCTATGGAATATTTTTGTATTTATCTAAGCATAGCATTTTGTACTGGAAGTGTATGCTTTCAGTACATATCTTATGCTAGATATCAAACACAAACCTCTGTACCATGGTGCAAAGGTTATTCGTCACCTTAGGATGCCAGTGCAGGGGATGACAATAGTATCATGCCATTTTTTATGACTCTGCACTGCTTTCTTCCTCAAAACACAGCACAACTCTTTTCATTGCTGCACCAACAAATCATACCTCTGCCCCTATATCTTGTTTAGTCATTTTCATTGTGGCAGATTTTTCAAAGTCTAAGGGCCCAATTCACAAAGGTAAACTTAGATCCTAAGTCAAAGTTTGGATTTGAAGTCTGAGTTGGGATTGAAGTCTAAGGGCCAAGTTCACAATGGTAAACCTGGACCTGAAGTCTAAGTTTAGACCTGAAGTCTAAGTTTAGATTTGAAGTCCAGGGGTTCAATTCACAAAGGGCAACTTAGACCTGAAGTCTAAGTTTACCTTTGTGAATCAGGACCTTAGACATCAGGGTTTCCTCATGATTGCTCCAAAATGGAGGGCAAAGGAATCTGGGTGTGGGCTGTGGTGGCCTTCCCTTGACAGGATGGGCACGCAGGGGAGGAAGCTGGTGCATGGAGCCAGTAAAACCAGCTCCCCAAAAAAGGTGGTCCTTTAGAGACCAGGAAGCCTGTTGAAAATGATCCAGATGAATAGAGTTCTCCACCAGAAGCAAAATAGGCCTTGCGTGTCAGAGCAAGGTTATTTTTTCCCATGGAGAATGGGACGTTCATGTGCCCTCATCTCCCAAAAACAAGTTTGCCTTTGTGTGCCTCACCTATCCAAGGGCTGTTGGTTTAATCATGAGAAATGGGATGCCATCAATGGAATTCAGCACAATTAGGGAAGGCCCCAGAGGGCCATGAAGCAATCTCACTGACCAACTACTACTACCAAGCTGGCCAGAGCCTCGGGAGTGACACTGAGTGCCTCCTCTGCCCTTGTGCCCATGGCTGGCTACGGTAGAGTGCACCCAACAGCCTGCACCCCATTGGCGCTCCATGTGACAAAGAGAAAGAAGAGTAACTGACTTCCTCACCAGCCTCTGTCATCGACTGGCATGAGGTAACCAAGCAGAGTCGCAGCAGCCCCCACTGTGAACAGATGCACCTGGGTGCTCGGGGTGCTATCTAGAAAAACCCAAATCAATGGAAAAAACAACAAGTTGTATAATAAAGGTTTTTTAGGAGGTAATTGTGATTTGTTTTTATGTTTATAGTGATTGTGCCTTGATAGAATCACACCCTGTGTTTAAAATAATAACCAATATATTGTTACTGTGTAGGTTGGTGTAATGCTTAAGGTGTGGGTAAATGTTGTGCTGTTTGATATATAAACGAAATAGGAGAAAAGTGTATTCTTCATTCCTTCATTCTCTATAGATAGTGTACTATTTAGTCTATCAATGTAACACAGTAGTCTTCAAACCTTTTAATACTGTGCCCTCTCTGGTGTAAAAAAAAACAAAAAAAACATTAGGACTCCTGCAGAATGAAAACCTATTTTTCCCCAATTATTCTATAACATTAACAATTTTTAAATATTTATAAACTTGTTAAAACATTGCAGTTTTCCCTTTTTATTTAATAATGCTTTCAAAACATGATTGCCAACAAACTATTCTGGTCAGCCAGGTCTTACTGAAGTGTAAAAGAATCATTTAAGGTCCTCTCTCTTTGACACCTATTCACAGCCAGGGTACGAACCACAAAAGATGTTAGTAGTTGCCCATTACAAAGTGGCTTTTTGCCCTTCTGCTTTTTTTCAGTAAAAACAAAGCACTGCTATCAGCATGATGATTCTCTTGAAGAGTCACTGTCGCCCTCCAAGTTTGAAGACCTCTGATGTAACTGAAGAAAAAATGTTTATGACATATTGAGAATGGTTTTCTTTTTTTGCGTTAGATGTTTTTAACTAATTAATTTATTATTGGAAGACAATGCCTCAACGATAGAGTGCAATATAATCTATCTACACTGGACATTTGTACATGATTAATTAATTTTATAAATGAAAATCCTGCTTACGTATGATGGTGACTCATCAGAAGCCAAGGACGCATTTGCTGGCTGCATGGAGGCAGTATTGGTATGGCTGAGGGACAACAAATTACAATGAAATCCTATTGTTTGGTTGTGATCCCCTTCCGGGGTAGTGCAGAGCAAGGCCTAGTACTGTTCTTCCTCCACCTCCGTTGGTGGCCAGAAATTTAGGGGTTATATTTAACACCCAACTTTCATTTGGGGTCCAGATATCAGCTGTAGTTAAAGCTTGCTTTTGGTTCTTCTGCATGCTGAAAACATTTCTTTATTTTCTTCTTCACTAGGCTCAGGTGACGGTTGTGAGATCTTTGATCCTCTCTGGGTTGGACTATGCACCTTCACTATTTCGATCTGCCAGACTACCTGTTCCAATGTCTGCAGGTGATGCAGAATATGGCAGTCTAGCTTCTGTTTAAAATCGCCAGGTGCTCTGCTGTGACCCCATGGTGGGAAAACATCAGTGGTTGCCAGGTGTGGCAATGCATAGCATTCAAAGCTTTGACAATTGCTCACCAAGCTTTTCACAAGAAGGGGCCTAGCTATCTCACTGAGAGGTGAAGGAATACCACCCAGCGAGACCACTTCCATCCAGTAATGGTGAGTTAATTATGGTCCCCGCTTAAAAAGGCAACATTGTGGGGGTTCCTCCTTTTCGGTCATGGCTGCTAAGCTATGGAATCAACTTCCTGCATGTATTAGGTCCACTACGGTGGACGACAAATTTAAAAAGAGTTGAAAACACTCCTGTTCAACCAACAGGGAGTCTTGGTGCCCAGGTGTCTCCATTCGCCTTAGAAAGACGTTTCTCTTTTTGCGATATTTATGTGTTATAATTTCTTTTATACAAATGTATTTTCATGATTAAATTATGTTTTTTTCCAAGAATTGTGGTATTCCTCCTTAGATTTTTTTGTTTAGGTAAAATGTGTGTGTGTTGAATGTGAAGAGTGTTTGAAAATGATTTGGAATTTACAGTAAGGAGAAGCTTTTGTCATTTGGTTTTAGAAACCTATCCCCTTGGTTTAAGGGGTTGCTTGAATGTTCTACACTGAAATACAGCTGCCATCTTTGAATGAAGTGTAATGCATTTATACCAATTACAAATTGAGAAGGGATCATTGCTGTGAGTCTGTTAATAAAAATCTATAAATCACATCATCCAGATGCACATAAAGTAATCCACTAACATTGATTCTGAATCTTTTACCCTTTTCACTTTCTCATGGCCCTTTAAAGCATGAGTGCTGTTTCTGTACAATGGCAACAATTGGACATTGAGGCAGTCTGCAATTAATTAGTAAGACTGCTTTGATTTGACATATGCATCGTGTATCACTTTTCAAAATTAATTTTGTCTGGTTTATTGAATTGTAGGTTGGTGGACTATTTTACTGTGAATCTGGAAGATTTGATTTATCAGTCACTTTATCTTAAATTAAATGTCCTTTGTTTGTTTTTGGTACTTGAATCCACACTGTTTGACTTGTGCTGAAACGCATCGGGTGATCTAGCTACTTCCTCTTGAATTAACATTTCTGTCACAGCATCACACACAAGTGTACACATTATCCTGATGGTTTGCTGGAATGATTCAGTGACCAAGGAATGGATAAATATATATATATATATATCAAGGCTATGGCTGAAACACGTTGGGAGGAAATATCGCTACAGTAAAGAATGCACGCAATTTCAAAAGTGTCAGAGCATTTCCTTTGATTTATGAGGATATCATGTTGTAATCATTTGGATTTCCAGGTTGACGCTCGGACTGCCACAGATGTAAGCTTTGGGATTCCGGTACAATTGCTAAGCAATAGTGTTAGAAATGGGGTTTCTGATTGGCTAGGGTATGCACCTAAGCCAGGCAGAACCCACCCACTCTAGTCAGGGCAAGGGAGTTACATATCCAAGATCACCCCTGCTCCCCTCCTTGGTAGCTTGGCACGAGCAGTTAGGCCTAACCCGGAGGCAATGAGCAAAGCGTTTGCACAACACACACAACACACGTGATGCAAAATGTACACCACAAAGTAAACACAACACTGAGCTATGTAAAAATAAACTGTATTGCACAAAACATAATTAGGCCAACATTACACATTAGTAATACCCTGCTACCTTAGCAGTTGTCAGAAAGTTACACAAGTTACTAATACTCTGCAAGAATACGCAGTTGTCACATTAGAACACGTAAGTACTCAGGATTCTGCAAAATAAGCAGTAGTCAGGAATTACAGTAAGAATTCTATGCACTATTCATGGAATACCTCATAAATACCCATAAAAGGACCATTAGAGAACATATCACAAGTCATAAAAATACATATCAGCATGTCATGTCCATTAAAGGAACATTAGCACATATATGTAATGGCAGGAAAAGCAGGTAACCCATATAAATTCCCCTAGGTCCATACGTGGCTTACTGAGCCACTATATCCCTAAAAAGAACCTGGTTTCCTGATGAAGAGACACTCCCAGTGCCTAGAAGAGCATGGGGGACCCCCGGTGCTCCTGCACACACTACGGGGGCCATGCGGTGCTCCTGGGGGAGAGGGGTGGCCTGCACCCTCTCCTTGTAGAGAAAGGGCCCCTCCTGGGGCCCACGACTTGGATGGGGGCCTGCCTTGGCCTCCTCACACCCTGTCCTTGGGGTGGGGGCCAGACGAGCCCCAACAGCAATTAGGGGCGAGCGGAAGGGGGCCTCCGTTGAGGTCTACCTTCCCGTTTTAAAATGCCTGCTTTGTTTAAAAAGAGGATAAAGGAGCGACCTGCTCCTAATGCAGAGACCGGGGAGGGGGAGCGCTGCCCGTGCCTTCCCCGAGTCCTGCGATGTTACTTGTGGGAGCTTGGACCCCTCCTGGTGCCTACGTAGACACTCGCCCGTACCCGATGCAGTGCGTGAGTGTTTTGAAGCAGCTTCCCGGGCCGCTGCGGTGATTCTGAGAGGATTGGAGGCGGCTGGTGCCCCGGGGGCGCCGACAGGAGCACGCTTGCTCCGCTTGACTTCTCGTGCCCTGGGGGCACTGAAAACAGCGCGATCCTCGCGCTGGATGCAAATACGACGACCGGGTCACAACGGTGATTTGGGGGTAATTATGAGAGCGCTTTTCACAGCACTAGGGCCCAAATCTGTAGCCCGGGATGCGGCGGTGATTCTCTTCAGTTAGAAAAGCGCACTTTAGAAAAAGTGCTTACAGCTACCACAAGAGCGCTCCCAAGTCGCTATACAGCCGAGGAAGAACTCCCCGTGCTGAAGAGCGTTTTCAGAGGTCAGGGGCCACAGCACCCTGCCTCTGGAGACAACAGGTGAAGAAGGGGGAGCAGGACTGGAGAATCCAACAGCAGATCAGCACAACAAGGGGGTGCAAGCAGTGGCAGTTCCTCCTGGTGATCAGGCAGGTCACAGGTCAGCACAGCAGCAGCAGTCCAAGGTGGGCCTGGTAAGTCCTATCAACAGCGTCCTGTCCAGCTCCAGGTAGGGTTCCTGGAGTTCCCAGGATGTCCAAAGTGATGTCAAATGATGTCTTAATTGTGGGGAAAATTCCCCTGTACTTATACTAAGTTTTCAGAGTGTTTTACAATGGGAAGGAGAGGGGGTATCAACCAGTTACAACTGGTTCTGGGAGTGCCCATTCTCTCCTACAGCACAGGCTCCAAACATCAGTGGGGGGTAAATGACCCTGTTGTATGAGGCCAGGGCACAGCCTTTACAAATGCAGGTGTGCCCCGCCTCTCCCTTCTCTCAGCCCAGGAAGGCTTTACAATATGTAGATGCACCTCTGTAGACCTCCACCCTACTTGTGTTCAGGCTGTCTGAAAAGTATGCACAAAGCCCCAACTGTCAGTCTGCCCAGACGTGGATTGGAGGCAAGCTGCAAAACACCAAAGTCATAAGCACAGATAAATGCGCACTTTCTAGAAGTGGCATTTCTGTGATAGTGATAAAAAATACACCTACACCAGTAACCAGCATTTCTTATCCCTATCACAACCATATCAAACATGCCTACGCTACCCCTCATAAATCAGACAATACCACTTACACATAAGGCAGGGCATTTCTAATGCAATCCTATGAGAACGCAGCACTCACAGCGGTGAGACACCAAGTTAGGCTGTTTGTCACTAGCAGGACAGGCCACGCTTCCTGGCACATGTCCTGACTTCTACATACATACACCGTGCCCATAGGGCTAGCTAGGGCGTACCGTAGGGGTGACTTACATGTAGTAGAAGGAGAGTTCTGGGCCTGGCAAGTAAATTTAGATGCCTGGTCCCTGTGGCAGAGAACTGCGCACACAAGCCCTGTGCTAGTAGTCCTGAAATAGGTTTGAAAGGCTACTTCAGTGGGTGGCGCGAGCAGCGCTGCAGGCCCACTATTAGCATTTAATTTACAGGCCCTGGGTATAGAGATACCACTTTACAATTGACTTATAGGTAAATTAAATATGCCAATTAGGTATAAGCCAATCATATCAATTTTGTAAAGAAGAGCACATGCACTTGAGCACTGGTTAGCAGTGAAAAAGTGCACAGGGTCAAAATGTCAGCCAATAAAGGTCAGAAAAATAAGGAGGCAAAAAGCAAAAAGTCTGTAAAAGGGCGAGGTCCAACAAATATATACATATATATATATATTCACGTAAAAAAACAAAGGTTACAGGGGCTTTATAGTTAGGCTCACATTTTAAACGTACAAAACCATAGAAATTCACCTGTTATACTTCGAGTTATCTCAAGTAACAATAACTCATGCCCCTCAGGTAACTATAACTTGCACCCCTGCCATGCACAGTTTTTTCGTCAAAAATGTTACGGCAAATACTACATTGATATTATCAATGTGGTTATCAAAGACGTCATGAGTGGCGTAATTTGTGGGGTAATTAGCAGTGCTACAGCACTACAGCAGTGGTGGTCCTGACTGCCACAGCAGGGCTGGCAGTCTAAAGACCGCCAGCCTCGCAATGAGGCCCTTAGTCTTTTCACAGTTTCATTAGTGATGTCACACATTAGATGAACTTTCTATGAGGAAATGTAACCCGCTCTCCTTGTCAGTGATCAAGGTAATAAACGCGACCAAAATGCTGTTTGACAGCGGCAATTGAATAAAGATTTTAAGCATTGTAGCAGACATTGAAGCCTTTCTTGTTAAATCAACACAAAAGATTTTGTGCAATTTTGGTTCTTCCGACAAGCACTCCGGTCTGAAGCAAGGCAGCTGCCAGCAATTTGGAAGATGGAAATATTAATATATATATAAACATCTATATGAATTTGGAAGATGGTTAATATATATATATATATATATATATATACATATATATATATATATATATTTATATGTGTATGACGCTTTATACACATACACTCTATGACCCTGTTGTCGGCCTTCGGTTTGCAACAGATGTGGAACAGGACAAAGCAGAGAAGTAATTGCAATGTATCTATCTATCTATCTATCTATCTATCTATCTATCTATCTATCTATCTATCTATCTATCTATCTATCGATGATAAATAAAGTAAACAATCTTCTGAATAATCTTAAAGGAAAACAAATAGCGTCTGTTTTCAGTTGGATAAGCAAACTTCGGGAGCAAATTACAAAAGAAGACCGAAACCTCAGTGACCAATACCCAAAATTGCTATGATTTTGTATCAAGGTTACGTCACAATTGTGGTGCAGCCTTGATGCAAAATCCTTGTTGCCATTTCCTAAGCCAAGCATAATCAGTTTGCCTAGCTCTGCATGGTTTTGTAAATACTAAGGCCCTTATTTATATTTGTTGGTGCAAAACTGCACCAACTCAGTTTTGCATTAAAAAGTTTAGCACCGGCTTGCACCATTTCTGTGCACCAGCCGGGTCCCATATTTATGGAATGGTGCAAGCCGGTGCAAAGGGTAGTCTAGCGGCAAAAAAAAATGACTTTAGTCAGGTTGGGCTGGCCGTATGGAAGAAAGGTTTTTTGCACCAAAAAATGATGTTAGGCAGGTTAGAGTAAAAAAAATACTCTAACCTGCCTACAGTCATTTTCTGACGCAAAACCATCTATACCACATGACTTCTGTCTTATAAAAGACAGGAGTCATGCCAACCAACCCAATGGCCAGCACAGGGGACCAGGGTCCCCTGGGTATGGCCAATGCACCCAGTGCCTTGTAGGTAGTCCCATTTCAGGGCCCCGACTGGCACTTTAAAAAATAAAATAAAATACTTACCTGAACTTACCTGTACTTACCTGGGATGGGGTCCCCCATCATCCGTTGTCCCTCTGGTGTGGGTGGGGGTGTCCCTGGGGCCTGGGGAGGGCACCTGTGGGCTTATTCCATGCTGTTCCACCATGGAAATAGGCCCACAGGTCCCCTAACACCTACCCTGACCCAGGCGTTAAAAAATGGGGCAAAGCAAGCTTTGCACCATTTTTTGACCCCCTCCTCCCTCTTGTGACCATTTTTGCACGGGAGTATAAATATGCCGTTAAGGCCATAGAGTCATTTGTTTGCACGGGAACACCTACCTTGCATCTAATTAAGGCAAGGTATGTTTCCACTTCCAAAAAATGACTTTAACTCCATAAATTTGGTGCTAGACAGGTCTAGCACCAAAGTATAAATATGGAGTTAGTTTTGCACTGAATTAGAGTAAAGAAAAATTACACTAATTCGGTGCATACGTAACACACTGCTGTCCAACATAAGCAATCTAAAAATGAAGGGACTAATTACTAGTTTGGTAGGCCGTAGACCACCATGGCAGTGGTGGCGATCTGACCACCATCGTGTTGGTGGTCTGACCACCAGATTATGAGTCATGCAGTCCTATGGAGAAAAAAACACAGCGGTCCTGCTGGCACAGCCAGGCAGCACAGGCCTCCACAATCACAAGGCAGTGCAAACAGGCAGGTGGACTGTGTTGCAGTCTGACACATTATGATGTTACACATCACCAGTGTTACAGTGGCGGTAAAACCACAACGTCTCAGCAGGTGGAATCAGGGAGAATAAAAGGAGACCATCACCTGCAGGCAGCCTCATTCATTGAGTGCCACCCTGGAGCCCATCACGCAGACCTGCCAGTGTTGTTGATCATCAATGAAGCACAAAATTAATTCCCGCCATGGACGCAACCGACTGTAAGTACACACATCTCATTACACTCAACAACAGTTTGTTGCGCCGTCATCCACATCATATGGGGGTCATGCTACGGGCACCAAGTACACGTCTCATTGTGTACACAGTTGGAATCATACATAAAGATGGCGACATTCAAATAAAAAAATAAAAAACGTTTTTTTTATAAAGCGCGCTACCCACCCGTGATGGTCTCAAGGCGCTTGGTGGGGGGGTGGCAGGAGGGTCACTGTTCGAACAGCCATGTTTTGAGTTTTTTTCTGAAGAGCAGGAGGTCTTTGGTTTTGCGGAGGTTGGTGGGGAGGGAGTTCCAGGCTTTGAGGGCGAGGTAGGAGAAGGACCTGCCTCCTGTGGTGGTGCGTTGGATGCGGGGGACTGTGGCTATGGCGAGGTTGGCTGATTGGAGGTTGCGGGCGGGAGTGTGAAAGTTCACTCTTTCGTTGAGGTATGTCAGGCCGGTGTTGTGGAGGGATTTGTGTGCGTGGATGAGGATCTTGAATGTGATTCTCTTGTTTATGGGAAGCCAGTGAAGGGTTTTGAGGTGTGGTGAGATTCGTTTGTGGCGGGGGAGGCCAAGGACGAGGCGCGCAGCTGTGTTCTGGATTCTTTGGAGTTTGCGTGTGAGTTTGAGTGTGGTGCCGGCATAGAGGGCGTAACCGTAGACGAGTCTGCTGCTGATGAGTGCATGGGTGACTGTCTTCCTGGTCTCTGGGGGAATCCATTTGAAGGATTTTTTTAGAGTGCGGAGTGTGAGGAAGCAGGAGGAGGTAAGAGCATTGATTTGCTGTGTCATGGAGAGGGAGGGGTCCAGGATGATGCTGAGGTTGCGTGCGTGGTTTGCGGGGGTGGGTGCGGGTCCTAGGGCGGTGGGCCACCAGGAGTCGTCCCTTATGGTTTTGTTGGGGCCGAAGATGATGATCTCGGTTTTGTTGGAGTTAAGCTTGAGGTGGTTAGTTGTCATCCAGTTGGCGGTGTCAAGGAAAGCTGCGTGTAGGTTGGTTTTGACGGTGGTGGGGTTGCGGGTGAGGGAGAGGATGAGTTGGGTGTCACCTGCGTAGGAGAGGATAGTGATTCCGTGTGATTGGAGGATGTTGGCTAGGGGGATCATGTAAATGTTGAAGAGAGTGGGGCTGAGAAAGGACCCTTGGGGGACTCCGCAGATGATCTTGGTGGTGGTGGAGTGGAAAGGTGGGAGGCGGACCCTTTGGGTCCAGTCAGTGGGGAAGGAGGTGAGCCAGTCTAAGGCTTTGTGGCGAATTCCTATGTTGTGGAGGCGTGTGCGGAGTGTGTGGTGGCAGACAGTGTCAAAGGCTGCGGAGAGGTCTAGAAGGATGAGTGCGACGGTCTCGCCTTTGTCGACTTTGGTCCTAATGTCGTCAGTGCATGGGTTGAGGGCGGTTTCCGTGCTGTGGTTCTTGTGGAACCCGGATTGTGAGGGGTCGAGGATGTTGTTTTCTTCGAGGTAGTGGGATAGGCGGGTGTTGACTAGTTTCTCAGTGACCTTGGCGGGGACGGGGAGGAGGGAGATGGGGCGATAGTTGGAGAGGATATCTGGGTCGGCTTTTTTTTTTTTTAGGAGAGCAGTGATTTCCGCATGCTTCCAGGGGTCTGGGTAGGTGGCGGCGTCGAAGGAGGAGTTGATTATGTCGCAGAGTATGGGGGTGATGGTTGGGCTGGCTTTGTTGTAGATGCGATGTGTGCAGGGGTCGGAGGGGGATCCGGAGCGGATGGAGTTCATGGTTTTTTCAGTTTCTTCGTGTGTGGTGGGGGCCCAGGTGGTGAGTGTGGTGGGGGGATCATGAGTGTGGGTTGAGTTGGGTGAGTGAGGGGTGTGTGTGGTATGAAGCTGTTGTGGATGTCCAGGATTTTGTGGTGGAAGTGGTTGGAGAGGGCGACACTTAGGGGCTGTGTGTGTGAAGGGTCTATGTTGCTGGCTTTGGGTTTTGCTAGTTCATTAATGATGGTGAAGAGTTCTTTGCTGTTTTGAGAGTTGTTGTCAAGGCGTGTCTTGTAGTGGTCTCTTTTGGTGGTGCGTATGAGTTGGTGATGGGTGCGAATGGTGGCTTTGAGGGTGGAGAAGTTGGTTGTAGAGGGTTCTTGTCGCCATATTTTCTCCGCTTGGTGGCATTTGCGCTTGGAGTCTTGGAGTTCGGTGGTAAACCATGGGGCGTTCTTGATGTTGCGGGTGGCGATCTGTTTTCTGAGGGGGGCTAGTGTGTCTGCTCAGGTGGTGATCCATTTTGAGAGGTTGTGGGCTCCTGGGTTGGGGTCGTTGGTGTGGAGGGGGGGTTGTGAGCCAGTTGGGAGTTCAGGCGTTCAGTGGGGATCTTGTCCCACATGTGGTAGGGTGTGGTGTGTTGATGGTGGTGTGTGGGGGGTTTGGCAAAGGAGAAGTGGACGCAGTGGTGGTCAGTCCAGAGGAGTTCGGTGGTGTGGGTGTAGGCTATGTGTTGGCTTGAGGTGAAAATTGCGTCGAGCGTGTGTCCTGCTGAGTGGGTGGGTGCGGTGACTAGTTGTTTGAGTCCGAGGTTGGTGAGGTTGTCTATGAGAGATGTTGAGCTGTGGTCTTGAAGGTTCTCCAAGTGAAAGTTGAAATCACAGAGGAGGATGTAGTCTGTGGAGGTGAGGGCGTGTGAGCTGATGGTGTCGGCGATGGTGTTGCAGAAGGCGGGGCGTGTTCCTGGTGGTCTGTAAATTAGTGTACTTCTGAGGGTGGAGTTGTTGTTAATGTAGATCAGGAAGTGCATGTTTTCTGTGTTGTCAATAGTGTCTTTGGGAGCTGGTGGTGGCTTTGATGGTGTCCCTGTGTAGGATGGCGATGCCACACCCTGGCCTGTTGAGGCGGTCTTTGCGTTGGAGTTTGTATCCCTTGTATATTGTGTATTCACAGTCACAATATGCCCCCTTTTTGCAGGTCACTTACACTGCACTGCAACACTATACAAAAACACACTCTCACTCATCTCAGGCACAGTCATAGTGAAGGTTACTCAACATTGTCTCACACAACACCAACAACACAACAACATTGCATATATCAATACAACTCACACACACACATTCCTCACAGGCAATGGACTGTCATCTCATACACACCAGCTATGTATGGATGAGTCATAGAACACAAATACCACTCCCAAGAAACAGTCCTGCAATGGACACACACACATCACACACATCACAGCACAATGGAAGGACAACGATGTGCACAGTAGACAGAGAGATAAATGTACAAAAATCACTATGCAAACAATACCTGCACAAAATGGATGGGGCATCCATAATACATATCACAACATAAAATACTTATCATAACAAACAGTACACAATGCCATGACACCACCATTGCATTTCCATACACTCAACACATACTCTTCTCTTGGGGGAGACCAGCACTGCCACAAAGTCAGATACTGCAAAGAACAGCAAATGGCTAAGCAACCAGGCTGAAACACCCACAACTGTAGACATACAACACAAATTAATCAGGACCAGCACAGGAAGAAGCATCAAGGGGGCAGGCAGGCACCTCAGGGATCATCCTTGGGGTGTGGTCAGATTTGGGAATTTGATCTTGGTCTTGGGAGGGGGTGGTCTGCTTTTTGGGAGGGGTGGTCTTTTTCTTGGGGGGGAGAGGTATATGTGCTTGCAAGGAGGGCTGGGGTGGCCTTGGAGGTGGAAGGGAGGGGCTGAGAGCTGGGTGGGGGCCTCTTGGGTTTGTGACGGAGTGGAGGGAACAGGGGAATGGTCAAGGTCAAACAAAACATCTTTGTTAGGGACATGGGGATGGGCAGCAGAAGGGGGTCGGATTTGGAGGTCGAGGGGGTGGTTGTCTGCTGTGTTGGTGTGGATGTTGTAGGTGCGTGCTTCTAGGAAGTATGCTTGTGTTTGGTTGATGTCTGTTAGTTGGGTGAGTGAGTGTGTTTGTGTGTCTTGGGGAACTGGGAGGTGGAGGTACTGAGTGGATGGAGTGGTGGATGTGTGTGTTTGTTGGGGTGGTGTCTGTGGGTATGCTGGATGTGGTGGATGTCTGTGTGTCTGTAGTGATGGTGTCTGTGGGTATGGTGCATGTGGTGGATCTCTGGCGGTGTGCTGGGGGTGGGGTCCGAGGGTATGATAGATCACTGACTGTCATGTTGTGCCTCTGAGTATGCTGGATGTTGTGTGTGTAATGCTGAGGGTTGTGGGTGTGTCTAGGGAAGTGGTGTCTATTGTTCTGACTGTGGTTGTCTGTTGTTTGCCTGCATGCCAGTGTGTTTTGTGGTGCTTGTGTTTGTGTGTGCTCCTCTTGGGTGTTGATTTGGATGTGTGTGGATCTGTCTGTGTGCTTTGAATAGGTAGGAGAAGGGGGATTTGGACTGGGAAGAGGGAGGTGGAGGGGGAACGGAAGCTGGGAGAGTGACTGGCTGCCATCAGTGAGGAGGCCAAAGCCTGAAAAGATCTCTGTAGGCCATCCATTGCACCATGAATGCCTCCCAGGAATGTATTGGTTTGTTGTAGCTTGGGAGCCAAACCCTGGATGACATTCACAATGGAAGACTGACCCACAGAGATACTTGTCAGGAGGTCAATAGCCTCCTCACTGAGGGCAGCAGGGGTAACAGGGACTAGGACAGAGGTGTCTGCGGCAAATGAGACACCCACTCTTTTGGGTGGGCAGGCATGGCCAACTGGTTGGGCAGCAACAGGGAGGGTAGTTAGAATGGGGTGGCAGACGAGGATGGTACAGAAGGATGCCTGGATGGGTCCGTCACCACTCGGGAATGTCCACTGGGGGAAGAATCCGATGATGACGACAATGTCCCTATCTCCCCCTTGGGACTCCCCTCACCTGCTAAGTCACTGGGCCCCTCTGTGCTGTGGTGTCTTAACCCAAGTTTCTGTGGCCAGATGCTTCCCCATTCAGCTATTCCCTGTTCCCTTTGCCTGCTGATACAAATGCTACAAATACAAAGAGAAATAGGGCAATCACATGTCCATGATCACACTTGAACAACAACTCTGATTAGCATACATTACCTTGATGTCAAGTAGGCCGCAGCAACAAACTCCACCTAAGTGGCCCATACATGTGCCATACCATATGCATTTATGCCATATGAATTGTCAACAGTTGCCCACAGGAAAATCTGGATCTCACACAACTAAAATTGCATGGCTGAAGTTGTGCAATCACAATACCCATTCAACAAGTAGGAGACACCATCATCCACAAACCTTTGCTCAATGGAGCAGACCTCAGTCACCTGTTGGCATACAATAGTAGGTCAATGCCAAAGGCATTTTTGCAGGTCCCGCCCAAGGTCATGCACACATCTAATTGTCACATACATGGTGACCCAACAATGAGAAATTATGCTACAAAAGCATGCCATTCTGATGACAAAAGTACAATATCCTGGAGAACGTGACATCGAAATACCTATGTCACACTGGAAGCATATAAAAAATGCACTGTTCACCAAGTGATATTTCTCTCAATAGAGTCATGGGGGTAGTATTAATGCTGCTCAAATGTGCCACCCTCTTGGCATGGAAATGGATACTGTAGACATCATGTGTAGTATATCAGGGGGGATGTCCCCAAAATACACAACACAATGATTCAGCAAGCCCCAGGGTAATCACCACTAATGTATGCCACTCCTTACAATGACATACTTTGAGTGCATTAGTACAAGCCTTTAGTCCTTTGCATGTTGGAGAGGCCCTGAGATTTGCAAGTGTTTGTTCAGGGCCATCAACATGTTGCCCAATGGGAAGCTGCATCATTGTCTCTATTTTGGTCCCACAAACTAAGATGTCTGTAGATGAATGGCTGTACCAAACACATTACCGCAAGTCATTCCATGATGCTGGCCAACAGTTAGGGAACAAACCTTCCCCATTGCACATGTGCAGTGCACTTTAACACATGATGCCACATCAAGGGCATATATTTTCACACTGTCGCCCAAAATTCGAGGTCTGTCTACATGTCCCTCATTGCTACTGCGGTTGTACATGCCAAATGACATGCTACGGTGGGTGAGGGTGAGCCAATAAACAATGGTGACACACTCCTGTATGTGGCACAACATGAAATGTACCCCTATTGTAAATGTACTATTCCACAAACAGTTTGCCATTGACATATAGGTGAGTGAATACAGACATCATCCCATCAACATAGGTAGACTACACATGAAACTACAACTTACAAATATATTCCCAAAGAGAAAGGGGCACACCCTGACATGTAGGCACAAGGAATGTTGGCAAAATGATGGCACATAATTCTTGTGAATGGACATTCTTCACTTACCAAATGAAAGTATTGACCCATAGCTGCATCCAAAGAACAATGTAAGCCCTGGCACATGTGCGTTGGCAGCTTCACATTACAGACTGCAGTGAGGTATGAGCACTCATCATATGCTGAAGAAAATTAGTTCCTGGGTGCAAATGCCTATATACACATTCACCCAGACACATGGCAGAGGACGATGATCCATCACCTATTTACCTTTGTCCTGGAATATTTAGGAGCAGTGGTCTGTTGCACAGAAGTTACCCACTACAACAACAGTACTTGATTGATCAATGTACCAAGCCATATGTCATTCCTGCAGAGCAAGTGGTCTGTGGATTCCACCCAGTCATGTCCTAGGTCCCTGGGCAAATATGCAAGGCACATCAGTATGCCCCACATGACATGTCTACACAATCACTCATCTACTGTGTGACACATGGCTCATCACTAATTGTCAGGAGGACCTGTCAGAACCTAACCCATTCACTTGGCAATGGGACAGGCAGGAATATGCCCTGTACTAACCCTGTTGTGGCTGCTGTGCTGCCTTCAAACACCCATCAAGCTCCAGATAGGCCACCACCAGAATGTGGGCCATTAGTGGGGTCATGGGCCACCAGTCACCCCTGCCACATTGGGAGGACATCCACAGCTGGACCTCTGTGATCTTCCGGGCCCAGCACCTCAGGTCCTCCCACCTTTTTCAGCTTAGGCATGAATGGATCAACACTGTGAGAATGACTCTCTGCATACAACCCCTACAGGCAACTGCCAGAGTACAAACTCCAACACTACACATGGGTAACAATGAAGGGAGAGTCATGATGGGTATGGAAAATGTCTTCCCTGTCCATGTGTGGACATGTGGACTAACAAACGCAGACTCATGCCACTTCAGGGGGTATGGTTCTGTGGTATGTACCTATACTACTCCTTTGGACATATGTGTCTATCCTACAAAGATGGCATGCAACAAACAAAGGGATTGATTGTACAGTTTCTGCTATGTGACCAAACTACTGAGTCACATACCATGGTCTCCCAGGAACCAACACACTGTCTGCACTGTGGGACTGTCATTTATGCAATAAGCCTGTACTGGACACATATAACGTGTGGGAAGGTAACAACACGGTTGTGGGAGTAAGGAACCTGTCATGAGTCAAAGACACATATTGACAATGATGTCAAGTTGACATATGGACTACCTTAATGGCTTAACTCTGTACCCATTCCTAATCTAATTAAAGAAATGAGGCATTCTGGACAGGATTTTTGCACCAGAGCCTCATATTGCCCACATGACAGGGTCTGCTGGGGTACATGGAGTGGCCACATTGCCACAGTTGCAAAGCCACAGAGACTCTATCCCAGCCTAAACTACGAGCCAGACTGGAAGATACATTTGCCAGTCCATGGTCTCTACAGGCTTAGCAGACTGAACCTACATGACACTCCATTCCCATCACTTCCATGCATGACAGTACATCATGTAGCCAACAGCCATTTGGCATGGGCTGTGTATAGCACCTGAAGGGCAGAGTGAGTCATGATATGCCTTTCAAACAACAGTTTAGCAAGGGCAGATGTGTTTACAAATCTCAGTGGCACAATACACGTTGCTCACGTTACTGTCAACTGACTGGTACAACATGCATACTTTACTCATGCTATCATGCACATACATGTTGTCTGACATTTACAACAATAATGTAGAAGGAGATGTCAGTGGATGGCAGTAATGTCTCCTCACCTACTTATATGCATCCAACACACGGAGGATCTAGGAACCCAAAAACATCACACAACACAATGTTACTTAACTTTACATATGGCACTGGCCACTAATACCTGCACATTGTACATCCCATTGATGCCACAAAGACTGCCACAACAGGCACATGAATAGTCAACCTGGCACACAAGCCCACATTCTAGCCTGTGAGGAGGGAAACGATGGTGAAGTACAGAGAGTGTACTGTCAATATGAAGTACTTACCTGCTCCTCTGGTGTACCATAGAGCTGACCATTCAGGAGTAGGACCTCATCTACGAGCCTCTCTAGTTCCTCTGGAGAGAAGGCAGGGGCCCTATCACCTGATGGATGTGGTATAATTGCTCCCAGAGGGGGTACACAGCAGCTCAGGTCATGGAGGTCTTGCTGGCAGTAGTGTCAGGAGTCAAGTGAATGATTCTGCAGAACATGGCAGTTATGTCCTCCATGTAGGCGGTCGTCACTGCTGGTGGACACAGCCATTGGCCCACAACCACCACTGGCAACGACGTTAGCCTATGACTGTGTCCATCACGGTTGCAACCACCTACCACCATGATAACTTCCGCCGGCAGTTGTGGGAGGCTCCTAATGTCCAGTGGAGTAGGTTAGGCAGCTGCCATTCCAGAGGTCTGAAATGTGGTATTGGGTTTCACAAACTGTGTCACACCTCCAATAATGTTGTTTTGAGCTCAAAAACATGCGTATCCTGTCTTGTCATGTAAGTCCTGCTACTCAAACACTGCTGCAGTATGTTGCAGGATATAGATAGAATTTAACAGAGGGGCACAGTCCACTCCCACTAATGGTCTTTTTTGTGGTTTGGATATCCAGTCACTTTTCGAGGGGTAATTACAATGTACATTTTTGAGTTTGATCTAGATACATATTGTGGACATATGTGTGGAAAATCATGGGGGTTACTTGTGACCATTGTGTTCTTTGCAGCTGTGATGTGTCCTGGTTGCCATGGCTATCCCTCCTGAAATATCTTGTCACATTATATAATTGACATGTATCTTATATGTTGCTGTGGACACAATGACTAATGTTAGAACTCATGTCTTGTCATGCATAGATACCCAGGGAAAGGGAAGGTACAACAACCACCTGTCTACCATCCACTGCCAGATCTTCGGACCATGAAAGAAAGCCATATAATACTCCTGTATCATCTGAATAGGCAAACAATAGTGGACTTATGTCACCAGTTAGAGCCAGATCTGACGTCGGCTATTAGTTATCCAACCAGCATACCACTCATTGTACAAGTCATCTCAGTATTGCACTTCCTACCCACAGGCTCCTTCCAACATACAGTGTCATGTCTCAACTTATGTTCAGTCTGGTGTTGAAGGAAGTCCTCTAAGGAATGTTGAAACACCTGGACAGCTACATCCAGTTCCCCCAACATCAGGATTTTGCCCATATGAATGCTGACTTTTATGGTTTTGCACTCATCCCACTTGTGGTGAGGGCCATTGATGGCATGCATGTTGGCTTAGCTCCATTGCATGCCCATGAACAAATAAACCGCAACAGAAAGAACTTCCATTCCATTGACTTTCAAGTTGTTTGACGGATATATACATTTCACACGTCTGTGCCCGTTATCCAGGTTCAGCCCATGGCTCCTTCATAATGCGGAACAGCACTATACCCCAGCTGATGTCACAACTGTACCAAGAGAGGGCCTGGCTGGTTGGTAAGTCACACCTATCCTGTTTGTGTGTGTACATTGTCAGGTGCCACAATCCTGAAAAGAGGGACTCATATGTTCCATTCCTTAACCGGTGACTCTGCATATCCAAACTGTCCTTGGATGTTGGCGCCAATAAGGAATCCAACTATGTCAGGGGAAGTCCACTCCAATGAGCCCCATGCATGAAAAAGTCGATTAAGTGGAGCAGGCGTTTGGGCTCATGAAGGCTAGGTTTAGGTGTCTGGACTGGACAGGTGGAGCCCTCCTCTACTCACTCAGGAAGGTGTTTCAGATAACTGTGATCTGCTGCATGCTCCAAAACATCGCCCAGTGGAGGAATATCCTGTACATCCTGGAGGAGGGGAAGCTGCAGTGCCACCGTGTGAGACTAATGAAATGGCAAGTGAGGATGACAATGGTGAAGAAGAAGGAGATGACTTGCAGGAAGATCTCATCAATAGCTTCTTTTCATGAGTGTAAGTATGTCATGTGATGTAATGATTCAGACTTTACAAAGAACTGTAGTTGTTAGAATATGTGGAGTGGAGTGTTTTGGCAACAACTAGGGAGCTAATACTCTGCAATAATCAGCCAAAGGGTGCATTAAGGGTTAGCCTTTGACTTATCCCCACCTTGATGTAGCTACTTTGTTTGTGTCAGTCTTGTTGCAATGTAATTTCCTTTCCAGGTGCTTGCCATATGATTTGTGTAATAGGAATTGTTTTCCAAGCATATACTCCTTGTTTTGTCTTTGTACAGGGACCTTCACCATGACATCCTCATGTTGGCATTTCAGAGTTGTGGTATTGACAGGTATCTCATGCAGTTCTGACATATGAAGTGGACATGGGTTGTTCAGGTTTCTGTAGGTCAGTGAATATAGGTGTATGAGACTTGTGCCAAGCAGCTTGAACAGTGGAAGGTCAGATGTGTACATTGAACCTGTTTAGTGTGCTGTGTTGGGCCGATTGGATCATGTGTGATCATGTGGGCATGTAATATGTTGCCATCATGTGTAAGCAAGGTATTTACCCTTCACATAGGCTAAACAATCTTCTTGTATGACCTGTATCCAGCCTGTGCCACAACAATGGCATGTGTTTGTTTCATACCACCAGATGCAAGGTCATTGGATTATGATGGATCAGTGATCAGGTATGTTGTACTTCCCTCTGTCTGTATCTTGGTTATGTTATGTTAGATTTCTTTAGTTTGGTATGTAATAAGGCTCAAGTTGGTGACACCATTCACTTTTCTGTTTGTCTGTTTTACAGGACAATGTCTTACAAGGCCCTTCCTTCCAGGGTCTGTAACCTGGTATGTGTCCCTTGATACAATATGAGTCAGCCATTTTTGGCTATGACAGTCTAGACATGCCAACAGCCTATGTGACGTACACTGTAATAAAAGGTGTGGTGTTACCAGACACTTGTAGCAATGTGTTTGTGTGTGTTGGTTGTAATCCTTAGCAGGATAATGAATCTGCAACATATCCCTCCTTGCATTAGTATCTGTTGTGGATACACATCCAAGAGCTCGATTTCAATAAGATGCTGTTGCTTGCAACATTCAGACTTATTTGGGTATATTATTACATCCTTGAATATCAAATTTGCAATAACCAATGCTTGTTAAATGTATCATTTATTATATCCAATGCTTGTTGATTATGCACATTGTATCCCACCTGCTAAATATGTGCCAACTGTAACTGCCAAAACATATGTTCTTCACAATGTGATCTGTATGGAACATGTGCCTCAATCAGGAGGATAATTGTTCATTTCCTTAACAAGCAACCAACTGGTTTTCCACCTGCTCCAGCCGTAACTTCCAAAACATGTGATCTTCACAATGTGATCTGTACTGAACATATGCCACAATCAGGGGGATAATTGCTCATTTCCTGAACAAGCAATCAACTGCCAAAAGGAACATGTGCACATTTGTTTATTTAAGGATACTTGTGAGCCTGAGGCCTTGAGAGAACCTATTGCTCTGCTCCCCTACTTCCAGTCAAGTCAAGTTCCTTGTCCTCCAGCCTGCCTCTATTCAAGATCCAGTGCAAATCAAGTACCTTGTTCTCTGATCTGCCTCCAGTGTTCCTCGTTCTCTAACCAGCTACCAATCGAGTTCCAGCATTTCTCGTACTCCGGAGAGCCTCCATTTGAGTTCCGGCGATTCTCCCCCTCCGGTCGCCTTCCTGCGGAGATCTGGGTCTCCTCTTCTGTCTTCTGCTGACGATCCCATATTCCCAGTACAACAGAGGAAAATGAGAATGGTGAAAAAACCCAGTTTGGGTTCTTCTGAAATTTTGAAGCAAGTAACTTCATTTCAAGGTAAAGAAAGATTAATCACTTGAATGAAAGAAAACAGAGCTCTGTGTTTTAAAATATTTATGGCAATAAGAACTAGCGTGATTTATTGTTTGGGTAGATATCCAAGATACCACTAAATAGACATTAAGGAAAGATGTATTTCCTGTAACAAGTGCTCCCCTGAGAATTATGATATTGGAAATAGAGTAAGTTTATCAATACTATTGTTGGCAAAAGATCACTCCAGAAAACAAAGAAGCTCTTTAGTCAAGTTGTTTATTTTTGAGTTTGGACATTGCTTCAGAGACTCTGAAAGTATTGTAAAAATAGAAAGAGGCTTGTTTAGCCTTATAGAAAGGTATGGACAATGTGTCAACAATAACTGACATTATACAATGTACAATAGTTCATGCAAGGTCAATGTATTAATGAAGTGATTCTTTTGCAGCCCAGAATCCTAAAAAAACAAGAACCCAGTATTTTGAAAAATCTGAAGTCCTGATGCTCAACACTGCACACAGTCCAGGGTCCAGCAGTCCGATTCTGCAGTCTCTTCTCAAAACCTTCTTCCACTTGAAGACTTGCAAGAGTGCATTTTACTCTTCATTGCAGTCACGTTAGTCCTCACTCGGATTGGGGAACTGTCATTGCCCCATTGGAACATCTGGAATTCAGATGAGTGGCTAGCACAGAACAGTATCTTGTATCTTCCTCATTTGGTTTACATGGTGTTACATCTCTACATAGCTAAATGTGGAACAGAAGCAAGCAGACACTGACTTTGTGATAGGAGGATTTATTGAAAAGTGGAGCATGAAATAAAATTGGGGCATGATTGGAAATAACAGTGAAGGGTCCAGTCCTGGTGGATGAAATCATCAGAGTAGATGACACACAAATGGAAGTTCAAAGTCCAGTGTACTCCTCCCATTGGAATTGGAATTGGAAGGTGGTTGAAGAACAGTCAACAGAGTAAATATGTGGCACACAAAGGAGTTCATTTAGGAAGGGGTCACTTGCTGGCAGTGGTGGGTGCCTTGCAACCTACACCTCCTGGAGTCTTTGCTGGATGTCCCTTCTTGAGGGGGGATCTGCTGCTACAGAGGCAGGGGTGTCTGGATCAGGTTCTTTCCTTGACAGGATCTCCCTTCCAGTGACTGGGACTGATGCTGGTATTGTGGGCCTCCCACTGTTCACTCATATCCCTATGTATGTCCCTCTGCAGCTGCTTGATCTCCAGAAGTTCTACGAGTAGCTGGCCCATCACACATTGGGACTCCTAATAGACCTCCAAGATATGGCTGATGGTGTCCTGGCCAGGAGCATCCCCAGTGGCCTCATTCCGCTGGCCCAAAGCATCCTTCCCACATACTCCCCACCCCCCACAGGCCTTTGCCCTTGCCACAGGGTGCCCCGTCCAACTGGTTCCAGGACCATCATTGTCCAAGGTTTGGTGCTGCAACTCAGGATCCTGGACTGGAGGCACAAGATGGTAGACACTATCCTAGGGACACAGGTTGGAGGCGAATAGTTGCCTGTGATGTTGAGGCAATCGGGCTGGAAGGTGTTGATGTGGCCACAGTGAATCTCACTGTTGAAGTCCGACCAGATTGCTCAGATGGGCCAGAACTATCCTCACACACAGAGATCCAGGAGTGTCCTCATCACTGAGGGCTTCAGCCACAGGGGTAGTGACAGTCTCTCCCTTGGGGTCTGTTTGTCAGCTCGACTTGTTGATGTGAAACATAGAATGATACTGGGTGAAGTATGATGTCTACCTCTAAACATTCACAGCAACATTTTGCAACAACCTTGTGTATTGATGCTTTGCAGGTTATCCTATTGTGACAGGTACCCATGCTAGTTGTTGTATTGACCTGGCATTTGTGAGGCATGCCAATTCCATTTACGTCAAGCAGCTGCTGAAATAAGCAGGTCGTTAGCACTTGGGAGGATGGGCTGAGAATGCATCTTTCCACCAGTGCAGGCAAAATAGTGTCTAGGCACAAAATATGGCTTTAACTATTTTGAGGCCTAGTTTATTGTAATGCAGGCAGACCCAGGATGTTAATGCATTTGTGATTGGTGTCAGCATGTGGTCAGTGCTTTGTGAATGTGTCTGCTGCCCATACCATTCTGGGTATGCATCTTGAGGCCTTTGGGATCCTTGTTTTACACTCTGGGCAAGGACTCCTTCAATTCCTCTATGGTTTCAGCTTGGAGCAGCTAATCATATTGGAGCTAGGTAGCCAGACACATCTCAGAGTTGGGCATGATCTCTATCTTGGTCCTTCCCAGGTGAGTGAATTTCAATTGAGAGTTAGCAGGCAAAGGTTTTTGGACAAGTAACAACTGTTCTGGTGTTCAGGTCACTCTCTCTACTTCCCAACTCTTGACAATTGGTATGCTCCCAGGTGGGTAAGCTTATTTTGAAAGTTCACCTAAAGATGCATTGGGGCAAGTGCACACTGGCCTGTAGGTTGGAGTTACAGTAACAGGCCATCCTGGGAGTTGCAGTCATGTTACTGTCTCTACAACACACACTATACAAATGTTATCCTCCCAGGTGAGTACACTTCACTTGAGAATTAACAAAGAAGGGTATTTGGACAAGTGAACATTGGGCTTGTGTTTGGAGTTGGAGGGACAGAGCCTCTTGACCTTAGCAGTCATTTCACTCCCTATTCTTCATACACTTGATAAATGCCACTCCCCAAGTGAGCACACTTCATGTGTAAATTTCAAAACATGAGTCTTTAGAGAAGAGGACACTGGATTGGTGGTTGGAGTGACAGTAAGATAATCTCCTGGGAGTTGCAGTCATGCACCTCCAGGCACTACACACACAATAGAAATGATTTCCTCCCAGGTATGTACACTTCAACTGTGAGTTAACAAACAAGGGTATTTGGAGAAGGAAACACTGTGCTGATGTTTGGAATTACACTGCGCCTGCTGGGGGTTGCAGTCATGTCACTCACTCTAGTACACACATTACAAAAGTTGTCCTTCCAGTTGAGTACACTACAAATAGGAGTTAACAAGCAAGGGTATTTGGAGAAGGAAACACTGTGCTGATATTTGGAATTACAGAAAGTGGCCCTGCTGGGAGTTGCAGTCATGTCACTCACTGTACTACACACACTATACAAATGTTGTTCTCCCAGGTGAGTACACTACAATTGGGAGTTAACAAGCAAGGTTGTTTGGAGAAGTAAACAATGTGCTGCTGTTTGGAGTTACAGAAACGGGTCCTGCTGGGAGTTGCATCCATGTCACTCACTCTAGTACACACACTACACACACTATACAAATGTTGTCCTCCCAGATTAGTACCCTACAATTGGGAGTTAATGAGCTAGGGTATTTGGAGATCTAAACACTGTGCTGCTGTTTGGAGTTAAAGAAACTGGTACTGCTAGGAGTTGTAGTCATGTGCCTCTATGTACTACACACAAAACACAAATGTTATCCCCTATGTGACTAAAATTCAAATGTAAGAAGGGGCCTTTGGATTGGTGGACACCAGGTTGGTGTGTGGAGTGACAGTAAAGGTGGCAAAAGGAGAGCATGACAATGACTTTTTGTGACCTTTTCAGTGTTCTGACTTACCAAAGTCCACTCCCCCAGATATTCCTGTCAACCCCTCAAGATGCAGGATGGCCAAGACCTTCTCCTCCCAGTCTTTTTGGCCTGCAACTGGTGCCTAAGGACCAGGGAACAGACCTTGCCCCCGACCTCTTCCTGATGTCCTCCTTTGGGCACCGGGTGGTTCCTACAGCATTGACTCTGCCGACTATTATGTTCCCCATTTTCCTACTGAGAGGAGTGTGCTATACTTCTGCTCCAAAAATGAGTAGCTCTACTCTCATGATTTCATTCACCATGACTCTTACCTCAGCTTCGAAAAACAGGGATTTTTGCAACTTGACATGGTGGAAAAAAAGAATACAAATGAGTGACAGTGACTTCTTAAAGAGAGGAAGTGCAAAAGGGTGTGACTGGACAAAAGTGTGTGCAGAGTGTTGAATGGGATGGTGAAAAAATGGTGCCTAGTATCTGTGCAGTGTGGGGAAAATGCAGAGGATTGTGGTGTGTGGAGGGGTGTGTTTTATAGTGCCCTTTGCAAGTGTGTCCAGTGTGGCAATGTGAGTCAGCTGTGTTGTTTTCAAATCCGTCCAATGTGCCTTTGTGTATGACTTGGTGACTGTGAACCGCTGTGGTTAGGATCGCCATTGACTGACAGCCATGGGTGCCCACCAATGAGATTTTGGTATTGTAATAAAGTCAGTAGTTAATTGCAGTACTGTCGGCGCAGGAGCTCAGACCACCTATTTCCATGCTGCCAGTCTGTCATTTTTGGTTTGTGGTCAGCTGTCCTGCCTGTGTGTCTTTTTAGGATCGCCAACATGGCAGTCTGCCGACCTGACCACCCAACTCGTAATGAGGCCGTAAGTTAAAACAGTCCTGAAATAAACTCATATGTACTCAGAAATAACTAATAATAACTGTTGCGCCCAAAAGCTAGAAGTGGTATTGGATAACTGCTCCTGGATTGGACTTAAATGCTTAAATGTTTGTGCCTATCTGAGAATTCACTTTCGAACACCAAAAGATGTTGATTCTCCACTGATGCAGACTTTTGATGGCTTGCTATGGCAAGAATGGATGCCCCATGAGAAATCTGACACAAAGGCATGAGAAGGAAACAAGTAACAAAGACAAACCCTTAGACTTAACAACAGGATATGTGGAGGGTTGTGAAGGCAAACAAAATGATATGCCTGCAATCAAGAGGCCACTTGGCCATATAGATGTCAATTTTGTTCCATTAACTGAGAGTACCAGCACCTTACATGTGAACTCATGCAAATGCTACAAGATTATTAAATAGGCATCATCTACAGGCCAATTGACCGCCTTCAGAGCAGTCATGAAAAAAAATCAGGGTGGAGGTAGTCAGCAACACATGAGAGCTCAGTAAGTGGCATACTTATATTCTGTTTACACCAAATTAGCATCATTTTTTTAAAACTCTAATTCAGTGCTAAACTAACTCCATATTTATACTTTGGTGCTAGACCCGTCTAGCGCCAATTTTATGGAGTTAAAGTCATTTTTTGGACGTGGAAACCTAACTTGCCTTGATGAGATGCAATGTAGGCATTCCTGTGCAAAAATGACTCTATGGCCTTAACACCATATTTATACTCCTGTGCAAAAACGGTGCACAGGAGGGAGGAGGGGTCAAAAAATGGTGCAAAGCTTGCTTTGCCCCGTTTTTTAACGCATGGGTCAGGGCAGGCGTTAGGTGACCTGTGGGCCTATTTCCATGGTGCAACACCATGGAATAAGCCCACAGGTGCCCTCCCCAGGCCCCAGGGACACCCCCACCCACACCAGAGGACAACAGAGGATGGGGGACACCATCCCAGGTAAGTACAGGTAAGTACAGGTAAGTATTTGATTTTCTATTTGAAGTGCCATAGGGTGCCCTGAAATGGGTCCCCATACATGGCACAGGGTGCAATGGCCATGCCCAGGGGACCGTGGTCCGCTGTGTTGGCCATGTGGTATGGATAGTTTTGCGTCAGAAAATGACTCTAGGCAGGTTAGAGTCATTTTTTTTTTACTGTAACCTGCCTAACGTCATTTTGTGGTGCAAAGCCCCCTTCTTCCATACCGCCAGCTCCACCCGACTAACGTCATTTTTTTTTACACTAGCCTACCCTTTTCACTGGCTTGCACCATTCCATAAATAAGGTGCCCGGCTGGTGCACAGAAATGGTGCAAGCCGGTGCTAATTGTTTTGGTGCAAAACTGCGTTAGTGCAGTTTTGCCCCAAAAAGTATAAATCTGGACCTAAGTGTCAGAGGCAATTGTGTCCCTTGACTATTGGTGCTCTTCTGGCTCATCACTTGGATGAGGAAGAGGATAAGGTTAAGCAGGAGGTGCAGCTAGTGACCTGTTTGGGCAAGGAACACAGAAGTTAAAGAGGGAGTGGGGGTAGGCCCAGATGATGGTGGTGTCTACTGTTGAGAAACCCCTGATGGATTTTGTTCAGGCAAAGACAAAGCCCCCATGATCCACCTTTTCCTGGCTTGTGGTGCCAAACTCTTCCACTCCCACACATGGGGATACTCAGCATTCGGGGCAAAGAGCTCCCCACGATAATGTGTAGGAAAAGTTCCCTAGACTTTTCCTTAAGGACATCTATGCCCCGGTGGCAGAGATCTCTATGTGGTAAAGTACAAAGAGAATCCGAAAGGTTTATGAAACTTGAAACAAATGTGTAAAAATATTTCTATTTACAGTACTAAAATAAATTGATTTTATATATTTACTTTAAGTGTTGAACAAAATAAAACAGTGTACAATACTATTAACTTAATTTTTAATTACAAATTCAACTAATTTAGAAATATGAAATTCAATTTAAATTAGTTTGATTAAAGATTTATAAACTGTAAAACCCACTTACTGTATACCAAATATGTTTTTCACTAAGTATTGATAATTATTAAAAATGATGTATAGAATGAATTGGAACTAATTTTATTATATTTTAATAAAACAAATGTTGCATTCATTTTTAAATTAGAAAAGGTTATCAAAATGTCTTAAAATAAAATAAGAATGTTTTATAGAACATTTTACATTAAATTAAATTGGGTATAGTTTTCACTAGGTTAATACATTTGATTTAATTTGCCATGTCCATTTTAAGTCCCTACATCGATTTTGTCTATGGGAGGACGCTGCAGTATGAGAGGTTGGCCATGTGTGGTGCTGGACTTACTACTATCTTTTTTGTCAGTAGAAACTGTACACTCATACATTTAGCTTCATTCGTTTTTTAAGTTTTGAGTAACTTTATACTCAGATTTTGTGAATATCCCAAAGTAGTAAAGTTACTCAATAGTTTAAGATTAAAGCAACCAGTAGTAAATCTACACATGTAGATCAACCTTTGTGAATAGATTCCAACATTTGTTACACACAACATGGACATTTAAAGAAAATATTAAGCTGGAAACATGCCTAGGCAGCATTTCAAAACACATACGTCAATTACATCAACATACATATATTACACTTAGGGCAATTTTTGCTGCTGGAAAACTTCTACCTAAGTGCAACTGTTCTCATAACCGTTCTGTGCTGTGCTGTCATTCCAGGATGCCAGAAGTGTGGAGGGGAGAACAGGCAATGCATGTCATAGACGTTGATACAGGCTCAGCACCAAATGTCCTTGCTCAATCCTTTCTTTTCCTCTTTTCTGGGTGATTTCTCCCACTGCACTGTAAGATGTGCAGAAGCCTCTGCAAATCTGGGCCTATGCTGCAATGCTCAGCTGAGACTCTGAACCCCGAAACAGATTAGGGTAATTTTTGAGGACCCTATCATAAACAATATTTAATTCATCATCTGTGAAGTTGGAGGCCTCTTTTCTTGTCCCTCGGCCATGTTGGAGATGTCTAAGGTGCAGTAGGATGGAGGAGGATGCAGTTGGGAAGGCATGGCTCCGGAATAACCAGAAAATGTCTGAATTTCTGTGTATAATTTCCTGCCTGTGTGTAGCTCTAGGCAGAGGTGTTCGCCTCAAGAATAGGGGTCTCCACCGTGAATTAGAAGGTCACCACCCCCACATGGAAAGGATGATGAAAACAATTAGGGAGAACAATAAGTGTAAAAGGGAGTTGTATGTGGCATGGCGTAAATACAATTTAAAGTCTAATGTATACTGTTAGAAATGGGGTGTGTGGTTGGCAGTCAGGTTATCCCCTGTCCAAGCAAGGACCCTCACTCTAGTCAGGGTAAGTCACACACAATCCAAATTATCCTGTGCCCACCCTCTGGTAGCTTGGCACTGAGCAGTCAAGCTTAACTTAGATGGCAATGTGTAAAGTATGTGTGCCATAAATCATGCAACAACACAGTATAGCAGCACAAAGATACACCACACAGTGTTTAGAAATATATAATATTTATCTGATAAAATACAGGTCAAAACAATTAAGATGCAATAAGTATATGTTGAGATATAACTGTAAAAATGATATAAAGGCGTCATTATGTACACGGTGGTAAACTCCACCGACTGATGTGGCGGCAGTGAGCAGAAGCCCGCCCTTTGGCGGTGAACAGAAACCCGTCATATAATGAACCAAAATCCCAACCCACCAAATATCACCAGACCACCAGTCACCGCCATGACCTTGTCAGCGGAAATGCTGGACCTCCCCACCCACCACCGCTGAGCACCCCCACATCCCGCCCTGCAAATAATGATGCACAAATCACCTTGGCGGACAGTGGAGGCCGGACGACCATTGGCGGTGCCGACCGCCACGGGCGGCAAGTGGACTAAACAGCAAGAAGTGCACACATTGGATAAGGTTGAAACCCACACACCTGACACACATCCATAACCCCATAAAATACTCATAGACACACCCCACAATCCTTTGCAACGAAACCAGGCCAAAGAAGATGAAGAGCACCAGAAGCAGACAACAAACACCACAAAACACGAGACGCACACCGACCCACAGAAGAGCACCCTCACTGCGTTTCCAGACCCAACACCATTCACCACACTCACCATGTCACCCCCCAAACATCCACGCTTCACAGAAAGGGATCTAAGGACCATGGTGGATGAGATCCTGAAGGTGGAGCCACAAATATTCGTGGCCCAGGTGCAGCACACACCCATTGCAAGGAAAATGGAGCTATGGCAGAACATTGTCAACAGGGTCAATGCAGTAGGACACCATCCACGCAGCAGGGACAACATCCACAAGAGATGGAACGACCTTGGTGGAAGATCAGGGCCATGGCATCCAGGCACCACATTGCAGTCCAGAAGACTGGGGGAGGACCGCCACCAACACCACCCAAATACACCGACTGGGAGGAAAAGGTACTGGCCATCTTGTCTCCTGAGGGACTCGCTGGACTCACTGGAGGAATAAATTTGGGTAAGTCATCTACATTTACCCCATATACACCATAACTGTAATGAATGCCCCACCCACACCCACCAGGACCAATACCCCACCCAGTCAACAGCCACTGAATCCACCCCCCTGCATGACCACAAACCCAATAACAAGCCCACATTCCACCCCCTGAGAACAGCCACCTACCACTGCAAGGATTCACAATTGAACTACAACCCCCCCAATGCAACCCTACACCCTAAGCAAAATGCAGTGTAAACCTCACAAAGGCACCCTGGAAGGCCACTAAAAGTTACAACAGCACAAAATAGCCCAGTCCTGTGCACCACAACCGTTCATGCATTTGTAACAGACATGTCTATGTCCCCCAACAGGCACACCCACCCATGCCACCCTCGTGGATGGGACAAGCAGTGCCAGTGCCCCCATGGAGACAGAGGCACCTCACAGGACACTGGTGAAGGATCCCTGGACACTGATGAGCAGGCAGGCCCCTCACACAGTCCTGGACTGTCACCATGTAGCAGCCCCACCCAGGATACCACTGACACCCCTACCACCCAGCCAAGAACAAGCATCCCCACACCAGTGTATCCAGGCCACAGATTGGTGGAACACAGGTACAGAGGCCACAGTCTCCCAGTCCCAACATGCAAGAAGGCGAGGCCACCAGTACAAGTTGTACCCTCAGACCTGTGCAGGGGACACAGACACAGGGGGCTAGGGCAAGTGCTAGTGTCTCAGTGGGCCAGGCCACAGGATGGATGCAGCAGCCCAGGACGTGATATTGAAGGTATTGGGGGCCTACCAGCATACCCATGACAGTTTGGCACAGATAGTATCCACCCTGGAGCACAGTCAGAGGATTTAGCAGGAACACCACCAACAGGCCATGGAGCAGTTGAAACAGCACAACGCCACAATGGCCAGCATAGCAGGAGTACTGCTGCAGCTGACACAAACCCAGTCTGAGACCCACACTGGACAGGAGGCCCCCACTACAGCACCAGACACAGACCGGACAATTACACCATCATCAGAAACATCCCAGGAACTACCCTCAGAGGAAACCCAAAGGCCAACCATGTTATCCCCTCAAGGTCAAGAGCAGGCGCCCAAAAGTACCCTCAGGCCAAGATATGGCTCTGGATCTGCAGCTAAAAACAAGGCCCTCTTCAAGAAGTAACTCAGCAACAATCTGCACAGCAACCATCACACTCAATCAACCTCCACACATTACTAAGAAGCAATATGAACTAATGTAGGAATTGATGGACCCACCAATACTAGTACACGTCTGCCACCATGTTGCCATCACTGTAAATTGCACTATTCACTCCCTGCCACCAATGAAACACATATCACACCTGTAACACTGTCCCCTGTCATAAAATGTGAACAAAGTGAAGTATGGATGCAACTGGCTGATAACCACTTTATTGTCAATGCGTTGCATGAAAGGACTCCTGTGTGCCTAAATGTGGCCCCACACTAAAAGCACTAAATTGTATTCTGTACCATGCAGACCTGGGCCCAGTTTCACATGTAAGAATCAACCCCCCCAGATGACAAACCACACTGACAGTATGTGTCACAAACCCCAATGTCAGCCCTTAGTCCCACATAGTTACTGTAAGTGGAGTGGTATCAGTTGGGTCCTGGAATTGACATTCTTCCCCTTCCTCATCATCACCATCACTTTCCTCACCTCTCTGAGGTAGCTGGTCAGGGCATACAGCACCCTCCACCTCCAAGAGGGGGATAGAATTTCTCACTGCCACGCTGTGCAGCATGCAGCAGGCCACCACTATTCTACACACCTTTTCAGACCCATAGGCCAGGAAACCCCCAGAGATATGTAGACAACAAAATCTAGCCTTCAGGAGACCTATTGTGCGCTCTATCACCTTCCTACTACATCCATGGGCCTCAATGTAATTCCTCTCTGCATCCGTCCCAGGATTCCTTACTGGTGTCAGGAGCCAACGCAAGTTTGGATAGCGAGAATCACCTAGAAAAAGGTGCAATACAAAGTAGTCATTGTCAAGCCTCTTAGTCAGACAGCCTGGCTGTCTTCTATGCGTCAGTTAGAGACATAAACACTTACCTATGATCCACCCTCTGTAGTCTTGGAGTTGTTCCATCTTCTGTGGCACACTACTGTTCCTCAGCACAAAGGAATCATGGACTGAACCTGGGAACATGACATTCACATGTGAGATGTACTGGTCTGCAGTACATACCAATTGGATGTTCATGGAATGAAGGTTCTTCCTGTTTCTGTACACCTGTTCACTGACTCTTCGGGGATGATAACTATGTGGGTGCCATCGATGGCACCTATCACATGGGGTATGTTGGCAAAGGCATAGAAGTCCGACTTGATGGCAGGGACGTCAGTACTTTGGAGAAACCTCACATAAGACTGCAAGTGTCGTACAAATGCATTTAGAAATCTTGTCAGTACCATGCTGAACATTGGCTGTGAAATTCCAGCACCCATGCCCACTGTCACTTGAAATGAGGCTGTGGCCAGGAAATGGAGTGCGGAGATCACCTGCACTTCAGTAGGGATGGCATGCTGATTACGATTTCCCGGAGTTAGTGCAGGATCCAGTAATGCACAAAGTTCCAGAATTGTTGCACGGGTGAGTCTTTAATTGATTATGATCTGACGCTCCACCATGGTCCTTATATCCACAAGTGGTCTGTACACCGATGGTGCCCTTCCTCGCCACAATGGTCGGTACCTACTGGGGATATCAAACAAGTGTGAGGAACACACATATATAGGCACACATTGTCATCAATTGTGCTCTGCATACTTGATTGTTGTGACTCAACAGTAACATGTTCTTGACAGATCTACATCTACAGCTCAATGTGGGAACAGTGTTTTTCATGTGTGTTATTTATTTAAATGGTCACAAGCATAGGTGCTTCATGTGGAAAATAGGGCCTGCATTATGCACAATTATTTTTTATAGATGCGTAGTTAATTCCAAAATGTCTGCCCCCTGTAATCCAGGCCTGGCATTGTGGATACCGCTAGCGGTTGATGTAACAGCGCAAGGCGGTGTTTACAGCCGTTCACACCGTCATTGGTTAACATGGATGCCAATGGGGAATCCTGGCGTATCATGATCGCTGCCGGCGGTGACGGTGCACACCGCCACGGTACGTACACAAATTCATCATCTATACATCACTTGACTCTCTGATCTCATGCGAACAGGTACTCCACTGTGTGTACTGCTGTGTCCTGCCTCTTGACATGGAAGTGGCTCGTGTTGCAGGGGAAAGATCCCTGGCCTTCACCCAGGAGGCACTGGACAGGCTAGTGGACGGGGTCCTGCCCTTGTACCCCAAGCTCTACGGACGTCCAGAGGTACAGGTGAGTAGGGGTTTGGGGAGCACTGTTTGGGTGTAATGGACGATGTTGTAAGGACATATGTGTGCACCTCTGAGCCTGCATGGGCCATGGTGCATGGCATGCTGCGTGCGTATGTCCTGTAAGTCTGACAGTACTGTCCGACCCATAGTGGATGAATAGCAAGCTGTACCTATTGTGCAAGTGCCTGACCTCTGTGTTCCATTTCTGTGTCACCCTTTTAGGTCAGCGCCCACCAGAAGAGGGCACTTTGGCATGCCATCAGCAAGGTTGTGCGGACCCTGGGGGTCTACAACCAGCGTAGCACCCACTGCAGTAAGAGGTGGGAGGACCTGCGGCGCTTGGCGTGTAAAATCTGTGAGGCCCGGCTGGTGAAGTCCTCCCAACTTGGTCCTCCCATCGGGCACTGATCCCCCTCCCGCAACGCATCCTGGCGATGGCGTACCCAAACCTGGATGGGCGCTTGAGGGCTGAATAGCAGTCACAAGGGGGTGAGTACTCATGTCACAATCTTATGTCTGGATAGATGTCTGTGTGTGCATTAGGGTTCATGCTGCTTAGAGGCAGGGACTCTGACTGTTGTCCATCTACATGATGGTCCACGTAGGGTGTAGGGGAGTCATGGTCAGGTCTCCCACATGTCGGGTCCTTAGGTAGTTCAGGGGATGGGTGTAGAGCAGGGTTCTGGTCAGTAGTCAGGGGCATGGCCATGGGCATAGTGAACGGTGCTGCCTGTTGGGGGTGTATGTTTGGCCACTATGTACCTCCATTCAGTTATTTATAAGTGTCTCTCCTGTTTTGTCTCCCCATCCCTGTTCTCTTGTGTTGTTTTTGTACATCAGCAAAATCTGGCGAGGGAGCTGAGGCACCGGCAAGTGGGGAAGCAGCGGCCCACGGATCCTCGGAAGCAGAGTCATCCGACGCCAAGGGGACCAGTGGGTGGGAGGGCGAGGGGAGTACCACGGCGGAGGCAACTACCACAGGAGGTAGTGACTCCAAGACCTCCTCTGATAGGGGCTCCCCGGCGGTGGCGGACCCTAGTGGACACACCACTACAGCGACATCTTTTGCCACCCCCCAGTCCATCACCGCCCTCCCTTCTGTTCCCCACTGAGTTGCCTGTGCCCGCTCACCCAGAAAGGTGGGCGCCTCCTTCGTCCCAGGCACCTCCTCCCTTGCCCCAGTCAGCCCTGCTGCCCTCACAGAGGAGGCTATTGACCTCCTGAGAACCATCTCTGTATGGCAGACAACCATCGTCAGTGCCATCCAGGGGCTAGGATCAGAGGTGCAGCAGACTAATGCCTACCTGGATGGCATTCACGGTGCCGTGTCTGGCCTACAGAAATCTTTTCAGGCTCTGGCCTCCTCTTGGACGGCAGCCAGTTTCTCTGGCCATTACGTCCCCCCTCCAACCTCCTCTACCCCTTCCCACACCCCACTTCCTTCACCCGTCCAAAGCACACAATCTGACACGCAGTCAAGCACCTCAACACACAAGAAGCACACTTCTAAACAGAAGCACCACACCTCCCACCACAAGCATTCACACAGTCAACATACACATGCACACACAGCAGCATCCACTTCCCCCAGTGTCCCCACCTCTTCCGCCTCCCTGTCTGTCCCCTCTACATACACACCCTCATGCACTGCACCTTCAGTCACTGTTGCTGCTCCTCTTACTGCACTCACCGCAATAGCAGACATCATACCTTCACCCCAGACACCACACTTGCACTCACCACAACTACTGTAGTTGACACATGCAGCACACTCATCAGACTTGCAGACACCCACACAACATACATCCCCACTGGTAGCCTGTCTTCTCCCACTGTGTCTACCTCCCCCTTCCAAAAACACACAAACGCACCAAGACACCCACCCATCACACATCCACCACACCTCAGTATACTGTCCAGTCATCTGCACCCACTACACGCACCCCTATGCCACATACGTCCACACCATCTGCCTCTACTCCCACACCCTCATCCAGGACCACCCCAATTGCTCCAAAAAAACTTTTCCTCTCCCATTCGGACCAACCCACTGGCCCACCCTGTTTTGTCCCTAAGCGTGCACACCTCCTTGCCCTTTCCACTCCTTCCACTTCACAGCCCACCCCTGTCCGCCCTTCACATTCCCGTGCTCCTTCCCCAAAGAAGAAGAAGCCCGTGCAGAGCCAAGTCCATCTGGCTCCACCCGCTCGAAACACCCCCGCCTTCAAAAGACAAATCCACACCCCCTCCACCTTCCAAGCGCAAGTCGAAGGCCCACCCCATTGCAAATCTCTACCCCGACCACCCCCGGCCCCCGTTCCTTGAGGTGCCTGGATGCCCCTTTGTTGCCCCATTAGGTGGAGTACGTGCACTTTTGGGAGTCATGTTGGGGCCGTTGTGGCCCATGGGACTTCTTGCGATATGGACAGGCCATTGGCCTTGTTGGAAATAGTTGGCTCTGTGAGCTGTAATAAATATTTTTGTGTGGCCTGTGTTTTGGCGGCATACTGTTGAACCCTGGTCTTTCGTTTCATTTTTTGTGGGTGTGGGGCATTTGTATGTACTATGGTCAAGTTGGATTTGCCTTGTGTCGGGTAAGTACCTCTTGCTGTGGGGTGTATGGGTTGTGCTGCTGTGAAGGGTTGGGAGGGCGTTGCTGGGTGGGTGGAGTGGGTGGGTATGTAACTGTGCCCTTTCCTCCCATGTTTCGTAGGTTGCGGTACTTACCGTCATCGTCTTCATCGGTGGTCTCGGTTGTGGAGGTATATGGCAAGGAGCAGGTCTGCAGCTCTCTATCCATGTCTGCTTCGGCGCGCTGTGTGGGCCTCCAATGAGTGTTTCTTTGGATTTGTTCATTTCCGCCTGGACTTGCCTGGCGGTGGTTCCCGCCCCGGAACTGGCTTCGGAGTAGTGGTTCATAATTTGATGGGTGGGTTGGGCCTTTCCGTTGGCCTGTGGGCGGACTCTGCCGTTGTCATCAGCACTCCTCTACTGGCGGTGGGTGGTTTTCTAGATGCCTGTGTTTCGATTGGTTCATTATTTGGCGGTCCGGACCGCTCCTCTGTTGGCAGTTTTTACCGCTACCGCCGGTGGCGTGGTAGGGACCGCCGTGTTCATGATGAGGGCCAAAGTGTCTTTGGTCTTTGAAAAGCAATAAAATATCTCTTTCAAACAGAAAGAACCTGGTTTGCATTCAAAAACTTCTCAAAGAACCGCAGTGGAGTAGATGCGTGGAAAACAAGGAGGTGTGTGTCGATTTCTAGGGCTGCACACGGCGATGCGTCCTTTAGTTTTCATGCAGTGACGGCTGTGCGTCAGTTTCCGGCACTCTGCCGTGGATCCTCTTCGGGTTGCAGGGTTTTCGGATGCCCCAGAGACAATGCGTGGATTTCCGGCGCTAACAGAACAAATTCACTGGGGCTGCGTCGAGCCGGTGGGCGCTGCGTGGAAGTTTCCACCGGATGGCAGGTGTTGGTTTATTCCTCTCTGGAAGTCGGGCTGCGTCATTCGGGCTTGGCTGTGCGTCGATCCAGTGGGCCATGCGTCAAATTTCAGATCGCTATGCTGGCGCTGTGTCGATCTCCTCATTGCGAAATCAGGCTGCGTCGTTCCGGTTCTGTGTGCGGTGAACTTTTCACTGCAGTGCAGGGTGTGCATCATTTCTGGCAGGCTGTGCACCGATTTTTGCCGCACAAGGAGTCCTTCTTGTAGAGATAAAGGGGGTCATTGTAACCCTGGCGGTCCAAGACCGCCAGGGCTAAAATGACGGGGGCACCGCCAACAGGCTGGCGGTGCCCCGCTGGGCATTCTGACCGCGGCGGTTCGGCCACGGTCAGAAGTGGAAAACCGGCGGTCTTCTGCCGGTTTTCGGCTGCCCATATGAATCCTCCATGGCGGCGATGGAGGATTCTGACACCCCATACCGCCATCCTGTTCCTGGCGGTTCTCCCGCCAGGAACAGGATGGCGGTATGGGGTGTCGCGGGGCCCCTGGGGGCCCCTGCAGTGCCCATGCCAATGGCATGGGCACTGCAGGGGCCCCCCTAAGAGGGCCCCAAAAAGAATTTCAGTGTCTGCTTTGCAGACACTGAAATTTGTGACGGGTGCAACCGCACCCGTCGCACCTTCCCACTCTGCCGGCTCAATTCTGAGCCGGCGTCCTCGTGGGAAGGGTGTTTTGCACTGGGCTGGCGGGCGGCCTTTTGGCGGTCGCCCGCCAGCCCAGTGCAAAACCCAAAATACCCTCAGCGGTCTTTCGACCGCGGAGCGGTATTTTGGAGGGGGAAGTCTGGCGGGCGGCCTCTGCCGCCCGCCAGACTTAGAATCACCCCCAAAGTCATTTTGGTCCTGAAACTTCAGAGAACAGGAGGCAAGCTGCATCCAAGCCCTTGGAGAGCACTTCTCAACACAGCAGGAGAGCAGCAAGGCAGCAGGGCAACAGCAAGGCAGCAGTCCTTCACAGAAAGCAGACAGGTGAGTCCTTTGGGCAGCCAGGCAGTTCTTCTTGGCAGGATGAATGTTCTGGTTCAGGTTCTCTTCTCCAGAAAGTGTCTTGTCAGGTAGAGTGTCTACATCAGAAGTTTATAAGTTGGTAGGGTCGGAGGCCCTCCTTAAATACCCAAAGGTGCCTTGGAAGTGGGGGAGTCTTTAAAGAGTGGCTTAGAAGGGCACAAGGTGTCCTTTCAGTTCCATCCTGTCTGCCAGGGTGCCAGTAGGGGGTGTGGCAGTCCACTGTGTGAGGGTATGCTACTGTCCTTTGACATGTAAGTGTCAAGCCCTCCACCCTCCCATCCCAGGAAGACCCATTCCAAAGGCAGATGTATGCAAGTGAGGCTGAGTATCCTGTGTTTGGGGTGTGTCTGAGTGAATGTACAAGGGAGCTGTCAACTAAACCTAGCCAGATGTTGATTGGAAGACAGAGAAGGATTTAAGTGTAGAGAAATGCTCACTTTCTAAAAGTAGCATTTCTAAAACAGTAATATAAAATCCAACTTCACCATTAAGCAGGAGTTTGTATCACCATTCTAGCCATACTAAACATTACCGGGCCTACTCCTTTCAGATCAGGATCTACCACTCAAACTGTATATGAGGGTAGCCCTATTGCTATTCTGTGAAAGGAGAAGGCCTCACAGGACTGTAAAAATGAATTTAGGAGTTTTACACTACCAGGACATATAGAACATACATGTTCATGTCCTGCCTTTTACCGACGTAGCACCCTGCCCCATGGGCTACCTAGGGCCTACCTTAGGGGTGACTTATATGTATAAAAAGGGGAGTTTAAGGCTCGGCAAGTCCTTTTAAATGCGAAGTGGCAGTGAAACCTCACACACGGGCACTGCAGAGGCAGCCCTGAAACATGGTTAGGGGGCTACTTATGTGGGTGGCACAACCAGTGCTGCAGCCCACTAGTATCATTTCATTTACAGGCCCTCAACACATGTACTACACTTGACTAGGGACTTATAAGTAAATTAAATAAGCCAGTTGGGTATGAGCCAATGTCACCATGTTTTAAGGAGAGTTCATATGCACTTTAGCACTGATTAGCAGTGTTAAAGTGCGCAGAGTCCTAAAGCCAACAACAATGAGGTCAGAAAAAGAAAAGGATGAAGTCAAAAAGTTTGGGGGTGACCCTGCAGAAAGGCCATTTCCAAAATATACATAATTGTACACACTATGTCCCTTCAGTGTTCCAATGTACAATTTAAAGAATCAATGTGAAAGGAAAATGTAAATGTATTAATAAAAAGAACATTATATTTTTAAGTATGAGACTGTGGAAGTGCAATAATGTTGTCTAAGGATGCCAAACGTGGAGGGTGTGATAGTCCACCATTCATCAAAATAAGGGGTATATTTATACTCTGTTTGCGCCGGATTTGCGTTGTTTTTTTTTACGCAAATCCGACGCAAAACTAACTCCATATTTATACTTTGGCGTTAGACCCATCTAGCGCCAAAGATCTTGGAGTTTGCGTCATTTTTTTGCGTGGACACCTTCCTTGCGTTAATGATATGCAAGGTAGGCGTTCCCTTCTAAAAAATGACTCCGAGGCATGTGCGCCGTATTTACACTCCCGGGCAAAAATGACGGCCGGGAGTGGGCGGGTAAAAAACAATGACGTCCAGCCGCTTTTGCGTCATTTCTTGGTCAGGGCAGGCGTTAAGGGACCTGTGAGGTGCCCTCCCATGCCCCCAGGGACACCCCCTGCCACCCTTGCCCACCCCAGGAGGACGCCCAAGGATGGAGGGACCCATCCCAGGGAACTTAAGGTAAGTTCAGGTAAGTATTATTTTTTTTTTTTTTTGTGGCATAGGGGGGCCTGATTTGTGCCCCCCTACATGCCACTATGACCAATGACCATGCCCAGGGGACATTAGTCCCCTGGGCATGGCCATTGGGCAAGGGGGCATGACTCCTGTCTGTGCTAAGACAGGAGTCATTTCAATGGGGGTTGGGAGTCAAAAAAAATGGCGCAAATCGGGTTGAGGCCAAAATTTTGCCTCAGCCTGACTTGCCCCATTTTTTGACGCCCAAGCTCCATTTTCCCCTACGCCGGCGCTGCCTGGTGTAAGTCATTTTTTTTTACGCACACCAGTCAGCTCCGCCGGCTAACGTCATTCCATAAATAAGGCGCCTGCATGGTGCTTTGGAATGGCGTTAGCCGGCGGTAATTTTTTTTACGCACAACTGTGTTGGCGCAGTTGTGCGCCAAAAAATATAAATACGGCCCTAAGTCACCTACTTGATTCTGCACCTTCATGCCATGACCTCATTTCTGTGTCGGAAACCTAGATGTGTACATAGATCAGGGGTTAGCGACTACTATCCTGATCATAACTTCAGGGGACTACAGCAGAACTCCCCTTGCATGGACAAGACATCTGAAAAATGACTTAAGAATAGCAAAAGTGCAATCTATTAGGGCTCATGCACATGTGTGTGCTCTATTGTACCTTGGTTGACATAGCATTGTTGGACTTCTGAAGGGTGTGAGGAGATGGGGATTGATAGCATAACCTGCATCATCTATAAAACAGATATGATATTCCTTTAAAAGTGTTACTTTCCTAAATGCACTTCATCATGCATACATTAATGAGGTGAATGTTAGGGTAATATGTCCCTCTTGTGTTCTAGTAACTATGTTTGAGATGCCATTCCCCGCATGCACATACTGTCCCAGTGTGAGATGATGTTGCTTACCTAAAAGTCACATGCAATCAGAATCCTCAACAAAACAAACAAAATACAAGAGGTAACTGACAGTAGATGTAGTTGCTGTGTGTTTCCAGGAAAGGTAGAGGATACACCAGTGAAGTTGTTCCTGGAAATAATAAATGGCAAATTATATACTAAGGAAATGGGCAAATGCATATATTTTTCTTCCCACCCTCTGCCTTTCCTCCAGTGACTGTGGCCTGGCGATGAACTAGTGCACTCTTATGTTGCTGAGTCTTATTACCTGGGGCAGGCATCAAGATAGGCTTGCCTATGAGATGTCTACTTTGTCTGAACCAACATTCTTGAAAAATTCCAGTGGCCATGAAATAGAGTGCAGCCTATATAGTGACATGAGCAGAAATGTTATGGGAGGAGGCTGTAGTTGAATCGAGTGCATGCTCCCAGTCTACAACCATGTCAAGGATCACTTCTGGTGAGAAGAGATATCTGGCAAATATTGTTTCCCTGTACATCCCAAAGATGTTGACAGTTTTCTTGTACACCTTCTCCCTCCTCCACAAATAATTGTTCCTAAGAATGAAAAATGTAAGTTTGATAATGGCCTTTATCAATCAGGCTACCCAAGAACAGATGAAACATAAAAGGGCCGGTCTCTGCACTATCAATAGATCCATTAGGGTCTTCATAAACTTTTCTGTTCCTGTATCAGGAGTTTGGAGGAGAAACGTGTCTTCACAACAGTCAGCACACCTGGTGCAGGTGGGCTTCAAGGTCCATAAAATGACCATTACAAATGACTCCCGTTCAAGGATGACAATGTGCCATACTTTTAGGCTACTAACATGTATATATTACTTGGAAAGTACTGCCTCACATCACAACAGCATTTAATTTGTTCTCCAGGATGCTTAAACTCCAAACCTAGCTTTTATAACTAGTAAACAGGCAAACACTAAGGGGCTGATTACAAGTTTTCCAATCCTGTGACTGCCATGTTGGTGGTTTGTTCGCCAACAGTCTGGGGGAGCAGACCCCCATATAATGAGTTTGGTGGTGTAGCTAACAGAAGACCTCCAGTACCAGGCAGCAGAGACTGCCACAGCCTCTTGGAGGCACAAACAGGCTAGCGGAGACCATGTTCCTGCCGGATCTATTACAAAGTTGCCCAATGCCAATGTGATCGCTTCGCAATAACCACCACGGAGCAAAAGGTGGAAATAAACAGTATAGTTGAAGACACTCACCTGCAGACAGCCATACATGTCCAAAGCCGCCATTGGAGCCATTCCTCAGCGTCTGCTCCTTCTTGCAGAAAGCCAACAAAATCAATGCCAACGTGGATGACAAAAATCGTAAGTACTAACACCTGCCTGGATTTTTTTATTTTTAATACAATTGTACCACTAGTAAACACTTGAGTGGGGGGGAGACCAAGGCCAGCACCTACACCTACCATTCATGACACACATACTCATATACTGCAACATATACTCCCACACATTCACAACATGCACATTTCAGCCAGCATACACACACACTGTACCTCACAATCACACATATACGCACGGATACACAACACTGGTACACCCTGAGGTACACCCAGTATACAGTGATGTTGTTCCCCTAGATGAGTGTACTTGACATGCTGGAGGCCAGAGAGGGGTGTATGGACAGGTGAATGCTGGATTGTTGACTGGGGTGGGAATTTGGGTGGGTAAGGGTGATCAGTGAGCATGCATGCCAATACGTTTTGGTGAGCTACTTTTGTAGTTGTGACTTACCCGACTCCACTCCCCAGGTGTTCCTGCCATGTCCTCAGAATGCAGAACTGCCAAGACCTTCTCTTCCCATGATGTTAACTGTGGGGGAGAAGGTGGAGGACCACCGCAACTCTTGTGTACCGCCAGCTGGTGTCTGGCAGGCATGGAATGGACCTTCCCCCTGAGGTCATTCCACCTCTTCCTGATGTTGTCCCTTGTGCGTGGATAGCTGCTTACAGAATCATCACAGCTGACTATTCTTTGCCACATTTCCATTTTCCTAGGGATAGTAACCTGCTGGACTTGGGCTCCAAATAGATGTTGCTCTACTCTAATGATTTAATCCACCATGACCCTTAACTCCTCATCTGTGAATCGTGGATGCTTTTGTGGTAAAATGGTGATGGAAAAAAAGATGGGAAAATAAGAAAAAAAATGGTATGTGCTCTGTGATGAGTGGGTGACGTGCAGTGATTGTTGTGACTTCTGTGAGTTGGATGGGTTCCTATTCTAATCTTTACACTGCTGTTAGTCTGTCTGGGATTATAGATGCAAAGGAGTGTGGTGTGTGAAGGGGTGTGTTTTATAGTGTGGTTGGTAGGTGTATCAGGTGTGTTAATGTGTATCAGCTATGTTGTTTTCCCATCTATCCAATGTTGTGTTGTGTATGGGGGGACCACCGACCGCCACAGTTCACACTTCCATTAGAAGACCACCATGGCAATTTTCAACTTGTAATAGGTTTGGTGGTTGGTGGACTGTTGGTACCGGTGATCGGACCACCTCTTTCCTGCCCTCCAGAGTCCTGACAGCTTTCAGATTTTGGCTAGATCATAGGGCAGGCTTGGCTGTGTAACTTATAATACGCGGTCTGTATAACTGCCAAAATGGCGGTCTTTTGGTGACCTCCAACATGGCAGTCTGGCAGCCAGACCCCCCAAACTTTTAAATAGACCCACAGTCTGATAATCATTCTTTTGCTTAATAGAATTATTTGTCTTCCAAGATCCGTCCCTATCTCTCAATGATTAAAGGGAAGTCCCCATGCTTTGTGACTGAAGATGTCGGATTTCAGCAGATTCAAAATGTTCAGTCTTATTAATGAGGATAACCACACTAAACAATCTTCTACCAAACCTTTAAAGTCCATAGAGCTTTGAAGGAATCTATATGGAGTGTTATTTCAAGATGGGTCTGTGTTCCATCTAAACCCATGAGGAACAATTTGGAGCAGTTGTGTAACAAAGGCCCCCTCAGCAAAGTACCCTGTCCTGAGAGCTCCTGAGTGAGTTCAGAGAGGGGGACCCTCCATGTATTTTGCAGGGGGGGGGCTCAAGGTTAATTGTGCTATTGACTTGGAGGGACTACCATTAAAAACACAGAAGTGCATAGCCAAAGAGGTCAAAAATGCTTTTTAATCCCAAAAAAGGAGGGCAACTTGGCTATTGACAAAAGACTGCAGAGTCACTTCCCCCTGTGCACCTGTCAAGAGGCTTCTGGTGCCACTTATAGTGACCACCGGAACTGGCAGGATCTTGGCCAGCTCCTCATGTACCTTGATATTGGGAATCCTTACTCATTCCACTGGATTTATTTTTCCAAGGTTGCTCCTGGCTTGTTTCAGAACATCTAAGGGAAGAGCTGGAATATGCTGTGGTTTCCCTTTGAATTGCTCTTTTGGGAATTTCCAATAAGTTTTGTGCTTGGTCAGATGTTACTTGGCCACAACTTTCATCAAATATTTCTTCATATCTCATTTCTGCGCTCTGAAGAAAGTGGCCCCCGCTGTGCAGCTCCACCGAAAAGCATGTTGCCATGACGTGGGGACAAAAGGATCACTTATTATGTAATTGTTATGTATAATTTATGTTGATAGAAGATTACCAATTCAACAATAATGTGTTAGAAGCTATACTGCCATAAATGGTGATTCGTACCACCTCTGTTCATTTGATATCATGAACTATGTGATCCATTAGATAGCTTCTATGTAGGTACATATTTCTTTATTGACCTTGCTGTTCTTTCCCCCTAGCGCGTGTGGTTTTTAACTGTAGGCAATCTGTATGATTGAGAATGTTGTCAGATATGCTGCGGAAGTCTGAGTTTTAGTATGATGAGTGATTTCTTTTAGCAATTTAGTCTGTGGCCCAGCTGTATGTATACTACATTTGCTGTTTTAGGTGGATTATGAGTGTTTTATTTATAATTATAGGAGAAAAAAGGCATTTTTGTATTTAGGTTATCATTCATTTAGATTCAGATTTAAATAGAAATAATCATTTGTTGTTCATATTTGCCTCTTTTTGAATTCTTGTAAGCTCCAATTAGTGCATATTTTATAACTCAATTTTCTTCTTCAAAATTAGCCACAGGCAGTTGGTTACAGTTTTTCAGCTTCACTTTTGCAGTCACCACAGTACAGAGCACACCAGAATCCATATCAGATAACAAGACAAAGTCAATCCAAACACACTTCAGATGGAGATGTTTTGGTTTTATGGGGATATGACATATAGGAAATACATATTCAGCTTGGTGAATCACTCATAGGCTAGACAACAGTTCTGTGTAAAGGAATGTGAGTCCAAGGTATAAGACCACACAGAAGGGACCACTTCAATACAATCCATTGATGGCATCACTCCAGCATAACATTGGTTTTAAAGCACCTCTGGAATGTGTGAATAATGTTGACTTGTTTCAAGAGTAAAATGTTACACATACTGATATACTGCTCCTTCCTGCTTACAGATCCACACTCAACGGACAGGGAGTATTATAGTGTACTAAAGTATATTATGTGTGAAGCCATTTGAATGCCTTTTGCATGTAGTCAGTTCCACTCCAGCCACTTGAATGCCCAGTGGGATCCCGACGATCATTCCACCACATGTCATATCCGCATCATGGCTGATTCCAGTAAATATATAGTTCAGGGCAGTGGTTCTTAACCTTTTGACTTCTATGTACCCCCACTTTATCATTACTGGAATCTGAGGGCCCCACTGAATCATTATTAGAATCAGGTGACCCCCACCGAGTCATTACTGAAAGCTGGGGACACCAGTATAAACATTGTCAATGTTTTGAACCACAAAACAATACACAAAAAAATGCAGAAACAAGCATTCATCAAACACATACACAAATGATAACACATTTTATTTAATTTGCAAGTATAAATTTAAAAACGAAACAATTTTAATAGGAAGGTTGGATCTTTTCTAAATTCAATTGAAGCCATACATCGTCCATACTATATTCTGTTTGATACACCTGCACTGCTTCCACAAATAAGTCTGAGGATACAAATTTTCTTTATAGCTTCCAGTTTCAAATTCCTAGACATTTGCAGTACATGTTAAATGTTCAATTGAACATTTATCAACTTTATTTATATCCACTTTATTAATCTGTTAATATTATTTAATTCTCTAAGCAGTCATGGACCTCCGTAGGAGGCTTTGCTGAACCCTACGTGTCCCCGGACCACAGGTTGGGAACCACTGGTTTAGGGCATCACTACTAACCTTTGCCTAATTCTGATTAGTATGCATGTTCACCCTTATTCTTTCTGGCCTTTTGCTAAACTCCTCACATGCCAGATGTCTCTTCACATTTGCTGGCAATGTATTTAACCTTTCAGCTCTCTCATGCAGAGAGTATACCTGCGTACTCTCCCTTTGCCACACTTAATCCTTTGGCCATGATGTCCTCAACAATAACACCTGACAGAGAACACATAGGTAGCATGACTCAGTGATCTGTGAGTGGCTTTATCTCAGGTATATTCCTTTATTTGGTGGGTGAGGGATTGGTGGTATGTAGTAATTCACAACCCTGACGAATATTAGTGTCAGATGGGTGATGCACATGCATGAATGATATTACCTGTTGTAGTGATGAGGTGACTCCTTAATTTGGCTACTTTAGGCACCTTTTGTGGCATAGGCCCACATCTAGGCCAGTAAAAGCTTATTAAGTATAGACAAGTAATATAGTGATGCTATTACGCTAACAGTCAATGTCTGCCATGCCAACATTCAGGTGGGCTAAAAAAGGAGTAGAGAGAAGGAGGGAAAGGCCAGTAAAGGAGATGTAAGTGAAGAATGACTACACCTGGTGACTAGTCAATTTGGGGCCTGGAGTGAGTATGCAGAAGAGGAGTAAGAGTCTAGAAGGAAGACATTGGATATGTGCTCAGCAAATAATGGATTCAATACTTAGGGCAGAGGTTATAGATAAGGGCATTGGTTTGAGTTGTTGCTATTGGTTTGTGTTCTAACATTATAAAGAGAGAATTAAGAATTGGAGATATTCACTATCAGTTCAGCACCAAGACAATGGCCCCTATGGCACTGCTCCTTTTGATTACCTGTCTCCTTCTGCTCTTCTACTGTTGTATGATCCAGACTATTGGTTGTACCCTTTGGAATAGTATCCACAAAAATGTGTGTTTCTTGATGTTATAAACTGAATCCTTATAATTCAGCAAATGATATGGGATTTTTCTGAGTGAAAATAATAAAAAATGACCTTGTAAAAAAGCAATACCACCTGAAATTGTTTGACAACTAAGTCTCACTGGAGATCAACACTTTACCTGATGTGAGACTGGATGAGCATTTTAGGAGAGATAAAGGATATATGTAATTAAGCAGGCCTGTCATGACTATGTAAATTATGGAAATGGAGGGCATAATGACATGGTTTCAACACAAGACAAAGTGCAAGCTTGAAGTTGGATTGTGGATGAACGGGACACAGGCACTTCTGAAGCATACGAAGAGTGGAGTAGAGAGATGCAGCAGAAGCAGGCATTCCCAGAATGTTTTCAGATGTCTCTATCAGTGGGTACATGTCCTACGAAGCAATGAAGATAACTCAAGTGCATATCGATCAACCTGTGATTCCACTATATTTGCTGGCATGGCTGCTCTGGCAAGCTCCTCTAGCAGATTACTTTGCGAGTGTATCAGTAAGGCCATTAAGTCACAATGCAAAGCATTAGTCAGGATACTTCTAAAAGGTCCAAACACTCCCGGTGCTTTAATAAATGATTGTGGGTATCTAGCCACTTCTCATCTGTAGGTCTTTTAGTATTAAACCCTTAGAGTAACTGATATTCTCCTACTGTACATATAGTAACAAATTCCGTTTCCTATCTTGAAGACCTCTGCTTCTGCTTTGTCTAGCTTTTGGTCACTTTCAATTTGGATTTTGATGGGGAAGCATCACTCTCTTAGTCTGCAATCTCTGTTGTATTCACACATTTGTAATCTTACATATCAAGTAAGTTCAATATCAAGTACGTTCGATGCAGCAATTTTTTATTTATTTTTTTGAGGCAGGACATGCACCAGGATTTTGGTTCCTGTTAATTCATTTTTTATTTTGTATCTTTGTTGGTGGGTGGCCTAGAGTTTGGAATGGAGCGAGGAGGGACATGTGGAACTGCAATTTAGTAATGAGAAATGTTTGCACTTTTTTATGTTGGAGAACTGAGGTTTAAGATACTTTTCTCCATTTTCTTGTGTGGGTTTTTAAAATTGGTACAGATTTACTCACCACTTCACTTCGATGTTGGGTGTATTGTTGATGTATTTATCACATTCACAATGCTTCTGTGCTATCTGCTTTTTAAAAACCTTTCGGAGATCATGGTGGATGGCCTATGATTAATTTTGTGAGTGCATGTGCCTGTTGATGGTTGGAGAAGGAGTGGCTCCACAAATTGAGGCCTATACAGCCAGGCAACTTATTTTATTGCCCATGTGCTTGCCAACCATTTTTGTGAGTTTTGTGTATGTAACATGGTTGATATTGTGCTTTGGAATTATTAAACATAATTTAAATATTGTGTTTGGCATTGCTGATTTAATGATGATGGGTAAAGAGCAGATGCATGTGTTTGCCTGGACACATAGGGTAAATAATATCTTCACTCTCTTTTCCATGCAGAGCTACAAGATATTTTTTGGGAGGTACTTCATGCAGGACAGGGCAACTCTCTTCTTTGCTCTCCATGTCTTCTTCACTGCTGGACATGTGGTGGTGGTCATTTTGTGTAGTGTGTGTGTGTGCAAATGTATGCAAAATGTTATGTTTGCAATGCAGTGTCCCGGCCAACCACAGCGTGGTAAAGTTTTTTTTTGGTGCGCGGCTCGCCAACTGTAAGCCTGCGAGCGCAATCAGGATTTGGCGAACCAGTTCATGATTTTTTGTTGCTTTGAGGGCACCTGGGAAGATTTGTCTAACACAATCGGTCGCAACCGTTCGAAGTCAGAAAGCTGCTGCACCAGTAGAAAATGTACTTGAGCGGCAGAAAAATTGACTCAAGAAGCTGCGCCCGCTGGCATGACACACGATTCCATTTGCACTGATTGAGTGAACTTCTGGCACTAAATATCAATGCGAGCAGCACAACATGCCTATTTCCACCCATTTGCAGAATATTGCAGTTTTTTTGTAACTCTTCATTGTGAAAGCTGCACTTCACCCTAAAGCACTGATAGCTTACATTGACAGCCAATACTAATCTCCAGCAATGGCCACCTGCAATGCCCCAACAGAATCTTTGCGCCACATCGATGAACTTCTGCAACGCCTGTCCTGATTGCCGTGCTACAGCAATGATCATCGGAAATGTTCTGCCTGCTCCTCGCTGTCCCCTCAATCATGAATGGAACTTTTCATGCTGGACTTTAGAAGGTAACTCTTTCAGCAGGACTTGCTTAGTAGTATTTATTTGGCTGTTGTTTGAATCATTCCACCTCCTACAAAGTGCTTGCATTACAGTGCAAGAGGGAATACTTTACAAAATAATTTTACCTAACAGTTAGGCTACTAATACCATCACTAGTTGTACAACAGAAAATACCCACACCAATATTATCACCTAAAATACCATCACTAATAGCACCTCAAATATAAGTATCACCAATTTCATCAGCAGCAGTACCAATACTGACAGCACAACCAACCAAAGCCACTGCCAGCAAACAAAACCAATAAAACACCACCACCCATGCCACTCCACCACCATTAACCAGTTCCACACCACCACCAATTACAACTCACTCACAATCACATCACTACCACCAAACCCACAAAATGACCAATACCAGACCACGTCACCCACAACCACCAAAAATACCACCAATGACATCATCCCCCAAACCACCGCAAATAAAGAAATCACCAATACCATCCCAATACAAAAAATATCCACCAATGCCATCATTACAAATACCACAACACTGCCAATGCCACCAATACCAATTTGACTAATTCTTACACCACAAACAAATGCCATATTATTAACACTAATACCACCACTACCAACATCAAGCAACTGCAATAAAATAAATCTGCTTTTATTGTGCTAGCACGTACAATTATACTTCTGCCAGTCAGTTCTTACATGCTTTCTCACATTCAATACAGTTCTGTTAACTTTGCCAATGCTTGTGACTTTTATTTTCTTTACTTCGTATCTTATCTTCATTTGTGCTTTTAAAGGCTCTCATAGTTGTGAATATATATACTACATGTAACTGGTAATAGCAATTACCTAGAGCAGTTAATGGCTGCCCAGCCAGTGTACATCACTGGATCCCTTATGTAACAATGAACTGACGAACTCATCAATAGCGACTCCAGACGTGTTTCTTAAGAGGCCGCGCAACTGGGAAGCCGGTAAAACTGCTGAGCTACCTACAATCGGCAATTTCTGCAAAGAGTATGCACGTGAGTGCGCGCGTGTATGCACAAATATGTATAAGTATACACACACTCATACTTGCAAAGTCACATTTAAACATTTTAATCAAACTCGTAGACTTGTGTATTGCATCAAACAATCACTGATTTTCAGAGAAATTACTTAGACCTAATAATGCGTGAGGCAAGGTGTGTTGCTGTTTTTATTTTTGTGTGTTGCCACCTGACATGGTACTGCTTTCAACAGCTGTGGTGGTGGGGTCAAAGGGGTTAGGGGTGAACAGGACAAATGGAAACGGGGCACGGGCCCCATCTGACCACCCTTAGGGACTCCAGTGCTAAAATCAAATCCTGCTTTTTTGAAGACACTGGAAGCGTATTAACGGATTAATAGAGTGATTTCTTAATTGGGTTGCTTTTGGTTAATCTCACCCATACCGACATGACTCATAGCTCATGACGACCACTGGAATGAGATTAATTGACGTAAACAAAGCCTGGGCCGCTGCTTCCTACATAGAAGGCCTTTTCTTGGGCTGAGCGGGCCAGAGAAGGAACCGAGATTAAGCTGCGTCTGCTAATTAGGATCTAATAGCAAAGACTAGAGGCATATGACTCAGTGGAATGTTAAAACAGGAAAGAGAGACTTGAGTGGAGATTTACAATTATGAAAACAGAACGAAGGTAATATGCCGAAGGATATATTCTACCTAAGAGCAATTAGTATTTGTGAAAGGAAGCAGCAGTTCCACAAAGCTGAAAGGCCCACCGCATGAGACGAGCTGAGCTCTACCTTGATACTTTGCATCCTGTTAACGCAATGCATTGTGGTCTCTGGTAACCCAGCACTGGAGTTGCACCACACTGGCACAGAAGCTACATGTATCCCTTTTATCTTTTGCACTGGATCAGGGTTATGGCATACAGCCATGGATTATGACCCAGTTTGCAAACCCAAGCACAGCAGCAGAGCATGCATATAATGAGGGACATCATAAGACACAGAATATTGTGAAGAGGACATTTGGCATACTGAAGTCAAGATTCAGGTGCCTTGACATCACAGGAGGCAGCCTCCTATATGCCCCACACATTGTCTGCAAAATCATCATGACGTGCTATCCTGCACAACATATGTGTATGGATAAACATCCCCATGTATGACCAGGTTGATGACCTGCCTGAGGAGGAGGAGGATGGGGGTGAAGAAATGGAGGGGGAACAGCACAACACAGATGCTGGAATACGCCGCAGACAGCACATAGTTGAGAACTTTTTCACTTAAGAACCACTTAAATCACCTTGTCATTTTGTAAATAAACACTTCACGTATACAACCAGTCCTGCTTTGGTCTCTTCAATCTCCACTTCATATACCATAGGATTGTGAGTCTAACCTCAGGGAGCATGTTACAAATATGAATCTGACAAGTACTGTTGCAACATCATATGTGATGTGTAAGATTGTACTGCAACCATCACACACATCACTAATAGCCTCATCACTGGTATGTGACAAATGAAGGACACTCTTTATGGACCACAAGATATATTGTACAACTACATTGCCAACTTGTTCATCAATAGCTCATCACACACAACTACATCATTTCCAAATAGGAAGTATGCAAGGGACCCACACATGAGGTAGTGGATGTCCAAAATGAGAAAGTTAGACATGTTGGGACAGAACACTGTCACAAATGAGTGTGAGAGTTGCAATGGCTGCATGGAACATGTGTGACAAGGGGGGGACATAATTGGTAACAATAGTCATCTGAATTTTCCCAGGTATAACAAGCAATGGAAGAAGTTGGGCCTGCGTAGTATATCCATGGTAATCTGTCCTGACACTGCCATGGGGCACAATCCTGACACAGGGTACACATGACCTCACACTTTGCACAGACATGTCTGTGGAATGCACATCAGTATGGATGAGAACATATGCAGCTAGGGCTGCAGGTCCACCACACAAAAACCACAACCATTGGTAAATGCAATGAGTTCAATCAAACGTTTGTGATCAAAACATAATCTGGGTGGAATGTAGGCATAGTGTGTCATACACAGTATGTACCAAAGATGTACACATGTCAGAAATATGTGTAGGTCACACACAAGTCTCCACAAACTTCAAATCTACATAAAGAGACAGTTCTCAGGTAACATTTCCTAGGTAACATTGGTCCACTCATCATCAACAATGCTTGAGGTGTGTATGTAGTTTTAAATATAATGCTCTTTATGACAGCATAACACATCACATACGAAAACACAATCACAAACCAGAACTATTGCATTGTACTGACTGCCAAACATATGTGGATACACTGTTGTCACACATGCATATGTATGCACGACGTGCAACTATTTGCATGCTGTTGACTTTGTAACACACACATTGGTGGAACAGACCAATCACACCCTCATCACATTGTTTCATGGGCTACCACATGTGGCCATACCCAATATGCCACACTGCAGCACAGCCCATGTCATATGTATGTTGATTCAGGGTGCATCTAAGGACAATGGAAAAAAAACACTCAATCAGGAATTGAGTAAAAACAAATAACGCAAATGCATCTAAAACATCCACAAACACAAAGAAAATGACACATGACTTTCAATGAAATCAATGCATAACCGTCATGCGTCAATATGAATGATGCACAAGCATTATGCACCTAAAAAACCCACGCAAATGTCAAATGCATAATGTAAATACACGCATAACTGAAAACGTGAGGCACGGGGACAGGAAGTGGTGTAATAGGAAATCCTGTCTACAAGCATGGTGCAGTGAGTGTAGTTTCACTTTCTCTTTACAGTCTGTGCCTTTTTGACTGTGTAGATGTGTTTTGGAGCTGGTGGTTGTGTCTTGGTTGCGTATTGTATCTTGTGGTGTCCCTCTTGTCATGCTGTGTTAAATATTGTCTGCATTTTGTCTCAGTAGTTGTGATTTTGTGTGTTTTGTATATATATTTGTATTTGTCCTGTGGGGTGTCTGTCCGGGGTAGTTAATCATTTGGGATAGTTAGGATTAGTTAGAGGGCTTAATTTCCATTAATTTTTCTTTTTTCTACATATTGGGGTCAACCGTTACCATTAACAACGTGTCTGATATGGGAGGGTGACCAGGATGGGAGAGGATGAGTTGGGTGGATTTGTGTGGCTGATAGCCCACTCCCTGCTGATGATGCTGAAGATGGGGGGGCCGGGTCATCCAGGGCTACTGGACCAAGGCCAGGCGGCTGCGGTGGGGCAAGGTGCTCGACCACCTGAAGAGGGTCTACAAGAGCAGCAGGAATGAGCACCAGCTCAAGCATCGCTTGGCAGATCTGGTGGCCAGGGAGCAGGATCTGCTCGATCATCTTGGTGTCGAGCTCGGTGGACCTGTTGGTGAGTCTCTCATTGGCATACTATTTACTGTTCACTGCTCTTGAATGACAGTAGCAGATTAGTTGGAGTGCTGCATGCAATGCTAGTGGACAGGTTGCATGCAACCAGAATGAAGTGTATCTGCCAGTCTAGACATTGAGTTCACATGTCCAACCATGATACCAATGTAGATCAGATGTCTGGTGAGTCAAGCACAACCATCACAAAATTGCACATTTCAGGGGCCATGGTGACGACACCTGTGCCCCGGCATAGTGTCATGTAAGAGACACCAAGACACCGCAAGCATACCATTTTTTCCCTGGATTGTCTCAACAAAGTTGGGCAATGCATGTGTAGCGGAAATATGTCATCATTTCACGCACATGATCCCTGCCCCTGCCATTATGTCAGCAAAAGGGGCATACCCGCTGTAGGAGGTTGGCCTAGTTTGTAGTGGGTACCTTGGGTACTTACACCTTACACCAGGTCCAGTTATCCCTTATTAGTGAAATGTAGTAGTGTTCTAGCAGCTTAGGCTGATAGAGGTAGCTATAGCAGAGCAGCTTAGGCTGAACTAGGAGACATGCAAAACTCCTGCAATACCCCTTATCGTTGCACAGTACTTATACACAAGTAAAGACAATACTCAGTGTTACCAAAAATAAAGGTAGTTTATTTGGGTGACACAAGGCCAAAAATATCTTAGAGGCAATACTCCTTCTGGAGGTAAGTATTATACACAATATATACACTAGACACCAAAATAAGGTAAGTACTTAGACATAGGATAGTGCAAACAATAGGAAAATGCTATAGAATGCAATGGGGGAAAATAGGTCTAGGTGCAACACAAACCATATACTAAGAAAGTGGAATGCGAATCACAAATCCCCCCCTACACAAGTGTAGTGTGTAGAGAATCACTGGGAGAGTAAGAATACAGTAAAGGTAAGTAAATTACCCCACCCCAGAGCCCATGAGAGTAAGAGTAAAGTACTGCAAGTTTCCTTAGGACACAATACAAGTCGAGATTAGAGTTATTGCAAGAATCAAACAAGACTGCAGACAATAAATGGTGGATTCCTGGACCTGAAGACCTGCAAAGGAAGGAGACCAAGTCCAGAAGTTGGAAGAAGTTCCAGGAAGGACTGGAGCCCCTGCCAACCCAGAAGAGGGTGCAAAAGAAGAAATGCTCCCAAGGAAGATGTCAACAGCTTCCTGCATGATGTAATGGATGTTCCACGAAGAGATGTTGGTTATGGGCGAGTTTTGGTGCTGGTTTCTTCCAACGAGCCTTGGTTCTGGCAAAGTTGTGTTTTGCATCAAAGTGGTGCTGTCTGGACCCAGGAGGGACTTGGGGACCTCAACTCTATGTGAAGAGGAAGAGGTGGCTCTCAGCGCTTCAGAGAGCCCTCAGAAGATCAGACAGCACCCACAGGAGCCCCAGGACACGGGGACAAAGGAGGTTCAAAATGCGGTTGGTGCAGCACTACAAAGGAAGGTCAAACACCACCGGAGAACAACTCAGTGAGTTGAGCGTCGCAGGATAGAGTGCTGGGGTCCTGGGCCAGGCTTTGCACAAAGGAATTTTGCAAATAGTGCATAGAGGCTTCAGGAAGTGAAAAAGACGTGGTGCACAGTGGTACTGTCGTACTTGGGGAAGGCAAGCTCTTACCTCCTCCAAATTGGGACAGCAGGACCTTAGGACAGTCTGGGGGTCATTACAACCCTGGCGAACGGTGTTAAAGGTGCGGCAATACCGCGGACAAAAAAAGGGAATTATGACCCTCGCGGAAACTGCCAACAAAGACAGCCACTTTAACACACCGCCCGCCACGGCGGTACAGACAAGCAGCGCGGCGGTCACCTCCAACAGACAGGCGGAAGACAATGTACCGCCAATAGTATCACAACCTACCAATCCGCCACCTTTTCCGGGGCCGATTCACCGTGGATAAAAACACAGCGGAAACAGTTACTGCAATGGGAAAACGCTCACCTGAACACATCCCACGAGGAAGGAGGACTCCATGGTGCCGGAATTACAAATTCTACCGGCCCTTGTATTCCTACTCATCTACGAAGAGCAACGCCGGCGCGGGCGAAGACAACGGTGATTACTGCACCTACGACATAGGGGAGGGTGGAGGCAAAAGTTAGGGGGACACACACGAAACACCCACACCCTCGTATATTACAACACACACACCAATGCATTTACAAAAATCACAGTAACAACCCACAATCCCCCCGGAAGAATGCAAAGACAAAACAAAATCAGTTCAAACATTGTAATGTATCAATATACAAGTTTAAAAAATATACAGATATATTATAAAATCATTCAAAAATATATACATTACAAGAAGTAGTGCAGATATGCACATATCAATGTCCGTGCACCACTAGTCCAAAAATGCATGGGCGAGTCCCACAAAAGATACCTGTCCACAATCGAAGAGAACACTGCCGGGGCATCAGATAGAAATACAACAGGCACCTCAGGGGGAAGGGAAGGGGGGGCACCTCAGCCAGATGAGTGCAAAGCCAGATCCACGACGGGGCTCCATGCCCATTGATGTATCCTGGGGAGTGCAAAGCCACAGTCTCTCAAGTCTCTACAGTGGGTGGGTTGCCCACTGTACCATCCTGGGGAGTGCAAAGCCACAGTCTTTGAAGTCTCTACAGTGGGTGGTTTGCCCACTGTACCATCCTGGGGAGTGCAAAGCCACAGTCTCTCAAGTCTCTACAGTGGGTGGGTTGCCCACTGTACCATCCTGGGGAGTGCAAAGCCACAGTTTCGCAAGTAGATAACAGCCTCCACTGGCTCTGGAGGGGGACTGGTGCCCAGACTGGATTAGTCTCCCCGTGAAAGTTCCTGTCCCGTCACTGTCACAGCTGCACATGGGTTGACGATGCTTGATGTGGCGGTCTTTTCATTCTTCCCCGGTGCAGGACTGTTCAGTGGTGCTTTGCCATGGCGGTTCAGGACTGTTCAGCGGTGCTTTGCCATGGCGGTTCTGGACTGTTCAGCTGTGCTTTGCCATGGCGGTTCTGGACTGTTCAGTGGTGCTTTGCCATGGCGGTTCATCAGTGCTTTGCCATGGCGGTTCAGGACTGTTCAGCGGTGCTTTGCCATGGCAATTCTGGACTGTTCAGCGGTGCTTTGCCATTGCGGTTCAGGACTGTTCAGCGGTGCTTTGCCATGGCGGTTCTGGACTGTTCAGCGGTGCTTTGCCATGACGGTTCTGGACTGTTCAGCGGTGCTTTGCCATGGCGGTTCAGGACTGTTCAGCGGTGCTTTGCCATGGCGGTTCAGGACTGTTCAGCTGTGCTTTGCCATGGCGGTTCTGGACTGTTCAGCGGTGCTTTGCCATGGCGGTTCTGGAACGGGCATTGGTGTGTGGCATGACGTTCCCTGGACTGGGCATTGGTGTGTGGCATGACTTTCCCTCATTGCCCAGCGGGGCTGTGGCAGCCGGGGCCCTCCTGGGCACTGACTCCGGCGGTGGTCTCATGACCAGTGACGATACTTGGGCCCTCCTGGGCACTGACTCCGGCGGTGGTCTCCTGACCAGTGACGATACTTGGGCCCTCCTGGGCACTGACTCCGGCGGTGGTCTCCTGACCAGTGACGATATTTGGGCCCTCCTGGACAATGACTCTGGCGGTGGTCTCCTGACCAGTGAAAATACTTAGGCCCTCCTGGGCAATGACTCTGGCGGTGGTCTCCTGACCAGTGACGATACTTGGGTCCTCCTGGGCACTGACTCCGGCGGTGGTCTCCTGACCAGTGACAACACTTGGGCCCTCCTGGGCACTGACTCCGGCGGTGGTCTCCTGACCAGTGACGATACTTGGGCCCTCCTGGGCAATGACTCCGGCGTGGCGGTGGTCTCCTGACCAGTGACGATACTTGGGCCCTCCTGGGCAATGACTCCGGCGGTGGCGGTGGTCTCCTGACTAGTGATGATACTTGGGCCCTCCTGGGCAATGACTCCGGCGGCGGTCTCCTGACCAGTGACGATACTTGGGCCCTCCTGGGCACTGACTCCGGCGGTGGAGGTGGTCTCCTGACCAGTGACGATACTTGGGCCCTCCTGGGCAATGACTCTGGCGGTGGTCTCCGGACCAGTGACGACGGTGCTGGCGGTGGCGTCCCGACTGCAGGGAAGGATGCCGCTCTTCTGTGCCGTGATGCTCACACCAGGCTGTACAGACTTCCTCTGGCCCTTCCCCACCTTTGGAGGAGTCACAGCTGACTCTGCAATCCCCATGGGACCCCTCTGAGTTGTTTTGCCTCCAGGAGTCATCACAGGGTCCCGACGGCCACTTTCCAATTTCAGAGCCTTTACAGGGGGTGGGCTGCCAGTGCCTTGGCTCCGGGTCACACTGCCTGCCCTGATGGCCGGTGCACTCCACACACCTTGAACAGGCACCACTGGTATTGGAGGCTTTTTGGCTGAGGCGCTACGACGGGACTGATGAATTGGAGGGGGATGGGGGCAAAAAGGTCAACTTTACAGAGGGACAGTTTCTGACGCAAACACTGGGATGGGTAGTTTGAGGGGGCCTGGGAGTGGAGGAAGAGGAGGTGGTTGTAGGAGGTGTCACTTTAGGTGTTTTGGGTGCAGGTGCAGGTACTGGAGGCTGTCGTGAGGTGGATGGATGTTGGGTGTGTGGGTGCCCGCGTTTGTGTACTTTGGGAGGGGGCGTCACAGACACACTGGGAGAGGACACAGGGGACGTGTAAATGGGAGTGGAGGTGGTGAGTGCAGGTGAGCGGGTGTGGTGCTGGATGTTCTGGTGCGAGTCCTGTTGCCTGTAGATGTAGTGCATGCAGGTGAGAGTGTAGACGACACTGGGAGGGATGAGGGAGAAGAGGAGGAGGGGGACACAGTGGAGGCAGTGGATGTTGCTGTGTCTGCATGTGGGTGCTGCTTGTGTGTGTGCCTGTGGGTTGTGTGGTGCCTATGTTTGCCTGAGCTTCCCATGTGTGTTGACTTGTGTGCATGCTGGTCTGTAGGTGTGCTTGGGATGGGCTGGGGTACAGGGGATTGGGTCTGGGTGGAGGAGGTTGGAGGGGGAGGCTAGACACAGGGACAATGGCTGCCATCAGGGCTGAGGCCAGAGATTGCAGGGTTCGCTGAAGGACAGCCTGACCAGAATGAATGCCCTCCAGGAATGCATTACCGTGTTGCAACTCCCTTTCTACACCCTGAATGGCATTCACAATGGTAGACTGACCAACAGTGAGTGACCTGAGGAGGACAATGGCCTCCTCACTGAGGGCAGCAGGGGTGACTGGGGCAGGGCCTGAGGTGTCTGGGGCGAAGGTGATGCCCACCCTCCTGAGTGAGCGGGCACGGGGCAAACGCTGCGGGGCTACTGGGAGGGCGGTGCTGGTAGGGGAGGTGGCGGCTGTACCTGTAGAAGTGGGGGGCACAGATGGTGCCGCCACCACAAGGGAGCTCCCATCGGCGGACGAGTCTGTGTCGCTGCTTGGTGATCCGGTGGCCGACGTGAAGCTCCCCTCGCCCTCCGTCCCACTTGTGCATTCTGAGTCTGTGGTGTGGCCCTCCATGGCCATGTGGGATGCAGCTCCCTCGTGCTCCGGTGCCACTGTACCTCCGCCTGATGATGCTGATGCACAAAAGAACAGGGAGACCACAAAAAGGGGGGGGGGAAGACTGAAGATAGACAGGTTGAGTGCATGGCATACCGCTACCGTTGGTGGACAATACAGACGCAGCAGCCCCCTGCGTTACGCCGTGCTCCTGGCCTCTACAGATGCAATTTCTGGGATCTGGCCTACATGGCTATGGTGGAATTCTGCACACATGGATGCCACAGGGGCATCTATACCTGTACTTGGCACTCTACTGCGGTGGGGTGGAGTGCCACATGGCCTGCATTACGGAGGGGCCTAGTCTATGTTTTTCTGCCTGGCCTAGGTACACCCACAGGCCTCCTCCCCCACCCAGACCCCTCCACTGCGCGCAAAGTCCGCAGATTGAGAGTGTACTCACCCCCTTGTGTCTGCTGTGATGCACCCATCCAACTCCGGGTATGCCACCGCCAGGATCCTGAACATCAGGGGGGTCATGGGGCGACGGGCACCCCTCCCACGTTGGGAGGCCATCGCCAGCTGAGCCTCCGCCATCTTCTTGCTCCAGCGGCGAATGTCCTCCCATCTTTTCCGGCAGTGGGTGCACCATCTCTGGTGGACCCCCAGGGTCTGGACGTCATTGGCGATGGCACGCCAAATGTCCTTCTTCTGGTGGGCGCTGACCTACATGACATGCACAGGGGAAGAAGAGAAGTCATTAGCAAGAGCACCATCGAAGTGACAGGCCCCCATCCCTGCCCTTGCCATGTGGCACATGCATTCCAAGTCCTTCATGTTCACTGCACTCTGCCCCCTTCCCTCGCACAACCAGCCCTCTCCACCCAGGCATAGCCCATACAATGTGCTCCCTGTGTACTTACCTGTTGGTCTGGAGGACCGTAGAGTAGCGTGTACTGGGGGAGGACCCCGTCCACGAGCTTCTCAAACTCCTGAGCAGTGAAGGCAGGGGCCCTTTCCCCAGACGCAGCAGCCATTGTCTCTTCCAGACCGAGGTCACAGCAGCACTTGCAGTGTAGGTCCTCTCCTGTCGAAGATCAGGTATCTAGTGATTGAACAGATAGAAAATGGCGGTCACGTCCGCGGCGGTGACGTCCGCGGTGGTGCGTATCATCACCGCCGGTGCACCTGTTCATTGGCTCCTGGGACCCATAGGGTCCTATGTTAACCAATGCAGCATTGCGCCGCGGTCTATGACCGCATACCGCGACGGTGTGCAACGCCAATGCAGTTACCCCACAATCCCATTGTCCCAGTTTAGAGGTCAGGCAGCCGCCATTTCAGGGGCCCACATGGCTTCATTTACTTCTGCGTCACACATAGCTAGGCCTACACTCAACACACATACAGGAAGGGTTTTGTGTTTGGTGTCGTCTTCTGTGTAACTGTGGGTACATACCTGAAAAAAATTGACTTGATAGTCGCTGTTGTCCTTCCTAGGCGCCGTCAACTGGGAAATTTGAGAAGATGGCGGAATCCTCCGGTGTACTGACCGCTGGTGGACCTGTTGACAATGGAGGAGCGACATTTAATCGTCACCTACAGGTTTGACCGTGCCACAATCCAGGAACTATGTACCCAGTTGGAGCCAGACCTGATGTCACCAATCCGCCATCCCACTGGAATCCCCCCTGACGTGCAGGTGCTGTCAGTGCTCCATTTCCTTGCAAGTGGGTCATTTCAGACAACAGTGGCCATGGCATCAGGGATGTCCCATCCTATGTTTTCCATCGTCTTGTCCAGAGTGTTGTCTGCCCTGCTGAAACACGTAAGGAGATACATCATTTTCCCTGAGGTGGAAGATCGGGCTACAGTGAAAGGTAACTTCTATGGCCTTGGACATATCCCCAACATCATAGGTGCCATTGATGGGACCCATGTAGCTCTTCTCCCCCCCCACAGGAGTGAACAGGTGTACAGGAACAGGAAGAGTTATCATTCCATGAATGTACAGATGGTCTGTTTGGCAGACCAGTACATCTCCCAGGTTAATGCTATGTTCCCTGGCTCAGTGCATGACGCCTACATCCTGCGGAATAGCAGCATCCCTGATATGATGGGTCAACTCCAGAGGCACCGTGTGTGGCTATTAGGGGACTCTGGTTACCCCAACCTGTCCTGGCTATTGACCCCAGTGAGGAATCCCAGGACCAGGGCAGAGGAACGCTACAATAAGGCCCATGGGTGGACTAGGAGGGTGATCGAACGCACCTTCGGCCTCCTTAAGGCCAGGTTCAGGTGCCTCCATATGAGAGGTGGTTCCCTATTCTACTCACCGAAGAAGGTGTGCCAGATCATCATCGCCTGCTCGATGCTTCACAATCTTGCTTTGCGACACCAGGTGCCTTTTCTGCAGGAGGATGGTCCAGATGACGGTGTTGTGGCAGCTGTGGAGCCTGTGGAGCCTGTAGACAGTGATGAGGAGGAAGCTGAGGAAGAAGACAACGACAACAGGGAGTCAGTCATACAGCAATATTTCCAGTGACACACAGGTGAGAACATTTTCATTTTTACCATTACATTCACTGTCACACGTCCTCCTCTATCCTGTGTGTAATTTCATGGGATTATTTAGTAACTGAGTTGTTTCTTTCCATTACGGTTTCACAGGTGTGGTTACCAACGTGTGTCATCTGCATGCATCCTTCAAGGACTTGTGATGTATGACATTGGTATGTTGCCTTCACAACTAACAACGCATTTTGACACTGTCATAGATATTACATTTTACATAATCATAGACTGACTCCAGATTGTTTTGTGTTTCAAGGGTGTTTATTGAAGTGCTCAAAAATGGAGGGGGGTTGTAAAATGGTGATGGGTGATGGCGGAGTAATGTCCATGGCAGAGTCCAGTCTATTAGTCTCACAGGTGCACTGTCCATATGGGCATAGGAAGTGGAGCTGGGGCAGTTTAAGTATGGACAGGGTAACAAAGTGGGACAGTGGGGGGACAATCAGGGTGGTCTCATTTCCTGGCGGGGGTCTTGCCATCTTGCTCTGTCCTGTTCCTGGATCTCAGGGACCGCTTGCGTGGTGGTTGTCCGTCTGCAGGGGGTAGGGTGCTGGTGTGGTGGTCCTGTGGCGGGGCGTCCTGTCCACTAGCGCCGGCAGAGGTGGTGGGCAGTTCATCGTCCATGCTAGTGTCAGGGGCCCCTTGGAGTGCCACGGTGTCCCTCATGGTCTGCTGTATGTCCTTCAGCACCCCTACGATGGTGCCCAAGGCGGAGCTGATGGTCCTGAGCTCCTCCCTGAACCCCAAATTTTGGTCTTCCTGCACGCGCTGGGTCTCCTGAAACTTGGCCAGGACCATCGCCATCGTCTCCTGGGAGTGGTGGTATGCTCCCATGATGGAGGATAGGGCCTCGTGGAGAGTAGGTTCCCTTGGCCTGTCCGCCCCCTGTCACACAGCAGCCCTCCCAGTTCCCCTGTGTTCCTGTGCCTCTGTCCCCTGGATCGTGTGCCCACTACCACTGCCCCCAGGTCCCTGTTGTTGTTGGGGTGGTGGGTTATCCTGGGTTCCCTGTAGTGGTGGACACACAGCTGATTGACCTGTCCTGGGTACGGAGGTTTGGGCCCGCTGGGTGGGTGCTGTGCTGGTGTTACCAGAGGGTTGAAGGTCAGTGTTGGGCTGTGCCTGTGCAAGGGGAACCGACTGTCCCGAGGCCCACGATAGTCCGGGCTGGTCATCAGGCTCCAGTAGGGCAGAGCTGCTATCGTCACTGTGGGCATCTTCTGTTGGTGGAGTGGAGTTGTCTGGACCCTCCGGTGTGGTGACGGTCTTTCGTGATCCTGCAGGGGCATAAGAGCATGATTATTGCATGTGTGTGTGTGATGGTGTGCAATGGGTGGGTGTGCGTGTACCCCAGTACAAGCATTCCTGTGTGGGGGCTTGTGTGATGATGGTTAGGGGTTGTTATGGGTATGTGCAGTGGCCATGCTTTCGTGATGGGTGTCCATGCTTAGTTGTGTCATGCAGGGCTTGGTGTTGGGATGGGTAGTTTGTGTTATTAGTACATTAGTGAGGAGTTGGGGTGATAGGTGAGGGGGTGAGGTCGGGGGTGTGTGATAGCATGCAGGTAGGGTGGGGGATATGATAGTTAAGATTTGACTTACCAGTGTCCATTCCTCCACCGACTCCTCCGAGGCACTCTGGATGCATGATGGTCAAGACTTGCTCCTCCCATGTTGTTAGTTGTTGGGGAGTAGGCGGGGGTCCGCTGCCAATCCGCTGATCCGCGATGTTGTGCCTGGAGACCGTTGAACGCACCTTCCCCCGTAGGTCATTCCACCTCTTCATGATGTCCTCCCGATTTCTTGGGTGCTGTCCCACAGCGTTGCCCCTGTCCACTATTCTGCGCCATAGCCCCATCTTCCTGGCTATGGATGTGTGCTGCACCTGTGAGCCAAATAGCTGTGGCTCTACCCGTAGGATTTCCTCCACCATGACCCGGAGCTCCTCCTCCGAAAAGCGGGGGTGTCTTTGGCGTGCCATGGGGTGGTGTGTGTGATGTGTGGGGCGGTGTGAGTGTTGATGTGTGTGGTGATGTGTAGTGGTGTGTGGTGTTTTGTGCGTGGATGTTGTGTGGGTGATGGTGTTGTGTGCCTCTGTATGGTGGGGTTGTCTTTGCTGTGCTGTCTCTCTGGCCTTCGTCTAAATTTCTGGTCGTAAGGGTTTGTGGGTGATGTGGGTGTGTGTTTTATATTGTGTTGGGTGTGTGGGAGTGGTGTTTGTATTTGTATCAGGTGTGTGTATTTGGAATTGTCCAATGTGGCGGTGTTTTGGAGATGTGTGTGTATTTTGAGTGCGGCGGTGTGTACCGCCATTGGAATACAGCGGTTGAAAGACCGCTGCGTGGATTCGTGGGTCGTAATAGCATGGGCGTGTTTCTGTTGGCGTGGAGGTGGAGGATTTGTTTTCGCCAGTTTATCACTGACCTTTGGTGTGGCGGACTTGTGTGGGTGTCTGAATTTCGGCGGATTCCGAGATGTGTGTCATAATACCTGTGGCGGGATTCCGCGGCCACGGCGGTTTATTGGCGGTCTTCTGCACGGCGGTAAGCGCCTTTTACCGCCAATGTTGTAATGACCCCCTCTGTGTCGAAGGGGTCCACCACCTGTGTTCCAAGGAGCACGCTCGGAGAGGAGTCCAAGAGAACCGGTCGTTGACTTAGAAGGTGCCTGCAAGAGCAGGGAAGTGACTCTGTCACTCCACAGGAGATTTCTTTGGTCCTTCTGGTGTAGGGTGAAGACAGGGAGTCCCCAGAGCATGCACACCATAGAAACTGTTGCAGTTGCTGGCTGGAGCTGAAGTTTCAGAGGAAAAGTAGCCCTTCTGGATGCTTTGTTGCTGTTACAGCGGTTCCTGGAGCAGTCTGCGGTCGATCCGAGGTCAGAGGCTAATGTAGTTGCAGAGGATTCCTGCTGTAAACTTGCAAGTAGAATCTGAAGAGAAACCCACAGGAGATACCCTAAATATCGCTGAGAGAGGGATTGGCTACCTAATCAGGTATGGACCTATCAGGAGGGGTCTCTGACGTCACCTGCCGGCACTGGCTACTTAGAGGCCTCCAGAGTGTCCCCACACCTTGGAAAACAAGATGGCTGAAGTATGGGACACACTGGAGGAGCTCTGGGCACCACCCCTGGGGTGGTGATGGACAGGGACTGGGGGGTCCTTGAGCCGGTGTAGATTGGCTTATGCAAGGAGTGCACCATCTGTGCCCTTCAGAGCATTACCAGAGGCTGGGGAGGCTACCCATCCCCAGCCTGTTATACCTATTTCCAAAGGGAGATGGTGTAACTCCCTCCTCCCAAAGGAAATGCTTTGTTCTGCCTTCCTGGGACTGAGCTGCTTAGACCCCAGGAGGGCAGAACCCTGTCTGTGAGGTGGCAGCAGCTGTAGCTGCATTACAAGCCTCAGAGAGCTGGTTTTGCAGTACTAGGGGTCCATGTTGGAGACCCAAGGATGCATGGAATTGGCTCCCCAATACCAGATTTGGAATGGGGGGGACAAGTCCATGATCTTAGACGCCTTACATGGCCATATTCAGAGTTACCATTGTGAAGCTAGATATAAGTATTGACCTATATGTAGTGCATGCGTGTAATGGTGCCCCACACTCACAAAGTTCCGGGAATTGGCCCTGAACTATGTGGGGGCACCTTTGCTAGTGCAAGGGTGCCCTCACACTTAGTAATGTTGCACCTAACCTTCAGTAAATGAAGGTTAGACGTATTGGGGGTCTTATAAGTTACTTGAGTGCTGTCAAAATGGCAGTGAAATAGTGTGTGCACTATTTCACGCAGGCTGCAGTGGCAGGCCCGTAGAAGGGGTTGTCTGGGCTCCCTATGAGTGGCAAAAGAAATGCTGCAGCCCATAAGGATCTCCTGGAAACCCAATGCCTTGGTACCTATGTACCATATACTAGGGACTTCTAAGGGGGGGTCAAGTATGCCAATTGAAATTGGTAATTGAAGTCACTAGCCTATAGTAACACATTTAAAAGCAGAGAGAGCATAAGCACTGAGGTTCTGGGTAGCAGAGCCTCAGTGACACAGTCAAGCAATACTGACAGCACACACATTGGTCCATACATTATGAGCACTGGGGTCCTGACCAGCATGATCTTAGTGAGACAGGCAAAAAAATACTGACATACAGGTGAAATTGGGGGTAACATGCCAAGACAGATGGTACTTTCCTACACCCGCCTTAGGGGGCAATGTAAATAGGGCATTTGATACCATCAGACAACTTTGCCACATCAGTCATGGATGAATCAATCCATGATCATTACAGACTTATAATTGAGCCGCATGCCTATCACAAAGTGCCACTAGGTGCCTTGCAGAACAAGCCTGAGTCAAATGTCTTGCAAAGCACCAGAGTAGTGTCATGTATTTATTACACAACTCCCCCTTATACCATGTAGTTCAATTTTCTATAGATTGCCCACGTATGGTTGTTGCAGGGTGGAGCGCTACATGAGTTTCTGGCCCAGTGTATGTGTACAGATGTGTGTCTCTCACTCACCTGAGTGTTTGTGTCATCGTGTGATCATAGTGGTGTGATTGTAGCACTGTTTTACACTAGGATAACTAGCTCACTCCTCTCAAATAGAACACACTGAAATTTGTTGTCCACTAGTAGTGACTGTGATATGACACTAAGCATGCTTTTCCATTCATATCTTACAGGTGGACCTGCCCCCTACACGATCAGCAAAGTGGCGTGATTTGAGGATCCAGATGTATCCAGTAAGTGTGATAATGTATGTCCTGTGAAGTAATCCTGGGTTTGGTGTGAGTGAGTCATGTGTGCTGCATACGATGCTAGATGTGATAAGCTCTACAATGATCAGATATCAAGGTAGGCTGGATGGTGACATTGTGTCCCATTGAAAGGATCCCCATGTACCACCAGGGGGTCACATCTTGTAAGGCTCATGATGCTCAATGGCCAGCATTGTGTAAACAAGGTGATGACAAGCCACATGTAAGGCCATATGTGACTAAGAACAGCAGAGTGCAATGCTGTGAGAATATTGGCAGTGGGGCACTCATTCATTCTCACAACACAGGGGTGTACCATTTTTAACCCGATTTGGTGCATCCCTATATTGTCATGAAGATGGAGGACTGGGCTGGCAATTATCCCCCAGCATGGTGCCCCGTATTTTGTACTCCATGCATGTAACACTTATGTGGAATTTGATTGACATGCATTCAGGTCATGGCCAAATGTGTGCTGGCATGGAAATGGGTGTGTAAGGAGTAGTATTGGCAGATCAGGTATTGATGGGTGTCTACACCTGGACACATAAATGTAGATGTGATAGACCTATGGATACCAGCTTCTTAGTTGTCAGTCCTCCTAACATATGGTCCACTCCCTGACTCCATGTATGAGTCGACATGCCTTGGTAGATGACCAGGACAGTTGATATGATGGATGGCATGGCCATCCCCCCTTAGGCACAGGGGAGAGGAATACCAAATGTGTAGATAGATGCGATGCTCACAGTGTAGGTGACAGTCATATTGATCAGGCTTGTATGTGCACCTATCAGCACTGACCCCTTATGGTTACCAACAGCATCCCATCCTCCCAATAACATGGTCAAGTTACTGGTGATGTATGGTTGAAAATTGACACAGATGATGAGGAAATTTGGGCCTGATCTATGTGAAATTTGCGCTGCCTTTGCATTATTACATATCACGCAAAAGCATTGCACATCTCCATGTGTTTGGTTCATATTCTTGTTTTGCGTCACTTTGGTGTCAATGAAATAATGCTAAGGCAGCGTTGTTGTTACATTTATCAGGGCAATTGTCTTTTATGGAATGTTAGTTGTAGTGCATGTGTAATTAGATGTATAAGTATAACCTACTAATCTGTACATACTCCACACATTGCTGACACTGAAGGTTGTCTGTCTCAATTTAACAACTGCCAACATGACCAATGAGGAACTGCGTGTGTTCCAAAAGAGGGCAGTCCAGTACCGCCATATCCTGGCAGTGGAATCTGGGTTCCAGAGAATGGCTTGCCGCTATCGTGCTGAGAGGTCAATAGGGGAATGGCAGGCATTCACACAAGGGGCCCCCACACTGGCAAAGGCCACACAGAAGAGACCAAGCTCCACAGCAGTGCAAGGGGGCACAGCTACCACCACGTCAACACCCACAACAGCTTTGACCTCCGTGCAACAGCCCACACTACCTGCTGCCATGGACCCTAAAATGCTGCAAGATCTGCAGAGGGACTTTTCCCTGGTGTTGCAACGGTTGGACAGCTTGGAGAAGGATGTGGCTGCCAACACAAAGAGACTTAAATATAATAAAAAACCATCAAGAAGGCCAAACTTTGAGTGTCATCGGAACTGTCACGTCCAAGTTCTGTCCCCTCCTCCCTCCTCATTTTTATTCATGTTTTATAGCAGGTTTTAGGGGGTTAGTGTTAGGTTAGTGTAGTTATGTAGTTTGGATAGGATAAGTGGATTTGGGGAGTGTTTCTTTTTACTTTTTACATGATAATTCGTGGGTGGGGTCATGTTGGGGTATATATGTGTGCAAAAAAAGAAAATAAATAAAAATACAAAAATAAAAAATAAAAAAATTGTTTAGATTTAGTTAGTATATTTGTAGAATAAGTATATGTTGTCCTGCATGTGTCTCGTAACTTAAGGGTGGTGGGGGGCCAATATTTAGACTGTGGTGTTAAATGTACTAAATGTGTTAGGTAAGTTTAGCATAGGGTAGTTTGCTTTAGTTGTTGGTTAAGTATAGTTAGAATAGGTTAGGTTAGGTTAGGTTAGGTTAGGTTAGGTTAGGTTAGGATAGGTGTTCTTGATATTTTAGTTTAGTTTCATACCAAATAAACATTTTTGGGTACTCCTTTACTTTTTGTGTCATATGCTTGTGTATCAGGATATTCCCATAAGTGAAAATTGTGTGTTGGCCAAGAGATTCCATCATGCCTCCAAATCCCTCTCTTGACATGTTCATCACCTGTTTACGACTGAGCTGTCACATTGGCAGCAACCACACATCTACTTGTCCATGCATCTGCCATCCAGTATACCCACCACTCAAGATGACTATGTTTACTTTGTATTGGACAAGTAGGTGTGGTAATTCAGCTGTTAGTGTCAGGGTCCTGTGTAGAAATGTTGGGCACTATGGCACATCTGACAACAGCCTACATTTAGAATCTATCCTGAAAAACTGACCAATGGCAAATACAGATGAGGTTAAGTACCTCTGTATCACACCAATGTGTTCTAGTGGTACTCCCAGCTGACAATATTGGCCTAGAACTGTCATACACCCATTCCTGCCGTATGTAGTGAGTGAAGAATGTATGTGTTCTTCATTTTATGACTTACTCAGTGAATTGCTTGTAGAGGGTGAGACCAGCATTGACATATGTCATGTTGGGACCTTGGGTGTAAGTATGTGCTCCCATAGTCCAGCACTCTTGTACTGACACTCTGTGAATACTGACATGGTTACATACATCATTGTAAGAGGTGTTTATTTACAAGTATCGCAGTGCGATACTTACAATGTAGAGGTAAGTTACCCCATTTGTGACATCCATACAATCGTGACACAATATAAGTCCAGGGTTGAGGGACATGTCATGGGACATGCTTGGGTGAAGTGTCGTAAAGTGCAGAGGAAAAATAATTGCCAATTGGTAAGTGTGAGACAATGACAGTCCATAGCAGACAGGTCAACAGTGTGTGGGTGAAGAGTGCACATATCCAACTGTGCTGACACTGGCATGATCTCAAGCACAGGACAAAGTAGAACATTGCCCATAAGGCATGGGCTGGTGCTACCGGGTAGTCTTACGAGTGAAGATGATCTGTTCACATCTTCATCCTCCGATGTGTGTGGTGTCTCCTCTGCCCTTGATAGTGGTGCTGGGGAAGTAGAGGGGGCCACACACACTTCAGTGGTTGGAGATGTGGAAACCCAATTCCCGATAGCTAACATCTGTGGAACAACATATGGCATCACTGCAGCAAGGAGGAGCTGCTGATTTTTTAGGATAGCAGCAACATCCTGGTAGTAGGCAGCCATGTCTGCCTTGAGGGAGGCCAGCTCCCGCTGCATGGAGTCCTTCTTGTTGTCATGCATGCAGTAGCCAGTTTGGGAGGGCAGCTGTTGTGCCCTCTCCCTCATGGCAGTAGAAATGTCCTCAGACACTGCTAGACTCCATGCAGTGGTGAGTGTGTGCCTTGTTTGGCTGCAGTATGTTCATTGGTGGTAATGAGGCACATGCGCATACCCGCTAGGCTGGCTGCCACAATCTCTATCACTGCCTGTGCCTGCTTGGCCAGCTCCCGCTGGACTCCTTACACTGTCCTCTCAAAGGTGGTCCCTGTGTCCTCGGAGTCCTCAGCTATGTGGGTGCTGGCAGGCCATACTATTGGGGTGTTGGGTGGTGCTTCTTGGATGGCTGCTACATCATTTGTCCTCCTTGCGACCGGAGGTGGTGTCTGGAGGGTTCCAGGACATCTTGGAGGGTCTCTTGGCTGATGGTTGTCATCTGGTCATCCAGGTCATCAGGGTACTCCAGGACAGGCAAATCAGCAGGAGAGCCATAATCCTCTGCAATGAGATGTGTAAAATCAATCTGTCTGTGTTGTGGCAGTTGGCATGTCACGTCACTGTCTTGCTATTGGAGGCTCACTGTCATCTTACTTCCCAAACATTGGGGCATATTTATACTCCGTTTGCGCCGATTGTGCATCAAAAAGTTTGACGCACAATCAGCGCAAATGTTGCCCCATATTTAAACTCTGACGCCCGAGCCCGCGGACGACAAAATTCCGCAGTGTGCGTCATTTCTTGGATGCGGCAACCCGCCCTGCGTTAATGATATGCAGGGTAGGCGTTCCCGTCCAAAAAACTACGCAAACGGCCGTGCGTCGTATTTATGCTTCCGGGCAAAAATTACGCTCGGCCGGGAGGCGGAGCCAGAAAATGACGCACAGCCCAATTTGCGTAAAAATGTAACGCCTAGGTCAGGGCAGGCGTTAAAATGGGGTAAACACACCTGTATTTAATCAGAACACACAGAACAAACAGCAGAGCAGCAGAGCAGCAACAGGGAGACATGGAGGTGATTCTTATCCAGCGTGCACGCAGACGCAGAGCCCAGCAGCAACAACATCAGCTACCACAACACCAGCAGGGACCCCAAAGGCAGCGCAGAAGGCAGGAGAGGATATTCCGCCCAAGAACAACCCTTCAGGGCCTCAGGGAACACAACATCATACAGAGGTACCGGTTGAACTGGCAGGCCATTCAGCAGCTGCTGCAAAACATTGAACTGCAGTTGGCCCCCACTTTAGTGACACCCCGCACCATACCAACAGAAACAAAGCTGCTTGCCGTACTCCACATGCTGGCAAGTGGCTCATTTCAAACAACTGGTGCCCTGGTTGGCGGAATATCATAACCATCATTCTCCGCATTTCTGCCAAAAGTACTGGATGCCATCATTCGACTGCCACCTGCCACATCTGCTTCCCTAACACACTGCAGAAGCAGCAGGAAACTAAAAAGGGGTTCTACGCAATCAGTGGCTTCCCACACGTCCTTGGTGCAATCAACTGCACACATCTACGCCTTGTGCCACCTGCTGCGACTGAACACCTTTACCGCAACAGGAAGCACACACATTCCATCAACGTGCAGACCATAGTCGATCACCAGGGATTGATCACCAACATCGTGGCTAAATATCCTGGGAGTGTACATGACTCATTCATCTTCCGTCACTGTACCATCAACCAACACTTCCAGGATGGACAGTATGGCAATGGACTACTTGTTGGTAAGTACAAAAACATACTTATATACACACTGCACAGCAACCCACCAGGACACACAACACATACACCACAACAGCAACATCTAGACAGGAACATACAGAGGTCCTGCCATCATTAGCCATGTTTCTTAACTCACCATTGAACCTGTCACACATCGGAATTTACTGTACAGCCTAATGTGATTACGTCAATGAGTGTGGTTGCCTAAATGTCACCTTGCAAATTGTAAGTCTCACAATGACCTTTACATTAATACATTGCCTAAGTCTAAAGGTATGGGATGTCCAGGGTACTTCCATATGAACGTGCTAACAACACTTATAAATTAAACTCTACATTGAACTATCTACTCACCCCAAGTGAAGACACAAGGACACCTGTATCACAAGTCACAATGCTATGGAGGGCACACTGCACTGAAAATCACCAAACATACTGATGACAAACGGTTAGCAGACAAACACGTGCCCAGGCAAGGCAAAAACACAATGCAGATGGTATAGCCTACAAGTATAGGATGTCACATCAGTACACAAAAGAGTCACAGACAACACAAGACAACTACTGCCATGGACGGTCTTTTCGATAATGCAAGCTACATCAACATGATCCCATTCTTTTTTTTTCTTTCAGCTGATCAGGGGTATGGCATCCAGCCGTGGCTAATGACACCATTTGGGAACCCGAGTACTGCTGCAGAGCGGGCATACAACGACGCCCATAAGAGGACACGCAGCATTGTCGAGCGGACCTTCAGCATCCTCAAGTCAAGGTTCCGCAGCCTCGACATCACTGGTGGTAGCCTACTATATTCCCCCGAGATGGTCTGTCGGATCATACTCACATGTGCAATATTGCACAACATTTGTGTCAAAAGGAACATTCCCCTCCTAGAACCAGACCCATATATGCCCGAAGACGAAGAAGAGGAGGATGCAGGCCTGCAACAGGAGGGGGAACAACCAAACACGGCTGCTGGAGTGCGTAGGCGCCAACAGATTGTAAATAATTTATTTTCATAATTATCACCGCTTAATGCAATAAACACTGATAACAAACACCACATCATGGTTTGGACTATTCATTTCTGCCCACCTTTAGCTTGAAATATCAGAAGAAGAATGTCGTCTCATTGAGCAATAATGATATAACAATCAGGACACAGAAAAATACACTACAAATGTAATGGCCACCATACAATGGTCACATACACGCACAATGGAAATGACTGACATCCTGTACAGTTCACCTTTGAAGGCCAATAGCTGAGGACCACACAGATGACACATATACATGTAGGAAACATGGATCATCGCAGCAGATGGCACACAACTAAAAAAACATCACTCAACTAGGAGAAAACAGGCCTCATACATCAGGCAGTTCACATGCTTATGCTTCAGGAACAGGAATGTATTACCAGACTCTTGGCAACAGTAATTCCAACTACTTACTATCTTTGCAATGACTATCTGTCACTAGAGTTACACATAAGCAGAACATACACAGCACAAGTGCTACACCTATGACAAGCATCCAGCACATCACTACCCATCTACATGTCAGCCCTTTTCTAAAAAACATTACACACACCTGCGGCTGGTCACACCCCACCTGTCTGAAGAGGTCCCTGGAATGCTGATATGTGTACACTGAGATTCCCTCATCTACACACACACACTCACAAGAGTCATCCAGTGTGCCACACCCTTTCCTATGCCTACCATTGTCATAGTACCATCTCACTGCATGGAACTCAGCTCATATAATACACTGGCTTGGAGTTTTTAAGGCCTGGTATCACCTGTAGTTTGATTCTCGTGTGAAAGGTACTGTAGGCTAATTTTCAGCAAATCTCATCTGACAGGACTAGTGAGAAACTGATGGAGGCCACACCAGTGATCCCCTCCATGCACACCTCCCAAATGTACATGCCCCGTCCCTGCTGATGCCTCCTACAGCATAGATGTTGGCATTTGGGCAATTACATCACTAAGCATTGCTACTAATGTTGTCATGTAACACTGTATATGGTTTCATGTGTCACCTTCAAAACAACACAGGACATACACAGTGTGACATGTCAACTGTCTACTGCTCCCTCTGACCAGTCCTAGTCAGACCACTGATCATGTAATTTCTGAAAGAACTGGCTCCTGATTGACCGAGCATCCTGTCAGCCTGACTGGCACCTGTCCGTGGGTCACCCTAAAGATACCTGGGGTCCACCTATGGACCACACGTGCTGTCCAAAACCTCTTATACCTCAGACACCAATTTGTCATTAGCCTCATCAATTTATACTCAAATACATAGTATTGCATCATCTGACTGTTATTTGTATCATATTTGTGACAGTGCCCTTGAATAGCTAAATCATGGCCCTTCCGTTGTCTGGCCCTCATTAATGCCTAAACTACAAAGTGTGACAGTGTACCTGGACCATAGCGTTTGATGGTGTAAGTGGCCTCCAGCCGAACCGGCAACCTCAGATAATGTCCATGAAAAGTCAACACATATGAGGACCCTGACAGTTCACACTCAGAGTTACATTGTTCAAATAATAAAGATGAGTCGTGTGTGCTGAATACCAGCCATTTACTTCTGCACAGAGGCTATGATGTTGGCTGATACATTACCATCCACAGAGGCCAACTTGAGTACAAATGTTGCAATGACACATGCCGGATCCAGACACCTGAGACATTCTCTCACTCAGCACACCAAGGTTGCCCAGTTGAAAGTCTCATTACATGTCTTCAGTGACAGGGTGGGACCATCCACGTGTAGGTGACTATGTCCTCAATGACTTTTCTCAAATTTTGCTACAAACGATACTCATTAGATACACCATTAGCTGCCACTAACTCATGAGGAGACCTGGACGTTACAGTGACAACATACACCTTGACAGTTGATACTGGATCAATATTGGACCACACACATGTACATGTACCATCCAATCAACAAAATGGTTGCAAGCAGCCCATCACAGTAGTGTCCCAGTTGTAACCTAGCAGGAAGAATGAAACATGCCTCTAAACCAGGTAATGCATAAAGGGCCACATACATCAACAATGTATTTGCTATCATGACAAAAGGAACGTTGAGATTTTGCTATAAAATCAATGCTAAATGGTATGTCAGAAATCTCCAAAGAATCAATTGGGCAAACGTCAAATGGGCAAATGGGATTACAGATTAGCAAACAGTGAATCATACCCACTTTGCTTCCATGGGCCTGCTGCTGATGGTTTAGCATTACTGAATTTGGGAAATCCTTGGATAAAGTTGCAAGTCTGGAAGAGCAAACCCCAGGGTGCTGGGGGCCTAAGTCCCCCTCTGCTGCCCCCCAAATATACATTTTTTATGCACATGTGAAGCACACACATGCATAAGGCGCATGTGTGCCCTACATGTCAAAAGTGAAACACATTTTAGATAAATTAACTTGTAAATAGGACATGGTTACCCCCAAAAAATGTTAAGGCAACAATTGCACTACCTAATTGGCCTTTATGCAATTTTGAATAGCTTGATACATGTGGACACAATTTTGCTAAGGAATACATCCTGGTATCTCATTCAAATTTTAAAATTAGCAATCAGCAATTACCTACATATGTGTACAATTATGAGTAATATCAATTTTGGCCAATCATTACTATTGCACTGTGAATACCTTCTATACATCCTATAAGGGACATTTGCTATAGCTAACCCCAAAGTTTATCACTTAGCACCGTTTGGTCATGACAAAATTCATTTCTCAATTGGACAAATGAAAGACATATTTGTCATAATGCGTCATATTTCCACGCATACAGCTTGTGCGTCATAATTTTTGACGCACAGGAGTGCAGATAATGCAGAGTCAAAATATATTTCATAAATAGATATCATAATATCCTGCATAACATGGCCTCCGTTTTTTTCCATTATGCTACATATTTCCACGCATACAGATTGTGCGTCATTATTTTTGATGCACATGAGTGCAGATAATGCTGAGTCAAATATATTTTTCATAAATAGATATCATATTTTGCTGCGGCTTAATTTTCAACTCTAGAACTGTAAAATATGCCGCAAACAAATATTAACTCCCAATAATGAAAAATGTTTTGACTCTGCATTATTTGCACTCCTGTGCGTCAAAAAATATGACGCACAAGCTGTATGCGTGAAAATATGACGCATAGTGGAAAAAAACGGCGGCCATTTTATGCAGGATGTGATGTAATAGGATATCCTGTTTACAGAATCTGTACAGTGGGTGTACTTTCACTTTCACTTTGCAGTCTCAGATTATTCTAGACTGTGTGGCTGTGTGCAAAGTGTTGTCCTGTGTATTAGTGCTTTTGTGTCCAGTGTGCCATCTCACTTGTGCTTTTGTCATCATTGTCTTGTTGTAGAATACTGTCTGAGTCTGTGTTGTCATAATTTGTCAAGTCCAGTGTTGTATTTATTGTCTGTGGGAGTCTGTTGTGGGTACTGTAATATAGGGGATAGTTGGGCTCTTCTTCTTAAGTTTTCTTTGTATTTCCCCACTCTACCTTTCCCCATTTCCCCCTTTTCCTTTTTTCTACTACTTTTTCCCCTTTTTCAGTGCTGACATATCTGGTAGGCCACGGCTTTCCAGGATGGGTGAGGAGGAATTGGGGGGGTTTCTATGGCTTGTTTGCCATTTCCTCCCACTTATGCTGGAGGCTGGGGGTAGGGTGATACAGGGGTATCACACGGAGGCCCGGAAAGTCCGGTGGGGGAAGGTGCACCATCACTGGGTGTGTCTATATGGTAGCCAAAGGAATGACCATCAATTGAAGCACCGCTGGGCTGATCTGATCTCCAGGCAGCAAGATCTGCTGGACCACCTGGGAATCAGGATTGGTGGACATGTTGGTGAGTACAGATCATTTAAATGTGCACAATTTAAAGCTGTGTTGTGACATGTGATGATTGTTACACAATCTGCCAGATAAGTAGCTGACTGTGTGTAATGCTAGGGAAACATACAGGTTAATTGATGCACAATGTGAAGGATGACAAATGCTAGCAGTCAGGTAGCTCATGTTTTCTACACATACTGGTTGCCTGTAGCAGAATGTAATGTAGTGCCGCCTTTGTGTCAGACAAGCGACACATTAATGACGCAATTAGGACTCTACAGGTCACAATAGCCAGTGAAATATGGATGTAGAAACATCATACCTACATATGTTGACGCTATAGCTAGACTGACATTTGTAAACCCTACATGATGCTGAAAATGAGTGCTGCCTTCACGTCAATTAAAGTTAGCAATCTTGTCCACACATATGTCACATGTGTGTCTGGTTGGTGTGTAGGGAAAATGTTCTTGGAAGTGCCATGCCTTGTCGTGATCAATGTGCTCCTTCACATTTAATTGTTACATGCCTGATTTGAGCATGAACCATATTTGTTAAGGACTCAGGTGCCCTCAGCTAACATTTTAGACAGGTATTTATTGTCACTTGTGCCCAAATCAGAATAGGGATGGCAGTCCAAAGGTATGGACTAGGGTACAAACATCTATGTTTGGTGCCAATCACCATTGTTTGGACACATCAATATATGAAACTGTAACAACATGAGGCATTGCCAAAGTACCTGGCCCTCTGTACCATGTACCTATCAGTCACATATGTGTCATGACCACAGAGGCTGTTTGAGAGGTCAGGCAGTCCTCAAGTAACCAGCTTTTGGAAGTCTCTCTTGGATGCACATGATGAGATTAATGCACACCTATATTGTTGGTGCATACTAATGGAGGTGCATCTTTGCCACCACATGACAGTCCGGGCCACTGCATGTGTGTAGTAGTGTGTGTAACTGTAGCAGGAGACTCATCCGATGTAAATGTTGCGCATGAATAATTCAATGCAGTATGAGAATGTGTGAAAGTGTTTAATTACTCATGTCATATTATCACATTGTCTTTGTATTTGCAATTGTTTGTCAGTGCACGGATTCTGAGTATATTCTTCCTTCCATGCTTTACAGGTGGACCTGCACCGTACACAGTGGGAGAGGTGGCTCGTTTTGAGGACCCCGACACCTACAGTGAGTGTTGCATGTGTGGTATTTTTTATGTTTGCTGGTGATGCGTGATGGACTACTGTGTGTTGAACACATTGCAAGGTTTGATGCGCTGCCCAATCATTAGTCTTGTTCCATTAGTGGGATTTCATTTATCACTTCATTTTGAATTGACCTATGCTTATGCATTTGTCAGAATTTGGGTCTGTAGGCCATTCCTGTAGGGCCCGCTATGGGAAATGGGGTGAGTCATGTGGAATACACTAGTTGATATAAGAGTTGCTCTGAGACTCGTCTCGGACTGAGTCTGCATGTCAGACTGACATTCTCCCAGATAGCTTCTGCAAATGGCTTGTCTGAAATCTGCTGCTTCCCTAGTAAACGATGTACTGAGTACACTGTAGGTTGGATCTTCCGGGGGCATGTACTTCCACAAGTTGTACTAGAAGTGTGTGGGACTACAGTGCAACGGCCTAGGTGTACATGCTATTCATGATCATGGGTGTTCTTGCTCCTCTGTGTCTGTAGAAAAATATGCCTCACTGGAAGTATGTGATGTTGGCCTAGGTCAGTACATTTTGACATGTGTGGACCTTGGATAGGACAAGGTTTAGCTGACTCCAATTTGTTGATAGCCCTTCACTGGTGGTGTGTGTGTGGAGGCAAAAACATGTTGAGCTTTCTATACACTCCTGGGTGTGCATCGATTTTGGGATTGTTGGTTGTTCTTCCCACCCCCCCTCAAAGACAGCCATGTGTTTGGGAATAGGGTACCAAGGACTGTAGCAACCAGTATGTTACACATACTTGTGACCATTTGAAACTTTGTTTTGAACCTAGTGTACACACTCGGTTATGGCACATGAGTTCTATACTAGCAAATCCAATTACAAATTGCAGATCTTGAGGGTTGTTATTGTTATCACATACACTGACATATGGAGTCCAGGCAATAGGCGGAGGAGGTGCAGCATGAATGTAGGCTGCATTTGTAATTTTTATGATGAGAAGTTTAGGCTGATGTCACCCATCATGTAGATAATTGTATATGCTATGTGTGAGATGACCTGTGTATGCAGGCTTCCCATGTACTTCCTCTGAGACTTTCAATGATCTATATGGTGATATGAGCTGTTACAACTACAGTAAAAGTAATTTCCGATTGACCCATTGTGCTATTCCACACAATGCATTTCCTATGGTAAATAGTTGCCCTTTCTCTTCACAGCTGCAAACATGAGTGCCGCACAGAGGCATGAATTTGAGAGGCGGGCCATGAGGTACCGACACATCCTGCAGGTGCAATCGGGGTTCCGACGGATGGCCTGAAAATACCAGGCGGATCGGGCCTCCGGAGCATGGTGGGCTTCACCACAGGGTGGCCCAACGTTACCCACTACAGCCACCACCACCACAACCACCAGTTCTCCCCAAGTGGACCCAGCAACGGCGGGGACAGTTGTCCCTGCCTCTGCAGCACGACCAGGACCCAGCATTATAAGAGCTGCAGGACAGTCCAGTGGGCTACGCTCAACACCCACACAGAGCACCTCTGCCGGGACCCAGACAGCAGCAGCACCTCTAATTGACCCTGTGGTATTCCAGGCTTTGGACCGTAAAATGGACAAGTTCATTAGGAAGGTGGACAACCTGAGCCAGGATGTGGCCTACATAAAGAAGCGGGTCAGGTCCATCAGGCGGACCCTCCGGAGGGCCAACCTCTAGGACAGATATGGTCTATTTAAATTTATGCCTCCCCTCCCTCCTCTTTCCTTTTTATCATGATTAGTGGGCTTGGGGGATTAGTGTTAGGTTAGTATAGGTTGTTAGCTTAGTTAGTGTTAGGGAGGAGTGTCCTTATTCTTTCTACTTTTCATTATTAAGTGTGTGGGTGGGTGGGTGGTGGTCAATGTTGGGCTTCCTGTCTGTTTAGAAAAAATAATAATAATAATAATAATAATAATAAATAGAAATAAAAAAAAAATCTCAAAAAAAATATATGATTGTTTAGGATAGTATAGTATGTGTGTAGGTTAGTATGTGTTGTCCTGCATGTGTCCTGTCTTATAATGGTGGGTGGGGGGTTGATGTTTAGATCGATTTGTTATATGTGTAGAGTAAGTTTAGCTTAGGTTAGTTAGGGACAGTTGTGGGTTAGGAGTAGTCAGGTTAGATTAGTGTAGGTATGACTTTTCCCTTAGTTGCCTCTGGTGTGATTACTTATGAATAAATATATAGTAAACCCTTTGCATTATGTGTTAACTGCTACTTGATCATGGCCTTGCCATCAGTGTAGGTGATTGTTGTTCTATGACATTTGTGTCCTACGCTACAAACAAAGAAATAAGAGGTTTAAAATGGCAGCTACCCCTGTGCTAACTTGGTAAGTATCAACCATTTGATAGAACCACCATTTGGAGTTTACATGGATCACAAAGGATTTGTGTCGATTAGTATGTTTTCTACATCACAAAGTGTGCTTCCAGACTTGGTATTGTGGGGAATTTTTTAGATCGGACTGCAGTGTGATGTTCAGGGACATCTTTGAAGATGAGGTGTTGTTAACACTCTTGTCTTCTTGTCTTCATTACTGACATAGATCATGTGTGCAAAAAATCAGCATGAGTACCTATTTGGAAGTTTACTCTGAAAGGTTGATTGATGCTGTGTTTAGTTGTGTTTGCTTAGATTAGACTGCATAATTCTATGTATTAGTATTGCATGGTGACCACATTTAGCAGCCACCATTAGTTGACTTTGATTTCTATTGATGGAGCATTATTCTGTCCAACACTGCATGATTGTGTGTGGTTTCTCCCTTCATCAGTTATTCTCCTCAGGATGGGCAGGCTATGATTCAATCCTGGCCAATGCACAGATGTATCAGACTACATGATGTCAGGACAGTTGTATTGACAAGCTACATGGTTGTCACACAGGCACTTTTGAGTTATCTACTGCACAGTTGATGTGTCAAATTACACAGAGACATATTAGGTGTGCAAGTGCTATTTATTGATAGGTGCTGTAGTGCAATATGTACATTGTCCAGGTTTGCTGAGTCCGTTCTAGTGAAATCTTACATGGTGATCCTACAGAAGAGGTGTGGATGATGCTCATGACATGCTGGGGTGATGTTACCGACAGTGCAGAGGGACAGGATTTGCCAATTAGTAGGAGAGAGACATTCACTGGCAATGCTGACAAGTTATACAGTGATTAGCAGAACAGTCATTGAGTATAGTTGTAGTGAGACTGGCAATTGACAAAACGTAGGACCTTGGTCAAAGTAGGCCATGGTGCAGGGACTAGTGCTTCCGGATACTCTTCCGTGTGAATGTGATCTGTTCCATGTCTTCTTCTTCTGATGTGTGTGTTGCCTGCTTTGTCCTTGTTGTTGTTGGTTGTGAAGGGGCAACACACACCTCAGTGTTAGAAGACGTGGAGTCAAACATCCCGGTGGCTGCTCCCTGTGAAGGCCTTAAGGGCAATACTGCAGCAAGGAGGGCCTGCTGGTTTTTTAGATTAGCAGCTACATCACGATGGTAGGCAGCCAGGTCAGCCCTGAGGGAGTCATGATTGCATTCGTGCATGCAGTGGAAAGTTTGGGGTGTGAGGTGTTGTGGCAACTCCCTTACTGCAGTGTTGAATTCCTTGACAGTTTCTTGTAGTCCTTGCAGTATGGATGTTAGGGCTTGCATAGCTGCTGCCTGATCTGCAGATGACATCATGCACGAGCGCACCCCCTCAAGGCTGGCTGCCATATTTTGCATCCCCACCCGCACCTCCTTGGCCAGCTCCCGCTGTACTCCAACTACAGTTCTTTCAAAGCTGGTGCCAGTGTCGTCAGAGTCCTCAGCTGTGTAGGAGCTGGCAGGTCTTGCAATTGGGGTGGTGGGTGGTTCTTCTGTGATGGCTGCTTGTTCTGTGCTCATCCTTGGGAGTGAAGGTGGGGTCTGGAGGGTTTCAAGGACCTTTTGGATGGTCTCCTGGGGAATGTTTATGGGCTCGTCATCCATGTCATCAGGGAAATCTGGGACAGGCATATAGGCAGGAGATCCATCTTCCTCTGCAATGAAACAGGGTACAATTAGTGTGTCTGTGTTGTGACAATTTTGACGTAACATGCCTGCCTTTTGATGAATTCACTTTGTGATCTTGTTTGGTATTGGTATCTGCTGTCCTTCATATGGGCATTGTTATAGGCCTATGGCCCACCTGTGTGTCACATGTATGATATTGAGTTATCAGACTTGTCTGCCTACTTGCCTCTAGGTGTTGCTTTATACCAAATAGAGAATAGCCGGCTTTTTGTCCTACTCAACCATCCGTGTATATCCATTCTCATGGTGAGACCTTTCACTGGCTGTGGGTGTTCTGATGGTCCTGGCAGCACAATTGCCTCTCAGGACCTGCCCCAATCCCTGATTGTTCACATTGACTTAAATGTAATTGACATGTGGCATTTCCTATGCATGGCAATGTTATGATGTGATATGGATGTTGACATTGTTAATGTGTCCTGCTGATGTTGGGTAATGTGTGTTACATTGGATTGCCCTGATTATCGTATCAGTGTCCTGTTTCCCCCTCTGACTGTGCAGGTGTATTTCAGTGACCAGTTGCATGTGTCCCCTCCTCAATGCTGTTGTCTGAGCAGTATGACATTTGTGATGTTGCCTTGTTTGCCAGGCACGGGAAGGACCCTGACATATGCAGCATGGGTGTGTCCTTAGTGCTGTGTCGCTCCTATTGCTGTTTAGTTTGGCTGATGTATGTGACAACTATGGGCATTGACATTTGAGTGTACTGGGGCCTTTGTCTTGTTTCAGGGGATTGTTGCAGATGTCATCCTCACCCCCTAATTTAGGTATGTATGTTCCATGGGTAGGTTACTGCCATTGGCTACTATAGCTGCACAGAGATCAGAGGTGGTAGTGTCAACTGTTGTTGCAGTTACATTGCAGTTGTTGTTTTGGCTAGAGGATTGCTGATAGGACCCTAGTTAATGTAGGAGATATTTTGGCTGTCGAGTGCCAGGATGTAAGTTTGACGTAGTGGCCTTCCCTCCTGTCGAGGCTTTCCCTTTGCTCCATTGTTGGCATGACAGGATGCCCCCATGGGACTGTTGTTGGTGTAGTGTAATGTTGTGCCCCAGCTTATGTTTGTGCAGGCCATGCCCCCCTGCCATGCCCCTTTACCCATGCCACTCCATGTATATGATGACTTACATGCAATGTGTAGTAGGTATTTCCCCCCCTGCTTACAGTCAACATTATTGTATTTTTAATCCCGTGCGACTTACCCTGCATGTGCGTCGTCTCGTGGTAGTCTGCACTGTCCTGTCCTTGAATCCCTGTGACGATCTCCTCGGGGATGACGGCTGCAACCATCTCCTCCATGTGGTCCAGGGCCTCCTGGTGTGCTGGACTCCCACCTCCAGTCTGCAGTGCTGCCTTCCTGTTCCTGGCCATTTTTTCCTTTGTCCTACGTTTGCAGTCATGCCAGCGTTTCTTACACTCGGTGACTGTTCTGCGTACTTCAGCCACACTGTTGATCTTGTCAACAATTTGTTGCCATATGGCCTCTCTCCTACTGATTGGCAACTTAGAGGTGATAAACAGTTGGTGCTGGTGTTCCGTCACCTCTTTAACCAGGATTTCCTGCTCCTCTGCACTGAAGCAACACTTTCTTTTTTTCCATATATGTCCTGGTTCTTGTATGGATTGTCCTGGCTGGTTCCTGGTCTGCTGTCATCTTCCTGGGGTCTGTAGTGGCATCTGGGATCCATTTTGGCTCTCCTCTGCTGAAAGGGCAGTGTTCGCGGGTATTTTTGACGCTATTGCGTCAAAAAAAACGGCGCATATCCGGGTTGCGGTGTCGTAAATCGACCCACAGTCATTTACGCTGCGTTAACGTCGTTTTCCTTTACGTCTTGAAGCCGCGATGTGCGTAAAAAAAAATGACTCCCACCTGTTGATTGCGCCGCCGTGCGTCAAAGTATAAATTTGACGCCCGCACGGCGATATGAAATGGCGTTAGCCGGCAGTAAAATTTTTGACACAAAACTGCGGCGGTGCAGTTTTGCGTCAAAAAGTATAAATATGGCCCATTGTTCCTGTATATCATGGTTGCAGTCTATCAGCCCTTTGCCCCATCTGAGTGTCACATGACGGGAAGCTCAGGTGTCGCAATTGGCTGCATCATGTCTACTAGACAAGATGTATGTTCTTTTTGTGACTTGACAACATCTTGTTAGTGACAACCCTCCCTATGCATCCATTTGCATGGTAGAGCCTTGCAATGAGAGTTGCAGTGGTCAAGCCACAACAACACACATGGCAATATGTCCCTGCCCCAGTCTTACATGTTTCACATATACCCGGGCAGTACAGAAACCTTGACCCACCCCAGGGTTGGCATTCCCAAGACACTAAGACGTTGTTTCATTTGATAGCTCCTCATGTTGATGCGTGTATGTGTGCTACAATGTACTAACAAACAAAGATACACTGTTCCAGGGCAAAGGAACTAAGAGAACACAGGGCAATCCTATTGCTAGAAGCAAATTCCCTCACACATCCTAATGGATGTCATGCTTCATCATAAGGCTTGCTCCTCGTCAGACCGGCACTGCAATGTCTGACGGTCACCCCATATGGGGTGCTCTTTGCCAGAGATATTTTCTCAATATTTCTGTAGCATGGTAAGGGATATAGGCACATAAAGGATAGGAGAGCAAAAGAAAAAAGATTCAAATTGGCTCAAAAAAAAAGCACAAAACAATTATTGATTAATCTAGAGAGGGTCTTGGCCAAGGTTAAAACAACGAGGAGAGTGAGGAATGAGGTAATGCTCATTCACTCTCTCAAGCATGATGAAGAAGGAGGGGGAGGGAACTACCTTACAACACCTTTAATGGGTCAACATGTTTCACGTCTCAAGGATCCATACGGATCCGGTGGCACTTCATCAGGACCAGGTAACTCAATACTTCTTAATTTTACACATAGACCACAGTCAGTCTCAAACCGTGAATCTAAACATCTCCGGTCACTTACACAAATAAACTGCATGTCAGGTTAGTCACATGTAAAGGTTGACCGTCCCCATTATGGATCTGGCTTCATAGGAATCCACGTGCCAGGAGACTGGCGCAAACAATAAAGGCTGTCAGACCTCCGATTGAGGGCCTAGCCCGGGGCCATGTTCTGCAGTGCCGGTCTGACGAGGAGCAAGCCCGATAATGAAGCATGACATCCATTAGGATGTGTGAGGTCATTTGCTTCTAAAAATAGGATTGCCCTGTGTTCTCTTAGTTTTCCTTCGCCCTGGAACAGTGTATCTTTGTTTGTCAGTATAATATTTGGGAGGCAGTACACTGGACCATTAATCTCCCTGTCCCTTATTTGTAATATGTGTGCTACATTGCACAGCACACATGGACATAGCAGGTTTCCATTTTATCTTCTGTCTGTGCTAGAAGGTGCGCTTCCTACTCAACTATGATCTCCCCCTCAATGCAGCCATCCTTACACTATGATGCAAGAGATGCAGCATAGTGGCAGTGCAGCTAAATTGACTCACACACAGGGGTGGACCCAGGAATGTCCAGCATGGGCATCATTTCTTGCTGTGTACATCATTTCGTATATGACAGTGCCTGATGGTAAATTAGTTTATGGATACAGACAATTAACTGGAGTTAATTTAGGTCAGGGCCTCAAGCTAGTTAGATGGTGATTTTGCAGGCCATCATACTGGTGCATACATGGACCCTCTTTACAAGTCCAGAAGTCCTATGACCACCTGACTCTGCCAATGTCTCTTTGACCACCCCCTACAGCTCAGCTGGTATTGGCACATGTTGTCAATGGGGAATGCCCCATGGGTCAATGGCTTGGCACTGGCAGATTGCCGGCAGCTTCAAGACTGCCAATGCCACCTGTCTGGTGACACCAAACCTTTATTACTATCAGCGCTACCCTCCAGGTATGTTACCGCTTTTCCACCAGCCTTTACATGGTGGCGAAACCCCCATGCAAAGGTTGGTGGTGATGTGGTGTGCCCCTGACTGCCCCTGCACAGTCCATGCACCTGGCATGGGCAGTACAGGGGGACCCATGCCCTAGCCCCTTTGCCCTTTCCACTGCCTGATTTGCAGGGCTGAGAGCAGTGTGTCCTGTCACACCCAATGCACCACAAGACTGGCACTGATTCTATTTGATCCATTAACAATGTTGTGCTAAGTGCCCCACAGAGCTACCATGAGCAAACAGGTTTCCAACCGCCATCCCGACGTGTGACTCGTACTGCCAGCCCCAAAGGGTACACTGCACTGGCAGTCTCACCAACACCAGACTTGACCATGCACCATTTCACACCCGCCAATGTTAAAATGTACACCATTATGTTGACAGTCATACACAATGTGTTGTATTTGTGTGGTTACAACCCCATTCCTATGTGTCTCATTTGGTTGTGTCAGAGTAGTTGTGGGCTCAGCCTGTTTTTGTTGTGGCCTACAGATTGCAGGCTACAGTGCATATTTTCTCTAGTGGCACAGTTCTGATCAGCGTCAAAATGTGTGGCTCCATAGTACACCTGTTTGTTACACTGGCTAGTGGCATGTGTCCTGTGATACAGGACCACCCTGCTATTTCCCCTGCGCTTGGCCAGATTACTTTTCCAACACTCAGAGTGGCATCCTTACTGCATGATGGAGTTGTGGCTGCCTCATGGGGATGTGTTGTTTATGTGTGGGGTGTTGGTGCTTCTGGCACATGTGTGGGTACTGCTGGAAAAGGTTTAATGTGTTGTGTCTTGTAAGATGCAGCACACATGTGTTTTGGCAATAAGACAAGGCCATTGGAAGGTGTTTCTGCAAGGGACACCACCATGACGTAACCCCAGGAATGGTATTGACTGACTTCCTAGATTCTGATGTGTTGGTTGTGTTTATAGGGTTGTTAGGTTTTTTTTTACTATATGCAAGGGATGTTGTGGAGACACAACCAGGGGGACAATCACTGGACATGCCTTCCATCATATGTGCTGCATATGTACATGTGGCTATAGATCCCTGGTGGTTAACATATGTCCAAGTTGCGTATGTGTTGTGATGCATGGCACTCCCAAGGTGTAAGTACATGTGTTGCTTATGTTTGATTGGTGCAACTTGCTTCATGTGCAATGTGTCCCTCTGCGCTCCTTTGACATGCATTGATTATATCCTATGTGCCTCCCCCTTCTTGCACTTGACAATTTAGCATTTATTTCCCCCATGCAACTTACCCTGCATTTGTGGTGTTTCCTGGTAGTCTGTGCTATCCTGTCCTGGGATATCAGTGACCACTTCCTCCTGGATGACCACTGCAACCATCTCCTCCATCTCGTCCAGGTCCTCTTGTGATGTTAGACTTCCACCTTCAGTTTGCAGTGCTGCCTTCCTGTTCCTCCATTTTATCCTTTGTCCTTCTCTTGCAGTCATGCCAGCATTTCTTGGACTCAGTTACAGTTCTCCTCACCTCTGCCACACTGTTGATCTTGTCAACTATCTGCTGCCATATTGCCTCTTTCCTGCCAGTTGGCAATTTGGAGGTGACGAATAGTTATTGCTGGTGCTCCGTCACCTCTCTCACCAGAATTTCATGTTCCTCTGCACTGAAATGACACTTTCTCTTTTTCTTCTCCCTCCCCTGGGACTTGTGTGTGTCCTCCTGGCTGGTTCCTGTTTGTGTGGGGTCCCCCTGGGGTCTCTCCTGGCTTTCTGGGTTCATTTTGCCTCTCCTTTGCACTGTCTTGTGCATTATCATCAGTATTTGATGCTAATGCGGGTTAAAATAGTGCATTTCTGTTTTGCGACAATTTATGTGTCGTAAACCAGGTTAGAGTCATTTTTCTGGCGTTAACATCATTTTGCCTTACAATGAGGCGCAACGGTTAGCATTAAAGATTTTGACTGTAATCTGGTTTTAGTGCCACCCAGAGTCATAGTATAAATACGACGCCCGGGTGGTGTTAGAAAATGGCGCTAGCCAGCGCTAAACCTTTTGATGCAAAACTGAGTTTGAGCAGTTTCGCGCCAAAAAGTATAAATATGCCCCAAAGTGTCAACTGTGGTTATCTGATCGCACCGGATCAGGACAAAGTCACAAGTTTACACCAATCACAATGAAGGGACCCAGTAAGCCCCACTGAACAAGAGTACCTTAAATTGTGGTTGCAGAAAGTTGCAAGGGCCCGCGCCAAGGATGCGCTGTGCAGCATAAGTTCCGAGGCATTGCGAGGATGCACCACGAGGTCCTGCGTCATCATTAAGGATCCTGTTGCCAAGGGCTTGTAATGAAGTGGTTCCAAAGACCTGGGAGGCTGAAATGCAAGACCATGAGTTGTCTTTAAGGCTACGGTCGATGAGAGATTTGCGATACGAAGGTCAGCATCAGGAAATCTTTACACAAGCAACGGTTCTGATGCTGACTACGGGGTCGACAGGGAGTCCTTGAATTGGGCGAACCTTCGCAGCAAAGGCAATGTGTCCATTTTGCCCGGGATTGCAAAACTCACAAGAGGAGATGAGTTGGGTCCACAGATGGGCTGGCAAAGCACCTTCAGACACACTTCCAAGAGTCCAGCATTGGGGTTGCACCACTTGGCACGAAGGACTTAACTCAACTAGACCTTGGAGTCACTTTGGGGTACTGGGTCTCAATAGATACAGGCCAAGCCCTTCTCATCCAGGCAGGAGGGCAGCAGGCAGTAGGTCAGCACAGAAGGGCGGCAGTTCCTTCAGAGCAGCAGTCCAGCAGAGTGGCAGTCCTTTTACTAGCACATAAGTCCTTCTTCCTGGTAGAGTATACACAGGTTCAGAAGTGTACTAAACAGTTGGTGTCTGGGGTCCAATATTTCAACCTGGGACTTCTTTTGAAGTGGAAGAATCTTCCAGACGTTTCCCTTTGAAGTCCCCAGGCAGCCTGCCTTCCCTGACTCCAGACTAACTGCAGGGGTTATGCAGCCTTTTTTGTGGAGGACACTGCCTTTTCAAGTGAAAGTAGGGCTGAGCCTAGCTCTGCCGTCCCATCCTGCCAGTGATGACCTACCCAGGAGAACCTAAACTGTGGCTGTCTAGGAGGTATATACAAAGCCCAACTGTCAGAAACACCCAGTCATGTGACCCAGAGACAGGCTGCAGGCATTAAGTGGCTAGGACAGGAAAATGTCAACTTTCTAAAAGTGGTGTATTTAGAATTGTAATTTAATATCAGACTTCAGCATGAGAGAGGATTTTTCACTATGATTCAAAGCCACCAAACACAAACTGGTTCCCTGCTCCCATTTGGGAATTGTCACATATTATATGCAATAAGGTAATAAGGGAAAGGTAGGCCACTTCACTAGAAATTTACAAGTAAATTAAAGATGCCAATTGGGTATAAGTCAAATCTTCTACGTTGTAAGAAGAGAGCAAAAGCAGTTTAGCACTGGTTAACTGTGGTAAAGTGTGCAGAGTCCTAAAGCTAGCAAAAATGAAGTCAGTAAACAAGAGGGTTGAGGGCAAAAAGATAGGGGGGGAAACCACTAACAAGGACTCCAGGTCTAACAATACCCCCATCATTTCCTCTTTTTCTATTGTTCACCCTTCATCTCTACACAGGTTGCTGATATAAAGTGCCTCATACCTGCTAGTCACTAGGAACTCACTTATTCATAATTCATCCAAAATGGAGATAATCTACTTTTCTGCCACTCTGGCACCTACGTCGCTCCCCTACATTACCCGCTTTCCCACAGATATCTCAATGTCACACCCACAGCCAGAAATATTTCAGCGTACTCTTTAACCTCTTATTTGCAGTAGCCAGATTTTAACTACAAAACATTTGAAAACCCCTTCCATATAGTGTTATCCATACAGCCCAGATACTGATATCTTCTCTTGCACTTATCAGATTGGTACAGATCTCTGTGCTGTCTGTGACACCATCAACCACAATATTCCCTTTATCAGAGACACAATGCAGTAAAATGGCAAAGTATTGAAATGGCAAAACCAAAATAAAATGTTGGACTTTTCAAACACTCACCCCTAGTCACAGATCTGGGTTTAATCCATTGATATTTTGCTTGCAACATCACTGCAGTTTGGACCCTGCAAGAAACAAATCAGTCTTGACCCTGCTCCCCATGGGAACAGTCTAGCCCGAACTGCCAAGTCAGGTCCTCCCTGGACATGAAAAAAGCATTCTGGGATTTGTTTCAGGGTATCATCCCTCATTAGCCAGGCTCGCTTGAATCCAGTGGTGCAGTGTGCAAGAGACCCACATCTGGACATACCCTTACCACTTTGGGCACACATAGCAAAACTAAAACAAAATGATGGGCTGAGTGTTGAAACTTTTCAAACATTCACCCCACTCATAGATCTGGGTTTAATCCATTGTTATTGTGCTCACCATGTCACCCCATTTTGGACCCACCCACATGCAAATCAGTCACGACCCTGCACCCCAAGAGAACAGTCCAGTGTGACCTGCCTAGCCAGGTTCCTTCTGGACCAGAAACAAGTATCCAGGGACCAGTTTCACCATATCACCCCTTATCAACCAGGCTAGCTTGAATCCAGTAGTGCGGCAAGCAAGGGACCCACATCTGGGCCTACCCTTGTTACTTAGGATGCACATAGCAAAACCAAAATAAAATGATGACGGAGTGTTGAAACTTTTCAAACATTCACCCCCAGATACAAAGATCTGTGTTTAATCTATCGTCGTTTTGCTTGCTATATCACCCCAGTTTGGACCTAGCCATATGCAAATCAGTCTTGACCCTGCTCCCCAGGGGAACATTCCAGCCCTAACTTCCAAACCTGTTCTTCCTGGAACCAAAACAAGCATCCTGGGACCAGTTTCAGGATATCACCCCTCATCTGCCAGGCTAGCTTGAATCCAGTGGTGCAGTGGGCATGGGACCCACATCTGGGCATACTATTCCCACTCAGGGTGGCAAAAGCAAAAAGAGAATATGATGGACTGAATGCTGAACAATGCAAACATTCACTGGTGAATTTCTAAGGTTTTGTGCGAGTAAATTCAGAACCCAACTAGAACGTCCCTGTAATCTTTGTTTTTTTAAGTGAATTTCTGTGTTTTTTAAAATTCTATTTCCTAACTATAATGTCCCTATTACCTTTTGATTTTTCAGTGAATTTCTATGTTTGTTTTTAATGTAAAGTACTTTTCATTAGTACCTGTTAATCCAATCACCTGGCCCTGTGGCCAACCCCCTATAACACCCAACCTTGCACTGGTCACAGCCTTTGGCCATACGTGATGGGGTTGGCCACAAGGCCTGGCCTGTAGCCAGTCCATAAGGCCAACCCAACTAACCACCCAACCCTGAGAGAGAGAGAAAGTGAGAGGTTGAGAGAGAGAGCGATTCAGGCTTTGATTGATGATATTCTTAGAATGAGATATTTCCGGACAAATTGGAAAAAAGAAAAATGATTCTGTCCATTAAAAAGAGTGAGATCACCTTTCAGTATGTAACTTAAATATTTGTAGTAGAAAATAAACTAAAGCAGGAAAGACCACAGACTCACCTAGACTAGAACGCTTAACCTTTAGTGTGTCTGTCTGAGACCCTAACCTCTAGACCAGAAGCAACACCTGATTGGGTAGTGTCCAGACTTAGCTATGACTTTCAACCCATAGATTTTGAGTAAAAATACTTCATTGTTTTATTACTCGGAATGTTTAACACTGAAAACAGAAGAAAATAAAGAGACACATCGCCCCTTTTCTTTTTTTTTTGGTCTTTTATTTGGGACTCTGCTGAAGCCAAGTCCCAAGATGGCTGCCAACACTTCTTGGTTGAAGGGTTGGCAGCCAATCAGAGCTCTGCAAATTTCCCTGCACGAGGAACTTATTATTCAAAAACGTTTGCGTCTCTAGATATCTATATTTAGTTTTCTTTTAATATTTCAAAAAGTACTGACGGATTTACACCAAATAACAAACATGTCTCTTTCTGGACCTGACCTTTCTGTCAAATTTGGAGTAATTCTGTCCAGCGGTTCAGGCTGTAGTCATGTCTAAATTCTCTATGGGAATCTTAAAGGGAAATGCACGTTTTTTTGACCCCCCCTTTTTTCTTGGCCCTCACTTCACAGATCACCTCAAAACTTCCCATGTACAACAAGATTCACTGGGACAGTTATTTTGCAAACGTTCGTAAAGATTCGTCAAATGGCTCCAAAGATATAGGCAAGTCAAAAACCGGGTTTTCAATGGAAACATGGTCCTAACTATAACTACCTACTGGCGAATAATATCTAAAAAGCAAAGGTTACAGGGATGCTATAGTTAGGTTCTCAAAAGAATCATACACATATGTGTCAGAGTTGTTTTTCTTTGTGCACAGACTGCAGAATAAAGCCATACGATCAACTACAAGGGGCCCCAGCACTCTATAGCCAAAAAACAAAAATGCCAGCTGCCAGCTCTAGAAATGTTTAAAAACAATATAGGCCCTCATTAAAACACTGGCGGTCAGTGATATAGTGGCGGTAATACCGCCAACAGGCTGGCGGTAATAACTATGAAATTATGACCACAGCGGAAACCGCTCAGACAGACAACCACTTTAACACACCGACCGCCAGGGCAAAATCAATAGGCACCACGGCGGTAACCGCCTACAGCCAGACGGAAGACAATGGCCCTCATTACGAGCCTGGCGGTCTGTGACCGCCAGGCTCGCGGTTGGCGGGAGCACCGCCGACAGCCCGGCGGTGCCCCGCAGGGCATTCTGACCGCGGCGCTTTGGCCGCGGTCAGTGCAGGAAAACCGGCGGTCTCCCGCCGGTTTTCCGCTGCCCGTTGGAATCCTCCAAGGCGGCGCAGCTTGCTGCGCCGCCGAGGGGATTCCGACCCCCCCTACCGCCATCCAGTTCCCGGCGGTCCGCCCGCCGGGAACCGGATGGCGGTAGGGGGGGTCGCGGGGCCCCTGGGGGCCCCTGCAGTGCCCATGCCACTGGCATGGGCACTGCAGGGGCCCCCGTAAGAGGGCCCCTAAATGTATTTCACTGTCTGCTGCGCAGACAGTGAAATACGCGACGGGTGCAACTGCACCCGTCGCACAGCTTCCACTCCGCCGGCTCGATTCCGAGCCGGCTTCATCGTGGAAGCCTCTTTCCCGCTGGGCTGGCGGGCGGCCTGAAGGCGGCCGCCCGCCAGCCCAGCGGGAATGTCAGAATTACCGCCGCGGTCTTTCGACCGCGGAACGGTAACCTGACGGCGGGACTTTGGCGGGCGGCCTCCGCCGCCCGCCAAGGTCAGAATGAGGGCCAATGTTCCACCCACTGTATAATGAAACACCAATCCGCCACCTTTTCCGGGGCGGTACCAAAGACATCAGAAGCCTGGCAGAAACACTGCACAGAGGGGAAACAACTCTCCTCTGAAGACTCAAGAAAGAACCACGCCGGCATGGAGCCCGATATGTATGTGTTTTCCATGCTCTTCTACGTTCTGCTCCACTACGAACACCAACGCCGGCGAAGTCGACCACAGTGAGTACTGCCACCTAGCACACAGGGGGGGGGGAGGAAAAAGAGAGTGACCCACACATGCAACACACAACACCCCCATCCCCAAAACCATACACACAAGCAGATGCAGTAACATAACAAATTCACCTCGTACCCCTCAGGAATAATTCAAGGACAACTACAATAGAGTGAAAAGAGTGTAATAAGATAAATATAGAAGTAATACGTGCATCAAAATCAAAAAGTATATGCATATTTACAAATCAAGGGTTACTGCCTGGTCCTCAATGTTCGTGGGCCACAGGGCCACATCACAAAGTCCAAGGCCCCAATTCACTCCTGCAACAACACAGAGAGAACACTGCAGGTGCATCAGGTTGAAAATAGCCAGGCACCTCAGGGGTATGGGGGATGGGGAGCCAACTCAGCTGGAAGATGGTACAACGCCACTGGTCCTGGAGGGGACAACATGCCCATCACTCTGCCCTGGGGAGTGCAAGGCCACAGTCTCTCAAGTGGGTTACTTGCCCAATGGTCCTGGAGGGGGCAACATGCCCTGTGCTCGATCCTTGGGAGTGCAAGGTCACAGTCCCTGAAGGGGTGACTTGCCCACTGGCTCTGGAGGGAACAACATGCCCTGTGCTTGGTCCTGGGGAGTGCAAGGCCACAGTCTCTCAAGTGGGTGACTAGCCCACTGGTTCTGGAGGGGGCATTCTGCCCTGTGAGCTTCATCCTGGGGAGGATGGGGCGAGTGGATGGCTTCTCCACTGATTTTGGAGGAGGCATCGTGCCCTGTGTGCTTCATCCTGGGGAGGATGGGGTGAGTGGATGGCTTCTCCACTGGTTATGGAGGGGGCATTGTGCCCTGTGATGCAGATCTTTGGGTGTGCTAGGTCACAGTCTCTCACATGGGTGTCATACCCCCAGGATTTGCAGGGGCCAGTCCGCACAACAGCCCATGGACGCAGGACTATGCACTGTCTGCCGGTGGTGATGCCTGCTCAGTGGTGGCAGTAGTGCTGCTGGTGGAGCTGGCAGTGGTGGGGGGAGGCTCCAGCCCATTCCCTGCAGCTTTGGATGGCTGCCCACTGGGGCTGCTGCTGCTGGTGGCGGTGATGGTGGCAGTGCTGGCAGTGGTGGTGGGAGGCTCCAGCCCATCCCCTGCAGCCTTGGACGGCTGCCCACTGGGGCTGCTGCTGCCGGTGGCGGTGCTGGTGCTGGCATTGTTGGGGGAAGGCACCAGACCATCCCCTGCAGCCTCGGCCAGCTGCCCACTGGGGCTGCTGCTGCCAGTGGCAGTGCTGGTGGTAGTGTTGGCAGTGGTCGAGAGCTCCAGCACATTGTCTGCAGACTCGGACGCCTGCACCACCATGGTTGGTGGTGGGGGCTCCGACTGAGTCCCAGCACCAGGCCCCTTGTCTCTACTGCCTGCTGTTGCAGGCCCCTTGCCCTTCCTTCCTGCAGATGGGGCTGCCTCCTTGCCCTTCCTTCCTGCAGCCGGGGCTGACTCCTTGCCCTTCCTTCCTTTAGCTGGGACTGTCTCCTTGCCCTTCCTTCCTGCAGCTAGGACTGCCTCCTTGCCCTTTCTTGACTCACTTGGAGCAGGCACCCTTTCCGTCTGTCTGGCTGGTGTCCGGGATCCTTTCCCACCTGGAGTAGCTGGGGACACAACTGTGCCCGTGGACTGGGTGGCTGAGATGCTTGCCTAGGTTTTGATCACCCTGGCCTGACGTGAGGGACAGGGGGGAGAGGTAGGGAAGAGGTCAATGTTGGTGAGGAAAAGCTTCTTAGGGGCATTGGGGCGGAAGAGGGAGATGGTTTGGGAGTGGAGGAAGAGGGAGTGGTGGCAAGAGGTGTCAGTCTGCTGTGTTTGGGTGCAGGTACATGGGCTGGATGCTGTTGTGAGGTGGATGGCTGTTGGGTGTCTGAGTGCTCAAGTTTGTGTACTTTGGGAGGAGGGGGCACAGACACGGTGGGAGAGGGCACAGGGGACGTGTGCATGGATGTGGGGGTGGTGACTGCCAGTGATGGGTGTTTAGTGATAGGTGTGCTGGTGATGGTGGTAATTGATGAGGATGTAGTGCATGCAGGTGTGAGTGTAGATGCAACTGAGAGGGAGGTGGAGGATGAGGAGGAGGGGGACACAAAGGAGGCAGTGGATGTTCGTCTGTCTGATTCTGGATGGTGTTTGTGTGAGTGCCTGTGGGATGAAGTGTAGTGTTTGTGTTTGCCATTCCACTCTTTTGTGTTGTCCTGGGTGCCTGCTCGTCTAACTGTGTGCTTGGGATAGGTTGGGGGTGAGGGGAATGGGATTGGGAAGAGGAAGTTGGAGGTCGGAGGGTGGAAATGGGTGCAATGGCTGCCATCAGAGTGGAGGCCAGAGCCTGGATTGATATCTGTTGGGCCACCGAGCCAGTGTGAATGTCCACCAGAATGCATTGGACTGTTGCATTTGGGCTGCCAGCCCCTGGATGGCATTCAAAATGGGTGACTGCCCAACAGAGATGGATCACAGGAGGTCAATAGCCTCCTCACTCAGGGCAGCAGGGCTAACTGGGGCAGGGCCTGAGGTGCCTGGGGTGAAGGAGATGCCCACCCTCCTGGTTGAGCGGGCACGGGAACTCGCTGAGGGGCTGCTGGGAGGGCGGTGCTGGTACGGGGGTGGCAGCTGCACCTGTAGCTGGGATGGGCACAGAGGTGTCCGCCACCACCGGGGAGCTTCCATCGGAGGAGTTATCCGTGTCCGAACTGTCCCCTCCAGTCTCCATCGTGGTGCTCCCTTTGCCCTCAGTCCCACTGGTGCCCTCACCGTCGGTGGATTTGGCCTCCTGGGTTCTGTGGGATGCAGCTCCCTCCGTCGCCGGTGGCTCTGCTCCTCCGTTAGATGATGTTAATGCACATAAGGACAGTGTGACAAAACAAAAAGGGGGGAGAGACAAAGGATACACTTGGTCAATGGCGGCACCAACACCACTGTTGCCATTCACAACACACTCACAAACAGGGAACAGCCCTACGCATTAGGCAATGCACTACCAGTCACAATGCTAGTCACCAGCCCATGGATAGGGACATCTAACACAAATTGCAGCATACCTGAGACTCACAGACCCCTGCCCAGTAGTGGATGCCTACTAGCTTGGTTGGAGGGCTTCCATATCAGAATCCTGCCCAACATGGGACCTACTCTGCAAATGCAAGGCCTAGCCTAGGGGCACCCACAGGGCCCCCACCCGGATACCACCCCACCAGGCGTAATTTGTAAATTAGGGCACTGTACTCACCCCATTGTGGCTGCTGTGATGCCCCCAAGTGCCCCTCTAGAAGAGTCTCAAGGCACTGGGGGATTTAGGAGGGGCGCTACTGCTCGAAGAGCCAGGTCTTGAGGCGCTTCCTGAAGGTCAGGAGGTCTTTGGTCTTACGGGCACCCCTTCCTCATTGGGAGGCCATCCCCAGCTGGGCCTCTGCCATCTTTCATGCCCAGCATCTCAGGTCCTCCCACCGTTTCCGACATTGGGTGCCCAATCTGCCATAGACCCCAAGGGTCCACACGTCCTTAGTGATGGCACGCCATATACCCTTCTTTGATGGGCGCTGACCTGCAGGGAAATAGACACAGGGAAAGGAATTAGTCCAACCGTCCTGCCTGTTACACTCATGGCCCACCATGCCCCTTCCCATCCCCATTAGAACAGATATGGCCCACCATACATGCTGTACATTACCCCACGTCAATGCAAAGTGTCCTGGGTCTGTGCATGATGCCTTTATCCTGAGGAATAGCAGCATCCCAAATGTGATGGCCCTACCACAGAGGCACAGGGTGTGGCTAATAGGTGAGTTCTGGTTCCCACCCAGTGGATGTTGATGTATGGGTATGGTGTGGGCCCTAAGGGTGAGTGTGTGGCTCACAGTTGTCCCTCGATATTTGCAGGTGACTCTGGTTACCCCAACCTCTCATGGCTACTGACCCCTGTGAGGAATGCCAGGACAAGGGCAGAGGAACGTTACAATGAGGCACATGGGCAAACAAGAAGGATTATAGAGGACTTTCGACTTCCTGAAGGCAAGGTTTTGTAGCCTCCATCTAACAGGTGGATCCCTGTGCCACTCACCCAAGAAGGTCTGCCAGATCATCGTGGCATGCTGTATGTTGCACAACCTTGCGTCACCAGGTGCCTTTTCTGCAGGAGGAGGAGGCTGGAGATGGCCGTGTGGCAGCAGTGGATCCTGTGGACAGTGAGGCAGAGGATGAGGATGAGGCCAACAGAAGTGCAATTGTTTGTCAATACTTCCAATGAGATACAAGTAAGACAGTGTTAATACACATATAATTGACAAGTTGATGTGTGACATTGTCACTGGCAGGCTGTGTATTCCTACTTCGATACCCACCCACTGTACCCTTTGGCATCTCTTTTTGCAGATGATGGTGCCCCACTATTGTTCCTGGTGTGTTCAGTGCAGCAAACTACAGGTCTTTCCAATGTAAACATTACTGTGCAGTTGAATTGCATTGTTTGAACCTGGTTAAACGAATAGATTTTGAAAACACTTGACATACACCATAATTGTATTTCATCAAAGTGTGTTTATTTCAGTGCTCTGAAGAAGAGTGGGTAGTGCAATGGGCTGGGGTGATGATGGAGAAAAGTCCAAGTTAGAGTCCAGTCTATTTGTATCACAGGTGCATTGTCCAATTGGGTATTATTTTGAATCCAAATTCGGAGCCCCAAGTTCAGGTATAGAAAGTTTATGATTTTAAAAATGATTTGATGGTCGAGTTTCCTGATATTTTCAGCTCCGAAGTGTTTGTATTAAGGGGTATAAGCATCGTATTTTGTTGAAGAGCAATGCTCATCCCGTTGCCTGCAAAGTCAGAAATGTTCCTATAAGTTTACGAGACAAGGTAAATTCTGAACTTTAGAGATTATAGACTGAAGGCATTATTGAGGAAGTGGAAGCAGCACAATAGATTGCTCCCATAGTAGTTGCCACTAAACGGTCTGGTGATATTAGACTTTGTGTTGACCTTCGCAATCTCAATAAGGAAATTATTGAAGATAAATTTCCATTGGCTAATGTTACGTAAATGGTTAGTTCTTTGGGTAATGTAAACATTTTTTCCACTCTTGATCTAACTTCTGCTTACCATCAAGTACAACTTAGTGAGCAATCTAAATTGTTGACTTCCTTCATTACACCGTTTGGTGTTTACAAATTCAACAGAATGCCATTTGGCCTTTGTTCTGCAGCTGCAGTGTTTCAAAGATTGATGAATGAAATTCTGGGTGGTTTGGATGGGGTTTGTTTTTTTCAAGATGATGTTCTTCACCGAAACACGTGAGCAACACGAGAAGAAAATCAGGGATGTGCTTCAAGTGTTTAGATCAAAAGGTGTAACCTTGAAAAGGGAAAAGTGCAAATTTTTTAAATCAGAAATTGTGTACTTAGACCATGTTATATTGAGTAGTGGAGTCAAACCTAAGGATGAGTTGGTGCAATCTATTGTGAATCTGTCTACCCCAGAAAAAAAGCTGATATTCAAGTTTTCTTAGGGATGGCTGAATTTTACGCCAGGTATGTCCCCAATTTTTCCAAAAGGTCCAGTTCTATCAGAAATCTGCTCAAGAAAGATTCAGAATTTCTGTGGACAAGTGAATGTGAGGAAGAATTTCAAGATTTGAAGAATGAGCTGTCTTCTGCCCAATCTCCTTGTAGTTTTCAACCTGGACTGCCCTGTTGTCTTAATACTGATGCTTCGGAAAAAGGTTTGGGTTGTGTTTTGAAATAGTTGAACAATGGTCAAGAAAATACTATGGCATTTGCATCACCTAGTCTGCGCGGAGCAGAGTTCAGGTATTCTACAATAGAAAAAGAAGTGTTGGCTATATATTGGGCTGTTAAAAAGTTCAAGTAATTTCTTTGGGGTGTACATTTTGAAGTGCATACCGACCATAAGCCTTTGCGAGAATTTTTGAGAAGAAGGGACTTGACAATATTTCTTCTCGTATTTGTAAATGGGTCGTAGCTTTACAGGATTTCCATTTTGTTGTTAAGTATGTTCCAGGATGTGAAAACAGGACAGCTGATTGCTTGTCCAGAATGAGTTCCATAAGGGTTGATGATGATATTAATGATGCTTCGTGGTGGATTGATGATGAAGTTAAAGTCTGTGTTGTGACGGATGGCTGCATTTCAGAAAAAGAGTGGCTGGAAAAAATGAGTAAGGATGATGAATTATTGAAGGTTAAAAACCTGCTATTGTCTGGAAAGTTTTTATATAATTGTGGTAAGGAGGTGATGCCATTCAGAAAGGTATGGAATGAACTTTCAGTTCAGAATGGGTTGCTATTGAAAGAGTGTAGGTTAATACCTCCTTCTTGTTTACGTGAACGGCTTATAAATCTTGCACATTCTGGCCATCATGGGATATGTAAAACGAGAGTTAGGGAGTGTGTTGATTGCAAATTGGCTGATAAAACTTTGAAGCTTAGGACTCAACCCTTGATGCTAAAGGAGATTCCAAAGGATGTTTGGGAAGAGGTATCCATTACATCATGGGTCCCATATCCTGTGGGGCTGTTTCCAAATATATGATTAGTCTCATTGATGTGTAGTCTTGTTGGCCTGAAGTTTTAATAACATCTGAGATTGCATCAAGGACTGTTGTGAACTTTCTTTCCGATGTGTTAGGCAGGGAAGGAAATTCTAAGTTCATTCTGACGGATAATGGGGTTCAAAATACCTCTAAGCTTATGTGTGATTTTCTTACTGCAAGGGGGATAGTTCATAAGAAATGTGCATTATATCATCCGGAATCAAATGGAATGGTGGAACGCTTTTATAGAACCTTAAAGGAGGCTATTCAGTTAGCCAAACAATTGAGTGATAGTTGGAAAGTGTTGGTTAAATCCAAGGTGGAAGATTACAGATTTACCCCACATTCGAGTACAAGTCAATCTCCTTTCGTTCTATTCAGGAAGCGCATTCCTCACACTAAAGTGAGTCCACCAAGGGTGAAAAATATTTATGATGTTTGAAAATCATTAAAAGAAATAAATGTGCAAGTAGGGGATATGGTCAAGGTAAAACTGCCAGAAAAAAAAAACACTGGAGTTTCACACTTTAGTTGGATGTTCCAAGTTATTAAAGTGTTCAAGGGAGCAGTTAAGCTTGATGATGGCCATACTTGGAATGTTAATAGAGTTGTTAAACTGAATTGATTGTCTGTTATATCATTTGTTTTATTTTTATTTCTTTTCAGAGAAGGGAGGTTGTGTAGTATTGTTATCTAGTTTTGTAGTTATGGTTTTGTTATTATTTCCCCTTTTCATCTATTGTAACTTTTCCCATGTTTACATGTTATCTTGGTATGCTCCATCCCCCCGCACTAGCTCTCTGTGCTGTTGTCTGGAACACGCTTTAGTGTTCTATGTGGCAGTTGGTGGAAAGCATCCTGCTTGCTGGTGTGGATGGAGTTCCTGTTACCTGTGATTTCTAACTGAAATAAACACCTTGAAAGAAGATTCATCATTGTGCTGTTTTGGGATCTCTCTTTACACAACTATTCAGTTGTTATTTACTTCACCATCCTTCCTGCTGTCTTTGCCTGCCAGGTCCAGGGTCTTCTCAACTGATCCTCTTTTGGGTGGGGATCCTTGAGTGTGGGTGGAAAGATCTAGACACCAGGCACCCCTGGTCAACAGACATGATGCTAATTCATTCCTACAAAAATTGGGTTGTCAAAGGTGAGAAATCCTAGTGGACTATAAGGGTGGAACCCATTTGCTCTAGTGGAGGAAACAATGGGTGGCACTGGACATAATTCTAATAGATTGCTTATTAACAAGTCACTAGTTTTTTTGTGAATATGTGCAAATGAAATGGCACAGGCTGACTATGGAAGGGATAATACTTAATTGAACATAAATATGGCTAAAACCATTAAAAACAATACCTTCATTTGTGGTAACAGTTGGTTGGGAGTATTGCAGAGTTAAAAAAAAAATCTTTATAGAAGTATTTTTTTATAAGCCTTACAGGTTACTTCTTTGTTTACCATATTGTTATGTCTATAATGTTTTATTGTTGTAATAGCGTGAATATCTGTTTTTATGGTAGAAGTCTGTGGAACTTTTATAATAGTATGTCACTTATTTTTGATTTCCAATATTGATTGTATATATTGTGGGTATCCCTTGTCTATATGTTTAGTTACCAGTTAAACGTGATAAGTTAATATTAATTGTTTTATGTTTGAGTATGAATGTATGATGTGTATGTGGGTTCATAATGTAAGGGTACTACATTTATTATATTACAGCCCTGAAGAAGTCCTGTTTTGAGGACGAAATGCGTTGGCTGATGCTGTTATGACCTGCCTTATTTTTAAAAGAAAAGAAGAACAAAGAGAAGACAAAAATGAGACAACATTGATTGATTGGACTTTCTTAAATTTATTGAAAGTGGTGCACCATTGAAATTTACATATCTCATGGTTGGCCTGGAAGCACAGGACGTGGGTGAGCAACTTCCCAGTGAACCAAGTATCAAAACTACTTGTGAAACAAGCCAAGCCAATTTCTAGGGACCAAAACATGCAGTCTTGGAAGGGAAAGCCCACTGCAGTTGGACAATCACGCTGTATGATCCTGGTGCACTCACACTTTATCTATCCCCAACATTGGGCAAGAAAATTAAAACTGAGCCAATAAAATTAAGATTTGGAGTGATCCCATTAAAAGCATACTAGTATGGCCAGAAGGAGCTTGCTTGATGACAACAGTCAATGCAGACTGTGCAGCATGGGAGCAGAATCCTTGATGCACATAGTGTGCTTTTGTAAACCACTATTTCCCCACACAAGAATCTGGCTGCACTATATATTTTGAGCCATAATCATCAGGACATGTGAGGAAGCTGTTCAATGCTGTTGAAGAGGGGAATGTACCCAGATATCAGTGCATTTTCTAAAACTATTTCTGAAGTCAGCAACTGTATCTCTTTAATCAGTGATGACAAATCAGCTTCACCCAGTGGATTGCCAGGCCACTAGCCAAATGGCTGTGGTTGAACCAGCCTAGTAAGAATCACAGGGCGTTCTCAGCACTGAAAATCAGCTACAAATGGCACTTTAAACAGATCTCATGATGAGGAACACTTTGGCAGTTTAAACTAGTGACATATGTAATTTCAAATTGATTTGATGAATTGCTAAACATGACTCTTTTAAGAGGGACTCCATTAGAGGGGCTTGATAGTTTGTGAATTAGGCGCCGCTATAGCAATCATGATCCGCTGCACAAGGTATTTTAAACTGATCTCATGTTGGAGGACATTGGGCATTGCAGACAACAGCATGTACTGCTTTAAACAGCTTTTAGGTATTTAAATGAAGCCCTTTATGAGGGCCTTTGTCCCTATGAACTGGATAACACATACAATACTCTTTGATCTACACCACAAGTCCCTTTAAATTAGCCCTGTGGTGGGTGCCCACAACCTGGCAAGGTGCCAGCCTGGTACCTTGAAACTGGGACTTGACAAGATGCAGTCATGATGAGGCCAGCCTGGTATCTAGAAACTGGGTACCAGGGTCAGGTGGCCCCAGGTCCGGCCAAAGTGGCAAACCATGCTGTAGTACTTTAGTATCCATGGTATGGGGCGTTTTAAAACTCTACTGCATCTTTGGTGCCAAATGTTCTGTCTAGTTGCACACTGTACACTTGAAAGCAATAATGAGGAGCATTTTTAAGCATTTATTAATTTAATTTTGAGTGTGTCTCCCAGCTGAACACTTATTTATGTATAGCAAGTATTGTAACAGGCAAGGTGAGAACCTTGTAAGTATATTGTAATGATTTTAAAAGATTATACAATAAAAACCCATTCAATTCAATACAGTTGCCTATTTTTGGAAATAGACGGTCAGTTTAGGGAATTTCTGTTTGGAACCTGGCAGAGTACTGCTTTCATATAGCGGGGTGTTTTTGCTGCAAAATGTAGCCACGTTTCTGTTCCTTTTATAGAAGTAATTAAAAAAGTTAAAAAGCACCATTGATTACTTTGTTTCACATCCCAGTTAAGAGTTTTGTTTAACTGATATATATTATGTAGTGGCGGTTGCCACTAGGTAGTTATAGTTAGGACCATGTTTCCATAGAAAAAGCATGTATTGTCTTGCCTACATCTTTGGCACCATTTCATGAATCTTCACAAAAGTTTCAAAAAAAAGTATGGCCGTGATTCTTGTTGTGCACAGAAAGTTGGGGCAAAGAAAAAGGACGGGGTCAAAAAAGTTGTGTTTCCCATGTTAATTCCTATAGGATCTTTAGATGTGACTACAGCCCGAACAACTGGACGGAATTACACCAAACTTGGCAGAAAGGTAGCTTTTGGTACACAGATTAGGCTGTTGCTTATTTGGTATAAATCTGTTCAGTAGTTTTTGAGAAATTTAAAGAAATTTGAATTTGTATCTCGCTAGCCGCAATGACTTCGCAAATAATGACGAGCTTGTGCAGAGAAATTCACAATTCTGATTAGCTGCCAACGCTTCAACCAGGAAGTGTTGGCAGTCATCTTAGGACTCAGCATCAGCCCACTCCCACAAAAAAGTAAATAATTAAAAGACTAGGGGCCAGGGTAGAGTCCCGTTTAACCACTGAGTTTTGGTGTGGGGTCCCAGAGAGACCCCCCCAGAGCAAGAAAGCATATATATTTTTTTAACTTTTTCGTGACGACAAGCGTGGGCTTCTGTGCTTGTTGTTTTACAAGCCCCGGGTGTGCCAAGTCCCAGGGGCATTAAGAGGGGGGCCACTATGTCCCTTGCAGCCCTGGGGACCACCACCTCCCCAGGGCAGTTCATTAAAATAATGCGGGGCTGCACTGGCCCTCCACAGCCCCCCACAGCCCCAGAGACTGCCACCTCCCCGGGGCACATACATTAAAAGTGATGTGGGGGACTGCCTTTTCCCCCCCCACAGCCCCAGGGACCTCCAACTCCTCAGGGTTTTTATCAAATATGGTGGGGATAGTCATGCCCCCCCCTCTGCCCTGGGAACTGCCACCTCCTCAGGGCTTTTTAAAAAAAATGACGCGTGGGCCAGCCGCCCCCCGCAGCCACCATCCCCAAAAATAAACAATAAGAAAATGATGCTAAGGTCAGGCCTGGGTGATGGGTTGTCCAGGGCCAAAATTGCTGGGGTATGGGGGCTCCCCAGCCTTGAGGCTTCCCCCCTGGTCCCCAATGCACTCTGGGTGCCCTACTGGGCACCTAGGAGAGATGGCAAGCCTATGGAGGACAGGGTCCCAGGGCTGAAATCAGCCAGGGGAGGGGGGCCACGGGGAAAGTACAAACAAATGTATTCATCCTACACAGTCACAAGGGCCCACAAAAGTGCAGATAGTAAAAAATACAGCACATCAATTAAATTGAAACCAAGTCAAGACAATTGTGCACTCATACAGTATTGAAAATATACAAAACAAGTACTACAATTAAATACTAGATTTAATTTAATTTAATTTCTAGATTTGAATCACTCCCCAAATATAAGAGGCAACACTAAAACATAAAGCAGGGTCCTTTAAGGCACTAACAAATGTAAGGCAACATTGTAATCCCTAATGTTGAGCATGACAAAGTTCGGTTTCACAAGATATTTCCTTAAACCATTGTTGAATCAACATAATAGTATAAAGTGCGGGGTGCTTTCTTTTGAGATACCATCACCAGGGCACACTACCATGTCCCTGTGCCACTGGTTCATAGTGGGGAAGGCAGCAAGATAATGTACTCTACCCAACCATAGCCTTGTTAAAATGAAGTCATGTTGAGTATTGGTCACCAGAGACACGTTTGGAAGCCGTCCGGGAAGGCGTTCGACAAGTAAGCAACAACAGTGGGTGTTTTGGCCTAGATACGAGCTTTGTTTTCAAACCTAATACCTAAAAAAGAGATCTTGACCTGACTCTTCTGAAAAGGAATGGTTCTAAGAGGATCTTGAAGCACAGGGGAAACATATAATTATTTAGTTATATCATTAATATAGGAAATCCACAGGATATTGAAGTCATAGTTGAACGCTGAACAATCTGAAATGATGGCTTTCGTTAAAGCCATTTCGGTTTTTACCCAGATTGAATGTCAGAGTAAAATTGCCTTAAGCATTCCTTATGAAAGATTGTGTTGAAGCGGGGATACACAAGAGACATCTAAGAAAGGCCTTCTCCTTGACCTGAGGAGGACCATAAGACACATGACCCCACAGTCCCCCACCATCCACAGCAGATAACAATGGTCTAGCCTTATAGATATTAATAATTGCCCTGAAGAGGTGGCTGCCAAGTTCACAGGAGAACCTTAAAGCTCCATTGCACACTCTGCTCATTTTAGTCTGAACGTTTTGTATACATTAGGATGATGAACCCATTCAACATTCTTGGTTTACACAGGGGCAAAACATGGTGAATAAGATTGGGGTGAGAGGTGAGCTTCAAGCATGGGATCATGAACCATGATTAGAAAAAAGGATGCCCAAATAACAAAATTAATTTTCTTTCACAATAGAAGTTCCTTTGATGAAAAATGTCCTACACTTCTGGATGTTTTTCCCACAAGACATTGTTTTGGTTTTATTAATCTTTAATTTTCCGAGCTCCATTAATTCAGCAAAGATGTACATCTGTCTCTGCAGGGGCAGTGGAACAGGAGAGACATGTGGATTGGCAGGAGTACTAAGAAAGAAAACAAAATATTGTGTAAAATAACCAGTATTTTTGAGGACTTTCAAAACAGATAGTGAGTGCATGTGGTTTTGTCCATGTGTGCGTAAAATCCCTGCAGGAATCCAACTGACATCTCACAATACCCGATTGAAAGCACCTAGACCCAACTATTTATAAAAAAATACATTTGTTAGGGGAGTGTAACAACCCAAACACCCTCCTGAAGCTACGCCCCTGGATTCACAACTTGCCGCAAACATGTAAATACTTGGTTGCCACTTTAATTTATGATTAAGATGAGGTTCCATATTAACCATGTTATAAAAACTGAAAAGAAGCTATGCTGGCTTCATAGATTTTAACAAAAGACACTCTGTATTCATTGATTGAAGGGTTTTGAAACTAAAATGTTCCAGTCTTGCTTTACTGTTTCATAGTATTATTATTATATGTAAAATGGGGAATTGTTGCCATACAAAAAGAGAAAGTAAAGCTTTAATTCTACATAACAATTGTAAATGTATGTAAACAAATCTTTTCTAAAACATGAGTGCATTCACATTTACTTTCATTCCTTGATCCTAACTTTTTCCCACACATTATAATATCTGGAGGATTTATCCCCTCAGCGATATCTTACATCTGGGCTTAGTCCCGTTTTTTGAACAGGCTTCTGAAAATTTGACTTGGTGAGGCAGTCACACTCTGCACTCCAACATTATGTGCAAAAGACCATTATTAGGACAGGATTGCATAAGCATTGCAACATGTACCCAAACAACATTTCTGAACACATTAAACCTGTTCCCTCATTGTCCACCCCACCAATCTCTCACCATAGTGCTTCATGCATTGTTGCACCTTACTCCCCAAGCACTTCCCCATCCGGACCTCTTCATCACTTAATTTCCCGAACATCCTTCATACACAACTTCTTTCTCCTGCTTTGGGCATCCTACCCAAACATCTTCTTTCACCTGGTCTCCTTTATTGCTCCCCTCAAGGGGTAGATCTGCCTGGATCTGACTCTCCACCCCCAACTACCTCAATCAATCAGTCAATCAATCAGTTTTTGTAAAGAGCGGCTACTCACCCATGAGGGTCTCAATGTACTAGGGGGGTCAAAACACAGTCACTCATAAACACTCTTACCACACCATACCCATTCATTTAGCAAAACCTCTAGCATGTCCCGGAGTTCCAACATATAATAAACATAACCCTCCCACCTCTTCCTTAATGTCCCCATGTGCCACCACTTTGGTGTCTTTCTCCGCACAAAAATCTTTATTGCTCTGTTTAGTTTTCTACTGGCCTTGTCAATGGCCGCATGTTTGATCGATTTCCTCCATTTCCTACGAGGCACAAATTCTGTCCATACGACTCATGTCCCGGACAGTTTTTGTTTAAAAGTTTCCAAGCCCTCTGAATGTGTTGCAGTAGTGCCAGACCTGACAATTGCACCAAATCATTCTCCCCCAAGTGTAGCATCAACATGACTGGACAGCCCCATTTTGGCACCGTGGAGGCCAGGAACAGCAGTAGACTGCCCAATCTCATCCCACTGTTCCCTCACCATAGCACCTCATGCCTGCTGCTAGGAAGTCCAACGTTCCTTCAACATAACTGCCGCTCAGCATATTTTACTTCCCATTGGATAAATGGATGGCAAATATCCCTGTGACCCCACCATGACTACTCAGGCCATACATACACCCTAAGGGAAAATAAATAGATTAGCTGCCCGAGTTACCACAAAGCATCAACCCTCTTCCTCTTAGATCATGCACACCCCCATTTATTTGCGCACATACCGCTCACTGCATTTCCATCTCCACCTACCAGTCCTTCTAATTTCAGTCGCACCCCACCCTAAATGTGCAGTCAATGTTGTTGCCCCAATCCGGAAGTAGTGGGTCCCAAAACTGGCAGGATTGTGCCCTAAGTTCACCAAAATACTGCACAGGACTGACAAGAGCTGAAAAGCTGACACCTTGTTACCCTCCTTGTGGCAAAACACTGCCTCCTATGGGTGGCCTGGCCAGATCCTGATCTTGCGCTACTCACTCACTGGACACACGTCACACACCCTCCTTCATAAGCTATATCCACCTTCTTCTTCCTGTCTGGTCCATTTTGCATTTCCACAACCAGATGCCTACTCGCCCCGGATCCAAGATTACTTCATCATGCCGCACCCCATTCTCCAGTTCTATACCGAATACCTCAGACACCCTGAATGCCCAAAAAACATCCAGATTGTACACAAGCAAAACAAGATCACTTCAAACTCATCATAACAACAAAAACCATCACCATCCTGTTAGTCACCTCATCTCCCCACACTACCAATGCTACCAGCAAAGGAAAAATCTCCAAGAATGCTATGCTCTACCCTTTCTGTAACCACTGCAGCAGCCAAATCTCCACACACCATCTTCCATCCCAAAACAATCAGAACCATGAGCACCTGCAGCATCGGAAAATATTTCCACCTGCCTCACCATTCAGTCCTCCTGAAACCACATCAACTCACTACTGACATCCTCAAGGAAAGAGTGCCAGACTTCCAAATCTGCCCTCACTGCCATAGAAATCCTTATCTTGTGATGAGGTAAGGTGATACCAGACATTGCATCTACAAAAGTACACCCACCCATACCACTTTGGAATCAAAGTTCAAAAATCCAAAGTGTTTATGGATCTTGCAAGCTCCAAGATTTTTTCCCAAAAAACTCTGCATCTCTTGCATCTTCTTCCACGGAAATCTTACAGTCATACTAACTGTGTCTAGTTCAATACCCAAAAATGTCTAAACCACACTGGGGCCCTCAGTCTTCTCAGATGCCAGGGCCACACCAAAATCATCCACCATGGCTTCAAAGTGTTGTGAAGCTTTGAAACACTCACAAGACCCTGTTCTCCCCACAAACAAGAAATCCTAGTTGTGTGTTACCTCTCTGTGCCCACTCAACTTCGTGAAGACCCATTGCAAAAAGAAGCTCAAAGCTTCAAACAGGGCACAAGAAATAGCAAACCCCATCGGCAAAACTCTGCCTATACACATGCCATCATCAAACTATATTCCCAGTAAAGGAAACTCTTTCGGGTTTATTGGCAACAGACAGACTGCTCACTTGATGATGCACTTCACCAGTTGTGCACTGGTGAACACACTGTCTGAACAACCTAATGGCATCATCCACTGAGCCATAGTCCACTCTAGTGCCTTCCAAGGCTATAAAGTCATTGATCAACGTACCTTCAGGCCAGGACAAATGATGTATCAACCTATACTCTCCTTCCTGTTTTTTAGGTACCACGCCCAATGGGAATATCATTAAGTCGGGCAAAGGCCAATCATAATGGAGGCACACAATCCTGCCTTCCTTGACCTTCTTCTCTAATATATCTGCTACCACCTCTGGTATTTCCTTGGCTGACTGCAAATTGTCAGCCCACCTATGATCTCTTGGATGCTGATAACCTACCCAAAAACTCTCCCAAAACCCCATTCCAACTTCACTTCCACCTCTGTATCCAGGTATTGTGCTCGCCATGGCAGCAAGGCCTCCAACGTAATAGGTGTAGGAGCCTTTTGGACCAACAGGGCTCTGTTGAACTTTTCCCCTACCCCTGTTTAAATGGGCTGGCCAATGTGAAACATGGTGTAATGGAATGCGGGCCCCTGCATTTGGAGCAATCATGTTTCAATTTGCACAGGTGTTTGGTGCAAAATCCCCTGTTGAAGTTCCAGCATACCCATGGACTAACTCCTGTGGCAAAATTCTTAGACATGTTACCTGCTCCTTGGTGAGTTGGACGTGGCTGAAAGGGCTTATAGGTAGTGGGCAGGCAACTTGCCACACGTCACCATCCTCCCATTCGTCACTCCACTCCTCATAATCCAACTCATCCACTTTGTCACTCACATCAGGCTTAGAGAGTTCTGCCGCTCTACCCTCCTGAGAATTAAGCATGGCCTTGTCGGGGACTGAACGCATCTTCTGCAGAGGATTGCAAGGACGATCCTTTGTTGTAGAGAGAGCTGCTGATAACCTCCCTAGGTCTTCAGACCAATGTCCAGGGACCGTCAAGGTGTCCATTGGTTTCACCAACCATCTGTCAACCTCATAGTTGGCCTTGAATTTCTGATTGCTAGGCCACTCCAGCTTGGTTGGTCACCTAGCCCACAAGCTGCACCAGCTCCCTCTAACTATCCCTTGTCTGCATTGTCATAGGGTACCCATAACCAATGACCAAGTGTACTCTATCTTCCCATCACAAATTTGGTCGCACTGCTTCCTGGAATCATTTTGGTCTTCTTTACCTGATGTGCCTGGTCGGCCCCTTGGTCCATAATTCTGCATAGTAGCTCCCAAAGATCTTCAGTTTCTTCCACTGCTCTACCTGTTCCCTAATCCTGGCCTCTAGTTCCACATCCAGCCACTTGTTAAACCACCTGGTCCCAGGCCCCACCAGCAAGCCACCCTCTGCCGTCCTGTCTGCAGGGTGCACAGAACCACTTGACAGTATGACCCCACCAACATCAGCACCCTCCTCTCTCTGCTCCTCCACTGCACTGGGCATTGCCTCAGGAACCAACCTAGGTTTCAATACTACTCTCCCAAGCCTGCTTCCTTCTGCCCCAGAGCTAAAAGCCTGTGCCCCAGCCCGTCCCTTCGCCACCCCTCGCTGTTTTAACTGAAAGGTCAATAGGTGGTTCATCAATTGGGACCACATGTGCCACCATGGCTCCAGCACCAGGATAGAACCAGCACTGGCTTGTTCACTCATGGGCGCCACCCCACCTGCCTCAGAAACCCCTAGCAGGCCCCTGCCTGAAGCCTCACCTGTTACGTTGGGAGGCTCTTCCTCTTCTCTGCTGCCTTTGCCTGATAATCCCGAGATGAAAGCCTCCTGCCCCTCCTCGTCTGCCCTTGCCTCTTCCTTTTCCTGCAGAGCAAGTCATGACCGCAGCTGCTACACCGCTCAATGCGGTCCCTGTGGGCCGCACCATCCCTACCCATGCCTTTTCCAGCACACCAGGCCTGAGCAGGTCGACGTGCTCAGCCTCATCTAATGTCCGCAGAGCCGCCTTCACTGCCTCTGCATCCTCACGGCCCACCATACCTGCCCTGAAAACACAGGGAATTTAACACCACTTTAACATGCTCTCCACAGTAAAAAACACCTCCCTGCCCGGCCCGTATAATAGTCAGAAGAGGTCATCACTTCCTCTCCCGACTCTCTATGTAGGTCATGATCCCACACCATGCCACTGCCCACACCTCACCAATCCTGTCCTCACTTCTCCCCTCACAAAGAATGCCAGGGGAAGACTAGTCTGCGACTAGCTTACCCCAGGTCCCTCCATCCCGACCTGAGAGGAAATAAAAATTCCAAGACAGTTCGAGCAAGCTATGTTACCTAGATGCTGAGCCCCTAACACAAGTTCTCAGAGTCTGTTCTGGGCATGTAGTTGAGTCTAATATTTTGTACAACTTGTTTACAGATTTTAAGATATACAGCTATAAGTGAATATAATATTTGTGTTTAACTGAAGCAGCTCATAGGGCTGCTGGAGCACTTGCGGAGGTCTTCTTCCCTCCTTGGGTTCAGAAAATGCATGCGCTCTGGTGAGACAACATAACTTATCCCACCTACACTTAAAAGTTGACTGGATCTTTGGACTCAGTGAGGAGTGTGGTAATCAGATTCATTACACAAATTAAAAAAATTATAATATGCACATCAAAATCAGATTTCAAAGCAAATGATGGAGACATCAGAATTCTATTAATAACAATCAGTTTTCAGGGCTGTGTCATCCTTATCCCTAATACAACTTTGGACTTGCTTGTGTGGGGACATGCTAACACATGCGTGCAAACAAAAGAAGAGACAAAATAATTTGGAAAAATCATCTAACCAGAGTAACTCACTGTAAAGATTTCACAGCTTTTTGACATCAGTAGACAGCAGCATCAAGAGCCATGCAGAACACAGCCTGCACATAGGGCAGGTCAGCAGTTCAGACTTTATTGGACATATTAGTACTGACCAGCATAAGTAAAGGGACATATAAACTAGACGAAAACTCACAACACAAAGACTAAGGGGGTCATTCCGACCCTGGCGGTCCATGACCGCCAGGGCCGGGGACCAGGGAAGCACCGCCAACAGGCTGGCGGTGCTTCTAGGGCCATTCTGACCGCGCGGTAAAGCCGCGGTCAGAAAAGGGGAACCGGCGGTTTCCGGCCGGTTTTCCCCTGGCCCAGGGCATCCTCCATGGCCGCGCTGCTTGCAGCGCCGCCATGGGGATTCTGACCCCCTTCCCGCCACCCTGTTTCTGGCGGTTCTTACCGCCAGAAACAGGATGGCGGGAACGGGTGTCGTGGGGCCCCTGGGGGCCCCTGCACTGCCCATGCCACTGGCATGGGCAGTGCAGGGGCCCCCTAACAGGGCCCCATGAATATTTCACTGTCTGCTTTGCAGACAGTGAAAATCGCGACGTGTGCAACTGCACCCGTCGCACCCCTGCAACTCCGCCGTCTCCATTCCTCGTTGCAGGGCCTTTCCCGCTGGGCCAGCGGGCGCCCTTTTGGCGGTCGCCCGCCGGCCCAGCGGGAAAGCCAGAATGGCATCCGCGGTCTCCTGACCGCGGAGCGGCCATTTGGCGGTGACCGCATGGCAGGCGGTGACCGCCGCCCGCCGCGGTCAGAATGATCGCCTAAATATAGCAGAGGACTTGAAGAGGAACAGGAGGTGATAGCACAAACCCCCCAGGAGAACTCTCAGTTTCAAAAATCTCTCCCTAACTAAAAATGTGCATTAAGCTCTGACTGGTTGACTGTGTGGTCCCATCTCATGCAAATTAATCAATATCCAATTGAAAATTGATGGCAACATCAAATTTGAAACTATTCCAGATTTTCCCAGAGAATGTGCGTTGTCATCTTGAGGAATTCATAAAGTTCCGCCAAAATATAATACTTGTGTATCCGTTGCAACTGTACGATTCTTTCCTACAGCGCATAGGATGATTCTAACAGTTCTCATGTGAATTTAACAAAACTTCCTGTCTTTTTCCACAACTAGAGCAAATACTGTTACATTGGTTATCAATCAAAACATGTTCTCTGTCTTTAATAGAATAAGACATTTACCAACACATCAGCAACCTAGGATTTAATTCAGGGCAAAGAAAACAGAATCAATCAGTACTTTTCCTCTTACTGCTGCAAAAATGAATCATCAGGCCTAATATAGCTAAGGAAACCTAAAAACATATTAATGCCATTAATACATATAAATCCTATTGTGCAACTTACAATTTGAATAAAATATGCACAGCAAATTATTTGTTTGCAAACATTATTTACGACATTAGAAATGTAAACGTGCATTTATTTCTCTGCACACATATAGCTCATATTAATAAATTAATTTCAATCAATATAAGTATGATTAATTCATGTTTGTTTAATACTCACAATATACTTTCATTTTTAATATTCTTCTAAGAATAATACTTTCAATATTAATTAATGTCAGTAATTCACTCATATGTAAATGCACAACATCTTTCATGGCAAAACATGAGGTCAAATATGAATGGAGGTCACAATGTCCGCCATGATTTAAACGTGCACTTTTTCACATTTCATATTAATTTCTTTGTTAGGCTTTTAAATGAATGTTTATAAGTTGCCATATGATAACTTCTATGACACTACTGTATTAGTAAAATTGTATCTCTATCAGGGTCAAGCAGGTTATGAATGCTTCAGTAAAATTATTCAAACAATAGACAACTTAGTACTATAGTGCTATAAATAGGTTCCTGGGATGTACCGAGAAACGTGTGTGTGCTACTGCAGTGATTAACTGGTTTTGAGCTCAAGGTTAAAGGACCACTGCACAGCTGTTGAAAATGCATTGTTTTAAATGATCACATTTGTTTTTAACATATGTGAAATGTTTTAATCTGATTTGTTTTACGATGTGTTATATGAAACGTAATTGGGTTGTTCACCTAAATGGTGAACACAGTTTATTAATTAATTTTGGTCTTTATAGTTCCCTTTTTCTGTTACACATTGCCCTTCTCTCCCACTCTCCTTCAATTCATTTTCTCTCTCTGTATCCCTTTTTCTATGTTTCTCTCTTTCTGTAATTCTATCTCTCTTATGTTTGGTAAGGAGATTTTGTGAACTCAGCCTGGTGCACTTTTTCATTTTATTGGGAGTGTTTTCATGATTTTATGTCTCAAAATATGTGGGATCCTTAGTCAAATTTAAACTTGGGCCAGAGAAGATTCAGGCTGCTACTTTGGGCTATGCAGTTACAAGGGTCAATAGGGGAGAATGTATGGGGGGGGGTCTCACTGTCACTTTTAGATGAAAGTTGAATTGTGCTCAAGAAGTTAGATGTTCCTCGGCTGTGGAAGGCTGTTAGGTGGGATATTTTAGAATTCATAAGAAGGGCACTCAGATTTTGACAGGACTTCTAGTCTATCACCCTCCTTGTTCGAAAACTCAGTTCTTAAGGAAATGGAACCAGATATTATATTCACTTATTGTCTGCAGTAACTTCACCATATTGGATGACTTTAATTTGCACCTCGAAGTGGATGGCAACAAAGATGTTAAGGTCTTTAAGGATCTGATGGATAACTTTGGATTCTTGAAAAGGGTTAATATAACCACACATCTAGCTGGACACACGCTGGATGGTGTTTTCACTAATTGTGATGTCCTGCTAGTGGATGGGTGCACACCTCTTAGTTGGTTGCCCCATTATGCAGTCAAGTTTAAAATACTTGGTAATACTTCAGAAAAGCTAACTCAGGATAATGTTATCAGGGTCAGGAATTAGAGCAGTATTTCAGAAAGTGATCTTTCGAAAACTCTGACTAGGGGCCAGATGTAGGAAGTTGGCAAATTGCGACTTGCAATTTGCGAGTCCGAGCGACTCGCAAATTGCAACTCGCAATTTGCTATGCAGAACGGTGTCTCAGACACCGTCTGCGAGTCGCTATGGGGTCGCAAAGACCCACCTCATTAATATTAATGAGGTGGGTCGCAAATTGAGGCCCCATAGCGACTATGGGCACTCACGGGTATGGAGGCCTGCTGTAGCCAGCAGACCTCCATGTCCGTGACTGCTTTTAAATAAAGCAGTTTTATTTTTCAAAGTGTAGCCCGTTTTCCTTAAAGGAAAACGAGCTGCACTTAGAAGAAAAAAACCGAAACCTTTTGTTTCGGATTTTTTCAGGGCAGGTAGTGGTCCCTTGGACCACTACCTGCTCTGAAAAAATAATTTGGGGCCCAGTCACAAATAATTTGGGGCCCAGTCACAAAGGGGAAGGGGTCCCATGGGGACCCCTTCCCGTTTGCGAGAGGGTTACCATCCACTTCAAGTGGATGGTAACTGCGACTCCATTTGCGACCGCGTATGCGGTCGCAAATGGAGTTGCATACCACTGCGACTCGCAAATAGGAAGGGAACACCCCTTCCTATTTGCGACTCTGAAATGCATTTTGCGAGTCGGTTCCGACTCGCAAAATGCATTTCTGCATAGCAAACACACGTTTGCGACTCGCAAACGGCGATTTTCGCTGTTTGCGACTCGCAAACTGTTTGCTACATCTTGCCCTTCATCCCAAATGTAAGATGTGTCTAGTCAGGATTCTCTTGAGGTGAATTTTAATATGCAGGTTCAATCAGCACTAGATAAGCTAGCCCCGATTAGAGAGAAGAAAGGGGGAAGGAGGAAAGGTTCTGCCCTGTAGCTTTTGGAGGACTTGAAAAAGCTACAGTCTCAATTGCTTCTCAGTGTCTTCTTGTTTCAACTTCATTTGTATTTTCACCCACTTTACTTACCCTCAACTTCACACAATCTTCACTCACCCTCATTTTTCACCTGCGCCTTTTTCTTCCAACCTGTTCCCTTACCCATGAACTATCAAAATTCTTCTTTACTCTCTCATCCCCTCTATCTATCACCTATATCCTCTCTTTCCCTTACTTCCAACTTCTCTCTTCACCACAAATTCCAGTGTAAGGATGTTTGCCACCGAAGGTGAAGACATCTTTTTTTTAAAACTCCCTCTAGCAATAGTGTCACTATTGCTGTCAATTCTGGTAAATGTATAGCCTCTGTTAGTGGCAGCTCAGGCATCTACAAATGCCTCTCCCTGTTGTGTGTCTCATACTGTCCTCTATTTCCTAAACCGCCACTTTTGCTTGAACTCTCCTAGCTTTCCTCCTCCTTCCTTTTCTTAAATGTATGTTCCCATTTCTCACCTTTTCTTTCTCACTTCCCTTTCTCTCTCGAACATACTCTTTTCTTTCACTCTCCTACTGAGAGCTTTTCATAGGGCACATGACATTTTTCACCATCTTCTGGCATCCTAATCCTTCTCCCTCCCTGTCCCTTCCCTTCCCTCTAGCTCTCTCTCTCTCTCTCTCTCTCTCTCTCTCTCTCCACACACACAAACACACATACACACTATTCTCTTCTCTTCATGAGTGTCAATTCACTTTCATCTCATGCCTACCTTTTTCAGACTTTCATTTCATATATCTCATAGTATAAGGTCCTTCGCCTCCTTCACCTTTCTTGAACTATGCTATGATCAACATTCCTGTCTGTCCCAATCACTGCATCCCACTCACAAACACGTTCATAAATTCTTCTCTCTGAAAGGCTCCAATCACTCACACAATTAGCCTTATCATCAATTCCTCCTTTCCATCTCAAATCCATCTCCTTTGCTACATTTATACACACTATCCTCTCCTACATGCTTCCATCTCGCAATAAATTCCCTCTTGATCGCATCTCTTGTTTCTACAGTCTTTCTCACTTTAGCTTTTTCTCATTTATACAGATGCAAACACTCCATAATTTATGTGTTTTAAAGTCTCTATAATCAGTCTATATGTTCAATAATACTTTTTCCAAGTTTACACTGGATCCACAAATTATCAAGATCATCTTAGAGGCTTTGCCGACGAGGTCTGAAAAGGAAATCTAATGAGGGATTTTTTACTTAAATCAAGATGTTTTGAAGATAAAACTTGGACAATCATTTTTGAAAATAAAGCACAGTTAAGGTTTGAGATCAACTACAAACTGCTGGACTGTGAGTTTATTCTTTGGTTTTCCAAATTTCAAGGGTCTGATGTCACCAATTAGGTAAGTAATAGTTTCAGCAAACGAGACACCTTCTAATTAACTGTGCTCAAGCCTAAAACACAGCTTTCAAATTGTTTGAAAGGTTTTGAATGTGCCTGCACTGGGTGCTGTGCATTCATAGCCTGGGTGGTCACCTGTTTAAAATGTTGTTCGGTCCACCACTTCTAGTACTGGAAAATTGGCTTTAAAGGAGTGGTACTTGCAGTTGTACCAAGGCATAGCTTTTGCAGGAATTTTTTTTTGTGGTTATTTGAAATGTCTTATTATTGTACTTTACCTTTATATCACCTGGCATTTCAAATAGGATTTTGCAGCAAGGACTGGAGTTTTGTTGATTGCTTTTTTAGGTTTGGCACAAAGACAACTATAGTTACCTTGCCGAGCTCATGTAATCAAAAAAACAAATATACATAAAGTGGTTTTAGGTCAAACCTCTGCATCTTTTGGTCTGTTCATTCACCTTTTAATTCCACCAACCATAGCATAGATCATTGGGCAAAGGTAAGCCCACTTGGCCAGGGACACTGGCACACCAAATGAAATAATTGAATTTGATCACACATATGCATCCATCTAGAAAGGAGTGCACTTCAGCATCAGTGCTTGTGGGTCTATACCTTACTATGTCAATGAATGTTTCCTCCCTTTTTGTTTTTAGTCACCCTTATGTGTTTACAGTATGTTTTCAGTTTACAATATTTTAAAGTCAACAGTACATGCTCTTGGTGGCAATATGAATTATATTGTCCTGTGATGTAAAGTAAAACTGTAAATGGTTTATATACCTGTTCTAAACATGCCTGCCTGATAGAAAGCTTGTGTACTGTTCTACTAAATTTATATATGACAGTTAGTTAATTTTGTAAATTGCATATTTTTATTACAAGCACATGGCAACTACATTTATGCTGAAGTATGTGTTTTTATGTTTCTTTTTGTGGATTAGGATTGCAATATTAAGAAATAACCACTGCACCATCTTGCTAAAGCCAGAGGTCTAGGCTTCACTAAAGATTATTTAGCCTGAGTTCAGTAAGGTCAATCTCCACTCAAAGGAGTTATTACAGGAATAAGGATTTTCTTTTCCATTTTCACTTTAATGGAATTTAGTTTCTGGATATTGTTTATTGGGGGTCAACCGTTTGTTTAGTTAGAAAATGCACTGCAATCGAGTGATTACCCAGAATTCTGTGGATATTTAAAAACATTTACATTAATGTCTTGGCCAATTGAGTATACCACATAGCCCCTTCAGCTTAATAGTATATAATTGCAAATATACTCCCTTAGGTTTATACCTATACTTGGAGTAATCCTGAAATATTATTGTGAATTCCATTGTTTCATAGAAATTTAGATGAAGGTGATGGAGTACTTTTGTGTGACCTTTCTGCAAACTAATTACTCCTAAGGCACATAGGCTCTGTTAGAAATGGGGTCTTTGGTTGGCAGTCAGGTTACCCCCTGTTCAAGCAAGGACCCTCACTCTAGTCAGGGTAAAGGAGAATCACCCTCAGTTAACCCCCGCTCACCCCCTTGGTGCTCCGCACAAGCAGACAGGCTTAACTTCAGAAGCAATGTGTAAAGTAGTTGTTCCAACACACACTGACTCATTGAAAACACGACAAAATGTCACAACACAGATTTAGAAAAATAGGTAATATTTACCTAAACAAAACAAGACCTAAACGACGAAAGTCCAACATACACAAGTCAGGTTATGAATTTAAAAAGCAAAAAAAAGCAAAAAGAGCTTTAAATCCTTTTAAAAAAGTGAGAACTTTGTTAGCGTTCAAAAGTACCTGGGTAGCGTCAAAATAACACCGCACGGGTGAGTGTGCATCAGAAAGGGCCAGCGATGCGTTGATTTCTCACTCGCAAGCGAGACCGTGCATCGTTCATCCTCCGGTCGGGTCGGCTGCGTCGTTTTCCCTCTCCTGCAAGAGAGCGATGCGTCGATCCGGACAGGCACCTCGGATCCGGGCAGGCTTTGCATTGGTTTTCTGTGCCCAGGGATGTTGCACTAAAAATCTGGTCGCACTGTATGACAAAACCGCGCTGTGTGGGGTTTGCATCATTATCAGCCTCCGTTGGCAGGTGTTGTGCGTCACTTCTCCAGCCGTGTTGCGTCGATCTTCTTGCTGCAATGCAGGTGGAGCATAGATTTCAGCCACGAAGGTGGAGGGGCGACTGTTTCTCAGCCATGTCTCGAAAGGTGCGTCGAACATTTTCCCGCACGGCAGTCTGTGAGTGGATTTTCAGTCTTGGCCTGCCAGCTTCACCTTTCAAGGACCTAGGAACTGGATAGGCAGCACATGGCAAGGCAGGTGTCTCAGCAGAGAGTCCAGGTACTGGCAGGGGAAGTCTTTGATGGCCCTGAGCCTTCAACAACAGGAGGCAAGCTCAGTTCAAGCCCTTGGAGATTCTTCACAAGCAGGAATGCACAACAAAGTCCAGTCTTTGTCCCCTTTCACAGGCAGAAGCAGCAACTGCAGGATAGCTCCACAAAGCACAGCTACAGGCAGGGCAGCACTTCTCCTCAGCTCTTCAGCTCTTCTCCTTAGCAGAGGTTCCATTTGATTCCAGAAGTGATCCAATTTCCAGGGGTTTGGCTGTTTTTCTTATACCCATTTCTGCCTTTGAAGTAGGCCGACTTCTAATGAAAGTCTCTCTTGTTTGTGAGATCCTGCTTTGCCCAGGCCAGGCCCCAGACACACACCAGGGGGTTGGAGACTGCATTGTGTGAGGGCAGGCACAGTCCTTTCAGGTGTGAGTGACCACTCCTCACCTCCGTCCTAGCACAGATCGCTCATCAGGATATGCAGGCTAAACCCCAGCTCTGCTTGTGTCACTTTCTAGCGAGAGGTGCGAACAGCCCAACTGTCAAACTAACCCAGACAGGGAATCCACAAACAGACAGAGTCACAGAATGGTTTAAGAAAGAAAATGCCTACTTTCTAAAAGTGGCACATTCAAACACACAATCTCAAAACCAACTTTACCAAAAGATGTATTTTTAAATTGTGAGTTCAGAGGCCCCAAACTCCACTTGTCTATCTGCTCCCAAAGGTAATCTACGCTTTAATCATATTTAAAGGCAGCCTCCATGTTAACCTATGAGAGAGATAGGCCTTGCAACAGTGAAAAACGAATTTGGCAGTATTTCACTGTCAGGACATATAAAACACATTACTATGGGGGTCATTCCGACCCCGGCGGGCGGAAACCGACCAAACACCGCCCCGGGGTCAAATGACCGCGGGGAGCATTCCAACTTTCCCGCTGGGCCGGCGGGCGATCTTCAAAAGATCGCCTGCCGGCCCAGCGGGAAAGGCCCAGCAAAGATGAAGCCGGCTCCGAATGGAGCCGGCGGATTTGCTGGGGTGCGACGGGTGCAGTTGCACCCGTCGCGATTTTCAGTGTCTGCAAAGCAGACACTGAAAATCTTAATGGGGCCCTGTTAGGGGGCCCCTGCATTGCCCATGTCAGTGGCATGGGCACTGCAGGGGCCCCCAGGGGCCCCACGACACCCGTTCCCGCCAGCCTCTTCCTGGCGGTGTAAACCGCCAGGAACAGGCTGGCAGGAAGGGGGTCGGAATCCCCATGGCGGCGCTGCATGCAGCGCCGCCATGGAGGATTCCCTGGGGCAGGGGAAAACCGGCGGAAAACCGGCGGTTCCCCTTTTCTGACCGCGGCTTTACCGCCGCGGTCAGAATTGCCCCGGAAGCACCGCCAGCCTCTTGGCGGTGCTTCCTCTGCCCTCTGCCCTGGCGGTAACAAACCGCCAGGGTCAGAATGAGAGCCTATATGTCCTTGCTTAACCACACACTGCACCCTGCCCTTGGGGCTACCTAGGGCCTACCTTAGGGGTGCCTTACATGTAAGAAAAGGGAAGGTTTAGGCCTGGCAAGTGGGTACACTTGCCAAGTCGAATTGGCAGTTTAAAACTGCACACACAGACACTGCAGTGGCAGATCTGAGGCATGTTTACAGAGCTACTAATGTGGGTGGCACAACCAGTGCTGCAGGTCCACTAGTAGCATTTGATTTGCACGCCGTGGGCACCTCTAGTGCACTCTACTAGGGACTTATCAGTAAATCAAATAAGCCAATCATGGAAAGCCAATTAAATACACATTTTATATAGGAGCACTTGCATGTTAGCACTGAATAGAAGAGGTAAAGTGTCCAGAGTAACAAAAACATCAAAAACAGAGTCCAGCACACATCAACGACCTGCGAAATAGAGGCAAAACGTTAGAGGAGACCACGCCAAGGATGTCAAGTCTAACAGGCTCCATCTGCACCAATTTTAACTGTGCTATTATTTTAATACATCCTCAAGTAATTTGGCAAGTTAAATAATTCCTGATAGAGGGAAAACCACTCTCCCTAAGTATTGCGCTAATGATGATGGCTGGGAAATATTCTATTTCTGTTATTTTTATTTTCAATGATTATACATTGCCACGACGTAGGCGAGGGCAACCAAGCACTGCATAGTTAAAACAAACCCAGACAAATTCTAGGACTTTAATTTTTCACATTTTCCTACCTTGTTTTATAGCGGCATGCACATTGTTAATACTAAAAGTTGCAAGACGTCTGGTTATGAGCAGTAGGCCTAAGTTTAATGCATTAATGTTTTACAGCACTATATGAAGCACAGTAAAATCTACAATCCTGCATCCACATGGCTATGTCCTGATCTAGTAGGTCATTAGGTGGATTATCCTGGAGTAGGAAATTATAGATTATACTATTGAACCCTCCAAGTATCATCGCTAATTTCTTGCAAGGGTAGCAGCTGGGGGCAGTGAAGGGTGGGGTCATGCAGGGTGTGGTTGGGCGAGTGTGCTCTATTATTACAACTTTGAGGGGAAAGGTGAAGCACAGATGCCCAGGCCAATGGTGAATGGTTGCGCTTAGGGAGCAGGGGCACATGGCAGAGGGAAGAAGGAACAGTTGGTGAAAGGTGCAGAATCAGCTGTTGCCCTAAGTGGCATCTACTGACGACACAGTCTCTCATTGGACAGTTTATCTTAGTTTAAAATATGTAGACTTGGCAGACTTGCAGAATGCTAACCACACACATTTGCACACCCTTAATATTAACATACATCCATTCTGTGTTTTTTTTAGTTTCATTTAGTAGAGGTTTCACAACAACTTGCCTCAATATTTTCCATATACATGTAAACCTTTCTATGTAGTTATGTATTCCATATCTTTGTTATTCTACTCCTACTGTAATAAATGAAATAAATAAAATAAAATTAAAAAAAAAAAACTTCAACTCTCTCCAATTCAGTACTCTATGTCTCATCCGAAACCTCTTTCATTCAATCCTCTACCTCCACTATCTGACCTATCCTAAACCTCATTGTACCACTATGATCTCCCAAATAACACTTTCTAGACTCTTCTTTCCTCTATCGCTCCTTTATCCTATACAAGATAACAGACTCACTTGTTCACCACGCAAATTAACAACTTAGATTTCCCTATACTAAAATTCACCAATCAAGTTTGGGCACCGAAGTAGGGTGCTACTCGCCAAATGAATCACTTGAGCTTGGGGTATCCTTACATCTGTCCGTGGGACTAAAGGCCCTGCATTAAAAAAAACACTTTTCAGCTTCTATTGTACTCCAGCAAAAACTGCTAAGTGGGAGGAAATGTAGGTACTTGCTGCAGGAATTGTCAAAGGCAGAGTTGGTGCATAGGTTTAGTTCTTGTCAAGCGCTGGACTTAAACAACAGATATCAAGGTTTTTCAAGACGGTCTTCCATCTCAAAGTGAAATTAACACCGCAACTGATATTGCTGGGAGTGTATAACAATGCAGATAGCAGCTTTGGGCTGTCTTTTGTCTTTTTAGCTGTAGCAGGTGTGAATTTGGATAACAGCAGCATGGACCAGTCTAGCCCCTCCTACATTCCAGCAATGACTAGCAGGGCTACTTTCGATGTGTAATCTGGAATGGAGTTTATATCAAGTGAAAGGCAAGAAATCAAAAAAGGGGCAACAAGATTTGGGCCCTCTCTGCAGGGCTGGGGAGAAGGTAAGTGCCCTCAATCATGAGGCTCATGTGTAATTGAAAAACTGAATAATTGATGAACTATCTTTCAAGAGGTACTTTATATTTATCCTGAAATGAACTTAGTAAATTCTGATTTTTGCATGATCTATGATATATTGATGTATTAGTGTCCTATCATGAGCTCTAATTCACATATTATATGAACAATTGCTTCTTATGTCATAATTTATGTTGTTTTCTTCCATGATGTATTTAATCATGCTCCCCTTGTGGCAAAAATTACAATAAAAAATATTTTTAAAATAAATACAATTAATAATTACAATATTAAATGAGCAGATCACAATTTGTGATCTCATATAACTGGCTGAGAATGCAGGGATGGAGACCAGCAAATCAAAGGAAACCTCAATCCCTACATTTTCATTTTCAACATTTTTTAAGCAGGCCCATCCATTAAAGGGACTAGTGCTGCTTTTACACTGCTTCCAGTTTGGGAAGACACTGAAAGGAGCAAGCAGTGATCCTATGAATCGCTACCAGCATTCCCTGAGGCCACCCACACAACTTCAAAACGAGAAGCCGTCAGATCATATCAGATATCACTCACCTTAGCTGTCGACATCTGATCAATGGTTTGCGAGCGCAATCGCAGTCACAAACCGTAGATGAATGCCCATTTAGAATCCTAAAGAGGAGACGGGTTGCCATTATCATACCCCCTCCTATTTGCAATTTGGAAAGGGATACGAAAGATCTTGTGCAAGTTGGGAATACGTTTTGCAACCCATAAAAGAGATTTTGTAAATTGCACAAAATGTAATTTGTATTCTGAAACGAACAGCCGCATATTGGACCACAAACTGCCTTTGTAAATCAGGCCCACGGTTCCTACACAGGCCTTCCCAGTTCCTCATCTGTGTACTGCTTGTTAAATTGAATTAAAATGGACTAGTGGACATAATACAAACCCACCAACTGGTATGCAAACTCTCTCCATTGGCCTTCCACATTACTTTGCAACATTGTAGGCATCCTTGAGTCAAATATTCCTCTTTGAATTAATTCGAGTGTTGTCAATTGTGGTTCTTCACACGGATCAAGTCCTTAGCCAAACACAGTCATTGTGATGTGCACATAAACACCCTGTGCCCTGTTGTATGTGCTGCATGCGTATTGCATGTTACCACATTAACACCCATGTCTAGTATGAAATGTGAAGATGGAGATGGTGGTTAACCAATTAACCCGTATCAGACAGAAATTGCATTTTGTATCTACAACATTACATACACTGGGTGACGCCAAAAGAGAATAATGAAGAAAAATGTTGTAGTTTGTCATTCTTAATGTTCATTGCTGATAAATAGAAGAAATATGAGAAGCACACTGGTCACAATGGATCTCTGTGTAAGTATCTTAGAATCCAGCTTCAGGCACATGCTTCAGTAAAGCAATACTGTAGTGAGTCAAAAGTTTGGCCATAATTCTTATTGCAAATCTGCATTTCGGAAACATTATCCTACCATTCCGGTGAAACAATACTTAGTAACAAAATCACACAAAACAGAAAAGCATTTGACTGAAATTCCTATTTGTGTTTGTTCTGACTAGAAAGGTGCATATTAAGTGGCTGTTTAATTCTTCACTGTTTGTGCATTAATTTGACCAAAACGTTAATGTAAATTTACTAAGATGGAAAAATAGATTTACCTTGACTTTGTTTTATTATTAAAGCAGACTGAACATCTGTTGGGGAGTCGCAAAGTGTTAAGTCCGCACTTATTCATTTGTTGTCTGTAGGTTCATTCAGAAGCCTTTATAGAGAACAATTGAATCAAAATTTGGTTATCCACTGCTGTGATGTCACAACACTGGTTAAGCTCAGTGGTTAGCTACCATTGTGATGTCACTTAGGGAAGCGCTTGCTAACCCTTTATTCTGCTGCCTCACTGTGGGGCATATTCTTCATCATATGAAGTAGCACTAAACAGCCCGTCACCTTGCTGCACTGTGTGATAGGGGAAAGGGCAGGAATATGCTGTAGTTAACATTGTACAATGCATTCCTGGCTTTTCCCAGTGCTGATGCACAAAGTGCTGCCTAGCGTCAATGCAGGCACCCTTTACAATGGTGCAAAGGTGCCTGCATTGTAGCTCAGATTGTTTTGTGCAGGAAGGGACATCTTTCTGCACAAAAACAATCCTCTGACGCATATTCCTCTATGTGTGCTGCAGAATGCAGAACCATGACATCAACTGTAGATGCACTTTGCCTTGTATCTCATTAAAGCAGTACGATAATTTACCAAACCAAAAAGGCATCAAATGAGAGAAAGTGTATGGTGAACTTTCATATGGCAGTTTACGTTTTTTATTAACGGTCAAATTCATCACAAATTGCAAAAGGATGCGCATTGAGTTTCTTTCTTAGATCTTTTGAATCATTTAATCAACCTGTTCTAAATTCGACATGCTTTCAGCTTTCATCATGAACGCTATTCCCTCCAATTTGTTGCAAATTGGTTGAGGAGCACTTATGACCTGCTATCAGGTATTTAATGTCCGGGTTTAGAACCCAAGGGATGTCATATTGCTCATATATGATGAAAAATAGTAAGTGAGTGTAAACGCCGGGGATAAATGCTGACTGATTTTTAGAACTTTTTACTGAAAGGTGATCGAAAGTTTACATTTAGATATATTTCATAGTCTTTAAACTTTTTAACATTACAAAGCGCTACATCAGTTTGCTAAACTTCATAGAAGTGGGGTGCATTGGTGAATTTCTAGGCGCAAAAAAGCAAGACTTTAAGTTGAAAATGTGAAAACATGGAAGTTTATATCTAACAGTCTTGCGTTTAGGACAGGCGTAAAGGTAAGGTTGTTGAATGGTTTGTTATGGGGAAATTTGTGTGATGTGATTTTTCAAGATGTTGAGAGTGGTTACATGTAATGGAGCTACTAATTTAAGGAGGCCACGGTTAATTCGGTATGCCAGTAGTCTACTTTCTTTTAAAATGGTAATGCCTGGGTTAGTCCAAGAAACGCAAAATCATGTTTGCAACCAATAAGGCGTTTGTGCTTTGCAATATAAAAAAAAAAAAAAAACTACTTACAATACTAATTGTGCCCAAGGGGGGTGGAGTTAGATCCAGTTGCACTCATTCCAGACCGGAAGTGCTAAGTGATAACAGAGTGATGAAACAAGGTTGTGCAAAGCGATGAACCTGCATTATTGTGCTCCTATCTTCACTTTGGTGTTCATGACATCACATTAGGTACATCTATTTCCCAACTCTGTGTTTTTGTTTGGTCATTAGTGAATATTTTGACACATTGATGTGACTGTACACCATGGTTAAGACTGCTTTCAGTATTTAACATCTCATTTCCAGAGCTTCTGCTGCAAAACAATTCTCCAGCTGTGAAGAAACAGAGACTGCTTACAAGTTTTACATACGAAACATGACGTATTAGCACAGAGGGACCAATTAGACAAAGCTTTTCGGCCAACTGTTTGAGCAACGTGTAAGAACACGTAGTCTATCAATTTCCATTTGTAGTGCCATCAATTTACACATAATATGCCTGAGCAAATCTGGTAGTAAGTACAAATAATGGGTGTTTATGGACTGGAATTATTAAGAAAGGTGGTGAGTACAGGCAAACCTTTAGGTTTTTCAGTATTCGCAACCTATTGCAAGACACATGCCACTCCATATAGGGTCAGATATTTACTTTTGTCAAGAGTGTATGGCTAAATCCATATCGGTAAATCCATATCCAGTAATAGAAAAAGGAGGAGAAAACTCCAAAACTGTGGGGTTTTGGGTGGAGGGGTTTCTCTGTGTGCAGAGTAAGTTCCTTGTTGAGAAAAATAATTTTTCAAGTACACCAGGAGTTGTGTATTACACATACACAAGTGTAAATGTACAGCATACACATTTACACATTCTCACATGTTTATGCATATGAGTAATATGGCATTCCATAGCTACGCATGTCAATCTGCAACTGTTGCACAAGCGATGAAATGCTGTGCAAATCTGCGTGGATTCACTGGTAGTTTCAGTTTTACACCACATACAGGAGTAAACCGACAGGAGTAAAGTGGGCCCTGGATGTGTAGAAAGAGATCCGTTTGAAGGTCAAGGAACATTTCCAAAATAATATTTGGTTAAAATATAAGCGTGGAGCACTGTGCCATGTTGGGTAAACTTTTTATTGCATGTAATATTGTCTACCAAAAAAATAAAGTGCACATTTAAAACTGCCAATTGGAACGGTCCGAGTGTCAGAGCTGTACATCATGCACAATGAAGTAAACTGCACATGGTCTTTTTCTCTCTATCTTTAAATTTGCGCGTGTCTTAATTTAGGTAGAAGGTTAGCCTATTGCATAGCACATCACTTATTAAATATAAATCGTGGACTGCGACTGCATGCCAGACAGAGTAGCACCCCCAGTGGCATAACCCCAAATGATGGTGCCAACCTGCGAAATGTGATGAGGGTACCTAGATTTTCCAGTTTCTTAGAGATGCTGATTGTCTTTGGGCTGATTGTGGGCCCCTTGAAGGACTGCCTCCCCGCCACCCGCCTTGGGGTTGTACCGCCCCGTGTACATAGATGGGCTGCAGCAGTCTGCGTTACACCCTGAGCACCTCGAGAAAAGTATTTGCTTCATCTGATCGACACTCGCCCGATGTTTCTCTTCGCTGATTTTACTCGTGTTGGAACACCTGGCACAACGTGAGCATCTGGAAAATACAGACAGTAACTTTTCACCAAGGTCAGGTAGGCCCTGGCTTCCAGGCCCTCTTAGCTACCTGCTACCTCATGGGGAAGCATAAAGACCTCCTTAATGTCAGCTCACAGCATACCCTTCTCTTAACATCATCCAAATCCCCCTTGCCAACCACTCACAGTATGCCCCTCATAATTGGGGTCTTGTAGGCAGATTGACATTTGTCTATGTGTGTAGGGTTTGCTACGAAGAACATTTCCCTGGTTCACCAGATGAATGTGAGTGAGTAGAGAAGGTCCATGGCTTTGTTTGAGCTGCTGACTGTTTAATGTGTATAGAGAAGTAGGCCATGTAGTGAGATGGTAAATGGTTCTTTTGATAAATCAAGCAGTGTGGGGAAAGATGGGGACTTTGTTTGCATGTCATATTATCGTTAACTAAATATTTGTGGCCTCAATAATGCTTATAAAGATATTGCTCAATTGAGTGTAGATTTTCCATTATTAACTCCAACAGGGTGATACTACTGTCAAACAATATTTAGTAATTAACGTTCCGGTACCACGCCTGTGCAGCAGGCTTCTGCCCATCTTCCTCCTTGACTCATTTTCTGAGTATGGATGTAACATGCTGGTTCGTATGTCATCACTATACATACAACAAGAAAATTGGCAACAAGTGGACCAAGTGTGTCATGACTGATCCATATCCTATTATATTAACTTTGGTACACATTAGCTCAACGTTTGCAAAGGTAGGTATGCACTTCATTACGTGTGCAAGTATTTTTAAACCTTCAGCTATTCAGACTTCCATTTAAAGTGATAATCAAGTGCTTGCCAACTGGTGTTTGGACAAACTATTGAGATTTCTATATCAGATTACAGAAATATCGGGGAAAAAATATTGTGCTACAGAAATATTGTGAAGCAAAAATATTCTTGTCAAGAATATTGTTTTTTTCAGGTAAGCAATATTGTTAGCAAGAATATCGCTGTTGGTAATATTGTTTTCAATAATAATATATTTGCAAAGCATATCGTTTTTGAATTATTTTAATGTGTTTTAGTTCATAGATTAATTTTATGTGTTATTGTTGGAATAATTGTTATTAATATTGCTAAATATAGTTTGTAATTTAACTTGATTTAGAATTTTTAATGTAATTTTTTACAGTAATTTATAGTGTGGTAGTGGGTTCTCAGGTTTGTAGGGGGATAGAGTGGGAAGCTAATTAAGTAATAATTACTTATCATTAATTAATAATTTATTAGTTTAAATGTAAATGACATTAACTATGTATATTATGTAATACTTACGTAATTATATTTTAGGGGTGGGTTGCTATGTTTGAAGGGTTATGGGGTGGGAAAAAAGCGGTTAATTTTTAATTTATTGTTAATTATTTAATTGATTATTTATTATGCAATAATCATTTATTTTAGTTAGATGTTAGGTGTGGGGTCCAGGGGTAAAGAATGGGAAGCTAATTAGGTAATAATTAAGTAACAATTATTTTTAAATAATCATAAATTGTTTAGTTTATTATTATTTATTATAAATCATGTAATGATAATTCATTTTAGTTACATTTTAGGTGTGGGTTGTTGAGTTTGTTGTGTGTAGGGTGGGAAGTTAATTAAGTAATCATTAATAATTAATACATTATTAATTTATTATTGATTATTGGTGTGATTATTACTTACATTTAGTTAGATTTTAGTTGTGGGCTGCTAGGTTTGTAGGGGTATAGGGTTGTAAGTTAATTAAGTCATATTTAATGATTAATAATTTGCATTGTATAATTAAATATTGAATTGACTGATATTTATTTAAATTGTGTGGTATTAATATATATATTAGTTATACTTTATGTATGGGCTGCTGGGTTTACATAGTTGTTGGGTTGGACGTTAATTAAGTAATTAATTAATAATTAATTAATAATTATAATGCGCTATTTAATTGTTTATCAATTATGTAAATTGTGGAGGGGCGGAGCCAAGCCGGGCCACAAGATGGCAACTCACTGACAGGGCTCCGCTGGCCAAAATCATCATCCTTCAAGCACCTGCCGATCAATGGACTCAACACAGCTATTTCTTAGTGCAGCAGCGTTGCCGCAGGACGTTGCTTCCCCAACCCCTTTAGAAGCCCCCTGGCTTTTCCCTGAGCTGCTGGTGAGGAGATCAGCCCTGCAGCCTTCCTATGCTCTCTGCCCGGACGTACTGGATGTCCCTCCGAGCTCCAGGGATGTCAGCTGCCACTGTCTGAACTGCCAGCTATTGGCACATGGTGCAACAGCAGCTCAGCCCTCGTGCCGGATCTTACCAATGTGTGCTGTGGCCTTGCTTTCGCAGCCTGTGTGCATGAGCCAAGTGGCCTTGAGGGCCAGCTACCTTAATTGCTTTGGGCATTGTAACTGTTGCACAGCATGGCGGCCAGAGGAGGCTGGGAAAAGTGCTGCTGACTCACGTTGGGCCACCAGACAGGAGGCCATTTGGAAGTGTACAGGTCACTGCTGGGAGCCCGCCTGCCCGCCTGCCCCCCTGCCTGGATGTGCTGGACAAGATGAAAGAAGGCTAGGCCAGGAAAATCATCGATGGAGTGGTGAGTGTTACACCTCCATTTCTTATGTTTGGCTTATGACCTAGCTGACGCATACTGTCCACCACTCCCGATACCTGTCATGGACACTTTCAAGTGACTTGGGCTTTAAACTGCCTCCTTCAGCTCACACATGTGGGGCCCATCCCACCCATCTCCAAGAGGTATTTTGGGCCTGCCTTGGGGATCCACACCACCTGAATGCCCCCAAATAACTCTGCTGCATCTGGCCACCTCTTCTTCCATGGGAGGCTACTCAGGGCATCGAGCCTGCCCCCGGAGGCTGCTGACTTTTTGGTGAGTGGAAGAGCTCTGGTGACAATACTGGACTGCTGCACATCCTACTAGCTCTATGCTTCACACTGCCAGATTTGCATTATTGCGGTCCTGCTCTATACTATATAAGCGCTCTGCCAACGTATCACTAATAACTGGCAGTCCTGCCGGTGTGGGATGCAGTTCTCCTCTGCAGCTGGCATGGACCAGCACAACGCACACCAGCAGGATCTTTCTTTTGAGAGTAGACGCCTCGCTCGCCTCACAGAGCAAGAAGCACGAAAAGATGAGGCACATAATGATTCTAAAGGTGACATCCAAACAGACGTAGACCTCAAGGCACTCCTGATACAGTTGAAGTCAAGCTTCAAAACCGTACATGTAAAGCTAGACATCCTCACTTCCCTCCTGGACCAAATGAAACAACACGTTGACATGCATGAGGACAGACTGGACCATTTTGAAAATTGTGTCTCGAATGTTGACGATGCCCAGGCGGACTTCAAAGGATACCTGCTGAGAATGGATAATGTCCTGAATATAATAAAAGCCAAAAATGAAGATTTGGAGGAAAGAGCAGGATGGAACAACCTCTGGATCATTGAATTTCCAGAATCCACTACCATCAACAAAATGGAGGCTTATGTGGAGGCCCTGCTCTGTGAACTTTTTGGGGATGCCCTGTCTCTGGTCTTCATAGTAGAGCAGGCACACCACTCACTAAGGCTGCACCCCTCTACTGGGGCTCTGGCACCCCCCATTGCAGTGTGCCTATTAAACTACACAGAATAAAACACTATTCTGTGCTTTGCATGGGAGAGAAGGTCCATCACCTATCAGGGAAACAAGCTCTCCTTCTACCTAGACTTCACTCAGTCAGTGCAGGCGGCACACTGAGAGTGCTTTCCAGCCAAACGGATCCTCCAAAAAGCATATGTGCCTTATGCTCTTGTATATCAGGCTAAACTCTGTATTACATTTGAGGGAGAGCCCCACTTTTTCACCAACGCCACATCTGCAGTACAATTTGCTAAGCGTGTCACTGCAAATAGAGAAAAAGGGCAGCAGCTCCATTGACAGCCAGCAATACTAGATGCCGTCAGCACCCCCAGCACAGATGACCCAGACGTTTTCGCCTTGGTCTGGCAACTCATCTCAGACCTTGGACCCGGGACTATACTCTGGGGTGGTGTCAGTGTCACACTAAACCATCGACTAGACTGATCAGGAACAACTAGACTTCTGTATCCCAAAACAGCACTGACACTTGACACCATTATACACAACTGCTTTCAGGATATCTGGCATCACACACATGCCACACAGACAGAAGGCACTTGCTTTACATCTTATCGTTCCATGAAGAAATCTGCACAGAGATATTGGAGTACTTCAAACACTATGAGGGCTCCGTAGAATCCCCTTCTATACTCAAGGTGGTCATTCGCAGTGTGTGTATTGTGAAACAATTAGGGGTCCTCAAGACCATACCGGGGAGACTTGCCTTGTTTGAGCAAGAAATACAGGACCTTGAACGAGCCTATTTCAGTTCTCATGATGCGATCACAATGATTGAAATCCAGGATAATTTTTTTCTCATGTTAATTTGATTGTTTTTCAATCTTAACAGCCAACAACAGTTTACTACTCCCCCCACCCTCCTCCCATTGAGAAGGAGCTAGACATATTAATTTTTGTCTCTAAGTAGTACAAGTAATATTTAGCATCAACAGGTCATTTGTGTAACTTCAAAATACATGTTCATCACATTACATTATCTTTGTGAACACCAGAGGTTATTTGTCCCCACCCTATTGCATCTCCACGTCCATCCCTACTTCCTGCTGTAATCATATCTCCACCCTATCCCAGGTCATCCTGTCTTCCTGTCCCACGTGAGTGGTAGTTAATCTGTGTCTCACGTTACATTCGGCATGCATCCATTTCCTTAATTCATACAGCAGCTGTTTACGTGTTGGTAGGCAAGTTGTTATCCATCTTAAGACGAAACATTTCTTCTTTGACCAAGATGGCGTGGCCGTGAAGCTCGCTGGATGGTGCTAGCCACTGAATGCAGTCCACTGCCATCCTGCGCCTAGCTTCTGCCCCTGGGGGCTTCCTATCCCCTGGCTGACTGCTGGGTCCCTGCCAGAGCGGCGCAGGGCTTTGAGGGGTGTGCAGCCAGCTGTAGGGGCCTGGCTCAGTCCCCAAAGGCCCCACGGTGACAGGCGCTGAGGGTGGGGGTGGGGGCGGGGCCATAGCACATTCAGAGGCTTTTCCCGGTGCCACTGCTATTTTATACTGCCAGAGGTGGTCGCTGCATGGAGACATTGACGTCTTCACCTGTCCACACTCCTGGGTCTGAGCGGGCGTGTACTATTGGGCTTGCACTGCCAGGTCTTGCGCCGGCTGGTGGGATTCTGTGTGGCCTGGGGCGGTGTGTGGTGCGGAGCCTGCTGCACCTTCCTGGTGCCCCATGCTGGCCTCCCACTTGGGGGTGTGATCTCCGCGCTCTGGCTGGCCCACCAGTCATTGAATGAATTTGGGCATGAGCCCACGCAGCAGGAAGTGCACTAGTGAGTCCTCCCTATTATCAGCACACTGGAGTCTTCACATTATGGAATTATGATGAATGTACACCAGCAGCATCATCCATAATTGGTGACTCCACAGCCCTACATAACTCTCTGGCATTGTCATGTGACATATGCTGGGCCTTTTGCATCACAATACTTACCTCCTGCACCCTGAATGTGACACCGGCTGCTTTCTGGAGCGCATTGCTGGCTGTCGAGTGCAGCATTGCAACCAGGCCCAATCGGGGTTTCCCTCTGCCTGCAGATTGCTTGTACCACCCAGCCATTGTTGTTTTATGCTGCTCAATCACTTTTAGCTGGTTGGCACAAAATGGAATTGTGGTGACTCCAACAGCGTCATATTTCATGAGACTCGGCCAGGACCCCAGGCACTAGCGAATTGTGGAACTGCCTACCATGGACTCAACTGAGGGCATGCATTCTGTCCCCTCCAACGGAGGGAGCTGCGGCAATAATGGAAGAACTGAAGGCAGGCTCCAAGGCCATAAACATGTGCTTTGGTGCCCTTACGATGCGGCTGGATGCGAAGCATGAGCACCTGGACGAACACTCCACCAGACGTGGTGCAATTGAACAGCAGATAACGGACATCGAAGATGGTGTGGCAGCACTGATCAGGCATGTGGCGAGAGTCGAGCAATTGTTGAAGACCATGGCAGCGAAAAATGAGGATCTAGAGGCTCGCTTGCGATACAATCTGGATCACTGGAGTGACTGAATCTTTCAACAGCAGGCCCATGAGCACTTTTGTCGACCCTCTCCTGACAGAGCTTTTTGGCAGAGACTCCTTTGCTTCTTCCTTAGTGGTGGAGAGGGCACATCAATCCTTGGCCCCTGTCCCATCCACGGGGCTCCTCTCTGCCCAATAATTGCTTGTTTACTAAACTAGCGGGACCGTGATGCTGCTGCCGCCAAATCCGAGATAAGGCCCCGCTACAGTATCAGGGTATGACTTTGTTGCTCCATCCAAATTTCACTCCTATGGTCCAGGAGGATTGACATAAATATGCAGGCATGGAGAACTTGCTGCAGCGAACTGGTCTGTGCTACAATGTGCTTTATTCAATACATTTGCGCATTTAACTGAATGGCAAACATCGTACTTTTAACATCCCAGCAGATGCAGCACTTTTTTCAAGCTGCAGAAATGCAATAAGTCTGCGGTAGGACACCGCCACTCAGGGGACTCCCCACACGGCTTGCCTGAAGCGTCACGTGGCACCTCACCAGAGTGAGACACACTATCTTAGGCTTCAATGTTATCTACCTGCTGATGTGTTCATACCCCGGGCTGCTCTGGGACCATGCCCACTGGTTCTAACTGACCCCTCTGAAATGATCCTCACTACATTCTTTGTACCACTGGTGGACTTCTACGGACTATTGTTACTTCACTCTCCTTTCATACGACGATACGAGTGTCCCCTGGAAGGAGCGTTGCTACATCACCGAGGCGTATTACGTTTTATTGTTTGTTGTGTTCTTGGTAGGTTTGGGGATCTCACCGTAAATATTTTTTTCTGGTATGGAAGTCAGGATGGGTGTTACTTCTGTAATTCCTGATATTTTCCTTGTTCTTTTTCGGTTATCTGCATACACGATGAAGCACTACATGATCCTTGCTCTATCTTCATTGATGCATTACCACATTTGTGATGCACTATCCCATGGGCAACTCTGCTCTTGACATTTCTTGTGCAACATGGCCCTTACATATTGAAATAGGCATGGCATTAAACTTGCCTTCCTACAAGACACTCAACTGTCACCCTCTGCGACCTGCGCTTTTGTTTTGCAGTGGGGAGGGAATCCTTATTTTTCTAATTACAGTTCCTATTCCAGGTGGATGTACATACTTGTTCATAGGAGCCTACCTTTTGTGTGCCATGAACCAATATCCGACTCAGAGGATCGATACATAATTGTCTGAGACTCCTTGATGATGTACCTCTTCTTCTAGTCAACTTCTATGCCGCCAATACAGACTCCCTTAAGTTTTTACAGGACCTGAATGTGCAGATGGAACGTTTCCATCTAGAACATATCTTCCTAAGTGGGGACGTTAATCTCACTAGCCTCCCACAACCAAATACCACCAGCATTATCGGGGTTACTAAACCCCATTGCATTCAGGTATTGCACACATTGCTGGACACTTTTCATCTTACTGATGCATGGTGCACTCGCAACCCAAACGATGAAGCATACATTTTCTATTCCAGCCCTGATAATGTATGGTCCTGAACTGATCACCTGTATGCGACCCCGGCTGCTTCCCTCTGGCTTGTTGGAATCTGTCATCTTCCCCGTACACTGTCAGATCATTCCCCAGCGATAGCTAACCTATGCATACTTACCCAGTCTCTCCTGCTCCGCACATGGCATTTTCCCACAAATGGATTACAGGCTGAATGTGTTCCGCTCTGAAGTCTGTGATGCTATAGTATTTCACTCACAATGTGGCCACCGTTCAAAAATAAGCTACGCTCTAGGATGCCTTCAAGGGCTAGATCAGAGTGGTGTGCATTGCGAAGCATGCTGTGGTGCTCTGTTCTATTAGGGGAGACCTTGCTCAAATTAAGAGTGAGCTGCAAGCTCTAGATCAGCAGGCTATATTGGCTTCAAAGCCCCCCATCTCCCACTGAGAGCCCCCTTGGTGTCGGACTTTCACGAGGCTGCTGATCGTGAGGTGCTATATCTTGGCAAATAAGCCACAGCAAGGAGTTACGGGGAGGGTGAGCCATCGGGTCCCATGGTTGCACACCTACTACGTCCATCATATCAGTTCTATGTTACCACTCTCCACATGGAGAATGGGGAGATGGCTACAGGCACCCCCACATCCTATCCACTTTCATATTGTATTACCGATCTTTATATACGACGCACACTTCAGCAACTGTGGCTGAACTTACTGAATACTTGGCTGAAGTTGCTATGGTGTGGCTCGAAACTGCCCAGCAGCTATTTCTGGCCTCGCCCATTAGAGCTGAGGAGGTGTCCCAGGCCTTTGACTCACTTGACAGTAGTAAGGCCCAATGGGCTGACGACTTTATGGTGACCTTTTATAAGGCGTACAAAGAGGTTCTCGTTAATGTGCAATGCAGCAATTGTACTTCTCCTTAAACCCGGGAAGTCCCCCAGCACTGCACCTCCTACCGTCCGTTGTCATTACTCAACCATGACAATAATAACCTAGCCAAAGTCCTCACCTCAACTAATATACGTAAGGTATTCACTGTCCTTAACCGGATATCTCTGGAACTTCTCGCAGCCGCTTTTCTGCTTGGTGCAGAAAAAGCTTTTGATTCTCTTGATTGGCCTTTTCTCTATGTCGTCCTATACAAATTAGGTATACCACAAGGTTTCCGAGACCTTATAGCTCTGCTGTGCACACCCCCCTCGGCTCACATTTGGGTTAATGGGTCACTATCTGACTCATTTCCATTAACCAGCGGCACCTGCCAAGACTGCCCACTTTCCACTCTGTTATTTATCATTTGTAAGGATCCGCTGGTGCACCGTTTTCAGGAATGGCATTTACAAAGGGGGCACTTTAATAAGTGAGGGGCTCTGTTTCCACCATGACCTCCTTGCTTCACTTTATGCCAATGACATTCTGCTTTTTGTCCAGGACCTGGTCATCAATCTTGCCCCACTGATAGAAGTAGTCCGCTTCTGTGCTTTTTCTGGCTTATCCGTCAACTAAAACAAGTCCGAAATATTCCCTTTCACTGATGCCACTGTGCCCTGTAAGCTCTCTTACCCTTTGATCTGGAGAGAAGACTTTACTAAATATATTGGTATTCATCTTCACAGGTGCAGTGCCGAAGTTGTTTGGCGAAACTGTGGCCTGGCGGTAGATAAGCTTGCCACTCAAGTTGAGAGTTGGATAATCCTTCCCCTGTTTTTGACTGTTTGGGTGGGTAGGCTCCCCATGTGCACTTGTCCACATTGACACTTTGAATGTGAAGGCTTTGGGGTTCCGGACTTTTAAGTTTATTACCTAGTTGCCCAAGTGCATTTTCCCTACTATTGTTGCCATCCTGATGACAGGGTCCAATACCTCAGACCGGAGCAATTACAAACCTCAGCCGTCCTGCTGCCTTAAGGCCTATTGAGGAATCTGGTGGAAATACAGACTCTCCTGACCACCTCCTGGGCATGGACTAAACTATGCTGCTACTTAGGCTTTGATACCCTTTATTCACCACACACCCTCCTTTCTAGCAATCCGTGGCTCCCGCTCACAAATGCGAGTGGCTGACTCAGTGCACTCGTACTGCCCTCCAGTTTTACACAATCAGCGATCTGTTTGTAGACTCCAAGCTTTGCTCCACCATAAATGTGACTGAGGGCATCAATCCTAAGCACCGGACCGATTTATCCTGCATAGACTCTATGGTACATTGAGCATTATATTACCTAAATACCCCATGGAATCAAGAGATTTCCCCCCTTTGTCCCTTACCATTACGGCTTCTGACAGTGTGCATTTAATCTCACACCTGTATCACTCATTCTTGCCAGTGGGCTGGAGAAGTTGAGGATCACCTGGGAGAAGGATCTGAGTGCTCCTTGCCAGCTGCATAAAGGTCAAACTAGTATCCAACAACTATTTTCAGAAATTACTTCATTTTAAATTCATACACCACCCCACTTGCTGTCTTTAGATTAGAGCCTACATGGTCTCACTAATGTCTAAAGTGCAATGCGAACAGGCCGATTTCTTACATTTGACCTCGTCCTTTCCTGATATCTCTGCATACTGGGGCACCATCTACTCCGCTCAATCCCATATGATCAACCAAGAACTTACACTGATCCTCTCTAGGCTTTACTGGGTTATGTGAAAACGCTGTCAAAATCAACTTGTCGCTTTGCTGCTCTGCCACTACTGCTAGCTAAACCTAGGATCGCCTTGCACTGGGACAGTGCTGTCTGTCCTAAAGAGGTGGCTTGGCTACTGGACCTCACTTATTGTGACACCACCAGTGAGCTATACGCTTCTTTACAACCTCCAGCTTCTCACCCAAAGGATATTTGGCAGCCTTTAAGGACATATCTTCAAACCCTTGTGCCCTCCCCTTCTATAGTGGATGATGGACATTCCCGTATTCAGACCGCCACCCCCCACTCACTGATGGCTTTCAGTGCCCTATGTTGCTCTTTTGTACTGAAACACAACCTGTTTCTCAATGCATCATTATTGATCTGGCCTACTGTATATGATTGAATTGTTGTGCTTCAGCTCGCATTGTTTGCATATTCATACTTGATGTACTGTCTTTGTTCTTACGTATCAAAAATAAACATCTAAAAGAAAACTATAGGCCACAACTGGTATACTTCAAGTTTGTGGGAAAACTGGGCTGATTGAAGAAGCCCCATCACTTTTTGCCACCACTGTTCACTCATGCTGGTGTTGTCATGACTCTGATTGTGCCCTGGGCTCTGCTAAACTGTCCCACGGCCTGTGCTCTGATTAAAATGGTATATGCACATTGGGCTAATTATAATTAGCTGTACAAACCTACCTATAAGTGTAGGAAAGTACCATCTTGCCTGGCATGTTACCCCTATTTTTACATGTATGTCAGTTTGTTTTTGCCTGTCTCACTGGGATCCTGCTAGCCAGGACCCCAATGTTCATACTTTGTGGCTTGAATGTGTGTCCCTGTGTAGTGACTAACTGTGTCACGGAGGCTCTGCTAACCAGACCCTTGGTGCTTATGCTCTCTCTGCCTTTAAAATTGACAGTGAAGGTTAGGTGCAAAGTTACTAAGTGTGAGGGCACCCTGGCACTAGCCAAGGTGCCCCCACATATTTCATGACAATTTCCCCGGACTTTGTGAGTGCGGGGACACCATTGCACGCGTGCACTACATATAGGTCAATACCTATATGTAGCATCACAATGGTAACTCCGAATATGGCCATGTAACTTTCCTAAGATAATGGAATTGTTCCCCCGTGCCAAATCTGGTATTGGGATGCCAATCCCATGAATCCCCGGGGCTCCACCATGGACCCCGGGTACTGCCAAACCAGTTTCTGGGGTTTTCTCTGCAGCTACCGCTGCTGCCCACCAACAGACAGGCTTCTGCCCTCCTGGGGTCTGAGCAGCCCAGTCCCAGGAAGGCAGAACAAAGAATTTCCTCTGAGAGAGGATGTTACACCCTCTCCCTTTGGAAATAGGTGTTAAGGGCTGGGGATGAGTAGCCTTTCCCAGCCTCTGCAAATGCTTTGAAGGGCACAGGTGGTGCCCTCCTTGTATTAGCCAGTCTACACCGGTTCAGGGAACCCCCAGACCCTGCTCTGGTGCGAAACTGGACAAAGGAAAGGGGAGTGAAGACTCCCTGTCCATCACCACCCCAGGGGTGGTGCCCAGAGCTCCTCCAGTGCTCGCTGAGCTGACTTCCATCTTTGTGGGGCCCTCTTTTGTAGTGTTGATACAACTGCCGTGCTCAGTTTTCTTTAACTCGTGTTCAAGTACTTCTGCGGGTGCTGCCTTCTTGTGCATGGGCTCTCTGTGTTGCTGAGGGCCCCCTCTGCCGCCTCTTCCAAGTGGCAACCTCCTGGTCCTTCCTGGGCCCGGGCAGCACACTTTTCCTTTGCAGCTAGCAAGGCTTGTTTGGGGTCTTTCTCCAAAGAAACAACTCTGCAGCCTTCAGAACTTCATAGGACATCTTCTGTGCAAAGGAGAAGTTTTTTGCACCTTTTATTGTTGCAGAATCGTCAGCTTCTTCCACCCGGAGGCAGGCATTTTGCACCTTCATCCGGTGTTTAGTGGGCTCCTGCCCCCCTGGACACTTTTGTGACTCTTGGACTTGGTCCACTTCCTTTACAGGACTTCAGGTCCAGGAATCCGTCTTCAGTGCTTTGCAGTCTGTTGTGATCTTTGCAGAATCTCCCATCTCAAGTTTAGTGTGTTTCTGGGGAAGTAGGGTCACTTTACTCCTACTTTTCAGGGTCTTGGACACCCTTAGTGTTTTCTTACACACCCAGCAACCCTCTACACACTACACTAGGCCTGGGGTCCCTAAGTGGTTCGCATTCCACTTTCTTAGTATATGGTTTGTGTTGCCCCTAGGCTTATTGCATCATATTGCATTCTAGAGTGTTTGCACTACTTTTCTAAATAGTTACTTACCTGCTTTTGGTTTGTGTGTATATTTTGTGTATTTTACTTACCTCCTGAGGGAGTATATCCTCTGAGATATTTTTGGCACATTGTTACTAAAATAAAGTACCTTTATTTTTAGTAACCCTGAGTATTGTGATTGTTATGAAATAGTGCTATATGATATAAGTGGTTTAGAAGGAGCTTTGCATGTCTCCTAGTTCAGCCTAAGCTGCTCTGCTATAGCTACCTCTATCAGCCTAAGCTGCTAGAACACTATTAATCTACTAATAAGGGATAACTGGAGCTGGCACAAGGTGTAAGTACCATCAGGTGCCCACTATATGCCAGGCCAGCCTTCTACAATAGGTTCTAGCATATAGTAGGGCATGTAGTTTTAGGGGCCTAAGTATAGATAGTTTACCCATAGGTGCACTGCTGGGGTGCCCTGTGTAATTTTAAAAGCAGACCTGTGTTGCTGGCTGCTTTTAACTTAATGTTAACACTAAATTAAGTACTTCCAAAGTCTTAAGATACCTTATTTTTACATATACGTCACCTCTAATGTTTGCCCTAAGTGCCCCAGGGTTGGGTGCAGTGTAACTATAAGCAGAGACTTTTATAAAAGATGTTTTATAAGCCCCGGTGAGGGAAAAATAATCAAATCCGTTTTCCCCATTGTAGTGACTGGGCTGCATAGACTTCCTTAGGAAGGAGCAAATTATAGCAAGTATGGTATCTAAATAGAAGTTATAAGACATCTAACAACTTGCCACTGTTGAAGTTAATATAAATTGGACAGGGAAAGAGTTTTAGAACTCTTGCAAAAAGTTGCCAACATCAGCCCTCTAGTACCCTTCTCTGAATGGTCAGCCTCTGGAAGCCTGAACCAGGCTGCCTTGATGAGGTGTGAAGTTGCCTGGGCTGAAACAAAGGAAGCATCTGCTGGGAGGAAATCTGCCTCAGCAGATGTGGAACAGGATCAGGGAAAGCAGCCAAATTGGACTTCAAAGGAGGGAAGGGCATTTGGGACAGCAGCTGGACTGCCCCTACTCCCTACACCTCCAGACAACCAACTACCCCCTGGTTAGATTAAGAGAAGGCTGAAAAGGGGTGTGGTAAAGGAAACTTAGCTACACCAGATCCAAACTCTAAGAATGAATTTTTGTTATCTTGTATTTTGGAGGAATGTTGCTCCCTGGGATTGATTTTTGCCACACTTACCAGGAAGTGGTCACTCAAGAGGGTGGTGGCCTGCATGTGATTGGGCAGGAGCAGCCCCCTGCTTTCCACCCCAGGAGCAAGGATAAATATGGCAGAGCTCCCCTACACTTCGCATCCCTACTGGAAAAAGATAGGAAGAATGCAGACTGACCTGCTCGACCCATGGTCTGCACCTAAACCCTGCACTCAGAAGGACTGTACCATCTGCACACTGTGGGCTTCATCAAGAAAAGGACTGTGCCTTACTTCTACAACTCCAAGAAGGGACTTCCTGTAAGCTACAGGTACAAAGGAGCTGTCCAGAGTCCCCTGCATCAAATCCTACAAAAATAGCCCAGTGACCAGTGGGTATTTAAGGATTTGGACCTGGTTCATTCTGGGAGTTGAAGTCCTAATCCCCAAGGAGCAACTCAAATGTTCTGGAACCTTAGGGTTAGTTTTGGACACTTGAAGGACCTTAAAAGAACTTCTGGAAGAAGATCTAGAAGTTTGGCAAAGTTTGGAGCAACTTTAGAACAAAGCTGCATAAGTCAACCAATCTGACGGGGAGAGTCAAGCCGGCCAACGTCCACCACAACTTGGCCTGACTTGCAGGGTTGCCCTGTTAAAAAGCCCTAGAGCCCCAGACTTCCAGGATTTGACTGGGGACGTGTAGAAAGGCAAATCAACAATGTCACATCGAATTCTGCTTGCTGAGGAGGGTTATCTGGCATCGTGGAAGCATTGCAGGCGAGGGAGGGCTCCATCGTGGTTGGCCTCAACTTTCGACTTTGTCCCGGTTGGAGAATTTCTTACCGAAAAAGTTTCTAAGTCTGAACGTAGAAGTTTTGACCAAGGCCTCTCATGCAGTGTATCCGAAGAGGGCTCCAGCGAGGTCGGCCTCAATTTGTGACTGTGTCCCAGTCAGAGAGAAATCTTTAAGAAATTTTCTAATAGTGAAGGTAAAACTTTAACTGAGGCCTCCCACTCAGTGTAGCTGAGCAGGACTCCATTGCGGCTGGCCTCAAATTTGGACTTTGCCCCTGTCGAGTGTGACCAGATGTCCAGACTGGCACTTTTGATTTCTACCTCCTAGAAAACATTTAAGCCCTCATTTCGAGTTTGGCGGTACCCAGACATCCATGTTGACAGTGGCGGTCGTACCGTCAATGACCCGGCTGTGAAATGATGACCATGGCGGTCTTGCCAACAGTTTACAGCCAATACATCGCCTGTATCGCCAGTGCGGTCAGGCCATCACGGACAGCGGTAGGCACCTTCATACCGGCGGGGACCATGTTTTTGCTAGACATATTACGAGGCTGCACATCGCCAGGGTTTCCGCTGCAGTCACACTGCCACCAAAACGCTGGCAGAAACCAACTCAGTAAAAGTAAACACCCACGTTCTGGAACACAGATCTGCCAGGAGCTGCCATGGAACCTGAACTCAAAGTCCTCCCACTGCTCGTAGAATGACTCCGGAACCAGCGACTGTGATGAAGACAATAGAGGTAAGTACACACAGCCAGCACACACTGGAGGGAAAGGCGTTAGTACACACCCACACACAACACACACAGCTGGGACGCCTTGTGATGGGCACACACATGTAACAACACACCCACACAAACACACACACACCTACTTTACACACATGCACACACACACACTGAACACATGCACACACAAACTATGCATACCACGGGAAACACACAGGGGCCATACACACAACAACCTGCACACACACAGCACCACCACTGTTGAGCACAATCATACACAACACCACAGAATTGCACAACAATATCACAACCGTAACCACACATACCCTTCACCAACCACTGTCACTGCATCTCTTCACATGACAACACATACATAAAACAACATCTAACAACAGCACACAACCAATCAACACTATCACACAGCCATACAACGATCCATTTGTCACACCACAAACAGCGCATAGGACATAGCCAATGCCACATGGACGCACGGACATAAAACAAACACACAAGGGCACACAACACCAACATTACACATGTCAACACAAACTATACACAATTTGTCTTCACACATGCATGGAAGAAACTCAAACTCATCCAACACACAAAACACACCAATGACAGCGGGACCAATGGCAGGCCCACAAACACACATGCAGGCCAGGCACAATAACTAGCACAACCTACACACACCCACAAGTCACACACACACAAACAAAAGCACACCAAGACTATCACCCATGTAGAAAGAAAGTCAGGACAAGTATGTTACCATCAAAGGCAAATAAATAAGGAACTATGTGCAAGTATATACAAAGCCATTGGCCAATCAAAATTACAGGTGCCCAAGGCACAAATGGCACCTACCAGTGCCCCTACTTGACTCCAGACTGCAAAATGACCACCACAGGGTAGGAGCATCAAGGCGGCCGGCAGGCACCTCAGGGATGGGGTTGGTTGGGCTTGGGTTTGGGAAGGGGATACTTGGGTTTGGGCTTAGGTTTGGAAGGGGGTCCTTGGGCTTGGGCTTTGGAGGGGTAGACTTTTTTCTTTTGCAAGGGGGAGGATCATGGGTACCACCAGGGGGGCAGGGTATGACTTAGAGGTGGAAGGGCAAGAATTGGGGAGGGAAACAGAGATCTTGGGTGTCTCACAGAGTGGGAGGAGTAGGGATCAGGGAAAACTCTGAGATTAAATGCTTCTTAGACACACACAGGTGGTCATGGCAAAAGGGTTTGAAAGTGGAGGAAGATGGAGTGGTTTTTAGATGTGTAGGTGTGGAAGTCTTGGGTGCAGGTGCGTGCGTGGAATGCTTGTGGGTGAGGGGTGTATGTTGGGTGGGTTAGTGCAGGTGTTTAGGTGTTTTGGGAGGAGGGGTGGAGGAGGTGCTGGGAGATGCCGTGGTGGATGGGTGACTGTTGGGGCGGTGTCTGCAGGTATGGTACAGGTGCTGCATGTTGGGGTGTTGGAGGTTATGGTGTGTGTAGATGTGGTGATTGGGATGGATGTCTGCGGGTCAGATATTGTGCTGACTGTGGGTAAGATGGGAGTGGTGGATGGATCCATCAATAATGGTGTGGTGGCTGCAGGTGTGTCTGGTGTAGTGTCTTTGAGGGATAGGGTGGTGTGAGAGTCAATGCAGGGAGTGGATGTTGCTGTGTCTGCAGGTGGCTGTTGCTTGTGTTCATGCCATTGGTGGGTCATGTGGTGCTTATGTTTGTCTGTGGAACCCTTGTCTGTGGAGGTGGTCACCTGCTTGTGTGTCTGTGTGCTTTGAATGGGGAGAGAGGTAGGGGTTTGGGGGGAGGTAATTGGAAGTGGGACAGTAGACAAGGGGACACTGGCTGCATTAGAGAGGATGCCAGACCCTGAATGGATGTCTGTAGGCCAGCCATGGCAGAGTGAATGCCCTCCAGGAACTCATTGCTCTTTTTTACTTGAGCTGCCAGTCCCTGGATGGCATTCACAATGGTTGACTGACCCAAAGAGATGGACCCAGGAAGTCAATAGCCTCCTCACTGAGGGTAGCAGGGCTGACTGGGGCAGGGGCAGAGGTGCCTGCAGCAAAGGAGACACCCACTCTCCTGGGTGAGCAGGCACGTGCAACTGGGTTGGGAGCTACAGCGAGGGCAGTGATAGTAAGGGGGTGGTAGACAAAGATGGTGCTGGGGTGGTCCCAGATGGGTCTGCCACCGCCACAGAGTGTCCACTGGAGGAGGATTCTGAAGATGAGGTGCTGGATCTTGTCTTACCTGTGGCACTCTGCCCACCCTCTGTCCTAGTGGGTCCTTCGGTGTCGGTGCTTCCACCTTCCTGGGTCCTGTGGGCTGTTGCTTCCCCACTTATCTGTGCCCCTGCTCCTTCACCAGATGATACTGATGCTCACAATGAGAGAGAGAGAGAGAGAGAGAGAGAGGGAGGGAGGGAGGGAGAGGGATAGGGGCCAAAATGGTTAACCTACACCTCCCATTGACACAGCTAAACATGCTCATCTGTCACAACACATATCATGGCTAGGCAATCTCCTTTGCCAAGACACATTACCAAGCCCAACCAAGACATGTCACTAGTGCCACACCAGTCTGCCAACCCTCACATGCATAGCAAAACCTATGTTGGACTGCAGCCACTAGACTCATCCCCATGATGCCAACTAATGCCCTCTTAAGCTGCCACAGCAAGCTCTGTATGCGCTATCAATACTATGCCTGAACGCATATCTGAACCTCTCCATTCACCTATCACCCATTCGATGTGCAGCAGACACAACAGAACACTGCAGGCCTCTACAGTGACAACACCTGATTAGTCCATGTTCTCTGGATTATGTCCATGACAGTGAATACAACTCCACTCACTGAGCACACACCACCTACCTGTCCTTACACATGGCTGACCACTCAGTATGGTGCTGCCATTATGGAGGACAACTCATATTTAGCCAATGCCAGTCAGACACCCAAACACTTCACATGAGATGTGTAATATGTGAATGTGTGGTTGAACCATGTGAGTAGTCAGATCCCATCACAGAGCCAGAGCTGCTGACACAAAACACATACATCACCACTCAGCATACTGCTAAGTGCATCTACAATGGGCATTGTACCACATGTTAAACAAACTAACACATCCTTTTATCACAACAGTTATACTTTTGGAACACATACCACGTTATGGACCACTTCCCATTCCACCGCACATATAGTTACACCAGCTGGACTATGCACCATGACAACTCTACCCTCACAGACCATACAACAATTGGCAAAACCTGTCACTGACGCCAGACGACACAAATCTCAGGTGGCATTTTTTTGCATGCGTGAGGCACACATGGACAAAAACCATTGCCAGTACACTAAAGAGACATCCCACTACCACATATGCAGCCTGAGGAGACTTATTAGGTTTCCGTCACATCAACCCCCAAGGTGTCATGCAATGCCCAATCCACTCCTAATCTGCCTTAACCTAATAGCCAAGCCAAGCTGTAAGTGTCACAAGCCATCCGAAGTGCCCCCAACTATTCATGTCGACATGATGTAGGCAGTCAGTCAGCAATGCAGCAGAGGACAAGCTAGGGCTTTGTCGCACATGCCATACACACACAATGGTGATACATCAGGGATCTCCCAGGGCAGTTACCACCACCAGTACCAACCCATAGTTAGAAATGCCACATCACCACAAGTATTGCTCCTAGGAATGCAACATCTGTGCAATCAGACTTGAAATCTACATGTCTCAGTATTCCTGGTTGCCTACCAACACATACCTTACAGTCAACAGATCACCTATATATGCCCAGTAAGTTCCCAGGCCTGTACTCCTATCCCATGAAGGCCAGTTCAAGGGTGGAACTGTAATGTCAGCACCACAATCTGTCTATACCAGAAACAGTACATGATTTACATAGTCCTGGTGATGAAAGGAGAGTCGCACAGTAGCAATAAAGGTAGCCTACACAGATGGCAGTGGACTGACACCTCAGAGCCACTAATGCATATAGATGGAGCTGCTCATACACAATGCTTAGGGTGCAACTGACACTCACATCCATCATATGGCCAGGATGGAGTCACACGTGTGCCTATGTCATTAGTGCATCTCCACATTACAGATTTGGAGAGGTATGGAAAAGGGAGATGTAAAACCACTGACAGTAAGCATGGGGACACATCTACAAAATATACTCTGCCAGGGTGCCTATTGCCAGTTTTTTTATGTTGATGCACACGTAGCGGTAACTACAGTGGCACTTTGCCAGCCTTGAAGCACCCAATCCCAATTAAGGCCAGGCAAGTCAGTGGATACAGTTATTACTCACCCCTTGTGGCTGCTGTGCTGCCTCAAATTCCCATCCACCTCAGGGTAAGTCAGTGCCAAAATGCGGTCCATTGGGGTTTCATGGTCCAACGGGCACTCTCCTTTGTTGGGAGATCCCCAGCTGTGCCTCCTTAGACTTCCGGGCCAAGCATCCTAGGTCTTCCCACAGCTTGCGACAATGGTTATTCCAGTGGGCATGGACCTCCAGGGTCGGCACTTGCATAGCAATGGCACACCAAATCCCCATCTTCTGATGGGCATTGGCCTTCGTGGGTGACAAAGACAGAAGGAGAAAGTCATGTACACTGGCACCATACAAACAGCAGTGCACTCTTAACAGCAGACCCATCAAATGCCCACACATACCCACCTCACGGCTCACATGCATGTACTCCCTGACCGGTACACGTATGCCACACACCCCTCTCACACATGACAATGTCATTGGGCTCAACTGCCCCTCTGGTGCCCCACACAGCTGTCCATACTGGGGTAGCACCCCTTCTACCAGCTTCTTGAGCTCTTTTTGGGTGAAGACAGGGGCCCTATCACCTACAGGACATGTCATGATGGCTCACAGAGACAGTACACAGCAGCTCAGCTCGTGGAGCTTTGCTTGCTAGAGTGTCAGGAGTCAAGTGAGCAAGGTGGCAGAAAATGGTGGTCACGGCCGCCACGTACAGCACATTCACCATTGGCGGTGAATGCCATTGGCCGCAGTATACCATAGGCAGCAATGTTACCCAATGAGAAGATGCATGGTGGTTGCAACCGCCTACTGTCATGACAACATACGTCGGCAGACTTAGGTCACTTCCACCTGTACTGTGCAGCAGGAGAGGCGGCCGCCATTTTATGCACATATCATGCCTTGATGCAGCAAACTATGGGGGTCATTCCAACCTTGACGTTAAAAGGCGGATACCGCTGTCAGAAGACCGCCAACATACCGCCGCGGCCGCGGTAAACCGCAACGGTCATTCTGACCCACAACACGCACACCGCCAAAATACAGACATCCACAAAAGTCCGCCACACCAAAGGCCAGCGAGAAACTGGCGATAACCAAACCAACACCGTCACGCCAACAGAAATACGCCCACACTATCACGACACACGAATCCACGCGGCTGTCTTTCAACCGCGGTATTCTATTGGCGGTACACACCACCGCGCTCAAAATACACACACATTTACAAACACAGCCACATTGGACAATTCAAAATACACACACCTGATACACATACAAACACCACTCCCACACACCCAATTAAATATAAAACACACACCCACATCACCCACAAACCTCCACTCCTAGAGAATCGGGACCACGCACAGAGAAATAGAGATCCGAGCACCCAGACACGCATATTACCATCACCCAGCAATATTACCACGCACTTCACACAACACACCAATACACATCACCACACTTAGCACCACACAATCCACCCCACACATCACCCACACCACCCCATGGCACCGCAAAGACACCCCAGGTTTTCTGAGGATGAACTCAGGGTCATGGTGGAGGAAATCGTACGGGTAGAGCCACAGCTCTTCGGAACACAGGTGCAGCACACCTCCATTGCCAGGAAGATGGAGCTATTGAGCAGAATAGTCAACAGGGTCAACGCGATGGGACAACACCCAAGAAATAGGGATGACATCAGGAAGCGATGGAATGACCTACGGGGGAAGGTGCATTCAAAGGTATCCAGGTACAACATCGCGGTTCAGCGGACTGGCGGCGGACCACCACCTCCTCCCCCAGAATTTACTACATGGGAGGAGCAGGTCTTGGCGATCCTGCATCCTGAGGGCCTCGCCGGAGTATCTGGAGGAATAGACTCTGGTAAGTCTCATCTTCACTACTTCATCCCCCCTACCCCACCAGCATGCCAACTCATACCCCCACCCTCACCCTCACCCCCATCACACCTACTCCTCGCAAATGTCTCACCATCACAACCCACCCATCCCAACCCCAAGCCCTGCATGCGACCACAAAGCATGGACACCCATCACCAAAGCATGCCCACTGCACATCCCCATCCCCCCCCCCAACCACTGTCACAAAAGCCCCCACACAGGAATGCAAGCACTGGGGTACACGGGCACCCACCCATTGCACACTATGGCACACACAGATGCAATAATCATCGTTTTATACCCCTGCAGGACCCGAACGCCACGTCACCGCGCAGGAGGGTCCACAAATGTCCACTCCACCCCCAGAAGAGGCCCACAGTGATGACAGCACCTCTGTCGACCTGGATCTAGATGACCAGGCCGGCCCATCGGGGACCTCGGGACAGTCGGTTCCCCTCAGACAGCCACAGCAGACCTTCCCCCCTCTGGGAACACCAGCACAGCACCCACCCAGCGGGCCCATCCCTCTGTCCCCAGGACACGTCAATCAGCGGTGTGTCCACCACTACAGGGCACCCAGGTTAACCCACCACCCCAACAACAACAGGGACCTGGGGGCAGTGGTAGTGGGCACACGGTCCAGGGGACAAAGGCCCAGGGAAACAGGGGAACTGGGAGGGCTGCTGTGCGACAGGGGGCGGACAGGCCCAGGGAACCCACTCTCCACGAGGCCCTCTCCTCCATCATGGGAGCCTACCATCATTCCCAGGAGACGATGGCGACGGTCCTGGCCAGGTTTCAGGAGATCCAGCTCCTACAGGAGGAACAGTATTTGGGGTTCAGGGAGGAACTACGAACCATCAGTTCTGCCCTGGACACCATTGTAGGGGCTCTGAATCTGGTAGTCACCACATTGCGGGACACTGTGGCACCACAAAGGGCCCCTGACACTAGCATGGACCAAGAACTGCCTACTACCTCTGCCGGCGCTAGTGGACAGAAGGCCCCGCCACAGGACCAACAGGCCACCAGCACCCCACCCCCTGCAGAAGGAGAACCACCCCGCAAGCGGTCCCTGAGATCCTGGAAGAAGACAGAGTAAGATGCCAAGACCCCCGCCAGGAAAGGATACCTCCCTGATTGTCATCCCACTCTCCCACATTGTCACCCTGTCCATCCTTAAACTGCCCCTGCTCCACTTTCCACAGGCATTTGGACAATGCACCTGTGATACAGATAGTCTGGACTCTGCCATGGACATTCCTCCACCATCACCCCTCACCGATTTGCAACCACCCACCAATATAGAGCACTGTAATAAACACAGTTATTGCACTAAACAATCAGGAGTCTGGCTGTGATTCTGAACAAATGTATTAGACATTACCGTGCCAAAATGCTTATTTACATTGTGATGCCAACATACCAATGTCACACAGCTGTAGTCCATGGCGAAACAAAGCAGATGTTACACAGTGAGGCCCACATCTCTGAAATCGGAAGGGAAAGTCACAACTCAGTTACCATACACTGGGTGAAAACAACAGACAGTAGAGAGGTAGTAGTGTTTAAGTATATGTAATATGCCGGTGTGTATTCATACCTGTGTCATTGGAAATACTGCTGTATTACTGTGTTCCTGTTGTCTATGTTGTCTTCTTCGGCTTCCTCGTCTTCACTCTCCACAGGCTCCACAGCTGCTACAACACCACCATCTGGACCATCCTCCTGCAGAAAAGGCACCTGTCGTCACAAAGCCAGGTTGTGAAGCATACAGCAGGCCACGATGATCTGGCACACCTTCTTTAGTGAGTAGAATAGGGATCCACCTGTCATATGGAGGCAGCGGAACCTGGCCTTCAGGAGGCCGAAGGTCCACTCGATCACCCTCCTAGTTCGCCCATGGGCCTCATTGTACCGTTCCTCTGCCCTTGTCCTGGAATTCCTCACTGGGTTCAGTAGCCATGACAGGTTGGGGTAACCAGAGTCACCAATTAGCCACACACGGTGCCTCTGGAGTTGAGCCATCACATAAGGGACGCTGCTATTCCGCATGATGTACGAGTCATGCACTGAGCCAGGGAACTTGGCATTAACATGGGAGATGTACTGGTCTGCCAAACACACCATCTGCACATTCATGGAATGATAACTCTTCCTGTTTCTGTACACCTCTTCACTCCTGTGGGGGGGAACCAAAGCCACAAGGGTCCCATCAATGGCACCTATGATGTTGGGGATATGTCCAAGGGCATAGAAATCACTCTTCACTGTAGGCAAATCCCCCACCTCAGGGAAAACAATGTAGCTGCGCATGTGTTTCAGCAGGGCAGACAACACTCTGGACAACACCTTGGAAAACATAGGCTGGGACATCCCTGATGATATGGCAACTGTTGTCTGAAATGACCCACTTGCTAGGAAATGGAGCACTGACATCACCTGCACTAGAGGGGGGATCCCTGTGGGTTGGCGGATTGGTGACATCAGGTCTGGCTCCAGCTGGGCACACAGTTCATTAATAGAGGCTCGGTCAAGCCTGTATGTCAGTATGACATGTCTTTCCTCCATTGTCAACAGGTCCACCAGCGGTCTGTACACCGGAGGATTCCTCCATCTCCTGTGCCAGCGGACGGTGCCTATGAAGGACAACAGCGAGCACAGAGTCAATCAACCCACAGGTACGTAACCACAGCTTGCACATAACACGATTCTCAATCCATTGAATGGTTTGTATGGGTGTTGATGCAAGGCCTAGGTATGTGTGACACAGTAAGACTTAAGCCATGTGGGCCCCAGAAATGGCGGCTGCCTGACCTGTGAAGTGCGACAATGGGATGTGAGGTAAATGCGCTTGTGTGGCACACCGTGGCGGTAGGCGGTCGAAGACCGCGGCGCAAAGCAGCATTGGTTAACATTGAACCCTATGGGTCTCAAGAGCCAATTACGATGTGCGCCGGCGGTCGCGGTACGCACCGCGGCGGTACGCACCGCCGCGGGCGTGACCGCCATTTTCTATCTGCTTAATCACTCGATACTTGATCTTCGACAGGAGAGGACCTACACTGCAAGTGCTGCTGTGACCTCGGTCTGGAAGAGACAATGGCTCATGCGACTGGGGAAAGGGCCCCTGCCTTCACTGCTCAGGAGTTGGATAAACTTATGGATGGGGTCCTCCCCCAGTACGCGCTACTCTACGGTCCTCCAGACAAACAGGTAAATACACTGGGAGCATGCTTCATGGGCTATGCCTGTGTTGAGTGGGGTGGATGAAAGATGGTGGGGAGGGGAACGATTAAAGCATGCATCAAACGACGGTGAGAGCATGTGCCACATGGCAAGGGTAGGGATGGGGGGCCAGTCACATTGAGGGTACAGATGGTGATGACTAGTCTTCTCCCCCTGTACATTTCACATAGGTCAGTGCCCACCAGAAGATCGATATTTGGCGTGCCATCGCCAAGTACGTCTGGACCCTGGGGGTCCACCACAGACGGGGCACCCACTGCCGGAAGAGATGGGAGGACATCCGCCGCTGGAGCAGGAAGACGGCGAAGGCTCAGCTGGGGATGGCCTCCCAACATGGGAGGGGTGCCAGTCGGACTTTGACCCCCCTGATGTCCCGGATCCTGGCGGTGGCCTACCCCGATTTGGATGGGCGCGTGAGGACATCACAGCAGACACAAGGGGGTGAGTACACTCTCATTCTGTTGACTTTGCGCGCAGTGGAGGTGTCTGGGTGGGGGGTGAGGGCTGTGGGTATCCCTAGGCCAGGGCGATTTCTGTAGGCTAGGCCCCTCCGTAAGGCATGGCCCTGTGCCCCCAACCCTCACCTCTGTAGGGTGTCAAGTACAGCTATTCATGGCCCTGTGTCATCTATGTGTGCAGATGTCGTCCATAGGATTGTAGGCCATGTCCCACGGATTGAGTAGTCGACCCCAAGTGCGCGGCGTAGTGCAGGGGGCTTCTGTGTCTGTCCTGTCCGCCAACGGTGTTGCCAATGCATGCACTCAACATGTCTTTATTCTCCCCCCCCCCCCCTTTTTTGTGGTCTTCCTGTTCATGTGTGCATTAGCATCATCAGGCGGAGGAGAAGTGGCATCGGAGCACGAGGGAGCTGCATCCCACATGGCCATGGAGGGCCACGCAACGGACTCCGAATTCACCAGTGGGACGGAGAGCGAGGTGAGCTCCACAACGGGGACTCGGGCAGACATCAGTGACACCGACTCGTCCTCTGAAGGGAGCTCCCTTGTGGTGGCGGCAACATCTGTGCCCCCGCAACAACAGGTACAGCCGCCACCCACTGCACCAGCACCGCCCTCCCAGCAGCCCCTCAGTGTTCGGCCCGTGCCCGCTCACCCAGGAAGGTGGGCATCTCCTTCGCCCCAGGCACCTCAGGCCCTGCCACAGTCACCCCTGCTGCCCTCAGTGAGGGGGTCATTGACCTCCTGAGGACGCTCAATGTTGGGCAGTCTACCATTTTGAATGCCATCCAGGGTGTAGAAAGGGAGGTGCACCAGAGTAATGCATACCTGGAGGGCATTCATTCTGGTCAGGCTGCCCTTCAGCGATCGTTCCAGACTCTGGCCTCAGCACTGATGGCAGCCATTGTCCCTGTCTCTAGCCTCCCCCCTCCAACTTCCTCCACCCATACCCTATCACCTGTACCTCTGCCTATCCCAGACACACCATCAGACCAGCCTGCACACACCTCAACACCCAAGGGAAGCTCAGCCAGACATAAGCACCACACATCACACAGGCATTCACACAAGCAACATCCACATACAGACATACCAACACCCACTGCCTCCACTGTGTCCCCCTCCTCCTCGTCTCCCTCCTCCCTCCCTGTCACGTCTCCACTCACACCTGCATGCACAACATCTTCAGCCACTACGTCCCTCAGCAGCACACACACCAGAACCCCCCGCACACGTGCAGTCACCACCCCCACTACCATTCACATGTCCCCTGTGTCCTCTCCCAGTGTGTCTGTGACCCCCTCTTCCAAGATACACAAACGCAGGCAGCCACCCACCCAACAGCCATCCACCTCACGACAGCCTACAGCCCAAGCACCTGCACCCAAAGCCACCATACTTACAACTCCTACAACCACAACCTCTTCCTCCACTCCCATACCCACTACACCTACCCGTCCCACTGCTCCCAAAAAGTTTTTCCTGTCTAAACTCAACCTCTTTCCACCAACTCCCCCACCCCGTCCATGTCATAGGACTACAGTCAGCACCTCAGCCACGACAAAACCGGCCCCTGTCATCACAGTCTGCCATGGACTGTGGAGTGCCCCACCCTCCAGGGCAGCCAGTTTGGTGCGAAGCCAAGGCACGGGCAGCCCACCCCCGGAGAAACATCCCAAGATAGGCAGTGGCCGGCGCGAGAGGGTGAAAACACCAGGGACTAAAAGCCCTACCATGGCTCCGGCAGGAAGTGTAGAGACAGCTGGCACACTGCCCAAGGTGGGGAAGGGCCACAGGCGATCAGGGAAGTCTGGGAAGGGCAGCACGCCCGACAAGACCGCCATCAGCCCAGCTGGCTAGGAGGGCCCCGTCAGCCCCATCCCAGGTGGGCAGGAGGCCACCAACAGCCCCGGCACAGCTGCCCAGGAGGGCCCCGCCAGCCACAGGACAGATGGGCAGGAGGGCCCCGCCAGCCACAGGACAGGTGGCAAATGACCTCCCCGCCATGGCCGGAACCGCTGAACTGGGCCCTTCATCTCAAGCACCGCTGCACTGGGCACCGCCGTCTCAAGCACCGCTGCACTGGGCCCTTCATCTCAAGTACCGCTGCACTGGGCCCTTCATCTCAAGCACCGCTGCACTGGGCACCGCCGTCTCAAGCACCGCTGAACTGGGCCCTTCATCTCAAGCACCGCTGCACTGGGCACCGCCTTCTCAAGTACCGCTGCACTGGGCCCTTCATCTCAAGCACTGCTGCACTGGGCACCGCCGTCTCAAGCACCGCTGAACTGGGCCCTTCATCTCAAGCACCGCTGCACTGGGCACCGCCGTCTCAAGTACCGCTGGACTGGGCCCTTCATCTCAAGTACCGCTGCACTGGGCCCTTCATCTCAAGCACCGCTGCACTGGGCACCGCCGTCTCAAGCACCGCTGAACTGGCCCCTTCATCTCAAGCACCGCTGCACTGGGCACCGCCGCCTCAAGCACCGCTGAACTGGGCCCTTCATCTCAAGCACCGCTGCACTGGGCACCACCGTCTCAAGCACTGCTGAACTGGGCCCTTCATCTCAAGCACGGCAGCACTGGGCACCGCCGTCTCAAGCACCGCTGCACTGGGCCCTTCATCTCAAGTACCGCTGCACTGGGCCCTTCATCTCAAGCACCGCTGGCCCATGAGCGGCAGGGGCTGGCCCGCATCTGTGTCGGGCAGGGCTGCACAAGGCACTCTGGGCACCAGGCCCCCTCCAGAACCAGTGGAGACTGTTATCCACTTCAGAGACTGTGGCTTTGCACTCCCCAGGATGTAACAGTGGGCAGCCCACCCACTGTCTGGACTTGTGAGACTGTGGCTTTGCACTCCCCAGGATGTAACAGTGGGCAGCCCACCCACTGTCTGGACTTGTGAGACTGTGGCTTTGCACTCCCCAGGATGGAACAGTGGGCAGCCCACCCACTGTCTGGACTTGAGAGACTGTGGCTTTGCACTCCCCAGGATTGAACAGTGGCCATGGAGGCCCCTCGTGGATCTGGCGTCGTGCACTCATCTGGCTGAGGTGCCCCCCCTTCCCCCTGAGGTGCCTGTAGTTTTGATATCTGATGCCTCTGCAGTGTTCTCTCCGTTGGAGTCAGGTATCCTGTGTGGGCTTTGCCCATGTGATTTGGGCCCAGTGGTCCACAAACAATGCCTGCTACAATGCTCGGACTTGTACATTTATGTATATAAGAGTTTTTGATGTGTATATCTATTTTTTTGGCAGTAATACAATATATTCCAATGTTTAGAATCATTTACTTTAGTATTTGCATTCTTCCGGGGAGGTTTGGGGGGTGTCACTCTGATGTGTTGCTATGCATTGATGTGTGTGTTGTAGTGGGTGAGGGTGAGGGTGGGTGTGTCGCTAATGTGTGTACCCGTAATATTTCCCCCTCCCCCCTCCCCTGTGTCGTAGGTGCAGTACTCACCGTTGTCTTCTGCGCCGGCGTTCGTGCTCCTGGTAGAGGAGCAGGAAGACTATCGCTGGGAGTATGTGGAGTTCGGGTTCCATGCTGTCCTGATTCCTCGTGGGGTGTATGGAGGTGAGCGTTTTCCCTTCGAAATGGCTGTTTCCGCCGGGTTTTTATCGGTGGGGCTCCCGCCCCGGAAAAGGTGGCGGATTGGTAGGTTGTGATACAGTGGGCAGTACATTGTCTCCCGCCTGTCTGTTGACGGTGACCGCTGCGCTGTTAATTTGTACTGCGGTGGCGGGCGGTGTGCTGATGTGACGGTCTCTGTAGGCGGTTTCCGCCAGGGTCAGAATTCCATTTTTTTTCCCGCCAGCCTGTTGGCGGTTTAGCCGCTGCTTTCACGCCGACCGCCAGGGTTGGAATGACCCCCTAAGTGTATAATACACCTTTGTCTGCAGTATGCGGAGTAGGCCTCAGTTGTGCCATCATGGTTTGGCACATACATTTGACATGCATGACACAGTGACCTTATGTAGCTGTCTGTCTAATGACCAGCATGTCCAGTTACTAGTCGGCTGATTGGCCCTTTCACCGTATTGGTATATGGCATGGCTGCATACATTATCAGCGCAGGACAGGTCAGTGTACCACACATGGAAGATGACACATGTAATGTATGTCAGTAACTATGGATTAGGGGCAGCAATGGCATCAAGAGTGGAGACCATGGCACTTCAGCATGGTCACTATAGTATGTGTCAGCAGTGTGGGGCATGTCTACATTGTTAGGTGTGTGCTATTTTGCTATGTACTGCCAACTTGTGTGGTGTCCATACCACATTGTACATTATTTCCTCTCTAGCCTAGATACCCTGTTTTGAGGAGATAGAGACATGTACCAGTGTACAGTCCACTAGTGGACCTTGCAACCCCAGAGGAGAGACATATAATTCAGACTTCCGTCTGAATCAACAGACGATCATGGAACTATGTACCCAGTTGGAGCCATATCTAATGCCTGCTATTCATAATCACTATGCCTTCCCTCCCACAGTTCAAGTCCTGTCAAGTCCTGTTCTTGCCACAGGATCCTTTCAGATTATAGTGGGCTTGGCAGCTGGGATGTCACAGTCCATGTTCAGTCTTGTGTTGAAAGATGTACTGTGTGCTTTCGTGACACATCTGGACAGCTACATCATATTCCCCCAACCACGGGCTTTGCCCTATGTGAAGACAGACTTCTATGAGGTGGGACATATCCCTCATGTGATGGGGCCATAGATGGCACACATATAGCCTTGGTGCCTCCCAGTACCAATGAACAGGTTTATAGGAACCGAAAAAACTACCACTCCATCAATGTTCACGTGGTGTGTGTGGCAGATCAATATATCTCCCAAGTGACAGCCATGTTTCCTGGATCAGTGCATGACTCGTACGTTCTGAGGAACAGCAATGTCCCCCACATGATGGCATGACTACAGAGAGAGAGAGGGCTTGGCTCATTGGTATGCCTGGATTTGGATGTGTGTCTCTGTTATGGCACCTGTCATCACATTATTCCCCATGTCTGTACCTGTATTGTAACAGGTCCTACCTCTGTGCACACAAGTGACTCTGGCTATCCTAACCTTCCCTGGCTGTTAATGCCTGAGAGGTACCCTGCCTCTAAAGAGCAACTCTGTTTCAATCAGGCCCACAGCAGGACGAGGTATGTAAAAGAAAAAAACAACATTTGACCTCTTGAAGGCCAGATTCAGGTGCCTGCATGTTTCTGGAGATGCCCTCCTCTACAGTCCCCAGAAGGTATGCCAGATCATAGTTGATTGCTGCATGCTCCACAATCTGGCCCTGAGACGTCAGATACCTTTATTAGGTGATGAGGAGGAGGCAGCTGGACCGGTGGCTGGTGATGCAGAAGTGGATAGTGGTGAGGAGGCAGATGAGGAAGGTGCAGCTGACTCCAGGGCAGAGCTCATCAATCAGTACTTCCAGTAACATACAGTTATGCTGTGTGTGTATTTGCATGTGTACTATTTCAACATTCTTTGCTGTCAATGGTCCTCCTGATTTGGTTGATCAGTGGTGATGTAATGTGTACCTATCCCCATGTGTGTGTGTTGTTGGGGGTGACTGAATGAATGTAAGGTGCTGTCTGTAAATGTATCATCTCTACCATGTGTACATTTGCAGGTTGCAAGATTCACATCTCCTATGGACAGGCCTGTATTGTGGTATGTGTCCTGCATTCTTCTGCTCTCATGTCACATCTGGTGTGGCCTCTTTAAATGGCTATCTAAACTGGACAGGGCAACTATGAACTGCATATGTGCTTTGTGTGGTGCTGTGCCTACAATCCTGATGGTAGTCTCTGTCATGTTATTTTTGCAGGTTGTGTATTTGGATATAAATTGGTGTGTGGCTGTACTAGTGACACCCTTACATTTATCCTGGGACATATCTGTTGTACAGTGGCTCCCGCAGAGGATGCCTCCCTCTGCAGTCCATTACACTGCCTGTTGGATTAGGGTGCCATGCCCACATCACATTTGGCAGACCAATCATTAGAATGTGTACAATTAAAGACAGTAGCTGTGAACTTTTGAGTTTATTGTGGCTACTGTGGCAAACAGGTGATAAGTGGGGTCATGGTAGATTGAATCCTCAGAGTAGGTGGCACAGCTATAGGTAGCACAGGTCCAGTGTCCATGGGCCATTGGAAAATGGAGTAATGTCATTGAACAGTCAACAGGGTGTCTCAGTGGCACACAAGGGAGAGTAATCAGGAGAGAGTCACTTCCTGGCAGTGGTTTGGTCTTGGCATCTGCTCCAGGCGGATGTCTGGATGGACGTCCACATTTTCGGTTGGTTCCTCAGCTACAGAGGGAGGGGTGCCTGGGGCCTGTGGTTCCCCTCACAGGGCCTCCATTCCACTGGCAGCCGCAGATGTTGAAGGCTCAGGTGTGATGTGGCTAATGGAAGGGGCCTGCTGGTGGGTGGAGGAAGCACTCATGATGGTGGTGAGGTCCCTGCGCACCCTTGCAATGGAGACCATGGTGGCATTGTGGGCCTGCCACTACTGCATGACCTCCCGGTGGTATTCTCTCTGCAGCCTCTGGTTATCCCCCAACATCTTAATGATCTGGCCCATCCTGTCCTGGGATAGTTGATATGCTCCCAGGACTTGGGGGATGGTTTTCTGGTCAGAGGTCTCCCTTGGCTGCCCCATCCTCTGGCCCACAGGTTCCCTCTCATGCCCCCTGCCCCCATATGTCTCTGCCCCTGGCACGGTGTTACAGGTGCCCAAGGCACAAATGGCACCTACCAGTGCCCCTACTTGACTCCAGACTGCAAAATGACCACCACAGGGTAGGAGCATCAAGGCGGCCGGCAGGCACCTCAGGGATGGGGTTGGTTGGGCTTGGGTTTGGGAAGGGGATACTTGGGTTTGGGCTTAGGTTTGGAAGGGGGTCCTTGGGCTTGGGCTTTGGAGGGGTAGACTTTTTTCTTTTGCCAGGGGGAGGATCATGGGTACCACCAGGGGGGCAGGGTATGACTTAGGGGTGGAAGGGCCAGACTTGGGGAGGGAAACAGAGATCTTGGGTGTCTCGCAGAGTGGGAGGAGTAGGGACCAGGGAAAACTCTGAGATCAAATGCTTCTTAGACACACACAGGTGGTCATGGCAAAAGGGTTTGAAAGTGGAGGAAGAGGGAGTGGTTTTTAGATATGTAGGTGTGGAAGTCTTGGGTGCAGGTGCTTGCGTGGAATGCTTGTGGGTGAGGGGTGTATGTTGGGTGGGTTAGTGCGGGTGTTTAGGTGTTTTGGGAGGAAGGGTGGAGGAGGTGCTGGGAGATGCCGTGGTCGATGGGTGACTGTTGGGACGGTATCTGCAGGTATGGTACATGTGTTGCATGTTGGGGTGTTGGTGGTTATGGTGTGTGTAGATGTGGTGATTGGGATGGATGTCTGCGGGTCAGATATTGTGCTGACTGTGGGTAAGATGGGAGTGGTGGATGGATCCATCAATAATGGTGTGGTGGCTGCAAGTGTGTCTGGTGTAGTATCTTTGAGGGATAGGGTGGTGTGAGAGTCAGTGCAGGGAGTGGATGTTGCTGTGTCTGCAGGTGGCTGTTGCTTGTGTTCATGCCATTGGTGGGTCATGTGGTGCTTATGTTTGTCTGTGGAACCCTTTTCTGTGGAGGTGGATGCCTGCTTGTGTGTCTGTGTGCTTTGAATGGGGAGAGAGGTAGGGGTTTGGGGGGAGGTAGTTGGAGGTGGGACAGTAGACAAGGGGACACTGGCTGCATTAGAGAGGATGCTAGACCCTGAATGGATGTCTGTAGGCCAGCCATGGCACAGTGAATGCCCTCCAGGAACTCATTGCTCTTTTTTACTTGAGCTGCCAGTCCCTGGATGGCATTCACAATGGTTGACTGACCCAAAGAGATGGACCCAGGAAGTCAATAGCCTCCTCACTGAGGGTAGCAGGACTGACTGGGGCAGGGGCAGAGGTGCCTGCAGCAAAGGAGACACCCACTCTCCTGGGTGAGCAGGCACGTGCAACTGGGTTGGGAGCTACAGCGAGGGCAGTGATAGTAAGGGGGTGGTGGACAAAGATGGTGCTGGGGTGGTTCCATGGGATGGTGCTGGGGTCTGCCACCGCCACAGAGTGTCCACTGGAAAAGGATTCTGAAGATGAGGTGCTGGATCTTGTCTTACCTGTGGCACTCCGCCCACCCTCTGTCCTAGTGGGTCCTTCGTGTCGGTGCTTCCACCTTCCTGGGTCCTGTGGGCTGTTGCTTCCCCACTCATCTGTGCCCCTGCTCCTTCACCAGATGATACTGATCCACACAATGAGAGAGAGAGAGAGAGAGAGAGAGAGAGAGGGAGGGAGGGAGAGGGATAGGGGCCAAAATGGTTAACCTACACCTCCCATTGACACAGTTAAACATGCTCATCTGTCACAACACATATCATGGCTAGGCAATCTCCTTTGCCAAGACACATTACCAAGCCCAACCAAGACATGTCACTAGTGCCACACCTGTCTGCCAACCCTCACATGCACAGCAAAACCTATGTTGGACTGCAGCCACTAGACTCATCCCCATGATGCCAACTAATGCCCTCTTAAGCTGCCACAGCATGCTCTGTATGCGCTATCAATACTATGCCTGAACACATATCTGAACCTCTCCATTCACCTATCACCCATTCGATGTGCAGCAGACACAACAGAACACTGCAGGCCTCAACAGTGACAACACCTGATTAGTCCATTTTCTCTGGATTATGTCCATGACAGTGAATACAACTCCACTCACTGAGCACACACCACCTACCTGCCCTTACACATGGCTGGCCACTCCGTATGGTGCTGCCATTATGGAGGACAACTCATATTTAGCCAATGCCAGTCAGACACCCAAACACTTCACATGAGATGTGTAATATGTGAATGTGTGGTTTAACCATGTGAGTAGTCAGATCCCATCACAGAGCCAGAGCTGCTGACACAAAACACATACATCACCACTCAGCATACTGCTAAGTGCATCTAAAATGGGCATTGTACCACATGTTAAACAAACTAACACATCCTTTTATCACAACAGTTATACTTTTGGAACACATACCACGTCATGGACCACTTCCCATTCCACCGCACATATAGTTACACCAGCTGGACTATGCACCATGACAACTCTACCCTCACAGACCATACAACAATTGGCAAAACATGTCACTGACGCCAGACGACACAAATCTCAGGTGGCATTTTTTTGCATGCGTGAGGCACACATGGACAAAAACCATTGCCAGTACACTAAAGAGACATCCCACTACCACATAAGCAGCCTGAGGAGACTTATTAGGTTTCCGTCACATCAACACGCAAGGTGTCATGCAATGCCCAATCCACTCCTAATCTGCCTTAACCTAATAGCCAAGCCAAGCTGTAAGTATCACAAGACATACGAAGTGCCCCCAACTATTCATGTCGACATGATGTAGGCAGTCAGTCAGCAATGCAGCAGAGGACAAGCTAGGGCTTTGTCGCACATGCCATACACACACAATGGTGATACATCAGGGATCTCCCAGGGCAGTTACCACCACCAGTACCAACCCATATTTAGAAATGCCACATCACCACAAGTATTGCTCCTAGGAATGCAACATCTGTGCAATCAGACTTGAAATCTACATGTCTCAGTATTCCTGGTTGCCTACCAACACATACCCTACAGTCAACAGATCACCTATATATGCCCAGTAAGTTCCCAGGCCAGTACTCCTATCCCAAGAAGGCCAGTTCAAGGGTGGAACTGTAATGCCAGCACCACAGTCTGTCTATACCAGAAACAGTACATGATTTACATAGTCCTGGTGATGAAAGGAGAGTCGTACAGTAGCAATAAAGGTAGCCTACACAGATGGCAGTGGACTGACACCTCAGAGCCACTAATGCATATAGATGGAGCTGCTCATACACAATGCTTAGGGTGCTACTGACACTCACATCCATCATATGGCCAGGATGGAGTCACACGTGTGCCTATGTCATTAGTGCATCTCCACATTACAGATATGGAGAGGTATGGAACAGGGAGATGTAAAACCACTGACAGTAAGCATGGGGACACATCTACAAAATATACTCTGCCAGGGTGCCTATTGCCAGTTTCCTAATGTTGATGCACACGTAGCGGTAACTACAGTGGCACTTTGCCAGCCTTGAAGCACCCAATCCCAATTAAGGCCAGGAAAGTCAGTGGATACAGTTAGTACTCCCCCTTGTGGCTGCTGTGCTGCCTCAAATTCCCATCCACCTCAGGGTAAGTCAGTGCCAAAATGCGGTCCATTGGGGTTTCATGGTCCAACGGGCACTCTCCTTTGTTGGGACATCCCCAGCTCTGCCATACAAACAGCAGTGCACTCTTAACAGCAGACCCATCACATGCCCACACATACCCACCTTATGGCTCACTTGCATGTACTCCCTGACCGGTACACGTATGCCACACACCCCTCTCACACATGACAATGGCATTTGGCTCACCTGCCCCTCTGGTGCCCCACACAGCTGTCCATACTGGGGTAGCACCCCTTCTACCAGCTTCTTGAGCTCTTTTTGGGTGAAGACAGGGGCCCTATCACCTACAGGACATGGCATGATAGCTCACAGAGACAGTACACAGCAGCTCAGCTCGTGGAGCTTTGCTTGCTAGAGTGTCAGGAGTCAAGTGAGCAAGGTGGCAGAAAATGGTGGTCACGGCCGCCACGTACAGCACATTCACCATCGGCGGTGAATGCCATTGGCCGCAGTCTACCATAGGCAGCAATGTTACCCAATGAGAAGTTGCATGGTGGTTGCAACCGCCTACTGTCATGACAACATACGTCGGCAGACTTAGGTCACTTCCACCTGTACTGCGCAGCAGGAGAGGCGGCCGCCAATTTATGCACATATCATGCCTTGATGCAGCAAACTAAGTGTATAATACACCTTTGTCGGCAGTATGCGGAGTAGGCCTCAGTTGTGCCATCATGGTTTGGCACATACATTTGACATGCATGACACAGTGACCTTATGTGGCTGTCTGTCTAATGACCAGCATGTCCAGTTACTAGTCGGATGATTGGCCCTTTCACCGTATTGGTATATGGCATGGCTGCATACATTATCAGCGCTGGACATGTCAGTGTACCACATATGGAAGATGACACATGTAATGTATGTCAGTAACTATGGATCAGGGGCAGCAATGGCATCAAGAGTGGAGACCATGGCACTTCAGCATGCTCACTATAGTATGTGTCAGCAGTGTGGGGCAGGTCTACAGTGTTAGGTGTGTGCTATTTTGCTATGTACTGCCAACTTGTGTGGTGTCCATATCACATTGTACATTCTTTCCTCTCTATCCTAGATACCCTGTTTTGAGGAGATTGAGACATGCACCAGTGTACAGTCCACTAGTGGACCTTGCAACCCCGGAGGAGAGACATATAATTCAGACCTACCGTCTGAATCAACAGACGATCATGGAACTATGTACCCAGTTGGAGCCATATCTATTGCCTGCTATTCATAATCACTATGCCTTCCCTCCCACAGTTCAAGTCCTGTCAAGTCCTGTTCTTGCCACAGGATCGTTTCAGATTACAGTGGGCTTGGCAGCTGGGATGTCACAGTCCATGTTCAGTCTTGTGTTGAAATATGTACTGTGTGCTTTCATGACACATCTGGACAGCTACATCATATTCCCCCAACCACGGGCTTTGCCCTATGTGAAGACAGACTTCTATGATGTGGGACATATCCCTCCTGTGATGGGGCCATAGATGGCACCCATATAGCCTTGGTGCCTCCCAGTACCAATGAACAGGTGTATAGGAATCGAAAAAACTACCACTCCATCAATGTTCACGTGGTGTGTGTGGAGGGTCAATATATCTCCCATGTGACAGCCATGTTTCCTGGATCAGTGCATGACTCGTACGTTCTGAGGAACAGCAATGTCCCCCACATGATGGCATGACTACAGAGAGAGAGAGGGCTTGGCTCATTGGTATGCCTGCATTTGGATGTGTGTCTCTGTTATGGCACCTGTCATCACATTATTCCCCATGTCTGTACCTGTATTGTAACAGGTCCTACCTCTGTGCACACAAGTGACTCTGGATATCCTAACCTTCCCTGTCTGTTAATGCCTGAGAGGTACCCTGCCACTGAAGAGCAACTCTGTTTCAATCAGGCCCACAGCAGGATGAGGTATGTAATAAAAAATAAAAAAAAACATTTGACCTCCTGAAGGCCAGATTCAGGTGCCTGCATGTTTCTGGAGATGCCCTCCTCTACAGTCCCCAGAAGGTATGCCAGATCATAGTTGCTTGCTGCATGCTCCACAATCTGGCCCTGAGACGTCAGATACCTTTATTAGGTGATGAGGAGGAGGCAGCTGGACCAGTGGCTGGTGATGCAGAAGTGGATAGTGGTGAGGAGGCAGATGAGGAAGGTGCAGCTGACTCCAGGGCAGAATTCATCACTCAGTACTTCCAGTAACATACAGGTATGCTGTGTGTGTATTTGCATGTGTACCTTTTCAACATTCTCTGCTGTCAATGGTCCTCCTGATTTGGTTGATCAGTGGTGATGTAATGTGTACCTATCCCTATGTGTGTGTGTTGTTGGGGGTGACTAAATGAATGTAAGGTGCTGTCTGTAAATGTATCATCTCTACCATGTGTACATTTGCAGGTTGCAAGATTCACATCTCCTATGGACAGGCCTGTATTGTGGTATGTGTCCTGCATTCTTCTGTTCTCATGTCATATCTGGTGTGGCCTCTTTAAATGGCTATCTACACTGGACAGGGCATCTATGAACTGCATATGTGCTTTGTGTGGTGCTGTGCCTACAAACCTGATGGTAGTCTCTGTCATGTTATTTTTGCAGGTTGTGTATTTGGATATACATTGGTGTGTGGCTGTACTAGTGACTCCCTTACATTTACCCTGGGACATATCTGTTGTACAGTGTCTCCCGCAGAGGATGCCTCCCTCTGCAGTCCATTACACTGCCTGTTGGATTAGGGCGCCATGCCCACATCACATTTGGCAGACCAATCATTAGAATGTGTACAATTAAAGACAGTAGTTGTGAACTTTTGAGTTTATTGTGGATACCGTGGCAAACAGGTGATGAGTGGGGTCATGGTAGATTGAATCCTCAGAGTAGGTGGCACAGCTATAGGGAGCACAGGTCCAGTGTCCATGGGCCATTGGAAAATGGAGTAATGTCATTGAACAGTCAACAGGGTGTCTCAGTGGCACACAAGAGAGAGTAATCAGGAGAGGGTAACTTCCTGGCAGTGGTTTGGTCTTGCCATCTGCTCCAGGCGGATGTCTGGATGGACGTCCACATTTTCGGATGGTTCCTCAGCTACAGAGGGAGGGGTGCCTGAGGCCTGTGGTTCCCCTCGCAGGGCCTCCATTCCACTGGCAGCCACAGATGTTGAAGGCTCAGGTGTGATGTGGCTAGTGGAAGGGGCCTGCTGGTGGGTGGAGGAAGCACTCATGATGGTGGTGAGGTCCCCGCGCACCCTTGCAATGGAGACCATGGTGGCATTGTGGGCCTGCCACTACTGCATGACCTCCCGGTGGTATTCCCTCTGCAGCCTCTGGTTATCCCCAACATCTTAATGATCTGGCCCATCCTGTCCTGGGATAGTTGATATGCTCCCAGGACTTTTGGAGATGGTTTTCTGGTCAGAGGTCTCACTTGGCTGCCCCATCCTCTGGCCCACAGGTTCCCTCCCATGCCCCCTGCCCCCATATGCCTCTGCCCCTGGCACGGTGTGCCCTCTCCCGATAGCACCAGGTCCTTCATTGTCTTGGAAGGGGTTGACTCAGGTCCCTGTACTGTGGGGCACACAATTGATTGAACAGTCCTTGTGGCACGAGTTTGGGGACGAAGGGTTGGCTGAGATGTTGTTGGTACAGGGTGGGGGGGTTTGATGTGGGCTGGGTGAGGCAGGGAGTGGTAGACTAACCAGGGTTCCCAGATGGGCCAGGTAGGTCGTCAGTGTCCAGACATCCAGTGGCGTTGTCCGCACTGGGGACTTCATCCTGAGGAGGGCTGGCAGTCTCTGGTAACCTCTCTGTGGTGGCTGAGGCAGAAGTACCTGTGGATGGAGTAAGAGAGAGTTACATTTTTGAGGTTTGTATGGTTGTCTGTAAGTCTGATGCATACAGTACCTTAACTTGATTTCCAGCAATAGCATTGACAGGGGCAGCACAGCTAACACTGTTTGTGGATAGTAGGTAGTGACGTGTACCATGCTCCTTGGGGGTGTTGTGAATCAGGCTTGGTCACTTTAGCTGGGTGGGTGGGTTTTGTTCCTGTGTGATGGCTCACATGACACGTTGGCTCTGTTAGCTGGTGGGCATTCAGGCCTGTTTCTGTGAGTGGGAATGGCTGTACAGTGTGGCATGGTGTCTGGGAGGGGGGTATGTGTATTCAAGGGTGTTTGGCCTGTCTGTGTCTGTTGCACATGGAGTATACCTTCTTACTTTCAAGGCCAGGAATAGTCCATTTCAGGGTAGTAGTCCTTGATTAGTGGCCCTTAGGATTGGTGACAGTGCTGTGTCTGTGTTTGAGCTAGTTTGCCACCATTGTGTAGTGCCACTGCATTGCTCTCATTGCCATGCAGTTGTCCTCAGTTTGAGCATCCTGTTGTTGTAGCTAGTGCAATAATCAGACATTTAAGAGGTGTGATTTGACGTGCACATTGCAGGTTTTGATGTGGATGTGCTAGTGCATTGTGGGAGTCATAGTGATGGTACTTGCAGTGCTATCCGTGCACTTGGCAGTGAGTGTGTGGGCACTGGGGGTGGGTGGTGGTGTGGAATACAGGAGAGGGGCATTAAGTGACTGGGTCGGAGGTGTCGTGGGAGATGGGCTGACTTGGGGACTGTTTGGATGGTGAGGAAGCATGCTGGACAGGACAAATTAGTGGCAGAGGAGTGTTAGTTACTCAGCAGATCTCTGTCCTCCGGGTATTCCAGTCAGGCCCTCAGGATGCAGGATGTACAAGACCTTCTCCTCCCATGATGTGAACTCCGAGGAAGGAGGTGGGGGCCTACCAACAGTCTTCAATATCACCAGCTGGTGCCTGGATGACATGGAACACACCTTCCCCCATAGGTCGTTCCACCTCTTCCTGATGTCCTCCCTTGTGCATGGTTGGTTGCCCACCGAGCAGCCCCTTTCAACTATTCTCTGCCATAACTCAATTTTCCTGGCTATGGAGGCTTGCTATACCTGTGCTCATAAGAGTTGTGGCTCTACGCTGATGATTTCATCGACGATGACCCTCAACCCCTCGTCAGTGAAGTGTGGGTGCTTTTGATGTGACATGGTGGTTGTGTTGTGGGTGGGGGTGGGGGTGGGTGTTGTGTGTGTAGGGTGCAGTGTAGGGTGCTCAGTGGGGTGTGGGTGTTTGTGGGTGCTGGTAGTTTGTGGTGTTTGTGTGTAGTTGTGATGTGTGTATAGTGTTGGTGGTGCAGTTGTGTGGTGAGTGTGACGTGTATATGTGTCTCTCTTGTGTAGGTGCTGGCTTAGTGATTGTGGCTGCTCTCATCTCTCGATCAGTAGTTTTCGTCAGCAAGGCTTGTGGATTGTGTGGGTGTGTGTTATATAGTGCTGTGAGTGGGTGATTCTGGTGTGTCTATGTGTGTCAGGTGTGGAATCTTTGAACTGTCCAATGTGGTGTGGACAGTTTTGACAGGAGTGTGTTCTGTCCGCAACAATTCGGCCACCAATGGTTTTTGCCATGGAAGGACCACTGTGCTGATTTGTGGATCGTAATATGATGGGCAGAAATTTGATGGTGTGGCGGTGCTGGTGGCAGAACCACATCTTTCCCAACTGCCAGTGTCCTGACAGTGTCGGATTTGTGGCTGTTTTTTGGCGGTCTTCATTGTGGACTCTTAATATGGCGGTCTTTTGGCGGCCGCCACTTCAGTGGTCTTGCCAACAGATCGCCAAATTCTTAATGAGACCTTTAATCTTTATAAATTAATATCTATGGTTCCTTACATTGTTTTTTTGCCTTTTTATTGTAATTTTAAAGATAAAAATATAATCTATTTTATAAACTGGTGCTGGATTTTAATTGTGTTTTGCGTTTTACTTATTTCCTGTTTTGTTGGTATTAAATGCTTTACCCACCTGTTGCCTAACTACTCCTGGCTAAGCTACCAAGGGTTGAGCCAGCATCAGTTTATTGACATCTTGACTGGACCTAATTGGTTTGTGGCCTATGTGGAAACTAAGTGTAGTTACTTACCTGCCCTTACAAACAATCCACTCTCCAACAAAGTTCCTACACTAATTGTTTTCACCCCCACACAACTTCTTGCCACAGGGGTCACAGCAGATGCAAACTGCCAAAGATGCACTTTTCCACAGGCCACCTTCATACATTTAAATTGGTGAGGCTTAAGAGTGGTGAGATTCTGGGAAGGAGATTTCTCTGCCATGCACAATATCACTGATCACCTATACCTTGCACTCCGATTGTGGTGCTCCTGGGCTACGTCAAAATATGCCCATGCGATTAACCGCTCACTTATTGCAATGCTCCTCCTTGTTGCTAAGCGCAGCGTGGCCATACACTGGGTTAGTGACCTGCCCCCATTGTACCAGCCTGCCTGCAAGACACAGCCTACTGCCAGGAGCAACTGGCCAACTTCTGGGAGCTGATACCTTTATGATCACACCTCAAGGATATATGGGAACCATTGCTCACCTACCTGCGCAAAAGGGACTCCACCACCCCCTCGCCACAGATGCCTGACCAGGGGGACAGTACCTTACTTTTCACCCCATTACAGCCCTTCCCCTGCAAGCTGCGAGGGACTCTAATACTCTACTATAGCAGATGCACAAGCGTCATTCAAACATCTTGTCACTGCCAATGGCTTGTTTTTTTGGGACCTGTCTACGTACTGCAATGGGCTAGGGCATGTCTTATTGATGCTGCTTACTTGACTGAGGCCACATGTGGAGGAGAGGCTGATCTTTTGTCATTACTATCCTGAAATGTACTGTAGAGATACTGTGCTTCCCTCTCCCCTGCCTTCTCTTCTTTTTCCGTCCCCCTTCCCACCCCACCCTATCCTCTTCTTGCACCTTTCAGTTGTGACAGTTGTTTTGCATTTTTCAACATAATTGCCAATACATTTTTTTTAAAACAATTTAAAATTGTAATATACTAATTTTGTCGTGGGTTACTACGCTTGTACAGGTAAGGGTGGCAAGTCAATTAAGTAATAATTAAATAACCATTATTTTTAAATTGAAAATCAATGATGACCGTGTTTAATATTTTTGTAAATTGAATATTTTTAATTTCTTTATTTTATATACATAAATATAGAGATATATATTTTATGTTAGCAATAATGTTTATATTAAGAGTTTTATATGTTTTCTAAATTAAAATGGTTATGCAAATATGCAATGTGGTTGAAGTGAAATTGTTTACCTACTCTTGCATAGATTGGAATAGGAAGGCACTGTGATCCTGACAGGGGCGTGCTTTGGAAATGCAGGAACCAGCACTCGCTGTAAAATATCTACTTCCATCAATGGTGGCAGCAGTGAATTAATTAAAACTATTTGCAAATACACAGCAAAGATACACATATATATGTATGTGTCTTTAAATAGTACACATTATTATATAGTAAAACTCAACACAGACAAAAATGGAAGTGCTGATCTTTGGAGACGACATCTGCCCGTGGAAGGACTCCTGATGGCCTACTGGACTCTGAACCAGCACCCACTCCGACAGACGACAGTCGTAACCTTGGCATCATCCTGGACAGCAACATCAAAATAAAAAATCAGAAGAATGCAGTCTGTTCCGCCTGTTTTCTCACTCTTTGCACACTCCAAAGGATCTTCAAATGGCTCCCCATCAACACCAGATGCACAGTCATGAAAGCCTTAGTTACTAGCCAGCTGGGCTACACCAACGCACTCTACGTAGGTATCACCATGCACCTCCTGAAGAGACTATAGACTATAAAGAATTAAATGGCCAGGCTTATCCTTGACTTCCCCAAATGGACTCATACCACCCCCCACCTCATGAAGCTCCACTAGTTTCCCATTCAGAAGAGATGTCAATTTAAGATGCTGATCCACACCTACAAGGCCCTTCACAATCAAGGAGCAGCATACATCAACCACCAGTTGAACTTCCATCAACCCTCCAGACATGTGTGCTCTGCTTCCCTCTACCTTGCACACTCCTCCTGCATCCGCCAAAGCAACAGTGAAGGACACACTTCTCCTACCTCATGGCAAAATTCTCGAACAACCTCCTTCCTCACCTATGGACCTCATTCTCTCTTCTGGAGTTCAGGAAAGGACTTAAGACCTGGCTGTTCAACCAAACCTCTTAGCAACTATGTTCTCAGCCCCTAGATACCCTTGGGGTTGATTAGCGTCACTCTATAAATCCTGTTTGATTGATTGATTTATTTAACGTACATTATATTAATGGTATATATTAAGCAATGTATTATTTACTACTTTAAAGTGTATGTTTATATATATATATATATATACATACATGTATATATATATATATACAATACAATATTCTGCAATCGGCCTTACAAACTGTTCTGAGTTTAGATGGTTATGCAAATGTTCGGGGCTTAATTTACAGAAAGTGAAAACTAGCAATCCCCTGAAATTCAGCAGATTCTTTGCCAATATCGTGCAACAGCATAGACGCTGTGCCACCTCCCTCAACATCGTACCACAAATGTTTTGTGGTGTGTCATCTTCTGCTGTAAATCCCATGCAACACATCAAGGTGTTGAAAAAAGCCACTGTATACTGGCAATCTACACTGACCTAGGTAGATACAAGCTTACTCTGTCAGCTGTCAAGATTTATAGTGGCCGGAATTTTTATATAAGTGGACATTTCACACGTGTATCCCCAAATATAATGGCAGGATCAGAGTTAGTAGTTACATGTGAATCTCAGACGTGTGGTTTGTACATCGTGCACACAATTTATAAATGCGTTCAGCATTTCACTTTCTGTAAATTAAGCCCTGAACATTTGCAGAGATTATTAGGATATTGCAAAACCATCTAGAACAGTTTGTAAGGACAGTTGCAGAAGTTTAGATCCAACCCAGAACTTAAAAAAAAAAAGAACTGCCAGGTTTGTCTATTATTTGCAATGTATTTTTTTAACTTCATCGAGAATGGATCACATTCTCAGTGGAGTATCAGAGAAGTGGTAAGAAAAACATATAAATGAGGGACATCCCAGACCTTTAAATCTGTGTTGCCACCATCAGGTCCCGATGCATTAGCTACATTGAGCAGTACATAGACTATGCTTGCTGGACCTACCCCTTTCTGCAGGGCCATTCCTCCCCTTTTTGTTTAATTCATTTTTGTTGGCTTTAGTACTCTGGGCTGTTTACCAGTGCTAACCAGAGCCATATTTATGAAGAACCTAGCTCCACTTTCGCCACATTAGTGTCATTATTTTTACACTAATGTGCAGTATAGTTGCCAAAAAAGCCACGCCATATTTAAAAAGTGGCACAGTGTGTGCATTGCACCACTTAGTAAACCCTTGTGCCACATTATGCCTGTGCCCTGACACAATGTATGAAAGGGGGGCGTTCAAGCGCTAGAAGGCCCAAAGAAATGGCACAGTGGAATCTATGAGATTCCACTGCACCATTTTCAGCGTCATTTTTAACATTGGGCTTGCCTTATAACATTTTATAAGTGTAATTTCCAATTGGGACCAGATAGATACTTTGGGTTTGGTGTCTCTGGACTCACAATATAAAATCACAACTTATGGTAAAGTCTGATTTTAAATTGCACGTCTAGAAAGGACACTTTTGGAAAGATGGAATTTTCTTACTTTAAGTATTCTGTGCCTCTGCCTGACTGTGAATCTTGCGTATTCTCTCTAGACAGCCACACACAAAGGGAGCATAGGTATGACTGATGGGCCATCCACATCTTAATGGGCCATTAAAAACTTGATGTGTCACCCTGGGCAGGATGGGAGGAAGGAGCTGACACACCTGAATAGGCCAGTTTAGTTTAGTTTAGTTTAACAGATTTATAAAGCGCATAGCTACTCAAAGGCTTCCCAGCGCTAGAAAGGAAGTGACAACTCCGACACAGGAAGTAAAACTATATCAGATATAAAAGGTTAGGTCAAATAAAGGAGAGTCTTTAAGTCTTAATTTTTTTCCGGAACTGTAGTTCCAGGGGTTCTTGCCGGAGTTCTAGATGTAAGGAATTCCAAAGGTGTGCTGCCTTAACTGAAAAGGTGTTACCTCCCCATGATAACCTCTTAAACTGTGATATATGAACTAGCTGGGTAGTGGAGGATCTCAGCGTTCTTATAGGGATATAAGGGAAGATGATTTGTCTGAGGAAATGGGGGTCTTTATTATGCAGGGCTTTACGTATCATGCAGAGGGCCTTAAAATGAATCTGCTGTTTTATTGGTAGCCAATGAAGGGAAGCTAAGGCTGATTTGGCTGATTGATGTCTAGGTAAATTCATGAGTAATCTTGCAGCCGCATTTTGTACAACCTGAAGTTTCTTCAATTCATAATCAGGGGAACTAAGAAAAAGGGAGTTACCATAATCTAGTGGAGAAAGTATCATAGCCTGGATAATAATTCTTCTGGCTACAGGAGGTAATAGCTTAAACATTCTCCTTAGGGTTCTAAGAAGACCAAAGCAGGATGAGGAAATATTTTTAGATTGCTGCTCCATTGTGCCATTGTGCCAAGGCTCTTAATATGATCTTTTGGGAGCGGAAAGTTGCTGAAGACCTCTGGGTATAATGCCGGAAGATTAGAAGCGGCACCGTTGCCTACAATCATCACCCCTGACTTTCCATCATTAAGTTTCAGTTTAGACATGTTCATCCATTTGCCAATGTCAGCAAGGCAAAGAGAAAGATTTGTCAGAGAAGGATCCTTGGCTTTAGAAAGAGATACTACTAGTTGGGTATCATCAGCATATGTGACCACCGAAAGATTGTATTGTTTTACAACTTTAGCTAGGGAAGAAAGATAAATATTAAAAAGAGTGGGGCTCAAAGAGGAGCTCTGTGGAACACCACAAGTAAGGGGGAATATGTCGGACAGAAAGGTACGATCAGAGACTTAGAAGGTTTTACCGTTCAGGAATGAGGAAAACCAAGCTAATGCTGTACCTTCTATGCCCATATTGGAGAGCCTATGGAGGAGGGTATTGTGATCTACAGTGTCAAAAGCGTCACTGAGATCAAGTAAAATAATGGCTGTGTGCCCTCCATGGTCCAACAGTTGACTGTGTTTTCAGTGACTGCCAGAAGGGCCGATTCTGTGCTGTATTGGGGTCTGAATCCCATTTGGGTAGAGTCTAAAAGTTCATGGTCCTCGAGAAAGCATGCCAGTTGCTTGTTAACATGTTTTCCACAATTTTAGCTAGTATTGGAAGGAGAGCCATGGATCTGTAATTGCTGAGCAAGGCCGGGTCAAGTTTGGGTTTTTTCAAAAGAGGTTTAATGACAGCATGTTTAAGGGATTGTGGCAAAGATCCTGAGGTTAGGAGGTGATTAAGAATACTTGTCAGGGGTGGGATGATAGTATTGGAGGCCAACGCAGAGTAGTAGGAGGGACAGGATCGAGGGGGATCCTGACTTAATATTATAAAGAAGATTTGTGACCAAAGTTTCTGTTAGAGGCTGAAAGACTGCAAATGAGATCGATGAAGAGTGGGGATTGTCAACCTGATCACTATTGGCTTCATAATTGGGTATAGTTGGAAAAGAAGATTATATATCAATAACCCTTTCCTGAAAGAAGACCGCCAGTTTATTACTGTGATCAGTAGAAGGCTCCATAGGCGACTCATTAGAAGATATATGGGTAAGTTCTTTAAAAATGTGAAAGATCTCTGCTGAGAGTTTGCTGATTGCTCTATTTTGGTGCTATAGAATGAAGATTGAGTTAATTTAATGTTGTCATGGTAGTTCCTGATTGCTACTCTATAGATTTTCTTGGAGGAGATACTATAGTCTTTCCTCCAGATTCTTTCTAGCTTCTTGCATTCTTTTTTCAAGTCTAACAGTTGAGGGGTAAACCAGGAGTTCAGCTTGCATTTAGGTCTTTTTACCATCGTCTTAACTGGCAGGAGAGAGTCTAGAGAAGTGGAGATCCAATTGTTAAAAGTGTCTATAGATTCAAAATTGGGTTCGTTGAAGTTAGGGAGTGAAGAACAAAGAATATTCTGCCATTCTTTAAGGTCATGTTTTGACCATTGATGACAGGTAGTTTTTGTTAAAGTTTGGTGGCAGGAAGAAGATTCATGGAAAGACGTGAATGAGAGTAGGTAATGATCTGTCCAGATGAGAGGCAAAGGAGTATGAAAAGAGAGATCCGAAAGATTACTGAAAATAAGGTCAATGGTGTGGTCTTTGTAATGAGTATGTCCTGTAATGTGTTGAGTAAAATCCAGTGCTGCCAAGGTGGATAGGAGCATTGTGGCAGAAGAACAGTGCGTGTTGTCAATCTGAATATTAAAATCCCCAAGTATGTTCAAGCTGGGTGTTTTACACAAAATACTTGCTACAGAATCAGGGAAAGACTGTAGAAAGCTTGTGTAGGGGCCAGGAGGGCAGTAGACAAGTATTCTGGAAAAAGTAGATGTTACATTGAGGTTTAACGAAAAAGCCATGCTTTCGCATCCAGGGATATCAAGGGAGGTCGTAGAGCATTTCATAGTTTTCTTGTAAATGATGGCAATACCACCTCCTCTAGCCTGGGATCTATCCAAATGAGTGATTAAATAGTCTGTTGGAAGTGCTCTAAAAATTTCAAAAGAGGTGTCTTCATTGAGCCATGTTTCTGTCACAAATAGAGCGTCAGGGTGGTGGTCTTCTAGCAGAGAAAAGATGTGGAGACAGTGAGTGGGCAAGGAGCGGCAATTAAGCAAGAACAGTCTACCTAAAGGACTGGAACTGCTAATAGGAGGAGATGACAGGTCAGGCGACGGGATCCAGGAACAGCTGTGGCAGGACCAATTTGCGAAGTCAGGAGAAAGACTCGAGTTTTCTGAGCTTATGGCAATGTTATTATATGCTAGCAGTTGTTGACGAGAGTAGACTAACCTTTCCAGGGGCAAACTGGAAGCATGGCTGGGCTCTAGGCTCTCCCGGGCGCTGATGGGCGCAGACGGGCTTGCCTTTGGTGCGCTCGCTGCTCGGCCGGTGTGAGGTGTTGTTTAAGTAGTGCATCCAATTGGATGCCTACTGAATTAACGACTAGACTGGGAACCAAAATGGCGGATGAAAACGGCTCAGCCAAGTAAAAATGGCGGTGAATATCAGAAAGGCTAGCAGTAGAGGAACTGCCGGATGCCTCTGGACACGGGCACTGGCAAAGTGAAAATGAGAAGGAGAGAAGGGTGCAAGCGAGAGATTAAAATCACAAAACGTAGTGCAATAAAATATTAAAAGAGGTTAAAAAGTACTGTATATTAAAATTAGTAATTAGTTCCTGCTACAGGGCAGTCACAAAGGGCTGCATAACCCCCTGTAATGTGCCTGGAGGCAGGGAAAGAAAGGAAGGGACTGTGAACCTTTCAAAGGCCTCTCTTTGAACTCTTCCCCTCTTCTAAGGTACAACGGAGTATAAGGACTGGACCCCAAACACCACCAAATCAGTACACTTCTGGACCTCAGGATACTGTGCCAGGAAGAAGGACTGCTGTGCTGAAGAGAATGCACAGCAGTCTGCTGGACTTTGCTGCACTCCTCCGTTGCTGCGCCTGTTTTGCCACCTGCTGCCTCCATGTCTGGGAGTGAGAAGGACTGGACATGAATCTCCACTTCCCCAGAACCAAGTGACTTCTACAGCTTGCTGGCTTGCCTCCTGTTCTGCAGTCTCAGGGATATCACCTGCATCTACCACAGCTCCTGGGCTTTGCCACTTGTGAGTCCTGCCATGCCAAGTGGTGCCAATCCAGGCCTGGGCCCTTGGAAGTGGGTTCTTCTGTGTTGTAACTCTTGACCTTGATGCATCGTTTTGCTGCGTTGATCAGATCGTCTTCCGGTGCCGATGCATTGCCTCTAAGGACAATAACTTCCCAGCACCCACTGTTGCATTCAACGAATTAAGATCTATTTTATAACCTGGTCTGGCTTATTTTTGTTTGGTGTTTTCACAGTTTTACTCTTGTAAATGTTGCACAAATACTTTACACATTGCCTTTTAAGTTATGCCTCACCTAGTGCAACACTTTGTTTGCCCCCCCCCATGACCTCCTTCTTCACGGATTTTCTCACTGCCACCCTCCAACAATGCCCCTCATCTCTCCATAGACCCACACTCACATTTATTTAATTTGTTTTACAGTGCTACTCATACCAATCTAAAATATGAGAGCAATTTAAATAAGACATATATTTTATTGAAACAATGAATCATACATGTGTAAATCAGTCTGTAGGAAAGGTTACCCAAGGCAATGAGGAATTCAAGGTGTAGGAATCAAGTATCATCCATATTACAGTATTTTGTCAGAGGTTAGCCTCGAGAAGCACAAACTAAAGATTTAAAGCATACTGCAGTATTTGGGGTCAGACTTACTAACAAAAATCTATTTTGAGCCAAACAAACCCTTGTTAGCAACATTTGAATAATGAAAGACTGCGGGAAAAACATAGGGGGTCATTATGACCCTGGCAGTCGGTGTTAATGTGGCGGCACCACACCAACCGTAATGACGGTAGCAGCCGCCGGGCCGGAAATAACAATCTCCAGGCCGGCGGCCGCTAATGTAACACCGGTGGCATTTTGACCCTGCCTACCGCCATGGTTTTCTTGGTGTTACAAATGAAACAATGGCGGTAGGCCCTACCAGTAACAGGGAATTCCTTCCCTGTCACTGGTAGGAGGACCACCCACCCCCTAACACTCCCCAAATCCTCCCCATCCCCATCCATGCACCCCCTTCCAATCCTCCACCTCCCCATACACGCTTTCGCAGACACGCATTCACACACTCACTCACACAGGCATAAACGCATTCATACATGCATGCATCCATTCATTCAAGCACACATCCGTACACACATTCATACTGACATGTAGACACGCATTAACATTTCCATTCATACATGCATTCTCACACATGCACACACACAAACAACACTACACACACATTTGTCTTCACGCACACACTCACACGCTCATGCACCCCCCCACACACACACAACACCGCTCACCCCCCTCCCCTGTGAGAAACCCAACTTACCTGCATCCAGGGGGTCTTCTGGCAGCAGACGGGACGGGGCGCTGCTGCTGCCAGCAGTGCCCGCCAGCAGAACACGGCCAGGCCGTATTATTTTTCATAATACAGCTGGCGGCGTTGTACTGGTGTGGCGCTGCTGGTGGTAGCAGCACCACCTTAACACCATCCGCCAGTATGGCCACAACCAGATTTCCATCCTTCTTGTGGTGGTAATCTGCCTGTGGCCATAATTCGGCAGACAGATGTTAGCCGCGGCAACGGTCTTTTGGCGGCCGTCATCACGGCGGTAGGCAGCATTTTCCGCCATTCTCAAAATGTGGGCCATAATGTTCCAACCTACACCATGCTGCTTGCATGTTGCTCTTTGATAACAGTTCCTAGGTCACTGTGGTAATTTATGAACCGCAACTAACAAAAGGATTACTGTGGCAAAAGCAGTAACCCACTGAGATATCCACATGAAATACAGTTCTGTCATCTACATGGTACGTGTTCTTTGTAGCAGGCATATTAACCCTCTGCACTATTTTATGATGAAGCAAAACTAGACAAAACTCAGATCTCTATCCAGCAGGAACATTAGTCACCAGAGTGATCTTGACATTTTTTTGTTGCTTCAAAGCTGCTAGACACACAAGGAACTTTTCAGCAGGTGCTTTACACCCAAACGTTATTTGCAAACACAGCGCCCCTGAGTTACTGGACCAGTTGAACCATCCTGAAGCCGGCCCTGCTTACACTTATACATATACTATTTGTAGCATTAGAAATGGGGTTTCTGGTTGGCTAGGGTATGCACCTAAGTCAGAAAGAACTCACCATCTAATCAGAGAAAGTAATTTATACACCAAAGATAACCTGTGCTCACCCCCGGTAGCATCACGCAGAGCAGTCAGGCTTAACCCCAGAGGTCATGTTTGAAGTGTTTGCGCAACAAACTTGGACCAGTGACACAATAATTACACCACAAAAGCGACTCCATACAAGATTTATAAAATATACATATATATATACTGTATTGTGAATAAAACATAGACCAGCACAACATGAATCATAAATACTATGCAAATCCTGAGTCCATAGTCATTATTCTGACAACGCAAGAATGAAAAGAGAATGCCTCATAACATCAGGGCATGAACTGCAGTAGATTAGGCAATTAAAGCCTAATAAGAATCATAACAACTGGGTAACCAAGTCAAAATGATACACATGATAATATCAGGGTAGGAAATAAAGCAGAGAAACCCACTTCTCACAGTAGGCAACCATGGCAACAGGAACACCTGCCCTCCTAGTAACAGGGATATAGTAACTCCATGAACCTAGTTAAAAGGAATGCCTGGATAATCCTTTACAATAACAATGCATCCTAAGATATAGCCCTCTTGACCTGATAAGAAAAACAGAATGACAAGACATATCAGGTGAAGGAATTTTAGGTGGAATGCCCTGCATACAATCTACCAAAACATCGGTTGTCTCGCCCCTGCGCTCCTATTATAAGCAGTATGGCAAACTCTGCAAGTTCTCCCAGCTAATTAGACAGAGTCTCTGCCGAAGTCAAACCCCATATAATCACCAACATGGCAAGTACAGACCCCCAAGGTAGGTGCCAACACCGGAGGGGGGCTTACATCGTAGATGTAGCAAGGAGGCCTCCTGAGGTCTTCCTGAATGCAGGATTACCATATGGAAGCAAATGCGTGGAGCAACTGTTGACTAACGCTGCTTCCTGCTGTGGTCAACGAGAGAGAGGAGCATGTACACAGTGATTGAGGGTGGGGGGGAACAATGTCAGGCAGCCATCCGTAGCTGCAAACTGAGGCAGTGCTTCGAATAACTGGCCCAATGTTGCGGAGTGTCCGGTACCCTCTGAGGCCTCATGGACTGCTGGTTAGTCTCCAGCACGATTGGATCTGCCCGTGGCTGGGAAGTCTTGCTGGAAAGCAGCCACCCGGCATGGCGATGCTTGCTTCTCTCCCCACTTGGCCATGCTCCTCCTGGCTAAGTGGGGACACTGTTTTGGATGGGTCGACAGGAGTGATAGAAACTGCAGGAGCCACACACTCACAATGGACCACAGTCCAGAAGGCATTCACCATGCACCAGCTAGTAGATAGTGAAAAAGGGGCACTCGACCCAGGCTAGTGGCACCAACAACATCAGGTTATGAAGTGCTTTCCATTCGCTGATTGTACCAGATGCCAAGGCACAGGACACATTGCTTGCGTACGTGCTCGGCTCCTTGCGAGGCAATTGGGGGGGCATATAGAGGGCAGGCAGGCCAGCACAGAGAAGCAAGTGGCTATTTTGCAGCCCTTCCTGGTAGCCCATCTGTGCCAAGAGGACTCAATGTCAGGGAGCAGCTGGGAGCAGGGCAACAAGCAGAAAATAAATCCAGAGGGGCCCTTTGTACCACCCAGCAGATACCAGGCAGTAGATGCATCCTTTTGCCGCTCAGCAGTCTTTCTGACAGAGGTTCAGTCCCCATTCCAAAAGTGCTCTAAAATCATGGGGCAAGAGGCCCTGTAAGTATACTCCATGTGCCCAGCTTCTAGAAGATGGGAGAAGGTTCCAGCCAGATCTTACCAGTTCCAAGAATTTCCCCTTCTTTCCTACCCTGGCTCCAGACATTAGTAAGGGGTAAACAAGCCCTTTGTGTGAGGACCGGAGACAGCCAATTCAAGTGTAAGGTGTGAAGGACCCCCTCTCTACCCCTTCCCAGGAAGACCATCGGTATGTGAATGAATGCAGATATAACCCTGTCACATCTAACCCTTACTGATGTATGGCAGTCTGGAGAGTACACACAAAGTGCAGCTGCCACTCTGCCTCAGACGTGGATTGGAGCCAGGCTGCAAAACACTAGAGATGTAAGCACAGACAAATGCCCACTTTCTAAAAGTGGCATTTCTAAAAGAGTAATGTAAAATCCACCTACATCAGCAAGCAGGATTGCGCACTACCATTCCAAACATACCAAACATGCCCATGCTACTCCTCACAGATCAGAAATTACCACTTACACATATATAAGGGAACTCCAATACAAAGCTATGAGAGGAGCAGCACTCATAGCAGTGGAAAATGAAATAGGCTGTTGGGATATGTAATAAATAAAAATATATGTCCTACCTTTTAAATACCGCACCCTGCCCACAGGGCTATCTAGGACCTACCTTATGGGTGACGTAGGTGTAGTAAAAATGGAGTTCAGGTTTTGGCAAGTAGTTTGATTGCCAAGTCAGTGTAGCAGTAAACTGGGCAGACAGGCACTGCAGTGGCAGACCTGAAACATGTTTGAAAGGCTACTTCTATGGGTGTTGCAATCTGATCTGCAAGTCAGCTAGTAGCATCTAATTTACAGGCCCTGGGTATATGGTATATCACAAGGGACTTAAAGGTAAATTAAAGAAGCCAAATAGGTGTAAGCCAATTATACCAAGTTTTAGGGCAGAGAGCACATGCACTTTAGCACTGATTAGCAGTGGTAAAGTGCCCATAGTCCTAAAGCCAACAAAAAGAGGGCCAGAAAAATTGCAGAGAAAGGCAAATATTTTGGGGATAACCCTGCAGAAAGGGCTATTTCCAACACTTAGCTTGCCCACTTTTGGCTTGAAAATGATTCTCAATCGAGCATGCACATTCTATGATGTAATTTCCATGTGCCTTTGCAAATTGTGTTGAAGACTGTGTGACTTTCTGAAAAACAAGAACAGCAGGTAAAATGTGTAATTTACTTGCAAATTGTCACATAATTCTTTGATAATACCTCTGATTTGAACACCTATTTTATTTTACTTCTTATATTTGCTGTTGTAACCAATGAAATGGCTAATGCAGAACAAACAGAAATATGAGATTAGTTTACAAAAAAACATGCAAAGTTTCACTTTATAAGCACACTTACCACCAAGACTGTAAAACCTATAAACTGCACCTAGTGAAATGTCCTTTGTTCTTACTACCTTTTGTCAATGTTCCAGTTACCTTCCCACTCGAGATGAGAAGGATTTACTTTAGTATCTACCCACAGATCCTTCAAAATACCCATGTGTAGGTGGCTGAAATAACCTGCCAAAAATAGTATGGTGCATCATTTGTTTATTATCTACCATAATTATGTAAGAGACGAGCGTGGAGAGGACAAAAATGTTATGCACCAGTATTTAATACATATTCTTAAGCCAAGTAGTCTTTAGAAGCCATTAAAAGACTGAGAAAGACTAAGATCATTCACAAAAAGTCATTGTTCAGCAGAGTGTATCCATTAAAACTCAATAAGATGAGTAAAGATTATTCACTCATTGTACTATTTATTAAGAAAAGTCCCTCAATCTTTACTGGTTTTTATCTATACAGTGCTACTCTTTTTCACAGCCACTTTTTTGCTGTTTACTATTAACCTCTTCCTTACATATACTTAACTTTTTGAGCTTTATTACAGAATAATTTGTACTTCAGTAGGCTAACATTTATATTGCTGTAATAGTACTAGGTAATGGAGATTGTAGATTGGAGTAGGGTATATTGTTTTACCTTAATTGAAATATATAAATGTGTTATTGGATATTGTTCTTCTGCTGCAATAAAGAAGGTGTTAAATACATGCTGGCTGGAGTGGCTCGTTTCTCCACCTTGTAGGAGTGTGGTTATATATATATATATATATATACACACACATATATATATGTGTATATATACTGTAGGAGGATGACTTTCTATATAGTGTACAAAAATGATGTTGACTGTGCAGAGTCCAAGCAACCCCACCTTGGTTTACAGAGGTAAAAGCTTCAGTTAGTGGGCGTTTAGGGGAGTCCCTACTAGTGACCAATGGATCTATATAACCTAGGGTGACTTCACCCACTATGCAACCACCTCCTGCGGTCAGAGGTCACTTTCCTATCCATGATTCTCTATTTTCCTATCATGCAAGGTGGAGGATAATGAAATGGAGGGGTCACCTCGAATGTAACTCCTTAGGGGTGGTGCAGGCTGGGGGTGGACCGTCCTCCTGTCCTCTGTGCATTTTCCCACCAAAAGTGGGAGTTTGCAATGGGGGTGGCCATCTGCTGCTAGCAGCAGGGCTGGGGGTCGGGTTTCAAGGACAGCAAGCCCTTTGAAGCTTTTAGGCATGGCTGTGCACATTCCTTGGGTAGAAGCTGTAATACCTCTGCCCAGAAAGGGCTTTGTTTTCTGAACCCAGAGAGCAAAGGCTCTCCCTCAAGAGTTCCAAAATCTTGTCTAGCGGTGGCAGGCTGTTTGTGACTGGCCAGCAACCATGGCAGGGTTAGTTAGCTTTTGCAGGGGTCACCTCTAAGGTGGCCCCTGTGTACCCTTTTCAATAAATCAAGTAGTGGCACCAGTTTGGATGTATTGTTCTGAGTTGTTTGATACCAAACAACCCAGGGGACAGATTGACCATCCGATAGCTGTGGATCTCATACTGACCAGTGTGCAGCACATACATTTAAAATGGTTGCTCTGTTCACTTACTATGTCCCAGGTTTGGCAAGGACACAGTAGGAGAATATTGCTCATGAATCTATGCCCACACATGTAGTATTGTGCATCCTGCTGTATGGCTGAAAGGGCTGCCAGAGGGGTGACTTATATATTGCATGCAGAGTGTAGTGGACAGGTCACACAGGTTGTGTGCCCTGTCAGTTTTGCATTTTAGTATTGCACCAGGACAGTGGGTGCACTCAGATGCATAATCCCTGAGGGTGGCACAATCTGAGCTCCTGCCCTCAGAGGCCTACCCTTAGTACCTTGTGCATTGGGTACCAAAGTACCTTTTACTAAAGACTTATAGTGGCAGCTAAAAGTGTTGCCAATTGTATCAGTATTTTTGCACATTTTAGGGAAAGAACACTGCACTGGGGACCGGGTTAGCAGGATCCTAGTGCACTCCATTGTAAGTTGCATCCAGAAACCAGGCAAAAAGTAGGTGGGTACTGCAAAAGGGTGCCAGTTTCCCACGTATAAATATGTACATACATTAGAAGGACCTTAATGCGCTTAAAGAGAATAACTACATCATCATTAAGCCATCAGATAAAGGCGTTGTAACATCGTTATTATGAATGTTGCAGAATATATGAAGGGAGCTCCTTGCCAATTGATCAATGATGACCACTATGAAAGATTGCGAAAAAATTCAATTGCAAGCCATCAAAAGATCTACCATGCTAAGTAAATGGTTGAAAAATCAACTTATGTAATATGAAGAGTGTCAGGATTTAAAAATTAACTCTTCGAGAATTCTGTGTATTTATTTTCTATCTAAAATTCACAAAAATAAATGTCATCCTCCTAGGAGACCTATTGTGAGTATGATCATTTCCGTTTTGCAAAATACATTGAGCTATTTGGATCTCTTCTTATGTCCATATGAGTAATAACTGAGATTCCATCGTTTCTACATGACACCACAGATTTCCTATCTAAAATTGATATTATTCCATGGCAAAACAGATATTTTTTGGTTGCAATGGATGTCTCCTCCTTATACACATCAATTAAGCATTACTACAGTATGGAGGCATGTAGGTACTTCCTAAAGACACAGCCCATCTAATTCCTCTAATATACTGAGATGCTTATGTTGATGCTGTCATTTTGTCTCACACACAATGTTTTTTTATTCAATAATGAATATTACCTCCAAAAACAAGGTACAGCGATGGGGGCATCCTTTGCTCTCACCTATGCAAATCTCTATATGGGATGGTGGGAAAAAGAAGTAGCATGGTTGTATGCCCTTGATGCCCACATGGAGAGAGTAGTATTGCGGGTGCGGTACATAGATGTTCTTTTCCTCATGGAATGGCCAGGAGAATGCCCTACAGGAATACACTGATATACGTAACAACAATGATCTGAACATCCAACTTGAAACAACATGGAGTAAGAACAAAATTGAGTTCTTAGTATCCTACTTGAGGTAAAGAACGACAAATTAGAAACCTCTGTGTTCCACAAACCCACTTCATGTAACTCCATACTACATGGCTATAGCGGGCACCCGAAAGCGACAGAATGTAGTATACCATATAGTCAATTCATGTGGGCTCGCAGGATTTGTTCTGATAACATCATGTTTGAAAAGGAAATAATGGCTACATCACAAAGATTCTTGGAGAGAGGATATCCATATAAAGTTCTCATTGATGCACAGGATAGAGTTAAATGTAAGACAAGGGAAAAATTGCTCTTTAAAAATCAGTATGTTTGACACAGAAACAAGTAGGTCCCCTCCACGACTCTTTTTATAAGACAATCATCAACATCTAGCATTCAAGAACATCTTGAAACATAATTGGCATGTTTTGCTCCAAGATCAGCATATTAAAATGGAAATTGGCCAACACCCACAAATTACATATCGGAAGACTTGCTCATTAGGAGATCATTTAACCAAGAGTTTATTTGTGAAGAACGAGAAAAAGGAGAATATATCTTGGTTGACCAAAAAGAGCATGGGATTTTGGAACTCTGGTCATTGTAAAGCCTGCAAATATGCTGTTAACATGCAGAGTTGCCAAACATTTGAAGGAAGAAAGTGCTTAATTATGGACGGAATTACATGCGTAACCGAAGATGTGATTTATGTTATTGAATGTGGCTGCCAGAACAAATATGTAGGTAGCACTATCCACAAAGTAAAAATCAGATTTTTGCAACATCTTAGAGCAATTAAGAACAACAACAGATCCTATCCACTGGCCAAACATTTCTGGGACACCCACCTTCTATGGGATTAGATCGATAAAATTAGGTCCCAGGATGGGTGACAGGACTCTAGAATTAAGACAGATGGAATCAAAGATGATTTTATTGCTTGGTTCAGAAAATCCTTGGGGACACAATCTAGATGCTGAACTACATGTGCATCTATGAAGGAGGATATAGATATTAGATTCCAATAGAATACTGAGAAAAAGGAATCTGATATGTGTTTGTACATACACTTTCTCTATATACAAACTTGTTATATTGGTCATTGAGGCACTCTATTCTTGATGTCCTAGGTTATACTTAGGTTGTTATCTATATTAATATTGCACCCAAATGTTGCATATGTTGAAAGTAGAACTCATGATTACTGATACTAGGTATGATTTTTTATTGTATTTTTAAATCATGATTTTATATTTTTTCTTCACTGGGTTCCTTATTGAGTATGGTTTTGTTTTTAGAGGTGTCATTTAAATATTAGGCTATGTACATAGAGCTGCAGATAACTGGATGCTGTCAATTATGATTTATCTATATTAGGGAGGCCAATATGATATGTTATAATTAGCTATATTGCAATATAAGCACAAGATCACTTTTGTTGAAGGAAAGGGACAATGTCACTTTAAATATATACTGCACATATCAAAGTATTGGGACAGATATATTGTTTGAGGATTTAGTGCTATATGAAATTAAATTGACTTTCCAGTACATTTCCGATTTTTAGGTTAAGATCCTGCAGCCTAAGCTTTCATTTTTTTGGGAGGAGGGGCCTCACAGCCCCTCTGCCAAGGGTGACCTGAGCCCCGGGGACCACATCCCCTGGGTGCAGCCAAATGATATATTTTTCGGGGGAGGGTGGCGTGTGTGTCCCCTCCCCTGGGCCGATCACAGCCCCAGAGACCCCATCCCCCAGGGCCCAGCCATGTGACCTAGGTGTCCCCCAGGGCACCCAGTCTCAGTGATGGGGATTGTGGGGGGAGCCTGAAGGCCCCCATGGTCCCAGCTGGGTCCCCACCTCCTGTGGGAGACAGCATTGCTGTCACAGAGAGGGAGTTGCTATAGCAGCTCCCTCTCAGTGAGAGCAGTTTCCTTTCTATGCCTACCTGCCTATCCGTGGGCATGCACACAGAGGAAACCTCTGCTCTGTTAAAGGGAGAGCTGTTTGACAGTTCTGCCTTCAACAGAGAAAAGTGTTTGCTGTGGCTTGGTGGCAGCTGTCAAAGCCCTCCAGGTCTCCCCCGTAATAAAAGCCCTGAGTAAGGTGGCGGTCCCCAGAGCTGCAGGGGGGGAAGGTGGCCCCCACACCTAAATAAACAATCCCCCAGGGACTTGCCCCACCTGGGGGCTTCAAAATGACAAGGAGCAGGAGCCCGAGCTTCATTTTTAAAATAAAAATAAAAAATGGCAGATCCCCCGCAAACTGCTTGAAAAATAAAAAAAAATGCTTTTTTGCTCTGGGGGGTGGAGGTAACTAGAGCTAAGGGGTAAGGGTGACTCTACCATGGCCCCTTTTGTTTTTTTAACACTTTTTTCTGGGGCTGAGCTGAAGCCAAGTCCCAACATGGTTGCTAACACTTCCTTGTCGAAGTGTTGGCAGCCAATCAGATATTATCACAACATCGGAAGGGGTTGCAAATCCTTTGCGTCACTATATATACAAATTTGGATTTATGGAGCAAAGTGTAAAAATTGTGAATTGGGTCCATTTCGGACTCCCATTAGCCCTGGGAACCACCAGGGCTATGTCCTTCTTGGAGGGGCGTAGTGCAACCCATTTCTTGGAGCCACTTATGGCCCTGGGGACTGCCACCCACCAGGGCCGGCTGCTTTTATGTCCCAGGGTGCCCACTCCCAGAACATAGCTGTTTGCTGTGGCTTGGCTGCAGCTCTGTAAAGCAGGTCCCGCTGTCAAACAGCAGTGCTTTCATGTCCGTTCCCTGCACACGTGCAGGGAACAAAGATGAAATGCTTCAGCAAGCAGAGAACTTTTGTTTAAGCAGCTCTCTGCTTCTGAAGCAATGGCACCGCGAGGGAAGCCTTAAAGCTTCTCCCACAGTCCCAGATAGCCCGTAAGGGCATTTTGTGTAAAATAAAAACAAACAAGGTCGCAGACCTTCACACTGTGGGTTGAGGGTTCAAGTCTAGCTGAACTTGTTTCCCTCTTTTTTTTTCTTTTTTGAAACTACAAATCTTTAAGGCTCATACTGAAAAGTAATCTTACTTTTTCTAAATAACAAATACATTTTTCTTTTTAATTTGTCCAGAAATGTTTCATTCTAAGAATGTCATATATCAAAGTCTAAAGAACTATCTCACTCTCTCTATCTCTTTCAATCTTGAACCTACTCACACACCACTCAGACACTTATGCACCCACTCACAGCTCAGTCAGACCCTCATGCACCCACTCGCAGACCCACTCAATCAGTTACGTATTCACTCGCACACTCACTCAAACTGTCACACACCCACTCACAGACCCTCTGACATCCTCATGCACCCACTCAATGACCCACACACATAGTGACACACTCACTACTATAAAGATGTATGTACTCTCACACCCAGAAAGGCACTCTGTCAGCCACCCTCACCCCTAGACACACCCTCTCACACCTATTCTCACACCCAAAGAGGTTGCAGCCATCTTCTGCCATGCACAGCCAAAAGGCCATGCACAGCATGGGATTGGGTGCCTAGTGAGTTTGGCCCAGGAACTGGCTGCAGGCCAGCCCTTACGGGCAACCCCTACGGCGCACGGGCAAAGGCTGTGCACCGTGCAAAGTTGGGTTCTTGTAGGGGATTGGTCTCAGGGCCTGGTTACAGGCAGGCCTTGTGGCCAACCACCACTGTGTTTGGAATAATGTATAGTAATGAAAATTACAATACATTAAAAAACCATAGAAATTCAAGGAATAAACTAAAGGTTACAGGTAACTTTATAGTTAGGTTCTGAATTCTCAAACAAAACTATACTGTACCTAACTATAACTTGCGCCTTTGCCATGCACAGCTAAATACTACACATATTATATCACTGCTGACATCTTCTATCCCATGTTTCATATTATCATTGCAACATTTGCAATAAAATTATTGAGGAGACAACTGTGCATCGTGAAGTCACGAGTTATAGTTACCTTAGGGCGCAAGTTATAGTTATTTGAAAGAACTCTATCTATAACGGCTGAATCTCTATGGTTTTGTACAAGTAAATTCAGAATCTAACTATAAAGTATCTGCAACCTTTGGGTTTTTCAGTGAATATATATATATATATATATATATATATATATATATATATATTTTAAGATGTGTCAAAATTCCCTACTTGATATCCAGGAAAGGCTGGCATGTCCAGCATCTGGCACCATCTAGCGCATTTAAACATGTTAGGTGCCTTGTCATTGATCAATAGGCCAGAGGTGAGCTAAAATCTATAAGTAAATATTGGAGCATAAGTATGAGATGTCCAAGAATGGAAACAATAACACCACTGCTCTTTCCCACTCTTCTCTGATGGGTCTGGAAAAAGAGAACCATTATACCTATTTTGCCACTGTCTTCAATTGCATTGGTGGCATTCCCTAATAGCCTTGGCACACCATTACAAATATTAAAAGGTTCAAATTGTCTTGTCGATTCCGAGCACTTCTGGGGCATGCTGATCAATGCCACAAATGGCTGTGCCACAAATGTCAGATGTCCATAACAATGGTTCATTTGTCAGGTGCCTTTAGCATCAATATAAAAATAACAACAGTGATGGCTCCAGTAATTTCTTTGTTCAAGCCCTCCTTAAGGTCTACGATCTACAAAGTACATAGGGTGCACATAGTGGCTTCAGTTACTGTTTCATGTAACACCCACTACACTACAGTACCACTACACTACACTAGTGGCAAACTTTTCAGCACAATAAATCCACACTAATGCCAGTGTGGGATTTATTGAGAAATGTACACAGAGGGCATCTTAAAGGTGCCACCTGCATGCCAGTCCAAACTGCTAGTGCTGCCTTTGTGCACTATGTGCCCCCCGAACACAGCCTCCACTTTTGGCAGCAAGTCCAGGGAGATAATGAGATAAACAAGAAGGATTCACCCCCTCAGCCAGGTCCACCCCTATGGTGATCAGAGCTGATGTGACCCTCTCCTTAGAAAATCCTCCCTCTTGTTTTGAAGGATTTAATCCAATAGCAATGGGATGTGCCCCCCCTTCCCAAAGGGAGGAGGCACAAGGAGGTGTAGCCACCCTCAGGGACAGTAGCCATTGGCGACTGCCCTCCAGCCCTAACACAGCCCTAAATTTAGTATTTAGGGGCGACACTGAACCCAGGAAATCAGATTCCTGATGACCTACAAAGAAGAAGAACTGCTGACATGAAAACCCTGCAGAGAAGAAGGAAGACGACAACTGCTTTGGCCCCAGCCCTACCGGCCTGTCTCCTGATCCAAAGAACCTGCACCAGCGACACATCCTGCGGGCCCAGTGACCTCTGACGACTCAGAGGACTGTCTTGCAAGTACAAAGAACCATGAAACCCCAAGGACAGCGGAACTGTCTACCTGAAGTAGGAATAAACCATCTTTAAAGGGACTCTCACTTCACTCCAGAAGCGTGAGTCCCCACTACTCTGCACCCGATGCCCCTGGACCGGGTCCAGAGAAACCAATGACCCAGGAAGGATCCCCAGGTGACTCTGATGACATGTCCACCCTGGGATAACCTCTCTGCTTCCCCACGATGATGCCTGCAGAGGGAATCCCGAAGACCCCCCTGACCATGACTGCCAAGAAAGAAGAAACCCGACGCCTGGAAGAAGCACTACACCCACAGCCCACAGGCTCGTGAAGAACCAACCACTGATGCAGTAGTGACCAGCAGGCGGTCCTCACCTTTGCCCAGTCAGTGGCTGACCCGAGAAGCCCCCCTGTGCCCTGCCTGCAACATCTGAGTGAGCCCCAGGTCCCTCCATTGATTTCAATTACAAACTTGAGGCCTTGTTTGTCCACTACACCCAGTTGCCCCTGAGCCGCTGAGGGTGTGCTTTGTGAGCCTACTTGGGCCCCCCCCAGTGCTCTACTAAACCCCCTGGTCTGCTCCCGAGGACACGGCTACTTACCAGCCAGCAGACTAGAACCGGAACACCCCCTATCTCCATAGGCGCCTAGGTCATTTGGGCCCCTCTTTGACCTCTGCACCTGATCGGCCCTGTTTTGCTGGTGCTGGGTGTTTGGGGTTGACTTGAACCCCCAATGGCAGGCTGCCTATGCCCCAGAGACTGAACTTGTAAGTGCTTTACTTACGGTAATAACCTAACTGTACTTACCTCCCCCAGGAACTGTTGAATTTTGCAGTGTCCACTTTTAAAATAGCTTATTGCCATTTTATGTCAAACTGTGAACATTACTGTTTTAATTCAAAGTCCTATCTATACCTGTGCAAAGTACTTTTCATTGAATGTACTTACCTGCAATTTGAATCTTGTGGTTCTGAAATAAATTAGGAAAATAATATTTTTCTATATAAAAACCTATTGGCCTGGAGTTAAGTCATTGAGTGTGTTTTTTTATTTATTGCCTGTGTGTGTACAACAAATACATAACATTACCCTCTGATAAGCCTAACTGCTCGACCACACCACCACAAATAGAGCATTAGTATTATCTATTATTGCCTCTATCAAGCCTCCTGGGGAACCCGGGGACTCTGTGCATATTATCTCCCACTTTGAGATAGTGTATACAAAGCCAGTTTCCTACATTGGTGGATCAGTGGTGGGGTCTAAGACTTTGCAATTGCTGGACTACTCCGCCAATACCTGATGACACGTCTAAATTCCAAAACTGTCATTAGAAAATTGATTTTTGAATTTTGAATATTTTTTCAAGTTTTTAAACAATCCTGCTAGGGCCTTGTTTAAGTCCCTATTTGCATCACGTTTTAAGTATAAAAATTTGTAAAAATTAGGATTTAAGTACTAGAAGTAGTTTTTATTTTCTTTAAAAGTAATCCCAACTTTTAGAGACATAGGCCCTCATTATGACATTGGCAGTAAGTCCTGCTTACCTCCATGCTGATTGCCGCCAACATACCGCAACCAAGGCGGTATACCACTGCCCGTATTATGACCCATACATAGCAATCCGTCACTATACGGACACAAACACAAGTCCTCCAGCCCAAAGGTCAGTGATAAAATGGCAGTAGCAAAACCCACACCGTTACGCCAACAGAACTACGCCGAAAGCATTATGACCCATGAATCACTGTGGTGGACATTCAACCATGGTAAACCATTGGCGGTACATACAGCTACCTTCAAAATACACATACACATACAAAACAACACCACATTGGACAATTCACACCTGACACTCATACACCCACACACCCACACAACTATAAAACACACACCCACCATACCCACATCCCTTTAGGACTCAAAGAGATTGACAACCGAGAGGGAGACACACCAAGAGCACCCACAGAACCAGAGCCACAGAACACCATCACCCATACACCATCAACGCACCTCACAGCACACACCCTAACACATCACCCCACACACTCTCACACACACACCACACACATTACACCCATGGCACCACAAAGACACCCCAGGTTCTCAGAGGAGGAGCTAAGGGTCATGGTTGGAGGAAATCATCCGGGTAGAGCCACAACTATTCGGATCACCGGTGCAGCAGATATTCATTGCAAGGAAGATGAAGCTATGGCTGAGAGTCATGGACAGTGTCAATGGCGTGGGACAGCACCCCAGAACAAGGGATGACATCAGGAAGAGGTGGAACGACCTACTGGGGAAGGTGCGTTCCGTGATTGCAAGACACCAGATAGCTGTACAGAGGACTGGCGGTGGACCCCCACCTCCTCCCCCACAACTAACTACATGGGAGGAGCTAGTCTTGGCAATACTGCATCCTGAGGGCCTCACAGGAGTAGCAGGAGGACTGGACTCTGGTAAGTCAAATCTTTACTACTTTCACCCCCTACCTGCATGCCATCACATACCCCCACCCTCACCCTCACTCCCATCACTCCACCACCTCTCACACACCCCACCATCACAACCCATCCATCCCAGTACCCAGCACTGCATGCACCACCAATGCATGGACACTACTCACAGTCCTGCATGGACACCCATCACCACAGCATGCACGTTTAGAGAGAATCACCTAGCCCACAAAATAACTACTCACACATGGCAAAGCTGACAGGGCACTCACAACCATGGAGGCCAACACACCCATGCACAAGATATCACACGCAGAAACAATAACACTGCATTTACATCCCCACAGGTCCCCCACACAATGTCACCAGAGAGGAGGTGCCAGCAACATCCGGTCCCCCCACAGAAGAGGCCCACAGTGATGACAGCAGCTCTGCTCGCCTGGATCAGGATGACCAACCTGGTCCATCAGAGACCTCCGGACAGATGGTTACCCAGCCACAGTCCCATACCACCACAGAGCCTCCCCCTCAGGAAACACCAGCACAGCACCTACCCAGCGGGCCCATCCCTCTGTCTCCAGGACACATCAATCAGCAGTGTGTCCACCACTACAGGGACCCCAGGCAACTCCATAAACACAGGACGATCAGGGGCCTTGGGTCAGTGGCAGTGGGCACACGGTTCAGGGGACAGAAGCACAGGACAACAGGGAAGCTGGCAGGACTGCTGTGTGACGGGGGAGGAGAGGCCCAGGGGAACCAACTCTCCATGAGGCACTCACCAACATCCTGGGAGCATACCACCATTACCAGGCGACGATGGGCCAGACACTGGCCAAGTTGCAGGAGACCCAGCGGCTGCATGAGGGACAGTACCTGCGGATCAAGAAGGACCTGAGGGACATCCACACCACCCTGGTCACCATTGCAGGGGTGCTGGCAGACATGGCCAACACCACGAGGGAGGTAGTGGAACACCAACAAGCCCCTGACACTAGGCACACTGACGAACAGCCCTCCACCTCCGCTAACGCTAGTGGACAGGAGGCCCCGCCAGAAGAGCCACAGATTTACAACACAAAACTGCAATGGAAGGTGGAGTTACAGTGTCTTACCTGTGTGTCACTGGAAGTACTGTTGAATGACAGATGTTCTGTTGTCCACATCCTCATTCTCTGTCTCCTCTTTGTCACTGTCCACAGGCTCCACCGCTGCCACACGCCCATCTCCAGCCTCATCCTCCTGCAGAAAAGGCACCTGGCGTACCAAGGCAAGGCTGTAAAACATACAACATGCCACAATGATGTGCCACACCTTCTTGGGTGAGTAGCACAGGAATCCACCTATTAGATGGAGGCACCGAAACCTGGCCTTCAGGAGGACAAAGGTTCGCTCTATAATTCGTCTTGCTCGCCCATGTGCTTCATTGTAACGTTCCTCTGCCCTTGTCCTGGGATTCCTCACTGGGGTCAGTAGCCATGAGAGATTGGGGTAACCAGAGTCACCTGTAAATATTGAGGGATACCTGTTAGCCAGACACTGACCCTTAGGGCCAACCCCACACCCATGTACCAACATACACTGAGTGGGGACCATGGGCTCACCTATTAGCCACACCCCGTGCCTCTGGAGTTGAGCCATCACATATGGGATGCTGCTATTCCTCAGGATATAGGCATCATGCACAGACCCAGGATACTTTGCATTCACATGGGAGATGCACTTGTTCCGCCAGGCAAACTATCTGCACATTCATGGAGTGAAAGCTCTTTTGATTTCTGAACACCTGTTCATTTCTCTGAGGGGGGACAAAGGCAATATGTGTACCATCTATTGCCCCAACAATGTTGGGGATATGTCCCATTGCATAGAAGTCAGCTTTCACTGTGGCCAAATCCTCCACCTGGGTGAAAACAATGTAGCTGCTCATGTGTTTTATCAGGGCAGACAACACTCTGGTCAGCACGTTTGAGAACATTGGCTGGGACATTTCTGCTGCCATAGCCACTGTCACTTGGAAGGAGCCACTTGCCAAGAAATGGAGCACAGATAGGACATGCACAAGAGGCGGGATCCCAGTGGGCTGACGGATAGCTGAGATCAGGTCTGGCTCCAATTGGGCACACAGCTCTTGGATTGTGGCTCTATCAAGTCTGTAGGTGAGGGTAATGTAGCTGTCCTCCATTGTTGCCCAGTCCAACAGGGGCCTGTACACGGGGGATGTCTCTATCTCCTATTCATCCTCAGCGGTTGTACTCTAGGGGGCAAAACGATGAGCATCTGGTCAGTTTTTAACATTTCCTCAATGTACAATGCATTGCATGTTGTGAAAGAAACAGTATGTTTATGTTTATTCCCAAAATGTGCTTATGTCAGCTGTGATGCAGTTAGGTGGCATGGTCTGCCCCCTCCGGAAAGGCCAGATGCCTGCCCTGTGTGGAGGGACAGGTGGAAATGAGGTAATGCTGCTGACATTGTGCACCATTGCGGGAGGCGGTGGAGTACCCCCGCACAACTCCTCATTGGTTATCATGGGGCCCTATGGTTTGCAGTGGCCAATGCTGATGTGTGCTGGTGGTGACGGTACACACCGCCGCAGACGTGACCGCCATTTTCTATCTGTTCACTCACTTGCTACCTGACCTTCAACAGGAGAGGACCTACACTGCAAGTGTTGCATGACCTGTGTCTGGAAGCGACCAAGGCTCTAGGCACTGAGGAAAGGGCCCCTGCCTTTACCGCTGCAGAGTTGGAGAAACTGGTGGATGGGGTCCTACCCCAGTACTGATTGCTTTATGGGCCTCCAGATTAACAGGTGAGTACACTGTAGGCACGATGCATGGTGTGATGTGTGATGTGTGTGTAAAGGTCTCATGTAAGGGGGTAGTGGAGGTGTCCTGGGCAGTGTGCAGCATGTATGGTGGGCAATATGTGTGCATAATGGGAGGAATATGGTGGGCCATGGGTGTAACAGGCTGGACGGTATGACTGATCCCTTTTTCCATTTTAATTTTTCTGCAGGTCAGCGCCCATCAGAAAAAGGGTATATGGTGTGCCTTCACCAAGGACATGCGGGCCCTGGGGGTCTACGGCAGGGGGAGCACCCACTGTCGCAAACGGTGGGAGGACCTGGGATGCTGGGCAAGGGAGACGGCGGAGGCCCAGCTGGGGATGGCCTCCCAACGAGGAAGGGGTCCCTGTCGAACCCTGACCCCCCTGATGTTCAGCATACTAGCGGTGGCCTATCCGGAGCTGGATGGGTGCTTGAGGGTATCACAGCAGCCACAAGGGGGTGAGTACAGTTTCACCGGGCACAAGGCCCCCTCCAGAACCAGTTGAAGAAGGCATCCACTCACCCCCTCCTTGCCAGAATGAAGTACACTGGGCACAAGGCCCCCTCCAGAACCAGTGGAGAAGCCATCTACTAGAGAGACTGTGGCTTTGCGCTCCCCAGGTCCAAGCAGTGGGCAAACCACCCACTAGAGAGACTGTGGCCTTGCACTCCCCAGGACCAAGCAGTGGACAAACCACCCACTTGAGAGACTGTGGCCGTGCACTCCCCAGGACCAAGCAGTGGGCAAACCACCCACTTGAGAGACTGTGGTCTTGCACTCCCCAGGATCAAGCAATGGACAAACCACCCAATTGAGAGACTTTGGCCTTGCACTCTTCAGGACCAAGCAGTGGGCAAACCACCCACTTGAGAGACTGTGGCCTTGCACTCCCCAGGACATCGCATAGGGCATGTAGCCCCCTCCAGGAGCTGTGGCGTTGTACCATCTTCCGGCTGAGATGCCCCCCCTTCCCCCTAAGGTGCCTGTGTATTTTCGACCTGATGCCCCAGCAGTGTTCTCTCCATATTGAGGCAGGAGTGAGGTGGGGCCTTGGCCTATGTGATATGGCCCTGTGGCCCACGGACCTATGGACTGGGCAGTGTCCCTTCATTTGTATATCTGTAAATACTGTTTTGATTTTTGAGGACATATTTCTAGTATTTTATCTTATTACACTCACTTTCTTTAAATCATTTTGTCCTTGCATTATTCCTGAGGGGTAGGAGGTGAATATGTGGCGTTACTGCATCTGTTTGTATCTATGGTGTTGGGGGTGGGGGTGTTGTGTGTTGCATGTGTGTGTCACTCTCTTTTTCCTCCCCCCTCCCCTGTGTGGTAGGTGCAGTACTCACTGTGGTCATTGTCGCCGGCATTGGTATTCCTGGTGTAGGAGGAGGTAGACCAGCATGAGGAACACCTGCAGTTCGGGCTCCATGTCGTTGTGGTTCTTCCTTGAGTCTCCAGAGGTGAGTTGTTAGACCTGACATGCCTTAGGGTGGTCACCCCTAACTTTTTGCCTGCCTCCCTCCACTTTTGGGACTCTTTTTTGCTGGCTTTTAGACTCTGCACACTTTACCACTGCTAACCAGTGCTAAAGTGCATATGCTCTCTCCCTTTTTTTAAACGTAGTAACTTTGGATCATACCTGATTGGACTATTTAATTTACTTATAAGTCCCTAGTAATGTGCACTATGGGCCTGATTCTAACTTTGGAGGACGGTGTTAAACCGTCCCAAAAGTGGCGGATATACCACCTACCGTATTACGAGTCCATTATATCCTATGGAACTCGTAATACGGTAGGTGGTATATCCGCCACTTTTGGGACGGTTTAACACCGTCCTCCAAAGTTAGAATCAGGCCCTATATGTGCTTAGGGCCTATAGATTAAATACTACTAGTGGGCCTGCAGCACTGGTTGTGCCACCCACTTAAGTAGCCCCCTTAACCTTGTCTCAGGCCTGCCATTGCAAGGCCTGTGTGTGCAGTTCCACTGCCACTTCGACTTGGCATTTAAAAGTACTTGCCAAGCTTAGAACTCCCCTTTTTCTACATATAAGTCACCCCTAATGTGTGCCCTATGTAACCCCTGGAGCAGGGTGCTGTGTGGGTAAAAGGCAGGACATGTACCTGTGTAGTTATATGTCCTGGTAGTGTAAAACTCCTAACTTCGTTTTCACACTACTGTGAGGCCTGCTCCCTTCATAGGCTAACATTGGGGATGCCCTCATACATTGTTGAAGTGGCAGCTGCTGATCTGAAAGGAGCAGGAAGGTCATATTTAGTATGGCCAGAATGGTAATACAAAGTCCTGCTGACTGGTGAAGTCGGATTTAATATTACTATTCTAGAAATGCCACTTTTAGAAAGTGAGCATTTCTTTGCACTTAAATCTTTCTGTGCCTTACAATCCACGTCTGGCTGGGCTTGGTTGACAGCTCCTTGTGCATTCACTCAGACACACCCCAAACACAGGGTACTCAGCCTCACTTGCATACATCTGCATTTTGAATGGGTCTTCCTGGGCTGGGAGGGTGGAGGGCCTGCTCTCACACAAAGGACTGCCACACCCCCTACTGGGACCCTGGCAGACAGGATTGAACTGAAAGGGGACCTGGTGCACTTCTTAGCCACTCTTTGAAGTCTCCCCCACTTCAAAGGCACATTTGGGTATAAAACAGGGCCTCTGCCCTACCTCAGCAGACACTTGCTGGAGAAGAAACCGGAACCAGAAACTACATCCTGCCAAGAAGAACTGCCTGGCTGCTCAAAGGACTCACCTGTCTGCTTTCTACAAAGGACTGCTGCCTTGCTGTTGGCCTGCTGCCTTGCTGAACTCTTGTCTGGCTGTGAAAGTGCTCTCCAAGGGCTTGGATAGAGCTTGCCTCCTGTTCCCTGAAGTCTAAGGACCAAAAAGACTTCTCTTTTTCACTTGGACGCTTCGTGCACCGAAATTTTCGAAGCACAGCTTGTTCCGCGGTGAGAAAAACGCCGCACACATGACGCTGATCGACGCGACGTCTTCGGGACGACCGGAACTTCGACGCACGGCCTCACAAGGACAACGCCGCCCGACCTCCAGAGGAGAAATCGACGCGACGCCTGCCGTGAGATCGAAACTTCGACGCACAGCCCCGCAGAGCGACGCGCAGCCGGAAAACAAGCAGGAGAATCCATGCAAAGACCCGGGACATCTGGTAATCCCCGCAACCCACAGAAAGAGACTGTCCGCGCGCTGGAAAACGACGCACGACTTCCCCGCATGAAAAATAACGACGCAAGTCTGTGTGTGCTGGGGAGAAATCGACACACACACCATTTTTCCACGTATCTCTTCTTCTGCGGCCCTTTGTGGGGATTTTCCACTCCAAACCAGGTACTTTGTACTTGAAAGAGACTTTGTTTGCTTTTTAAAGACTTAAGACACTTTATATCACTTTTCAGTGGTATCTTTACAAATTCATATTGCATCTTTATTCGTTTTGACCTACAATTATCCTGATAAATATTATATATTTTTCTAAACACTGTGTGGTGTATTTTTGTGGTGCTATATTGTGGAATTGTATGATTTATTGCACAAATACTTTACACATTGCCTTCTAAGTTAAGCCTGACTGCTCGTGCCAAGCTACCAGAGGGTGCCCACAGGCTAATTTTGGATTGTGTGTGACTTACCCTGACTAGAGTGAGGGTTCTTGCTTGGTCAGAGGGTAACCTGACTGCCAACCAAAAACCCCATTTCTAACATGAGTCCTTTGCCTTCTGTGTACTGTTTCTGCTGTGCTTTTAATGGCATTGGTACCGCCCTGGAAAAGATAGGCCAGTTGGAATATTGTAGGTGGTACATTGTCTTCCGCTTGGCTGTTGGCGGTCACCGCATCAGTGCTTGTTTCTACCGCTGTGGCTGTCGGTGTGTTAAAGTGGCTGGATGTGTTGGCGGTTTCCGCCGTGGTCATAGTTCTATTTGTTTTACTGCCGGCCTGTTGGCGGTATTACCACCGCTTTATTACCGACTGCCAATGTTGCAATGAGGGCCAAAATGACTAGCACAGATGAGATAGTGATGGAATTCAACCTCACCCCTTACCTCCATCTAGGGATGGCAGAGCTAAGGACACGCTATAAGCTAAGACAAATTAGAACTGGTTCCAATCCTACCAAGGTCACACTCCAGGAGCTCTTGGCATAATACACCAGGGACCAACCCACTGAGGTGGAAGACCTCCCCTCAGATGAGGAAGAAATTAGTGAACGGGAGGAAGAACTCCCTCCTCCTGTCCTAATTAAGGAGACCAGGGCCCCAAGACCCATGTCTCCACAAATCAGAGTCAGAGAGGCTGGTTCTTCCACAGGGGAGTCAAGTCCTTCTATAAACATTGAGGACAGCCTCAATGAAGAGGACCTCCTTTTAGCAAAGATGGCCAGAAGATTAGCTTTGGAGAAACAGTTCCTAGCTACAGAAAGGGAGAGAAAATAAATGGGTTTAACACCCATAAATGGTGGCAGCAATTTAAATAGGGTCAGAGAGAATACTGATATCCTAAAAATCCCCAAAGGGATTGTTACTAAATATGAGGAAGGTGATGATATCAACAAATAGTTCACAGCTTCTGAGAGAGCTTGTGCAACCAGAAAAGTAAGCAGATCTCACGGGGGAGGTCTCCTGTGGGAAATGTTCACTGGTAAGTGTAGGGATAGACTCCTCACACTCTCTGGTAAGGATACAGAATCCTATGACCTCATGAAGGTTACCCTGATTGAGGGCTTTTGGATTCTCAACTGAGGAGTATAGAATTAGGAACAGGGGGGCTCACAAAACGTTGAGCCAGACCTGGGTTGATTTTGTTGACATCTCAGTCAAAAAAGTGGATGGTTGGATTACTGGCAGTGGAGTGACTGACTATGATGGGCTGTATAACTTATTTATGAAAGTAAATCTTATTGCTTCAATGATAAGTTGCATCAACATCTGGTAGACATGGGTCCAATTTCTCCCCAAGAATTGGGAAAGAAGGCAGACCATTGGGCCAAGACAAGGGTGACTAAGACTTCCACAGGTGGTGACAGGGGGTGACCAAAATAAAGGGGTCACAAAGCCTCCCCAGGGGAAGGGTGGTCAGACATCCAAGGACAAAACTAAAGAGTCTTCTCAAAGTCCCCAAAAACCTGCTCAGGCCCTGAGCCTCTTCACAGTCCACAAATGGGTACCAGGGCTAAAACTTTGATCCCAAGAAGGCTAAGTGTCACAACTGTAGACAGCATGGACACCAAACTAGAGACAAGGCCTGTCCCAAGTAAAGTCCCCCAACTACTACTCCAGTTAGCACTGGAATAGCCAGTCTCTAGGTGGGATCAAGGGTGTGCCCAGAGCAAATCAGGGTTCACACTAAAGCTACTAAAGTCTCTGAGGGTGGGGTGGATCTAGCCACACTAGCTGCCTGGCCACCTAACATGCACAAATACAGGCAGCAGCTCTTGATGAATGGGAACAAGGTAGAAGATTTGGGGGATACAGGTGCCAGTGTTACCATGGTGATAGACAAACTGGTTTCCCCGGGACAGTATCTGGCTGGACAGACATATCCAGTCACCAATGCTGACAATGAAACTAAAGTCCATCCCATGGCAATGGTGACTTTTAGAATGGGGAGGGGTTACTGGCCTGAAACAGGTAGTGGTCCCTTCTGCAATTCCAGTAGACTGTTTGCTAGGGAATAATCTGGATTCCTCAGCATGGGCTGGGATAGAGCTCAAGACCCATGCAGCCATGCTGGGTATCCATTTACTGGTGTGTGTTAAGACAAGAGCAAAGAGCAGAGCACAGGATGAAAAAGAAGTGTTGGAGCCTGGAATAATGGCCCAACCTTCCAAGAGAAAAGGTAAGAAGACTGGGGGACCAGCCTCTGTACAACAAAAGAATCAGGACCTCTCTTCCCAGGAAGATGTCCTATCCTCTGAGGGAACTGAGTCAATTGAGCTGGAGCCTTACCAGGTAGAGCTCTTGGGCCCAGAAGGACCATCAAGGGAACAGTTGTGCCAGGGACAAAAGACTTGTCCCACTCTTGAAGACCTCAGTCAGCAAGCAGCTGAGCAGGAAAAAGGAACTGTCATTGGATCACACAGGGTCTATTGGGAGGATGAACTCCTTTACACTGAGGCAAAAGATCCCAAACCTGGTGCCACAAGGAGAGTGGTAGTGCCTTTGGAGTTCAGCGAGTTCATCCTCACCTTAGCCCATGACATTCCCCTAGCTGGGCATTTGGGGCAAACCAAGACATAGGAAAGATTAGTTAACCATTTCCATTTGCCCAATATGTCCCAGAAGGTGAGGGGGTTTTGCAGCTCTTGTGTCACCTGTCAAGCAAGTGGCAAGACAGGTGGCCATCCAGAGTCCCCCCTCATTCCACTTCCAGTGGTGGGGGTCCCCTTTGAAAGGGTTGGTGTGGACATTGTGGGTCCACTTGAACCTCCCACAGTCTCAGGGAACTAGTACATACTGGTAGAGGTGGATCATGCTACCAGGTACCCTGAAGCAATTCCCCTCACGTCAACTACTGCCCCTGAAGTAGCCAAGGCCCTAATTGGCATCTTTTCCCGAGTGGGCTTCCCTAAAGAGGTGGTTTCTGACAGAGGTACCAACTTCATGTCAGCTGACCTTAAACACATGTGAAATGAGTGTGGGGTGACTTATAAGTTCACCACACCTTATCATCCACAAACCAATGGTCTTATGGAAAGATTTAACAAGACATAGAAGGGCATGATCATGGGGCTTCCTAATAAACTCAAAAGGAGATGGGATGTCCTCCTCCCATGCCCGCCTTTCGCCTACAGAGAGGTGCCACAGAAGGGAGTGGGGGTTTCCCTATTTGAGCTTCTGTTTGGCCATCCTGTAAGGGGACCCCCAGCACTTGTAAAAGAAGGCTGGGAGAGACCTCACTATGAGCCTAAACAAGATGTGGTAGACTATGGGGGTCATTCTGACCTCGGCGGTAAAAGGCGCTTACCGCCGGTCAGAAGACCGCCAGAACACCGCTGCGGCCGCGGTAAACCGCCACGGTCATTCTGACCCGCAACTGGCAAACCGCCAAAAACCCGACATCCACAAAAGTCTGCCACACCAAAGGTCAGCGAAAAAATGGCGATGACCAAACCTCCACCGTCAAGCCAACAGAAATACGCACATTCCATTCCGACCCACAAATCCCCGCAGCGGTCTTTCAACCGCGGTATTCCATTGGCGGTACACACCGCTGCGCTCAAAATACACACACACATAGAAAACTCAGCCACATTGGTCAGTTTGAAACACACACACCTGATACACATACTAACACCACTCCCACACACCCAACACAATATAAAACACACACCCACATCACCCACAAACCCCTACGACCCGAAATTCTTGACAAAGGCTAGAGAGAGAGCACAGAATTGACAATCCCACAACACAGAGGCACACTACACCATCACCCACACAGAATCCATGCACCAAACACCACACACCACCACACGCACCACCCTCATCACCATAAACGCCACCCCACACCTCATCCACACCACCCCATGGCACCCCAAAGACACCCCAGGTTCACTGACGCAGAACTCAGGGTCATGGTGGAGGAAATAGTCCGTGTAGAGCCCCAGCTCTTCGGGGCACAGGTGCAGCACACCACAATTGCCAGGAAGATGGAGCTATGGCAAAGGATAGTGGACAGGGTCAACACGGTGGGACAGCATCCACGCAATCGGGATGACATAAGGAAGCGCTGGAACGACCTACGGGGGAAGGTGCGTTCCATGGTATTAAGGCACAACATTGCGGTGCAGAAGACTGGCGACGGACCCCCACCTACTCCCCCAGAATTCACAGCATGGGAGGAGGAAGTCTTGCACATCCTGCATCCTGAGGGCCTCGCAGGAGTAGGTGGAGGAATGGAGTCTGGTAAGTCAAATCTCCACTACTGCTTCCCACCCCCACCCCACCTGCATGCCAAATCATACCCCCACCCTCACCCCCAACCCCATCACACCAACTCCTTGCAAATGGCTCACCATCACAACCCACCCATCCCAACACCAAGCCCTGCATGCGACCACAAAGCATGGACACCCATCACCAAAGCATGCCCACTGCACACACACATCACCCCCACAAGCCACCCTCACAAAAGCCCCCACAAGGGAATGCCTGCACTTGGGTACACGGACTCCCACCCATCACACGAAATGCCACACACAGAAGCAATAACCATACCTTTATACCCCTGCAGGACCGAACGCCACCACACCGCCACGGAGGGTACAGAGATGTCCATCCCACCCCCAGAAGAGGCCCCCAGCGATGACAGCAGGTCTGTCTCCCTGGACCCAGATGACCAGCCCGGCCCATCGGGGACCTCTGGACAGTCGGTTCCCCACAGACAGCCACAGGCTACACCAGACCCAACCCCCTCTGGGAACACCAGCACAGCTCCCACCCAGCGGGCCCATGCCTCTGTCTCCAGGGCACGTCGATCAGCGGTGTGTCCACCACTACAGGGCACCCAGGTTGACCGACCACCCCAACAACAACAGGGACCTGGGGGCAGTGGTAGTGGGCACACCGTCCAGGGGACAGAGGCCCAGGAACACAGGGGAACTGGGAGGGCTGCTGTGCGACAGGGGGGGGACAGGCCCAGGGAACCGACTCTCCAAGAGGCCCTCTCCTCCATCATGGGAGCTTACCACCACTCCCAGGAGACGATGGCGGCGGTACTGGCCAGGTTCCAGGAGATCCAGGCACTGCAGGAGGAACGGTACATGGGGTTCAGAGAGGAACTGAGGAACATCGGTTCCGCAATGGGGACCATCGTCGTGGCCCTTAACCAGATAGTCACCACATTGCGGGACCATGTGGCACCTCAAAGGGCCCCTGTCACTAGCCCAGGCCAGGAACAGCCTACCACCTCTGCCGGCGCTAGTGGACAGGAGGCCCCCACACAACAACAGGCCACCAGAACCCCACCTCCTGCAGAAGAAGAACCACCCCGCAAGCGGAACCTGAGATCTCACAAGAAGACAGAGTAGGATTGCAAGACCCCGCCAGCCTAAGATACCCCCTGATGTCATCCCACTGTCCCACATTGTCACCCTGTCCAACCTTTAACTGCCCCTGCTCCATCCTTCCACAGGCATATGGACAATGCACCTGTGCGACTGAGAACTGGACTCTGCCATGGACATTACTCCACCCCCACCCATCACCGTTTTACTATCATGTACCTATATGTAGCACTTAAAATAAATCACTTATTGCACATAAAATAACAGGAGTCTGCTTGTATTCTTAACAAATGTATTACACATAACGGTGCAATAATGTCCACTTACTTTGTGATGACAACATACCAATTTCAATAAGCTTTAGTCCATGGGCAAACAAAGCAGAAGCCACGCAGTGGGTCATACAGCTCTGAAAAGGGAAGGGAAAGTCACAAATCAGTAAACAGGAACTGGGGGGAAACACAGACAGTGGAGACGCATGAGGCCTTAAGTAAATGTAAAATGGCGTGGGTGATTCTTACCTGTGTGCTACTGAAAATATTGTTGTATGACTGTATCCCTGTTGTCCGTGTCGTCCCCGTCGTCTTCCTCCTCTTCACTCTCCCCAGGCTCCACAGCTGCTACAACACCACCATCTGGAGCATCCTCCTGCAGAAAAGGGACCTGGCGTCGCAAAGCAAGATTGTGAAGCATACAGCAGGCCACGATGATCTGGCACACCTTCTTTGGTGAGTACATTAGGGATCCCCCTGTCATATGCAGGCACCTAAACCTGGCCTTCAGGACCCCGAAGGTCCTTTCTATGATCCTCCTAGTTCGCCCATGGGCCTCATTGTACCGTTCCTCAGCCCTGGTCCGGGGATTCCTCACTGGGGTCAGTAGCCACGACAGGTTGGGGTAACCATAGTCACCAATTAGCCACACACGGTGTCTCTGTAGCTGTTCCATCACATAAGGGATGCTGCTATTTCGCATGACATACGCGTCATGCACTGACCCAGGGAACTTGAAATTTACATGGGAGATGTACTGGTCAGCCAAGCAGACCACCTGGACATTCATTGAATGATAACTTTTTCTGTTTCTGTACACCTGCTCACTTTCTTTGGGGGGAACCAAAGCCACATGGGTCCCATCAATGGCACCAATGATGTTGGGGATATGTCCAAGGGCACAGAAATCACCCTTCACTGTAGCCAAATCGCCCACCTCAGGGAAAATAATGTAGCTCCGCATGTATTTCATCAGGGCAGACAACACTCTGGACAAAACCTTAGAAAACATAGGCTGAGACATCCCAGATGATATGGCCACTGTTGTCTGAAAAGACCCACTTGCCAAAAAATGGAGTACTGACAGAACCTGCACCAGAGGGGGAATCCCTGTGGGTTGGCGGATGGGGGACATCAGGTCTGGCTCCAGCTGGGCACATAGTTCATGTATAGTTGCTCTGTCAAGCCTGTATGTAAGTATGATATGTCGTTCTTCCATTGTCGACAGGTCCACCAGCGGTCGGTACACGGGAGGATTCACCCTTCTCCTCGCAAGTCCCAGCGGACGGTGCCTAGGAAGGACAACATGGAGCACAGAGTCAAGCAACCCACAGGTTCGTTCACACAGCTTGCACAGTACACGAATCGCTATGCATTGAATGGCTTGTGTGAGTGGCAATGCAAGGCCTAGGCCTGTGTGACGCAGTAGAAATTATGCCATGTGGGCCCTTGAAATGGCGGCTGCCTGACCTGTGAAGTGTGACAGTGGGATGTGAGGTCAATGCGCTGGCGTGGCACACCGTGGCGGTAGGCGGTCGAAGACCGCGGTGCTAAGCCGCAATGGTTAACATTGCACCCTATGGGCTTCAGTAGCCAATGAGGATGTGCGCCTGCGGTCGCGGTACGCACCGCCGCGGGCGTGACCGCCATTTTCTATCTGATTAATCACTCGAGACCTGATCATCCACAGGAGAGGACCTATACTGCAAGTGCTGCTGTGACCTCGGTCTGGGAGATACAATGGCTGCTGCGACTGGGGAAAGGGCCCCTGCCTTCACTTCTGAAGAATTGGAGAAACTTGTTGATGGGGTCCTCCCCGAGTATGCGCTATTCTACGGTCCTCCAGACCAACAGGTTAGTACACAGGGTGCACGTTGAATGGGCTATGCCTGTGCTGAGTGGGGTGTATGTAAGATGGTGGGGAGGGGAGCGAATGAGGAGTGCAACGCACGAAAGATGAGAGCATGTGCCACATGGCAAGGTTGGGGAGGGGGGGGCCACTCACATTGACCAGGCAGAAAAGTAATGAGATTTCCTTTACCACCCTGTACATGTCACATAGGTCAGCGCCCATCAGAAGATCGACATTTGGCGTGCCATCTCCAAGGACGTCCGGGCCCTGGGGGTCCACAACAGACGGGGCACCCACTGCCGAAAGAGGTGGGAGGACATCCGCCGCGGGACCAGAAAGACCGCCGAGTCTCTGCTGGGGATGGCCTCCCAACGTAGGAGGGGTGCCAGCCGCCAATTGACCCCCCTGATGTCCCGGATCCTGGCGGTGGCCTACCCCGATTTGGATGGGCGCGTGAGGACATCACAGCAGACACAAGGGGGTGAGTTTCAGCACATTCTGCTATCTTTGCGCGCAGTGAAGGTGTCTGGGTGGGGGAGGAGGGCTGTGGCTATCTCCAGGCCAGGGCGCATTCTGTAGGCTAGGCCCCTCCGTTAGGCATGGCCCTGTGCCCCCGCCCCCCACCTCTGTAGGGTGCCAAGTACAGCTATTCATGGCCCTGTGTCATCTATGTGTGCATTTGTCGTCCATAGACCTGTAGGCCTAGTCACAATAACTGAGTAGTGTACCCCGATTGCGCGGCCTAGTGCAGGGGGCTTCTGTGACTGTCCTCTCCGACAACAGTGTTGCCAATGCATGCACTCAACCTGTCTTCATTTCTCCCCCCCCACCCATTTTCTTTGTCTTCCTGTTCATGTGTGCAATAGCATCATCAGGCGGAGGAGAAGTGGCATCGGCGCACGAGGGAGCTGCATCTCACATGGCCCCGGAGGGCCATGCAACAGACTCCGAGTACACCAGTGAGACGGAGGGCGAGTGGAGCTCCACAACGGGGACCCGTGGAGACGTCAGCGACACCGACACGTCCTCGGAAGGGAGCTCCCTTGCGGTGGCGGCAACATCCGTGCCCACCGCCACAACAGGTACAGCAGCCACCCAGCGCACCAGCCCCGCCCTCCCAGCAGCCCCTCAGCCTTTGCCCCGTGCCCGCTCGGCCAGGAAGCCGGGCATCTCCTTCGCCCCAGGCACCTCAGGCCCTGCCCCAGTTACCCCTGCTGCCCTCAGTGAGGAGGTCATTGACGTCCTGCGGACGCTCATTGTTGGGCAGTCTACCCTTTTGAATGCCATCCAGGGTGTAGAAAGGGAGGTGCATCGGAGCAATGCATACCTGTAGGGCATTCATTCGGGTCAGGCTGCCCATCAGCGATCGTTCAACGCTCTGGCCTCAGCACTGACGGCAGCCATTGTCCCTGTCTCCAGCCTCCCTCTTCTGACTCCCTCCACCCAGTCCCAGTCTCCTGTTCCTCTGCCTATCCCATCCACACCATCAGACCAGCCTGCACACACCTCTACACCCAAGGGCAGCTCATCCAGACATAAGCACCACAGATCCCACAAGCAGTCACCCAAGCAACATCCAGATGCAGACATGCCAACAGTCACTACCACCTCTGTGTCCCCCACCTCCTCATCTCCCTCCTCCCTCCCTGTGACGTCTCCACTCACACCTGCATGCACACCACCATCAGCCAGTACTTCCATCACCAGCACACCCTCCATTACAGTCCGCACACGTGCAGTCACCACCCCCACTGCCATTTACACGTCCCCTGTGTCCTCTCCCAGTGTGTCTGTCACCCCCTCTTCCAAACCACACAAACGCAGGCAGCCACCCACCCAACAGCCATCCACCTCACGACAGCCTCCATCACAAGCACCTGCACCCAAAGACAGCACACTTGAGTCTCCTACAACCACATCCTCTTCCTCCACTCCCATACCCACTACACCTACCCGTCCCTGTCCTTCCCAAGTGCAGTTCCTTTCCAACATTGAGCTCGTTCCAATCACTGACCCACCCCCTCCATCTGGTAAGAGTAAAAAAAGCACCTCAGCCACCACCAGCCCTGCATCTACTATGACCATAGTGCAGGGCTATTGGAGTCCACCAGCTCCTAGGGCAGGAACATCGGCCAGCAGCAAGGGGACAGCCAGCCCACCCCATGGGAAGAGGACAAAAAAAACTAAGGGCTGGCGCGACAAGCCTGAGACGGCTGCAACCAAGGACAGTAGCCTTGCCCCGTCACCTGCCACATCATCAAAGGGAGGCAAGGGCCACAGAGCTTCAGCGAAGGAGGGCAAGGGCAGCAGGGCGGAGAAGTCAGGCAGCAGGCGAGCTGCCCAGGAGGGCCCCACCAGCCCCATTCCGGTTGTGACGGACGACACTCACGGGCCCAGGACTCCATCACAGGAGGGCCCCGCGACCGCAAGGTCGGATGGCGACTGAGCGGGAAGTCTTGGCCAGGTCTGGCTCCCTAGAAACACAGGACAAGCACCGCTGAACAGGGGCCCGCCGTGAGAAGAACCGCTGAACAGGGGCCCACCGTGACAAGCACCGCTGAACAGGGGCCCGCCGTTAGAAGCACCGCTGAACAGGGGCCCGCCGTGACAAGCACCGCTGAACAGGGGCCCACCGTGAGAAGAACCGCTGAACAGGGGCCCGCCGTGAGAAGAACCGCTGAACAGCGGCCCGCCGTGACAAGCACCGCTGAACAGGGGCCCGGCGTGAGAAGAACCGCTGAACAGGGGCCCGCCGTGAGAAGAACCGCTGAACAGGGGCCCGCCGTGAGAAGAACCGCTGAACAGGGGCCCGCCGTGACAAGCACCGCTGAACAGGGGCCCGCCGTGACAAGCACCGCTGAACAGGGGCCCGCCGTGAGAAGAACTGCTGAACAGGACCCCGCCGTGACAAGCACCACTGAACAGGGGCCCGCCGTGACAAGCACAGCTGAACAGGGGCCCGCCGTGAGAAGAACCGCTGAACAGGGGCCCCCCGTGACAAGCACCGCTGAACAGGGGCCCGCCGTTAGAAGCACCGCTAAACAGGGGCCTGCCGTGACAAGCACTGCTGAACAGGGGCCCGCCGTGAGAAGAACCGCTGAACAGGACCCCGCCGTGAGAAGCACCGCTGAACAGGACCCCGCCGTGACAAGCACCGCTGAACAGGGGCCCGCCGTGAGAAGCACCGCTGAACAGGGGCCTGCCGTGACAAGCACCGCTCCGCTGGGCACCGCCGTCTCAAGCACCGCTCCGCTGGGCCCTTCCTGTCAAGCCCCGCTCCACTGGGCACCGCGTCTCAAGCACCGCTCCGCTGGGCCCTTCCTGTCAAGCACCGCTCCTCTGGGCCCTTCCTGTCAAGCACCGCTCCGCTGGGCCCTTCCTGTCAAGCACCGCTCCGCTGGGCACCGCCGTCTCAAGCACCGCTCCGCTGGGCCCTTCCTGTCAAGCACCGCTCCGCTGGGCCCTTCCTGTCAAGCACCGCTCCGCTGGGCACCGCCGTCTCAAGCACCGCTCCGCTGGGCCCTTCCTGTCAAGCACCGCTCCGCTGGGCACCGCCATCTCAAGCACCGCTGGCCCATTGACAGTGCCGGTTCTGTGTCGAGCAGGGCTTCGCGAAGCACTCTGGGCACCATGCCTCCTCCATTAACAGTGGAGTCGGTAATCCATCTGACTGTGGCTTTGCACTCCACAAGATGGCACAGTGGGCAAGCCACCCACTGTAGAGACTTGTGTGACTGTGGCTTTGCACTCCCCAGGATGGGACAGTGGGCATGGAGGCCCCTCGTGGATCTGGCGTCGTGGACTCATGTGGCTGAGGTGCCCCCACTTCCCTTCCCCCTGAGGTGCCTGTAGTTTTATCATCTGATGCCCCAGCAGTGTTCTCTCCAATGGTATCTGGTCTCGTGTGTGGGCTTTGCCCATGTGTTTGTGCACATTGGCCCACGGACTATGGAACTTTGACAGAATGGGCCGGACTTATTGCCTGTGTATATATTTTCAACTATGTTCATTCCTTATTTTGTATCTTTCATATTGAATATTTCCCATGACTTCAATGGAGCTATTATACATTTTAATTGTGTCTTTGCATTTTTCCGGTGGGTTTGGGGGGTGTCACTCTGACTTGTTGCTCTGCATTGGGGTGTAGGTATTTGGGGTGGGGGGGTGGGTGTATGGCGTATGTGTGTGCCCGTAAGCTTTCCTCCTCCCCCCTCCCCTGTGTCGTAGGTGCAGTACTCACCATTGTCGTCTGCGCCGGCGTTCGTACTCGTTGTAGATGAGCAGGTAGACAATAGCTGGTAGGATGTTTAATTCGGGTTCCATGCTGTCCTTCTTCCTCGTGGAGTGTGTAGAGGTGAGCGTTTTCCCGTTTGTAGTCTGTTTCCGCCGTGTTTTTATCGGCGGGGCTCCCGCCCCGGAAAAGGTGGCGGATTGGTGAGTTGTGATAGGGTGGGCGGTACATTGTCTGCCGTCTGCCTGTTGGCGGTGACCGCCGCGCTGTTTGTCTGTCCCGCCGTGGCGGTCGGAGTGTTAAAGTGGCAGGCTGTGCTGGCGGTTCCCGCCAGGGTCAGAATTCCATTATTTGGACCGCCTGCCTGTTGGCGGGTTGGCCGCCGCTTTATCACCGACCGCCAGGGTTGGAATGACCCCCTATGTGCTTGACCTCTGCTCAAGGATGGCAGAGTACATGGAAAAGGCAAGCAAAAACCTTGAGGCCAGCCAACAACTCCAGAAGTTGTGGTATGACCAAAAGGCTGCAATGGTTTAATTCCAACCAGGGCAGAAAGTCTGGGTTCTGGAACCTGTGGCTCACAGGGCACTTCAAGACAGATGGAGTGGCCCCTACCCAGTGCTAGAAAAGAAGAGTCAGGTTACTTATCTAGTGGACCTGGGCACTAGTAGGACACCCTAGAGGGTGAACCATGTTAAGCGCCTTAGGCACTACAATGACAGGGCAGACATAACCATGTTGATGGTTACTGATGAGGATCAGGAAGCAGAGAGTGAACCTCTCCCTTACCTCCTCTCAACTGACCCCGAGGATGGATTAGTAGATGGAGTTGTCTATTTAGACACCCTCTCTGCCCAATAGGAAGCTGACTGCAGGCAAGTCCTAAAGCAGTTTGCTGAGCTCTTTTCTTTGCCCCCTGGACAGACACATCTGTGTACCCATGATGTGGACACAGGAGACAGTTTACCTGTCAAAAACAAAATATTCAGACAGTCTGAAAGTATCAAACTGGAAGTCCACAAGATGCTAGAGTTGGGGGGAGTGATAGAGCACTCTGACAGTCCCTGGGCTAGCCCAGTGGTCTTGGTCCCCAAGCCTCACACCAAGGATGAAAAGAGAGAGATGAGATTTAGTGTGGACTACAGAGGACTCAACTCTGTCACCAAGACAGATGCTCACCCGATACCAAGAGCAGATGAACTGATTGATAAATTAGGTGCAGCCAACTTCTTAAATACCTTTGACTTAACTGCAGGGTACTGGCAAATTAAAATGGCACCTGGAGCAAAAGAGAAAACAGCAATCTCAACATCTGATGTGCATTATCAGTTTACTGTTATGCCCTTTGGCTTAAAGAATGCCCCTGCCACCTTCCAAAGGTTGGTGAATCAAATCCTTGCTAGCTTGGAGTCCTTCAGTGCAGCATATCTAGATTATATTGCTGTCTTTAGTTCCTACTGGCAGGATCACATGAAGAAGGTTTTGCCGGCCCTGCAATCAGCAATCCTCTCTATCAAGGTATCCAAATTTCAGATAGGGCAGGGTGCAATGGTTTACTTGGGACACCTTGTAGGTGGAGGCCAAGTGCAGCCCAAGATGAAGACAATTCTGGACTGGAAGATCCAAAAACCCAGACTCAAGTTAGGGCATTTCTTTGCTTGACTGGATACTACAGGAGGTTTGTGAAGGGATATGGATCCATAGTGACTCCCTCACAGAACTTACCTTCAAGAAAATGCCCAAGAAGGTTAACTTGCCCCTTAGACTGTCAAAAAGCCTTTGACACCCTAAAAGAAGCTATGTGCTGAGCACCAGTTTTGAAATCTTCAGATTATTCTAAGCAATTCATTGTGCAGACAGATGCCTTTGAGCATGGCACAGGAGCAGTCCTATCCCAAACCAATGATGATCGTCTTGACAAGCCTGTTGCTTTTATTAGCAGGAGGTTACTCCCCAGGGAGCAGCGTTGGAGTGCCATTAAGAGGGAGGCCTTTGCTGTGGTTTGGTCACTGAAAAAGCTGAGACCATACCTGTTTGGTACTCACTTTATAGTTCAAACTGACCAGAGACCACTCAGATGGCTCACTGCGATGAAAGGAGAGAACCCTAAACTGTTTAGGTGGTCCACTTTGTTGTTGAACAGAGACCTGGGACTGCCCATGCCAAACAGATGGCCTTTGCAGTTTCTTCCACTCAGAAAATGAAGACTCTCTTGGGAAAGGTTAGGCTCATCCTCTTTCGTTTGGGGGGTGGGTTGTGTAGGGAAAATGCCACTGTTGACATGGTTGCCCCTAACCTTTTGCCTTTTGTTGATGCTAGCTTTGATTGAAAGTGTGCTCGGAGCCTGCTAACCAGGCCCCAGCACCAATGTTCTTTCCCTAAAACTGTACCTTTGTCTCCACAATTGGCACAGCCAGGCACACAGATAGGTCCCTTGTAAAAGGTACCCCTGGTACCAATGGCCCTGTGGCCAGGGAAGGTCTCTAAGGGCTGCAGCATGTATTATGCCACCCCTCTCTCAGCGCATGCACACTGCCTCACAGCTTGTGTGTGCTGGTGGGGAGAAAAAGACTAAGGGGGTCATTCTGAGCTTGGCGGGCGGCGGGAGCCGCCCCCAAGCGGGAACCGCCAGAATACCGCTGCGCGGTCAAAAGACCGCCGCGGTTATTCTGAGAAGGCCGCCCGCCAGCGGGAAACCCCCTTCCATGAGGATGCCGGCTCCGAATGGAGCCGGCGGAGTGGAAGGGGTGCGACGGGTGCAGTTGCTTCGCAGACACTGAAAATCTTGGTGGGGCCCTGTTAGGGGGCCCTGCGACACCCGTTACCGCCAGCCAGGTTCTGGCGGTCGAAACCGCCAGAGCCAGGCTGGCGGTAAGGGGGTCGGAATCCCCATGGCGGCGCTGCTTGCAGCGCCGCCATGGAGGATTCCCTTGGGCAGCGGGAAACCAGCAGGACACCGCCGGTTTCCCGTCTCTGACCGCGGCTGTACCGCCGCGGTCAGAATGCCCATGTGAGCACCGCCAGCCTGTTGGCGGTGCTCCCGCGGTCGTTGGCCCTGGCGGTCCATGACCGCCAGGGTCAGAATGACCCCCTAAGTCGACATGGTACTCCCCTCAGGGTGCCATGCCCACAACCCACTGCCTGTGGCATAGGTAAGTCACCCCTCTAGCAGGCCTTACAGTCCTAATGCAGGGTGCACTGTACCACAGGTGAGGGCATAGCTGCATGAGCACTATGTCCCTACAGTGTCTTAACCAATTCTTAGACACTGTAAGTGAAGGGAAGCCATATAGAGTATATGGTCTTGGAGTTTGTCAAACACAAACTCCACAGTTCCATACTGGCTACGCTGAATACTGGGAAGTTTGATATCAAACTTTTCAGCACAATAAATCCACACTGATGCAGCTGTGGGATTTATTAAGAAATGCACACAGAGGGCATCTTAGAGATGCCCTCTGCATGCCAGCCCAACTGGTAGTGCTAGGCTCACCGGTCTCTGCCAGCCTGCCACTTCCAGACCAGTTCCTGGCCACATGGGGTGAGTGCTTTTGTGCACTCTGTGACCAGGAACGAAGCCTGTCCTGGGTGGAGGTGCTTCACACCTCCCCTTGCAGGAACTGTAAAACCTGGCGGTTAGCCTCAAAGGCTCAAGCTTGGTGTTACAATGCCCCAGGGCACTCCAGCTAGTGAAGATGCCCTGCCCCCAGACACAGCCCCCACCTTTGGAGGCAAGTCAGGGAAGATAATGAGAAAAGCAAGTGGGAGTAACCCCCTCAGCCACGTCCACCCCTAAGGTGACCAGAGCTGATGTGTCTCCCTCCTTAGGAAATCCTCCATCTTGTTTTGAAGGATGTAGCCCAATAGGAATAGGGATGTGCCCCCCTCCCCAGAAGGAGGAGTCGCAAGGAGGGTGTAGGCACCCTCAGGGACAGTAGCCATTAGCTATTGCCCTCCTGCCCCAACACACCCCTAAATTTAGTATTTAGGGGTGACACTGAACCCAGGAAAACAGATTCCTGATTACCTACAAAGAAGAAGGACGGCTGACCTAAAAACCCAGCAGAGAAGAAGGAAGACGACAACTGCTTTGCCCCAGCCCTACCGGCCTGTCTTCTGATTCAAAGAACCTGCACCAGCGACTCATCCTGCGGGCCCAGTGACCTCTGCCAACTCAGAGGGCTGCCCTGCAACTACAAAGGACCAAGAACTCCTGAGGACAGCGGAACTGTCTACCTCAAACAAGAAGAAACCATCTTTAAAGTGACTTTAACCTCACTCCAGAAGAATGAGTCCCCACCACTCTGCACCCGACACCCCTGGCCTGTGTCCAGAGAAACCAATGACCCAGAGAGGATCCCCAGGTGACTCTGACGACGTGTCCACCCTGGGCTAACCTCTTTACACCCCTACAACAACGCCTGCAGAGGGAATCCCGAGGACCGCCCTGACCGCTACTGCCCGGAAAGAAGAAACCCGACACCTGGAAGAAGCACTGCACCTGCAGCCTCCAGGCTTGTGAAGAACCAACCACTGGTGCAGCAGTGACCAGCAGGCAGCTCTCACCCCAGCCCAGTTGGTGGCTGGCCCGATAAGCCACCCTGTGCACTGCCTGCAACATCTGAGTGACCCCGTGTCTCTCCTTTGATTTCAATTACAAACCCGGCGCCTTGTTTGCCCACTGCACCAGGCCGTCCCTGTGCCGCTGAGGGTGTGCTTTGTGTGCCTACTTGGGACCCCCTCAGTGCTCTACTAAACCCCCCTGGTCTGATCCCCGAGGATGAAGGTACTTACCTGCCAGCAGACTAGAACTGGAGCACCCCCTGTCTCCATAGGCGCCTATGTTATTTGGGCCCCTCTTTGACCTCTGCACCTGACCGGCCCTGTGTTGGTGGTGCTAGGTGTTTGGGGTTGACCTGAACCCCCAACAGTGGGCTGCCTATGCCCCAGAGACTGAACTTGTAAGTGCTTTACTTACCTTAATAACCTAACTGTACTTACCTCCCCAGGAACTGTTGAATTTTGTAGTGTCCACTTTTAAAATAGCCTATTGCGATTTTATGCCAAACTGTGTACATTACTGTTTTAATTCAAAGTCCTATCTATACCTATGCAAAGTACCTTACATGTAATGTACTTAGCTGCAATTTGAGTCTTGTGGTTCTAAAATAAATTAAGAAAATAATATTTTCTATCTAAAAACCTTTTGGCCTGGAGTTAAGTCATTGAGTGTGTTTTAATTTATTGCATGTGTGTGTACAACAAATGCATAACACTACCCTCTGATAAGCCTACCTGCTCGACCACACTACCACAAATAGAGAATTAGTATTATTTATTATTACCTCTGTCAAGCCTCTTGGGGAACCCCGGGACTCTGTGCACACTATGTCTCACTTTGAGATAGTGTATACAGAGCCAGCTTTCTACACCCTCATTTTTCCAGTTAGTCAGCATGGGTTGCCTCTATTGTGTTGGTTCAAAGGCAGGGAAGCAGTCATTTTTCATATGGCTACATCAGGACCTCTGGATAATCTACCATATTTTCTAAATCTTAGACTTGAGGAAATTTACCAGGTCTTCATGAAAAGTGAGAAGCGAGACAAATGTCGGTTTCTGAAGGACTTTTACTCTGTTTCTTCAGAAAACATATTCCATAAAGTGACTTTTCTACCCAGTATTAACTGGAAAGAAAGCTCTTTTTTACTCAATATTACGGTATATTAGTCCTTAATATAAATGTGTTGCACTGGTAGTCTAGATTCTCCCCTAACCACCTCTCCTTTTTCCCACTCCAGACTGAATTACTTAATCATCACCTTGGCTGGTGGTTCAGGATTCTCTGGCTGAATATGCTGTGGTGTCTCTGAGTCTAGTGAAGTTGGCGTATTTATTCCTTGGCAACAACTTTAACCCCTTCCCCGCCATGGACGTAATGGTTACGTCCGTGGCAGCGCCCGTGTGGTGCCATGGACGTAACCATTACGTCCTGCTACCGGCCCTCGGGGGAAGCGCTAGCGCTCCCCCCGAGGGCCGCCCCCCACCCCCCCAGGCCAGGGCTGAAAGGGGAATCCCTTCCCCTTCAACCCCCGACCCCCCACACCCCCCTGTGACGTTCACGCGCTGACAATGACAGAGCCTCCCCCATCGCGCTGGAAGCTCAGTTTCCAGCGCGATCGAAAGAGAAATGCTCAGCATTTCTCTTTCGATCACGTGGGGGAGGCCCGGAGAGGCTTCAAAGGGAAGGAAATGTATTTCCTTCCCTTTGAAGTCTCTCCCAGGGTTTCAAAAGGCAGATTGCTTGCAATCCGGCTTTTGAAACCCCACTAGACACCAGGGATGTTTTTTTTTTTTTAAAGTGACATAAGGGAGCGACCCCTTGGGCAAAGGTCACTCCCATGGGGGCATTTTTTTTTAAGGCCTTTTAGAAACCTCTAGTCACCAGGGATAATTTTGTTTTTTGTTGTTTCTTTTTTGTTTTGTTTTGTGTTTTAGGTGTGGGGAGCGACCCCTTAGGCAAGGGTCGCTCCCATAGGGGGCAAATTATACTTAGGCCATTTCTGCCCCCCTTGGGGGCAGATTGGCCTATTTTTATGAGGCCAATCTGCCCCCTAGGAGGGGCAGAAACCACTAGACACCAGGGAGTTTTTTTTTGTGTTTTTCACGTAAGGGGAGCGACTCCTTAGGCGAGGGTCGTTCCCCTGAGGCAAGGGTCGTTCCCCTGGGGGGCAAATTTATTTTAGGCCATTTCTGCCCCCCATGGGGGCAGATCAACCTATTTTAATTAGGCCGATCTGCCCCCAAGGGGGGCAGAAACCACTAGGCACCGGGGATTTTTGTTGTTGTTTTACAGATGGGGAGCGTCCCCTTAGGCAAGGGTCGCTCCCCTGGAGGGGCAAATTGTATTTAGGCCATTTCTGCCTGCTTTGGGGGCAGATCTGCCATTTATAGGTGCAGAAACCACTAGGCACCAGGGATCTTTTTTTTGCGCTGTCACGCAAGGGGAGCGACCTTGTAGGCAAGGGTCGCTCCCCAGGGGGGTGGGGGGCAAATTTATTTTTAAATTTAAATTTATTTTAGGCCATTTCTGCCCCCCCTGGGGGCAGATCGGCCTATTGCTATTAGGCCTATCTGCCCCCAGGGGGGGCAGAAACCTCTAGGCACCAGGGCAATTTTTTTTTTTTTTTTTTTTTTTTTTTTTTTTTTTAGAGATGGGGAGCGACCCCTTAGGCAAGGGTCGCTCCCCTGGAGGGGCAAATTGTATTTAGGCCATTTCTGCCCGCTTTGGGGGCAGATTGGCAGAGTTTAGGTCAATCTGCCCCCAAGGGGGGCAGAAATCACTAGGCACCAGGGATTTTTTTTTGCGCCGTCACGCAAGGGGAGCGACCTTGTAGGCAACGGTTGCTCCCCGGAGGTGGTGGGGGGGCAAATTTATTTTAGGCCATTTCTGCCCCCCCTGGGGGCAGATCGGCCTATTGTTATTAGGCCGATCCGCCCCCAGGGGGGGCAGAAACCTCAGGGCGCCAGGGCAAATCTTTTTTTGTTTGTTTTTTTAGAGATGGGGAGAGCGACCCCTTAGGCAAGGGTCGCTCCCCTGGAGGGGCAAATTGTATTTAGGCCATTTCTGCCCGCTTTGAGGGCAGATTGGCAGAGTTTAGGTCAATCTGCCCCCAAGGGGGGCAGAAACCACTAGACACCAGGGATCTTTTTTTTTTCGCCGTCACGCAAGGGGAGCGACCCCGTAGGCAAGGGTCACTCCCCGGGGGGGGGGGAATTTATTTTAGGCCATTTCTGCCCCCCCTTGGGCCGGCTGAGCTAGAGGCCAAAATCCACAGGTAGGCACTTTGCAAAAAACACCTCTGTTTTCTGTGAAAAAATGTGATGTGTCCACGTTGTGTTTTGGGCCCTTTCCTTTCATGGGCGCCAGGCCCACCAACACAAGTGAGGTACCATTTTTATCGGGAGACTTGGGGGAACGCTGGGTGGAAGGACATTTGTTGCTCCTCTCAGATTCCAGAACTTTCTGTCACCGAAATGAGAGGAAAAAGTGTTTCTTTGGCCAAATTTTGAGGTTTGCAAAGGATTCTGAGTAACAGAACCTGATCAGAGCCCCACAAGTCACCCCATCTTGGATTCCCCTAGGTGTCTAGTTTTCAGAAATGTGCTGGTTTGCTAGGTTTCCCCAGGTGTCGGCTGAGCTAGAGGCCAAAATGCACAGGTAGGCCCTGTTTTCTGTGAAAAAATGTGATGTGTCCATGTTGTGTTTTGGGCCATATCCTTTCGTGGGGGCTAGGCCTACCCGCACAAGTGAGATACCATTTTTATCGGGAGACTTGAGGGAACGCTGGGTGGAAGGAAATGTGTGGCGCCTCTCATTTTCCAGAACTTTCTGTCACCGAAATGTGAGGAAAATGTGTTTTGTTAGCCACATTTTGAGGTTTGCAAAGGATTCTGGGTAAAAGAACCTGGTCAGAGCCCCACAAGTCACCCCATCTTGGATTCCCCTAGGTCTCTAGTTTTAAAAAATGCACAGGTTTGGTAGGTTTCCCTAGGTGCCGGCTGAGCTAGGGACCAAAATCTACAGGTAGGCACTTTGCAAAAAACAACTCTGTTTTCTGTCAAAAAAAATGGGATGTGTCCAAGTTGTGTTTTGGGCCATTTCTTTTCGTGGGAGCCAGGCCTACCCGCACAATTGAGGTACCATTTTTATCGGGATACTTGGGGGAACGCTGGGTGGAAAGAAATTTGTGGCTCCTCTCAGATTCCAGAACTTTCTGTCACCGAAATTTGAGAAAAATGTGTTTTTTTAGCCAAATTTTGAGGTTTGCAAAGGATTCTGGATAACAGAACCTGGTCAGAGCCCCACAAGTCACCCCAGCTTGGATTCCCCTAGGTCTCTAGTTTTAAAAAATGCACAGGTTTGGTAGGTTTCCCTAGGTGCCGGCTGAGCTAGGGACCAAAATCTACAGGTAGGCACTTTGCAAAAAACACCTCTGTTTTCTTTAAAAAAATGTGATGTGTCCACGTTGCGTTTTGGAGCATCGCCTGTCGCGGGCGCTAGGCCTACTCACACAAGTGAGGTATCATTTTTATCGGCAGACTTGGGGGAACGCTGAGTGGAAGGAAATTTGTGGCTCCTCTCAGATTCCAGAACTTTCTGTCACCGAAATGTGAGGAAAATGTGTTTTTTTAGCCAAATTTTGAGGTTTGCAAAGGATTCTGGATAACAGAACCTGGTCAGAGCCCCACAAGTCACCCCATCTTGGATTCCCCTAGGTCTCTAGTTTTCAAAAATGCACAGGTTTGGTAGGTTTCCCTAGTTGCCGGCTGAGCTAGGGACCAAAGTCTACAGGTAGGCACTTTGCAAAAAACAACTCTGTTTTCTGTAAAAAAAAATGGGATGTGTCCAAGCTGTGTTTTGGGCCATTTCTTTTTGTGGGCGCTAGGCCTACCCGCACAATTGAGGTACCATTTTTATCGGGATACTTGGGGGAAAGCTGGGTGGAAGGAAATTTGTGGCTCCTCTCTGATTCCAGAACTTTCTGTCACCAAAATGTGAGGAAAATGTGTTTTTTTGCCAAATTTTGAGGTTTGCAAAGGATTCTGAGTAACAGAACCTGGTCAGAGCCCCACAAGTCACCCCATCTTGGATTCCCCTAGGTCTCTAGTTTAAAAAAATGCACAGGCTTGGTAGGTTTCCCTAGGTGCCGGCTGAGCTAGGGGCCAAAATCTACAGGTAGGCACTTGGAAAAAAACACCCCTGTTTTCCGTCAAAAAATGGGATGTGTCCACGTTGTGTTTTGGGGCATCTCCTGTCGCGGGCGCTAGGCCTACCCACACAATTGAGGTATCATTTTTATCGGGAGACTTGGGGGAACATAGAATAGCAAAACAAGTGTTATTGCCCCTTGTCTTTCTCTAAATTTTTTCCTTCCAAATATAAGAGTGTGTGTAAAAAAGACGTCTATTTGAGAAATACCCTGTAATTCACATGCTAGTATGGGCACCCCGGAATTCAGAGATGTGCAAATAACCACTGCTCCTCAACACCTTATCTTGTGCCCAATTTGGAAATAGAAAGGATTTCTTGATAGCTATTTTTTACTCTTTATATTTCAGCAAATTAATTGCTGTATACCCGTTATAGAATGAAAACCCACTGCAGGGTGCAGGTCATTTATTGGCTCTGGGTACCTAGAGTTCTTGATGAACCTACAAGCCCTATATTTCCCCACAACCAGAAGAGTCCAGCAGATGTAATGGTATATTGCTTTCAAAAATCTGACATTGCAGGAGAAAGTTACAGAGTAAAACGTAGAGATTTCAATATTTTGTTTTTTCAGTTGTTATTTTCTGTAGGAAACTCTTGTAGGATCTACACAATTTACCCCTTGCTGAATTCAGAATTTTGTCTACTTTTCAGAAATGTTGCCGTTTCTGGGATCCAGCATTGGTTTCATGCCCGTTTCTGTCACTGACTGGAAGGAGGCTGAAAGCACAAAAAATCGTAAAAATGGGGTATGTCCCAGTAAAATGCCAAAATAGTGTAGAAAAATTGGGTTTTCTGATTCAAGTCTGCCTGTTCCTTAAAGCTGGGAAGCTGGTGATTTTAGCACTGCAAACCCTTTGTTGATGCCATTTTCAGGGGGAAAAACACAAGCCTTCTTCTGCAGCCCCTTTTTCCCATTTGTTTTAAAAAAAACGGAATTTTCACTGTATTTTGGCTAATTTCTTAGCCTCCTTCTGGGGAACCCACAAGGTCTGGGTACCTCTAGAATCCCTAGGATGTTGGAAAAAAAGGACGCAAATTTGGCATGGGTAGCTTAGGTGAACAAAAAGTTATGAGGGCCTAAGCGCGAACTGCCCCAAATAGCCAAAAAAAGGCTTGGCACCTGAGGGGGAAAAGGCCTGGCAACGAAGGGGTTAAAAATCACTTTTTTAAGAAAATAAATATGGATTGTGGGAAAGTTTATTAGAATACATGTCCCCCACTCTCAACATGCAGTGCTTAACTTTTGCTTATTGTTTCTGGCGGAGCACTAGCACTTATTTTTGAGGACCAGCACTTATTTTTCAGCCTCGAGCATTTACTGCACGAAAAAGACATATGTGGGAAAGATGGAGGAAGAGAAAAACTAAAAAGCGTCACAAAGGGAGAAAGCAGAAAGCTGCAAGAGAGTGAGCTGAAGGGGCAGTGAGTGGCTGTAAAAGGATTGTAGAAGCCTGGTTTGGCTTCAGGATTACGCTGCCTCAGTCTTCCGTGTTCGCAAATTTAACTCCAGCCGCATGTTTAAGAGGAGGGCTTTGGGCACCGGCACGTTTTTATTTACAAATTAAGCACTGTGATCCACAAAAGGATCAACAGAGTCCTGATAGGATGAGATTCAAGGGCCAAGAAAGGCATTTTTTGTTGTACCCTAAAATTACCTACCGTCTAGATCTCAACCATCTGGATGTAATTGAATCATGTGTCTATTTACTTCAAGGCCTTAATGAGTGTTAATTCAGTATGATGCTCCAGGGGACAAATAACTACAGGAGCTGTTAAACTCATTAATTGATGGTATTATGCCTTCGCTATTCCCTCTTAATTGAACAATACATCTGTGCAGCTGCAGTTCCTTACTCCACCATTCAACTTTGTGGCAGAGACACAGAATCGACTAGGAGTCTAACCAACCTGCTGCTTCTTTACCCTTCCCAAGGTTTAGTCAAGCAGTTTGAGAACTCATAGGTAGGATTAAGGACTCCCCATTCTACTTCGTTTGCTCTTTGGGGGACAACATTAATTGGGTCTTTGGTAATTTCAAATTCTCCTTCAACTGCTTCAGTGGACCATTGCAGAGTTGGAATTACGTACAAATAGATTGTGAACTTGCAAACTACCCATGTATAAAGAGTGGCTGTTCGGTGAGAAAGTGATTCTAATGTGGTCTGTGACGTTACCTTTTCTGGCTATTTCATTTCACACTTTTGTTGATCACTAATCATCATTTATTTGTTTCATCGTTTTCAGAACATTATTCCTCATAGAACCTGGACACCTAAGAACGTCATTGTCTTCCACAGATGAAAAATACTGGTTATTTATGATGGAAAGGTTTTTTGAATCTTTTTGAGCTCTTGAGTCCTTAATTTAGGTAGACTAGGTAGGAGAAACGTTATTCATTTCATATCTAGTGTAACAAAACACAAAAAAGGTATTGAAGAAAGAAAAAGTGAATAATACATTCAAAGGAATTCCTAGGGTTCATCTATGGGACTATAAATACAGTATGTGTGATGAAGACTAGAAATACAGTATATGTGATGAAGACTGGAAATACAGTATATGTGATAAGTGCAACCAGCAAACATTGAAAGATGTTAACGCATGTAAGACGTGATTCTTATATACCGGAAATAGAACCATGGAACAAAGTCCCTGAACTGTAAGAATATAGTGCTTCTTAGTAGCCCATGTAGAACATTTGAACAGGACTCTAGTACTCAAGCACCAGGGAAGCACTTTCAGTGAAAAATCGCTTCTGAACCAACCGGCATAAAAAGACAAAGGGCCGTATTTATACTTTTTGGCGCACAACTGCGCCAACGCAGTTGTGCGTCAAAAAATGTAACGCCGGCTAACGCCATTCCAAAGCACCATGCGGGCGCCGTATTTATGGAATGACGTTAGCCGGCGGAGCTGCCTGGAGTGCGTCAAAAAAATTGACTTACACCAGGCAGCGCCGGCGTAGGGGAAAATGGAGCTTGGGCGCCAAAAAATGGGGCAAGTCAGGCTGAGGCAAACTTTTCGCCTCAACCCGATTAGCGCCATTTTTTTTTACTCCCAACCCCCATTGAAATGACTCCTGTCTTAGCAAAGACAGGAGTCATGCCCCCTTGCCCAATGACCATGCCCAGGGGACTTCTGTCCCCTGGGCATGGTCATTGGGCATAGTGGCATGTAGGGGGGCACAAATCAGGCCCCCCTATGCCACAAAAAAAATAAAAATAAAATACTTACCTGAACTTACCTTAAGTTCCCTGGGATGGGTCCCTCCATCCTTGGGTGTCCTCCTGGGGTGGGCAAGTGTGGCAGGGGGTGTCCCTGGGGGCATGGGAGGGCACCTCTGGGCTCCTTCCGAGCCCACAGGTCCCTTAACGCCTGCCCTGACCAGGCATTAAAAAATGACGCTAAAATGGCTGGACGTCATTTTTTTTGACCCGCCCACTCCCGGGCGTCATTTTTGCCCGGGAGTGTAAATACGGCGCACATGCCTCGGAGTCATTTTTTAGACGGGAACGCCTACCTTGCATATCATTAACGCAAGGTAGGTGTCAACGCAAAAAAATTACGCAAACTCCAAGATCTTTGGCGCTAGACAGGTCTAACGCCAAAGTATAAATATGGAGTTAGTTTTGCGTCGGATTTGCGTAAAAAAAAACGACGCAATTCCGGCGCAAACAGAGTATAAATATGCCCCAAAGGCTTTCAAACAGAGCATCTGGTACTTTATTCAGCTAGTAACTATATGCTTGCGGACAGGCACAAAACAAATATAGGCACACATACGTAAACTGATGAACAGGCATATGCGTGCATGCATGCATGCACCTACATGCACACCAGAAAGTCAAACACGTGTGCCAACATGTTTCATCTTCAATTTTATTTTGCATAAACCCACGCAGGGCCAAAACACCAACAGTGGGTGAACACTAGTGCTTTACAAACAAAAAACATACAAACAGACAACATTACACACATGCACCCATGAAGACGCACATGGGCGCACATCATATCACTGATACAAATACATTTACAGATAAAGGTACGCATACATAATTTGTACTATTCATGAACTGAAGTTTACATGTGATAGATCTGTTACCAGTCCCTGCTTTATAGCTGGTAGATCTTGTGCCTGCCCCCACCCCCATTTCTCCATGGATTCCTTCAGTACTACCTCCCACTCCAAAGGACGCATCTCGTGGCGCCTTTCTCACATTTATTTTATTTGTTTTATAGCTGTTCTCATGTCAGTGTAGGTTTTCAGAGTACTTTACATCACACATACATATTTGCAGAGAGAATGTCATATAAGTGTGGATATCAATGTATTAGACAATTAGACCTACAAGGTTTAGGGTTCACATACCATCCATACTGGTAGCCATTATATGTTAAAAGCCATTGGTCTGAAGAAACATAAACTTAGGATTTAAAATGTAACACAGAGGTTGGAAATTCCTTTAATAATAAAAATGTATTACTACCCAAAAGAACCATTATTAGCAACTTTAGAGTAATTAAAGATTGAGAATAATAAGGCTCTAGACCTATGTCTTGCAGTTTGCCTGCAGCTTGTGATGTTGGTTCACAGCTCACTGAACTATACGTGAATGATCATAACTTATGAACTGCAAGCAACAAAAGGTTTTCGGTGACAAAAGCAGCAATCCAATGAGTTATTCATACAAAATACAAATCTATGATCTGCATGTTACATGCTTTGCAACAGACACGTTATTCCTTAGTGATACTTTATGATGAGTCAGGACTGTGACTAGACAAAACACAGATCTCTCTAGAAAGTACATAAACTGCTGGGATTATCTTGCTGTTATTATTACCCCCTGAAAATTGCTGGGCACACAAATGACTCTGCAGGCTGCTTTTGTCTCGCCTGCCTCATATCACTTGTCTGCTCTGCACTTAGTGTTGCAGCACCGGTTGTAGCACCCAAAAGCTGGCACTGCGTTAACATCACATATCCATCCTGAGAGGGCATTGGTCATAGCATTAAGGCAATACACTAAGCTAAGAAAGTTAAAGACAGACATCGGTGCACACCAACAAATTACAGGTACACACTTACATGTATAAGCAGACACACTGACCCCTGCATGCATAAACAGCCACATCATTTCATGCTGGCATTTTTATAGCAAAATGCACACAGAGGCATACAGAGAAACACGCTTAGCAGCCACATATGATACTTCCTGAATGGAAAATATTTTTGAGTCTTATTTTAAAGAAGTCAGTATCATGGAGCAGTGCGTAGAGACGTCATCACATGCAATGCTCATTAAGAAACATATGCAGAACAGCTGCCAAGGCCCTCCACGGACATTGGGCATCCCCTGACACTGTAGCTGGCGGCTCAAGCTTCGGACGACTGCAGAGCGGAGACACTCTGGACTGTTGACACCAAGTACAGGTGCGGGGGTAGGCAGGGACTAAACTACAAGTGGATCTCCTTCTCCTTTTCCCTTGCCAATTGCACCTCCTCTGCTACCCCATGCTGGCTATTGACCATGGGCTAAGCGAACGCTAACTCTTCAACAAAAAGTGTCATATATCTGCTATGCTAACTTGTTGGTACTTTACTATACACTGTCCTGGTTAAGGTATGTACTGGCTGAAAGACAAATGAAGGTTTACAAAAGATAGAAGTATTGTTTGTAAGACTGGAGACAACGTAATGCATTTTTAATTGGCATGAACTATCTTGATGTCATTTGTGCAACAATACATCTTTTATTAGCTGTGATAACTTTCATAATGAAATGTAATTGTGTTTTATATGTTTTTAAAATTATTTTAATAATGTCTCTGTTGTATGAGGAACGTGGAATGCAGGGCTCGTGGAGTGATTTGTGTAATGCGGTACTCGAGGGTAGAATGTAGAATGTGTTCTCGGCAGTACGGCGGTTGGAGAGGTGCCGGCAGCACGTTAATGAGGTGGCTCTGTACTTTCCTTCTAATAAACTTGAAATTCGCTCCTACCTCATTTGTCAGCATTTTTTGAGATCCCAACATAATTTTGGCGACAAGCGATCTTCCTGGATCCACCTCAGAACCTACGCACAGTGATTGTGCACTTTCCGGAGGCAGACGCGGCACCGTTGTCGGACAGTTCATCTCTGCTTAAGGTGAGACCTGTTCCGACGCCGCATTTCTGTTTGTGTGCCCTCCGGGAGGAAATCTTTTTGTACGGCCTCCCCCGAGGACAGTCTGCGCACGGCGCCCACCCTTCGCGTGCTCTGCGCTGGTGCTGCCTTGCGTCACATGACAAGCGCAAGCAGGGTGTGCGCGCACATTCTCTCTCTGTCCTCGCTGTTCACGCCTGGTACCCTATCAACCGGCACGTACCATAGCAACCTGTTTAAGGAAAAGAGATTACTACGGTTAAACACACGTTTCAGTGCCTGCGTGTTTACGGCTGCACTTGGATTACTTTTTCTTCAATTTTTCGTTTTAGTACATTAACTAACTGTTTTTTTTTCCAAAATATTTGTGTCAAGTAAAAAAAAAAAAGAGAAAAATAAGGGAGTTACTTATTATTGACAAGTTTTGGTTGGACTACAGTTACAACAGCTTTGCAAATCTTGGTCAGGCTACTGGTTACAAGAAGTCTGGCTTTGTCTATTCCTGGATAACGCCGGAAGCCTCCGTCTGCATTTTAGCACCCAATTGATCTTTTTTTTTTTTTTTTTGTACTTTTATTTGTTTGGACAAATTTAAGGGAACACTATGCAATCTGTCTCTGCTCCTCCACCATTTCTAGAAACACCTGGTGAACCACCGGTGTCTTGGCCTCAATGGTTTGATGCGTTTGAAACTTATTTAGGGCTATCAGAGCATCACAGTACAGACCTGAAAGGAAAAAATTTCTATTATTACACTCACTGGGATTTGAAGGCCGAGAGACTTTGAAACACCTTCCTGATGTCGAGGCGGTAGAAGGTGAAGAATTGGACGAATATCAGGAAACAGTAAAAAAACTCATCCTGAGATTTGACAAACAGCCAAGCCTTGTTGTATTACGCCACAAATTTTTCAAGAGGGTCCAGCTACAAAGTGAATCGATTGATGAGTTTGTCAGTGCTCTTCGTAAGCTGTGTGCACAATGTCAATTTGGCGCATTCTGTGATCAGCTGGTCAGAGACCAGCTCATAGGGACTTGTTGTGACAAACACATCCAGCAAAGACTACTTACAATGGGGGATCTTTCGCTTGAAGATGTGATTAAACAGGCCAAGAGCATCGAGCTGGCTCAAGCTTCTCTTAAAGAACTTTCATCTCAATGCAAGGAAGAAGAGAAAGCCAGTGTCAATGTTGTCTCTACACGCAAAGAACTTAAGCCCAGCAATAATGAATTTTTCAAACAGAGTAATATCTGTTTCAGATGTGGGACTTTCCCACATGCAAAAGACTCTAAGGGTTGACCTGCTAAGAATGTGGTGTGTCACAAATGAGGCCGGACAGGCCACTTTGCTAGGGTGTGTCAGAGTCCTGGGAACAAGAATGTCAAGATCAGCAGTGTGTCTGAAGCCAGTGAGGTGTCTAATCAATGTTTGGAGAATGAATTCCATGACATGATTGAGGTGGTCACAGATGAGCAAGCACTTTCGGGAAATCCTGAGGAATGTTGTGTGGACCCGTATGTGGATATTTGTGTGGGGAGCAAAACACTCCATCTACTTGTGGATTCCGGTGCACGCATTACAATGATGACTTTAGACTTCTTTAGGAGAATGTGGGGTGGTAGGAAATTGTATCCACCTGACAGAGCTCCGGTTTCCTATGAAGGAAGGAGGATAGAGCTGGAGGGTTTCATCGAAGATGTGTTGGAATTCAAGGGGTGCAAAATCCGTGGAAAGGTGTATGTTGCTGTCAAGGGTGTCAATATTTTAGGTTGGTTCCATCAAGGCCTCTTTGGTATGGTACTGAGACCAGGTACCACTGAGCAAGTAATGGTTGTTAAAGACCATAGCGGCATGAATTTTTCAACTCTCCATATGATGTTCCTAGTGTATTTGAGAAAAAATTAGGATGTATCAAAGGATTTAAACATAGTATCAAAATTAAAAAAGACACCATACTCATTAAGCACAAATTAAGAGCGATCCCATTCAGCTTGAGGGAGGATCTTAAGTTGGAGTTGGAAAAATTACAATTGTCAGGGGTAATTGAGCCGGTTGAGTCTAGCTTATGGTTGTCCCCAATTGTTATCGCTCGCAAACGCAGTGGCGAGATGCGCTTATGTGTTGACTTAAGGAGTCTCAACAAAGAGATTTGGGTTGACTCCTTTCCGTTACCCAGGATTAATGATTTGCTTGCGCAACTTAGTGGTGCAGTGTGGTTTTCAAAAATTTACTTGGCTTCGGCATATCACTAGGTTGTCCTTGAAGAAGATTCTAGGCATTATACGGCTTTCAACACGCCTTTTGGTACTTTCCAATTTCGTAGGATGCCTTTCGGTCTTGCTTCAGCTGCTTCTGTTTTCCAACGCATCATGTCACAACTGTTGGAAGATGTTGAAGGTGTCCTGGTGTTCCAGGATGATGTACTGATTTTTGCCAAACAGTTACCAGAACACAACACAGTGCTTAAGCTAGTTCTACAGATTTTTGAGAAAAATGTGGTGGTTGTTAAAGATGAAAAGTGTGAATTTTGGAAAAAAGAGATTGAGTTTTTGGGGCACGTTGTTTCGTCGGAGGGTGTCAAACCGAGACCTGGTTTGGTGGAGGCTGTTCACAATTGTCTTCCTCCAAAGAATAAGGACAAGCTGCGCTCTTTTGTAGGATTATGTGGATTTTATTCCAAGTTTATTCCTAATTACGCCTCCAAGATGAAATGTTTGTCTAATATGTTGAAGAAGAGTGTTGAATTTACGTGGGACAAGGATTGTCAGGACACGTTTGAGTTGGTAAAATCTGAAATGACCAATGCCAAAGCACTACGTCCATACGATCCATTATTACTGTGTAAGATAATGGTTGATGCAAGCAAGTATGGATTGGGTGCTGTTCTAGTCCAGGACATTGAACAAGGTGAAGCCACAATCAGTTATGCTTCTAGAGTATTGAGAGAAGCCGAACTGAATTACTCAGTAATAGAGAAAGAGTTGTTGGCCTGTGTCTGGGCAAGCGAAAAATTTAGAAGGTATGTGTGGGGCAGAAGGTTTGTCATTGTGACAGATCATAAACCGCTACTTTACATTCTCAGTGGGGATAAAACCAACTATACTACCCCATGTATTGCCCGTCTCACTACTAAATTGTTGCAGTACGACGTGGAGGTTACGTTTTTGACGGGGAAACTCAATGTGAGAGCGGATTTTCTTTCTAGGTTACCTATGGAAGGGCTGAATGATTTTGACTCTGAGGATGATAGAGAGGATTGTTTTGTTGCCAGTTTGGATCTTCCAGTGCCCAAGGCCTTTAGCAAAACTGATTGGGAGGTGGCCTTTTTAAAGGATCCGATTTTGGCCCAGGTTAGAGAATTTGTAACCAATGGGTGGCCGAAAGAAAGAATGTTCCCTTACCATTACAACCATTTTGTAAAGTTGCGAATGAAATTACAATTGAAGATCAGATACTATTGAGGGGTGAGAGGTGTATCCCTCCGCCTGATATACGTTCTGGTCTGATAAATTTGGCACATGAAGGACATTTTGGAGCGACTATGACCAAAAGGAGGTTAAGGGAGAATTATTGGTGGCCATCTATGGATAAAGAGGTTGATGTTGTGGTCAAAGGGTGTGTTGCTTGCAATTCTGCGGAGAAGGGGTTGATAGTACGTACTCCACCTTTGCATCCTATTGAAGTTCCTGTAAGACCGTGGTCTAAAGTGGGGATAGACATGATTGGGCCGTTTAATTTTCTCCCTCACAACTTACGATATGCATTTGTTCTCATGGATTTTCACAGTAGATGGCCTGAGGTTCATTTTTGCGCTGTTCCATCAGCAAGCAATGCGGTTAACTTCCTTAAAGAAGACTTATGCAAGAAGCTTTTCCAAAAACCATTATTTCGGACAATGGGGTGCAGTTTGTTAATTCAGAAATGGAGGACTTCTTAAAACAATCTGATATTAGCCATTTGAGAAGTTCTTTATATCACCCCCAGACCAATGGCTTGGTCGAAAGAATTAATAGTGTGGTTGGGGATTGTATAAAATGGGCCAGACACAATAATTATGACATCCTCGAGGCAGTGAGCACCATGTTGTGGGTTTATCGTTCCACACCTCAGTCATTAACCAATGTGTCACCTTTTGAAGCAGTTAGAGGTCGTAAACCAACCACCGTTCGGTTCCCATCATGGTTAGCGAGTTCTTTGAAGAGCAAAGGATTGTGTGGAAGGAAGAGTGTGGTCGACTGGGAAAAGGTGTGGTCAGGACAAGAACTCATGAAAAGAAGGTACAATACCATCAAAGCCACCAAGTCCTGTATGGTTTGCCCTGGAGATTTGGTGTGAATAAAAAAAAGTATGTCTGTTAAAAAAGGTGATGTTAGTTTTGGAAAACCTGTTAGGGTGAGAAACGTTTGTGGGAGTGCAATTATGGTTGAGATGGTCACTGGTGGAACGTATCCAAGGTGGTAAAGTTATCCGAGGGTCCTGCGTCGAGTACTAGTGATGAGAGTGACAGCAGCAAGGAAGGTGAAAGGGGTTATGGTGGAAGCTCTATGATACGTGTTCAAAATTCGCATAAGTTTAATACACAAAAGTCTTCCTTAGGTTGTACGGAAGAATTTCCACGCAGATCTTCCCGTGAAAAGTTTTTGCCATGGAAACTAAGACCCTATCAGTAATTTCTTTCAGTTTTAAGACTTCCTTTTCCTTCTTCAGAGTTCTTATTAGGTTTGAATATTGCAGATTGGCTCACTGACTGACACATTTGCAAAAACACACAAACTCACACACAGAGCCATCCTGCCATGCACACTCATGTACTCATGTGTGAGTGCAACCTCACAAAAAAACAAAAAAAAGATTACCACTCATTCTTTATGCAGTCCCATCAGAAAAGACTGTTCCTTTCCTCGAGAACGTAGGCAATGTTCAGCTGAATGGTGAATGGCTCTCTAAGCTGAGGAAGGTAGGTGTTGTACCCAAATATTGTGGCCTAAATGTTGTCTAACAAACATTCTAGATATTGTTTACAAAAATGTATCCAAATTAGAGTCAATAATAGGTTATCTACACCCAATGGAGCTGTACTTTCAGAAACAATACTTAGGCCACAATATTTATATCAGATGTTATTTCTGTTATTGATATTCTGAAATTAAACCCTGTCCTGGGGCTTTGACTACTGCAGTCCAAGTAGCCATAAGCAATACGTAGTGAAAGGCTATGCTAGCAGACAGATTGCTCCTCAAGAAAGCAGGACAGTATCTGAGAGTATGTAAGCCTCTCATTATGAGGCTCAGTATCAGCGATGTTATGACAAGCACATGTTAGGTTTATGGCGGGGACAGGAACAGTCAATGAGATGCAAAACATTGCTTTAGAATTGTAATGGCATGACCGCAGACACATTAGTGGAAATGGAAAAAACTGTTGCTATAAACAAAGAAATGAATAGTTTCATTGAGACTGAAGAGAAGCTGCTAGATATGCTCAGCCACAGCAGCAGTTTGGTGAATCCACCAGGAGTTTAGGAAAACCTTCTGATCAAGTAAAACGACGAGGCTGCCATCTTATGTTCAAGCTGCCCCATAGTATAAAAGGAGAAAAGAAAATTGGGAGGCCAGGTTAGTGTAAATCTCAGCTCAAGCCTGAAAATTACATTAAGAATGCATTTGTTTCTTGTACTGTAGTGAAAAGCAATGTGTTGTTTAGAATGCTGTGTGATAAAGTGACATGATCTATTGGGCCTCTCAGACAAAGAATATAATCCTCATGAATTTTAATGGAAGCACTCCTTGAGAGACAGATTAATAAACCAAATGGATGAACTAAAGTATTATTCTTTCTCTGCAGTTCACTGTAGTTTTAGAATAGTAATGGTAAGAGCAATGAAAATGTTTTGTCAGACAGCTGTTCTGTCATTCCACACCTAAGAAGAGGCTGCAGATGTATTTGATGCAGGTTATCCACAGCTTATATTAGATGCTGCGGGTATACCAAGAAGGATATCTCTGAAAAGGTATTTCTGTCGTGAGACCAAACGAGTCTCCAAACACGTCTGGGTCTGTCCCATTCTGAACAAGCCTGCCGGGAACAAAAACGGAGAACCCCTTACTGCCTTGCAATCTCTCAATTTATCATTCAGAGAAACAGTTTACTACAAATGGGCTTATTGATTGGTATTTAAATATATATGTGTTGACTATGATGCATTTTTTGGTGTACTTACATGAACTGCTATACATTGATGCTATACTAAACCAATAGTAATAATGGAATAATGACAAAAGCTTTAGAGAGGTGTAGAATATTTACTCTACAAAGAAATCATAGAGCGATTATTGTTATTTAGGAAGTCGAGATTCATTTAAAGATTTTGGACTAATTGCTAATTGCACATTTCTGCCAATGGGTTATATAGAAATGTTAAAACAACATAGCTTGGTTTATGCAAACAAAAGTAAATGCAAAAATCACTATCAATATGTGTTGGATGCATTGTAATTCGAGGATGGAGATTCCCCAGGAGACTGCAAATGCACAAAAAATCAATAACTTGTTAACTAGGTGGTTAATGCAGAGCATGGTTCCTTTAATTCCTGTTCCACGTATGGGAAGTGCAAAAATGTCTGTAATGTTATTTGTTGCTTAAGAGTCAACATTTCATGTATTATATCAAAACGCTCATCTGAGTTTTAAGGAGGTTCTCCATTCTGCTTTAATCTTACATAGTGATAGGAGTGGTCTTGCAGCCATAATGTAAACGTAAAACTACCAGTATGTATTGTGATGCTCCAGTTTTGAAAATATTATCACATCCAATCTAGAAGTAAAGGAGAATTCACAATTGTTTGGTTTTGCACAGAAGGAAAACTGGATAGACTGTTTGAGTTGAGGCATAGGGATTGCAAGAGAGTGACGGAGGTAGGCTGGAATGAATGCTGATTTTTAATAGGGTGGGGATCTTTTTGGGCTACACAGTTTGTGGATAAATATAGCCAGGCTTCGAAGGACTAGAGAAGAAAGGTTTTAGAGGTTGTTGGTTTACTAAGGATGGCAATAGGATAATAAAGACTTTGGGGGCAAAGGACAACTGTTTGTTTACCTGCAAAGTAGTAATTTGTAGGAGTGGGCAGAACTTTCTACGGAGTTACATAAAAACTCTGCAAGATTCTGTGGAGTTCCATGAGTGGGCTGAATCAGTCATATTGTGCTGCTCCCGCTGATTTTTAGCACTGGGGCCTACTTCCGTGCTATCAAATATGCACAAACTGCACCCACCTGCGTTCCAGAGAGGGCTACTTCTTTCTGCTGCCCGGTAGAGAAACCTTGCCATGAGGCTTTCTGGCGCCTGAAAATTGTGCTAGGTAACTCAAATCCTCACTCAACAGGTTGATGTGAAAAAGTCTGCCATGCAAGAGTTGTCAGAGTTTTGCTGGAAAACTGTGCTCCAAGAAAAATGCGGAGAGGGCAAAACTCTGTAAACTCTGCGGGTAGAATGGAATTTTGTTGCCCAATCCTAGTTATTTGGAGATAAGTAGGTGATGTTTAAGATGTTGTTGGCATTAGAGAGGACAGTAGGGCGTCAGAGGTTGTAATGTTTGTGAATGTGCAGTGCACAAAGGCCCATATTTATACTTTTTGACGCTAAACTGCGCTAACGCATTTTTTAACGACGCCCATCCCCCATCAACATGACTCCTATCATTGTAAAGATAGGAGTCATGCCCCCTTGCCCAATGGCCATGCCCAGGGGACTTCTGTCCCCTGGGCATGGTCATTGGGCATAGTGGCATGTAGGGGGGCACAAATCAGGCCCCCCTATGCCCAAAAAAATTATTAAAAAAAAATAAAAAAATACTTACCTGAACTTACCTGAATGTCCCTGGGGTGGGTCCCTCCAGCCTTGGGTGTCCTCCTGGGGTGGGCAAGGGTGGCAGGGGGGGTCCCTGGGGGCAGGGGAGGGCACTCTGGGCTCATTTTGAGCCCACTTGTCCCTTAACGCCATGCCTGACCCAGGCGTTAAAAAGCGGCGCAAATGCGCCGTTTTTAGCCACGCCCACTCCCGGGCGTCTCTTTTGCCCGGGAGTATAAATACCACGTAAAGGCCTGGGAGTCATTTTTTAGACGGGAACGCCTCCCTTGCATATCATTAACGCAAGGAAGGGGTTCACGCTAAAAAATGACGCACATTCCGGGAACTTTGGCGCTATACGCCTCTAACGCCATAGTATAAATATGGCGTTAGTTGGCGTTAGTTTAGCGTCGAATTTGCGTCGAAAAAAACGACGCAAATTCGGCGCAAACGGAGTATAAATACGGCCCAAAGTGTCAGAGGTTGAGGGGTAATTTGGGAAGAAGATGGTAAGGTAACATGCGTTGCTGAGCATAGATATTGTTGGCATTTTAGAAGAAGCTAGAGAGGGAGGTGGTTAGGAGCTTTCCTGTATAAAGAGACAGGATGTCAGAGATTTTTACGTGTTTGGAGGAGTTTTTCCTCTATAATTGTGTTTAATGTATTCAAATTTTAGTTGTCCATGAGTAGCCACACATATTGAGCTTCCAATGGGAAACTTTCACATGTTTGTGAGCATAATTGATGTGGATAAGTAACGGAATTGTTGTTTGCATGTCAATTTGTGTGAATAAGCCATGACTGCCAAACATGCTGGGCTGATAGACATTTTAATCCAGTTGTTCCTCGCCTAAGGACTGATTCACTTACAAAATAATAATGTTTGCTATTCCCAAAGGTATTATACTGGTAGCATCTTTATGGCAGCAGAGCCTCTGTGCATAAAAATATAGGACTGTCCTATCTCTTTATGTGTAGAGATTCCTCAGTCATAATGATGCTACTATTAACATACCTTTGCGAACAGCAAACAATCCCAAATTTAGACAAAAGTGTATGTCTACCGTTGTGAATTAGGCCCTGCATGTAGAACTTTATGCATTATCAGGCATTTCAGAATGATCAGTCATAAAAACTCAGGCTTGATCTGCACATTCGAAGGATCCAGGTAGCTGAGATGTGATTTTACGATCACAAACTCTTTTTCAGGTGCAATGTGCTTCCTCCCGGGTGCCTAATTGTATTTTCATTGATGGTGGCTTATAGTTTTAATGTAGCATTAATTTTAGTGCTGCATGTGATGTCATAGACTTTAATGTATATGTCACATTATTGATCAATAAGTCAGGGATTTGGAAGATTAAGTCAAGATAATCTATACATGAAAATCAATGCATTTTGCTAATCAGAGTACTACTAGTTTGGTTTTAAAGCAGTGAAAAATCATATTAATGTGCATACACTGTAGGTCATTGGAGAAAAGGTTGTGGTATAGCCCTTAAACTTAATGGTTAATCAAGTAATTTGTTTTAATGTTATAATTCATGACGTTATTTAACAGTCTGCACTAAAAAAAAAAATAGATTTCTGAAGATAAATATTTTAAAAGCCACATGCAAATGTAGATAAAAGTAGTTCTAACTCATAGTTACACGAATGGGTTAACAGTTATTTCATTTTATATTTCTTGTAAAATGAACACTGGCAAAGCTTATAAATGTTGAAATCCTCATTTTGAATTTTATATGTGTATTAATTGCATAAATAAATTTGCCATTTAATTTGACTTTGCTTCGCCTGAGTGAGCCCTGCAAGGGCCTGTTTCCTGACTGTGCAGAAAATGTTTAGTCGTTCACATAACGTGAACCTTCCTTTCAGACTTTGTTCTCATGAGAATGCTAGCCTGGCAATGTATATTCTATTGTTCTACACACAGTTAACCTGAGAAACTAAGTTTTTAGCCCAGTGCATTTAGGAACTGTAGAACAAAGTATGTTTTCCATTGTTTCAACTCACATGGATGAGCTAAGATGGAAGCCTTTTCTCATAATGAATCTGGGAATCCTCACCAATGTTGCAGTCTATGTCGCATGACTGCTTTCCATTGGACAATTACACTTTTTGCCTCATATGGAGCTAAGGATGGACAAATAACCTTGCCCTATGAACTTTAATATATAGTTCTCCAGCTGGACTTCAGTCATAACTTCTCACCTTGCCTTTAGGAGCTGAAACCCTTCGACTCTCAGAGGTATAGTCTTCCCTTTTTGACCACATGTGCTTGACCCAACACATATAATAAGGAGTTTCTAATTTGTAGGTTTACCTCTTGCCCAGGTTACTAAATTTGAGAATTAGAACTGCTAAACAATTAACATAATTAGTCAGTATTTGTTTAAAATGTCATATTCAAATGTCTAACATTTCTTATTATGCATAGCATTGATCGAACGTCTAGTCTTTTTTATGTTAATTTGTATGAACTTTTGCATGAGGATTGGACAGTCTATCATGATCTTGTACCTTTACATTCTTGTCTTGAGAATTATCTATATTACTCTGAATATTGATCTGCAATGAACACCCTTGGACTTTTTTCAGTTTGGAGTATTCTTTTTGTGGCTAATGAGTCATACTCTTATTTTAACTGATTACTGTGAAGTTTTGATGTCCTCATCTCTACACTCTTATCCTGGGTGAAAAGATCTATCGACCTCGACCAAAGTATAATCCCAAAAAGGAATATACTAGAGAAGTTTCAAGATGTTTCTTGAAATGATTTGCCTCAGGTTGCATGGGATTCAACTGATTATTTGTGTCACTTTTGCTGATATCATACATATGTTGTCCCTTCATAGCAGAGTGGAAGCCATTTTTACACACTTTCATGCAATTAATTGTCCTATGTCTTCTTTTGCTGTCCCCATTGATTGTTCCTAAGGCAGGATGCTGCTGCATGAAGCACTACAGAAAGTGATTAGCTTTCCATTGTCTTCATTGTAATGGAGAGTTGTGACATGTGGCAGGTACTTGGCCGTATGTTTTGTTGGGCAGGTACTTGTAAATTTATGATACACAAAAATCCTAATGTGGTCCTTTCTGCTTCCTCAGTATTGTTTGCAACACATTGTAAACATTTTGAGTGTGCTCTGAGTCAGCCTTTTGCTTGTGGTTATGGCTTTGCTGTTTACTGCAGGTCACTGCTCTTGATTCAATGGCTTTCGTTCCTCATCTTGCTTTTGTCCAACAATTTCATCTCCGACTTTTCTAATTAGTTTTATTTTTCAATTGCTGACTTGAGGGGACTGTTTTTCTTCATGTATGCTCACTGCATGGGGAAAGACTTCTGTCTTTGGTACCCCCCATTTAGTGCACCACCATTCCAGTGCCCCCTACTCTCTTTGTACACTACCCTCCTTCTTCCTCAGCCAGCTGTTGCTTCCCATACTTCCTGTCCTGCACTGCCATTCCAAATTCTTACTGACATATGCCAATTAGTTTAATTTTTTTTAATTGAAGTTCATTTTTTATGATGTCCTGGAAGCTGCAAATTGCTACAGACCCCATTGCTTCCTTTTTAACACAGCAGGAAACTTTCTTTTCACTTTTACCTGTTCTAAGTTGGCCAACACCCATGTTTGAATGGTAAATTAAAAATGTAAAAATGACCCCTGGTGCATCACGAAGCATGCATCTCAATGGATGCTTTTGCATAAGTAGCCTTCATTTTCATGCATGCATCACAGCGCAACTTCACAGGTGCACTAAGATGCACAAGTTTGTTCCGGCTGCCATCTTGAACTAGCTTCTGTTTTTATAGAAAACACATCACAAGATAACCATCAATGTGTCCTCGTGCATTCTCGTGTTTCACTGTGCATGCACAGTGGCGGTCATTCTGGAATTAGGTGATACCAGTGCAAACAAGAACTGGTAAAGCCCACAGCTCGGCCTTTTACAGTCAAGAACTACTGGCTTTTCCAATGTTTGCATTGAAATATGATACTGCTGATATTCAATCATTTTCCACCAGTGGTGCTGTCTTTACTGTGTCAACTGTGCTGTTATGTCAGACAGTCCTGTTACAGCTGATGATAGAGCAGGATTACCATCTCTGAGTAGGAAAGCTTGCCTCTTCCAATAAAGTACATTTTGAACTGGTGACAGTGACATACCATTAGTGCAGATTGTATTAGTCTTTCTTTTCCTAAAGGGAACCACGGTGTAATACCAAGCTTGTGCTCCCCGTTAAAGTACATATTAACCTATCTTTATGTAGCATCTATTATTTTTTTGAATATGTACAGTGATTTAATCAACTCGTTGGATATAATCGCATGAATGGTACTATTAATTAATTTATTTTTGTTAGAAATGGGGTCTTTGGTTGACAGTCAGGTTACCCCCTGTTCAAGCAAGGACCCTCACTCTAGTCAGGGTAAAAGAGAATCACCCTCAGCTAACCCCTGCGTACCCCCTTGGTAGCTTGGAGGAGCAGTAGGCTTAACCTAAGAGTGCTAGGTGTACAGTATTTGTACCAACACACACAGTAACTCAATGCAAACACCACAAAATGACACAACACCAGTTTAGAAAAATAGGAAATATTTATCTAAACAAAACAATACCAAAACGACAAAAAAATCCAACATACACAAGTCAAGTTATGAATTTTTAAAGATTAAACTCCAAAAATAGCGCTTAGAAACAAAAATGCTTCAATGAGATGTTAACACGGCGTCGTGACGGAGTCGTTCCCAACAAGCCGACACCAGCGGCGCCGGACATGGAGTCGTGTAGACCCCCAAGTACAGTACCTTTGGTGAAGAGTGAAAACAAGCCGATGCGCGAAGTCGGGGATCGCGGCGTCTGTGCGAAACATTGAATCCATGCACTTCGAGCGGCGTCGGTCACGACGTGGTGCGGCGACTTCCACGGAGTCGCGGACTTCAGCGGGGTTGCTGCAGCGTCGGGCCTGCGAAGAGCGTCGCGTTCCAGCGAAGGTCACGCCGTCTGGTGCAGGTGGCGTTACCGGATTCAGCAGCGGCATCGGTCCGGAGTCGTCCGAAGTCGATTTCCTTGGATTTCCACCATCTTTCCTTTCAAGGGGCCAGGAACTGGATAGGGCACCACTTGTCAGGGCAGGAGTCTCTCCAGAGACTCCAGTTGCTGGCAGAGAGAAGTCTTTGCTGTCCCTGAGACTTCAAACAACGGGAGGCAAGCTCTAACTCAAGCCCTTGGAGATTTCTTCACAAGATGGAAGGCACACAAAGTCCAGTCTTTGCCCTCTTACTCTGGCAGAAGCAGCACTGCAGGAAAGCTCCACAAAGCACAGTCACAGGCAGGGCAGCACTTCTTCCTCAGCTATCAGCTCTTCTCCAGGCAGAGGTTCCTCTTGGTTCCAGAAGTGTTTCTAAAGTCTGTAGATTTGGGTGCCCTTCTTATACCCATTTTAGTCTTTGAAGTCACCTTTCTTCAAAGGGGACTCACACCTACTTGTGAAATCCTGCCTTGTCCAGGCAAGGCCTCAGACACACACCAGGGGGTTGGAGTCTGCATTGTCAGAGGCAGACACAGTCCTTTCAGATGAGCGTGACCACTCCACCCCTCCCTCCTAGCAGAGATGGCTAATCAGGAAATGCAGGTTACACCCCAGCTCCCTTTGTGTCACTGTCTAGTGTGAGGTGAAAAACAACCCAACTGTCATACTGACTCAGACAGGGAATCCACAAACACGGCAGAGTCACAGAATGGTTTAAGCAAGAAAATGCTCACTTTCTAAAAGTGGCATTTTTCAAACGCACAATCTCAAAATCAACTTTACTAAAAGATGTATTTTTAAATTGTGAGTTCAGGGACCCCAAACTCCACCTGTCCATCTACTCTCTAGGGGAATCTACACTTTAATCATTTTTAAAGGTAGCCCCCATATTATCCTATGAGAGAGACAGGCCTTGCAACAGTGAAAACGAAGTTGGCAGTATTTCACTGTCAGGACATATAAACCACATTACTATATGTCCTACCTCACCAATACACTGCACCCTGCCCTTGGGGCTACCTAGGGCCTACCTTAGGGGTGTCTTACATGTAAGAAAAGGGAAGGTTTAGGCCTGGCAAGTGGGTACACTTGCCAGTCGAATTTAGTGTGTAAAAATACACACACAGACACTGCAGTGGCAGGTCTGAGACATGATTACAGGGTTACTTGTGTGGGTGGCACAATCAGTGCTGCAGGCTCACTAGTAACATTTGATTTACAGGCCCTGGGCACCTCTAGTGCACTTTACTAGGGACTTAACAGTAAAACAAATATGCCAATCATGGAGAACCAATTACGTACACATTTTAAACAGGAGCACTTGCACTTTAGCACTGGTTAGCAGTGGTAAAGTGCCCAGAGTAACAAAACAGTAAAATTAGAGTCCAGCACACATCAAGAACCTGGGGAACAGAGGCAAAAAGTTAAGGGAGACCACGCCAAGGATGAAAAGTCTAACAATTTTAATTTATTTATTCTTGGTAAAATGGTATGCAACCAGAAAAGGTGAGAGGGAAAAGATGTTATTTGAAGTAGGTGTGTGAAAAGGAGAAAGGAAATGGAACAAACGGAACGGTAAAGAGCTCCAAATTCTCAGAGGATGGAGAGGAAACAAGCACAAGATTGAGGGCAGGGTGTAAGACATGAAAAGAAGACGATAGAAAGGGCCTGCATGGCCAGCACACAGAAGATCAAAAGAGGAGGTTACACGGTTATATTTCAAATCAAATCTCTATTATGCATGCTACACCACTCTAAGTGACAGCCTCCCCAGTGACCCATGCCGCTCTTGAACCTTTAAAGTTGAATCCATGTTCGTTTTACTTCTTCATTGAAACAATTCCTTCCCGTGTATGCCCTTTTCTTCCTTAAACTTCATTGGGGAGTTTCTGATTTAAAATCTGTTGACGAGTTGAACCATTGTAAACTCAGTCCTGATTTGGTTAGCTCTGTTTACACAATCACCTTGTTCTGGCTAAATCTCTCTGGTTCACACTTTAATAGCAAGTTTGTGCTCTGAGTAAACGCATCCCGCAATTTGCACACACGCATGTCTTTTAAAGAGAGGAATTTTCATCAATATCAAAGATTTATAAACACACTCACTAAAATTAATCTTTTCGCACAGGTGAAAGCAAGTGTCCCGGAAGTGAACAGCGTAAAGCTCCGAACGTTAGATCTTAACACCAAATACATGTGGACCAACCTGCGCGCTGACGAACCCGTGGTTTTCACACCTATTGTGTGTGAAAGTACAGAAGTAACTTGAAGAGAGAATAGGTTCTTAGGTAATCTCTGTCATATTTGAATGGTTATAGCAATTACAACACATACATTAGACGGGCTGCAATATCATATTCTGTCCCACTTTTATTTTTCATGACTACTGTACCTGTGGTGAATATGTTCAGCGTTGTGTTTCATACCTTCAATTATTACCGTGGATCACATAACAATGTTTAGCTTGGCTCCTGCATAGCAACTAACAGAAAAGGGCTCTCAAGATCAGAGGTATTAAAATACCATTGCTGAGGGCCAGGTTTTAATTTGCAATACAATTTGGAATGTGATTGGCACCAATTGTTTCATGAAAGTTCCCATCTTTACTCATCCATTCTTTTTTCTCAGCGCTGATCTTCCTCCTCACTGGCTTACTTTTTCGAGGTCCTTCTTCTCTTTTTATTAAACAAAACACAATTGACCCTGTTGAAAAAAAGTAAGTGGAAGCAAAAGCAAAAGCGCAAATAGGTACTTGCTTGCCTTCTGGCTTTTACGAGTGTGCCTAAAGCGAAGCACACACGATGTTAGAAGAAAAAGAGGAAGTAGGCGATGCCTAAAGAAGAGAGGACAGACGGGGAGAGAGGGTGGGGTGGATTGGGGTTTGTGGTGTTGTACTTAGGGTGGTGGAAGCTGGTCCAGGGCATGTGCACACGCCCCTTTTATTAACAGGGTCACCTGACCAGTGACACCTGGAGTGGCTGGTGGGAACACATCATTAGGGAAACACCAGTATGAGTCCAGCCGGACTCAGCATCTTACCAAACTTTATTAAGAAAAAACAAACAAGTCCATCCTGTGGGAGAGAATAAACACTAAAGATTAGTTTAATAAAACGACTGCATTTTAGATAACAAGGCGTGAGCCGCAATAACCAGAACCATACAACACAGTAAGATGGAAATAGTACAGAGGAGGGAGAAACATAAAAATAAGGCTATCATATTGTAACTAAATTATGTTCTCTCTATGTTATATTTCGAGCACAGCCTGTGAAGCTCTAAGCCTGCCTTTTTAGTTTCCCCGGGAGGACATCAACCCTCATACCTGAGCAAAGGCCTGTGATCTGGATCAGCATCTGCAACAGGGCAGTCAGCATCTAGTTGTGGGTTCCTGGTTGGAATCTCCCTCTTACGTGTACTGGGACTAGAAAGTGTTTTTATACTATTGATGTGAACTAATACCCCGATGTTCCTACGTAAGAATGTGTACTGTCTACGAACTATAAAGACTAAATTTCTACCACGTCTATCGGCAATGTACCAGACTGTATCCTTGACTGAAGCACAGAGTGAGCAAGAATGTATTGTTTGCGAACACAGTGCTGAAGTAAGCTAAACAGTGTGATAGAAGGAAATAAAACAAGACCGTGAAACTGGTTATTGTAAAATAGCAGTGCGAGGCTAAATAAAACGCATCTAGGGCAAAGTGCACAGGGGCCTAACATGTTAAGCAAACGCGGGGGCTCACCACAACCCTCCATGGTTTAACCAGACTACTCTGGGCACGAATGGAGGTTGACAAAGTCCGGATTCCTCAATTGCCTGTCCATGAGGGTACAGTTCACGCGGGCACTGTTGGTCCTGTCCCTTCTGGTCTCACATTGTGAAGTGTTGTAGTGTATTTACAAAGTCCACTGGTATGTCAAATCCTGAGCAGTGGTGAAGTCTATCTTCAGAGTTCAATGGGGGTGCATTAGGAGCAGTGCAGAGATCTGTTTGAAGGCTGACAGCCTCCATGGGCAGCAAACCTGCAAAGATGGAGGATGACATGGATGAAAGGGCATCTGACTTGAAGGCCATGAAGCTTCCAAACATCTGCTGGTAGAGCAGCTTCAGGCTTCCCTCTTGTGCCAGGACTCCATCTCGCAGGAGTCTCCTCAAAGCCCTTTAGTCGGGCCTCCACAGGACCGTTTGGAGTGTGTAGGGCCTATCGCAGGCCGAACAGCCAACAGGACCACATCCAAGTTGTGCTTGCAGCTGCAAGGGTGTTTGTCACAGGGTTGATGTGCTCTGGGTGCCAGGACTCAGGTGCACTGGCCTCCGTCCAATAATCTTTGGTTGACCTATCTCCAGCTGTGACCTCAGTGCTTCCAAGTGTCTGTTGTGGCGCTACTTCTGACACATCTCTCTTGTCAGGAGGCCCTTGCCCCAGGATTGCCACAGGACTGCGTTGGCTCTGTGGGCCTCTCGTAGGCCATGCTAAGGGGGTGGCTGTGGAATCTCCAAGAGGACCACATCCAAGCCTCGTGCAACTCCAAGGGTGGATAGTCAATGGTATGCTCTCTTCGGCAGGTCTCACATTCAAATGTGTTCACAACAGATTTTTGGGTGGTCAGCCTCCCATGGTGGCGGCTTACAGTTGGTCCACCTTCGGAGCCTGTGCACCCTAGTGACTGACTTGTGTTGATGGATGCCCCCTTCGGTACTGGTACGAGTCCTCAGTCCTATCACTCTTCTCCCTTTTCTCTTGTACATCTGTGGTGTTCCTGATCTTCTGTGTGACAGGTCTGTCACACACTATTTTTCATCAAACTTTCTTCGCGATGTGGCGTCATGCCACATATCTCTCTTCTTTCCATTTTCTTTCGTGAGGTGGCGCCACGGGTCACATGTTGTGTCACATGGACCTCTCGCTGGTTGTGTGCTGCACCTCGCCGGTGCATCGTCTCCCGTTGCAGCCTCTCACAGGCTTAGTCCAGTTAATAGGACTTGATTCTTTCTCCTTGTGAACCTCTTGCAGGTCATGTCGCTTGCTCGGGGATCATCTAAGTGGTATGCTCCCTGACTGGGGGGGTCACCTCCTTCCTTCCTCTTGTCTTCACTCAAGGGTGTAGCACTACTCCTCAGTACTGCGCCATTGCGCTCTTGCTCCTGCCTCCGTTCCGGTTTGCTTGCAGGGTTGGTCTCTCCATGTGACATGCTTACTGCTAGCCAGCGGTGGCCTTTTGGTGCTGTGGATGGCCGGGTGGTACGGGCTCATATGTTCAACATTTCTTCTCACTTTCAGAGGACGCTCTCTTTTTTTAGGAGCTCCTGTCTGTGTTGTCAATTTGCCTGGTGCGGTCATATGTGCACCTCTAACTTCGCGCTTTCGGTCCTTCTTCCTTGGCGCTCTCTGCTGGGGCCTTGCATGCCGGTTCATTCTCTTGCAGTGGTGGCTGTCTGACAGACACTGGGGTGCGGTGCATGTGCAGCACATGTCATCTTCTCACTGGACTCTTGGTACCTCCCTTAGCTGCAGCAGCTGTGGGCATCTTGGGGCTCTTTGTTTGAGGTTAGCACTCTCCATTCTAAAAGCTAGGCAGCCCAGAAGGGTGTATGCATGTCACTCAGTATGAACAGTCTCTGTATTCCCTTCAGGAACACAAGCTCATTTGTCTTGCTGCAGTGGCCCAATGCCACTAGGGGGCACAAAATGATCTTGTGAGGGCTCTGCAGGCCATTGGTTCAGGCACAGTGGGGCTCCTGTCTTGCTTTCAGTTTGAGCTGCTATGTATGGCAAAGTTGTGGGACAATGTTTCTTGCTGCAGTGGCAGAGAAGTTTTCCTCCTGCCATGTGCTTTCCAGGACGTTGGGTGCTGTTGTAGGGAACGGACACTAGGTGGCACTGTGGGCACTCCAGGAGGCCCTGGAAACTTTGCTGATACAGCGGGCCTTGCCACCGGCATGGCTCTGTGTAAACGGTCTCAACAGGAGGGCTCTCTGTGCAGGTGCGGCCTCAGGCTCAAGCTGTACTCCTCTCCAAGACCTCTGTCTCTGCAAAGGTGGCTCGCTTCTGTCCTTGTGCTGGTGAGTGAGAACGGCACAGGGGTTGTGGGACAAATGCCTGCTTTTACAACAGTGGTAAGATAGGTGGTGACTGGAGACTAACTATGCGGACAACCGAGAACCGATCCTTGCCCATCTCGCCTGAAGGCGTGGCCTCTACAGGCAGCTGGTGTCACTCTTGCTGGGCCGCTGCTCTGCTCTTTCTCCTTGCTGCAGGCGCCATCCCTTCGCCCTACATGGTCGGTGCAGGCACCTGGGGTTGTTGCTCTCTATATGTAAAGCGCTTCACCCCCTTCCCTTCTGTTACATAGGTTCTCATTATCCTAATGAGACTACTGGATTTGGGTGGCAGAATCACCTGTACTGTGGGGGACTGAGTCTAGTCCCGCACTACGTGACACCTGTTGGCCTAATCCGGGTTTTGTTCCGGCTAACTAGCAGTGCTTCATCTCCTCCGAAGAGCAGGGATGATTGGGGCAACCGGGCGCATGACATAAATGACTCCTCAGGGAAATAGTGGTCACTCAAATCTCATCCCTTTTGCTCAGTTATATTAGCCTCACATATGCAAGGACAATCAGACGCAGAGTATAGTTCAATAAGTTTTTATTGAAGTAACTGCATCTTAGATAATAAAGCATGAATTGCAATAACTAGGACGATGAAGCATAATAGGATTAAAATTGTGACAAGGACAGTAAAACACAAAAATAACACTACTATATTGTCACTAAAGTCTTTAAGGATAGTTCTTACCTAAGCCATGCTAGAGTACAGCATGTTAAGCTCTAATTCTGCCCTTCAGGTTCCCCCCTCAAGGACATCATCCCTCATACCCGAGCAAGAGGCCTGTAGTCTACAGAAGCAGCTGCAGTGAAGCAATCAAGATACAGTCGTAGTCATCTGGCTGGAATCTCCCTCTAATGTACCTGGGTCAAAGTAGTGTTTTTATAATAAAACAGCTGATATTCAAAGAAAGGATCCCCACGTGAGTGTGTATGTTTCTGTGAACATTGGAGACAAAGCGTACCACTTTTGCCGGGGACCTATCTTACTGCAGCCTTGAGAAAAGCACAAAGTGAAAGAAATGTCTTGTTTGAGAACGTAGTGCTGACCTAGGCAAAGAACAGCTATAAAGAGAAAATAAAACAAGACCACAAATGTGGCTATTGTTAAAATAATAAAAACAAAGCTGAATAAAATATATTTAGGTTAAAGTGCACCGCGGCAGGCCCAGTATGTTAAAATTACGTATATAAAACTACAGCTAAAATGGATACACAACATTCCCAAGCCTCATATTCGGGTTAGTCTGCGGGGCATGTGAGCAGGCGCTGGTTTTGATCTGCCATAGCTTCACAGAAGGCGCAGTCATGGGACATGTGTCCACTCTTCAATTTAATTCAATGTCCTCAGTGGGGAGACAGGAGGCAGCCTACAGGCACACACCGGGCTACCACCACGATGTATATTTTTTAATTCCATCTGATTGGTAGATGTACATTAGGGATTCTTCGCAGACATGAAAACCCATGTTTATTACAATCATCCAGAGTTTTGCTGAACAAAAGAGACTTGGTTCTGACGACAGCCATTCCAAAGTGAACTTCCATATTCAGCTGTTTGGTGATGACCAAACTCCTGTGAAGCAGCCATACCCAAGGTAGAATGAACGTAAGTATTGGAGCACTTTACATGAGCACTAGTTACATTACACAAGGACACAAACATTGTTGGTAGGCATGGGGAAATTAAGGGCCACATGTACCAACGTTTTTGGCATTTGCAAATGGTGCGAATCGCAAAAATCAGCTGTTTGCGAATGCAAAAATGGCAAATACGATGTATGAAAGACCTTTGCAGTGCAAAAATAAGGAATCGCTAAAATAGCGATTTTTTGTGACTGCGACATGATTTTGTGTGTTGCAATCTGCATATCGCGAATTGTGACATAGATTTGTGAATTGCAGATAGCGATTCGCAAAATCATGACGCTATTTGCGATACACAGATTGCGACATGCAAATTCCATTTCACAATGTGATGCATCAAAAGTTCGCAAATAGCGAATCTTCGCAGGATGGCCTTTTGCACATGCAATTTACCACAAATTGAAATCAGGTGGTAACTAGGTGCAACCTATATGTAGAGGCCCAGAATGGCTCAGCCTCTTTTCCACAATGGCTGCACTCCACGTCATGGTGAGGAGAATGAAGATCCTGCCAAGTTTGTGGAGAGGGAGGAGGAGACAGGAGCGTATTTTCAGAGTGCACATAACCCTTTTTGACCAGACAGAGGAGGAGATATATGAGAGGTACAGGTTAAGCTCAGCCACGATACTTGACCTAATAGCTGATCTACACCCCCTACTGCAGCGCACCACATAGTATACCCACCCATATACAGGTATTGTGCTCCCTGCACCTATTAGCCTCAGGGCGCTATCAAGGCTCGTAGCAGTAGCATGAGGGGTCTCACAGAGTGCCCTCCCATGATTTGTCAATGCATTCCTCAACACACCACAGGAATTACTTCAGACAAAATATGATTTCTCGCAGATTGCACAATTCCCACATGTCATAGGTGCCATCGATGGGACACATGTAGCAACCTATCCACCATCAGCCACCGATTATGTTTATTGGAACTGTAAGAACCATCATTCCATGAACATACAAGTGATTAGGAATGCGTCCAACATGATAATCGATCCCGTGGCCAGATACCAAGGTAGCACACATGACTCCTCCACCCTTCGCCACAGCGAAATTCACACAAGACTACTAGCTGGGGAGTTTGGCGAAGGATATATCTACTGGGTAGTGTAATGGTTGACAATGTTGCATTGATGTAAATGTGACATCAAATATCACAAGTACTCATTTTACTGTCTTTTCATTCCAGGAGACAGTGCCTACGCAGTGCAGAGCTATATACTGACGCCCTACCTGAGCCCCGCAATGCCAGCTGAGAGGAGGTACAATGCTGCACACAGGGCAACCCGCAGCGTGGTGGAGAGGACCTTCGGACTGCTGAAGAGCCACTTCAGGTGCATCCTTAAGAGTGGAGGCTAACTACAGTACATCCCAGAGATGACCTGCAAAATTGTGGCTACATGTGCAATGTTGCACAACATTGCAACGACAAGGGGTATACCTGTGGAACCCACAGAGCCGGACTCAGATTAGGATGGTGACCCCCTACCACCCCTTCACCCAGTAGACAGAAGCAGTGCAGCAGAGGGCTAAGACATGCTGACATCACGCACAACCATTTCTGACGGAAGTAATGACAACACCACTTCATTTTTAAGTATTTCTGTAGTTAGCATCTTTATTACCTTTACTTCAAGTAACATATATGTCAATAGGACATAGCTATGCACTATAGGCAAACGTGCGAGTAACAGTGTCACACTATTAGCATCATGGTATCACTGTAGTGCCACATGTTAAGGTAGTCCCCTGTAGCCCTCTACATTACTCCCTATGTCCACACACTCCACTTGAGTGTTCAGTGGCCTCGCTGGCACTTCTAGTAACGGGTTCCAAGACAGTACTGTGTGTGGTAATGCAACACCTAGGATCCATCACAGGGCTGTAAGACTGCTGAGGCTAGTCACTAGCCCCACCATCAAGATTGCTATTTGTAGCACTGCGTGCTGTCTGCATTGCATCAAGAACATTGGTTATTTGCCCCAATCCCTGTGCAACACTAACTTGCTATATATGTGGGATTAGCACTTTAGGGGTGTGGACTACCACTCCCATAAGGCATTGTTGTGTTGTATGTACGATGTGGCATAGACTACTTCTCAAAATGCATCAAGCTAATAGCTATTTTCTAAGGGACATTTGTGTATGCACATATGGGGATACACATCATTACTGTCCTTACCTTTGCTGGTGCTGGGTGTCCCTGAGGTGTCAATGTCAGTGACCCCACTGACAGCTTCAGGAAGCACTATGGACTCCATCATGTCTTTTAATGGTGTAGATGGTGTCTTTGTGGGTGGTCCTCCTCCAGTGCTCCTTGCCTCCTTTAGCCAGCTGGCCACCCTCTCCTTGGCACAGGAATGCAAGTCACACCATTGTTGCATATCTCCTCAACAGAGCGCTGCGCAACACCCACTGCGCATATTTTTGTCTGGATTTCTTTCCACAGTTTCCTCTTCTCACTTTCAGGTACCTGGAGTGAGTTATTTCCAAAACGTTTGTCATGGTTCCTGACCACCTCCTCAGTGAGCACCTCCAATTCCTGCTCACTGAATTTGAGCTTTCGCTTCCTGTCTCCTTTCTCCTTCACATTCCCATCATTGGCCATGTTGCTGTTTGGCCCTGGCTGGATCACGCAACTGCCTCCCTGGTGCTGTTCTGTGACTCTCTGCCTGATCCTGTGGGTGTGGCTCCTGGAAACAGCATGGGCTGACTCACTTCCTGGTTGTGTTGTCATCAGCCTGTTCCAGTTTGCCGTTTTCGCAATTTGCGATTTTCAAATACTGAATCGCTAATTTATTTGTGATTCGGTATTTGCAACTCGCAAATTGCGTTTGTGAATTTAAAGAAATCGCTATTACTGACTTGCAGTTTTGATACATCCCATTTTGCATTTCTAAAATAGCGATTTCTTAAAATTCGCTATTTAAGAAATGCAAACTGGGAGCTTGATACATCTGGCCCTAAGTGACTTGCCCAGAATCACAGGATGTTGAGCCAATGCCAAGGTTGAACCTGCTTCCCTAGCTCCGAAGGCAGCAGCTCTGGCCATTAAGCCACATCCTCTCATAAGTTGGCTCACATGGCATTGAGATTTCCATTCAGCTTTACCTGCTCAGAGTATTAGTAGATGGATCTGGAACATAAGAACAAAAACAAAAGTAATGAAGCGCAAATCAAGCACATAAAAACAAGGATACACGCAGGGTATATATTGACTGCATTTCCTACATCAGCAGAATATTTAGGAGACACTTCTGGGATAGATCACTCCTGAATCAGAGATGGATGTACAATATCTTGGTTGAGATTATGCCTGTGCGGAGTTGATGGAGTCCGACTCTGCGGAATTCTGCGGAGTTGGAAAAAACATAGTGGAATTATTTGGATGCAGAGTTCCGTGACCCGTAGAGTCCTGAATGTGCCAGATGCACAAGAGGCCTAAAACTGCAGCTTTTACTCCCAAGGCCCTTTCCTGAACTCAAGGCCTGTCCCTGCTTAGCACTTCCGAGATCAGGAAAGGGCCTATGCAGAAAAAGCTGCAGTTTCAGGTCTCTTGTGCACCGGCCTGTCCCGTGTGCACTGATGGCGACATCGTCATCAGATGGCGACAAGTCTCTCTCCACAGCGGCTGCCTCCCTCTGTGCTGCGGTGTGCTGCAGCTCAGTTATGGGCTGTACAGCGCAAGTGCAGACTGTCTGCGCTTGTGCTGTGCAGCCCATAGTGGGCTGCAGTGCACACTGGGTGAGCACCGCTCCGCTGGCAGGGCTAGCAGAGTTTTTGGACTTACTCTGTGCTCCATGTGGAGCACGGAGTTCCAAAAATTCAGTTAGCTCCACCAGCCAAGCAGAGCTCCCCACACACCCCTAGCTGACATGAAAGCCAGTTAGGATTCTCAGGAGGAAGGAAGTGGACAAACAAGGAATCAATCCCTCCAAAGTGAAACGCAGGAAAAGAAGCGGGCTTGGAAGCACCCACAGTTGTACCACTTATCTAACTTATGGGATAGCGACAAGGAAATCAGTTTTCAACATTGCATTTTGAGACAACCCTACAACACTGCAGACATAGCTAATTGTAATGCCTTGATAAACGAAGGAGGATTCCTAGCATAAACAAGCAGCCTGAACTTTGATGGGATAACCCATCATAAAGTTGGTGGCCTAACCCTCTCTCTCCCCAATCCCAAGACTTGGCTTTCTAATGATTTATAGTGGTTACCTGGAGCAAAAGGATTTCCCGTATTTAGACGGCTTGATTGGCATACACCAATAGCTACATGTCTAGACATTTCCCATATTTACAAATAGTCATTAATAGTGTCAGGTGGACTTGGCTAAAAAAACATACGCTAGAGAGGTGAGTGAGGGGAAAGCATCACCCCGGTTCTTCCCCAGCTCATGATGGGGAAACAGGGATATGTTACTCCGTAGGAAATCTGTAACAAAACAAGAGCTTCTGTCCTCCTGCTTTTTTAGAAGAAGCTGTCAAAATAAACAGGATGAGAGAAAGGCAAGCAGCAAACCCCTTGGTAACGGGTACGATTAACTAAACACCTGCACTAACCTTCGGCAAATCAGCTTGAGCATGTTGCCCATTGTAGAAAACAACAGTGAGGAGTGAATCAAACTGTCAAGTTGATCTACCTGGGAGTACATCATTACAGGTATGTGGTACACATTTAGTGAGAGGAGGCTGACCTCTGCCTAAAAGAGAAACTAGCATGCGAAATCACCTATTGACTAGAGCAACTAGCTAGACCAGAACACTCCTTTTACTCCGATTTTCTCATTAGATTGCTTGCTCTTCCTGGGCAATACATACAGCATGCATGAAAACAATGAACTTAAGCTCCCTCCAGTTCAAGATCTTTGCTGCTCTCCCCCAATTTGACAGACCCCGAGCGAGCAAAGGAGGTATCCACTGGAATTCCCCATCCTTTCAGATTTGCATTGGTTGTGTGAATGCTTTAATTAAATAAAAATATTGCAATTGATGCATAGAGTAAATGTGAAAGACCTAACTTGAAAAGCAGCATTTAAACGAAGAGTTTTACAGAAAGCTTCCATAGTCGCATGTATTTAGTTAAAGTCACTGACTAATGCATTTTTCTTTTGTTTTTATCTTGACCACGGCCAGGAATGTAAGTTATAAACTTGAATTGACACAAATGTGAGTTGAGATCACATGAATATATAGAAGGAGCATTATGCTTCATTTTTATCAGTTGCATACTTTTCATAGAATATAATATTATATTAAAATGTTTAGTTACATTTTCGTGGATTGTTTATTCTTCAAGAATAGGTTTTAATAGAAGGGTATGGGAAAGGGAATGGTTTCATTAATGTACCACTCTCACCCTGAACTGTTTTGTCTTATAGAAAGAAGCTCTGGGAAACTAGGCTGAGTCGATATTTGGGTTACAATTTGTTGTTCCTTTTATTTAATTTGGCTCTGATACTCTTTGTTTAGTTTGCTTAGTAACGGAAGCTGTCTTGTTCCCAAGTTGAGCTCCTGTCTGATTTGGATGAGATGATGGGTTGCTGCAACAATTGTTGCATTTGTTGATATGAAAAGTTAATAAACCTGCATGTCCCTAGAGTACAGAGGGAGATTCCTACTAAGATTCTTTTTAGACTCCCTGCAGAACCCTTCGCTGCTACTTTTCAGTTTCACACTTAAAGATTCTTTATTTGTTTGCCTGATTCTATGCTGCTCTGAAACTCTACAGAGTTTTTTGAACTTCTCTTTATGAGAAGTTCTACTTATGATCTACAAAAAGACTCATGCTTCACATCTGAACTATGAGCTGTTTGTGGATTCTGAGCGATTCTTTACTTGCACACTCCTTAGTCTATAATAGGGATTTACTTATATGGAACATGTGTTATGCTTTGTTCTGTATTGTAATGGTATTTCCATTGATTGATTAATGAGTTTCAATAAAGAAAGAAATACTAAAAGATTTCAATAAAGATTTGAAACTTGCATCAAAATCCCATAATTGACTCCCACAAAATGTAAATTATATTTATATTGATAGATTGTTGTTTTGTTAGTTAATTCCACACTCAGGACAAAGGTCCATTCTTCTTAGGCCCAGTGGTTGCGGGAACTTTATGTTTCTGAATTGAGAGTTTATTAATGAGTGAAATTTCCGAATAGTTGCTCCTTTGCAGTTGTGATGTTGTTGAGAGTTAAAAAAAAACATCCTCGGAAAGGTTCCCCAGATCCCCATCACTGTAATAACCTGGAAATTGTGGCAGTTCTTGGCATCACATTGGCTGTAGTGACACCAGAAAGGCCCCAAGTTGGCATATAAGAGAATTGGGTATGGTAGCTCATTGAAGATTAAAGGCACAAACCACATGCTTTTTTAGCACACAGTCAATGAGCAACGAAGAAGGAACCTCTTCCTACTAACATGCAGGACCCTGTTGAAGTATCCTTAGAATAACATTATCAGAGCATAGGCAACTCCTACTCCAGTTATAGGGATATTAAGAATTCCCTATTGAACAGCATCAGAGTAATTATTTTCTTCCAGGCAGCATGACACCCCAATCACTCTCCTTGCATTTGTGCATTTGCCTCGTAGACAGGCCATCCTTTCCAATTTTAGGTGTGAGTCATGGGGCTATACGAGTGACTCATCATCATCTGCTACACTGAGCTACATTTCTCCTGCTCTGTTGCTAAGACACACGGATTTCAGGATGTTTTTATCAGTACAGATATTCTGTAAATCCCATGGAAAGGAGAACGAAGAGAGGTGATGCCTTATGTCCTGTACTCACGAGCCAGATTATTAAAGGACTGTTGAGAGACTCAGTAAGAGACAATCATTTAATGAGAAGGGCTGTACACTTTGATACTCCTGCAAGGGACCTAGACCAGAAAAATTGAAGAACAGAGATTTGCACATGTTACCTTTAATGGAACTCTCGAGTCCTAGAGGCAAGTGAATCCTGTTCAGCAAAGTCACTTAAATGAATGGGGTCAGGGCAAATCGAGTCATATTTCACGACTTTGCTCACCATGACATCCTCCTCCAGTGAAGGAGAACTACAAAAGAACTATCAAATCAGTTATGGGTTCTTTAAATTATGTCAGGAATAAAAGTAATGACTAAAGCATAATGGTAGTCTCCAGTCTTGCTATAACGATATTATAGCTTTTTCTGCATAAAGTTTGTTAAAAGAATAATAAGGTATTTCCTTTTATGACTGTGTGCACAAAACACTGCACTCACTACAAAGTAATTACATTAGGGTTGGAGCAACTACCAGGATTATCACTCCTGAGGCCTAATTCAAATAGATTAATCAGTTATTTACTTTTGTATTCTAGAAGTATGTCAGACTACTGCACGTTTCCCCTACTCATAGCAAAACCTTATTGAATCAGGCCCCATGTCTTTAGCTAAAAGTTAACTTTTTTTGACTGCCAAGTAATGCTGGTATTAGGTGGTCTGGAATGAATTCAGTTCCATAATCCAGGCTGAATATAATCTAGTTTTACGAATAGATAATTTTCATAAGTGTTCAAAATTAGGAAGGAAAAAAATGATCTCATGGACATGAACATTTAAACAGTTCCTGCAGAATATGAAATACTGCCAGCTGTTTAAATGGACTTTTGTCCTTTTCTAGTAAGTTTGACACTGTTTGACGAACGTAGACACAGTCTGAAAAAAACTTTAAAAGCCCTGGCTAAGTTTCTGTATGTAAAGTTTCAGATAGGTCTCTCTTTGGAGAAATAGCAAAATGAGCGAGGGATAAAAAAATGAAGGGCCAGATTTAAGAAAAGTGGTACTGCACTCAGTGCACCGCCACTTTTCTTGAGCCCTTTTACACCCTACCTAATGCCACCATGTGTGCGCCATATCTACGATAAGGAACGCCATTGCGATAGTTAGGGAACTAGTGTAAAAATCTTTTACGCTAGTTTGGAGCGTTGCAGGATTAGCATCAAAAATGTTGATGCTAATCTTGCAAAGCCCATTGAGGCTTATTGTAAACAATGGTGTGCGTCCTTTATAAAGCCTGCTCTGAGCAGGCATTAAAAGTGCTGGAAAAAATGATGCAGAGAAATCTCTTAGATTTCTTTGCACCATTTGTTAATTCCCCCTAATGGGGGAACGCCCCTTTTGCATACATTATGCCTGGCACAGGAATAATGTAGCACAAAGGGTTGCAAAGTGGTGCAATGCATGCATTGCACCACTTTGTAAATTTTGGCCTCGTTGGGCCACATTAGCGTAAAAAAAAAAATTATGCTTATGTGGCACAAGGAGGCGCTAGCGGCTCTTAAATCTGCTGCAAAAAGTTTTCCTTTTTAAGACCCATTGCAATTTATGATGACTACTAGTGCAAAAACTCCTGAACAGAATTGCACCGAACCTAGCATAAAACTAGAAGTTTACTCAGAATGGATCAATCAATCAATCTGTGATTTGTAAAGTGTGACTAATCGCCCGTAGGTCTCAAGGAGCTGTTTGTGGGTGTGCTGCTAAGTCCAAGAGCCAGGTCTTGAGGTCCTTCCTGAACTGCTTCAGTGATGTGGTCTGCCTGAGCTTGAGGGGTGGCGTGCTCCAGGTCCGGGCTGCTAGGTAGGAGAAGGATCTCTCTCTTGCTGTACTTTTCCAGATCTTGAGAACAGCTGCAAGGACGAGCTGCGAGGAACGGAGATGTCTGTTGGATACGTAGAAGGCAAGGCGGAGGTTGAGGTATGCCGGTCCCATGTTGTGCAGTGCCTTGTAGGTGTGGATCAGGAGTGGATTCTTTTTACGTTTTGCTAGAGAAACGTTTTGCTAAACAAATGTTCAGCAAGTTTGAAGAAATCAGTGATGCAAAAAGACATCAGGCACACTTTGTAGGGTTAAATATCAGCGATATCCAGTCCTTTACTGTAATTAAAAAATACTCTAATTCAAAAATCCAAAAGATAAATTGGTTCCTTCTCTATGGTTGACTGGCAATGACAGTCATGGCTGCAAACAGGATGCAAACATCCTAGGGTGCAAAAGAAAACGTGTGGCCCTCAGAGCACTAGGGCAGTATTATCCAGCGGGGATGAGAGCTAATAATGCTGTTAAAAGAAAAAATACTGTTTCCTAGGTAGGATGTAGGAATCGACCAGTGGATCCACGGATTCTGGGAGCAAGCTTTTCAAGTTCCATAAATCCATTTGTCCTGGAAAATGTAAAACAATATGCACGCTCAAAGACTTTATGGGTCATCATGAGTCTGGCGGTCTCAGGACCGCCATGTTGGCGGCAGTGGTCTTACCACGAACAGGCCGGTGGAGAAGACCACCAAACTATGAACATGGCGGTATTCACTACAGAATATAGCCAAACAAGCACCAGCACCGCCAGAGCGGTCAGCCCGCCATGGATGGCAGTAGCCACAGTCAGGCTGGCAGACACCATGTTCCTGCCGAACACATTACGAGGCTGCACACCACCAAGGTTTCCGCTGCTGTTGCACCACCACAGAAACCCTGGCGTAAACCAACACTATAAAAGGAGACACCCACCTTCTGGAACACATATCTGTCTGGGGTCGCCATGGAACCTGAACTGCATGTCCTCCCACTGCTCCTGCGCAACAACTCCGGAACCAGTGACGGCAACGATGACAACAACCGTGAGTACATACACCTACCTGACACTGTAGGGAAAAGATAAAGTACACACACAACATACAAATCCGGGACGGGTGGCAAGGGTGAAACACCCAGGTTACCCCACACTGATATGCACATTCACATACAGCCACATACACATATGCACACACATACTACACACACTACGACCAACACACACTTACAAAACACACTCCAACCACACAGTCAAACACAACAATATACAACACCACAAAATCACACAACTAAAACACAACTGCAACATCTCAAATGCATCGGCAAGCAGCTACAATACACACCCCCACCTGACACTACATACATACAACAGCACGTAACAAGACCTGACAAACAATACACACAACCACACAGCCATTGAACGAAGCATGCATAATGCCACACAAACACACCACACAATGGTTCTGAAATACCAATCACCACATGCACGCAAACAGTACAACCACACAAGGTCTCCCAACACTACCAATAACACATGTGAACACAAACAATACACACAATAGCAACACACATGCATTTACAATACACAAATAAGTCCAACACACAATACACAGCCATTACAGCTGTAGAAATGCTGGGGCCACACCCTCACATGCTGCCCAGAAACAACTGCCAGCACAACCAACACATACACAAAAGTCACTCCCATACAGACCAAACCAGGCAAGACCAAAACAGCCATGTGGAAAGAAAGGCAGGACAAATATGTGACCCTGGAGCCAACAACTGGTTGGCCCAGTTATATTGCAAAAATAAATATACAAATGATTAAATAACTATGTATGATATAAAAGGCCACAGGCCAGTCCAAACAACAATGTGCACAATGCAAATTTGGCACATCTGTGTGCCCCTACATGACTTCTGACTGCTAAATGACCTCCACAAGGCAGGGGTATCAAGCGGCAGGCACCTCGGGGATTGGGGGTAGATAAGGGTTTTTTTGCTTTTGTTTGGTATGGGGATCTTTGGGTTTGGGAGGGGGGCTTAGGGAGATGTTTAGGGGAGGGCTGGGAACGCTTGGGAGGTCTCAACTTGTTAGCAGGGGGAGGGGCATGGGTTCTAGCAGGGGGTCAGGGGAGGACTTGGAGGTGGAAGGGCTGAACTTGGGGAGGGACACAGACCGTTTGAGGGTATCACGGGATGGGAGAGGAGTAGGGAAGAGGGAAAACTCTGAGAGGAACATCTTTTTAGACACATGGGGACACTCATGGCAAAAGGGTTTGGGAGTGGAGGTAGAGGGAATGGTTGTAGTAGGTGTAATGGTGGAATATCTTGGGTGCATGTTTGTATGAGGTATGCTTCTGGGCGGTGGTTGTCTGTTGAGTGGGTGAGTGTGGGCATTTATGTGTCTTGGGAGGAGGGGGGAGGAGGTGCTGGGAGATGCCATGGTGGATGGGTAACTGCAAGTGTGGTGTCTGCAGGTATGGACGATGTGCTGCATGTGGGTGTGTGAGTGGTTGTGGTGTCTGCAGATGTGGTGACTAGGGTGGATGTCTGTGGGTCTGTTATTGTATTGACTGTGGGTAGGATTAGAGTGGTGGCTGCTAGGAACAGTGAATGTTGGTGTGGTGACTGCAGGTATGTCCGGTGTGGTGTCTGTGAAGGTGGGGTTAATGGGGGAGTCTGTGCAAGTAATGGATGTTGGTGAATCTGCAGGTGGGTATTGTTTGTGTGCAAGCCGGTGGTGGGTCTTGTGGTGCTTGTGATTGTCAGCTGTAGCCCTCGATGTTGAGGTGGGTACATGCTTGTTTCTTTGTGTGCTTTGCCTGGGATGGGGAAAAGGGGTCTGGGATTGGGAAAAGATGGGTGGAGGGGGATGGAAGACAAAGGGTGACTGGCTGCCGTCAGTGTGGAGGCCAGAACCTAAAATGATTTCTGCAGACTAGCCAGTGAACCGTGAATGCCCTCCAGGAATGTATTACGCTGTTGGACTTTAGTTGCCAGTCCCTGGATGGCATTCACAATGTTCGACTGACCCACAGAGATCGACCTCAGGAGGACAATAGCCCCCTCACTGAGGTCAGCATGGCTGACTGGGTCAGGGGCAGAGGGGCCTACGACGAAGGAGATACCCACTGTCTTGGGTGAGTGGGTATAGACAACTGGGTGGGGAGCTATAGGGATGGCGGTGATAGTAAGGCAGGGTGGACTTAGATGGTGCTGGGGTGGTCTCAGAAGGGTCTGCCACCACCAGGGAGTGTCCCCTGGAGGAGGATTCTGAAGATGATGTTGAAGATCCAGTTTCCCCTGTGGAATTCCCCTCGCCCTCCATGCCACTGGGTCCCTCGCTGTCGCTGTTAGCAGCACTCTGTGTCCCATGGCCTACAGCATCCCCACTCACCTGTGCCACGTCTCCATCACCTGCCGATGATGATGATGCACACAAATAGACAGAGAGAGGAGAGAGGGTTAACATATACCTCACATGCAAACATGCACATCTGTAGGTAAACATTTCCTGGCTATGCAATACCCATATCCTACATCATGTCACAACATGCCACCCCGTATGCCAACCCACATCAAAATCAAAGTAAGTTAGCACAACTGGAGTAATCCACATGATCTGCATGCACATTATGCTCTGGCTGAAGTACAAATGACTACCTGAACCCTGATTATATCTCTCCATACTCCTATCACCTTTGGAAGTCAGGTGACTGAACACAACACAGCAGGCCTGTACTGTAACTACACCTGATCAGTCCATGTCCATTTGTAATGTCCCTTGATAGTGAAGACTACTCTACTCACAGACCAAACAGCACCTGCCTGTCACATAACATGGCTGACATGACACTCTGTACAGAAATTCCAACATTGATCAAATAACTGATGTATCACTACAAGTTGGACTCCCATACAGGTGACATACGATATGTAGAATACCAGTCTGGATTACAGGCATGTGGTTAGTCTGACCCTATCACAGATGATGATCTGCAGACACCAAACACATATATACTACAACTACTCATACATCTAAGTTAATCTACAATGTCATACATAGCAATAACATGTACACATACTGCACACATGGACCTACACAACTGCCATTGCACTGACAACATATCCAAGTACCACATAGGGCTGCTTTAGGAATGATGATGCAACTAAAGGTTCACATCACCATCTCATAAGTCTTACAAAATCTAATCCTCTTTAAACTACACACAACAGCTAGGCTAAGGGTAGAAGTCATTGACCCACTTCATCAGATGTGTCCCCAAGTAACCAATGAGACATGATGTAGGCAGCAGCTAAGCTAACTTGCACTGTAACTGGGCAATGGGACACATGGCATTTACATTACATATTGTCAGAGGCAAGATCTGCCTAAGCACTTACCACTTCTAAGGCAGTCCAATTGGGTTGCAGGTAATATCTCCACAAGTCAAGCACATGGAAATGCAAGATGAGTCCAATTTAACCAAATCAGGTACCTGAATCATATTGCCCTATTGTTGCTACCTTCACATACCCCATTGACTGCAAATGAACAGACAATGGGGATACAAGAACCAAGCTGTAGGTACAGTCCAACACCAGCCATATCTGTGGTATAAATGTAATTCATGCCTCACATGGCAGTTGTAGATGTCTTTAGTCCCTGTACCAAAAATGGGAGTAGGCCAGTTGCAAAGTCAGGTGATCTATACAGATGGGAGTTGACAGACACCTTTGAGCCACTAATGCTCATATGCAGATGGATGGACCAGGTCATACTCAATGGGTAGGGTGACACACAAGCTCACATCCATTGAACAGGCAAGCTGTATGGCGGTTTGCGACCACCTATTACCATAACAACTTCTGCTGGCAGACTTATGTCACTTCCAACTGTCCACTACATCAGGACAGGCACCTGCCATTTTGTACACATATAATTGATGGATGTGTCTAAATAAGTGCGCCATACACATGGTCCCCCAAATGGTGGTGCAACCGTATGTTGTGCCATCATGGTAGTGCTTCAATTTGTGACATTCTTGTCACAATGACATGATGTGGCTGTATAATTGTTGATAGGCATGTTAAGAGACTCAGAGACACATAGTCAACAGCTATATAATAATAGGTTCTGATACATATTGTTTGATCAGTGCAGGACAGCTCAGTATGCCACACATGTTCAATGACACATGTAACCTATGCCTTATGCAACTTACATGTAAGCCAATGTGCAGCAATGAGGGTGTCCAATGCACATAAGTATGGTCATTATTTTTTATGTCATCTGTGCAACACATCCCTACAGTGTTAGGCGTGTGCTAATGTAACATGTGCTACTTACCTGTGCTGCTTACATGTGCCTACTGCTTTATTCATTGGATATTCTCTGCTCTCAACCTAGATATCCTGCCATGAGGAGATTGGGACAACCAGCAGCGTACTGTCCACTAGTTGACCTTGCAACCATGGAGGACAGGCATGTAATCCAGACATATCGTTTGAATCGTCAGACCATCATGGATCTATGTTCGCGGTTGGAGCCAGATCTGTTGACAGCCATACGCAATCGCTATAGCATCCCTCCCATAGTACAGGTCTTGTCAGTGCTGCACTTTCTTGCCACAGGCTCCTTTCAGAATACATTGGGCTTGACAGCAGGGATATCTCAGCCCATGTTCAGTCTGGTGTTGAAGGATGTACTGTGTGGTTTGTGAAGGCACCTAGACAGCTACATCTGGTTCCCCCAATGTGCAGACTTGGCCTATGTGAAGGCAGACATTTATGATCTGGGAAACATTCCTCATATGGTAGGTGCCATTGATAGCAACCATGTAGCCCTGGTCCCTCCTAGTGCCAATGAACAGGTGCATAGGAATAGGAAGAACTAACACTCCATAAATGTTCAGGTGGTGTTTCTGGCAGACCAGTACATCTCACAATTCAATGCCAAGTTTCCAGGATTTGTGCATGACTCCTACATTTTGAGGAATAGCAAAGTCCCACTCATGCTGGCACGACTACACACACAGAGAGGGCCTAGCTCCTTGGTATGTATACATATTAAGGTGTTTCACTGTTACTGCACCCGTCATCACCTTCTGCACAGTCGCTATACCTGTTATTTCACTGATCCTACATTTGTGCAAACAGGTGACTCTGGCTATCCAAACCTTCCTTGGTTGTTGACACGAGTGAGGTACCCTGCCACAGAAGTGGAACTCTATTTCAATGAGGCCCATGGGAGGATGAGGCGTGTAATCAAGCAAACATTTGGCCTACTGAAGGCCAGATTCAGGTGCCTGGACCTCTTGTATTGTACTGTATTGTAAGCTATTTATAAAGTGCATTCCGGCTATAGCATTGAAGCGCTAATGAACACTGAAAGGAGAAATATGTGAAATAAAAATCAAAATAAAATAAAATACTAGAGCCACCCGAGTATAGAAACTCGGTAAAGCACAGCACATGAGCTGCAGAAAAGGAATGCCTAGTCTAATCTGAGAATAGCCAAGTTTTAAGTCGCTTTCGATAACGTATCCTCCATCTTGATAGAGAGTGGTAGAGAATTCCAGAGTCTCGTCGCTGTGACTGAGAAGGCTCTATCCCCCCATCTGACCGTGCGACAGCGAGGGATACATATCATTTCCAATGCAAATGATCTGAGCTGACATCCTGGCTGGTAAGGCCGTAAAGTAGAGCTTAAATAATTACAGCCTTCCTGATAAAAAGCTTTATAGGTAAGACAGAGTGCTTTAAATGTAACCCATTTTTTCACCAGCAACCAGTGCAGCTGTCTTAAACTGCTGCTAGCTGATGCGGAACTTGGAAGCTCCAAAATTAAGCGAGCCACCATATTTTGAATCAATTGTAGTCGCTTGAGAGAGACCTTCTTGATAAACATCAGCGCATTACAATAGTCAAGTCGAGACATCACTAATGCTAAGGTCACCCGAATTTTGAGTTCTGTTTGAAGAAAAGGATTTTTTTAAAAACATTTTCAGGCACCAATAGCAACTTTTAATTGTACTGTTAATTTGATGTTCGAAGGAGAGAGTCCTATCAAGCAAAACGCCAAGGTTTCTTACTGCGGAACTTGGAGTAGGACATTCATTGCAAGATTGAGGCCACCAGCGAGCACCCCAGAAATTGGTATATAAGCCAAAAAGGAGAATTTCAGTCTTTTCTCCATTTAGTTTTAACCAATTGTTGCTCATTAAACTATTGATTTCATTCATACATGTATGGAATCTATCGGCCACCTCCTCCCAGTTCTGATTAACCGGAACAATTAGCTTGGGTGTCGTCTGCATAAGAAACCACTTGAAAACCAAATGAATGAATCAGTCTGGCAAAGAGGAGCCACATATAGGTTGAACAAAGTGGGGCTAAGTGATGAGCCTTGTGGAACCCCGCAGGGGAGTTGAAAACGACGAGCCCTAAAATCACCGCAGCTGACCATGATTGATCTATCAACCAGAAAAGACTCTAAAATATCCAGTGTCTTATCTCTAACACTCGCTTGATAGAGACATTGTACAGCAGCTGTGGATATATAGGCCCATATTTATACTTTTTTAGCACTGCATTTGCGTCATTTTTTTTACGCGAAAGCGGTGCAAACTTGCAAAATGCAATTGTATTTTGTAACTTTGCGCCACTTTTGCATCAAAAAGCAGCGCAAATGCGGAGCTAAAAAAGTATAAATATGGGCCCTAGTGTCAAATGATGCAGAAAGATCTAGGATCTAGGAGTACCAGAATGGCTCCTTTCCCTTGATCAACTCTCCTATGGATCATGTTAGCCGAAGAGACCAAGGCAGATTCTGTGCTATGAACTCTATGGTACCCTTGTTACGACGAGTCCAAGGCCCAACAGGTCTGAAAAGAACTAGCCAACTCCATATTAAGATGCTTCTCTAATATTTTAGATATAGCTGGAAGCAATCAAATAAGGCGTAGGTTTTTTAAATCAGTGGGTTCCCCGCCCGGTTTGTTAGGTAAGGGGATGACAATGGATTTCTTCCATGCAGGAGGAAAGTGACCTTCAGTCAAAAGTTCTTGATAGACTGGTTCAAGGGCAGTAGGAATCAAATCTGGAACAAATTTTAAGATCTAAGGGGGACACAGATCTAGAGGGGAACCTGATTTTTCAAACCCCCTAGAAGCTCTTTGATTTTTTATGTCTGTAATATTGAAAAACAGGTCAGTTTTGGGCCAGAATCTTGGAGCGGAGCGCCTCTATAATCTTCTACTCTCATCTCCATGGGTGGCTGTTTGAAGTTAGCATAGTGTTGATGAACTTTGTTCTCAAAAAAGCCAGCAACCTTTTGGCAGAACTCAGAAGAGTTCTCCAACACTGGAGCCAAGAGGGGAGAGCTAAGAGTACGGACCACTTTAAAGAGTTTTCTGGGTCCATTATCTGCATCTATAATTTTACGAGTATAAAATTTGGTTTTAGCCTTTTTGATTGCTAATTTATAATTCTCTGAGTCCTAAGTTTGGCTCTCTCCTCCAGATTCTGAATGAGCCTCCACCTCCTTCCCTGGCGTCTATAATCTCAGATTTTTTTTTAATCCTCTGTGTACCAAGGGGCTTAAAGCCTGATTTAACCAAAGGGGCCAACCTATCGATGGCCCCTCTAAGACCTCGCTCAAAACCCTCCCACATTAACATGGAGGCTTCTCGAGCCAGATTCCATCCGGTCTTAAGGGCACTCATCAGGTTCTGTTCCTCAATCCCATGCCATTGCCTAGAGACTTTCAAGGCCTGAGGCACCTTAGAGGGGGCCAAAAAACATGCTGCCTTTATAGTTAGCAGATGGTGGTCTCTCCAGTCATTAGGAGCATTGTCAAGTCTGCTGAAATTATCATGCTGAACGAAAATAGCATCTAGCGTATGTCCTGCAGGATGTGTGGGGACTGTGCTAGTGCTATCGCACTCCAGGCTTGCCATCAAATAAGGGTAGCTCCCTTATTGCTGGGTCCTTTTTATTATCCAAATGAATGTTAAAATACCCCAGTATTAAGGCCTTTGGGGCCGTGGTAATGGATTCGATCAGCGCTGGCCTGGCGGATAAGAAAGCATTTTTTGGACCTGGGGGGTGATAAATCAGCAAACCTTCAAAAAGTAGCATGTGCTGTCGTCTTATCTTAAAATAGCCCCTTTCACAGAGGGCTGCATTGACATTGAGAGGTTCTAAGGTACACTGCAGATTGTTCCTGAAAATTATTGCCAGACCTCCACCCTTCTTCCCCAACCTATCAAGCCTGGCAAACAAGTACTCATGGGGAGAGGCTACCAGATAATCAGGGATGGATTCCTCTCTGGCCCAAGTTTCCGTAGTAAAGAGGCATTCCAAATGAAACGCTTCAATCATCTCTCTTATTTCCACACAGTGTTTGCTCAGTGAGCGCACATTAATCAGGCCATATTTAATATACTGTGAGATCTTAGTTTCAAAATTCGCTGATTGAGTTGAAGCTTGTAGCTTCACCACCGGTGAAACTATATTTCCCCTAATTTTGAATTCCCAATTACAAAGCCCACATTTCCATTCCTGAATCTGATTAGGATCAGCCGAGTCACAGCCCTTATACGATTTACCAGCGTCAATGTTCAAACGTTCCTGTCTCGTGTAGTTATGTGCTGGGAGAGTAGGGGAAGCAACATCACGTAGCCTGGGCCCTGGGTCCTGTCGGGCGCGGACGGGCGCAGGTGGCGTGCCCGCTGCGCACGTCCACTGTGCGGCCGCATCCCCCTCGGCTTAAATGCCAGTTGGTGATCCGGCCGAAAAAGCAGAGCGGACAGACAACCAGACCGCCCCCCCAACCTCTACCCTCAAAATGGCCAGCGCTGCCACCTACAGGGGAGGGCTCTCAGAGCCCTTCACCACAATGAGTCAGCTGGCAACAGAGACCGGCCATTTGTTTAAAAAGATAGAGTCAAAGAAATTTCCCCAAAAATATAGCACTAGAAATAAAAGCAGGTAAATATTATCGATAGGGATATAGCAAAACTTTTCAAATCTAAGAACCATAAAACATTAAAATGCCTAAAAGCGTAGCATCCCCCTTGGCTTAAATGCCGGTTGGTGATCCGGCCGAGAAAGCAGAGCGGACAGACAATTAGACCGTCCCCCAACCTCTACCCTCAAGATGGCCACCGCTACCACTGACCGGGGAGGGCTCTCTGCAGCTCCTTCATCACAATAAGTCGGCTGGCAACTGAGACCGGCCCTTTGCTTAAAAATATAGAGTCAAAGAAATTTCCCAAAAAATATAGCACCAGAAATAAAAGCAGATAAATATTATCGATAGGGATATAGCAAAACTTTTCAAATCTAAGAACCGCAAAACATAAAAATGCCTAAATGCGTAAAAAAAAGCAGAACAAGGTTGTGAGTGCTTACAATGTCTGTGCTGCACGGCTTCATCCCCCTCAGTTTAAAGACCGGTTGGTGATCTGGCTGAGAAAGCAGAGCGGACAGACAACTAGACCGCCCCCCAACTTCCACCCTCAAGATGGCCGCTGATGCCACCGACCGGGGAGGGTTCTCATAGGCCATTCGCCCCAAAAGGTATGCCAAATCATTGTTGCCTGCTACACGCTCCACAATCTAGCCCTGAGACGTCAGATACCACTGCTAGCTGATGAGGGTGAGGAAGCTGGACCAGTGGCTAGATATGCTGAAATGGCAAGTGATGAGGGGCAAGAGGAAGAAGGTGTAGCTAACTCTAGGACTGAGCTTATCAATCAGTACTTCCAGTGACATACAGGTATGTTGAGTGGGGTTTTTCAAGTGCTGTCATTAGTGACAATAGTCCTCCTGATGTGATTTATCAGTGGGGGTGTAATGTGGTCTTATTCCTATGTGTGAGCTAGGGAAGCTGGCTGATAGAATGTAAGGTGCACAGTTAAAGTGGTTCAGCTCGAACATGTGTTTTCACTGCAATTTCCTACATTCACTTCTCAAATGGACACACCAGTATTGTGCTACGTGTACAGCATTCTCCTGTTCTCATGTCATTCCACCCATTGACAATGGTATTTAAATCTGTGCCTCTATTACCTATGGCTTGAGGCATTCAGAGTCATTAGCCATTGGTAAATGGTTACAGAAATAAGGGTTGTACATCACAGATGGCTGGTAAGGTGATTCATGTGGTTTCTCTGTAACTTGTGATATATAGGTAAAATCTGGGGGTCTCTGCTTATATACTACAGTGGGCATGCATCTATGACCTGCATATGTGCTTTGTGTGGCACCATGCCTTCCACCCTGATGGTCCTCTCTATCATGCTCATTTTGCAGGTTGGAATACTGACTATACTCTTGTGTGGGCCTAGATTTCAACCTCTCTGACATCTGTCCTGGGACATATCTGTTGTAATGTGTCTCCTGCTGAGGCTGCCTCCCATTACACTGGCTGTTCAATGTAGCGATGCAGTATCAGACCACAGTTGGCAAGCATCGCAATTGTTGATTTTTTTTAAAGACACATATACAGTAGCTGTGTTCAATGATGTTTATTGTGCTTCTCATGATTGGGAATGGCAAAATTAAGGTGTTCAAATTGTCTAAAAGGTGACGAGTGAGCTCATGGTAGATGTAATCATCAGAGTCGCTACTGCAGCAGTTTGTTGCACAGGTCCAGTGTCCATGTGCCATTGGAAAATGGATTAATGTCTCTGAACAATCAACAGGGTATCTCAGTGGCACACAGGGAGACAAATCAGGTAAGATTCACTACCTGACAATGGGTTTGGTCTTGGCATCTGCTCCAGCCAGATGTATGTGTAGACATCCACGTTTGCAGGGGTTCTTCAGCTACAGATGAGTGGAAGTGTCTGAGGCCTGTGGTGCCCCTGTCAGGGCTTCCATTCCACTAGCTGCTGCTGATGTAGATGGCCCAGATGTTAGGTTGCTAGTGGAAGGGGCCTGCCTGAAGGTGGGTCGAGGATCTATACAGGGTAGTGTTGAGGTCCCTCAGGACCCCTGCAATTGAGGCCATAGTGGCATTGTGGGCCTGCTACTGCTGCATGACCTCCTGGTGGTATTCCCTCTGCTGCCTTTGATTTTCACCCAACATGGTGATAATCTGGCCCATCCTGACCTGGGGTTGTTGGTATGCTCCTAGGATTTAGGAGATGGTTTCCTGGTCAGTGGAGTCCCATAGGGGCCACATCTCCTGGCCCACAGCTTCCCTTCCATGTCCCCTGCACCCAGGTATGTGTTCCCCTGGTTCGGTGTGCCCCCTCCCACTGTTAGAAGGGCCTTCATTGTCTGGAGTGTGAGTGGTCCTTGGGACAGAGGTTTGGGGAAGAAGGGTTGGCTGTCAAAGTTGTAGCTACAGGATTGGGGGGATAGATATTGGCAGGGAGTCGTACACTGACCAGGTATCCCAGATGGGCCAGGTAGGTCGTCAGTGTCCAGACATCTAGGCGTGTTGTCCTCACTGGGGCCTTCATTCTGAGGAGGGCTGGCAGTCTCTGGTATCCTCTCCATGGTAGCACTCACAGGGGTACCTGTGGATGGAGTGAGATACAGAGTTAAATTATGAAAGTGTGTTTGGTTATCTCTTTCTCAGATGCATACAGTGGCTTAACATGATTCCCAGTTATGACAATGACAGATGCGGCACAGCATACCATTGGTGGTACATAATAGTCTGTAATGTGTGTTCCATACTCCATGTTGGGTGATGTCATTCAGGTTTGGTACATATAGCACTGCGGATGAGTTCAGGTACTGTCTGATACTTCACATGACTGTTCTGCACTGTTACATGGTGAATAGTCAGGCTTGCTAGATGTGACACGAAATGGCTAGACATTGCACAATGGTGTCCCAGTGGGAGCACAGTATGTGAGTATGCAAGTTGTGCGTTTGCATGGAGTCTGCGATCTTACTTTCCATTCCGTGGTGAGTTCATTTCAGTGGTGGAGATCTGGATGAGTGTCCATGTGGATTTGTCATAGAGCTGTAGCTGTGTTTAGCCTTGGTTGACATTGTGTTGTGCCATTGCATTGCTGTCAATGCCATGTAGTGGTCCTCAGCTGTACCATCTAATTGGTGTCGCTCGTACAATAGTCATGCATGCAAGAGATGTAATGTGATGGGGGCATTCCAGGTTTTAATGTAGATGGGCTAGTGCATTATGCAAGTGGTAGTTATAGTATTAGCCAATGCTATCCGTGCCTTTGCCAAGTTTTTTGTGGGCAGTTGGGCTGAGTGGAGGTGTGGCTAGCTGGAAGGGGTCATTAGGTAAATAGGTGGGAGGTGTGGTGAGTTATACAATGAATTGAATAGTATTTGGGTGGTGAGGAAGCATGCAGGACACGACAATTGTGTGACATGGAAGTTGTGGGTACTTACCAGAGTCCAGTCCCCCAGGTATTCCGGTCAGGCCCTCGAGATGCAGAATGTCCAAGACCTTCTCCTCCCAAGATGTGCACTGTGGGGAAGGAGAGGAGGGCTAACCACCAGTCTTGCGCTCGGCGATCTGGTGTTGTGATGCCATGAAACTTACCTTCTCCCGTAGGTCCTTCCACTTCTTACTGATGGTGGTGTGGGTGGTGCATTGTGAGTGATGGGCGTTTGTGGTGATTTATGTGTGCTCGTAATGTGTGTTGTGTGTTAGTTGTGCTGGTGTGTGGTGTGTGATGCATGTGGTGTGTGAGTGTGCCTATGGTGTTAGGGTGCTCTCTCTCTCTATCTGACTGCCTGCTCTCTGTATGTTTATGTCATTTTAGTTGCAAAGGACTGTGGGTAGTGTGGGGGTGTGTTATATAGTGCAGTGAGTAGGTGTGTCTTGTATGTGGATGTGTCAGGTGTGCGGTATTCAATCTGTCCAATGTGGTGTAATGTTCTGACAGTAGTGGGTTTAGACCGCTGCGGTTCACACTGCCAATAGTTTACCTCCATGGAAGAACCACTGTGCTGATTTTTGGGCTCATAATCTGGAGGATGGATTTGTGTCGGCCTGGCGGGCTGGTGGTGGAACCACCTCTTTCCCGCCCGGCTATGTCCTGGCCGTATCGGATATTTGGCTGTTTTATGGCGGTCTTCACAGTTGACTCTTAATATGACAGTCGGATGACTGCCAACATGGAGGTCTTTTGGTGACCCCCAACGTGGAGGTCTTCCTAAAAGACAGCCAAAGTCATAATGAGGCCCTTTGTGTTGTGAACACAGTGGACACGCCGTGTATCCAGAGTCCGCTGATAGTCCAGGGCAGGTGAAGAGCCTGGTTGTAGACTGCACTCATATCCTGCTGTGCATGACCAAAGGAAATTGGGATAATGTGGCTGACACAGGGCCTGCCAGAAGCTGTGCCCTATGTACGGAGCCTTCTAAGCATAATATAAGAGCATGCACGGTGGTCTTGGTACTACAGAGAGAGCGACAGAGACTGGCCTGTTGCATCCCTGTTTAACCATATTCACTTGCCACACAATTCCACCATGTTGGTATACACCTGCAAATTATACAATACTAAACCATTAGTTCAAATCAAATTGCAGTATTAGAGAAGCCTCACAGCCTACACAGAAGCCTCACAACACTAGTTACTTCACTTTCTATACTTTCTAATTGAGAGATCAACTCGATACCTGAAAGCAAATCAGAAAAAGGTATCCTCAAATATACATCAAGTAGTCCAGTATAATTTCCTCTTTCAGCCTTTATTCAATCCTGAATTTCAAATCTGTGCAAAATGTATCCAAACTTTGTGTGAAAAAATTAAATTTCAAATTCCAATATGATGTATCATTAAAACCCAAGGTTACAGCAACTGGCACATGTTTCACAATGATACCTTGCTTACCTATGCTAGATTTAGGAAAATAAATTATCAATTGGATGTGGAGGGGTAGTCCACCTAAGCTAATAAAGCCTCTAACTGGTTATATTCAGCCAAAGATTTCAATAATTTAAACCTGATCTCAACCTCTGGTAGCTAAGGCACAGAGCAGACAGCCTTAACTTAGTAAAAATGCATAAAATATTGATAAGTACCAAAACAGTTAAAACACCACAAATACACCATAATAAAAGTCCCATTCCAATGAATAAAAATAGAGGAAAATGTAATAAACAAATTACAGCTATGACAAAAATCCAGTGAAGGGAACCAAATATATGAAGTTTTAATATTAGGGAAATATCAGCAAGAAAAAGTAAAATGCCAATAGTACTTACTGTTCATGGCTGACCGGGATCTACGCGCCATTTCAAGCAAACCTTGATAGAGAGCAGGTCGGATACTTCAAGGAGCTTCAACTGATCAAAGATTTTACTTTAGCACGTTGTCTCTGAAACAGAAGTCAAAATCATTCAGCAGGGCAAGGTTGCACACTGCACTAGACGAAGGCCTCTTGAAGTGCATATGAGAACATACTGAAGCCACTGATTTCGGTGGGAAAAGCTCTGAGTGGGAAAAGTTAACATTTCAAGCCCAGGGAAGCACTCTAGTCAGTTGGATTTTTTTTGCATCTTTGTTCAGCCAAGATTTATTTGTTACTACCTAGCCTCTTTTTTTAGAGCTCAGTATCTTCCACGGGGGCATGGGTATGGCTATATCCAAAAAGGTTGCACTGAAGTCAGATAGGCTTACCACGAGGGTCTGCTGAACAGGTTTCTTTGAGCAGCAAAAACTCCCAGTGGGACAAACATGAATTTATTGATGGTGCACTTTAGGCAGATTGACTTTGATGGTTGGTTCCAGTCTCCCAGAGGTCTGGAAGTCCAAATCTTCTATTTCCCAATTTTTCAGAGATTGTTGGAGAAGTCCGTCTGGACATAGGCAAGGGTCCCAGACCTCAGGGCCAGCAAAGGGTGTCAGAACCTACTCCAGCGGAGACCACCAGCGCTGTTCAGTCCTCTTACAGTTGAAGCTGGTTACTATTCACTCCAGGAAAAAGGTCAGCTTCTGTGTTCGTAGAACCACTCAGAAGGGCAAACAGGCAACTGACTGACCCTTGGAGTTCACTTCCTTGTTCTCTGTACAGGTGGGAGCAGGTCCAGCTCTTCAGATCTCCTCACAGGTCTCAAACAGCATGCAAAGTCCTTCTTCTGTTCTTCTGCAGGTCCAGAGTTTACAGAGGAGCTGTGGATGAGGTGCCAGCTTTACAGTTTTCACTAGCCAGCTCGTGGTGGGGGCTTATTCCTGGACACTCCCTAACTAATGAGAAAAAAGTTGCCCACAAAACTAAGCACTTTTACAGTGCATCCTGTTAGCTATGCTACAAACTTTCACAGAGCGCAGTAGTTTAAGAGAAAGCCAAAAGGCACTACGCCTTCTGCCCTTGAAGGTAGCTTCTGTGCCAGTCAGGAGTGTGTTTAGGGAAATTAGCAGTCCCCTCCTCTTAAGCCGCACCACCCTTGTTCTGGGACTACTAAATTGGCACCCAATTAACTATCCCAGGCCTAAAGAACAAAGGCTTCTCATTGCTTAAGTTCCCTATTACACTAAGCCGTAAATAGGCAGGCTTCGCCTCTGTCCCTTTAAAGTCAATTACGTTTTTGGAACCTTCCCAGCTGCTCTTCCTGAGGTAGTAGGGGAAGCACCTACCCCACATTCAGCTCCTTCTGCCACCAGACCTAAGCCATTGTGCTCTGGGAGCAGCTTTCACATCTCATTAAGGCCAAGCACTGACAGATAGCTGACTAATGGCAGACTAATTCAAATTAGGCTCCAGGGGCTTCAGGCAGGAGAAAGTTACCTATCTATATGTTATTTTTTTCTAAATATGCTTTAAAAGTATCTAATGTTACTATTAGTTTGGATTTTTCATACATATTAAAAGTAGTGCTTGAATCATTTTTCTACCCGTTCCCAGTTCCTCAGATGGCAGAATTAATATTTGAATTTGAGCTCTATTTTTTCATACGACACCCAGAGTCTTCCATAGGGACATGATAACACTACATTTCGATATCTTCCACTTATAAATACTATAAATCCTACCTTGTGGCTACAAGGCCTAAACAGGGGTGATTTCGTAAAATGTAAAACAAAGGTTTTCCCATGTGAAAGGGTTTATGTTGACAGGTCGGGCTGCAGGTTTAAACTGCAGCAGCCAAGTTACAATGTTAGGTCTAAAGTCACATTTTCCACACTAGTGATGGCACAATAAGGCCCTGTTAGAAATGGGGTTTCTGGTTGGCTAGGGTATGCACCTCAGCCAGGCAGAACTTCCCACTCTAGTCAGGGCAAGGGAGTTACACGTCCAAGATAACCCCTGCTCACCCCCTTGGTAGCTTGGCACGAGCAGTCAGGCTTAACCCGGAGGCAATGTGTAAAGCATTTGCGCAACACACACAACACATGTGACGCAATATCCCCACCACAAAGGAAACACAACACCAGATTATAAGAAAATATACTGTATTGTACACAATGCAATTATCAGACCAAACATCACATATCAGTACTATCCTGCTACCTTAGCAGTTGTCAGAACGTTACACATTAGTTACTCTGCAAATTAGCAGTAGTCACACATAACACACAGGTTACTCAGTATTCTGCAACACAAGCAGTAGTCAGGAAACACGTTATCACATTAGAACACTTGTCATAAGAATATCATAAAACACCCATAGTAGGAACATTAGAAAACATATGGCAAGTTAGGGAAACACATTAGCAAGTCATGCCCATAAAAGGAACATTTGCATACACATATGTAAAAACATCAAACGCAGGTAGTTAATATGTGAATCAAACAAAAGTCTGTAGAAAGAACTTTGGATTGCAACTATATTGGTCCTTTAAACAGTACCTGGTTGGATGAAGGCACCTCCAGTGCCTAGAAGGCGAGCAATGGGGCCCCCAGCGCTCCTATGCGCAAATCGGGGGCCTCCCTTATACTCTGGGGTCAGAAGAGGGCGACTTGCACCTCCTCTCTTTTATAGACAGGCCGCTCCGGGGACTGTGATTACTGGGGGCCCCCCAGGGCCTCAACCGGCCCTCACGAGGGGGGCCAAAGCCGGCAAAAAAAACTTAGGGCAGGAGGGGGGCACTACACACCCCCTCCGGTTTAATGACAGGCCCCTCCCGGGACCCACGATCTCTTGGGGCCCCCCTAGGCCTCCACTGGCCCTTCCACCAAGGGGGGGCCACAATAATGCCCATTTTACCTAACAGCAGAAAAGGAGCGTCCTGCTCCTAACGCAGAGGCCAGGGGGAAGGGGGCACTCCCCGCGCCTTCCCCTGGTCCTGCCGTGAAGCCACAAGAAGATCGGACCCCTCCTGGGGCCCGAGCAGACACTCGCCTGCACCTGATGCGGTACGCAAGTGTTCTTCCAGCTTCCCGGCCCGCTGCGGTGATCTTATTTAAAGGGGCACAATGCAGCCAGGAGCCTACGAGCTCCCAAGGCTCCATAAGCGCGCTGCAATCAGCGCTATGGCAGCCGCAACCACGGAGAAGCACCCCTCGTGAAGAAATGGATGCAGGGGTCAGGGGCCACAGCACCCTGCCCCTGGGGAGCAGAATCTTAAGACAAGGTCCTCAGGTGGAGGGCCCAGCTACAGGCCAGCACAAGGGAAAGGCAGCAAGTGGCAAGTCCTTCACAGTGACCAGGCAGGTCACAGGTCAGCACAGCAGCAGCAGTCCATGGCGGTTCCTGGTGAGTCCTTTCAGCCTTTGGTGTCCAGTTCCAAGATGATTCCAAGAGTCTCCAAATTGTGGGGAAAATTCCCCTGTACTTATAGTCAGTTCTTACAGTGTTTTACAATGGTAGGGAGAGGAGGTTCCAGCCAGTTACAACTGGTTCTGGGAGTGCCCCCTCTCTCCTTTCAGCACAGGCTCCAAACATCAGTGGGGGGTTAACGACCCTATTGTGTGAGGCCAGGGCATAGTCTTTACAAATGCAGGTGTGCCCCGCCTCTCCCTTCTCTCAGCCCAGGAAGACTATTCAGTATGCAGATGCACCTCTGTGACACCTCCACCCTCCCTGTGTACAGGCTGTCTGAAAAGTATGCACAAAGCCACAACTGTCACTCTGCCCAGACGTGGATTGGAGTCAAGCTGCAAAACACCAGAGTCATAAGCACAGATAAATGCGCACTTTCTAGAAGTGGCATTTCTGTGATAGTAATAAAAAATACACCCACACCAGTAAGCAGCATTTATTATCACCATCACAACCGTACCAAACACGCCTATGCTACCCCTCATAAAATCAGACAATACCCCTTACACATAAGGCAGGGCATTTCTAATGCAATCCTATGAGAAGGCAGCACTCACAGCAGTGAGACACCAGTTAGGCTGTTTGTCACTACCAGGACAGGTCACGCAACTTGGCACATGTCCTGCCTTTCTACATACATGGCACCCTGCCCATAGGGCTAGCTAGGGCGTACTTTAGGGGTGACTTACATGTAGTAAAAGGGGAGATCTGGGCCTGGCAAGTAAGTTTAGATGCCAGGTCCCTGTGGCAGAAAACTGTGCACACAGGCCCTGCGCTAGCAGGCCTGAGACAGGTTTGAAAGTCTACTTCAGTGGGTGGCGCAAGCAGCGCTACAGGCCCACTAGTAGTATTTAATTTACAGGCCCTGGGTATAGAGATACCACTGTACAAGGGACTTATAGGGAAATTAAATATGCCAATTAGGTATAAGCCAATCATACCAACTTTAGATGGGAGAGCACCTGCACTTTAGCACTGTTCAGCAGTGATAAAGTGCTCAGAGTCCTAGAGCCAACAGCGAGAGGTCAGAAAAACCAGGAGGAAGGAGGCAAAAAGACTGGGGATGAACCTGCGTAAAGCAAAAAGTCCAACAGGCCCACATTTATACTTTTTTTTGCGACACATTTGCGCAATTTGTGCACGCAAAAGTGGCGCAAACTTACAAAATACAATAAAAAGTATAAATATGGGCCTAAGTGCTTCAATACACAGTTGATGGTTACCTTTCCATGACATTTGTCATTTGCTGCACCATATAATATGGCCTTATAACAAAATTAAATATGCCAATTAGAAATTCACCAATTTTATAAGATTTAAGGGGGGAGAGCACATGCTCTGTTTAGAAGTGTCCCAGTCCGGGAAAAAAAAAACAGTCCTAACAAATTGGGGTTGATAACATCAAAAAGGGTTCTTTTTCACACTTTGAAATCCAAAATATAAATATCATGAATAATAGAAAAATTATTTCCAATGATAAAGACACGAAATCATGCAAACGTTGAAAAAACCCACATACTGATGTTTTGGGCAATTCACCTGACAAGAGACTATTCTATCATACCAATTTTTTTTATCCAATACGTATAACAAAGAACAACAATGATCAACAACTTGGTTACAGGTCTGATCCCTGGACTCTGTGATCTGAAAAGCCCCTTCACAGAGGCCGCATTGCAGGGTCCCAAAATTGATACTTCCCTTCTGTGTTATTTTCTCCTCTCTGTTCTGTTCCTCTGTTCTCATACAGAGACATTTAGACACCTCTTTGCTGTCATGATCTGGCACTTATACCCCTAAGAACTGGCAGGTGTGAGGTAAACCACACACAAGAAACAGGATTGAGAGGATATTTATTAAGGGTGCCAACAGTTTCTCCATACCCAGGATGTGGCAGAGCTTGTGAATGTTCTGTGAGTTTGTCCTTCCCCCTACGGAAAGAGAAAAGCCTGATGTGCCACCCATAGTCCCAGGCCCATTTGCCGGCCTCAAGTAGAGTTGAAAGGAAAAGTCAATTAATTAGTTAAACCTAGTAATGTGTACGCTGTGAATTGTTGGTTTTGCATCTTAAAAGCTATATTGATGGTGTCCAGTATGCCCTCCTCAAAACAGACCAGTTTGGAGCAATCCCACAGCAGACGCAAAAGGGTGCCCATATTCCTGCAACTCCTCCACGACTGTCGACGTTAATCCAAAAAGCATTTCGAAACCTGGGCAGGGGTCAAGTTTCAATAAGAGGACATTTTAAAGGCAGTCTCTGTTCTGAACATTTAGCATGAGGTGTGTTTTGCCCAGGGGTATGTGTCTTTCCTCACCTTGTGTGTGAAAATGCAGTCCAGTTCCAATTCCCATTGCTTCTGCCCTGCATTCTCGTATTCCAGCCGTATTAGCACCAGGAGGGCATATGTTCCATTGATGAAGCGTCTGTCCTCGCATTTGAGAAGGACCCAATTCTCAAATAGCAACAGTGGCTTCCACGTGTGTGGTTTGATTGAGGGGTGGGTTACCCAGTGGCTGATTTGTAAACATAGTATTCAATCTTGTTCACTAAGGCTGTAGTGCTTTTCCATGTTTTTGAAGATGGTACCGGTTGACATCCTAAGTGCATGCACCCTCCTTCATGCCATCGATAGACGTTTTCTGTGTGTATGTCGGGGATGAAGTCTGAATTGGCAAAAATTGGGGTCATCGGGTAGAGAAAAGAAGTCAGACCGCTCTTTCCTGTGACCCCGTCTCACAACAGCAAGGTGTTCACAGTAATTGCCAAAGAATACAGGCACCATACCCTATGCTTCCCGTGCAACCATGGGACTCCAGACATTGTATCTGCTATTGCCTGCCTATAAAGAGCCAATGCGTTTCCGAATACGCCCTGCCCCATTCAATCTCATGAACTGGAGTTGTGTAGCTTGATAGTATTGTAGGAAATAAAAAATCCCCAGCCCGCCCTCCCCTGGTGGCCTATAAGTGAGTTGTTGTTGCATGCGGGGCTTCTTCCCATCCCAAATACATTTATTGATGGCCTGCCGAAGGGAACGTAAAAAGTGCCCGGGGGACGGTAATGGGAAGACTTGGAAAACAAAAGTATTTGGGTAGAATGGTCATCTTGACAGCTGGCACTCTGCCCAACCAAGAATGCAGAAATTGTGCCATTTCGTGAGCTCCAATCATAATGGAATGAGGAGGTGGAGGTATTTTATCTCTGCCATCTTAAGGGAAGAAGGAGCTATCTGCATCCATAACTAGGGAATATGTGCATCCGTCCATTCTATGAGAAATTGAGAACAAAGCTGTGATAAGTGGTTGCGTTTTGAAGCCAGAGTATTTTTTTTTTGTTTTATGCTTTTCCAGAGGTGAAATTGGAAGACATTGGAATTGGAGTTTGAAGACAAATGATTCTCTTTAAAGCATGTTTTATAATACAAAGAATCCTCCGTGACGGTGTTAGTTAACTGAGCATTATCAGAGGCCTTTGGTATTACTAAAGTGACGAAGCAAAGTTGCCCCCTTTAACGATTGCTATTTTATCTCTGTATAAAGCCTTTTGCTCAGCAGATTAGAGCTGATAACACCATAATTTCCTTTTGAGGCTTTTGGGCTGGTGGTAAAGTTGCCATTACATAAAGAGTCATTCAGTACGTGAATTAGAAGAGCATGCCAAAAAGTTTGGGAACATTTCTAGGTATCTGATGAAAAAAGATAAGATGAAGGTTCTGACTTGGACTGGTGAGGAGATAATTCAGAACCCGGAGAGACAGATGAGATATCTGGGTGTCTATAAAACAAATGTATAGGAGGTCTCTCTACAAAGAACCTGAAGAAAATCAGTTTTGCGGCAGAGAGACAACTAAATAATTGGGATAGTCTGCAGCTGACAATTTAAGGGCAATTTTAGTCAAATTAATGGTTTGATCGAATGTGACCTTCTAGTTTAACGTTGTGCTCCTAACATTCCCCAGTGCCCAAATAGGCAAGAACTAGGGTAAAGTGAATATTTTAATTTGGGCATATAAAGGCATCAGAGTGTCATGGAAAACACTGAAGAGGAAGCTAATGGGGAGGGCTGACCCTGAGTGACTTTCAGATATATCACTAAACATTCCAATTTAAACATTGACAAATGTTAGCAACAAAACCAATTAATGAATAGGGAGACTATTGCCCTCATTATGACATTGGTGGTAAATCCCACTTACCGCCATGCTGACTGCGGCCAACATACTGCGGCGGATATCCGTTCACCATATTATGACAAACACACACCAATCCGTCACTATTCAGCCACAGACACAAGTTCGCCACACCAAAGGTCAGTGATCAACTGGCGGTATCAAAACCCACACCATTACACCAACAGAACAAAGCCCACCATATTATGACCCACGAATCACCACAGCAGATATTCAAAGGCGGTAAACCATTGGCGGTACATACTGCCGCACTCAAAATACACGCACTCAAACAAAGCAACACCACATTGGACAATTCAAACTACACACACCAGACACATATACACACACCACACCCACACACCCACACCACTATAAAACACCCACCCACATTACCAACAACCCCTTACCATTACAAACCATTGGCACGAGACAGACACCACGACTACAGACAAAACCAGAGCCACACACCACCTACACCTATACACCACCCACGCACCACACATCACACACCCCAACACATCATCCTACGCACCCTCACCTATACAACTCACACAACATCCATGGCACCACAAGGACATGCCAGATTCTCAGAGGAAGAGCTAAGGGTCATGGTGGAGGAAATCTTCAGGATAGAGCCACAGCTATTTGGAGCACAGGTGCAGCAGATATCCATTGTTAGGAAGATGGAGCTATGGCGAGGATCGTGGACAAGGTCAATGCCGTGGGACAGCACCCCAGAACAAGGGACGACATCAGGAAGAGGTGGAATGACCTACTGGGGAAGGTACGTTCCATTGCAGCAACTCACTGTACAGAGGACTGGCGGTGGACCCCCACCTCCTCCCCACAACTAACAACATGGGAGGAGAAAGTCTTGGCAAACATGCATCCTGAGGGCCTGACCCCTACCTGAATGCCATCATATACCCCCACCCTCACCCTCACTCCCATCACTCCACCGTCTCCCACACTCCGCACCATAACATCTCACTAATCCCAATGCCAAGCCCTGCATGCCATACCAATGCATGGACACCACTCACAGCCCTGCATGGACACCTATCACTAAAGCATGCACACTAGAGAGAACTAATCATTCCACCATACACCAACGTGCACAAGTGAAAGCTATCAGGGCAAATACAAACAAAGAGGGCAACCCACTGATGCACAATATGTCACACACAGAAACAATAACACAGCATTTACATCCCCACAGGTATTCCATCCAATGGCAGTGGAGAAGAGGTGCCAGTACTTTCCAGTCCCCCAACTGAAGAGGTCCGTGGTGATGACAGCACCTCTGGTCGCCTGGAGCTGGATGACCAACCTGGCCCATCAGGGACCTCTGGGCAGTCGGTTACCCAGGTACAGTCACACACCACCACAGAGCCTCCCCCACCTGGAAACCCCACCACAGCACCCACCCAGCGTACCCACACCTCTGTCCCCAGGACATGTCAATCATCAGCATGTCCACCACTACAGGGACCCCAGGGATCACCTCATACCCAAGACAATCAGGAACCTGGGGTCAGTGGCAGTGGGCACAAGGTTCAGGGGACAGAGGCACAGGACAACAGGGAAACTGGGAGGAGTGCTGTGTGCCAGGGGGAGGACAGGCCCAGGGAACCGACTCTCCAGGAGGCACTCACCGAGATCCTAGGAGCCCTACCAATATTTCCAGGATTTGCTGGGCAAGATCCTGGACAATGTGCAGGAGAACAGGCGGCTGTAGGAGGGACAGTACCAGGTGATCAGGGAGGACTTGCAGGCAATCAACACAACCCTGGTCTCCATAGCAGGGGTGCTGCCCGACATTGCCAACATTATGAGGCAGGCAGTCTCACAGCAGTGGTCCCCTGCCACTAGCCAGACATCTGAACTGCCTTCCACCTCCGCTGCCACTAGTAGTATGGAGTATGTGAAATTTTGTATTTGTTTAACCAAGTTCAAACATTGCAATTCAACTGTACAATAATGTTCACATAGGAAAGATCTGTAGTTGGCTGCAGTGATCACACCAGGAGCGATAGTGGGGCACCACCATCTACAAAATGAATTGCCAAAGGGTACAGTGAGTGGGCATAGAAGTGGGAAATAACAGCATGCCAGTGACAAAGATAATCTAAATAATGACAATGAAATGTGAAGTACCACTGTCTTACCTGTGTGTCATTGGAAGTAATGTCGTATCACTGCTGTTCTGTTGTCCTCAACCTCATCCTCTGCCTCCTCATTCTCACTGTCCACAGGGTCCACTGCTGCCACACGGCCATCTCCAGCCTCCTTCTCCTGCAGAAAAGGCACATGGCGTCTCAAGACAAGGTTATGCAACATGCAGCATGCCATGATTATCTGTCAGACCTTCTTGGGTGAGAAGCACAGGAATCCCCGAGTTAGATGGATGCCCCTGAACCTGGCCTCCAGGAGGCCAAAGGTCCGTTCGATTATCCTTCTTGTTTGCCCATGTGCCTCATTGTAACATTCTTCTGCCCTTATCCAGACATTCCTCACAGGGGTCAGTAGCCATGATAGGTTGGGGTAACCAGAGTCACCTGCAAAGATTGAGGGACAACATTTAGCCACACACGATCCTATATGGCCCATACCATACCCATACACCAACATATATCGGGTGGGAACCAGGGCTCACGTATTAGCCACACCCTGTGCATCTGTAGTTGGGCTATCACATTTGTGATGCTGCTATTCCTCAGGATAAAGGCATCATGCACCAACCCTGGAAACTTAGCATTGACATGGGTGATTTACTGGCCCGCCAAGCACACGATCTGTACATTCATTGAGTGAAAACTCTTGCATTTTCTGTACACCTGTTCATTTTGCTGGGGGGGACAAATGCAATATGAGTTCCATCAATCGCCCCAATTATGTTTGGGATATGTCCCTTTGCTTAGAAGTCATCCTTCACTGTGGCCACATCCTCCACCTGAGGGAAAACAATGTAGCTGAATATGTGTTTAATCAGGGCAGACAATACTCTTGTCAGCATGTTTGAGAACATTGGCTGTGACATTCCTGCTGCCAAGCCCACTGTCACTTGGAGAGAACCAGTTGCCAAGAAATGGAGCACAGATAGGACTTGCACAAGAGGGGGGATCCCGGTAGGGTGACTGATTGCTGATATAAGGTCAGGCTCCAGTTGGGCACACAGCTCTGTGATTGTTGCCCTGTCAAGTCTGTAGGTGAGGATAATGTGTCTTTCCTCTAGTGTTGCCAAGTCCACCAGGAGTCTGTACACAGGGTTATGTCTCCATCTCCTATTCATCCACAGTGGTTGCAGTCTAAGGGATGCATGATGTTAGTTTGTAATGGTTAAGTGGTATTTGTCCTATATGTCCTATTTTTAACAGTGACACAGTTATTATCCAGGGTCTGCCCCCCTGAAATGGCATCCACCTGTCCTGTGTGGAGGGACAGGTGGAAGAGAGTTAATTCTGCTGACATTGTGTGCCGTTGCACTAGGTAGTAGGAAACCGCCCTGCAACTCCTCATTGGTAAGCACCTCCATGGACGTGATCGCCACTTTCTATCTGGTCACTCACTTGCTACCAGACCTTCACCAGGAGAGGACCTACCTGGCATGTGCTGCTGTTACCTGTGTCTGGAACCTACCATGGCTTGTGTGACTGGGGAAAGGGCGACTGGTGGAGGGGGTCCTACCCTAGTACAGACTGCTGTATGGGCCTCCAGACCAACAGGTGAGTACACTGTAGGCACGATGCATGTGGAATGAATGCAAGGAGTGGTGTGTGAGAAAGCCTTGTCTTTATGTCCCCTGGGCGGCATACAGCTTGTGTGCTGGGCCATGTGTGTGTAAATGGTGATTTGAAGGAGCATGGTGGGCCATAAGTGTAACAGGCAGGACGGTCTGATGGATACCATTTCCTGTGTGTATTTCTCTGCTGGTCAGCACCCATCAAAAGAAGGGTATTTTAGCGTGCCATCGCCAAGGACGTGCAGACCCTGGGGGTCTACGGCAGGCAGAGCATCCACTGTCGGAAACGTTGGGAGGACCTGAGATGCTCGGCACAGAAGACAGTGGAGGCCCAGCTGGGGATGGCCTCCCAATGAGGAAGGGGTGCCCGTCGAACCATGACCCCCCTGATGGCCCGCATACTGGCGGTGGCCTATCCTGAGCTGTATGGGCACTTGAGGGAATCACAGCAGCCACAAAGGGGAGAGTACAGTGCCCATCATTACAACTTATGCATGGTAGGGGGGTACCCGGGTAGGGGGTGTGTGTCAGTGGGTGCCTCTAGGCCAGGCCTGATATTGCAGAGTAGGTCCCATGTTGGCCAGGGTTCTGAAGTTTTAATCCTGCTACCTAGCTCGTAGGCATCCACAACTGGTCAGGGCTTTGTGGGTCACAGGTGTGTTGCATTTGGTGGTGTGTGCCGCTCCCCATGCCTTGGTGGCTAGCATTATAACTGGTAGTGTAATGCATAGGGCTGTTCCCTGTGTGTGTGCGTGGTGTGAACCCCAACGTTGGTGTTGGTGCAGCCATTGACCCAGTGTATCCTTCGTCTCTTCTCCCCCCTTTTTGTTTTGTCACCCTGCCCTTATGTGCATTAGTATCCACCGACGCTGAGGGCACCAGTGGGACGAAGGGTGAGGGGAGCACCAAAGCAGAGACAGAAGGGGACAGTTCGGACACAGATACCCCCTCCGATGGAAACTCCCGGGTGGTGGTGGACACCTCTGTGCCCACCCCAGCTACAGGTACAGCCACCACCCCTGTACCAGCACTGCCCTCCCAGCAGCCCCTCATCGAGTTGCCCGTGCCCGCTCACCCAGGAGGGTGGGCATCTCCTTCGCACCAGGCACCTCAGGCCCTGCCCCAGTTAGCCCTGCTGCCCTGAGTGAGGAGGCTATTGACCTCCTGAGATCCAACTCTGTAGGGCAGTCAACCATTGTGAATGCCATCCAGGGGCTGCCAGCCCAGATGCAACAGATTAATGCATTCCTGGAGGGCATATACACTGGCTTGGTGGCCCAACAGAGATCAATCCAGGCTCTGGCCTCCTCTCTGATGGCAGTCATTGCCCCTGTCGCCACCCTCCCCCTCCGACTTCCTCTCCCCAGTCCCATTCCCCTCAACCCCAATCTATCCCAATCACACAGGCAGATGAGCATGCACACAAGACAACACACAAGAGTGTCACAGGCAAACACATGCACCACACATCATCCCACAGGCACTCACACAAACACCATTGAGATGCAGACATACCAACATCCACAATTTCCACTGTCTACCCCCCTCCTCCTCCACTTCTCTCCCAATTGCATCTAGACTCACACATGCATGCACTATATCCTCATGCATTACCAGCATCACCACCACACCTAGCAGAACACACACCTCAATGGCAGACACCTCCACAACAACCATGCACACGTCCCCTGTGTCCTCTCCCACTCTGTCTGTCACCCCCTCTCCCAAGGTACACTAACGCAAGCACTCAGACACCCAACAGCCAACCACCTCACAACAGCATCCAGCCCATGCCCCTGCACCCAAACACAGCAGACAGACACCTCCTATAACCACTCCCTCTTCCTCCACTCCCAAACCTTCTCCCTCTTCTCACCTCAATGTCCCTGAGAAGTTCTTCCTCTCCACCATTGACCTCTTCCCTACACCTCCCCCTCCGTCCTTCACGTCTGGCCAGGGTGGCAAAAACCCAGGCAAGCACCTCACCCAGGAGCCTGTGCCAGCTGCCAAGAAGGGCAAGGGTCCAGCCCCAGCTGTTGCCAGGAAGGCCAAGGAGCCAGCCCCAGCTGCTTCCAGGAAGGGCAAGGTGTAGGAAAGTACCATCTTGCCTGGCATGTTACCCCAATTTTTACTTGTGTATCAGTTTGTTTTTGTCTGTCTCACTGGGATCCTGCTAGCCAGGACCCCAGTGCTCATAGTTTGTGGCCTGAATTCTGATTGGCACACTGGAACACCCTTATAATTCACTAGTATATGGTACCTAGGTACCCAGGGTATTGGGGTTCCAGGAGATCCCTATGGGCCGCAGTATTTCTTTTGCCATCCATAGGGAGCTCAGACCATTCTTATACAGGACTGCCACTGCAGCCTGAGTGAAATAACGCCCATGTTATTTCACCGCCATTTTACACTGCACTTAAGTAACTTATAAGTCACCTATATGTCTAACTTTCACTTGGTGAAAGTTAGGTGCAAAGTTACTAATTGTGAGGGCATCCTGGCACTAGCCAAGGTGCCCCCACATTGTTCAGGGCAATTTCCCCGGACTTTGTGAGTGCGGGGACACCATTACACGTGTGCACTGCATATAGGTCAATACCTATATGTAGCTTCACAATGGTAACTCCGAATATGGCCATGTAACATGTCTAAGATCATGGAATTGTCCCCCCATACCAGATATGGTATTGGGGTGCCAATCCCATGCATCCCCGGGGCTCCAGCATGGACCCCGGGTACTGCCAAACCAGCTCTCTGGGGTTTTCACTGCAGCTACTGCTGCTGCCAACCCACAGACAGGCTTCTGCCCTCCTGGGGTCTGGGCAGCCCAGTCCCAGGAAGGCAGAACAAAGGATTTCCTCTGAGAGAGGGTGTTACACCCTCTCCCTTTGGAAATAGGTGTTAAGGGCTGGGGAGGAGTAGCCCTCCCAGCCTCTGGAGATGCTTTGAAGGGGACAGATGGTGCCCTCCTGGCATATGCCAGTCTACACCGGTTCAGGGATCTCACAGCCCCTCCTCTGCTGCAAAACTGGACAAAGAAAAGGGGAGTGACCACTCCCCTGTCCATCACCACCCCAGGGGTGGTGCCCAGAGCTCCTCCAGTGTGTCCCAGACCTCTGCCATCTTGAATGCAGAGGTGTGAGGGCACCATGAAGGCCTCTGAGTGGCCAGCGCCAGCAGGTGACGTCAGAGACCCCTCCTGATAGGTGCTTACCTGACTAGGTGGCCAATCCTCCTCTGAGGGCTATTTAGGGTCTCTCCTGTGGGCTTCTCTTCAGATAACAAATGCAAGAGCTCACCAGAGTTCCTCTGCATCTCCCTCTTTGACTTCTGCCAAGGATCGACCGCTGACTGCTCCAGGATGCCTGCAAAACTGCAGCAAAGTAGCAAGAAGACTCCCAGCAACATTGTAGCACCTAATCCTGCCAGCTTTCTCAACTGTTTCCTGGTGGTGCATGCTCTGAGGACTATCTGCCTTCACCCTGCACTGGAAGCCAAGAAGAAATCCCCCGTGGGTCGACGGAATCTTCCCCCTGCTAACGCAGGCACCAAACTTCTGTTTCACCGGTCCTCTGGGTCCCCTCTCATCGTGACGAGCGTGGTCCCTGGAACACAGGAGCTGGATCCAAATGACCCCGACAGTCCAGTGGTCCATCTGTCCAAATTCGGTGGAGATAAATCCTAGCCTCCCCACGCCAGACAGTAATCCTGTGTACTGCATGAACTGGAGCTGCTAGGGCTTCTGTGCACTTTTGCAAGAAATCCTTCGTACACAGCATAGCTCAGGTCCCCAGCACTCCGTCCTGCATTGCTCAACTCGCTGAGTTGACCGCCAGGTTCGTGGGACCCTCCTTTTTAGTGTTGAGATGACCGCCCTGCTCAGTTCTCTTGAACCCGTGTTCAAGTGTCTCTGTGGGTGCCGCGTGCTTCTGCGTGGGGTCTCTGTGTTGCTGAGTGCCCCCTCTGTCTCCTCCTCCAAGGGGGACCTCCTGGTGCTTCCTGGGCCCGGGCAGCACCCATTTACTTCAACCGCGACGTTTGCAGCTAGCAAGGCTTGTTTGCGGTCTTTCTGCATCCTCAAGCACGCAGTGGGACATCTTCTGTGCAAAGGAGAATTTCCTGGCATCTTCTGCTGTTGCAGAATCTTCAACTTCTTCCACCCGGAGGCAGCCATTTTGCACCTTCATCCAGGGTTTAATGGGCTCCTGCCCCCCAGACACTTTCGTGAATCTTGGACTTGGTCCCCTTCCTTTACAGGTCCTCAGGTCCAGGAATTCGTCTTCAGTGTTTTGCAGTCAGTTGTGGTCTTTGCAGAATCTCCCATCACGACTTAAGTGTGTTTCTGTTGAAGTAGAGTAACTTTACTCCTACTTTTCAGGGTCTTGGGTTGGGGTATCTTGGACACCTTAGTGTTTTCTTACACTCCCAGTGACCCTCTACACACTACACTAGGCCTGGTGTCCCTAAGTGGTTCGCATTCCACTTTCTTAGTATATGGTTTGTGTTGCCCCTAGGCCCATTGCATCCTATTGTATTCTACAGCGTTTACACTACTTTTCTAACTGTTTACTTACCTGATTTTGGTTTGTATGTATATTTTGTGTATTTTACTTACCTCCTAAGGGAGTATATCCTCTGAGATATTTATGGCACATTGTCACTAAAATAAAGTACTTTTATTTTTAGTAACTCTGAGTATTGTGATTCTTATGATATAGTGCTATATGATATAAGTGGTATAGTATGAGCTTTGCAAGTCTCCTGGTTCAGCCTAAGCTGCTTTGCTATAGCTACCTCTAGCAGCCTAAGTTGCTAGAGCACTACTTATCTACTAACAAGGGATAACTGGACCTGGCACAAGGTGTACATCAGGTACTCACTATAAGCCAGGCCAGCCTCCTGCACAAGGAGCCAGCCCCAGCTGCTGCCAGGAAGGGCAAGGAGCCAGCCCCAGCTGCTGCCAGGAAGGACAAGGAGCCTGCCCCAGCTGCTTCCAGGAAGGGCAAGGAGCCAGCCCCAGCTGCTACCAGGAAGAGCAAGGAGTCAGCCCCAGCTGCTGCAAGGAAGGGCAAGGAGCCAGCACCAGCAGACAGGAAGGACAAGGGGCCTGGTGCAGGGACTCAGACAGAGCCCCTATCACCAACCATGGTTGTGCAGCCATCCAAGGTCTGCAGGGAATGGGAAGGAGCTTCCCGCCACCACAACCACCAGCAGCAAAACCACCACCACCAGTGGGCACCGTCTGAGGTTGCAGGGGATGGGGATGAGCTTCCCCGCACCACCAGCAGCAGCACCACCACCACCAGTGGGCAGCTGTCCGAGGCTCCAGAGGATGGGCAGGAGTTTCCCCCCACCACCACCAGCAGCAGCAGCACTACCACCACCAGTGGGCAACCATCCCAGGCTGCAGGGGATGGGCTGGAGCCTCCCCCCACCAGCACCAACAGCACCACCACCACCAGTGGGCTGCCGTCCGAGGCTGCAGGGGATGGGCTGGAGCCTCCCCCTACCAGCGGCTGAGGCAGCACCACCACCACAATGGAGCAGCCGACACTGCTGGCGGACGGCATGTAGCTCTGCCTCCATGGCTGCTGTGTGGCCCTCCCCCTGCACATCCAGTGGGTAAAACACACACCAACCCCAGCCTCCCCAGGATCAAGAGCACAGGGCACAATGCCCTCTCCAGAACCAGTGGTTAAAACACCCGCCAACCACAGCCTCCCCAGGATCAGAAGCACAGGGCACGATCCCCCCTCCAGAACCAGTGGGTAAGACATCCACCAAAACCAGCCTCCCCAGGATCAGAAGCACAGGGCACAATGCCCCCTCCAGAACCAGTGGGTAAGACAGCCACCAACCCCAGCCTCCCCAGGATCAAGAGCACCGGGCACGATGCCCCATCCAGAACCTGTGGGGAAGACACCCACCTGAGAGACTGTGGCCTTGCACTCCCCAGGACAAAGTACAGGGCCTGTTGCCCCCTCAAGAGCATGCAGGCAAGTCACCCACTTGAGAGACTGTGGCCTTGCACTCCCCAGGACCAAGCTCAGTGCATGTTGCCTCCTCCAGAGCATATGAGCAAGTCACCCACTTGAGAGACTGTGGTTTTACACTCCCCAGGACCAAGCACAGGGCATGTTGCCCCCTCCAGAACCAGTGGTCATGTTCCATCTGCCGGCTGAGGTGCCACCCCATTCCCCATGCCCCTGAGGTGCCTTCCTATTTTCCAGCTAATGTTCCTGCAGTGTTCTCTCCATGTTGGTGTAGGTGACAAGTGGGGCCTTGGACTCTGGCCTGTGGCCCTGTGTCCCACGCACGATAAGGACTGGGAAGTGTTCCTTGACCTGTACATATGTATATACCATTACATTGCATTATCGTATTTCTACTGTGTTGTTATTATTACACTCACTTTTGCAAATTCCTGTTGTCCTTGCATTATTCCTCAGGGATATGGGGTAAATATGTTTTATTACTGCAGCTGTATGTGTGTATGGTGTTGGGGTGGGTGTGTGTATGTTGCGTGTGTGTATCACTCTCTTTCCTCCCCCCGTGTGCTAGGCGGCAGTACTCACATTGGTCGTCTTTGCCTTCGTTGGTGTTCGTACTAGAGCAGCACGTAGAAGAGCATGGGGAAGACATGCAACTCATGCTCCATGGAGGCGTGGTTGTTCCCTGAGTCTCCACAGGTGAGTCATTTTCCTTCTGTGCAATGTTTCTGCCAGGCTTTTGATGTCATTGGTAATGCCCCGGGAAAGGTGGCGGTTTCCTGTCTCATAATAGGGTGGGCGGAACATTGACTTTCGCTTGGCTGTTGGCGGCTACCACCGTGGTGGCTGTTGTTTCCACCCTGGCGGTCGGTGTGGTAAAGTGGCTGTCTATCTGAGTTCTCACCGCCATGGTCATAATTTGGCAGTAGTTACCACCAGCCTGTTGACGGTATTACCGCCACTTTATCACCGACCGCCAGGGTTGTAATGAGGGCCTATATGTGGCAATGCTGAGTAATTTTGCCAAATGTATTTTCTGTATCAGTTTGGGAACCCAAAATACTTTAAGAAAGTGAGACTGAAGACTTCAGTAGTAGCGTTAAAAGTATAGGTCTATCTAAGACAGGTTTTCAACATTCTTTATTTACACTTGATGCCAATCTGGGGCTTACTTTAAAAACCTGAATGTTTGACACACTTACTCAGTTGGCCTTTGAGACAACAGGATTTAATTCTTAGGGGGACTTAGGAGATGGGTAGGATATAATGCACTGGTCAACAATGTCATCAAGGATAAACGGTGAACTGTTAGGTTTAGGGACCTGCAGATACAGTCTTGGTGGACCTCACAGATATGGACCAAGGAGGATGGCGAAGTGTATGAGGTTCTAATCAGAGGCAGAGATAAACCAAAGAAAGGAGTGGTGCTGTGGTATTGGAAGATACTAGAGGCTGAGGATACCCAACAACCAACACTTTATTGAATCTAGGAAGTTGACTGAAAGATTTATGGCAAGTATCTCTGAAAATTATTTATGTAACTGCAAAATCTGCTGCACTAAAGAAGTATCATTTGTATTTACTAACCTATATATATTCACTGAAAAAAACAAAACTTACAGGGACGTTATAGTTAGGTTATGAATTTTCCCATAAAAAAACATAGAAATTCAGCTGATATAGTTATTTCAACTAACTATAACCATGACCTAAGGGAACTATAACTCTTCATGCACAGTTTTCTCATCAATACTTCTAATGCAAATGTTGCAGTGATAATATCAAAGATGCCATAGAAGGTGTCATCAATGATATATTATGTGGAGTAATTATCTGTGCATGGCAAAGTCGCAAGTTATAGATACCTTAGGGCACGAGTTATAGTTACTTGAAATAACTCTATCTATAACTAGTGAATTTCTATGGTTTTGTATGAATAAATTCAGAACCTAAATATAATGTCCCTGTAACCTTTGTTTTTTTAATGAATTTCTATGGTTTTTAAATGTAAAGTAATTCTAATTACTATACATTAAACCAATCACTAAAAGCCGTACATGTTCGGGTTGATCACAGGGCCTGGCCAGTGGCCAGGCCCTGCAGCCAACCCCTTTTAACCACCCAACCGTGCACCGTAGTGGGGGTTGACCACAGGGCCTGTTGCTCTCAGTGGATCTGTAAGTTGGTGCGTGATTGGCTGAGTGGGTTTGAAAGTGGGTGTGTGAGTTTATGAGTGGGTGTATGAGTGTTTGACTGGCTGTGTGAGTGGGCTCATGAGTCTCTCAGTGCATGTATGAGTGAATGAAATAGTGTATGAATGAGTCTGTAAATGTTTTATTTTTTTGTTTTTGCTTAATCGCAATTAATCTCGATTAATCTTGATTAGTCACAAATATTGCGCATGGTGAAGAAAAATAATTTAAAACCCATAAATGTGACCCTTTAGCACCCCTATATCACACCCCTAGGGTCAGGGTACCTCAACCCTGACCCCCTTATGCAACTTTTCATTTTGTTTTTCAGGTCCGGGGACAATGTCCCGGGACCTTAAACTGGAGGCTGCAACTTTCTGTTCAGGTTGTGACCAGACAGTTACAGCACATCTAGATGCATATGCATTCACGATTATTCGAGAAGTATTCACAACCTCAGATATACCAATGTATTTTCTCTTTAATATTGCAAAAACGACTGAGCAAATGTTCACCAAACACCCAGAAGCACAATCTGCGTAGCGCCTGCTAGCATTCCGCCAAATTTATTGTAATTCCGTTCAGTGGCTCGGGCTGTAGTTGTGTTCAAAGGTCCTATGGGAATTAAATATGGGAAGCGCAACTTTTGTGACCCCCATTGTTAATGGCACCTGCTTGACAGATCACTCCCAAAATTTCTGTGTGCAACAAGAATCACCTGCACACTTTAAAAAAAAAACAATTCCTGAAGATTTGTCAAACAGTGCCAAAGATATATGCAAGTCAAAAAACACATTGAAACGTGGTCCTAACTATAACTAAATACCTACCGGTGACCGCCAGCACTGATGACATCTCAAATGAGATCGCTGATGACATCATCCAGTGAGTGTAAGTGGTTCTATGGATCTGTGAGTGGCTAAATGGATGAGTGAGTGGTTGAGTCGGTTACTGTATGGGAGAGTAAGTGAATGTGTAAGTAGTTGTATCTGTGAGTGAGTGGGTTTATGATTGGCTGCATTGGTTGTGTGACTGGGTGTGTGAGTGACGGTACAGGTGAGTGAGTGGGGGTGTGTATGCTTGTATGGTTGAGTGAGTGGGTGTGTAAATGACTGTATTGGCGAGTGAGTGGGTGAGTCAGTGAGTGTATGGGTGAGTGAGGTGCCGTGTACATAAGTGACTGGCTGTGTCAGTGACAGTATGGGCTAGTGAGTGGATGTCTGAGTACGTTTATCAGTGAGTAAGTGATTATGTGAGTGGGTGCATGGGCAAGTGAGTGGGTATGTGAGTGGCTGTATGGGTGAGGGCATGGGTATGTGTCCGCCTGTATGGGTGAGTGACTGGGTGTGCAAGTGACATTATCAGTGACTCAGTGGGTGAGTCTGTGACTGTATAGGTGAGTTAGTGGGTGTCAGTGGATGGATGGGTCAGTGAGTGGGGGTGTCAGTGGCTGTGTGGGTCTGTAAGTGGTTATATGAGTGCTTGTATGGATGTATGAGTGGGTTAGTGAGTGGCTATATGGGTCTGTAAGTGAGTGTGTGGATAGCTGCTTAGGACTCTGAATAGATACATGAGTGTCTCATCGGTGAGTGAGTGGTTGTGTCAGTGGCTATGTGAGTGAGTGAGTAGGTGTGTGTGTCAGCACTTTCATGGGTGTGTGAATTGATATGTGAGTATTTGTGTGTGAGTGGATGTATGTGAGCTTGTATGGTGGTATGAGTGGGTGTGTGAGTTGCTGTGTAGATGATGTCATCAGTGATGTGATCAGTGATGTCACTGACCTTGTCATGAATGATGTAATATGTGAGGTCATAATCAGCGCATTATATGGGTACAAGTGACAGTTAGCTCAGATATCTATAACTGCTGAATTTCACTGTTTTGTATGAGTCAAATGTGAGCCTAACTATAACGTCCCTGTTAGAAATGGGGTCTTTGGTTGGCAGTCAGTTTGCACTTTGTCCAAGCAGGGGCCCTTACTCTAGTTAGGGGAATGAAGGTACACACTCAAGATAACGCCTGCTCACCCCCTTGGTAGCTTGGCAGAAGCTTTCAGGCTCATCTCAAAGGCAATGTGTAAAGTATTTGTAATAACACACACAGTAATACAGTGAAAACACTACAAATAGACACCATACCAGTTTAGAACAATAGACAATATTTATCTGAATCAAACAAGACCAAAATGATACAAATCCAACATACACAAGTCAAGATATGATTTTTCAAAAGAATAAGAGTCATACTCCATAGAAAACAATGGAAACGTTGATTCTACACAAAATACCTGGTTTACGCCAAAAGTAAAGCCGAACGTGCATCCGAAAAGTTAGCAATGTGTTGATTCCTTACTCGCAAGTGTGGCTGTGCATTGTTTTCTTTTCTAGTCGTTTCGGCGATGCATCACTTTTCTCCCTCATATGAGAGCGATGTGTCGATTTCCGGAGGGGTCACCTCGGATCCGAGCCAATTCACGATGATTTTGACGCCAAGGAACGATGCATGAGAAATACGGTTGCACGGTGTTAGAAAACCACGTGGGGTTTGCATCGTTATTAGCAGCCGCAAGCGGGTGTTGTGTTGTTTCTCCATCCGCGATGCGTCGATGCAGTTGGTGCGTCGAAAATTTCCCTGCATAGCGTTTTGTGCAAGGATTTTAGCCTTTCTTCTGCCACCTTTCAAGGCCCAGAGACTGGATAGGGCACCACTTGGCAGGCCAGGAGTCCCAGCAGTGAGTCCAGGTGCTGGTAGAGGATGTCTTTGATGGCCCTGAGAATTCACAACAGGAGGCAAGCCCAGTTCAAGCCCTTGGAGATTCTTCTTAAAGCAGGAATGCGCAACAAATTCCAGTCTTTTTCCCCATTTCACAGGCAGAAGCAGCAACTGCAGGATAAAGCAACAAAGCACAGTAACAGGCAGGGGCAGCACTTTTCCTCAGCTTTTCAGCTCTTTTTCTACTTGGCAGAGGTTCTTCTTGAATCTGGAAGTGATCTTGAAGAAATCTAAAGTTTGGGGTTTTGGGTCCACTATTTATACCCCTTTCTGCTTTTGAAGTAGGAAAACTTCAAAGAAAAGTCTCTGTTGTTCACAAGACCCAGCCTTGCCCAGGCCTGGCCTCAGACATACAGCGGGGGTTGGAGACTGCATTGTGTCAGGGCAGGCACAGCCCATTCAGGTGTAAGTGACCACTCCTCCATCTACTCAGATGGCTCATCGGGATATGCTGGTTACACAACAGCTCCCTTGTGTCACTGTCTGAAGGATATTCACAAACAGCCCAACTGTCAGTCTGACCAAAACAGGGCGAGTCATGGAATGGTTTAAGCAAGAAAATGCCCACTTTCTAAAAGTGGCATTTTCAAACTGACAATTTAAAAAACAACTTTTCCTAAAGATGTATTTTTAAATTGTGAGCCCAGAGACACCAAACTCCACATTTCCATTTGCTCCCAAAAGGAAACTGCACTTAAAAGTAATTTAACAGCAGCCCCCATGTTAACCTGCAAGAGAGACAGGCCTTGGAACAGTGAAAACTGAATTTGGCAGTATTCCACTGTTAGGACATGTAAAACACATCAATACATGTCCCACCTTTAACATACACTGCACTCTGCCCACGGGGCTACCTAGAGCATACCTTAGGGGTGCCTTACATGTATAAAAAGGGGAAGGTTTAGGCCTGGCAAGCGGATATACTTGCCAGGTCTAATTGGCAGTGCAAGACTGCACACACAGATACTGCAGTGGCAGGTCTGAGACATGTTTACAAGGCTACTCATGTAGGTGGCACAACCAGTGCTGCCAGCCTAGTAGTAGCATTTGATTTATAGGCCCTGGGTACCTCTAGTGTACTTTACTAGGGTCTTACTAATAAATAAAATGTGCCAATCATGGAAAAGCCAATTACACATACATTCTACACAGGAGCACTTGCACTGTAGCACTGGTCAGCAGTGATAAAGTGCCCAGAGTACCAAAAACAGCAAAAACAGTGTCCAGCACACAGTCAAAACATGGGAAAGAGAGGCAAAAAAGACAGTGGAGCCCACGCCAAGGATGCCAGGTCTAACAGTCCCTATAACCTTTGTTTTTTTCAGTGAATTTCTAAGGATTTATTTATTCTATTTCCTAACTGTAACATGCCTGTAACTTGTGTTTTTGTCAGTGATTTTGATTTTTTTTAAACGTAAAGTAATTTTCATTACTATACGTAATACAACCAGTGGCCTTTGGCCAGTCCCTGTGACCGACCCCCCTAACCACCTAACTACCCAAACCCACACTGCATTTATGAATGGCTGCATGAGTCTCTGAGTGGGTCTGTGAATGTGTGCATCCCTGCCTGACTGGATCTATGACTGAATATATGAGGGTCTGAGTGGGTCTGTGAATGGTTGCATGAGTCTCTGAGTGGGACTGTGAGTAGGTGCATGAGTATCTGAGTACGTGTGTGAGTGGGTGCATGAGTGTCTCAGTGGGTCTGAGTGGGTGTGTGAATGTTTGACTAGGTCTGTGAATGGGTGCCTGAGTGCTTGAGTGCTTGAGTGGTCTGTTAGTGGGTGTCTCAGTGGGTCGGTGACAAGACATGAGTCTATCAGTGGGTCTATAAGTGGATGCATAAGTGTCTGAATGGATGAATGAGTGGGTACATGAGTGTCTCAGTGGGTCCACGTGTGGGTGCATGAGTTTCTTAGTGGGTGTTTAAATGAGTGTATGAGTTTCTTACTGCCTGAGTGAGTAAGTGAGTTTGTGATTGAGTAAATGTGTGAGACAGTGGATGTTGTACCATTGCTCTACTAATGTAGTTTGAGCCATGGACTTTTTGACTTTATTGAAGTTATGAAGGGAGTTCCATATAACACCCTTATGTAAGTTTCTGTTATCACAATCAACTCTATCACATGGGGCTAATTTTATAGGTATTGGGACAGCCAGGTTGGGTAAGTAGGTATTGCCTGCACAGAGTTCCAGTTGTATATTACCAACATCATTTTTTAAATATAATGGTAATTTTTGCAATGATGCCGTTGTTTGCGATGATGCCATTGTTTGCGACGATGACATGCATTGCGATGCGTAGTTTCAGGTGTTGTGGTTAATTACGACTATAGCATGTTTTTCAAAAGTGTGATACATATATATATAAACATATTTTAATTAGTAATTGAAATCACTAGTTTATTATTATAATGTGGAAACATATTTCTTTAAAGAATTTCATTATAAAACACTTTCAAAGTATATTTCTGTTTTCAAGACAACATCAGTATTTGCGATGAAGTCTGTGTTCACGACGATCATGTGACTTGGAAACAAAGAGATGTGATTGAAGAAGACACTTTTCATTCCCCTTCAAAGGAAGTTCCCATGTCTTTCTTCCTTCTTAAAGACTCCATTTGCTGTTAAGATCACTCTTAGAGTTCTCCGATAGAAAAGAGACATCTAATCCTTTTCTAAGATGGCTTCTATAAAAAGATTTTTGTTTTAAAAATAGCGGATCAGTGAAGTACAGAGGTTTCGGAGAACACCCGACTGCATAATTGAAGGATCGGAGGTCTTTCTGCATTAGATGTGACCTATTGTTTTATTAAAGCTGTGAGAATTCGGAATAAAAAGTATCTATATTAAGATGGCTGTATCAGATGAGACAAACATAGAGAAAAATGGCTGCTGTGCTTAATGGAGAAAGGATATTTATTCCTTCTCTAAGATTGCCACCACAAAAGGAGTTACAAAAGGTTTTTTTCTGCTTTATGAAGAAATATTGATGTTATCAATGGGTGGAGTCCTTTTTATCATAAGCCTTGATAGTACTTTGTTACAATATAACAGGATTAGAGAGCCTGGAGACGGGTGTTCAATAGCAATAGGATCAGAGAGTTTATTCCTTAATTATGGCTGCTTCAGATGAGAGGCACATAGAAAGAATAGATAATTGCAGAGTCTGACAGAAACAAGATATCTAATCCCTTTCTAAGGTGGCTGCTACAAAAGGATTTTTTTTTTTAAATAGTGGATCGGGGATGTACGGAGGTCATGGAGAACCCCCGATTGTATATTTGAAAGATTGGAGGTTTTTTGTATTAGATGAGATTTATCGTTTTATTTTTGAAAAAAGCTTTTAGGATTGAGGGTAACCAGTATCTATGTTAAGATGACTGTATCGAATGAGAGAAACATAGAGCAAGATGGCCGCTGTGCTGACTGGTGAAAGGATATTTAATCCTTCTCGAAGATGGCTGCCACAAAAGGAATTTCATGCTAAAGAGAGCAGGTCACTATACGAACGCAGGCGATCAATGAGATTTTTTAAATCAGGGTGAAAGTTTGGAGGACTTTCAGAACCCCAGCGATTTATGTCAAGATGCTGTTTTAAAGCCGCGATGTGGTGTTTGGCTTAAAAGTAAATGCGAGTACGATGTCAAAATTCTTCTGGATAGAGAGTATGGACATGTTGGCCTCTAGGGAAAGCAGAGGTCCTAAACTGATGTTCTGCATTTGATTTGTTTTTTAGGAAGAAGCATGTTCGGGTTGAGCTTAAGACTGACTCAAGTGAATAAGAATCAGGTATAGAGAAATGTATTTTCTTGGCATGCAGTGCTACATTTGGTAGCACTTTAATTATTTGCACATGGAGTGCAGTGCCCGGACAACACATCAGTCACTTAAAGGGACTTTTTGCACTTTAAGATTTACCTCTGCATGGGAATTATCAAGTTACAGAAGAGGTCAGTTTGTGGTGACATATTGAATGTTTTTTCAAAAAAGTTTGAACACACAGTGGAGGTTTGCCACAATTTTTTATTATTCCTTTAGGTAAATTGATGTTTTTTGTTTTTGTCAGGTACTTCTCTCTTCGTTAGTCCTGATGAGGCCCTTAACTAGAGTGGGCCGAAACATGTTGACCTTTTATACCTGAAGAGAGGTTGCAATAAAATTAAATATTGTGTATAAAGATTGTTTAAGTTACACGTCTTGCTTCAAATATGTATAGAAATAAAGGTGATACAGAAATGTGTACACAATGCAACTATCTGTTTTGTTGTGGATTTGTATTGAAAACATTGTCAGTAGCCACACTATTTTGGAAATAAGGAGATGATTGAAGGGTTATATGTTTTTTCTTTTTTTATTTTCATTTGTTTGTGTATTTATATTTTTTATTTACATGTATAATGTGTTTTAGAAGGTGCACCAGCTATTCTTATTTAAAAATTGATTGAATTCAGATTATGTAATTAAATTACAGTTTCAATGATTAATTTATAGTTTTATTTGCTTGAAATTAATAACTGTATTCTTCCCTATTTTTACCACTTGTTCAATTGTTTTGATTGTTTGCGAAGATGACATGCATTGCGATACATAGTTTCAGGTGTTGTGGTTAATTAGGACTATAACGTGTTTTTAAAAATGTGATACATTTATATATATAAACATATTTTAATTAGTAATTGACATCCCTAGTTTATTAATATAATGTGGAAACATATTTCTTTAGCAAATTTCATTATAATACACTCTCAAAGTATATTTCTGTTTTCAAGACAATGTCAGTATTTGCGATGATGTCGGTGTTTGCGAAGATCATGTGACTTGGAAACAAAGAGATGTGATTGGAGATGACACTTTTCATTCACCTTCAAAGGAAGTTCCCATGTCTTTCTTCCTTCTCAAAGATTCCACTTGCTGCGTTTGCTGTTAAGATCGCTCTTGGAGTTCTCCTATATTTTAATAGCTTTTTTCAGTATAGACTTTTACTTCAAAGTGGTGAACTGTGTTAGAATCTTTATTTTGTCATTTTTTATGAAATAAAATGGCATCAGGAAGAAGTGAAGAGGAGGAGGAATTCCATCATGAGGCTGACTCGCAGCAGAATCCAGCTGGAGCAGAAGATTCTCCTGATGGCGAACCACCTGCTAAAAAACAAAGCATAGAATTGATTTTTTTCATCATACCATCAGGTGAATCAAAAGCAGTTGCAAAATTGTGCAATAAAACTCTTTCGTGGGGCAGTGCCAAGAAATATTCATGTGGCACAACTTATACGTTCTACCACTTGAAAACTTATCATAAAAGTAATTTTATAATGGCATAGACTGAGCGAGATGGAGAGCATCGGTCTACCTCCAGGGTTGCACTGCCTATGGCTGGAGAGAGAGTGCCAGGGGATATGGAGAAACAGATGCAACTAGAGATAAAGAGAATTGGTACCTACTGCTTTGACAGTAACACCACGCTTGCAGCTAGTGAGCAGAGTGTAGATGTTATTTTGGATGCAGCAAGGCTACACACCTCTTAATTTTTGCTATCATTTCATCCATAGTTTTGGACTGTTTTTTCCTTTTGACATTACAATTTTTATTCCCCTCGTTGTCATTTTATTTTACAAAAAAAATACATAAAGCTAAAGTAACAAAAAATATTAAAAACACAGTTCTAGAAATAAGGATAAACTGTTCATTTCTATATATGTAACGAAGACTGTGTGTTTGGGTGAACTAAATAAGTAAATCACTGTGTACGGGTGAGTGACTGAGTGCATGTATGAGTGAGTGAGTGTGTGAGTGCATGTATGGGTGAGTGAGTGCAAGAATGCCTGTATGAGTGAATGAGACTATGGGGGTTATTCCAACTTTGGAGGAGGTGGTAATCCCTCCCAAATGTGACGGATTTACCACCAGCCGTATTACGAGTTCCATAGGATATAATGGACTCGTAAGACGGCTGGTGGTATATCCGTCACTTTACCGTCACTTTTGGGACGGATTACCACTTCCTCCAAAGTTGGAATAACCCCAATGAGTGGTGTATCGGTGAGACACTGAGTGCATGAGTAGTGTATGGGTAATTGACTGAGTGTAGGAGCGCATGTTTGTATGAGTAAGTCAGTGCATGAGGGCATGTATGGGTGAGTGAGTGGGTGCACAAATTGCTCTATGGGTGAGTGAGTGGGTGAATAAGTGAGTAAGTCCATGAGTGGTAAATAGGTGACTGAAAGAGTGTATGAGTATGTGTATGAGTAGGTGAGTGAGTGCATGAGTGCATGTCTGGGTGTGTGAGTGATTGAAAGAGGGCATGTAGGAGTAAGTGATTGTATGAGTGGTGTCTCGGTGATTGAGTGAGTGTGTGAGTGCATGGACAGGTAATTAACTGACTGCATGTATATGTGGGTAAGTTAGTGTATAAGTGTTGTATGGGTGATTGTGTGGGTAAGTGCATGTGTAGGTGAGTAAGTGAGTGCATGAGTGCATTTAATGGGTGAGTGAGTAGGTGAATGAATGGTTGTATGGGTGAGGAAGTAGGTACATGAGTGCATGTATGGATGAGTTAATGAGTGTGAGAGTGGTGTATGGATGAATGAAAGAGTGTATGAGTGCTTATAGAGTGAGTGCACAAGTGCATGTATGGGCAAGTGACCGAGTGCATGAGTACACGTATGGGTGAATAACTGAGTGCATGAGTGGTATATGGGTGACTGTATGAGTGGAGTGTGGGTGATAAACTGAGTGCATAAATACATGGATAGGGGAGTGAGTGACTACTTACTAAGTATAATATCTCTGTAACCTTCAGTTTTTTCAGTCAATTTCTAAGGTTTTTTAAAACATTATGTAAAATGCAGTATGCAATAGATTTTGGGGTAGGTGAGAATTTGAAGTCAGGGCCTGTTCTGACACTCTACAGTCCTCATCTAATGTTCTAGTCACATAATAAAGATTACTATATTATGATGTACCATTCGGTCTTTAAAAACACTGTCCATGGATATCTCTGAACAATATGTGTGTGGTTCAAGAAGTGTTTTGAGGCATCTCACAACATTGTTCTGCAGCCACTATTGAAAAAGAAAAGTAAGATAAAGATATGTTAGCACAGTGAGAGTCAAAGTACGGCCTGGGGGCCGCATGCAGCCCTTTTGCTCTTTTGACCTTTACATGCGGCCCCATGGCCAGCAGTAGCAGGAGGCTGCTGTTGACTGGACTCATCGCTAATGTTAAAAAGATGTTAACTTAACAGGCAATCCTTTATTTAAACATTATTGAAGATAAAGAAAGTAAAAAGAAGTTGTCCTGCACCACTTAATTGCAGGAACACTTTAATTCTTTAAGAAATCTTGCAGCAAATGTCTACAACTATGATAAGGGTTCTTAAACATTCAAAAAGTGTACATCATGAACATGCAGAACCATTTTCTCTTAGTACATCAAATTCTATCAGTGCATGGAGAAACATTTTTTTAGAGCGATAAATGTCAAACATAACTTCAGAACATTCATTCTTCCACCCACCTTGATAACAATGCCATAGTGAGCCAAGAGGCAGGTCTGTTCTTATCTGCACTCTCTGATTGGCCTCATTTCCTATTATACAGGAACAACTCCATAATTTACTACATCAAACACAGGAGTAGGGTTTGCACAGTGTACATACTGTAGTCATGCATTGTGAGGTCCTACTTCATGCAATAATGAAGAAAAAGAAGGGAACTAAAACAATTGCCTAGCATCACACAATTTGGTAAAGTGGGGAAACCGGGATTAATGGCAGGTTTTCTGGTTTCATACTCTGTGATTCAGCCAGTAGATATGTATGCTATGCTGCCCCCTACACCCATCATAACGCCGTAACCCCTGCCCATCCAAAGCCCCCTCTTCCCTTTGATCACCACGCTGATAGAATTAATGCAGCCCTGAGTCACACAACACATCAAACTTCATGGCCCCTGGGAAAATGTTTGCGAGTACCCATGTGTTAGTATTTAATCTTCAAAGTTACCCAAACATACAATACACATTGTTTATACTGTATCAGTATATTACAATGTAGTAAAAATATAGTTTTTACTTTTTACTTTTCTCAGCATTTATACTCCTTCACTGTAAACTATGGTTTGTATAAAGTATTATCTTCGAAAAGTGGGAAAAAAACAATCAATGGATTGTAAAGAAAACCCCAAACTACCATTATGCATTGCGCTCACTATAATTTATTATTAAGTGTTTTTTTCTAGACTTACTACAATAATCGACACAACCATATCTTAAAAGTATTACTTACGATACAATATCACAAATAAATATGAATCACTCTTCAATTTTAGACATCCTTTTGAAAACATCATCCCTGGTAGGCCAAAATATATCTAAACTGGTAATGAGCCATATACGGAAAATCCTACACAGTACTTTTTTCCCACAATTAGGATATGGAAGTTTGGTTGGAGTAATTTATGGGGAAATGTTTTAGTTTTAAAGGCAGTTGTTGGTTTGAAGAAAAGACTGCTGTAGTTGGAGTATGTCTATTCAATTTCATACTTTAATTAGTGAGTCTTGTATTGAGTTAAAACTTAACTCCTTTCTGGAACATAAAAGGGCTCTTGATTTTTGAAGATCTTTTTTTAAAACATTAATGTTAAAAAAATAGGTACACCATGTAAACGAAAAACAGTGTGCTACATCTTTAACCAGAAATCTTCCATAGAACTTTGGATGAAAGAAGAAGTGATACAAGTTTGGTAGTTTGAATGGAAGTTTTGGTTTGCATTTTAGGAAGATGTCATTGCATTCTGTCCATTCCTTTTCACTCCTTAAATAGACAGAGTAGTGTCCTTAGGTTGTATTAACTTCTCAAGAAAGATGATAGCCAAAATAGTAAAATTTCTTCCTGAAAGTGATATTTGTCCAGCTTTGAAGTTTGTAATCTGAGTTTCCAATTTGAAATCATCTGCTCTGCATCATTGTAGCATTACTATAAGGTATTTTGCTGTTGTTTGTACAAACAATGTGGACACATCGTCCAATCTGGCATATTTTGGTTAGCATTTCTGCGCAATTTGTCATAAGGCACAGTTTTAGAATCCGGTAATGTTAAGTAGAGAAATTGTTCAGAATTGATTAAGTGCTAGATGTGAAAGAGCAGTCTTCACAGTCATGGTTCCTTTTGTAAATGATCCCAAATATATTGTCAACATTAACTTCTTGTTCTAAGACTATAGGATGATCATAATAAATTCTTGTGCATCTTGTTGAGTGTTGCGAGTATATGTTATTGATCCCGTACATGTATCCAAAAGACGTCATATTCCTGAAGAAGAATGTATTAAACTTCTGTCACCTACTAAATGATGCAGCATATTATGTAGTGCAGAACACATTCTCTTATCCGAATTTCATTCAATTTGATTTATTACATGTGATAAATGGAACAAAACATTAAGAACAACATTCGCATACCAGTTAACACCTGAACTGTTTTCTAACTGGTAACCTACAATTTTAAAACAATTTTCCAGTTTACTCTTCTTAACACCCTCTGTGTTATTCTTCTGTCCTTTCTTTCTTTGAGGGTCCTTAGACTGTTTTATAATGTTCTGCTGTGGACACATTTTATGTTTCTCACAAATAGGGTACTGGCCTAAATGAGGAGCGTATAGTACGCCTAACCGATTGTACTCTCTTACACAGCTTGCATCAGCACTAACCTGCTTCTAATCAAAGTCAATTAAAAACAAACCAGACAATTTTCTGATTTGGGACAATGGGCCATATGTACCAATGCATTTTCCCATTGACACAGAATGGGTAAAACCTTTTGATACATCTGGCCCAATGCTACATATGACATTCATTCTTTAAATACAGAACTCCCAACATTAGCTAAAGCTGTATCTACACTTAAGCCTTGTGATTTATGTATGGTTACAGAATATGCTTGAGAGAGTGGCAACTTTTGCCGCAAGATTTATGTCTTTTACAAGTAAAAACCACACAATACATTGCCCAGTCTTTTTACATCAGCTATCTGATCAAATTTTATAACCAAATATTGTACCTCATCACTCTTTGGAAAATTAATTAAATCAATGACTTCACCTAGTGTACCATTTCTCAATATCTCAGTTAATTGCTGCCAAACACTTTATATACTGCTACAGTTCCACTTATATACCGAGGCCTGTTTATGCCTTCTCTGTACCTCTTCAGCTATGACTTCCTCTAAATTTCTGGGTACTGCAAGCTCTTTTTCAATAGGATAACCATTTTCCATCTCATAACATTGTCCAGATTCATCAACTAAATGCACTAATGTGTTCAAGTAGCTCTATTTATTAAAGAAACACTCAGTTCTAGAAGTATGTCTCAGTTTACCACTGAAAACTTTGCAAAAGTTAGTTCTATTGACAAATGTTTTCTTTTTAATTTTTCACCTCATACTCAGCAATATTTTCTCTAGTGTTTTCATTTTGTTTAAAATCAGAATAAATAGCTTTGTTTTCAGAGTAAAGGCCTTATCAACCACACCCTGAACTTGTTCCTTTTGCATGGCAGTTTATCTCCTTTGTGTATACTTCTTGATGTGTTTCATTAGGTTCTGAAATACTCTTCTATGAAATATTCTAACTTTAATTTCCTTAAACTGGGGCTGCCTTCTGGTTAAACTCTGTCCTTCTTCGTAGGATTTTTTACTTCTTATATCATATTATTTTACTCCTTTCTTAGTTGATCTCACACATAGTTTTTTCTTTACTGCATTTAGCTATTTATCAAGTTCACCACATTCTATTTAGAAAAATGTCTTTGTTCTCTTACCAACAGATCTTTTCTCCTTTTCTCCTTTACCACTTTTTCTGTATTTTTCCCCTTTTGTTTCTCAGTTGTTAGGCTATAGTATTGTTGTCTCTGTATCTTTCTTTTCTCACTGATTTGATGGCATTGTAACTCTGTATAGTTAATATTTCTGAAAAGTAACAAAAAAGGTAGCTGAATGTCTTAATTATATAGTTTCATGTCAAATATTGTAATTAGTTAATTAGCAATATAAAAAGTTGTCACAGCTATTTCTACTGAAACATGGGTTTTAGATTTGTCAAAGGGTCTTTAGAGACAAACAGTGAAAGTGCACATACAGGTTCTGCAGTACTAGGCCTCACCCATATTTAAAGCTATATTTCTATGCATACATGACAATATTATGTCAGTAGTTAATGAAAGTAGGAGAGTACCTACAGGAGTGCTATGAGAGTTACAGTTAATGTGACGTTATGTGACTGTGGGCCACATGTACGAAAGTTTAGCGAGTCGCAAATTGGTCGCAGCGCTATTTGCGACCGTGCAAAAAGCAAAATGGTATGTTCCAATGCCATTTCGGAGTCCCAAATAGCGATGCAACCAATTACCGACTTGCAAAATTTGTGACTTGAGATTGCTACTCGCAAATACGAAATCGCAATTTGCGGGTCGCAAACCGCATGTACAAGGTAGTCGCAAATTGTGAATATTCGCAAAAAGCCCGTTTTGAACACCCGGATTAGCACTGATTCCAAACGGGTGGTAGCCAGAACCAAAGTATAAAAGCAGACCCAGAAGGCATCTGGGTTTCTCAAAATGGCTGCACTCTACATGATTGCATGGAGGAGGAGAGTCCAGGCTGCCCAGCAGAGGAGGAGGAGGTGGAGACAGGAGAGGATGTACAGAACCAGGCAGACCATATTTCAACAGACTGAGGAGGAAATATATGACAAATACAGACTGAGCAGCACAGTTATCTTGGAGATTATTGAACTGCTGAAACCACAACTAGAACGCCAGACTTTGCGCAGCTGCTCCATCCCCACACATGTGCAAGTGCTCTGCTCACTGCACCTCTTGTCCTCGGGTAGCTACCAGGGGGTGATTGCTGTTGCTGGTGGGGTATCCCAAAGTGCCCTGTGACGATTCTTTAGACGGTTCTTAGACGCCATACTCGCACACATGTCTAGACACATATACCTTCCCAGGAATAAGGAGGAAATTCACAACAGCAAGTTGGACGTCTACAGAATTGCCAACTTTCCCCATGTAATAGGGTGTGTGGACGGGACACATATACCCATTTGCCCATTTGCCCACTTGAAAATCTGGAATATGTGTTCCACAATAGGAAAGGTACTCATTCACTCAACATCCAGGTGGTATGTGATGCCCATAATGTAATAACTGACATAGTGGCTACATTTGCAGGGAGTACACATGATGCATACATATTCAGGCACAGTGGGATACACCAACGCCTAGAACGTGGGGAGTTTGGCGAAGGATATTTATTAGGTACTGTGTAGTACACACTGATGTCTTCAATACATGTCACTGCAGAACCACGTGAAGCCTTGCTCATATCTGCTCTTTTGTTACACAGGTGACAGTGCATGTGCTCAAAGGCCATGGATACTCACCCCATATCTAACGCCTGCCAATCAGAATGAGAGGCACAACAACATTGGACATCGGTGAACCAGAACCGTCATTGAGAGGACGTTTAGCATGTTGAAGTCACGTTTTCAATGTCTGCACAAAAGTGGAGGGGCACTCCAGTATGCCCCAGAGACTGCATGCAAAATTGTGGCAACATGTGCCATCCTATACAACATAGCAACCAGATGTGGGCTACATCTCACCCTAGATGGCACAGATTCGGAGGATGAGGTGCAAGAGCCACGACAACAAGAGCCTGGGGATGATAGCATCGCAATGGAGGGCAGACAGAGACATGACCACATTGCAACTCACTACTTTGACAGGCACGTGGCAACAGTTACGGCACTCACAAATGTAAGACACAAATAGCCAGGTTGTGCAAGAACAAAAATTCCCTTTAATTTCAGGAGTGTAATGATGAACTGTTGATGTCTATACAGCAATAAAAACATAAACTGTTACAATGTCTGACACATTTACATCATGTGCCTCAGGCAATTCCCAGATTAGCAAATTCACACCCTCATGCGACTATGGCCACAATGGCCCGATCCTGGTTGGTCACCTGATGTTTGGTGGGCACTGCTACTCCGCAGGATGCGTGCATCTGAGGCAGAAACACTGCTAATGCTGGAGATGTCCTCACTATCCTGAGGGGTATCACCAGTGCCCCGTGCTGCATGGGTGGTCTGTATTAGGTCCACTGCATGACTGATGCACTCTAGTCCCCTTGCTACATCACCAGCAAAATGCCCAAGTTCCGCCTGTAGCGTTACAGTGCGCCTGGACAGGCAGGTAGTAGTGGTTGCGAGGCGGCCAATCGACTGACTCAGCCGGTCCAAACGTGCAGCAGTGTTGCGCTCTCTGCGCCTTGCATGGGCCTTATCCACCACCATTTCTCTGCACAGGTCATTTATGGCAGTGGTGAGGTTTGCCATGTTGTTCATGGTGGTGAAATGTGAGTCCACATTGGCAAAACCCTGTGAAGGGGTCTGTTGCAGTCTGTGCAGGTTCCTGTTCATTAACCGCATATGTTTATTTTGCAGGCGGTGACTGCTCAGTAAGGAGGCCTCCAGTCCTATGAACTGTTCCCCTGTGATATCCTCCTCACCTGCTGACTGTGCTTGATGTCACCGTCTCCGCCCAAACCCAGCTGACTTATGTGGCTGACTCACACTCATCTGTGGCCCCGGTGTCAGGTTGCCTGTCTCAGTGTCCACATCTGTCTCCTAGGTGGTATCTCGTGCATGGTGGACAAGTGGTGTCGTCATGCACTCCCCTGCTGATACACTGGCTGCCTTGTCTACGGTGAAGGTGGCAGATTCATCTCCCTGCACAGTAGGGTCATCAGTAGGTACTTGTGGGAGACCTGTGGGACACAGGATGCACTGTCAGTGCCTCTCATATGTGTGGTGTATCAAAATAAATATTCCTCAAAAGTTGGACTACTGTACTACTTTGCCCATAATGCATTGTTCTGTAGGTTGCAATAAACGCATGGAACAAATTTGGATGATGCATGCTTTTGTGTACTGTGGTTGTGTGTATGGTGCAATGAATGGTGTAAATAAGTAAGATTTGCTACATACTTTTGGATGTTCCCGGTGCAGAACTGTCCAAGTCCCCAATTCCAACGACAGCCTCTGGCTCCAGGGTGGTCTCCACCATGCTCTCAATGGCTGTAGGAGGAGGTACTGTGGATGATCCTCCACCAGTTCGGTTTGCCTCCCTCATCCGCTCTGCCACCCTTTCTTTGGTCCTTGACCTGAGCTCGTACCACCTTTTGCAGACCTCATCGATTGTGCGATGGCTGACTCCAATCGCATTTATCTTTTTCTGAATGTCCAGCCAGATCTTTTTTTTTCTGTGTCAGGGACACTCATTGCTGCCTTGCCAAACAGGACCTCGTGGTGCAGGCAGCACTCCTCAGTCAGGACCTCCAGCTCCTTATCAGAAAACTTCAGTTTCCTCTTCCTCCCTGCAGTGGGTGTCTCCTTGGTCTGTGCTGCCAAGGCTGCAGTTGCTCCTCTCAGCTAGGTGAGCCTCTGCTGTCTGTGCTGGGTAGACTCCTCCCAGTTCCATGGGGGGTACTTCCTGGTTCTGATGTCATCACTCAGAACCAAGAAGTGTGTTTTCTTCTGTTTTTTTTGGCACCCTCTCGCAAATTGCGACACAGTCGCATTTTGTGAGTCTGGGCCACACCCTTGTGTATGCGACTCCGCAGTGAAACTGAAATTGGAATTGCGATACTTCCTTGCATCCTGTTTTGCGACTTGCAAATTGTGAGTTGGTCTCACTTGCAATTTGCCAGTCACAAATCCAGAGTTTGATACATGTAGCCCTATCTGTTTTAGGTCCTCTACTGCTTTATAAGTGGGTATGCTAGTAGCTGAATGAATACCTCACTTCCTGTGTTAGGGAATAGAAGGGTATGTGGCTCTCTCGAGATGCGGTTAATACTGCTGCATAATAGAATTGCACTCTGAGTACGTGAGTGAATATAGAAGTATCTGTGTTATTCTGTGACTGGGTGAGACAGAGAATCTATCCTCTTGAAACATGTGTGCCTATTCCTTTATGAGTGATATACTCTACATAGTGCTTCATTTAAGAGTCTGCAAGTGAATGAATAAGATTCTAATACTGAAAAGGATATCTCTCTATTACCTAAGCACAAAGCTCAATGCTTGATGGTATACCTACAGGATATGTTAGACATGACTTATGTCTACTAAAACGTGGGTTTAGGCTTGTCAAGAGATTTAGAGATTAAATTGAATGGGCAATAAGAGTGCACAAACTGGCTCTGCAGCAGTAGGCCTCACCAATGATTAAAGCAGTATTTCTCTGCATACATGACAAGACTATGTCAGTGCTTCCCCATATTTCTAACTGAATGTAGGAGAGCACCTACAGAAGTGCTATAAGATGCTACAGTAAATGTGCCGGTATGTGACTCTGTTTTAGTACCTATGTGACTTTATAAATGGATATGCAAGTGGCTCAACAAATATCTTAGTGCTTATCTTAGAGAGTAGATGGGTGTGTGAGTATGTCTTGAACTGCCCATGATAGTGCTGCATACAAAAGTAGTTTCAGAGTATGTGAGTGAATGTTTAAGTCTGTGTGTCACTATGAGTCGGTGAGACAGAACATTAAAGCTTTGGAAACATGTTAGTCTTTTATGAGTTGCGTACTCTATGAAGTGAGTGCATAACAGTTCTACAAGTGTATGAGCAAGTTTATAAAACTGAAAAGCACATCTCTCAATCACTCAACTATAAACCACCATGCTTAATATTACACTTCTAGCATGTCTCAAATATCAGATATTTCTATTAAAAAGTAGGCCTAAAGCCTGCCAAAGGACTTTTAGAGACCAACTTGACTGGGCAGTGAAAGAGAACACACATACTCTGCAGTTGCAGGACCCACCCATGATTAAAGCAGTACTTGACTGAATAAATTTCAAGATTATCTCACTACCTCCCTATATTTTTCAGTGGTTGTAGGAGAGCACCTGCAGAAGTGCTATGAGATTTTATAGTAGTTCTGCTGGTATTTTTAAATACCTCCATAGCTTTCTAAATGGGTAAATGACTGAACAAATATCTAGTGGCTCTGTCACTTGGAGTGATAGAGGCTCTATGCTTTTGTGAATATGTATAACACTTGATTTATTGGTATTATATTGTATGTGGTACTTGGCATAGGGGCCTGCAAGTGCATGAGTAAATTATTCATCTAAAAAACAATGGCCCTCGTTACACCATTGGTGGTAAAAGGCGCTTACCGCTGTGCAGAAGACCGCCAACACACTGCCGCAGCCGCAGAAATCCGCCACGGTCATTATGACCCACTGCCTGGAATCCGCCAAAATTCAGACACCCACACAAGTCCGCCACACCAAAGGTCAGTGATAAACTGGCGAAAACAAATCCTCCACCGTCACGCCAACAGAAATACGCCCACACTATCACGACACACGAATCCATGCGGCGGTCTTTCAACCGCGGTATTCCATTGGCAGTACACACCACTGCGCTCAAAATGCACACACTCTTATAAAACACAGCCACAATGGACAATTCGAAATACAAACACCTGATACACATACACATACCACTCCCACACACCCAATACAATATAAAACACACACCCACATCACCCACAAACCCCTACGACCAAAATTCACAAACGAAGGCCAGAGAGAGACACCACCATCAACAAACTAGCATCCACAGGCACACAACACCATCACCCACACAACTTCCACGCACCTCACACAACACACCACTACATATCACCGCACTTATAAACCACACACTCCACCCCACACATTACCTACACCACCCCATGGCACTGCAAAGACACCCCAGGTTCTCGGAGGAGAAGCTCAGGGTCATGGTGGAGGAAATCATCCGGGTAGAGCCACAGCTATTCGGAGCACAGGTGCAGCACACCTCAATTGCAAAGAAGATGGAGCTATGGCGAAGAATAGTTGACAGGGTCAACGCAGTGGGACAACACCCAAGAAATCGGGAGGACATCAGGAAAAGGTGGAAAGACCTACGGGGGAAGGTGCGTTCCGTGGTCTCAAGACACCACCTGGCGGTTCAGCAGACTGGCGGCGGACCCCCATCTCCTCCCCCACAACTAACAACATGCGAGGAGCAGGTCTTGGTGATTCTGCATCCTGAGGGCCTCGCAGGAGTTGGTGGATGAATGGACTCTGGTAAGTCAAATCTTAACTATTACATCCCCACCCTACCTGCATGCCATCACATACCCCACCCTCACCCTCACCCCATCACTCCAACACCTCACATATGCCCCACTATCACAAACCACACATCCCAGCACCAAGCCCTGCATGCAACAAGAACGCATGGACACCCATCACTAAAGCATGCCCACTGCACATACCCATACACCCCCCTAAACCATCATCACACAAGCTCCCACACAGGAATGCCAGCACTGGGGTACACGGTCACCCACCCATTGCACACCATTACACACACAGATGCAATAATCATGCCTTTACACCCCTACAGGACCACTACCCAACGTCACCAGACAGGAGGGTCCAGACATGTCCACTCCACCCACAGAAGAGGCCCACAGTGATGCCAGCACCTCTGTCCAACTGGATCTAGATGACCAGCCCGGACCATCGTTGGCCTCAGGACAGTCGGTTCCCTCACACTGGCACAGGCCACCACAGACCTTCCCCCCTCTGAAAACACCATCACAGCACCCAACCAGCGGGTCCATACCTCTGTCCCCAGGACACATCAATCAGCTGTGTGTCCACCACTACAGGGATCCCAGGATAACCCACCACCCCAACAACAACAGGGACCTGGGGGCAGTGGCAGTGGGCACACGGTCCAGGGGACGGAGGCACAGGAACACAGGGGAACTGAGAGGGCTGCCGTGCGACAGGGGGCAGACAGGCCAAGGGAACCCACTCTCCACGAGGCCCTCTCCTCCATCATGGAAGCCTACCACCACTCCCAGGAGACGATGGCAATGGTCCTGGCCAAGTTTCAGGAGACCCAGCGCATGCAGCAGGAACAGTATTTGGGCTTCAGGGAGGAACTCAGAACCATCAGCTCCACCCTGGGCACCATCGTAGGGGTGCTGAAGGAAGTACTAAACACCAGGAGGGACACTGTGGCACTCCAAGGCCCCTGACACTAGCATGGACGATGAACTGCCCACCACCTCCGCTGGCGCTAGTGGACCGGACGCCCCGCCACAGGACCACCATACCAGCACCCCACCCCCTGCAAACGGAGAACCACCCTGCAAACGGTCCCTGAGATCCAGGAACAAGACAGAGCACGATGCCAAGACCCCCGCCAACAAATAAGACCACCCTGATTGTCATCCCACTGTCCCACTTTGTCACCCTGTCCATATTTAAACTGCCCCAGCTCCACTTAATGTGCCCATATGGGCAATGCACCTGTGAGACTAACAGACTGGACTCTGCCATGGATACTCCTCCGCCATCACCCCTCACCATTTAACTTCCCCCTCCAATTATTTTGCATTTAAATAAACACACCTAAAGCACAAAATGATCTGGAGTCTGTCTGTGATTTCGAAATAGTGTATTTGCAATTACAGTGACAAAATGTTCTTGAAATAGTAATGTCAACATACCTATGTCCCCCAGGTCTAGTCCATGAGGAATCTAAGCAGATGACACACGTTGGGACCCACATCTGTGAAACCGTAAGGGAAAGTGACAACTCAGTGACCATACACTGGGTGAAAACGACAGACAGGATAGAGGTAGTAGTGTAAAAGTACATGTAGTAGGCAGGAATGTATTCTCTCCACAGCTGCCACAACACCGCCATCTGGACCATCCTCCTGCAGAAAAGGCACCTGGCATCGCAAAGCCAAGTTGTGAAGCATACAGCAGGCCACGATGATCTGGCACACCTTCTTTGGTGAGTATAATAGGGATCCACCTGTCATATGCAGGCACCTGAACCTGGCCTTCAGGAGGCCGAAGGTCCGCTTGATCACCCTCCTAGTTCGCCCATGGGCATCATTGTAGCATTCCTTTGCCCTTGTCCTGGGATTCCTCACTGGGGTCAGTAGCCATGACAGATTGGGGTAACCAGAGTCACCTGCAAATGGCGAGGGACAACTGTTAGACACACACTAACTCTTAGGCACATCCCCAGACAACCAATACCACTGTCTTGCTTCCAGGGGCTCACCTAATAGCCACACACAGTGCCTCTGGAGTTGACCCATCACATAAGGGATGCTGCTATTCCGCAGGATGTAGGCATCATGCACTGAGCCAGGGAACATGGCATTCACATGGGAGATGTACTGGTCGGCCAAACATACCATCTGTATATTCATGGAATGATAACTCTTCCGGTTTCTGTACACCTGTTCACTCCTGTGGGGGGGGGACCAAAGCCACATGGGTCCCATCAATGGCACATATGATGTTGGGGATATGTACAAGGGCATAGAAGTCACCTTTCACTGTAGGCAAATCCTCCACCTGAGGGAAAACGATGTAGCTCCGCATGTGTTTCAGCAGGGCAGACAACACTCTGGACAATACGTTGGAAAACATAGGCTGAGACATCCCTGGTGCTATGGCCACTGTTGTTTGAAAAGACCCACTTGAGGAACTGGAGTACTGACAGCACCTGCACTTGAGGGGGGATTCCTGTGGGATGGCGGATTGCTGACATCAGGTCTGGCTCCAACTGGGTACACAGTTCCTGGATTGTGGCACGGTCAAACCTGTAGGTGATTATCAAATGTCGCTCCTCCATTGTCGACAGGTCCACCAGCGGTTGGTACACCGGAGGATTCCGCCATCTCCTCACATGTCCCAGCGGACGGTGCCTAGGAAGGACAACAGCGACCACAGAGTCAATCAACCCAGAGGTACGTACCCAGAGTTTACACAGAACACAAATCTTACACAAAATATGGCCTGTTTGTGTGTTGAGACTAGGCCTAGGTATGTGTGATGCAGTTGGAAATTAGGCCATGTGGGCCCCTGAAATGGTGGCTGCCTGTCCCCTAAAGTGGGACAATGGGATGTGAGGTAACAACGCTGGCGTTGTACACCGTTGCGTTAGGCGGTCGAAGACCGTTGCGCAATGCTGCATTGGTTAACATTGGACCCTATGGGTCCCAGGAGCCAATGACGATGTACGCCGGTGGTGATGGTACGCACCGCCACGGACGTGACCGCCGCGGATGTGACCGCCATTTTCTATCACTTCAATCACTCGATACCTGATCTTCGACTGGAGAGGACCTACACTGCAAGTGCTGCTGTGGCCTCGGTCTGGAAGAGACAATGGCTCGTGCATCTGGGGAAAGGGCCCCTGCCTTCACATCGGAGGAGTTGGAGAAGCTCGTCAATGGGGTCCTCCCCAGTACATGGTACTCTACGGTCCTCCAGACAAACAGGTAAGTACACAGGGAGCATGTTGTATGGGCTATGCCTGTGTGGAGAGGGCTGGATGTAAGAAGGAAGGGGGCAGAGTTCTGCGTGCATGAAAGACGGTGGGTGCATGTGCCACATGGCAAGGGTAGGGATGGGGGCCACTCACTTTGACGGAGCAGTTGGTAATGACTTCTCTTCTTTCCCTGTACATTTCATGTAGGTCAGCGCCCAGAAGAAGAAAGATATTTGGTGTGCCATCGCCAAGGACGTCCGGACCCTGGGGGTCTACCACAGACGGAGCACCCACTGCCGGAAAAGATAGGAGGACACTCGCCGCTGGAGCAAGAAGACGGCAGAGGCTCAGCTGGGGAAGGCCTCCCAACGTGGGAGGGGTGCCCGTCGAACCATGACGCCCCTGATGTTCAGGATCCGGGCGGTGGCCTACCCGGAGTAGGATGGGCTCTTGAGGGCATCACAGCAGACACAAGGGGGTGAGTACACTATCATTCAGCTGACTTTGCGCGCAGTGGAGTTGTCTGTGGGGGAGGAGGGCTGTGGGTTTCCCTAGGCCAGGGCGAGTTCCGTAGGCTAGGCCCCTCCGTAAGGCATGACCCCGTGGCCCCCCACCCCACCTCTGTAGAGTGCCAAGTACAGCTATTTATGCCCCTGTGTCATCTATGTGTGCAGATGTTGTCCATAGCCTTGTAGGCCATTTCCCAGGAATTGCACTGTAGAGCCCAAGAGCGCGGCATAGTGCATGGGGCTTCTGTGTCTGTCTTGTCCGCCAACGGTAGCGGTAAGCCATGCACTCAACATGTCTTTCTTCTGTTCCCCCCCCCCCTTTTTGTGGTCTCCCTGTTCTTGTGTGCATTAGCATCATCAGGCGGAGTAGCAGTGGCACCGGAGCACGAGGGAGCTGCATCCCACATGGGCATGGAGGGCCACACTTCAGACTCAGAATTCACCAGTGGGACGGAGGGCGAGGGGAGCTCCACGGTGGGGACAGGAGCTGACACCAGCGACACGGACTCGTCCTCTGATGGGAGCTCCCTTGTGGTGGCGGCAACATCTGTGCCCCCGCATCTACAGGTACAGCCGCCACCCCCCCTTCCAGCACTGCCCTCCCAGCAGCCCCTCAGCCTTTGCCCCATGCCTGCTCACCCAGGAGGGTGGGCATCACCTTCACCCCAGGCACCTCAGGCCCTGCCCCAATCACCCCTGCTGCCCTCAGCGAGGAAGCCATTGACCTCCTCAGGTCACTCACTGTTGGGCAGTCTAGCATTTTGAATGCCATCCAGGGTGTAGAAAGGCAGTTGCAACAAACCAATGCATTCCTGGAGGGCATTCATTCTGGTCAGGCGGCCCTTCACCAAGCCTTTCAAACTCTGGCCTCAGCACTGATGGCAGCCATTGTCCCTGTGTCTAGCCTCCCCCCTCCAACTTCCTCCACCCAGACCTAATCCCCTGTACCTCTGCCTATCCCAAGCACAACATCAGACCTGCCTGCACACACCTCACCACACAAGGGAAGCTCAGGCAAACATAAGCACCACACATCCCACAGGCACTCACGCAAGCATCACACACATGCAGACACACCAACATCCACTGCCTCCACTGTGTCTCCCTCCTCGTCGTCTCCCTCCCAGTCTCGTCTACACACACACCTGCATGCACTACCTCTACAGCCACTACGTCCCTCACCAGCACACCCACCAGCACACCACGTTCACGTGCAGTCACCACCCCCACTACCATTCACACGTCCCCTGTGTCCTCTCCCAGTGTGTCTGTGATGCCCCTCACAAGATACACAAACGCAGGCACACACCCACCCAACAGCCATCTACCTCCCGACAGCCTCCTGCGAATGCACCTGCACCCAAAGTCACAAAACGTACACCTCCTACTACCACCACCTCTTCCTCCACTCCCAAACCCCCTCCAGCTATCCGTCCCAGTGTGTCCAAAAAACTTTTCCTGTCCAGCCTTGACCTTTTTCCCACACCTTCCCCACCCCGTCCATTTCATAGGTCCCGTACTAGCACCTCAGCCACAACATCTCGGGGACCAGTGGTGCCTGTAGTCACAGGTGTGAGGAGTGCACCATCCACCAGGACAGCCAGTGTGTCACGGAGCCACAGCACAGCCAGTCCCCCCCCTGTGAAGCACCAGAAGTTGGCCAGTGCCCGGCGGGAGAGGGGGAAGACTCCAGCCACCCAAGCCGTTCCCAGGGGTCCCGGTGGGAGTGTGGACTCAGCTGTGACACCTCCCAAGGTGGGGAAGGGCCACAAGAAACCCGGCAAGTCTGGGAAGAGCAGCATGACGTAGAAGACTGCCATCATCCCTACTGCCCATGAGGGCCCCGCCAGTCCCATCCCCGCTGCCCAGGAGGCCACCGCCAGCCCCATCCACGCTGCACAGGAGGCCACTGCCAGCCGCATCCACACTGCCCAGGAGGCCACTGTCAGCCCCATCCACGCTGCCCAGGAGGGCCTCGCCAGCCACAGCCCAGCTGGGCCATGAAGGACCGCCAGCCCCAGCCCAGTTGGGCCATGAAGGACTGCCAAATCAAGCACCGTTGAACAGGGCAAGCACCACTGAACAGAGCACCGCCAAATCAAGCACCGCTGAACAGGGCAAGCACCGCTGAACAGGGCACCACCAAATCAAGCACCGCTGAACAGGGCAAGCACCGCTGAACAGGGCACCGCCAACTCAAGCACCGCTGAACAGGGCACCGCCAAATCAAGCACCGCTGAACAGGACAAGCACCGCTGAACAGAGCACCGCCAAATCAAGCACCACTGAACAGGGCACCGCCAACTCAAGCACCGCTGAACAGGGCACCGCCAACTCAAGCACCGCTAGCCCATAAGCGGTCGGAGTGTTAAAGTGGCTGTCTTTGTTGGCGGTTTCCGACACGGGCGTAATTGCAACTTTTTACCGCCGGCCTGTTGGCAGTCTTACCGCCGCTTTAACACCGTCCGCCAGGGTTGTAATGACCACCAATATCTCTTGTTTTAAACACAAAGCACCATAGGTTCTGACATACCAAAAGCATATTTCAGAAATGAGTAATGGGTACTATAACATGGGTTTCAAAGCTAACAAACACCTAGTTCACACAATGAGAACCTTCCTGTGTGACACAATACTCAGGGGAATGTACTACTAGGGCTGACCCATATTTAAACTCTGCGGCCCAGATTTAAGAGGGCCTAGTGCATCCTTGCTCCACATTAGTGTCAATGTTTTAAGCTAATATGTCCCAACGAGGCCAAAATCGCCATGCCATATCTACAAGGTGGTGCAATGCATGCATTGTATCACTTTGCATCCCTTTGCGCCACCTTATAGATGCACCATGCATAATGTATGCAAAGGGGGCGTTCTTGCACAATGAGCCCCGCAAAATGGTGCAATTAAATCTACAAGAATGAACATATATATATATATATATATATATATATATATATATATATATATATATATATATATATATAGATATATGTATATATATATCACCTACTGGTAGTTGCCAGAAGGTAGTTATAGTTAGGACCATGTTTCATTGGAAAAACATATTTTGACTTACCCATATCTTTGGCGCCATTTGAAAAATCTTCGCAAAATTTTACAGACAAAGTGTGCCAGTGATTCTTGTTGCACATTGAAAGTTTTGGGTTGATCCATCAAGCAGGGGCCGAAAAAAAGGGAGGGTCAAAAAACGTGCGTTTCCCATGTTAATTACCATGGGAGTTTTGAACATATCTACAGCCTGAACTGCTTGATGGAATCGCATTAAATTTAACAGAAACTAGGCTTCATATGCATATTCTTCTTTTTATTAATTGGTGTAAATCCGTTCAGTAGCCTTCAACAAATTAAAGTAGAATTAAATTTCTGTATATAGGGCCATGAACCATTGCGATGTTTTCGGGCCGATCGCAGCATAATCGCGAATGCGCGTGCCACCTAGAATGCTGTGATTGACCAGAAAGTTGCAGCCCCGATTTTAAGTAATGGGACATGGTCCCTGGGTCTGAAAAATAAAAGACAAGTGGTATAAGGGGTCATATCAAGTTTGTATACGTGTATTCCACATGACCTAGGTATTTCTGCATGTAAGCACTTTTTTAGAGCAAGATCATTATCTTATTTACAACATACTGAAACGCTGTTATATATGATGAAAAGTTGTTTAACCAATAACTTTTTTATTTTCAACAATCAAGTATACAAACAACTACAAGGGACCACCATGGGGACTTGTTTTGCTCCTAGCTATGCAGGACTTTTTCTTGGCTGGTGGGAGGAACAAGTGGTCTATGAAATGCAGGCTTTTGATGAACATGTAATACTACGGGAACGATTTATTGACAATATCTTTGTTATTTGGAATGGCAGTGAAGATCAGGCAGTAGAATTTGTTAAAGCATTAAACATAAACCAGATGAATTTGAGGCTAACATCACAGATACATAAAAAGGAAATTGAATTTTTAGATCTGAAGTTAAAAATCAAAAACAATAGACTCACGAGTACCCTGTTCTGTAAACAAATGGCAGGTAATAGCATCCTCCACTCCAGTAGCTGTCATCCAAAAAACCTTATTCGTAGTATCCTATATGGTGAACTTTTAAAAGCAAAAATGAATTGCAGTGAGCATAGTGACTATATGGTAGAAATGCAAATGATAAAAAAGAGATTTTTGGAAAGAGGTTATTCTGAGAAATTAATTGATATTGTCTGTGAAAAAGTTCTGCCATTAGATCGAGAAAAATTGCTAATATCACAAAAGAGTATTAACATGGAAGCTAATGAAACAGTCAGGTTTATTACAACTTTCAACACTCAAGCATGGGATTTGATGAAATATTGGAATATTCCTCAAACTGATGAACATTTAGTAAATGTGGTTGGCCAGCAACCTCAAGTGACTTTCAAAAGATGTGCATCTTTGAAAGATCGCTTCTGTAAAAGCCTAATTCAATCACCTCAGGTCAATAAAGAGAGTACTGTTCAGGCCTTTTTTATACGTGCCGAATGTAAAGCTTGTAAGGGCAGTAAAAACTGCAGTAAAATCCAATTATCTAAAAATACGGCTCCCTTTACTATTAAAAAACATGTGAACTGTAATACTGAATTTTGTGTTTACGCCTTGAGCTGCCCATGTGATAAGTACTATATCGACAGCACGATTCATAAAGCCAAAAAGAGTACACTAGAACATATGAGAGCTATAACTAATGAAGACAAATCATATCCAATTGCAAGACATTTTGCTAGCACACACCAAAAAAACAGGGATTTATTAACATTTTGTGTGCTAGATAGTATTCCAGTGAAGATAAGAGGTGGATATAGAGAATTAGAACTCAGGCAGTTAGAATCTAGATTCATTATCAAGTACACAACCAACTCTCCTTATGGTTTAAATCAAAATGAGGAACTTTGGTTTCATCTTAACCCTGTTTAACCCATGATAAGAATTGTATTTAAAATAAGTCCTTATTGAGGATTCACATAGTATAGAGCAGTAACCATTTACTGCCCGTTTTTGTTTCTTATGTTTGCTTATACAGGTATATATATATGTTTTTCTGTTCTTTTCTCCTTTTTTTAAATATGTATATCAGAAATATTATTGAGGTGTCAGCGAAATGAAAGGAGCTATTATATCTACTAATCTATGAGGAATCATAATACATATATGAGATAAATAACAGGATGCACATTTCGAAATAATGTTATACTACAATATTGCATTGTGTTTATCAGAGAATTAATTAATTCTAAAATTAGGCATATTCAGTATATTTTGAATTATGTTTAATTATGTTTAAATATGTATAAAAATAATATTTTTTAATATAAGTAGACACATGCCCGTTTCAAAATGGCCGACACTCTTTCAGCACTTTTTTGTTGAGATTTATATGAGTCCGTTTTCTATGTTGATTTTATGCTGTCCGGGTCTTGGACATTTAAATGCATGCAAAACCAAAGATCGGTTGGATCTGTGAACGAGGAGTTAGCTCTCCGAAACGTGTCAGAAAAAATTCTCTCTTCTTTTGTTTAAGTAAAGCACGTCTTTTTGCACTGAGTCCAGTCTTGTTGCCTTTCATCACAGGGTATTTATCGTGTGATGATCTGTTAATGCTGGATTGATATATATATGTATATATATATATATTCATTCACTGAAAAAAAAAGGCTACAGGGATGTTATAGTTAGGAAACAGAATTAAAAAAATCTTAGAAATTAGCTGAAAAAATCAAAGGTTACAGGGACATTATAGTTATGTTCTTAATTTACTCGTACAAAACCATAGAAATTCAGCAGTTATAGTTAGTGTTCTTTCAAGCATCTATAACTCGTGTCCTAAGGTAACTATAACGCGCACCCTCATCATTGTTCTTCAATAATTTGAGTGATAATGTTTCATTTATATTTTTAATGATGTTATGGAAGTTGTCATGAATGCTGTCATATATAGGATCATTAGCAGTGCTGATCTGATTGGCAGCCACCACTTCACACAGGAAGTGTTGGTAGCAATCATGGGACTCGGCTTTAGCCGAGTCCCAGAATTTTTTTTTAAAGAAAAGAAAAGGGGCCAGGATAGGGATATCTTAAGCCCTTAGCTCTGGTGCCGGGGTTCTAGAGTGACCACTCCAGGGTTGAAAAGCATTTAAAAAAAATATATAGAAAAATTTGTGGATCTGGATGTGCAGATTTTTCCGATGTTCTAAAAAAATGAGTCCTTGTGATTATGA